>NC_091248.1:57517500-60017500 GCF_042477335.2 Ovis canadensis | reverse complement strand
GAAAAGGATACTTGTTTACAGTATGGGAGTTGAAATAAAAAAGGCAGACACTTGCCTTGTTCAGCTGGCACTGTGCATGTTAGGCGACTCAAATATTTTGCACTCTGTGCATGTGAATGACTGTGAAATTGCCATAAGTATTGCTTTTGGAGTTACAAGTAAATTTTAGAGGGCAGGTGAATTAACAAACATGGAATCTGTGAATAATGAAGGTGGATTGTATACACTGCTGTGAAAGCTACTTAACACCTCTAAGTCCCATTTCATTATATGTAAAAGGAAGACTTACATTGTGACATGACATAGTGAAATATATTTGGTATATAATAAGCTGGTAAATGTTAGCTGTAATCAGTATTGTATGATTTCATCCTTTAGTGTCATGCATACAAAACCTTCCTGAACCCTCAGATTAGGAAAACACTCTTATATTCTCTCTTAGTCATTTTGTTTTTGCATTTAATTCTCAAATAAGTTGGACTTCTTTCATGTCTGGGAAGTATGGTATTGATATAATGTTTTTCTATGTGTTCTGTCAGTTTCCTCACTACCATTCCTTGAACAGAACATTTTCCTCCTACTAATTCTCTTTTTTTAACCACTAATTCTTAAGTATTTTATTCTATAGTGCAAGTGATCTTTTACAGTACATCTTCTAATTGACCATTTCTAGTATATAGGAACACTATTGATTTTTATATATTTTGTATGTAGGTGTTCTGTTGAGCTCTCTGAATGTTTTTACCAATATTTGGAAAGGTCAGTTTTCTTCCATTTTTAGGAGGCACTTTTACAGCACTCGAAAAATGAATAAGAAAGGATGGAGGAAGAAGACAAATTGCATACGAACCAAGAAGGGGTAAAAACAACCTAGTTTTACATCTTGCTAGAAAAAAAGGAAAACAACAGAATGGGAAAGAGTAGCGATCTCTTCAAGAAAATTAGAGATACCAAGGGAAGATTTCATGCAAAGATGGGCACAATAAAGGCCAGAAATGGTATAGACCTAACAGAAGCAGAAGATATTAAGAAGACGTGGGAAGAATACACAGAAGAACTGTATGAAAAAGATCTTCATGACCCAGATAATGACAATGGTGTGATCACTCACCTAGAGTCAGATATGCTGGAATGTGAAGTCAAGTGGACCTTAGGAAGCATCCCTACGAACAAAGCTAGTGGAGGTGATGGAATTCTGGTTGAGCTATTTCAAATCCTGAAAGATGATGCTGTGAAAGTGCTGCACTCAATATGCCAGCAAATTTGGAAAACTCAGCAGTGACCACAGGACTGGAAAAGGTCAGTTTTCATTCCAATCCCAAAGAAAGGCAATACCAAAGAATGCTCAAACTACCGCACATTTGACTCATTTCACAGTAGTTTTCTGCTGGGACATCTGAGAATGGGGCCAGCCACTCATTGCTGTCACATAATGGATTCCTCTGTTCCTCCTCAGTTATTTCTGACAGGGTACCAGCTCATTCTCAGTAGTGAGTGAGTGCTGGTGCCTGAGATCTGGATGTGAAACCAGCTCATAAAAGGCAGTCAGCTTGTTGCCACATAGACATAATACATATTAATATTGGTGACATATACTTACATTTTTAAAAGAAATAAAACAGCAGTGATATTGAAAACCTTCCTTTTCCCTCAACTAATGGTACTCCAACCCACAACCCACCTGAGCAGCCTAGGGATAGCCAGTGTACTCAAGTGGGCTTGTAGCCATAAGGTTATTTTGATAACAACAAAAAAAGAGATAATGTCTATGAAAAGTCCTAACCTGGATAACCAGTGATGTGAACTTCTTTTAATCCTTCATCTGTTTATTCACTGGGGATTAAATACTGGCTTTACTTACTTGAGAGGGTGACAAATCATTATGTGGAAATGTTTTGTAATTTGTAAAGTGATACAAAATGTAGGGCAATGTTGCTGTTACCGTCATTAATATCATCAGTATCATCATCATCATCTAGTTTTAAGATCACGAGGAATGCTGGGCTGGAGGAAGCACAAGCTGGAATTAAGATTGCCGGGAGAAGTATCAATAACCTCAGATATGTGGATGACACCACCCTTACGGTAGAAAGTGAAGAACAACTAAAGAGCCTCTTGATGAAAGTGAAAGAGGAGAGTGAAAAAGTTGGCTTAAAGCTCAACATTCAAAAAACGAAGATCATGGCATCCATCCGGTCCCATCACTTCATGGGAAACAGTGGAAACAGTGACAGACTTTATTTTTCTGGGCTCCAAAATCACTGCAGATGGTGATTTTAGCCATGAAATTAAAAGATGCTTACTCCTTGGAAGGAAAGTTATGACCAACCTAGACAGCATATTAAAAAGCAGAGACATTACTTTGCCAACAAAGGTCTGTCTAGTCAAGGCTATGGTTTTTCCAATGGTCATGTATGGACGTGAGAGTTGGACTGTAAAGAAAGCTGAGCGCCGAAGAATTGATGCTTTTGAACTGTGGTGTTGGAGAAGACTCTTGAGAGTTCCTTGGACTGCAAAGAGATCCAACCAGTCCATCCTAAAGGAGATCAGTCCTGGGTGTTCATTGGAAGGACTGGTGTTGAAGCTGAAACTCCAGTACTTTGGCCACCTGATGTGAAGAGCTGACTCATTGGAAAAGACCCTGATGCTGGGAAAGATTGAGGGCAGGAGGAGAAGGGGATGGCGGAGGATGAGATGGCTGGATGGCATCACCGACTCAATGGACGTGAGTTTGAGTGAACTCCGGGAGTTGGTGATTGACAGGGAGGCCTGGCGTGCTGTGATTTATGGGGTCGCAAAGAGTCAGACACGACTGAGCTACTGAACTGAACTGAGCTGATGGAGGAAACTCAGGGTGGGAAGAGGGAATAAAGCAAGACAGGAAAGAGAAGGAGCAGAGAGAGAGAGACATAACAAAAAAGAGAATGGGGAGGGAAGAAAAAGGATGCAAGCAGAAGGAGAGGGAGAGAGGGAAAGAATATCCTGCATAAGGCAGCTGCAGCATCTCTCAGTCTTCAGGTTGTCTTACTGTTGCCATCACTGGCTGGCTTCTGCCACTGGCTCTCTGTGTTTCTGTCTCTAACCTACCTGACAATACCACACTTTTTCTTAGCCTTACCCCATTCTCTTCACTGGTTTAGGGTATTATGACCTTAGAAATTTTATATTATTGCTGATTTTGCCTCATTTTCACAGATGCATTCAGAAGTTTTTCTATCATCTAATCATAGTAGTTTTCTTTATTATAAAAATGGAGTTATAAATTTTTATTCTAATTTACTTTCTATCCTTTCTGGTTAGATTACCATTTTAAAATGCATTCTGTGACGTTCAGACTAATTTTTAGTTGTCCTGTTATGTTTTGGTAGTGGAAGACTCATGAATTCATTAGTCCATCTATCATATACACACACACATACACGGATACTTATGATGACTTCTGAAAGGAATATTTTGAAGACATCTGCCTTGAAATATCTTTTAGGAGATGTCCTCTTTTCTCCTTTGTGTTTCTGTGAACATTTTGTGTTCTCCAGAGCTAAAATCTCCTAGAGGTGAGGTGCCTCGGGGCAGTGACTGTGGTAGACCACCTGTTTGTGGCACAGAGCTGGCTGTCAGTAGAGGCACATCACACTTGGTGGTGATTGGAAAGGCAAATGAGCGTAAGGAACAAAGAGAGGGAAGCAGCTGGGAAAGATGGGAATGGGAATGTGACAATAGAAAGGAAAGGGTCTGGTAAGTTGTAAAAGGGGTGTGTGTGTGTGTGTGTGTGTGTGTGTGTGTGGTAAGTTGTAAAAGGGTGTGTGTGTGTGTGTGTGTGTGTGTGTGTGTGTGTGTGTGTGTGTAGGTCAATGTATGGGCTGAAGTTCAGGGAGTAAGGGCCTTTACAAGGCATGGAGGGAGCCAGTATGTATTTTGGAAGTTGGGATGAAGGTCTTTTCATTTTGTCAGCGATTTTCTTTGTGATGCATAAGCTTTTAAATTTAATTAGAGCCCATTTGTTTATTTTTACTTTTGTTTCTTTTGCTTTAGGAGATGGATCCAAAAAATGTTGCTATGATTTATGTCAAAGAGTGTAAAATAAGAACTTTAATTTTGTTGTGATGGAAAGAGAGATAAGAGAGACCCTTTCTAGATAGATGTGTTTCAGGAACTCAGAACTTAAATGCTACTGTTATTAAAAAGTAGCTAATATTTACTCCATGCTTCTTACTTATAGGTACTTTGTTAAGTACTTTATCTACATTGTCCCATTTAACTTTCACAACTCTGTGAAATGATACTCTTATATACATTTTACAGGAGAGACTGAGACATGAAGGTCATAGAGCTATTAAGTGGGAGAGCAGACTTCGAATCCCTGAGGATGATTTCTGGAGCTTGGACTCACAATCATGAATTGCTTTTGATATATATGTCTTAAAGCAAAGTTAAAAAAACAGCCCCCAGAAAGTAGTTCAGCAGCATCTTATTTTTATGTTTGCTTTGCTCTTGTGCTTACAAAAACTGCACCATTTTCCACCATGCATGAGTGAATTACCTGGCACCTAGTAAATGCATTACCCAATCAGCTATTAGATTCTCTTTTCTATTTTTGACCTCATCTTGACCATTTTCCGTTTATTACCTGCTAGAAGAATATAAATGATAGAAAAAAGGGTGGGTGGAGACATAAATTTATCAGTTTGCGATTTCTGAGCTGCAGTTTAGTTGCTCAGTAGGTAACACAAAAATATTTAGATCAAAATATTTCTTAGATAGCTATTGTCAATTATATATTTTAAAGATAAATTTTGAGTTCCTAATCCCAGGGACAGGAAAGCCTGGTGGGCTGTCGCCTATGGGATCACACAGAGTCGGACACGACTGAAGCAACTTTGCAGCAGCAGCAGCAACACTTAAAATATATTGAATAGATATGGTTTGGGGGGGAAAATGAGTTGGTTCTTTTTGAGGACCTGGAACAGTTATAGAATATCTTTCTTCTGTATTATCTCAAAAATTATCATGTGTTTATCTTAGAACACAGTTCTCAATTAGCTGAGAACACAGCAGTCTATAAACAGACATGTATTCTATCTTGTATTTCCTGTACAAACAACATTTTAAATTCCCCTGTTCATTAGCACTTTGCTGACCAGATATGTAGTCCACATTCATGGTTAAAGAAATTCATCTGCCCTAACAATTTACATATCCCTCTTGTGTTCACTTTCCTTTAAAATACCAGCCATCTATAAAGCTTACCCAAGCTTGTTAGTGATTTCTAAAGAGTAAAATCAACTTATATTTGAGGAAGGCAGTACCATTATAGCAGTACTGTTTATGAGTTACATTGGCGCTACTGTTTCTAATCTTTGGAAAACAACTTACAATACTTTATATACACACACACAAGGATTTTGGGCCAGATCAGAGTATTAACTTCACTTATTCATAAGAATCTTTACAGTATACACGCTCATATACATATATTGAGACATTCTCATGCACAAATTTAAGTGAAGATAGGTAGGGACATTTAATATATGCTTTAGTTTTTTGTTAGCACTTGGTCACACTGGTTCTGCTTTCGGAACTAGTTTTATTTAGAGAAGATTCTACTGTTTTATTAATTGATTTAATCATTTACTCATCTAATACACCAGAAACTTTGCAGCCTTATGGAGATTATAGCCAAGATGAGGGAGTCAGAAAAAGTGAAAATAGGTAAATAAAAATACATTAGATGAGAAAAATAAAACTAAGGAAAAGAAAAGGCAGAGAAGGGGGATAAGGAACATCTGAAGGTGGGCTGTGAGGAGGAAGGCTTTCCCTGAGAAGCTGACTTTTGAGTAAAAGCTTGAAGGAGATGAGGGTGCGACCTCTGAATCTATAAAGAGGAAGAGCTTTCCAGGCAGAAGCAACAGTAAACATATAGGAGCCTGCCTCTGTATTAGAGTCACAGGAAGGGTAGATAGTGTGTCTGGGCCCCAGATAGTAGAGGGAGGTTAGGAAAATGAGGGAAGGACAGAGCAGATACTGTACAGTTTCATGGGCTTTTGTAAGGACTTCAATGTAAGGAAATCTTTTGGAGGGTTTTGAATGAATGAGCAACACCATCTAATTTCTTCCTTTCGAAAGGATCATTCTGGGCTGCTGAACTGAGAATGAACAGCTGAGGGGCAAGAATGGAAGCAGGGACCAGTTGGGACGCTACAACAGTAGAGCTGGCAAATGATGAGTGGGGCCAGAGTAGTACCAGCGTTTAATTTACTGAGAATAGCTTGTGGGAGATATAGATAGACAAGAGAAGGAGAGAGAGACAGATAGAGATTGGGGGAGAGGGTGGGCATATCAGGATGGCTTTAGGAGTTCTGCCTTGAGTGACTTGGGGGGAATGGAGTTGTCATTTATGAGACAGGGAATATTTCAGAAAAAGGAGGTTTGGGCATTGTATCAGGAACTCAGCTTAGGATATGTTAAGTTTGAGGGATCTGTTGGACACACATGTAAGGATTCTAGTAGGCAGTAGGATGCAGAAGTGGAATTCAGGGAAGAGATGCTGGAAATGTAAATATGGGTGCCATCTGCACGTAAATGAAATCATTTATTAGTTATTAGTGTGCTTTGAACATATCCATGGGAATTCCCTCTCGGTATCCTGTGACATGTACATTTTCTTTAAACTTCCAGAAAATCAGTCAATCAGCCCATGGATCTTAGTATCTCGTCAAAATAGTGGAAGCCATGTACCACATCTTCACAAGGTTTTGAAAGTTTCAGAAACAGTGACTGGCGCTGTGTCCTGTTTATGACAGAAGGACTGATGTCCTCGATAAATTGCCAGTGAAAAGTGACGTATTCTTAGGGGAGGGCAATGCTCATTGACTGCTTAAACCATGGACACTGCTGGGTGCATCATGTGCATTATCTTGATTTAGTTAATCCTTTTGTGAACACGGTGCAGTAGGTACTATTCTATCCATTGTGTGAATGAGCACCTGGGGCACAAATGGCTTAAATTGCTCTCCTGGGCCACATCAGTAGAGCCAGTAAATGTAGGAGTTAGGCATCAAATGGCCCTCTGGGGCCTCACAAAACACATTGTATTCTTAGTGTGTGTAGGTCAGGAGAGCAGCATTTAGGAGCTGTGGGGTCTTCCTAAGCGAGTCTGAAAGGGTCCAGTTCTGTTCTGGTGCTTGACCAATGTGTGTATCTAGTGTTGCCAAAGGGACAGCTGGGCTGGGCTATATGTTATTATCCTTTAGAATATTACTAATGCTTTTCCAAATCCACATTAAGGTACATATTTTGCCTTAAGGAGGATTTTCTGCAGATTTAGTGTATTTTCTCCCTATCATGCAAACATCCACAAATGACTGAAATCTAAAAAGCCCCATCTGAAAATATCCAAAGACATATAAAACTAATACACAGATGCATTCAGGAGAGGAGGAGACTCTGTAGGGGAGTGCATAGGTCCTGGGATAAAAGTGGGATGAGTGGGCATCACACCGACCTTGCTGTATGTGTTGTGTGTGCATATCTGTGCATTTGTGTGCACTAACATGCAACCGGGACAATTGATTCAACTTCCTTGGATCTTGCTATACAAAAAAGCAAAAGAGTCAAGGTAATCACCACTTTCCCTATATTGCAAGATTCCTAGGAAAGTTAAATTAGACATGTGACAGTGTTTTATGATGTGTTATACACATGCAAAGGGCTGCTATTATGGTTGAATCAGCCTTCTTAGACTTAGATAACTTTTTATTATAGTTAAAAAACCAGGGGCTCATTCCTTTAGCTTCAGTCCCTGGGATAATTTTTGTAATGCCATTCACTTTTATTCAGCAAACTATATTTAAAAAAGAATAATTTATGTTCCTTTATGTATTAATTTTCTTCTGGAGTGCTGAGAAAAGTTTGAAAAAATATTTTTTTCACTTGAGACAGATTCAGTGTAGTACTTACTCTTTTTTCTTAACTCAAGGGAACTGAATTCCAGAGATATTTCCAGTGAGAATGGCTTGACAAAGCCAAGGCAAACAGCCCAATGCCCCTCCAATTGTACCTCAGCAACATGAGTCATTTGTCCTTTCCTGCACCCTGCCAGTTTCCTTTCTTGCTTTATGGCAAATTTCATAGTCTCCTGATACCTGTGTTTATGCTTCTAGCTCCAAATATGAAGTGTTAATTTTCTCTCTGGCTTAGAGAATCCCAAGACACCAAGAACATCCATTTATCCCCTCCCTCATGTTTTTCATTTCATGTTCTTTGTCATTTCTAAGCAAATGCTGTAAAGTTGCCAGGATAGTTCTCTTTTAACACTCCAGTGATCCCATTCTTCTTTCTTTTCGTTCAGGACAACAGTTCTTGCCTTCTACAGCTTCATCCTTAGCATCTTGCTTCTTTTCAAGTCTACATTGAAATTTTAGTACTGCTAAGCCTTCTTAAATCCTTGCTAATGACTCCTTTGGGGAGAAGGTGGAAACACGATGTTTTAGTCTAACACGCTTTTCTGTTTTCTCCTTTTTAATCAAGCTTCTATCCAAAGATTATAGTGTATCAGTATGATTCCTAATTAAAAGGTTTTGAAAAATAGCCCAAAGGAGAGATTTTCTTATAAGAATAGTTATTATTATACCCAGAAATCATTCTGTATGGATATACTCTTATATCTTTGTGACTAAAACTCAAATTTTTGTCATATTTCTTAAATTGCATTTGGCTTTATCCTGACCTTTTGTTTCCTTTGCAAGAGATTGTCTCATCCATATGGTGAAGTTTCCCTAACTGAACTCTTTTAACATTAAAATCAGTTTTACCATGGCCTCCTGTCTTTCAGGAAAGAAAGCTATTCATTTCAGGTAGTGACTCTTCTAGATACATGGGTTACTGATGACTAACAGCAGCGTAGTAAGTAAAACTGACGTTGCAATTGAATGTCTTAATGTGCCTGAGGACCACCAGGGATGCAGCACCTTATTGTCTGTGCAGAATGCAGATATAGCAGTAGGTAGAGGGTAAATTTAGGGCTTCCCTGGTGGTTCAGAGGGTAAAGCGTCTGCCTGCAATGCGGGAGACCCGGGTTCGATTCCTAGGTCGGGAAGATCCCCTGGAGAAGGAAATGGCAATCCACTCCAGTACTCTTGCCCGGAAAATCCCATGGACGGAGGAACCTGATAGGCTACAGTCCAGGGTTGCAAAGAGTTGGACATGACTGAGCGACTTCACTTTCACTTTCAGAGGGTAAATTAAGCTGGCAAAATCTGATGTCATTCCAAACATAATAAATGCAGGATAAAATATCCTGCACAGAAACAACTTTAAAGTACATAGTTGGGCTCTAAAGCAAACTGGGGAATATCTTCAGGTGACAGAAACAAGAAAGGACTCAGAGACATAGCAGAAAGAATAGAAGCTACAGTGGCTTTCAGGGTTATCTAGACCTAATATATCCCCTAGGTACTGAGATTTTTTAACTCCAAAGTCTATAAACACAAAAGAAAGATAGACCTAAGCTTTCAGTATAAAGTCCAAAGCTGCGATGGGTTTTCCTGTTACATGTGGGTACCAGAAAGTCTCTGCCCAGTCTCTGACCTGGGAAAAAGAGGTTGGTTGCGTGGAAACAGAAACTGAAGCCTGCCTTGCGTATAGACAGTGGCCTGAATCTGCACCAGTCACAGGAACTTGAGCCAAGAATGTAGCAACAGCACTATCCTACATCTAATAGGAGTTCCAGAAGTTTAGAGTGCAGCAAATGAGGCAGATGCAATATTCAGTGGGGTGATGGCAGAGAGTTTTCTAGACCTGGAGGAAGTTTTGAGTCCTCAGGTTGAAAGTACACACTGAATATCACTGAGTAGGATTACTTTGGATGGTATAGAATCACAAGGAATTACCAAGATTTATCTATTCTTCTGCTGGGGGAGAAAAATAGCCTTAAGTTAGCAGGAAGACATTTGATTATTTTTACTCCTTTTTAATTTCTAGAGAAAGGAATTCAATAATTGTTCATGGTAATTTATTAATATATCTCATAAGAATGCCATAGAGTCATACAAGATTTTGAGCTGGAGAACATTTTGTGTGTCATTGAATCTAGTTCTGTTTTATGTTTATTAAATGATTTAAGATCCAGAAAAATTGGTTGGATTACTGGTTGGATTACTCAAGGTCCCGTAGTTATACAGATAGGACTAAAACCAAATTAAGATTGAATCAAAAATATGCTATTCAAAAAATAGTAAGCACTGATACCTTTGAAAGTCTAAACACCAGACTACCGCTGCTGCGCTGGCATCCTTTCCTGTATTTGATGAGCCAAATGATCTGCCATTAGCTAGAAATTCTTTTATAAAAGATAGCCTTTAGCTTTTTCTTCAGCTAAAAAAGCTTTTTTTTTTCCCCTCAGTCTTGCTGATTGTATTTTCTGAGGCTCCTGAAATTAGTGTCCTTAAAAAAATCAGTTTAACATATACATGAAAACACTTTGTTCATATGCTTCTGAAATAAGATTTAGCCTACATCCAGATTGATAACTCCTTGTCATTTCTGTTTTCCAGAAAACAAAAATTGGTTCTTGGCTATCCAGATTTAACTGCTTTGATAGTCTAATTGTAAAATATTTTTATGTAATATTGATTTTATGACATTTTATATATTCCATGCCTGAACTTGGTCTCAAGTGTATGTTAAGAATTCTTAGGACTTCCTTGGTGGTTCAGTGGCTAAGACGCCACTCTCCCAATGCACACAGCCTGGGTTCAACCCATGGTCAGGGAGCTAGATCCCATATGCTGCAACTCAGAATTTGCATGTCTCCAGCTAAAAGATCCTGCATGCCACTATGAAGATCAGAGACCCCATGTGCAGCAACTAAGACTTGGCACAGCCAGATAACTAAATAATAAAAAGCAAAAAAAGAGTATGTAGGAATTCTAATATTGCATATGTATTTTGTTCTATATCAGTTCACACTTTAGTTCAGAGAGCTTCAGTTGGGAAATGATTGTTGGTAGACTGTCAGAAAGGATATATGAAGAACATCTCTTTTTCCCAATAAAGGAAAATAGGGGTAAATAAATCACACACACACACTGGTGTACGCACCTTCACACATACTTGTTCACAAACACAGACACACGCACATATATTGACAGGAGATACAGGTTTGATTCCTGGATTGGGAAGATCCCCTGGAGAAGGAAATGGCAACCCACTCCAGTATTCTTGCCCAGAGAATCCCATGGACAGAGGAGTCTGGCAGGCTACAGTCCACGGAGTTGCATAGAGTTTTACACAACTTAGCGACTAAACTACTTACCTCTTCCAGCTGTTAAAACAGTGGTCAAGTATACTACAGTGACACCCAAACATATTGGAAAAGAATGATGTGAGTGTGTATGTGTCTGTGTTTATGAACAAGTGTGTGTGAAGAGATCACAGTATGAAATAAATAAAGGCTGGTGGCTTTTGATAATTTATTTTTTAATTCACTAATTTTAAGTTCACAAAACAAATTCACTACAGCTTCTAGTTGAGATTACATTCCCATTAGATATTTAGATTGATATATTTAATATTCTTTATATAAAATTCTTTCTGTGTGTGTGTGTATGTTTTCCCCAAGCAGTGCCTCAAAAATATCTGCATTGCTAAAACATGATTTGTCAAGAGCACATTCAACTTCTTTCAGTGAAGCGGTGGAGAAAACTGTACATTGTTAGAGACTGAATCTCGTCTAAGTTACCCTGAGCCCTGTTGATGCTTTATGGAAAAGTGCAATAAACTATGCCTGTGGATTCAAAAATAAAAAATGATAACCCTTCAAACCATTATTGTGAACCTTAGGTAAAGCAACATTTTAACTTTTTCGATTAACTGTTTGCAAGAAATATAAGTTTAGGATACTTTGAAGAGTTTGTCTTCCTTTGGGAACTTTTTTTAGCACTGACTTTTTCCCCTGTGGTGCTCATCTTGGAGCACATCTTCCTTTTAAGTCAACAGGAATCTTGGAACTTGGCTTGTCACACAGCATGAGAAAGAGAAAGGAATCAGCCATGCTTTGGTGATTGGTCTCCACCAAAAGTCCCATTGGGAGGTGGATGTAGTGATGGCTGTGACATCATAGAGGAGTGTGCCTTCATCTAATGAAGGGTTCATAGGGCAAAACACTTTTAAGGGCAGAGCCAATTTCCATGTCAAATACTATTTCTCCATTTACTAAGGATGGGTTTTTTTTTTAAGTCAAGAAGGTGTTTTATCAGACTCTTTCTTTCATCCTTCTGTGAAAGTGTCAGAGATACTATGGTATCATTCATCATCTTTATTGTTTCAACAATATAATGACTTTAAAAATTTTCCTGAATTTTTTAATGCAAAAAGCTACTGTGTATACTTCTTTAGTATACATCGCCCTAACACTTTATATAAAATGATACTTGTTCTTCGTGTTTCTATTTATGCATTTGGGGTCATTTCCAGTGACCCCAGAGACTTTCTTATAGTGCTGAGTTTACAGCAGAAGAGAGAAAGAGAGGTACACAGAGAGAATGTGTTTAAAGAAAGGCTTATAGAAATATATCAGAAAAAATATTTTAGTTGGAAATGGAAAGAGGGCTGAGAACAATGTGTTAACTCATGATGGTTGCTTAAGTACCAAAGCAACAAAATTTTAGATAAAGATGCTTTTGAACTGTGGTGTTGGAGAAGACTCTTGAGAGTCCCTTGGACTGCAAGGAGATCCAACCAGTCCATTCTGAAGGAGATCAGCCCTGGGATTTCTTCGGAAGGAATGATGCTAAAGCTGAAACTCCAGTACTTTAGCCACCTGATGCGAAGACTTGACTCATTGGAAAAGACTCTGATGCTGGGAGGGATTGGAGGCAGGAGGAGAAGGGTATGACAGAGGATGAGATGGCTGGATGGCATCACTGACTCGATGGACATGAGTCTGAGTGAACTCCGGGAGTTGGTGATGGACAGGGAGGCCTGGCGTGCTGTGATTCATGGGGTCGCAAAGAGTTGGACATGACTGAGCAACTGAACTGAACTGAAAGACAATATGTTGAAATAAATGTTATTTGTGTACAGTTAAAGGTATTTGACTTAATAGTTGGTAAGCTGACAAATGTGCAGGTGGTGTCAGATTTTTAACAGATTTGATTGCTGGTAGACTTGGGAGAGGACTCAGGAACCTCCTGGTTAAAAAAAGTAAAATCAGCGGCAGGTATGGTAACAGAATGTTGGGGGTTCTTTGTAGAACATCAGCATTTCAGTATTATTTACACCAGTTGTAGTTTCATAATGTTTAGCAGTCTGTTTACTATAGAAACAGGAATAGATCATAGTAGCAGTGTACAGTGTTGGAAAGGAGATGTTTTCGTGTTAAATGTCTTTTAAGAGCCAAAAGCATTTATCAAGAGTTTTTAAGTTAAAAAAAAAATTTAACTGATTTTGTTGGTAGTAGAGGGCACTAAGCAGTATTTTAATGAGTAGACAGAGCAACAGTTACAATCATTTAATAATATTTGGCTGAAATGCTTGGTATTTATTTTAAAAGCTTATATGTTTGCATAGATATGATACTAATACTCAAGAGCCACTTAAAAAAATAACATGTTTTAGATTTAGTATTCTGCATGCCCTTTTAAAATAACTAAATTCACAGTCATCAAGACAGTATGGTGCTGGCACAAAGACAGAAATATAGATCAGTGGAACAAAACAGAAAGCCCAGAGATAAATCCACACACCTGGACACCTTATCTTCGACAAAGGAGGCAAGAATATACAATGGAGTAAAGACAGTCTCTTTAACAAGTGGTGCTGGGAAAACTGGCCAACCACTTGTAAAAGAATGAAACGAGATCACTTTCTAACACCATACACAAAAATAAACTCAAAATGTATTAAAGATCTAAACATAAGACCAGAAACTATAAAACTCCTAGAGGAGAACATAGGCAAAACACTCTCAGACATAAATTACAGCAGGATCCTCTATGAACCACCTCCCAGAATACTGGAAATAAAAGCAAAAATAAACAAATGGGATCTAATTAAAATTAAAAGCTTCTGCACAAAGGAAACTATAAGCAAGGTGAAAAGACAGCCTTCTGAATGGGAGAAAATAATAGCAAATGAAGCAACTGACAAACAACTAATCTCAAAAATATACAAGCAACTTATGCAGCTCAATTCCAGAAAAATAAACGACCCAATCAAAAAATGGGCCAAAGAACTAAATAGACATTTCTCCAAAGAAGACATACAGATGGCTAACAAACATATGAAAAGATTCTCAACATCACTCATTATCAGAGAAATGCAAATCAAAACCACAATGAGGTACCATTTCACACCAGTCAGAATGGCTGCGATCCAAAAGTCCACAAGCAATAAATGCTGGAGAGGGTATGGAGAAAAGGGAACCCTCTTACACTGTTGGTGGGGATGCAAACTAGTACAGCCACTATGGAGAACAGTGTGGAGATTCCTTAAAAAACTGGACATAGAACTGCCTTATGACCCAGCAATCCCACTGCTAGGGTATACACACCAAGGAAACCAGAATTGAAAGAGACACGTGTACCCCAGTGTTCACTGCAGCACTGTTTATAATAGCCAGGACATGGAAGCAACCTAAATGTCCATCAGCAGATGAATGGATAAGAAAGCTGTGGTACATATACACAATGGAGTATTACTCAGCCATGAAAAAGAATACATTTGAATCAGTTCTAATGAGGTGGATGAAACTGGAGCCGAGTAAGCCAGAAAGAAAAACACCAATATAGTATACTAACGTATATATATGGAATTTAGAAAGATGGTAACGATAACCCTGTATGTGAGACAGCAAGAGACACAGATGTATAGAACAGATTTTTGGACTCTGTGGGAGAGGGAGAGGGTGGGATGATTTGGGAGAATGGCATTGAAACATGTATATCATATAAGAAATGAATCACCAGTCTAGGTTCAATGCAGGGTACAGGATGCTTGGGGCTGGTGCACTGGGATGACCCGGAGGGATGGTGTTGGTGGGGAGGTGAAGGAGGGTTCGGGATTGGGAACACGTGTACACCCATGGCGGATTCATGTTGATGTGTAGCAAAATCAATACAATATTGTAAAGTAAAAAAAAAATTATAAAAAAGAGAAAAGAAAAAAACCTTAAATTTACATTGCTAATTTTTTTCATATTTTAGATTATCTTGAATAATTTATCATGAATTTATTATTAGTTTTACTTTTCCAATCATTTCTTGAAATTTTATTTTAGAGTGTAGTATGTATTATAGAATCTCAAGTGTTGGAGAAGGCAATGGCACCCCACTCCAGTACTCTTGCCTGGAAAATCCCATGGACAGAGGAGCCTGGTGGGCTGCCGTCTATGGGGTTGCACAGAGTCAGACACGACTGAAGAGACTGAGCAGCAGCAGTAAGCGTTAGTAACTCTGTCGTGTCTGACTCTTTATAACCCTGTGGACTGTAGCCTGGCAGGCTCCTCTGTCCAGGGAATTCTCCAGGCAAGAATACTGGAGTGGGTTGCCACTCCCTTCTCCAGAGGATCTTCCAACCCAGGATCAAACCTGGGTCTCCTGCGTTGCAGGCAGATTCTTTAAACTATAATGTTAATTGTTGTAAATCTGACTATGTCTTGAGAACATTATTTCCTTTAAAACATGAGCTGAAAGCTTGATATAAGTTTCTTTGCTTAGCATTTTGATACAGAAGTATATATGTAGCACACAGAATGTCTGAATCTGTCACTAAATTTTAGACACAGAGTATGTGAGAGGTGCAGAATAGTAAATAAAATATTCTTTTAAAATTTATATTCTTTTAAAAAATTTTTCTTTATTTTAAATTGGAGGTTAATTACTGTACAGTCTTCTGTTGGTTTCTGCCACACATCACCATGAATCAGCCATAGGTATGCATATATCCTTTATATACCCTCCCTCTTGAACCTCCTTCCTACCCCTCTAGATTGTCACAGAATATTGAGTTGAGCTCCGTGAAAGTGAAAGTCACTCAGTCGTGTCCGACTCTTTGCGACCCCATGGACTATACAGTCCATGTAATTTTCCAGGCGAGAATACTGGAGTGGGTAGCCTCAACTGCACAGCAAATTTCCGCTAGCTGCTTTACATATGGTAATATATGTGTTTCAGCGCTACTGTCTCAACTGCCCCACCCTCTCCTTCCCCCGCTGTGTCCACAAGCCTGTTGTTTGTGTATCCATCTCTATTGCTGCCCTACAGATAGATCCATCAGTACCATTTTTCTAGATTTTATATATATGTGTGTGTGTTAATATATGGTATCAAATTTATATTCTTAAAAAACACACTAGTTAATTTGTCCACTAATAATGAAAGGAAGGGTTGTAATCTAGAAAATCATTGCCCTTCTTCCTCACATATAAACAGGCTAGTCCCAGACTTGATCTTTGAAATGATATGATCTTGGAGAAATTACTTTTCACTCAGTGGAGATTTCTTATTGTAAATAATGCTGCCGCAAAAACAGAAATATAGACCAATGGAACAAGATAGACAGCTCAGAGATAACCCATGCACCTATGGGTACCTTATTTTTGACAAAGGAGGTAAGAATATACAGTGGGGCAAAGATAGCCTCTTCAGTAAGTGTTGCTGGGAAAACTGGACAGCTACATGTAAAAGAATGAAATTAGAACACTTCCTAATGCCATACATATGGATAAACTCAAAATGGATGAAAGACCTAAATGTAAGACCAGAAACTATAAAACCCTTAGAGGAAAACATAGGCAGAACACTCGATGATATAAATCAAAGCAAGGTCATCTGTGACCTACCTCCTAGAGTAATGGAAATAAAAACAAACATAAACAAGTGGGACCTAATTAAGCTTAAAAGCTTTTGCACAGCGAAGGAAACTATGGAGAGGTGAAAAGACAACTCTTGGAATGGGAGAAAATAATAATAAAGGAAACAACTGACAGTTAATCTCCAAAATATACAAGCAGCTCATGTAACTCAATACCAGAAAAACAAACAACCCAATCAAAAAGTGGGAAAAAGACCTCAACAGACATTTCTCCAAAGAATAAATACAGATGGCTGACAAACACATGAAAAGTTGCTCAACATTGCTCATTATTAGAGAAATGAAAATCAAAACTATAATGAGATACCACCTCACACCAGTCAGTGGCCATCATCAAAAAGTCTACAAACAATAAATGCTGGAGAGGGTGTGGAGAAAAGGGAACCCTCTTGCATTGCTGATGGGATTATAAATTGATACAGCCACTATGGAAGATGGTATGGAGATTCCTTAAAAAAATAGAAATAAAGCCACCATATGACTCAGCAATCCCACTACTAGGCATATACCCTCAGGAAACCAAAAATGAAAAAGACACATGTACCCCAACGTTCATTGTAGCACTATTTACAATAGCTAGAACATGGAAGCAACTTAGATGTCCATCAACAGATGAATGGATGAAGCAGCTGTAGTACATATATGCAATGGAATATTGCTTAGTCATAAAAAGGAACACATTTGAGCCACTTCTAATGAGATGGACAAATCTAGAGCCTATTATACAGCATGAAGTAAGTCAGAAAAAGAAATATAAATATCATATACTAACGCATATATATGGAATCTAGGAACGTACTGATGAATTTATTTGCAGGGCAGCAATGGAGAAACAGACTTAGAGAACAGATTTATGGACATGGGGGGAGGGAAGGAGGGAGAAGTGAGATGTATGGAGAGAGTAACATGGAAGCCTACAGTACCATTTGTGAAATAGATAGCCGGTGGGAATTTATATTATTCAGGGAACACAAACAGGGGCTCCGCAACAAATCTAGAAGGGTGGGATGGGGAGGGGGATGGGAAGGAGGTTAGGGAGGGAGAGGACATGGGTGTGCCTATGGCTGATTCTTGTTGATGTTTGACAGAAAACAACAAAATTTTGTAAAGCAGTTATCCTTCAATTAAAAAATAAAAAATAAATGCTGCCATTTTGGATTTTTGACACACAGGCAATTTGAGGATTAAAAGTTATTAAGCTAACTAAAAGTGTATATTCCAACTTATGCAAACTTGATATGAAATGCCCAAATTGTTAAAAACAATTGATATAGAATGAAGTTAACACACACACACGCACATTGTATAAAGAAGGAAACATATGCATACATAGAAGACTTCTTAGAACACCTAGAATGTGACTCCAATCACAAAAAGATAGTTTTAGTATAAGGAATCCAAACAAAATAATGCAGATATTAAATGTTTTTAAATGTGTCAAATGTTTTATTGATGATACTCTTAATGCATTAATGATTATAATGGTCATGGGCATCAACAGTTCTAGGCATTAGTGTACTTAGATATACTTAAATGATTATTTATATATTTTAATCAGTAGATAATTTCTTTACAATATTGTGACAGCCTCTGCTATACATCAACGTGAATCAGCCACAGGCATCACATGTCCCCTCCCTCCTGAACCCCTCTCCCACCTCCCTCCCCAGGCTGTCACAGAGCACCGCCTTTGGGTTCCTGCGTTATACATCAAACTCCCACTAGCTATCTGTTTCACATGTCCTAATGTATATGTTTCAATGCTATTCTCTCAAATCATCCCACCCTCTCCTTCTCCTACTATATCCAAAAGTCTGTTCTTTACGTCTGTGTCTCCTTTGCTGCCCTACATGTAGAATCATCAGTACTGTCTTTCTAGATTCCATATATATGTGTTAATATACGATATTTGTCTTTCTTTTTCTGACTTACTTCGCTGTGTATAATAGGCTGTAGGTTCATCCACCTTATTAGAATTGACTCAAATGCATTTCTTTTTATAGCTGAGTAATATTGCATTGTGTATATGTGCTACAGCTTCCTTATTCATTCATCTGCTGATGGGCATCTAACTTACTTCTGTGTCCTCGCTGTTGCAAATAGTGCTGTGATGAACATTGGGGTACATGTCTTTTTCAGTTATGATTTCCTCAGGGTATATGCCCAGTAGTGGGATTGCTGGGTTGTATGATAGTTTATTCCTAATTTTTAAAGGGATCTCCATACTGTTCTCCATAGTGTTTGTATCAGTTTGCATTCCCACCAACAGTGGAAGAGGGTTCTCTTTTTTCCACACCCCTCTCCATCATTTATTATTTGTAGACTTTTTGATGATGGCCATTCTGACTGATATGAGATGGTAGCTCATTGTTGTTTTGATTTGCATTTCTCTAATAGTGATATTGAACATCTTTTCATGTGTTTATTAGACATCTGTATGTCTTCTTTGGAGAAATGTCTGTTTAGGTCTTCTGCCCATTTTTTGATTGGGTTGTTTGTAAACAACCAAGCTCTGGTATTGAGCTACATGAACTGCTTGTGTATTTTGGAGATTTATTCTGTCAGTTGTTTCATTAACTCTTGTTTTCTGCCATTCTGAGAGTTGTCTTTTCTCCTTGCTTATAGTTTCCTTTGTGGTGCAAAAGCTTTTAAGTTTAATCAGGTGTTATTTGTTTGTTTTTGTTATTTCCATTACCCTAGGAGGTGGGTTATAGAGGATCTTGCTGTGATTTATGTCAAAGAGCATTCTGCCTATGTTTTCCTCTGAGAGTTTTATAGTTTCTGGTCTTAGATTTAGATCTTCAATCTGTTTTGAGTTTAATTTTGTATATGGTGTTAGGAAGTGTTCTGATTTCATTCTTTTACATGTAATTGACCAGTTTTCCCAGCACCACTTATTGAAGAGACTGTCTTTTTGTCCATTGTATATTTTTGCCTTCTTTCTCAAAGATAAGGTGTCCATAGGTGTATGGATTTATCTCCAGGCTATCTTGTTCCATTGGTCTAAATTTTCGTTTTTGTGCCAGTACCATACTGTCCTGATGAATGTAGCTTTGTAGTATAGTCTGAAATCAGGAAGATTGATTCCTTCAGTTCCATTCTTCTTTCTTAAGATTGCTTTGGCTATTTGGGGAGTTTTGTGTTTCCATAGGCATTATTTGTTCTAGTTTTGTGAAAAATACTATGGCAGGTTGATAGGGATTGCATTTAATCTATAGATTGCTTTGGGTAATACAGACATTTTCATTATGTTAATTCTTCCAATCCAAGAGCATGGTATATTAGATATATTTTTAATGCATTTGAGTATCTATTCTAAATTTGCTTTACTCAGTGAAAAGTGGTATTATTCATCTGATGAGAATGGCCATATTTTATACCTTATCCTTTGCTGTAGTTAGCTTTGCTATAGACAGATGTAGATGTGTGTGCTCAGTTGCTTCAGTCATGTCTGACTCATTGCAACTCTATGGATTGTAGCTTGTCAGGCTCCTCTGTCCATGGGATTCTCCAGGTAAGAATACTGAAGTGGGCTGCCATGCCCTCCTTTAGGGAATCTTCTAGACCCAGGGATCGAATGTGGGTCTCCTGCATTGCAGGCAGATTCTTTACTGCTGAGCCACTGGGGAGGCCTAGACATAGATACTTGGACAGAAATTAAATCATTTATTTTGGAGAAGAATGGAAATACTGTGCTAAAAATCTAAATTAGCATGGAAATTAGCATGGAATTTCAGAGGAGCAAGTGCCATAGCAATTATAACTCTCCCAGTAACATGACACTGTAAGAATATTTGATCATGTATAATATATGTTGAGCTCTCATGTTAAAATATGCACTAGAGTCAAATTGCAGCTTCACTGGGAAATTCAATTTTTCTATTTTATGAATGGAATATTTCTGTTGTGATATACAATATTTTGCTTATGTCAGTGTGTTTGTTTTGTAGGTCTGCTGTGACAAGGTCGCATAAACTAGATGACTTAAAACAACAGAAATACATTGTCTTATGGTTCTGGAGATGAGATGTCTGAAATTCCCAGGGCAAAATTGGTTCCTTCTGAGGGCTGTGAGGGCAGGGTCTGGCCCGGGCCTCTCTCCTTGGCTTATTCATGGCCATCTTTACATGTGTTTCCCCATACTGTGTTCCCTGTCCGCATGTCTGGCTCTGCTTCCAAATTTCCTCTTTTTATAAGGATACCAGTCATATTGGATTAAGGCCCACAGTGATGACCTCACTTTAACTTGATTATATCTATAAAGATCCTGTCTCTATTTAAATAAGGACATATTCTGAGATTCTGGGAGTTAGGACTTCAATATATGAATTTGGTGAGGGGTAGGGGCAGATACACAATTTAATCCATAACAGTCACCATTGTTTTGTTTTTGATGCACAAAGATGCTTCCCTGATAGGGTTAAAGGAATTGAATATGTTGTAAGATATAGTGAGTCACAGTTAATGTCCTTGAGTTTTCTGAATGATAGAGTGTATATAAGAATAAAATGTTATGGCTATTACATTGAATTTTTAAATGCCGACATTACTTTTAAGGTGCCTGAGAGGACTTGGAATGAATGAATTCATTTGGGGGGGATATTATTCTATTGCCACAGCTAGTGTTCAAGATATTTGCTAGACAGACATGCAAGCACAAATACTTTGTATTATCTAAAATGCCTGTATCATACCACTTACATTTGTCTAGGGGAGTTCATAAATGCCAGATTTTTAGTAAGCTTCTACAAATAATTCATCATAGATGAAAGGCAATCACGTCCCACAAGCACTTACTTTTGCTTATTATGTGTAGATTTGTTGTCATCATTATTATCTCTTTATGTCTGAGGTAAATGTGTTGAGAATTTCATCAAAAGCCTAATGCACTGCAATCATGCTTTTCTTTAATGTGCAGATCACTATGGATTCCACAACCAGAATTCTCAGATATTGTATATCAACTCTGTTGTTATTTGGTTATAAGACATAGTAAGGTAAGGTAAGGTGAAGTCACTCAGTCGTGTCCGACTCATAACAATTTCAAGAGATGGTAGAAGCACTAGCATTAAATATTAAACATTTAAATGAGGAAACACTGATTAATTCATAATATTCTGAGCAGCTCATGAATGTTTAACACCCATATGTTGATTGGATAGTATTTAACTGGAACCTCGGTCACCGCAGGACCATTTAGTTACCATTTTTCTTTGAAGGCCAAGTTTACAAAATAATTCATTTTATTTTAGATAAATATTAGTTTGAACTTCTCACCATTTTTTGTTTGTTGTTTCACAAGCTAGAGAGGAATGAAAAATTAAAGGTTAGCAATATCTTTTAAACATTTTAAGCCTAATTATCTTTAAAAGTAGTAGTTGAGGTTAAGTTTGCATAGTCTTAGTAAAGTGAAAGTACTGTAGTGATAACTTTGCCTCGATTTTAATTTTTAGGTGCTCTTGTATTCATTCAGTAGATGTTATTAAGCAGCTGTTATGTGCAAGGCTTTGGCACAACAGTCAGCAATAATATACTGTCATGGCTTCATGTTATGGGATAGAGATTAAATAAATAACTACTCAGGCAATTTAATCACAATACAATAAGTGCTAAGCTGGAAGAGTGTGAGGTTTTGTGAAAATATTTAATGGAGTTTGCAACATGGTCAGAGGGGACTAGGGAAACTTCTTAAAGGAAGAGCAGCTATAGTATGAGTTGCAGGCTGAATAGCCATTGGCCCAGGGAAGGGCTGGAAGAGAGAGCATTTTGGTGAGAGGGTATTATAATGAAAGCCTTGAGGCCCATGAGTCTTTGGGATGGGGAAACAGAATCAGGTTTGAGGTCTGAAGTAATATTACAAATGAGAACTTGTTTTCTCTATAGATTAGAACTAGTTGCTAGGAGGTGTCTGAGAGGCCTGAAGTCGTGTAATCTCAGTTTGTGATGATGGATTACGAGTATTGATCAAGATTGAACAATTGGTGATCAAGATCGATCCTAGTAAAGTAATACAATTACAGAATTTCTTTGGCAGAGTTGGAAGCAGGGAAGAGCTATCTTGCATCAGGCAATTTTGTACTTTCCTTTGTTCACCATTTGAGAGCTCTCCACTTCCCTGGGAGTGCCTGATATTTGACAGTGTAATTCAGAGCTCCTTGCTATTTGCACCTCTGTGTGAGTGTGATTAACTCTCACCAGAATTCTTGCACTTCTATTTTGGGAGTGAACTAGGGGCACTGCCAGGCACCACAGGTACTATAAGGGTATCTTTAGTTGTTGTTGTTTTTAAATCTGGGAGTTGGAGATTTTGACTTCTCGGGAAACAACCATGGAGGATTCTCCTCCTAGTACCTTTGGTAAAAAGCTTATAGGGCCCTATTATCCCAAACTGAGACAAGCATGGGTCTCTTTCCAATACTGAGTGCTTGGCCAGTGTCAGAGTCTTTAATGTGTTTATTTGCTCACACCAGTCTGCAAACCTCAGGGGTGAGTGACTGTAGGTTCTCACTTATGGCCACCTTGATAACCTGCAAATCTGTGCCAGATGGGGATGCATCTTCAAGAGACTGAGCTATAGCTTTATCACATCTGGTTTCCTTCAGTCCTCCATTGATAGATGGTCACTAAAGTGCCCTCCCTTTCCTTCTCAGCCCTGATTAGCACCATCACAAGTGAAAATTCAAGGGAATCCTTGATGAGCATGATGCAATCCGAGTAGTATATTAATTCCTGACTCAAATTGCCCTTACTTGAATTGGGCTTCATTATTTCAGACTCCAAGTCTTGGTGTCCTACTCCTTGGCAGATGACCTACTGCAATATTTATCCTTGGGCAAATCTGATGTCAGAGCACACTTCCCAGTCTATGCTCAGTCAAGTTATTTTATAGATGTGACCTAAAAATCCTATTCACTGTGTACCACCCTCTTGGAATTCTTGACAGACAAATCAGAGTTTTTATTAAGGACTTATTTAATTTACTAATAAGAATTACTACCATTATTAGTACTAAACCCACAAAGTCATTGGCTTAACTTATCAAACATTATCTGTAATCTCTTGCAGTAAGAGTTTCTCTTACCTCCAGTAAGTCTGGAGGTAGTTGGTTCATCCCAAGAGTTCCAGTGCCTGCTTGATCACAGTAACAATGCAATTTCCAGGGTCTGATCTTGGCTAGTGTGAGACACTGAAGACTTAAACTATTCTGACTAGGTCCAACAGTGTCTTGCCATTTAGAAAGGACTATAATTTTCAAGGGGCTTCCCTGGTAGCTCAGTTGGTAAAGAATCCACCTGCAATGCAGGAAAACTTGGTTTGATTCCTGGGTCAGGAAGATCCACTGGATTAGGGATGGGCTACCCATTCCAGTATTCTTGGGCTTCCCTTGTGGCTCAGCTGGTATAGAATCCACTTGCAATGTGGGTAACCTGGGTTTGATTCCTGGGTTGGGAAGATCCCCTGGAGAAGGGAAAGGCTACCCACTCCAGTATTCTGGCCTAGAGAATTCCATGGACTGTATAGTCCATGGGGTTGAAAGAATTGGAGACAACTGAGTGACTTTTACTCACTCTAAATTTTAAGGAAACTGTTGTTGATGGAAATCAGGAGGTAGTAATTTTCAATTTATCATTTTTGAAAGGAACTTTTTAAGACTTCCTCAATTTTTTTTTTTTTTTACACTCACGTGGCACTTAGTTCTTTGGCAGGTATAGTTAGTATTAAGGAGTATATTCTCCCAAAGTGTGCATCTTTATCTTGAGTACTGTGTAACCCCAAGAAGATATCATTGAATTTCCATTATCATGCCACTAGATGTGATGGTTTCCCGTTCATCAGATATCATGCACAAAGCTTTGCAAGGTTATTCTAACAATAACATGGTTATTCTAACTGGTGAGGAAATATATGTGTTTCTGGCTCAGGGTGCCTTTCACGATTTTAATCCAAGTTGTACTCAGTGTGCTGTCTTATCTCCCATTTGATGTCCACCCCTGTTATCATCCATCGTGACCAAGGTTAACCTGTTTCTTGCTAGCAGAGAAAGGCTTTTCTCTTTTTAACAGGGAAAATTAGGATTTCAGTAATAGGGTTCTTTCGATCTTATCACATATTATTTATTATGTTATATTTAGGAGAAATTCATTGTCATAAATAAATCATATTAAGTATATTTAGTATGTAGTTGTTACTGGCCAAGTCTGTAAAGTAAGTGTATTAACCTAACTATTTCTGCAGCAAAAATGGGTTTATTTAGAATGAGCAGAGAATTTCAATTTGGAGTCTGCAAACATGAGAAGCCCCATATAAGTCCCCAACAAAAATGGAGGGGAAAAGGAAGTTGGGAGGGCTGTTCTCAGCAGAGTCCATAGTTTTTCTTTGGCTGAGTTATTGCCAAAGAACAGGCCATCATCTTCTTCCTGGGCTCTGTTATGATTGCAGGATGTAAGAGCTCCCCCTTCTGGTCTTCTGACTCTGCTTAATTGGTGTTTCTGTTTATTAATATTTTGTGATACCAAACATGTAAATCTGTTTGAGTTTTTATTCTCAAAACAAATGTAGTTGTCTATTAATTCTATTGTTGTCTATTCTTTCTATTAATTAAGAGACAAAGCAGCAGTTTTTCAACTTTAGCACTTTTAAGAATTATTTGGAAAACCTGTTAGACATGCATATCCCTCAGGTCTTCCTGCCTGCCACTTACTTAATGCTTAGGAACTTAGAACTTAGAATTTTCTTGGCTCTTTTTTATAAGGGTTGAAAATATTCACTGCTCCCAGATCTCCTAGGTAATTGTTAGATTGGTTGTATTCCATAGGTGAGACTTTGAGAATCACTGGGTTAACAAATGTGTCTCTTAATAAGGATACTAATCTAGTTTTTGCTTTCTATAATAGATTCATGTTTAGAATATTTGTGTAAATTAAATGTACTAAATCAAATTGTATTTTAAGCCTTAACTATCCTGTTTAAGCCAAATACTCTCCCTCTCTATAGATACATTTTAAAATTATGGTGTGCACATTTCACTTAACTTGAAAAAATACTCCGGCCTGGCAAGCTCTCTCTCTTTATCCCATAGACCTAGTGTTCTATGAAATGCTTAAAACAGTATGATAGCATCACCAGTAAATTCACAGCTTTGTAATTTTTTTTCCCCTTTAAGATGGCTATGAGCTCTTTGATTATCAGGGAAGTAGTGGGAAAATGCCCTTTGGTTAAATGTTATAATTGTATATACAGTCATCCCTCAGTGTCTGATTGGTTTCCTTTGTGGATACCAAAATCTGCAAATACTAAAGTCCCTTACATAAAGTGGCATAGTAGAATAGGCCCTCTGTACATGCCTGTAACAAAATATTGATGGTGATGATTTCTAGATAATGGTATTTTAGGTGACTTAATATTTTGAAAAAATTTTAATTTCAAAATTTTGAATGAATAAGCATTACATTATTAAGTAGAAAAATTGTAAGTTAGTTTTAAAAGGTGAAAAATAATTTTTATAGGCTGGGTATGGTTGGAGATAGAGACTAAAAATAATAAGTGGAATAAAAAATAAATTAAGAAAGGCATTCCAGATAAGAGAAGAAATCGTTCAGCTCACAATGGGGCTTTTACTTGTGAGTTTGCCTGAAGGAGAAAAAAGCCAGTCTCCTTTAAAAGGAAGGAAACAGCTTGAATTCTTCCATGCTTTTTGGACAGTCTTGACAATCTGTATTTGTCTTAATAAGTTCCAGAGTATCTAAAAGTGTTTTAGCTACTATTTAGAGGAAACACAGGAGGGTCTAGGATTTATGGTCAGAGTAAATGCAGTAGAAATTTCAGTGTGTCTTTTGTGTTCAGCTGTATGAGAACTCTTCCAAGGTGACAGCTTTGAAAGGCTGATCTTTTCTGAGGGGCTAGTTTTGATATGATGTTTTAGAGGCAGGAAGGGAAGGGGAAGTGACCAAGGGAGCAGTGTTTCCAGAGAGGAAAATTTGGGTCCTGAATATTTATTGAGCAGAAGCTAACTTTCATTCATCTTGAACTTTGGAAAAAGAGGTTACTATTAATTTAGCAATGAAGTTTCCTGGCTAGAATTGAATCCAAAGTGCCCATCAGAGTGCAGATAATAGATAAAAACTTTACAGAGGAAGGAAACATTACCTACAGCTGATGCCCTGTAAGGTTCCTTTACTAACAAAGTCAACTGTGGAAAGTTTTGGTTGCAGATAATTCTCCTCTTCCCTGATAGCTCAGTTGATAAAGACTCTGCCTGCAATGCAGGAGACCCCAGTTTGATTCCTGAGTTGGGAAGATCCATTGGATTAGGGATGGGCTACCCACTCCAATATCCTTGGGCTTCCCTTGTGGCTCAGCTGGTAAAGAATCCACCTGCAGCGCAGGAGACCTGGGTTCAATTCCTGGGTTGGGAAGATCCCCTGGAGAAGGGAAAGGCTACCCACTCCAGTGCTGTATAATCCATGGGGTCACAAAGAGTCGGACATAACTGAGCGACTTTCACTTTCAATTCTGTACTAAACTCATTATCTTATCTATCACCCAGCCACCCATCACCAAATAAAATGATTTCACTCAATCTGGAGACACATTAAAGCAATTTGGTTATCCTTAAGGATTAAGATTTGGTTAAGATTAAAACCCTGCGAATTTATGCCTCAGGGTACTCTAAGGCTTTGCCCCAGAACTTTATGGGTGCACCCACTCCAGTGTTCTTGCCTGGAGAATCCCAGGGATGGGGGAGCCTGGTGGGCTGCTGTCTGTGGGGTTGTACAGAATCGTACACTGCTGAAGCGACTTAGCAGCAGCAGCAGCAACAAATGAGAGGTTGGGGGATCTACATCAGGAGTTGGGTGTGGGAATGACAGCAGCTGCTGGTAAGTAGTAGTGATTGTGGAGCAGGGGCTGGTAACAGTAGCATAATATTGTCTCCAAATCTGAGTTTTTAGTGATTGTTTTCAATAACTTCATCCTCAGTAAGATTTCAAGTCCTGTTCAAATGGTAGTTTTAAAGGTTAAGTAATAAATCTAACAGTTTTGAACACACAACATGTAACATATAGTTTTCAAAAAAATTCGTATAATTTTATTTAATTGTTATAGTTTTTGTTTTTGTTTTTTTTTTGCTTTCTAGATAGGCCTTCCTCCAACTCAGGTAAATTACCAAGGCAAATACTGAGTGATTTGAATTTTTTAAAAAATTTCCTTCTGCTTTTTTGCCTGGCATTTGTATCAGATATAATTGCTACTGCTAAGGCGCTTTAGTCGTGTCTGACTCTGTGCGACCATAGACGGCAGCCCACTAGGCTCCTCTGGGATTCTCCAGGCAAGAATACTGGAGTGGGGTGCCATTGCCTACTCCAATGCATGAAAGTGAAAAGCGAAAGTGAAGTCGCTCAGTCGTGCCGACTCTTAGCGACCCTATGGACTGCAGCCTACCAGGCTCCTCCATCCATGGGACTTTCCGGGCAAGAGTACTGGAGTGGGGTGCCATTGCCTTCTCCGATCAGATATAATAAATCAACATTTGATAAATACTTTATTGATGTGTATCAGGGCTTCCCAGGTGGTGCTAGTGGTAAAGAACCCACCTGTCAGTGTAGGAGACATAAGAGACGCAGGTTTGATCCCTGGGTCAGGAAGATCCCCTAGAGGAGGGCATGGCAACCCACTCCAGTATTTCTGCCTGAAGAATCGCATGGACAGAGGAGCCTGGTGGTTTATAGTCCATAGGGTTGCAAAGTCAGATATGATTGAACCAACTTAACACACACACACACACACACACACACATGCACTGTGTATATTGTGCCACAAAAAGTAAGGAATAGCATAAATGTATAGATTATTGAGTTTTTCACAAAGTGAACACACCTGTATAACTTTCACCCAAATCAGCAAGTAGATCCTTTTAAAATATACTTTAAACAGAGTTGGATCCCACTATTATCTGGAGATTGGCATCCTGCTTTTTCTACTTAACATTTTATTACCAAATATGTCTCATGACACTACATATTCCTCAAAAGCTTTTTAACGGCTGCATGACTAAACTTGAGATGGGCGTACAATAATTTATTCAACTATTCTTTGAATATTGGATATTTAACCTGTTTCAGTTTTTCGTTATTATGAATAGTACTGAACATAAATCTCTGACTGCATCTTTGATTATTTCCTTAGGATACATTTCTAGGTGTGTAATTACTAGGTCAAAGACCATGAATACTTTACAGCTCTTGATACACATTGACAAATTGCTCCACAGAATGATTACAGCAGTCCACCAGAGTTTATGAATGCCCACATTCCAGTACTGGGTGTGTGTGTGTGTGTGTGTGTGTGTGTGTGTGTGTGTATCTTTGCTTTCTTGAGAGACAAAAATTGATATCTGGCCACTGTTCAGGTTTTCTTTGTTTATTAATGAAGGTTAGTGTTTTCATATGTCTATTGGACATGTTAATTTATTTGTCTATTTCTTATATGTAAACATTAAAACTATAAAATTGCTTCTTACTGATTTTTTAAAAGTTTCTTTGGGACAGTAAGGCTTATAAAACTTAAGGATTATGTCTTTTTTAAGCTCATAAAAATTTGGGAAAGTAACGATATGTTTTCTTTTTATTATCACTTTTTCAAAGCATCAATATAACTCTTTCAGAGAAAAATCGGTGTCCATTCCTGAGATTTGGAATCAAAATTATACATTTCAAAGCATTTATAGTTGGCTGTTTCAGGCTTTGAAGATACCTTTGATTTTTGGTTACCATATCTGGGAGACATAGTTTTTAAGGAACTAGAGATTTTCTAAAGTAGCTTTTGCATGAAGGCAGTGAAATTTTAATAAAATAAGAAGTAATCCATTCACAAAAGTGAGGGTCAGTGAGGATGAGGAGGGAGGTCTGTTTCTCATTGCCAAATATATGTCTATTTTCCTCTGGTTCTATTCTGAGCCTTGTTACTGAGCAGAGACTATTGAAACTGGCAGATTGTGCTGTGTTTTATATAATATGGACAAATAACCTGCGGTTTTGAGCCTCTTAGGATGAGGCCATTTTAACATGTGTGTCTTAATCCCTGTGCTAGAATTCTGATTTCCAGATGTTATAAGCCTTAAGCTATTCTTTCCTCTTTTGGAAATAATTTGGCAGAATATTTTTGTATCTCTTAGTACCTGGATATTAACTTTGAGCTTTACCTGTTGTTTATTATTTGCTCTATATTTTGACGTCAACCAAATCCAGTTTTTCCCATTATTTCCCAAATATTTCCTGTATTATAAGGACATAAATGATTTTTTGTAGTCAAAAAGGACTTTAGAGATCATAAAGTTTTTGGATTCTTGAACTGACATGTTTTCCAGGGCTAGCAGTGCCCATGTTATCTAGGGTAGGGTAAAAGGAAGTGACAGTTACCATGCAATCCAGAGGGTATAGACCCCAAATAAAGACACCAAGTTCAAAAGTTTATTCAAACATTGTGCTGTGCTAACAAAACATATCCATGGCCACATTTGGCCTGCAGGTGTCCACTGGGTAGTCTCTCTATATCTTATTTTAAAAATAAATTGTTCTTCCTCATGAAGTTAGTGTGAGCAGGAATTAGAGACCAGGTTTTCTGACTTCCAATTAATTGATTAATTAAAAATCTCTTCAGTGCCCATTTCCACCAGACATTTTCATATGGTTATCTAATTTATTATGTATATGTCATTTACTTACAAAACTAGATTTGAGGCTAAGGACAATAAATGCACACATAAACATATCTGTAATGGGTTGAAACCCACAGGGGAAAAAAGAACAATTAGAAAAATAATCTTAAAGGTATTAGAAACAGCCTGAGATGGAACATGGTAGCTAACTTTTTAAACAGAAAATGGAATAGAATGTGTGTTAACCTTTGATGACTTTCATTGGTTGACAGATAACAATGGAAATAGTTCAAAGCAAGCATATAATTGTAAACTGAATAAACATAGGAAAATTTAGGGAAGGTTTATCTGCTAAGTTTGAAGAAGAAATATAATTTTACCATTTAGAGGATGTGTGTATGTGTGTGTGTGGTGTAAGAATGTTCACAGTAAAGGCAATAGCAGCAGCAGGCACACAGATCCTATGATGGGAGGAAGGAAAGTTAAGTGTAGTTAGAACAGCGATATATTGTTCAAGACGAGGCTTAGCATTTAAAGGGTTTGTACTGGTTCCAAATAGGAAAAGGAATACATCAAGGCTGTATATTGTTACCCTACTTATTTAACTTATATGCAGAGTACATCATGAGAAACTCTGGGCTGGAAGAAGCACAAGCTGGAATCAAGATTTCCGGGAGAAATATCAATAACCTCAGATGTGCAGATAACACTACCCTTATGGCAGAAAGTAAAAAGGAACTAAAAAGCGTCTTGATGAAAGTGAAAGAGGAGAGTGAAAAAGGTGGTTTAAAGCTCAACATTCAGAAAATGAAGATCATGGCATCTGGTCCCATCACTTCATGGGAAATAGATGGGGAAACAGTGTCAGACTTTATTTTGACAGACTCCCAAAATCACTGCAGATGGTGACTGCAGCCATGAAATTAAAAGACACTTACTCCTTGGAAGAAAAGTTATGACCAACCTAGATAGTATATTCAAAAGCAGAGACATTACTTTGCCAACAAAGGTCTGTCTAGTCAAGGCTATGGTTTTTCCTGTGGTCATGTATGGATGTGAGAGTTGGACTGTGAAGAAGGCTGAGCACAGAAGAATTGATGCTTTTGAACTGTGGTGTTAGAGAAGACTCTTGAGAGTTCCTTGGACTGCAAGGAAATCCAGCCAGTCCATTCTGAAGGAGATCAGCCCTGGGATTTCTTTGGAAGGACTGATGCTAAAGCTGAAACTCCAATACTTTGGCCACCTGATGCGAAGAGTTGACTCATTGGAAAAGACTGTGATGCTGGGAGGGATTGTGGGCAGGAGGAGAAGGGGACGACAGAGGATAAGATGGCTGGATGGCATCACCGACTCGATGGACATGAGTTTGGGTGAACTCCGGGAGTTGGTGATGGACAGGGAGGCCTGGCGTGCTGCGATTCGTGGGATCGCAAAGAGTTGGATACGACTGAGTGGCTGAACTGACTGACTGAGACCATTGCTTGTTGTGTTTTTCTGTATCCAAAGAAAAAAAGGAGCTAAAGAGAAGTTTTAAATTGGAGATATGAATGAGTTCCATGATCAGATCTACTTCTTAAAGAGACCCCTCTGGCTGCTGTGTGGAGAGGTGGCTAGAGTGAATGCTGAAAGACCAGTTAAGAGGTGATTGAAGCAATAAATGTGAGGATGATAGAAGTATGGAATAAGGTGAATGAACAGACTTGAGATATGGACAGACTTTAGATATATTGAAGAGAGAAAATTGGCAGTATTGGGATTGGTTGCATGAAGAGCAGAAAGAGAGATTTTAAAATGATTCCAGTCCTTGTATTTGCATCAGGTTGTATGGCTGTACCATTTAGGAACATGGAAAACACTGAGAAAGGATTAAATTGGAGATGAGGAAATGGAAAGTGTTTTGTGCTTACTAACATCAGGGGCACAGTCTTATTCACTGATGTTGTTCAGCTATAGAACAGTCACCAAATATTTGTTACAGAAATCAGTTATGCACTCATTTTTGGACAGATTGAGTTTGAATGTCTTTGAGACATTCAAGTGGTGATGCCAAGTAGCTGTCTGGACTTAGGGGGATCTGCTGGAGCTTAGAGGAGGAAAGCCTGGGATCCACTGACATGTAAATGTTAGAAGATGGTGATGTAACCTGGGCATAGAAGATAGAACAAGAATTGGAGAAAGCCCAGGACAGAAGCTTAAAGTGTATTGCTTTAGAGATTGAGAATAGTTGGCTAAAAATGGATAAGAAGAAGTTTCTAGCTAGGTAGGAGAAAACCAGAAAATGAGGCTCAGTGAGACAGAATGAAGAAAGAATAGACTAGTACAGAGAGGTCAAGTAAAATGGGAACAGAAAAATGCCTTTGGATTTAGCAACATGGAAGCCAATAGTAACTTTAGTGAGAGCCATTCTAGTTGAGTATTTGGGGTGGAAGCTAGATTGCAATTAACTGAACAGTCAGTAAGAAGTGAAGGAAGAGAGGCCACAGTTTGGAGGCAAGAGATGAGGACATTTGATTGCTTATAAAATATGATTATAGAACAACTAAAAGCCCAGAACTAGGGAAACTGGAATGTACTTTAACATAAATACTGAGGAGGCAGAGAAATTTCATTCACGTATAATTAAGCATTTTCTGAGCACTCTTTTGTGTTATGCTGGAGAAATAAAGAAGTGATGTTGATGGTTTTTCTCTTCTTATATAGTCACTGTGGTTAGAGATGTCTGCATTTCAGCCACTGGTGGTTATTTGTTAACAGCAAATGGGTAAAAATGCTGTTCTTTGTGGGATACCTCCCAGGATGGTTGCTTCTTCAGAGATTGTGATGCTGCCTAGGTGCACGTATGGTGAAAATTCTTCTCATTGCCAACTTGAAATCCCTTTATGTCTGAGTTTAATGGGAATCCCAATTAGTGAAGTGTCCTCTCTCGCTGTTGCCAGCCCTTCTGACCTCAGATCCAGTGAATAAGTGCTGCCACTGCCACCAGGTGGAATAGTAGGAGCACATATGTGCTGCCAGTCATCATGGTTGCCTAGCAACAGGAGGAGATGCTGATGTCTGTCAATATGTGGGCACAGTGTATTCCAGCTCCAGGTGCTTGATGGACACACTGATTACATGTACATTCCACATCACCTTTGGAAGTTGTGATTCCGAGCTGGGAAGCTGGGCTATCTTTGGAAGCTGAATTTGGAAGAAAGAGGGGAATATAGGATATGATCATCTGGTTACATAGATAAGTACTGAAAAACAGGATTTGGGTTCCTGCCTATAGCTTAAGCTACCAGAATAATGGGCTCCTGGCAAAGGATAAAGTATATCTCATGGAGATAAGAAACAATGTGTCTAGCAGGCGCATGTGATTTTCATTGAATATGAAGAAGTGAGAGACAGATGTCTACATAAAGCTGAGAAACAAATAAACCAAAAGATAGATTTTACAGTATTAACCAGGTGTGAAGTAGAAAGAAACACACCGGAAAAGTTACACAGAGTGAATATGAAATTTTAATACTAGATAATAATTTATTTCCTAGCTATTATTGAGATTTGGAAGTGTGTCTTGCAAGGTGAATCCCTTTGTGCTCATCACTGTCCTGAAGGCTGTGTGACAAATTCCACAATGAGATGTTTTGGATGAATAAATAACCATTACTGAGAAAACTTAAAGGACAAAGAGCTGCAGACAGAAAATTTGTGCAGTCTCTCATCATTCCCAGAAGAGGTAGACAGGGACCGGGGTCTCTGTTTCAGTGGAGGGACCCTCACTTCCCTGTGGTTTTCCCTTTGTATAGAGCAAGAGAGAGGGGAAAAAGCAGTCTTTCCAATGCTAGGATAATCAGTCTGCTTGGGGCTGGGCAATCAGAAACCAGAGCTATCTGGAAAGTCACTTGCCCAACCTCTGAAATTGTTGGGTTCATGGAGTGTTGCAGCCCCCACTGGAGGAGGAAGCTCCTCATCCTAATGATGAGCATCCTGATATAGGAAACATCACATCCTATAGGGATGTGATGAACTATTGGCCACTGGTTCCAAGAGGCTTATAACCTTTCAAAGGATATCAGATGTATGCACATAGGGGAACTGAGCTTGATTGCAGTCTCTCCTACTGAGGAGGGGAGGATCCATCTCCAGCTAGTTCCCAGGGCATCTGAACTTTTAAACAATTCTGCTCATTGCCATATAGGTGGAATAAAATTCATGCTTGAAATACAACATAGAAAAGGTGTAATTTGTTCAAAAAGAACAGATGTTGCAAGTGATACTTTAGTGCCATCCTATACCCATCAGCTCACAAATGCCCTGTGTTATATTTTCAGGAATTTTGTGAGTCAGTGTTAAGTGTAGTAATTATTAAAAATTAAATTATGTAGAATTATCAGTGAAGTATGAAGTGAAAGTTGCTTAGTCATGTCCGAGACCCCATGGACTATACAGTTCGTGGAATTCTCCAGGCCAGAATACTGGAGTGGGTAGCCTTTCCCTTCTTCAGGAGATCTTCCCAATCCAGGGATCAAACCCAGGTCTTCCGCATTGCAGGTGGATTCTTTACCAGTTGAGCCACAAGGGAATTATCAGTACATAAATAATATTAAAAATGAAAGTAAGACACATTCAAATCTCATCACTTCCTAATTGCTTTAGTACATTTTACTATTGTTTACATTTCTTGCATCTCTCTGGGGAAAACACCCAGTGGTGAAGTAATAGTGTGCTGCTGTTTCCCTTCCCAATTCAGCTCTCTCAGTGAGGTAGCAGCTGGTACCTTGACATGAGCCATGGTGGGAGTTTGTAATATTTATGAAACACTGGAGTCTTTTGCTCAGAGAGGCAGTTGTTGCACATATAGCAACATACCGCTGCCCATATCCTTAAACCTTGGCATTTGATTGTGCTCCAATATGCTTCTAACTGCAAAATCTGCATCTCTGGTCCAGAGGACTTTTTCTGGAAGGTCACTTCGCTCATGCCCAAGTTCACTGAAGGCAGGAGCTGATTCCCCCAGGAGCAGCCTTCACAGTGAATGACGGGAATCAGTGTATAAATATCCCGGCTCCCTTCACCCTCAAGGGGGATAATTTTGAGGCAAGTGTTCTTTACTGTTTCCGGAAGTTTTCCCACAAGATTAAGTGTCAGTTGCCCACAATGGTATCTTATTTCATAATGTGCTTCCTATTGCCCTCCCTTCCCTTATCACTTCTTTTCACTTCTGCCTCTCTGCCCTGCCTCAGGGGCCACTCTGAGGGAGGTGTGTAGAGGAGAGAGTAGTGTAGTGTGGAAGGTGGAGCACATTGGAGAACCTTGGGGCAGGATCAAAGGAAGAAGCAGAGGTATGGTTTCCTGTGAGAATTAATGATAAACCTGCCAGATGGCAGACATAGATGATGATGTTCTCATAGCTGGCAGAAAAGCAAGATAGAGGAGTCATGGGGGACTTTGATTGTATTCACTTAGTTCTAATTCAAATTCATACTTAGAGCCGAGTATATTTTCTTAAAATATACTTAGTCTATTAGGTACTGTAATCAGTGGTATAGGGATGTGATGAATCACTGCCACTAGTTCCAAGAAGCTTATAACCTACCAAGGGATATCAGATTTATGCACATAAATATTTCGAGGTAGAAGATGGTGAGCTTTACATAGCTGAGAGAGATTGCAGCTCTCAGGAAGGAGAATGAAGGCTTCGATGGATATGGAATGTGCTATTATAGTTTTAAGAAATTTGGGGTTTTATTGAGGGAACATAGGTTTATACATTACGTGTTTCATGTGTATGTCATTGTATTTCTACTTTTATATACACTGTAGCATGCTTACCACCAAAAATTTAGGTTTCATCTCTCAACATGCAGTTGATCCTGTTTATCCATTTGCACCCCTCTCACACCCACCTCTGTTAACTGCTATTCTGTTCTCCATATCTGTCTGTCTGTTTTTGTTTGACTTATTTTTATCCACTTGTTTTTTGTTTGTTTTTATTTTGGTCACTGTGTTTTTGTTTTGTTCGTTTTTACACATGGGTGAAGTCATACAGAGTTTGTCTTTCTCTCTCTGATTTATTGTACTTAGCATAATACTCTTAGGTCCATCCATGTTGCAGATGGCAAGACCTTATCTTTTATGATTGAATAGTATTCCATTTGTATGTATGCATATATACCACATGTTCTTTATCCATTCATGTGTTGATAGGCACCTAGATTGTTCCCATATCTCGGCTATTGTAAATAAAACTGTGATGAACATAGGGTGCATATATCTTTTTAAGTTACTGTTTTTCTTTTCCTTGGATGAATACCCAGAAGTGGAATAACTGGATCATGTGGTAATTCTGTTCTTAATTTTTTGAGGAATCTCCATGCTGCTTTCCATAGAGCTGCGCCAGCTTAAATTTCTAGCAATAGCACATAAGAATGGTCTTATCTCTACATCCAGACCAATACTTGTTATTTTTTGCCTTTTTGATAATAATCATTTTATCAAGCATGAAGTAATAGTGTGATTTTTAATAAAAAATGTGTATTTGTTCTTCATCCCTATTTCTGGCACAAAACTCCTAAAACCCTTGGGATTTCCTAAGTGATAAGAGCTATTAAATGTGTCATTGGTTATTATAATGAGGTAACTTTTAGAAGGCACCTAAGGATGGGGACAGGTTGCCAGTGGGGCCAGCAACATGATTAGAAGGCTGGAACTTTCAGCCTATACCCCTCCCTCCAAGGAGGGGAAAGGGACTAAAGATTGAGTTATGGCCAGTGATTTTATAAGTCATAGGTATATACTAAGCCTGCATAAAAACCCAAAAGGATAGAGTTTGGGGAGCTTTCATGTTGGTGAACTCATAGAGATTTGGGGAGAGTGGGACACTTGTAGAGCATGGAAGCTCTGTTTCTTCCCACATACTTCACTCTAAGCATTTCTGCCATCTGGCTGTTGGTTCATCCTTTAATAACCTTTGTAATTAACCACTAATGTGAGCCTCACTAGCAAATTAATCAAACCCAAAGAGGGAGTTGTGGCAACCTTGGATATATGATGCTTGAATATATGTGCTTTGGTTAGAAGCGTAGATGACAGCCTGGACCTGTGATTGGCTTCTGAAGTGGGAAGCCGTCTTGTGGGACTGAGCCCTTAGTCTGGGGAGTGCGCTTCTATCTCTGGGTAGACAGTGTCAGAATTGAGTTGAATTGTAGGACTCCCCATCGGTATGGTGTCAGAGAATTGCTTGATGGCATGAGAAAATCCCCCTACATGTTGGAATTGGTGATAAGAATTGTAGGGAGCATCCCTGGTGGCTCAGATGGTAAAAAGTCTGCCTGCAGTGTGGGAGACCCAGGGTCAATCCCTGGATCAGGAAGATCCCCTGGAGAAGGAAATGGCAACCCATTCCAGTTATTCTTCTCTGGAAAATCCCATGGATGGAGGAGCTTGGTCAGTTACAGCCCATGGGGTCACAAAGAGTTGGACATGACTGAGCGACTTCTCTTTCTTTCTTTCTCTTTTCCTGAAGGCTGGACATTTAGGTAAGACTTTGAGGAACTGGAGGGATTTCAACAGGGAAAGACAGAGAAGAGAGGAGTTCTGGTAAATAAAATAGTGAGAATAAAGGCCTAAAACTGGGAAAGCAATCCTTGAGTTCATCTTCTAGGAAATATAGAGGTACACAGGAGCATGGAATTGTAGGAAAGCCTGGAAAGGTGATTTCTAGGCAATTTGTGGAGGACTGGATGAAATTCTGGTGAATTCTTCCTATGCCTTCTAATATAATAATTGTTTAAGAGGCAGTGAAACTATGTAAGGGTTCTAATCTTTTGAGCACAGGCTCCAAAAGGGAATTTTATAAGACTCGAGAGGGACAGGGGTCTCTAAGGAGTCGATTCTAATGATAAATTATAACTTATTATAATAAGGAATAAAGGGGATACAGCCCTAATCAACTTGGATTTCAGAAAACATTGAAAAAAGGCAAAAGAGAGAGGCGCACACAAGGAAGCATATACCCTGAAGAATGCTTGAGGGAGGTCCAAGACTGAACTGAACTGAAGCTTGTAGAAAACTGATATGTGCTAGACAGGCATTGATGGTTTCTCCCTCCAAATTAATATGTTGAAGTCCTGATTCTGAGCATCTCAGAATAAGACTATATTTGTAGAAAGGCCTTAAAAAAAGGTTATTAACTTAAAATGAGATCTTTTGTATGGGACCTACTCTGATATGACTGATGTAGTTATCAGAAGGGGAAGTTTGGACATGAACATATGTATATACAAAGAAGGACACAGTTTGAAGGTGGCCGTCTGCAAGTCAAGGAGAGGGGCCAGAAGAAATAGAAACAAAACCTGTTGACACCTTGATTTTGGACTTCCAGCCTCCAGCACTGTGAGGAATTGCATGTCTGTTATTTAACCCACCCAGTCTGTGGTACTTTGCATGGCAAAAGTAAGCAATGGATGGGCCTTGGCTTGGGGCAGATGATATAGTCAATCTTCATTTTTCGTAGGTTCCATGTTTACAACTTTGTCTACTTGATAAAAATTATTGGTAACCCCCCAAATCAATACTTGCTCCTCTTTTGCAGTCATTCTCAGAACTGCCAGGCTTGCATTTTCCCAGCTGAGGTTGAATGCTCTGTCATCTTGTTTCAGCCCTCATTGTATAAACAAGTGTCCATCTCCCAGTCTATTTAAGTGTGACCTCTTGCATTTTTGTGTTTTTTTCCTAGGCAGTTTTGCTGTTTTAAATGGTTCCCAAGTGGTAGTACTAAGGTGCTGAAAAGATAAGCTTGACTCAGACATGAGTCCTAGTGTGCTGGCCCTAAGTTAAATGTTAATGAATCAATAATACCTATTAAAAAGGTCATCTTTAAATAGGAGCATGCATAAAACAAAGCTATATAACGATGGATTGGTGAAAATGTTGTGACAAGAGGCTAAGAGAAACCTAAACCTGTCTGTTCTCTGGAAACAGTGGTTCAGTTTTCATTAATTCAGTGTTTGTGGTAACTACCAGAACGTAACTACCAGAAATAACCACACTCAACCGTATGATATTGGAAAATGGTGGGAAAGTCTAGCTATCCAAATTCTATTTTCACCTTTCCACCAAGAAGTTTATTCCAAATGAAAAATGTCAGAACGTAACTACCAGAAATAACCACACTCAACCGTATGATATTGGAAAATGGTGGGAAAGTCTAGCTATCCAAATTCTATTTTCACCTTTCCACCAAGAAGTTTATTCCAAATGAAAAATGTAGAATCCAAGTACCTTTAGGAAAGAGTTGGAGCTCAAGATAGAAGAAGAGAGAGTGAGAGCATCTAACCCTGGACGTGAGCTCAGATCTCCAGCCATGGTATTGAAAAATGTACATATGTGGTTCTTGAGCCACTATATCTCTGTCTCATGGGTAATAGTAGTTCCATGAGCACTTCTGATGGTAAAATTCCAGCAACCGCAGACCTTTAATCTCATGTTGATCCATTAGTAAATTCTGGAAATTCTAATGACCTAGCAATCAGAAAAGAGAGGGTGCACCATCCAGAAAGGGTTTCCTACAAGATATAGTCACTTAACCTCCGCTGTCTTCTCCTTCCTTATTTTTGTTGGTATTGAGTCCATAACATGTAACATTTTGAAAATGTTTGCTAAGTTCAGGAAACAGCTAGCTGTTTTTCTTCATTACTGATTCAGTCAGGACATACAGTGGGGTCTCCATTCGCCTAGAAGTCTCCACAGGCTCTGACATTGCTCTTTAGTCCTTGCTCCAAATCTACTGCCTTGGCTGCTGATCCTCCTTTTAGATTCATTTCTGTCCTCGTCAGTAAGAGAAAAGTCACTGCACATATGAGATCTCCTAAGAACAGGTGTCCCATTACATCCTCATTTTGTTAAACATCATTTGCACTAGAAGGAAGTTGTAGTGTAATGAAAGGGAAAGTGGATTTTTTACTGTAGTGGAATTCTTAATATAGTTTCAATTCAATTATAATTTTTAGTTCTGGGGATAGCCTTCACTGCAAATTCTATTTCCCATGAGGTATCAATCTGGAGCTTTTCATATCGCTGTAATTGGTCTATTTCATAACCACCTACACAGAATTTATCGGGTTGGAAACTTGTTAGACCTGCTAATTCCTGGGCTTTATACCAATCCTATAGTATCAGAATCCCTGATAGAGTCAAGTGGGGGAAGAGGGAGACCTAGTAATCTGAATTTTAAGAAGTTTCTCAGGTGACTGGAAGTTTTGGTTAATAAAGTAAAATAATCTTTGAGAGAATTTAATTTGGCTCATGATTCTACCAAATACTCATTATTTGACTAAAAAGTAATACTTTCATTAGTGAGTACTTGTAGAATATGAGTCCATCTTTGTTGAATAGATATTATAACTGATATTTTAAAATTCTGTTTAGAATTCTTAGATAAGCATTTCTGTTTATAAATACTTGCAAATAAAATGTTTATAAAAATGTATCTTTATGCAAGCTTGCCTTTTATCCAACTCTTTTTTTAATAGAAATCTTCAACTTAAGAATTTATATCAATTTTCTCAAGAAAAACACCCCAACAAATCAAAAACAAATATGCACTAAGGCTAGATTAAGATTTTCTTAGAAATCCTACACCAGAAAATAAGGAATACTATAGGTACAAAACACATTTAGATCTTTACAAACTCCTGTCATTTAAACAGTTTTTGCATAACTGTTCACTTAACTTTTCCCTATATTTCTAAATCTAACATGTTTCTTAATAGTTATTCACACCTGAAGTTTTTATCTTCATCTTTGGAAAAACTGTCTTATGATTGTATTGAAAATGCAAATTTATAATAAAGTACAAGATATTTTAGTATTTTAAAAAGGAGTTTAAGACTCATGATACTAAATGCCATGTTGTAAAATATAAGGTGTGACATTTTCCATTTTTTACACATCAGAGAAATAGTATATGTAATTATAATTTGATGTTATATAAATTAGTTATACATTCTTTCTTTTATAACTCATCAAAGAACTATCAGATAGCATCTGTCAATGTAAATGTCATTTAAATTATTTTCTTATTTAGTTATTCTTATCTAAAATTCTTAGGGAAGTATTTATTTGTAGCATATTTAGAAGAGCCACCAGCTGTGCCTGTACATGAACATTTCTCTGTCACATCATTTACTTAACATTATTTTGTGAATTTCAATGCTAGCAATTTTGGAGTTTATGATTTAGATTTTAAAATATGGAATAAGGATGGTTCTGCAAGTGGACAAGAACAGTTACTCAAATACTGTTTTTATAAACATCCAGATGGTTCACATTATATTACCAGTATCAGGTAGTAACACTTTATAAATATTTATTTAGTGAATGAATGAGCTGGGCAGGACACACGCACGCACACACACACACACAAACTAGGTCTGATTAGTTATTCTATGAAGTAAATGATAATATTCTATTTGTCCTGTTTAAGTTAATTGTAGAGTTTCATAGTTTATTTTTTCCATATGTATGCCATATGTGTAATGACCTCAGTATGTATTTAAATAGATGCTCTGATGTTAGCACAGTTGCTTGTAATTAGTTAAGTGAATTGAAATGAACATACCTAAGTGCCAAATGAGAATACTATGAAAATGCCCTTTTTGTAAAAAAGAAAATATTTCTACAGCTACATTTAGTTTAACAGTTTAACTATGTCTATTAGAAGTTCTGTTAGTTGTTGATTATTAATGTTGATTTAGTCAATCTATAAGTATAAGAGGTATATGATACATCTCTGTCACATAACATATAGATATATATTACACATAATTACCATGTTGAAAATTTGCAATAGTATATTATCAATATGTTAAGTTGCAAACAAAAGCATACCTTTATGTTCTGTACAACCTGGGACACTATTGAGAGTCGCCCTATGATTTGTTACATGAGCTTAGGTTTTCTTTAGTTAACGCTAGTCAAAACCACATTTTGGAGGAATTGTGGGGGCGCTTCATGTTAAAAAATAGCCAAGATAGAGTAATAAAAACAAAATAACTGCAGGCCCTTTTAATTGTGTAAATTCTTTAAACATCTGATTATTCTGGAAAAAAATTACATGTGTACTTATTCCCTAGGCATCTGTGCATTTTACTATAACATATTTACCTGTATATGTGCTTATAAGATTACTAGGCTTATTTTTTCCCCTAGAAAACCTTAATTAACATCCATATGTTAAAGGAAACATTCTTAGAATTTCTTTGAAAAGGTTAGAGTTAACAATTCCCCCAAAATGCTTTCTTTTAAAGCTAATTTTTGCTTAAATTTTAAAAAAGTTATGATGAGTTATAGACAAGGTAGTCTTTCATTAAAAAAAATAAAGAACAAAAGGGTAAAAATTGCTGAAAATGTGAACACCACATTCTTATTCACATCACTTTAATAATTTATTGAGTGCAGGGCCAACAATATGAAATTTTCATGTATGAGTATCATCTGACCTCATATAAAAGTAACACATGAAAAATAAGGGCAGAGATAAATCACAAATACCAGTAATTCATGGCAAGAGTTCTCTCAATTATAATAAAGTGCTATTTATAAAGAAAATAAGTATTTTGGGGTTTAGAAACTAAACAATTTTATCATTATTTGTAGGAATTATTGAAACTTCACAATCACGTTACGAAAGCCAAAAGTGGATGACAGGAAAAAATCATTACTGCTTTAACTTCACTTGGGACTAAAAAGTAGGGTAAATCATTGTAAAACCCTATTTTTCTCCTTTATATTCAAGATCACTAGTAAAGAATTTGTGTTTAGCATAAATTGAACAATCTTAAGGCAGTTTCAAAAATATTGTTCAGGACCTCACCTCAGGTGCTTATTCTGAACCTAGGTCTTCAAGTCTCAGGAAGGGTTTCACCTAAATAAGATATGTGAGATTTTATCCCAGTTGTTAGTGTTTTCAGAAATGCTGGTAAAAGAGAGAAAAGGAAAGAAAGAGACAACCCTGGGGCATAAAGGAAAGGGAATGTTGAAGGACAGAGAAACAAAAGATTTACATTAACACTGATGTTTAAAGTAACTTCCAAAGGGCTTAATTTTAAAAATAATAAGTTCACAAACACATTTGACTGCATCTATTTTATCTCCTAGGAAGAATTTAAAGGAGGGAAAAACCTCAGTGGCTCTCCTTTTATTAGTGGTGGTGCCGGAAAGATAAGACTTAGAGACTCCTTGTGGCTCATCTGATTCTGTGAATCTGTAATATAAATATATCATAATAGACTTCCACAGAGATGCTGGATTCCTCTTCCAGCCAGCAAAGAACATTCTTACAAACCCTGAAAATGTTTTAATACATCATTAAATTTTGCATGTAATAGGTTCCCTGCACCTGTCATAATGCCCAGATCACACTCAGTTTTCGCCCTCCTTTCAGATGGAAACAAAGGTGGGAGGGCATTTGCTGGGTTCTGCTCCCTCTGTTTTAGGAGGTGGGCTGATCCAGGGCTCTCTGACCTTATTATTGTGGTCTTCAACTTAGTCCTCCATCACCCTGCATTTAGTCCTCCCTGGAGGCCATTTTTTCTGCCTTCTTTGTCCCCAAGGAACAAAAGTACATAGCCAGAAGTACAAAGCCATATAAAATGAAAAAGAGAAGTAATAATAATAATGATCTTTTCTTTAAAAAGGGCTGTGATAATTGGTGCAGCAGACATCAGGTTAAATGCTGGGCAGATGCCCGAAAGAGTACCACTGTGCCACTGCCTTCCGCGAGAAGGTCAAGCCCCTTCTACCCTCTCAGGTCTTCCAGGAGATGAATGAAGTGCATTTGGGATGAGGAGCAGGGCTTCCATTTCTTACAGTCACCTTTTCCATGCCATGTAAACTATGTTTCTCAGCCCTCCCTCACCTCTTTGTTTCAGCATTCTCATGGATGAAAGCGTGTATTTATAGTACTTATTTTATAGGGGTATTTAAATGATCAAATATTCTTATAAGACTTACCACAGTACCTGGCATATAGTGGTCAAATATTGTTTAGCTGTGATGATCATGATGATGATGAAGAGGAGGAGGAAGGATGGAGATGACAATTACATTTGAGGGTAAAATGCTGTTAGAGATGTTCTAGGTCAGCCATTTAATAGAGACTTACAGAAGCAGGAAAGAGTGAGTGAGGTTCATTTAGCAGTGCCTGTCTAGAGACTGACACTGGTGGACAGCCATAGCCTTCCTCTTGTGCCTGTTTTGAGTAGCTGTTAGAGTAAATAGGTAAGGCATGAGTGAGCTCCCTGTACCTCTCACAAGGTTAACTGGAGTCTATTTGTTCCTGGTCTCGTTATAAGATTTCTGTGTCCAGTTCATTGCTATGGATTCATTCCTTCTATCTCAGTGAATCTTGACCTCCAGTCATTTCTTTTACATGTCAGTGGGATTTTTTTTTTTTTTTTTGGTTTGGGGATGTTATTATTGAAATGGCTGGCTTAATATTTGAAAACCACATAAAACCATGTCATAATGGAATTAATATATGTAATGAAAAGTAGTTTGAGGATCATGTTTTATAGACTTTGAATGTAGATTATAATGTATTTTTAGATAGTCTCTATTTGGTACTCAGGGCTAGTGGCACTTTAAGGAAGAATCAGTAGTTGAACACATCATGTTGATGAAATTTTGTGGCAAATAAACTGAGTTGGTTTCATTTTCACAGTAATATGTTTGTTCCTCAGGCTATTTAATCTGTTCTGTATTCAAAGGCAAATGAGTTTCTGTTCATAAGGCAAAATGCAGCAGCATTTTTTTTTAATATTGACAGTATTAGTTCTGGTGCTTTTCATTTTCAAAATATATAAAAATAAGAAATGGAAGCTTTTTGCAATAGGTGCATCATCACTAAGACTTAATTTCAAGATTTTTGCCATTTTCTGTCCTCTGATGTTTGTCATCTTGGAAGAAAAGGAAACATCATTTCAAATATTATAAAATATGTTTCTTTTCTGCACATATTAAAGGTCTTTTGTATGAAGTAGTAATGGAATATGCTTGAAGTGATCAAAATTTAATGGCCCATAGAGCATTTGTAAGCCAGAAGCTTTAGGATGAAATGCAAACAGCATTAAATGTCTAAATTTATTTTCTTCCAGACTTTCATCTTGCAGTGATTTTCTGCAAGAATGGTATTAGGGTCTTATTGGAAACAGTTAATAGACACTATAATAGATAATAACTGACTCTGTAATTAGTCATTTTAAGACAGAGGGTCTCTCTGAGCCACTGATAAGAATTGAATTGTGTCACTACATCATGTTTTCATTCAGCTGTCACAACCCGGCAATCCATATTCATAGACTCCCAGTGCTAAGCTCATTGCCAATTTAACACAGATGTGAGAGAGAGATGTACAACCTCCTCAGCCTTTTGATCCTTTCTTATTTTTCATTTGAGGAAATGGCAGAGTAGCCTCAGAGTGAGGATAAGAGTGTCTTAGTGACAAAATTATGAGAAGATTAATTTGGTATGTACATAAAATATGTATATATACAGACGTATGCACACACAAAGTATATATATATGTATATATATATGTGTGTGTGTATATATATGAAAAATAACCACTTTTATGGTTAAATATAAAATTCAACCAGAAATTTCTAGATATTTCTGATTTTTTGGGGTACTACAATAAAAATACTGCATTAATTTTTATTTTTATTTCCTCTCAGGAGAAACTTCTACTTTCATATTCCTGAATGAATAGCACTGGTCCTTTTTTTTCTGTAGAAGAGATAGAGATTTCACAATTTTAGTTACATTGGCTATACTATATTCTCAGTTATATTTTATTTTTATGTTACTTTTTGTTGTAACAAGGGCTTCCAGGTGGCTCAGGGCATAGAGAATCTACCTGCAATGCAAGAGATGCAGGTTTGATCCCTGGGTCAGAATGATCTCCTGGAGTAAGGCATAGCAACATACTGCAGTGTCTTTGCTTGGAGAATTCCATAGACAGAGGAGCCTGATGGGCTATAGTCCATAGGGTCAGAAAGAGTCAGACACGACTGAAGCAACTGAGTGCACACCCACGATGGTGTAACAAATGTTTCTGTATGTTGATTTTTAAAAAACTATTTAATTTTTAAAAGTATATATAATTTTTAAAGGTTACTTTCCATTTATAGTTATTACAAAATATAGGCCATATTTCCTGTATTGTTCAATACACTCTTGAGCCTGTCTTACACACAGTAGTTTTTACCTTCCATGCCCTCCATCCTTGTAATGTCACTCTCCCACTGGTAACCACCAGTTTATTCTCTGTGTCTATAAGTTTGTTTCTTTTATGTTATATTCTCTGGTTTGTTGAAGATTACACATATAAGTGATATCATACAGTATTTATCTTTCTCTGACTTACTTTGCTTAGCATAATGCCCTCTAGGTTCATCCGTGTTGCTGCAAATGGCAACATTTTGTTCTTTTTTATGGTTGAGTAGTATTCCATTGTATACAGCAGTTTCTGTATCCATTCATCTGTCAGTGGGCATTTAGGTTGTCTCCCTGTCCTGGCAATTGTAAATAATGCTCCTATGAACATTGAGGTGCATGTATCTTTTCATATAGGTGTTTATTTTTCTTTCAGATATTGCATGGTTGATTTTTTTTTTTTTTTTGCTAATCCAATAACAGAAAAATTTATTTAAAAGCACGGGACAGAGACTTAAAAAATAAAAATCTAGGCAGAATGTCCAAATAATTTTGAAAGCGTATATTATTATCTCCCTTTTATAAGGAATAGGGTCAATTACCTAACTTTCCATGGTTAAGTTGCGTTATGATGCCATAAGATTAAAGAAATTGCATGGTTGAATTTAACAAACATCTGTTGAATTTAACAAACATCTTCCTCTGGGCCAGGCTCTGTGGAAGTTAGACTGTTTCAAGTATTCCATGTTACTAAACCCCTCTCACTGGGGTCAGTGAGAGGAGAGAAGAGCTTTCCCTAGGAGGTCAGAAGAGCCTTCATGAGAGAGATATCGTTTGAACCTGTCCCTGATGAATGGATAGAACTTCAGCAAAAGGAAACCAGGAAAGTAACTCTTGGTGAAGGTACCCTTTAAAGAAAGGCACGAAAACAGGTTAGTTAAGAACATGTCCTAGTTGGAAGTGGATCAAAGGATATTTGCAGCTAAAATGGCGAAAATTGACTGTAGAGACTGGTTATGGCTACAACATGAAGGACTTTGAAATCACACTAAATATAAGATTTTAATCCGTGGATGATAGGGAGCTAGAGATGTTTGTTAAACAAGGGAATTATGTGATCTGCTTTCTGATTATAGGTAATAATATACTTGCTTTATTTTTTCCCTAAAATGTACTGGTAACTTCAAAATTCTACTTACAGTCTATATTATTTATATTGCTTTTTTTCCTCTATAGTTAAAGTGGCTAGTTCTCCATACAACGGTTTTTAATGAAAATATTAAAAGATAAAAGAAGTCGACTCCAAGGTAAAAAGTCTTCTGGAAAAGAATTTTATAAACTTACCATGAACATTTGTAAAACCATGAAAATAAGTAGATCGTAGTGTTACTGTTAGTCGCTCAGTCGTGTCCAACTCTTTGCGACCCCATGGACTGCAGCCCACCAGGCTCCTCTGTCCATGAGATTTTCCAGGCAAGGATACTGGAGTGGGTTGCCATTTCCTTCTCCAAAGTAGATCATAGTTCAGTTCAGTTCAGTTCAGTTCAGTCGCTCAGTCGTGTCCAACTCTTTGTGACCCCATGAATTGCATCACTCCAGGCCTCCCTGTCCATCACTATCTCCCGGAGTTCACTCAGACTCGCGTCCATCGAGTCAGTGATGCCATCCAGCCATCTCATCCTCGGTCATAAGGTAGACTGAATTGTTTAAATGTGTTTACCTATGTAAGCCATTAAGTTATTATCAGATGATTTTTATATAAACCAGTGACCCTTCAGTATCTGGAGAAAGAGAGTCCAAGGCAGAGAGGAAAGAGCTAGTACAAACGCTTGATATATGTGATTACAGCAAGGAGGCTAGCACACCTGGAGTGGGTGAGCCAGGAGGAGAGCAGAAGGTGATGAGAACAGAGAGGGAACAGTGACAGATCGCATAGGACCTTGTAGGCCACTATAAAGACATTGACTGAGAGCACTGGAGAGTTCTAAGCCCTGGAGTGATGTGACTGGATGTCTTAAAAGAATTCCTCTGAATTCTTTTTAACGGCTGAGTAATACTCCATTGTGTATATGTACCACAGCTTTCTTATCCATTCATCTGCTGGATTTGAATCAGTTCTGATGAGATGGATGAAACTGGAGCCGATTATACAGAGTGAAGTAAGCCAGAAAGAAAAACACCAATACAGTATACTAACACATATATATGGAATTTAGGAAGATGGCAATGACGACCCTGTATGCAAGACAGGGAAAGAGACACAGATGTGTATAACGGACTTTTGGACTCAGAGGGAGAGGGAGAGGGTGGGATGATTTGGGAGAATGACATTCTAACATGTATACTATCATGTGAATTGAATCGCCAGTCTATGTCTGACGCAGGATGCAGCATGCTTGGGGCTGGTGCATGGGGATGACCCAGAAAGATGTTCTGGGGAGGGAGGTGGGAGGGGGGTTCATGTTTGGGAATGCATGTAAGAATTAAAGATTTTAAAATTTAAAAAATAAAAAACTAAAAATTAAAAAAAAAAAAAAGAATTCCTCTGATTCTTATACTGGGAAGATATTACAGAGAAGGATAGAACCAGGAAGACCAGATTAATGTCTAATGCAACAATGGGAGAGATGATGATAGCTCAGAACAATGTGGTAAGTGGTCAGATTCTGGATATGATCTGAAGGCAGAACCAACATGATTTACTGATGGACTGCATTCAGAGTATGGGAGAAGGTGGTTCCAAAATTTACTTAGAGAGTTTTGGCCTAAGCAGCAGGAACAATGGCGTTGACATCAGCAGAGTTGAGAAAGGCTGCAGGAGAAGCAGTTTTGGGGGGTGGGGTGGCTTTTCGGTTTTGGTCCTGTTGAAGTTGAGCTGTCTCACAGACCTCTGAGTTGGAGTATTGAGTAGAAGTGTTAAGCAGTATGTGTGTGTGTGCATATGTATACAGAGAGGGAATGTATAAAGAGGTTTGGACTGGAGATAGAAATTTGAGAGTAGTCAGCTTATGGATGGTATGCAAAGCCAAGAGTCTCTAAGAGTAGTGTTTTTCTTATGATTTTTTTTTCTAAGTCATTTAATGTTTAGAAATGATGTCTTGCATATTCAGCAAGGAAGGGGGCAGCAGAGGATGAGATGGTTAGGAACCATCACTGACTCAATGGACATAAATTTGAGCAAATTCCAGGAGATAGTGGAGGAGAGGGGAGCCTGGCATGCTGCAATCTGTGAGGTCATAAGGAGTTGGACATGCCTTAACTGAACAAGAACAACTCACATATTTAAGCCCATCTATGCATAACGTTACCAAATAATAGATATTTACATCACTACTAGAAATAGAATCAAGTAGAGATAAAAGCTTAGTCAGTCTGAGTATAGCAAATTAATGATCCTGGAAATTAAGTACAGTTCTCTTAGTCATGGACTGTTTTCACTAGACCTGGCTGCTTCAGCACCCAAGAATCTAAGTAAAGAAAAGGACTGATCTAACATAGGCTTCTTGTGTGGTGTGTGGAAAAATTAAGATCAGAATTTGCTTCATCCTCAGGTCTAAAGAGGCACTGGGTGGTGGTTAAGAGGGGGAGGTCTGGCAAGGATTAACGATCTGGATGGATATCTAAGGGGCAGAATAGACTGTGGCCATACTCAGTAATCACATGAGTCACAGACCACCTAGACAGCTTCCTCGATGCACGTCTCTAAGGGACTGAAACTTCCCTAGATATAGACAAGCCATCAATAAACTGAATTTATCAATTGTCACAGCAGGCATGGCAGGGCTTATGTTTTGCCGGGAGGAACATAGCTGTTTGAGGCCAGAAATGAATAATTGAGAGCAGTAGAAGAAAGATTGAGAGCTGCCATGCATCGTTCTTTTCTGTCTTAGCCACTTCTCTGAGAGTGTTTAGCTTCTGTTCTAAGTTAACATGAACAGATGCTTGAAGAATATCTTTTGGAAAGGAAGATAAAGTAATAACAAGCTGGGGATGTTATTTATCTTGGGCCCACTTGCAGTCACAGTTCAGACTTGAGTGAACTGTGGTTGCAAATGAAGTAGTGGGTGGGAAGGGTACATGGAGGACCCTTGCAGGCAGCAGGACTCAGATGCGGGCAGTCCAGTGATTAGGCACACCCAGGCATCTAGTGAGGGAGATGCCAGGACGTCTGTACAGGAGCCCAGCTCTCAGGAAGGGAAGAGCAAAGCAGGGCTTTCAGGTCTACAAAAGGGCAGGGAAAAGTAACTCACTTTTATTGATTCGTTACTATGTGCATGATAGTGTGTTAAGGATATGGATACATTGATAGGTAATAAACATTTGCCTTTACTTTTTACAGTAAACCTGATAGTATTACCATTCCTTTTTGTATATGGATATCTATGACTTTAAGCAAACTCTGGGAGATAGTGAAGGACAGGGAAGCCTGGTGCGCTGCAGTCCCTGGAGTTGCAAAGAGTCAGACATGACTTAGTGACTGAACAGCAAAAGTCAATGACTCACCCCAGAAGCACACATGGGACAAGGTAGAGACAGGGTAAGACTCAAATTTAGTTTTGCCTCAATCTCCAAACTGTAAGCCCTTACATTTTTCAGAATCTTGGGAATAGGAACCAGACTAAAGCATAAGGAAATGGAGAGAAATCCGCAGTGGCTGTGCTTGTGCACTAACACCAGATAGGTGCCGTCTTGCTGGACTGGAGCGGAGTGGGTGAGAGGCAGTAGGTAAAAGCAGGGTCCTGTGAATCCACACTGAGGCTCCACGGGCTGTGAAGGATGACCTGAGACAACAGCGGTTGAGTCCTGTGGTTAGTATAGGCAACTCAACAGGAAGTGACTTAATTCTAAAACTCCTAGATGGGAGGGGGACGTTTAAGAACTTTTTATCTCACCAAACTGAAGGATGAAGGCATCAGTAGAACCAGCTGTGGGAATTGGGTAAGCAAAACAGATGGCTGACAACTAAGCTGTGATTCTATAAATGAGGAAATTTAGATTCTGAGAGGCAAAGTGGTTTTGCTGAAGAACAGGTAGCAGCATATGAGGGCCCAGGACTCAGATCTCATCCGTTATCTGGCCTAGGTTTTAACCAACATGCCATGGGGGATACCTCCTGGCTGCCTTTGGCCTTCTTCCTTTCTAGTCAACACTGATATTGACTCCTATAGCTTTCATCTTGCTTTTGAAATACTCCTAATGCATGTGAATAATGTGGGAAAGAGGTTACTGAACAAAAGTTTGGCCACAGCCAGTTTGCAACTGTGGGATCCAGTTGGGCAGGGGGGTGGGGGCAGAGAGGCAGAGAAAAAAATGGGAGAGAAGCCAGATAAACAGCATCAAATGATAGCATAGATGTTACCAGATGGTCCTGGGCAAGGTTCCTCATTGCTCCATGCCACAGATTCCTCACTTGTATCCTGGGAATAGTAACAGTACCCCCTCTACAGAGATGTTTTGATAATGAAATGAGATAATGCATATAAACTATTTATCTCAGTGCCCCGCTGAATGGTTTTCATGTGGTTTACATGCCAGCACTCAAATCTGACTAAAGAATGTGGCAATGATTTACTTCAACATCTAGTGCCATTTTGGGGGTAGTGTGTTGTCAGGCTCTTCTGTTGATACGTGTGTTTTATGTATGTTTTATGATATGGACGTTTCAAACCATTTTGCTCTATTCACTAGATTTCCTGGAGTTTAATTTAAACATTCTCATCACAGTTAATGTGACTCTGGTCATTCTCCTTACTGTCAGGAAGCATGATTTCAGTCTTACACTGTGTACTGCCACGATAATAATACCTTCTCTTGGCTGCTTCCTACAAATGACTTCATCTTGGTATAATAAAGGCAATGCAGGAGAAAAAATTATTTTCAAGGAGGAAATTATGACCTACTTTTAGGGTGGTGAGCAAGATATAATTTTAAGAAGCCAAACCTAAGTAGGGTACAGATACAGTTAATTTAACCCTTTTTTCCTCAGGAACATCCTGATTTTCTGGTTATGAAACCATCTGGACTCCTCTTGTAGACTTTGTTCTAAAACTTGAGCCATGCAGTGGTCTTCTTTTCTTGTTCTCAAAAGGAAAAGGGCTGACTGTCTTCATGCAAATAAGCCTGCTTTTGTTAAAGACTTCATCTATGAAACACAGACTAACAATAAGAAGTGCAGCACAACTTACTGTTCTGCTTTCAGCTGATGTAAGATTGTTTCCCACAGTATGGAATATTTAAAAAAATAAGAGTGTTTCATCACAATGCCAAAACTCCAGCAGTGCCTGTGACTGCCGTCAGGGGTGGTGGTGAAGGTGGGAAACCGACTATTCAGTACCACATTATTTTCTGATGAGTTTGCACATAGCTAGGGAAAGTGTAAATGAATGCGGAAAGGTGGGGCTGATGCGCTAAATTTAGGACCAGCAATTACAGACATTGGAGTTCTGAGTTTCTTTTTGTTCCTATGTAATTTCTGATATTAAGGAAATACTAAGTAGGGATAGTATAAAAATAATTTGTTAATAATGAGTAGAGACTGTTTTGACAGTGTCTAACACTTCAGAAATGTATCTCATTATTCTGACTGTATTAATTGAGGTTTCTTTTTTCCTCTGTGTTTCAGTGACAATTTCGACAAGCACCTTCTTTGACGGCTTGCTGGTGACTGGACTGTACACGTCTACCAGTGTTCAGGCTTCACAGAGCATTGGAGGGTCTAATGCATTTGGGTTTGGTAAGCTATATTTTACACAGTTATAGGTCTTATTTTTGAAATATCTAAAAGTATTTGACATTTATTATTTCAGAGAAAATAATCTGAAGTGATTTTTGTATGTTTGCTTAAAGTTAAGTGAGTTGAAGTAAGTCATAAATATGCAACCAACCATGAGTTTGGTGTGATGGCCATTCTATTCCTCTCTCTGTGTACTGCTGCTATTATACTTGGTCCTGTGGGATTTGAGTGGAGTCCTCTGTTCTGTCATTTAGGTTGATGGAATTAGAATTAATTCTGATGCCCATGCATTTATTCAGTAACCTGTTTTTATAAACAGTTCTTAAAATCTTGGAGTAGGTGAAAAGTGTCATATTGTTTGGCAAGTAAGCATCATACACAGTGAAAGATAGCAATAATTGTTGAAATCATTGCATTCTCTGAGTATTCATAAAATAATGTGATTTAATATTTAAAATTCTTACATGGAGTCTTTGTTCTTAACCCAGAGACCTGGAAGTTTACTTAAGTGGAGGCAGAGGGCTATGTGATGGTCACTGATCACAGAGGGTTCTAGATTTGGAAATCTGTAGTTTACCCATAACTTGATTAACATGCCAATCTGGAATTCAGTAGACCCTTTACAGCATCAAAAATGCAAATTTACTGTATCAGTTTATGTAAGACATGAAGTCTTTGATCCTACTCTGAGATTAGAAAACTGTATGAGATTTCCTCCATTAATGTGAGAAAGAATTTCTTTATTGAAGGCAGCCATGTGTTCAATGTTTTATTTTTCCTAGGGTATTTATTAAATAAATAAATTTTACCTATTTTTGATATATGAAGGAGCATCCCTTCTATGGTGAGTCCCAGCAGAGCTCTGCCCAGATGCATTACTGCTTGATGTCAGAGTAATAATGTTGAGACTTCAGTGGTATCCTGCTGACCTAAGATGAGGTTCACAGCCTCAGGGTAAAAAAACCATTTAATCTAGGGTAAAGAAGTCATTTAATCATCTTGTTAAAATTATCTGACATTGAGAATTTGCCCTATTTTTAAACCCAGATAAGCTTTTATAATCTGTTGGTTACAACTTTTAGGGTCTAATCCTTCAGAAAAAATAAAATTCTCTTAAGTCTAAAAATTCCACTTTTTTATTCCCACCCTTACTGTGCTCTGTAGGAGTGAGAGGTCAGTTATAATCATATATATATATAATACGTGTACCTAAATATATGCTATACTATGTGTTATGTTATGTAGGATTTTCAAGTAGGGTCACCAGATTTAACAAATAAAAATGTACAGGATACTGGCTAAATTTAAATTTTAGGTAAAAAGCAGTTTTAGGATAAATATGCCGTATTTGGGATAAGATGTCCTGGGTTCTGCCTTCCCCAGTTGAATCAGAACCTCTGAGAACAGGGCTTGGCTTTGGCTCCCAGGTGATTTTACTGTTTATCCAGGGTTGAGAACCACTGTACTGGATCAGTCCAGGGTCCGCACCTTCAGCATCCCTGGGAACTTGTAACTAGAGAGTTCCTGGCCTTACTCCAGACTCAGTGAATTAGATACTGTGGGCGGTGAGACAGTGTTCAGTTTTTTAATAAGCACTTGAGGTGATTTTGATACCTACTAAATTTTGAGAACCACTCATCTACATTAATTAAATGGGAGAGACATTATTTAAATGACCATATAAATATGTAATAGTAAATCTTGTTACGGGCTAGCTAGGAAATGTACTGAGTGCTGGGAAAGGGTGTGACAGAGAAATGAAATCTAAACTGGAGTAAAATGGCATATAGTTAGGAAAAGCTTTCCTGGGGAAGTCATACTGAGCTGAGATGTGAAGAATGAGAGGGCGTTAGCTTCCTGTGGAAGGTGGGGCACAGCACGCCTGAAGGAGAGAACAATAGATGCAAAGGCCTCAGGGTGGGAAGAGGCTGGCTGTGTTCTAGGAATGAAAAGAAAACCTTGGAGTGACTGACCTGGAACCAAGAGGGAAAGAGGTAAGGCTGAATAGGAGACCAGGGCCAGAGCATTCAGGAGCAGAGAATGCTTTGAGGGTCTCAGCTGAGGAGGGACTTGAACAGACTTTCCTTTTAAAGGGATCACTCTGTTGTCAGCATGGAGAACAAACTGTCAGGTCCAGGAGTGGATGCAAAGAGACTGTTCAGTGGTTAAAGGTCTGATGCGACAGGGCAGGGAAAGAGTCCAGGTGCACACTGATATCAGCCAAGCCTGGACCAAAAGGAACATCTGTGGGGGATGTGGGTGGGGTAAGAGTGTGCACCGTGCAGTCAGGCAGACCTGCTCACAGATCCAAACCCCAGCCTTCATTAGTCATGTGCCTCAGCCTCGTTGCTTACTAAGCTTAATTTCCTCATCTATGAAATGCTGATGACAATGGCACCTCCTTCATAAGGTGTTGAGCAGTTGGCAATGATGAAAGGAGGTGATAAAGCCCTCACCACATAGAAAATATTTAGTAAAACTTGTTGTTCAGTCACTCAGTTGTGTCCAACTTTTTGCAACCCTATGGACTGCAGCATGCCAGGCTTCCCTGTCAGTTATAAATCTTGATACCTGAAGCGGCTGCTGTTCTCAGTCTAGGACTTTTATGTACTTCCTTTGGCTAGACCAGGGTGGGGTGGGGAAGAAGCATACACACAGAGAAACAGTTCTCACGTGGAATTAATTTGAGGATTATAGCTCCAGATGATTTGAAAGAACTTTGCTGAATGAAGTAACCATCATTTGCCAAGATGGAGGCTTGAAATGAGAAGGGTCATTAAGTATCATTTATAAGTATATTGTAAACATATACTGAAAGAATATATACAATGCATGTATCATATGCCTCAGATTTTAGCTAGTAAGCCAAAGGAAAAGCTAAGAATTGAAAATTGTTAGAAATGATTTAAAGACACCTTGGCCTTAAGATATTTTCCATGGTGACTTTGAAAGCTTGTAAAAAGGCAGTTTCTCTTGAATTAGAATGTATTTTGGTTTGGCTAAGTGGCACGTAGTCTTCCTATGACCTCCAGCCCTAAGATATAGAGGCTGAAGAGACTTCTGAACTTGAAGTCTATTGATGCTAGTTTGACCATAATCAAATGCTCAGGTCTCCCACTGGTCACTTGGTGTTTTTATAGGACATGATTTTAATGTGGATGGATAGGTAATTGAGATCTTTTTTTAAGTTCCAGTAATATCCAAATAATTTTTTGTGTGTTTATGTGATAGTGGTAAGTTACCTTAAAAACAAAATTTAATAAAATAACTTGAAAATTATTAAGCAGTTAATCTTTATAAATAATATAATAGAAAACAGAAGATTAAATGTCTTTTTAGATAAACAATCATTTTGGAAACAAAAGCACATTAAATTTTTGGTACTTAAGTGCGATATAGTGTTTATAATTTAAATAGAATGGAAAAGATTTGAGTAGGGTACAGATAAAATAAAAGAACAGTCTTATAGAAGGTAAAATGTAACAGAATTGCTGCTTTTTTAATAGTTTTGTAGCTATAGGAATCAGACTGAAATAATGTGGCAGTCTTTGATCTAGAACAAAAGAATTATTGAATACATAATCTATCATTAGGCTCTGACTTAAGGTGGCTCAGTCAGTAAAGAAACCACCTGCAGTGCAAGAGACCCAGGTTTGATCCCTAGGTTGGGAAGATCTCCTGGAGAAGGGAATGGCAAACCACTGCAGTATTCTTGCCTGGAGAATTCCATGGACAGTGACTAACACTTTTAACTGATGAAATTTTAAGCAGTTAGGAGTTATTTGCATTTTTCCAATATATTGTGGAATTAGTGTATGATAAGCTTAGCTGGTAAAGAACCGCCTGCCAATACATGACTGAGTGACTGAGCACATATGCACATAAGTGGGGAAAAAAGTCCAGACGTACTTTTCTAGGCCCAGCTACATGTTTTACTTTGCCTTGCTTATCACAACTAGTTAAATGTGTGTGTGTGCATGTGTGTGCTCAACTCTTTGTGTCCAACTCTTTGTGACCTCCATGGATTACAGCCCACCAGGCTCCTCTGTCCATGGGATTTTTCAGGCAGGGATGCTGGAGTGGGTTGTCATTTCCTTCTCCAGGGGATCTTCCTGATCCAGGGATCGAGCCTGCGTCTCCTGTATTAGCAGGTGGACTCTTAACCACTGAGCCACCTGAGAAGCCCTTTTTTCCGCTTATAGTTAATTTTAGTTGTACTGATTACACTAAAGTTATAGTCACTCTCTTTTGAATATAATATGTGTGTATGACCAGCCAAAATAAGGCCATAATTACTCTTAAGATATTGTTGTATAAATGTAATCCCTCTAGCATAATTACATATGCTTCTGTGTAAAACCAGACTTCTTTAAAATGTATGTCTCACTGACCAAAAATAGACAAATGCCTAATGGCCAGAAATGCATGAAAACAATAGCTACACAAAAGCTGACTGTATGCCAGTAACGCATGATTTGAAATACCTCATTTTGCTTGTCAATATAAGAAAACATGCTGCCCTAGGGAGGACTGATGTTTAATTATGGATATCTCTTTGTGTATCCCAGAAAAAAATGCTTCCCTCTTGTCTTTGGCACTGAATTCCAGCTCAATCATGTAAATCTTCAAGGCTCATTGTGGTTGCTCAATGAAAGGCTATTTGAATATCCTTTCATACAAAATTGTTCCTTGTCCAGACACTGAAATTCATTTTACTCAATACTTAGTATTCTGGCTCTAAAAGCATATTGCTTAGTTTTTGGTGTTCTGGCTTTCTAAAACCTGAGAATCAGGTTTGCAGTTCTGATGAGTAGCAGCCACACTTCAAATTGTTAGACCCTGCATAAATTAAACTTTTGTTAGACCCTGCATAAATTGCTTTGTAATTCCTAGATAATTTTGCTCAGCTAATACATCAGCCATCTTAGCAGTTTTTCACTTAAGCTTTTATAATTTCCTATGCTTTTAATTTATTTTTCAGTAAGACCCATTCTAGAATGACAAGATTTGATGAAATATAAGTTTGGGGAGAAAATGTAGTGCTCAGATCCAATATGTGTTCTTGGATTCAGTCAATCATATCATGTTCTAATAGAGATTAAGCAAGTACCATAAAAATTTAATATTTTCAGTATTATCTTTAAAGCATGGTATTTGAACTTTAGAACTTAATGATTTTATTCTCAGAGTGATATGGCACTCTAGATGAATAGGGATAGATCTACAAAACAAAGTAAATATTTTAAGACTTCAAGTTTTAGTAAATCTTATATTAGTCACCACTTAATAAAAATGTGTACTTTACCAGTAGATGTAGATTGTATCTTTCATTTCCAGAACACAAGTTTTCGTTACTGCTTTGTTTCATTGTCAGTAAGAATAAAAATATAAGGTCTATTTGAGCTAATTTTTGGTTATCCTTCCCATCAAAACTAAGTAGAACTTTTTGCAGATTTGTAATTATCACCAAGACCTCTGCATCCTTGAACATTAGCTACAGTTCAGTTTTGGATATCATATCTGTGTGAGTTTGAGACACACACGTGTTATGAATACATGCAAATATTTAGGCTGTAGTATCTGTAAAGAAGGGGCAGCCACTAACAACTTCATTAAGTAGTGTCATATATTGTGATATTTGTTTACTAGCTGCAGTCAAGTTTAACTACTCAGATGGTCTTGTTAAATTTATTTTTTCTGTCCTTTACAGAGAAATATTTTGTAACATACTTAAGAAATTTTAAACACATTGAGGGACTGGAAGCATGACCTTTTGGGGAATGATAAATGAGCTATAATATAATTGACAAGAAGACTTTAGTTTAATTAAACAAATTACTGTAGTCTTGGTGGCTCAGTCCGTAAAGAAGCCACCTGCAATGCAGAGACATGGGTTTGATCCCTGGGATGGGAAGATCTCCCGGAGAAGGAAATGGAGACCCACTCCAGTATTCTTGCCTCTGGGAAATCCCAGGGACAGAGGAGCCTTGTGGGTTATAATCCATGGGGTCACAAGAGCCGTATGTGTCTTAACAACTAAACCACCACCACCACCACCACTGTAGTAAGTGGTACAAGGAACATAGTTGACAAGACATGAAGTTGCCATTCATCTTTCCTCTTTATGGGATATTAGCCTAAGTTTGTTCTTTATTTTTCCCATTAGGGTATGCCAGCATTACCTTCATTAAGAAATACTATTATATGATTCACATTTGACATATGACAAAGAATTTAGGGTTATTTCCCAATTCATAAATCACTACAGAACATCACTTACAAGAGTAATGGGCATGATGAATATAACTGTTGAATTAATCAGTTGACAAATTGCTAGAGAAAATGTTGAGGAGCATGAGATTTGGGTCAAGGGGAAGAGTTAGTGGAGAAAAGCAGCTCAGTGCAGGGGTCATGATGTGACCTCTGGAGTTAGGCAGCTCTGGCTCCATGCCTGGCTCTGCTTCTTGCTGCCCTGGACCATGTCCTTTCCTCCCCTGAGCTTCAGTGTCTGCATTTGTAAAACGAGGTTGATAGGAAAGGCCAGTTTACAAAGTTGTTGGGTGTGTTAAGTGAGATTTTCCATTCAACTGCCATGTATATATATGCTCAAAATAGGTATTTTTAAAAAATATTATCAGAAATTCTTTCTTTGAAACAGGAAACAGAATGAGAAGACAGTTCAAGTGGTAGAAGATTGAAAGAGGGAGGTTGACTTTAATTTGAAGTGGGAATGAATCCAATTTCTTACCCATAGAACTTAGATCTGAGATGTACCTTGGGTGGAGCCTGCCTCAGCCCCTGCCCTCATGTAGGAAGGGCAAGTGGTGGCTCTGAATGAGAGATTGTGTGTATGAAGACTAAAACCAGATGTTCTGACGTCATACCCAGTCTCAGATACTTTTAAAAAAATGTAATTCACATACTATAAATTTACCATTTGACATTTACTTTTCAATGATTTCTAGTATATTCACAAGGTTGTGCAACTAACACCTATATCTGATGGCAGAATATTTCATCAGCTGCAAAAGAAATCCTACCCCCATTAGCACTCACTCACCATTCTTTCCTCTCCTCTGTCCCTGACAGCCACTAATCTCCTTTCTGTCTCTCTGTTGTTTGTTATTATTCAGTCGCTAAATTGTGTCTTATTCTTTGTGAACCTGTGGATTGCAGCACGCTAGTGTTCCCTCTCCATCATGACCTCCCCGAGTATGCTCAAACTTGTGTCCATTGAGTCACTGATGCCATCCAACCATTGCATCCTCTGTCACCCCGTTCTCCTCTTGCCCTCAAGCGTTCCCAGCATTAGAGTCTTTTCCAGTGAGTCAGCTCTTCGCATCAGGTAGCCAAAGGATTGGAGCTTCAGCTATAGCATTAGTCCTTCTAATGAATATTCAGAGTTGATTTCCTTTAGGATGGACTGGTTTGATCTCCTTGCTGTCCAAAGGACTCTCAAGAGTCTTCTCCAGCACCACAATTCAAAAGCATCAATTCTTCAGTGCTCAGCCTTCTGTCCCTGTAGATGAGCCTATTTTAAACATTTCAAGTATGATATATGGCTTTGTATCTGGCTTCTTTAACTTAGCTTGATATTTTCAAGGTTCATTTATGTTGTAGCATGTATCTTCATTCCTTTTTGTAAGTCATAATTCTATTGTATGGATATACTACATTTTTATAGTGATATACCACAGTTGGTTGTTTGCAGGTTCTTGGAAGGAGTTAGGGCTGTGCAAATTGGAAATGTTTAAGGAGGAAATAAGGCAAAAGACCACCAAATTCCTTAAGTAATTAATCAACAGCTGTAAAAGCTCTGAAGATACACATGCACTTAGCTTTCTCTATGGTTCAGACCTGAAAATGGTTGGAAATCAAGATGAATGACTCCTTTGCCTTTCTTCATGCCATTCTAGAGAGATAGGTTACTATGGCATTGTTTTTACCCTTTCACTTTGGCCTCAGATTAAACCATGGGTACACAAGCCAAACTGTTGCTGCTGTTGTTGTTGTTTAGTTGCTAAGTTGTGTCTGACTCTGTGACTTCATAGACTACAGCATGCTAGGCTTTCCTGTCCTTCACTATCTCCTGGAATTTGCTGAAATTCATGTCCATTGAATCAGTGATGCTATCTAACCATCTCATCCTCTGCCACCCCCTTCTCCTTTGTTCTCAATCTTTCCTGGCATCACGGTCTTTTCCAATGAATCGGCTTTTTGCATTAAGTGGCCAAAGTATTGGAGCTTCAGCTTCAGTATCAGTCCTTCCAGTGAATATTCAGGACTGATTTTCTTTAGGATTGACTGGTTTGATCTCCTTGCAATCTGAGGGATTCTCAATAGTCTTCTCCAGCACCACAATTTGAAAGCATCAGTTCTTTGGTGCTCAGTCTTCTTTATGGTCCAGCTCTCACATCTGTACATGACTACTGAAAAAAAAAAACATATCTTTGGCTATACGGACCTTTGTCAGCAAAGTGATGTCTCTATTTTTTAATGTGCTCTCTAGTTTTGTTGTAGCTTTCCTTCCAAGGAGCAAGTGTCTTTTAATTTCATGGTTGCAGTCACCATCTGCAGTGATTTTGGAGCCCAAGAAAATAAACTCAGTCATTGCTTCCACTTTCCCCACTTCTATTTGCCATGAAGTGATGGGATCAGATGCCATGATCTTAGTTTTTTTAATGTTGAGTTTCACGCCAGCTTTTCCATTCTCCTCTTTTACCGTCATCAAGAGGTTCTTTAGCTCCTTTTTACTTTCTGCCATTTGCATGGTATCATCTGTGTATCTGAGGTTGATATTTCTCCTGGCAATCTTGATTCCAGCTTGTACTTCATCCAGCCTGGCATTTCGCATGATGTACTCTGCATATAAGTTAAATAAGCAAGGTGACAATATACAGCCTTGTGGTGCTCCTTTCCCAATTTTAAAGCCAAGCTGAGTCAATCAAATTTACTAGTATAGGAATTTAGAATTAAGACTCATCAATCACAGTCCAACTCTTCATGAGCTCAGTCAAGGCAGATAGAAACTTTCGGGAGCTCTGAGCAGCTGTTTTCCATAGTGGCTCAGAGGACGATCATGCAGAAATAGGAGGAGAGAGACGGAATGCTGCCTGAGGTGTCAGAGCTTTCCAAGCTCTTATTTTAGGCTTTCTTCCCATCAGGCTCAGATATTCTTGGGCTCTAACAAACAATTAAAAATAGCTAACATCTATTAAACACTAGCTGTGTGCCAGATGTGTTGCGGGTATTAACTCTTTTGATCTGAACAAAAATCCTACTATAGTTATTCTCATTTTGTTGATAGAGAAGCAAAGGTACAGAGACAGCAGGTAACCTGCCCAGGGTGACACATAAGGAGTTGCAAAGCCATAATCTAAACCTGGCTCTGTAGCCACTCGTTAAACTCCACTTAACAGCCTGAGCCAGCTTGAATTGGTTTCTATTACAGCCAACATAAACTTCACTTTGAAAAAGCCCTTCTCTGCTTAGCCCCATCTGTCCCTGATTCTTGTTTCTTCCCAGCTTCCTCCTATTCCTTTCCAGTCACCTACTCCCTCTACATTTACACATACATATCCATGCACCAATCATGGCAGCCCACACACTGTTCCAAAATCCTAGCTACTTTCGACCTTGTTTATAGTGCTTGGAATTCCTTCTGGCTCTGTCCACTGGGCAGACATCCTGCCATTTTTTAAGGCCTTTGTCCTGACTCACCTCCTCTACTGAGCCCATGTGACCCCTCCTCTCTGTTCCTCTGTGATCCCTGCCTTCATAGACCTCTTTGCTCCTTCCTCAGTCTCCACCCTCTGACCTTCACCAGATATCTCTAACAATCTGCTGAATTTACTTGTTTAAAAACTTTTGTATCTCTTTGAGGATGAGAGATGGTCTAGTCAGCCTCACTCTCATGGCACATAACCAGTGATCAAAAAATATTTATTGAATGAATAACAAAAATCTTTGAATCTTTATAAGGTATTTTACTAGCATTGACATTAGTAAAATGCATGTATTAATATATGCAGAAGTGGACAGGTATGGACAAGAGAGAGAAAGTATTATTGTCTTTAAGTTTGAGGATATTTCCAAATCTACATATGTATTTATATCTCTACACATCTGTACAAACACTTGAGACTGTAGGAACAGATGTATAGTTTATTGTCAGAGATCCTGGAAAATTTATTATCTTGCCCATCACTTTGTTCCTTTCTCTCCTGGAGGTAGCAGACACAAGTGCCTTAAGATAGGAGAGTGATTGATTAAGGGCCTTCTGTAGAACCAAGAGAGCAGAAACATTGTCAAGAGATTGTCCAGTTCATTTTCATATCATAGGGGCAAGTCAGTGCAATGATACATGTAATGATCATTGTAATGATACATGTATGTATCAATGTAATGATACATGTAATGATCATACAATGAAATGATACAATGTATTTCTTATTTTATTCCTTAGCTCTTTCAGAAAATAATGACAAAAAAATGGTGACTCTAATTTTTTGGGAACATAGTTGAAGAGAATAGACTTCATTAAAGTCTAGTCAAGTGATGTGATTAAAGGTTTTCTGGTATATATGTGTAACACTTTGTATAACTTCAAATGTTTTTAATATAATTTTTTATATAATTGAAAATGGTATGTATTTGTTTAAAAGTAGTTCTTTCCTTTAGACAAAGAGCAAACAAATGACAAAAAACCAACCAAATAAAAAAACTAAAAAAATCCCCACGCTTGACCTATGATTCATCCGTTTCATAGCTCTTTAATTATTTAACTTGTCTGTCTTCTCTGGATGCATATTCTAGATAGATAAATTCAGCCCTGGTAAGATATGTGCCCAGAAATCACTGTAGGTACTTTTAAAATGTATCCCTAAGAAAGAATTCTTTTAAGCTCCGTTCCCTTCCTTATTCTTACGCAAATCCACATGCTCAGGAACACAGTAAACTGGCTGCTCACAAATAAAAACATTGGTAAAGTCATATTTTTAGAGCAGATTCTAGTAAAAGTTGCCACTGTGCTGTATAAGTTATGAATTTTGAAATTTTTGTTATAATTTTGTCTGTTAGTGTTTAAAAATTATTGGCAAAGAGACTCCTCTGTCTTGGGAAATATAACCTTATTTCTCTCATTAAAGAAAATATTTGTCCCAAAGACTGAACGCCAAACAACAAGGACAGAGCAGTAGGTCATTATGTGGGGATGCTTTCTTATGCCTAAGTTTTTAACAAAACTTCTGGAAGATAAATGAGGTCTTATTGCTCTGTAAAATTGTTTCTGTAAGTGAGGTCTTACTGCTCACTGGATAAAAACAGAATCAGAAATACTTTTCTCTCTTTTTCTTAAATAATAATTTTTAAAGCCACTTTGTAATAGTATGTCTTTGCTAATAAGAGAAAACTGTTTTTCTTTGAGAGTGAGGCTTTTCACAGCCTGTCAGTCTGTCCACTTTAACCAGAGACAAGATCGAGCACATGCTTAAGGGAATAAACTTCAGAACAGCTGGTCTAGTGGTTATTTAGCTTCTAGTGTAGTTTCCTCTTCAGGTTTTCCAGTCCTTTTTTAAGGTATCCAAGTAATGATAAATGAGGTTATGTTTCATGTTCACAGTAGTTGATTTTTAAATACTCTTGGATAAGATTGACCTTTTCCTAGCAGCTAAATTTAGGAATAATTTAAAATAACTTTATAATATTAATACTTCCTGAAAATCATTCTGATGACTATCTTTGAAGTATTTTTAAAAAGTGAAAGTAAATTCTTGGCATTGCTTGGGAAATAGTTCTGAATACAACATGTGAATTTGAAAATAGGTGTAGGAGTCCAATAAAGGCATTTCACAAAATGTCAGTTCTGTTTTCACTCTTGTCTTCTGTTCTGTGGTTTATATTCAACCCTCTGATGCTGAGTTTTGCATGTGGCTTAATAGATGTGTAGGCTGCTCTCTGAAGCAAGCATACAACTAAATTACTGTTTTCAGGACTCTGAATGTCTGAATGGAAGATACTTGATAGTGTGGGAGTTGCCAGTTTCGAAAAACAGAATAGCAAAAATCGTTAATATTTTGGTAACAGTCCAGAGTGAGCTCCCCTCCTGCTCTTCTTTCTATGTGTTTTCATACATCAGAACCATGTTGTTGTTATTATCTAGTTAATTATGTTATTTCTGGTTCTCTTTCAGGAAGTTCCTCTCCTGGTGAACTCTAGTAAATAGCAAGTTAAAAGTAAAATAAATGGTGCTATCAGACATCAGGCTCTGGAAAGATGTTTTGTTTATCCTTAATTATTCTTTGTTTAAAATAATTATTTGCATTAGGAGAAGATTCTTTTTAACCTGACATTTAACCTCAGATGATCCAACAGCATTTCTAACAATAATAATAAAAATGGAGAGAAATCTGTTATTAATAAAAGAATTCAATTGGGATTTGGCTTTCTGCTTCTACAGAATGGGACAAATGACCAGCTCTAGACCAATGATGAGGTTGGTGAAGTCTATCCTTAAGCCCCTAGCCCTCCCCTCCCTTTTCTCTCTTTCTTGCTGCAGTTTCAACAAGAAGATGGTATCATCCACATCTTACAATGAATTTTAAAATGTTGTGTTGATAACAGCTTTTCCCACACTGTTTCTTGTGAACATCTAGTTTCTCCTTGTATACTAATAAGTCTCACATGGAAAAAGGGTAAAAAAATCTTGGTTAAAGAAAGGTAAACAGTACTTCTTAGAATCTTTAATATGCTTTTTGTTTGTTTTTATTTTTTGAGCTATAATTCACATAATGTAAAACTTTCCATTTAAGAGTGTACAGTTCAGTGATTCTTAGTATATTCACTACGTTCTGCAACCATCACCACTAATTTGAAAATATTTCCATCACCCCAGAACGAACCTTATATCTTAGATTAACAGTTGGTCCCAAATCACGCCTCCTCCGATCCCATGGCAACTACTAAATTTCTGTCTGTATAGCTATTCTGGACATTTTATATAAATTAAATAATGGTATGTGACCTTTTGTGACTAGGTCCTTTTACTTAGGTTTTCAAGTTCATCCATACTGAAGTATATTTAAAAAATTAAGTGCTTCATGCTTATGTATGGCTAAATAATAATCCATTGTATGGGTATTCAATATCTTATTTATCCACTTATTTGTTGACATTTATTTACAAAACAGAAATAGACTCACAGATATAGAAAACAAACTTATGGTTACCAAAGGGAACCCAGCAGATAGGCACATTGGTAGAAGCACAAAAATGAAACACAGAAGCAGTGGTATCTATGCCCCCATGTGCAAAGCTGACGTGACCAAATCAATTGGTGAAAGAAATGTTATCAGTCATGTTTACATGGTTTTATAATATGTGTAGGTACTCATCTAATGAGTTGATATTATTTTAGAAAGTATAGAAATTTGAAGTAATCTCAATCTACTTTTAACATTTTATTTGATGAAAATTTTCACATATACATCAAAGCTGAAAGAATTTTACGGTGAGTACCTACCACCTTGGTAAAGTTATATACAGTAGCAGCAGTGTTAGTTGTTCAGTCATATCCAACTCCTTGGGACCCCATGAACTCTAGCCCGGCAGGCTCCTCTGTCCATGGGATTCTCCAGGCAAGAATACTGGAGTGGACTGCCATTCCCTTCTCTAGAGGATCTTCCTGACCCAGGGATCAAACCCAGGTCTCCTGCATTGTAGGCAGATTCTTTACCATCTGAGCTACAGGGAAGATCTAAGTCCATGGGATTTTCCAGGCAAGAGTACTGGAGTGGGTTGCCATTTCCTTCTCCAGGGGATCTTCCTGACCCAGGCATTGAACCCAGGTCTCCCATGTTGTAGGTAGACACTTTACCATCTGAGCCACCAGGGAAGTCCAAGTTTGTTTACAGTGTAATGCATAAATCTCAAGGATACATGAAAAGAGAGTTGATAAATCTACACATCTGTGTAACGCAAACCCTTATCAAAATACAGACCTTAATCCCAAAAAGTTCCCTTTCCTTCACTACCTTTTACTCCCACTGCTGGTGCTGCTGCCAAGTCGCTTCAGTCATGTCCGACTCTGTGCGACCCCATAGATGGTAGCCCACCAGGCTCCCCCGTCCCTGGGATTCTTCAGGCAAGAACACTGGAGTGGGTTGCCATTTCCTTCTCCAATGCATTGAAATGAAGTCTCTCAGTTGTGTCTGACTCCTAGCGACCTCATGGACTGCAGCCTACTAGGCTCCTCCATCCATGGGATTTTCCAGGCAAGAGTACTGGAGTGGGTTGCCATTGCCTTACTCCCACTACCCAGAGGCAATTATGTTTATTTTATTCCACCAGAGATACATTTTTCATGTTCTTGAACTGTTGTAAATGCTCTCATTCAGTATGTACTCTTCTGTATAAGGCTTCTCTCACTAGACACAACATTTGTGAGAACTATCCTTGTTGTATCCATCAGTAGCTTGCTCTTTTGTATTACTGACTAGCATTTTTTTGCTTTTCTATTTTTTTATTGTTATGATTATTGTGCATACAGCTATATGTTGTTGTGCACATAGCTGCATATAAACATACCTTTATAAGTCTTTTTGTGAATATATGCTTTTATTTTTATTGAATAAATACTTAGTAGTGTATGGTTTTCATTTCGTAAGAAGCTGCCAGATCTTTTCCAGAGTGGTTATACCTTTTTACACTCTTACCAAATTAGTAATAGAGTTGCAGTTGCTTTGCATCTTCACCTATATTAAACATCGTTATTGTTTTTAATTTTAACCATTTTTGTGCCTGTATTGTGGTGTCAGGTTGTAGTTTTAATTTGCATTTCCTAGCTGAGTACTGATGTTGACCACTTTCTCATGTGCTCATTGGCCACTTTTGTCAAGTTCAAATCTTATGCTCATTCTTTTAAAAATTGAGGTTTTTTTTTTTTTAATCTTTGAGTTATAGGAGTTTTAATATATCCTGGGTACCAGTCCTTTATCAGAGGTATGTTTTGTAAAAGTATTCTCCCATTTGTGGCTTGCCTATTATCTTCTCAGCAGTATCAGTGCCTCATCTAGGGATCTGTTGCCTGCCTTAATGCAAATCTGAGTTTTTAAAATGTGTGTTCCAGGTGATGGAGCCTAAAAAGTACATATTTTTCAATCATCATAACATTTGGGTAACTAGAGAGCAGATACCAGAATGCATATGGAATCTGTCTAAAAGTTTCTCTTTGAGTATTGCCTGCTTGTATTTAAAAAGAAATCAGGAAACTCCATTATGTGACATCGTTTTTATACTTAAAACTTTTCCATTCACATGTGTAAGGTTCTGATTTTAATGTGCCACTTTAAACAACTGAAATTGCTTCAGACTACTGGATTACACTGTGATAAGCCAAATGGGCTTTAGGACACTCCCTTCACACTAGAGACACATGCCAGAAACCAAACAGATGGTAAATTAGGCAGAAATGACCCTCGGCATTCTCATTAGAGCAGTTGGGAAAATTTTAATGGGCCCCCATTTGCCTGGTCCGGTATCTAATACCCTTTGAACTGCCTTTTTTTCTTGTTACAAGTCAACAACCACCATGTATATTTTAATAGGGATTATCAAACACAATTTGCCCAGAAGAAGTACAGCCCTCTAATGCTAATTAGCCAAGTTTAAATAATCACTGAGTTCTGGGATAATTGGAAAGAAACACTGTTTTTCTTGCCAGTGCATAATTACCAATTAACAGGAAGATGAAATATCTGTGTGGCAGTCATATATAGAAGAACCTGTTAAGAGTTAATTAATTGATGAGTTGGTGCCAAGTCAAGGTTGGTCAAGAAAGTTTACAGATGAACTTCTCTTGTTAAATAAATAAATAAATATACACAATATGTAAAGGTTACATTGTTGAACCAGAGCAGAGCATGGGTGGAGTTAAGACTGTGACTTTGGCTTAGTGTAACACTGCTTAAAGGCAGACAGTCATTACATTAGTGTCGTTGACTCTTAATATTAAAAATACCAACTGCTGGTTGCTATTCTACTGCTAACATATAAGATTTGAAGCTTTATTAATATGCTTTTCTCTTGACCCTAATAATTGCATGGGCTTTCTCGCTCTTTAAATATTCTCATGGAATTGGGCCACAGACTCCTCTGTGTTTTTCAGCATTTTAGTGTTAGGACTTGAATGAATGAAATGGATAGTTGGGAGATTTCACCTAGAAGAAAATAAAATCTTGACTCCCAATTTTCTTTGTTTTTGTTAACGTGGAAGTTACCATTGTGTTGCTCTTCAAAACGAACAAAAAAACAACACTAAAGATTAAACCCTTTTTTAAAAGTAAATATTTTTATTAAATAATAGCATGCTTTTAAATTTTAAATTTGTTCATTTAAACAAGTCAGTGGGTAGTGTCAAGTATTTAATACTCACCACTTTAGATTTAAATGTTTTAAAATTCCATTTGTTTAGGGAGTCTTTTAATCACTGGTAAAAAATAAAAATTCAATCATTTATGAATGCATACATTTTATTAATTTTTTTTCAAAATCTACTGTAGCGAAGTGTACTGTATGTAGAAATATTTTAGAACTAGAAGTTTTGTAAATAATAAAGTGTTGAATTGTTCAAAAGCTGATAGAACACTTCAGAAAACTAGTTTCATAAATGATGGTGGAAGTGAAGAATATTTTTGCTGGTTTCTTTTGAAATGAAATAGAAATGAATAAAGAAAAGTTTGTAATAGGAACATTTTAAACCTTAACCCACTTAACATTTAACATTGAAAATTCTGAAAATTGTTATTGAAATAGGAATTCTAATGTTTTGGTTTATTCTCATATATTTAGGACTTAGTCATACCTAAAAGTAGTCTGTCTTCAAAGAATAAAAGAATAAGTGACTGTTTTACTTCTCTTGATTTGTCTTCTCTTCTGATGATGGGGAATCAATTAACCAATTTGCTTATCATTTATATATGTTCCTATAATTTAATTATCTTCAGCCTTGGGATAGGTAATATTCTTTAGTTAATATTTCAACACATCATAACAAAGATACTTATTGTTTCATGATTTTTGCTTGTTTGTTGAGTGTATATTTGTGTGCCCTTGGTTGCAAAGTAAAAGGTAGATTCTGTGCTGGGTTGTAGTATTATAGAAGTTTGAAAAGCACTCACTGCTTTACAGGGTGCCTCTAACACTGTTTGCTTAAGTCTGTGTGCATTTGTGTTCAGATATTTTATATACATTATGGAATTTCTAGATGGTGCTACTGGTAAAGAACTCATCTGCCAATGCAGGAGACATTATAGACCTGGGTTCAGTGGCTGGGTGTGGAAGATCTCTGGAGGAGGAAATGGCTACCCAATCCAGTATTCTTGCCTGGAGAATCCCATGGACAGAGAAGGCTGGTGGACTACAGTCCACCAGGTAGCAAAGAGTTGGACATAACTGAAGTGACTCAGAATGCACGCACACATTTATATATATGAGATCTTTGGCATATAAGATTTAGCATTTTTAGTTTTAATGGCTAGTAAGCCTCCTCAGCGAACAAGACCATGTAATAATATGTTATTCATCTAAGGTGCAAATTTGAATGATACATGTTTCAAGAGTTGTTGAGGAACCCCTCGATATCCATATTTCAATGAATTATTGTGTTTCTCTGATTGTTCTCATTCATTATGGCAGTGATAACTTTTATTCCTTTGTGAAAATTGCCTTACAAAGGAGGTTAACCATTCGAGCTAGAGATGAGCATGAGAAAGAGAAGAGTCTCAGCTTGAGTGCTCACATTCCAGGGTCCAATTTTATGGCCCCTACTTGAGGCCTCTGGATCCTGTAAGGAATATCTGGGGGACTCTGGCTCATCTCTAGCTGTGTGCTGGCTTTCTTATATTCCATCCTCCATGGAGTCCCCTGTGAATGCAGCTTGGGGAGCAGGAAGGGAAACCTTCATTTCTTTCTTTTCTCCCTATGCATTGTCTCTCTCTCCTCTGCCCATGCAACTGGGCTGTGCAGAGAGATCCTTCTGGTCTCCGTTTAAGGCTCTTTCTGCACTGTCAGACTCAGAAAGCTGCCCCAGAGTTACTCTTCTCTTTTTGGAAACTCCCATATTGGACTCAGAACTAAAGATCCTTTTGGCTAAGACATCATATTTCCTGTTATACATCTACCATATAGATTAATGATTGATTACAGGTGTATTCTGAGCTATATTATTTCCTGTAGGCATAGAGGAATTTTCTAAATTGATCTTAGTTTCCAAATGATAGTATGAGTCCATATTTAAAATAAAGGCAGTATTATGCTGGCAAAACCTAGTGATTTCCATTTTAAACTAGACACTAATTTTTATGCTAGGGAATTAAAAAAATAAGCAAAATATATTATAGTCTTGAAGGTATGCACTGGCTTTTGAACTAAAGTCATTATTTAGAAAAACGGCGTATGCAATTGGACCTAAATTTTAAAAAAAATCGTTTGGTCCAAGAAATTTTAAATTAAAAAAAATTAGATCTCAAATTATCTTCTGAATAATTGAAACAGTTACTACTACAGTTATTTCTTTACTCTTCTCCAGTAGCATATTGAGCACCTACCGACCTGGGGAGATCATCTTTCAGTGTCATACCTTTTTGCCTTTTCATACTGTTAATGGGGTTCTCAAGGCAAGAATACTGAAGTGGTTTGCCATTCCCTTCTCCAGTGGACCATGTTTTGTCAGAACTCTATGGCATGACCCATCCATCTTGGGTGGCCCTACATGGCATGGCTCATAGTTTCATTGAGCTAGACAAGGCTGTGGTCCATGTGATCAGTTTGGTTAGTTTTCTGTGACTGTGGAGAAATAACTCGAGAAAGAATGAAGAGATGGAGTCAAAGCAAAAACAGCACCCAGTTTTGGATGTGACAGGTAATGGAAGTAAAGTCCGATGCTGTAGACAACAATCTTGCATAGGAACCTCGAATGCTAGGTCCATGAATCAAGGCTAATTGGAAGTGGTCAAACAGGACATGGCAAGAATGAACATTGACATTTTAGGAATCAGCAAACTAAAATGGACTGAAATGGGTGAATTTAACTCAGATGACCATTATATCTACTACTGTGGGCAAGAATCCCCTAGAGGAAATGGAGTAGCCATTCATAGTCAACAAAAGAGTCCAAAATATAATACCTGGATGCAGTCTCAAAAACGACAGAATGATCTCTGTTTGTTTCCAAGGCACATTCAATACAAGAATAATCCAAGTCTATGCCCCGACCAGTAATGCTGAAGAAGCTGAAATTGAATGGTTCTATGAAGACCTATAAGACCTTCTAGAATTAACACCCAAAAAAGATGTCCTCTTCATTATACAGGACTGGAATGCAAAAGTAGGAAGTCAAGAACTACCTGGAATAACAGGCAAATTTGGCCTTGGGGTACAAAACGAAGCAGGGCAAAGGCTAATAGAGTTTTTCCAAGAGAACGTACTGGTCATAGCAAATGCCCTCTTCCAACAATATAAGAGAAGACTCTACACATGGACACACCAGCTGGTCAATACCAAAATCAGATTGATTATATTCTCTGCAGCCAAAGAAGAAGCTCTATACAGTCAGCAAAAACAAGACTAGGAGCTGACTGTGGCTCAGATCATGAATTCCTTATTGCCAAATTTGTACTTAAAGAAAGTAGGGAAAACCACTAGACCATTCAGGTATGACCTAAATCAAATCCCTTATGATTATACAGTGGAAGTGAGAAATAGATTCAAAGGCAGACAAATAAACAGAGTGCAAGTAGAACTATAGGCAGAGGTTCGTGACATTGTACAGGAGGCAGTGATCAAGACCATCCCTAAGAAAAAGCAATGCCAAAAGGCAAAATGGTTGTCAGAGGAGGCCTCACAAATAGTTGAGAAAAGAAGAGAAGCAAAAGGCAAAGGTGAAAAGGAAAGATATACCCACTTAAATTCAGAGTTCCAAAGAATAGCAAGGAGAGATAAGAAAGCCTTCCTCAGGAATAAGTGCAAAGAAATAGAGGAAAACAACAGAATGGAAAAGACTAGAGATCTCTTCAAGAAAATTGGAGATACCAAGGGAACATTTCATGCAAAGATGGGCTCAATAAAGGACAGAAATGGTATGGACCTAACAGAAGCAGAAGATATTAAGAAGACGTGGCAAGAATACACAAAAGGACTATGCAACAAAGATCATCATGACCCAGATAACTACAATGGTGTGATCACTCATCTAGAGCCAGACATCCTGAAATGTGAAGTCAAGTGGACCTTAGGAAGCATCACTACAAACAAAGCTAGTGGAGGTGATAGAATTCCAGTTGAGCTATTTCAAATCCTAAAAGATGGTGCTGTGAAAGTGCTACACTTAATATGCCAGCAAATCTGGAAAACTCAGCAGTGGCCAAAGTACCAGAAAAGGTCAGTTTTCATTCCAATTCCAAGGAAAGGCAATGCCAAAGAATGCCCAAACTACCATAGAATTGTACTCATCTCACACACTACTAAAGTAACGCTCAAACTTCTCCAAGCCAGGCTTCAGCAATACGTGAACCATGAACTTCCAGATGTTCAAGCTGGATTTAGAAAAGGCAGAGGAACCAGAGATCAAATTGCCAACATCTGCTGGATCATCAAAAAAGCAAGAGAGTTCCAGAAAAACATCTACTTCTGCTTTATTGACTATGCCAAAGCCTTTAACTGTGTGGATCACAACAAATCGTGGAAAATTCTGAACAAGATGGGAATACCAGACCACCTGACCTGCCTCCTGAGATATCTGTATGCAGATCAGGAAGCAACAGTTAGAACTGGACATGGAACAACAGACTGGTCCCAAAGATGGGAAAGGAGTACGTCAAGACTGTATATGTCACCCTGCTCATTTAACTTATATGCAGAGTACATCATGAGAAATGCTGAACTGGATGAAGCACAAGCTGGAATCAAGATTTTCGGGAGAAATATCAATAACCTCAGATATGCAGATGACACGACCCTTACGGCAGAAAGTGAAGAAGAACTAAAGAGCCTCTTGATGGAAGTGAAGGAGGAGAGTGAAAAAGTTGGCTTAAAACTCAACATTCAGAATACATTTGAATCAGTTCTAATGAGGTGGATGAAACTAGAGCCTATTATATAGAGTGAAGTCAGAAAGAAAAACACCAATACAGTATGCTAAATCATATATATGGAATTTAGAAAGATGCCCATGATAACCCTATATGTGAGACAGCAAAGGAGACACAGACGTATAGAACAGTCTTTTGGACTCTGTTGGAAAAGACGAGGGTGGGATGATTTGAGAGAATAGCATTGAAACGTGTATTATCATATGTGAAACAGATTGCCAGTCCAGGTTTGATGCATGAGACAGGGTGCTCAGAGCTGGTGCACTGGCATTAACCAGAGGGATGGGATGGGGAGGGAGGTGGCTGGGGATTCATGATGGGGAATGCATGTACACCCATGGCTGATTCATGTCAATGTATGGCAAAAACCACTATAATATTGTAAAACTCAACATTCAGAAAACTAAGATCATGGCATCTGGTCCCTTCACTTCATGGCAAATAGATGGGGAAACAGTGAGAGACTTCATTTTCTTGGGCTCCAAAGTCACTGCAGATGGTGACTGCAGCCATAAAATTAGAAGACTCTTGCTCTTTGGAAGAAAAGTTTTGACTAACCTAGATAGCATATTAAAAAGAAGAGGCATTACTTTACAGCGAAGGTCCGTCTAGTCAAAGCTATGGTTTTCCTAGTACTCGTGTATTGATGTGAGAGTTGGACTATAAAGAAAGCTGAGTGCCAAAGAATTGATGCTTTTGAACTGTGGTGTTGGAGAGGATTCTTGAGAGTCCCTTGGACTACAAGGAGATCCAGTCTGTAAATCCTAAATGAAATCAGTCCTGAATACCCATTGGAAGCTGAAGCTCCAATACTTTGGCCCCCTGATGCGAAGAACCGAGTCATTGGAAAAGACCCTGATGCTGGGAAAGATTGAAGGCAGGAGGAGAAGGGAATGACAGAGGATGAGATGGTTGGATGGCATCACCAACTCAACGAACATGAGTTTGAGTAAACTCCAGGGGTTGGTGATGGACAGGGAAGCCTGGTGTGCTGCAATCCATGGGGTCACAAAGAGTTGGACACGACTGAGCGACTGAACTGAACTACTACAGTTTTATGTAGGAAAAAGGGCTATGTCAGAGATGGATATGTTGACACACACACCCCAACCCCCACCCCCAACCCTGAGTTTCTGCATGAGCTAGATTGCTTGGAAATAAGACAAGATGCCTAGACAGAGAGGAGCAACAGTGGAGGGAGAGCAAGATATTTAACAACTGATGGAAGGAGCACACCAGGCTTAAGACAGAGATGATGACTTTTATTGGTACTCCTTACTTTTCCTTTTATTTTCTTTATCCCTGTCCCACTTCTTTTTCCTTTTCTTTCTTCTTTTTTTTTAAACTCCTCTTTTTAGTCCCTCTTCAGTGCTTTTACTTATTTTCTCTCCCTCTGAATCCAGGTGGGTTCTCACTAATTTACTCTTTTAAATTGGCATAACATTATATTTTTTGTAGATGTATACCATAATGATTTGATACTATATAAATGGTCACCCCTGATAAGCTTAGTTAACATTTATTCCCATACATTGTTATACAATTTTTTTTCTTGTGATAAGGACTTCTAAGATTACTTTCTTAGCAACTTCCGAATATGCAATATAGTATTATTAACTGTAGCTACCATGCTCCAACTTACACCCCACAATTCATTTACTTTATAACTGGAACTTTTTACTTTTTGAACCCCTTCACCCATTTTGCCCCATTTTTAAAAAAATAAAATAGCCAATAATCTTTATGTTGCACTCCCCACCCCTCATCCCTCTCCAAAAAGCACTAATGGATAGATTTGTGCATGTGAAAATATAGTTAAGTATTTAGGATGATCTCAAATTAATAGGAAAAAAAACACTTATCTCAACATAGCTTCTTTGTTTCTCTGTATGGACAGAAAAAATTTGGCTTGTAAACAAGGAGGGCTATGAAATACTCTACTCTTGAAAAGTTGACTGAAATTTCCACTGATCTGCAATTTAACATTAATGGCAAAAAACATTTCTGTAACTCCACTGCCCTACCTCTGGCAAGCACCAATCCATTTTCTGTATCTGTGAGCTTGGTTTATTTGTTTGTTAAATTTCATATGTAAAAGAGATCATACAGTATTTATTTTTCTCTGTCTGACTTATTTCACTTAGTATATAATGCCCTCAGGGTCCTTCCATATTGCTACAAATGGCAAGGTTTCATTCTGTTTTTATGGATGAATAACATATAAATATTTTTATGGCTGAATAATATATATATGTGTGGGTGTGTATGTCTGTTATACATCACATCTTCTGTATTCATTCATTGATGGACACGTAGGTTATTGCCATATTTTGGCTACTATGAATAATGCTGTAATGAACATAGGACTGCATTTATCTTTTCAGGTTAATGTTTTCATTTTCTTTAGATAAATATCCAGAAGTGGAATTTCCAGATCATATTTTGGCTTTATTCTTAATTTTTTGAGCAACCTCTACACTTTTCCATAGTGGCTGTCCCAATTTACATTTCCACCAACAGTGTACAGAGGTTCCCTTTCCTGTACATCCTCATCAATACTTGTTATTTCTTGTCTTTTTGGCGATAGCCATTAGAGAAAAGTGTGAGGTAATATATCACTGTGATTTTGATTTGCATTTCCCTGATGATTAGTGATGATGAGCATCTTTTCACGTATCTGTTGACCATCTTTGTGCCATCCTTGGGAATTGTCCTCTGCTCATTTTTAAATCAGATTGAGTGTTTTTGCTATTGAATTATACAAATTCTTTATAATTTTTTTTGTACTAACTCCTTATCACATTTGCAAATATTTTCTCCTTTTCATTTTATTGAAGGCTTCCTTTTAGATCCTTTTCAGTGCTCTTACTTATTTTTTCTGATTTTGCTTCTAAGTGGTTGCTCATTTATTTCAATTCTCTACTCCGTTTTATCCTTCCTTTAATCTTGTGTTTCTCTTCTCTTCTCCCTGCCTCCACTTTTCTTCCTTTCTTCAATGTATCTTTTCTGTTGCCATGAACTCACTTTCTACTCCTGTCCCCTATTCCTTTCCCTCATTATGTAAGCATCATCTATTCCTTTGGTATATCCAGAGGAATAGTATTTAGGTTTCTCGCATTCTCTTCATAATCAAGCAGAGCATGCCCTATATTTACAGCTTGTCAGGTGCAGAGCAGACTTATGAAGATATACCAAGAGGAAGGCAGAGAAATGGCAGCCCTAAGTGAAAGGCTTAAATTGTGAGACCTTGTCAGGTGATTGGTCATAATGTTGGGGAAAACAGTATATTTTAAATTACATTTTATTTTTTTTTCTTTAAAATATTGTATTGGTTTTGCCATATTTTAAATTACATTTTAAAGTGACAAATATAGGGCTTCCCTCATGGCTTAGTGGTAACGAGTCTGCCTGCCAATGTAGAAGCCATGGATTCCATCTTTGATCCGGGAGGCTCCCACATAATGCAGTGCAGCTGAGCCTGTGCACCACAACTACTGAACCTGTGCTCTAGAGCCTGGGAGCAGCCACTGCTAAGCCCACACGCGGACACTATCGAAGCCCACCTGCTCCAAAGCCCGTGCTCCACAACAAGAGAAGCAGCTGCAGTAAGCCCATGCACTGCAACTAGAGAAAAGTCTATGCAGCAATGAAGACGCAGCACAGCCAAAAATAAAAAAAAAGTATTTAAAAACTAAGTATAATATGAAAGCATATTTTAAATTATATTTAAAATTATTGAATAAGGTTTTATACTCCTTGTTCATAATTTTTCTTTCAAATATTTGAGATATCTTATGAATTCCAAGGGCTTCCCTGGTGGCTCAGACGGTAAAGCGTCTGCCTGCAATGTGGGAGACCCAGGTTCAATTCCTGGGTCGGGAAGATCCCCTGGAGAAGGAAATGGCAATCCACTCCAGCACTCTTGCTTGGAAAATCCCATGGATGGAAGAGCCTGATAGTCTTTAGTCCATGGGGTCGCAAAGAGTTGGACATGCCTGAGTGACTTCACTCACTCAGTCACTCATAAATTCCAAAGTACAAAATATCACCAGTATATTCAGTTTAGTTCAGTTCAGTCACTCAGTCGTGCCCGACTCTTTGCGACCCATGAAGCACAGCACGCCAGGCCTCCCTGTCCATCACCAACTCCCGGAGTTCACTCAAACTCATGTCCATCAAGTCAGTGATGCCATCCAGCCATCTCATCCTCTGTCATCCCCTTCTCCTCCTGCCCCGAATCCCTCCCAGCATCAAAGTCTTTTCCAATGAGTCAACTCTTCCCATGAGGTGGCCAAAGTACTGGAGTTTTAGCTTCAGCATCAGTCCTTCCAAAGAACACCCAGGACTGATCTCCTTCAGGATGGACTGGTTGGATCTCCTTGCAGTCCAAGGGACTCTCAAGAGTCTTCTCCAACACCACAGTTCAAAAGCATCAATTCTTTGGGGATCAGCTTTCTTCACAGTCCAACTCTCACATCCATCCATGACCACTGGAAAATCCATAGCTTGACTAGACAGACCTTTGTTGGCAAAGTAATATCTCTGCTTTTCAATATGCTATCTAGGTTGGTCATAACTTTCCTTCCAAGGAGTAAGGGTCTTTTAATTTCATGGCTGCAATCACCATCTGCAGTGATTTTGGAGTCCAAAAAAATAAAGTCTGACACTGTTTCCACTGTTTCCCCATCTATTTCCCATGAAGTGGTGGGACCAGATGCCATGATCTTCGTTTACTGAATGTTGAGCTTTAAGGCAACTTTTTCACTCTCCTCTTTCACTTTCATCAAGAGGCTCCTCTTTACTTTCTGCCATAAGGGTGGTATCATCTGCATATCTGAGATTAATTGATATTTCTCCCAGCAATCTTGATTTCAGCCTGTGCTTCTTCCAGCCCAGTGTTTCTCATGATGTACTCTGCATAGAAGTTAAATAAGCAGGGTGACAATATTCAGCCTTGATGTACTTCTTTTCCTATTTGGAAACAGTCTGTTGTTCCATGTCCAGTTCTAACTGTTGCTTCCTGACCTGCATACAGGTTTCTCAAGAGGCAGGTCAGGTGGTCTGGTATTCCCATCTCTTTTGGAATTTTCCAGTTTACTGTGATCCACACAGTCAAAGTCTTTGGCATAGTCAATAAAGCAGAAATAGATGTTTTTCTGGAACTCTCTTGCTTTTTCAATGATCCAGCAGATGTTGGCAATTTGATCTCTGATTCCTCTGCCTTTTCTAAAACCAGCTTGAACATCTGAAAGTTCGCAGTTCACGTATTGCTGAAGCCTAGCTTGGAGAAGTTTGAGCATTACTTCACTAGCGTGTGAGATGAGTGCAATTGTGCAGTAGTTTGGGTATTCTTTAGCATTGCCTTTGTTTGGGATTGGAATGAAAACTGACCTTTTCCAGTCCTGTGGCCACTGCTGAGTTTTCCAAATTTGCTGGCATATTGAGTGCAGCACTTTCACAGCATCATCTTTCAGGATTTGAAATAGCTCCACTGGAATTCCATCACCTCCACTAGCTTTGTTCGTAGTGATGCTTTCTAAGGCCCACTTGACTTCACATTCTAGGATGTCTGGCTTAGGTGAGTGATCACACCATCATGATTTTCTTGGTTGTGAAGCTATTTTTGTACAGTTCATCTGTATATTCTTGCCACTTCTTCTTAATATCTTCTGCTTCTGTTAGGTCCAGACCATTTCTGTCCTTTATTGAGCCCATCTTTGCATGAAATGTTCCCTTGGTATCTCTAATTTTCTTGAAGAGATCTCTAGTCTTTCCCATTCTGTTGTTTTCCTCTATTTCTTTGCACTGATCCCTGAGGAAGGCTTTCTTATCTCTCCTTGCTATTCTTTGGAACTCTGCATTCAGATGCTTATATCTTTCCTTTTCTCCTTTGCTTTTCACTTCTCTGCTTTCACAGCTATTTGTAAGGCCTCCTCAGACAGCCAATTTGCTTTTTTACCTTTCTTTTCCATGGGGATGGTCTTGATCCCTGTCTCTTGTACAATGTCACGAAGCTCCGTCCATAGTTCATCAGGTACTCTGTCTGTCAGATCTAGGACCAGTATATTAGTCCTCTATAATTTTTAAAGACTTCAAAGCAAACCTGAGCAGAGTTGGTTGTGATCTTATAAAAGGGAGTTACCCGAATTCCCTAATACCCATCTGGGAAATGAATCTTCACATGGCTGTGGTGAGGACTGTTTGTAATTATAGGGTAAAACTACTGAGCATAGAACATGAGCTCTCAATGATTGTTTTCCCATCCCTGCTTTGATCCTTTAAATTTGCTAATGAGCCTGTAGATATTGTCATATATTCCTGCAAAATTTTAGTGGCTTAGATCTAGAGACTTTTCCCCCTCACTTGTGTGTCTATCCATGATGGTTATTTCTGGTCCGTATGGAGGGTTTGCTTCACATAGTCATTCAAATCTGAATAACTGATGGAGGCTCTGTGATCTTCATAAGACTTCTAAGGTCACCTTGGGCATCAATTTCCAGCTGATAGAAGAGAGAAAGGAAAGGAAAGAAAGTACAATTACTTAACTGCCTTAGCCCAGCAATGGTACATCATTTCTATTCACATTCTCTGAGTGAAAAGTAGTCATATGGCTTCACCTAGATACAGGGGGTTTGGGAGGAGATGTGCTGGAAAATGTAGTTTTACATGGAGCAGCTGCTTCTCAGCAACAATTCTTTTCTGTGTCAGGGAAGCAAGACTCTTGGTGGACAGTGAGCTGCCTCTCACCCTTTGCCCCAGCACACTCTATTCTTCTCTTCTCTCTTTCACTCTGCTTCCTGGGTTGAAGCAAGGGAAGCTAGGGTGCTGACAAGAGAGTGTCCATGGTACAAATAGCATGATGCACAGTGGGTCTAAATTGGTTGGAAAAGGAACTGAGACCAGGAGGATCCTAAACATGTTGATTAGCAAGGAAAGGAAAGGAATTGGAGGGCTCATTGAGGTTATAAATGAAGTAGGTATTTGTTGAATAAATGATTAATGAATGAGCAGTGAGGTAGGGGTAAAGTGGTAATAACTAGAAGAAAAGGAACATTTGGTCAGAGTTGACATGTGAAGAGCTAATATTTCACAAGTAGAATAATTCTGGGTGAGAAAAATGTCCATTGAAATATTGCTGACATGGAGAGAAGAAGATAAATGGCATTGAGTTTGTTGTAGAGCTGGGAAGAAAGGCTATAAGAGGAGCCATTGATGTATTACAGCAGGAGTTGTTCTAGAGGGAAGACTGCTGACTGAGCCTGATGCAAAGTCACTGGGAGCACATTGGAGATAAGCCTCCTGCCTCACCAGTAACCTTAATTACCACATGTAGTATAATGCAACAGCAAAAGGAAAAGTGCTCCGTTAGATCAATGGTTAATTTCTTCTCAAGCAACTAAAGACTTTGATGGAATTTCACTTTCAGTTGCTATTATCCACTTCTTGATTTAGAGAGAGAATGGGACTCAAGAATCAAGTCATTCTCCATAGTGTTTAGTTCTCACTTAAGGGAGCTTGATTGCTCAAATAGCAAAAGGACCTTGGTCTCCCCATAATAGAATCTCACAATGTGAAATCCCAAGGACAGTCCTCTACAGCTTGATAGACATATTGTGCTAGAGCTGCAGTTAGGTAAAATGTCAGAGTCTCATTTAACTAGAAATAGAAACATTTGAAAAAGTTCTGAGTGCCACTCCCTGTACCCAAGCAGATCCAGAACGTGGTTTCAGCTGCTGTGCATAAAAGACACAGGGAGAGGAAAACCAAAGGCACAGAGGCCCACCAAAAACTATTTCCAGAAGTTCCATGGGAGGGTCTGGAGTAAAGTTAAGGAACATAAGAGAATCAAAGGGTGTATCAATAAAAAAAAGAAAATCATAGAATTGAAAAAAGAATTAGGCTGGAGGTAACTAGTTGGTGAGAATTTAAAGAAGCCCACTCAAAAAGTGCCAGCTAAGTCAGTGTTGAAAAGGTCATGTTTTTAGCTGGTATCAACTCTGTGCTGTGCTACCTACTTGGAGAAGGCTGGAAAAATGTTTCTTACAGCAGGCCATTAGACAAGAATGTCAAGGTTAATACATCTAAAGTGCCTCATTCCTTTCCATCAAGGAAGCAGTTGAGTCTTTGTAGGTAGCTAAAGAAAACGTATCCATTTGGAAGAACCTCAGACTGGTTCCAAATAGGAAAAGGAGTACATCAAGGCTGTATATTGTCACCCTGCTTATTTAACTTCTATGCAGAGTACATCATGAGAAACGTTGGGCTGGAGGAAGCACAGGCTGAAATCAAGATTGCAGGAAGAAATGTCAATAACCTCAGATATGCAGATGACACCACCCTTATGGCAGAAAGTGAAGAGGAGCTAAAAAGCCTCTTGATGAAAGTGAAAGAGAAGAGTGAAAAAGTTGGCTTAAAGCCCAACATTCAAAAAACGAAGATCATGGCATCTGGTCCCATCACTTCATGGGAAATAGATGGGGACACAGTGGAAACAGTGTCAGACTTTATTTTGGGGGGCTCCAAAATCACTGTAGATGGTGATTGCAGCCATGAAATTAAAAGACGCTTACTCCTTGGAAGGAAAGTTATGACCAACCTAGATAGCATATTCAAAAGCAGAGACATTACTTTGCCGACTAAGGTCCGCCTAGTCAAGGCTATGGATTTTCCAGTGGTCATGTATGGATGTGAGAGTTGGACTGTGAAGAAAGCTGATCCCCAAAGAATTGATGCTTTTGAACTGTGGTGTTGGAGAAGACTCTTGAGAGTCCCTTGGACTGCAAGGAAATCCAACCAGTCCACTCTGAAGAAGATCAGTCCTGGGTGTTCTTTGGAAGGACTGATGCTAAAGCTGAAACTCCAATACTTTGGCCACCTCATGCGAAGAGTTGACTCATTGGAAAAGACTCTGATTCTGGGAGGGATTCGGGGCAGGAGAAAGAGGGGATGACAGAGGATGAGATGCTGGATGGCATCACCGACTCGATAGACATGAGTCTGAGTGAACTCCGGGAGTTGGTGATGGACAGGGAGGCCTGGTGTGCTGCGATTCATGGGGTCACAAAGAGTTGGACATGACTGAGCGACTGAAGAGACTGACTGACTTACCAGGGCTTTCTTCACTAAACTTTTATGTTCAGAAGTATAAAATTTGATTTGGCTTTTCATACTTTCTGTGAGTTTTGCACTTTAGCTCGTAAGTTTCACATTCCATTTCTGGTAGCATTCTCAAAAGAAAAATACGGGCAAGAGCCCTCAGCGCTCTGCCGTTAGTACTCTTCTCAGATGGAATTGGCTGCCTTGTCGGGATCAGCATTCCAGTGTAGCTCAAGGTGGCTAGCGATGCTAATCACCTCCTAAATGTGTGAGGTCAGAAAGTAAGAGTGTTTTAGTTACATGGCACAAAGTATAGATTGTTTTTACCTTCTAAAGCAGACTGCGACCTTCAACCTTATAATATTTACAGGATGGTATAAACTGTCTCTCCATTTCTGACATTATCACCCTTGATAAATATTAGCTTGTATAATTGGCTGTTTTGGCCTCTGCCTTTTCTCTTTTGTTGTAATCAGGGTTGGGTGACGGGATCAGAAGAAGGAGCTATAATTCATGAGTCCTCAACACACTGAGGTCATGGCTTGTGGGTCGGTGGCCAGCAGGCCAAGTGGAAACATCAGGGGACTTTTGGGGCTGAGAACCAGAAAGCCAGAATGATAAGTATGGGTCAGTGGGAGTCACCAGAGACATAAGACAGAAGGCTGGAAACTGGAGAACAGAGCTGTTGTGAACGGCAGCTGAGCAGTCTGTGCTTTATACAAAGCCTCTTGCTGGTTGGGGCTGAAATATGGCTCCTGGTGTGCTTGCCAAGTTTTGTGCTTTGGTGCAGGACCTAGTCTTTCAGAAAAAAGTACCCATGGATTACCAAACTGGGACTATGGGGCTTCTTTCATCCAGAGGGAATATCTTTTTACTTTCTGCAGAAGCCAAGAATAGAGCGATGACTTTGCCAGAGAATCTTATTATTATACTTTCAGGCCCTCTTTTTTTCCCCTACAATAAAGCTTTGGAACTTATTTATTTTGTATAACTGTCTGACACCTCCCATTTATACCTTCCCCAGCCCCTGACAAGTACTGTTCTATTCCCTGCTTCTATGTATTTGACTTTTAGATCATACAATATTTGTCTTTCTCTGACTTATTTCGTGTGGCACAATGTTCTCTTTTAAAGCTGAATAATATTGCTGTTGCTGCTAAGTCACTTCAGTCATGTCCGACTCTGTGCGACCCCATAGACGGCAGCCCACCAGGCTCCCCCGTCCCTGGGATTCTCCAGGCAAGAACACTGGAGCGGGTTGCCATTTTCTTCTCCAATGCATGAAAGTGAAAAGTGAAAGTGAAGTCACTCAGTCGTGTCTGACTCTTCGTGACCCCATGGACTGCAGCCCACCAGGCTCCTCCGCCCATGGGATTTTCCAGGCAAGAGTACTGGAGTGGGGTGCCATTGTCTTCTCCTACGAAATAGTGTGCGGCATTTCTAATCGTCAGGGAAATGCAACTCTAAACCACAGTGAGTTATCACCTCACGCTTGTTAGGATGGCTGTCATAAAAAATAGGAGAACAGATGTTGGTGAGGATATAGAGAAAAGCGAACCCTTGTGCACTGTTAGTGGGAGTGTATATATATATATATATATATATATATATATATATATATATATATATATATATATATTGGTGCAGCCAGTGTGGAAAAGGGTATGAAGGATTCTCAAAATATTTAAACAGAAGTACCATTTCATATAGCAGTCTCACTTCTGGGTAGATATCAAAAGAAATTGAGATCTGGATCTCAAAGACTTACCTGTACCCCCATGTTCCATATAGCATTATTCACAGTAGTCAAGATATACAAACAACCTAAATTTCCATCAATGGGTGGATAAAGAAAACGAGACCATCTCTTTAGCATGAGGTTACATAAGTGGTCACTAGAAAAGTTAAATGATAAGGTGAGATTAGGCAATGCCAAATATTACTAATGTACTAATACAAAGGAAATGTAAATTCTAAAGCAGTTTCTGCTTCAACATTTGGAATTCTGTATGGCTTTCAACAGTCAGTCTCAGAGATCGTGGTCTAAGCCTCATCTGTGGTAAGAGACTATTGAAAATCCCCAGTGAGGTAAGAAGAACAACAGCAGTCCCTTGTGATTCCTCTCTAGGAATCTCTAGAGGATTATAAAATCTATAGAGTAAGGTATCTCTATACCTTCACTCCAGAAACACTTATTTGATTCCAGGTTATATTTATTTTTTTCTTAGAAGGGCTAATATAGAACTCAGATCCAGAAATCAGTTTGGGAAACCATGGTGGGGTTAGGGGAAAGAAGATTTGTGTGAGATTTTGGGACAGGCTAGAAAGTAAACTTAGAGCTCTCAAGATGCCCTGGAATATCTGGAAGCAGTAGAGAAGCCCTTCAGGAAGCGATAAGGCAATGAAAATGCTGGAGGTCTGTGGCTAGTTACTATTTTACCACTAGCTTCTGGAACAAAGGAGCACAGTTGATCAGTGCCACTGAGAGTTTTCTCCAGAATTCTGTGGGCTAATGCAGTCCTAGTTATTTTCCATATTATGTCTATGTATAAGATGAGAAATGACCATATTCTTCGTAGAATTCTTCTGGAACTGTCAAAGCCAAGGGTAAGGAAATAGATCTTTCCAGTTCTGTTGCTTCTTCATTATATCCAGCCACCCATCTTCCTTTCCACCAATGACACCCATATACCCACCAAAATACTAATTAGGGCAAAGACACAGCACTTCTTCTGCATATGACATTCTTGTGAATGTCCTTCTTGTCTAGACTCTGTTGATCTCATGTCTGACCACAGAAACCTCTAAATAATACAACATTCAACTCTTAGTTCTCCATCCCTTCCTCCCAAGCAACTGCCACAACCAGAGTAGACCACAAAGCATGTTTATGCCACGCCCTCCATTTATTTTTCTTTTGACTTTTTGTTGTATAGGATACCCAACTCTCTATTAGCACTTTGGCTCTCACTTCAGTAATTTCCTTTTAGTTGCCAATATTTGAGTTAGTATTTTCCCATTCATGCAAGTGTCCATCTCTCTTGCAACTCATCTTTTGCTTTGTTCTTGTACAGTGTATTAGTATCAGACTCCTCCATTCTTCCTTTCAGGTGCAATGGCTAGGAAATTGTCTTCTGTTAACTTAGCTGCACCTAAGATCATCATAAAGGATTCAGGTAACCCTCACTTGAATATAACTATTAATTGTATGTGAGTACTTAGTCACTCAGTCATGTCCAGTTCTTTGCGACCCCATGAGCTATAGCCTGCCAGATTCTTCTATCTATGGGATTCTCCAGGCAAGAATACTGTAGTGGGTATCCATTCCCTTCTCTGGGGATCTTCCTAAATCAAGGATTGAACCCAGGTCTCCTGCATTGCAGATGGGTTCTTTACCATCTGAGCCACCAAGGAAGCCCCTAACGGTTAATCATCCAACACCAAATTCATATAAACTGTGAGATTGCCTGGGGTGCCAAATTTTGAAGTTAGAAGAGGAAGTAGATTCTGAATTCAGTAGCTACCTTGTATTATGACTGACATGCTTTTGTTTTGACAGTTAAATTACTGCAAGGACCAGGGATGGGATCAGTCAGAGGTTGTACAGTAACTATTCTGTTCATTAATAAAGACCCCTTAATAGAAATCTACATATGAAGAACACTTGCATGAAGCAGAAAATCACCTTGCACTGGTCCTCATATCGTCCTTTTTACTGTTTTGTCTTTACTTGTATGCTATTTCACTAGTTATTTTTCCTATTCTTAATTTCTGCTTGTTCACTTTATGTCTCCACTAGATTGTTAGTAATTTGTTCAAGGGTGGCAGCTGCCTAGTATAAACTCCATGACACCTAATATGAAGACAGATATTTTTTGTGTATAGAGTTGTCACTGGTGATGACATACATCCTTACAATGTCAGAAAATGTGACATTTCATTAGGGAATGATAAGTTTAGCTGACCTGAATTGTTATCACAATTGTTAGTCCATAAACAGCTATCCTTATCTCATAGCTGTTTCCCAGATAACATTATAACATTACAGGATTTGCTTAATTAGAATTACCTTTTTTTCTTTTGCTGTTCTGAATATCAAAATGACTTTTATGTTCCTACAAAACAAATAATTCACCATAGCTTAAAATCAAGATGTGCATTAATTTGTACATGAAAGATAATCCCTTGATTGAGAAAGGCTAATTGGGGTTAGCTTCTGTTAGTACAGACTCAGGAAATAGCTTTGATAGATTTTAGCATATGGATAAATCCCTTCTCCAAAATTCCATGATGAAGAATATCTTTCAGTTGAATATTTTTTAAAGAATTTGATGCATAAAGAAAAAATCTTAGCCACAAAATGTTTGTCCATTTTCTCTTGATATGGATAATGAATTCCTTGTCCTATTAACAGAGACTGGACTCATGTATACCAAAGAGCTGGGGTTCCAACTTGTTTTATTTTTTTTCTTTCTTTTTTCCTGTTGATTTCACCTTGGTTTTTAAGACTAACCAAAACAAGTTTAAATTGCTTCCTTACTGCAAACATCATCTATTGCCTCACCTATTCTTACAGCATTGCTCATGAATAAAACTCATTAAATAATAAGCTCTAATATTGAGTCCCTTCACAGAAATTATTTTTTAAATCTATTTACTTTCACCCTTGCAAATAATATGATTTGTTTTTGGAAGAGCCTGATGGCTATTAAATAATCACCATTTCTTCTGGAAAACAAATGACCTAATTAGCTTGATATTGAATATTTAGCTTGTGAAAGACCTTTAGGTTGGAAACAACCTGTGAGTTGGAAATGTGACTGTAAAGCTCTCCATACATTTTATTATTTTATTTTATTTTTTGTATGTGTTCAGCAATGTTCAAGGCTTTAGAGGCAATATTAGAGAAAAATAAAATATAATGTGATTGGGGGGAGCACACACATTACATTAGATCACAATAATCAAGTACTACCATGTGAGGCAACCATTTTCTTTCTGGTTTTATTGAGAAATAATTGACATACATCACTTTGTAAATTTAAGATATTCAGCATGATGTTTCGACTTAATGCATATTGTGAAATGATTACCACAGTAGGTTTAGCATCCATCTTCTTACATAGATTCAATATGAAGAAATGAAAGAAGAAAAGAATAAGTGGATTTTTTTTTATTTTTTGCCTTACGATGAGAAGAACTCTAAGGAGTTACTCTCTTAATAACCTTCGTGTGTGTTATACAACAGCGTCTGCTATAGTCATCATGTTGTACATGGTATACTTAATACTTCCTTATTTTATAACTAGAAGTTTGTTCCTTTTCACCACCTTCCTCCAGTTTCTCCTCCCTCAGCCCCTACCTCTGATAACCACAGTCTGTTCTTTTTTTCTATGGAAGTTTTTTATTCATTTATTTATTTATTTTTGGTTATTGCTGTTGCAATAAGATTCCACATACAAGTGAGAGAAGTCGGGTGGTAAGAGTCAGAACTAGAATGAAGACAGAAGGATTTTAAAGGAAGGGATGAATTTTTTTTTAAGTAGTCAAACCAAATTGTTGGGACCTAGAGACAAGACATATTGATGAGAAGATGAAGGAAGAAGTCAAAAGTAACTTTTAGATGTAAGGAATGAACAATTACTGTAATAAAGCCAGAATGATCAAATAAATTTGGAGGGTTTGTAAAAGTTCAATTTGAGGTAGCAGAGGGGGATGTAGCTGAGTGAAAATATGTAGTAGAAACTAGAAAATGTGAGACTAACTGTAGAAACAAATCAGAGCTGGAGCTTTAGTTTGGAGGGTCCTCCATAGGCATTAGTTTTTTTTCCCCCTCATTTATTTCTCCCTTTCCCTCATTTTGTTGTGTTTTGATTTAAAGAAATATTTAGTTAAAGGAAAAATACTAAATTTAGGAGTCCTTGTTTGATGGGATGGCTGATTGATTAGTTGATTGGTTGACTGACTTCTTGGTTCATTCATTCATTCACAGGAGCTTCATAAATAAGGAAATGTATTGGTTTAAAGACAGTCAATGAGACATGATTCTGATTCTGCCTTTGAGGAACTTTTAATTTAGTGGATTGGGAATATTTTGTATATCAATTGCTGTCTAACAAACTACCCAAAGGTTAGTTGCTTAGCTAATAGCTATCATTTATTTGTTATGATTCTGTAATTTGTGTAGGGCTTAATGGGGAAATTTGTCTGTATTCCATGACCATTTACTTAGGCTGGAATATCCAAGTTGACTTTTTCATTCACAAACATGTTGCCTTAACTGCAATGACTGGAGCATAAGGTGATACTTGAACTGAATTTTGAAGGACAAATATAAAGGACAAGGGGAGAAAAGAGAAAGAAACATTTTTTTTAAGAAGAAATTATATATGGAAGACTGAGGAATAGTATACAATATAATGCATTCAGGAAACTTCATGTAGGTCAATGGCATGAAGGAACCAGAAGAAGGGGGCCCACAATAAGAGAATGTGGTTAATTGTGGGAACTGAGGCTGCAGAAGTAAGCAGGAATAGATCGGAGAGGGTCATATTTGTTGTACCAGAAAGAGTCCAAAGCAGAGGGTGTTGATTATGTCAGTTATTTAGGGTCTACTGAGGAGGAGGGGTTTATAGGAAATCAGAAGGAGCAGACAGAGGTAGGAAGTAAATTAATAGAGAGGGTTGTCACAGAAATTAAAGAAGGAGAGAGTTTTCAGAAGAACAACATAATCAGTAAGATCAAATGCTCTCAAGCAGTTCAAGGAGATGAGGAATGAAAAGCGTCCATTAGATTTAGCAATGAGAACTTGTGGCCGATGACCTCAGTAAGACCACTTGTAGTAGAAGCAGAGGCCAAATTATGACAGATTGAGCATTTAACAGGAAGTAAGGAAATGAGAAAGAGAGCAGTAGCTAGAGGGAGATGGAAATGGAAAGAATTGTTTGTTTAAGATAGGAGAGGCCTTGGTGTACTATGAGAAGTAACTGGCAGACAACAAAGAAAGTATATTTATTAAGGGCTTATTAAGTCCTGGATGCAGACATGAAAGCTCAGAGAAATTAAGCAACTTGTTCTGGGTCACACAGCTAGGAAGGGAAGGAACAGGGATTTGAATCTAGGTCCCACTTCCCAGAGCTCATACTCTTAACCATTGTGCTCTTATCCACTATGTAAGATGCTGCTGCTGGCGACAATGGTAGTGATAATGGTGATGATAAGGCAAGGATTCTTCCTTTGAAGTAGAAAAAATTAATGAAATGGATATTGTGCATGTGAAGCTTATAATTATTGATGGCTTAATTTTTTTGCAATTGAAATTGTAGCTTTGCAATGGTAATGATTTGAAAAGACCCTGATGCTGGGAAAGATTGAGGGCAGGAGGAGAAAGGGACGACAGAAGATGAGATGGTTGGATGGCATCACCGACTCAATGGGTTTGGGTGGAGTCCAGGAGTTGGTGACGGACAGGGAGGCCTGGTGTGCTATGGTTCATGGGGTTGCAAAGAGTCGGACACAACTGAGTGACTGAACTGAACTGAACTGAATGGTAATGATTCATAATCTACATCACAAGTCAGCTAAATATAAAACAGGTAAAATAGCTTTAAAAAGATGTGAAGTATTTGCAGGTATAAAATTCTAAATCTGTGTTTTAAATCACTTTACAGGTTCTAAATAAAGTTACTTATAAATTGCACTTAGGATGTATAAGCCTTTCTACCTGGATGTGCTATGCCACCTTTATGCTTGTGACGATGGATGTTAAAATTGACTGCTTCTTAAATCAGCCATCTGTTTGTAGTCTGGAAGTAACACAGATGAAAAACAAATGGGGTACTGTTGGGAAGAAGCATATTTTTGTAGTTTTTTACTTCAGAAAAGAATGAATGTCTTATTTAAATACACTATCATATTAAAGTTCAGCTTGTGGAAAATGCTTACAAGCAGTTTTTATGATATTTTGATAAACATTGCAGTAATATGTAAGTGGGGAAAAAAATGGCTCAAGGGAAAGGAAATTAATGATGTCTGGGAAGGAGCCAGCTGTATGACTACCTGTGTGGAGGATCAGTTTTTAGGAAAGCGTTCTTATTTCTCCTACCAATGTCTTCAGTCGTCAAATATTAAAATTTAGAAATATGTCCAAGACAAAATTGACCCATGGGAAAGACAGCAGCCAAGGTTATGAAAACATTAGAAAACACTGAGTTATCCCACCTCCTCATCGCACCAGTGAGAAACTACAAAATGATGAAAATGCATATGCTGCCAGCTGGGCCATCTGTTTCAGCTAGTGCTGGCCTGGTCAGCGTGGAGAATGGAGACACCTGGCAGAGAGATTTCACGTGTTGCAGGAAGTATAGTTGTGGTGTCTTGGCAGGTCATTCTCTTTGAATCAAAATGAAGCAAATGTTTTGGCATTAGAGAGCTGCATACGGTACACCATCCTTCCAGTGGAACAGGGATGTATGGTTTGGTTCCCTGACTGTGGTGTCCAGTCCTGTATCATATATCAGAACATAAAAAGCACGAAAAACCAAGAGATGTTCTCCTTTCCCCTCCTTACTAACCCAGTTATCTCTGCTTGACCTATAAAACAGAATAGGAAGGAATGATAGCAATCATACTAAAGAAAGCTAAGTGCTCTGCATGTATTAGCTCAAATGTCCTATTTAAAATTCTTTGGAAAAAATAATACCTGTGAAAATTAAAGCTAGGAGTGTTTGAATGACTTGCGCCAAATCAGACAGGCAATGAGCTGAGCATAGACTCAGGGTGTGCCTAACTGCTGAGCTCAGTCTCTTAATCATAAAGTTATAGTCCTTTGTGTGTCTGAAGAGAATGTGGTTGATGCTATTTTGCAGATGACTTAAAATTCAAGGTAGCTTAAACATGTCTATTTTCCTTTGCCTTCCTTCCTTGCTGAGCATTGGGGTCACAGCCTAAACCTCACTTTATTAGTAAAAGCCTGAGTTATGGCTTGACTTGAGTCTAATGTTTGAAAATTGACCAATAAGAGTGTCAAACCCTGACCATCTACCCACTTATTGGGAAAGAGGTAATTAATGAAAAATCATCTGTAATCAGAAGCATATATTCTGATGGAGACAGACATTTGGACAGATTTTTTAAAAATTAAGGTATTCTTGATGTACAATACTATATAAGTTGTGGGTGTACAACATAGTGAGTCACAATTTTAAAGGTTATACTTCATTTATAGTTATTATAAAGTTGTGTAATATTGGCTATATTTTTTAAAGAACATTGTGAATCTACCTGACTTGAAGATGGGAAAATAAGTTCAGTATTATTTCTTTATTGAATCCTAGTAGTGAATCCCACTCCCATCCCTGGTACAAATAAATGTAGTTTTGATGATCTGTTAGAGCTAAAATTTTTGAAGCAGGAAATTTTTGCATTCCCATCAGTGTGCCAGATCCTGCAGTTAGAGGTGCTTCATGCATCCACCTCTAGGCTGCCCTTCACACTAGTGGAAGTCTCTAGTGATTGCTACCTACTCTGGTCTTCAGAGTCAGCAGAGGCACCTCTGTCACATTACTGCATGAGTCATTTCTCATGAATAGAGCAGCGTCAAGGTGTATGTAGTTGGAAGTTGGGAGAAGAGGGGGGTGGACACCAACAATTGATAAATATTCAACAGTTTGATAAATATTTACCAAAGTTGACACCAGAGATACAGTTTTGAATCAATCACAATTTTAACCTGGGAGTAAACTGACTGTGCAGAGTTGCAAAGGTCAGAGTAAGTAAAATGTTAAAGGAACACATAAAAGGGGCAGAATTTCTCCTTAGCAAAGACATGAAAGCTGCTTAATTGTGTAAATGAAACTGAGGGATCTGGACAGAGGGGAATAGTTCAGAAAGTGGAACTTGGCTGTGGCACAAGCTGATTCTGGAGACAAGGGAGAACATTATGGGTCATATTGTGGAGTCTGGATTCGTTGATGGTTCATCAGGAAAGTCACGTGACTAATTTGCATGTTAGAAGTATCACTCTGGGCACAGGATGTGGAGATTATTTTCAGAAGGGCAGGAGTGGAGGAGAGAAACTCTTAGCGGTAACCCAGGGGAGAAGTGATGGGGGCTAAGCCACAGTGATGATGGAGGACATGGAGAGAATACATCTATAGGATATTTTAGAGAAATATAATCCAGAGGTTAGGAAGCTGGATCTGAGGTTAAGTGATGGGTCAAAGCTAACACTAAGGTTTCTGACCTGGGTAGGAGGTGATGGTCTTCATTCTGCCAATCAAAGATGATGAGTTGAATCAGATGTGTTGGGATATTCAACTGAAAGTGTCCAAGATGCAATAATAACAAGCCCAGGGAATGCTTTGGGCTTGAGATAGAAACTAGAAATGAGCTATTTTCCATAGGAGTAGATGAGATTACCCTGGAGAGGGGGAAGGGAAAAGAGAGGAGCAGATTAACTTCTGAGAAATACTGACGTTTATGGAAGGGGTAAAAGCTTAATAATAGGAATTTGCAAAAGACCCTGGGAAGAGACAGGTGAGAGGTAGGAGAGACGAAGTGGTTGAGTGTCCCAGAGGCCAAAGGAAGAGAGCATTTCTAGAAGGAATGAGAAAGCCAGCTGGCCAAACCTGTGAAGAAGTCAAGTGAAATAAAGCCTGAGAAAGGGTCCATACAATGTAGAAGCATAGAGATATCAGTGATCTTGAATTAGACTTTATATGTCTAGAAATTTCTCAAGTGCTAAGGCAGTAGGTAAAGGTAAATACTTTTGTCATTTTTATTTTAAAGCCTGAATCATCATTTTTAATAACCAAGGAGTCTTTTAATAGCCAAACTTTTAGTGTATGATTTGATTTTTTTTCATATTTTGAATCAGATTTTTTTCAGATAACATTAAGTATCACATGGTATGTTTCTGAAAAGAGTGCACTTTGTTAAACTTTTTAGATTGAGAGTAGTTCACCCAGTGAGAATAAAATCAACCAGGCATCATGCTTTATCCTTTTAATGCTTAGCGTAATTACAATATAAAGTATTGCTAATGTCAAGGGAAGGTACAAAAGCATTAAAAGCTTAATAGTAGTAATAGCCTATACTAAATAGTATTTTGTATTTCTGTATATGTTTAAGCATGAATAAAAGCTTCTCTGTCTCTCTCTTTAGTGGCTAAGTTGTGTCTGATTCTTGCGACCCCATGGACTATAGCCTGTCAAGCTCCCGTCCATGGGATTCTCCAGGCAAGAACACTGGAGTGGGGTGCCATTTCCTTCTCCAGAATAAAACCTTATGATCTAATAAATATATTTAGAAGAACAGGAGGTAACTGGGATTAGGGAAAATAGTCATTTATAGTCTTTATGTTCAGAGCTTTCAGCAATATGGTAAATCCTCAAATTAATTCTCCACATATTTATCCTGTGTGGGCTTTCCCATGTATACAGTCTTTCATAGACAAATTAATTTAGAAGATGAAGCAAACATATTTAAAGGGATAAAAAATATATATTCTGACATTTCATCTTAAGTTGAATCCCTAATGAAATGCCTTTCTTTCAACCTTTCTTTACAAGTTAATCCTTTTAAAAAGTATCAGTAATGGCCAATTGTAAAAGAACGTGAGAAATAGAAACTAGAATCAATACTCCCTTAGGAGTACATAATCAAACAAGAAATAGTTACACTGCAACAAGAACATCATGGTTACTGTGGGAATTCGTGTTGTTATGTTGTCTTTAGAATACTTCTTCAAGAATACTTGTTAGAAAATGGCTTTTATGTGATGGTGCATAGACTCTTGGGGTTGCCTCTCACATGTACTTAAAATATGAATCATGACCTAAGTCTCTTGGATCTCTTCAGAATCATCTTACCAAGGAAATTTCATTTAGAAAGTCCCGAAGTACTTTCCAATCATTAATTATGAAAGACAGATTCAGGGTTTTGAGTTTTAACTGGTTGCAATTTTTGACATTTCCAGATTATGCCTGGAAAAAGAATTCTAAGTTCTTGTGTATATTTTTTTTCCTGTAGTCCTTTAAGAAATAAGTTGTAGATTTATACCCACTTTGTAATTTTAACAAGGCATTGTAAGTTTTCCTAGATTGCAATTAATATCTAGCATTTTTCATGATAACACATTGAAACTCTATTAATTTTAGAACAAATCTGTATTTACTATTTATACAGTGTTTCCAGATGTGGTCTTCTAAGACATTTGAAATTTCTATTCAAAAATATCTTCTTATATTGTTGTCAGAATGTCAATAATAAATGGTTGAATTAGCATTATATCTCATTGGTTTAATTTCTAGTACTGGTTAAAATCAATGCATTATTTTAGTATAGATTCTATTATTTAAAGCCTCCTGTTACTCCTCTATATCTTGTGATATAGAAATGTTGAAATACACAAAATAAAAAGCCAGACTATAAAGCTAAAGATCATCCTCCCTTCCAAAGAGGAACTGATATTATTCTAGTGACATAGTGGTTGCTAAAATATTATTTTGCTCACCTGTCCTTTTCTTCTCAATTCCAGTATATTCTTACTTCATACTTGATGCCTAAAATAAAAATATTTCCCACAAGATTTTTGGTGACCTTTTGCTGTTCTCAGCTTGACGGGGCATCTTGCTGGTGGCTGCCCCTCTAGGCCTTCATTCCATAGTCTGTATTATGCTAGTACAGAGAAAGCCACTGAAATAGTGATCATTCTTGTTTCTGAAGCCAAAAATCTGTGATCTATTGGTTTGGAAATAAGTTACTGTTGGTTAGGGATTGTATGGTGCATGTATTCTGTATATTGTTCAAAACAGTTGATGGCCTAAGTAGTATAAATATATTTGGTGATTATTAATTATAACTTCCCACTTTCGAAAACAATTTAAGATTATTTGCAACATAAAAAGAATGACAAAATGGAGTTCACAAAGTGAAGTATGGAAAGAAATCATTTGAAAGATACAGAAGTAACCTCCTAACTGTTAAGTTAATTACTGTATTGAGCTCTCAAATTAACTCTGAGGCATTCCACTTTAGCTTTAATGAAGTACTGGTACTGGACTAGTTAACCCACTGTAATCAGTCTTAAAATGGGACAGAATATATGTGGAAACTGTTTTGACTTTTACTGCATAACAGTCAGTGTAAGACAGAAGGTGAGCTGCATGATTGCCCTAGCTTTCTGCCTGCAGATAATTTCCTAACTGTGGAGCAAGAAGTAAGCTGAAGCCCAAACAGAGCTGAGATGAGGAGATAAAGATCAGAGTCTGGGTCAGATGAATTGCCAGGAAATACCTGGAGTAACAGCCAAATTTGGCCTTGGAATACAGAATGAAGCAGGGCAAAGGCTAATAGAGTTTTGCCAAGAGAACGCACTGGTCATAGCAAACACCCTCTTCCAACAACACAAGAGAAGACTCTACACGTGGACATCACCAGATGGTCAACACCAAAATCAGATTGATTGTATTCTTTGCAGCCAAAGATGGAGAAGCTCCATACAGTCAACAAAAACAAGACCAGGAGCTGACTGTGGCTCAGATCATGAACTCCTTATTGCCAAATTCAACTTAAATTGAAAAAAATAGGGAAAACCACTAGACCATTCAGGTATGACCTGAATCAAATCCCTTATGATTATACATTGGAAGTGAGAAATAGATTTAAAGGACTAGATCTGATAGATAGAGTGCCTGATGAACTATGGTCGGAGGTTCGTGACATTGTACAGGAGATAGGCAGGGATCAAGACCATCCCCATAGAAAAGAAATGCAAAAAAGCAAAATGGCTGTCTGGGGAGGCCTTACAAATAGCTGTGAAAGCAGAGAAGTGAAAAGCAAAGGAGAAAAGGAAAGATATAAGCATCTGAATGCAGAGTTCCAAAGAATAGCAAGGAGAGATAAGAAAGCCTTCATCAGGGATCAATGCAAAGAAATAGAGGAAAACAACAGAATGGGAAAGACTAGAGATCTCTTCAAGAAAATTAGAGATACCAAGGGAACATTTCATGCAGAGATGGGCTCAATAAAGGACAGAAATGGTCTGGACCTAACAGAAGCAGAAGATATTAAGAAGAAGTGGCAGGAATACACAGAATTGTACAAAAAAGATCTTCACGACCAAGGTAATCATGATGATGTGATTACTCACCTAGAGCCAGACATCTTGGAATGTGAAGTCAAGTGGGCCTTAAGAAGCATCACTATGAACAAAGCTAGTGGAGGTGATGGAATTCCAGTGGAGCTATTTCAAATCCTGAAAGATGATGCTGTGAAAGTGCTGCACTCAATATGCCAGCAAATTTGGAAAACTCAGCAGTGGCCACAGGACTGGAAAAGGTCAGTTTTCATTCCAATCCCAAAGAAAGGAAATGCAAAAGAATGCTCAAACTACCGCACAATTGCACTCATCTCACACGCTAGTGAAGTAATGCTCAAACTTCTCCAAACCAGGCTTCCGCAGTACATGAACCGTGAACTTCCAGATGGTCAAGCTGGTTTTAGAAAAGGCAGAGGAACCAGAGATCAAATTGCCAACATCTGCTGGATCATGGAAAAAGCATGAGAGTTCCAGAAAAACATCTATGTCTGCTTTATTGACTATGCCAAAGCCTTTGACTGTGTGGATCACAATAAACTGTGGAAAATTCTGAAAGAGATGGGAATACCAGACCACCTGACTCGCCTCTTGAGAAACCTGTATGCAGGTCAGGAAGCAACAGTTAGAACTGGACATGGAACAACAGACTGGTTCCAAATAGGAAAAGGAGTACATCAAGGCTATGTATTGTCACCCTGCTTATTTAACATCTATGCAGAGTACATCATGAGAAACGCAGGCCTGGAAGAAGCACAAGCTGGAATCAAGATTACTGGGAGAAATATCAATAACCTCAGATATGCAGATGACAGCACCCTTATGGCAGAAAGTGAAGAGGAACTAAAAAGCCTCTTGATGAAAGTGAAAGAGGAGAGTGAAAAAGTTGCCTTAAAGCTCAACATTCAGTAAACGAAGATCATGGCATCTGGTCCCATCACTTCATGGGAAATAGATGGGGAAACAGTGGAAACAGTGTCAGACTTCTATTTTTTTGGCTCCAAAATCACTGCAGATGGTGACTGCAGCCATGAAATTAAAAGACGCTTACTCCTTGGAAGGAAAGTTATGACCAACCTAGATAGCATATTGAAAAGCAGAGACATTACTTTGCCAACAAAGGTCCGTCTAGTGAAGGCTATAATTTTTCCAGTGGTCATGGATGGATGTGAGAGTTGGACTGTGAAGAAAGCTGATCCCCGAAGAATTGATGCGTTTGAACTGTGGTGCTGGAGAAGACTGTTGAGAGTCCCTTGGACTGCAAGGAGATCCAACCAGTCCATTCTGAAAGAGATCAGCCCTGGGATTTCTTTGGAAGCACTGATGCTAAAGCTGAAACTCCAGTACTTTGGCCACCCCATGCGAAGAGTTGACTCATTGGAAAAGACTCTGATGCTGGGAGGGATTGGAGGCAGGAGGAAAAGGGTACTACAGAGGATGAGGTGGCCTGATGGCATCACTTACTCGATGGACGTGAGTCTGAGTGAACTCCGGGAGTTGGTGATGGACAGGGAGGCCTGGCACGTTGTGATTCATGGGGTCACAAAGAGTTGGACACAACTGAGTGACTGAACTGAACTGAACTGAATGTGATACGGTGCGAAGAGGGAACCTCTCAGATGAAAGATCCTAGAAGTCTTGTGAATATTGTCATGATTTCTTGGTTGGCCACTGGGCTGTGCAAGTACAGAATGAGTCTATGTTCCACTTACCAGACAGAACTTATACAGGCGTAAGAACAGAATAGAAATAGTAGAGGGTGTGTAGTGCTGGAGTACACTGAAGGGCTGACCTAGCTAGAGGAAGAGATCATGGTAACACCTTGAAAATACTCTGCGCCTCCAGCTAAGATACCAAAAAGGCCAGAAAGGCCATTCCTTAGCAGTCAAAACATGACCTAGAGCAAGACTTCCCCTAGAATTACCAATTCTTGACAGAGATCCTTAAGGATTATAGAATATGCATGCTGACTTCTGCCAAGTTAGAGGGACATGGGAAATTCACTGGGAGTTCTACATGTCTATGCTAATAAAAAAGCTTTTATGAAACAAAGCTTACTCAGTATAAGATGATCAGTGAGTCGCTGAAGTTCCTGCCAGAACAATAATCAAAACTCTTCAAGGGAAAATAAACTCTGTCATTTCAACAGAATTCAGTCTCTACATGGTATCATCATCAATATAGATATGGTAATAGATAGGAAAATAGGACTTGCAGTTCAGGGGAAAAAAAAGGTAGTTAACAGAAATAAATCCTGCGATTGCCCAGCTGTTGAATTTAACAGAGAGTTTAAAGCAGCTTGTAAGAATGAAAGATTAAAAAAAAAAAAAGAAAAGGAAACATGACAAATAAAAATTTAAAAAAAAAGAAGTAATGAGCATTAAATGAAAGCATAGTGAGTTTAACATAGAATCTTAACAGAGAAGTATAAATTGTAAGAAAATAACCAAATGGAAATTCTGGAGCTAAAAAATAAAACTGAAATGAAAAATTTATTGGTTCAGCTTAAAAGCATACTAGATAAGCAGAAGAAAGAGTCAGTGAATTTGAAGACAAAAATAGAAATTAGCAATTGGCACATCAAACAGGACAAAGTTTAAAGGAAAACTTCAGAGACCTGTGGGCCAATGTTCTAAAATATAAATAATAGAATTTCCAGAAGGAGAAGAGAGTGAGAGTTGGGCATAAAAATCTTTGAAGATATCATGGCCAAATATTCCCCAAATTTGATTAAAAACATTTAAGATTAAATTTAAATTTGGAAAGCTTAGCTAAATACAAAGAAATTCATATGTAACCAGTTAAACAACTAAAAACCAAGGATGAAATAAAACCTTTAAAGTAGCCAGAGACAAATGATACCTTAAACATAAGTAAGTGTGACTAGATTCTTTTTGTCAGGAATAGTGGAAGCCAGGAGATTTGAATGGCGTTATTAAAGTGAAGACAAAAAAAGAAAAAAGAAAACCTGTCAGTCCAGGCTTCTATATCTAATGTATATATCCTCAAAATAAAATTTGAAAAATATTCTCATGTAAGTGTCAGCTGAACTAATTCATTGTCATCAGATCTGTACTGTGGGAAATTCTAAAAGACATCATTCTAGTTAATAGGAAATAATAGTAGTGGAAATCTGGATCCATATGAAATAAAGAAGGTATAAAGAACACTGAATATGATGTAACAGTGATTGAATATAAAATATGGTAGTTTTCTTTTCTTTATAATATCCTAAAATAGAAGAAAAACTAATTACATTAAAATGTGAGATTTTAAATGCTTATTATACCACTTCACACTTGACCCTTTACACATCCTTTTTCACATTTTTTACTTCTTCATATCTTTAAACTTCACATTCCACACCTTACAAAATTTGCAAGATTATTAGTGAAGTCGCTTAGTCATGTCCAACTGTGGCCCCATGGACTGTAGCCTACCAGGCTCCTCCATCCATGGGATTTTCCAGGCAAGAGTACTGGAGTGGGTTGCCAAGGTTACTTGCCCCAAAACAAAAGGGACAAGTGAAAAAGTGATAGATGTACACCTAACCATATCAATAATTACATTAAATAGAAATCGATTAAACACTGATTAAAAGGCACAGATTGTTAAACTGGATATAAAAATTGAGAGCCACATATATCCTGTTGTAAGAGATGCAGTTTAAATAGAAAAATATAATCAGATTGAAATAAAAGATTGGAAAAAATAAATACTATGCAAATAGCATGTATAAAAAGGTAGTATGGTTATATTAATACTAATATGAGATAAAATATCAAGACAAAGAGTACCACAAAAGGTAAACAGGAATATTTAATGAGAATAAAAGGTACAGTTCAGTAAGACGTTGTACTGATCCTAAATATGTGTGTGTGTGTGTGTGTGTATATATATATGTAAAATTAAAGAGTCTCAAAATTCATAAAGCAAAACTGAAAAAACTAAGGGAGAAATAATCAAATCCAAAATCATAATGGAGTTTTAAAATGAAGATCATGGCATCTGGTCCCATCACTTAATGGGAAATAGATGGGGAAACAGTAGAAACAGTGTCAGACTTTATTTTTGGGGGCTCCAAAATCACTGCAGATGGTGACTGCAGCCATGAAATTAAAAGACACTTACTCCTTGGAAGAAAAGTTATGACCAACCTAGACAGCATATTCAAAAGCAGAGAAATTACTTTGCCGACTAAGGTCCGCCTAGTCAAGGCTATGGTTTTTCCAATGGTCATGTATGGATGTGAGAGTTGGACTGTGAAGAAGGCTGAGTGCCGAAGAAATGATGCTTTTGAACTGTGGTGTTGGAGAAGACTCTTGAGAGTCCCTTGGACTGCAAGGAGATCCAACCAGTCCATTCTGAAAGAGATCAACCCTGGGATTTCTTTGGAAGGAATGATGCTAAAGCTAAAACTCCAGTACTTTGGCCACCTCATGCGAAGAGTTGACTCATTGGAAAAGACTCTGATACTGGGAGGGATTGGGGGCAGGAGGAGAAGGGGATGATAGAGGATGAGATGGCTGGATGGCATCACCGACTTGATGGACGTGAGTCTGAGTGAACTGCGGGAGATGGTGATGGACAGGGAGGCCTGGCGTGCTGCGATTCATGGGGTCGCAAAGAGTCAGACACGACTGAGTGACTGAACTGAACTGAACTAAAGTATAATTCTGAGTTCCATAACATACTAGGCAAAAAACGGAAACAGTCATTATCTTGTTCTGTCTGGTTCAGTTCAGTTCAGTTCAGTCGCTCAGTCGTGTCAGACTCTTTGCGACCCCATGAATCACAGCACGCCAGGCTTCCCTGTCCATCACCATCTCCCAGAGTTCACTCAGACTCAACGTCCATCGAGTCCGTGATGCCATCCAGCCATCTCATCCTCGCTCGTCCCCTTCTCCTGCCCTGAATCCCTCCCAGCATCAGAGTCTTTTCCAATGAGTCAACTCTTCGCATGAGGTGGCCAAAGTACTGGAGTTTCAGCTTTAGCATCATTCCTTCCAAAGAACATCCAGGGCTGATCTCCTTCAGAATGGACTGATTGGATCTCCTTGCAGTCCAAGGGACTCCCAAGAGTCTTCTCCAACACCACAGTTCAAAAGCATCAATTCTTTGGGGCTCAGCTTTCTTCACAGTCAACTCTCACATCTATACATGACCATGGTGGAGGGTAACCTGGATGAACAGACTTTCTCTAGCACTGAATTCTGAGAGGGATTCATGATTCATATACTTAAAGACACTTTCTTATGGATTAAGTTTCTGAAATGATAGAGAATCTTCAAATGGACTTCCTTGTTTTACATTATTTTATAAAAGAAAATTTTAAAATACATTTAATTTCTGTTTGAAAATAGATTTAGATAACATTTTACTTTTTAAGTTTATTTATTTTAACACAAAAATAGGATTTAGAACAGCTGAAAATATTAGCATGGCCCTCAGAAACTTTCTTTAAATTCAGGTGGTTAAGTAAAACATTTAAGTTGGTCAGTATGAGGCTGAATTTGCAAACTGGTTTCTGATGTCCTATTTTCTAATTAAAAAGAAATCTGTGTGTGTTTAGGTTATAGAGATGCAGGTGGCATTTCATTATGAAAATTCAGGCACTCTGTTTGTATTTGTGTCCATATGGAGCACCATCCCACTTGTTCATGGACGTGACCTTAGGGTTGCCTTTGGGTAGGGCCAAATTTTTTTTCTTAAAATAGTGCTTTGAAATTTGTCAAGCACTTGGACAGAGCAGGAGGGCACTTGGCGCCAGAAGGGAAAAAAGCATTGAAAAGGGAGGTAGAAGAACACTGGATGAATTTGGCTGACTTCACAGCGTTGCCTGGGGTCTGCTCTGGTTTGGAATATGAATTAGGCGGTTTGTGATTGGTACACATTATTTTATCACACAAAGAAAATTGGTAGATTTTTTCCCTCTTGTTATTCTGTAAAATGAAATCAGTAGTATATTTGCTTGCATAGTTACTAAACATTATAGCTTCCCATAGTCAAAAGGAGATTAAATTTCAAGATGACCTAGAGGAAAATATGCCAAATCAGGAGCAACATCAAAGATTTTGTTTTTTAAGTAGCATATTCAAAGGTAAGAGTTCTGAGCCAATAATTAACTTAGATATTTCAGTTGAAATACTGATTTTCTCCTAGGAAATACTTTTGGATATTCTCTTTTAAATTGTATTATTTTTTATTTAAGTATGACAGTTGCATAGAAAGCTCAGCAACTTTAATCCAGCACATTTTGAATGGTTTGTAATATGTATTCCAGAACAAAAAAAGTATCATAGAGTCTTCTATGACTTTATATTTTCATCCCCAAAGGACATATAAAAAACCTGTATGTGAGGGGTTTTTTTTCCAGTAAGACAATATAATGAACTAATCTTTCTCTCAAGGGTTGACATTTTGGGTTACTATTATCAAACTGGGAAATATAAATGGTCTGGTTTATTGAGTTTCTCTTCTAAATGAAGGTACTTCCTCATGCACACAGTATAATAAGAGTACATAAATTATGTTTATTTTGTGACAAGATCCATATAGAAATGTTTAAATTGCTTCGAGTAAATATTAACTGTCACTTATTTAGCCATTGCAGAACTTATGTAATATTTAACATCTATTCAGGTATAGTTGTATGGTTGAAGCAGTCTAATTTCAGTGTTATCAGTTCTCATTTTTGGTTAAGGTTACTTACAGCTCTATTTTGTGTATCATCTTGTTTTGTAAATAGGTGCAATTTGTTGACATATTAAGCTAGTAATCAGGAATAGCTAATTCCTTCTCTAATTAATGAACAAAGAACCACCTAGTTTTATGTCCCTAAAGTGTGCATCACTTCATGGCAAATAGATGGGGAAACAGTGACAGACTTTGTTTTGGGGGGGCTCCAAAATCACTGCAGATGGTGACTGAAGCCACAAAATTAAAAGACACTTACTCCTTGGAAGAAAAGTTATGACCAACCTAGACAGCATATTAAAAAGAAGAGACATTACTTTACAACAAAGGTCCGTCTAGTCAAAGCTATGGTTTTTCTGGTAGTCATGTATGGATGTGAGAGTTGGACTGTGAAGAAAGCTGAGCACCGAAGAATTGATGCTTTTGAACTGTGGTGTTGGAGAAGACTGTTGAGAGTCCCTTGGACTGCAAGGAGATCCAGCCAGTCCATCCTAAAGGAGATCAGTCCTGGGTGTTCATTGGAAGGACTGATGCTGAAGCTGAAACTCCAATATTTGGCCACCTAATGAGAAGAACTGACTCATTTGAAAAGACTCTGATGCTGGGAGGGATTGAGGGCAGGAGGAGAAGGGGACGACAGAGGAAGAGATGGCTGAATGGCATCACCGACTCAATGGACATGAGTTTGACTGAACTCTGAGAGTTCGTGATGGACAGGGAGGCCTGACATGCTGCGGTCCATGGGGTTGCAGAGTCGAACACGGCTGAGTGACTGAACTGAACTGAAAGCGTGCATATGTCCAAGGGATGGGGAAGGCTATGTATATGTCATAGGGGGCAGAGAAGATGATCCAATGCATGGTGTGAAAAAATAAGTATTAGAACTTCTCTTTTTATACTATTCGTTTTGGCATTATCCTATCCTACAATTTCTAATTTTGAGTGTATTTTGTAATGTGTATAATATAATAGTGCAGTAATATTTCATTGGTGGTGCTTCATATCCCTACTTATTCTTTTTAGTCTCTTTCGCTGAGCTTTATTATTTGAATAGTGGATGGCTGAGTTCTTAAAGCACTTCTGTTACCTCTCTATATTTAACCTGTTTTAACTTCCCAACTCCTTAAACCTGTTGGACATTTTCATTATTCAGTAAATATTTATATGTACTGTGGTTCTCCCTAAGTAAATCCTTGTGTGTGTGTGTGTGTGTGTGTGTGTGTGCTCAGTTGTGTCTGACTCTTTGGGACCCCATGGACTGTAGCCCACCAACTCATCTGTTCATGGGATTTCCCAGTGGAGTGGGTTACCATTTCCTCCTCCAGGATATCTACCTGACCCAGGAATAGGAAACCAGTGTTTCCTGTATCTCCTGAATTGGCAGGCAGATTCTTTACCACTGAGTCACCTGGGAAGCCAAGGAAATCCTTCCGTTCCACAACTGAAGGGTAGAAAGGAGCCCATGATTTGTTTCCTGCCTGTCTGGATCCTTTAGACCATCTGCTCCTTGCCTCCAGTCTGCTGGAAGACAGCATCCTGGATGCTTAAAGCTGCCCTAGACTTAGATTTGTGATCCTTCTTAACTTTATATTTTACTACTGCTGACCTTTTTGCCTCTCAGTCATACCCCCTTCATCCTTGGTCCCTTAACTGGGAATCATCACACGTTTGATTTTTAGATGAAGAGTTTGTAGGGGAAAATTTTTAATTCTCTGTATCAGTGGAAATGTAGTGAAGACTTATCATGTTTCATGGTCCATAAATTAGAGAGCCTGAAAGCTGTAAACATTAAAAGAAAAATGGGAAAAAATAAGAGAAAAGGCATGGGAGTGACAGCGAGAGAGACAGGACAACCTGGGGGAGGAGACAGAGGTAGAGATGAGGTACATAGATAGAGAGACAGGTGGATGGAAAAATAGATAAAGGCATCAGTTCAGTTCAGTTCAGTCGCTCAGTCATCTCTGACTCTTTGCGACCGTATGAATCGCAGCACGCCAGGCCTCCCTGTCCATCACCAACTCCTGGAGTTCACCCAAACTGATGTGCTTCGAGTCGGTGATGCCATCCAGCCATCTCATCCTCTGTCATCCCCTTCTCCTCCTGCCCCCAATCCCTCCCAGCATTAGAGTCTTTTCCAATGAGTCAACTCTTCATATGAGGTGGCCAAAGTATTGGAGTTTCAGCTTTAGCATCATTCCTTCCAAAGAACACCCAGGACTGATCTCAGAGAAGACCAATTCCATGATATGATGATCTAAACTATAAAATTAATTTCCAGTTATCATTGTCTTTATCTTCCTGAAGACTATGTATCAGCTGTAATCACACAGACATAGTTAGTGCTGCAGTATTTCAGGTTCATTGACAGCCAAGCAACTTTCAGATCCATACACCAAATATCACCATTCTGTACTACCTGAAAAGTCTTAGCTTTTCCTTCTTTAATGAGGAAATTTGTGCTTGTTATATTTTATTCTGTTCTTGGGTTTCCTGTATCTTGGTCTTATCCAAGAGAGGTTACCATTATAACCAGAGGGAGCTGAACCTGAGGGGCAGCCAATTGAATTAATTTATAAGTCCCTTACTGGCAAACTCTGATTTTATTTTTACATTTGTGATATTGTGATTTATAATATGAAATACATATTTGGTCTTGACTTATTTCCTGCAACAGAGCTCCTAAAACCCTTGGAATTTCCTGCAATAAAAACCATAAAAGTGTCTTTTCTTATGTTAATAAGGTGATTTTTATGTATGGATGTGAAAGTTGGACTGTGAAGAAGGCTGCTCTCCGAAGAATTGATGCTTTTGAACTGTGGTGTTGGAGAAGACTCTTGAGAGTCCCTTGGACTGCAAGGAGATCCAACCAGTCCATTCTGAAGGAGATCAACCCTGGGATTTCTTTGGAAGGACTGATGCTAAAGCTGAAACTCCAGTACTCTGGACACCTCATGTGAAGAGTTGACTCATTGGAAGAGACTGTGATGCTGGGAGGGATTGGGGGCAGGAGGAGAAGGGGATGACAGAGGATAAGATGGCTGGATGGCATCACTTACTCAATGGACGTGAGTCTGAGTGAACTCCGGGAGTTGATGATAGACAGGGAGGCCTGGCATGCTGCGATTCATGGGGTCGCAAAGAGTCTGACACGACTGAGTGACTGAACTGAACTGAACTAGCTGACAGGTGGCTCTAGTGGTAAAGAGCCCGCCTGCCAATGCAGGAGACATGAGACTTGGGTTTGATACCTGGGTCAGGAAGATCCCCTGGAGAAGGCAATGGCAACCCATTCCAGTATTCTTGCATGTAGAGTCCTATGAAGAGAGGAGCCTGGTGGCTATAGGCCACAGAGTTGCAAAGAGTCAGACACTACTGAAGTGACATAGCACGCAGGTAACCTAAGGATGGGGCTGTTTGCCTGTGGTTGTAATCATGTGATTAGAGGGTTGGCACTTTGAATAAATCTTTCCACCCCTTCTGCCTTCCAAGAGGGGAGAGGAGCTGGAGATTGAATTATCAGGAATGGCAGAAATGACCAATCAGTTGTGACTGTAATGAAGTCTTCATAAAAACCCAAAAGAATAGGGCTCAGAGAGCTTCAGTGGACTGTGGCACATCTGGAGAGAGCATGGAAGCTCTGTACCTCTTCCCCACACCTCAACCAGTGCATCTCTTCCTTCTGGTGCTCCTGAGTTATATACTTTTTACAGTAAACCAGTGACTTAGTAACATGTTTCTCTGAGTTTTGTGAACCGCTCTGGCAAATAAATCAAACCTGAGGAGGGGGCCTTGGTAACCTCTGATTTGTAGCCAGTCACTGAGTAAGAACCTGGACTTGTGACTGGTGTCTGAAATCCAGAGAGGGTTCATGCAACCTCCAGTCTGTAGCTGATTGGTCCAGAAGCAGAGGTGGGTTTGTGATTGGCAGTCTGAAGTCAGGGCAAAGTGAGGGCATTTTTCATATAACTGACCCTTAACCTGTAGGATCTGATGCTGTCTCCAGGTAGATAGTGTCAAAATTGAGTTGAATTGTAGGACACCAAGAGAATTGCTTGGATGTGTGAGAAATTGACAGAGAATTACATAATTATCTGTAATTGTGCAACCAGGTCAATATACAATGAAGTTAATTTACTTAATGTTGCTTTCAATTATTAGAGATATATTTTTATTTTATTTCAGAATTACATAAATAATATACATGGTTGTAAGTATCTATAAAATCCACAAAATAAGATTATTCCAAGAAGTCTTATTTTTCTTCTCTTCTCTATTTCATTCCCCATTGTAACCATTTTAAAAATGTGAGAGTTTCTTGTTAATAATATAAGCAAATATCTCAATATTTGTACATATCTATACCAGTGTCTGTATCTGTGTGTCTCCTTCCCTCTCATAGATAAATAACAATAAATGTACATATACATTGTTGTTTTTGTTTACCTGCTAAGTCCTGTCTGACTCTTTTGCAACCCTATGGACTGTAGCCCGCCAGGCTCCTCTGTCCGTGGGATTTCCCAGGCAAGAATACTGGAGTGGGTTGTCGTTTCCTCCTCCAGGGGATTTACATGACACAGGGATTGAACCGACATCTCCTATATTGGCAGGTGGATTTATTTCCACTGATTTTTTTTCCCACCAGGGTAGCCCTTATAAATATACATACATAGTACATGCATAGTTTCTGTATCTATGTTGTTTTAAAGAAATTTAAACAATTCAAATTTTAAAAATTGAATACTAATGTATAGATACATTCCTCATTCATTTTTTATAGCTGTATAGTACTGGCACAGTGTTAAAGAATTGCCTGCCAATGCAGGAGACACAAGAGACATGGGTTCAATCCCTGGATCAGGAAGATCCTCTGAAGTACGAAATGGCAACGCACTCATTTTCTTGCCTGGAAAACACCATGGACAGAGAAGCTGGTGGGCTATAGTCTGTGGGATTGCAAAGAGTCAGACACAACTGGGCACACACACACACACACATAGTACTTAATTCCATATTTATTCATCATCACCTATTAATAGTCGTTTGGGTTTTTCTATTTTTTTTCTGTATAAGTAGTAGTGTAAAGCAGTGATTATCAATTTCTGACATTACTGACATTAAAAAGGTGATTGAATCCCGCCTCTTCAGCTTTTGATTCAGTGAGTAATTTATTATGTTAAATTGATTTGTTTCTTCAAGTGTCACTATTGTGTGTGTATGTGTGTGTGTTTATGTATTATAGAAAATTTTACTCACATATAAAGCTAGATATGATAGCTCAAGGAACCCCCATGCATCTGTTACCCAGTTTCAACAACTATCAATTCAGAACCAATTTTGTTTTATCCATACCCTACTCATTTTCCCTTTTCCCACTGGATTGTTTTGAGGAAAATCTCAGGCTTGAATTTTGTGCCTTTGGTCAAATTACTTAATAATATTAAATGTCAGTTGCCTCCTCTATAACATGGGAATGATCATATCTATTTTCAATGGTATGGTGGTAAACCTATAAGAACCAGCTCTCTAGGGGAAAACAGGTCCTGATTTGCATCATGTGCCAATTTCTCTGATGTAAAACCTCACATCATGGCCAATTTCAAGCTACTAATGTGATGCCACCGAATTGAGAAGAATTGGGAAGAGACATGTACAATCATTAGCATTCCCTTGCCAGTACATGCCAGCTCTACCACACCACTGATGCCACTTCACAGAGCTGTAATGAGGACTTACTGGGGGGTAGTACAGGTCATATAGTATCAGTAAATTCTAGCCCTGACTGTTCTTATTATTTCTAGGCTGATGAGACTCTGTTATCACTTGAGAGACTCCTTCAACAAGTTTTTCCTCATTACATGTTTTCCTGCATCTAAACATTCAGTTCTCACTACTATCAAAAGACCCATAAAGCAGTGTGATCCCATTCACTGACTTACTCTGTGTAATAATAGGCTTGCTACACATTATAATTATAAAATAAAAACTGAAATACCTTAACCCCTTAGGGAATATAGCAAAAAAGTATTACTATATCTGCCTCATAGATTTCATAGTCTGATGAATATTAAGTATTTTGAAGGGAGTATAAAGTTATTTCAGACTTTTGTGTTTTGGGCTTTTATTTTAGTCTTGTCATCATTAATTGCCATCTGCTATTGATAGAAACATCTGGGGAAATATAAATATTTCCATTTATAGTTATGATATAATGAACAACATATGCCCAATTCAGTTTATCATGGTTTGGCTTGCATGTTAAAAACCAATAGAATAAGTAATTGTGCTAATGTCTTTAGAGGATGTAGCTTAATGGTGTACTTACATTGCTTTGACATTTTGTTCATAGGGATTTGAGGAATGTTAATTGTTGTCATTGTGCACATTTAAAAAAATCGAAGTGATCTTAGTATCTTACATTGTATATCTTCTCTTCACTTTGTAATCTTTTCTCAGTGAGGTGAAAGCAAATCAGACAAATCCTGAAACCACTGTCACTGTGTTCTGAGTTCCATTTATTCAAATTTTGGGAAACTTGCTAAAGATTTGACACAAAAACAAAATCAAGTTTAGGACTGTAGGTGTTGAAAAAGTTCAGTTGCCATGAAGTTATTTCATGAAGGGAAATCAAATGAAATTGGATACATTGTGTGCCATGTTAAAAATTCAGTTAACATTATAGTTACATTATATTTAATCCAGTGGTTTGTAAGACTAAATATGAAACATTTAAAGATACCAAGTGAGCAAAGCATCAGTTCAGTCAATTCAGCTGCTCAGTGGTGTCCGACTCTTTGCGACCCCATGAATCGCAGCATGCCAGGCCTCCCTGTCTATCACCAACTCCCGGAGTTCACTCAGACTCATGTCCATCGAGTTAGTGATGCCATCCAGCCATCTCATCCTCTATCATCCCCTTCTCCTCCTGCCCCCAATCCCTCCCAGTATCAGAGTCTTTTCCAATGAGTCAACTCTTCGCATGAGGTGGCCAAAGTACTGGAGTTTCAGCTTTAGCATCAGTCCTTCCAAAGAACACCCAGGACTGATCTGCTTTAGAATGGACTGGATGGATCTCCTTGCAGTCCAAGGGACTCTCAAGAGTCTTCTCCAACACCACAGTTCAAACGCATCAATTCTGTGCTCAGCTTTCTTCACAGTCCAACTCTCACATCCATACATGACCACTGGAAAAACCATAGCCTTGACTAGATGGAACTTTGTTGGCAAAGTAATGTCTCTGCTTTTTAATATGCTGTCTAGGTTGGTCAACTTTCCTTCCAAGGAGTAAGCGTCTTTTAATTTCATGACTACAATCACCATCTGCAGTGATTTTGGAGCCCCCCAAACACTGTTTCCACTGTTTCCTCATCTATTTCCCATGAAGTGATGGGACCAGATGCCATGATCTTCGTTTTCTGAATATTGAGTTTTAAGCCAACGTTTTCCCTCTCCACTTTCACTTTCATCAAGAGGCTTTTTAGTTCCTCTTCACTTTCTGCCATAAGGATGGTGTCATCTGCATATCTGCTGCTGCTACTAAGTCACTTCTGTCGTGTCCGACTCTGTGCGACCCCATAGATGGCAGCCCACCAGGCTCCCCTGTCCCTGGGATTCTCCAGGCAAGAACACTGGAGTGGATTGCCATTTCCTTCTCCAGTGCATGAAAGTGAAAAGTGAAAGTGAAGTCAATCAGTCGTGTCCGACCCTCAGCGACACCATGGACTGCAGCCTTCCAGGCTCCTCCATCCATGGGATTTTCCAGGCAAGAGTACTGGAGTGGAGTGCCATTGCCTTCTCTGAGGTTATTGATATTTTTCCTGGCAGTCTTGATTCCAGCTTGTACTTCTTCCAGCCCAGCGTTTCTCATGATGTACTCTGCGTATAAGTTAACTAAGCAGGGTGACAGTATACAGCCTTGACATACTCCTTTTCCTATTTGGAACCAGTCCGTTGTTGCATGAGCAGAGCATAGTCATGGTGAAACTGGGGTGGGCATTGTTTTGGTAGCATTAATGTCAGGATTGGGCTTCACTCGTGTCTGAGTGGTAAAGAATATTTTTATTCTTTGTAGGAGAATAAAATACACGTTGCCAGTGTAGGAGATGTGAGTTTGATCCCTGGGCTGGGCAGACCCCTGGGAAAAGGAAATGGCACCCCACTCCAGTATTCTTGCCTGGGAAATCCCACAGACATTGGAGCCTGGCTACAGTCCATGGGGTCACAAAAATGTCAGATAGGGCTTACTGACTAAACAACAACAACAACAAAATGTCAGGGTATGGACACACTTAAAAAGTGCACAAAATATGCATTATTTTCTCAGTAAAACTAATCTGATACTTTCTAAAGTCTTGCCTAATTTGTTTTATCCATTCAACTGACCAGTTTTTTTTTTTCACCCTTCAGTTTCATTTTACGTTATAGTTGCCGTGCTTCCCAGGTGGCGCGGTGGTGGAGAATCCACCTGCTAAAGCAGGAGAGCCAGGAGACTCAGGTTCAGTCCCTGGATTGGGAAGATCCCCTGGAGAAGGAAATGGCAACCCACTCCAGTTTTCTTGCTTGGAGAATTCCATGGACAGAGGAGCCTGGGGGACTGCAGTCCATGGGGTCCCAAAGAGTCACACAACTGAGCATGAAGGCACATAGTTACTGTATAATATTATATAACTTGTAGGTATATAGGATAGTGATTCACAATTTTTGAAGGTTATACTCCATTTATAGCTATTATAAAATATTGGTTATATTACCCATGTTATGAAATATATCCTTGTAGCTTATTTTATACCTAATAGTTTGTACCCCTTGATTTCCTACCCTAATATTACCTGTCCTCCCTTCCCATTCTCTTCTTTTTATCTTTCAGTTTTAAAGCTGAAGTGATCAAATATTTGCTACAATCTCCAATGATTGACCAGTAGTTGTGAAGACTTGAAAATATAGAACTGAAGTCTTTTATCACCAGTCTTCTACTTTCTTTGTCTTTTAGGCAAGCCTGGACTCAGATCTTCATTATGTATAATAAAACATACAGGATTATTTTTCCTATAGGGCTAATATATTTCTAAGGCTAGTTGGATATAATGAGATCAATCTGATTTTAACTAATAAAGAAAATTTGAGTCACATCATCAACATTTGCTATGCTGTGCTTAGTTGCTCAGTCATGTCCAATTCTGTGCAGTCCTGTGGACTGTAGCCACCCAGGCTCCACTGTCCATGGGATTCTCCAGGAAAGAATACTGGAATGGGTTGCCATGTCCTCCTCCAGGGGATCTTCCCAACCCAGGGGATCAAATCTGGATCTCCCTCATTGCAGGCGGATTCTTTACCGTCTGAGCTACCAGGGAAGCCCAAGAATATTGGAGTGGGTAGCCTATCTCTTCTCCAGGGGATCTTTCCTACTCAGGGATCAAACCAGGGTCCCCTGCGTTGCAGGCAGATTCTTTATCAGCAAAGCTACCCGGGAAGCCCCAACATTGGCTATAATAAGGATTAAAAGCTGTTGGAGCACCATTGCTACATTATTTATGTAATGAAGTAATGGGTGGGTAACCAAAGTAATGAAATAAAGATGTACAGTAAGGGATATACTAATGGCAGTGCTGGTACAGGTCAGAAAGGAAATCGTTTTGTGAAAATGTAAGTATAATCAAATACTACATTTTCATAATGTTTAGACTTTGAAATTATATAGTCACAGCTACAGAAACCCACAACCCTCCCGATATGTCTTATTTCTGCTTATTTCTAACTCCTAGTCCCCGTTATAAGCCATCAAAGAATTTGGCTTGAATACTCACATTTTATAGTGTTATACTTAGAAATGCAATTATCATATCAAAGGTGAACAGACTGTATATTAAATTATAGAAGTTAATTATCAAGTACTATGTGCCAGGTACCATCCTAAGAGCTGTACCTATGATAACGCATTTAATTCTCTCAATAATTCTAAAAATCAGTTGTTATTATGATCTCATTTTATAGGTGAGGAAATGGATGCCTAGAGATTTCAAGTTGGCCAGGGTCATACAACTATTAAACAACAGAGGCAGGATTTGAAACAAGTCTGTCTAGCGCTGACCATTATACTTGTAGTTACCCTTATACTATACTGCAGCCTACAGAGAGTATTTTAAAATGAAGTAGACGTGATATATGTATTTTAAATGTCACAGTTAGCTGCTGGTAGCATAGAAGATTGGAAGGTTTCCAAAGAGACTACTAAAGAGAATAGTTGTATAAAACATGGTGGTGGTTTAGTTGCTAAGTTGTGTCCGACTCTTGTGACCCCATGTACTGTAGCCTGCCAGGCTCCTCTATCCGTGGGATTCTCCAGGTCAGAATACTGGAATGGGTTGCAATTTCCTTCTCCAGGGGATCTTCCCAACCCAGGAATCAAACCCAGGTCTCCTGCACTGCAGGCAGATTCTTTACCGACTGAGCTATGACTAGGTTGTAAATGAGCTAGAAACATCAGTGAAATCATAACTAGAGATAATGAGGAAATTTAACTGAAATCCTCCCTAAAGCCTTAAAGATGTGGCTTCCCTCCACCCCTTCCCTGGTGACTTGTTTTCTGGGAGTAGAACAACTGATTAGCATATTTATTTCTGTTGTTAATGCCAAGCTTGTTTGCCACCACTGGCTTTGCCTGATTGGTGGCATTTAGTGCAGTGCTTGGTGGTTCTCTCTGGAGCTCTTAGACGTCAGCTGTAAATCATCTGCTCAGCATCCCTGACTGTGCACACCATACCTCCCACCTGGTGCCCTGGGCACAGGCATCCACATACTTTCCATATGTGGACAGAATTTTGCTCAGCATGGAGGGTGGGGTGAAAACACTGTAAATTAGAAGGTGAATTTGTAGTTCTCTGGGCAGGCCCTTATGTGTGTAAATCCTGTTCCTTGTAATTGGAAATGTGTTTGTAAATCCCTATACACCCAGGTGAGACTGTTATGTCCCTGTACATTGGTTGGAAAGGAAAAACAATCTGCTAAAAGAGGCCAAATATACTTATGAAAATTGGGCAGTATGTGTGGGCTTTTTGCAACCACACTCTTTCATGAAATTAAATTTCGATCTTTCATAGAGTACTTTATATTTCTTAAGAAAAATCCTGAAATCTATATTCAGTGATAGCTTGCTGCTGCTGCTGCTAAGTCGCTTCAGTTGTGCTTAGTTAGTGCTATTTCAATCTTTAGAAAGAGATCTTGATGTCACCTCTTGTGACATCTTTATAGGGAATCATATTATTGTTATCTAAGCTGAAAGTCTGCCTGGCTGTCAGGTTGGGTGGGGTGGTGATGTTTTAGGGCGCGGTAGTGAAGTTGCATTGTATTGGCAAATAAACTTAAGGTAGCTTTTACTAAATAACTTTTGCTAAGTACAAATGATTTTTCCTATTTGACGTTCTTTAATGAAAAGTTTGTCAAACTTTATCACTGAATTTATCACTGTAATTGTTTATATGTTCTTTTAGAGTTTCTTAGTCAGAGATTTTCAATATTTAAAAAAAAACACATGTATGAAAATGGGGGTGACCTCTCTGTAAAGATGCATGTTGATTTCAAAAGTCATGTGGACTCTTACAGTTTCCAGTTGAGAACCTAGAACATTTTTCTACACATTTTTGTTAACATATTTATTTTATGACATAAATTCTTTCTCACCTTCCTGCTGTCCACACATCTGACTAATGTCCTGCATTGTTTTATGTGGTGTTACATTCTCTTATACTTTGTATTCTAGACAAATTTGAATTGTAAAGTCACTTTTTATAATATGAGTTATTCCTTTATGAAGTGAAAGTGAAAGTCACTCAGTTGTGTCCGACTCTTTGCGACCCCCTGGACTATACAGTCCATGGAATTCTCCAGGCTAGAATACTGGAGTGGGTAGCCTTTCCCTTCTTCAGGGGATCTTTCCAATCCAGGGATCAAACCCATGTCTCTCATATTGCAGGTGGATTCTTTACCAGCTAAGCCATCATTGCCTTTCAACCTAACTCTGAGTCACAGAAACATTTTCTCTGAGTAGGAGCAGTGCAGCTCCTCATGATCTTCTTCATTTATTTGAGTTGTGTTATGAAGTCCTAATCTCTGGTATCCCAGAAGGCGACCTTATTTGGAAGTAAGATTACTGCACATATAATTAATTAAGATGAGATCATACTGGAGTAGGATGGGCTCAACTCAAAATGACTCATATTCTTATAAGAAGACACAGAGACACAGGGAGAATGCCATGTGAAGGTAGATGATTGGAATGATGTAGCTGTAAGCCAAGCAGTGCCTTGGCCCATTGGAGGCTAGGAAAGAGCATGAACAAACTTTCCCTGACAGTCCTAGAAAGAACCAACGTGCTGACACCTTGATTTTTGGGGCTTCTTGCCTCTAGAACTGTAAGACAATAAATTTCTGTTGTTTTAAGCCAGCCAAGTTGTGATACTTTGTTATATCAGCCCTAGGACACTAATACCAGATGTAAAGCAATGAATTCACATTAAAAACTGTTCTCCTGATACCAGAATTCCAACCCTTCTCGTGCCTTGCTAGGTCTCTAGGCACTGGTCTTTGGTTTGTACCTATCCATTCTATACACCACTACCATTTTAATGTTTCCTTCTGTGTACACAAAATTCCGGTGACCACTCTTCATTGTGCCTGCAGCAATGCAAATTCTTGAGTGAGGCCTTTAAAAGCCTTCTTTTCTGGCCTCAATTGCCTTTCTAACTCTTCTTACTCTCCACCCCCAAGGCCCCAATTCTGCAACAACCCCCCACCAGAGAATTTTACTCCCCCTTTAAAACCAAGCTCAAAGCGTGCTGTCATTGTTTATTGATTCTGTCCCCAAAGCATTTGTCGTCCCTTTGGGCTCACAAAATAATGTAGTTTTCTTTTATGATACTTAAAATAGTTTGCTTTGCATTACCACTGTCTGTGCCTGAGTCTTCCATTGTATTAAGCCCTCAAGGAATCTTTAACCTCTGTTGGCAGAAATCTGGCATCCTCTGGGTAGATCATAATTCCATAGCAGACCAACTAGAAAAACATTCTGCTGATTTCATGTTTCTGGTGAGCTCCTCTTGACATGTTCCTCTTTTATTCTCTGGCTTGAAGAATACAGTAATGGACTCAAATCAAAGCCTTTTCTGCCCTTATTCCCATCACTGTTTGTATCTCCTTAACTACCACAGGAGGGTAAGTTAGAATCTGATGATTCCCTCATGAGAGAAAGTCACAAGGGAGACAGTTTTTCACACTAAACCTCTTAATTTCCTCCTTGACCTAGTGAAGGCTCTAAACCAAATGTAGCAAAATTTTTCTTTTAAATGGATTCCTCTGTTAGTAAAAAAAATCCCTCTATTAGTAAAAATAATTAGTAAAAGATTATACATAGCATGATGTATAATTATGTATTTGCCTGTTTATTTACTTTATAAATTCTATACTATACTCCTATATTTACCTACTTTGCATGCTATAGAACATATACATTGTATGTTAAAATATAAAAATTCTGATATTTCTGTACCACCTATAAATAGAGGTATATAAATGAATTCTTTTAAAAAATGTTTAGATAGGTGCCTTTTCAAATAGAAACTATAAATAATTCCTAATCTAAAATTAAATTTTTTTCTCTCAAAGACTGCAAATGGGAAATGATATAAACTTTAATAGCAATTTAAGATACAATATATGGTTACAAATTCACATTAAAGATATATATTTTACATAAAGCCTAAAAGAAGCCATAAAATGGAAACATAATCATTCATATTGATGCTTGGAGTGATGGAATTTGTATATAAAGAGAAAACTTCAAAGGCTTCAAATAGGCATGATTCATTGTAAATAAATGAAAGCTTACAGGGGAGAAAAAAATTTATTTTACCTTTAACCAATAATTTGCTTTGTTAAAGACTTCTTTTGTGAGCCTACAAGTGAGTGTATATTCAAGTAATCCCAGTATCGTATGTTTTTAGTCAAACCAATATACTCTAATTAAATTTGAGTTAATATAATTTTTAAAATAACTGTATTTTGTCTATTTTTCTTTTCCTAATATATTTTGAATATGAAAAGAATTTTTAAATTTCTAAGACTACTTTGTAATCATTTAACCTCAAGGAATATGATACACTCATTTTTCTGATGGAATATTCAAATTATTGCCTCAGTGGAGTGTGAATTTAACAAAATATAAATGGAATCAGTGTACATCATATTTGAAAACAATTCTTATCTGATTTGAAATCAGATAATCTGAAAATATGATGAAATACATTTCATCATCAAAATTCATTCATTGTCAGTGCTTTCTTATAGCATATAAACTGTCACTATAATGTATGCAAAGTGCTTGCCATATCATAATGTTTATGTATTTAGCTATAATTTTTATATTGTTATTAAACTATTAATTTATTAATTAATAATTCATTAATTCTATACGAAAACAAAAACTAAAGCTACTGAATGAACTACATTTTCCAGAAAAATATGTCTTTTTTTTGTAAGTCATGAGGGACATGGATAGATTTAGGGCTTCTAAAAAGGAGTTTTAATGATGTAGAAGCAGCCTGCATTTATGGGCTAGGTTTTGTTCTGTGCATTTACATATGTTAACTATATAACCCAAGAAGGTGGGTAATATTGTTTGTTTTCAGTATTTTACATAAAAGGAAACTGAAGCTCAGAGGGTGTGCATAATTTACCAAGGACATAGATATTATATGGCAGAACTGTGATGGGAACCCACGCAGTTTGATTATGGAGTCCTTGCTCTTGACTACTACTGTACAGCCTACATTCATCACAATTTCCCTTCAGCTGCTATAAAGTAAACAGATTATTCTTCTTGATGACAGTAGGAAATGCTGTGGAAAAGAGGAAAAAGACTCTGAAGTTTGCTCATTTAGCAAACAACTATTGAGTGATACTGTGCAAAATCAATGTAAGGCCCAATCACTTCTCTCAAGAAACTTAAAATCTAATAAAGGAAATAGAATAAAGTGAAGTATGATAAGAATATATTAAAAGGATGTATTAATCAGGGAAATCCAGTATTGCTGTGGTAATAAATTAACCCCCAAGCTGCAGTTTAACTCAGTAGTCTGATAGGAGCCGAAGACTCTTCAGAGTAGTTGTCCTCCATGCAGGGACTTGGCAATCTTAGGTATTTCCAAATTGTGGCTATACTGTCACGATGTGTGACTGTCATTGCCATTAAGGAAAGGAAACAAAGGAACCTAGAGAACTCTGAGTCACTGTTCTGTGCTTCAAGTAGGAAATAGTGCCCTGGAACTTCAAAGAAACTAGGCGGGTTTGGGAGTATGTGACTATCTTTGTTGCTGTTGTTTAGTTCCTCAGTTGTCCAACTCTTTGCAACACCGTGGACTGCAGCACACCAGGCTTCTCTGTCCTTCACCATCTCCTGGAGTTTGCTCAAACTCATGTCCATTGAGTCAGTCATGCCATCGAACCATCTCATCCTCTGTAGTCCCCTTCTCTTCCTGCCCCCAATCTTTCCCAGCATAGGGTCTTTTCCAATGAGTCAACTCTTTGCATAAGGTGACCAAAGCATTGGAGCCTCAGCTTCAGCATCAGTCCTTCCAATGAATATTCAGGGTTGATTTCCTTTAGGATTGACTGGTTTGATCCCTTTGCTATCTGAGGGATTCCCAAGAGTCTTCTCAAGCACCACAATTCAAAAGCATCAGTTCTTTAACACCCAGGCTTTTTTATGGTCCAACTCTCACATCTGTACATGACTGCTGGAAAAACCATAGCTTTAACTATATGGACCTTTATCAGGAAAGTGATGTCTCTGCTTTTTATTATGTTGTCTGGGTTTGTCATAACTTTTCTTCCAAGGAGCAAGTGTCTTTTAATTTCATGGCTTTAATCACTGTCCACAGTGATTTTGGAGCCCAAGAAAATAAAGTCTGTCATTGTTCCTGTTGTTTCCCCATCTATTTGCCATGATGTGATGGGACCGGATGCCATGATCTTAGTTTTTTGAATGTTGAGTTTTAAACCAGTTTTTTCACTCTCTTCTTTCACCTCTCACTAAATCAAGAGGTTCTTTAGTTTCTCTTCACTTGCTGCCATTAGGGTGATGTCATCTGCATATTTGAGATTATTGACATTTCTCCCAGAAATCTTGATTCCAGCTTGAGCTTCATCCAGCCTGGCATTTTGCATGATGTACTGTGCATATAAGTTAAATAAGCAGAGTGACAATATACAGCCTTAATGTACTCCTTTCCCAATTTTGAACCAGTCCATTGTTTCATGCCTGGTTTTAACTGTTGCTTCTTGACATGCATACAGGTTTTTCAGGAAGCAATTAAGGCAGTCTGGTACTCCTCTCTGTTTAATAATTTTCCACAGTTTGTTCTGATCCACACAGTCAAGGTCCTTAGCGTTGTTAATGAAGCAGATGTTTTCCAGGAATTCCCTTGCTTTTTCTATGATCCAACCATTTGCCTTGTTGCATTTCTTTTTCTTGGGGAGGACTTTGGTCACCACCATCTGTACAGTGTTGCAAACCTCTATCCGTAGTTCTTCATGCACTCTTATCAGATCTAATCCCTTGAATCTATTTATCACTTCCACTGTATAATCATAAGGGATTTGATTTAGGTCATAGCTGAATGGCCCAGTGGTTTTCCCTACGTTCTTTAAGTGTGAATTTTGCAATAAGGAGCTTATGATCTGAGCCACAGTCCGTTCCTGATCTTATTTTTGCCGTCTGTATAGAGCTTCTCCATCTTTGCCTGCAGAGAAGATAATCCATCTGATTTCAGTATTGACTATCTTTGTGACGTCCGTGTGTAGAATTGTCTCTTGTGTTGTTGGAAAAGGGTGTTTGCTATGACCAGTGTGTTCTCTTGACAAAACTCTGTTAGCTTTTTGCCTTGCTTCATTTTGTACTCTGAGGCCAAACCTGCCTGTTATTCCAGGTATCTCTTGACTTCCTGCTTTTTCATTCCAGTCCCTTGTGATGAAAAGGATGTCTTTTTTTGGTGTTAGTTTTAGAAGGTCTTGTAGGTCTTCATAGAACCATTCAGCTTCATCATCTTCAGTATTAGTGATTGGAGCATAGACTTTGTTTACTGTGGTGTTGAATGGTATGCTTTGGGAGCGAACAGAGATCATTCGGTCATTTTTGAGACTGCACCCAAGTACTGCATTTCAGACTCTTGTGTTGACTATGAGGGCTACTCCATTTCTTGTAGGGATTCTTGCCCACAGTAGTAGATATAATGATCACCTGAATTAAATTTTCCCATTTCTGTCCATTTTAGTTCACTGATTCCTAAAATGTCAATATTCACTCTTGTCATCTCTTGTTTCACCACTTGCAATTTACCTTGATTCCAGGTTCCTATGCAATATATTGTTCTTTACAGCATCAGACTTTACTTTCACCACCAGACATATCCACAACTGGGCATTGTTTCTGCTTTGACTCAGACTCTTCATTCCTCCTGGAGCTATTTCTCTGCTCTTCTCCAGTAGCATTTTGGACACCTTCTGACCTGAGGGGTTAATCTTTCAGTGTCACATCTTTTTGCCTTTTCATGCTGTTCATGGGGTTCGCAAGGCAAGAATGCTGACGTAGCTTTCCAATCCCTTCTCCAATGGACCACATTTTGTCAGAACTCTCCACCATGACCTGTCAGTCTTGGGTGGCCCAACACATGGCTCATAGTTTCACTGAATTAGACAAAGCTGTGATCCGTGTGATCACATGGCTAGTTTTGGTTAGTTTTCTGTGATTGTGGTTTTTATTCCATCTGCCTTCTGATGGATATGAGGCTTGTGCAAGCTTCCTGATGGGAGGGACTGGCTGTGGGGAAAACTGGGTCTTGCTCTGGTGGGCAGGGTCATGCTCAGTAAATCTTTAATCCAATTTTCTGCTGATAGTTAGGGCTATGCTCCCTCCCTGTAGTTTGACCTGAGGCACCTCAGTCCTAGAGTTTGTAGTCTCTGTGGTAGGATGTAGGCTCCAGTGAGCAACAAATGCCCTGACCAAAAGGTATGTACAGTTAATTGTAACAGAAGAGAGTTGGACAAGAGTTAGTTAGGATTCTTTGGGAATTTGACTAGAAAGTAGCAGAAAATATGATGGAGTCATAATAGAAGCTGGTGAAGGTAATTGAGAGACATCAAACAAAAGGTTCTGGCCATCTCATAGGAAGAAGCTGTAGGTAGAGTCCCTCCAGTACCACGGAGAGCTCCTGTCATTTGAATTACTGTAATACCATATGATGTCAATTGTAGTGCCTTCTCTGGTAGCTCAGCTGGTAAAGAATCTGCCTGCAATGCAGGAGACTCCAGTTTGATCCCTGGGTCGGGAAGATCCCCTGGAGGAAGGGATAGGCTACCCACTCCAGTATTCTTGGGCTTCCCTGGTGGCTCAGCTGGTAAAGAATTCATGTGCAGTGTGGGAGACCTGGGTTGGGAAGATCCCCTGGAGAAGGGAACAGCTGTCACTCCAGTATTCTGACCTGGAGAATTCCATAGTCCATGAGGTTGCAAAGAGTCAGACATGACTACATTCCATAAACATTTATTATGTGTCTATCTTAATTTTTTGTGTGTAAAAAATTCATAACATAACTGTCTGATGGGGAAGACAGATAACTCCCTGTAATGCAATGAATAGTTCAATAACAGAACTATTCTCTGGGTAGTACAAGAACATGGAAATGTTCCTAACGTTAAACTTGGTTATAGGAAGGAATTATACAGGAAAGTTTCATGGAGGAGATGATTTATGATCACATATGTATATTAAGTGAGAAGTAATCATTTAGCCAAGCCAGAGGAAGAAAGGGCACTTTAGGTCAAAGGTCAGCAAACTTTTTCTGTAAATGGCACAATGGTATTTTAGGCTTTTCAGGTTATAATAGTAGGTCTCTTTGGCATATTTTTTCACTTTTTTTTTTTTACAAATTTTAATAATGCAAAACTATTCTTAGTTCAGTGGTTGTACAAAAACAGGCCATGGTTCAGATTTGACCAATGAATCATAGTTTGCTGACCCTTCATCTAGGCAGAAAGAATAGGAGGAAAGCCAGAGATAAGTACATACAACTGTATATATACTGTTTGGTTTTGATAGAATATGAAATTTGAATAGGGATCATGATAAATAATCACAGAGAGATAGGGACAGACTATCATGTTGGACTTAGGCCTATTTTTTTAAATTAAGTTTTGATTAAACTTAAAGATTTAAACCTTTAAGAATGACGAAATTAGATTTGTGCTTTAGAAAGATACCTCTATTGAGAATTAACCTTAGGAGGCAAAACTGAACACAGAGACCAATTTGAGAGCTATTGGCACTCATTAAAAAAAGAGATAACAAAAGCCTGAAATAAAGGCATAGTGGAAAAGGGTAGGTAAGAGGGGACACAGTTGAAAAATTTTTGAGGTAACATCAGAAAAACTTGATGATAGACTGAAGTGACTCCAAGATGAGGTAAGTAGTATTTTTTAGCTGAGATAATAAATATTATGCTGACTCATTGATGTTACTCCTTTAATAGGAACTCTGATAATCACTTGTTCCAGATTTACACCATCTGGAGTTAGAAACCAGAGGCACATCTTCTGTCCTGATGTGACTTTTGGGGAAATCTATTGGGCTTTGCGGGAAGGGTATGGGGAGCTTTTGTTCCTGTCCATCAAATAGACTGAGCAGTACTTTTCCTGTGGCAGAATGCCTGTTCAAGGTAAAGGATAAAGAACTCAAACTATAGATTCATGGAAATAGTTCTAAAAGCTGTGGTCTTTTGGGACTATCAGTTATTTCAGCCATTTTTGGATCAAGAAATCCAAAACTTCATAGACTTTGAAATTGCCCTCTGAATGAAGTAGACATAAGTCATCTATGATTGCCCAACATTTTTATATAGTTTCCCATATTGTTAGTATCACCATCCCCAAATAGAATTTCCATGTAGCTTAGTTTCTACCTACTAGACCAACACTTATGAGACCTGAATATAGAAGTATGCAGGAGGAAGTGGGGACCAACTGTGGAGAAATCCAGATTCAGCCAAGTACAGCAATGAAAATGAGGGGAATATAGTTATATATGGTGGCCACTGTAGTACAATTAGTTTGGAAAGGCTTGGGCAGACAACATGTAGAGATTATCATCTTGTTGTTCAGTCACTAAGTCAGGTCTGACTCTTTGTGGCCCCATGAACTGCAGCACACCAGACTTCCTTGTCCTTCATTACTTCCTGGAGTTTGCTCAAATTCATGTCCATTGAGTCAGTGATGTTATCTAACCATCTCATCCTCTGCCGTCTTCTTCTTTTGCCTTCAATCTTCCCCAGAATCAGGATCTTTTCTTTTCCAATGAATTTGCTCTCCACATTAGGTGGCCAAAGTATTGGAGCTTCAGCTTCAGTATCAGTCCTTCTAATGAATATTCAGGGTTGATTTTTTTTTTATAGAATTGACTGGTTTGATCTCCTTGCAGTGCAAGGGACTCTCAAGAATTTCCTCCAACACCACAGTTAGAAAGCATCAATTCTTCAGTGCTCAACTTTCTTTATGGTCCAACTCTCACTGTATATGACTACTGGGAAAACCATAGCTTTGACTAGGCAGACCTTTATTGGCAAAATGATGTCTTTGTTTTATAATATTCTGTATAGGTTTCTCATAGCTCTTCTTCTTCTTTTAATTTCATGCCTTCAGTCACTGTCTTCTGTGATTTTGGAGCTCAAGAAAACAAAATCTGTCACTGGTTCTTTTCCCCTTTTATTTGCCATGAAGTGATGGGACCAGATACTATGATCTTAGTTTTTTAAGTGTTGAGTTCCAAGCCAGCTTTTTCACTTTCCACTTTCACCCCCATCAAGAGGCTCTTTAGTTCCTCTTCACTTTCTGCCATTAGAGTGGTATCATCTGTGTGTCTGAGATTGTTGATATTTCTGCTGGCAATCTTGATTCCAGCTTGTGATTCATCCAGCTTGGCATTTTGCATGATGTACTCTGCATATAAGTTAAATAAGCAGGGTGACAATATGCAGCCTTGTTGTACTCCTTTCCCAATTTTGAACCAATCAGTTTTCATATGTCCGGTTCTAACTGTTGTTTCTTGATCTGGATACAGGTTTCTTAGGAGACAGGTAAGGTAGCCTGGTATTCCCATCTCTTTAAAAATTTTCCAGAGTTTGTTGTGATTCATGAGTCAAAGGCTTTAGTCTAGTCAATGAAGCAGAAGTAAATGTTTTTCTGGAACTCTCATGCTTTCTCCATGATCCAACAGATGTTGGCAATTTGATCTCTGATTCCTCTGCCTTTTTTAAACCCAGCTTGTTCATCTGGAATTTCTCAATTCAGATACTTCTGAAGCATAGCTTACAGGATTTTGAGCATAACCTTGCCAGCATGTGAAATGAATGCAAGTGTATGATCATTTGAACATTCCTTGGCATTGCCCTTCTTTTGGAACTGGAATGAAAACTGACCTTTTCCAGTCCTGTGGCTACTGCTGAGTTTTCCAAATTTGCTGACATATTGGGTGCAGCACTTTCACAGCATCATCTTTCAGGATTTGAAACAGCTCAGCTGGAATTCCATCACCTTCACTGGCTTTGGTCGTAGTAATGCTTCCTACAGAGCACTTGACTTCACCACTGAGCAACTTTTAAGAGGAGAGGCAGAGTATGCAATATTAGGAGGAAAGACAGCAGAAATATACTCTGAAACAGTGGACCAGAGAGCTTCAATTAAAGACAGTACAGACTTTACATAGCTCTTTGGAAAGGATGCTGCTGCTTTGTTAAACTCGATGTTTAGGCCACATAGACCTAAGTGTAACTGGATGACTTTGCCCCTTACGGAGCAATTTTGACCTGAAAATGTCTCACTCACAACAGTACCTAATTCAAGGACATGTCTGCCAATAGGAAAAAAGTTATCCAATAACTATCTGGTGAGAAATTAATGTCTTTGAAGACAGAAAGGTGGAGGAGGAGTGGAGAGCACTTGAGTTTGTGCCTGGAGGAAGGCCCTCTATTCAGGTTCACTCTCAGATGGTTTATGTTTGATTTCTGGATTTAGAGTTCTCTTGAATCAGCACAGGGGTCTGTCCTAGAATTGAAGTACTGACACTGAAGGACAGAAGGAGGGAAGAAGCCAGTGGAAGTGCGGATAGCAGATGGATTTGTGTTCCAGTTCTGTTTGCTAGCACTGTTATTGACATGTGTTTAAATGTTGGCAAGTTATTAAAATCCACTGGTTCTTGGTAATTCTCCTGTATCTTTTAAGTGGGAATGATAATAACAGCTAACACATATAGTACTGACTGTGTGTGTGTGTGTGTGTGCTCATTTAATCTTCAAGCCACCCTAATATTATCATCTGCATTTTCCTGGAGAGGAAAGTAAGGAACAGAGTGTTTTGTTTTGTTTTGTTTTGTTTTTTCTTTTCAGAGTGTTGAGTAACTGGCCTAAGATTCCGCAGTTCCTTGGTAGTGGAACAAAGGCTGATTGCCTCCAGTGTCTGTGCTCTCAAACTTTCCCTTCTACTGCCTCTGCGGTAGTAGTAAGATAATAATATGGGTAAAACACCTGCACAGACAGGGCGTTTGATAAATGGTAGTGCTTGGAGAGGGATGCGGAGGGAGGGCAACAGCAGGGATTATCAGCTTTGTACTGAGTGAGGAAAGAATCAGGTTAACTTAGAATAAATTCTTTGAGCATGGATTCTCATGCATTTTCTAACATATGCCCATAGAACATACACTTCCAGAATGATTTTTTTTAGAGATTTTAGAACTTTTTTGCTTCTAGATTTAAATCTGAAACTGAATTGCCTTCAAATCAGTGCTTCAAAAGTTAAATACATCCACTGCATGAGTGTGAGTGTGGGCACACATACTCTTCATTATCTTGTAGCACTACTTGAAAGCTGTTCTTTTCATATCCATTTTCATCAGGCTGGTACTTCACAGATAAGCTGCAATGAGGATGTTTTCAGGAAGTTCAGTGATTACTTTTCAGCATATAAAATCATGTTTAGCTTTGCTGAGATATTTGTGTACGTTAACCTAGCAAAGAAGGCAAATAATAGACAAGACAGATGCTATAAGTAAACATTTATTCATATTTGAATCAGATGAAAAGGTTAAAGGATGACATAAAGGAACTCCATAATTCATTTTCTCTCTTCACTTAAAATTTAAGACTAACTTTCCAGACTACATTTTTGGAAGAGTCTGCTTTTTTATTAATTGATGTAAGTTTTTAGATATCCTTTTTTTCTTTTTAAATTGTATTTATTATGGAGGATAATTGCTTTATAGTGTGGTGTTGATTAGATAGCCCTTTTAAACAAAGAGCAAATGATGAAAATAAAAGGAAACGAAGCATCTTAAATATATGTTTTTTCTTACACTTTTTATATAGACAAAGGTTAACATATTTACTGAACTTCCTGACAAATATTCTACCATACTTTCTGAAAGTCTTTTTTAAACAGTAAAATACTTATTTTAAAATTTTATCATTTTTATATATGAAGGTTACATTTATCACAAGTCAAAAATCTCTAATCTTAATGTACTTTCCCTTTATTTCATGATATCCCATCCCCAGATGCTTTATTTCTTGAATTCCACAAAAAGCCAGGACATGCTTCTACCCACTTGAACAATAACCATGGCAAATAACAGACTGAACAGATTGGAGTAATCCACATCTTTAATCTATAAAATATACCCAACATGAATGTGTAATTTTCCTACTACCTTGGTTATTTTTTGGTAATAAAGTCTTCAGAGTATTTCTTGGAAGTAAATAGCCTACATTTTTATAAGGATATGTACATTTTATTTTCAAGATGGAGGAATGATAGAAATTCTAGTTAAAGCTCTGAAGACCCAAGGTATGCACATTAAAAGCATAGAAGAGTATTCCTGAGGGAAAATGGAGTTCATACAAGGTTTAGTCATAAACTTAAAATAACTGAAGACATGTCAAGGAAAAATGACATCCTGGAAGGCATAGAAATGTGTATCACTGTCTTAAAAGGTATCATGGAAGCATCTTGAGAACAATTAAAGACATTGTAAGCCTAATCTTGCAGAAGTATAATGTGGATAAAGGAAATTCTTATATGGATTTCTATCCTTTAGCCACAACTTCAAGAAAACAAGTGCTAGATATTTTTAAACTTGATATGCAGTGGTTTGAAGAACTTAACGAATTAAAAACATTCATGCTTTGTCAAATGAATAGTTGTTTTATCAAGTTATATTATTTCTTGATACAGAAATCATAACTAGATTGTGAATATTCCTATTTTTCACATGTGTATACATGATAAGGAAAATATATCTGTATTATCAGTGTTTTAAAATCTGTCAAGACAGTTATCAATCTCACAGAGACTCACAGTTTGAAAGATATACTTTATTTTTTTGTCCAAAGTTAGACCAAGAAAGCCATACTTCCTGAAGTGCTTTCTTTCTCTCATGGTCCAATTCTCTTGTGAAAGAATTCCACAGAAAACAATTTTGTATGAAAGTTTGCACATAGCCACAACAATGAAAATAAAACATTGACTGTAACTACATTATACACATATGTATTTTATGTGTATATACCTCCCTGAGATTCACAGTATAATTAAATTCTTTTATCATATATCTGATTTTCTCTTTTTCAAGTAATTTTAAAATTCAATATATATATCCTATTATCCAGCATGCAGCAGGGGAAAACACCATCATACCTTTAAATTCATTATCAAATTCAAATTAAAGTTACCCAAGAGTAGGCTTCCAAATCACATTTATTACTTATATGGTGCATGTCTTTCATGACATGAAAGCCATTTAAAAGATCACTATGGTGGATGCAGTAAATTATGTTTCACAGAACACTGGAAGCTGACATTGACTCCTCTCCTTCTCCTGGATCTCATTATGTGCCTACCTCTGCCCGTTATATCTGCCTTTGTGAGCTGTCCTCCTATTTTTCTTCTGTTCATTTAAATTGTACTCAGAGAGCTAAGGAACTGAAAGGAGTCTTAGTGATCATGGACCAGCAGTTTATGGTCGTTGGAACTGAAGCTTGAGAGGGAGCACCCTGACCAAGGTCATGCAGCAGCGGGCAACAGAGCTAAGGGGACAGTCTTGTGCTTATGCTCCACTGCCTCATGTGCATGAACAAATGTGGGAAATCTTAGCTTTTCCCTCAAAACTCAACTCTTCAACAGAGCCATTTCTTTTTTACTTTTTCTATCATGATTTACTATAAGATATTGAATACAGTTCCCCATGCTCTGCAATAGGACCTTGTTGTTAACAGTCATTTCTGACTGTGCAGCAAGGGTGCTGGTTTGCATCTAGGCTGTACTGCCATTGCTATATAAACTATAGGTGAATTTTTACCTCCATTATCTTATTTTACTAATGGGTAAAATGGAGAAAATAACAGCTCTTACTGCATAGGATTGTTCAAAAGCCTTAAACAAGTTCATGAAGTGCTTAGAATAGTATCAGGCCATAGTAAGTGCTCAAGAAGCATTAGTTGTCCTTATAGTTGTCCACATTAATCACTCTTTCTCTTCTCTTTTGTATTTTTCACAAATATTACCCAGTTAGTGCTTGCTTATTTTCCAGTTGTTTTTATTTAGAATGTTGGCTTATTGCAGTTCTCTCTTCTCAGCTGAAGTCATTTCAAGGTCGGGACAATGTCCTGTATTTCTTCTGTGTACCTAAATATGGTCTAACCCAACATTTGATGCAACACAGGGATTCTGTAAATATTGTTTTCTTTGCTGACTCACTCAGAATGTCTGGGAACTGGTATTTATTCTATCTCTTTAGGTGATGCTGCTGTGTAGCCAAGTTGGAGAACTGCTGTGCTGGACGGTTGGATTGCAAGAATGTTATCCTATAGAGTATTTACCCACGGCAGGGCATGAGGCAATTGCAATTCTATATCTACCTTATAAAACTCTTTCAAATAATATGCAGTCTAGACATTGACTCACTTTCTCAGAGGAGCTTTGAGGAGTGAGGAGGTATTTGAATATGAATCCTGTTACCAAGGTTCTGAGACCCTGAAACCTTATTTTGTTTGATTCATTTCCCTTCCCACATAATTGCGGCTGTAACTTTTGCTTTTCCTTTCTGGCCAGGCTGACTCCTGCAGATGTGTCATTTCCCATACACTGGGTCCCTGCTTTATGCCTGACCAGAGAGGCATGGCAATTCCTTAGTCACAGCTACTGAGTCTCCTTCGGCACTCAATGATTTCCCTGGAAGTCTGTCATCTTCTCTAACCTTGTGGTTTCTCTGACTTGGTGACTTTCATCCTTTTGTTGCAAGATACAGCTTAAATTTGTATATAAATTTACATTTATATATGTATATATTTGAATGAGAAAAAAGAGCATTATTAGGATATGTCAAAATATATACTTGTTCTTCAATTTTTTGGCCAGTATGACCTATTCTGAACAACTTGCTATTCTAGAAGATTCTGTTTCATTAGTTGCTATAACATATGTGTATAATTTATATTATCTTTTATTTTTATAGTTATTTGTTTTATATTTATTTAGAAAATATTTCTTGAGTATCTGAAGTGTGTCATACATTGTGATAGTTGCTTGAAATACAAAGACTGAAGACATACTCCCTGATAGACTCTCTGTAGAGGTGGTCAAGAGTATGATGGAGTGATGTATGGACTGTTGTGATGGCATGTAGGTAAGGCACCTGTTCAAACATGGAAGTACTGTACCAGATGCTTCCATATGTATTGGGTAATTTAATTCTCCAAATAACTTTAGGATGGAGTGGACATGGTGCTTTAATTTTATAGACTAGAAAACTGTCTCAGAGAGAAGCTGTTTACCCAAGTTCACAAAGCCAATTTTATTAAATTTTTAACTATCCACTCATGGCAATGTTTTTTATTAACATACTTTATTTTTAGAGAAGTTTTAGGTCACAGGAAAATTGAGTAAAAGGTACATAGATTTTCCATACACCACCCTCCTCCAACCTTCTGGATGTCTTACACCTCAGTGGTATCTTTGTTATAACAGATCAACCTGCACTGACCCATCACTGTCACTCAAAGTCCATACTTTACACTAGGTTTCATTTTTGGTGTCGTGTATTCACCATTGTATTAGTATATAGAATAGTTTCACTGGCCTAAATTTCTCTGTGCTCTGCTTATTCATATCTCCCATCTTCCCTCCCAACCCCTAGCAACCACAGTCTCTGTAATTTTGCCTTTCCCAAAATGTCACGTGGTTGGAATCATACAGCATGTAGTTCATACTGGCTTCTTTCATTTAATAATATGAACTTTTCAATTTGAGAAGGGCCTGGCAATGCACTTCAGTATTCTTGCCTGGAGAATCCTGTGGATAGAGGAGCCTGGAGGGTTGTAGTCCATAGGGTTGCAAAGAGTTGGACACAATGAAGTGACTTAGCACAGCACAGGACAGCACAACACTTATTCATGCTTTTTCAGGGCTTGATAGCTCATTTCCTTTCAGCTCTGAATAATATTCCATTGTTTGTATGTACCACACTTTATTTACCCATTCACTTACTAAAGGATGTCTTGGTTGCTTCCCAGTTTTGACAGTTATGAATAAAACTGCTATATACATCCATGTGCAGGTTTCTGAGTGGACATAAATTTCCAGTGTATTTGAATACCAAGGAGTGTGATTTCTGGATTATATGGTTAAGAGTATGTCTATATTTGTAAGAAAATGCCAAACTATCTTCCAAAGTAGCTATACCATTTTGTATTCTCACTGGCAATGAATAAGAATTCATGTTGCTCCAGCATTTAGGACTGTCATTATTTTGGACTTTGGTCAAATATTAGGTGTGTAGTGGCATTTCATTGTTTTAATTTGTAATTCTCTAATGACATATGATATTGAACATCTTTTCATATGCCTACCTGCCATCTGTATAACTTTTTTGCCTGTTTTTAAAAATCAAGTTCATTTTCTTAGTGTTGAGTTACCTATTCATATTTTATATCTGAGGTAAACATGAGAAGAACATCTTATTATAAAGGGGAAAAAGCATCTCCTGATAATTCAGCTGGGAGCTGACCTGGTACTCAGCTATGTCATGATGATCTCGTGTTGAAAAAGAGCGGTTTCATAGGTTATCTACTCTGAGACAGAGTTGATGTGGTTTAAGACAAGAACAAGACCACTTTTTAATCATGCCTGAACACAGACAAAAGCAAGAACACAGTACAAGCCAAAAGCATGATGAACATTCCCTCTCCATGCTAATGTGATTGCTGCTGCTGTTATTAACCTCAACTTTAGCTCTTCTCTGTTCCTCATGTCTCATAGATAAAAAATGAAGATACTCAGTGATAAAATTGCTCCTAATTTCTAATAATACCAAGACTGGAATCAAAACCACCTTTCCCTGGAACCTCCCCAACAAGACTGAGGGGGTTCCCAGGGTGCAGGACTTTTAGTACTATAATCAGGAAATAATCTAATACAAACCCAAATATTTTAACAAGCTCCTGCTAACATCCTCCTACTGAGATACCTCCAGATTCTCAGCAGTATTTGATGACTTGCTGCAAACACTTCCAATAAGTCCAACCTTGTTTCACTGCAGGTGTGGTTCTAGTGGTCTTTGGTGATGGGTAAAGACCAATCAACAAAATCAAAATTAAGGAAATATTATAACAAGTAGTTTAGTAGATTGCTTCTTAACAATAATGTTTTAAATGATTAATTTCCTTCTGACAATAGAAAATAGAAAACCACACAACTTATAGGGAAGCCAGATAGCATGTTGAATATTAACATAAAAGAACCAGAAAATATTGTTATGCCATCATATAAAGGACTTTGTTTTGTTGTTTTTCTAACAACACCCTTTCCTTTCTGTTTGTCAGGTATCATGTCTGACCACCAATTTGGTAACCAGTTTATGTGCAGTGTGGTGGCTTCTCATGTGAGTCATCTGCCCACAACCAACCTCAGCTTCGTCTGGATTGCTCCACCTGCTGGTACAGGCTGTGTGAATTTCATGTAAGTACCCAAAGTGTCTGTGACTGGTACAGAACGCAAATGTGTTATCAAACCAAACTTGGATCTGCCCACCTGTGTACAGTAAAATCAGTCAATGGACAGCATCTTGTGGTGAAGGGAAGTACAATGTTTATCACAAGGCACCAAGGAAGGAGTCCAGGTAGCTGGTGCTCAAGAGACCTGAACTCCCCAGTGATTTTTAGGAAAAGGTTTTTAAAGACAGGATGAGGGAGAAGGTTGCAGGGTGTGTGATCAGTTCGTGGACCTTCTTCTGATTGGTTGATGGTAAGGCAATAAGAAGTCAGTATCATCAACCTTCTGGTTCCAACCAGTCTGGAGTCAAGATGCTTGTGGCAGCATACAGTTAACTTCTACCTGGTGGGGGTTTCAATATCTGCAAAGTAGCTCAAAGGCTATGGCTCACGATATTACCTGAAGCTCTTGAGGAGGAACTCAAGGTCCTTTAATTTGTTTAATAGCTAAACTATTATAATTTTGTCTTGCTTGACTGTTTTCCTTTGTTTCTGCATTTTCTTCTCTGATTAAATTTATGCTTTGGCACTTGGGGAAGGCCTGGGAGGCTAAAATTTTTCTACAAGTAACAGGCAGGCATGCATAGGCTTCCCTAGTAGCTCAAATGGTAAAGTGTCTACCTGTAGTGCAGGAGACCCACGTTCAATCCCTGGGTTGGGAAGATCCTCTGGAGAAGGAAATGGCAACCCACTCCAGTATTCTTGCCTGGAGAATTCCATGCACAGAGAAGCCTGGTGGGCTACAGTCCACGGAGTCACAAAGAGTCAGACCCGACTGAGCAACTAACACACACACACACACACACACACACACACACACACACAAGAGGCAGGAGTAGGACATGCAGTGGTCTGTCTGCAAAGGCCCCGTAGAGTCCTGCTTGGTTACATAACCTCTCTGAGGTTATGTATATAGTAACTATTTAAAGGTATTATTTTAGCAGGTTTAACCTTAATTAAAACCACTCATTTTGGTAATAAAAAAGGCCAAAATTGCAAAAATAAAAATTCAATAAGATAAAAGTATGTGAAGAAATGAAAACAATAGGGAAATGATTTTCAGAAAATAAGATGAAAACAGATACAAAAAAAAATGTTATGAGGATCCACACACAGTTTAGAAGAAGACTAGAAATTTAGAGATTCAGCTTTTAGCTAAACCTAGCCACAAGTGGTTCCAAATAGGAAAAGGAGTACATCAAGGCTGTATGTTGTCACCCTGCTTATTTAACTTATATGCAGAGTCCATCATGAGAAACGCTGGACTGGAAGAAACACAAGCTGGAATCAAGATTGCCAGGAGAAATATCAATCACCTCAGATATGCAGATGACACCACCCTTATGGCAGAAAGTAAAGAGGAACTAAAAAGCTTCTTGATGAAAGTGAAAGAGGAGAGTGAAAAAGTTGGCTTAAAGCTCAACATTCAGTAAACGAAGATTATGGCATCCGGTCCCATCCCTTCATGGGAAATAGATGGGGAAACAGTGGAAACAGTGTCAGACTTTATTTTGTGGGGCTCCAAAATCACTGCAGATGGTGACTGCAGCCATGAAATTAAAAGACGGTTACTCCTTGGAAGAAAAGTTATGACCAACCTAGATAGCATATTGAAAAGCAGAGACATTACTTTGCCAACTAAAATCCGTCTAGTCAAAGCTATGGTTTTCCCAGTGGTCATGTATGGATGTGAGAGTTGGACTATGAAGAAAGCTGAGTGCCAAAGAACTGATGCTTTTGAACTGTGGTGTTGGAGAAGACTCTTGAGAGTCCCTTGGACTGCAGGGAGATCCAACCAGTCCATTCTGAAGGAGATCAGCCCTGGGATTTCTTTGGAAGGACTGATGCTAAAGCTGAAGCTCCAGTACTTTGGCCACCTCATGCGAAGAGTTGACTCATTGGAAAAGACTCTGATGCTGGGAGGGATTGAGAGCAGGAGGAGAAGGGGATGACAGAGGATGAGATGGCTGGATGGCATCACTGACTCAATGGATATGAGTCTGAGTGAACTTCGGGAGTCGGTGATAGACAGGGAGGCCTGGCGTGCTGAGATTCATGGGGACGCAAAGAGTTGGACACAACTGAGCAACTGAACTGAACTGAGCCACAAGTGCCAGGAGGAAAACATAAACAGTTAGCTGATTCATGGTGGTAAGAAGTCAGAACTGTATAGAAACTTACTGAATCTCTCCTGTGCTCATCAGGAGGAAACAGGGAAGGGTAGTGAGCAGTGTCCCAGTAGCATCCTTAGATAAACTCTGCACTGTGGTTCAGAGTCTGTGACTTGTGATATCTCTCAATGCAGATTATTCCCCTACTCCTGCCACACAATCATCACTTCTCATCTTTCTTATCTCTTTTTTTCTCCCACTGTATTTTTTTTCAGTTCTAACACATGATATACTTCATTTATTTATGTATGTTATTTATTGTCTGATTGTTTGTGCTGAAATGCAGTTTCCTTGAAGGTAAGAATGGTTTTCTGTTTTGTTTACTGATTCACCCCAGTTATCTAATACAGTTCCTGCACACACTGGAAGCACTACCTAAATATTTGTTGAATAGATGAGTAGGCTAATGGAATAAGTTCTGAAACAGCTATTCTATGGGCAGCCAGGTGAAACAGGGCTGGAATTCATCTTGAATACTCTTCTATGCTAGCCTTGTCCTCAGACAGCAAGATCCTGTAAAACCTGAATACTCCAAAATTTACCACTGCCTTTTCTTACAACGTGGGAGACCTGGGTTTGATCCCTGGGTTGGGAAGATCTTCTGGAGAAGGAAATGGCAACCCACTCCAGTATTGTTGCCTGGAAAATCCCATGGATGGAGGAACCTGGTAGGCTGTAGTCACTGGGGTAGCAAAGAGTCGGACACGACTGAGCGACATTTACTTTACTTTTCTTCTCCCTTAATAATATACAGTTCATTGTCAAGGCTGTTTGTCATTTCATTGATTATATATTCTCTCTGCCTATCCTCTGGGTTACTCAGGCTGCAAACATCAGATTCACCCACCCGGCTGGTTGACATTTAATCCCATCATTTTCTCCCTCAGAAAGTTTTTCGCCCTTGAACCCTTTCTTTCCAGTACCTCTTGCTAAGGTGCTTGCAATAGGTTCCTAACTGGTTTACCTCCAGTCTATTTCTCATCCAGTCCATCTCACAGTTAATCTTCCTAAGGCACAAAGTGTGATTGCTCAAAACTTTTGTAGCCTAAGACTTTCTTCTAATGGCCAGCTTTTTGGAGTGGATTTAATGGCGCTTTCAAATCTTGCAGTTTATCAGCTTCTTTCTTGTCTCCCATTACCTCTGCCTCCTGATGGTCACAGATGGGCAGCACATCCCACAATTCCCTAAACATTCCCTGACTTTTTCTCTTTTTCCATGCTTTTCCCTTAGTTTGGAATGCATATTCTCTCAAATTCAACTGTTAAATTCTTACTCATTCTTCAAGCTGCCATTCATTCTTAAGTAAAAATCTTCTATAAAGCTTTCTGAGATATCAGCAACAGAATTGATATGTATTGTCACATTTTGCTTATAACTGTGTCATGCATGTGTACTAAGTCACTTCAGTTATGTTTGACTCTTTGCGACTCTATGGACTATAACCAGCCAGGCTCCTCTGTGCATATGATTCTCTTGGCAAGAATACTGGAGTGGGTTGCCATGCCCTTTCCCAGGGGATCTTTCTGACCCAGGGATTGAATTTATGTCTCTTCGTCTCCTTCATTGGCAGGTGGGTTCTTTACCATTAATGCCACCTGGGAAGCCCAACTCTGTTATAATGCTGACTATATTTTACTATTTACTGATATTTGATTTATTTTTTAAAATATAAATTTATTTATTTTAATTGGAGGTTAATTACTTTACAGTATTGTATTGGTTTTGCCATAGCTTTTTCTATTAGATTAGATTGGAAAAGGACAAATTCTTATTTCTTCATGATTCCTCCTCAGTTGGTTCAAGGACTTATATACACAGGAATTACAGAAAATATCCTTTGAATTCTGCATCCTAGGAGACTGGGGAAGGGGTTATTCTAGGACCTTTCACATGTTCTCAAGTCCCTTATATTAAACAGCAGGGTAGAGTGGACCCTCTATATCTATGGTTTATGTATACAGGGAAAAATCTAGGGATATGGAGTGCCAGCATTGTATCTGTTGTACAATGTGGTCTATTTCTTTAGTTTAATAGTAACCTCTGACTCTTTTTTGGGACACTTTGTCTTACTCGTGTTGGCACTTATTAGGATAATTTAAATTCTTGCCATTCATAAGCTCTTCATTTAAAACAAGTATTACTTTTTTTGAAAAAACACAAAGTAAATCTGTGCCAGCTGTACAGAACTGCGTAATTCTAAATAGATACAGTTTTTAATTTAATCTGTTTTAAAATGATATTGAATGGCTTGTGACATCACTGTTCCTGGGATGTCAAATTGTATTCTTTTAGAAATAATGTATTGCATTTCAACTCCAAACAATATTTTATTAGCATTTGGTAAAAAAATATATAATTTGGTAATAAGTAATTTTCACTGATTACAAAGAAGTTTACCCACTCTCACTTATATTTCCTAATAAAATTTTGATGATGCACTTTGTACCTTTCAACTTTCTTGGTAAATGTTTAAGTCTATGCTTATTGTAAGCAATGATTATGTTGAATGTTATATAAAGTAGCTGCCTCCTGTGTGGGCAAGATGTTTTTATTGATCTCTTTTCCTAATTAGTTTGTGAGAGAGTATAGGGAAACTGAAGATTAAACATGAACTACTGAACAATTCATTTGGAATTTTCTGAGCTAAAGTCTTACAATTTCTTACCTTTGTTTCTTACTGTAGTATTTATTACATGTTGAGTAGAGCTATATGTAAGGATCAGTATCTGTAATTAGTATGTGGCCAGCAATACTTGAAGATTTCTAGTGTTCAATATTAATTTAAACATCAGACACACACATACAAACTCCCATAATCCTATGGCATTTGGAACATAAATATACTTTGATTCTGTATTTTCTGACTAACCCTCAAAATTAAAGCTTTTACTTTTTAAGATAGGGAAACTTACTTTTAGGAAATTAAACTTCAACCGTACTTACATGCTTTTGTAATGTACTTTGTATGAGTTTTTCATATTATTAGTTAATTCATTGTTGTTATTGTTGTTCAGTTGCTCAGTCATGTCTGACTCTTTGCAACCCCATGGACTGCAGCACGCCAGGCTTCCCTGTGCTTCACTATTTCCTGGAGTTTGCTCAAACTCATGTCCATTGAGTCAATGATGCTATCCAACCATCTCATCCTCTTTCTCCTCCTTCTCCTCCTGCCCTCAATCTTTCCCAGCATCAGGGTCTTTTCCAGTGAGTCATCTCTTCACATGAGGTGCCCCAGGTATTGGAGCTTCAGCTTCAGTATCAGTCTTTCCAGTGAATATTCAGGACTGACTTCCCTTAGGATTGACTGATTTGATCTCCTTACTGTCCAAGTGACTCTCAATAGTGTTCTCCAGCACCACAGTTTGAAAACATTAATTCTTTGGCTCTCAGCTTTCTTTACGGACCAGCTCTCACATCTATGTATGACTAGTGAAAAAAACATAGCTTTGACTAGATGAACCTTTATTGGCAAAGTGATATTTCTGCCTTTTAATATGCTATCTAGGTTTGTCATAGCTTTTCTTCCAAGGAGCAAGTGTCTTTTAATTTCATGGCTTTTCTGCCCACAGTGATTTTGGATCCAAAGAAAACAGTCTGTCACCTTTTTCATTTTTTCCCCATCTCTTTGCCATGAAGTGATGGACGGTATCTCATGATCTTAGTTTTGTTGTTGTTTTTTTTTGTTGTTTTTTTTTTAGTTTTTTATTTTTTTTAATTTTAAAATCTTTAATTCTTACATGTGTAGTTTTTTGAATGTTGAGTATTAAGCCAGCTTTTTTCACTCTCTTCTTTCACTCTCATCAAGAGACTCTTTAGTTTCTCTTAGTTTGTTCATTCATGTCATTATTTAATTTTTCACATGTGTATTTTCTTTTATAACTGGGCTTGAAATCCTCCAAGATCAGGAACTGTTTAGGTATTTTTATGTAACTAATAGTTCTTAATACCAAAATATAGACAATAGAAGGCCCTCAATAAGTTTTTTCTTGCTTTATTTTTTATTTTATTTCATTTCTTGAGGTATAGTTGACTTATAACATCATGTTAGTTTCAAGTGTATGGCACCGTAATTCATATATATATGCACATACAGGCATATATATATTCCTTTTTAGATCCTTTTCCCTTATAGGTTATTACAAAATATTAAATATAGTCAGTAAATGTTTCTTAATAGCTAATAATGACATATTTCACTGATTCTAAAATACAGACTTTTTTTTTTTTTACATTTTGAAATCTCTTAAGTTGCTTCTTACACCTTCCTTGGTGGCTCGGTAGTAAAGAATCCACATGGATTTGATCCCTGTATTGGGAGCACCCTCTGGAGAAGAAAATGGAAACTCCCTCCAGTATTCTTGCCTGGAAAATCCATGGACAGAGGAAGCTGGCAGGCTACAGTCCATGGCATTGCAAAGAGTCAAACACGATTGAGCAACTGAGCACACACACACGTGATGGTTGATGGTCCTGGATTTGAAGAAATCCAGCAACTAATATTTATCATTTACTAAGTTTCTCATCTCTCTAGAGCTGGCAGTTGAATCGACACTGCACCCAATTCTGCAACCTCATATTAGTATTGCCAGTGTATGGTCCAAACTCTGTGATTTTAAAACCCAATTATCTATTTGAATCCTTTTTCAAAGAATCTCATAGTAAGAACTATGGACTATTTGAACTGAAATACCAAACCATTATATAACATGCTGTGTGTGCCGTTCCAAGAAAAGAGTAAGTGGCACTCTGTCTGAATAAGCCATGTTTTATTGATAAACCACTTAGCAACATAATCATTTATACTGTGTTTTTACTGCCTTTCTCATTACAAATAATCAAGTGAGAGACAGAGAGAAGAGAATGGCCTGAGGATAAAGTTGCTAGCTGTACTGGTACAACTAAAATTATTCTGTCCTTAGTTTTATGACACCAGTTGATAACATTTACATCTTAAATGATACTTTCATCCAGAGATCTGCTTAGTGTGCAGATCTTACAATAATATAGTTTGTCTTCACTTTTGTATTTGATTAATCTTTAGTGACTAGTAAACTCAAACTTATCCAAAGTTTTTGGATGTAAATTTAAAATTTTTTTCCAAGGGTGAAGAGGTGGTATAGAAAGAGGGAGGAGGAGAAGGAAGAAGGAGGTTAAGGCGGGGAAGGTGGAGGTGAAAAGATAGAAAAAAGAACAAGGGAAGGAGGAAAGAAAGGATGGAGGGAAAGAAGGAAATCTCCAGTGCATGCAACTCGAACAGTTAGAAACTAACAAGGAAATAGAGTTGTAAAATAACAGCTACAAAATTAACTAATATTTTTGAAAATTTACAACATACCAGTCACTATTCTAAGTAGTTTATGTCCTTTAATCCATTATATCCTCACAGTAATTCTGTAAAGTAGATGCTATTATTATCTCAGTTTACAGATGAGTAGATTGAAGTACAGGCCTTCCCTGGTGGCTCAGTGGTAAAGAATCCGCCTGCAGTGTAGGAGATGCAGGCGATGCTGGTTGGATCCCTGAGTTGGGAAGATCCCCTAGAGGAAAACATGGCAACCGACTCTAGTATTCTTGCCTGGAGAATCCCATGGACAGAGAAACTTGACAGGCTAGAGAAAATACGGTCACACAGAGTCGGACATGACTGAAATGACTTAGCATGCATGCAGATTGAAGTACAGAGATGTTAGATAACTTGTTTAACATAACTCAGTGATTGACACAACCTGGATTCAGAAGACAATCCAGTTTCAAGCAAGTGATTTTTGCCACTTTACTACATTTTCCTCTAAAATCATCACTTGCCTGTTCTATATGATAAAATGCCTATGGTATTGATACGATGAAAACTAGAGTTTTTAATGAAATATTAGACAAGCACTGATTTAAACTTCTGAAATGTGGCTTATTAATATGTCAAACATGGGCCTGATTTTGATATGTATGATATAGGTTCATTCTTTGGATGCTGATTATATCCCATCCATTGTCACAAGGGGAATCATATATAGGGAGAGAATGTGTGAATTAAAGGCAAAATTGAACACCAGTAGATTTAACTGCTTGGACAGATGCTAGCATAATATTAGAATTAAAATGGAACATAAAAGAAGATCAGATTTGTGTCTAAATTATTGCTGATTTAACCTTAAATGAACTCGCTGCAAACAGTAAACTTTATACTGAGAACAGTATAAAGCAAGCAGTGTCCTATTTAAGATACTGAAGCAACAACAAAGAATTGAACTCAAGGGCCCAAAGAGGTTCAGAGGAGGACCATATTTGAGCACTTGATATTTTAAAGGAAGATTCTCCTAGAAGGACCTTAAAAGTACACCAAACAAGAAGACAAAAAATCATTTTAAAAAATTGAAGACATAAGAACTTTCTGAACACTAAACATACTCAAAGTGATACAGATACAGAGATTTGAAATTCTGCCTAGACTATATCTCTGGTGCCTTTAATTTTTGATGAGAGCCATTCTAGTCTGTCTGGAGGATTCCTCATGAAAGATAGTATGGTTGCCCATTTATTTCCATCGATCAGAAGAAAACATTGGAGATGTTTGCCTTGTTACTTAAATGTTTGAAATAAAATTGGGAACTCCTCCACAGGTACGTTTATGGGGAGTGCATTCATACCTCATGTGAAGAGTTGACTCATTGGAAAAGACTCTGATGCTGGGAAGGATTAAGGGCAGGAGGAGAAGGGGATGACAGAGGATGAGATGTCAGGATGGCATCACCGACTCGATGGACGTGAGTTTGAGTGAACTCCAGGAGATGGTGATGGACAGGGAGGCCTGGCGTGCTGCGATTCATAGGGTCGCAAAGAGTTGGACACGACTGAGCAACTGAACTGACTGACTGACTGACTGATTCATACCTATAGATAAGGACACTAACAGTTGATATATACAGATTTTATTTTACTTTGTATTAAAAATTTTTTTAAACTGGAAGATAATTGCTTTACAAAGTTGCACTGGTTTCTGCTAACAAACAGTGAGATTGCTGGGTCACATGGTAGTTTTATTCAGCCATAAGTGTGTGTGTGTGTGTGTGTGTGTGTGTATCTCCCTTTCCTCAGGAGCCTCCCTCTCACCCCGACATACCACCCCTCTAGGTCCTCTCTCCCCTCTAAGTCTTCCCTCTCACTCCCCAGTCCCACCCCTCTAGGTTGTCACAGAGCACCAGGCTGGGCTCCCTGAGTTATATAGCAGCTTCCCACTACCTATCTAATTTGCACACTATAGTGTATATAAGTCAATGCTACTCTCTCAATTCATCCCACACTCTTTCCCCTGCTGTGTTGACAAGTCCATCCTCTACATCTGTGTGTCTATTCCTGCCATGCAAATAGGTTCACCAGTACCATTTTTCTAGATTCCATATATATGTGTTAATATATAATATTTGTTTTTCTCTGAATTACTTCACTCTGTATACAGGCTCTAGGTTCATCTACCTCAGTTCGACTGACTCACATTCATTCCTTTGTATGGATGAGTAATATTCCATTGTATATATGTATCGCAGCTTTTTTATCCATTCGTCTATTGATGGACATCTAAGTTGCTTCCATATCCTGTCTATTGTAAATAGTACTGCAGTAAATGATAGCGGACGTGTATCTTTTTGAATTATGGTTTTCTCAGGGTTTATGGCCAGTAGTGAGATTGCTGGGTCACATGGTAGTTTTATTCCTAGTTTGTTTAAGAAATCTGCATGCTGTTGTCCAATGTGGTTGTATCAATTTACATTCCCACCAGTAGTGCAAGAGGGTTCCCTTTTTTCCACATCCTCTCCAGAATTTATTGTTTGCATATTTTTGGTGATGGCCATTCTAACAAGTGTGAAGTGATATCTCATAGTTTTGATTTGCATTTCTCTAATAATGAGCAATGTTGAGCATCTTTTCATGTGTTTGTTGGCTGTCTATATGTCTTCTTTGGAGAAATGTTTGTTTAGGTCTTGGTTATACATAGCTTGGGCTTCCCAGGTGGCTCAGTGGGTGAAGAATCTGCTTACAGTGCAGAAGATGCAAGAGATGTGGGTTAGATCCCTGTTCAGGAAGATCCACTAGAGAAGGATATGGCAACCCACTCTAGTATTCTTGCCTGGAGAATCCCATGGATGGAGGAGCCTGGTGGTCTCCAGTCCATAGAGTTGCAAAGAGTCAGACATGACTGAGGACGTACACAAGCATGCATACATAGCTTACAGCAAAAATAAATTACTTCTCATGTAAGGCCAAAATGATTGTATCCACACTGTTTGATAAAACCAGATATGCTATTTTATTAGGGAGGAATTTCATCTGTTTCCTAAGTTACAAGTCTGTTAATTTTTTCCTGTTGATCCAGTTTTCTTTTTTTTTAAACAGACATTCCTCAACTTGAGGCAGTTATTTCAAAAACATACCTTCGAATGATAGGATTTAAAAAAATCTGCACTTAAAAGTGAGAGGCTAGAAGCCTAACTGATACTTCTCATTTCCTCACAGGCCTGTTTTTCATCAAAGTTAAATAGCCAATTAGGCTTGGACAAGGAGATAGTCAAAGTTCAGGGACTAATGTGTGTTCTTATTTATCAACATTTTGTCAAATGAGGTCAAGATGCTTCCTGGGGATTTAATCCTTAGTTTTAAGGAGTATGGTAAAATCTTGAGATAAAATATGTTCATTAATCACCAGAAAGGTGTAAGAAATTATTTTTATTACTGTAATTACACAGCATATATTTTTTTAATTACAGATATTCAAAAGGCAAAACTATTCCCTTCAATTTTTCCTGTCTCCTTTATCCCTTCCTGTGTCTTCTTGTAAAAAGCCACCTTGTAAATGGCACTGGTTATATTAGGGAAAGCTACCGGAATCAGTGTGACACTTTTCTTTGCATCAAAACATTAAGACCATCAGAGAAGTAGAAACTGCTTTATAGTGAGAAAAATTGTCTACGTCAGAAATGAAGTATTTTTAACTCAGGTCCAAATATGGACCTGCATCTATGAAATTCTATCCCACAGTAAATGGTGATTTTTTAACTTTTTTTCTTTTTATGTAGAAATAGTAGTTTTTCCTAATGTTAAGTCTTAAAACTCTATAGCAAACCCATCCTTTACTTCTTCCCTTCCATTCCTGTAATGTACTTGTAACTTGTGGAGGGCACTTAAGTAAATGGACTAAAGTTTGGAATCCTTGAAAGTGAAAGAGAAAATTAGTCACTCAGTCATGTCTGACTCTTTGCGGACCTCATGGACTATACAGTCCATGGAATTCTCTAGGCCAGAATACTGGAGTGGGTAGCCTTTCCCTTCTCCAGGGGATCTTCCCCATCCAGGGATCAAACCTAGATGCTCCTTATTACAAGGCCTTGTGGTTTAGATGGGATTACTACTCTACTTTGCACTTCTTACTAGAAAACACACATAACTCTTGTGAAAGCAGAAGGACCAAAATCAGTAAATCTAAAAGCTTTACATGTAACAGTTATCAGCAGTTCTCCATATCTGACAGAAATTTTCTAATGAGATGTGGGCAGAGATTTGAGTTATTTCTCTGTTAGTAGAATTCAGTGGAACCAGTTTTAGAAGCCAAAAATGTGAAATTACTTCTGTTTCTTTAAACTGACTACACAGTCAATAATAGTGATAACAAAAATGTCTGGGAAACAGGTAAATAAGCTTTTCTCATGGCAGCAGCAACTCCACAGTTTGCCAACATAATCACTGGGTTAATATATACTAGCAAGAGGATTTTGCTTAATTCTGCTTTAAGATCTTTAAATATTAAGACATTATTACAAATATGAAATAAAATTTTGATATCTTCTTCCAGATAAAAAATTTTTTGAAGAACTAATCCTCTCTGACTTATTTGGACATACTGTGTGTGTATATTTATATACAGATATCTATATTGTGTATATGTGTGTGTGTATATATATGCACACATGGGTATAGTATATATACATATATACACATAGGCATATATATATACACACATATTCAAAAATTTGTTTAAAATTGTACTTTCTAACATGGTAGCTATATGTGATTTTTTAAATTTAAATGATTAAAGTCAAATAAAACTAAATAATCGGTTCTTCATTTGCACTAGCCACAGTTCAAGTTCTCATTAGCCATAAATGTCTAGTTTCTATTATATTGTACAGCACACCTAGCACATTTCCATTATTATATAAAGTTCGATGTGCAGTACTGATTTAGAGGATTGAATGAATAATTTTTTCCTCTAGTGTTACCTTAACATTTACAGAATATAAATAACCATATACTTCAAAGGACATTGATTTTGGAGCTGTCCTGTGAACTTGAATTCTCATAACTGCTAACCTGGACAAGTAGGGAAGTTTTATGTAAAAAACTGATTACCAAACTCTTCATTTGAATTTTGTTTGTCAGTGCTGGAATTACTATGGTCCTTAACTTTATGGGCAGTGCTAGGCCAAGTGTGACAGGTGAGGATTCCCTCTGGCTCCCTTCCCACACAGTGCTCAGGACTCAGAGCTGCTCTTTGGCTACCCTGGATTCCCCCTGTCCCCACTTCTGAGCCTCAGCCCCTGCTTTCACCCTGCCAATTCCTCATTTTCCCCCATCCCCTGCCACATGTTTCAAGTTCTGGGTCTTTTCAAGTATGCCCTTGTGCCATGAAAATTTACTACCATGTGCCTAATATTTAAAATTAACTGATCTGAAAGGCAAATCATCATTAATAGGAAAGTGAGTGATAATGAAATTTGGAATACCATGTGATGATGATGGTGATAATGATAAGAAAGAAAGAAAGAAAGAAAGAAAATGAAGTCACTCAGTCATGTCTCACTCTTTGTGACTCCATGGACTATAACCTACCAGGCTTCTCTGTCCATGGGATTTTCCAGGCAAGAGTACTGGAGTGGGTTGCCATTTCCTTCTCCAGGTGATAATCATAGTAGTAGTCAAAATAGCAACTTCCATTTGTTGAGCACCTGTGTACCAGGCAAACTACTAAATTCCTCTCTTCGAACCACCTACTGAAGGAAGAGCTCAAAGAGCTCAGAGACAGGTTGGTTTTGATCTAAAACATGTCCTGTTAACTACCATCCTATATACCACTCTATATCACTTTTAAAATATTAATAGTAATTATGAAAGACAGTATAACAACTTGGAAATACCTAGAATATTAAGTGATAAAAGCATAAAAAATTATTTCAAACACATTAAAATTATGTTTTCAGAGGACTTCTGGCATCATGGAAGCCTGAGTTGGCACAGTAAAAACTTCTTCCACTAAATTGCATAGAAACTTTGACTAAAATGATTAAAATATATAAAAAACAATAAATGTAAACATTCAATTCACCAATTAAGACACTGTAACTTTCAGAATGCAATTTCAAAAGTCCAGCAATATACTGCTTCCAACAGAGAAACCTAAACATAATGGCACAGATACATTAAAAGCAGATAGTGGGTGGGGAAAATGACATACCAGGGAGTTTTTTTTTTAATATTTTTATTTATTTATTCATTTGGTTTTGCTGGGTCTTGGTTGTGGCATGTGGAATCTTTGATCTTCATTGTAGCAATTGAAATCTTTAATGCAGCTTTTGAGATCTTTTAGTTATAGCGTGCAAACTCTTGTTTGCAACACGTGGACTCTAATTCCCTGAACAGGGATTGAACCCAAACCTCCTGCATTGGGAGCATGAAGTAGCTACTGGACCACCAGGGAAGACCCCAGGAAAATGTTAGCCAAAAGAGAGTTGGTATCACTATATTTTTTGAAGTATAGTTAATTTACTGGTGTCACTATGTTAATATCAGACCAAACAGTAAAATTAATAATACTAGGGATAAAAGAGGAGATTGAAAAATCTGGCTTAAAACGCAACATTCAAAAAACTAAGATCGTGGCATCCAGTCCCATCACTTCATGGCAAATATACGGGAAAAAGTGGAAACGGTAGCAGATTTTATTTTCTTGGGCTTTAGAATCACCGCGGATGGTGACTGCAGCCAGGAAATTAAAAGACACTTGCTCCTTGATAGAAAAGCTATGGCAAATCTAGACAGTGTAATAAAAAAGCAGACATCACTTTGCTGACAAAAGTCCATCTAGTCAAAGCTATGGTTTTTCCAGTAGTTGTGTATGGATGTGAGAGTTGGATCATAAAGAAGGCTGAGCGCCAAAGAACTGATTCTTTCAAATTGTTGTGTTGGAGAGAAGACTCTTGAGAGTCCCTTGGACTGCAAGGAGATCAAACCAGTCAATCCTAAAGGAAATCAACTCTGAATATTCATTGGAAGGACTAATGCTGAAAATGAAGTTCCAATACTTTGGCTGCCTAATGCAAAGAGCCAACTCATTGGAAAATAATGCTCATGCTGGGAAAAATTAAAGGCAGGAGGAAAAGAGGGTGACAGGATGAGATGGTCGAATGGTATCACTGACTTAATAGACATGAGTTTGAGCAAACTCCGGGAGATAGTGAAGGACAGGGAAGCATGGGGTGCTAGCCTATGGGGTTGCAAACAGTTGGACACAACTTAGTGACTGAACAACAATAGCAGGGATAAAATAATTACTTAAAAACAAAATAACATGCGTAAACACAGAGTGAAAGAAATATGCAAAATTGAAAATTGCCTTTCAGCTGCAAATACTGATTACATATTTTCTAATATTAATGTTTGAATTGAAGTAGTATTATAAAATTATTTGAACAAAAGTTTCTCTAAAGTATATTCGTTGGGTGGATGAGCAAATGCATGAATATACGAATGAAAAACATACCTTAATGCATAAAGGTACCAGAAGACTGTGTTAGAAAATTAGAGTTTCTCCTATGTTATTTAAACTTCCATGCATGCACTCATGACATCTGGCTTTATGTTGTAACATTTTAAATTTAGAGTCACAAGTCTACATAGAACTTTGCTGTTAAATTAAAAGAAAAAACAGTTTGAGGAAATAAAAATATTTAAACCACATATTTTCTGGAATTCTTAGATCACCTTTTAAAAATTGAAGCAGTTCATATTGAGAAGTTGTCATATTTAGCACTGAGAAATATTGAACAAAATTATTTCCATCTCCATTTAGCACCTCACAATACTGAGATCAGGTTTTGTTTATCCACATTGGCAAGTCCTAAGCTGGAAACAAAATGTATTAGTCAAATCTCTTCCATTTGTCTCCACTACTGGTATTTATAGAAGGGATTATGAATGATATGAACATACCAGTTATCTGGGCTGACATATATTTCAAAGAGCAATGCCCTAAAATATTATGCGAAAGATAAACAGAAGAAATGCTTCTAATTAAAAATGTACACTGTAGTTGCAAGGAGTTGGTCCCTTAATCAACCCCTGGTTTTAACTTAAGCAAATATATTGAAAATATGGCTGTAAAGCTAAGCTACATAAGCCTTTCTTCTAAATCTGCCTGCAGGCATTAATGCTCAGATTTGAGATGGCATCCTTATTTGCTAAGTGCAAAGATGGTTACAAAAGAGCTTTTCTCACTTTGAGGATAAAAGCTAACGTATTCTTTAATTTTGGTTACTGCCTGGCTCCTCTCAGCACCATAATAGTTATTTGGCTCAAAACCAAAAAGTAGCAATGCAGTGCTTACATGTCTATGGATCAAAATTAGATGAAAAATTGCTGTTTCTCATCTCCAAAGCTATTTGCTGCACATTTTATAACCCTCAAGATGCCTTTTGTAATATATGATAACAGAGCCAACTGCAGCATCTGCCTGGAAAGAGATTACTTTAATTATGGACTCAATGTCCTATTTTCTGCAAGTGATCCCCAGAGACAGGCTTCCTGCCGGAGGAGAGGTGCAAGGATGCACATTAAAGCTTACATGTCAACCATGAAGAGGTGGATAAAGTGAGACAAGGACACCCATAAACTTGCCTTCATTTTCCTAGTCTGTAATGTGATGGAAGAGTCTATAGTGATAGGTTTTTAATTATTCCAGCATCTGTTCTTATGGACTTCTGATGGTAAGGGCAAGACAAGCTTATAAAAGAGCAAAACCTTTGACAACTCTGTACAGGAAACACTATATTTAAAAGGTTAGATAAAACATCATCTTCTTTAAACTTTCTTCTTCCAAACTGAAAAATATAGGTGCTTTATTAGTAACATGTTATAATATTATTAGAAAGTGAAGCTGAGTGGTTTTCTTGTCAACCTCATTCTTGATAACACATCAAGTGCCTCATTGTTAAGAATTCATTTGCCATTAAGTATAGTAGAACTGCTAATAATGAATTTCATTTAGGATCAATGTGTATATCTTATATATTTCTATGGAAGTTCTTTATAATTTACCACTGATTTAACATTATGAATGGACACTTAAAGCAAATTGTTACCTTGTTTGTATTAATATTAATTACAGAATTAGACTCCTTGATGGACAGCTTTTCAGAGAATGAGAGTGTGGTTTTTCTTCTTAAAAGCATAGCACATACTCAATAGGATATTTGGGATTCCGTCTGATTTCTCAAAAACTATAAGGATATTTTGAATTTTCTTAAAGATGGGGGATTATGGAAGAGTAACCATGGGAATTAATTTCAAACTTCAAAAGGAATTTAAGGGATTTGGCATAGAATAATTTTGTGTAGGAGAGGAAAAATGGAACAGAAAAATGTACCTACAGTCATATTAGGTGAAAACATCAAATCTTTTAATATTACACCAGCCATGACATTCATTATTTTTTGGTGTTAAAGTTAAATGCTATTAATATTTTATACTTTGATAAAGAAATCTAAGTAAGTTTATCTTAGGGCATTTTAAATGGTAACATTTAACTCTAAAAAATTTAAAATAAAATATTTGCTATTTTCAGACTTTCTGGTTGCTAATAAATGCCACAGTGGATAAATTTTTTAAAATATGTTGAAATGGGTAGTTTTACAAGTTTTTTATATTATATATCTTGTAAATGAACAATTGAATATATATTATCTATATATCATCAGAATTTATAAATAGGATAGATTTGGTGTCCATTTCTGTTTAAAGATCTTGGATATAAGGAATTAAAGTAATATGTATGGATTTATTGGAAAATAGAAACCTGTTAGAAGAAACTGAGAGTATAAATAACTGTACTAAATCATCAATGCAAAGAAAGTAATTCCTGATAAGTTTTTATATTTTACCATTGAAACATAGGTTTTTAAAATTTTATACAGTGGTTCTATGTGTGTTGTGCAATCAGAATTCCCATACAAATAAATAGCAAGGGGAGATTTCTAAATGGCTCACTTGGAGCATGAGATGACCTCTTCTAAGATCAAAGAGAATCAGAATTTCTCTTGAGAAGTATTTATTTTGTAATTTCAGTGCCATATTGCACTTTGGTGACCGCAAATAAGACTTAGAATAATATATTTATCATTTAATCCAAGTGTTATATTTGGAATATATGTTTTTTTTTCCCCTGCCAATTGTTTGTTTTCAGACATTACTCTTTGTAAAAATGTCATGTTAATTGTTTTTGGCTTTCAGTATTTTATGTTTGAGTCGGGATGTAAATTCCTTAATTTTGACTTATAATTTAAAAGAATGAAAGAAATACATGCTGCAGACAGGCTTTGTTTTTAACATTTAAACTTGACAGTAAAAACTACTTCTTTTTAAATGTTTTAAGATAATTTCATTTTATGACTGTGAAAGCAATATTTATATAGTGAAGAAAACATTTAAAACTACAGCTAGGTGAATACCTATGCATGTGCACACATTTACAAGCCCCTTGGCACTTGTTCCCCTGTGTATGTGTGCATGCATGTGTGTGTACACAGACACACACACCCGCACGCGTGCATGTGTGCATATTCCCGTTACCTCATGAATAAGAATACTAGGTATCTTAAGCCTTATTTATATATATATATATGTGTGTTCAGTTTTATTTATTTATTTTTCAATAAAACTGGGTTTCTACCATACATTCTGTTTTCTAATCTAGCTTTGTTTTAAGCCTAATGTAACATTATAAATGTTTTCCTAATAAACCTCCATCTACAACATCATCAGGATAGTATTATATTATATGGCTGTGCTATATTTAATTACTTCCTTATTTATGGACATTTTGCATATTTCCAATGTTTACTATTGTAACAGCTTTATGATGAACAATCTTACAGCTAATGCTCTTTGCACACTCCTAATTATGAAAGCATATTATTTTCATGTTAAATTATCAAGTCAACCTGATTAAAATGAAAAGCTAAGCTATGAAGTCAACCCAGTTAAAATAAAATCATATTATGATCTTTGTACAAAGGCCAGCATCACAAAGACAGTAGCTAACTTTTCATTTTTTAACAGTAATGGTTCTATTTGATAGGTACTGATAGATTAGGGTAAGTGTCAGTTTCCTTATCATTGTTCTAACTACCTAGTCATCACTTTAATTAAGAAAACATTGTTTCTTACCTTGCATTATTTTCGGTTCCATTGTTAAGTTTCAATAAATGCCTTTTAAACATCTGTTTTATAAGGCAAACTAATTCAGTTGAAATTCTGTCCCTTTTCTAAAGCTCACTGGAATGCGTAGCCTTGCAACTAACTTATCACTAGTAAGTGAGCCTATTAGTCTAATGCTTATATATTTTTAAGTATCTTTGTTATTCAGCTGTATAATTGTGTGTGTGTGTGTAAGGAAAACATAAGGAATGTAAATTTCATTAGTAAATGAGAGTGGCTTTATTATATAAATATTCACCTACTGAATTCTTAATTATTTAATGTTTATAGGCCACCCACTCCAGTGTTATTGCCTGGAGAATCCCAGGGACGGGGGAGCCTGGAGACTCCCCGGGACAGGGGAGCCTGGTGGGCTGCCTTCTTGGGGTCACACAGAGTCGGACACGACTCAATGCACTGATATATAATCATCTAGAAGTGAGAGTTCACAGTGAAATATTCAAGTTTATGTGTACACTAGATTCTTCCAGGGAATGAAATGCTGACTTCATGTGTATAAATTGTAGAATGATAACTGTAAACATGAGTAAGCAGAAGAGCGACAAAATTGGTATCAATATGTAGACAAATAAAGATCTGTAAGAGGAAATAAAATTTTAATTGTTCTTACAAAATTAGGATCTATAAGTTATCAGTTTTATACCAAGAGGTTTACCGTGAAAGCAATTGTGGACTCAGTCTCCCAACTGGCCATATGGCTTCCATGACCCTCCAAATTCGGGGAAGCCTCTCAAGGGGCAGTGGAAAGAGAAGAATTACAGATAGCAGTTGCTGGAAGAGTGGTTACATGTCAGATAAAATTGTATTTTTATGGGGTCTAAATTATATCAGTCCTGAAGGAAAGGCCTTGGAAAGTGTGTTTGTGTTTCCAGAAGAAGAAGTCTCTGGGAAACTAAGTCAACTTTTTTATGAGGTAATTTTCTATATCTGATCTTTTTGTATTTATGTAAAATGAAAGATGGTTTAAAATTTTGTGTTTTTTTTTTAACATAATGACACCTGTCTTGAGAGCTATAGCCTCCTTTTCTAATTCTACACTGAGAAAATAAAGGTAAAATTCTAGAGCATACTGAAGAACCTTTTTAAATAGTTCCCTAAAATAGTTCATTAAGTGTTTAGGAAACTTATGACCAACCTAGAAAGCATATTCAAAAGCAGAGACATTACTTTGCCAACAAAGGTCCATCTAGTCAAGGCTATGGTTTTTCCATTGGTCCTGTATGGATATGAGAGTTGGACTGTGAAGAAAGCTGAGCGCTGAAGAATTGATGCTTTTGAACTGTGGTGTTGGAGAAGACTCTTGAGAGTCCCTTGGACTGCAAGGAGATCCAACCAGTCCATTCTAAAGGAGATCAGTCCTGGGTGTTCTTTGGAAGATATGACACTAAAGCTGAAACTCCCTTTGGCCACCTCATGTGAAGAGTTGACTCATTGGAAAAGACTCTGATGCTGGGAGGGATTGGGAGCAGGAGGAGAAGGGGACCACAGAGGATGAGATGGCTGGATGGCATCACTGACTCGATGGACGTGAGTCTGAGTGAACTCTGGGAGTTGGTGATGGACAGGGAGGCCTGGCGTGCTGCAATTCATGGGGTCGCAAAGAGTCGGACATGACTGAGTGACTGAACTGAACTGAACTGAAGTGTTTTTAATGAAAGATTTTATCAGAGAATTTAAATATCAAATACTTTTGAAATACATTTTTGTTGTTTCAGATCCATTTACCCAAAACTTTTCAGTACAGCAGTGTTGGGAATGAGCATGGCCTTATGTAATTAGTATCTAAAATATTTTGCTGTTTTCTCATGGAAGTTTTCAAAATAACGTACTTCAGTGTGCCAGTTTTTTTTTTTTTTTTTTTTTTGAGAGAAGGGTCACCAAACCTGGTGGGTGACCCTCCAGGTCCTCATACAGCTTGAGGAATTTTATTTATTTGTTTGTTGAAGTATAGGTGCTTTACAATGTTGTGTTAGTTTCTGCCATACAGCAAAGTGAATCAGCTATATGTATACATATTTCCCCTCTTTTTTGGATTTCCTTACCATTTAGGTCTCACATAGCATTGAGTAGAGTTCCCTATAGTATACAGTTGATTCTCATTAGTTATCTATTTTAGTAATACATAGTACTGCATGTATGTCAATTCCAATCTCCCAATCCTTCCTCCCTTTTCCCCTTCCCTTCTTGGTATCCATATGCTTGTTCTCTATGTCTGTGTCTCTATTTCTGTTCTGTAAATAAGTTCTTCTATACCATTTTTCTATATTATACATATATGCATTAATATAAGTCTTTGAGTTTAAAATATAACTTACAGAGTGACTCCTAAAGCTGTTATAATTGTGGCACTTTTGTTGCACCTCTGCCAGTTCACAAGAATGACTTGCCAGCACCCATAGTGCTAATCCACCAGTGAAAGTGTTGTTTTTTAAGTATGAAATTGTCACAATATCCAATAACAGTAGTTGACCAAGAAGCATTAATTCCTGGAAAATCAAATGGTTAAATTAATGAAATTGTAGTAAATATAGTAATGATACTCACTTCTGTTCAGTTGCTCAGTCGTGTCCAACTCTTTGCGACCCCATGGATTGCAGCAAGCCAGGCTTCCCAACTCCCGGAGCTTGCTTAGACTCATGTCATTGAGTTGGTGATGCCACCCAACCATCTCATCCTCTGTCATTCCCTTCTCTTCCCTTCAATCTTACCCAGCATCAGGGTCTTTTTCAGTGAGTCGGTTCTTCACATCAGGTGGCCAAAGTGTTGGAACTTCAGCTTTAGCATCAGTCCTTCCAATGAATATTCAGGACTGATATCCTTTAGAATTGACTGATTTGATCTCCTTGCAGCCCAAGGGACTCTCTAGAGTCTTCTCCAGCACCACAGTTCAAAAGCACCAATTCTTCAGAGCTCAGCTTTCTTTATGGTCCAGCTCTCATATCCATCCATGACTAACGGAAAAACCATAGCTTTGACTAGACAGGCCTTTGTTGGCAAAGTATTGTCTCTGCTTTTTAATGTGATATCTAGGTCAGTCATAACTTTCCTTCAAAGGAGTAAGCATCTTTTAATTTCATGGCTGCAATCACCATCTGCAGTGATTTTGGAGCCCAAGAAAATAAAGTCTGTCACTATTTCCATTGTTTCCCTATCTATTTGCTATGAAGTGATGGGACCAGATGCCATAATCTTAGTTTTCTGAATGTTGAGTTTTAAGCCAGCTTTTTCTTTCATAGATATTTACTTTTCACTTGCTTCATCAAGTTAAATTCATGACTTGACTTTAAGTCTGAGTAAAACTGCATTTTAAAGACATCCACGCAGTTGCCTGTCTTAGTAACTTAAAAACATATGCAAAGATTTATCTTGTTTTATGCTGGAAAGAGTAAAACCTTTATATGTCATCATGAAGTGTGTAAAACTTTGTGATGTCAGATATTAACCAAAATATGATTGTATGGCTGAGAGTTGAATTTTTTGAGTATTTGAAAATGGAAAAAAATGGATTTCATAGCAAAATCAACTCAGAAATAGCTGTATAGTAGTAGTATTTGTCTGCATTACTGCAAATTCAGTTACTTCCATGAATAAGTCTTTTCAGTATATAAAGTTACTTGAGTCACAGTTGGGCAGCTAACAGGTGACAATGAAAAATCATACAGCAAAGATTCCAACATACATTTTTATTATCTCAAAGATTGCTTATGTTTCTCTCTGCACTTTCCTCCATCTCTAATTGCCTTTGCTACTGGCCATTCCTCTGGATAACTAAAGATGTATAAGTTAACTTGGATAATGCTATCTTTTCAGAAACATTGCCAAGAAGGTGTATTATTGATAAGAAGAGAGTTTTCCTAGCATGGAAAAACTTTAAGTTCTAAAAGTAGCTAGAACAAACTAAACTCCTATTTTAAAGATAAGGAAACTGAGGCCCAGGAAGGTTGATTCAACATCACAGAGCTGGGTGATGACATAGTAGAACCCAAGGCTTCTGTTTCCTTCCTTCTTCATCATACCGTGCCGATCCTTCTGGATCCTCTGGGCCCTCAGAGGGCACTGCAGGCATACTCCACCTGTCTGCTCTCCATCTTTCTTCTAGTTATTAATGCAGCAAAGACAGGGAGAAACATTACACCTAAACCCAGTACTGATCCCTAACTGCTGATGAAAATGGGAACAGTTTATTTGGATTTATTAATCTATTAGACTGTGACTTTACATTCTAGATTTTCTGAGACAGGCTTGATTTCAGTATTATTTCTAATAAGGTCATTTGTTTAATATATAGCACTAATTCATATATATATATATAATTATGAGTTTCCTATATAAACTCATAAAAATATAGGATTTAATCTTCATTTGTTAACAGTCCATCAGAATAAACTTCCAAATTAGGAAAAAAAATCTGTCAGATTATCCATCCTTATTTTTATTTAAGAACATGTGATTCCCTAGGTATCTCTCTGTGTGCCACCTACTATGCTAGGCTCTTTGCCTCATTCTTCTTGATTAATTTCATAGCACTTTTATGAAATAAGCTGTATTATTATCCCCATTTTACAGATGAGGAATTAGAGGCTTGGGGTACTTAATAGCATTCTCATTACACAGCTAGTTTATATAGCTAGTAAGAGGCAGGACTGCAACTCAGGTTTAGCTAGGGCTAATATGAGCCCTTAATTGATGCTTTTCCAACGACTACACAATATGTAAATGTAGAACAAGTGAACAAGAAAAGAAGAAAAAGGCTTACTATAAAATATTATAGTCTGGAGTCTACTTATATGGTAATGGTTAATAAACTGATTAAGAAGTATTGAGTGATTAGGAAAACCACTATTTCAAAAAAAGGGGGAAAAGAAAATTTTAAATAAAAGAAAAAGACATGGTCTTCTGATTCATTGAAGGAGTCAAAACTGGCATGTTATAAAAGAAAAATACAGGAAAAAAATGAGAAAAATACAGGGAAAGGAGATCTTTAAGTCTTCCTTCTTTCCTTAGAGACCTTCTTACTGATATATTACTTGTATTCCATGTGTAAGATTTTATTACTATGCTCATGGCATCACCTTCAGTTTTCTGGACTCATCTGGAGATTTTACTTATATGAAAAATCCAACTTTCCAACCATATTTAAATAATGAAGCATTTTGTATACATTTTGCATACATGCATGTGTCCTAAGTTGCTTCAGTTGCGTCTGACTCTCTGTGACCCTATGGACTGTAGCTTGCCAGGCTCCTTTGTCCAGGGGATTCTTCAGGCAAGAATATTGAAGTGAGTTTCTATGCCCTCCTCCAGGGGATATTGCAAGCCCAGGTTTCCTGCATGGACAGGTGGTTTTTTACCACTAGCGCCACCTGGGAAGCACATACAAGTATGGCTTTAAAAAATACTATGTATCCTCGCTTTAAAAAAGTAAAGACAATCAGATTGACATGTTAAGTTCTCATGTCATTGACTTCTTTGTCTCAGTTTTCTTATCTGGAGACAAAGTTACTTCTATTTAGCATTTACCTAATTCATTTAGGGAAAATCATGAAGAATTGCTTCAGTATATGCCTCCTTGATACTCCTAGGTGTCAATAATCATAAAGACATAAAGCATTGTCTGTTGGCTATTATCTTTTCTCAGTTCCCGTGCAGTTTTACTTCAAATTGACAAGGATGTGGATGTTATCACATAACAGTAAACAAAACAACTGGTCAGAGGATCATAGAGGATAATTAGCCATGTGTATAGCAAGAGAACAGGTTTCCAATGACCTTCCAGGGGGACTAATGTCACATCTATATTAACATCCTCATTATTGACCTGAAACAAGAGAAAACAGCAAGTTAGTTAAATTCTTAGATGATGCTAAATGATTAAGTGCTTGTTACTAAATTCCAGTGAGAAGACAAAATTCAAAAGGTCCCTAGAGAATGTTAGAAGATAGTCTAGAAATAACAGTGATAAAATTGAACCTTAAAAATGCAAGCAGATATATCTAGAGAGGAAGTCATTTTAAACACTAACATTAGATAAGTTTGAATTAGAATGCAGTGGTGATAAAAGAAGCCTTAAGGTGATGTTAAACCAAACATTAAACATAAGCTTGAAATGTAATATAGTTAAAATGCTACTATATCTAGGACCGTTGTATTCAGATTCTATATAATGGCATCAGATTAACACTCTTTGCTGATGAGACCTCATTTAGAGTTCCTTGGTTACAGATGACAAAGCAGTAAGAAAAAGGAAAGATTAGTCTTTATTATATGTATGCATATATACTACAGCCCAGGAAAATCCAGTGCTAGCCACCTACAAAATGCAAAAAAAAAAAAAAAAGAAAAGAAATAGTGCATGAGATTTTCATCTTTAAGATCTACCACTTTTGGTTAGGTTGCTGTTCCAACTCTTCACATTAAATTGTATACTAGTTGTCTGGGAAGAATAAATCTGGAAATGAATTTGTTTGAAACACTCTTTAGCAACCAAGTGGCAGAGGCAGGAGTCTGAGTAGAGGAGGCAGGACAGATAAATGTGTGGCACTGGAGAGTCTGTACGAAGGTTGGAAGGGCTAGGTGGGACCAGATGGTGTCCCCTTGGGCAGCTAGAGGACTTGTTTCGGAGGACCTGGGGAGAGAGTGGCTGGGGGCGAGGGTTCCTCATGAGGTAGAAACTGGTGAGGGGTGAAGAGGTTAGTGAAACTCACTTGAACTCTGTGTTTTCTGATGCACCTAAGAAGGCAAAATGGCTAATTGTTATCTATTTTCTACTGGTCCTGTAGAGGCAACAAGGCAAACCATTTGAATAACTAGCCTCATTGTCACCAGCTTATTCCTCACAGAAATGCTGTTAGCTCATTCAAGTGTTTTATGACAGAATCGTTATATCACTCACTGGATAGACTCATAATTTGGGGCACTAAAAAAAGTTCTATTGGATTTTAATACGTGAAGTGTGTTTTTCCCTCTGATGAAAAAAGTTTTAGGGTTGATTTTTTTTTTTAATTGTGTTATGTCTGCCAAGGGAAATTCACAATGAATTAATTCTGCTCAATGAATTTTTGCTCTTATAAAAAGTTGTTTTAATGCCAAACATTGCCTGTTCTGAATATTGTACCAGAGGCATTTGTTTACAACCTGGTACATATGTAGTTTGAGCTTCTTAGCATAACTTACAGTGAATTAATGACTTGTTATTTATTGCTCAGGCACTCTTTGGGAGTGATTTATAGGGCTGTGCTGTGCACTGGCGGTTACTTTTCAGTGTCTGTGCTGGCTGTCTCATCAATATCATTAAATGAATTCACAGTGACACAGCTCTGCTACTGTAGTTTTTGATATGAGGGATAACTGAACATAAATCAGGACTTATGTTTAATTCATAAGATGTACCAATCTCTCATGTAGGCGTGAGTTAGGTTAGAGGATGTCACAGATGTATTTCACAGTACCTCTTGTGATTAAACCCAAGCTTTTCTGTATGGCTGTATGCACTACGTAAAAATAATGAGTTGCTATACACTATGCCATTTTTCAGGTAAATGCAATTTATTTTTATTTAGGTATGATTGGTTTCTATTGTTGTCCCACCAGTGGGATATATTTTTGAAAGTAATACTGAGAGAGCTATAATGAAAAAACAGTTACTTCAAGTTTGTAATTCTTATATATTCTTTAAGTAGTTCAATATTAATTAATAACTACAATTTATTTTTTAATCTTATGTTGCAAAATGTTTTTAAAAAATAGAATAACTGAACATTCATGCCATGTCAAAATATTTTTATTTTAAGCCTTAAGATTTCTTTTCAGTAATAACTTTAAAAATAACTATGAGAAAATAAGCCTGTTTATCTTTCCTTATTAGTCCAGCCCAAGAAAAGGAAAATATTACATGTTAATATGCTGTAAAGAAAGTCAGTCCCCTTCTTGTTTGAAAGCAAAAAACTATAAAGAATATAGAAATCAAGATATGTCAGTTTCCTAAAAAAAAAAAGAAGTGACAAAAATGAACTCTCCTAGTGTTGGGAGAATTTTCCTGGCGTTGTTATCCTTGCTGCAGTGCCCGATATTTATTCTTTGAACCAAATACTCTGAATGCACTGTAATCCATGCAGAAGACATGATTTTTTTCTCCTGGAGAGAAGGGTAATCTGACTCCAGCCGTGCTGCTACCAGGGCGCTGGGGTAATGGTGAGATTGCCAGGCTGTCGAGCCTCGTCACTGGCCTGCTGTGGAGCCCTGTGATCAGCTCTGCAGACTGTCACAAAGAAAGAATGTGATATGTTCCTGCCAAAGAAAATAATTCCAACATATGCAAGAAACTGACACAAATGTTGTCTCCTCCTTCCTCTGGTTACAGTTGATTAGACCTAGCTTGAGGTCGTGATGATTTTAAGACCTACTTATTTGGGCCTTGCTCTGAAAAGATGGAAGAGCTATTGCTTTCAAGGCCCAACTGACAAAAGGATGAGAGGAAATGACATTACTTAGTAGTGTAATAAGTAATTGATTTCATAATGCTTAGGGCAAAGGGCAGAGTAAATGCACGCAGGAGAGCAGAGGGGGCCCAGGGTATGTCAGCAGAGGGCAAAGAAAGCAACACTGGAGAACTGAGGAATAGGTGTTTCGGAGGGGAAAATTACTAAAATTACTAAAGAAAAGGAACTGGTAACAGCAGGATAATCAAAGTAGTTCCTTCTGGTATGAACTGTGAGATAAAGAATTTATTAAAAAGTAGTATATTTCTGGAAACAGTATCAATCAGAAAATATATGATTCCTGGAATTTGTATCATTTAGGAGTAGGTTCTACTCCTGCTCATAAGAGAAAATCTGACTTGTAGTGGCTTTAAAAAAATGCAAGTAGGACATATATTAAGTTAACCTCAAGAATGCATTCCAATATACATTAGGTGCAAATATTATTTGATTCTGCTTTTACAAGATGGACTTCCCAGGTGGCACAAGTGGTAAAGAACCAGTCTGCCAGTGCAGGAGATGTAAAAGATGTAGGTTCGATCCTTGGGTTGGGAAGATTCCCCTGGAGAAGGGCATGGCAACCCACTCCAGTATTCTTGCCTGGAGAATCCCATGGACAGAGGAGCCTGGCAGGCTACAGTCCACAGGGTCGCACAGAGTCGGACATGACTGAAGCAAATTAGCACATACAAGGTACCTAGAATAGTCAAATTCATAGAGTCAGAAAGTGCATTGGTAGATGCCTGGAGCCAAGGGTAGGGGTAGTGGGGTGGGGGGCATAGGGACCTAATGTTTAAAGGGGATAGAGTTTCAGTTTAGGACGGTGAAAAATTGGGGAGCTGGATAATGGTGAAAGTTACACAGCAGTATGAATGTGCTTAGTGCCACTGAACAGTATAGTTAAATATGGTTAAAGTAGTCTGTTTTATATTATGTGACTTTTAGCTCAATAGAAAAAAAAAACGTTAAAAAAAATACAAGTCTGTTTTTGCTTACTGATGAAGGCGTTCATGTCACATATTCTACTATGTGTCTGTGTGTGTGCACATGTGTGTGCACGTGTGTGCACGTGTGTGTGCACGTGTGTGTGCACGTGCGTGTGCACGTGTGCATGTTTCTGCTGTCCATGTTTCCGTTTTTTAGCTGATTCTTTCACAATTTTCTTCTATATCTCTACATAACATGCTTATTTTGCCAGTGCTTCGTTTTCCAGTTTTAGGTATTATCTCTTGATTTTCTACAATGGGAGACTGAATGTTCTTTTGTGATTTTGGTTGGATCAATATAAATGGTCTATAATATTGATTATGTAAATACCATTCAGAACTGAGTCATAAACTGTACTGTAATTTCCTTCCCTGCTTAAGTTTTTGATTTCCCCAGAATTAATAATTTCCTTGTTTTTTATTTGCTTTCTTTTCTACGTATTTATGTCTCTGCTAGTTCTCTCAACACATTTGAACCTATTAGGTTTTCCATCCATTTAAGCTTCCCAAGACTCTTTCCTGTAGCTCCTGGCCTGTTCTAATCTGGACTGGCCACTCTCTGGGAGGGCTGCACAGCTGGTACCCTGGGATCTCTTCATTATCTCGCTCACTTTGCTTCTCTAGTTTTCTTTATTTTATTATTCCTCTTTCTTGATATATTCCCTGCAGCCTCTTCAGCTTCTGTCATTGTTATTGATTTGTCATTTGAAAGATAGCGTCCTCCAGTAAATTCTTGAGTAGGAAAAAGGTTTTGAGACTTTGTAGGTCTGAGAATGTCTTAATTCTACCTCTTGATTGATAGGTTGATTGTGTATAGAATTCTCCAGTGGAAATGTTTCCCTCAGGACTGGAAGGGGTTCTTCAGTACCTTCTAGCCCTCAGTATAGCTTGAGAAGACCAAGGCCATTCTGATTCTTCATCCTTTCTAAGAAAAGTTTTGTTCTTTACAAAGTTAGGATTTGTGGGATTTCATGATGCTGTAGACTATTATGGCTTTGTTTTTATTCATTCTGCTAGAACCTCAGTGGGCTCTTCTATATGCAATTAGTTGCTCTTCAGGACTAGGAAATTCTATTGAATTATGTTACTGAGGATCTGTCCTATTCCTATCCCCATTTTCTCTACTCTTTCTGGTATGCCTCTATCATTATGTTTGACATTTTGTACAGATCCTCTTGTTTTCTTTACTTTTTGCTTTTCTCTCTACCTAGTTGTCTTTTTGCTCTACCTTCCGAGTGACTATGCCAGTGCCTTTGACTGTGTGGATCACAATAAACTGTGGAAAATTCTGAAAGAAATGGGAATACTAGACCACCTGACCTGCCTCTTGAGAAACGTATATGCAGGTCAGGAAGCAACAGTTAGAACTGGACATGGAACAACAGACTGGTTCCAAATAGGAAAGGGAGTACGTCAAGGCTGTATATTGTCACCCTGCTTATTTAACTAATATGCAGAGTACATCATGAGAAACACTAGGCTGGAAGAAGCGCAAGCTGGAATCAAGATTGCCAGGAGAAATATCAATAACCTCAGATGTGCAGATGATACCCCCCTTATGGCAGAAAGTGAAGAGGAGCTAAAGAGCCACTTGATGAAAGTGAAAGAGGAGAGTGAGAAAGTTGGCTTAAAGCTCAACATTCAGAAAACGAAGATCATGGCATCTGGTCCCATCACTTCATGGGAAATAGATGGAGAAACAGTGGAAACAGTGTCAGACTTTATTTATTTATTTATTTACTTATTTATTGGCTCCAAAATCACTGCAGATGTTGACTGCAGTCATGAAATTAAAAGATGCTTATTCCTTGGAAGGAAAGTTATGACCAACCTAGATAGCATATTCAAAAGCAGAGACATTACTTTGCCAACAAAGATCCATTTAGTCAAGGCTGTGGTTTTACCAGTAGTCATGGATGGATGTGAGAGTTGGGCTGTGAAGAAAGCTGAGTGCCGAAGAATTGATGCTTTTGAACTGTGGTGTTGGAGAAGACTCTTGAGAGTCCCTTGGACTGCAAGGAGATTCAACCAGTCCATTCTAAAGGATATTAGTCCTGAGTGTTCTTTGGAAGGACTGATGCTAAAGCTAAAACTCCAGTACTTTGGCCACCTCATGCGAAGACTTGACTCACTGGAAAAGACTGATGCTGGGAGGGATTGGGGGCAGGAGGAGAAGGGGACAACAGAGGATGAGATGGCTGGATGGCATCATCGACTCGATGGACATGAGTTTGAATATACTCTGGGAGTTGGTGATGGACAGGGAGGCCTGGCGTGCTGCGATTCATAGGGTTGCAAAGAGTCAGACATGACTGAGTGACTGAACTGAACTGAGTGATTTCCTCAGCTTTATCTTTGAAATCCTTTATTGGTCTTTCAGCTCTGCTATAATATTTCAAATTTCTAGTATGTTTTCCTTTTGAGTATTTATTTTTATAGAAATATTTTAGCTTCACCATTTTTAAAATTTGTATGCTGTGTAATCTCTATTTTTAAATTTTTTCCTATTGGTTTGTTTCAGCCCCTCTTTCATTATAAAGAATTTCCTCAAAAGTCCATTGATATTTAGTGATAAGGCCCTACAAAATCATTAGGAAATTCTGTTGGAGAAGTGAGGAGGTATAGAGGTAGTAATGAGAAAGGTTGGCCTTTCTTTCAAAAGTAGTTGTCCTCACTGTGGGTTGGTCTGGCTTGGCTGATTGCTTGAGGAGCTCAGATTTTAGTATCTTTAGATTTTTCTTTTGGGCAAGACAGAGTTTCCAGAAGAGATGTTCCAATCACCTGAGGAGGTGTATACATCTAGTTTCCAGTCTTCTATGAGCCAATAAAGGAGTCTGGGGATCTCACTTAGTATGTAAACTTTTATTTATTTCTATTTGCTTTGTGGTGGTCTGCCTTCAAATGTGCTTGGAGTTTCTGGAGAATAAACCTCCAGTCTTGCAGATGTGATGAGGGCCTGTTACTGAGCTACCTTGAACTGAGGCGAGGAGCTCTTAAAGGAAGCTTCTTAAACAGACTTTAACAAAGGGTCTCTAACATCAGAGGGAATCTGGTGATACTAATTTCTTTCAGCCTACCCATTGCTGGCTTCAGATTTAGTGTTTTGGTGTGTTATAGGTTAGTTGCAGCTCATTCATCTGCTTTCCAGTATCTCAAATTTTGATGTTTTTGTCACCTCTCCTGTCTTCTTGGCTCTTTGGTATTTTGCCTTTTTCAGAAATCTTTTACTGTACTTTAGGGAGGTTTCAGGAAGGAGTAGATGTTAATGTTAGCATTCAATTCACCATCCTTAAAATCTGACTTCTCAGTTACCAATTATAACTAAATCTGGATGTCACCTCAGTCTCCCCATTCAGGTTAAAAGTCCTTCTTTTGAGCTGCCATTACACTTACTCCATTGTCATTTCATGTGTCTCTCTCCATTAATCTGTGACGTTATTCACTTGAAAGCTGTGTATTATTTGTCTTTCTCTCTCTAGCATTTGCATGGAGCCTGTAACACAGTGGGTGTCAGAAAATACTTGTTAATGAATGAGCATGGATGTTAGGATACTAAGGAAGAGACACTCTTCCCGACTTAACCTATCCTGAAGAGGTTATACTGACTCTTGAAAATTTAGTTGCAGTGGTACTTGATTGTTAAGGCCAAGAAAAAGAGAAATGAATTTTTGTCTTTATTTAAATAAGAGGTAATTTATTTTTCAGATTCTCTTGATGGTTATTCAGTTCACTGTTTATTTTTCTTCTTTGTTTTAGAATGTGAAAGAGGTAAATTATATTTTATGACTGTCTTTTAAAAAGTACTTACAGGGACCTCTGTTCCCTCTTGATACCAGGATAAGTACTTTAACCAGTGGCTTAACTGAGGTCCCCTTTCTCCTTTCTCCAATAATTATTCATAGATACACTGGTTATCTAGCATTTATCTCAGACATTAGTGAAATATTTGGTTCTTTGTCTATTTTTCAAATACATTTTGTAGTATTATGACCTTCTCATATGAAAAACTAAGCATAATTTTATTTAAATTTCTGTAAGAATACATACTATATTTTATTTATCAATAAATGGGGCATTTTTTCAGGATGGGTAAAAACTCCCTGAAAATATATAACCTTGATTATTCCTTATTCAGCAACTCAAAATCCATGTGTTCTCTTCCACATATTTTCTCTTTTGAGTTAAAAATATATATATAAATGATAGTGAGTCAGCATTCATCCCCATGGAATATCTGATAAGGAAAGCCCTTGGTTAAACATTCCATTCTCCCTTCCAGCTCCTCCTTGCTTGTCTAGCATTTTTCTAAACACCTCTATGACCATATCCTCATATCTCTTAAGTACAAATACAACCATTTTGGCTTATTATTCATTTTAAAACTGGATATGTGACCAATTAAAGCACATTTTGACAAGTTTAAAGAGTCTGTGACCTAGGAAAATGTGAACAATCTGCACACCCCCAAGATTAAGCCACCATCTGACCAGTGGCTACTGTTAATAGAAGAACCCTTAGATTAGACCTAGAGATTATCATATTAAGTGAAGTAAGTCAGACAGAGAAAGAAAGATATCATATGATATCACTTACATGTGGAATCTTAAAAAAATAGTACAAATAAATTTACAAAACATAAATAAACTCATAGACATAGAAAAGAAATTCATGATTACCAAAGGGTATGTTGGGGGAGATAAATTAGGAGTTTGGGATTGCATATACACACCATTGTATGTAAAATAAATAGCATGGACCTACTGTTTAGCACAGGGAAGTATATTAAATATTTTGCAGTAACCTATAATGGAAAAGAATCTGAAAAAGTGTGTGTGTGTTTGTGTGTGTGTGTGTGTATCTGGATCACTTTGCTGTACACCTGAAATTAGCACAACATTGTAAATTAACTGTGCTTCAATTTTAAAAATATTTAATAAAAATCCAAATTGCTGGAAGTTGGCTGGTATATTCAGGAGAATTTGCAGGGTGGACCCACTCCTTTCTCTGGCACACACTCTGGTACATTGTTTTAAATACTCAGACCAGAGGAATGGAACATTGAAAATGGAGGCCAAGTTCAACTGTTGACCATTTTACAAATTTGAAAACACATATGCCTTTCATATGCTTTTATGCATGTATATGCCCACACTTATGTATTCACATGCCATGCACACTCATGTATCTAGAGTTGGTTAAAAAAAAACATTAATTCTTGGGCAATTACATTTTACTTTTCTACATGTATTAAGTCTTCTACTGCTTACAAAACACTTTCATATTGTTTGCCTTACTTGATATCCATCTCAACCTGTGAGGTTAGGCAGGCCAGCTATTGCTTCCATTTCACAGATGAAGACTCTGGGGCTTGGACAGGTTATACTGTTATCACTTGCCCAGATTCATTCACCCAGACTGTTAGTTATAAAACCAAGGATAGAATCTAGATTTTTTTTCCTTAGACTTTGAATTGCTCCTTGACCCTGATGTGTTATTTCACTCAACCTGAAATTCCTTCATGAAAGACAAATCTCCTCTAGACCTCTGGATCAGGAATAATTGCTCTTTCATCCACAATCATTTGTTCATTCTTCCAAATTAAAAATTTCTAGGCTGGATGTGATTTTCATAAAAGAATAGAGATAAATGAGTTATGTAGAGCCACCCTGCACTGAGTAACCTGGGATGCTATTTTCTAACTTGTCATTGCACCAGCATTTAAGATTTAGGAGTTTCATTTGTTAGCAAGAAATAAACTGTTACTAGCTGCTGTATTATTTCTTAGTGACATGTATTAGTTCATTAGATCTGTCTAAAAAATTTTCTTCTTATTCCTTATAAATAATTTGTGGATGCCCCAACATCACAGAATCAGGGTTGGTATAACTTCACATTATTTATGACCATATTCTTTAAACATACTCTAACCTGGAAATTGTGTGTAGATTTCACATTTACATAACTAATATATGCACTGTTGCTGCCACACAGTAAGAAATGTTTACCTGACAGGCTGTGACCTGCATAGTGTAAGAGGCATTACTCCTAATTTGTCAGAAATTCAGAGCATAAATTATGGGTTTCTTTTCAGACCACTATTTAGTGATATCCTATTTGAAATAGATAATGTGTCCAGCAACTTCAGATAAAATTTGAGATTTTGCCTCATTATTTTGGCTTCATTATCAGTCATGATGGTTGAGTAAGACATAATTTAGAGTTATTCTTATATGTCCTTGAAATAACCTTTTTATTAACCCCCAAATGAAATCAACTTTTATTATACTGGCAATAAAGAAACAAGTCTCAAAGATAAAAATATGAATACTTTAAAGATATTCCAACAGTAGGAAATTTTTTCCCTTACCAGAAGGGGAAATAAATGGGTATGACAGACTCCGTCTCCCTTGGCAGGAGTGAAGGTGAAGTTAATTACGTGATGTAGGGCTCCTTTATGATTACACATCATTTTAAGATCTTAGACACAGAATTCAAAGATTCTCAATGGTTTTCATAGCCCTGAGATATTTTGGGGTGCAATTTTCACCCTTTATAAAAAGTTCTACGTTTTAAAAATGAACCCCAATTTCTAAAGCATTTCTTGTAACTGCATCTGTTGCTAGGAGAGAAGCAGAGGAAAAAAAAAAATGACAGCATCCTGAGATAGATAATCTTGCCCATTCCTGTTGTCTTGGAAATGTAAGAGTCAAGGTTGTCATCAAGTCTCATAACGATCTTCACCCATTATAATCTGAAGAACTTCCTGGAAAATTCTGCATGTCTCTAAGTTCCTTCTAGCCTTAGAAGCTAGATATCAAGCCGCAGTCTTTAAGCAATTTAACAAGGTTTGGGTATTTATCCCCCATTTGTTCTTGTTCATTCACCCAGTTGTGTCTAACTCTTCGTGACCCCAAGGACTGCAACATGCCAGGCCTCTCTGTCCCTCCCATCTCCCAAAGTTTGCCCAAGTTCACGTCCATTTCATTGGTGAGGCCATCCAGCCATCTCATCCTCTGATACCCTCTTTCTCTGCCCTCAGTCTTTCCCAGCATCAGGGACTTTTCCAATGAATGAGTCAGCTGTTCACATCAGATGACCAAAATATCTGTCTGTCCCCCGTAGAACATAGCATAAATCCTTACATCTAGACGGTGCCAAAGGATATTTGTGGAATCAACTGATGGAGCACTAGGCAAAGTCATGGAGTTATTCTCATAATTTTTCACTTATCATCACTTCTGTCAGGTGTCTTTTATTATTTCATAGTTTGTTAATCACCTGATCTCTAACCTCTAAGTGTTTATTATCTGAAGACTAACACTAAGTGTAAGAAAGACACCTAGCATATGAAGAAGCATTAAGTGAAAGCAATGAAGGGGATAAGTAAAGAGTTAAGATGAGTTAAAAGTGCTAGGTATATTAATAGGTGTTTTAATCATTATCATCATGAATCACTGTTATGAACAAAAGATAAATGACTTTAGTGAAATGGCTAGTGAAAAGCAGCAACTGGAAATGTGTTTTTAAAGTGAGTTTGATAGGAATAAAGATGGAGTATTTCAATGCTATAATCATAAATCTGGAAACAGTTTTAGAAAAAAAGAAAAAAAGTTAGCTAACTTTTTTTTTAACCCACAAGAGAGACTCAAAACTTTGTGGTTCATACATCTGTGATCATTCCATTTTGATCCAAATTTAAATTCACTTGGAAATGGGGCCTGGGAATGTTCATACTACATATTGATTAGAAATATGAAAATAACATGATAGGATATATTACCATATGAAGCAAATAGTATTGGTTTGCTGCTGCTGCTGCTAAGTTGCTTCAGTCATGTCCGACTCTGTGCGACCCCATAGACTGCAGCCCACCAGGCTGTTACTTCATCTTAAAAAAGTGGCAGTATTTTTAAAATAGCTTTATTGTGGCCATGGTTACTTTGGAGGCTTTGTTTTTGTTCAGTAAAATAAGCATTACAGGAATTCTTGTATCTACACTTTATATGAAAGGTGCACTTTTTAAATCCCTGATTGGATATTTCAGATGTAGTTATATACCTACTCCTGAAACCAATCCAAGTGTTTAAATGGAACTGGCAGTCTGATTTCATAAGGAGACTTGCAATTATGTTGCTACTTAGAAGCTTAGTTTATTTTCCTAGAGATTTAATGCACAGTGCTAGCATTATCCTTTGCTACTAAACAAAATGCTTCTCAAAATTTTACATTTGGGTATCTTGAATTTATGTTACTTTTATGGTGCTTGTATATTTAATTTAAATTCTGTTTAGCCATGGTCTAAGACTAAATCCAATATGTGAAAATTCAAGTTTATAGAAAAAGGTCAATTAGAGGGTTGTGATTTTTTTTTACAGTAGTATTCCTTTAGTATTTTCCTTTATGCTCTTAATATTTGAATATCCTCATATACCTGTTAAACAATATATGCATATATCATATAAGGTAAATACCAATTTTACTTCTGTTTGTTTGATCACACCTTGTTGTATTTTGTTACTGAAAATGATAATTTTTAACACATGATCATTTTTATTTTTTCCTTCTAAAAAGTTTTTTTCAAGAACCTGTGGCTAGATTTTGAGTATAATAAGTTGTTTCCTCTACTTTTTTCCTTCCTGAACTTGTGAAAGGTTTTGATCTTTTATGTTGCCTTTGCCTTTGCTTTCTTACTTAATTTCACACTCGAGGAACTTTTGTTGTTTAAGTCGCAAGTCATGTCCGAATTTTATGTGACCCCACGGGCTGTAACCCACCGGGTTCCTCTGTCCATGAGATTTCCTAGGCAAAAGTACTGGAATGGGTTGCCATTTCTTTCTCCAGAGGATCTTCCTGACCCAGAGATCAAACCTGCATCTCCTGCATTGACTGGTGGGTTCTTTACCACTAAGCCACCAGGGAACCCCACAAGCAACTTTTCCCTCTATCTAAATGATAAACTTTGACCAAGAGGAAACTTGATTTGTATTTATTTTGTTTGTGGTATCAGTGATTCAGCAGATATTTACTGATCATGAACTATGTACCATGGATTATGCCAAACCCTAGAAATAAGTATGCATGAGTGAGCAAGCAGAACTGGTCCTTGCCATAGAACTTGTGTTACTATTGTTGTTATTATTGTATTAAATCATATTATTGTAGCTAACAAGGCACCACAACTCTGTGAGATAGGTACTATTATTGGTGAGGTACAGAGAAATTGTTATTTATTCATGTGATTTATCCCAATAAGTACTGAAATCAGATTTAAATGAGGCATTTTGTTCTCTTAACTACTCCACGATACTTCTCACAAATAAAATAATTATAGTTGTGACAAAGGCTAAGGAGTAGGAAAGCTAAAATGAGCAGCTGTAACAAGAAATTTGATTTAGTCAGAGAGGTAATGAAGGCCTCTCTGAGGAAAACATTAAATATGAGACATCTGGATGACTAGGAGTTAGCCTGTAGAAGAGAACGTCCCAAGTGTAATTGCACAGCACATGCCAAGATCCTGAGGTAGGAAATGGTTAGGTGGTTACAGGAACTAAAAGCAGGCTTTAGGCTGTAAATGAGATAGGTAAGAAAGGAATACTGATGGAGCAGCATGTACTGCAGAAGAATGGATTTATCCCCACGGAGGCACAATTTGTTGAACAGTATAACTTTGCCATATTTCTAGTTATAGTTGCTTCATATGTAATCAGATATCTTCATTTAAAAATGCATATTATTGATGGACAATGAATACTATGAAAGTAGGAATGTCATTAGCTATGAGATTCCCCAGATGTTTCCTGTTCAAGATCAGAGAGACCTGGAGGTACAAAGTATTTGAATCTATAAATCAGTTACTTAAGGTAGATAATCCTGACACTTTATTATTACTAGTAAGGTTATAACACCATGGATGTTTTTATTGCTGTTATAAATTGCAACTCTATACTCAGTGTGGTGGTCATGTGTGGCATCCCATGACATGTGGAAAGCAAGTAGAAAGGAGGGGATAGGTCTGGCACCAAAGTTCAGGACACTGACCCTATGGCAGAGAATGGCCAGAGGCTCTAAGGCAGGGAACAGAACAGACCAGGAGGACAGCACTGACATTGGAGTTTCCCATAACTGGAGCCCAGTGACAAATCTGGGTAGCCAGCCTGGGAAGGGAGGGAAAGGATGGTTTGCATCTGGAACTCTGGCTATGAAGACTATGGTGTAACCTTCTTGAGAACAACAAGCATCTTGTGTTCACTGCTTTAGCCCTGGTGCCCAGAGCAGTGCCTGACGTTATAACCAGGAGGTCTTAGTGCGTGTACCTAGGTGGAAGTCTTAAGTCCAGTGAGACAGTGTGGGAAGGAGAGAAGGAGGGTTGTTCCTGTGAGGAAAGGGTCCCTGATCTGCCTGACAGTGAAGGAAATACAGAGAAAAGCATGGCTTTGCAAGAACCAGAGCTGTTCCCTGAGGCCCTATTTCTGTAACAGTGGCCTTTGTCCTGCCTAACTCCAGGACTGGTTTTAAGAACAGGGGTGAAATTGATCTGGGTGTCAGGAACGACTGCATACTCATGCGGATCTTCTCATTTAGTCCCCCCAACAAGGGTAGGCTCAATTACTGCTCTGTTTTATAAATGACTAAACCGAGGCATGGGCAGATTATTTAATTTGCTCACAATTAAGACTATTAAGTGGTAGCTAAAATTTAAACCCAAATTTGTCTTCAAAGCTTGGCTGCTTCTTAAAAGACAACTCTGCTTTCAAGTAGCTATCAGAACAAGCATGTACATAGTAAGGGCCTCACAGGGAGGAATGGTATTTAGACTCATGGTAAAGAATCAGCCTGCCAGTGCAGGAGATGCAGAAGATGCAGTTTTGATCCTTGAGTCAGGAAGATCCCAGGGAGGAGGAAATGGCAACCCACTCCAGTATTCTTGCCCGGAAAATCCCATGGACAGAGGAGCCTGGAAGACTACATTCCTTGGGGTTACAAAGAGTCAGACACAACTGAGCATGCATGCATGCATGCATAACAGAGTTGGTTCTAAATTGGTTGTACAGAGGCAGAGAGTGGTGCTGTCCAGGGCTGAACAATCAGAGATGTCTTAACACAGGACCCCCAGGAGTGAAGAGCTGGAAAGGCTGAGGGAGCAAAATGGTGGCTGACCAAGGGCACAGATCATGGAGCATGTAGAATCCACACACAGAGATTTAGCCCGTGACTTATTACCATAATTAATGATTTGTTGTTTTCTTTCAAATGAAAATTAGTTTGTCAGATGTAGTAATTGAGGACACTAATTACACATAGCTACACAGGGCCTGCCCCAGGCAAAATTGAATGTCTTTGGTTTTGATTTGTTACCTCCTTTCTTGGCAGCATTTCCTTCCTCTCACAATTCCTTTATGTACCCTCACATGCCCAGGATTTTATGCTGCCTTTATCTTTTCCTTCCAGAAGAAAATTGATGTAATAAATGAGCTCATAATAGAGTTGGTTGGCAATTTAATAAATTCTACTGCCTGGAAATTTTTGTATTTACAAAAGAGATCTTACCACATGTGATGTGGTATCCTGGATTGGATTATTATGGGGTGGAAGGAGATTGCTATAAGAAAAATCTGAATGCTAATTTCTAAGTATTGACAAATGTACCAGGATTATGTGAAAAGTTAGCATTAGGGGAGTTGAATGAAGAGTGTATGGGAGCTCTCTTGTGCTGTCTTGGCCACTTTTCCATAAATCTAAAATAACCCCCAAATAAAACATTTAAAGTAGCAAAGGGACCTTGTAGAAAGATCAATTACTATTCAAAGGAATAAATCTCTATTTAAGAATTTCAGGCGTGCAGGTCCTATCATATGGGTATGTAAAGATGCCTCTATAGCTGTGGACCCATTTGCTTTCCACAGATCCTTAGCTTATTTAACCATTGAATGTTTCTGTTTTGTATATTTTGGATGCTTTGACTGGTATCCAGTATAAGAGGTTTGTTTCTGTTCTTTTCACTGCCATCATGATGCTAAAAGGCAAAAACCAAGCTGAGAATTAAAACTGCAGAACAAGAAGCAGATCGTCCTTTCTTTCCTCTGCGGGGAGGGGTGATTTATTCCAGCAATCTGAATTAGACAAACACTAATTGATGTGCTGGGAGATAATTTAGAAAAACCAAGGTCACTGAATTGCCACTGTTATAAAATATCAGAAGGAAAATAAATTCACTTGGGCTTTCAAATACTCACATAGGGTTTGTTCTTTATCTATTGACAACATGGAAATCAGTAGTCTTTATATGACCTAATTTAAAGGGATAAGTGCTTGACTACATATACTTAGTTCAGTGTTCCAAAAGAATTTACTGTGTATAACTCCAGGGACATTAAAATTAGATAAAGAGTTTAAAAACATGATTTCCCTCTTGGAAAAGGTAGACCAACTAGTTGGCACCGTGTCAGATGAGAGACAACAGAAGCTTGTTCTATTATTTATACAAATTGACTGGTTTGGCAGTTGCTACAGCAATGAGCCATAATGAACTATAGAAAAACAAAAATGTGATTTCTTCACCATTATACAAAAATGGAATATTCACAAGAAGGCAGAGAATGACATTATAAGAACCCAAACTGTATCAAAATAGTCTTCCTTGTGGCTGTTTTATCCAGAATATAATTCAAATAGTAGGCAAAATTGTAATGATGTGCCATCATTTTTGTGCTATTAATCAGGGGGCAGTGCCTTGTAATTCCAAAGGAATTTTAATATACTTATTTTCCATGACTGACTTCACTTTTAACTGTACTGACTCTGCTTTTGTTTGCGACGAAGGCTTTCTTTTAGCTTGAATTCCTGAGAGTGGATGATCTTCCTAGCAAAGGGAGAAAAAGTATTCTGACTAATATAATTCAACTTGAAAATACCTGGTTTTCTGATTAGTTTACTTAATTTCCTTTGCGTGGTTAGGGAATCCATGCGCTTTGTGACTTGACTTTGAACTTTCGTGTTTTACCTTATATTTTCATGAACTTCCTTTTATCCACACTGGGTTTTCTCCAACAATATTGTGTTGAATTCCAGGAAAAGCCTTTAAAACAAAAACACTACACACTTCAACTTCCCCATCCCCAAGGCTATGTTAGTCAAAGAGTAAACTCACAGAAAATGTGAGTCAGACAAAACAATTTTCCTAGAGCTGAGACTTGGCGTGAGCCAGCAAGGGCCATTTATACAGACATCTACTGCAGAATGTGTGTCAGACCTTACTTTTCTCTTTTGCCCGAAGCAATACAGGAAACTAGTTACAACTGTTCCACAGAAACCGACTTCAATAGAAAATTCTACTTGGCATTAGAGTATATTATATATAATTAAACTCCTAGACATAAGCCAAATCTGAAATATTTGTCATTGTATAAATGTCAAAATGAATGATACTCAGTGTGGTAAATGGAAGGTTCAGTGTGAATATTGTAATTCTGCTATGGGCTGAATTCTTACAAACCTATGCACCAGTGAATCTTAACTGGGGCAATTTTGCCTATGCTCCCAGGGGACATTTGACAATGTCTGGAAACATTTTTCTGTCATACCTGGCATCTGTTAATTAGAAACCAGAGATGCTACTAAATATACTGCAATACATAGACCAGCCTGCTGCCACAAAGAATTGTCCAGCTCAGATGTCAGTAGTGCTGACACTGAGAAATCCTGCCCATACACCAGGTTGTGAATGACTGTCCCAGGGACAACTCTAAAAATATAGCATTTCATACAGTTTGGGGTTAATAGGGAAATTCTACTTTACTACAAAATTATTCTTTCTGGCTAATGTTGTGAGTTAAATATACATGTGATCCCCATCTACAGAAGATGGTGGAAAATGGAAGGGAAAGGAGGGGTAGTCCTCTGCCATGACCAACAGGGTAAATTTTAACCTTTACTAAAGGGTCTTTGGTTGGAGAAAGAAGGAATAAAATAATTTGCTGACAGTACTGGGTTGTTACCATAGTGGTACATTGCTGGCACTTAAGGAAAAACGTGTAACTGTTCAGACCAGCAGTTTAAAAGTCTGACTTTACATAGAGTCACCTGTCGCTGAGCCTTCTACCTAGAGATTCTGAATTTTTTTTAAAGATTTTTATTCTATATTGGGGTATAGTTGACTTGCAGTATTGCATTTCAGGTGTATAGGAAAGAGATTCAGTTATACATATACATGTATCTATTCTTTTTCAGATTCTTTTCCCATTTAATTATTTCAGAATGTTGATTTTTTTATTTTAATTGGAGGCTAATTATTTTACATTATTGTATTGAGCAGAGTTTCCTGTGCTATACAGTAAGTCCTTGTTGGTTATCTATTTTACTTCATTATTTTAAATTCTTGGATAGGATCTAACAATCTGTGTATTTTTAAAGCTTCCAATTTATGGATGCACTAATCTAAATGGTTTAGAATCTGCCTTTTTTTATAATATGGAGTATTATTTATTTTAGATAAACAGAACAGAAGGCAGGTATCGATTGTTTTACCATCTGGAAGTAACTTACCGTCTAGAACAGGGATTGGTACACTACAGTCCCTGGTCCAAATCCAGCTACCTACATGTCTTTTTTTTGTTTTGTTTTGTTTTTTTTTTTTTAGAATCAGCCTTTATAAACACCCTTAAAAAAAGAAAAAAAACTGTCCAGCAAGATTTCGTTTTTCCTACCCATGATGACCACTGCCATTCTTACTGTCTATCCCATCTCTGTTCCCTTTTGCCTGCCCTAAAAATGCACCTGCCTGAGTCTTACACTTGGCAGTGATTTTATGCTTCTCACTGAGCCCACTGTCTGTTTTTTGATTAGGTTAGTAAGTGGTTCTTGTTAGATTTGTGCTGAAATTTGTGCTATTTCAAAATCACACTCACAGTAACAGAACTGTTGAAATCACCAGGAATCTCACTTGTACACTCCACACAGCTACCCACAGTACTGGAATTTACTTGAAACACTAAAGAGAGTCAGTCTAAAATGATTCTTTGTTGACCTAAAAGAGTATATTTCTAGATGAGGAGGGCACAGGAAAAAAAAAATCAGCCTTCATCCAGCCAACATCCTAAGCATTCACTGTGCTTACTTCAATAGTGTGATTTTTTTTTTTTTTAATGGTACACATGACTGCTTTTGAATGTACTTGTGAGAGTTGTAGTTTGGCCCTGAACAGAGCCAAAGGGCTTTGCTATAAGTATGTGAGACAATTTAAGGGGACTTTCGATTAATCATTACATCAATAATTTAATGTGTTTTCTTTCATCTAAATGTGTCCTGAGGCAGGTAAGAGAAGCACTACTTATACATTGCAAACGAAAATTTATTCTCTCCCTGGGCTCAAAGTTGCATGTAATATGCAGAAATTAAACTTTGGTTTAATTGAAATTTGGTTGCAGTTTGAGGCTTTATAGTTTCCTTGGGCCACCTATTGCATTTTTTAAATGAAGCATTGAAGGACGGCATCTTTAAAAAATTACTAATTTAGCTCTGTTCTCTGAATGTTTCAAGCAACAAGACATTTCTTTCTGTCCATTAAAACATCATTCTTAAGAAAATAGAAATAACCCCCAAAACACTCATGATTAATAACGATTATAGTTTCCCAGGTGGCTCAGTGGTAAATAATCTGCCTGCCAATGCAAGAGCCATGAGAGATGTGGGTTCGCTCCCTGGGTCAGAAATCCCCTGAAGAAGGAAATGACAACCCACTCCAGTCTTCTTGCTTGGAAAATCCCATGGACAGAGGAGCCTGTGAGCTACAATCCACAGGGTTGGGAAGAGTGGGATATGACTGAGAATGCACACATACTTCTGTTTACAGTTCTGTTGTACTGGGTACTCTGCTTGCTCCCTCGCTCCACATGCCTATCTGTTATTAGCTTGGACTTCCCAAGTGGCTCAGTGGTAAAGAATCTTCCCACCTCTCCTGTTGCCCATTTTTAAATTGGTTTAATTTTCTTTTACTATTTTAAGAGTTGTATGTGTATGTGTGTGTGTATAGGATACAAGTGTCTTATCAGATACAAGAATTGTGGATATTTTCTCTCATTCTTTAGATTGTCTTTTTACTTTCTTGATGGTATTCCTTGTTGCACAAATTTTTAATTTTGATGAAGTCCAATTTATTTTCTTTTTTGCTTGCATTTTCATGTATTTGAAAAAGCATTGCCAAATATATGATCATGAAAGAAGTACCTGTGTGCTTTCTTAAAGAGTTTTTAGTTTTAGCTGTTATATTTAGTTTTATAGTTTTAGCTGTTATATTTAAGTCTGAAATCCATTTTTTTTAGTTTTTTATTTTTTTAATTTTAAAATCTTTAATTCTTACATGCATTCCCAAACATGAACCCCCCTCCCACCTCCCTCCCCATAACATCTCTGTGGGTCATCCCCATGCACCAGCCCCAAGCATGCTGTATCCTGCGTCAGACATAGACTGGCGATTCAATTCTTACATGATAGTATACATGTTAGAATGCCATTCTCCCAAATCATCCCACCCTCTCCCTCTCCCTCTGAGTCCAAAAGTCCGTTATACACATCTGTGTCTTTTTTCCTGTCTTGCATACAGGGTGAATTCCATTTTGAGTTAAGTTTTTAATATGGTGTGAGGTAGGGGTCCAACTTCATTCTTTAACAAGTGGGTGTTCAGTTCACTGAACACTGTTTGTTGAAAAGACATCTTCCCTCAAAGAATTGTCCTGGCTCCTTTGTCTAAAAGTAATTAACCATAATGTGAAAGTTTATTTCTAGACTCTCAGTTCTATTCCAGTGATATGTATGTCTCTTCTTATGGCAATATTACACTGTCTTGAATATTGTAAGTTTATAGTAAGTTTTGAAAGGAAGAAGTATAAATCCTCTAATTTTATCATTTTTATCAGGATTATTTTGACTCTCTCAATTCCTTGAATTTCTGCTTGAACATAAGTATCAGCTTACAAAATTGTTAGAAGTACATAGTTCGAATTTTCGTAGGAATTGGGTTGAATCTATAGATCAACTTGGTTATTATTTAGCCATCTTAACAACATTAAGTCTTCTGATCAATGATCGTGGGATTTCTTTGCATTTATTTGGATCTCCGCCACCCCAGTGATGTTTTGTGTTTTGTCATGTGCAAGACTTACACTTATTTTGTTAATTTTTTTCTAAGTATTCTATTCTTTTTGCTGCCATTTTAAGTGGAATCTTTCTTAAATTTTACTTTCAAGTTACTCATTAAGAATGCATAGAAAAACAAGTTATTTTTGTATATTGGTCTTTTAGCTGCAACCTTGATGGACTTTACATGAAAAGTTCCCTTGGTATTTCTAATTTTCTTAAAGAGATCTCTAGTCTTTCCCATTCTGTGTTTTTCTCAATTTGTTGGCACTGATTACTGAGGAAGGCTTTCTTATCTCTCCTTGTTAAGCTTTGGAACTCTTCATTCAAATGGGTATATCTTTCCTTTTATCCTTTGCTTTTCACTTCTCTTCTTTTCACAGCTATTTGTAAGCCCTCCTCAGACAGGCAGTTTGCTTTTTTGCATTTCTTTTTCTTGGATATGGTTTTGATCCCTGTCTCCTGTACAATATCACGAACCTTTGTCCATAGTTAATCAGGCACTCTGTCTATCAGATCTAATCCCTTGAATCTGTTTGCCATTTCCACTGTATAATTGTAAGGGATTTGATTTAGGTCATACCTGAATGGTCTAGTGGAATTCCCTACTTTCTTCAATTTAAGTCTGAATTTGGCAATGAGAAGTTCATGATCTGAGCCACAGTCAGCTCCCGGTCTTGTTTTTGCTGACTGTATAGAGCTTCTCCATCTTGGCTGCAAGGAATACAGTCAATATGATTTCGGTATTGACCATCTGGTGATGTCCATGTGTAGAGTCTTCTCTTGTGTTGTTGGAAGAGGGTGTTTACTATGACCAATGTGTTCTCTTGGCAAAACTCTATTAGCCTTTGCCCTGCTTCATTCTGTACTCCAAAGCCAAATTTGCCTGTTACTCCAGGTATTTCTTAACTTCCTACCTTTGCATTCCAGTCCCCTATAATGAAAAGGACATCTTTTTGAGTGTTAGTTCTAGATGGTCTTCATGGAACCATTCAACTTCAGCTTCTTCAGCGTTACTGGTTGGGGTATAGACTTGGATTACTGTAATATTGAATGGTTTGCCTTGGAGACGAACAGAGACCATTCTGTCGTTTTTGAGATTGCATCCAAGTACTGCATTTCGGACTCTTGTTGACCATGATAGCTACTCCATTTCTTCTAAGGGATTCTTGCCCACAGTAGTAGATATAATGGTGATCTGAGTTAAATTCACCCATTCTAGTCCATTTTAGTTTGCTGATTCCTAAAATGTTGATGTTCACTCTTGCCATCTCCTGTTTGACCACTTCCAATTTACCTTGATTCATGGACATGACATTCCAGGTTCCTATGCAGTATTGCTCTTTACAGCATTGAACTTAACTTCCATCACCAGTCCTATCCACAACTGAATGGAGTTTTTGCTTTGGCTCCATCTCTTCATTCTTATTTGATAAAGGACAGAAACAGAATGGATCTAATAGAAGCAGAAAATATTAAGAAGAGGTGGCAAGAATACACCGAAGAGCTATACAAAAAAAGATTCAGGACCCAGATAATCACAATGGTGTGATCATTCACCTAGAGCCAGACATCCTGGAATGCGAAGTCAAATGGGCCTTAGGAAGCATCAGTACGAACAAAGCTAGTGGAGGTGATGAAATTCCAGTTGTGCTATTTCAAATCCTGAAAGATGATACTGTGAAAGTGCTGCACTCAATATGCCAGCAAATTTAGAAAACTCAGCAGTGGCCACAGGAATGGAAAAGGTCAGTTTTCATTCCAATCCTAAAGAAAGGCAATGCCAAAGAATGCCCAAACTACCTCACAATTGCACTCATCTCACATGCTAGTAAAGTAATGCTCAAAATTCTCCAAGCCAGGCTTCAACAGTACATAAACCATGAACTTCTAGATGTTCCAGGTGGATTTAGAAAAGGCAGAGGAACCAGAGATCAAATTGCCAACATCTTCTGGTTCATCAAAAAATCAAGACATTTCCAGAAAAACATCTACTTCTGCTTTATTTCTATGCCAAAGCCTTTGACTCTGTGGATCACCACAAACTGTGGAAAATTCTGAAAGAGATGGGAATACCAGACCACCTGACCTGCCTCTTGAGAAACCTGCATGTCAGGAAGCAACAGTTAGAACTAGACATGGAACAACAGACTGGTTCCAAATAGGGAAAGGAGTATGTCAAGGCTGTATATTGTCACCCTGCTTATTTAACTTATATGCAGAGTACATCATGAGAAACGCTCGGCTGTAGGAAGCACAAGCTGGGATCAAGATTGCCAGGAAAAATATCAATAACTTCAGATATGCAGGTACACCACCCTTATGGCAGGAAGTGAAGAACTAAAGACCCTCTTGATGAAAGTGAAAGAGGAGAGTGAAAAAGTTGGCTTAAAGCTCAACATTCAGACAACTAAGATCATGGCATCTGGTCCCATACTTTGATGGCATCTGGTCCCATACTTCATGGCAAATAGATGGGGAAACAATGAAAACAGTGATAGACATTATTTTTGCGGGCTCCAAAATCACTGCAGACAGCGACTACAGCCATGAAATTAAAAGACGTTTGCTCCTTGGAAGAGTCTATGTTCGATGCAGGATGCTTGGGGCTGGTGCACAAGGATGATCCAGAGAGATGATATGGGGTGGGAGGTGGGAGGGGGGTTCATGTTTGGGAACTCGTGTACACCGGTGGTGGATTCATGTCAATGTATGGCAAAACCAATACAGTATTGTAAAGTAAAATAAAGTAAAAATAAAAATTAAAAAATAAATAAAAAATAAAGAGAAAAGTTATGACCAACCTAGATAGCTTATTTAAAAGCACAGGCATTACTTTACAAACAAAGGTCCATCTAGTCAAGGCTATGATTTTTCCAGTAGTCATGTATGGATGTGAGAGTTGGATTATAATGAAAGCTGAGCACCGAAGAATTTATGCTTTTGAACTGTGGTGTTGGAGAAGACTCTTGAGAGTCCCTTGGACTGCAAGGAGATCCATCCAGTCCATCCTAAAGGAAATCAGTCCTGAATATTCAGTGGAAGAACCTATGTTGATGCTGAAACTCCAATACTTTGGCCACCTGATGTGAAGAACTGACTCATTTTAAAAGACCCTGATAATGGTAAAGATTGAAGGCAGGAGAAGAAGGGAATGACAGAGGATGGGACATTTGGATGGCATTACTGACTCAAAGGACATGAGTTTGAGTAAACTCTGAGAGTTGGTGGTAGACAGGGAGGCCTGGCGTGCTGTAGTCCATGGGGTTGCAAAGAGTCAGATGTGACTGAGCGACTGAACTGAACTGATGAACTTATTTATTATTACTAATTCTAATAATTTACTTGTGGATTCATTAGATTTTTTTGTAAACAAGATCATGCCATTCACAAATAGAGATGTTTTTACTTCTTATTTTTCAATCTAGATATCTTGTATTTTGTTTTCTTGCCTGATTATCCAGGCTAGAACCTCCATTACAGTGTTGAATAAAAGTGGCAGGAACAGAATTCTTGTCTAGATAAAAAATAATATTCTCAGAAAATTTTGAAAGCATGAGAACATGAAAATGATGCATTTCTTTTCTTGATTTGAAAATTCTTTAACTTCCTTTTTCTGGAAGCTTTCACTATCTTCTCTTTGTCCTGTTGTTTTCAGTTTCTTGATAATGTGTAGGGCGAAAAGGAAGTAGATGATAGTTTAGTTCTTCATGCCAGCGGTTTCTCTCCATCTTCCTGTTTTCAGCTCTGCATATTATACCTCATATCTAAATTCCAGACACTCACTGATTCAATATTTCTAGAGAATAAGACTCAGATTTATTAAATTTTCCTAAAATTCTTTCCATGTCACTCACATAAATGTTTAACTGACAAATCTGTATTCTCAAACTGCCATAGGAATTATTACCTGTAATCATCTGAATCAAGTGATATTTAACAGCTAGAGATAAATATGATCTGAGGATTTGAAATGTTCACTGTGCATTTCCACTTCATGATTAAAAGTTAATTATGGCTAATAAAAGCATTGTCTATTTCCAATCAAGTTAGAAATCATGACAAGATATTATTTCCAAGTCCCTTTTTAGTCTACCCATATAATTGAGTTTAGGGCTTCCCAGGGGACTCACTGGTAAAGAATTTTCCTGCTAAACAGGAGATGCAAGTTTGATCCCTGAGTCGGGAAGATCCCCTGTAGAAGAAAATGGCAACCAACTCCAGTATTCTTGCCTGAGAAATCTCATGGACATCGGAGCCTGGTGGGCTACAGTCCATGGGGTCACAAAAGAATTAGGCGTGACTTAGTGACTAAACAACAACAACATAATTGAGTTTGTTGTTATTGTTCATTCACTAAGTTGTGTCTGACTGTTGGTGACCCCATGGATTGCACCACACCTGGCTTCCCTGTCCTTCACTGTCTCCCAGAGTTTGCTCAAAGGCATGTCCGTTGAGTCAGTGATGTCATCCAATCATTTCATCCTCTGTTGTCCCCTTCTCCCCCGCCATCAATCTTTCCCAGCATCAGGATCTTTTCTAAAGAGTTGGCTTTTCACATCAAGTGCCAAAGTATTGGAGATTCGGCTTCAGCATCAGTCCTTCCAGGGAATATCCAGGGTTAATTTCCTTTAGGATTGACTGATTTGATCTGCTTGCTATCTGAGGGACACTCAAGAGTCTTCAGCACCACAGTTTGAAAACATCAGTTCTTTGGTGCTCAGCCTTCTTTATGGTCCAACTCTCACATACATTCATGACTGCTAGGAAAACCATAGTTTGGAAATTATTTCATGTGGAAAATTGTTAAAGGCTTTCACATCAGTGGGACCATATAGATATTTCAGAAAATAACTCTGATATATACTGAAAACACAATACAGAAAAGGTTCCATAATAAATAGGTTGATAAAAAATATTCAATAAAATATGCAAGGACCTTTTTAAATCAATGAAAAAAATTTAAATTCCCACTTGAATTATGGTCCAAAATTAAATTTTGGTCCATATACCAAAATAAATTCCAGATGGATAGAAAAAATTGCCAAAAGAATATGAAAGCAAGCATCTTTTTAACTGAGTTTAGAATGGGAAAGAGCTTCTAAGCATGAAAACCCTGGAAAAAAATTAAAAGGCAATAGATCAAAATATTTGATTATATAAAATTTTTAAACTTTTGAAAATAAAAATCATAAAGACAGTAAAAGACTAATTATAAACTACATAAAAAGTGTTGACAACAAGTATAATGTGTAGTTAATAGCCTTAACATTTAAAGAGCTCTTTAGTAACTCAGAAAAACACTACAACCTATAGCAAAGTTGGCAATGACATGAGTAGATCATTCCCAAAGCTGAAAAATATAATCACCAAATATGCAAAATATCCTCACTAATAATCAATGGGATACAAATTAAAAGTAGCATGACATCCATCTTTGAAATGAAAATTAATAAACTGGTAATGTTTATTGCTGGGCTTCCCTGATGGCTCTAGTGGTAAAGATCCCACTTGCCGTTGCAGGAGACATAAGAGATGTGGGTTCAACCCTAGGTGGAGAAGATCCCCTGAAGGAGGGCATGGCAACCCACTCTAGTATTCTTGCCTAGAGAATCGCTATGGACAGAGGAGCCTGGTGGGCTACAGTCCAAAGGGTCGCAAAGAGTTGGACATGATTGAAGAGATTTATCACGCACACGTTTATTATCACCAGAGCTGTTGTGGCATGGGGACTCTCTGGGACACTAATGGGGTCATGTGCCTTTTCTTAAATGGTATTTGGAGTTATGACTTTCGTATTTATGCCCTTAAGTCCGTTGTACAAGTCCTTGAAATCCCTCTTAAAATACAAAATATGCTGAAAATGTTGAACTCAGAGAAACAATAGAATGGCAGTTGCCACATGTCGTGGTGTAAGGAAAATGGGGAAATATCTGTCAAGGTGTATAAACTTCCAGTTAACCAAATGAATGAGTTCTGGGGGTCTAATGTACACATGGCAGTTATAGCTAACAACACTGTATGTGTATTTGAATGCTGCCAAGAGAGTAGATCTTAAGCATTTTCACCATAGAAAAATATGAAAATTATGGACAGGATTGAGATTAGTTAATGCTATGATGGTGATCACTTTGCAATATATAAATGTATCAAATTAACACCTTTAACACCTTAAACTTATGCAGTGTTTTGTGTCAGTTATATCTCAGTAAAGCTGGAGGTAAAAGCTAAAGATATGATCAAATGTTATTTTATTATTTAAGATATTAAAAAAGAAACAAAATTCCAACAACAGTATAATAAAGAAATTATGATACAGCTATACAGTAGATTATTATTTAGCTTTTGAAAATCTTGTTCCAAAAATATTTAATGAAATAAAAACTACTTACAACACATAATTAGTATAAAGGAAGATAAGTATAAAGGAATATAGCATGACTGACTCAATGGACATGGGTTTGAGCAAACTCCAGAAGATAGGGAAGGACAGGGAAACCTGGCATGCTGCAGTTCATGGGGTCACAGAGTCAGACATGACTTACTGACTGAATAGTAACAATAACATAAAGGAATATGACTACTTTTAAGCAAGTGATTTTCTAAAAATCTTGACCCAGAGAGATGTTATGGGGAGGGAGGTGAGAGGGGGGTTCATGTTTGGGAACGCATGTAAGAATTAAAGATTTTAAAATTTAAAAAATAAAAAAAATTTAAAAAAAATAAAATAAAAATCTTGATACTCATAGACTAATTTTAAAAACTAGATGGGTATATAGTTCTCTAAAATGTTAATACTGATTATCTCTCCTAAGTATGAATATGAGTAATTTAAGTTTTACATTGGTACTTTCCTGTATTTTAAATTTTTCATAATATGCACAAATTGTTTTTAGAACAGAAAAATTATCAAACACTGTTACCTATGAGAGAGGCTTGCATTATAATTTGTTTCCTCCAAAATAACCATTATATATACTTTGTCAGGATTTCTTTTTTTTTTCAGGATTTCTTTATAAAAATATTAGTATTATATCAATACACTAGTATTTTCTTAATTATTGTGATTAATTAACTAAGTTAGAAATCCTGTCATTCCTAATCTAGATTGGAAAAGAAGAAGTAAAACTCACTTTTTGCAGATGATAAGATACATAGAAAACCCTAAAGACGCCACCAGAAAATTGCTAGAGGTGATCAATAAATAAAGCAAAGTTGCGGGATATAAAATTAATGCACAGAAATCTTTTCTATTTTTATATACTAACAATGAAACATCAGAAAGAAATTAAGAAAATAATCCTATTCATCATTGCAACAAAAAGAATAAAATACCTAGGAATAAACCTATCTAAAGAGACAAAAGACCTGTATGTAGAAAACTATAAGATACTGCTGAAAGGAACCAAAGATGGAGAGCAAATGGAGAGATATATACCATGTTCCTGGAGTGGAAGAACGAATATTATGAAAATAATAGCAGATACTATCCAAAGCAATCTACAGATTGAAGGCAATCCCTATCAAACTACCAATGATATTTTTTCACAGAATTAGAACAAAAATTTTCACAATTTGTACAGCAACACAAAAACACTTGAATAGCCAAAGCAATCTTGAGAAAGAATGGAGCTGGAGGAATCAACTTACCTGACTTTAGACTATACTACAAAGCTACAGTCATCAAGACAGTATAATACTGGCACAAAAACAGAAATATGGACCAATAGAACAAGATAGAAAGCCCACAGATTAAACCCACACACCTGTGGGCACCTTATCTCTGACAAAAGAGGCAAGAATATACAATGGAGAAAAGGTAGTCTCTTCAGTAAGTGGGCTGGGAAAACTGGACAGCCATGTGTAAAAGAATGAAATTGGAACACTTCCTAACACCATACACAAAAGTAAACTCAAGATGGATTAAAGACCTAGATGTAAGACCAGAAACTATAAAACTCTTAGAGGAAAACATAGGCAGAACACTCTTTGACATAAATCACAGCAAGATCCTCTATGACCCACCTCCTAGAGTAATGGAAATAAAAACATAAATAAACAAATGGGACCTAATTAAACTTAAAAGCTTTTGCATAGTGAAGGAAACTATAAATGAGGTGAAAAGACAACCTTTAGAAATAATAGCAAATGAAACAGCTGATGAAGGATTAATCTCCAAAATACACAAGCAGTTCATTCAGCTCAATACCAGAAAAACAAACAGCCCAATCAAAATGTGGGCAGAAGACCTAAACAGACGTTTCTCCAAGGAAGACATACAGATGGCTAATGAACATATGAAAAAATATTCAACATTGTTCATTATTAGAGAAATGGAAATTAAAACCTCAATGAGGTTATCACTTCATACCAGTCAGAATAGCCATCAGAAAAATCCACAAACAGTAAATTCTAGAAACGGTGTGGAGAAAAGGGAACCCTCTTACACTGTTGGTGGGAATGCAAATTGATACAGCCACTATGGAGAACAGTATGGTGACACCTTCAACAACTAGGAAAAAACTACCATAAGACCCAACAGTCCCACTACTGGACATACGTACACTGAGGAAACAGTAACTGAAAAAGCCACATGTGCCCCAGTGTTCATTGCAGCACTGTTTACAGTAGTGAGGGCATGGCAGCAACCTATAAGTCCATTGACAGACGAATGGATAAAGAAGTTGTGGTACATACACACAATGGGATATTACTCAGCCACAAAAAGAAACACATTTGACTCAGTTTTAATAAGGTGGATGAATCTAGAGCCTAATATACAGAGTGAAAGTCAGAAACAGAAAAAAAAAACAAAAAACAAATATTGCATATTAAGGCATATATATGAATATATGTTGCTCCATGGCAGCAATGGAAATGCATACATAGAAAACAGACTTGTGGACCCAGAATGGGAAGGAGAGGATGGGATGAACTGAGAGAGTAGCACTGAAACATATATATTACCATATGTAAAATTAAATAGCCAGTGGAAGTTTGCTATATAATGCAGGGATCTCAAACCTGGTGCTCTGTGATAGCCTAGAAGGGTGGGATGAGGGTGGGAGGTAGGAGGGTATTCATGGCTGATCCATGTTGATAGATGGCAGAAACCAATATAATATTGTAAAGCAATTATCTTCCAGTTAAAAATAAATTAATTTAAAAAAAGAAATCCTGTCCTTCCTTAGAGCTGTCATCAGCTTTGTCTAAGCCATGAAATATTTTAATTTATAGCTTTTTTAAAAAAAATCCTAAATTGTATAGGATATATGTCTTCTAAATCTTTTTCAAATTCGTGCTGTATTTTCCAAAATGATCTGTCAGAACATCATCATAATTCCTCACATTTTTTTCAGTCTTTCACAGAGTTGATCTCTCCTAATTTTCACTACAGCCCTGAACAAGAAGTAGTGTAAGTTTTTAATGACAATCCACTCTAGTATTCTTGCCTGGAAAACCTCATGGGCAGAGGATGCTGGTAGACTATAGTACAAAAGTCATATACAATTGAGTACTCAAAGATAAACATTTGTCTGCGGTTGACATAAACTGTTGAGCTGTGGTGCCAACACACATCTTCTGATTCTAGATCTACCATTTGAACCTCAGAAATTATCCATTTCAGTCAGTTGATTTTATAGATTAAGAAAATGAGACACAGAGAAGCTAAATGATACAGCCTCAGTTGCAGAATAAGTGCCAGACCTATGACAAGCTCCCCTTCTCTGTCTGAAACTAGTACTCTTTCGATCAGTCTCCTTCAGAGAAGAGACCTAAATGCTTAGCATTAATCTTTCAATAAATATACGAACTCCTTAATTCACTGTCGAATGGCTAACATAATTTTTAGTAAGATTTTCTTAGCATTGGTTCACTATTTTACCATTTCTGTCCTTGTGTTGCCTAAGGATGCCTCTGAGGCAAGTTGACACAGGCTTACTTAGTTAAAAGATTGTTTAAAATAGCAGAGCCACTCAAATACTTTTCTTTGATGATTTAAAAAGGTGGTATGAAAAACATTTTTGTATTGAAGTTTAGAAGGCATTTCTGGAACACAAGTGATTTAAGAATACTCTGGAAGATGTTACATCATAAAAACATGTAGCAATAGTAAGGCAAATACATGAGCTTATTTACTTTTATTGTTCTGTTAACTGATTTCTGGAATAAATCTTGCTTATAGTAATGTTTATCTTGACCACCTGACCTGTCTCTTGAGAAACCTATATGCAGGTCAGGAAGCAACAGTTAGAACTAGACATGGAACAGCACACTGGTTCCAAATAGGAAAAGGAGTACGTCAAGACTGTATATTGTCACCCTGCTTATTTAACTTATATACAGAGTACATCATGAGAAACACTGGGCTGGAAGAAGCACAGGCTGGAATCAAGATTGCCAGGAGAAATATCAATAACCTCAGATATGCAGATGACACCACCCTTTATGGCAGAAAGGGAAGAGGAACTAAAGAGCCTCTTGATGAAAGTGAAAGAGGAGAGTGAAAAAGTTGGCTTAAAGCTCAACATTCAGAAAACGAAGATCATGGCATCAGGTTCCATCACTCCATGGGAAATAGATGGGGAAACAGTGGAAACAGTGTCAGACTTTATTTTTTTTGGCTCCAAAATCACTGCAGATGGTGATTGCAGCCATGAAATTAAAAGACGCTTACTCCTTGGAAGAAAAGTTATGACCAACCTAGATAGCATATTCAAAAGCAGAGATATTACTTTGCCTGCAAAGGTCTGTCTAGTCAAGGCTATGGTTTTTCCAGTGGTCATGTATGGATGTGAGAGTTGGACTGTAAAGAAAGCTGAGCACTGAAGAATTGATGCTTTTGAACTGTGGTGTTGGAGAAGACTCTTGAGAGTCCCTTGGACTGCAAAGAGATCGAACCAGTCCATTCTAAAGGAGATCAGCCCTGGGATTTCTTTGTAAGGACTGATGCTAAAGCTGAAACTCCAATACTTCAGCCACCTCATATGAAGAGCTAACTCATTGGAAAAGACTCTGATCCTGGGAGGGATTCGGTGCAGGAGGAGAAGGGGATGACAGAGGATGAGATGGCTGGATGGCATTACCGACTCGATGGACATGGGTTTGAGTGAACTCCGGGAGTTGGTGATGGACAGGGAGGCCTGGCATGCTGCAATTCATGGGGTTGCAAAGAGTCGGACATGACTGAGCAACTGAACTGACCATCTATTATCACCTAACCAGCTTCCTCAGTGTTTCTTATGCAATAGCACATAGATTACTTTTTAAAGCATCTAACATTGTATGGTAAGCGGTAATGCAGACCAACCATTCATGTGTTTCACAAACATTTACTGCATGGATATAATATGTCAAGTACAAAAAAGACAGACAAAAATTCCTGTGCCTAGGGTACATGTAGCCTATTATAGAAGACACAATTCAAACTAATTCAAAATATACTTGCTGAGAACTGATCATCTGTCACCTGAGCAGACCAAGAAATATGAGCGCCTACCCCACTCCAGTACTCTTGCCTGGAAAATCCCATGGATGGGGTCGCTAAGAGTCGGACATGACTAAGCGACTTCACTTCCACTTTTCACTTTCACTCATTGGAGAAGGAAACGGCAACCCACTCCAGTGCTCTTGCCTGGAGAATCCCAGGGACAGGGGAGCCTGGTGGGCTGCTGTCTGTGGGGTCGCACAGAGTCGGACAAGACTGAAGCGACTTAGCAGCAGCAGCAGCATAAAGCAGGCTGATATCTCAGCGCTTCAACAGATTCATAATCCTTAAGGGTTTCTGAATAATTATTTAGTAGAGGCAGAGAGAACATGATCTTTTTAATACGAAAAGTTGTACATCGTTTTTGTTGTTTATAATCAAGGTTGTATTACTTGTGGTTTTCTGAACCAGGCTAATTCTTGATAAAACTCAAGCTCTTTTAGAATCTAGACAATAAAAAGTTCTTCATTTTTGATATGGAGTACCCCTCCATTCAGTTTTAGAAACATAGCACGTGAGTTGGGAGCCTCTGAAGATGTTTGGGACCTTGGTGTAATCCTTTTTGCTAATCAGTTCAGTCAGCCTTCCCTTCCTTTAAAATTCTGTGATCAATCCTGAGAAATTTGGCAGCTGTGCTTCTTTAAATAGTTGATGAGAGCAATCCTTTTGCACGCTGACAAAACAAAACATAGTTTTACCTGCTTGGAGATTATCTTCCCTCCCTAAATCCATTTTACTGTTGATTTACAAAGTAAACAAAGGATAAAACTCCACTAGTGATAAATGTTTGCTTGCCTTTAGTATTATACATCCCTGACTGTCAGTGCTTTTTAACCAAAATTATGGTTCTTTATTTCAATGCAGTGTCACATAGCAGTATTATTGAAAATACTTTAAGTGAGAATCAGGGTTTCAGTTACATTTGGTTTAATGCATACAACACCATCAGTCAGTTCAGTCGCTCAGTCGTGTCCGACTCTGCAACCCCGTGAATCGCAGCACACCAGGCCTCCCTGTCCATCACCAATTCCCGGAGTTCACTGCCAGATGAACATAGGCCATCTGTGTTTTGCCAGATTCCCATATATGCAGGCAGTGATGGTCATGTCATCACCCACTTCTCTTCTGGGAAACTGGTGAATTTCTTTTGATGTGTATAGTAAGATGTTCCCAGATATCAGAAAGGTAAAGTTGTTGTGGAAAAGGTATCAAAAGAGAAAAGAAGTTAGGATTTTAGGCCTGATCTCATGTCAGACTATCTCAATTCAAACTCCTACCTTGTCAATTGGACTTTCATTACTGAAATCTCTTTTCATACACTAAAAGTATCAAAATTCTTTACAGAAATAAAACACAAATACATACTTAAAAAAAATTATGTATAAAAGCAAAGAGTGTAACATCTATATGGTAAATGTCCTTTGGAAGAATTGTTTGGCATGGGTTGAATCTGTTGATTGTACAGAAAATGGCTTTTTTTCTTGTAGTAAGCCCAAACTTTTTTCCTTTTCTTTTTTTGTCTTTCTCTTTCTTTTCTTTTCCCCTTCCTTCTTTCCTTTTCTCTTCCTATCTCCTTTTCTTTCCTTCTCTTTTTCTTTTTTTCCACCCAAAGACCTTCAAACTACATTTACAGTTGGAATTTACTCTTTGGAAAATTCCCATAACTGGTTCCATATGCAGAATGCTTCTGAACTTCTTTCAGTGATAAATGTTAGATGAGGAATATCATTCATGGAATTTTCTTTAGTTATGCCTTGCTCACTTTTTAATGGAAGTTAAACTCTATTATAAACAATGATCTTTCTTTTCAATGATTTCCTGTTAAATTTTCAGAAAAAACTATTTCATTCTTATATATCAGTGCTAGTGCTCCATTCCAGAAATCTGACTATAGGCCAACTATCTCTCTTCTTGAATAGACAAGGATATTTTGTTGCACTGAAAGGTCTTTAATCTATATTTCAATTAAGCATGTTGTTAAAATTTCAAAGACAGACAAAGCCTTTGATAAAATTTTTTCCAGGTTCAGAGATACGTGTATTCACAACATCTTATTGTATGCTGAGGCAATCAATTCCTTTTCAATCTGATTAACTGTCCATAATATTAACCTTTCAGTACAGATTACAGTGACTTAGCCTTGGTCCCTGGTGGCTCAGAGATTAAAGCGTCTGCCTCCAATGCAGGAGACCCAGGTTTGATCCCTGGGTCCGGAAGATCCCCTGGAGAAGGAAATGGTAACCCACTCCAGTATTCTTGCCTGGAGAATCCCATGGACGGAGAAGCCTGGTAGGCTACAGTCCATGGGGTTGCAAAGAGTCAGACACAACTGAGTGACTTCACTCACTCACTCGCTCAGTGTTAATTTATTGTTGGTTAAGGTTCTTCCCTGGTAGCTCAGACGGTAAAGCATCTGCCTACAATGCGGGAGATCTGGGTTTGATCCCTGGGTCAGGAAGATCCCCTGGAGAAGGAAATGGCAAGCCACTCCAGTATTCTTGCCTGGAAAATCCCATGGACCAAGGAGCCTGGTAGGCTACAGTATATGGAGTTGCAAAGAGTCGGACACAACTGAGCGACTTCACTTCTTCACTTCAAGGTCAGGCAGTCATGAATGAATGTGCTTCTTTCCATGTTGTTTCAATTTATAAGAATAACTGTGAAAAGAAAGGCCTGGGCTGCAAGTCATGTCACCTTAAATTACGAAGTCCTTAAGTCAGGGGCTTCCCTTGTGGCTCAGCTGGTAAAGAATCTGCCTGCAGAGATCTGGGTTCAATCCCTGGGTTTGGAAGATCCCCTGGAGAAGGGAAAGGCTGCCCACTCCAGTATTCTGGCCTGGAGAATTCCATGAACTGTATAGTCCATAGAGTCACAAAGAATCAGAAATGACTGGGTGACTTTCATTTCATTTTAGGTTAAGGCTAAGAAAAGAGGCTGTGTTATCCTTGGAGATGTCTAACACTACCCGGGAGGTCTAAGAAGGTTTTGTAAGGGAAAGAGATTTCTGGATAAATTTTAGAGGATGAAAAAAAGATTTTTGGCAAGAGTCTTCAGTGACAGGTGATAGGATGTGAAAAACTGGGGAAGGAGTGGCATGAAAGAAACCAGGCATTCTAGAACCTGTGAAGACTACTCTGTGGCTCAATTACAAGGTGCCATGGAAGGTGAAGCTAGACATACTAGGCAGGGACCAGATCCTAAAAAACCTTTTAGGTCATTCTAAGGAATCTGACAGACTCCTTTAAGTGATGGAGAGCCACAGAAGGATGTCAAGCAGTTTTAGAAAGAAAACTCACACAGTGTGAAAGCTGTGACTGCATGGGGATGAATCTGGAAAGAGATTCCAATCAAGAGAGTGCACATTGTCCTAGGTTGAAAAATGATTCTTTTTTAAATGATTCTTAGGTTAATCTGGGAGCAAATTGATTTGTGAAATAATGAAACAGTACACTTGGGTAGGTGTTATAGCAACTATACTAAAACTCCTTTTCAGTCCTGTTTTGGAAACTTGATGGCAATATTCAGAACAGAAGCAAATTGTGAGCTGAAAATTGTTTTGATTCACTCATATGTTCATCTGCCATTATGACAGATGCCTTGTGGGGAATTAATTTCTTTTTAATTAACTATTTCTACTATTCCAAAAGCTTGAAATCTATTTAGGTAGAGAGGCTATAAGTATCTTAAGAGTAAATGTTGTTATCTTTAAATAATAACTGTTGAGATTAACCCTGTCTTCATATAGAGAATCTGAAGCCTCAAGTAATTAAAGAAGTATGTATTCAGCTTATCAGTGGCAGCTCCCTGTGGTCACCCACTCATCTTTCTGATTCCAGGGACTGTGAGCTCCAGGTTCGTACATCACCACAACACACACTCACTGTTAAATGGCTTGGGCAGGCTACTAGACAGTTGCTCTCTGAATGCAGTTAAAATTAGAATATGGTGGTTTTTTAAAACTCATAACAGAGGCTGTTTCAAACTCTGAATATGGTATCCATAATGAACTTTCTTCATCTGATAGAATCTATGGAGCTTTTCAAATGATATATCGTTAACAATCCCTCTAATTTTAAAATTACTTATTTAACAGGGATTCTTGTTGGCAAACTTGCTGTAGAAACCTATGCATCTCCCAAGAAGATAAGTACTAATTAGAAGCTTATTCAAGAAATTTGGTCTGCTCCCCAGAACACTGAACAATGAGGATATTTTCTGAACTCTTCTGAAAAATTACTGCTAATTATCGAAAATTAAGTTGCAAGTAGTACCAACATAGTTATTAGCATCTCAACTTTGATAGACTTCCTCCCAAAAGAGAGCTATAAATTGCATAATATAATTCTGAAAATAAATGCCTGTCACCATATACCATAGCTATATATTGTTACCAGTTCAGTTCAGTCACTCATTTGTGTCCTACTCTTTGCTACCCCATGGACTGAAGCACGCCAGGCCTCCCTGTCCATCACCAACTACCGGAGTTTACTGAAATTCACATCCATTGAGCCAGTCATGCCATACAACCATCTCATCCTCTGTCGTCACCTTCTCTTCCCTCTTTCCCTTTTTTCCCAAGAAGCAAGCGTCTTTTAATCCCATGGCTGCAGTCAGCATCTGCAGTGATTTTGAAGCTCCCCAAAATAAGCTCACTGTTTCCATTGTTTCCCCATCTATTTGCCATGAAGTGATGGGAACAGATGCCATGAGAAACTAAGAGTTTTCTGAATGTTGAGTTTTAAGCCAACTTTTTCACTCTCTTCTTTCATTTTCATCAAGAGGTTCTCCAGTTCTTCTTCGCTTTCTGCCATAAGGGTGGTATCATCTGCATATCTGAGGATATTGATATTTCTCCCAGAAATCTTGATTCCAGTTTGGGCTTCATCCAGCCAAGCATTTCTCATGAGGTACTCTGCATATAAGTTAAATAAGCAGGGTGACAGTATACAGCCTTGACATACTCCTTTCCCTATTTGGAACCAGTCTGTTGTTCCATGTCCAATTCTAACTGTTGTGTCCTGACCTATATTCAGATTTATCAAGAGGCAGGTCAGGTGGTCTGGTATTCCCATCTCTTTCAGAATTTTCACAGTTTGTTGTGATCCAAATAGTCAAAGTCTTTGGCATAGTCAATAAAGCAGAAGTAGATGTTTTTCTGGAACTCTCTTGATTTTTTGGTGATCCAGCAGATGTTGGCAATTTGATCTCTGGTTCCTCTGCCTTTTCTAAATCCAGCTTGAACATCTGGAAGTTAACAGTTCACATACTGTTGAAGCCTGGCTTGGATAAGTTTGAGCATTACTTTAGTAGCATGTGGGATGAGTGCAATTGTGCAGTAGTTGAGCATTCTTTGTCATTGCCTTTCTTTGGGATTGGAATGAAAACTGACCTTTTCCAGTCCTGTGACCACTACTGAGCTTTCCAAATTTGCTGGCATATTGAGTGCAGCACATTCACAGCATCGTCTTTTAGGATTTGAAATAGCACAACTGGAATTCCATCACCTCCACTAGCTTTGTTCACAGTGATGCTTTCTAAGGCCCACTTGATTTTGCATTCCAGGATGTCTGGCCTTAGGTGAGTGATCACACCATTGTGATTATCTGGGTTGTGAAGATCTTTTTTGTATAGTTCTGTGTATTCTTGCCACCTCTTTGTAATATCTTCTGCTTCTGTTAGGTTCATACCATTTCTGTCCTTTATGGAGTCCATCTTTGCAAGAAATGTTCCCTTGGTATCTCTAATTTTCTTGAGATCTCTAGTCTTTCCCATTCTATTGTTTTCCTGTATCTTTGCATTGATCACTGAGGAAGGCTTTCTTATCTCTCCTTACTATTCTTTGGAACTCTGGATTCAAATGGGTATATCTTTCCTTTTCTCCTTTGCCTTTCACTTCTCTTCTTTTCACAGCTATTTGTAAAGCCTCTGCAGACAACCATTCTGCCTTTTTGTATTTTCTTTCTTGGGTATGGTCTTGATCCCTATCTCCTGTACAATGTCACAAACCTCTGTCCATAGTTCTTCAGGCATGCCATTAGATCTAATCCCTTGAATCTACTTGTCACTTCCACTTTATAATTGTAAGGGATTTGATTTAGATCATACTTGAATGGTCTAGTGGTTTTCCCTACTTTCTTCAATTTAAGTCTGAATTTGGTAATAAGGAAGTTCATGATCTGAGCCACAGTCTTGTTTTTGCTGACTGTATAGAACTTCACCATGTTTGGCTGCAAAGAATATAATCAATCTGATTTTGGTATTGTCCATTTGTATGTCTGTTTTGGTGATATCCATTTGTAAAGTCTTCTCTTGTGTTGTTGGTGTTTGCTATGACCACTGTGTTCTCTTGGCAAAACTCTATTAGCCTTTGCCCTGCTACATTCTGTACTCCAAGGCCAAATTTGCCTGTTACCCCAGGTATTTCCTGACTTCCTACTTTTGCATTCCAGTCCCCTATAATGAAAAGGACATCTCTTTTGGGTGTTAGTTCTAGAAGGTCTTGTAGAAAGACAAATATATCATGGGTTAAAAATTGAAAGACATAACCTCTAGGGTCTTTTAACTCTCAATTACTGTGATTTTAGCAATTTTGGAATATATAAATATATGTTTATATTTAGATGTATTTATGTTTATACATTTATATTTTGACTATATATGTATATATTTAAATATATTTTATATAAATATATATTTCCATAAAATATTTGAAGTAAGTACTGTGCTTCTTCAGTAAACCACCATGAATTACTTCATTAACACTGAATGTGTTCAAAGTAGGCTTGCCCTTACTGAGGAAAATCACAGCCTGGGGCCTTCCATGTGTAAAAGTAATGGAACTTGGGTTCTTGGTGGTTACCTAGGCTTCTGCTTTTTCTTCCCCCTAAGATAAGGTGCTAAGTAGTAGACCCTTAAAGTCACCTAACCAGGCACCTATTGTAGGATGTGTATTTTAAAAATGTGATCTGAGGGATTTAAAGATTTGTATAGGAAGTGATGTACATGATGATTATTTGTCAATGCATATGTTTGTGTCCTTGTATCGTAGGACTTGGACAGTGGTGTAAATAAGCTTGGCATCCAGCATGTTTCTATTTGGTAGGAAATAAGAGAGATGCAAGGGATCCGGGGGCTGATGGAGGAAATGGGGCAGAGCTCAAAGGGAACTGTAGTGATCTGAATAGAAGCCAAAGGACTCAACCCTATGAGAGAAGTGATCAAGAGAAATTGACTGAAAAGTTGGAATAGAGAGCACAGTCTCTAGGAGGCATGGATTTAAAGATTAGGCCCAGAAAGCAGGGTCTCCTCCAAAAAAAAAAAAAAAAAAGATGGAAAACTACCATCAAGTCTTTGAATCAGATCAATGACAATTTAATGTAATACTTATAAAGTGAGATACATTATTTTCTTGGGCTCAAAAATCACTGCAGATGGTGACTGAAGCCATGAAATTAAAAAATCCTTGCTCCTTGGAAGAAAAGCTAATGATAAACCTAGTCAGTCAGTTCAGTTCCTCAGTCATGTCTGACTCTTTGAGACCCTATGGACCGCAGCACCTCAGGCTTCCCTGTCTATCACCAACTCCTGGAGCTTGCTCAAAGTCATGTCCATCAAGTCAGTGATGCCATCCAACAACCTTATCCTCTGTCATCCCCTTCTCCTCCTGCCTTCAATCTTTCCCAGCATCAGGGTCTTTTCCAGTGAGTAGTTCTTGGCATCAGGTAGCCAAAGTATTGGAACTTCAGTTTCAGCATCAGTCCTTCCAATGAATATTCAGGATTGGTTTCCTTTAGGATGGACCAGTTTGATCTCCTTGCAGTCCAAGGGACTCTCAAGAGTCTTCTCCAACACCACAGTTCAAAAGCATCGATTCTTCAGTGCTCGGCTTTTTGTATGGTCCAATTCTCACATCCATCCATGACTACTGGAAAAACCATAGCTTTGACTAGATGGACTTTTGTTGAAAAAAGTAATGTCTCTGCATTTTAATATGCTGTCTAGGTTTGTCATAGCTTTTCTTCCAAGGAGTAAGCATCTTTTAACTTCATGGCTGCAGTCACCATCTACAGTGTTTTAAAAGCAGAGATACTACTTTGCCGACCAGGTCTGTATAGTATAGTCACAGCTATGGTTGTTCCAATAGTCATGTATGGATATGAGAGCTGGACCATAAAGAAAGCTGAGTGCCAAAGAATTGATGCTTTTGAACTGTGGTGTTGGAGAAGACTCTTGAAAGTCCCTTGGACAGCAAGGAGATCCAACCAGTCCATCCTAAAGGAAATCGGTCCTGAATATTCATTGAAAGGACTGATACTAAAGCTGAAGTTACAATATTTTGGTTACATGATACAAAGAACTTACTCACTGGAAAAGACCCTGATGCTGGGAAAGATTGAAGGCAGGAGAAGGGAACAACAGAGGATGAGATGCTTGGATGGCATCACCGACTTGATGGACATGAGTTTGAGCAAGCTCCGGAAGTCAGTGAAGGACAGGGAAGCCTGGTGTGCTGCGTCCACAGGGTCACAAAGAATTGGACAAAACTGAATGACTGAACAACATAAAATAAGATCTTGACATTCAGACTGCCTGAGTTTGACTACTGACCTAGTACCAGTTACAAGATATTAAGCAGCTGAAACAATAGTTTTGTGTCCAAGGAAAATGAGGGTAATAGTACCTACCTATTAGCGTTGTTGTTGATATTAATTGACTTAATTTACATACAGCCCTTACAACAGATATAGAGCCCTTACATATATATATATGCATGATATATGTATATGTTTGCCTTATACTTACCTATATCAGTCACATTATTATTGTTACTACTTTTATTTCTCCCAAGCAGAGGACTTCTGATAATGACATTGAGCACATAGTGTGCTCATCAATCCAGTTTGAAACTGCTGAACCCTTTCTTCAAACAGAATTAAATACTTAGAACATATGTTAGAACCAGATGCTCTAGATGAATTAATGGTGCCTGAAGCATTTCCTGCTGCCCATCCCTTGGGCTCCCTTGGAGACCCCTGGGCACACTATAGAGCACATTTTGAAAACTACTGATGCAGTGAGAAGAATCCAAGGCTTGGAATCAAGACCTGAAATCAGGTTCTATCTGCCATTATCAGGCTATGTGACCTTCAGCAGGTGCGCCCTGGGCGTCTGTTTCTTGTAAAGAGTCAGAATAGTTCAATGGTTTTCAAACTTTTCTACTTCAAATCCCCAAGTATTCCAGGGAAGAATACCAGGAACTTTTGGAGACTGGGCCCTAGGGAGCATGCTAGCTGAAAAGAAGGAACCCAACAACTTCAAAAGCTGGAGCTCCCCTGTTCATATATAGGCGTTCTGTAATATTTGTTTGAAAAATGAGTACCACTGCTAAAGAAATTTTGACTAGATGATAAAAATTTATTCAGTTTTAATTGTTCTATAGTTCTTAGAAATTCATTCATTGAACCCCAGTAGCAAAATTAAGAGCATGAATGAAATTCTAAATCTGAGGAAACTGAGTAGTGGAGGAAGTGGCCTGGACTATTTACAGGGCTCTGTGCAGTGACCAGTGTATATACCAGTACCTCTGATTTCCAGCGAAAAGGCAGAACCTCTGTGACATGAATTTTATTTGAATACTTTGGCTCCTTCATGTTCAGAGCCATACACTGGCACAATGATAACTAAGTGTGTGGACCAATGAGAAATATTACCATAAGAATATTATATACTTATAATCCAAAGACACCTAAAATGAATGATTATTTAAATACTGTACGTTGCAGGACTTTTCTTGGTGGTTAGTGATTTCAGAAAATATATCCCTTCTGTAGTCACTGTCAAATTAAAAATCTACATTTATAATTGCTGTTTTGCTGTCGGAAGTATATGTGAACTTGGAAGCACTTGACTTGATTGAGATTTGTTTAGGTAAATTAAATTTCCATTTCTCTCTGGAAATAAAGCTTGTAATTAATTTGTGGGTCTGTGGGTCTTGTTTATGGCTTGGATTGGTCCTTAATTTAGTCCATCTCACTTTCAGCTTGTTAAAAGCAACGAAAACCATTTAAATACATGTGACTATATAGGGATAGTGGTAGTATCTGTTTATCTGTGGTTTCAATAATGATTAATATGCAGTAGCAAGGGCTGATTACCCTTGTAAACATCATATAGAATGGGAGTTGAAGGCTGCCCAGTGATTTTTCTCTCCAGTAATCTCTCTCTCCCACTATTCAAAACTCCCACTACTGTGTCATTGTTTGTGTGTGTTAAAGTATAGTATTTTCAGTGTCACAGCTGAAATATGTTAGTTGGAGCAGTATCACCCATTAACACTTCAGCATGGCTTAGTTGATCAGATTACTTCCAGAGACTTGGGTCCTGGGGGACTGACACTAGCAATAGTAACAGTCCAATGCGTTATAGAAATCAGTAAGGTCTGCAGCATGGAGGAAGAACATGCATCCACCTGGAGACCAGAATGGGGATGTTGGGAACCATGAGTCCTAATGGGCTGGACAAAGGGCAAGATGTCCATTGAGGGATGCACATATGGAGGGGAGACGCAGAGGCCAAACACTGCCTTTTGTGACCTAGTCCAGTGCCTTGAATGTAATCCATCTTCAGTAAATGAGGGCTGGATCAAATTGTTTTTGTCCTAGCCTGGTTTTGGCTAGAACTAAAGTTGAGATTTGGTGTTAATACATTTTAGTTATTAAATAGATTTTGTATAGATTATTTTCTGAAATCAACTTTCTTATGAAGAGGCATAATTTCCTGTTTTAAATTTGTTTAGATAATACATTATGTACCAAAAGAAAAAATCTTTTTTAAGAAAAAACACTTCAAATATAAAGCATAAATAATTCTTCCTCTAATAAGACAGTTCCTATTATAGCTATTGAATAACAAATCTGCTACAAGGATGTTATTTTTTTCATGAATCCATGTGCACAGCTCTGATTAGAGGAGGTAAAAGATGCACATCTTCTTCAAATGGTAAATTAGACCCAGTGGGGGAAAAGGTGTATTTTATTATGACAGACTTTATATTATGAAAGCTCAGAATAGGCCTCTTTAAAAACAAAACACAACCTTAAAAATGTATTTCTTGGTCTCAAATCTCTGTGTTATAGTAACCATTGATATCAGAAAAAAGTACATTACGGGCATCTTCCTCCAGTGCTAATATCATTATTGTACTACAAAACATTTAATATCAAGGTCTCCTGAAGAATGATTTTAATAAACATCCTTTCTGTGCTTTTTTCCCTACCCAAGATTTGCTCACACCTGCAATTTTCAGAATAAACCCACAAATGTTAGAGTATCTTTACAAAGTAAAACCAACCAGAAGATAATTCTCAACGCAGGTGCTTTGGTTTAAGCCTTGACTCTATTATTCATTTTCATCTCTGTTTAGATGCACTCATTTTAAAAAAGATCATGTCCATGTAACATTTTAAAATAAGGTTTTAAAAAGTTTAAAAATACATTGTTATCACCAAACTTATTACAAGATTTGTGTTAACCGTTTCCTATTCATTTCCAGGGCTACAGCAACACACAGGGGCCAGATTATCTTCAAAGATGCTTTAGCCCAGCAGTTGTGTGAACAAGGAGGTAAGAATCATCTTTGACTACTTCATGTTGGTTGTGTCAAAATTATTCATGGTACTGAGTAAGCATTTCATGACTATTACTTGATCATATGCTCTGAAAATGGAGTTATTGACCCCTTAATATATCTAATAATTATCTTGTTGCTACTTACAAATAAAGATCTGTAGGCTTCTGAAGATACTAACTGTGAGCACAATAAACCAACAGGAAATTTATCTTCTTATAGTTTTTTTTTCTTAATGAATTATATTTAGTTGTCTTAGAAATATGAATCTTAGTAATTTTAGAATTTTACAGAAACATACCTGCTTAATTTACTACTTAAATTTCTTAGTAACTTTGTCAAAAATGTTTATTGCTTTTAATATTTGGTTATGTTATATATGAGCATTGTATAGCATCCATATACTTGTTTCAACCATGTGCAGTATTAATTTCAGATGCAGCATCATTTTAGGTACAGTAGGTATATGTTCAGTAGTCACATTAAGCTTTGTGACTGCCTCATACACATCCAGACTCTCACAAAAGTCTTATACCAAAGACTTATAGATGCACATATGTAAATGTATGCATGTGCACGCAATGGAAAGGTAAATACCAAGGTCTGTGCCCCCACACAAGTTTATTCCCACTGCCTCTTGAGCTTCTACCCAACTTTGCTTGTGTCTTCATTGTTGTATTTACTACTTAACATAGAACTTTCTTCTGAAAAGTGATGGATATCATCCTTGAGAGACTGAGCTTCTCAAGTATAGGAACCATGCCTTAGTGCTCTTTGCTGCCCTAGAAACTGGCACAGTGCTTAGCATATGAGCCTTTCCAAAAATGTTGATAGGTTGAATACAAGTTTTTCCTCGGCCATACATATGTTCCTTGATTTAAGCATCCTGACAATTAATATATTTGAAGCCAGTCTTTGTATATATCATCCCAGTTTCACCATCATCATGGACATATTGTCAATTTTTGTTTACAGAGTGATATTTGAGGAAACTTGTTAACTTAATTGCAATAGTGAATTTGAAGGAAATTTCTACTAATTATCTCTCTGCTGAAGAGACTCTAATGGGTTTAAGAGAGAAATGAGGAAAATTATGTGGGTTTTTGAAAGGCTTAAGATAGTGCTATTTATTATTTGTAGCAATATGTATATCACCAATATAGCTTTATCTAAGTAATGTGATACTTGATAACTATTACTATAAAACTTCTGATTGTTTATATAATAACTCAAATTAGAAAACCCCACTCTGATTCTAGCTGCAGATATGTTATCAGTGTTCTTTGTTTGAACAGATTTGTATTCTGTGACTTTTGAGAATGAAAAAGTGTGATAGCCTTTGTAGTAGGCTGAAGAAATCTATCACACTGTAAATCTTTTTTCAGACTATAAAAGTGTTCACTTTACTAAAAATATAGAACACCATATATATTCTATGTATCTTCTCCTGACTATGCAGTTTTCTGTCCAGAAAATTGCATAGAGTCAGAAGATATGTCTAATTTTATTAACATTTATCATTGCCTAAAAACTGATTTATTTTAAGCCTTGGATTTTTGAGCCTCTTCTGTTGTACATAAATTGTTGGGATTGGATTCATTTGAAATGAAAAGAAAAAAAAAAAAAAACACAAGAAAAATCAATGGGAAAAAATTCTCAACCAGTGAGGAAGAAAGTGCCTTACATAGTAGTGTTATGCCTGACCATAATTTACATGATGGTAGATGGGTATATTATTAAAAAATGCCTTTCAGCCCAGGACCAGAGGAAAACATTGAGCTTTTCAACAGCACCTAATCAACTGAAACCATATCAATCCATCCAAGATAAGGTGGAAAGAATACTGACAAGAATGATGGCTTCCTGCTGTCAGGAATAATAAGGGAAATAATTGGTGCTATAAAGCATATATTTATTTTGGCCCTATCTACTTCTGATTAAAACATTAATTATATCCTCAAATAAAATAACATAAATTTAACATGTAATAATTTCCTATTCATTGGTGGGAAATAGCCAAGTGTTAAAGAGGGTAAAATGACAGTCTGTCTATACCACAGGACAGTATCTTTCAATCCCAACATACTTGGTAGTTTTTTAAATTTCAATTAAATTAAGGGATTTAAACAAAGCAAATTTTGCTTTGTGGAGCTTGAGTATAGATATTATTACAAGATGATTACTGGATAAGCATATTAACTATTTTTTATTGAAGTAGAGTTGATTTACCACTGATTTACTATGTTGTGTTAATTTCTGCTATAGAGCAAAGTTGCACATATATATATGGTTTTTCTTATATTCTTTCCCACTATGGTTTGTCCCAGGATATTGAATATATTTTCCTGTGCTGTACAGAAGGACTGTATTGTTTAGCCATCCTATATATAATAGTTTGCACCTGGTGACTCAGGCAGTAAAGAATCTGCCTACAATGTGGAAGACTCAGGTTCAGTCCCTGGGCTGGGAAGATCCTCTGGAGAAGGGCATGGCAGGCCATCTTGTCTGGAATTCTTGCCTGGAGAATTCCATGGACAGAGGAGCCTGGTGGGCTGTAGTCCATGAAGTCTCAAAGAGTTGCACACGACTGAGCGACTAACACTTTCGCTTTCACAAACATGTTTTTTTATAAAGTGAAAGACTCAGAAAACATACTGACAGTGTGTTAGAAGATTCCCCCTCTCTCCTGCTTCCCATTAGATCAGGGCCTAGCCCCTCTTTGGGGAATTGTGTACTAGCCTCCTCCCTACTTTCCCTGCTCCCACTTTTTCTGTTCTCTGTACAGAGCTGCTAATATGGAAATAGGATTCTATCATTACTCTGCTTCAAACCCTTCAATATCTCAATTGGAGGCAATAATTTATCATCAGAGGAAAATCCCTTGCTGCTGTATAAGAAAAATTCTGACAACCTGGCCTCAGTTTTCCTCCTCAGCTTCATTTGTTGTTATCCTTTCATTTCTCTTTATTTTTTTTATTTAAAATTTGTCAGTATTTTATTTAATTTATTTTTTTAATTTTTATTTTTACTTTATTTTACTTTACAATACTGTATTGGTTTTGCCATACATTGACATGAATCCACCACCGGTGTACATGAGTTCCCAAACATGAACCCCCCTCCCACCTCCCACCCCATATCATCTCTCTGGATCATCCCCGTGCACCAGCCCCAAGCATCCTGTATCCTGGATGAGAGAATGGCATTGAAACATGTATAATATCATTTCTCTTTAAAATTCCTGAAATGCCTGTCTCTCAATCACTCATGTTATTGACACTCTATACTCCTTGTTTTCTTTGTCTGAACGACCCTTTTCCATCTTCTTATCTTTATCTAGCTCAGGGTTTCAGATCCTGCTTAGGTATTACCTTCTCCTGGAAAAAAAAAAATCTTAAATTCCTTTTATGCTCCTCCTCGAGCTGGTCTTGGCAACTGTTATGCATGGTGACATAACTCTCAAAGCCCAGGAATAATACAAATGGAAAACCTGCCAGCATTACTGTGTGCCATAATGCACACCAGGCACACTACAAACATGGACTTGTTTATTACTGCAACCCTGTAAAGAAGAAACTGTTATTATCTGCACTTGAATGATGAGGAAACAAAGGTACAGTGAGAATAACTTGGTTAAGATCTCACAGTTAGAAACTGATCGAGCTGACATTAGAGTCCAGGCAGTTTGGCCAATAGTTCATGATATTAGCCCTCACGTTACATTGCCTTTCAAAGAAGTCTCTTACTTAAGCATGCATTCATTCATTTGATAAGTGATATTTAATACTGTAATAAGAACATTAACACACATGCCTTGTCTGTTGTTAGCTATAAGCTCGTTGAGGGTAGGAACTGGGCTCTTTATTACTGAATCTCTAAAAAGTGAAAGTGAAAGTTGCTCAGTCGTGTCCGACTCTTTGCGACCCCATGGACTGTACAGTCCATGGAATTCTCCAGGACAGAATACTAGAGTGGGTAGCCTTTCCCTTCTCCAGGGGATCTTCCCAGGAACCATGTCTCCTGCATTGCAGGTGGATTCTTTTCCAGCTGAGCCACAAAGGAAGCCTACTGAATCTCTAAAGCCTTCCACAATGTCCATTAGATAGTGTGCACCCAATAAATGTTATTGAATGAATGAATAGTTGAAGTAATATGAAATTGGACTTCAACGTATTAGCTCTGAGAAGTTGCTTTCCTTCCGACAGGGCTCTCCAGCAGCCTGCTGAGTAGAGAGGCAGCTGGAGAGCCACCAGCATATGGATGCTGAGGAGGTAATGTACTCATCCCAAGAGTTCCCCAGAGAAGGGAGGAAGAGGCTAGTGTGGAATGTTAGGGATTGCAGGGGCAGGAGAAAGAAAGAATTCTGGAGAAGGAACAAGCTTCAGAAGTGGAGGTACTAGGGAAAACATTTCAACATGGGAGAGACATTCAAAAGGGACAGAGGCTTCCAAAAGAATGGCGAGGAGAACAAGAAAGAAGCTTTAGAAATTTTCAATCAACAGGTCATTGGCAATTTAATGTGAGGATGGTTTCAAGAGTGGCCAGACCACACGAGGCAGCCTGGTTGCTTGGAAAGCTCTTGCCGAAGCTTTATAGTCTGACAGTCAAGGGAAGACAAACTGTTGTGAGTTGAGAAGTAAATGTGAAACATTTTTAAATTTGAGGCTTTGACAAGGGAAACTATTGATTGTTCTTGCTCCCTAATGCTGCAGCAGGGGCCCTGATAAAGACTTGCCTGAAATAAATAAATAAAAATAAAGTTGAGGCTTTGAAAAAATCTAGTATTAAAGGAAAGGAGAGAAAGGCCACTGAAGTGGAAAACAGGTTCAAGGGAAAGATGGATTCTCTCTTGTCTCTGTCTCTATTTCTCTCTCTGTCTCTCTCTCTCTTCCAGACAGTATTTATAGACTTTTACTGCCTTGTAAGACTTTCACTGCCTTGTAGAGAGAGACCATCAGGAGCACACCTAGAGTTGAACAGTTTGATTTAGTACTCATTCCAGAATAGGAGAAGGCAGATATGCAGATGACACCACCCAAATGGCAGATAGCAAAGAGGAATTAAAGAGCCTCTTCATGAAGGTGAAAGAGGAGAGTGAAAAAGCTGTCTTAAAACTCAACATTCAGAAAACTAAGATCATGGCATCCAGTCTCATCACTTCATGGCAAATAGTTGGGGGGAAAATGGAAGCACTGACAGACTTTATTTTCTTGGTCTCCAAAATCACTGTGGACAGTGACTGCAGCCATGAAATTAAAAGATGCTTGCTCCTTAGGGAAAAAACTATGAAAAACTAGACAGCATATTAAAAAGCAGAGATATTACTTCACCAACAAAAGTCTGAATAGTCAAAGCTATGGTTTTTTTCCCAGTAGTCATGTATGGATGTGAGAGTTGGACCATAAAGAAAGCTGAGCACTAAAGAATTGATACTTTCAAACTGTGATGTTGGAGAAGACTCTCGAGAGTCCCTTGGACTGCAAGGAGATCCAACCAGTCCATCCTAAAGGAAATCGGTCCTGAATATTCATTGGAAGGACTGATGCTGAAGCTGAAGCTTCAATACTTTGGCCGCCTGATGTGAAGAGCTGACTCATCGGAAAAGACCCTGATGCTGGGAAATACTGAAGGCAGGAGGAGAAGGGGACAACAGAGGATGAGATGGTTGGATGGCATCACTGACTCAATAGGCATGAGTTTGAGCAAGCTCCAAGAGATAGTGAAGGAGAGGGAAGCCTAGTGTGCTGCAGTCCATGGGGTTGCAAAGAGTCAGACACTCAGACATGAATGAGCAATGAAACAACAGCAACAGCATGACTGGAAAATTATGAAAACAATCATTATGATTATTTGGGCCTATATTTTATGATTTTGGTTGAAGTTTAAAGAGAAGGAGCTTTGCTCTGAATTGGATATTATCAGCAAGTAGGTGTATTCTCTGGATGAGGATCTCAATAAATCTTTTCCAAAGGGAAAGCAGAGCAGAGTCAGGCTAAGACTGTAATTGATAAAGAAGCAACAGTCACTTCTACTAGCCAGGAAAGAGGGATACACGGTGTATTGTGAGTTGGACAGTGTTCTGGTTGTGCTCACATTCAGGTGTGATTACAGAGTGGCCCTGTGGGTCTTGACCCACCATGATTACAGTGGCTTTGTCTGAAGCTGATGTTCTGTGAGATTGTTTCTGTTTGCCAGAAGAGCACCACGGCCCAACCGTGAGTGCCAGGCCAGCTTCTGGATGTCAAGGGCTGCTTTTCCTTTCTTGAGACCTGGGGGAGAATGATGCTAATAGATGGTCGTTGTCTTTTGGATTTAGGCTTTATGAGGATTTTTGAATCAGAAAAGTAGGTCTAGGTCCAGGTTTTGTGTTACCAAACTCTAGAATCTCTGGCACAAAACACAAGCTCAGTAAATGAAAAGGGAAGGCATCTAGCTGGAACAAAATTGTATCCGGGGTCAGCCAATAGGTAATAAAAAGACTAACTAGATAAGTGTGGTGAGATTACAGATTTTTTTTTTTTTCCTTCAAAGTTATCTGCATTTTCTATTTTTTATAGTGAGTTTCAGTATTATTCAAGTTGTACTATTTTAAGTTTATCACTAAAGTAACAAATATAAAGTTATACTTATGAAGGAGGGGGACAACTGCTGAGGCAGGTGGAAAAAATCACTTCTAGGAACTGAAGGAAACTTCTGAATTACAACTCCCATGTCTGTTCCTCTGTGAGGTCTTTCCTGGCTCCCATAATGTGATTGGTCCATGTTGTCATGATTATTTGTTTAAATACTCAAGTCTGTCCCCTCACTCTTACTTGAAGCTTCCTAAATCCAGCAACCATGACTTAATTTTTTTTTAATATCTAACAATGCTTGGCATAAAGAAGATACTCTCTAAATGGTTGCTGACCTTATACTTTATACATTTGAAAAATCTGTCTCTCCTGAAAAAAAATCTTTAACTCTGAACTTTTGCTATAAAACACCATGAAGCAGTGTGGCTATTACCAAAGCAATGTTCCTTATACTGACCTTGGGTTGAAATTATGAATCGTTGCACTAAGAAATCTGAAAACTGTTCACAGATTTTCATCTAAAAACTAATGAGTCCTCTGAATGCTCTTGGACATAAACCATGTTTGGGGATTTTATGTCTTTACCTTGAATCCCAGGGTCCTAAGTAATTATAAGCACCTATCCAGTTGAATTCTGCTGACAGTTGTAGGGCAGATGAGGAAGCAGAGTTTTCTCATTTCCAGTCTGGACTGGGGGTAGGCCGGTGCCAGGTTGTATACCCCCAATTGTTTTGGAAAGTGGAAGATGCTTAGGTTCATTCACCAGCAGTAGAAAATGAAGCAGGGATTCATTTAACATACAGTACTCAACAAGGATTATAGAATGCATACTATGTACCAGACTAAGCTAGATCTTGGGATACAATAGTGAACAGAGTAAAGATCCCTGCTTTACTGAAGCCTACATTGTAGTGGAGAGGATAGACGGTTAGCATGAGATATAATAAATGCGCCATTCATGGATCACGGACTTGCTGTCTAATCACCTCAGCCGCTGCCGTCTCATCCTCCTGCTGTCTTCAGTTTTTTTCCCAGATCAGTGTCTTTTCCAATGAGTCCGCTTTTAGCATCAGGTGGCCAAAGTATAGGAGCTTCAGCTTCAGCATCAATCCTTCTGTAAATATTCAGTGTTGATGTCCTTTAGGATTGACTGGTTTGGTCTCCTTGCAATACAAAGGACTCTCAAGAGTTTTCTCCAACACCACAATTAGAAAGTATCAGTCTGTCAGTGTTCAGTGCAAACTCCAAGATATAGTGAAGAACAGAGGAGCCTGGCATGCTGCAGTCCACCAAAAGTTGGATGTGACTTAGTGACTGAACAACAACAATATATTAAACGAGTAAATGTGACACCATGTTAGAAAGTAGAGAGTACTACAGGGAAAAATAAGAAGACCTAAAAATAGGGCAGGGTAAGAAAAGAGAGTTGGGTGGAGGGGAGAAAGGCAGGCTTCAATTTTAAATAGGGTGGCAGATAAGTCAGGCAGGCCTCACTAAGGAGATAACATTATAGCAAAGACCAAGAAGGTATCTGTGGGATTGTCCACAAATGTCATTAGGTGATTTTAAAGACAGATATGGTAGCGTTATGTTAACTACAATTCTCAGTCTCATCTCAGTTTCAGTTGCTCAGGCATGTCCGACTCTTTGTGACCCCGATGGACTGCAGCACACTGGCTTCACTGTCCATTACCACCTCCCAGAGCTTGCACAAATTTATATCCATTGAGTCAGTGATGCCATCCAAACATTCATCCTCTGTCGTCCCCTTCTCCTCCTGCCTTCAATCTTTCCCAGCATCAGGGTCTTTTCAAATAAGTCAGTTCTTGGCATCAGGTGGCCAAAGTATTAGAACTTCAATTTCAGCATCAGTCCTTCCAATGAATATTCAGGACTGATTTCCTTCAGGATTGACTGGTTTGAACTCCTTTCAGTCCAAGGGACTCTCTATAGTCTTCTCCAACACCACAGTTCAAAAGCACCAATTCTTTGGCGCTCAGCTTTCTTTATGGTCCAACTCTCACATCCATACATGACCATTGGAAAAACCAAAGCCTTGACTAGACGGACCTTTGTTGGCAAAGTAATGTCTCTGCTTTTTAATATGCTGTCTTGGTTGGTCATAGCTTTTCTCCCAAGGAACAAGCGTCTTTTAATTCCATGGCTGCAGTCACCATCTGCAATGATTTTGGAGCCCAAGAAAATAAAGTCTGTCACTATTTCTGCTGTTTCTTAATCTATTTGCCATGAAGTGTTGGGACCAGATGCCATGATCTTAGTTTTCTGAATGTTGAGTTTTAAGCCAGCTTTTTCTTTCATAGATATTTACTTTTCACTTGCTTCATCAAGTTAAATTCATGACTTGACTTTAAATCTAAGTAAAATTGCATTTTAAAGACATCTACCCAGTTGCCTGTCTTAGTAACTTAAAAACATATGCAAAGATTTATCTTGTTTTACTCTGGAAAGAGTAAAACTTTTATATGTCGTAATGAAGTGTATAAAACTTTGCGAGGTCAGATATTAACCAAAATATAATTATATGGCTGAGAGTTGAATTTTTCAAGTATTTCAAAATGGAAAAAAAAATGGATTCCATAGCAAAATCAACACAGAAATAGCTATATAATAGTATTTGTCTGCATTACTGCAAATTCAGTCACTTTCATGAACAAATCTTTTCAGTATATAAAGTTGCTTGAGTCACAGTTAGGCAACTAACAGTTGACAATGAAAAATCATACAGCAAAGATTCCAACATACGTTTGTATTATCTCGGTGCTCAGCTTTCTTTATTGTCCAACTCACATCCATACATGACTACTGGCAAAACCATAGCTTTGACCTCATGGACCTTTGTTGGCAAAGGAATGTCTCTGCTTTTTAATATGCTTTCTAGTTTGGTCATAGCTTTTCTTCCAAGGAGCAAGCATCTTTTAATTTCATGGCTGCAGTCACCATCTGCAGTGATTCTGGAGCCCAGAAAATAAAATCTGTCACTGTTTATTTTCTTTTCTAAAGTCTGTCACTATTTATTTTCACTGTGAACTACTGTTAGAGGTGATCAAAGCAAAACATTTAGGCAGTTTCAGAATTGACTGAAAACCTGAATGGAAATAGTAGAAATCAATATTTTGCAGAAATTACAATCAAACAGTCTACAAAGAGCTGCTCCAGACCTAATCCATATCCCTCAGAATCATGCAGAAAGAATCTGCTGAAAATGTTAATGAATGTCTTATATGCAGACTGGGATTGAGGAATGATATTTGAATTTACACTTTTGATCCTGGATCTCTAGTTTCCTTATGTGTAGATTAGCAATGAAGCCAGGGAAGTTAACTTGACAAACTGTATACCGCTTATATTGGCATGTGTTGTGTTGTGTGCCATGTTATGTGGCTTCAGCTGTGTCTGACTCTGTGACCCTATGTATTGTAGCCTACCAGGCTCCTCTGTCCATGCGATTCTCCAGGCAAGAATACTGGAGTGGGTTGTCATGCCCTCCTCCAGGGGGTCTTTCTGACCCAGGGATTGAACTCGAGTCTCTTGTGGCTCCTGCGTTGGCGGGCTGGTTCTTTACCACTGGAGCTACATGAGAGCCCATAAGTGGCAGGATTAGAATCCAGATCTCTGGCTGGCCTCAAGGTTGGTTCTGTTTTACCAAATAGATTCTTAAATTAAAAAAATCCAACATTAAAAACTCTTGGGAGCCACTACTTCAAAAAACAAGATCACTACTGTTGCCTTAATTCCCTGAACACCTAGAAGAGAACACACACTTTTGAGCCCTTGTGAGACAAAAGTGGCAAGTGTGAAGCTGATATGAGTATATCAGCATGGTCACTGCTGATCCAGCCGTGAACACAGATCATGGTGGAGGTGGGGGCAGGGAGATTACAGCGTGTGTGTATATTCATTGGCCTGTGTACTTCTTGGCATAGACTCTTCAAACGTACACATAGATTATTTAGCAAGGCCAGATGGCAGACTTAACAGCCTCCAGTAATTGTGCCTTGTAGTGCCCCCAAAGGGTGCATGCCATTTATAAACCATGTTGGAATTCTCTGTTGTTGGGTTGATGGAAGTGGATATAACCAAAGGCAAATGTTTTATGTTAGGAGGAACGGGGTCAAGCTTACAGTTGGAGCAGTAAACCTTGGCTACCTTCTGCCAGGCACAGCAGTTTTTCTGCTGTTCATCACCCACAGAGCAGTGAGGGGTAGAAAGTGTGCCTGCGTTCTCTGAGGGCCGTTGAATCATGGTGGTGGGCAGTGTATTTATTTCATTCAGACCTGAACTCAGGAATTCTTTAATCCTTTTTAGTAAGAATTGGCTAAAGTTTATTTAAACTGTGAAATGGAGAAGATTAAAAAGTTCAGTAAGTAAGTCTATAAAGTGAATGAGCTCATTCTTTTAACCTCTCAGTGTGAGGTGATGGATATGTTCCATAGTTTGATTGTGGTAATTATTTTAAGATAAATATGTATATACATCAAAGCATCAAGTTGTGTTTCTTAATATATACAATTTTCATTTATCAATTATATCTCAGTAAAGCTGAGGAAAAAAGAATACCTTTTATACCCAAATATTATATGAATTGTAGGTCAGAGCTACTGAAATTTTCCATTGGCTATTCTTGAGTGCTTAGTAACTTGTATTACTAAATGCCTTTCCAGTATCTTGAAATGCAACTTTTTAAAATTAATTCAGACAAAACAAGTAAAAATTGACTAATAGTCAGAATTGAGTTTCACCATATCCATGGGGTCGCTAAGAGTCAGACGTGACTGAGCGACTTCACTTTCACTTTTCACTTTCATGCATTGGAGAAGGAAATGGCAACCCACTCCAGTGTTCTTGCCTGGAGAATCCCAGGGATGGGGCAGCCTGGTGGGCTGCTGTCTATGGGGTTGCACAGAGTCGGCCACTACTGAAGCGACTTAGCAGGAGCAGCATATCCATTTAGATTGATAAGTGAAAAGTAATGAATGATGTATTTTACCTGAATGTGCCCAGTGATAAAACTTCTGCTAGCTAAAGACATCTGTTTTCCCCATGGCTATTTGGTAGTTTACATTTCAGTTTAGCAGTTCCAACTGCTATTCCTGAGATTCTGCATTTTGTAATTTACAAACAAAGAGAACTGAATTAGGACACTCTGGTAAAATCATACAGAATTCCCCAGTCTTTCTTCAAGGTCTTACAAACTACCCAATAGTTGAAAGAACTGATATCCTCCTAGGACGGTGGCTGGCAAAATGTGTCCATAAGTGATCCTGACAACAGACAAGATTAAGGGAATGATGAAGAGAGAACTCACTGGGGCCACAGTAAAATTCCTTGCTACTGGCTCTAGGTGGGTCTGACTCCTTTTTTAATTTCCTGAAGAATGGTGTTTTGGACTGATGCTGTTTATGCTAAGATGATTGAACATAGATTTAAACAACCTTCTTTTCAGTTCTCAGGGCTATATACATTCCCTCTTTGACAGCTTTATCTAGTCCAAAGTCAAAATATCAAGATTTATGCCTGAGAAGAATTTGACATTGAGTTCTTTTGGATGCCTACAGAAATACACTTTCTATTCAAGCTGCTATATAATCTGCTAGAGTCCCCCATATTTTGAAGGAAAAAACCTAGGATTGGATCTATATAATCACTTGGGAGAGAGCAAAGCTGTTGTAAACACACATAAATTACAATTTTATTTTAGCTCTTGTGAAATATTATTTCATGTAACCTATTAATCCAACCTTATTTTTACACTTGAAGATTCGGTTGTTTAATGTAACCATCAATACAGATTTTCATAATCTTATTTGTATGCATTGGAATTCATTAATATTAATTCACACATATTATACTGTGTCCCCTATGGGCATATGTGGAATATCATACCAGACGCATGGGAATTGAGTGGCAATATAAGGGAGTTTCACATCCTGTTCATAAATAGCCTTTAATATAGATATTATTAGTCCAAATATAGAAGAGGAAGACCAAAACACATTTACAGAAAAAAACATAAGCTCAGTGGAATGGCATTCCCCCCTTCTCCTCTGAGACCTGAGTCAACAGTTTTGCCTTCTCTTTCCCATATTGTCAGCCTTTTCCTCTTCACCATCCCTTCCTCCTCAGTGCTTAAATAGGCCAAAGCCACTGCTGTTCTGAGCAGAAATTCTCTGTCTAAATGCGAATACTTCTCTGACCATCATTCTTTCTCACACTCTAGCTTCTTGAAAGAGTAGTGTGTATTCTCAGGCTTTCCTACTAACCATGCCACCTGACCTCTCCTGCCAACGCTCTATGGAAACAGTCATCCTCTAGGTCATCCATAACCCAGTAGGTGCCAACCAATCCAGAGGACTCTGATCTTCACCCTACCTGACTTCCTTGCTGTTTCTCAGTTTCCTTAATGAGTTCTCAAACTTCCCATTGATATATTCTGGAATTGGGAGTGCTCTATCTAGTGACTTCTTTTAGACATTTTTTATATTGTCCCTGGTAATCTCACTCACACCTGTGATTTTCATCTCCTGAGCTCTGTGCATTTGCTTGGTGCTTACTCAGAGAGGCTGTAACACAAAGTGGTTGAGAGAACAGAGTTTGGTACTATGTACCCCTTGGTTCCAATTTCTTATTTGGTACTTTCTATCTGTGTAATCTTTCAAAGCCTCAAGTCCCTAACTGTAAAATAGAGAAAATAATAGTACCTACATTTTTGGTCATCCCATACCGTTCCCAAGATCCTGGCACAATATTCTGTGTCCAGAAGAAACATAGTAAAGTTGTGAGAATTAAATGCAGTAAACATGTGCATAGCACACTGGCAAGCATGTAAATACTCTATAAATGTTAGCTATTGTTATTGTTCACCGTTCAGAAAACTAAGATCATGGCATCCAGTCCCATCACTTCATGGCAAATAGATGGGGAAACAGTGGAAATGGTGACTGACTTTATTTTTTCCGGGCTCCAAAATCACTGCAGATGGTGACTGCAGCCATTAAATTAAAAGACACTTACTCCTTGGAAGGAAAGTTATAACCAACCTCTCTGCATATTTAAAAGCAGAGACATTACTTTGTCAACAAAGGTCCGTCTAGTCAAAGCTATGGTTTTTCCAGTAGTCATGTATAGATGTGAGAGTTGGACTGTGAAGAAAGCTGAGCACCGAAGAATTGATGCTTTTGAACTGTGGTGTTGGAGAAGACTCTTGAGAGTCCCTTGGACTGCAAGGAGATCCACCCAATCCATCCTAAAGGAGATCAGTCCTGGGTGTTCATTGGAAGGACTGATGCTAAAGCTTCAAGTCCAATACTTCAACCACCTGATGCAAAGAGCTGACTCATTTGAAAAAAACCCTGATGCTGGAAAAGATTGAGGGCAGGAGGAGAAGGGGATAACAGAGGGTGAGATGGTTGGATGACATCACCAACTCAACGGTGGGTTTGGGTGGACTCCGGGAGTTGGTGATGGACAGGGAGGCCTGGAGTGTTGCGGTTCATGGGGTCACAAAGAGTCAGACATGACTGAGTGACTGAACTGACTGATTGTTATTGTTGAGCTTTCCAGGAGGCGCTAGCAGTAAAGAACCTGCCTGCAAGTGCAGGAGGCTTAAGAGACATGGGTTTGATCCCTTAGTGGGAAGATCCCTTGGAAGAGGGCATGGTGACTCACTCTAGTATTCTTGCCTGGAGGAGCCTGGTGGACTACAATCAATAGTGTCCCAAACAGCTGGACATGACTGAAGTGACTTAGCATACATGCACACATTTTTATTCTTACTAGACACTGACATTTAGATTCCATAGATACCTTGAATTCAGTATATACTAAAATGAATTTGACATTTCCTCCAAATTGGTCTCCTTTATTGCAGTTCTGGTCAGTGACATTTTCAACCCAGTCACTAAACAGAGATCTAAGTAATATTTATTTTCCTCATTCTTTCATCCATGTGTACACTTAGTGTGTCTAAGACCAATTTATTTTATCTTTTTAATATCTTTTAAGCCAATTCTTTTCCTTGTGTATCTATAGCTATATCTTTGGTTCAAGTCTTCCATACATCTATGAAAGTATTCTTCAATAAAAACCTAATTTTTTTCCTCCCAGCATCAATTCCTATAACTGCCTCCATTTGCTGTGTTGAACCTGCTTTCAAGACCCTCCATGATCTGACCCTGCCTCTCTTTCCAACTTATCTCTGCATGTAGGCTCTCTTCATCCTCCCCACCCTCACCTAATAGCAAAATCTCTACTTCAGCCTTAACCAAACATGCCATCCTGTCTAAGCCAGTTTCTTTCCCCAGAATCCACTTCTCATATTACTAACGAAGTTGCACTCATCTTTAAAGATCCAGTTTAAATCTCTCCTCCTCCATCATTTGTATTTTTATCCCTAATCCACCTTATACTTATGAATTAAAGTTAGCTTACCTTATTGCATTGTCATGTGTTAACTTCTACATGTATTTCCTCCTGCACTTTGAAACCCTTGGTCAAGCAGATATTGGGTCATTTTTACATTCCAGGAATCTGACACAGTGTCTGGCATTTAGTAGGTACTCAGCGATTAGTTGAAGGAATGAATGACCCATGTAGAAGAGGTGTACCTTTCCCAGATTGTCTAATTACTTTTATTTCTTTAATTGCCAGCCAACATTCATCTCCTATATCCCCAGAACAGTTTTTACAATCATACTTAAGCATTGTGCACCTCTTTTGCATTGCATTTTGGACTTTATTAGGAACATCCCTACTCAATTCATGTTGGATGAATATTATTTTAAATGATGTTCATTGCATTGCTCAGTGTACCCTTTCTAAGAAACCACAGGAGAAACTTCTTTTAAGCCTCTGTATGTGAAATAAGTACCCCTCTTCTGAGCAATGTGTGTGCTTTTTTTGTATAAACTCTTCAACTTCTGTAACTTTTTAGTTTCAGAACCAAACTTAAGATATCAGAGTATGCATCTTGCATATTTATCTCCACTGGATCTATTTTTCCTATCCTGATTTGATATTACCTTTCTACATGTTACTGTCTTGTTTGCTAACAAATGTTAGCTGCCTTACATCTGTTTTATAAAAGATGAATTGTACAATTTATCCTTAGCTAAAGCTGGTTTTAGAAAAGGCAGAGGAACCAGAGATCAAATTGCCAACATCTGCTGGATCATCGAAAAAGCAAGAGAGTTCCAGAAAAACATCTATTTCTGCTTTATTGACTATGCCAAAGCCTTTGACTGTGTGGATCACAATAAACTGTGGAAAATTCTAAAAGAGATGGGAATACCAGACCACTTGACCTGCCTCTTGAGAAACCTGTATGCAGGTCAGGAAGCAACAGTTAGAACTGGACATGGAACAACAGACTGGTTCCAAATAGGAAAAGGAGTACGTCAAGGCTGTATATTGTCACCCTGCTTATTTAACTTCTATGCAGAGTACATCTTGAGAAATGCTGGGCTGGAAGAAACACAAGTTGGAATCAAGATTGCTGGGAGAAATATCAATAACTTCAGATATGCAGATGACACCACTCTTATGGCAGAAAGTGAAGAAGAACTAAAAAGCCTCTTGATGAAAGTGAAAGTGGAGAGTGAAAAAGTTGGCTTAAACTCAACATTCAGAAAACGAAGATCATGGCATCTGGTCCCATTATTTCATGGGAAATAGATGGAGAAACAGTGCAAACAGTGTCAGACTTTGTCTTTTTGGGCTCCAAAATCACTGCAGATGATGACTGCAGCTATGAAATTAAAAGATACTTACTCCTTGGAAGAAAAGTTGTGATCAACCTAAATAGCATATTGAAAAGCAGAGACATTACTTTGCCAACAAAGGTCCATTTAGTCAAGGCTATGGTTTTTCCAGTAGTCATGTATGGATGTGAGAGTTGGACTGTGAAGAAAGCTGAGCGCCGAAGAATTGGTGCTTTTGAACTGTGGTGTTGGAGAAGACTCTTGAGAGTCCCTTGGACTGCAAGGAGATCCAACCAGTCCATTCTGAAGGAGATCAGTCCTGGGTGTTCTTTGGAAGGAATGATGCTAAAGCTGAAACTCCAGTACTTTGGCCACCTCATGTGAAGAGTTGACTCATTGGAAAAGACTCTGATGCTGGGAGGGATTGGGGGCAGGAGGAAAAGGGGATGAAAGAGGATGAGATGGCTGGATGGCATCACCGACTCGATGTACGTGAGTCTGAGTGAACTCGGGGGGTTGGTGATGGACAGGGAGGCCTGGCGTGCTGCAGTTCATGGGGTCGCAAAGAGTTGGACACGACTGAACGACTGAACTGAACTGAACATAAAGGAAAGTGAAAAGATAAAATGAAGATGCTGATGTATGTACAAGTAACTAAGAGGGGAGGGAACAGGAGAACACTAGAAGTTTCTAACAGCAATGGTTTGAGCAATAATATCTTACTGATGTTATCCATAACCGATGATCTAACATTTTTTAAGTAACTGTGTGCCAGATGTTGGTGGGCATGGGGGTGCAGAGATATACAAACTGAGTCTCTGCTCACAGGAGCTCATAGTCTTGTCAACTCTAATTTCTATTCTGGCCTTTAGAATTATGTCTGAGATACAGAAAGGATCAGTTCAGTTCAGTCTCTCAGTTGTGTCTGACTCTTTGCGACCCATGGACTGCAGCACGCCAGGCTTTTAGGTCTATCAACAACCCCCTGAGCTTGCTCAAACTCATGTCCATCGAGTTGGTGATGCCATCCAACCATCTTGTCATCTATTATGCTCTTCTCCTCCTGCCTTCAATCTTTCCCACCATCAGCGTCTTTTTCCAAGGAGTCAGTTCTTGGCATCAGGTGGCCAAAGTATTGGATTTTCAGCTTAAGCATCAGTCCTTCCAATGAATATTCAGGATTGATTTCCTTTAGGATGGACTGCTTTGAACTCCTTGCAGTCCAAGGGACTCTCAAGAGTCTTCTCCAACACCACAGTTCAAAAGCACCAATTCTTCAGTGCTCAGCTTTCTTTATGGTCCAACTCTCACATTCATACATGACTATTGGGAAAACCATAGCTTTGACTAGACAGACCTTTGAGGATACCCTTTCCAAAAGGGACACATTCCCCAGCCCACAAGAAATAACTCTTTTAGTTAGAATATAGACTAAGCTTCTTTGGCATATGCTTAAACTTCAGGTGGCATAAATAACTAGAAGTGTATTTATTTCTCAGTAATGAAGCAATCTGAAGGTAGATGGTCTAGGGATGGTGGAGTGACTCTCTGTGTATAGCACATAGCTTCCATATCCGGGGGCCATGTCGTCACAGCATGATGGGTATAGAGTCAAGAAGCATGCCCACTCCTTTGAAGGGAATGACACGGCTCTGAAAGTGGCCCACATCACTTCTATTCACCTTCCAACAAGCAGAATTTAATTCCTTTGTCACAGAAGCTGCGGGGGACACTATCAAATATACCTTTAACTGGGGCTGTAGTCCAGTGGAAATACAGAAGGGAAAAATAGATATCAAGAGACCTCTAACAAATTTCTACTAACAGTAGCAAGAAGGTTTCTTCTTATTCCTGTTCTTATTAGTGATATTAGTATTGTTATTATTATTGGATGCTGCTGCTGCTGCTGCTGCTAAGTCACTTCAGTCGTTTCCGACTCTGTGCAACCCATAGACGGCAGCCCACCAGGCTCCGTCATCCCTGGGATTCTCCAGGCAAGAATACTAGAGTGGATTGCCATTTCCTTCTCCAATGCATGAAAGTGAATCGTGAAAGTGAAGTCGCTCAGTCATGTCCGACGCTTAGTGACCCCATGGACTGCAGCCCCAGGCTCCTCTGTCCATGGGATTTTCCAGGCAAGAGTACTGGAGTGGGGTGCCCTTGCCTTCTCCGATTATTGGATGATGGTGATTCTAATGATTTTTCTGCCCCCTCTGAACATTATTTAAAGGTCATATATGGTCCGGCTAAAGGTCACTTTACAGTTGCACTTCCTGTCCTCTGCTCCATCTATGAACTTCATCTCTTAAAGTTCTCAAAGAGCTAAGATTTTTAAAATTTATTTATTTCTTTTAATTGGAGGCTAATTACAATATTGTAGTGGTTTTTGCCATACATCGACATGAATCAGCCATGGGTATACAAGATCTAAGATTTCTTAAAAATTATTACATAGCAGTAGTATTTTTTTAAAATAGCAATTCACCAGTGATTAAGATGTTACATTGTTCTACATTCTGATTTTTCACTTAAAACTTTTTTCATATCATAAGCCAAGTATATGAGAAAGTACACAAGTATCTACCCTCAGAAAAGGTAAAGCAAGACAATGAGTCACAGGTTTTAGTGTATAAGATCCCATTATTGACAGCTCCTAGAAGAAGTCTTACTGAAAGAGTTCTCTGTTCCCCAGTTGTAGGTTACAAAAATATTTTTTAGTTTTGCTCCTCTTTCATATATTTAGGAATATGAGTGATGATAAATTGTTATGAGACACAAATCAAATTGAGATGGGAAATAGGAGAGGAAGGGAAGAGAAAAATGCTTTCTAATATTGCTGATTCTCTGTATAATTTAACTGTCTTTAAATATTAAGTAATCTTTTATACTGATCATGAGTATATTCCTGAATACACAGAGAACTATTTTCACTCTAAATTTATAACATTTTTGGAAGCTTAATTATCATACTTGAAGGTCAGATGGTGCTTTATTGCAATAAAATACAAAAAAGTAATAAAGAAATTATTCCTGGGGAGATGAAAGTCTAGGTTCATAGCTCATTAAATGGTAACTTCACAGACCGTGTCTAATTTGTCATATTTAGCTTTGGAAGTTTCATACATTTGAATTTCAAATTAGGTGAAGAGATACCTGAGGCAAAACTACCTAGGGCCTTTGAATTCTAAAATGATTCAGGAGCTATAGTTCCCATAACCAAATACCTGTATTTGTAAAAAATTCCTAGCACCATCTGTATAGTGCTTGCCTGATTCAAAGATTTTTTAAAGATAATCAATGATATTAACACAAAGTTCATTAACCACTCCCTCAATTCATTTTCAGACAACCCTTTCTTATTCTTCCCAGCATATTGAAATTGCCATCCTTTGCAGTAAATAATTATTGAACATGTTGACTGAAAAATATGGAGTCACATGGTTACTCAAAAGTTTCCTTCTCAAAATAAGTCATTTGAAAGAAAAACACTTGTGAAAAGAACAGCTTTTGGAGGAATTAAATGCAACCCCATTCTTTCTAATGTGTTTATTCTAGGCCACTGTTATCTCATGAGATGCTGGTGGCTTCAACTTTTTTTATATATATAAATTTATTTATTTTAATTGGAGGTTAATTACTTTACAATATTGTATTGGTTTTTAGCATAAACACAGAAATCCTTTTAAGAAATGAAGCTTTTCTTTCAGCATGTAATTTGTCTCTTGGACAAATTGAATTGATGATAGGAATAATTTTTCATTTAATATTGAGAAACTATATAATGATCCATGTTTATGATATTTACTAAAAACACCAAAAGATTTAAGCTGTTAGAATGCAATTAAGAGAAGCATGGATGTGAACTCCAAGATCCAAATAACAGCAGTTGCTTCCTGTTTCAGTTCAGTTCAATTCAGTCGCTCATTCGTGTCCAAATCTTTGCGACCCCATGGAATGCAGCACGTCAGGCCTCCCTATACATCACCTACTCCTGGAGTTTACTCAAACTCATGTCCATTGAGTCGGTGATGCCATCCAACCATCTAATCCTCAGTCGTCCCTTTCTCCTCCCACCTTCAATTTTTCCCAACATTAGGGTCTTTTCAAATAAGTCAGTTCTTCACATCAGGTGGCCAAAGTATTGGAGTTTCAGCTTAAGCATCAGTCCTTCCAATGAATATTCAGGACTGATCTCCTTTAGGATGGACTGGCTGGATCTCCTTGCAGTCCAAGGGACTCTCAAGAGTCTTCTCCAAAACCACAGTTCAAAAACATCAATTCTTTGGCGCCCAGCTTTCTTTATGGTCCAACTCTCACATCCATACATGACTACTGGAAAAATCATAGCGTTGACTAGACGGACCTTTGTTGACAAAGTAATATCTCTGCTTTCTATTATGCTGTCTAGGTTGATCATAACTTTTTTTCCAAGGAGTAAGCGTCTTAGTTTCATGGCTGCAGCCACCATCTGCAGTTATTTTGGAGCCCAGAAAAATAAAGTCAGTAACTGTTTCCACTGTTTCCCATCTATTTCCCATGAAGTGATGGGACCAGATGCCATGATCTTCGTTTTCTGAATGTTGAGCTTTAAGCCAACTTTTTCACTCTCCTCTTTCACTTTCATCAAGAGGCTCTCTAAGTCGTCTTCACTTTCTGCCATAAGGATGGTGTCATCTGCATCTGAGGTTATTGATATTTCTTCTGGCAATCTTGATTCCAGCTTGGGCTTCATCCAGCCCTGCATTTCTCATGATGTACTCTGCATAGACGTTAAATAAGCAGGGTGACAGTATACAGCCTTAACATACTCCTTTTCCTGTTTGGAACCAGTCTGTTGTTCCATGTCCAGTTCTAATTGTTGCTTCCTGACCTGCATACAGATTTCTCAAGAGGCAGGTCAAGTGGTCTGGTATTCCCATCTCTTTCAGAATTTTCTGCAGTTTATTGTGATCCACACAGTCAAAGGCTTTGGCATAGTCAATAAAGCAGAAGTAGATGTTTTTCTGGAACTCCCTTGCTTTTTCGATAATCCAGCAGATGTTGGCGATTTGATCTCTGGTTCCTCTGCCTTTTCTAAATCCAGCTTGGACATCAGGAAGTTCACAGTTCACGTATTGCTGAAGCCTGGCTTGGAGAATTCTGAGCATTACTTTACTAGCATGTGAGATGAGTGCAATTATGCTGTAGTTGAGCATTCTTTGGCATTGCCTTTCTCTGGGATTGGAATGAAAACTGACCTTTTCCAGTCCTGTGGCCACTGCTGAGTTTTCCAGATTTGTTGGCATATTGAGTGCAGCACTTTCACAGCATCATCTTTTAGGATTTGAAATAGCACAACTGGAATTCCATCACCTCCACTAGCTTTGTTCATAGTGATGCTTCTTAAGGCCCACTTGACTTCCCATTCCAGTATGTCTGGCTCTAGATGAGTGATTACACCATCATGATTATCTGGGTCCTGAAGATCCTTTTTGCTTCCTGTTTAAGTTTACAGAAATTTCCCAATCTTCCATTTGAACCTACAGAGTTCAGCAAGTCCTCTGTTGCTAGTATCATGGTGACAAATTATTAATTATAATCTGTGACATTCTCTAAGTAATTGGAGATAATAGAGAAAATACATTTAGAATTTGAACGGGAATTTTCACAGAGTAACTATCTAGTACCAAACATAGATATTTAACAGTAACTGTGTTTGAAAGTTTGGGAAAGAGATTGATAACTGGCTATTTTCATATTATAGTGGAGGTCAGATTAACTCACACTGAGTGAAAAATAATGAACTATTAAAAAAAATCTCACTTTTTTGATATAACTTTATATTTTACCAAAACAATCTATATGGGCCCAACTACAGAATTTGGAGGATGAGTAACTTTTCAGTAGCCCTATCACAAACACTGAAAGGAATCTGGAAAAATAAATTATAGTGTGCATTTATGAGTGACTTGGACTCTTATGAACATTTATTACATGAAAAGATTATATTATGCTTTTAAGTTTTAAAAGTTTTTGGGTTTCTCAGAGTGTGGCATGCTTTCAATCCTAATCCTTTGCTGAAAACATGCTTTTAAAAAGCATGGAGGCTTTGGTGAGACTCTATCATGATTCTTACATTGTATTGACTTGTTTCACTTTATTTTTTAAAGCAAAGTAGAATCTTCATTTTAACTTACCTATTTAACATTTCATTTTTAATCTGTGGTTTTGACAGAGTTGACTCATTTTGGTGACATTTGGCATTCTCCTTAAGTTACCAAGATACAACTTTAGCTCAATTTCCAATTTAGTTCAGTTACTTTAAATTGTCAAGCTTTACAAAGAACATAGTTTTTCAATTTTTGTGGCTCTCAATGACATTAACTTTGTGGGTAAAGATTATAGAGATGTGCTAATATTTTGAACAAGATCTAGAGTTCATTGAAACATGAATATATTTATTCTTTATGTTATATGTTCTATTAACAAAGATAGTGATGTTGCCATCTTGCCTAGGATTAGTAAAAATTAATAGATATCCAGAATTATGAGTTGGTTTGTTTATGCATTGCCATTTCTCATGGAACTCCTTGGAGTGATCTCTGAAATCCAACTGCAGGACATGGTATGCTATGGTTCAGTTCAGTTCAGTAGCTCAGTTGTGTCCAATTCTTTGTGACCCCATGATTTGCAGCACGCCAGGCCTCCCTGTCCATCACCAACTCCCGGAGTTCACTCAGGCTCATGACCATCAAGTCAGTGATGCCATCCAGCCATCTAATCCTTTGTCATCCCCTTCTCCTCCTGCCTCCAATACCTCCCAGTGTCAGAGTCTTTTCCAATGAGTCAACTCTTTACGTAAGGTGGCCAAAGTACTGGAGTTTCAGCTTTAGTATCATTCCTTCCAAAGAAATCCCAGGGCTGATCTCCTTCAGAATGGACTAGTTGGATCTCCTTGCAGTCCAAGGGACTCTCAAGAGTCTTCTCCAACACCACAGTTCAAAAGCATCAATTCTTCGGCGCTCAGCTTTCTTCACAGTCCAACTCTCACATCCATACATGACTACTGGAAAAACCATAGCCTTGACTAGACTGACCTTAGTTGGCAAAGTAATGTCTCTGCTTTTGAATATACTATCTAGGTTGGTCATAACTGTCCTTCCAAGGAGTAAGCATCTTTTAATTTAATGGCTGCAGTCACCATCTGCAGTTATTTTGGAGCCCAAAAAAATAAAGTCTGCCGCTGTTTCCACTGTTTCCCCATCTATTTCCCATGAAGTGATGGGACCGAATGCCATGATCTTCATTTTCTGAATGTTGAGCTTTAAGCCAACTTTTTCTCTCTCCTCTTTCACTTTCATCAAGAGGCTTTTTAGCTCCTCTTCACTTTCTGCCATAAGGGTGGTGTCATCTGCATATCTGAGGTTATTGATATTTCTCCTGGCAATCTTGATTCCAGCCTGTGCTTCTTCCAGCCCAGCGTTTCTCATGATGTACTCTGCATAGAAGTTAAATAAGCAGGGTGACAATATACAGCCTTGACATACTCCTTTTCCTATTTGGAACCAGTCTGTTGTTCCATGTCCAGTTCTAACTGTTGCTTCGTGACCTGCATACAGATTTCTCAAGAGGCAGGTCAGGTGGTCTGGTATTCCCATCTCTTTCAGAATTTTCCGCAGTTTATTGTGATCCACACAGTCAAAGGCTTTGGCATAGTCAATAAAGCAGAAATAGATGTTTTTCTGGAACTCTCTTGCTTTTTTGATGATCCAGCAGATGTTGGCAATTTGATCTCTGGTTCCTCTGCCTTTTCTAAAACCAGCTTGAACATCAGAAAGTTCATGGTTCACATGTTGCTGAAGCCTGGCTGGGAGAATTTTAGTGAAGCTAAATTAAGAACCATATTATGAAATTCTCCCCCTCAGTCACCTTTCTGAGTACAAAACAACTCCAAGTTGTTGTTGTCTTCCTCTCCCTTCAATCTCCTCTGACAGATAGCAGGGCCCTCACTTTCAGTGCATCCTCCCCTGTGTCTGCCTGTGGTCATCATCTGACCTAGTCTTCTTATCATGATTCAGAGGCACCTGGAAGAATTAAGATGTCTTATACTTCTGTTAAACGTGTGTCCTATCCTATTTTCTCCGAAGCCAGAGCCTATTTCTTTAGGAACATTTTTCTTCTCTCTCATTCTTAGAAACAAAGCTTCCCAGCTTAAGCCATTTGGCAACTTTATGTGGTAGCTACTATCAGTCATGCAATTTCAGATTCAAAGGAGTTGTGAAATTAGACCCAAGTTGATGATGGGTGGGGGCAGTCTAGAGTCCTTGGAGAGGCAGAGAATTAGAAACAGACCAACAGAACATTGAGATAAAACATTCAGTCAATCTAGGATGAGTCAGTTCAATGGAAAGGAGCAGGAAATGTATACTTGGAGATATGCCACTACAAGCATTGGAAGGTTGACAAGCTAGGATCTTTCTGAAGCATGCATTTTATACTTAATAAAGGAAAGAGTTAAGACCTTTTTGGAAAATTAATATAATTCAGGATCTTAGTAATTCATCCAAATCAGTAGTATGAGTCAAAGCAAGTACTAGTATCCAAGTGGGAGTGTAATATATGTTGTTGAACTATATTATACTTCTTCAGGCTACTTACTCTAATTCTTCTGTGGTCTATTTATTCTGATAAATTTAGAAAAGGTGGTGAACTTTCTATAAGCTTACAAAATTCAGAAAGGATGGTGAACTTTCTACAAGCTTACAAAATTATTTTACGCTGCATAAAACTAGATTGATATAGTTGCTTACTGAGAGATGATTAAAATAAGCTTCCCAGGTCCATTACTTTACTAGATTTGGACCAAATATATATGTATATTATACTATACACATGTGACTATTTTTCAAGGAAATGTCTACTTTTCATATCACCAAGTTTAATGTGTACTATGTTCCTCTTTTTGAGGAAATAATGTTTAGTTATCTCAGACAGTGGGTATATTTTTTAAAAAACACACTGAGTCTTCCTAACTAGTGATTGAAAACATGATATAAGTTTGTTGAGTTAAATCCAACTGGACACTAATTGGGTGTTTAAACTATCCAGACTGCTTGTACTAAAGAACTTTAACAACATTATGTGTTTATTTTGGCATTTTTCAAAGGTTTGGATCTTTAGTTATAATTTTCCAAAATATCGTAAAATTCATTACAACTAAGAAGGAAAATAGCATTCGATTTAATTAAGTATTTATTGAGAATCTATCACCAGCTTTAGGCTAGTGTCTTCAGTGGGCATATTTTATGTCTTTGAGGAAGTTGTTTCTTCTTGGGATAAAAGACATATACTCACTATAGCTAACAGTTTTACATGCTGTAAAGGTAAGAATTGTATCTTGTGATCAAGACAGTTATTTTTGATGCTGGTTTTCTGTTAGAATCACCTGAGGGGGTTTAAAAATACAAATTCAAAGTTTCCATTCCCAGAGATTCTGATTCAGAGGATGGTTTCTAAATGGCCCTTCCATGATGATTGTTTTGGAGGTGGTTCAGTGAAAAATGCCATGTGCCAAAATAATTTTAGAAAGAAAGATACCGATTTGGATAGATTCCTTAGATTAAAATAGACTAATATATAATATTTTCTTTATTGGATCTAGGTCTTAGTAATCAGAGTCATTTAAAATTGATAGGTAATTTAATTGATGTCTCTGCAGATGCTTTGTTACATTTATCTAACTATTGTACTGACTAGAAAATATTTCTAACTGATAATTGGTATGTGTGTGTGTTCTCAACTTGTGTCTCTTTGCAACCCCATGGACTGTAGCCTGTCAGGCTCCTCTTTCCAGGAAATTTTCTAGACAAGAATACTGGAGAGGGGTGCCATTTGCTCCTCCAGAGGATCTTCCAGACCCAGGGATTGAACCCACATCTCCTATGTTTCCTGCATTGGCAGGTGGATTCTTTATCACTGCAGCACCTGGGAAACCCTAATTTCCATATATTTTACACTTAATTTAACTTATTTCTCAGTTTCTTTCAAGTTACATATTTCATAAACATCACTGCTGTTTTCTCCCTGTCTTAATAATTTATCCCTTGAATACAGAGACCCCCTTTCGTATGGTAGCTAATATTGAGCACAGTAAAATACTATGATATCCTAAGAAACACAGCAAACAAAAATGAATATTCTTTTGGTCTAAGTTTCTTGTTAGGTGCTACAAAATCTCATTCCTTGTCTTCACAGTGAATTTTCTTGAAAAAGTAATCTGTATAGTAGTTAAGAGAGTTGCCACTGAGGTCAAATTCCCTGGATTCATCTACAAACACCACTTATCACAGTGACTTGATATATAGATACTAGCTTTATTATGATTATTTTTGTCTCTCTTTTAATTGTCTTCTCTCTTAAAAATCTCTCCTTTCTTTATATCCATCCTTTTCTGTTTCTGTGACTTCACCACCTCCTGTGTGATAATGCTTCCCTAATAAATTGATGAATAGTACAAATCTCCCTTTCAGCTTCTGTACAGCACTGCCCAATAGAAGTACAATGTGAGACACAGCTATAATTTTAAATATTCTAGTAGCCACATTTAAATAACAAGACCCAAAATAGGTAAATTTAATAATACAGTTTAACACATAATATATAAAATATTAAACATTTCAATATAATATAATCAGTAAAACAATGAGATATTTTCATACTAATTATCTGAAATCTGGTATGTATTTTATGCTTAAGCACATTTTGAATTGAAGTAGTTGATTTACAATGTTGTGTTAGTTTCTGATATATAGCAAAATGATTCAGGTGTGTGTTTCCATGTATATATAAAAATATATATGAGTACATACATATATACACTCTTTTCAGATTCTTTTCCACTATAAGTCATTACAAGATATTTTAAACGTAGTACCCTATAGTATATAGTAGGACCTTGTTGTTAATCTGTTTTATATACAGTTATACAGTAGTGTTACGGCTCATCTTAAATGTCAACCTGCTTCATCTATATTAAGATTTTATAAATTTTACAACTGAAAACTAGATTTCCATATCCAAGTGTTCCATACCTACTTATAAATATTCCAATAACTGAGTCAAATATATAAAAAAAATTTTCTGTAATAGCCACATCCAACTTGACAAAATTTATCCATTTTTTTAAAGAAGAGCTGATTTAACTTTGATGCAGAAACATACGAGTTTGAAAACTATCTCTGTCTAAGTAAATTCACTTACTCTTGTGTCAGCCTAGTATTATTAACATGAGATTCACAAGGATACTGCATAAATTGAAAAGCAAGATTATCAGTATCAACAAGAAATTCTTCAGCTTTTTTGCAGACATTTTATAAAATTGCCAGTTGCAATTAAAATTTTCATATTGATCATATTAGGGAAATATGTAAAATTATTGTTTATTTGTATGTTAGAAGTTTCAGTTTCAACATGAATAATCTTAACTTTTCCAGCTACTTTATAAGTAAACTGACTATCCTTGAAGTTTCAAATTCAGTACAGTCATATACAGTGTGATATTGGTGAGGGAAGATGTATCCATGTGCCATGTTTTTATCATTGGTTATTGGATAATTGGCAGTTATTCCTTTGTTTCAAAAACATCTTAGAGTTGATAGTTCAGTGAATCCTTGTAAAACTCTTCTCGGACTTGACCAATAACCATTGGAATAAAATGCAAAATCATTAAATTTTTCTTTATTTTCTTTTGAATTCTGTAAACTAGTGATGATTCAGAACATTTGCATGTATATACTAACAATTGTATCTATGACACTTCCCATTGAATCTGTGTTGAAAATTGAGAACAAACATGTTCAACATACATAATACTTTGGATGCAGTAAGACAAACACCTCTAGTTTGAATTACAAACTGCAAACTTAACTGTGTGGATTGTTCATCTAACATAACTGAAGCACTGATAATTGTGATATAAACTAATTTTTTTAATACCTAGCTAAATTTCTTCTTTAATGAATTTAAAAGATGTTAAAATATCTGTTATGGTTCTAATTTTTAGATAAGTGAATTGGCAACATTTCTTCCTAGATTTAGGAGTCCACTGAGAAAAAAAAAAATCACCAAAGTGTCAGTTGGCCAGTATCCCTTATTTCCTAACTCTTACCAGAGTGCCCATTCTTAAAATGCATATTTGAACAGATACTCCTTTGCTGATAAATGTTCAGGAAATCATCATGCTTTCATAGTAAAATCCAAACTCCTTAGCATTCAGTTTCATAATATTGGCCTTCCAGTCTTCCCAACTTCACCTTACTACCCCCTGCTCTGAAACTTTGTTCATGTCATGCTGAAATAGTTGTGGTTGTTCCAAAAGACCATTCTCTCCTACTTCTCAGTGCCATTTCACTTTCACTCCAGAAAGAAACACCTCTTCCCTCTCCTACCCCAACCTGTCCTCCTCCTGCTAGTCTTTCACAACTCAGCAGCCTCTCCTGACCACTGTCTTCTCCTGGGCAGCCTAGAATTAGTATCCTCCGTTTGTGCCCTTCTCACCCTATGACCTCTGAACACTATCCCATAGCACTTATTACACTATACTGTACTTATCTCTACCAGATGGTAAGCTTTTTGAGAGCAAGGAGAGTGCTTTTTGTCCCTATACTACCCCACACCCAGAATGGCCCATGGTATGTAATGGATGCTCATGTTACATTCGTATTGTAAGTTTCAAGGAATACCTGACTAAACTTGTATGATAAATAACTATCCGGTATGTAAGGAGTTCTACTTTTCACTTTAGGAATAATGCATAACTTTTTTTTTTGTTTAATAGACATTTATTCTGTTATTATGTAGTTGAACAACCTCTACACACAAAATAATATGGTTTAAGATTTTTTTGAGTTGGAACGAATTTGGGTCTTAAAAGGTTTTGCAAGCCTGTCTTCTGGAAATCACTTAAGTGGGCCTTTTTAAAGACCCTTGAAGAAAAAAAATTGGTTCAAGAAAACCAGCGATTAAATTTCAAAATCAAACTATTTATGAAGATAGCCAGCCAAGAATTGGGGTAATTCCTCTTCTGTATTTCTTACACTCAAATCCACCCTGGGAAACAGAAGCCTAGTCTACAGGAAGACGTGATGGAACAAGCAGAATGAGGTGGTAAGGGCAACCACAGCTGGTGGCCCAGCAAGTCTGGAACTGTGAGGCTGGTTTCAGCAGGGATGGGAACTGTAGACAACATGAAGTTGGAGGCCAGCTGAACTTGCACTGACACCAACGATGAGTTTTCTCAATAGCCTTTTAAGAATGGAGTGACTTGACCCTAAAGAATAGATTACACTTAGCAATGACACTTTAAAATATAACCACCCCTATTTTCCCCATCCCCTAATGTGGCTTAGAGTTCATGATGGTCACAAACTAATACTTCAGAGAAAACATTTTAACTTTTTGATCCAAGCTTTTCCTGTCGTCTTACACTTGAAAGGGATCTGATGAACACCAAGCTCCCAATCCTAACATCACTACCTTACAAACCTTAGGGCTAATTAGCACCCCCCCTACACACACACACATTTATCTAATGTTCAATTTCCATCAGTTTTAATTGACACCAGTGTAAATACGACCATTTTGCACAAAGTTCCGTATTCTACAGATCCCAAAGCCTGAACCAGGAGCTTTATATGAACTTCAGTGGTACCATGGGAGGCCAAGGCAATTTAATTTAGGTAAACCAGGATTTGATTCGTCAGAACCCTCTTGCAACAGGTCTATTCAATTCTCTTAATAATGGTGGGATTACTTGCTTTTCCGAAGCAGCAGTTACACAAATGTAGTATTAGATTAAGCCTAAAAGTGGGCCCTAGTCAAAAATTTCGTTAGTTTTCTGCATATGATCACGAGAAAGGATCAGGACACCCTTCACATTGCCAGTGAAAACCCAACTGAAAATGTTGTCCCTGCCAAACTCCGTAAAACTGCAGAGCATTGCATCACCCCAATAAAGCCGCAGGTCTCACCACATGCATCAACAAATCTACAGGGTTAAGTTTCTGCACTCCTCTTTTACACAATTTTACACCTATTGTACCAAACAGTATTTTAAACACAGACACAACTCCCTAATAAAGCAAAAACAAAGGCATTTCCCTTATTAAAAACAAGATACACCATCACTTCATATACACTTTATATGTGTAAGTAACTTCAATAAGTCTCAAACATTATTGCACTTTAACTTTCATAATTTGACAATGCATTCAATGAAGCAATCTGCAGACAACTAGTTTTACAAACAAATTAAAAAACACTTTTAAGCAGACAAGAACGTCCTGAATTGTTTATTAGGTAAGAACTTTACAGACATCACGTGTATTAGCGGTAGTGGTGGAGCTGGAGAGTATTGTGCCTTCTCCACGCTGCTCGGCGAGAGCCACCAATAGTGTGGTGGAACTTGTGGCCCTTGCCCAGGCCGCGGCTCTTTCTGCCCGCGGACGTCAGCCCCCACATCTCCCGGTGCTTGTGAACTGGTCTGGTGATCCACTGGGTGTCAGGGATTCTGCTGATAGCTTTATGGAATGGATCAATGAGGATAACCTCAAAGAATTTGTACGTAGAATCTTCACCAACCCAGTAGGAATTCAGGACCCTCAGGGCCACACAGTGGCGGCCAGCGCGCTCCTCCGCAACCGCCTGCAGGCTTCGAGCGAACTTGAGCTGGTTGACACCATAGTGCACAGGCTTGCCGTAGGTGGCACCGTTAGGAACTGGGCGTTTGCGGCCCCCGCGGCGCACACGGATCCGGTATATGACATAGCCTTGTTTGGCCTTGTAGCCCAGCCTGTGCGCCTTGTCGGGCCGGGTGGGGCGCGGGGCGCATGCAGCGCCGAGAGCTGGCGGTACTGCCAGCAGCGCACCCGCAGCAGGAAGCGCATCACCTCCGACTGCTTCTTCCTCCACAGCTCCTGGATGTACTTGTAGGCGCCCATGTCGGCTCACCCTGATGGCTGCCGCCTGACGGAAAGCAGGAATAATGCATAACTTTTAAATATAACAACTAACTAGTGAGTTGGACATCTTATTTTAGGATGTTAATTGACATTTTCCTCTTAGTCCTCTAAAAATGTTCTGTCCAGCTCTTTGTTTGTTTAGTATGGCTTAAGTTTTATAACCATATTTGTGATTGTTTATTAATGGATTTTGCTTTTGCTGCTAATAAATCATCTTTCCCTTTTTCTCTCTTGGTCCAGCTCCAACAGAGGCCACTGTGCACCCGCATTTAGGTAAGTATTTGAGACTCCAGTGTCACTGACCTCAGTGCCAGATCTACTTGTTTCACTCCTTTGCCATGTGAGCAGGGCATACAGAGATGAGGAAACTCTCTGCCCTCTCTGATTCTCTGATCATTCACTGAAATCAGACTCAAGTCCAGATTATGCTTTAATCTAAGACCTCACTGAGGAGGTGATCCAAAAGTCCAGTTTGGGCTAATGGAAGGACTTTTGAGCCTGTTGCTACATTTATCCTTAGAATCCAGTTGGATCTGATCTTTTGACATAGGGTTCTAATGCTGAATTTTCCCCTAAGCCTCTACCCATCATAAATAGTAGAGCATGGAGGCAATAGGCAAGGAGCTATGAGTGTGAAAGAACTGAGATAAACTGAGAGTGAAAGCAGACCTGAGATATCTGCTTAAACTAGTGGTGTTGTTGTTCAGTTGCCAAGTTGTGTTCGACTCTTCACAACCACAAGGACTGCAGCACACCAGGCTTCCCTGTCCCTCACCATCTCCCAGAGTTTGCCCAAGTTCATGTCTATCGAATCAGTGATGCCATCCAACCATCTCATCTTCTGTCAGCATTTTCTTCTGCTTTCAATCTGCCTTCTGCCTTCTCCAGCATCTTCTGTCTCATCTTCTCCTTCTGCCGTCAATCTTTTCTGGCATCAGGGTCTTTTCCAATGAGTTGGCCATTCACATCAGGTGGCCAAAGTATTGGCTTAAACTAGCACTGGCTTGTAAAAAGAGAAATAATTTGGCCATTTCTTCAAAAACTAAAATGAGATTGTCTAAATAACTGGATGCTTTGTTTAATAGCACCGTGTAAAGTTGCCTCCTCTCATTTTTCTCATGATCTTTTCATTCTGACATGTATTTAGTGGGCTACAGTTCTTGAGGCAAGATTGTACAGTATTAATAGTATGGATTCTGGAGCCAAATAAACTGGATTTATCTCACCTCTCCCACTTGCTTGCATGGTGATATTGGGCAAGTTACTTAATCTCTCTATGCCTGTTTCCTCACCTATAAAACAGAAGTAATGATAGTACCTACCTCCTTTGGTTGTTATGAGGATTAGATGAATTTGTATTTCTAAAGCATAATAAGGGATATATATATATATATATATATATATATATATATATATAATGTTAGGAAAGAAGGCAATACATGAACAAATAACCATAGAGGCTTACCCATGACTCTGTAAAAAATTTCTGGAAAGCAAATGATCTTTAAGAGTTAAATTCCTCATATATGACAGTGAAGACTGATTTTAAAAGCAGTTTCCTACACACACTATTTAATAAGAATGAAAAGAAATCATCCTAGCTGGTTCCAGCCTTTTCAGCTGTCTGTCACTGTGGGACTTACAGATGGGTCAGTGTTTGTCTCTTGGGCTTTCTCTTTCAACCTATAAACCCAATTAATTTATTTTTCTCTTTGGAAAATCTGCCTTGAGAAGCTCTACTTTTATGTAATGCTACAGCTTGGGGCTCCTCTTCTTTGGCAGATGAACGCAAGCACTTAGAAGCATGCCTTCTGGCAGCTGAGGCAGGCTGGTGACCCACAGTGGCCCAGCCGCATCTCAGCCATAGTGGGTATTTGAGAGAGCAGTACCCTGTAGGCGTTTCAGACACTGCATCTAATCACTTAGAGGAATCATTAAATCACTCCCAAGCACAGAAGACATCACAGTGTTCTCTCCAGTGTAAATCCATATTCTCCCTGTTGTCGAGCCTAAGGCTTTGAGTCTGAACAGCCATTTCTCTCAATACATGCTGATTCACTGGTTTTCCAGACTTCGTTATGTGCTTGCCTACTGGCATACCTGGTATAAAGAGGGTGAGGGTGCCTGCAGGTGGCATTGTTACCAAAGAGAATTTGCAAGTGAACTTTCTGGTATTTGGAGGTGATATTTAATTCCTCAGTCAGTTCAATAAATTATATACAAGTGAACCTCCCAAAAGGGTAAAATTTCACTTTTGGAAAAAATAAAAATTTGGGGTTATGTTTTATTAATCAGATTATATGATTTTCATTTTTTAAAAAAGCATGTGCAAACTAGTCCAAACAAAATTATATAGACCCAGAGAATTTATACTAGCTGAAACAAATTCCCGAAGCAAACCATGGGAATCAGATGAGAAGATTTTCAGCACCAAATTCATTTTTTACAATTTGTGGAGAAATAATTATCTTTACTCATACAACCTTAAAAATGAGTCTACTTACATTGTAGTTGGCCATGAAATTGTTTGTACTTGTCCATCCTCTATTCAATGGAAATATCCCATACTCTACAGTTCATGAAAATATTCTTTGCTCTTGGCATGATCTGAGTTCTTCTATAGCTTAAAAAGCAGTATTTAATACAACTTCTCAAGTGTAACAATAATATATTTAAGACTATGGATGGTTTTCTGCCATTCCTCCTGACTTCTAACATGACTTTATTTAGAAGTTTTACTTACTTGTGTAGATAATTTCTCCTATGCAGCTCTGAAGGGGAAAGTGTTAACGATTTGGAACACATTAAATTTAAAAATGAGTGAATATAGGGAATGAGAAAAAGCAAGTCAGGGCAAGAGGGGTAGTAAGAAAGAGAAGAGGAGATGGGTTCGTAAATAACAGCAATGTTAGCTGACAACAAATAGCCACAATGTTCTGTTCCCTTCAATGTTCTAAAGTGAGTTAGGCACTGACTTTATTCTGGATGTGTTGAGCTGTGAGGGGCAAGTCTTGTGTGACCTCTCCATGTAGGCTAGTGCTAACCTTGGTCTTCCCACCTCTGTGACCTGGGTGACATTTTACTAGGGTTCTCTTTGGGGGCTCTGGTTTCCAGACTTCTAAACAGCAGAGTTATTCTTTTACTTAGTAGTTTAAGGGCGCAGCAAATGCAATTAGCTGCTTGTTTAAACTTCAGTTTTAGTTTAAAATACTGTTATTTATCATAAATGTAGCATGTTGACTCTTTTGCATAGCTTAATCTATTGTTTAGTATAACCATTTTCTAAATCTTTGTCTTCCTTTAGCTGAAATTCATAGTAACAGTATTATCCTACGAGATGACTTTGACTCCTACCACCAAAAGGAATTGAATCCAAACATATGGTAAGTTAAAGGATCATGCCTCACTTTGGTCTGTATAAAAGGCAAAAAAAAAAAAAAATGCTTCCTTGGAGTAGTTACATAAAATTAAATTGCCCTTTAGCTCTAAGTTATCAATGAGAATTGTTCAACTAAGGAACTGGGATTAATGTCGCCTATAGTATGTCTATTGTTTGTTTCCTGACTTCGTTAAGAACTAAATCTAGGTACCCCTCAAAGCCATGGGTTTGGTCAGTTTTTTTCAGTAGTACAAGTTATTTACATAGAAAACATTGTGCTTTATTATGCCTAATAATTGCATTTATGTTAAAGGAAAGAAGGGAAATGACTTATCTGGAACTGACAGATTATTTGAGTCATACTTCCAAATAACGTCTATGTTATTGGATATCTCATTTATACTCCAGTCTTTCCTTCCAAAGCTGTTTAGAGACAACCCTATGGGATTTTGGAGGGCAAAGAAAGAATTAACCAAAACGCATACGTTAGAAATTTGTTGAATACATAAATGCCTGCATGAATTTGTTGGCAGTTTGTTGTATTTTTCTGACTTTGGAGAAATGAGTCTATCCATTGAGAGCTATAGTCAGTCTACATAATTTGAGAGAATATCTGAATATGTTATTTTCTATGGTACTAAATGATTTGTGTACATGAATAAGAGTTCAGGATAAATTAGAAGCTCTAATGTAATCAGGTTGTAATCAAAACCCAAGCAATATTCAAGACTAGAAAGAGAATAACTATTCATCCTCAAATGTCTGCATATGACATTAATTTGTTTTTCCTTATTTTCGCTGTTCAACAAGTATCAAACCATAATTATTATATAGTACCTTAAAAAGGAATGTGGTTCCTTCTTTTGAGTAGCATATAGTTCAATAGAGGAGACACTTAAAACACATTTTTAAAAATCTTATGATTCAGGATAGAAATCCTTGAGTGTAATAGAAGGTTATAAATAACATACTACAGTTCTAGAAAAGAAAGGCTGACTCTAGTGAGAGTTTCTTGGAGAAAGTGGTCTTTAACCTGAGAATTGAAGATGACATATAGGTTTAGAGAGTGTTGACGCTTAAATACAAACAGGAACTTACATCTTTTCTAGAAAGAAATATAGATTTAGAGAGTATAAGTATTCAAAAAAATCAGACTAGACAGAGACATAAAGTCTTATGATTCATACACCATTAAAGAGATAATTTATCAAAAAGATTTCACTTACCTCTGAACATGTTCTAAATATAAATTTCTTAAAATAAGTTGAAAATCTTTATTAAGGAAAAGCCAAAAACTTTTTAAGCACCACTTCTACCCAAGAAAAATTCTCTCATTCTCCTCACATTTGGCTTTTATATATCCCATTAATATAGATGTTACCAGATGATTTGTTTCTTTCAAGGTGAGTTCGTGTCGAGCTAATTCATTTTCTTCAGTGAAATTTCTTGACAAATACAAAATGTGACTTTTATGTGGTCTAAATTCTGTTATTTTTGAAATCAATAAAACATGATTGATTTTGCTTCACCCGTTTTCATGACTGATCTGGTAGATGCTTTCTTGACCGAAGTTATGGATTTTGTGTCCCACTTACTTAACCTATGGTTTTTCCTCCTGTTTTAGAAAACCTTTTATTAACTTTAAAAAGCCATGCACTTCTGTCTTCTATCAAATATGCTTCAGAGTAATTTTACTTTATCCCTTATTGACCACAATCTCCTTCATCTAATCTAAGATTAAATAATAATAATAATAACCTAGGAAGCTCTCATCATTTGAGAGATGGCTTTGTTGAACATAAGTGGCAGAGGTTCTGAAATCAGGTCTGTCTGGGTGGACTTTGAAGCTAGCTACCTGCCAGCTGGGTATCTGAGAATAGTACAAAGCTTGCTTTACCTCTCTGAGCCACATTTCTTGTCAGTAAAAGTGAGCCAAGTATTTGCCTAACACCATTATTTTAAAGTTTGATGAACCTGAAAAAGTCTGGCACATCTCCTAATGTATTGTTGCTGCTCAGTATGAATCAGTTCCTTCTTTCCCTCTCTTATTCTCTGTCTCCTACTCTATCTTTTTGCCTCCCTCCTCTTCCCTTTCTTTCTTCCTCCTATGGTATACTGGCATGTTGGTCTACTTGCCTCCCAGGAGCTCAGAATGATCCCAAATCATTACTATTAAAATATTCTTCACTCAATTTATGTAAATGATTCCCCCAAGTCTTCCCTTACTGTATTCAGATCAAAAACAGACTTCAAATTAAATATATCTATATTATAAAATATATATTAATGAAAATACAGTAGAATTATAGAGAAGGGAGAAACAAAGAGTATCAAATATTTTTAACCCCCCCTTAAAGTAGACATTCAGTTCAGTTCAGTTCAGTCGTGTCCGACTCTTTGCGTTCCCATGAATCACAGCACGCCAGGCCTCCCTGTCCATCACCAACTCCCAGAGCTCACTCAGAGTTGCGTCCATTGAGTCGGTGATGCCATCCAGCCATCTCATCGTCACTCGTCCCCTTTTCCCCTTGCCCCCAATCCCTCCCAGCATCAAAGTCTTCTCCAATAAGTCAACTCTTCGCATGAGGTGGCCAAAGTACTGGAGTTTCGGCTTTAGCATCATTCCTTCCAAAGAAATCCCAGGGTTGATCTCCTTCAGAATGGACTGGTTGGATCTCCTTGCAATCCAGGGGACTCTCAAGAGTCTTCTCCAACACCACAGTTCAAAAGCATCAATTCTTCTTCAGCGCTCAGCCTTCTTCACAGTCCAACTCTCACATCCATACATGACTCCTGGAAAAACCATAGCCTTGACTAGACAGACCTTAGTCAGCAAAGTAATGTCTCTGCTTTTGAATATGCTATCTAGGTTGCTCATAAATTTTCTTCCAAGGAGTAAAGTGAAAGTGAAAGTGAAGTCGCTTAGTCATGTCCGACTCTTTGCAACTCCATGGACTGTAGCCTATCAGGCTCCTCTGTCCATGGGATTTTCCAGGCAAGAGTGCTGGAGTAGATTGCCATTTCCTTCTTCAGAGGATCTTCCCAACCCAGGAATCGAACCCAGGTCTCCCGCATTGCAGGCAGACGCCGAATTGTTGCTTTTGAACTGTGGTGTTGGAGAAGACTATTGAGAGTCCCTTGGACTGCAAGGAGATCCAACCAGTCCATTCTAAAGGAGATCAACCCTGGGATTTCTTTGGAAGGAATGATACTAAAGCTGAAACTCCAGTACTTTGGCCACCTCATGCGAAGAGTTGACTCATTTGAGAAGACTTTGATGCTGGGAGAGATTGGGGGCAGGAGGAAAAGGGGACGAAGCGTCTTTTAATTTCATGGCTCCAGTCACCATCTGCAGTGATTTTGGAGCCCCAAAAAATAGTGTCTGACACTGTTTCCACTGTTTCTCCTTCTATTTCCCATGGAGTGATGGGACCAGATGCCATGATCTTCATTTTCTGAATGTTGAGCTTTAAGCCAACTTTTTCACTCTCCTCTTTCACTTTCATCAAGAGGCTTTTTAGTTCCTCTTCACTTTCTGCCATAAGGGTGGTGTCATCTGCATATCTGAGGTTATTGATATTTCTCCTGGCAATCTTGATTCCAGCCTGTGCTTCTTCCAGCCCAGCGTTTCTCATGATGTACTCTGCATAGAAGTTAAATAAGCAGGGTAACAATATACAGCCTTGATGTACTCCTTTTCCTATTAGGAACGAGTCTGTTGTTCCATGTCCAGTTCTAACTGTTGCTTCCTGACCTGCATACAGATTTCTCAAGAGGCAGGTTAGGTGGTCGGGTATTCCCATCTTTTTCAGAATTTTCTATAGTTTGTCATGATCCACACAGTCAAAGGCTTTGGCATAGTCAGTAAAGCAGAAATAGATGTTTTTCTAGAACTCTCTTGCTTTTTCCATGATCCAGCAAATGTTGACAATTTGATCTCTGGTTCCTCTGTCTTTTCTAAAACCACCTTGAACATCAGAAAGTTCACAGTTCATGTATTGCTGAAGCCTGGCTTAGAGAATTTTGATTATTACTTTACTAGCGTGTGAGATGAGTGTAATTGTGCGGTAGTTTGAGCATTCTGTGGCATTGCCTTTCTTTGGGATTGGAATGAACAGTGACCTTTTCCAGTCGTGTGGACAATGCCAAGTTTTCCAAATTTGCTGGCATATTGAGTACAGCACTTTCACAGCATCATCTTTCAGGATTTGAAATAGCACAACTGGAATGCCATCACCTCCACTAGCTTTGTTCATAGTTATGCTTTCTAAGGCCCACTTGACTTCACATTCCAAGATGTCTGGCTCTAGATGAGTGATCACACCATCGTGATTATCTGGGTCGTGAAGATCCTTTTTGTACAGTTCTTCTGTGTATTCTTGCCACCTCTTCTTAATATGTTCTGCTTCTGTTAGGTCCATACCATTTCTGTCCTTTATCAAGCCCAACTTTGCATGAAATGTTCCCTTGGTATCTCTAATTTTCTTGAAGAGATCTCTAGTCTTTCCCATTCTGTTCTTTTCCTCTATTTCTTTGCATTGATCGCTGAAGAAGGCTTTCTTATCTCTTCTTGCTATTCTTTGGAACTCTGCATTCAGATACTTATATCTTTCCTTTTCTCCTTTGTTTTTTGCTTCTCTTCTTTTCACAGCTATTTGTAAGGCTTCCCCAGACAGCCATTTTGCTTTTTTGCATTTCTCTTCCATGGGGATGGTCTTGATCCCTGTCTGCTGTACAGTGTCACGAACCTTATTCCATAGTTCATCAGGCACTGTATCTATCAGATCTAGTCCCTTAAATCTGTTTCTCACTTCCACTGTATAATCATAAGGGATTTGATTTAGGTCATACCTGAATGGTCTAGCGGTTTTCCCTGCTTTCTTCAATTTGAGTCTGAATTTGGTAATAAGGAGTTCATGATCTGAGCCACAGTCAGCTCCTGGTCTTGTTTTAGTTGACTGTATAGAGCTTCTCCATCTTTGGCTGCAAAGAATATAATCAATCTGATTTTGGTGTTGACCATCTGGTGATGTCCATGTGTAGAGTCTTCTCTTGTGTTGTTGGAAGAGGGTATTTGCTATGACTAGTGCATTTTCTTGGCAAAACTCTATTAGTCTTTGCCCTGCTTCATTCCGTATTCCAAGGCCAAATTTGCCTATTACTCCAGGTGTTTCTTGACTTCCTACCTTTGCATTCCAGTCCCCTATAATGAAAAGGACATCTTTTTTGGGTGTTAGTTTTAAAAGGTCTTGTAGGTCTTCATAGAACCATTCAACTTCAGCTTCTTCAGCATTACTGGTTGGGGCATAGACTTGGATTACTGTGATATTGAATGGTTTGCCTTGGAGACGAACAGAGATCATTCTGTCGTTTTTGAGATTGCATCCAAGTACTGCATTTTGGACTCTTTTGTTGACCATGATGGCTACTTCATTTCTTCTGAGGGATTCTTGCCCGCAGTAGTAGATATAATGGTCATCTGAGTTAAATTCACCCGTTCCAGTCCATTTTAGTTCTCTGATTCCTAGAATGTCGACGTTCCCTCTTTCCATCTCTCGTTTGACCACTTCCAATTTGCCTTGATTCATGGACCTGACATTCCAGGTTCCTATGCAGTATTGCTCTTTACAGCATCAGACTGTGCTTCTATCACCAGTCACATCCACAGCTGGGTATTGTTTTTGCTTTGGCTCCATCCCTTCATTCTTTTTGGAGTTATTTCTCCACTGACCTCCAGTAGCATATTGGGCACCTTCTGACCTGGGGAGTTCCTCTTTCAGTATCCTATCATTTTGCCTTTTCATACTGTTCATGGGGTTCTCAAGGCAAGAATACTGAAGTGGTTTGACATTCCCTTCTCCAGTGGACCACAATCTGTCAGACCTCTAAAGTAGACATAAGCTCCCTAAAGTTAAAAACCAATACAGTCAGCTATTCCAGTGAGGTATTTCCAATAACATAACAAAGCTCTCTCTTGCTTTGGACCAACATAGGCAGTTTTTGGGCTTCCCTGGTGGCTCAGTTGGTAAAGAATCCAACTGCGTTGCAGGAGATCCAGGAAGATCCCCTGGAGAAGGAAATGGCAGCCCACTGCAGTGTTCTTGCTTGGAGAATCCTATGCACAGAGGCCCTGGAGGGCTGCAGTCCATGGCATTGCAAAGAGTTGAACACAACTTGGCAAGTAAACCACCACCACTACCAGGCATTTTCACTCTCCCAAAATCTGTTTTCTTGGTATACATATTGACATGCGAGTTTTGTCCCTTATGATATTGTCTTTGATTTTCTTTACCCCAATTAGAAGCCACTGAGCAGCTTTGTGAAAACCAGGAAGGGGAATCCTTACTTGACAACCCATAATTTTATGCCATTGGCACACACCACCAGATAGGAAGAAGCTCAGGGTGTACTGCTTTGGGGCAAATTCCCAAGTCTCAATATATCACTCAATAATTTGTCACAAGAGAAAAGCACTCTGCTTTTATGAGCATGTATCTTCCACTGAGTTTGAAAATCATCATGTGTATTATTTGACTTGCAATTTTTAAGGACAAGCAAAAGGAAAAATTAAGAAACTACAGTCCCATCTGTCTAATGATGGGGAGAGGGATCAGTTTAAATTTAGTCACTCACACTTTATTTGCTTCCATTGACTTCATCTAGTGAAATCAACCTTTTTTCCCCACTTCATTTCATATTATTCTTGATATCTGAATTTCTTATATCCTGTACAAATGACTATACACAAAAAACAAGGAGCATAAAATGATATTACTATTATGATGAATGAACGTACCAGCCAAGTTATTATCCCAAGTATATGACAGTGATTGGACTAGAACCAAGAAACTTTTTTACATCAACTCAGTTTTGAATCTGTCTCTCTGCTTAGCTTAAATATTAGATTTGATTTTAAAATTAATAAATGTACTTAGTGAAATGTTCAATAATATTAAAAATAATAAAAATAAACCTTCTTCCCACACTAGATCTATATTCCTTCCCTCTAGAGGCATCAACTGTTACCAGTTTCTATCAGTCCTTCCAGAAATTATTTAGGCTTACACAAGTGTCACAGTTATGAATTCTGTCCACAAAATTGGGTATCAGAGAAATAAAACTTTCTTTATTCTTTTTTTTAACTTGATGTCTTTTCATTGTGTCCCTTCTACCAATAGTGAAAACTTAATTTCAGTCAACTTTAGCTTCCCTTCTCCCATTTTTCTGATGTTGTAGCTAAGTATCAGAGAGCTTGTTAGTTCAAAGGCAAGGGGTAGGTGGGGACACACCTCTTATTCCCCAGTCCTCTGTTCCTATAGATGTCCACTGAATCCTCCCTGTCTCATCTAGTTTTTGGTGACTGGTCCACACAGGTAGCATTCTCGCCTGTCCTAATCACTCACTCCTTCATGATGATTGCTCCATTTGATCCCTGCTTGAAGACATGACAACTTTTGCTGCTCCTGGGCCTGGGCTGTGAATGTGTCTGTGGTGCTCTTCTGTGCTGTCATGCCACTGTGGTCTTTCTGCCTCCCTGAGGTGCAGAGTATAGAGTCCTCCTGTGCTTTGACCCCCAAAGGGAGGTCTCCCTATGGCATTGCCAGAGAAGTGGCCTTTTGTCTCCCAATCTCTCAGCCATTTCTGTTTGCTTTGTTCAAATAAAAAATGAGAAGTAAAGTTACAAGTGAAGAGAACAGCAAAACCCTTTCATGGGAATATAGTGACGCCTCAGGCTTAATGAGATTGAGGCTTCTCCACCTTAACTTTGCCCTGATGCTGGGCCACATGCAGGTAGACCTCTGGATCACAACAATAACCACATCAGGTCAAATGTACCGTTGAACCCAAGAGACTGAGAGAAAGAATGTGGATAGAGTGGCACTGACTTACCAACACTGTTGACAGTTCTCCAATATCAAGTGTGTTCAGTGTGATTACACTCCTGATGATGGAGATGGATCAGTAGAGTCTTGTCCCAATAGAGACAACCCTATAGCCAAAAAGAAAAGAAAAGAAAAAAAACATAGGAAGGAATCTTTGTAGGTCTTTACTTTCCTTTGTTTTGGCTTACAGATTATCCCTTTAATGCTTGTGTTCTGAAGATCACAGAAGGAATCCAGAGCTATAATATCACTAGGCTATGATGTTCTAGTGGGAAAGGGGAGACTGTTAGAACTAAATTTAGAAGGAAAGTAAAGACCTACAAATACACTCTATCTCAACATTTCACTTAAGCATGTTCTACTTGAGTCTCAACTACCTTTTTTATAGTTTCTTTTTATGAATTAATTATTTTAGTATCATATAAACACTGTCAGTATTACATATGAATGGTGAGAAATCTTGATTTTTTTAAATTAAAAAGAACTACACCTAATAGCAAAAAACTAGTAATATCCCAGGTACCCATAAACAGGAGAATGGATAGTGATACATTCATACAGTGGCATGCTATTCGGAAATAAAAAAGAATAACTTATTGATAGCTGAAACAACATGGTTGAATTTCAAAAATGTTATGTTGAATGAAAGAAGCCAGATCCAAAATAATTCTTACTGTTTGATCCTACTTACATGAAATCTAGAATAGATGATATTATCAAAAGTGCTAGAATTAGATTAGTGATTGTTTCAGGGATGGGGAATTGACTGGTAAGGAGCATGAGGAAATTTCTGGGGTAATTAATATGTTATATATAGTATTATGAGAGCATGGGTTACATAGATGTGCACCTTTGTCAAAGCTTGAGATCCGTGTATTTCCCTGTGTGGAAATTTACCTCAGTAAAAAATTTAAACAGTAATTTTAAAAAATGAGAAAAGTTAAGAAATAGGTGACATTTATGATTCATAACTTGAGTTAAAAAGAGTTCAGAGGAAAAAAAAAGAGTTCAGAGAGATGGAGAGAGAAAGTTAAAAGAACTTAAAATTGAGTAAATTTTAAAAAATAATGTAAGTTTTCTTAAGAGATGTCTTTACCCTCTAAGCAATTAGTCAGGAAGAATCTTTGTTTTGGCTTACAGATTATCCCTTTAATGCGTGTGTTCTGAAGATCACAGAAGGAATCCAGAGCTATAATATCACTAGGCTATGATGTTCTAGTGGGAAATGGAAGACTGTTAGAAAACATGATGATAAATAGCAACTAGAAGACAACAGATGTTTCCCCTCCAGCACAGTAATAATAGCAGAGATGTTCTATTCAGCAGAGATTGGGGAAGAACAAGAGTCACTCATCAGAAGAAGCATCTTAGATGAATAAGTTGTGATGCCACCAGGGATATGAGACATCAAGAAAAGAAACACAAATGAAGTTGTCTCAGATCCTGTGGCACATGAAGACCTCTGTCAATTGGCTTTTCATAAATTTCCTTTAGCTAAGGAAGCCAAAACTGTGGCTGGCATTGCATAGAGTTGCTTGAATCAAGAAAAGACTAGAACATTTCCATTTTTATATGTAAAAAGATCACACTACAGGACTAGAGAAATTTAGATTACAGACTCTGCTGCATCTGGTAGTCTCTTCAAAGTCCTAATTTATAGGAACAGTTACCCAGAAATGGAGCAAAAATATTGGTGATTTGGCGTTTTAAAGTTTATTTTCTTTGAGAAAAATAGTTATCTAAACAAAAACCCTAAAATGACTGAAATTTTAGTATGGGGGTGAGTTATTCTAGCTGAATCTTTATTTATTCAGTGATCAGTAGTTTAACCCGTGTAAGATAAAACAAGTCAAGTGAGCAGTAAAACTACTTTAGAGTTCCTTAGTATCTTGGAGCCCCCATAGAAAACAAGAGGAGAGGGGACTCCCATTTAGTAGACAGGTGTGAAAACTACAATATAAATGTAGTTTCCAGGAAGAGAACAAAGTAAATCTGATGACCAGTGTCACTGGGGGGAAAAAAAGTAGATAGAAGTACATCCATGTTGTTCAATGTACAACTGGCTTGTGGCTGGTAAGCCTGTAAGACCTGATGGGTGAAGGAAGCACTCACCATGGGCATCAAGGTCTGCACATCACTGCTGATGGATTTCCAAGGGGCCTTTTGTTGTTGTTGTAATGATGACCACTTGGAATCATATCACCTAATGTGCCATCTTACCTATTTGATATGAAAGGTATACCTTGTAAGTTTTCAGGAGCTGGTGACACAGGGAGACTGTGAATGGGTAATAAATGTCTGCAAAATAATATTTTATCTGATGACTTACCTTTACCAAAACCTCTAATATACCACTGTAGTTTGGGTTGTGGAATTATAATTCAGTTTTAAGGTTTATTGGTCCAATATTCTGATCTTTTTTAAAAGTACTTATTATTTATTTGACTGCATTGGGTCTTAGTTGTGGCCAGCAGGATCTTTAATTTTCTTCTGTAGCATGTAGGATTTTTGTTGCAGCATGTGGGATCTAGTTCCTAGACCAGGGATCAAACCTAGGCCCCCTGCCTTGCATTCAAGGAGTCCTAGGCACTGGACCACCAGTGAAGTCCCCTGATACTCTGATCTGTGCGTCTTTTTCTGCTTTTTCTCTTTGTCTTCTTGACCTCCCCTTTTTCTACTTTCTCTCACTCTCTCTTCTCCTTTGTTAGTAAGTTTTTTCCCTTTTTAAACTCTCCTCTAACCTTCTTTCTCTTGCTTCCTCCCCCTCCTTCCACTTACCCTGATGTAATTGCTCTGGGGAAAACTTCATCAACAATAGAAAGGTTAACCAGGAGGTGTCCTACTATTAAAATAAGGTGCAAATCTGGAAGCTTATTATTTCCTTCTTTAATCTCTGTTTTTTATGACAGAAATAAGAACTCACTCAATGGAATTAAATGTCAAGTACATTTGAAACAAATGAGAAAATATTTCCTCAAGCAGCATGTAGTAGAATTCACCATAGTAGGAGGTCAGAATATTGCATTCAGTAGTAGAGTATTAGAAGGGATATTTTTAATTCAAATAATATTTGTCATTATAGCTGTTAACAAAGGAGAAATTAAATTTTTAAACTCCCTGATGAATAGGAGTTCTCTTACCTTCCTCAGTGAGAATGAGAAAGAATGAACTACAAATGGAATTTGTCATTTTCATATTTAGAGCATGTGTTAGTTCCTTAGAAAAAAAAGTCATGATGTTGTTGAAGGTGATATTATTTTCAGTCTTATAGAGTGGACTTTCCTTGCTGTTTTTCTAAAAATATTCCATATTTACAAAGAGAGAATTTTTGAGGGTTTTTCTTTTTTTTAAGTGTGGTCTTTCACAAGAAAATAGTCATGCCTTTTTACTATAAAACATCATCTCTTTGCTATAAAATATGGTCAAAAGTTGAGTGTTCTGCTTATTAGGTTTTTTGGTTTGTTTTTTTTTTTTTTTTTTTTTTTTTTTTTTTTTTTTTGGAGTATAGTTGGTTGCTTGTTGAGGTTTCAGTGGAAAGTACAAGGAGCTCTAGTGTCTCCAAATGAAGTCAGCTGACTGTCCACCTCCCAGATGGCTGACAGGGTTCTATTTACTTTGATAGATTCACCAGTCCCTGATCTGGCCTTGCCTTTCAAACTCACACATTAGATTATCAACACATGCAGTGTGAGCTGTACCTGGGGGAACAGACTTGTTATCTTTGGTTCAGGAAATTATAAGAGATTTCTCTTTAATCTTTCCACTTTTAAAGTACATTTTATAATCAGATCAAATATTAAAAGTATTTTAATATCTCTGTTCAGAAATGCTGGTGAATAGACGATTCTGACTCAGAGAATACCAGACATCGCCTCCTTTAGAGGCAATAAATTACAGAGAGATAATACAGTGTCCCCAGTCTTGGGGACAAACAGCATGTATCCCAAATGAGAATTTGATAACTGATTGTCACTGAGTTTCCAGATGATTAACTTGTTTCAGCAAATTGACTGACTAAAGGCTGAGTGCTTTCACTCTGATCTAAAAAGAAGAATGAGCCATGTAATTAGACTGCTCTTGAGAAAATAGTATTTAGGTTATTTATTTATTGTTATCAGGATGATGTCACCACCAACCATTCATAAATCTCTGACTGTTCGATGGAGCCCAAGTTTCTCATTAATCCTTCTCCTCTTTCCAGTGTCCTAAAAGTCCTGTGTGAGTCTCTGTAGGACATGGGGACCACAGGGACTCTGGGGTCATTTCACTCCAGCTTCCTCTGTGTCTCCTGAACAGGAAATTTGGCACGTTTTCCAGCCTAATAATTTTAAAGTCAGGATTAAAAACATAATTATACCTTCAGAAGTGTGCTCTCTACAGCACAAATGCACATTGCATGTAATTTCTAAACAAAAACCAGCCACCTAAATTAAAAAAAAGAAAATGGAGTATTGACACCAAAATAACAAGTTTCAAACTGCCAAGGAGCTTGTTAGAGTGAAAACCAAATCTTGGCTCAAGGCATTCTTTTTCTTTTATGTTTACAGTTTAACCCTACATGTGTTGGTCAACAAGTACCTGCCTTCATCCTTACTGATTCCTTTATGGTTTTGTTAGTGGAAAATAATGGCAGTATGATAATGTGTATATAAAATAGGGATGAATTATCTAAGGATGTACATGACCAAAGGAATATTGAATTTGCTTATGTACTTTAGTCCAGTAAATTCATTCTAAATATTTTCTATGAAGTCCATGACATTTCTTTTATTTTTGTACATCTGTATTATTAAAGCAAAATCCCTTATCCTATAAATGAAAAAAAAAAAAACAACTTTTAAGAAAAGATGCTAGGTTTTCCAGATGAACTCTGATAGCAAAAATGATGAAAAACATTTTTGAAATGCACATGATTTTTGTAGAACTGGAGTTCTTTTCTTTTCCTGACCGCATTAGAGTGGAGTGAGAAGGATATTGGACAAGAGTCAGGAAAACTGGCCTCTAGTCTCATTCTATAATTTGTAAAATGAGGGGGTAATGAAATTCGGTGATACTTTAGATGCCCTCCAACTTGAACGCTTAATGATCTGTGAACTCTAGTAATAGATAAGATTCATGTGGCACCTAAGCATGTGATAAATAGATTCAGAGAGAGCTCAATAAATTCAGGCTTTGCATGGTCTTTGGGGATAGCAAGCATTTCCCTTAAAATGTCTTTTAATCATACTGTTCATGAGAGTATATTTTGAGGTGGGTGATTCATATGATGTGCCATAGTATTTGTCAGATTCTTATGTTCTGTTTTTCATATTGAGAAAAAGAAGGGGGGAGTAGTTTCTTAGATTAGAGAAATATTCACTATTACTTTTAAGCAGAGAAGCAATTCGTTTCTAATCCTTAGCTTGAGAGGTCACATCCCTTTTTAAATTGAAAAACAAAAATCTGTTTAACTGAAATTATTTAAAACTTCCTCTTTCCATCAATCTCTGAAGAATATGTTACCTTACTTTACAGAACCCATCATTTTCTTGAACAAATTCAGTTGGGAAACTACAGGTTAAAATGTTAGAAATAAACAGCACTTTTCTTGGTGTTTGTACCACTAAAGCTCATCACAGTGCCTATAGGTTCCTAGCACAAGTTTGTTAATTATAAGAATGAATTAATGAATGATAAATGAGTAGCTACACCATTGGCAGCTAAGAGTGGATTGGATTTGACTACCCAGAGGGATGTGTTTTCAAAATAACTTTAAAAAATTATGTTGACAAACCCAGTCATACTGTGAGAAATTCAAGCAAAGGGCATTTAAAAGACCTTGACTGGAAACTAACAGATTTGTTTCATCAGTCCTTGGTGAAGCCATTGTGCCTCCAGGTAGCAACAATTCAGTGAGTAATAGCTGGTATTTCAAGATCTTTAAGATTCAACCGGGCACCAATGCCTTTGTTAATTTTAAGTTTCTGGAGCTATAAAGCACATCAAGGAAGAAAAAGGTCCAGAGGGGTTGTTGAGCCAAGTGGGGAGAATGCTGTAACTGATTGCCTTTTTTGTGTGTTTTATTGGTTTTTTAACTCTTGTTATTCCACAAAATAGAAGTGGTTCTCCAAACACATCAAACATCTACTGTCTATTCACTGGTTCCCTTGTGCCAGGCTATAGCTACCTATGCTAGAATCATCTTTAAACAATATACAGATATCTAGGCTACACCTGAATCCTATTTAACCTAAACTGTGGGTGATGGGGATTTGAAATACATGTGTTTATACAGATATTATTTTCCTGATATACAGTTGATTTGGGAACTGCAGATCAATATTTATCAGAGAAGGCGATGGCACCCCACTCCAGTACTCTTGCCTGGAAAACCCCATGGATGGAGGAGCCTGGTAGGCTGCAGTCCATGGGATCGCGAAGAGTCAGACACGACTGAGCGACTTCACTTTCACTTTTCACTTTTCACTTTTATGCATTGGAGAAGGAAATGGCAACCCACTCCAGTGTTCTTGCCTGGAGAATCCTAGGGCCAGAGGAGCCTGGTGGGCCGCCATCTACGGGGTCGCACAGAGTTGGACACAACTAAAGCAACTTAGCAGCAGCAGCAGATCAATATTTATAGATAGAATGATTGCTTTGAGAATTCAAATATCAGGCCTTGGACTTCACACCAACAGTGATACTTTTAGTTTAGAATTACTGGAGGAAAATGTCAGGTAGTCCATGTGAGGGTTGAACAATCTTTTAATTTCACTTGACAAAGCTTATTTTTCTTCTGAGTCGTTTCACAATGCCTTGGAGGACAAATAATCCTCATCTATCACTAAGAAGCCCACTATGATTTTGATGCTACTTCTCTGTACTTCAAAATCACACTCCTTAGGAAAAATTAATGTATAGTTTTAAGAATAGAAAAACAGTAGTAAAAAGTTCATGTAACAGATTCTCTGTGGGGGAAAAAAACCTAACATACTTGTGTTGGACGAAAATGTTGGAAATCCATATTAAAAATAGTTAAAACTTATGCTAACATTTGTATCATGCTTGCTCTGTTTGAAGTGTGCCAGGCCCTATTTGAAGCGTTTAGACCTCAAGCCTTAGGGCTTCCCTGATAGCTAAGTTGCTAAAGAATCCGCCTGCGATGCAGGAGACCTGGGTTCAATTCCTGGGTTAGGAACATCTGCTGGAGAAGGAACGGGCTACCCACTCCAGGATTCTTGTGTTTCCCTTGTGACTCAGCTGCTAAAGAATCTGCCTGCAATGTGGGAGACATGGGTTCGATCTTTGGGTTGGGAAGATCCCCTGGAGAAGGGAAAGGCTACCCACTTCAGTATTCTGGCCTGGATAATTCCATGGACTATACAGTCCATGGGGTCCCAAAGAAAGTAGACACGACTGAGCGACTTTCACTTTTCACATCATGCCAAGCATAAAATGGTGAACAAGAGGCATATTCGTTGCACCATGAAGCTACTACTGTGTCTCTTTTAACATAAAGGACATTTTATTAGAATCTTTCTTTATAGTAATCAAGCAAAGATTTCAATCTACTAAGATGTGAGATACTACTGTTTAAAATTCTATGTCACCATTCGTCTGCTGATGGGCACCTAGGTTGCTTCCATGTCCTGGCTATTATAAACTGTGCTGCAATGAACCAATACAATATTGTAAAGTAATTAGCCTCCAATTAAAATAAATAAATTTAAATTAAAATTCCATGTCAGAAGTTGTTCTCTGTTTATTTTTTAAAAAGTCAAATCTTGACATTGTTGATCTTCTTTGTGTGGGAGTATAGCTCAAAAGATTAAAATATTTTTTCCATGCAATACATATATAGGAAATATATCTGTTTATTTGCCAAGTTTTTACTTATTGTGCTTCTGCCTCTTGGCTTTATGAGCTTCATGGTATCTTTTCATACCTTTGTCTTCTTCCTATTTGAATAGGACTTCCTGCTCCTTCTTTTCTCTGAGATCAGCAAACAACTAAAAGGGTCTGATACAACAATCTTCAAAAACAAAGGGCATACATAGTGCCCTGTCCACAATGTTTGGCACCTAGAATGTGAAAGTCTTTGAAAATGTCCTTTCTGCATGAAATACAGCTCTCATGCACTTCGAGGTTCAGACTAAGAAAACATAGTTCAGTCTTTCTACATGTAATGATTGTAGGTTGAAATATCATAATGCCAGAACATTATAAATGTTACTGTAAATATGCAAAGTCAAATCAACATTATTTGTATTGTCAATTTATACCAAAGACTTGAATATATTTAATTTTGATATTCTGTTCTAAGATTTTATTAGCCACTTCATAATAATAAGGAAAGCAACTAAGTAAATTATTTGCAAGTTTAACATTAACTCAGTATCCAAAATTTGCTTGGATTAGAATTTGTATTTATTTCATATTATTATGTGGATTAAATACAATCTGATTCCATTCTTTTTTGCATGGTACATTTTGTAGACTTGCACATCTATTTTAGGACAGTTATTTTAAACATTGATGTTAATCATAATTCAAAATAAAAGGTTTAAATTTGTAAAACAGCTTTTGATTTCAGAGATATATGGTTTTAGTTCATTATATAAGTGTATATAACTTTGCTTATCTTTAATATTAGCAAAATACTTGTATTGAACATAGTATGTTATGTAATAATTGATAATAATACTAACTGCCGCTATTGAGTGCCTACTATAAGATTAGTTCTGTACTCTGTTTTATATACATTCTCTCATTTAATCCTCATGATAACTATGTGATATTTAGTTCAGTGTTATTATCTTCATATTACAGATGAGAAAACTGAAACTTTGGGAAGTTAAAGTAACCTCCAATGCGAGTAACTGAGAGGACTAGGATTGAACTTCAAGTCTTTCTGTTTTCATGCTTCCTTAACTTGTCACAATACAAAATACCATTACCTACCTGGAAATGTTGATTTCAACTGAATAACAGTATCTATTACATCTTTTGAGTGATAAACCACTCTGTGCTACTTAGTTCGCAGACTGAGGTTGCGTTTTGTGTTCCCATAGGGTGGAATGTAACAACTGTGAGACTGGAGAACAGTGTGGTGCAATTATGCATGGCAATGCTGTCACCTTCTGTGAGCCATATGGTCCAAGAGAATTGGTAAGTATGTGCTATTTATGTACATTATTCCAAATACATTGTCTTTACTGAGCTTTTTTGGCAGCAAAGGTTTTCCTACTCAATTCCAATTCAGATGAAAATGTGCAATATTACTTATGAGTCCTATTGCAAATATCTCAAAATTAGGAGGAGTGATTTTAGTTTATTTTCAAATGTAAAAAAACAAAGAATTTAGTAAAAAAATTGGCAGCATCAATGGATCTCATTAAACATGGCACATCATATGATTATATGGCTTTTTAAAAAGATGGGTATGACATGCATGACATATGATATATACAAAAGACAGATATTATATTTATAATATCTACATAATTTGTTACTTTATAAGTCCTTGTATAAAGCTTTACTTTTATACTTCTTATCTCCTTGCAATTGAAAAATGTTAAACAATTTTATCACATTATTTTTACACTTTGTTTCTTAATCACCTAGAAACTTTAATGAAATATTTAAAGTGAAAGAGCAGACTAAATAAACCAGTTCTTAAAAAAGTTTGGTTTATGCCAAATTGTTTGATAGTAGGTTATTTTAATTTAGATGATTAGACTTTGTTTGCCAAAAATAAGTCCTTGGATCATGTGTAAAATGCAACATGAGCATTCTAAAATTGACAGCAATTAAATCATTAGGCATCAAATATGACTAATGAGCCTTTTGTTGTCATGTGGTACTTCTTTCTGGCACCAAGACTACATTCATTTCACATTCTTGAAAAAGGATGTATTCTTTTTCTTGAAAAAGTTAATTGTTGTCTTACACTTCAAGCTCAGTTTCTTTGTACCTAATGTTCTTTCTGCAGCATCTCTTATGCTTTGCCTTTCAACTTGAGTTTCAATGCCTCTCCTTTTTTCTCCCACATCTTCCTTATCATGGAGCTTTTAGTAACAAGTTGTATTTTTCACCCCTCCATCATACATTATGTTTCAAATTAATTAATTATAAAAGTGGCCAAAAGACTGCCTTCCAACTTAAAAAGGAGGAAAAAACCTAGCTAGGTAATTAAAGGAAGATTTAGTTGTCAAATTGTGAAAGTCAATTAATTTTTATAACATGGTTCTTATTTTATGCTGCTTGAATATCCCTTTCATGGCAATAGATAAATTTAATTTATTAAACATACGAGCTTCAGAACATTGATAAATTGAAGAGTTTTTAGTTGAAATTAGAACACAAACAGAATTAATTGGATGCAAATTAAAATAATAGGTACTCATAATTCAAGTCTTACAAGGTGTTATAATATTCCTGCAAAACAAATGTGACTCTGTAGTGAAAGTCTTCTTGAAAAAAATAGATTTGCTAGTACATCTTAAATAATATACCATGACTGAATTAATTATCTATAAACCTTAAAACAAAATTAAATTTTTGTCATAGTTAATTGAGCTTAGAATAAATGCCCATTTTAGAATGTCCTCCCCACAGTAATATTTCAGGAAATGCTTGGCCAATTCTTTTTTGTTTCTAATTAATGAGAAATAAACATATCTAAGAATATAATGCCAAAATTCATATTTCTGTAGCATAGAAACTGAAGTATCTAGTTTATTTGATTCCATGTATATTTAATTCTGATAATTTCACTATATTCCAGTATATTGACTATTAGAGTTTATATGCTCAATGGGCTAGTTTTGAATTGTGTTCTATAATTAATATAAAGTTAGCTTTTTAACCAAGAAGGAAAATATTCAAAATAATTATCTTCACCCAAGAAATGAAAAAACATACACAGATTTATGTTTACATCATAAGTATTTCCCTAATATGAGTTGTGTTGTAGACTCAAAGGGAACAAAATGAAGATTCATTAACAAAGATAAGAATGACATCTACATTGTATACACTAGGAACTTCCATTTTCCAGTTATTTTTATACTGTATTGGTATCCCAGGAGCAAAAATATATATTGTGTCCAAGTCGTGTTTACAGAAGCAAGATTAATCAAAGGAAAAGTGACGAATTCAGTTGTCAGTTAACAGGCTATTATCCACTAAAATTCAAATATTTGCACTTCAAAACTGAATCCAGTAAAAACTGCTGTGCGTGAGAACTGATGAAAGTTATCAGCCCCCAAATATCACTTTTAAAAGTAGATATGTATACTTTAAAATTTTTCATAAACCCAGTTCTTACTGAAATTGTGAAATAAGGAACCATAGATCAAGGCAAAGAACTTTGGTAGGCCTTATTTTTAAAAGTGCCTAAAAGAGCATTTCCATTTTGTGAATTTAGTCAAATGGCCATTTCATTTCAATAAAAGCCAAAGCCTGTGAGAGGAGGTGTCTGCTACCGCATGGGCATACTGTGCATTCGTGTTCCCACTACTGCTCTGCTGCGCAAGCCTCACGTGTTTCATTACCTCAGTGAAGTCTCCACGTTTCAGGGGAGGGCACTAACTTCATTCATTTTCCTAGTCTGAATTGAAGGTAATGAGGAATTCATTTACCCACTCCTCTAGGAGAAAATGTGCTCTCTCAGAGCTTAAAATAAAATTAGTTATGTTACTCTCCAATTAAAAAAATAAATAAATTATTTACTCAATTTTTCTCTCATATTTGGAAATGTGTTTTAGTTACAGTGAGGAGTTTGGGCTAAAACAAGATTAAATTCAATAAAAATTTGTAGGGAAGAAATGTACAATGAACAGATTCAGCCTGCAGTGAATTTTTCAGATTCATTTGATGAACATACTAATTTTCTATAATGTGGAGTTTATTTGATAATTTAAGAACAGTGAGATTTGGTAGTGAAAAAGTCCTCTCTCTGATGTTCATAGTCACTGTAATAAATCATCAAAATCTCTTTAAGAGGTTCTTTAGTTTTCAGAATGACTGATGTAATAACTTTGCAGACTGAAATTATGTATTTGAACTCAAGAATAATAAATAATTTATAATACCCAAATGTAAATATAGGTGAATAGATTTTATAGGCAGTGCTTTATTGTTTTTTTTCCTCTTCATCTTTCCTATCCTTTCTTGTAGCTGACAATTTTACTAATAAACTAAATTGGGTCAAGGTAAAGGAATGAGAGTCAATCATTCCAACAGTCCTTAGCTTCCCTGGTGAAGAAAACAAATAATGGGATCAATGACTAATCAAAGTCTAAGGTCACCCTCAGTTAGCACATGTAATTTGAAATTTGGCACTATTTCAAGTGATTTACTGTTTGCTAGCAGAGGTCACAGATGTGAAACTTGATCATCCAGGTGACACAAGTATCATTTATTACACCCTCAGGATAAGTATCAAAGACTCTCTCATATATTTAATGCACTAGCAATAGCAATAACCAAGGTGCTTTTAGCTTATATAATGCCATACCATTGTTTCAAAGAACTTACATTCAGGAGTATTTCATAACTCATCTGGGAATTACTCAGTTACATAAAATCAGAGGAGGAAAAGAGCATTCATTCAATTTTTGAGAAAAATTTTAAAAATTTCCATGTGCCTCTTCGGACTTTAAGATCAAATTTTCCAAGTAGAAACCCCTGAGGGTAAATAGATACTCTAAAAGTTATGTGGGAGGGAAAAAACAGATTTCTTTTAACCCTGTAGGGCATTTGGTTCTGTCCAACGCATCCATGAGACATTTGGTCTCTGAAACATTTCAGTTCAGTTCATTTCAGTTCAGTTGCTCAGTCGTCTCCGACTCTTTGTGACCCCATGGATCGCAGCATGCCAGGCCTCCCTGTCCATCACCAACTCCCAGAGTCACTCAGACTCGTGTCCATCGAGTCGGTGATGCCATCCAGCATCTCATCCTCGGTCGTCCCCTTCTCCTCCTGCCCCCAATCTCTCCCAGCATCAAAGTCTTTTCCAATGAGTCAACTCTTCCCATGAGGTGGCCAAAGTACTGGAGTTTCAGCTTTAGTATCATTCCTTCCAAAGAAATCCCAGGGTTGGTCTCCTTCAGAATGGACTGGTTGGATCTCCTTGCAGTCCAAGGGACTCTCAAGAGTCTTCTCCAACACCACAGTTCAAAAGCATCAATTCTTCTTCAGCGCTCAGCCTTCTTCACAGTCCAACTCTCACATCCATACATGACTACTGGAAAAACCGTAGCCTTGACTAGATGGACCTTAGTCGGTAAAGTAATGTCTCTGCTTTTGAATATGCTATCTAGGCTGCTCATAACTTTTCTTCCAAGGAGTAAGTGTCTTTGAATTTCACGGCTGCAATCACCATCTGCAGTGATTTTGGAGCCCAAAAAAATAAAGTCTGACACTGTTTCCACTGTTTCCCCATCTATTTCCCATGAAGCGGATCATGATGGGACCAGATGCCATGATCTTCGTTTTCTGAATGTTGAGCTTTAAGCCAACTTTTTCACTCTCCTCTTTCACTTTCATCAAGAGGCTTTTTAGTTCCTCTTCACTTCCTGCCATAAGAGTGGTGTCATCTGCATATCTGAGGTTATTGATATTTTTCCCGGCAATCTTGATTCTAGCTTGTGCTTCTTCCAGTCCAGCGTTTCTCATGATGTACTCTGCATAGAAGTTAAATAAGCAGGGTGACAATATACAGCCTTGATGTCCTCCTTTTCCTATTTGGAACCAGTCTGTTGTTCCATGTCCAGTTCTAACTGTTGCTTCCTGACCTGCATACAGATTTCTCAAGAGGCAGGTCAGGTGTTCTGGTATTCCCATCTCTCTCAGAATTTTCCACAGTTTATTGTGAAACATTTGGTAGATACCAAAAGGTCCTTGAGATTTGGTCTATCCAAAACATCATGACCAAACAACGTGAGCTTGTTTGGTCTACATTAAATGGTTTAGGACACGACCAAATATTGTGGACTTTTTGTAGTGGACAAATGTCTTTTGGACATTTTGGATAGGACCAAATGTCTGCTAACCTCTTTTAAAGAAATCTTGAAAAAGAGCTAGTATTTTTGTTATCTAAAGAAATTTCTGTTGGTGCATTTTTCTCTAATGACTCTGGTGTGAGGAAGGGAATAAGAAACAGAGTTCTAGACATGGTGGGCCAGTTTTTTCTTAAATAATCTGTGATAATGGAAGATTTAAATAGAGAATTTCATCTGATACCCTGACACCAGTGATTCTTGCAAGGGTAAAAACAAATTAGGAGCTGATAGCCATATTGATATCTAGACAACTTATAAAAAGGTCTCTCTTGCCCTCCCCTTTGTTACCTTTTCTGTTTCTTCATGAATTTTAAAGCCACATAATTAAAACATACACTCCAACACCACTTTCCAAATTGTGTTGTAGAAATGGAAAGCACAATTCAATCTTTTGATATTCACATTTCAGCTGAATTCTGGCACTTCAAGAAGCTAATTCACTGTCCACCAGTTCCCACAGTGATTCATGAATTGGGTATCTCTCAACCTTTCTGCCATGGTGGACTCCATTGTATGGGGGCCACAAAGTCCAAGAGTATTATTATGACATTTAAGAAGACTACTCCTTCTGCCGTGTTTAAAACATAGTTATCCACTTCCTATTTTATTGGGTGCAGTCATAGGAGGCATCCCATACCTTAGCTCATGGGATCAGAAACCCAACAAGAGTCACTGAAAATGAGAACCAAAAGAAAAAAGAAAGAAAATGAGAACCTTATTTCTCACCATACTTGAGCTGGTATGGGTCAAAGTAATTGCTCCATAGAATGAATGAATGAAAAAAAAATAATATTTTTTTAAATTTTAATTTATTTAAAATTAAATAAGGTACCATTCCTTTTCCAGAAAGGGGAAAGTTATTTAGGCATGCTTTCTCATGAAACTAAAGGAAAGTAATAGCAATGTGTTAGAAGAGTATTTCTACTCCTATAATTTATTTGGGGGAGGGGGTAACAGTTTTATTGAAAAATAATCCTCATACTCTACAATTCATTCATTTAAAGTATACAATTCAAGATTTTCACCTTAATCACAAAATTACACAGCCATTACCACAATCAATTTTAGAACATTTTTATCATCCTCCAAAGAAATTCTGCATCTTTTACCTGTTGTAATTTTATTTACTTTTCAAAATATTCCTACTCTTCTCATATGTTTTAATTTTGGTCCCAGTTTTTATTTGGTCAATTTTAATGACATTTTTATGGGCCCCAGGCCTACTGATGAGGAATGAGAGAAGGGTGCAGTGAGTAGAGGGGGCTGTGTTAAGTGCCTGGTAAATTACACTAAGAAGAGTTTTAAACAAGACCCTGAGAAATGTACTAGGAGTGCCTAAGTGAGGCTCTCCCAGAGAAACACAAAACTTATTGACAGAAACAAGCTAATCACTGGATAAATATAACCTTTGTTTATGGCTCCTTTCCATCCTCTTAATTTTCCCCTCTCTCTTCTTCTGAATCCTTTCCCTCTTTCTCCTGCTCTCTATCTTGTCTGATTTTGGTATATTCCTTTTTCTAGATTACCACAGGCCTTAATACAACAACAGCTTCTGTCCTTCAGTTTTCCATTGGTAAGTGTTGTTAGCAATTAAGCAATTTAACTTGGAAATGTTTGTTTTGATCATTGTGTTCCAGCAGGATTATGGTGCCAAATGCTTTTAGATTTAGAAAAGAGTAAGTCTTAACACTGCAGTAAATAATTTAAAACATTTTTTAAGTGAAATTTAAAAAATTTTAAATGCTGTTTTCGTTTCTCTCTGGCAGTGAGTGGTATGTAAAAACAATCCAGGTAATCCAAAACATTTTAAAGGTAGTTACATGTGGATTTTGAGTGTATTGGAATATTATATTACACAGAATGACCTTACTAATAATGTTTTTCTCAGATTAAGATTGAAATCTGTTAAATTTCCTGCATTCTTACTGAATGGTAGTAAAAAAAGATTATTTGTGGCTGAGAGAAACCAATTTAGGCTTCATGTTATGATATAAGTAATCTATATTTAATTAATTCACATACCAATAATTTAAAAATGACTGTATCTAACAATATTTCTTTTAGGTGCTTTGTATTTGGGCTAAAAATTTCTACACAAAGCATTCAATAAAATAAGGTTATCTTTTAGACAAGTATGTATAGTTTTGCTATCTATTATATTATTTTCCATTTGAATTTTCAAAGTTTTATATTAATAAATAACATTTATGTTTCCAAAGGGAACATTCTAAGTAGATAAAGATATTGCCTTCTAGATGGGGGCTAATTTTTGGTCTTGGTTTTATAACATGGACACCTCCTGGCCTCTCCCCATGACATGAGGACTGCTGACAGCCATGCCTCTGAGATAGCACCCTCCACTTTCGACCATCTTCACTGTCATATCTTTGGGGATGCACTACTAGCGAAAGAACTGTTTCTCTCACTATACTTCTAGTCCTAATTGCAGAACAGTGCTCTTGCAGCCCACTGTAGTTGATTTCCTAAGAGCAATTCTCTTTAAGTCATGTAGTTGTCATTTTTCCCTCGGGTTGCACCCTTTCAGTTTCTGTTAGCTATAATGTGAACCTGCTTATGTACAATTTGGACTCTTCTCTTCTCACATTGATAGCATTACCTCCAACAATTTACTAACTACTCAGAAGTCCTTATATGGTCATAGGGAAAGCATTAACAAAAAAAAATAAAATAATAAGGTTTTTGGTAGGAAGGTTTTTTTGATCTATTAGCAAGTGTATAATAAATTTTCTATAATGAGCATATAATACTTCTATAGTCAGAAAAAAGAGCTCATTTTTTTGAAGTTGTAGTGCTGCAAAAACAGGATTTTTTTCAATTGTAGCATGATAGGCTAGTGTAACTTAGAGATTCTTAACCAGAACAAATGTTTTTAAATTCATTATACTACTATTACAAAATATAAGCTAGATTTTTTTATTTACCAATAGTCTGAGCATTTATTAATAATAATATATTAATTTCAGATATTATCTTTAAGCATTTAAAGAACACAAGAGAATCTTCTTTTAAAATATATGCTCACAATTCTACTATATTTAAACTTTATTCAAGGTAGCAGAGATCTAGCACTGATTGAATTATCCCCCCTTCAAGGGAAAAAAGATCTTTTTTTGTAAATAGTAAGGAGTATGCTTTTGAGCCAGCATAGATTCATTTCCTCACCTTTCAGTAGCTGAGAAAGGAATGTTTATCAGAGAATAAAGAGTTTGGTGCCTGAGTCCCGAAGCCCAGAACAAGCACCATACCCAAAGGCTTGAGACTAGACCCAGAAAATGTAACTTGGCAAGAATCATTGATTTCTCCACAAGTCAGAGGGTTATAGCCCAGCAGGCCAGAGTGCTGCTTGTATTATAAAAAGAAAGCATGGATTTGAATCCTAGGCTAGAAGACTGGAAGAGTAACAGAATCAGGAAGTTATGAAAAGATGGATAGATAGATAAGCATGTCAAGTTTGTAACTAAAAAGATACACTTTAGTATTTTTTAGTATGTTTAGAATCAAAAGTGAAATTTTAACATGTCATTGTATGGGAATGAGACAAAATATTTAGTTAAATAAATTATAATTTACTGCTTAGTGACTTCATCAGGGAATTTGCTTACTGCATTTCGAGGATAAAAATTCTTGAGAACTAAGTATTAAGGTGGCTGAGAAGCAGTGTAGTGGCAAACCATTAGCTGTATGATGTATGGTGTTGTATGGTAAATAGGTATAACAAACAGAACTTTTCTGAAATGATTTTGTGTATCTCATGATGAGTACTTGGAGTACTATTGTTCTGTTTGTATTTATGGTGTGAAGACTAGACTGGGGCACACACAGAAATTATAGATACATCATAATTGTATATATTCATCCTGAGTTTTTCAAGCCCCACAGTGACCAAATACCAAAGTAGCAACCTCAGCCTAGTAGCATTGCATTTATATCCTGTTCAAAATTTTTATTAAGTGTGTTATAAAAAACACAGTATGTGCACAGTTCAACGTTTATATTTATTTGTGTCTTGTGAAACTTTCCAAATATGTTCTATAGTTGGAAATATGTTCTAATAGTATGGTTAAATATAGTCAGTCAGATTTAGAGTCACTTCTTAAGAAGTCCTCTGGGATGTTAAATTTTCATTGTATATCGTGATGAGTCAGATATAATATAGACCATTTTCTAGGGGATTCTGTCATTATTTATGGCCTCAATAATAAATTGTGGCTATACAACCACAACTGAATAAATTATTGCCTTGATATTTTTATATTGCTCTTGTAAACATTTTTAATTTCATCATAACATTATCCAAGAGAGTTCCAAGTACCTTGTCTTTAATTACTAAGGAATGTCTTAATAAACTCTTGCCATGTCAATTATTAGCACCAATGCTATGCCAGTGTATCTTTCTAAATATGCACACACACACACACACACACACACACACACACACACACACACAGATTACAGACTATCTTCACCAAATGAATTTTTAAGTTAAAGCATGCTGAAAACACAGTCCTGAAGTTGAAATTTACCGGGTTATCAATAGCTAAATTGTCTTGAAAGGTGTCCTAAAGTATTCTTAGAACAACTTTTCATTTTTCCATTTCAGTGAAAGATCTTATATCCATTTCTGTGCTAGGCATTGATCTGCTACAATCCTCACTTGATTCATTAGATTCAACTGGTGGAATTTATGGTTGTAGCCTTAGGGGCACTTACCTATTTCCTTTAGATTTCCTCTGAGACAGGAAGAAAAATTTGAGATGATGCCCTTGCACACCATTATTTTACAGGTTCCTCCAAACTCTGTTTTCCCAAGCAGGATCCTGGGTCCAGGGGAAGTGCTAGTAGTGCTTTGGATTCATTGTTCATTTAACAGAATTTCACTGAGTATTTGCTGTCTCCTTAGGCTTTTCTGGGTTAAAGTTGACTATGGAAAGACAAAAAAATGAGAAAACAACATTTTACAGTGCTTAGTGATATGGTAGAAGGCTTTAGATGCATATGGAGCATGCAACCTCTAGAGAACTGCTAGATTGTTGTAAACATAGATGTACGTGTACAGGTCCCTGTGGTGTTAGGTCCTGCAGAGTAGAGCAATTCAGGAAGGCTTCTTAGGAGAGTTCCTGAAAGTGAACAATATGAGTCATTGGAAAGGAGGAAGTTTTTCCAGTTGAGGAGATAGAGTGACATAAGCAAGACATAAAATGGGAAATTGAGTTCTATCCTGGAGCAGGAAGACTGGCTAAGGAAGGCTATGAGCAATGTAGCATATAGTTCTGTCCATCTGGAGTGTTCATGTTCATCAGCTGGGAGTTTTAAATAGGCAGTAGAGGTCAGAAAACTTACCTCTTTCTCTCTTAAGCAATAAATAAATATAATGAAATTAATTTTTAATATCTGTGATCTTTCTTAAGAAAGATCAGTTGTGTTAAGAATGGATTTGTCCCTTCCTTAATATAAATCTACATTGATTTACTCAACACGAGCTTGCCAAAGAATATACTTGTTGAATTTAGCCCAGCTCTTTTTCCCAAATTAATAGAATCTGTTGGCTAAGTGGGGATTGAAGGTTAAGCATTTTAAAAACACACATCATGAAGAACTTTTTGGCTTGGGAAGTGTATCTGTCTTGTCCATCCTGTTATTCTCAGCCCTAGGGACTCAAAATTAGAAGGTGCTCATAAATATTTCTTGCCTGAGTGACAAGTGACTATTACAGAGACATCTGTAACATTATGTAACCAAGTGCTAAATTGATGTGATACAGACATTTCACATCAAGAGATTTGGGGGAGGTGATCTGAGGACCTCAATCAATGGAAAAGATAATCCAGAAGAAAACAGAGAATCACCAATAAACTGTGCTTTTAATGAAGCCAGTAGACAAAAAATACATATCCATGTGTTTAATCAGTTTGTTATTAATGAGCTAGCTAGAATCTTTTATTTGTTCATAATTCATAGAGTTGATACATTTTTTCTTTGGTTTTATTTATGAATATCCTAAAGGAATGGAGTTTTGTAAATATGTGTTTGGGCTTCACTGGTGGCTCAGTGCTAAAGAATCCACCTACAAGGCAAGAGTTGCAGGTTTGTTCCCAGAATCGGGAAGATCCCTGGGAGGAGGGCATGGCAACCCATTCCAGGATTCTTGCCTGAAGAATCCCATCGGTAGAGGAGCCTGGCAGGCTACAGTCCATAGGGTCGCAAAGAGTTGGACGTAACTGAAGTGACTTAGCATGCACACACACACACAGGTGTTTGTGTGTATGTGTGTGTGTTTACTGCTTTTTCATTTGTTTTTAATCACCTTAAACAAAGTAAAGGCACTATGTCATGAATGTTTTATATTTACAGATTAAGGTATGAAAATGTCTTTCAGTTCAGTCGCTCAGTTGTGTCCAACTCTTTGAGACCCCATGAATCGCAGCATGCCAGGCGTCCCTGTCCATCACCAACTCCCAGAGTTCACTCAAACTCATGTCCTTTGAGTCGGTGATGCCATCCAGCCATCTCATCCTGGGTCGTCCTCTTCTCCTCCTGCCCCCAATCTCTTCCAGCATCAGAGTCTTTTCCAATGAGTCAACTCTTCGCATGAGGTGGCCAAAGTACTGGAGTTTCAGCTTTAGCATCAGTCCTTCCAATGAACACCCAGGGCTGATCTCCTTTAGGATGGACTGGCTGGATCTCCTTGCAGTCCAAGGGACTCTCAAGAGTCTTCTCCAACACCACAGTTCAAAAGCATCAATTCTTTGGCACTCAGCTTTCTTCACAGTCCAACTCTCACATCCATACATGACCACTGGAAAAACCATAGCCTTGACTAGATGGACCTTTGTTGGCAAAGTAATATCTCTGCTTTTTAATATGCTGTCTAGGTTGGTCATAACTTTTCTTCCAAGGAGTAAGCGTCTTCTAATTTCATGGCTGCTGTCGCCATCTGCAGTGATTTTGGAGTCCCCAAAAATAAAGTCAGCTACTGTTTCCCCATTTACTTGCCATGAAGTGATGGGACGAGATGCCATGATCTTCATTTTCTGAATGTTGAGCTTTAAACCAACTTTTTCACTCTCCTACTTCACTTTCATCAAGAAACTTTTTAGTTCTTCTTCACTTTCTGCCATAATGGTGGTGTCATCTGCATATCTGAGGTTATTGATATTTCTCCCGGCAGTCTTGATTCCAACTTGTGCTTCTTCCACCCCAGCATTTCTCATGATGTACTCTGCATATGTTACATAAGCAGAGTGACAAATATACAGCCTTGATGTACTCTTTTTTCTATTTGGAACCTGTCTGTTGTTCCAAGTCCAGTTCTAACTGTTGCTTCCTGACCTGCATACAGGTTTCTCAAGAGGCGTGTCAGGTATAAGCAAGGTGAAAAGACAACCCTCAGAATAGGAGAAAATAATAGCTAATGAAACAATTGACAAAAAATTAATTTCCAAAATATACAAGCAGCTCATACAACTCAATACCAGAAAAGCAAACAACTCAATCAAAAAGTGGGAAAAAGACCTTAACAGACATTTCTCTAGATAAGGCATACAGATGGCTAACAAACACATGAAAAGATGCTCAGCATTGCTCATTATTAGAGAAATGCAGATCAAAACTACAGTGAGTTATCACCTCACACCAGTCAGAATGGCCATCATCAAAAAGTCTACAAACAATAAATGCTGGAGAGAGTGTGGAGAAAAAGGAACATTCTTGCACTGTTGGAGAGAATGTGAATTGATACAGCCACCATGGAAGATGGCATGGAGATTCCTTAAAAGACTAGGAATAAAACTACCATGTCACCCAGCAATCCCACTTCCAGGCATATACCCTGAGGAAACCAAAATTGAAAGACACATGTATTCCATTGTTCATTGCAGCACTATTTACAATAGCTAGAACATGGAAGCAACCTAGATGTCCACCGACAGATGAATGAATAAAGAAGTTGTGCATATATACACAATGGAATATTACTCAGCCATAAAAAGGAATAAATTTGAGTCAGTTCTAATCAGGTGGATGAACCTAGAACCTATGATACAGAGTGAAGTAAGTCAGAAAGAGAAAGGTAAATATCATATTCTAACACATATATATGGAATCTAGAAAAATGGTACTGAAGAATTTATTTACAGAGCAGCAGTGGAGAAACAGAGATAGAGAATAGACTTATGGACATGGGGAAAGGGGAGGAGAGAGTGAGATGTATGGAAAGAGTAACATGAACACTTCCGTTACCATGTATAAAATAGATAGCCAACAGGAATTTGCTATATGGCTCAGGAAACTGAAACAGGGGCTCTGTATCAACCTAGAGATGTGGGTTGGGGAGGGAGATGAGAGGGAGGTTCAAAAGGGAGGGGATATATGTATGCTTCTGCTGCTGCTGCTAAGTCGCTTCAGTTGTGTCCGACTCTCTGCGACCCCATAGATGGCAGCCCACCAGGCTCCGCCATCCCTGGGATTCTCCAGGCAAGAGCACTGGAGTGGGTTGCCATTTTCTTCTCCAGTGCATGAAAGTGAAAAATGAAAGTGATGTCACTCAGTCGTGTACGACTCTTAGCAACCCCATGGACTGCAGCCTACCAGAGTCCTCCATCCATGGGATTTTCCAGGCAAGAATACTGGAGTGGGGTGCCATTGCCTTCTCCGGGATATATGTATACCTATGGCTGATTCATGTTGAGATTTGACAGAAAACAACAAAATTCTGTAAAGCAATTATCCTTCAATTAAAAAATAAATTAAAAAAAACAGGAAAGACCAGTTTATATGAACTTTATATATTTTTCATATCTACCTCACCCCAAGTTCCTAAGCCCTATCTTAAGTAATAAAAGGGAATATTCTGAAATATTATAAGATGCTACTAAATATAATGTTCTGGCAAAGATTATTGAGATTAATTATGTCTGCATTATTAGAACTAATAACTGAAGAGTTTTTTCTACCTGAATTAAAATAGTTTGAAAGATACTATGCCCTTTCCCTTTTGAAATATTTAATTTATTGTCACTCATCTTGATGAGGCTTAAAAGATAAATATTAATATTTCATTCATAAATATTTTTACTAATATTTATTGAGGCCTGTTCTTTAGAAGGGATAAAACATTGAACAATAGGATGAGAAGAAATTGATCATTAGTATAGACTAAATAAATAGTCTTTCCTCCTTGAAAAAATCTCATTACCACACTCTGAAATCTCTGAATCCCCACTTGCTCTATTTTATTTTGTGATGCTTATTTCACTCAGCATTGATTTATACTCTGGCCATTTGTGCACATCCACTTTCATCCTTTCTAGCTTAAATGATCCTTGAGGACTAAGGAGTGTACAAGTGTCCTCTTGTTTTTAGGGCATAATTTTACTCACATCTAGTACCACCCCGGAGTATCAGCATCACAGGGAACGTTAAAGTGGTGGTACGCTTCTGGGAGATGAGGTAGAGGGCATTGTAAGACCTTGTCACCAAGGTCAAAGCCCAAACAACAAAAGGGTAGTAATGCTGAGTTCCCAGATTGTTGGGGGTGGAGAAGGATGTTATTTAACACCTGCTCTCAAAGGTGGATATAGTCCTACTAGAAAATGAGCCAGACTTGAACACTAGGGCTTGGTTTAAGGCCTCCACCCCAAGGAAGAGAGGGCTGCTCGGCAGGGAACCTGGCAAAGCCTGACACATTTTGCATTTCCCTTCCTTATGTTTTTCCCAGCATAGGATCTGATGAAACCTCTATGTTGGACTTGGGAGGGAATTTGTAAAGGGGTGAGCACCCAAAAGTGGCTGGAAATGACATGGTGTTTCATAAATCAGGAGAGAATTGGTCCCTTGTAGGAGTGGCAGGAAAAAGGAAAATATACAAATATTTTGGAAGTGAGGGAATGGGGATAGGGCTGAAAGAGAGAAAGGTACAAAGGGGAGGAGGACAGCTGTTCATTTTATATCCTGTGGTCATTGTCCATCTGCCATAAACTGAAAGAAGTCACCTAATGAGATTTGGGAATTTCAGCCAAGGAAGTGACTAAGGAGCAAAATATTAAGTACAATAAATCACATACTGTCACATTTATTCAAAGAGAAAGGCTTGTAGGTCAAATAGTCTGTTTCCTAATAAAGTCAGTCAAAACAAAACCTGTTGCTAATAGCCTCATTTTAAAAATTAATATAAAACAGAAGGGGAAGAAGAGTTGCTTTTAAAACCTGATTCTTTTTCTGCATTTTATAATAAAGTTTTTTATTTTAAAACATATTTTAGCATATGTATAGCATGATGTAGAATATTTAAGTTTTTACTGTACTTTGACCTCTCTTAATCCTTAATATCAGTTTTTAGTAGTTGCTTAAAATTGAAAATTTATTTTCATATAATGGTTCTTTTTATAACACTGTCCTTGAAATATGGTTTTTTTTAGTGGAAAAAATGGTGAATTCCACCAAAAGTTATTTCTTGGTGGGCAAAACCAAGGTATAGATTTAAATTGTAGATTTTCATATTCAGATAATGCTTAATTGATCTTTTGGGGCAGCTGAAGATTTTGGACATGTTGATTTCTCTGACTTGACAATTTCTGCTGATAAAATAATGATTTTGGTCAACTTTGGTCATCATATTTTAACAAAATTGAATTTACTTGCTCTTGACAGATCCAAGAGTAATTTGAGGATTTCCTTTCATACAGAATGGAACTATTCTTAATTAAAGTAATATCCTTTCAGTCACAATTCCCATCCCTGTCATTTGGAACTGAGAAGCCCCAGGATGCTTCCAGCCTGGGCTGCCACAAAGCATTATCCGATACAGTAACCATTTTTCCCTTCCCTGCCTAGTACTCACCCCTTTAGCTATGGTCTGTGAGCTTCAACAAAGCATGAGCTGCTGTCTCTGTGCAGGTACAGGCCAGGCGAGCTGAGCCTGTATTTTGTCAGAGCCTGAAGCAGCACTGCCTGGCAGGCAGTGTAGGCAGGATTCGACATAGGGGCAACAGTGTGAGAATGCCTCAGGGGAGCCGGGGAGACTGGTGATCAGCCAAGATCAGCATCCAAGTACTCTGTGGATACCTGCAGTCCAGGAAGGTAACAACAAAAACAACTTGCTTCAAAGGGTATCAGGTGAGAAGCTAACTCACTGCTAGAGGACAAACTTGATTACAGTTTTTACAACATTTATAAACTAATGCAGCAGGCTTATATAGATGTGCCACATTATTATAAGACAGCGTGAACAGGTACGTATAATCTTATAGTTTAGGTTTTCTACACGGAGAGGAATAAAAGAAACATGAAGACTAAGAAGTATATAGTTCTGGCTATCCTGGAAATTACAGCATTATCTGCTTAAAACCAAGAGTCACAAAAAAAAAAAAAAAAAAAACCAAGAGTCACAATTTAGGTCCTATTCATCAGGTAGTACTTCTAAGACTGGCCATAGTACAAAGATTTTGGTCTACTTAAAGCAGATTGTTTTGATGCCATGGGCTGGGAGAGGTAATGCCCTTAGGATTTTTCTGGGAGACTCAGTAATTAAGGAAATAAAAACCTAAGTATAATGTAATTATTGTTCTACATCATTGTTGTTCCTGGAAAATAAATATTCACAGCTGCCTCTAATGAAATATTTGAGCAGAAGTTTGTGAAAATATCGAAATATTGTTCATCTGTATAATAATGGCCCATTGGCTTGCTTGCAGCAGAATTACTCTGAAGAATTGCCAGGTAGCAAATAAACGTTTACTGTATTTCTTGGTTCTTTTGGATACAGTGAGTGTTTACTCCCTAGTAAATAGTACTATCCTTAAAAATCGCTCTTAAGGGAAGACTTCCCTGATTGTCCAGTGGTTAAGACCCCATGCTTCCAATGCACTGGGCACAGGTTCAATCTCTGCCTCAGGGAGATCCTTGGTTGGGGAACTAAGATCCCACATGCCATGCAGCCAAAAAAAAAAAAAACAAACAAGTTTCTCTTGGCAAAGAAAAAAAAGTGCTAATTGCCAGTACTGCTTATTATACCAATATCTTCAACTTGCTTGTCACATTTTTCACATTATAGAATGAGGCAAGTCCCTTTCTTGAATGCCTTAGCCTACAGTAACGTAATATGCCCTGGAAGTGACAGTGTCTGACTTTTAAACGCTTTTCTAAAAGTTCCCCATTCATTTGTTTTTCTCTTTCCATTCACTACAAGCTCTAGTTAATACCCCTCTCCTCCATTTATCTACCTTGAAAAGATGAAAGGATGTGTTGATTCTGCTAAGATTGGCTCCAGTCCTAGCAGGGAGTTTAAGTAGTCTGATTACATCCATTTCATCACTTTATGATCTTTCTGTATCAAATGCTGTTGTTTACACGCAGCTCTAGGACTCTGCTTGTCTCTGAGGTCTGAATTTTGAGTAATAGCAGCAGCAGCACTTGGGCTGCAAGAATTCTCAGCAGGGTTCTGTCCAGACACTCCTCAAGCCTCAATATTTATGGGCCCCGCTCCACTATCTAGAGGCATGATTTCTGGCAGTGCTTCTCCCCAATCCATAAATTCTGCAAGATCACTTCTCTCCTTCTGTGGCCCTTTGCCACATTTAAAAAGGCAGCTTGTTTTTCAGGCAGCGCTTTGAGGAAAAGAGTCTGCTCCCGGCAACCACTACCAAACCCCCAAGAGGGAGTAGCTCCTTCTATTGTTTCTGTTCTGATTTACTTTTAAAAGTCCTGGGCTTTGTGGAGCAGGGCATAACCAAATAAAAATAAAGCTACCCAGGTCTTGGGAGAATAAAACCAATTGATTTATCCTTCTACTATAAAAGTAAAAAGATATAGAGAGGACTACAGGAGATACTGGCTCACAATCCCTAATCTGTAATTCCATAGTATAAAAACACTCAGAAAAACCACAGAACTTTTTTTTTTTTCATTTATGTGATGGCAAAGCCTCACATGATCTGAATTCATTTGGCAGCAAGACTTGAAGTAATTTAAGGCTATTTATAATCTTTACTTATACTACTTTATATGAATCTTTGTATATTTAAGTGCAGAAATATTAATATGTTTAATTATAGGATAATACCTCAGACTTGCTGGTGATCTTACATACTACGTGGTGTATTTACCATGTTACCTTTCTGAAATCTGTAAGTTAAATCAGTAATTTGGATCCTAAAGTTTATCTTACCTTAGGTAATTGTGAATCTATATAACTTATTTTGAGAAAGTGAGTAATAACTTTAATATTAACTCTTATTCTTAATAGAATAAATGATGAATATTTCTATTTTTTAAGTGGCTTTGATTTTATACTAAATCAAGCTATTCTTTAAGTTTTTTTACTTTTATGGCAACCACCCAAAAGAAATAGGAAGAAAGGAAAATGTTTATGTGTGAATTTTGGGAAACTTCCTGGCTCTGGAAGGTATTTGCAGTCTCCTTTGTGCATATATATTGTGGTTAATGGGCTACTGAACAATGAACAGGTTTTCAATGTGCTTAATATGGGCTTCACTGATTAACACATAATTGCTACTTGCTTATGTGTTTGTGTATTCTTGGCATCGTAAACTCTAACAGCCATTTAAGATCCTCTCGGCCAGCACTGCACAGGCACTCTAGTTAGTAAATCCTAGAAGTTGCAGGTTCTCACCAGGTTTTGTTGAGCTCCTGAGGCTCATTCAGGTTCATTTGCAGCACTGTCCAAAACTGAATGGCTTATTTGTTATGTAAGCAAACAATTGAAATGAAGTGAAGTCCTCAGTCACTCACTCTTTGCGACCCCTTGGAATGTAGCCTACCAGGCTCCTCATCCATGGGATTTTCCAGGCAAGAATACTGGAGTGGGTTGCCATTTTCTTCTCTAGGAGATATTCCTGACCCAGGGGTTGAACCGGGGTCTCTTGCATTGTAGGCAGACGCTTTACCATCGGAGCTACCAGGGAAGTATATAAGCATACAATTAGGTCATTTCATCCATCCTCATCCAGTTGTAATATGATCATTTCCTTTTAAGAATATTTTAATTGAGCCAGATCTGCTTGAAAAAAAAAGAGAAATAGTTTCAAGAATCATATATTCTTACTTTATTATTGTCTTACATTACAATACATTTGTCGTGTAAATGTGCCATGTTAAACGAAATGGAAAGTGAACATGTAATCTGGAGCTTGGTACCCCGTGTGAGTTAAGACATTTGTGAAATTAAGGAACATACTGCAGGGCATGCTCTGTACAGGAGTGGAATCAGGTTTTGTGGGTCCAGATTTGAAGCTTACACAGTTGGTTGAAGGCTAGAGTGTCATTAAGGAAAAGAATACAAAATTGAACATTCAAAATCAGGCAAAAATGTAAATGTTTATTTAAAATGAGAAAAGAAATCACAACACATTACAAATCTTTAGAAACTGGCAATACCACAAACATAAGAAAATCCAGCATTTTTGTTAACTACCTGAAATACTTTTTTCCTTTTTACTTTTGGGTGCATATTCTAAAATTACCTCTGCATATGACAAGTTTTGCTGTTGCTGTAAATGGGGAAGGGAAAAGAGCACTGGATTGGGAGTTAGGCCATATAGTCACTTCTCTGCCAACTGAATTTGCCACGTAAACTTGGTTGGTGGAGCCTTAGTGAGCCCCTGACAACTTGTTTATAAAGCAAGAATGTTCATCTTCATGATCTCTTTAATGTCTTCCTACTGTGACCCTTAATCCTAGAACTGGGTGAAAAGAATGAACTATGAGTTAACCAGGAATACATTTTATCTAAAAATATGGTTATGATGTTGCCTGTTTTAGTTCAGGGGGCCCCTACAAGAAATATCAAAGTAGTTGCTATACCTTTATTCAACCAATCATAGCTAGTTTATACTTGTAGCTTGTTTTGCTAGCAGGGGAAGATATTAGGTGGAGGAACAGAAAAGCGACATCGGCCAAACCATGTAATGTTGTTACCCAAGCAATTCTCAGCATGAGTGATCGAATGTGCTGCCCCTTCTGGCTCTTTCCAGAAGAGTGACACACTCTGCTGGTGGACACAGGATATAAATCACCTCCATATCCTTATCCTGCTGAAAAGAAGTGCTGCAAAAGAGCCAGTAGTAACAATAGTAATAATAATGATATCGTTGCATTTCCAAAAAAATTCTCTTCTTAGAGTTTAACTGACAACTGCTTCCTCAATTTCATTCATTCAACAACTGTTCTCTGAGCTCCTCTTCTATGTGAAGCACCTCTTAAGGCACTGGGGAGACAGGATTCGTAAAAGAAAATCTTTGCCCTGGTCAGGCTGACATGCTGATGAATATCAAACAAATAAATGTCAGGGAGTACTGAATGCATGAAGAAAATTAATCAGGGTCAGCACATGAGGGGTCACATTTTGTTGGAGGATGTAACCATTGATCAGAGGCTTAAATTGTGTAGAAGTGATAACCTGGCAGAAAGAATAGCCAACAGAAGAGCCATGTGGACTGCCAACGGGTAGCCACACGCCTTATGTAAACGTCAGTTCTGAATGATATTTTACTGCTTAAGTGGGGAAGGCTACTCAAAGGTTATACATATCCTGGCTTTTCCTGAATGATAACCAAAGTCAATAGAAGTGGGACTGAATCATGAGAAAATAACTAGGCTTTTAAGTTCGCATGTACCTCAGACAGAAGTATTTTTAATAATTGGTTGACTCATTGGTTGGTTGATTGCTAGATTGATCATCTTGACCTGACTCCCTATAACAAAAGTGAGAAGTTGCTTATCTATTGTTTTGTAAATTATAGTAGGGATGGTACTATTTAAATAGAGCCCTGGAGTAAAAATTGATACCAATTTTAGTTGCAGTTTTATAATGAGTAAAGTGGTTCAAAGATCAAACAGATTACTAAAAATGTTTCTTACAACCATAGTGATGAATCTCTCTAACAGTAACAGTAAAGGAAACAACTTTATAGAAATAAGTTTTGCCACTCTTCTTCTTTCTTTATTTTTAAATAACAAGTACTAGGCACTGTTTTACATTTGTAAATATTTATTGTTTCCTTATAGTAAAATAATTATTTCAGAAACAGATTTATAAACTATTATGGAATTCGTTATTTAGGATACAAATGTGGATTACACTATTATTTTAAATTTAATCCTGGTTGTAATATTGTATCAGATTAATGCTTTTCACATAATTAAAGTTTTCTGAGTTGGGAAATGTTAGAATATTACTTCTTTGGAATACAAATATTTTCTTTTAAATCTCTTTTAAATAACTTTCTATGGATTTTTAAAGCAAATGACCAAAGAAATTATCAGTGCAATACCTTTTGTGTTTGTTCTGAGCACTCAGATAGTACGTTACCACACTGATCTGTGTGAGAGATGGTTTAAGGAGGTAATGGTGAAGGTAAAATAAAGGCATAGATTCAGTAAATCTGCAGGAGGGTATGCAGCTTTGGGTGACTGACTGTGGAGGCAGGGGAAGGAGAAGAATGGGCAGGGAACCTGCAGAGAAAGTGATTTCCAAGTGGACCTGATATGGAGACTAGAAGTGGTTCAGTCCTTTAGGTTTTACCAAAAACAGAGACATATGGCTCAAAGCAGGAGCCAGAGTAGAAGCAGAAGCACAGAAGCGTGTCCCCACATGTTCTGACCATGTGAAAATCAAGCAGTATTTGTTTGTTTTCTCAAGTGTGCTTTGTGCACCGGAAGGAGTATAGTGAAGCGGTTGAAGGCATGGATTCTGGTCTGCCCAATTCTGAATCCCATTTGGGCCTTGAGAAATTGCTTAGCTTCTCTTTGCCTCAGTTTCCTTACCTGTAAAATGAGCATGCAGAGTAGTACCTAACTGCTCAAAGCAACTATAATAGTTCTCTTGAATTATTGGAATTTTTTCTTTCCTCTGTGGATGCTGCTAAAACTTTAACTGGTCAGATTGTCTGTTTTATCTGGATGTTAGGCACTGCAAACTCAGATTTCAACTCTATCAATTCTAAAGACCTCTGAAGGATGTCTCCTTATACTGTTATGTCTTGCTATCTTATTCCCAGAGCACCTTCTTTTTCTTATCAAGTAGTTGCCTTTCTTCCCCTCTAATACATTTACCAGTGATGCTAACAAACAGGAAGATAACTCTTTTGGTTCTCAGTTTTCATTTCCACATTGCACTTACAGCATTTCCATTAAAGAGCTGGGAAATAGCCCCAGATGAAAGAATATATTGAAGAGGGAATATATGCCTTAACATGCCTTAAATTCTTTGATAAGTAGTGATTCAGCTTAGTATTTGGCCCATGAACAAAAATATTTTCTCCTTTTTCTGGGATAAATGGATTTATGAAATGAAACAAAAATACTGAATCATACCTGGAATTTCTTAGTGTAGACCGGAGTTGTTTTCTAAGCACTTTTCATGTGTTAATGCCTTAATCTTCACAACAGTTCTATGAAGAGATTGCTATTATTATTCACATTTTACAAATGTAGAGACTGGACACAGTAAAGATTAGTGACTTGCTCAAGATTCACATAGCTGCTGCTGCTGCTGCTGTTGCTTCAGTCGTGTCTGACTATGTGTGACCCCATAGATGGCAGCGCACCAGGCTCCCCCATCCCTGGGATTCTCCAGGCAAGAACACTAGAGTGGGTTGCCATTTTCTTCTCCCATGCATGAAAGTGAAAAGTGAAAGTGAAGTCGCTCAGTCGTGTCCAACTCTTAGCGACCCAATGGACTGCAGCCTACCAGGCTCCTCCATCCATGGGATTTTCCAAGCAAGAGTACTGGAGTGGGGTGCCATTGCCTTCTCCATTCACATAGCTAAAAAGTGTCAAATCCCAGATTACAAACCTAACAGCGTGCCCTCACCATCCACTCTCCTAACCCCTATACATACTTTCTCTCTGGAAGATAATGTATCAGAGGGAATCTCACTCTAAAAAATGAAGTTTAAAAATTATATAGAATTATCAGTAATACTAACAAGCATTGAATTTATTAATATATAGAATTCCCTCATCTGTTTAAGACTGTGTGACCCCTGGAGGACAAAATGGCAACCCATTACAGTATTCTTGCCTGGAAAATCACATAGACAGAAGGACCTGGCAGGCTACAGTCTGTGAGGGTCACAGTCAGACACGACTGAGGGACTGAGATGCACATAAGGCTATATAATGTTAAGATTATACGATGATAAGATACACCTATCATCAATTATAGCATTACAATTTAGAGTAATATTTTTCTATAAAGTTACAGTTTTATTAGGTTTCTTCCTAGACATAAAAGTGGGTTTTCTCCCTTAGAACAATGTGTTAATCTAGTTAAACATTCAAACAGAAACAAATCAACTTGAAAGGACAAAATAATGTCTTACAATTAAGAAGATATTACATTTGAGAAACTTTTTTCTTAATGTACTAGAAAATGATTCCTGATGGAGAGGTCAGAACATGTGCCTTGGGGGTGATATTTGGTGTGGCTTATGAGTACTTTGTATGACTTTGAAAACTGTTTATTTTTAATTATACTGGGCCATTACAATAAGACTTTACTAATAAGTAAAATAATTCATCTGGCTATCATTATTCTTCATATTACTTTATCTAGCTGATAAAAGTGTATCATAATTACTCATGTAATCTGTCTCTGATATTTTTATTCTAAAGGCAAACTGGATTGTGTAACCATCTAAGTCATTTTAGGGCAATTTCTAGTTAATGTAGGAGAATTATTGCCCCATTGACTATATGACAGTACCAAAATGAATCTTGGGTAAGGATACATGTAGTACAAATATTCTAAAGCACAGCTCTCAAATGTTTTTTCACTTTTGACCCAATTGAGAAAAGTTGAAAATCTTTAAGTCCCATCCATCCATGGTTATAGTTCCCCCTTTCTAGTATAAATATATCTCAGTAAAAACAAAAAATAGATAATCTCAAATAAGCAAATTACAGCAAACTCATTCACGGTCCAGCCAGAGCTGATTTCTGTTGTGTACCATGACTCTTCTGGGTACTCGGGACACAAGTAGTAAACAAGACAGACACTGCTTTGATGGAGCTTGCATTCTAACAGGAGATGGACAGTGAGCAAATAATCAAGTAAATAGATGAGATAAATTTATACACTCATAAAATGGAGTGATAAGATGCAGTATGATTGGACAGGGTGAACTTCTTTAGATTGAATGATCAAGGAAGATTTCTTTAAGGAGGTGATATTTGTACAGATCCATGAGAAAGAAGAGGAGCAAACCAAGGGAGAGTCTGTGGGATAGGACATGAATGGAATGAGGAAAGAATAGAGTGTGAGGATATTGACATCATCAGTGTAATTGCAGGCAGAGAGTAGGCACATAGAAGGCCTGAGATGGAGTGCCTAGGGAGGAGAAAGTCCAAAGTGGCTGAAACAAAGTATGTGAAAAGAAGAGTGGTACAAGGGATGTTCTAAGATCATGAAGGATTTAATGTATCATTGCAATGAGCTCATCCTTTTGTTCCTAGTGGACTGAGAAACCTTGAGAGAGTTTTAAGCCAGGTTGGCCTAATCACTAAAACATTTTAAAAGACTCTTTTGTTTTTGAAAGGCCTATAACTGCCATGTGGAGGATGAATTAATTACAGGAGGATAAAAAGGGGAGCAAGAAGACCAGCAAGACATGACCCTGACTTGACTAAGGTGGTAGCACTAGTGGAGAATAGAAGCTGAGCAGTATTTTGGAGTCAGAACTCCCAGGCTAATGGATTGGAAGTGGGAAGTGAAGGAGAAAGGGAGGAATCAAAGATGACATCTAGTGTTTTGTTAGTTTCTTCGAGCATCTGGAGTGGTGTCATTTGAAATGCAAAGTATACTGAATATTTGTAAGGTGAAAAACGAGTTCTTCTGATTTTGACTTAATAAACCTGAGATGTCCTTTTGGGATGGTAAGTAGCAGTTGGATCTATAAATGTGGATCTCATGGGAAATATCAGTTCAGTTCAGTCACTCAGTCATGTCTGACTCTTTGCAACCCCATGGACTGTAGCACGCCAGGTTTCCCTATCCGTCACCAACTCCCAGAGCTTGCTCAAACTCATTTCCATCAAGTTGGTGATGCCATCCAACCATCTTATCCTCTGTCATCTCCTTCTCCTCCTGCCTTCAATCTTTCTCAGCATCAGGGTCTTTTCCAATGAGTCAGTTCTTTGCATCAGGTGGCCACAGTATTGGAGTTTCAGTTTCAGCATCATTCCTTCCAATAAATATTCAGGACTGATTTCCTTTAGGATTAACTGGTTTGATCTCCTAGCAGTCCAAGGGACTCTCAGGAGTCTTCTCTAACACCACAGTTCAAAAGCACCAATTCTTCAGTGCTCAGCTTTCTTTATGGTCCAACTTTCACATCCATACATGACTACTGAAAAACCATGGCTTTGACTAGATGGACCTTTGCTGGCAAAGTAATGTCTCTGCTTTTTAATTTGCTGTCTAGGTTGGTCATAACTTTTCTTTCAAGGAGCAAGTGTCTTTTAATTCCATGGCTGCAGTCACTGCAGTGATTTTGGAGCCCAAGAAAATAAAGTCTGTCACTGTTTTCATTGTTTCCCCATCTATTTGCCATGAAGTGATGGGACTGGATGCCATGATCTTAGTTTTCTGAATGTTGAGTTTTAAGCCAACTTTTTCACTCTCCTCTTTCACTTTCATCAAGAGGCTCTTAAGTTCTTCGTTGTTTTCTGCCATAAGGATGGTGGTATCTGCATACCTGAGGTTACTGACATTTCTCTCAGCAGTGTTGATTCCAGCTTGTGCTTCATCCAGCTCAGCATTTCGCATGATGTAGTCTGAGTATAAAGTTAAATAAGCAGAGTGACGATCCTTGACATACTCCTTTCCCAATTTGGAAACCAGTCCATTGTTCTGTGTCCGGTTCTAACTGTTGCTTCTTGACCTGCATACAGATGTTTGTTGTAGGTATTATTTAAAGACTCGAAGTAAAAAGAAGCAATGTAGAGAGAAGAGAAAGCCACCAAAACAATTTGAGATCAAGAACGAAAAGGGCAACAATGGAGAATGAGAAGTAACAGCCAGTGAAGCAAGACAAAGATCAAGAAGGTAGTGGAAGATAGAAGTTATCCAATTAAGGGGAAAGGATGGGCTGTGACAAATCCTGATGAGAAGTCTAGTACCCTGAACATGGGGAAATGATCTGTTGATTTGGCAACATGGAGTCCCCAGCCACATAACCAAGAGTAGTTTCAGGGTGGTGCTTGAGTGTAGAAGTCTGAATGGAGGAAGGGACAGAAGATAGGCTATGATGTAGTGGAGACAATCACTGGACAGCCCTTTTGAGAAGTTTTCCTATAAGTGGGACAAAAATAGGATTGGAAAGAACAGAAGATACAAGTGTGACATCAATAAAAGAAATTAAGATGGGAGATACTTTGTATGTTTCTATGTTTGTATGACGATAGGAATGATCCAGGAAACTTATTGGAAGAAGTTGATGATACAAGAGAAAGAGAGGGGAATTCTTAAAGAGCCATTGGAGATGGAATCTAGACCACATGAAAAGGTTCACCATTCTTTAGAACAGAGCACTTCATCCATTATAACAAGAGGAAGGCAGAGTACACTGGTAGAGTGATTGAAAAGATGAGGGTATTACTCTGTGGTATCTATTTTTCTTAACTATATATATATAGTACTTCCCTATATAGTGGCTCAGATGGTAAAGCGTCTGCCTGCAATGTGGGAGACCTGGGTTTGATCCCTGGGTTGGGAAGATCCCCTGGAGAGGGAAATGGAATCTAATAAGAATGAACACAGATATATGATTTTATGTTAAAATTCCAAAAAAATTGTTAAAACAGTATTTTTATACATAATTTGATAATGCAGAGCAAATTATTAAAATGGCACAAATTCTAGCCACAAATTCAATAGCACAAATTCAGGACATCATCAATGAAAGGTGGTTTTGTTGCAAGATAGTTTCAAGGCATTATGTAGGTATTTGCTTTGGCAAAGGTGTAGAGATGGCTTGTTATATTGCAGTACATATATGTCTTAAGTATAGGACAAACTTTAAGCCAATATTAGTTCAGAAATGTTGCTGAAAAAATTATCTATCATTATGTACTATGGGATTGACTAAATAACCCATAGTAATGCAAATGACAGTTATAATAAGTAAATGTAGATTTACTTTATAATTTATCAATTTATCTGTCAACTTTAAATCAAGAATTGCCAACCAAGACCAACTGGAAATAACACTCATGAGGTACCTTTAACATAAATATCCTGTCCTCCCCAATCCTGGTGTGTGTACCTCTACATGGAAACCAGAATTCCTTGACTGTTGGATTAGGGTTCCCAGTGAGTTCTAGAAGTTCATCAATTTTATTTATGAATACCATACTTTAGGAACCCTTCATCACTTTGTAGGCTGCTTATATCCTTGATATAAGTAAAACTGATAATATATGAAATTTCCTCATTTGCCAGTAAGAACCAAAGAAAGAGTTTGCATTTTCAGACCCATTTAAGTCCATTGATGGTTCTCAGACCATACTTTTATAACCATAGTTCTAAGTTATCTTCCTATCTTCAGCAATTCTTCAAATCTTTGCAAAATTGCTACTTTAGAATGAAGGATAGCAAGTACATCAGAAGTGATCCAAAGGAGAGAAAATGAACCTGTACATGAGAGGATATTTTTCATTCTCCATTTGAGTTGTTTTTCCTTTCTAGTTTTAAATATCAGCTTTGGCAGTTAAAGATCTTTGATTTAAGAGGGGAAAGAAAGAAGTACCTGTTGCAGGTGGCACCTGCTTATTATTGTCTCCTCACTGCATTAGAGGTGTTTTGAGGTATGTGATACCTCTGCACCACTGCATCTGGGAGCAGGGAGTTGGGGATGGCTTTAGGCACCTGGGCACATGGATGTTAATTAACTCTTTCCTCTCCTCATTGCAGACAGAGTCAAGCAACCATTTTCAATCTGGGCAAGGACAGATCTTACTCTACTGACCCAAGTCTATGTGCAGTGGGGCTGCAGTTCAGAAGGGCTTATCTGAAGAAGAAATTCACCCAGTCTATGTGGAACAGCTATATTCATAGTGGGAGTGGAGAATCATTTATTCATTGGCTTGGCACCGTTTGGGATGGTAGTTTGATAGGAGTGGCCCCAAAGGGAAGCATGTACACAAAGCCAGCTGATTCTCTTGGGTGGTGCTTCTTCCAGGAGGGGAAGTTCCCATGGCATGGGCAGTGCCTCTCTTCTGGCTGTCAATTCGTACCTAATACCTGAGTCCTGGTCTTCTAGCTATCCACTCCTCTGTTGGAATCCCTGTGGCTTTTGAGCTGTCTTTTCATGTAGGAACCCTTTAAAGATAACCCTGGGCTAGTTCTGTTTTCCAGGGTACACCTTTAGTCTGTAGGATCTGTGCACCTTTATGTCACCAGGGCTGGAAGTACTGCTTTATCTTGAAGGGACTGAGAAATTATTGATGGATTATAAGAAGGGAGTAACAAGATTCAGTTCACTTGTGGGAAGAGCACCGGCAGTAGTGTGGCTGGGTGAGGACATGTGAGGCTGGAGACCAGCTGATCAGTATTGCAAAGTTCTGGCAAGAGCTACTGAGAATCCATCGACAATAATGAGGAGGAGATGGGTTCAGAAGATATTAACATTTTAAATACAAAATAATATAATGACTAAGTAAGTAAAAGTGAGTCACCTGCCAAGTACCTTTTCTTTTAATGAGTGCATCATAAACTTATACTATTCTTGCAGCAAGAATGCCGGAGTAGTTTGCATAGTGAAAGACAGGGAAGCCTGGTGTGCTATAGTCCATGGGGTTGCAGAGTCGGACATGACTTGGCAGCTGGACAATGACAATAAGCTTATTCTCACAACAGTAAACACTTTTTCTCCCAACAGTGAGATGATAACATAAGAAAATAGGAGAGGGGTCATATTGGTTATCAGGGTCATAATTGAACACATTTTTTATTTTAATGTTTATCAGCTTTCCTATTCTTTTTCAATTTGTAAACAATATCCACTGTGAGGAACATTTTTGGTTTTCATTTGTTCTCGCCTTTCCATTTTGGGGATTCACCTCAGGCACTTGCTTTTTTAGTACTTAACCATGTATAAAACAGAAAGGAGCACATAAATACCATTTACATTCTTTAGGCTAGTGTGAACTGCCTTTTGAAAAACAAATTGTCTGCCAGACCTCATACGTGTTTGCGTTGAAGTTTGTCTCACATAATCCTGGCCATTTCCATTTCCAGCCCCACAGTTTGATATTTATTTTAAGCAGCTGCTTAAGAAAGGTAGAACTTAAATGATCAAACAGCATAAAGTAGGTTTCTGTTTGAGCTCAAGGTTACTGTGTAGCTTTCTTTTCAGTAGCCTTTTTTCATCGACATTCTAGCTGTGAGAATAAATCTAGGAAAACTGCTGTTTGGCCTTTTTAGCTCACTGCCAGCCTTGGCGATGGCAAACTAACTGGTGTTGTACTAAACACCACTGAAATAAAATAAATGAGTCTGATTAAAGCTTGGAACTCTTGAGTACTACAAATATAAAAACCATCAACAGATGCCGTTTGCTAAAACCACGGTTCCTCTAACAGATGGGGGAAAGTTAAACATAAAATATGCTATTTCTTTTTCGTTTGGTTCATTTGTTTTTAATATAGTATAAAAACCCTGCTACTGAGTTCCAGTAAACTTCTGGCTTATGTTTCATGGCTGTTTTGGGGAGTGTGTTTTATTATAAGAATTCATTAAACATGTTAAAACAAATTCTTATCAGAGTTTAAAACTGTCTTTGGTTTTCATATATCCAATACTGAAAATAATCGTGAAAAACAATGACCAGATATCCACAATGGAAAATAATGTTTCTCTTTCAAATCTTTGATGTTGGGCTGTAGTAGAATAATATCAATCATATCTCTAATAGTTCTCATTCATTTAGTACTTGAATTTACAGTATTTTAATTTCTCATATAGAGTTGGATGCAACTGAGCAACTAAGCAGCAGCGGCATGCTACATTATAAGTTAAATAACAAACACACAGAAGAATGCTATTTTTACTCTTCATGCAATTGAATGACTGACATGCCACTTAATATAAGCATTATTAATATTAACTTGCAAGAATCATAATGGCATTATTAATCATTCTATAATATTCAGATATTTCTTGGCCTAGAACAGAGTGTTTATATTTAATTTAGAAGTTCATGTATCTCTAAAGAGACCTGCACTTTACTTTTTTCTTAACTCAAAATTATTTATCTAATATTTATTAGATCACAAGAAGTTTTAGCATAGTTAGAAGAATTGGGAAATGATTACATAACTAAGTGGTTAGAAAATTATCTAGAGTATTTATCAGGAAGGATAATATATATTCACACTGTTCTTTTTTAACTTTGAAATTTATTGTTATTGCTGCTTACAGGTTCAGGTTCATGTCGCTATAGTTATTCAGACCCTTGTATCATCGTGTCATATGCCAAGAATAATACTGCGGACTGGATTCAGCTTGAGAAAATTAGGTTTGTTATCATTTAAAGTATCGTCATAAATTTTGATGTAGGTGGTTTTCCGCTTCCCTGTTTACCTTCATTCTATCACTGTCTTTATTCTTCATGGTTAAAAGTACTCTGATTGTTAATTATCTTGAATTACCTGAATGCACATATTTACCTGCATATTACCTGCTCTATTTGAGGGACATGTTGTTAAAAGTGTCATTTTCCATTCACTACTTCTCACTGTCAGTGGTGGCTATAACAAACTATTTTTGGTAGAAGTACATTTGAGATAGTAACCTTTCTGATGGGATTCTCCACAAAATAACATCACCATCTGTCTCTCTAGATAGCCTGGCTGTGACCTGGTTTATAGGCCTAGAAATGTATCAGATTACTACTTAAATTCTTTCCAGTCTGTGATGACAATTAGTTAACAGCCTTTTGGATCTAATCCCTGGTTCTGTAATTTTCCTTCTAACTTCCCAAGGGCCAGTTCTAAAATTCTGTTATAATTGTGATGTGAGTTGTAATCATTTATTACATTTTCTTTAATAAAAAAAAAATCCCTTCATAAGAAAATGAGGTTGGATGCTTAAAGAGGGAGAAGCTCATTCAGGTTGAAAATATTTGATTGAATTTAGCAAAACTCAGACTATGTTAACCATTTTTGTGCAGTTTAAATCATAAAATAAACTTAAGAATGGGTGCTAATTTCAGGTATGGTGAGATATTTAAAGGAAAAAAATACCTTGAAATTTTATTAAGTGGTTTTTCTGCTCCGTTCAGTTCTTAAATTAGTGTGACTCAACTAGAACATTTTCCATAAGTTCTGTGACAGTTTTCTTTATTTTTCATGCTATTTTCCTTACCGTATTTCCATATTGAAAAAAATATGATTTATTTGGGCAAGAAGAATAAATATTAGTTCTTAATCTCTAACATTAAAAATTTCTAGTATTTGAAATAAAAATAAAAATCTCATAAGTTCAAGTTCTATTTCAACCAAAACTTGAGAAAATTAATTCTAACTCATGGATTTTAATAGATTGTCTCCCTCTGTGACAGAATAAAATATTATTTATAGATATCTGGTACAAGCCAAGCTCTGACATGCTGTGCCAATCACCAGTTTTATAACACAGCATTTGCTATTCCTTCTAATTTTTAGTAGTTATAATGAAAATGCATTCATATTAAGTACTGATTTATATAAACGGCTTTAAGCAAAGCAGCATAAGTATTGGAAGTTTTACTCATATGCCTCCATTTTTCTCTAATATATCTCATAGTTTAGATAAATTGTAGTATATATTTCTTGCTGAATAACAGCTGTATGCTTCTGATATGATAAATAGTGAGTGTATACATTTAATTATAAGATATAGAGATCACATTCAGCTGATTCTATTTTTCACTACATAAGACTTTCAATTTTAGGCCAGGCACCGAACTATCATTCTCATCAATGCAAATTTACCATTAGTGATCAGAGTGGACATATTTTCAATCAGTTCCTAAAACTAAAATATACTATCTTCATTGATTTAAATTATTTTTGAAGTTAAAAACATAGTCATCATTAAATATTTTAAAGGAAAGGGGAATTGATTACCCCCAAAGGTAAGGCACACCATTCATAATCTACACTGACAATCCTACAGATTTATATGTGCTTCATTGGTGAGTGAAAAATATGGCTTTTCTCTAGTCCTTTCAAAACTGATTTATAGTAAGCCCCGGGTACTACTAGTTTGCATTTTAGTACCACTTTTAATCTTGGCTAAGGCCATCATTTTTACTACAGCAGGTTTCTACTTTGGTAAAATAAAATGTTTAACATAAATATTAAATAGCAAAGGACCTAGATTTCAGCAGATATGATATAAAAATCCTATTAAATTATATCATGTTTTTAAAGACTGGTATACAGTCTTTAAATTCTAAAGAATTCTAAATGAAAGCATTTAATTCTCATGGCAAATCTCACATTTTCAAAACAAAAAAGTATTTGTTTTCTAGAAATAAAGTAACTCATGTAAATGTTGATTTTGAAACATACAATATACCGTGATCTCTAATAGATATAAAATTTCAAAGTAAGAATTAAAATTAAGATAATTTTACAGTTTCTCTCCTTTTTTTCTTCTTAGTATCATATAAAGTATATAGTTTTAGATTGAGTATCTACCATTTACAAAATACTGTGCTGGATACTCTGATTTTTTACAAGAGCCAAGGCAGTTGTGTACCATTTTCTCTTCAATTATCCTTTTACTGACTTACCTGAGTATACTTACTGCCTGCCTTGTTTTAAAAGTAGAGCTCTTTAAGACATTTGATATTTAAACTCCCATCACTCAATATGGACATCTTAATAACCACATATATTAAAAGGTTTAAGGGGTATAAGATTATGAGTATTTCACCCATAATGTGTAATGTTTTTAAGATAAGAAAACCACAATCTTAATTAAGAAACAAAATGGATCTATAAGAAAGATAAAGTGGACACTGTTGAACTTTATTGTGGTACCAATTCTCATCTCTCCAGAGCCCCTTCCAATGTCAGTACCATCATCCACATCCTCTACCTTCCTGAAGACGCCAAAGGGGAGAATGTCCAGTTTCAGTGGAAGCAGGAAAATCTACAAGTAGGTGAAGTGTATGAAGCCTGCTGGGCCTTAGATAACATCCTCATCATCAACTCAGCTCACAGACAAGTTGTTTTAGAAGACAATCTGGATCCAGTAGACACGGGCAACTGGCTTTTCTTCCCAGGAGCTACAGTGAAGGTTTGATCTCTCTTTCGCTCCTTCTCTTCTCCCTAAAACCTAAAGCTCAATAAACCAAATTGTACTAAATCACTATTTTACTAAAGTATTTTATTAAGTGTAAGTTGCTCAGTTGGGCTTCCTTTGTGACTCAGCTGGTAAAGAATCCACATGCAGTGTGGGAGATCTGGGTTCGATCTCTGGGTTGGGAAGATTCCCTGGAGAAGGGAGAGGCTACCCACTCCAGTATTCTGGTCTGGAGAATTCCATGGACTGTATAGTCCATGAGGTCATGAAGTATTTTACTAAAACCACGATTAAAAGAATAGGTAGTATCACTTTACCCTCCCCTGTAAGAATGGGAAATCATTCATTTGTTCATCCTTTGAACAAGTATTTTTGAGAACCCATGGTGCCATGTACTGGGCTGAACCTGGAGAATATAACCACAAAAGGCATATATGTCTTTTCCTTTTATTGTCTGTCAGTTTAGTGGGAGGTTACATATAGCAACGTGCATGTGCAAAACAGCATAATTGTTGATTTGCTGGGAAAGTTTAAGGTGCCGTAGAAATGCAATATACAGTGCTAGATCCAGACGTGAGGGATTAGGAAGGCTATCCAAGAGAATAGGAATAGACTGAAAGGTCATTTCAAGTTGGCCAGATGGGAAGACTAGTGTTTCTAGAATCATAAATCACATACATAAAGGCTAGATGATAGCACAAAGCAGAGACCTTCGGCAGTGTTTGAAATGGTTGTCTAAAATAGATACTCAGTTGAGAGTTGTGATAAAGTCTGAAGATATGACCAGTGATGAAACCTTAAAGTCTTAAAAGCTCACTTTTTGAATGAGAATTAAAATCACTGGCTTGCTTGCCCAGAGAGTGTGTGGAGTAAGATATTATGTCAAGGCAATATTTTAAGATACCGTTTGATCTTCAATTGGACTCTCCCAAGTTTCAAGTATGAAAAAAATAAAGTACAGATGCAGATTAGAGAGTTTTTAAAAATGTGACTTACTGTTACCAAAAAAAAAAAAAAAAAAAAGGACCTCTGTGCTGAATGGGGGTGAGGTCACAGAAGTCACAAGTAGAATATAGAGATCTAAGACACTCATCTCCTTTTAATAATTTATGGGTTGCAAATTGTTTAGAGTACTTCCCTGGTGGTTCAGTGGTTAAGACTCTGCCTTCCAGTGCAGAGGGGGCAGGTTCAATCTCTGATTGGGAAGTTAAGACCCCACATGCTATGTGGTATGACCAAAAATTAAAAAATTAATTAATTATTTAGGAAACCTTCACCTTTTTAGAAAACCCTCCTGACACAGTTAAGTTGGTGCTTAGCAAATCAAACTGTAGATACTGACTAGCATTAGGAACAGACATCATCTTTGGTCAACATGAGAAAACACCCAGTAAACCTTATGGAAATTTGTTCTGATAAAGACTCTAAAACTTTGGTTCGTTTGGATCCTTTAAAGAGTCATGGACGCCTTTCATATGGGCGTGGAAAAGAACCTGTGTAAGGATAGCCTGTATCATATCCCACTACTGCTTGATTAAGAGAAGGATTTCTGTTGTCACTGTTCACCATTGGCAAGATATGTAAACCCAGGAAACACATGGAGACCTCAGGGCCTGGGATTCACATTCTTGTCCCGTGATGATCATTTGGTAATTATTTGATCTCAGTTCCCTTTACTATATATTATATGTACTTTTTGTGCCTTTTTTATAAGCCATTATGATACTAATTTAATTAACTTTTTGGTTTCTTAATGCATTGTACTTTGGTACCACCCATGTTAAAAATATATGAAGTATGGGTTTCCTTTGTAGTAATGGTTACTTAAATTACAACTTTGTGTGGAGTATACTTGTGCTTTGTGGTCTCTCATCTTCCTCCTAAGCTTACTAATCACACATTTGAGACTTGCCTAGTTACCTACTTGCCTAGTTGCCTATTAAGAAAAAATCATTGTAGAAATGGTTTGTACCAGAGTTTTTGGCTATCACATAGAAGCTTTTCTCTAATGTTTCTTTTTAAAATTTTAAATAAGTGCAATGATAAAATCTAAGATTGTCATTTTAACTCATTTATATTACCAACCTCTTGCATTTTGACTCACACCTCTAGCATGAAAAAATTGCTTTTGCCAAGTGATTTGGAGTTCTAGAAATAAAAATTGTTTATTTAAACTGTATGCAATTTTTTCATCAAATATTTTTCCTTTAATGGGTGGCCTCTGAGATGAAAACAGAGTACAACCAATTAGAAAACATATCTCAGTGTTCCTATTGGTCATAAGACATGTTTTGAACGTTGCTTTGTGTTGGACTTTTTAGTTTTGAGAGTATTATTTGTTTGTTCAGACTATATGTTGTCTTTTCTAAATAGTACTCATTGAAAGTCTCCAAGATGCTTACATCTTAACTAGATCAGAGACTGAGTGTAACATCAATTGAGTGCTTCATTGTGCTTCATTACAGAGTAGAATTTATTCAAGGAAAAATGTCCAAGCACAGATGGGATACTCTTTGGTTAAGTAGTAACAGCTACTTTTTATTTTCCATGTATTATTCTGAGGACTTGTTATTCTAGGTATGTATGTGAGATTATGTATATAATCTCGTAGAGTTGATCTTTATTAACCTATAAAAAGATGAAAGTGGACATGGAGGTGTTGAGTAACTTGTCCAGAATGCTCCTCTTACCAGTGGCGGAGCCAGGATTCAAATACAGGAATCTGACTTCAGAACTCTTGGTCTCAGCTGCCTGATAACTGTGCTCTTACAAGTAATAAATATAAACTTAAATGCTCCCTATTGGTCTTATGTTTCTTCCCAACATTTGTTTGTTAATTTGTCTGCTTGTTTTCTTCCCCATCACTCTCTGACAGTAGACTGAAAGATTCTGGTATTTCTCATATTTTTTATCTTGATCTAGCTTTATTCCATTTGTACTATATATTCTCTTCTCTGGATGACTGGTTTTGGTGTGGTGTTTTTTGTTTTTTTTTTTTTGGCTGCACTGGCTCTTCTTTGCTGCACATGGGCTTTCTCTAGTTGTGGCGAGAAGGGGCTACTCTTTGTTGAACCATGGGGCTTCTCATTGCAGTGGCTTCTCTTGTTGCAGAGCATAGGCTCCAGGTGAGCAGGCTTCAGTAGTGGCAGCGCATGGGCCCAGTAGTTGTGGCATGTGGGCTCTAGGGCACTCGGGCTTTAGTAGTTGTGGCACATTGTCCCTGATGCTCTGCGGCATATAGAATCCATATAGGTCCAATTCCTGGACCAGGGATTGAACCTGTGTCTCCTGCATTGGCAAGTAAATTCTTATCCACTGCACCACCAGGGAGGTCCTAGATGAATGATTTTCATACATTAAAATCTAGTAAGTTCAGTCCAAGCACAGGTTGCTTCCTTGTCTTCCACTCTACAACAGCTGGTTTTATTTTCACAATCATATTTACTGGTCCATCACTGCTGACCTAAAGTAAAGTTAAGGAGATAGGAGTGTTAAAATATTTTCCTCATGGAGGTAGGAAGCATTTTCAGTAACCTGTAGAGAAGGTGAAATAGAGTGAGAATGGGGAATGCTAAATAAATTGAAACCAATAGTCTCATGGTAGCAGACTTCCTGTGCTGAGGATGTTGGAGTCAAGAATTATACAAAAGGATGCCACTGACAAAAGATGACACCATCATTCTTAATAGAAATTATATCATGCATCCTCCATACTCAAGACCTTTGATGGCTTCCTGTGTAGGCCTTGAGGGGACAAGCCAAACTCCCTAGCATGTAATTCAAGGCTGTTTCCAGTCCATGTCCAGCCTAAGTTTTCATCCTTATCTCCTGTCTTCCAGCATCACAAATAAAATGAAATTTTACACTCCCACCCATTTAGACATGCTTTTCCACCTTTCTTTTTTCTATGCCTAGTTATTCCCCAGCATCCTTAAGGGCCCAGTTCAAATGTCATTGTCTGGATGAAGTTTTGTGTAAGCTAATGTCTGCCTCCTTCCTGTGCTGCTATAACCATGAGGTTGAATAAGCAGGACTTGAGGTTGAAGACTGTCTACAAAATACAGTTCATTCTTCTTCACTAGTGACCATTCACATTCACTCAGGTAGCTTTTTAAAATCTGTATCCTTTTTGCACAAAAACTAAGTCAGGTCCCAAGACTGCTGATAGGCCAAAAAAGCAATCAATCACTCTAGTAGCTAGTCTCAGTTCAATAACAAATACCACATGGTTCACCATAATAATGCAAACTCCGAACTTCACCCGTAGCATCTCCTTTCCTCCAGCTGAAGTCTGCTGAGTAGAAAAGAGATAGTGCTCAACTCCTTCCCCCTCCTCCACTAAGTCATTAATTTTAACCTTTGAATCATCCAGGGCTGGGTCAGGAGGAAGGAGAAGAAGCAAGAGGCAGTTATTGTTGTGAGTGGGAATTATTGATCTCATGATCTGGCAAGTGATTGAAGCTGGATTTCTCTTGTATCCATAACAAAGCTCTTTGGATATGTCACCACTTTTCACCAAAACTGGGGATTTCACACCTGTAGCTCCCCAATGTATATCTTTCAGGTTATGTCTACTTCTCCTACTTCCCAATGGGACTCTGACTTATGACTTCAACCTCTTTTTGCTGAGGGCTCTTTGCCCCTCCAGGAAGCCCCTGGGGGCAGGATCTTAGACCAGATTGCCTCTTGTGTGCATGGGTCCAATCCTAGTCTATGGTGAACATTCACTTTGAATCCATCATTGGGAGAAAAGAAGTTAGTTGCTTCAAAATGCAGCCCTCTTGTTACCCAGCCGCCTGCCAGGCTGCCCCAGTTGTTAGTCTAAGCCCTTACAGAATCCCTTTCAAGGAATGGCCTTGAAATCCTGAGCCCTAGGCTTGAGGCAAATGGATGATACCTTCCTCCCCTGCAAGGTCATGGATGTGACTCACAGTTCACCAACAACCCTCTGGAAAGGAATCATCCCTCTGCTTTCCAGCTGCCAACCTACTGCAGCTTCAGGCTCACTCATTCTCAATTTAGGGAAGTGGCTAAGTCATTTTACCACCTCTTTTGGTAGGTCATTATATTTGGTCCATCATTTCACTTTGGAATGAGGAGTAGCACCTGTTTTATTGGCACCTTATTTCAACATTCTGTTACAGCATACATATACATCTATGAGAGCGTTTACAATGTTTCTTTGTAGTTATGTTTGTCTCCCTAGTTAGCATGTTAGCTTCTTAAGCTTAGGAACTGTTTCTGCTATTTTTGAATCTCCAGTGTTTGGCACATGATACATTGGGCTAGTTGAACAAATGAAAAGCTGAAAAAATACCAAGATCTAATTTGTGAAGAAAGAAAATAAATTTTATATTCAAAGATGACATGAGGGCAAAAATATTGTGAATGGGACTGGATATAGCAAAACTGTTAAGAAAATGAGCTTAACAGGGTTCAAATCTTGGTTTCACCATTTACTAGCCATATGGTCTTGGGCAAGTTATTTAACCTCTTGGTTTCTCAGTATCCTCACCTTTAACAGGGATGATAGTAGAATCCATCTCCTGTTGTGATAATTAAATAAGAAGATACATGTAAACCCTAGAACAGTGCCTGGCATATAGAAAGGTTTTAATAAGTACGTGTCTTCTTCATTGAAAATTTTGAGTACAAATAAGCTCCACAGGGAAGTGAATATAGAGAAAAATAAGTAGAAGGCAAAGGATTGAGCTGACAACCCCAATTAGGAGGGCAGAAGGAAGAACAGGATAGAAAAATACAGAATTCACAAACTATGTCATCATGTATGTCATTAAGATGATATCAGAATTAAATGAAGTAAATGGATTAGTTTGGACACAAGTATTTCCCATAGGTGTAACTTTTGGCAGTCAAACTAGGACCAGTTTCCATTGGAATTAAGTTGAAATGACATTCACATAATTAAAAAATTAATAGTAGTTTTCATTATTAACAGCAAATTATTTTTAAGTGCTGTTCATAAAATGAAGTAAAAGTAGTGAGGATGTTGATGTTGAAGATAGAGTTTAAGAGTGGCAGGTCAAATAGGAAAGATAAAAATGAGTCACTAGAATTCATAGTACATATTTTTCCTTATCTTCTTTAGATTTGTTTCCCATTTCTTTGGTAATAATACTTAATCCATTTTATCTGAGCCTGTCCTTGTTTATCTCAAGTAGGGGAGAATAATAGAAGACCAAATAGAGTAATTAACTTAAGGAGTTAGGTGATCTGGAGAACTACAATTATAGGTCACCAGTTTAAATCTGTCCTGGGTTGGTAGAAAGCCATTACCATCTGTTGGCTCTTTAGTAATTAATATGAAGTAGGTGTCTAACAGTATCAGCTTTTAATGTAGAACCCAAACTTATGTTTGTTGCGCTTTTTTATTTGGATTGGTAAGCTAAAGAGGACTGTAAGAGGTTACAGAATTAATATGTTCTTCCTAGGCAGCCATCTGTGTTTTTCCTCCATTCTCTTTGCAAGTTCATGGCCTTGTCTGACTTAGCGTCCAGTGTTTTTCCAGAGAGCTTGCCCATGTGGAAGAAAAGGGGCAACACATTCTTAGAGTGTTTCTAATTACCATCATGATTTTATTATTTCCCATGAATCCCTAAGCAGCCCTCTGTTCACAACCAAAGAGGTGGGGCTCTAAATGCCTGTAAATCTAGTCCTGGAAGTCAGAAAGCTCCCCAGAGCACCACCCTCATTAGCAGTCTCCACAGTGAGCCAGCCATGGACTCAAAAAGGCAAGGAGTCTAAACTCACTTGATATTGAATCACCTGTCTTAATTACTGGTTGTAATAATATTTTTGAGAAGGCAACCCACTCCAGTATTCTTGCCTGGAAAATCCCATGGATGGAGGATCCTGGCAGGCTACAGTCCATGGAGTCACAAAGACTCGGAGACGACTGAGTGACTTCACTTTCACTTTCAATAATATTTCCTTCTTTTCTAGACAATTGCATCCTTTCTTTTTAATACTTTTATAAATGATTTCTAGACTAATCAAGAATTTCTTGTCAGTTGTTTCTATCCTGAAGATACAGGATATATTGTGTCAGTCTGCAGTTGCTGGAATTGGCTACTGCTGCCACAGCTGCCATTCCCTGGCAGCACCTCTCACTATAAGGTGGCTGTAGGTGTTTTGCCACATTTAATGGTGGAAGGCGCATTCTTCCTGCCTGAAATGGAAGAATGATTAATCTAAGGGCAACTTCTGGTGCTCTGACTCTTTGAGAATGGTATTGGTTTTGTCATCAAAGTTTAAGGGAAATGGTTGATTTTTTTCAGCCCCTTCCATTTCAAACATATAGAATCAAGAATCAGTGTTTCGCCTTGGGTAGGATTCTGATACGTATCTCCACTGAGTAGCATGGATACTGGATAATAAATAATATTAACAACCATAATTATGATAAGTAGTAAAAGAAGCTGTAGTAATGGTGGCATTTCATGAATCATCTGTACTTGCCAGCACTGTGAGGAAGGCCTTTTGATCTAAATTTTGTATCTACAGTAGGTAAACACTGCATGTCTATAAAGAGCTTGAGAACTTAGTGCCCAGGTTTTCTTAGTCATTCTTGAAACATCCAGAAGAATCCATCAAAGTTATCTCTTCCCAACTCCTCAAACACACATACTGCAATCTGAAAATGTCCTTAATTTCAAGTTCAAAGAAAAGTGCTAAATGTAAAATTTTAAAGGGTCAGCCTGGAGCTGTTGCAGCTACCTGCTTTCTATAACTCACTGTTAAAGAAAAGACCTGCAAAGGTCAGGAAAGTACTCAGAAGAACCCAGGAACAAATGATTTGGAAAGAGGTATGAGGAGATATTTTGGGTTTTGTTTTTTCTATCCTTTAATAGTACCCAGTGAAGCAAAATTTCCAAATGGATCAGTATGCCATGGAGGTAAATATTGGTCAAGCAGCTGCTTCATTTTGTTTATTTACCCCCATCTTTGGTGGCAGCCAAAATTTGTATTTTGAAAGCATGAGGCATCCACAACTCCTTGATATCTGTGTGGGAGATAGAGTGCATTCTTTGCTCAGTCACTGTTAATAAATGTTTATATCTGCTCAGCTAGCCTGGTTACCCTCAGCTTGCAAAGGTATAAATCACTGGCTTCTGTCAACTCTGGAAATGACCCACAGATTAAATGCAGATCACTAGGAGATAGGTGCTGTTCCGTGTATTTTTTATTTTTAAGAAATCTTCCCACTCTGATTGCTGTGCCTGCACCTGCTAATCTTTTTCTATTTATTATCCTAGTTCATTGTATGGATAGCAAAGAATGCCAGATTATTCCTTCTGCACATTTATGTCAACTTGTGTTGAGAAGTAAATCAACATTAAATGTCAGATTCTGTTGTGAAGCTTTGTCCTTTAGAATAGGCTGTGATCAAATGTATTTAAAATAATTTTTCTTAAAAAGTAATTTATTAAATTTTGCAGATGTATGTCAAGGATTGGGAGTAACTAAGTATACAGAATTTAGAAGGGCCATATCTTAATCTTTTATTTCTACCTCCAGTTAGACTGCTTCCTCTCTCATCCATTTACTGTTGAGAAATATCCAATAATAATGTCAATTTTCCTAGTTTAACAAACACCAAAGGCCCCTAATGAGGAGCCATTAGGTGAATTAGGTAAATCAACAACCCATTAAGGAGAAGCATTAAGTCAGAAAAGAGAGTCTATTAATTTTCTTATAGCTCTTGTACATTATGCATTTGCCAAATTCATTATCCCAGTGGACACTAGGCAGATCTCCAGTCCTGAATAAGAATTGGAGCTTTCATTCTGGGGTTCTGCTGTCACTTGTCTAATACTATTATCACAAATTGTTGAATCATTAATGGAGAATAAAGGTTGTAACATCCAAATTATGGAAAAAATGTTAACTAATTTGTCTGAAAATGTAAAGTCTTAACACAAGTTGAGGCTAGTGAAAAAAGTCAAAGACAAATGGTTAAAGGGATGATTACATTCAAAGCAAAATTTATTTCTAAATGAGTGCTTTGAGAATCTAGTCCCCTGACAGAGCAATATCTGCCTGCTATAATGCCTAACTTGTCTTCCACAAGTTGGGCACCCCAGAAAAAGGTTTCAAAAATCCTTTTAATGATTTTCTTTTTTTAGACTGTAAGGGCAAACAGGAGGAAATCAGATATGCTTTCCAGAAATATGCTTTGCAAATCGCTGTACTGGAAACTATCTGGTCTGTGACTTGAGGGATTTGAGTACTGCCTTTCTAATGAGGATAAACCTGAGCTCAGTAAGACTTGTGGCTAGACCATGTTCTCATGTCTTTTTCTATTAAGAATCGGAATGTTAACTGCGATTTTCTGGCTAGATTCCAGCCTGGTTAATTGCATGCTGTCTCTCTAAATTCGCTTTGCTTGGGATGTTCTTCATTTTGGATTGCATTGCTCTTATTGTCATGTTTCCCCCAAGAGGTGGGTACATGATATTGTAAAATGAGCCAGAATATAATTTGTTAAACTAATAAGCGTTCTTTGGGGATGAAGGGTTAAATGTAAGTAGTGTGTTTTTCACAATTTCCCCCCAATGAGGCCTATTTGTACAGTAATTAATGTGGAATAGCATTAGTGAAACATGGAATTGAGCCAAATCACCATGACAAGAGTGGCAATAACACAGAAACAAATAAGTTCTATAAATTCTACTAAAAATAACCATTCAAACAAATCCCCAGAGCCTCCCTTTTCTTGTTTGTTTATGATATGAAGCTGACACATTTAATCACTAATTATTGCAAGGTGATACAATATTCAATGTGAAATTTATTTTATTCTATATGAACATACAAAACCTAGTAACATTTCCCATCATCTTTGTACTTAGCACAGCACAGAGCTCAATTATTTGCATAGTGGTACTCATTAAGGTAAGGTTTGTTAAATGAATGAAGATAGGGGATGAAAGAAGGAAGGGAATTAGCATTTACTGATTTCCTAAGATTTAGCAATCTTTAGAATAAGCATGTTACTTGCACTATCTCATTTAATCCTCACAATTGCCCCCATTTCACAGATGAAAATAAAGAGGCTCCTAGAGCTAAGTGACTTCTCCAAGATCAAACAGTTTTGATTTTCAAAGCCAGCTACATTGTATAATAAAGTCCCAGCCCTTTTATTCCTCAGTATCTTGTAGCCTCCCACATTGTGTCTGGTGTTCTGGGCCGTAATTTGAGGAGGCAAGACTGAAAACCTCAGACACTGTGAAAGTCGTATTGATCTCTACAGACAAGGTTAACAACTGCTCTGTGGAATTTTTCATTGTTATTCCTTCATTACTCCAATTCAGATCTGTCACTATGGCTGTTTTAGAATTGTCATAACTATTGCCAAATAATTACACACTTGTCACAAAATATACCATAAATTGAATCTTTATGAATCATAGTACAAAGTGATTCAAATGCTTAGTGAATCCAGAAAATAATGAGAAAAAAAAAAGACTCTTTGAACTCCTAAAATTTGCTCACTGTGGTTGAATCTATTGTGTTAACTAGAGAAAATGCACTTCAGCCCTCCTGCACCTGGACTGTGTTTATAGCCAAGTTATCAGTTTTTTAACTGGTATTAAATTACCTAGAAATTGAATGTGTACAAAATGAAAGAAATTCATTTTGCCCTATGAAAGAAATCACTCTCTTCCTATTTTGTTTTTTTCTTTATAAGCATGAAAGTCTATACCTTTAAAGACCATTGAACCAGGATGTAGGAAATATATATTTCTATATGATAATAGCTATAGCATGGTGACAGGCTTAGAAAACACAATGATATCTAATGCTGTAGATCAGTCCATTTCTGGTCACTCAGTCACACATCTCACTTTAATCCAGAAACTTTTATACCAGTATATTTTGTTTCCAACCAGACAGTGGCTAATTTATGTCTCTGCCAGCAATGCCATTTTAATTAATTTTATTCATCTTATTTCTCTTTCCTCTGCTCCTCATATCTCATCTGTTTGCATTGCCTAGATTTTAATTAAAAAACCTCTCCTCTCTAAGGAGCAATCTGAAGTGGCAAAAATAATCACTTAAAATATTACAGTCATTAAAAAATTGGCTGTGGTGGAAGCCATGCATTTTCAATTTTCCTACAGATGATGTTTTAGCTTCCTTTTAAAGTGCACTTTGTATCTGAATTGTCTGCCACCAGCCAGCTTGGCTATCAAAAATGGTCTTCCAGCTGGGTGGGCTGAGTGACAACTCCTTAATGGAGGAAATGGATGGCTCTCTGCTCATGTGGAGGGGAAGGCACACCAGGCAGATTTCATTCCATCTGCCACCAGCTCTCTGCAAGCTGGCATTGCCCAAATGCCCAGTATACTCACTCCAACTAAAAGGATATCGTCAAAAATAATTTGTAAGGCCACAGATACCTGAAAGAATCATCAGGGCCATTAGACCCCAGGGAGATAATATTAAGAGGTGCCTCCGTGTTCTTTGATGAAAACCTAATTAAACTATGGTGGAGGGGATTGCAAGTGCTTTTTTTACAAGTACAGAGGTGAAGTCATTAACATTTTCAGCAGAGTATAGAGAGCAACCTTAGGAAAATGCTGTCCTGAATTGTGGCCAAAGACTTGTTATATTGAGGAATTTGCACTGATGTTTCCTGTTGATGTTTTTCTGAATGGCAAATCCATGTCACTTAGTTACAGTGTGTTCTGCTTTTCAAGTAAAGGAAATCCATGTAACAGCAAAGTAGAGAAATATTTTTGATTGATAGATGGAAACAAATAAGGATGATATATTAAGGATTTTTTAAAATTGGAGCTTTCCTAGTACTTAGAAGTATAAAGTATGTGTCATTGGTCAATGCTAAAATAATGAAATGAGGTAAAAATAATATTTAATGTCATGTAATTAGGAGGGCTAAGGATAGAAAGGAATATACAGAACCACCTGCATAATTTATATCTTTATTTTACTCAAAATAAATTCTTAATTATTTGATATTCACCATAAGTTATTCAAAAATTGAGACTCAGAAAGTCACATGCTATTTGTAATCGTTTGTTCAAGAAAACCTGCTATATTTTTACCATACTCAATATAAAATTGTCCTAAATTCCAAAGTATTCTTGTTTTTATTGTATTAAGAGCTCATATATCTCACAGAGTTAGAAATTTAACTGCTTTATGAAGTTGTTTAGATTTTAACTGTCATTGCATGTAAATGACATGAATTTGAATAGATGCAAAGCAAAAACAACTGGGTATTAAAATCACTGAGTAATTTCCTAAAATTCTTTTCATTCTTTAAATTCAAATTTTGTTTGGATTTTTAACATAAACACATGAAAGTTCATCTGTAAGAAAAATGGCAGCAGATTCCTTGCATCACTAAGTTTTCCTAAGGGAAATGTTTGGTAATCTGCCAACATTTGGAGAGCTTTAAAGTTCTAATTCATGATTCAGTATATTCTGAAAATTAATGAATGATTGTAATATTTTACCATATTGTATTGTGCAGTGTATTCTTTTACATTTTATTACAGGTTTTAAGTTGTTCTGAAGAATTTTAATGACTTACAATGAGAAACAGTTCAAAATAGATTTAAGTGTTCTGTTTCTCTATAACCTACTGCTATGGGTATATACTGCTAAGGGAATATAATAGCTTATTTTTGGAAAATAGCGTATTCAGAAATAAAACAGCAATTATTTTGTAGCACTTAGAGATTTCCAAAAAACCACTTCCACATATAATATAATTTGTGCTTCTTACAGTGTCTCTAGGATATAGACATTAGTGGCCCCAGTCTACAGCCTAAGAAACTGAGGCCTAGATGGGTTAAATGAGTTGTGCAGAACCATGTAGCCATTCAGTAGAGAAAATGCACCAGAACATGCCTTCTTTTTTAAATTTTATTTATTTTTTAATTGAAGGATAACTGCTTTACAGAATTTTGTCCTTTAAACATCAACACAGAACATGCCTTCTGATTCTGATTGCCAAACTCCTTGAGGATAGACAGTAACTGAGTTTTCATTCCATGTTAAGAATGCTTTTAGTTTCTAGTATTGGGGTTTTTTTAAATAACTTTAGTCTCCTCAGCTCAATTAATTGAATTAGGTTCAAGGGGGAAGTTCAAGCACCTCTACCCATACAAGGTATAAAGGTATATGGACAGCTAATTTTTTCTTCCAGTTTTATTGAAGTATTGATATATAACATTATAGAAGTTTAAGGTGTACAGCACAATTATTTGACTAAATACCTCGTGAAATGATCATCATAGTGAGTTTAGTGAATACCCATAATCTCACAGAGATACAAAATTAAGAAATATAAAAAATATATTTTTGATAGCTAATTTATAACAGTTGCATTATCACAAATGGTCTACTAAGCCACCAAATGTGTTTGGTAACAGCCAAATAACTAACAAAAAGATCCTTTAAAATATACCTCAGTTTTTTTTTAATAACTTATTTTAAGTTTGTGAAATGAGTTTAACAATATGGTATTCAGTTTCATAATGTTTATTTACATAAATTTTCCATCTCAACTAAATTAGGAGAAGGCAATGGTATCCCACTCCAGTACTCTTGCCTGGAAAATCCCATGGATGGAGGAGCCTGGTAGGCTGCAGTCAGTCCATGGAGTCGCTAAGAGTCGGACACGACTGAGTGACTTCACTTTCACTTTTCACTTTCATGCATTGGAGAAGGAAATGGCAACCCACTCCAGTGTTCTTGCCTGGAGAATCCCAGGGACGGGGGAGCCTAGTGGGGTGCCATCTATGGGGTCGCACAGAGTCGGACACGACTCAAGTGACTTAGTAGCAGCAGCAGCAGCAACTAAGTTAAAATATGCATCAAATGTGTTAATAAATAAATCTTGGAAGAGTAGCAAAGCATAATTATGTGTAACACAGAGTCTTCAAATATTAACAAACAATTCTGAGATAAACAGAATCAAAATGGAAATAATTAAATTGACGTTTAGTCAGAAGTGACCAAGATTTTATATTAAGCAAATCACTCTTTTCATTACACAAATATATTCTTCTAAATTGTAACATGAGATTATTCAATTTTCTTGTGTATAGATGTTTCATGGTTGCCTCTTACTTGGACAATGACCTAATATCATTTGCACCAGAGTAAAAGTCATATTAATTCCAAATTAATATAGACCACAAAGAGTCAGACCCAAATAAGTGACTGAGCTGAAGTGAAATTGCTCAGGATTCCAGAATGAGAAGATAATTGTAAAAACCGCTCTTTAGAGCTTGGTGGCTTTATTATTAGGAAGGTAATCTTTGTTATTCTAGTTGGCATTCCATTATCATTATAGAGTACATAGTAGTTGAGGATCTTTGGGTTTGTCATTATTGACAGTTTCATTTTACTGTTAAGTAAACTAAATCCTAGTTTTGATCAATCTGTGTGGATTAAGGATTGCATATAATGAGCTCAGTGTAGCATCCATGAATAATCTGTACTCATTGTGGTGTGAAGAAGATCTTCAAGCAGATGAAGTCTGCCACACAGTATAGCATTATCTAACTTGGGGGCTTCCCTGGTGGCTCAGATGGTAAAAAATATACCTGCAATATGGGAGACCTGGGTTTGATCCCAAGATTCGGAAGATCCCCTGGAAAAGAGAATGGCTACCCACTCCAGTATTCTTGCCTGGAGAATTCCATGGACAGAGGAACCTGTGAGCTATAGTCCAGCGGATTGCAAAGAATCAGATATGACTGATCAACTAACACTTTCACTTTCAAGCTGATGAGAGGCACAGTGTGTATGCTTTATGTCTTAGTGCTGTGAAATGACTCCCCCAAGATCATATGCTCCAACTCTCCTGAACATCTGGAAACTTCTGGAAGCTTTTTTACTCTTTCATTGTAGTAGTCTGATTTCCCTCCCCATTGATTTTATCTGCCACAATCAGTTTAATTGTCATAAAATAATTCTTTGCACATATTACTGCTCTGTTTTAGAACATCACCACTGATGGAATATAGCAGTGATCTCAGAATACCATTTAAGATCCTCTACAGTCAGGCTCCAATCTAATTCTCAAAATTATGCCTACTTATCACCTATCATTCATTCATATTTGTCATCCAACTTGGATTTTTATCCATCCTTTAAAGCCAATTGAAGACCTGCTCTTCCATGAAGACTGCTCATTTAGACCAGCCCTGGACACAGTGACTGCTACCTTCTTTCACTCGTTAGCACTTTCCATATGCTGCCTTTGATACATCTCAACTTGGCTGCAATCTTTTTAGAGCAAAGATTAGATTATTATTATAATCAATTATAAACCTCTTCCCTCCACTGACTTCCTTGATGCTTCCTACCTTGTGAGTTTTCCATAAAAATTAATTACCTGAAAGATATAACCATATCATAATTTATTTATTTATTAAATTATTCAACAAATATTTTTTAATTACTGCCATATGCCAAGCATTATGCTAAGACCTGGAATACAGGAATATGATCCTTGCCCTACAGAACCTGCAGTCACAGGATCTAACTGAAATTCTCTGTCCAATTATTTTTCTTCATTTCTATTTTAAGAGTATATAAAACTTGAAAGAATGTTTGATCTTTTATTTATTAGCATGTTTCTATGTGTGACATTACCATAAAATGATTAATGCAAAAACTTATCATATTTTTAAAAGTTAAGTACTCAGTTTACCCAGCTCTATAGTTGGATCTTGCCTTTGATTCTTCACTTGAAGCTGGAGGAAAAAAAGTATATTAAAAAAAGCATCACAAGAGATTATTTTTCTTTTTTTGTGTGATGATGTGTATTTTTTTTAATTTATTTATTTTTCTGTAAGCCTGGTGTTCTTTTGGAGAATAACAAAGTTTGTTGTTTACAGGCTTCTCATTGGGGACATCACGTACTTCCTAGATCTGTCAGAAACTTTTACTCAAAAGCTGGCTGAGAATATACCATCATATCAGGGATTACTTTGACCTTTTCTGTATTCCATGTTTTGATTAGCAAGCTATTCTGCTCATATCCCATTTAGAGACAAATTGTGAAAGGCTTGAATGGCAAGCCAGAAATATATGGAATATTGAAAAGGTCAGTGTGATTTAAGTCCATAACCACAGTATTGAAAATATATGACAAGTCATTATCACACTTAATTCCTACAACAAGGACTGTGGTAAAGATGGGAAATTATTTCAATTAAAATATTCTTATTTCACACTGAAAGCTGAGGTGGCAAAGCTCAAATGGTCTCTTGACTCTCTTTTTGTGATAACTTAATAAGTTAGAAAGAAACTGTAACTGAATTAAATAAGACCAAAAAAAAAGAAAAAGAGGTAACAAGCTCTTTTGATTTCAGAGTCCGTCGTAGAGGGAATAATATAGTGACTTTTCTAAAAACTCTAATTATACATGAATAAGATAGATACAGCCATAAAACCAATTCAATGGACACCCCACGCTCTCTTTTTATCTACAGCATAGCTGTCAGTCAGATGGGAACTCCATTTATTTCCATGGAAATGAAGGCAGTGAGTTCAATTTTGCCACCACCCGGGATGTAGATCTTTCTACAGAGGATATTCAAGAGCAGTGGTCAGAAGAATTTGAGAGCCAGCCTACAGGGTAAGTAATTGTTATCTCCCATGCTGTGTATAGCACTTACATTTATTCCACTGGACATATTTTAAATGCATATTGTTAACTAGCAAAAGCATACTTAAGTCAATACTAGAGAGTCTTATCATGGACAAGCCAAAAGGGTACACTTATGTTAAACATTCTTTATTAAGCAGTCAATTATTTTATGCATACTAAAAATTTGTGATTGCAAATATCTATTAACTTCAGTTGAATACTTATATCTCATCTTTGTTTATGCAGCTTTTACCAGGAAAAGTTTTATTTTTGTTTTTTTCAATGTGTATAGCATATAAAATCTTTCCACTACTTTTATATTGAGACTTTCAGTTGTCTTCCCAGGATCTGAAATTTATATAGATGCTGTTACCGATTTTTAGTGGAATATGGTTTTGATCTATAACAAATTAGTTGTTTGGGGGGGGGGTAAAATTTACCATTTAGAGATTTTTAAAGAAAGGATATGAGCCTGATGTTGAAACCATGAAGATGGTTTGGTGGTAGTATTTTCTTGCTTTTCTAAACTGTGTGCCTTCTTCTGGGTCCAGTATCCCTAAGATATTTCTATTAATTGAATGCCACTTTCAGAAGTTCAAATTGAGAAAAATTAACAGGTTCAGAGAATCAAAATTCATAAAATAAGTGTGTGTTGGAATTCTAGAAATTTTCTGGTTCTCACCTGGCCTTTTTTTCTTTCTTTTTTTCAATACGTATACACTTGTAATCAGAACACCAGGTTCTTACTGTTTAGTGCATGTTTTCTGAAACCATGATGAAGGTGAATGAAATTAACATAAAATATAGTTTTCATAATGATTATGAAATAGCAATGACTTAACTGTTAACTCTCAGAAACTTTTCAAGAATACAACATTTGAGGTATTTACATATCTCTGATCTCAAAAATTCAATCAAAACTGGATGGGACCTAGGTGTCTGAGGGACCAGAGGGCCACCATGGACTTCTTGGGTTCCCCACTTCCTATGCATTGCCAAGAAACTACATTTGGACCCGATAAGAGGGAAATCTGACTGGCAGCCTGAGCTGCTGCTGCTTGACTTTCTGCTGCCACATCAGGATCTCTCACTGTTGCAAGAGAGATTTCTACTAGTACCTGCAGCCCTGCTCTTCCTGCCTCTGAAGAAAAGCCCCTGAAGAAAACTGATGCCTTGAGGGACCCCCCCCCAGGGTGTACCATTGACCTCTCCAAGCCTAGCAGTAGGCCCTTAAGGGCCTTAAATCCACAAAGTCCTTCTCTTCTGAGGTTCTTGTCACCCTTGAAGTTCCATGTCCAGTATGGCTCTGGTGTCTACTTGAAGGACCAGCAACCATTGTTTCTCTTTCTTGTGTCCAAGATCTCCCCAGGAGGCTGGCTGCTTTCCTTACACAAACAGGGCTCATTCTACTCCCTTCATAGACCATGGTGGGATCTAGAACCTTGACCATGCACCCAAGTCTTCTTTACCCACTTTCTGGAGATAAAAGACCCATCACCAGCATATCAGCTCTTTCTGACTTCTAATATAAAAGACCAATTCAGATCCCTTTCCTGACAATGCAACTTGACTGCCTATGAGAGGGTCCCAAATTTTCAAGCACCAAAGACTCATTGACCTCCACTCCTTCACCTCTCCAAGTTTGTGCTATCCATACAGCAGTGACAGGTTATTCTTTTTCAGTGAGACCTATACATCACTCAGGTAACGTCCCAGTGATATCCAGATACCCACCTCCTTCCTACTAAAGCAGAGAGAAAAACACACGTCTCCAGTGGTAACATTCTGACATGCAAACCCTTTCCTGTTTAGTTAACTGGCTAGCTAGTTAGCTATGTATCTCTTTCCTCAAAGTTCTAGTGTCCTCTTATTCTTTGGGGAAGAGATAAAGTTTATTTTTACCTATGGCCTTCATATCCATATATTTCCTCTCCCAGAATGTCCTCTTCTTTGTTTTAGCTTGTTTTATTATTAAAGGTCATCTATAGAAGAACAAAAGAATACTTTACTATATCGACTAATGGTCCGCACAGCTCTCCAGTACTAGCATTAGTGGAGACTTAGTTCAAACACACGGAAAAACCCTTTAGGAATTAAGCTTAGAAAGGAATAGATTTTATATTAAAAGAAACCAAACATACTTTAGAAAATTAATGTACTAATCCAAAAAATAACTGGCAAAAAACATATTCCAGTTAACAGATCAGACCTTCTGTTATCTCAGAGCACTAATGATATGAGAATTTGTCGTTAAACCAAACCTTTCATCTCCCAAAATAAACCAAAAGAAATAAAAGTATTTATGCTTGAAAACAGAGCTAAAGTCAACACAGACACAAGAATATCAGACCAAATTCCATTCACCGAGTGACTCACATGGTTTCTTTGGCCAATTCTCAGTGCTAAGATATATCAGGTTTTGGTCACAGTTAAGAGGCTGGTGCTTTCAAGCTGTGACATTGTCAGCAGATTTCTGTTCCAGTAACATAGAATAATGTGCTTGACAAAAGCACCTGTGTCACTGTAGTTGGAACACAATTAATTCACCTAAATTCTGAAAGCAGCTTAATTATTCTAGCAACCACACCTTAGCTTTGTTGTAGCTTTTCCCCTAGGATATCAGGCCATACTGCCCCCTCTCAGAACTACTTCATTTGTACTCTTATCTGGTGAACCAGTTATCCATGTTGCCCTTATATTATAAAAAAAGATATAAAAGGATAATGAGAGAATCTAGTACTTTCTTTGTTTTGGGATGGTGATAAATTGCTGATTTAATCCGTAATGTTGTATGTGAATGTGTGTATGTGTATATACCTTCTCCATACCTACTCACTCCTGAATGCTGCTTTATTGATCTAGGAGAGAATGCTGTTGTTGTTAATTCTTAATCAAAACTCCAGTGAAGATATCCTGTCACAATCAAATTAATGTGAAGCATTTTTACCTAGGGTAAGAACTGACAAAGAAAAACAGATTAGGATCTTGGTAGTGAAATTCTTGATGTGTTTTTTGAGCCAGATTTACTGAATATTTGTCTCGTTCTTCCCCTCACCACCCACACAGACAATTTATCATCATAAGCTCACTGCTGAAACAGACATGAAACATAGGTGTTAAATTCCCACAGTATTCAAGAGTGACCAATTGAATTGATTGAATCCTGACACTTTGAGGTCACTTTCTTTTAACACACACAAAAATAAATTATTAATATGTATATAATATTTTCATCTCTTTTAACTATGTTTTTTCTCCCATAAGAATTATGAAAGAAAAAATAGAATATGCAATCCTCTCTAATAATATCTTCAAAACATTTCACATGAATTCAAGCAAGAAAAAGTATCCACAGTCATTATGACTTTTTTTGGAACCCAGTTTCCAAATATTCCTGTTTCCGTACCATTTGAATGAAACTATTTGATCTCAGATCACAAAGATGCAAAAATTGTTTGCCTTTCACATCACAAAGCTGTATGTAGATAGGTTTATTTTAAGTGGGATTTTAAAGTTTATTTTCTTATTTTTTAGAGAAGACACATCTGTTACTTCAGCAAGATAGAAACTTTAATAGATAAACTGATAATTTATGTGAGCCTTTGTGAACTTTGGCTTAACCTTATAAACACATCATTTAATTAGCAACTACAGTATCTCACCTAGCTGAAGATGTCTTCAGGTGGGAGGGGACTTTGTAGAGAAACACATTACTAAAATATGGAATTTGTATACTTGTCATGCATGTTTTTAGCTATTCAGATAACTTTTCAAACTATCTGTTTTATTGCCTTCGCTGAAGTATTCATGTTGGAGAACCTCCACAATGTAGTGAATGTTAAGCTGTGTTTTGAAGTATAATTAATTTATAATGTTGTGTTAGGTTCAGGTATATAGCAACATGATTCAGATATATATATACATAGATAGATATATCATATATATGTGCTATATATATGATATATATGTATATATATATATTCTTTTTTCAGATTCTTTTCCATTACAGGATTACTATAAGATATTGAAAATAGTTCCCTGTACTATACAGTGGGACCTTACTGTTTATTCTATATATAATAGTTTGTATTTGCTAATCTCAAACTCCTGATTTATCCCTCCCTGCCTTTCTTCTTTGGTAATCATAGGTTTGTTATTTATGTCTGTGAGTCTATTTCTGTTTTGTAAATAGGTTCATTTGTATCACTTTTTTATATTATACATGTGTCAGTCATGTCCGACTCTTTGTGACCCCGTGAACGGTAGCCTACCAGGCTCCTCCATCCATGGGATTCTCCAGGCAAGAATACTGGAGTGCATTGCTATTTCTTTCTCCAGGGGATCTTCCCCATCCAGGGATCAAAACCTGGTCTCCCGCATTGCAGGCAGATGCTTTAACCTCTGAGCCACCAGGGAAGCCCATATTTTACATGTAAAGAATATTATATGATACTTGTCTTTCTCTGTCTGACTTGCTTCACTTAGTATAATAATCTCTAGATCCAGGTCCATCCATATTACTGCACATGGCATTATTTCTTTTTTTATGGCTGAGTAATTGAATATCAGACTATTGAATCAAGAGAGCATACTCTAGTCTTCCACAACTGCCCCAAATCCTTCGAAATTATAGAAAATGAGCAAATGAATCTGTAATGACACTCTGAAAGAAAAAAGTGTGCCCTAATTGAGCCAGGAATTAGGAGTGTTACAAAAAATGAGGAAAAAAAACAGATCTGATTAAAGGAGAAAACTATAACTTAAAATACATATTGAATGAGGCACTAAAAAAGGTATAGGTACGGAATGAAAGAGGAATCAGATGGGGCTCTGACGTCCTGCTGTGGAGATTGCTAAATAGGTGAGTCTCTCACTGCATTCAACTTCTGTGCAGGTACTTCTGCCCTTAGGAGCAAGCAGTGAATGTGAACACTTGGAATGGAGAAGCAGGACAATGCCAGGTGACTGGAAACCTCAGGGATCCCCATGGTACTCCCCACCCAAGAGCACATCGGCTCTCATTGGTGGGCATTTTTTACACCAAAACTAAGGGTGAATGGCGGATACAAATCTGAGCCAATGATCTGGAATCATCAAATCTGAGGAAAATCTACTCCATAAAAATAATTAATCAAACTATACAGCTAAGAACTGAGAAAACAGAAGTATCAGAGTAAACAAATGGAGATTTTATAATTATAGTTAATGGCCTCAGAGAGATAAGAAAGTGTACTGTATTTGTTAAGTTAAAACAGATTTTATGAAGAAAAAATAGAGATGTGAAAAATGAAAATATATGATTGTTGAAACAAATTTAATGGATTTTTCCCCTGAATATGAGCATCCGTTCAGTTCAGCTCAGTTTAGTCACTCAGTCGTGTCCAACTCTTTGCGACCCCATGAATCACAACACGCCAGGCCTCCCTGTCCATCACCAACTCCTGAAGTTCACTCAGACTCACGTCCATCGAGTCAGTGATGCCATCCAACCATCTCATCCTCTGTCGTCCCCTTCTCCTCCTGCCCCTAATCCCTCCTAGCATCAAAGTTCTCCAATGAGTCAACTCTTCACATGAGCTGGCCAAAGTACTGGAGTTTCAGCTTTAGCATCATTCCTTCCAAAGTATACCCAGGACTGATCTCCTTCAGAATGGACTGGTTGGATCTCCTTGCAGTCCAAGGGACTCTCAAGAGTCTTTTCCAACACCACAGTTCAAAAGCATCAATTCTTTGGCACTCAGCTTTCTTCACAGTCCAACTCTCGCATCCATACATGACCACTGGAAAAACAATAGCGTTGACTAGATGGACCTTTGTTGGCAAAGCAATGTCTCTGCTTTTGAATATGCTATCTAGGTTGGTCATAACTTTTCTTCCAAGGAGTAACCGTCTTTTAATTTCATGGCTGCAATCACCATCTGCAGTGATTTTGGAGCCCCCCAAAATCAAAGTCTGACACTGTTTCCACTGTTTCCCCATCTATTTCCTATGAAGTGATGGGACCCAATGCCATAATCTTCATTTTCTGAATGTTGAGCTTTAAGCCACCTTTTTCACTCTCCTCTTTCACTTTCATCAAGAGGCTTTTTAGTTCCTCTTCACTTTCTGCCATAAGGGTGGTGTCATCTGCATATCTGAGGTTATTGTTATTTCGTCTGGCAATCTTGATTCCAGCTTGTGCTTCATCCAGCCCAGTGTTTCTCATGATGTACTCTGCATAGACGTTAAATAAGCAGGGTGACAGTATACAGCCTTGACGTACTCCTTTTCCTATTTGGAACCATTGTCATTCCGTGTCCAGTTCTAACTGTTGCTTCCTGACCTGCATACAGGTTTCTCAAGAGGCAGGTCAGGTGGTCTGGTATTTCCATCTCTTTCAGAATTTTCCAGTTTTTTGTGATCCACACATTCAAAGGCTTTGGCATAGTCAATAAAGCAGAAATAGATGTTTTTCTGGAACTCTCTTGCTTTTTCGATGATCCAGCGGATGTTCGGCATAGGTAAAGAACAAATAAGTGAGCTGGAATTTTGAGTTTTGAAGTGTTTCCAAAATTTAGGATTATTGTATAGTGTGTATACTATAGTATAAAGTATGGGGGAAGAATAGCATTTCTAACATTAGAAATAATAGGAATTCCTAAAGGAGGAAGGGTCAGAGGGAATATGTGGAATGAAATATTAAAAAATAAAAATAGAAGAAAGGTTCCTGAAACTTAAAAAAGAAGAAAGAAGGGACATAGTTCCTATGAATGAAAATGTTTTGCAAGATGGATGGAAAAATATCCGGTCCTAGACCATAAGGTAGAAACTTTAGAACACAGTTGAAAGTGGAAATCTTAAATCTTTAGATGAGTTTCATTGTGCTTTCCTTGGTAACACTAAGCATAAGTTTTAAAAAATGAAGCAGTTATCTTAGTGTTCTGAGAGAGGATTATTTGGAACATTACGTTCTCCTCCAGACAAATATGATTCAAGTATTGGAGAAAAATAAAAAGCTTTTCAAACACAAGGGTTCAGAAAGTTTACTACTCCTGAACATGGAAAGAATTACCAGAAGATGTACCCATAGAAGTTAATCCAAGAGAAATATGATAGATTCAGAAAGAGTAGTGAGCAAGGAAAAAGGAAAGCTTGTAGTTCAGACTGAAAAAAAATTATTAAAATATTTAAATCAAAATGTGTAGTTAAAGCCCAGATGACCTCATTATGAAAGGTAGAAAGGAGAACTGACAAGAAGAGAAAAAGGAACTTAAATACTGCCAATATTCTTTACTTGCCTGGAGTGAGAATATAGGTCTTGGGTAACTCTTAATGTTAGTAGAAAGCTTTAAGGGTAAATAGGTGTGTTAAAGAAATTATGTTAGCCATATATAGGCTACATAACTTCTAAAGCATTAGCTTAACAGAATAAAGAGAACTTAGTCCACAAATGCCAGGAAAATGACAGAAAAATAAACAAAAAACAGAGTAAATAGAAAACAGTTTGGCATGAACCAGTCTAAGATCCCCCGGAGAGGAGAATGGCTACCCACTCTAGTATTCTTACTTTGAGTGAGAATTCTATGGACAGGGGAGCCTGGTGGGCTACAGTCCATGAGATCACCAAGAGTCAGACATGACTGAGCAATTAACACTTTCACTTTTTCAATCTAAATATATCAGTGCACAATAAACTTGAGTGAGTTATGTTCATTTATTAAGTGAGATTTTCATAGTAAGTTTTAAAAAATCAGCTATATATCTGCTATTTATGAAAGACTTAAACTAGAATAACATAAGAAGTTAAAAGTTAATGAAAAAAACTAATATACCAGATAAATGCAACAAAAGAAGCAAGGAGGCATATTAATAGCAGATTCAAACCATATAAAATAGAATTCAGATTTAAGCAATAAAAGGACTAAAAAGGAATATTTTATGCAATAATATATGAAGAGCACTTTCCACTGTGCATGACACATAACAAGCAATCAAAAAAAAATTAAAAATTGGTTGCTGTTCCATCTGTGATTACTGTTGGTAATAGGATATGACCAAAGTGGTACTCAAAGAAAAATTATACTCATAGAGACTAATAAGATATAAAAGAAATACAGACAAAATTAAATAGTCCAATAAAACCTAAGTGTGATTCTCTAAGTAAACTAATGGGAGGTCATTTTAAGAAAGACAATGTTAGTTAAAATGATAATTGGATATATTTTGAAACCATGGAATTGCTAAAATGGATCAGAGTAAACTTGTTTCAAGCTGTTAAAAGACTTCTTATTTGTTCAGGTTTGCTTTTGATGTGGGTTCTAACATTGCTTTCTATTTAAGCAAATTGTTTTTCTATTTTAAAACATAAACAGTAAATTTTCAAATAATAAAATATAAGTTCATATGATTAGGTATGCCAAAATTGTTCTGGAATTCCTTGTTTAATTTGCAGCACATTTTTAGTTTTACTTTTGGCACTGCCATTCTTGAATAACCTCTTCCCCCTCCAAACTAGCTGTCCATGTGAGCATCCAGAATACAGCAACTGTCTTCCTCTTCAAGAAAGGACTCTCCTTACTGAAGTCACAGAAAAAAGAGAATGAAATTTGAATCTTAATTCCTCACAGCTTGGAACAACATTAGACCACGATAGGATTTTTCTGTAGCGGTGTTACAAGAGGCTGCTGGCACTGAAGTGTTCAGATGCCCACTTCAGCTTGTCTTTATTCTCCATAGACTTTCTTCAGTAGTTCACCTGCTGCACACTGACCACGAGGCACTCCTGAATATTTAGGAGTTTATATGAAGGAAAAGCAGAACTCTGATACCTCAAGAAACATAGCTTGGGGTTATCGATTAATAGAACACATCTAGGAGCATTAGAAAATTGAGAATTTAATTCCTCAGCCCCATAAATTATGATAAATAATATATTTAGTGGTATATTTTGAAGTATGACAACAAAATAATGACTAGTTTGGCATATATAATAAAATATTATATAACCCATTTTTAAAGAGTTAATAATAATCTGGAGAAAGTATATATTATTAATGTAAATGAAAAAAGGCAAAATTCAAAACCATCTGTGTAATATTTTCATGACCATGTTGAAATACACATATAAAATATTAGAAATATAGTAAAATATTAATTGTTTTGTCTTCCAGTTTTCTAATAAGGAGAATATAGCTATCATCATAGAAAATAGATGAAATACCCAGAATTCCAAAACACTAGCAAGACATAGAAGGGATGCCAGAGGGCAAACAGAAAGAATAGTGTCTCAACTGCTGAACTGACTATTCCCAGTTCCCTCCAACCTCCAGTCTTAAGACTGCCATTCTGCCACCACCCACGCCCTATTAAGAGAATTGCTTTATAAATTTGTTCTGAAGAAATTATTTCAAGAAATACATTTTAAAACATCTCATCAAAGATTACAGAAAAAAATTGAGCACAGAAAATGTTTTCCTCAGGTCAGCCGTAACTTAGTCTCTGATCAGGAATTTACTGTAGAGAGACCAGAATACAACGTATTAGTTACATTTTTTAATGTCATTGCTTAGAAAAGTGGGTCATACCTGCAACTGTCTTTTAAACTTCAAAATGTCTTTCAAAATGTCTTTCTTAAATTTCAGTGCTATTCACTGGAATAAAGCCAAGAAAAAGGCAATATAAACTTAATAAAACAAATTTATATTGGCTTCCCCTTCTGGGGAGATAATCCCAAAGAATGTTACATATATCCTTGAAAACCTAAACTACATATAGGCCAACAAGAACAATCTCCATTATAGCCCCTTCCATGTCAGTTGATGCTTTTATTAAAAATTGGCCTTAAAACTATTTAAAACTCTTCAGAACAGTTTGAGCGTCTTCTTGCTATTTTCTACAAATTCTTCCCTCTATCCTACCCAGAAGAATTATGTTACCTCTGGGTTAGGATCCTTTTCACAAGATGCTTATAATGCTCCAGAGGGATTTTATTTAAGCTTTACAATTCAGGATAAGTGAATCAAGGACAGATTGACAGTCTTGAGTTAACATTGTATTAAGTGGGTCTCCTTTTTTTTTTTTAAGAGGCACATTAATTATTATTAAAGCAAAACCACTTGACCATTTAGATCACATAAGTAATAAATTTAAATGCCCAGATAGGTTTGTAGCCCAAATCTTGGACTGTACGAAAGACCCACTGATCGAAAGTACAGTTTTCTTTCAGCTGAGTATCTCCTTGCTTAGATTGATTAAGCAATTACATTTTGCATGTTGTACTGCAACTTTGTGCAAGATTGCTGCTCTGCTAATTCTAATATGAAAAAATACTCATTGTAATTTAGAATTTCATTTGAATTGCCACTTTGACTTATTTTAAAACAAAAATAGCACTACATTTTACAGGGCAGTGGGGGTGGGGAGAAAAGGAAACTAACATTATTTGAAACTGTAATATGCCAGGCGATACATCTTTTTCTCTAAACATACTCAGTCTAGGTCATATTTCTGTTTTATTGGTGAGGAAGCTGAGTGTTTTCTACCATTCTGAAACCAATACTCTTTATTAATGTTATTCCAACAAGAGTGTAAATAAAAATAATGCATGTAATAAAAACCTAAGACAAAATTGAATTTGAGTGAAATATAGCGGAACCAATTGAAGAAAAGAATTTTTAAATGCAGTTCATACAGGAAAGCCTTCAAAGAGAACTCATCCTTTACCTTCACCTAAGCTGTCATGCTGGAGGAAAAACCTATAAATGCAATGAAGGTGGAGAAGCCTTTAGTCAAAGTATACACCTTGCTAGACCTCACAGGACTTATGCTAGAGATAAGCCTCATGAATATAAATGAATGTGGAAGAATCTTTACCTATGGCACATTCCTTATTAAATATCAAAGAATTCATCCCAAATAGAGACCTTATGGATGTAATGAACTTACTCAGTCTCAGAGAATTTCTAGTAGATAAAAAAAATGTTATGAATCTGGTAAATGTAGGCTTTTATAGCCAGGCTCTATTCTATATTTTAGTTCAAGCCTAAAGTCATCAACTTTAGGTGGTTTAATATATTCTGGAAAATATAATAAAACAGATCTTCATAGATCATGTGAAAAGTTCCACTACCTTTTAGAGGCTTTTGTACCAATATTTGTAGGGAGAGGGGAAAGGTGTTTAAAATATAAGACCTCTGTTTCCTGTGTTCATATTCTTAGTATTTTCATCAATCTATGATGAAATAATTTAACTTTTCATTCTGAATTCTAACACATATAAATGAAATGTTTTTCTTCCTTTTTCTGAAAGTGATTTTCCTTTTGCAAAAGAAAAGAAATGTGTAAAGTAAAAAGTAAAAGTCTCCCAATGTGAATCCCACTCTTCACTGTTAAAATGTAGACATGTTTTCTGGTATATATTCATTCAGAAATTTTTCTGTGACCAAACAAAAATACTCTCTAGGGTCACATTTTCCTTATTAAACTTGATTTTTAAAAACGTAACAATATATTATGAATGTCTCTTCTAGTCAGTGAATATATATCATTATTTCAGAAAAGCACTGTACCAGTTTATCTATCTGGACCTCTGTTGATAGTCAAAGAATATTGTGATAGATTTTTTGTATACTTGTTAAAGTATTTCTGAAAGAGAAATTCCTAAAAGAAGAAAAAAGAAAATTAGAGAATCAGATATATACCTATACATATATATGTATATATGTAATTTTCATTTTGATAATTACTGCCAGATTGGCCTTTGAAGAATATGCATCATGAAAATGGTATTTTTAATTTCAGCTTTATTGAGATACAGTTGACATATAAAGTTGTAAGATATTTGAAGTGTCCATCATGTTGATTTGATATACATAAACATTATAAAATCTAGTTAACTAGCATATCTATCATCTCACTTTTGTTTTTCTTTGGTGAGAACTTTTAAGTTTTACTCCATATCATTCTTATTTTAATTTTTATTGGGGTACTGCTGATTTATAATATTGTGTTAGTTACAGGTGAACAACAAAATGAATCAGTTATACTTTTGTATCATTCTTAAAACTATTTAAGTGTGAGCTGATTAAAATGTAATTATATTCTCAAAGCCTTCCAAAGCAGCTAATAGGGAAGATCACCAGCTTTCCGGTTTAAAAAAAAACTTCTTTAAATTAGTTTTGCTTACAAAAAGAATTCTCTTTTTGATACAAAAAGTAGAAGGACATACACTAAAATATAAATTAAATATTATTTTGCCCTTCTACCTCTAAGGAACAAAGTTGCCTTAAGGCATTTTATTGATTATTAAATTTTTTTGCATATTCCAACTTTGCCCCATTCTATTATAAATAATAGATACCAATGTATTTATAATAAATAATGTAAGGGATTTTTTTTTAGAATTAGCCATCAAAGAATAAATATAAATTGCTATGTTGTAGAGAGTTCTTCCCTTTAGGCAGACATTCCTTCAAATGCAGTTCACAAAGAACCACATTTCCTTGGGGAAAACAATTTAAACTGTAGAGAAGTAACACTCCTTTTCAGGGAAATTGCAGTACCATCCAAGATACTGCTAAAACTATAGAGCTCTGTAAATACCACTGCTGGACTCAAAGATTTAGTTATGTTTATGAACAAGATATGTAAATGAAAAATGCAGTATGTTAAATGAGACTATTTAGCAAACAGGATATGTCTTATAATTTATACTGTTTTTATATTATAGTATAATTTGGATTTTATATATTTCTTAATGAGAAAATTAAAGCAGATTGGGAGGAGTGTCACGTATAGGTGTATTGGAGGTTGTAATTTTAGATGTCTGAGGAGGACTTCATTGAGTCAGTGACATCATCATAAATATCTAAAGGAGATTAGGGAGTCAGCCATGCTGGCTGGGCAAGAATATTCTTTGCAGAAAGAACATCAGTACAAAATCTCTGAAATACTAACATCTCTTGATTCAAATGGCATTTTCATGCCCATAAACATATTGACAATCAAATTTTTAATAGTTCATAAAAAGTTAAATTGTAACAGAAAACAAAAAAGATTTGGTTATGTCATAATTTTACTTCATGTAGTTATTATATTAAGAGAGTCAGAGACCATGCCATTTTTGTAATTGGAATAGACTACACTTTGCAACCTGACAGAGAGGGATTCTGAAGTCCGGGCAGGTGTCTGTCAGGTCCCTCAGTAGTTGATTCAGCTCTGAGACCCCCTGAAGGATACTTTGCCTCCAACTAAGCTCGAGCCAGTGTTTATACAAATTCATGAAAGAATGAGCTTGTGCCATAAGAAGCTCCTACTGAATTTTTAATTAGTGAAAGTTAATTTATTCAAAGCAGTGAGACTTTTACAAAGTGACTTTTCAGATTTCTCCCCACTTTCCTCTTCGAAGCTGACTAAATTTTTTATTTCCTTTTATTGTAATATATATTTGTATATATCTTTGTATTTATTTATTTTATTGCATATATATATAATATATTTATTTTAAGGAAAATAACCTCACTTTTGTTATCTTCAAATATATTGGGAGAAATGAAAATTGGAATAAAATGGAATATGTTTTAAAAAAGATTAAAAAGAGATAATATAAATCATGTCTCATATAACCCTGTCTGTGGTAGAAGTCATGAAAACGATTCATTTAGATTAAAAGAGTTACTTAGTTACAACTAATAATTAAGAGAAAAAGACTGCTAATCTCATTTCTCACTTGAATAAAACGTTCTTTTAATCTGTGACAATTCCATCTTTTCCAATTTAATCTTTCATTTTGAAAATACTCTAAAGCAGATGGATGCCTAAAAGGAGTCATCATATGCATCATTTATAACCTTAACTTGCTTTGTGGATCAGTAGACTGAGTGGCTTAATTGGGATAAATGGAGCAGGTAAAAGACCAATGAACCAGTGTGAAATTTTCTTGTGTGAGTGGAGAGAGGTTCCTGGTATTTACAGTAGTCTAGTACTATTAGGTGGAGAAGGAAATGGCAACCTACTCCAGTATTCTTGCCTGGAGAATCCCAGGGATGGGGGAGCCTGGTGGGCTGCCATCTATGGGGTCGCACAGAGTTGGACATGACTGAAGTGACTTAGCAGCAGCAGCAGCAGTACTATTAGGAGCTGCTTTTCCTTAAATGATTGATATAATCTGTTAAAATGCAAAGAAAACAAAAATTAACATTTTCTAAACATTTTGGTCTCAAACGGTTCAACATAATTGTCCTGGCACGGTACCCTTCTTAGAACTGCAGCTACTAAAATAACAGTGAACTAAGAAACAGAATATCTATCTCGATTTCAGAGCCAAACAGGCAGTTGGCCTTAGGTAAGCCACTTATGTCTGTGCATCCCAGTTTCTTCTGTAGACAAGTTAGTTGTGTGAAAAGCAATGACCAAATTAGACATGAGCAGAGATAAATACTAAGGAGATACAAGAGTTTTTAAATAGTAAATATTTTTATTCTTTTCTGCATATTTAAATCTCATCCCCTTTCTGAAAACTTGCTAGACTTTTGCCAGGTTGACTTTTCATTCGATAACTATTTTTAATGTGCAAAATACCATACAAGTATTTATAATATTATGGTACTATCTTTTATGATTTCCTGTTTCCTTAGTTCAAAACCGATCCCCAATCTCAACTGTTTAAGTGCGTTGAGGATAAAGGCTATTATGTAGCAGATACACTATACATATCATGCATGCTTAGTCAGCTTCAGTTGTGTCTGACTCTTTGCTACCTTTGGACTGTATTCACCAGGCTTCTCTGTCCCTGGGATTCTCCAGGCAAGAATACTGGAGTGGGTTGCCATGGCCTCCTTCAGGGGATCTTTCAAGCCAGGGATCGAACCCGTGACTCCTAGAGCTCCTGCATTGCAGGCAGATTCCCTACCACGGAGCCACCAGGGAAGTCACACTATACATTGCGTTGATCAAATTTTTCTCCACAGAAAAACTGTAATAGTGAAAAGAATGTGTTTAGAACTTTGTTTAGGAGCTTCCCTGGTGGCTCAGTAGTAAAGAATCAGCCTGCAATGCCGGAGACCTGGGCTTGATCCCTAGGTCAGGAAGATACCCTGGAGAAGGAAATGGCAACCCACTCCAGTATTCTTACCTGGAAAATCCCATGGAAAGAGAAGCTTGGCGGGCTTCTGACATGACAGTCTGACATGACTGACCGACTAACACTATCCCTTTCATTTTCATTACCTAAAACCTGTAGTGCCACATCTTTGTTGTTGTTGTTCAGTTGCTAAGTCATGTCCAACTCTTTGCGACCCCATGGACTGCAGCACACCAGGCTCCTCTGTCCTCCACTATCTCCCAAAATGTGCTCAAATTCATGTCCGCTGAGTTGGTGATGCTGTCTAACCATCTCATCCTCCACTGCCCTCTTCTCCTTTGCCTTCAATCTTTCCCAGCATCAGGGTCTTGTGAGTCTGCTCTTCACATCAGGTGGCCGAAGTATTGGAGCTTCAGCTTCAGCACCAGACCTTCCAATGAATATTCAGGGTTGATTTTCCTTAGGATTGACTGGTTTGATCTTCCTTAGGATTGACTGGTTTGATCTCCTTGTGTCCAAGGAACTCTCAAGAGTGTTCTCCAGCACCATAGTTCAGAAGCATCAATTCTTCAGTGCTAACCTTCTTTCTGGTCTAGCTGAATGCAGAGTTCCAGAGAGTAGCAAGGAAAGATAAGACCTTCTTAAATGAACAATGCAAAGAGATAGAGGACAGTAATAGAAAGGGAGACTAGAGATCTCTTCAAGAAAATTGGAGATACCACATCTTTATTTCAGAATTATTTATTACTAAGTAAATATTCCTCATTAAAAATAAAATGTTATACTCTGTAAAGCTTTGACTTAATATTCTAACTGTTAGTGTTTGTCATTTTTTTAAAGGTGGGACATCGTGGGAGCTGTCATTGGTACAGAATGTGGAACAATAGAATCAGGTTTATCAATGGTCTTCCTCAAAGATGGAGAGAGGAAAATATGTACCCCTTACCTGGACACTACTGGTTACGGGAACCTGAGGTTTTACTTTGTTATGGGTAAGTACATTTTGAACCAATTTTATTGTTCAAAATAGGGCAAATTCTAGACCATCACCTATTCCTGAGGAAGTAGGTTGTTTGTTGTCTACACTATAAAATAAAACTTCATGAACTATAAGTACTACTGGTTGGGTAAAATTGGTGCTCACATCTGCCTCATACCAGCCCTGCTGGAACCATCCTGAACAGAAGCTAGTCTTGTTCTTACATGACTATACCTAAAGACAAAATGCCTTAAAACCTTCTTTCCACATCTACTGCAGTGGTCATAGCTGAAAAGACAATGAGAGAGAAGCTAAGAACAAAGTAACTCTTTTGTCCAGAGCCTCTAGCCTCTCCAAAATACAGTCAAACAAGTGAATCATTTGTTTTAACTGGTTATCTCATCACTGCATAACTGTTTTGTTGTGGGAAGCTAAGAAAGAAGCAATTAATAATACTTTTTTATACTTTAATAATATTCTCTACTTTATAATATGGTGGTAAGCACAGAAAAAAAGTACTTTTAAAGTGTTATTTTTCTTCAGATGATTGCAGAGCAAATAAATAGTTAAAAATTTAGAAAAATACCCAAGGAGGAATTAGGGGTTGAAATGTGTGTCCTCTCAAATTTATCATTTTTGTCAGCAAGAGCCACAGCTACATACTCTCACTGGATGTCGTTCCAAAAATGTGAGTAGGTGTCACATGCCTTCTTTGTTAAATGACTGGAAAAGCACAGGCCACACCTGGAAGTGAAACAGGAAATAAACATTGTTTACCTTTGACCTTACTAGCAAAGATGTCAGTTCATCAGGACAAACAAGCCTCCCAAGTCTAGGCTTCTGCACTGGCCATTATTTCTCACATTCCTCACTTCCTACAGCTTAGAGTGGCAAAGCAGACTTCCAGTTGTATCATGTTGTCAGATACATTGCCTGTGTGATGGTACCTCATTTTCAGTAATGATCCATTTGATTACAAAGATGTTGTGGATATAAACCATAATAATGTAATCTTCCTGCCATAAAGATATCCTCACCTTGACTCTGAAATGAATCGTATAAAGACCCAGACCTCAGTTTCTTAATTTTTTTAAAATTTTAAAGAGAATAAATTTTAATTTTTCTTTTTTAGAAAGAAATTTTAAGAATTTAATAAATTAATTTCCTTTAAATAATTAGAATTCAAACAAGCTCTCAGTTTATTAAGACTGATTCCTGGGAAATGTTAAGAACCACTCCCCATCCAGCAAATTATAATAAACATTTAATATGCCAGTCTAACTTAAATATTTTCCCTTTTTCATATTTTCATTTTTTACATAATATTTTTTAATTCTTCATTTTTTCATAGTAAATTATGGTAAATCAACCCAGTACACTGCCTTTGTATAAGAGATGTCATCTGTGTATAACAGATCAAATTATCTTTAATTCTTTCTAGGACAAAGCAGATTATTAATGAATTGATTAAATTACATTGACTCTAAGGAAAACATTCACTTGAATGGGCCCAAAGTGCATTATCCCAAATAAAAGCTCTCCATTCAATTAAAAAATTTAATGAATTCCTATTGAACGTAGAACACTGAGCTAGCATACATGGAGAGTACAGCTAGAGAAAATAATGCCACCTAAATCACAGAGTTGCTGATCAGTGAGTTGCAAAGTCCTCAAATGGTGTCTAATAAATAATTAAGACTCAATGTATTTTTGGTTTTTTGTGTATAAAAATTACTTTGAGTTCTTGTCCACAAATAACATCTAACTATGAAAAAGATTCAGTTGGGCTGTAATGGAATGAAAATGTTACAGAAGTGCAAAGGAAGATCTGGATATTGCCATGGAGATGAGATTAGGATAAAGCTTTGTGAAATAGATGGTATTTGAACTGGGCCTTTAAGGTTTAAGCTAAGCCAGCATTTTGAGCAAAAGCACAAATATAAAGGTACATGACGTGTTTAGTGCTGGCTGATTTTCCCAGTATAGTTGAAAGGAAAGATATAAATTGGAACTAGAATCCTAAACTGAAGCCAGAGAAGTGACTGACTTTAATATCATACTGAAGAATTTGGATTCTCTTACTCTAGGCAACATGGAGCTGTCAGATAATTTCTGTCAGTTCTATAAAATATTCTCATCTTTGTTTTAGAAATGTAATTCTGGCATAGAGTGAAGGAAAGACTGAAACAATCAGAAATTAGAAGATAGAATACCACGTAGGATAGGGTTGCCAGATTTATTGGGGGGTCACTACGAACAAAGCTAGTGGAGGTGATGGAATTCCAGTGGAGCTATTTCAAATCCTGAAAGATGATGCTGTGAAAGTGCTGCATTCAATATGCCAGCAAATTTGGAAAACTCAGCAGTGGCCGCAGGACTAGAAAAGGTCAGTGTTCATTCCAATCCCAAAGAAAGGCAGTGCCAAAGAATGCTCAAACTACCACACAATTGCACTCATCTCACACACTAGTAAAGTAATGCTCAAACTTCTCCAAGCCAGGCTTCAGCAATACATGAACTGTGAACTCCCTGATGTTCAAGCTGGTTTTAGAAAAGGCAGAGGAACCAGAGATCAAATTGCCAACATCCACTGGATCATGGAAAAAGCAAGAGAGTTCCAGAGAAACATCTCTTTCTGCTTTATTAACTATGTCAGAGCCTTTGACTGTGTGGATCACAATAAACTGTGGAAAATTCTGAATGAGATGGGAATACCAGACCACCTGACCTGCCTCTTGAGAAACCTGTATGCAGGTCAGGAAGCAACACTCAGAACTGGACATGGAACAACAGACTGGTTCCAAATAGGAAAAGGAGTACATCAAGGCTGTATATTGTCACCCTGCTTATTTAACTTATATGCAGAGTACATCATGAGAAATGCTGGGCTGGAAGAAGCACAAGCTGGAATCAACCTCAGATATGCAGATGACACCACCCTTATGGCAGAAAGTGAAGAGGAACTAAAAAGCCTCTTGATGAAAGTGAAAGAGGAGAGTGAAAAAGTTGGTTTAAAGCTCAACATTCAGAAAACGAAGATCATGGCATCTGGGCCCATCACTTCATGGGAAATAGATGGGGAAACAGTGGAAACAGCGTCAGACTTTATTTTTCTGGGCTCCAAAATCACTGCAGATGGTGACTGCAGCCATGAAATTAAAGGACGCTTGCTCCTTGGCAGGAAAGTTATGACCAACCTAGATAGCATATTGAAAAGCAGAGACATTACTTTGTCGAAAAAGTCCGTCTAGTCAAGGCTATGGTTTTTCCAGTGGTCATATATGGATGTGAGAGTTGAACTATAAAGAAAGCTGAGCACCGAAGAATGGATGCTTTCTAAATGTGGTGTTGGAGAAGACTCTTGAGCGTCCCTTGAACAGCAAGGAGATCCAACCAGTCCATCCTAAAGATCAGTCCTGGGTGTTCATTGGAAGGACTGATGTTGAAGCTGAAAGTCCAATACTTTGGCCACCTGATGCGAAGAGTTATTTCATTGGAAAAGACCCTGATGGTGGGAAAGATTGAGGGCAGGAGGAGAAGGGGACGACAGAGGATAACATGGTTGGATGGCATCACTGACACAATGGACATGGGTTTGGGTGGACTCTGGGTGTTGGTGATGGACAGGGAGGCCTGGAGTGCTGTGGTTCATGGGGTCGCAAAGAGTTGGACATGACTGAGTGACTGAACTGAAATGAGACTGAGATACTTATTTAAATTTGAATTTCAGATAAACAACAAGTAACTTTTTGTATAGGGATTGGTCATGCAAAGTATTTTAGCTGGCAGCCCTAAATTATGGAGGCTATTGCACTGATCCAAGCAGCAAAGAAATTACAGTGATGGTGGCAATAATGTGAAGGAGGGACAGATATAGAATAACTGGAGAAGAGTCAACTGAAGTTCATGCTCAGCTGACTGGGGATGGTGAGAGCAGTCTTGGAGCGGACACAGATTTTTCTGTAGGATGATTGGAAGAATGATGCCATTTCCCAAAATTGCTATTTTCAAAAATAATAATTATGGTAAAGGGAAAATGTGGAGTAGAGGGTTTTATATTATTAGATATGTTGAGGTTCAGGGTTCTGGAAGGCGATATAAGCCCAGAAATTCTACTCAGCGTCTAAATCAGATTTGAAAGTTGTCAGCATGCAGGTGATAACTGGAGCCACTAAAGTCACTGTGCTCTCCCAAGCAGGAGACAGAGTAGGACATGAAAACTCTGTAGGGAGAACCCTCATCTAGGTGTAGGTAGAAGGACAAGGAGAGACAAAGTATACTGAGAAAAAGCATAAGGAAATGCAGAAAGAAGTCATGATTCAAGGGGAGAGAGTGGTTCAGGGGTGGGATGACTGGGAGGTGATCAGCAGTGGAGGAATCCCACAGAGACAAATAGCAACCCAGACAGGCAGAGAGCCCACCAGTGATTCCTCATGGTATGGTGCCTGGGAAGCCAAAGTAGATAGAGCTAAGAGAAATAGAGATGGCTCACTGACAGAGATCTGCTCTTTCGAGAAGTTCATTGGTAAACACATGGAATGGGGTCTGATCTTGAGAAGGTAGAATCCAGCAAAGATGTGTTTGGATTAGGATAGGGTAGGATAGGCTAGGACAGGATAACAGCAGGATAGGTAGGATAAGACTGGATACTACAGGAAAAGACTTAAAGACTTTGGTGAAAGTGAGAGTGTTAGTCCCTCAGTCGTGTCTGGCTCTTTGCAACCTCATAGACCAGGCTCCTCTGCCCATGGGATTCTCCCAATAAGAATGCTGCATTGGGTTGCCATTCCCTTTCCCAGGGGATCTTCCCCAAGGTCGTCCACATTGCAGGTGGATTGTTTACCATCTGAACCACTAGAAAAGAATATGAGAAGAGATTTAAGATATGATAGACAGTTTATAAGTAACCCCTTACTAAGTATTGTACCTTAGGAAAATCAGTAGCCAATTGTTAATCTAGAACAGATCACATTCCCTTCTTCTCAGACACTGCCTACGTTTCCTTCCTGGTTTCATCCTTTGGCTCATATCAATCTGCTATGACTATCATTCCTGGAAAATTTGCTGTACTTTTTAAGTTTGGTTCACGGACTGTTTCCTTTATTCACACGTTCTCAAATTCATTGAGGACTAGTATCCAGCACTGTTTTTAGAGCCAGAATTCAGTGATGATGACAAAAGTAACCTAATATACATCATTCGTTTGGGGTTTTTAAATTTTCTTTATTTATTTCTTCAATAAATATATACTAAGCATCTCCTATGGAGAAGGTGATGGCACCCCACACCAGTACTCTTGCCTGGAAAATCCCATGGATGGAGGAGCCTGGTAGGCTGCAGTCCATGGGGTCGCGAAGAGTCAGACACGACTGAGTGACTTCACTTTCCCTTTTCACTTTCATGCATTGGAGAAGGAAATGGCAACCCACTCCAGTGTTCTTGCCTGGAGAATCCCAGGGACGGGGGAGCCTGGTGGGCTGTCGTCTATGGGGTCACACAGAGTCGGACGCGACTGAAGTGACTTAGTAGCAGCAGCAGCAGCAAACATCTCCTATATATCCTACTCTCTTATTCTACACTTGTATTTCTTTTCTCTGAATTTTGGCTGCAGTTATGGCAACACAACACACTTGATTGCTAATTATCATTCTTTCACATATGTTATTAGTTACTTGCCAAATTACAGACTTTTTGAGGTCAGGGCTCAATTGAACCTTCAGGTCCAATATCCTGCACACGGTAAATAACAAAATCACATTCTTAATGTAAAAAAAAAGTCTTAAAAAGCTGTTAATACTTAAAACAGGATTTAAAATATTTTAAAACTTAACTGTCCATCTAGTTTCTATTGAAATCTTCTGTACTTTAATTGCTGTACAAAACGCCTCTTGAGTCATACCTTTCCACAATACATCAAAGTGAATGAAGCTGAAGAAGAATCTGTATCTTTCTGAAGGAGCTGCTGTCACTGAAACTTCACAGAACTGATAAATTGCCCCCAGAGGGATCTTTCAGATAAAGTCTGTCATCGTTTTAAAGTCTTGGCTCCTTTTGGACTTTCTTCTTCTGTCATTCTGGGCTGGATGAAACTCCCACGTGGGTTTCTATTCTCTCTGAAAGGCAGATGCAGTTCACGAACTGTTCTTGAGAGAGCAGAGAGGGTTTACAGGGAACAAATTAATGAAATTAGAGAGAACTGATGGTTCAGTTCCTGTGTCTCTAGATGTGGTGCTTTAAACCCATAATGCCTGTGACCTTTCACCTTTTTTGTTCTTTTTGGTAAGTCTTTTATATTGGCTCAATAACCAGTTTTTAAAAAGATAATTGCATTTTCATGTAACTCTTTCCCCCTACCTGCCTAGACTATCCTGTAGAATGGCTTGGTTAACTGTATTTACTATAACCTTGAACTGTGCAATGATATGCAAAAACATAATATCAGATGTCAAAATCATGATCTTCTCTTTACAGGTTGTTGCCCTTGAATAATATACATCTTTTAGAATGAGGTCTACATTATCAGTGTATCTGGCTTCTCTATTCTCAGTTCAGATTACTTAGCTCAGTAAATATTTGTTATATGGGAAGTTGCATATGTCTAACAGATGTAACATGCTAAATTTAACAAATACCAATACCCAAGTTTCTTGTGTTATCATGTACTTTCTTATACTGGTCCTTGGGATTTTCCAGGCAAGAATACTGGAATGGGTTGTCATTTCCTTCTCCAGGGGATCTTCCCAACCCAGGGATTGAACCCAGGGCTCCCACATTGCAGGCAGATTTTTTGCTGTCTGAGCCACCAGGGAAGCCCCACACTTGCTTACACTTAAGTTACATATGTCTGACAGATATAATGTGCCAGTTTTAACAAATACCAACACCCAAGGTACTTCTGTTATCATGTTCTTTCTTATACTGGTCAGGTTCTAACTTCCTTATTTAACATCACATTTTAGTAATACTACCCAAGACCAGATCCCAGTTATCCAGGTTGAGTTTAAACCAGACATTTGCAATAAACGACACTTTATTTATTTATACAGATGGTGAGTCTCATCCATTATTTATTGACTTTACTAGGTTAACTCTTAAAGGGTAATCTTATTCTGGAGTTTTTGAGTTTGCTTTTTGTGTCACTGTAGAGTATTAGGGACAAAAATTTCCTGTGGATAAAAATTAAGATTAATAGTGATTGATTTAAGAACTGGAAGAGATTTTTCTCAAAAGATAATAACAATAAAATTAGAAATTAATATTATAAATTTGGGGCCTTGGGGCTAGAATGTTTGCCAGGAAATCTGTGTCGCCACTCCTGCTATTATGTTTGGTATTGTTATGAAGCATAATGGTGGGTGGGGAGAAGTTTCTGGTTAGACAAGTAATTCTTTAAAATCCAGGTTAAGCAGACAGTTGATAGAAGCCGCAAGAATAAAGGTTATTGGCCCAATGCAATAGTGAAAGAAATAGAGGGTCAGAGTTTAAAACTTAATATCAACTCCTGGTTCTTCCACCAGCTAGTTAAATGATCTTCAGTTTCAGGTACTTGCATGATTAATCCAGTTGCATCATCAGAATAATCTTAATCACCTCTCAAAGTCTAACTTTATATCGTTTCATATGACTGTGAAGTAGTGTGATAGGGAATAAACTACTCTTCAAACAATCAAATGAGGTACCAAAAGTAAAAATGTAAAATGAGTTGTATCTAAAATAAAAATACTTAATATGTACTAAAATATTAAAGGTACTACATGTAACCATTTAAGTAACACTACCTCAGTAATCCTTGATTCAGTGACTCACCACACTTTTTAAAAATCATAATCAATAGTTTCTGAACTTTGACCACAAAGACCTCAAATATAAGACAGTAACAGTTTATTAAAAAGCAGAGCACATTTATTTAATGGCAGTTAAAATATGGACCTGTAGTCACAGTTTGTTGCAGACTATTGTTTGTGTAATCACCCAAATAATAATAAATACTTTGGTAAATAGTTACTTCGGCCTTCAAAAATGTCGTCTTTGATCCTTAACATGGCCTATCTGAACTATCTACATAAATTATTTCTTTGGATCTGGGTACTTTGTTTAGGGTTGTTCTTAAGTGACATCTGGGTTTTAGAGTTATTTTTTTATTCTAATATTTAATACTATATTTGATATGCTCATGGGTGTAAATTGGTACTAACACTTAAAATTCTGTGTGCAGGAGGGATTTGTGATCCTGGAGCCTCTCATGAAAATGATGTTGCCCTGTATGCAAAAACTGAAGGAAGAAAAGAACACATTACACTGGATACTCTTTCCTATTCCTCATACAAGGTACACATGTCAATCTGTGTGTCAGATGGCCCCACCCCAGTTCAAGTCAAAACTGTGAAGACTCTGCTAAATGCAGAGGATAAATCTCTCTTCTTATAGTCCAGGAAGTTGCCACATTTCTTTAAAAGTGACATGGACGTTATTTTAGCATTCACTTTTTTCCTGATATAAACAAAAAGGTGAGATTTTATCGGGAAGATTGAATTACAACCCATCAGAGACAATAAGGTGGAGCCCAATGAGCTAACTATTTGTGTCCCTAAGAAAACTCTTAAGAGTGCCTCTACCTGTGCAGCCTTACAGACTTGCTATCAGGCATAGTGAGTATTAATCCAGCATTTACATTTTCCTAGGCAAAAGACATGGTAGAAGTATTTGCTAAGTCGCTTCAGTCGTGTCCGACTCCATGCGACCCTATGGACTGCAGCCTGCCAGGCTCCTCTGTCCATGGGGATTCTCCAGGCAAGAATAGGGGAGTGGGTTGCCATGCCCTCCTCCAGGGGATCTTCCTGACCCAGAGATCAAACCCACGTCTCATATGCATTGGCAGGCAGGTTCTTTACCACTCGTGCCACCTGGGAAGACCCAGTAGAAGTATAAATTGTTACTACCTTTGCTTTTTTCTCTTTGCTAATTTGAGCCAGAGAGCCAGTACTTTAAAAAGCTTGAACAAAGCCAGCATCTAGCATCTCATAGTTTAAGTCAGGAAGACAGAAGATAAACATCAGGCTAGATAGGTAACAACCAAAGAAAGTATCCAACATACCCCACATCCTAGGGTCACCCAAGTTACACCGTTTGGAATTTTATTAATGGACAATTTTTCCAGCTATAACCAGGTAGGGTTATACTTGCACTGGTCAGCTGCATGCCTCAGACCAAATCAATAATGTAAGTTATCATGGATTAACTTATTGGCTATGGGTGTTTTTGCTTAGAGTCCTATTTTCGGAATACCTGGTTTGGTAAAGAATTTCTATTACTTGAATACACTTTAAAAGAAGATTGATTAATGTCAAGTTGCCTTTATCTAGTGCAAAGGTAGATAAAATGGATACATTAGCTTTGATAACTTTAAAGACCTTAAGCCAATTTATCTTCAGGTAGAGACAGCCTGACCAGTCACACACAGAGTTTCAGGTGTCTGCAAAGGAGGAATTCTGAGTGATTAAAATGAGTGTCTCCTAAGGACAACATCTTTGATGTGAAATAACAAATGGAATAAGCAGAATATTGCTTGGTGCTTAATAAATGGAAGTTGTATGCATAGTAATTGTAAGTTGAATCTTGGAGAATTCACACTGATTCCCACAAGGAAGATTATGAGTGATTTTGGTTTCCTTTGTTTTGAAGGTTCCATCTTTGGTTTCTGTAGTCATCAATCCTGATCTTCAGACTCCTGCTACCAAATTTTGTCTCAGGCAAAAGAACCATCAAGGACATAATAGGAATGTCTGGGCCATAGATTTTTTCCATGTCTTACCTGTTCTCCCTTCTACAATGTCTCACATGATACAGTTTTCTATTAACCTGGGATGTGGAACACAGCAGCCTGGGAACAGGTAGGAAGCCACATTCTGTGTATGTGGACAAATTAACAATGAACATGTGAACTTGGCTATTCAATCAGAGCAACTTCTTAGTAAGTTGTCACCTTTATTTTTAACCTTTAATAAAGTACCTATTAATAAATACAAACTTCCCCCCAAGGGAAAAAGAAAATTCCTTTAAATAATACAGAGAGTATGATTAGATAGATTTTACGTAGAACTTTATTCTAAGAAGTTGATCTTAGGTGTCAAAGTGTTTGGATTAGCTCTGGTAGCCACCCATTCTGACAGATTGCTGAGAGAGAAGAAAAAACAAATAACTGAAAAAATGTTTGACCCCACGTGGTTTAGTGGCCCCCTAATAATAGACACAGAAATCAACTAGCACTTCAAGAGCTATGAATTCTCAGTTTTACTTGCTGAAGTGCTGCTCTTGTCCTTCCTTAGGATTTTGTCAGTCTCACGTTCCCAGGATGAAGTAGCAGTGTGAGACATGGTAATTGCCTTGCCATCTATCAAATTCAGGAGCACAATCTCAAGTTACCATTTGCTGTCTTTAAAACATTGTTTATTTCTATTAGCGGCAATTTAACTGCTTGCACTTTGAAGGCTGGCCAGACTTCAGTGGAGGGGAAAACAGTCATTTTGGAAACAGCATCTTAAATTATTTTACACTAGTTCTACAGATGTTTAATATACTTCTCCAGAGATGAGTCATTTACTTTCATTTGTTGTCTTTGCCCTGTTTTGTTATGCTTTTCTGGTGTGATCAGTATCAGCTTAGAGTTTTCTACCAACCATGGGCGTTCCTGGTCGCTACTCCACACTGAATGTTTGCCTGAGATATGTGCCGGACCCCACCTCCCTCACAGCACGATCTATTCCTCTGAAAACTATAGTGGGTGAGTGAACTCTAACATAGCAAGAGATTTGAATTCATGTTGCAGACTCAAAATCAGTAAGTAAGCCTGAGATTAGTGTTTTTGGCATACTAGGTAAGGAAGCTGCCTTCTCCTTCTCATCTGATTTAGGAGTGATCTCATTTTTTAAAAAAGTAATTTTTGTAAATCTGATGCATGATCACAATTTGTAGAGAGTCATTCATTCTTTAGGTATTAAGCTTTTGTATTTTGGATTGCATAAATTTAAACTCTATATAGTGACCTCTGGTTATTGCCAAAAAGACTTACTACCAAATAGTTACTAATGAAAAGATGGAGCATAGACAAGTGCAAGAAAGTTAAGCTTTGGAATTGAACCTGGGCTCAAATCGTGATTCTGCCATCTACTTGTATAATGATATTTACTCTCTCAAACTTTTCACCTCTTTCCATGTAAATTAAGGACAATGATATAGCCCTTTGAGGACCGTTAAGAGAATTAAAGATGTCTATATAAAATACTTGCCACTTTACAGAATAATCACTAGATAAATAGTAAAAATGTTTCCAAGAATGCAAGATTAAGTTAAAAATTATTTTCCTTCCTAGCCTATGTTTAAATACACATAGAACTAGAGAATAGCAAAAAATAAGATGTAATCTTTGCTAATCAGGACCCTAGCTCATCACAGATTATCATAGAATAGTATCTAAGGTCTGAGTATTGATGTAAAATTTTCTTTTAAAAAGTCTGAAAAAAATCAATGGCTATAAGATACTCTTAATTTGCTATGGATGTTTCTAGAAGTTTTATATTTGTTTTAAAATTATAAACAGACTGCACAGGTGAATTTAAAGAGTTTATTACCAGCCATCTCAAGTATAGAGAGACTAGAACATCAAAAGCATGTAAAATAGACTCAAAAGGTGTAAACTGGATATGAAGCTGTTTTGTGTTAACTTTCTTGCAGGTGGAACCGAATAACAATTCCCCTTCCTAATGCGGCACTAACCCGGGACACCAGAATTCGCTGGAGACAAACGGGACCAATCCTTGGAAATATGTGGGCAATTGATAATGGTTAGTTTTTGCCTGTCATAATCACATGCATTGAAGTAGACTCTTCCTGTGCTTTTGTTCATCTGCACATACTTAATCACATTTCTAAGTCATGGTCTTGCAATTCATTAAACGCCCTTTCTTCCCTTTCTCCTTTGCATTCTGTTATAAGCCCAGAGATGCACAATCAGAAAAATAAAGATAGTGGAGTCAGCAATATTAGATGCTAGTACGCTTCAACATACATTCTTTTAAAATGCATAAAGCTCTGAAACTCAGATTCACAGGTGATGACAGGGAATAGCCTAACATTTCTCTTGAATGTTTTATACAAAATTAACATAAATACCATACTGCATGTATTAAAATGACTCATTCTTCTCTTAGTAACTACCGTGACATCTGGAATGATTCTTTTTTAGATGTAGACACCACACATCAGGAAACATCATCTCTAAAATGAAACTTCTGTGTGAAACTTTTACCTCCTTTTCAGAAAATAGCATAAAGGGAAATTTTAGAAATACATAAAAGACTGTTGTCTTTAATTTTTAAATGAATTGTTGATAAATTGTTGCATAACAGTAAAGCCAGTATCACTCATGTTGAGTACTCACAAGAGAAGATATTTAATCTGTTGGAGTCCATGACTGTAAATTTCCTGTTTTTTTTTTTTAAAATTAATAGCCAACTCACTTAACAATTCTCACTTCAGGCAGATTCAGAGATTTCCTGTTTTTAAAAAATATATAAATTTGACTGAATGGGTTATACTACAACGAAGTAAAAGGGAGGAAAGAAATGACAAAATATCAATACTTAAGTTAGTTTAGGATAGCCACTGACTTATGTTAACTTTATAAAGTGGGAAAACCCTTTACTATTGTAAAATGCTGAATTTCCATCTCTTAACATTTTTGTTTTTCTGAATAATTTAAAAATTAATGCACAATTAATTCAAGAAGTTTCAATTCTTGAAACTCAGAAATGACTTCAGGCAAAATGATTTGCTGTTTGTTGTTGTTTAGTCACTGAGTTGTATCTGACTCTTTGTGGCCTCATGAATTGTAGCACACCAGGTTTCCCTGCCCTTCACTGTCTCCTGAAGTTTGCTTAGATTTATGTCCATTGAGCCAGTAATGCAGTCTAATCATCTCGGTAAATTTTTTAAACAATCTATATTAAACGAAGACCAATAAAATACTCAGATTTCAAAGACCGTATGAGCCACATGGGTACAAACATATAGAGACAAACACACTGTATTTGCAAAAACATCTGGAGATGAATTTGTTAAAATGAAATTTCTCCACTGGTAGACTGTTTTCCATAGAACTTAAATTACCTGTTGATTAGCTCTAGGGAATGGGTATATGCCTCTGGATTGTGGGCTATGGATGACATTTTCCTGCTGTCATACTTTTCAGTGGTCTTAGAATGAGCTTAGACTACTTTAGATTATCAAAAAAGTAAAGTGTAAAATGAAGAACATATAAGCCTATGAAAAGAATATTTAAATTTCCTTAAGACGTACAGTATGAGTTTAAGTCAGAAAGTGTTTGCTACAAGTCGTGAATTCCCAACATCATGCTTTGAGTAGAATGAGAAAAGATTAAAATACATGGAATAGGCATGTTTAGCAGTGTCTGTCAAATGCAGAACTAGCCACACAATCTCTTAAATTCTGATATTATTTTATATGAGGCTTTTGCAGAAGCAGAACCTGGTTTCTGGTTTCTTCAAAAGGCAAGAGGAATACACATATATCTTCTCAAGGGAAATTTGTGTCTACTTGCCAAAAATACTCCCCAAATCTCTCCCATTTCACTATGGAATTTCATAATTACATCAAAGAAAACAAATAGAAAAAAACAGATCAATATTGAAAATTCTTAGTAAAATGAAAGGTCCTAGAGCAAATATGTTTGTCACCACTTTTTAGTTTGTTTAGCTTGATTACATTAGTGAAAATAATGAAGAAAATGGATTTATCTTTTCCACACTCTTAGAAAAACAGAGCCTTTAAATTTATTCTACTGTGAGTCCTAATGATTTCATAATTAGCAGGGAAAGATGACAACAAAATTCTTAGAGAAGAAAATGATAATGAATAGTAACTTTGCTTATGCCTGAAATTGAATACAGGAGAGCTCAATAACCACTGGATCTCTGATTCCACATTGGTTTTGTTCCACTTTTACACTATTTAGTGTGTTACTGATTGTAGTGATTATCAAAAGGCTTAATATCTTTAAATGTATTTGACTCTGAGTATCTCAAACCTAGCATTCAACAATCAGGGCCCCTTTTCTCAGCATTCCCACGTTTAGAATTTAGGTTTGTAATATCATTATCAGTCAAACCTACCATTTTTAAAAAGCTCTACAAGTATAGAGAAGACTTTATGCTCAACCACAGATTTTAAGTCTCCACTTGAGGAAGGATAGATTAATATTTAGAAGTGCATATAGGTTTTCCTCAGATGAAAATGAAATGATAGTTTTTTAATTAAATTATAATCTGTCCACTTTGTGATATATTCTTAATTTCCACCCAAAGAATATAAACTTGGTAGAAAGTTCAAGACAGAAGCACTAATATGCTGCCTGAACCCATTTTAGATGAAGAGACTGCATTAAGAACCCAAAGTATTACGTTCCTACTTTCTTTGCTATGACAGATTAAAATCTTTAAAGGATTATTTAAGTTAAAACCATTCTGGCGGATTTGTAGCTACACACTTACCTTGTCACACAGCACTCTGTATGTCAACTGGATTCCTGTGCAAGAAAGAGATTTCATGGCTATTGCTTCACAAAATTGTTTCACATGCTGGTGGTGGTCTTGGCCTTTCCTGTGATTTTTGCCATCTTTCACATGCTCTCTTTTGCCCTGCAGTTTATATTGGTCCATCATGTCTCAAATTCTGTTCTGGCAGAGGACAGTGCACTCGACATGGTTGCAAGTAAGCATTTTTAAGTAATATTTATACTTCTCTTTTTTGATATGTGCTTTATATACTGAAACCACAGGTGATATTAATTTGTTTTATAATTAATTAGTTTCCTTTTTATGCTTTTGAGGTTTTTCAAGACCAAAAGTAGCATGCTCCAAATGGAATTTCAGCATAATAGATTATTGAATGTATTTTGTAAGTGGAAGTTGCTTAATGAATAATTTTTCTATTAGGCTAATTTGTGAACAAATGTAGCATACTTCATGTAAATTTGTGAACAAATTTGAATTCTTCATATCTTGATGGCTGCCTTGTATGTCTTTAGTTTCTTTAATATGATATTTCTCCATAAATTTGTTCTAGTGTTCAGGAATTATATTTGAATTCCTGGCATGCTTTGTAAATGAATTATAAAAATCAACGATGATCCATAAACCTGATGTAAAAGGAAACTGGAGCAGGCCAAATTAACAGATTTGATAAGAAAATCCATCATCTTTAAGTGCTATTTGAAATCTTCCTTACTTTTGAGAATCTTTTAGGTCTTCAAAATGATATATAAAGAATTTAACATAATAGTGATATTGAATATGAAGTATGAAATTGCACATAAACAGTGAAATACCTTACCCCCCACCAGACCATTGTGTTATATTCATAGCAAAATGATAGTCATGTTTATTATATCATTGTCTATAATATTTAATTAATAAAATATCCTGAGAATCCCTGAAACTGTAGTCTTTGTTATACAGATACATTTTCAACAATGGATCATCTAATCTGTCTCTTCTTGTCCTCCAAATTAGAAAGTCAGTAATTAATTGCTTAATGGAAAAATCATAAAAGGGGTTTGAACCTGATCATTTGTAAATTATCTTTATAAGGCAAAATACTGGTCACCACTGAGAATAGTGTCAGGTTAGCTTTGTTTTTTATTTGAAGTATACTTGCTTTACAGCATTGTGTTAGTGTCAGGTGAATAGCATAATGATTCATTACTTTTGCAGATAAGATTGGTGCAAACATAATTGCGATTTTAGTGAATTTTAAATCATTATAACTAGGCTCAAACACATCATTATTAATCAAAACAGAAACAATTACAGTCAACACATTTTTGCCATTGAGAAATAAATTTGTTTATTACTTTAGCATAAAAATCTATGCTTTAGGATTCTACAAAGTCTTGGAGAGCTTTTTCTGCCTCTTGCTCGTTGTGGTAGCATTTTCCCTGCAAAAAGTTGTCAAGATGCTTGAAGTGGTAGTCAGTTGGTGAGAGGTTAGGTGAATATGCCAGATGAGGCAAAACTTCCTAGCCCAATTCATTCAACTTTTAAAGTGTTGGTTGTTCTATGTGCAGTGAAGCATTGTCTTGGAAAAGAATTAGGCCCATTCTGTTGACCAATGACAGCTGCAGGCATTGCAGGTTTGGGTGCATCTCAGTTTTCTGAGCATACTTCTCAGATGTAATGGTTTTGCTGGGATTCAGAAAGCTGTAGTGGATCAGACTGGCAGCAGACCACCAAACAGTGACCATGACCTTTTTTTTGGAGCAAGTTTGGCTTTGGGAAGTACTTTGAAGCTTCTTCTCAGTTCAGCCTCTGAACTGGTTGTCACTGATTGTTGTATGAAATCCACTTTTCATTGTACCTCGTGATCCTATTGAGAAATGGTTCATTGTTGTGTAGAATAAGAGAAGACAACACTTCAATAATATTCTGATTTTTAGTTAGCTTACGAGTCACCCACTTATTGAGCTTTTCACCTTTCCAATTTGCCTCAAATGTAGAATGACCATAGAATAGTTGACACTGAGTTCTTGGGCAACTTCTTGTGTAGTTGTAAGAGGATCAGCTTCAGTGACGCTCTCAGTTGGTGTTAACTTCTGACGGCTGGCCACTACTCTTTTGATCTCATCTCCTTTGCAAAACCTCTTGAACCACCACTGCACTGTACTTTCATTAACAGTTCCTGGGCCCAGTGCATTGTTGATGTTGCAAGTTGTCTCTGCTGCTTTATGACCCATTTTGAACTCGAATAAGAAAATCACTCAAATTTGCTTTTTGCTTTTTTTTTCATAGTCTAAAATAATCAAAAAATACAAAGCAAGTAATAAGTCATTAGCTAAAAAACATAAAGTAAGAAATACACATTAAAATGATGTATAACCGCATTTATTTAAGAGTGTGTTCCAATATCAATCAGCAAAGTTCAACAATGCAAAACCACAATTACTGTTGCACCAACCTAATATATTGCGTTGTAGGTTATTACAAAGTAATGAGTATAGTTTTCTGTGCTGTACAGTAAATTTTTGTTACTTATCTATTTTATATATAGTAGTTTATTAAACTGATACCCCTAGTTTGTCCCTCCTCTTTTCCCTCTCTCCTTCAGTAACCACAAGTTTATTTTCTATGTCTGTGAATCCATTTCTGTTCTGCTATATATATTAATTTGTATTATTTTTTCGATTCCATGTACAAGTGATATCATGCAGTATTTGTTTTCTCTTTCTGACTTATGTCAAAAAACATAATATTCTCTAGGTCCAGCCACATTGCCGCAAATGACAATATTTCATTCTTCCTTATGGCTGAGTAACTTTCCATTACTCAGATGTGATTATACATATATATCACATGTCTTCTTAAGTAAATCATCTGTTAATGGGCACTTGAGTTGCTTCCTTATCTTGGCTGTTATAAAAGTTCTGCTGAGAACATTGGAGTGCACATATTTTTTCAAATTAGACTTTTTGTTTTTTCTGGATATATACTCAGGAGTGGAGTTGCTGAATCATATGGTAATTCTATTTTTAGTTTTTTAAGGAACTTCCATACTCTTTTCCAAGTAGCTGTATCAATTTGCTTTTCCACCAAAAGTGTGCAAGTTTCCCTTATCTCCACATCCTCTCCAAAATTATTAAGTATGTACTTATTACCATTTTATTTCTTGTTTTCCAGTTGTTTTTGTAGTTCTTTTTTCTTTTTGTTTTGCCCTTTGTAGCTTGATCATTTTCTTTTATAGTTTACTTCAGTTTCTTTCTTTTTGAATTTTGTGCATTTTTTGTATATTTTTTTCATTTGTGGTTACCATGGGTTTCCCTGGTAGCTCAGTCAGTAAAGAATATGCCTGCAGTGCAGGAGACCTGGGTTTGATTCCTGGGTCAGGAAGATCCCCTGGAGAAGGAAATGGCAACCCACTCCAATGTTCTTGCCTGGAAGACCCTATGGACAGAGGAGACTGGCTGGCTACAGCCCATGGGGTCACAAGAGTCAGACATGACTTAGCAACTAAACCACAGCATTGGGTTCATGTATGTTGACCCATAGCTATGTACTTGTTTAAACTGATAAAACTTATAGGCATTTAAGTTCAAATACATTGTAAAAGATCTACATTTTTACCCCCCTCCCCTACATGTTATGTTTTTTATGCCATTTAATCCCTTTACTGTTTATTGTAGTTATGGTTGGTTTTATAATTTTTTTGTTGCTTTTTAATCTATTTCCTATCTTATTTAAGTGATCTTCAGTACTCACTATACATTTCCTTTCTTATTGATTCTTGCTTCTTTTCCCTTTAGAGAAGACCCTTCAACATTTATTTTAGGATAGGTTTAGTATTGCTGAATTATTTTAGTTTTTGCTTCTCTGAGAAATTCTTTATCTTTTCTTCTGTTCAAAATTATAATCTTGCCAGGAAGAGTGTTCTAGGTGACAGATTTTTCCCTTTCAGGACTTCAAATATATCACACCACTCCCTTCTGACATGAAAAGTTTCTGCAGAGAAATCAGCTAATAGCCTTATGGGTTTTCCCTCATGTATGACTCTGTTTTCCTCTTGCTGCCTTTAGAATTCTTTCTTTATCTTTAAATTTTGCCTTTTTTTATTATATGTCTTAGTGTGGTTCTGTTTGGGTTCATCTTGTTTAGGACCCTCTGTGCTTCCTGCACCTGGATAATTTTCCTTCCTGTCTCTTTCTTTGGGTTTGGACAATTTTCAGCCATAATTTCTTCAAAAACATGTTTGATCTTCTTCTTTTCCTCTTTTCCTTCTGGAACCCCTATCATGCATATGTAGGAATGTTTTGTATTACCCCACAGATCTTATATGTTGCTTTCATTTTTTCATTTGTTTTTCTGTCTGCTGTTCTGATTGGGTAATTTCCATTATTCTATTTATACGTTCTTCTGTATCATTTGCTTGATTAATTATTCATTGCTTCTAGAAGGTTTTTTATCTCAGAAACTGAATTATCTATTTTTGATTGGGTCATCTCTGTAGTTTCCAATTGCATGTTAAAATGATCTGCGTTTATATTGCTAGTCTTCCTTAATTTAGCTGGCATTTTTATTACCAACTCTGTCTCAGTGTCTTATAGACTCTGCTTCATTGTTTATTTTTTCAGGGGTTTTCTCTTGCTCTTTCAATTGGGAGTAGTTACTCTGCATTTCATTTTATGTAACTTTCATTGTCTTAATGAATTTAGGTGAAATAGTTATCTGTAATGGCCCTGAAAAGGTGTTTTTTTGTGAGTACATCAGTGTCTTTAGCATGAGACTGAATTTGATTTGTATGCCAGCCACATCTTTCCTCAGGGTATGCTGGCCTCTATCACCTTGATAGGGGGTGTGGTTGATATTGGAAGAGCTAGAGCCTGTGCAGGGTGTGAGATGGAACTCCTCTCTGCTCCGTAACTGTTGGAGTTCTGTCAGGGCTTGGTTCTGCTTTCCAGTTGCTGGAGGGGAAAAGCTGCAGGTTGGGCTCCAGCTGGCTCTGTTCCCTTTCAATTCAGTTCAGTTGCTCAGTCATGTCCGACTCTTTGCGACCCCATGGATCGCAGCACACCAGGACTCCCTGTCCATCACCAACTCCCGGAGTCACTCAGACTCACATCCATCGAGTCAGTGATGCCATCCAGCCATCTCATCCTCTGTCGTCCCCTTCTCCTCCTGCCCTCAATCCCTCCCAGCATCAGAGGCTTCTCCAATGAGTCAACTCTTTGCATGAGGTGGCCAAAGTACTGGAGTTTCAGCTTTAGCATCATTCCTTCCAAAGAAATCCCAGGGCTGATCTCCTTCAGAATGGACTGGTTGGATCTCCTTGCAGTCCAAGGGACTCTCAAGAGTCTTCTCCAACACCACAGTTCAAAAGCATCAATTCTTCGGCACTTCTTCATAGTCCAACTCTCACATCCATACATGACCACAGGAAAAACCATATCTTTCTCCTGACACTGAGGTCTTTGGCCCAAAGGAGAGTGCTGAAGTAAGTAAGGCTCTTGGGCTTACAGAAGTCTGATGTGCTGCCTCTGTTGGTATCTGCGACTCTACTCAGACACAGCCCAAGTGTGCATCCTTTTCCGTTTTCATTTCCTAGATCTAGTGCAAGGTTGTGGCATGGAGTTGGTGGAGCCAGAGCATTTGCTCAGCTGGAACAGGGGGTCAGAGCTTGTGGTTTCAGAAACTGAAGCGGTTGAACTGCCATCAGAGGTCTGGGCTGCTTCTGGGGTGCCGTTTAAGTGCCAACAGTGACTGCTGCCACCCCAGCTGGACCATACCCCAGACCCCTAAGCCTTTCCTTTGTCCCTAGATCTAGTCTTCCCCCAGGACCTGTCTGCTGGAGATCTAGCACCAATCTGTGGCATGGAATGGCCAGGGCTGCAGCATTCTTTTGGCTGGGAGCCAGTCTCAGGGGCTCCAGTAGCTGCTCTGCCATCAGAGGTCTGTACTGCTTCCATGGTGCTACCAGAACAAGTTGACTGCCCCACCCAAACCACATCCCAGGCTGCAGGGCTGCTCCTCTGTCCCTATATCAAGTTTTCTCCCAGGACCTGTCAGCTCTAGATGCCATGCCAAGCTGTGTTGCAGAGTGAACAGGGCTGGGTAGTCACCCAACTTGGACTGGGGATCAGAGTGAGGTGGCAGCCGCTAGTCCAGAGCACTCTCTGCCCTATCTGTTGGCAAGCCAGCACCCTCCTACTCCTGGCGAGTGGGGTCTAGGCTTCTGCAGCTGTTCTGTCTGTCCCAGCCATTCTCCCAGCACCCAAGGGAACTTGGGTACTCCTGCATGTAGGACCCCAGTACCTGTATACCTCGTCTGTGGCCCCCTCCCCAGGGTGAGATTCCACCCGTGCAGTCCTTCCTTTCCTCTTAGACCCCTCCCAGAGGTACAGGACCCACCTGATGCCTATTTTTTTCCCATCCTACCTGGTTACGTGACTGCCTTTCTTACAGCCTTGGTTGTGTGGGAGTTCTGCCAGTTTCCACTTAGTTTTACATGAGAATTGTTTCACATATGGATATATTTTTAATGTGTTTATAGGGTAGGGGTAAGTTCTACATCCTCTTACTCTGTCACATTGAGTCTCAGGTTAACTTTTTTACCTGTATTCCAATGAATTTAATTAACAGAGACACCGTTCTGCATAATGGAAATGTTTGTAATGGAAATATATATAAAGAATTGAAAAGTTCCCATTTTATCTCAAAACAGAATAAGCATCTCTGCCTTTTTTTAATAAAACTACCAGCTCCTGCCCAGAAACACTGACTCATTAGAACTATGAAATATCAACTGGTATTTTCCTCGAGTTTATCTTTACTCATTATCTGTAGACAGATCATCCTCTTCTTTAGTACATTTCAAATAAAATTAACACAGAGAAGCTGACATTTTTGTAATTTCTAAAGTTGTCTTGAAAAATTTTGAAAGCAAATTATCTAAAATGACAGCTGCTTTTATTAATGAAAATAGAAAGTTCTATTTCTGAAATACCTATGATTACAATGGTTACACTTTGTACCTCATTATTTTGTGTACAGTATCTCTGTTAGCATTAAATAACTTTGTTAAGGCAGCCATCTGTGTCACCCATGATGGATGCAAACAGAAATCTGAATGGCAGATGCCTTTTGGGCGTCTTTTTTTAGACACTATACATTATCCTGAATAATTGTAGCCTTTTCTTCCTGCTGAGGTCTTGCGAAATTCTTTCACCAGTTGGAACTTTAGTTTTGCCCCTGTTCCTGGCAGTGTTTCTTGTAACATTCATTGGCTTTCTTCATTTGTGACTGGGCTAAATGTTTGGCCACTACCTCCTTTTCTAGCAATATATGCCTTTCAAGTTTAGGCAGAATTCCACAGAAAAGTAATTCGCATTCAATACCATTTATGTCCTTTAAACAGATCCTTGAATTTGGGCCTCTGCAGCTGTTCTTCTCCCCACTTTGCTCCCTTAGTCACTACTGTTATTTGCTACCAGGATTCCACCTCTCCTGCTTTCTAACACTTCCTTGGCTGTGTACAATCCCCAGGCCTGGTTTTCTTTTCTTTTTTTTTAATAACAATCAAGTCAATATATTTTTAATGACAAAATGGTTAGTGTTAACCCTATGTAACATGTGATCAGAAGTAGCTAAAGACCATGGGGTGGTAACTATCAGAAGTAATACTGGAAAGAGGATTACTTACAAAAAGAGCAATTTTCAAAAGAAAAAACTGAGCATTTCCTTTGAGAAGTATATTTAATATTTTATTATTAAGCAACTGGGGCAAAAAGGCCTGGTTTTCTAAACTGACAACTTATTATCCTGATAAGCTTATTTCTGTTAGAGATGCTAATGAGAACAGAGAGTATTAGAAACCTTCCTACCCAGGTGTCATCTGTATATCTTAAGAGTGGGGCAGGCTTCTTTCCCTGACATTCAAGGTGACTGTAATGACACATTTAAGAGTGCAAAGATGAACCAATAAGGAACATATTTGGAGTTGGAAGAGCCTCTGAACATTCCTGAAATCCCCAGTGTGTGCCAGCCTACTATTCTGCTGCAAAACAAAGGCTACAAAGGTATTATATATTTGAGTGAACTCCTTATCAGCATTCTATCCCAATTATGTAACTTTTAATTAAAGTACACTTTCAAGATGGGAAGTGACTCCAAAGTGAGTCTTCTCTAAATGATCACCAGTTTCCCCCAATCACTAGACTGAAGACGATGCATTTAATATACAGATATACATTTGCCGTGAAAAGCACTTTGGCAGTAGATAATCTTACTGGGGAACATTAATTCCAATTTGTGGCCATGGTAAACCATATTGTTTTCCAATGTTAAAAATGTGTCCTCTTTAGCTGACTTTTATCCTTTTTAGAAACTTCTTGGCTATTCAGAGTTGGACTAAGTCAAAGGGATAACCTGAGAAAGAAGTAAACTGTTTGAGGTGTATTTACCTGCTCTGTAAATATTGGTTTTCTTTTCCACTGCCATCCCTAATGCCAAGACAACCTTATCTATGTGCTACAATAGTTCTTGGCCTTTTAGGATGCAGCCTCTTTGATAAAATGATGATAACTTAAACCTCCCAAGGAATATCCAATACATATAAAATTTCGCATTTGATTTCAGGACATTCATATACTCCAGGGACCCTCTGTGAGGCTGGCATAGATCTCAGTTTCTGCATTTGTGCTAATGAAGTAGTCTGTAAGTGTTGCTATAATATCACCTTGTTGGTGCACTTGCTTTATAAAAGATGTGTTCCACAGACTCACAGACATAGAAAACAAACTAATGGTAACCAAACAGAAAAAGCAGTGGAGGAGGGACACATTAAGAGTTTGGAACTAGCAGATACACCCTATGTATACAAAATAGATAAGCAACAAGGACCAACTCTATAGCACAGACAACTGTATTCAATATCCTGTAATAAACCATGATGGAAAATAATTTGAGAAGCAATATATATATCTGAATCACTTTTATGCACACCCAAAACAAACCCAACCTTATAAATCAAATATACTTCAATTAAAATTTCAATAAATAAATAAAAATAAAAGGCTTGTTTCAGGTTTTAGAAATTTTTGAATGCTTAGAAACCTGCCACCCACCCAAAAAGATACCCATTTAATTTTATAATGGGTAATGTAATTATTGTGAGAAAGAAATAGTGCCGTACAAATAAAGAATTTGAAACTGATTCCTGATGAGCAAACTCCTTAAAATATAAGAAGTTTCTGATATTCAGTTATTAAGTCATCTGTGATGAGTTCTGTCACTAACAGAAGACTCAGGTAACTGTATCTATATTCTAGTCAGCTCACATACATACAGTACATCCTTGTATGGCAGCAGGCAGGCTGTTGTGTAGTGTGTGTGAAGGGGGAATTTGCTTTTTCTCGAAGCACTGCTAATGTGGGATTCCACTGAGAGACAACACAGTTCTGCTAAGGACATCTATCTAGGTCAAGGGTGTATGCATTCCCTTTATAATGCCAATTCAGTTTGAAACTAAAATAGATTTATTTTCCAATCTTTTCTGAATATTTCCAGTAATTACTGTAAAAAACAAAGCATGTATTTTTACATTTGTTTCTAAAGGAAATTTATTCTAGATATCCTATAGAAGTATTTTACCTACAATGTTTCTTTTATAAATTTAATGAACATCATTGTGAATAAAATTGCATACACATAATATAACTTTTACAAAGGTTTTAAATTGGAAATATGCACAAATATAGATACATTTGCAGGTAAATTATTGGCATTGATTGAGGGCAAGTGCTAAATAAATGTTTTAATCATAATTTTGTTTTACAGCAGGACTGTATACTTTTGGAGTATTTACAGTAACTTCTCCCAAATCAAGTCTTCAAATTCAGTATTCTCCAAAAACAAATAAGCCTTGCTCACCATTCATTCAAATACTGGCTTCTGGACTTCCTCATGCCTAAAGTAAATAAAGAAATCTCTGAAAGGACTAACGTTTAGGATTTAATTTCATGGTCTCTTTCAGATGTGACCCTGGATTTTCTGGCCCAGCTTGTGAGATGGCATCCCAGACATTCCCAATGTTTATTTCTGAAAGCTTTGGCAGTTCCAGGCTCTCATCTTACCATAATTTTTACTGTATCCGTGGTGCTGAAGTCAGCTTTGGCTGTGGTGTCTTGGCCAGTGGTAAGGCCCTGGTTTTCAACAAAGATGGGAGGCGTCAGTTAATCACATCTTTCCTTGACAGCTCACAATCCAGGTGAGTTAAGGCAGAATGAAATACATACAGAAAAAAGATAGCAAAGATTGAATTCATATCTATTAATTTTCTTTTTTTGTTGTTACTAGTGTATGTGTGTGTGTGTGTGTGTGTGTATGTATATATATATATATATATATATATATCTTCTGATTTTCAGTCAAGATGAGAGGAAGCTTATAGTTTATATAGGGTTAATTTGCCCTAGTTTTTAATAAATTAAAAGGCTCACTATGATTTTAAGATACTAATGACTGACTAGATTTTTTTAAAATATAAAATGTTAGCATCAAAACTGTTCTTAAGCCAAGGGCTAGTTAATTATTTATGTTGTTTTATTTATTTGGCAGCTTGCAGAAGCTGATTAGATTTACCCTACATCTTCCCTTCCCCCAGTGCTTAATAATGTAGCAAGAAAATGATTGATTGACATTTTAAGTGTATATACACAAGTATATAGTATACAAATATGTGTAAACATATGGTTATATTTGTATAAATAGATGTCTATAAAATGCATGTATTGACCGCATCTTCTATATGTATTCATATATATCTTAGTGAAATTGCTTACATTTTATAGAAGAGGATGAATGGAAACCTACAGCTTTTGAGTAGTTTATTGAAATTGGTTCAAAATTCTTTAAAAGCCACAATGAATGTTTTAAATGTTTATGCACACTAATTATAGACAGTTCATATCTAGGTTTCTCCAGTTCACATTGAGGCTGGGAAGCAAGTCTGTTCTGAGCACGTGCAAAGCCCCTGACCAACCTGGTGAAGGTGTTTTATTACATTATTCTTATGATAATGGGATAACTTGGAAACTCTTGGAACATTATTCATATCTCAACTATCATGAGCCCAGGTATGTTGGAAAGCATTTGAAAAAATGGGAGGATGATATTGCCTTCCTGAGGGAATCTTTGTTCAAGTGGTATAAGAGCCTAGATACTTCTGCATTGAGAGATGGTAGGGATAAAGATTGATGCCTCTTGCAATGAAAAACTAGCAGGCTACATTCTTGTAATCTATTTGCCCTGCTGACTTCTGGTAATTTGAAAAAATTTATTTTCATATTCTGAAATGTGTATCTAAGGGAACTATGTTTTTACATCTAGGAAAGAGAAAAATAATTAACACTTTTTTCCCTTCTGGGGAAGCCCTTTTTCAACTATAGTATAAACTATTAGAAAAGATTTTAATATAGTATTAAATTATAAATGCTGTTGACAAATATTTCTCAGCAATATATGATAAATTATAATAAATCATATGAGATGATAACTCATAAAATCTTATGACTGATTTTTTTTAATTTGCATGTAGCATAATTGAGTTATAAGTACAAAGATATTTTTCTAGCATATATAGCATACCTGGCAAAGATGGAGTGGAGGCTGTATTTAAAGCCCTTTCTTCAGGCCACTTCTATTTTTCTTTGGCTTATATATTTTACAGTCTACAATCACAATTGTGAGATTTAAGTTTTACTTGAAGCAGAGCCATCTTTGGCTAGTGATAATCACCATTTGTGATACAATTTCAGATATGTCCAAAGAGTCACCTCCTTTTCTAGAACACTTTTTGACCTGCTGACTGCAATTCCTTTAAAATAGCAGAAGAGGAAGATGGGAAAGTTAAAATAGCACTAGAGTAGGTATCCCTGTGGCTTATATCCACTGTCAAATATAAAGAGCTAATAAAGTTTGCCTTCCTGTAAGTATATACATGTTAAACATGGAAAGATGTGAGAAAGAGTTGAGACTTTGGGCACTGAAAGTGTGCACTGGCATCATAGTAAAAAAACAGGGGCAATGATGATTTTATATACTTTGAAGTGTTGTCTAGAGCTATCCCTATATTTAAGTATTTGCAAATACATGAGAGTTTTATTGATATTTTCATTAGAAAATGATAGTGATAGTATTTAACAACTATTATGAGTAGTAAATATTATATGTTATAAAATTTAAGAATGCACCGAATGTGTTGAATCTATTCCCTCTAGGGGTAGGCACAAGACTAAACTCAATGTTCTCACTCAGTAGAGACATATGAATCCTAAAGAAACATTTTGTAGACTCTCCATAATGAGCATTAAAAGAAAATCTAGCAAAACTCAAGGTGGTAATAAAAAATAATGAAAGCGTGAAGAAAATATCATTGTCCTAAGTTAAATTGGCCTAAAATACATTTTTTTCTAACAAAGATAGACAGTTTCAAATTCAGTAATCAATTTGAGGCATGAAATTTAATTAATCTTTGTTGATATGAAAAATAATTATAGATTTAATGTGCTATTGCAAAGGTACGTTTAATCTTGCCTGCCATTTGACAGGAACATTTTTCTTCTAAGCAGAATCAAGGTGGCTTTTCAACACTAGGTATGTGCACAGCTTGAAAGATTAAGATCAGAGTGGAGATTTTTTTTAAATGGAGAATATGGTAGTGGTACCAAGAATACTTTCATTTTATATATATTGCCTCTGTCCAAGAGACTCTTCCTTCCTCTTATATAAATATTAATAAAGGGTAACATAGCAGAAGTAGAATTTGATATATTCTAGATACTAAATTACATTTTATATGATAAATAATACAGACCATGTAAACTTGCCATAAGACAGTTAATTATATCTTCATGCCTTCAGCCATTTGCTGAGTTTTCTTCAGTATAAATGGCTATCTGTAATTGCTGTGAATTTCATATTGTCCCTTTCTGCCATGATTGTTAGAAAATGAAGTGTGATCCCTATTAGATATGCTAGTTGGCTAACTACTGTTATTCCTAGCTGATTTCTAATAATTTGCTTACCTGTAGTTCTCTCAATAAATGAAGAGTTCTGCTTGTTATTTATATTTATAAAAGTTAAAGTCTGTATATATCTGAGTTAATCTTTTAACTCTAACTGATTAGACTGTCTTGTAAACTAATTGGCATTCTTATTAATATAAAACTTTATATTGTTGGTGGAACTTATATTATTCTAGATTTTTCTTAATTATGGGGCTTGTTTTTTTATTCTAAAATTATAACGTCTAACAATATTTTATTTTTGTCTTGATTATTGATTATAAGAAATCCATGAACTTAGTACATATCCAAAAAAGGAAACTTGAAACAGAAAGTTGACTTAAATTCCTGGGTTTTCATCTAGGAATAGTCAGATCAAATGGTTCCATAGCTTTACTAGCCAGTTACTGTAATAGGTATAGAGTAGGAAAAACAGAGACTCCCACCCTACCTGAAGATATAATGTAGTGATAAAGAACACAGACTCTAGAGCGATGTTCACTAGATCCATACCCTGGCATTGTCACTTAAAAGCTGCTTAACCTAAAAGAAAATCTTTAACCTCATTTTGCCTTTGTGTTTGAATCTCTATCAGAGTATACTGATAATATGTACTTATTCTATGCAGAAAGAATTTATTAAGTCCTTTTTATATACCAGATACCAGATTCTAGGTGCCAAGATAAAATAGTGAAAAACAGAAAGTCTATGACTTTGCCTTAAGGATAGTATTATCCCAGTTTCACAGATGAAGATGCTGAAGCACATAGAGGTTAAATACCTTCCCTGCAGCTGCAAAGTTGTCAACCATTAGGTGCCAAGAGTCTGATTACAGACTCACAGTCTTAACATCTCTGCTGATGAAAATATCGGTCACTTCAATTACTGTTATCACACACATATACACTTTATTTTCTTTAAAATTTCCTGAGAAATTCTACTTCTCATTTGTTAATTTTTAACATTGTGTATAGTTTCATCAGAGAGAATAATACCTGCTTTTAAAATTATTAATATAAAAAATTATAATTTTGTGATAACAATGCTAATACAATAACATTATTAAATTAATGTGTGATATTTTTATTGTTAAGTCAGTTTGAATATAGTTTGATTATTTTATTATTTCTTTGCTATGTTGACATAAATAATATTTAATTTAATAAATATTTAGAAATAATAAAGTGAGGATTACTGAAATAAATTAAATTTTATTCTTTAATAAACTCACATTGGTTAAAATATTAGCAAATTATGTACTTAAAAATAATAAACTTATGGTAACTATGTCTTTTTAGCTTAAGAAATGCTTTTTAGTTTATATTTCTGTATTTAAACATTGATTTATCCTATTTAAAAAGTCTGTTTACTCACATTTCAAAAAGTCCTACCACTTTTTTACTATTTATATCATCAATGATTGTAATCAGGTTATTCCACCCCATATTTTCATGAACAGATTATTTAAAGAAAAATATACTTTATTTTTAAAAGTTTCAGTACACAAAAATTATATTTTCAAGATGTGATTTAATGCTTCTTTGTGTAATAACTAAAAAATGAACATAATACAAACATGAAAATCAATCTAATTTTTCAGTAAATCCAGACTTAGACTTTGAAGTTTTTAAATAATTTTTTTCTAAGTTATCCAACTAGTTACCTGCCTTAGGGAGTTTTTCTTTGCTCAGTAGGAAAAAGATTCAGTCCTTTCAGTGTGTGTTAACGCAGACAACTCTCCTGGTGTTTAATTGTACATTGATGGAGATAAATGTTCCATTTGCCATTCGCTTCACATCTCACCTTGTGTATGGATGTGAGCAGCATGGTACTGTGATTTATGGAGCTTTCAAGCAGATGTCATTGCAGTGGCAATTAATGTATGGTTCCTGCTGCTGTGTACAATGATTGCTCCTGGAAATTAGATATTATTCTTAATTTTCTTCCCCATTTGTCAGATACAGGTTTGTTGTCATAGCCACCATGACAGAGCAAGCGACCTCGCACACTATGCTAAACTCATGGGAATGAGAAAGTGCCATGGTTCCTACCAGTCCGAAACTATAATGTGTGTAACAAGCTGCCAATATTCTTTACCAGACTTAGGCGAATCTTGCCACATTGACAACTGTATTTTATTGGGTTAGTGTCTCACAACTGAGTGAAAGGAGTCATATTTTTGGATGTATCAAGAAGACTTTGTTGCAGTCAGACAAGAAACTGGAAAATCTCAAAAATGTTTGTCATAGTGAGAGAATTATTTTTTGAAATATTATGCTTCAGAAAACAAGATCCTGCTATAAATGTTTGTATTTTAAGACACCAAAATAATCCAAATTTTTACTTCTGTTTTCTGCTTTAGAATAATCTCTGTAGAATTACCAGATGATGCAAGACAGTTTGGAATTCAGTTCAGATGGTGGCAACCATACCATTCTTCCCAGGGAGAGGATGTATGGGCTATTGATGAGATTATCATGACATCTGTACTTTTCAACAGCATTAGTCTTGACTTCAGCAATCTTGTGGAGGTCACTCAGTCTCTGGGATTCTACCTTGGAAATGTTCAGCCATACTGTGGCCATGACTGGACCCTTTGGTAAGGATTTCATCTTTGTTCTTGGTTGTTACATTTTTGCATTCAGGATTGAAACACAAAGATGACCTTCCAATCCATCTAGCACTTAGTCTTTGTATTAATTGAACATGAACCGTTTGAAAAGTCATTATTATGTCTATAAGTAAGTTATCTTGGGAAAGAAGACTGAAAACAAAATAGTGATAGATTTAAAGATGAATCTTACTGTGTTTATTAATCTTGAATTTTTACTTTCCCACCATTACACATAAAAACCCTCTTCACCAAGTGTGAATATCTAAAGTGACTAACCTATTCTCCCTTCAAGGTGGTCCATCATGATCACAGTGAAAATTGAAATCACTTTAATGACTATTTTAATAAAATTTCTCATGAGATGTTTTATTTTCATGCTGTCTTACATAAAGTCCAAGAAGTTTTTCCATCCCTGACTTGTTTACTAAGATCTCCTTTGTTTTAAAATTAATTTATTTTAGTTGGAGGCTAATTACTTTTATCAAGATTGGACCAGTGACTTGTATAGCTAATGTCAGTGGAGTTTCAAGATTGTAGAATCTCTTAGTCAAGATACCTTTCATTCTTAGATTTGTTTCTCCCTATGATCATATGCAAACTTAATTATACAGTAAGTGGTAAATGAATAATTTAAGACTGTGATTAGTACTTCAGAAACATCGGTAGGATGACACAATAGTGATTAACTAGAGTCAGGAGGTGGCCACTTTAGATATCTAGGAGGAGGCTATGTTTGGGTAATTCAGAGAGTGGATACAATGCATTCCACCAATTGGGAAGTGAAAGAACGGGAAGTTCCAGGCACTTGAAGACCTGAAGGACGAGCATTCAGCTATAGGAACCTTTGTAGTGCAAAGACTCCCATAGCATGAGCGACTGTGGCACGTTCAAAAATCAGGAAGCGATTCACGGGGTCGCAAAGAGTCGGACATGACTGAGTGACTGAACTGAATTGAACTGAACTGATGCCAGTGGTGCTGGAGCCTCAGGGATGAGGGAGCAAATGTCAGAAATGGAAGTCAAGAGAAGTGCAGAAGCCCGATCAGGTAGGAGTTTCTAGGCTTAGAGATGCTACATTAAAACTCCGGTCTGTAAAATCTCAAAACTCACAGCCTTCATAATTGTGCATACTACCCCTCTCTGGGTTCCCTTAGAACTATAAGCATGATTGAAGAATAATTTTCTGAGTCTTTTACTTTCTCTTGAGTCATGGTCAGACCAATTTAATTTCTCCAGATGAATCTCACCAAAAGCTATTCACTGCAATTGTCTCCAGAGAGCAAATCATAAATGACCCATCAGTGACCTTATCATAATTAGAGGTAAATTTTACACACCATTGCACATAAAATTACCTTTGATGGGAACTGTGGATGGACAGTCACATCTCACACAGCAGGCTGAAATTCTAGCATCAAAATGACAGCTAATGGAATGGAAGTACAGCTGATCACTTTTGCTGTGAGCACTGTCCAACTAGATAAAATGAAATTTCTATATGACAAAATATAAAAGGTTATATTCTGTATTTTCTAGTTGATAGCCTCAGATGCTTGTTTTTGTGCATGTTCTTTCTTAGTCCCAGTCTTCAAAGAAAATAAAGGGGTGAAGCAAATAAGATACAAAGATGTAAAGCAAAATGAGAGTTCTTGGAATTTTATGATTCTGAAATTTTAAATTGACCTGAATTAACCACCATCCAAATTGATCTTATATCATAAACTGTATCCCCCAAGTTTGTTTAGCAGTTTTTCTTTCCAGCACTTTTAATACAACAAAGAATCATATCATGAATGCAAGTCCTGTATCATGTTTATTTTTTCATAAATAGTTCACATCTGCTCAAATAAACTCCGAAGTTGCTGAGCATTTTAATTTAACACTTGGGTTGAATGCATGATAACAGCAGTTTAATTTCTGTGCTTTGATCAAAACCCTAAGAACAATATTCTTTCACACAAGCCTGATGAATATTCTTAACCCACCACCGCTTTAATTGGTGGAGATACATTTACTTTGTGAAAGTACAATCACAGTAATTATAGAAAGCCGTAAGAAAATATAAATAATTGTACAATCCCCATGGGCACCTTGAGCAACGCCATAGGAGTTTTATTAACAGCCACATGTGAGCAATCAGATTTGACTTTCTGATCTTCTCTGAAACGAAAAGGAGTTGTCCTGGTTATGAAACAACAGAGAGTATACTCTGGTGGTGATAATGAGACTAGAGAAACACATTAACCGCTTTAATAAGGACATGAAAAATGCTCTCTACTCATTAAAATGAAACAACATGGAAGGTTTCAAACTGTTCCCATTTTCTTAGCCAATGAATCAGAATAAAGCCTCTTTTAATGACACCGTTTTCTCTCTGCTGCTGTTGAGGAATATATTGTCTAAGTTCAGTGTGAACTCACTTTAGTGATGTTTTTCAGAAACACTTATTACAATATTAAAATTCAAATGATGATATTGACCAACTATTTATTGTAACTCCCTAGTCCTAAAACAAGTTGTTTTTTTTTTTTCTTTTTTAATGTAAAACCTTTGGAGCATGTTATCTTATTAAGTAAAAATTTTTTGAACATGTTCAAATATGTGGCCTCTGGCCTTCAATGACCTTGCTTCTCTCAAGGGAAATTTTGAAATGTGTACATGTTTGCCACAAATGACTGGTGTTAAATTAATTATTGTTGGCTTTTCCCAGCTGTGAGTTCATTTGGTTCTCATTTTCTAACTCATGACTTTCCATGGGCATGGATTCCTGTTACTGAGAGCGTTCTCCAGGGAAAACCTGGACAATTGCTTTTTCATTAGAAGAACTACAGTCAATATGCTGTAAATCACTTTACAGTGTGTCATATTAGAGCACGTTTTTCCATGTGGAAATGAATTGCTTTTAATTATTTGTAGTACTTTCCTTTCTTCCATGCATAGTCTCTGAAATCAGAACCTCTGTCTGCTTTATGTTCTAAAGATAGTCTTTGAAGCCCCTTCCATGTATTTTAAGATCACTAAGGGAATTATTTTAATTGATGTTTATTAAACGTGAATTGACCAATGCTATTAGAGATTATAGAGGGCTTCCCTGGTGGCTCAGAGGTTAAAGCGTCTGCCTCCAATGCAGGAGACCCGGGTTCGATCCCTGGGTCAGGAAGATCCCCTGGAGAAGGAAATGGCAATCCATTCCTGTATTCTTGCCTGGAGAAACCCATGGACAGAGAAGCCTAGTAGGTTACAGTCCATGGGGTTGCAAAGAGTCGGACATGACTGAGCGACTTCACCTCATTAGAGATAATACCAAGGCACATTTACATTCCTCTGTCTTATCTAGTAGACTAGCTTAAGTACACAGGTGGGAAGGAATTGCTGTTTATTATGCAGAGTTTTATTTTTTTTTAATGTAGAGTTTTAGTTTCAAAATGTGTAAAACTGTGAGAGGATGGTCATTATAGCATATTAGAATTGGCAGTTGGTTTTAGTAGAAGACATAAAGAGTATTCCAGACAATGAAAGACTAAAGGAGTGCAGCACAACTAGATGGGCTTTACAAGAAATGTGTTAAAGGAGCATCTTCAAGCTGAAACAAAATGGCTCTAATTGATAACAGGAAAACACGTAATAGAATAAATCTCACTGGTAAAAGTAAATATATAGTTAAATTCAAAACACTCTCATGTTGTAGTGTTTGCATGCTTGCTAAGTCATTTCAGTTGTGTCCAACTCTTTGTGACAACTATGGACCATAGCCCACCAGGCTCCTCTGTCCATGGGATTCTCTAGACAAGAATACTGGAGTGCGTTGCCATGCCTTCCTTCAGGGGATCTTCCTGATCCAAGGATCAAACCCATGTCTCTTATGTCTCCTGCACTGGAGAGTCGGTTCTTTCCTGGGAAGCCTTATGTTGTAGTGGTGGAAGGTAAATCACTTATAAATCTAGTATAAAGGTTAGAAGATAAAAGTAGTAAAAATAATTATAATTATAATAATTTGTTAATGAAAAGATAAAAATGTGTAAATTATGACCCCCAAATATGAAACATAGTGGGGGAAGTTAAAAATGTAGAGCTTTAGTATTCATTTGACTTAAGTTGTTATCAACTTAAAATAAACAGTTATATATATATAAGATATTTTATATAAACCTCATGGTAACTGCAAAGTAAAAACCTGGAATAGATACACAAAAGATAAAGAGAATGGAACCTAAGCATTTCACTATAGAAAATCATCAAATTGTGAAGAAAAAGAGCAGGAGAAGAAAGGAAGAAATGTATTACAAAATTACAAAAGAAAGAAATTACAACCAGAAAACAATTAACACAATGACAATAGTAAGTTTTACTAAGTCCAAACTTTTCAAAAATTATTTTGAATGAAATGGACTGAATTCTCCAAACAAAAGCCAGAGTGGCTGAATGGATTAAAAGAAACAAGACCCAACTATATACTGCCTCCAGGAGTCTCACTTCAGCTTTAAGATAGCACACAAACTCAAAGGGATGGGAAAAGATATTCCATACAAACAGAAGCCAGAAGAAAGCAGGAGTAGCTATACTTATATCAGACAAAATAGACTTAAAGCAGACTCTAATAAATTCTTGCCTTAAGAACCCCATGAACAGTATGAAAAGGCCAAATAATAGGATACTGAATGAGGAACTCCCCAGGTCAGTAGGTGCCCAGTATGCTACTGGAGATCATCATTGACTCGATGGACGTGAGTCTGAGTGAACTCCGGGAGCTGGTGGTGGACAGGGAGGCCTGGCGTGCTGCGATTCATGGGGTTGCAGGGAGATGGACACGACTGAGCGACTGAACTGAACTGAACTGAATAAAAGATAAAGATAGATATTACATAATGATAAAGTTACTAGCCCAACAAGACTATAAAACGTTTGTAAATATTTATGCACCCCAACATAGGAGCACCTAAATATATGAAGCAAATATAAACAGACATGAGGGAAAAATCAACAGCTGCTGAGTTGGCAACTGGATGGAGAAGGTAATGGCAACCCACTCCAGTACTCTTGCTGGGAAGGTCCCATGGATGGAGGAGCCTGGTAGGCTGCAGTCCACGGGATCGCTAGGAGTTGGACACAACTGAGCGACTTCACTTTCACTTTTCACTTTCATGCATTGGAGAAGGAAATGGCAACCCACTCCAGTGTTCTTGCCTGGAGAATCCCAGGGATGGGGGAGCCAGGTGGGATGCCGTCTATGGGGTCGCACAGAGTCGGACATGACTGAAGCGACTTAGCAGCATACAAGAATAGGAATGGACTCAGTTCTCTACTTTCAATATTGGATTCATGTAGAATATCAGTAAGAAAACATTGAACTTAAAAGACAAGTTAGACTAGATAGATTTAACAGACATTTATGAAACATTGCTTCCAAAAGTAGAAGACTGCATATTCTCCTCAAGTGCACATGGTACATTCTCCAGGTTAGAGCATATATTAGGCCACAAAACAAGTCCTAACAAATTTAAGAGGTTTGAAGTCATGTCAAGCAATTTTTCCAACCACAGTGGTATGAAACTAGAAATCAATTACAAGAAGTAAACTGGAAAATCCACAAAAATGAAAATTAAACAATGTGCTACTAAACTATGGGTTGAAACATTAAAGAATGTCTTGAGACAAATGAAAATGGGAATACAACATAACAAAACATATGGAATGGGAATTCCCTGGTGGTCAATTGCTTAGGAATCCACACTGACTATCAAGGGCCCAGGTTCAGTCCCTGGTTGGAGAACTAAGATTGTGCAAGCCTTGCAACATGGCAAAAAGAAAAAGAGAGGGATGGATCCAAAGCAGTTCTAAGACAGAAGTTCATAGTAATAAAAGACTACATTGAGAAATAAGAAAGATGTCAAATAAACCTAGCTTTGTACTTCAAGGAACTAGATAAGGAAGGACAAAATAATTTCAAAGTTAATAGAAGGAAAGAAATAACAAAGATCAGAGTTGCAATAAATGCAACAGAGATTAAAAAGATAATAGAAGAGCTCAGTGAATCTAAGAGGTGGTTTTCTGGAAAAAAAAGAAACTGAATAGACAGATTTTTAACTAGGCTTACCAAGAAAAGAGAGAAGGCTCAAATAAAATCAGAAATGAAAAAGGAAACATAACAACTACAGAACAGTAAAGAATCATAAGAGGCCATTAAGGACAATTATATGCCAACAAATTGAACAATCTAGAAGAAATGGAGGAATTCCTTGAAACATACAACCTACCAAGACTGCATCATGATGAAATAAAAAATCTGAGCAGACTGATTACTAGTAAGGGTACTGAATTAGTAATCAAAAACCTCCCAGAAAACAAAAGCCTAGGAGCAGAAGACTTCACTGGTATCTAATTCTTAGACATTCTAGAATTAATGTCAATTCTTCTTAAACTTCTCCAAAAAGTAAAAAAAGAAAAGAATATTTCCCAACCCATTTTATAAGGCCAGCACAACTCTGACTGCAAAACTAAGAAAGAATGTAATGAGAAAAGAAAATTAGAGGCTAAAATTTTTAATAAATATAGATGCAAAAATTCTCAGTAAAATATTAGTGAATCTAATCTAACAACACATTAAAAGTATATATATCATAATCAAGTTTGGTTTATTCCTGGGATACAAAGGTGAGTCCACATATGAAAATCAGTCAAGTGATACAACACATTAACAAAATGAAAGATAAAAATCATATGACCATCTCAATAGATGCAAAAAAAAATTGTCAATATTCAACATCCATTTTTAATTAAAAACCAAAAAAAAACTCTCAACAAAGTAGGAACAAATGGAACATGCTGCTCTGCTGTGCTTAGTTATTCAGTCTTGTCTGACTTGATGCAACCCCAAGGACTGTGGCTGGCCAAACTCCTCTGTCCGTGGGGATTCTCCAGGCAAGAATATTGGAGTGGGTTGTCATGCCCTCCAGAGGATTTTCCCAACCCAGGGATCTAACCCAGGTCTCCCACACCACAGGCAGATTATGTGCCTGCTGAGCTACCAGGTCTTACTGTTCAGTCTCAGTCATATCTGACTCTTTATACTCCATGGACTGCAGCATGCTAGGCTTCCCTGTCCCTTTACCATTTCCTGGAACTTGCTCTAACTCAAGTCCATTGAGTTGGTGATGCCATCCAACCATCTCATCCTCTCTCGCCCCCTTCTCCTCCTGCCCTCGTCTTTCACAGCATCAGGGTCTTTTCTAATGAGTAGGTTCTTCACATCAGGTGGCCAAAGTATTGGAGCCTCAGATTCAGCATCAGTCCTTGCAATGAATATTCAGGGTTGATTTCCTTTAGGATTGACTTATTTGATCTTCTAACAGTTGAAGAGACTCAAGAACCTTCTCCAGCACCACAATTCAAAAGCATTGATTCTTCAGCACTCAGCCTTCTTCATAGTCCAACTCTCACATCCATACATGACTGCTCAAAAAAACATAGCTTTGACTATACAGATATTTGTTGGCAAAGTAATCTCTGTGCTTTTTAATAGGTGGTCTAGGTTGGTCATAGCTTTTCTGCCTAGGAGTAAGTGTCTTTTAATTTCATGGCTGCAGTCACCATCTGCAGTGATTTTGGAGTCCAAGAAAATAAAGTCTGTCACTGTTTCCATTGTTTCCCCATCTATTGGCGTGAAGTGATGTGGGCAGATGTCATGATCTTGGTTTTTTTTGACTGTTGAGTTTTAAGACAACTTTTTCACTCTCCTCTTTCACTTTTATCAAGAAGCTCTTATGTTCCTCTTCACTTTTTGCCATAAGGGTGGTGTCATCTGCATATCTGAAATTATTGATATTTCTCCCGGCAGTATTGATTCCAGCTTGTGCTTCATCCAGCCTAGATTTCACATGATGTACTATGCATATAACTTAAATAAGCAGGGTGACAATATACAGCCTTGAAGTACTCCTTTCCCAATTTGGAATCAGTCCATTGCTCCATATCTGGTTCTAACTGTTCCTTCTCGACCTGCATACAGGTTTCTCAGGAGGAAGGTCAGGTGGTCTGATATTCCCATCTCTTGAAGAATTTTCTACCATTTGCTGTGATCCACATAGTCAAAGGCTTTAGTGTAGTCAGTGAAGCAGATGTAGATCTTTTTCAAGAACTCTCTTGTGTTTTTGATGATCCAAAGGTTGTTTGCAATTTGATCTCTGATTTTTCTGCCTTTTCTGAATCCAGCTTGAACATCTGGAAGTTCATGGTTCACTTACTATTGAAGCGTCACTTGGAGAATTTTGGGCATTACTTTGCTAACTTGTGAGATGGGTGCAATTGTGTGGTAGTTTAAACATTCTTTGGCATTGCCTTTCTTTGGGATTGAAATGAAAACTGACTTTTCCAGTCCTTTGTCCACTGGTGAGTTTTCCAAATTTGCTGATATATTGAGTACAGCACTTTCACAGCATCATCTTTTAGGATTTGAAATAGCTCAACAGGAATTCCATCACCTCCACTAGCTTTGTTCATAGTGATGCTTCCTAAGGCCCACTTGACTTCGCACTCCAGGATGTCTGGCTTTAGGTGAGTGATCACACCATCGTGGTTATCTGGGTCATTAAGATCCTTTTTGTATAGTTCTTCTGTGTATTGTTGCCACCTCTTCTCAATATCTTCTGCTTCTGTTAGGTCCATACCATTACTATCCTTTATTGTACCCATCTTTGCATAAAATGTTCCCTTGGTAGCTCTAATTTTCTTGAAGAGATCTCTAGTCTTTCCCATTCTATTCTTTTTCTCTGTTTCTTTTCATTGATCACTGGGGAAGGTTTTCTTATCTCTCCTTGGTATTCTTTGGTACTCTGCATTCAGATGGCTATATCTTTCCTTATCTCCTTGCCTTTCACTTCTTTTCTCAGCTATTTGTAATGCCTCCTCACTTTGCCTTTTTGCATTTCTTTTTCTTGGGAATGGTTTTGATCACTGCCTCCTGTTCAGTGTTACAAACTTCTGTCCCTAGTTCTTCAGGCACTCTATCAGATTTGATCCCTTGAGTCGATGTGTCACTTCTACTGTATGATCGTAAAGGATCTGATTTAGGTCATATGTGAATCATCTAGTGGTTTTTTTCTACTTTCTTCAATTTAAGTCTGAATTTTACTGTCCCAGGGATGCCCATAAAGGGAACATATCTCAACATAATTAAAGCCATATATGACAAATCTACTCAGTGATGAAAGGCTGAATGCATCTTCTCTAACATCAAGACTAAGACAAGGATCCCCACTCTCATTACTTTTTCTCAAAGTTGTACTGAAATTCCTAGCAAGAGAAGTTAGGCAAGAAAAACGAAAGTTTTCAAATCCGAGAAGAGTAAGTAAAACAGTCTTTATTTGCAGGTGATGTGATTGTACTACGTGTAGAAAAATGAAAGATTCCACCAAAGCTGTTAGAACTAATAAACAGATTCAGCAAAGTTGCAGGATATAAAAGTAATAAACAAAAAGTAATAGCATTTATATATATTAACAATTAACTGCCTAAAAGAAAAATTAAGAAGATGATTGCCTTTATCATTGCATCAGAAAAAATAAAATATCTTTTAATAAGTTTAAGCAAGGAAGTGAAAGATCTGTATATTTAAAACTGTAAGATACTGATGAAAGAAATTGAAAAGACACAGATAAATGAAAATATATTCTGTCCTCATGGACTGGGATGATTAATATAATTATAATGTCCATACAACCCAAAGCCATCTTCAGATTCAGTGCAATCCCTATCAAAATTCCAATCTCATTTTTCACAGAAATAGAACAAGCAGTTCTAGTGGTTGTATAAAAACCACAAAAGACTTCAAGTAGGCAATCTTGAGAAGGAACAAAGCAGAAAGTATCACACTCCCTGATTTCAAACAATTTTACAAAGTTATAGTAATCAAACAGTGTGGTATTGGCATAAAAAGAACACATAGATCAATACAGAATAGAAATGAGAGCCAAGAAATAAACCAATGCATATATAATTTAATTTTTGACAAAAAAGACAAGAACATGTGGGGAAAGGACAGTCTCTTCAGTAATTGGTATTTGGGGAAAAAAGTGCTGCATTCAATATGCCAGCAAATTTGGAAAAGTCAGCAGTGGCCCCAGGAATGGAAAAGATCAGATTTCATTCTAGTGCCAAAGAAGGGTAGTGCCAAAGAAGGGTAATGCCAAAGAATGTTCAAACTACTGTACAGTTGCACTCATTTCATATCCTAGCAAGGTAATACTCAAAATCCTTCAAGCTAGACTTCAACAGTACATGAACTGTAGACTTCCAGATGTACAAGCTAGATTTAGAAAAGACAGAGGAACCAGAGATGAAATTGCCAGTACCTGTTGGATCATAGGAAAAGCAAGAGAATTCCAGAAAAACATCTACTTCTGCTTCATTGACTACACTAAAGCCGTTGACTGTGTGGATCACAGCAAATGGTGGAAATTTTTTTCAAGAGATAGGAATACCAGACCACCTTACCTGCATCCTGAGAACCCCATTTGCAGATCAAGAAACAACAGTTAGAACCAGACATGGAAAAATGGATTGGATCCAAATTGGGAAAGGAGTACTTCAAGGCTGTATATTGTCACCGTGCTTATTTAACTTATGTGCAGAGTACATCATGTAAAATGCTGGGCTGGATGAAGCTCTAAGTACAATCAGTACTGTCAGGAGAAATATCAGTAACCTCAGATATGCAAATGACACCACCCTAATGGCAGAAAATGAAGAACTAAAGAGATCTTGAAGGTGAATGAGGACAGTGAAAAAGCTGGCTTAAAACTCAACATTCAAAGAACTAAGATCATGGTATCTGATACCATCACTTCATGGCAAATAGATGGGGAAAACAATGGAAACAGTGCCAGACTTTATATTGTTCAACTCCAAAATCACTGCATATGGTGACTGCCGTCATAAAATTAAAAGACTCTTGCTCCTTCAAGATAGCTGTGACAAACCTAGACAGTGTATTACAAAGCACAGACATTACTTTGCTGACAAAGGTCTGTCTAGTCAGAGCTATGGTTTTTCCAGTATCATGTACATATGTGAGAGTTGGACCATAAAGAAGGCTGAGCACCAAATAATTGATCATTTCAAATTGTGGTGCTGGAGAAAACTCTTGAGAGTCCCTTGGACAGCAAGGAAATCAACCCTGAATATTCACTGGAAGGACTGATGCTGAAGCTGAAGCTTCAGTACATTCTCCACCTGATGCAAAGAGCAGATTCATTGGAAAAACCCTGAAGCTGGGAAAGATTGATGGCAAGAGGAGAAGGGGATTACAGAGGATGAGAAGGTTGGATGGCACCATCAACGCAATGGACATGAGTTTGAGAAAACTCCAGGAGTTGGTGAAGAACAAGGAAGCCTGGCATGGTTGAGTCCATGGAGTCACAAAGAGTTGGACACAACTGACCAACTGGACACCACCAGATGGTCAACACTAAAATCAGATTGATTATATTCTTTGCAGCCAAAAATGTAGAAGCTCTATACAGTCAGCAAAATCAAGACCAGGAGCTGACTGTGGCTGAGATCAGGAACTTCTTATTGCCAAGTTCAATTTAAATTGAAGAAAGTGGGGAAAACCACTAGATCATTCACATATGACCTTAATCAAATCCCTTATGATTATACAGTAGAAGTGAGAAATAGATTTAAGGGACTATATCTGATAGAGTGCCTGATGAACTATGGATGGAGGTTCGTGATATTGTATAGGAGACAGGGATCAAGACCATCCCCATGGAAAAGAAATGCAAAAAAGCAAAATGGCTCTCTGAGGAGGCCTTACAAATAGCTGTGAAAAGAAGAAAAGCAAAAGGCAAAGGAGAAAAGGAAAGATATAAGCATCTGAATGCAGAGTTCCAAAGAATAGCAAGATGAGATAAGAAAGCCTTCTTCAGTGATCAATGCAAAGAAATAGAGGAAAACAACAGAATGGGAAAGACTAGAGATCTCTTCAAGAAAATCAGAGATACCAAGGGAACATTTCATGCAAAGATGAGCTCAATAAAGGACAGAAATGGTCTGGACCTAACAGAAGCAGAAGATATTAAGAAGAAGTGGCAAGAATACACAGAAGAACTGTACAAAAAAACTTCACGATGAAGATAATCATGATGGTGTGATCACTCACCAAGAGCCAGACATCCTAGGCTGTGAAGTCAAGTGGGCCTTAGAAAGCATCACTACGCACAAAGCTAGTGAAGGAGATGGAATTCCAGTTGAGCTATTTCAAATCCTGAAAGATGATGATGTGAAAGTGCTACACTCAATATATCAGCAAATTTGGAAAGCTCAGCAGTGGCCACAGGACAGGAAAAGGTCAATTTTCATTCCAATCCGAAAGAAAGGCAATGCCAAAGAATGCTCAAACTACCGCACAATTGCACTCATCTCACACGCTAGTATAGTAATGCTCAAAATTCTCCAAGCCAGGCTTCAGCAATACGTGAACCATGAACTTCCAGATGTTCAAGCTGGTTTTAGAAAAGGCAGAGGAACCAGAGATCAAATTGCCAACATCCGCTGGATCATGGAAAAAGCAAGAGAGTTCCAGAAAAACATCTATTTCTGCTTTATTGACTATGCCAAAGCCTTTGACAGTGTGGATCACAATAAACTGTGGAAAATTCTTCAAGAGATGGGAATACCAGAGCACCTAACCTGCCTCTTGGGAAACCTATATGCAGGTCAGGAAGCAACAGTTAGAACTGGACATGGAACAACAGACTGGTTCCAAATAGGAAAAGGAGTACGTCAAGGCTGTATATTGTCACCCTGCTTACTTAACTTATATGCAAAGTATATCAGGAAAAACACTGGGCTGGAAGAAGCACAAGCTGGAATCAAGATTGCTGGGAGAAATATCAATAACCTCAGATATGCAGATGATACCACCCTTATGGCAGAAAGTGAAGAGGAACTAAAAAGCCTCTTGATGAAAGTAAAAGAGGAGAATGAAAAAGTTGGCTTAAAGCTCAACATTCAGAAGACTAAGATCATGGCATCTGGTCCCATCACTTCATGGGAAATAGATGGGGAAACAGTGGAAACAGTGTCAGGCTTTATTTTTCTGGGCTCCAAAATCACTGCAGATGGTGATTGCAGCCATGAAATTAAAAGACGCTTACTCCTTGGAAGGAAAGTTATGACCAACCTAGACAGCGTATTAAAAAGCAGAGACATTACTTTGTCAACAAAGGTCTGTCTAGTTAAGGCTATGGTTTTTCCTGTGGTCATGTATGGATGTGAGAGTTGGACTGTGAAGAAAGCTGAGCGCCAAAGAATTGATTCTTTTGTACTGTGGTGTGCTGGTAAAGTATGAGGGCAGGAGGAGAAGGGGATGACAGAGGATGAGATGGCTGGATGGCATCACCAACTCAATGGACATGGGTTTGGGTGGACTCCGGGAGTTGCTGATGGACAGGGAGGCCTGGCGTGCTGCGGTTCATGGGGTCGCAAAGAGTCGGATATGACTGAGCGACTAATCTGAACTGAACTGACAGAGTTTAAACTGAGTTGTGTAACTGACTAAGACTAATTGATACTTTTGAACTGTGGTGTTGGTGAAGACTCTTGAGAGTCCCTTGGACTGCAAGGAGATCCAACCAGTCCATTCTGAAGGAGATCAGCCCTGGGATTTCTTTGGAAGGAATGATGCTAAAGCTGAAACTCCAATACTTCGGCCACCTCATGCGAAGAGTTGACTCATTGGAAAAGACTCTGATGCTGGGAGGGATTGGGGCCCGAAGAAAAAGGGGACGACAGAGGATAAGATGTCTGGATGGCATCACCAACTCAATGGACATGAGTTTGAGTGAACTCTGGGAGTTGGTGATGGACAGGGAGGCCTGGCGTGCTGCAAATTATGGGGCTGCAGACGTCAGACATGACTGAGCGACTGAGCTCAACTGAACTGAAGCAATGCAGAGGAAAGAATGTTTGTCCTTTTCTTCTCCTTGAGAATTCCAGACCCCCAATCTCCACTTTGAAAACCCCAGACCCCTTTTTCCTCCTTGGGAACCCTGAACTTCTTACCAGTCTGCCTAGGAATTGTCTCTCTCAGGTACATGAAAAGATGCTCAACATCAGTAATCAAGGAAATGACAAATCAAAACCACAAGGAGATTTCACCTCACACATATTAGAGTGGCTATTATTGAATATAAGAAATAACAGGTATTGCCAAGGATTTGGAGAAAGGATATCCAATGCACTGTTTTTGGGAATGTAAACTAGTGTATCTACTATGAAAAACTATATAGAGGTTTCTCAAAAAGTTAAAAATAAATTCCATACTATCCAGCAATTTTATTTCTGGGTATATGTCTGAAAAAAAATGAAATCACTATCTTGAAAATATATTTGTACTGCCCATGTTTGTGGCAGCCTTATTTACAACAGCCCAGACATGGAAACAATGAGAGTGTCCATCAGTGTGTGAATGTATGATAAAGAAAATGTGGTAGATACAATGGAATGTTTTCAGCCATAAAAAAGGAAATTCAACTATTTGTGACAACATGGATGGACCTTGAAAAAATCCAAACTTATAGATACAGAGAACAGATTGGTGTTTGCCAAAGGTGGGGAGAAAGGGGTGGGCAAAATGGGTTGAGTTATCAAAAGGCACAACCTTTTCACTTACAAGATAAAGTTCTGGAGATATAATGAATAGCATGACTATAGTTAACAATGCTGTATTTTATATTTGAAACTTGCTAAACGAGTAGATCTTAAAAGTTCTCATCACAAGAAAAAAATTAGTAACTATGTGAGGTAATAGATGTTAAGTAAACTTATTGCAGTGATCATTTTGCAACATATATGTATATCAAATTGTGTTATACACCTAATACAGTGGTGTATGGCAATTATATCTCAATAAAACTAGAAAAAAAGTAAAAGTTGATAAGATGAACTAAGAAAAAACCATTTTTTTCTTTAATTATGCCTGAGGAAAAGGAGATTCATTTAAAAGAAGATTTAGAAATAAGAGAGATGTATTGTAGAAATGTTGAAAGAGTCTGCTAGTAACTTTCATGGGCAGTAGAAATAGAAGTTATATAATATTAACCAATATGTCCTTTTTTTTTTTTTTTTGCATATACAAGTGAATCACTGGCTCCAGTCCTGGTAGGACCACTTTTTAAAAGAGAAATTTTCTAAAGGAAGTAGTGAAAGTAGAGAGAATATAACAGAAACATGCAAGAAATGAAACTAGCTGTGAATGACAAAAGGCATGAGGAAAAAGAGGGTGATGTTTTTTGTGGTATACATGTTCCCTGGTGGCTCAGAGGATAAAGTGTCTGCCTGCAATGCAGGAGACCCGGGTTTGATCCCTGGGTTGGGAAGATCCCCTGGAGAAGGAAATGGCAACCCACTCCAGTATTCTTGCCTGTAGAATCCCATGGACAGAGGAGCCTGGCAGGCTACAGTCCACGGGGTTGCGAAGAGTCAGACACGACTGAGCGACTTCACTTTCACTTTCACTTTCAATGTTGTAATGAGAAGACTTTGGAAGCCTTTTAAAACCAGCCCCAGGTGACATGGTCAGCCTGGAGAGTAGGGAAGCTGATTTGTAAAAGAAGGATGACAGCTGCAGGATGAGTGGCCCAGGTCAGAGGGAGTGGACCAATGGCTACAAGTTCAGGACATTCAAAAAGTATATATTCATATCTCATGGGGCACCTATAAGCATGCACAACAAAAAGCAAGCTGTATATTTTATAAGAAGCAAGAGTTGCCTAAGGCTCAGGCTAAAAGTGTGTACATGCATGCTAAGTTGCTTCAGTCGTGTCCAACTCTATGTGACCCTATGGACTGTAGCCTGTCAGGTACCTCTGCCAATGGGATTCTCCAGGCAAGAATCCTGGAGTGGGTTGCCATGTCCACCTCCAGGAGATCTTCCCAACCCAGGGATAGAACCTGCGTCTCTTATGTCTCCTGTGTTACAGGCGAATTCTTTGCCACTTGCACCACCTGGGAAGCCCAAAAGAATCCTAAAAGCCTGTTCATCTCATAATACAAATTAAATACAATTCACTTCCAATAAGAAATGGAAAATAGTACAGTAGCTCTACTAACATTGAAGAAAATCAATAATAAATTCTTACATAATAATATAACAGAACTGAACAATGAGTGAAATGTATTTTAAGCTATATAAGAAGAGCTATAAAGTAGTCAAGGTACTTCTAAGTTATAAGAATCATGATAATCATTATCAGCAATAATGTGTAGTAATGGATAACATAAAACGATTTCCTAATTGATCAGTAGAAATCCCTTCAGAGCTCATGCTTGCACACACCTGATATATACATTTAGCAAGAAGTGGGCCATACATGTTTTAATGAGATCTACCTTTTCTTCTAGGGCTTCCCTGATAGCTCAGCTGGTAAAGAATCTGCCTGCAATGTGGGAGACCTGGGTTTGATCCCTGGGTGGGGAAGATCCCCTGGAGAAGGGAAAGGCTACCCACTCGAGTATTCTGGCCTAGAGAATTCCGTGGACTCTAGTCCATGGGGTCACAAAGAGCTGGACATGACTGAGCAACTTTCATTTCACTTCAACCTTTTCTTCTGCTATTTTTTGGTTAATTTTTCAAAATAGGATTTATGTGTTTGCAGACGTTAAAAGTCAAGAGTCTTTCCTACATGCTAATGTTTATTCCTTTGGACTGGAATCATAAAAATAATCATGAGGCAAAGAAGGTTGCCTGATACTAATATAAGAGATGTGTCATTTGTAAACATTCACAAAGGAGAGGTTGGGTTAGTGCCCCTCTGAAACTTCGGATAGCCTTGATCTCTTAGCTCACAAGAAAAATTTATGGCTGCTGCTGCCGCTAGGTCGCTTCAGTCGTGTCCAACTCTGTGCAACCCCATAGACGGCAGCCCACCAGGCTCCCCTGTCCCTGGGATTCTCCAGGCAAGAACACTGGAGTGTGTTGCCATTTCCTTCTCCAATGTATGAAAGTGAAAAGTGAAAGTGAAGTCACTCAGTTGTGTCCGACTCTTAGCTATCTCATGGACTACAGCTCACCAGGCTCCTCCATCCATGGGATTTTCCAGGCAAGAGTACTGGAGTAGGGTGCCATTGCCTTCTCCAAAATTTATGGCTATCTCTTTATAAAATGAATCTGCTTATAGAATAAAAATAACAGCCAAGTAAATATCTTCAGGATTTTTCTTTCATTGAACATCAGCCTATAATTTATATCGAAATTTTGTCAGTTTAAATTGTTAATCAGTAATCCTAAAGTATTCTTGGGATTATTTTTTTACAAAGACTATTAAAAAGAATAAATCAACTCAAATTTTGCTGCTGAAGAAAATCAATTGGAGTGAACTCACTCCCAAGAGCCATTTTAAATACCGTTTCACAGTAAGTGATTAGGAAGGTTAGCAGATAGATAAGGTTAATACATTGAGTGACAACCTGAAAAGTCACTATTATTTTCAACAGCTGTGAAAAAAGTATTTTCAGTGCCTAAGGAAATACCTCTATAAAATTGATAATGTAATTGAAAGTTGCTCAGTCGTGTCTGACTCTTTGCAACCCCATGGACTATACAGTCCATGAAATTCTCCAGGCTAGAATACTGAAGTGGGTAGCCTTTCCCTTCTCTAGGGGATCTTCCCAACCCAGGAACTGAACCCCACATCACAGGCAGATTCTTAACCAGATGAGCCACAAGGGAAGCAATGTAATTGAATATACTCCCAAATAGATTTATAAATGAGTTTCTAAAATAAATCCTATTTACTAGGTTTTTTCTCCATGAGGATTTCATTACATGAAATTTCTATTCATTGATGGGCTAACATATATTCAGCTGTTTATTGATTGCACTATAGGCACTATTTGTCCTATAGGTATAGTACTTGGTACTGAAGATGAAGATAGACAAGTCCTTTGTTTGTGGGGCTTATTTTCTAGAGGAAAAAAACAATAATGAACAAATTTGTGATAATATTCCAGATAGTGACAATTGCTGTGAGGATAAAGGAATGGACTGTTGGGTGGCATAAGTGGAAACTGAGACTATTTTAGGTAATGTTTAGGGAAGCCCTCTTGAGAGTGTAGAGACCTCGGAGTAATGAGAAAGAGATCCTGAAGTGAAAGTGTGCAAGCAAACCACGACAGGTAGAAAGAACGGCAGGATCAAAGGTCCCGAGGCAGGCAAGGAACTAGATTATGTTAGGGCCTCATAGAGCAATAGAGAAGTTTTGGATTTTATCCTAAGCATTGTGCATGCTATATGCTAAGTCGCTTCAGTTGTGTCCAGCTCTTTGTGACCACATGGACTGTAGGCCACCAGGCTCCTCTGTCCATGGGATTCTCCAGAGAAGAATATTGGAATGGGTTTCCATGCACTCCTCCAGGGGATCTTCCCAACCCAGGGATCAAACCTGCCTCTCTTACACCTCCTACCTTGGTGGACAGGTTCTTTATCACTGGCACCACCTGGGAAGCACCAGTGTGTTATGGGTTATGAGAATTCAGTAAGTAATTTGAAGCAAGAGGGTGATGTAATCATATTTTTAATATAATTGTAGCTTCTATGTGAGAATAGATGGTATGAAGTAATGAGAAAGCTCAGAGGCCAGTAGTGTCATCCACATGTACTTATTAGAATGTTGCTAGAAATAGTCTGACAGGCCACTTGAAAATATATATTGGAGAACAGAAGCTTAGAAATGAATGCCGAGGGAACAAATAAAATGGCCGTGTTCCCAGAATCACGTTTTGCTGATGTCCACACAGTTGACTTTTGAGTCATTTGTTTCTCCAAAGTTAGATTTTCCTAAAAATCTTCCTAAGAACTAAGCAGCTAAGTGAGATTTCAGAAGTAAGAGAACCTACCACTAAACAAGTTAACAACAGAAATCTGCATTTCATGATCTGGATTCAAGGTACCTCTGGCTTGTTGAAAAAGCAATTCAGTAGACCGAGATTGTTAATTTCTACAGACAGTGGTTCACAGAGCTCTGCAGTAGGCCCTGGGTGACCTGACCTGGCCAGCCTTTCCTGTCTCCCTGCCTTTCATTCATTCCACCCCAACCACATCGTCCTTCCTTCTCTGCTCCTTCTCTACTCCAAGCCAAGATCTTTCCTCTCCCAGCACCTTTGTATTGCCTATGCCTCTTCCTAGGAAGTTCTTTCATTGGTCTCAGTGCCAAGCCTTCAGGTTTTCCAGGGAACTGGAAAAAGTCCAAGGACTTGAAAAATGAATATTGTTTCAAAAATATGATTTTTTTAAAATGGTAAAAATAAAATTAATAAATTTAAATTAAGTATATGTAAAACACAACACATGCCAATTCTGTTAACTGCTAAATTTAAATATTAGTAAAATTTTATGCTGTTGGTAATAATTTTTTGGTCAGATTCCTGAGTATGTTGAGAAGTCACAGCCAAATGTATATTCTATACATTCGGTTCAGTTCAGTTCAGTCGCTCAGTGGTGTCTGACTCTTTGTGACCCCATGAATCGCAGCACGCCAGGCCTCCCTGTCCATCACCAACTCCCGGACTTCACCCAAACTCATGTCCTTTGAGTCGGTGATGCCATCCAGCCATCTCATCCTCTGTCGTCCCCTTCTCCTCCTACCCCCAATCCCTCCCAGCATCGGAGTCTTTTCCAATGAGTCAACTCTTTGCATGAGGTAGCCAAAGTACTGGAGCTTCAGCTTTAGCATCATTCCTTCCAAAGAACACCCAGGACTGATCTCCTTTACAATGGACTGGTTGGATCTTCTTGCAGTCCAAGGGACTCTCAAGAGTCTTCTCTAACACCACAGTTCAAAAGCATCAATTCTTCGGTGCTCAGCTTTCTTTCCAGTCCAACTCTCACATCCATCCATGACCACAGGAAAAACCATAGCCTTAACTAGACGGACCTTTGTTGGCAAAGTAATGTCTCTGCTTTTGAATATGCTATCTAGGTTGGTCATAACTTTCCTTCCAAGGAATAAGCATCTTTTAATTTCATTCTATGCATTACAAGTAGCCAAATAAAATTCAAAGGCAAAATTATAAAATCTACTTGACGATTTCTACACCATATATATATATATATATATATATATAAAATGTGGAACATGGGTGCGGAGAAGGCAATGGCAACCCACTCCAATACTCTTGCCTGGAAAATCCCATGGATGGAGGAGCCTGGTAGGCTGCAGTCCATGGGGTCGCGAAGAGTCAGATATGACTGAGCGACTTCACTTTCGCTTTTCACTTTCATGCATTGAGGAAGGAAATGGCAGCCCACTCCAGTGTTCTTGCCTGGAGAATCCCAGGGACAGGGGAGCCTGGTGGGCTGCCGTCTATGGGGTCGCACAGGTTGGATACGACTGAAGCGACTTAGCAGCAGCATGGGTGCATTTTAATATGCTTGCCATGATGTGTGATGGAGTTTCTAAAATTAGAAGTGTCAAAGTCCTATAAAAGTCTTAAAATGGCCCTGCTTCAATACTCACTAAATTAGTACACACTAGGTGACTGCATATGGTTGGAAGGATAAAGAAAAAATTTTGGAGAGTCCTCATGTATCTTTCTTTCTTGCCTCACCTCTTCCCTCCAAGCTAAACATTTTCATTCAGAGCTCTCAGGCCTAACTATATGGGGCCAGTGTGTTCCTTCCTGAAAGGACATGAGATGCAAGAGGAAATAGGAAGGAGATGACAGAGAGAACAGGAGTGTGTTGAAAAGGCCAAGCCCTAATTCTAAGTAGTGTAAATATGGACTGGCAAGTTCACTTCAACCAAAATTCGTTCTGGGGTTATTATGGATGCAATGTAAGAATAACAGGAGTAAGAGTGTCCAAGACAGCCAAAGATCTGAGATGAGTTAAAGTTATTAACAGAGGCTGGAAACAGCAAAAGCTTCTCTGATTCCTCTCCTCCCATCAGAAGAGGTGTGAAGTCTTACTGTTAGAAAGAGCTCCTGACAACTTCATGCTAAGTCACTTCACTGTGTCTAACTCTTTGCAGCCCTATGAACTGTTGCCCGCCAGGCTTCTCTGTCCGTGGGATTCTCCAGGCAAGAATATGGTAATGGGTTGCCATTTCCTTCTCCAGGGGTCTTCCTGATCCAGAGAGCAAACCCACAACTCTTACATCTCCTGCATTGGCAGGTGGGTTCTTTACCACTAGCGCCATCTGGGAAGCCCCCCTGGCAACTTTGCTACTCTCAGACCCACAGGTTCCTGGCAGGACACTGCAGGCACTACGAGAGTTCAGAGGAGCTATTTTCCCCTGAGTCCTTGGTCTCCCAGCTCTCTGACAGTCTGTCACCTTTCTGGCCATCAGTCTCTTTCTCTCCTCCTCTCTTTTGGGGGCCAAAGCCCAGGCAGTGCTTTGTGCTGACTTCCTCTCTGTCTTGTACCTGGCAGACATTTCCCTTTTCCTGCCACAGTTTACTCCAGCTGCTGAACATTTCCTAAAACTGCAGTGAGGTAGACAAAATGAAGATTGAACTGAGAAATGACAGAAATCTTTGAAAGCATAAAAATTTTTGTAAACTTTTAAAATGTCTTATGGCAGAAAGTGAAGAGGAACGAAAAAGCCTCTTGATGAAAGTGAAAGAGGAGAGTGAAAAAGTTGGCTTAAAGCTCAACATTCAAAAAATGAAGATCATGGCATCCAGTCCCTTCACTTCATGGGAAATAGATGGGGAAACAGTGGAAACTGGGTCAGACTTTATTTTAGGGGGCTCCAAAATCACTGCAGATGGTGACTGCAGCCATGAAATTAAAAGACACTTACTCCTTGGAAGAAAAGTTATGACCAACCTAGATAGCATATTCAAAAGCAGAGACATTACTTTGCCGACTAAGGTCCATCTAGTCAAGGCTATGGTTTTTCCTGTGGTCATGTATGGATGTGAGAGTTGGACCATGAAGAAGGCTGAGCGCCGAAGAATTGATGCTTTTGAACTGTGGTGTTGGAGAAGACTCTTGAGAGTCCCTTGGACTGCAAGGAGATCCAGCCAGTCCATTCTGAAGGAGACCAGCCCTGGGATTTCTTTGGAAGGACTGATGCTAAAGCTGAAGCTCCAGTACTTTGGCCACCTCATGCGAAGAGTTGACCCATTGGAAAAGACTGATGCTGGGACAGATTAGGGGCAGGAGGAGAAGGGGACGACAGAGGATGAGATGGCTGAATAGCATCAGTGACTCGATGGACGTGAATCTGAGTGAATTCCAGGAGTTGGTGATGGGCAGGAAGGCCTGGCATGCTGTGATTCATGGGGTTGCAAAGAGTGAGACACGACTGAGCGACTGAACTGAAGTGAACTGATAAACATTTTTTAATTAATTTATTTATTTTAATTGGAGGCTAATTATTTATAGTACTCTAGTGGTTTTTGCCATACATTGACATGAATCAGCCATGGATGTACATGTGTCCCCCATCCTGAACCCCCCTCTCAACTCCCTCCCCATCCCATCCCTCAGGGTTGTCCCAGTGCACCAGCTTTGTGTTCCCTGTTTCATGCATCAAATTTCTATCCATTTCATATATGGTAATATGTATGTTTCAATGCTATTCTCTCAAATCATCCCACCCTTGCCTTCTCCCACAGAGTCCAAAAGTCTGTTCTTTATATCTGTGTTTCTTTTGCTGTCTCACTTATAGGGTCATCATTACCATCTTTCCAAATTCCATATATATGCATTAATATACTGTATTGGTGTTTTTCTTTCTGACTTACTTCACTCTGTATAAACTTTTTTTAATTGGAGTATAATGGCTTTACAATGTTGTGTTAGTTTCTGCTGTACAACACCATGAATCAGCTCTATGTATACATGTATCCCCTCTCTCTGGAGCCTTCTACCACCCCCATTCCATAAAATCACAGAGCTGTGATGACTTAGAGGGATGGAAAGGGGGTGGTAGAAGTAAGCCACATATTCCTCCATTGTGTCCACAAGTTTGTTCTCTACGTCTGTGTCTCTGGTCTTGCCCTGCAGATAGGTTTATCAGTACCATTTGTCTAGATGCCATATATGTGTGTTAATACACAATATTTGTTTTTCTGTTTCTGACTTCACGCTGTATGACAGACTCTAAGTTCATCCACATCACTACAAATGACCAAATTTTAGTTTTTTGTGTGGCTGTGTAGTATTTCGTTGTATATTAATGTATGTACCACATCTTTATCCATTCATCTGTCGATGGACATTTAGGTTGCTTCCATGTCCTGGCTATTGTAAATAATGCTACAAGGAACATTGGGTGCATGTATCTTTCTGAATTATGGTTTTCTCAGGGTATATGACCAGTAGTGGGATTGCTATATCATATGGTAGTTCTATTTTTAGTTTTTTAAGGAACCTCCATACTGTTCTCCATAATGGTTATATCAATTTATATTTCTACAAACAATACAAGAGAGTTCCCTTTTTCCACACCCTCTCCAGCATAAAATTTCTGCAAACTTTAGAACTATTTTTTTTAAGTGATTGGAATTTGCTGCTGGCTTGTAGACTTGGGGAGAATTGGGCTAGTTACACAGGAGATAAAGGTGAGTGACTGAGCTGCAAATGGACCTCTGTGCTCCTAAGAAAGACATAGAGTCACTCTCTGTGGCTCCCAACAGTCACTTGTCTACCTGCCATCTCATAGTAGCACCTGTGCAGGTGTGTGCAACCTGATTAGAAAGAGAATATAGTGTTTATTGTGGTCACAACCACTGTGTATAGACATCCTGAATGTCTAACCTAGGTGACTTATTTTCCCCAGTTCTGTTTCCCACACATAAAACTATCTCATCCTTGAGAGAAAACTGCTATTAAGCACCCAATTTTTTGTTGAGATTTGTTTGCCTAGAGGCTGCTTTCTGTAGAAGCTGAATAAACAGCAGCCAAGCAGCTTGATTTAAGCATTTTATAGCTTAAAGCAAAATGCTGGTCCTGACTTGAAGAACCATGTGCAAATTTCCAAACTGAGAAAATAGAAATGAGATTGAAGAAGCTAAAGAATATAAACTATGTACTTTAAATAGGGATTGTAATGATAAGCAAAATAAAGCAGGAGCTAGGAACAAAGGTATAAAAGGAGACTGAAATACATGCTGTAAAGCACACGTATTCCAAAATATTTTCTATTGCCAATTCAAACTAACAAGATAACTAAGGATTTCACTTAGAAATCCATAAGGACTTTTAAAATAAAGTATTGAATAAACACATTAAAAATGCATTATATGTAGAAATTTTAAATTTGTTTGAAGCTGTAGATGGATTGAAGTAAGTAAAAAAAGACTGTCATAAAATACATTTGTATCTAGAAATTTCTTACATAGAGAATTACTCCAGTTGAGAAACCAGTAAAGAGAATGTAGTCAGAAAAGCAAAGGGAAAATTAATACAACAGCCTATCATATGAATACAACATGTTAAGTCCTCATGTTTTACATCTTCTTTCTCTAAACTCCTCGTTGAAGTGATCGAGGCAACATAACAGAGAAAATGCTGTACCATTTTTGGACTTTGAAAGTTGAATGAGCTTCTTGAAGAAGTAGGACGTGGGAGGAAAATGTGGGTGAGAGTGGAGTGAAGGAACATTAGATGACTCCTTGCTCCTGGCCCCGATTCTTTGAGGCTGAGGTTGGGGCTCGATATCAGAAACACAGGTGATGCCATAGAGGGTGGCTGTCAACAGAAGTATGGAAAGTCAGGTGTCTCCACACATTGAATAACACAGAATGCAAAACCTGTTAGAATCACAAGTGGAAAATTACAACCATAATTCAGCGTGTGATTTCAGTATTTTGTCTGAGTCCTTGATGGATGAAGCAAACAAAAAATAAGTGAAGACCTAGACAAAAATGTACGGGAGAAAATTAACAAGGATATTTAATAAAGAGAAAATTATACCCTACTAATAAAAAATACATGTCTCTTTCATATGTCCACTGGACATTTGCAAAGAAATGTTTGAACTAGGCTCTGAGAGAGTCTTAATAGATATCAATAAAGTATGACCCCAAAAGCAGGGATCATTAAGGTCACATATTCCAGTGCTTAAAATTTTTTAACTATTTTTTCCCTGAAAATAATACACAGCAAAAACTGGGAAGAGGGAGTTATTTGCAACATTTATACCAGACTACATATCCCAAATATGTGAAAAATTTGTACAAATAAGTAAGAAGAAGATAAATTCCAATTTTAATGATGGGCAAATTACATGAAGGTCTACTTCATGTAGTTTTTTTGTAGCCCAAAAAACTACAAATAGGTAATGAATAGTTAACATAAATATCATGTTAACTTTTCTAATAAAGAAATTTAGATTAAGAGATTTTACATAGAGTAGCTAAAATGAAAACTATTGTCAATGCTCAGTATTGATATGTATTAAGGATTTGCAGTGCCATCATTGTTAATATTTTTGGTAAATATAACTTGGTACAAAATTTTTGAAGGGCAGTTTAGCAATAAGTACTAACCTTTAAATTTTGCTTTGACCAAGCAATTCTGCTTCTAGGAATTTATCCTAAGAAAAAAATTAAACAACTATACAAAGATACAGAAGGATGCATATGGTAGAAGTACTGTTTATAACAGTGAAAAATGGAAACAACCTCCAAAGATTCCCATAATTGTAGACTGGCTTTATTCATTAAAAATGACAGTGTCTCAGTATATTTTTTCAATATGGAAAGGTGGCAATGAAATAGTTTTAGAAAGAAAAAAAAACAGGACTATTATGATTCTATACTTTTTAAAAGAAAGAAAAGTGTCTGCATATATGCGGGTATATTCCTTATGTGTAAACATAAGGAAACCTGGAAGTATTTACACTAAAATATTAGCAGTGGTCATCTCTAGGTAGAATTGTGAATTTTCAGCTTTTTTAAAAATGCTTCTATATTGTCAGGTTTTTTTCCAATAAGTGTAAAGTTTATATAATCCACTAAAATGTTATGGTTATTTCTATTTTGAGACGTAAAATTATAGAAAGTACAAACTAGTTTGTGTCACCTTTAATTCCACAGTATCAGCAAGTATTTCTGTCAGCTCTAGTAAACATTTCTTTGATGATTACAAGAGCAAAACCCTCAAAAAAGGATGATAGAAAGGTTTAAATTCATTCACATGTCCTTCTGCAGATCAATATAACTTCTGAATAGTATCAGACCAAAAAGGTTTTGTACTGGTCTTCTGTTTCTCTGAAAATGAGTTCTGCAGAGCTGTTCTTTACCATGGGTTTCTTGAAAATAACAGAATACTACTTAGATTTCTAAGAAATGTAAATACTGGTGCATTGTCTTCTCTTGTGGCCCACTGGTAGTGACACTTCTGCCACATAGTTTACTTACCAAACTATTCTGAAAGAGATGAATCAGTTGTCAAAAATGGCTCAGTCCCTAGGTGATTTGAATATTTTACATGAATTTCCTTTTAAAGAACTGTGTGACTAGAGTATTCCTCTATTTACTTCAGTTAGATGTATCTGCCTTTGATATAAAAGAGCATTTTCTTCTGGAGATGGGAACTAGGCTCTGGGGAAATGCAGAAAGGGCAGTTTCTTTAAGAGAGAATAACCTCAAAACCTTGTCTGTGTTCATTACAACATTTAAGTAACTATGGTTTGGGAAAACTTGCCTTTTCTCCCATCAAGAGCCCTCACTCATGTGCTCATTTTATTTAATATTCTTTGCATGCTTTTGATAGGTGTGACATAGTGAAAAGGACATCAAAGTAGAAATCAGCTGGCCTGGTTTCCAGCTTTTTAGTAACTGTGTGACCCTGATGGTCAGCAGCTAAGACTCTCAGTTTTCCTTCTCTATAACAGTGCTCAGGATCCCTGATGTATCTCATATGATATTGACTTAGAAGTCAAATGAAATAATTGAGCTGTTGGAAAACCACGATGTCCTGTACCAACACCAGGTGCTTCTTGAGGTGTGCAAGGCTCTGAATGCTATGGGGGATGCAGAGATGAGCAAGGGGTGACCTCTCCTTGTGGAGAGGCTTCCAGCCTGGTCAGGAAGATAAGTCCTCAGCAACCCCTGAGACTAAGCTAGGAGGGGAAGGCAAAGGACTTATACTCTGGAATATGAAGACTTAGATATGACTAAAGAGACTTGAGTTGCATTATGGTGTCATCTACTTAACAGTGTCATAACAGAGAGCCTACTAAGCCTTCTTGGGGGTGGAAATGAAAAGGCACAGGGAGGTAAGCTTGCCCTAATGGAAAGAGTTATGCCCATTCTCTCATTAAAATCTATAAGTATTAAAAGATTCAGGACTGTTTTATTGTTCCTTTATTCTTTATTTTTGAGGCAGTCTTACAAATCAACATGAATAGAGCTAAGCCTCCAATTCTTAGTGCATTCTGTCTCCAGAATGTCTCCCCAAAATGCTGATGTGGGCTTTTTTTTTTTTCTGTTTCTATGATTGCAACAGCGAAGTTCAGCTTCATTTTTGCCTTTATAAACATATCTCCACTTAGACAAGCAGCAAAGAGGAGCAGTTTTGTAAATTAAAGGATTGCAGCCTGTGAAATTCTCTCCCATAAAATTCCAGTAGTGTATGAACATCCGAATATTAAGGAGGAAAAAGTCAGACTTAATACCACTGACTTTCAGCCAGTCTTGAATAAATCATAAACAATCGAGTGAATTTATTTTATGAGTGGTCAAGATTCTGAGGTGCAGACGTCTGTGATCTTCTTCGGTTATTTTGCTTCAGTTTCAGATGGCCAGAGAGATATTATACAGGTCTTCCCAGGCAGCTTAGCAGTGGAGAGTCTGCCTGCCAATGCAGGAGATGCAGGTTTGATCTCTGGGTCAGGAAGATCCCAAAGAAGGAAGTAGCAACTCACTCCAGTATTCTTGTCTGGGAAATCCCATGGGCAAAGGAGCCCGGCAGGCGCTATAGTCCATAGGGTCACAAAGAGTCAGACATGACTTAGTGACTGAACCACCACCACCACCAGTGGTATCATGCAGTACTATGAAGTTTGGCAGGTGCATCAGAAATGCATTCAGCTCTCGTTGCAACAAGAACAACCAGAAAGGACTGGAATGGTATAAACAAAAGTGAAAAGGCTTATTTTGTCATTTGTAACAAGTCCTCCTAGGATTAAGGGCTGGAAGCAGCTTAACAAGGCCATCAGGGACCCAGGCTCTCTTCATTTTTCTACTCCACCATCTCAGCAGAGAGAGCTCCAACTGCATATCTGTTGCCGTTATTGTCATAGAATGGCCACTGCCCCATTAGGGAGAAAGCACTAGGAGCAATAGGCAGAAGGACATGCCAGCCAAATCCATTTGTTTCTCTTTAAAAGCTTGTATTAAATCTGAGCAAGTAGCTACTTCTCTGGAGGTCCATTGGTTAAGGACTCCATACTTCCAATGCAGGGGGGACAGGTTTAATCCTTGGTTGGGGAATTAAGATCCCGCATGTCATGCAGAGGAAAACAATAGGATGGTAAAGATTAGAGATCTCTTCAAGAAAATTTCATGCAAAGATGGGTTCAATAAAGGACAGAAATGGTATGGACCTAACAGAAGCAGAAGATATTAAGAGGTGGCAAGAATACACAGAACTGTACAAAAAGGATCTTCACAACCCAGTTAATCACAATGGTGTGATCACTCATCTAGAGCCAGACATCCTAGAATGTGAAGTCAAGTGGGCCTTAGGAAGCATCACTACGAACAAAGCTAGTGGAGGTGATGGAATTCCAGTTGAACTATTTCAAATCCTGAAAGATGATGCTGCGAAAGTGCTGCACTCAATATGCCAGCAAATTTGGAAAGCTCAGCAGTGGCCACAGGACTGGAAAAAGTCAGTTTTCATTCCAATCCCTTAAGAAAGGCAATGCCAAAGAATGCTCAAACTACTGCACAGTTGCACTCATCTCACACACTAGCAAATTAATGCTCAAAATTCTCCAAGCCAGGCTTCAACAATATATGAACTGTGAACTTCCAGATGTTCAAACTGGTTGTAGAAAAGGGAGAGGAACCAGAGATCAAACTGCCAACATCCACTGGATCATTGAAAAAGCGAGAGAATTCTAGAAAAACCTCTATTTCTGCTTTATTGACTATGCCAAAGCCTTTGACTGTGTGGATCACAACAAACTATGAAAAATTCTGAAAGAGATGGGAATACCAGAGCACCTGACCTGCCTCTTGAGAAACCTATATGCAGGTCAGGAAGCAACAGTTAGAACTGGACGTGAAACAACAGACTGGTTCCAAAAAGAGTACATCAAGGCTGTATATTGTCACCCTGCTTATTTAACTTATATGCAAAGTACATCATGAGAAATCCTGGGTTGGATGAAGCACAAGCTGGAATCAAGATTGCTGGGAGAAATATCAAAAACCTCAGATATACAGATGACACCACCCTTTTTGGCAGAAAGTGAGGAAGAACTAAAGAACCTGTTGATGAAAGTGAAAGAGGAGAGTAAAAAAGTTGGCTTAAAGCTCAACGTTCAGAAAACAAAGATCATGGCATCCAGTCCCATCACTTCATAGCAAATAGATGGAGAAACAGTGGAAACAGTGTCAGGCTTTATTTTGGGGGGCTCCAAAATCACTGCAGATGGCGACTACAGCATGAAATTAAAAGATGCTTACTCCTTGGAAGAAAAGTTATGATCAACCTAGACAGCATATTAAAAAGCACAGACGTTACTCTGCCAACAAAGGTCCATCTAGTCAAGCCTATGGTTTTTCCAGTAGTCATGTATGGATATGAGAGTTGGAATATAAAGAAAGCTGAGCACCGAAGAATTGACGCTTTTGAACTGTGATGTTGGAAAGACTCTTGAGAGTCCTTTGAGCTGCAAAGAGATCCAACCAGTCCATTCTAAAGGAAATCAGTCCTAAATGTTCATTGGAAGGATTGATGTTGAAGCTGAAACTCCAATACTTTGGCCACCTGATGTGAAGAGCTGACTCATTTGAAAAGACCCTGATGGTGAGAAAGATTGAAGGCAGGAGGAGAAGAGGATGACAGAGGATGAGATGGTTGGATGGCATCACCGACTCAATGGACATGAGTTTGAGTAAACTCTGGGAGTTGGTGATGTACAAGCAGGCCTGGCATGCTGCAATCGATGGGGTCTCAAAGAGTCAGACACCACTGAGCGACTGAACTGAACTGATGTCATGCAGTCCAGCCAAAAAATATAAATAAATAAAAGAGAAAAAAGCTGAGTGAGTTTATCCACCTAGCATTTTTCACTTACGTCTCGTTGGTAAGAACTCATTAGTGGACATGGGCACCCCTAGACCAGTTGCTAGAAGGTGACTGGGGAGAGGGATTCCCTAGACGGCAGCTGAATCAGCCTACCTACCCAACAACGTCTGCCCACAATTGCTGGTGGTACAGATGTTTATGCCAAATAAGAATTTTATTATCACTGTTTGCTGCTGCTAAGTCAGTTCAGTCGTGTCCGACTCTGTGCGACCCCATAAATGGCAGCCCACCAGGCTCCCCCTTCCCTGGGATTCTCCAGGCAAGAACGCTGGAGTGGTTTAACCATCCTCATTTAGCCTCTTAACTTGTCCTTTTCTATATGTTTTGTTTTCTCTCTTGGTGTCTTGGTACCTTTAAAGGCTGTTATCATCAGGGAAGCTCTCAGAGCACACACTTCTCAGGTTTGAATGCTTCATCTCTCCCACCAAGTTCATGGTTAATTTGTAACCATGCAAAAATTAGGTGCAGGCACTATTTGCAAAACCCAGCACTTCTTTCTGAATCTGTATAGAATTGCCAGGACATGAAACCATCTCAGAAGGGAGAAATTTAAAAGGAATGCTGATTGTGAAAATAATCTTAAATTATTTCAGGAATGCAGGAGTGGATAAATACTCTATATGGTTTTCATGAGAAAGTTTTAGTGCCACTGTGTGGTCTGTGGACCATTCAGCCCATGTGCTACTATGCCCTCTGTGGTTTTTAACCAGATGCCTAGGGTATATGCTGCACCTTCAAACCATTAAATGAAGGCTAGTTTTTGCCTTTGATAACCTTTCTCATAAAGGGTAGTAGAAAGAGCATATAACCCTTGAAGCTAAAAGCAACATTCATTTCTCACAGGGAAAAGTGTTTGGGGTTTTGCTTTGTCTTGTTTTTTGCCTGTTTTAAAGACTATGGAATGTATATAGATGTTTGTGCTTACTAGTATTTTTGTTCAATGCTGATTTCTTTTATTTTGTAATTTTACTAAAAATTGCATCCCACAGCTTCATATTTTCTAGATTGCATTTTGCATACCCTAACACATAGCAGCAATCATGGTTTTGTATCTCTAAGATAGGAGCATCACTTCATAGTAACTGAAAGTTAAGGATTTTTAAATTAACTATAAAAGAAAATTATTCAAAATTACAGTGTTTTCTTCTCTGTCCTAGAGTAATAGAAGGACAAAGAGATAGTGTATTGGTTGAGAAGTTTTGGAACCAGGCAAAGCTGATTTCTTATCAGGTGTCTGCCGTTTACTGTCTCCATTTCCTCATTTGTTGTTGTTGTTGTTTGGTCAGTAAGTCGTGTCTGACTCTTTGTGACCCCATGGACCTCCACTATCTCGTGCATACGTTCATGCTAAGTCACTTCAGTCATGTCCGACTCTTTGTGACTGTATGGACTATAGCCCGCCAGGCTCCTCAGTCCATGGAATCCTCCAGGCAAGAATACTGAACTGGGTTGCCATGCCCTCCTCCAGGGGATCTTCCCAACTCGGGGATCAAACCTGCAAGGATTGAACCTCCATCTCTTTATGTCTCCTGCATTGGCAGGCGGATTCTTTACCACTAGTGCCACCTGGGAAGCTCAATTGTCTCCTTAAGTGTGCTCAGATTCATGCCTATTGAATCAGTGATGCTATCTAACCATCTTATCCTTTGCCTCCCTCTTCTCCTCCTGCCTTCAATCTTTCCCAGCATCAGTGTCTTTTCCACTGAGTCTGCTCTTCGCATCAGGTGGCCAAAGTATTCGAGCTTCAGCTTCAGCATCAGTCCTTCCAGTGAATATTCAGAGTTGATTTCTTTTAGGATTGACTGTTTGGATCACCTTGCAGTCAAGGGACTCTTGAGAGTCTTCCCTAACACTCCACTTCGACACTCAGCCTTCTTTATTGACATTTCACATGACTACTGGAAAAACCATACCTTTGACTATATGGACTTTTGTCAGCAAATTGATATTTCTGCTTTTTAATATGCTATCTGGGTTTGTCATAGCTTTCCTTCCGAGGAACAAGCATCTTTTAATTTCATGGCTGTAGTCACAATCCACAGTGATTTTGGAGCCCAAGAAAATAAATTCTGTCACAGCTTCCACTTTTCCCCCCTTCTATTTGCCATGAAGTGATAGGACCAGATACCATGATCTTAATTTATTTAAATGTTGAGTTTCAAACCACCTTTTTCATTCTCCTCTTTGACTCTCATCAAGAGGCTCTTTATTTCCTTTTCATTTTCTGCCATTAAGAGTGGTATCATCTGCATATCTGAGATTGTTGTCATTTGTTAACCAGAGGCAATTGTTCCTACTTCACAGTTATTTGTAAGGATGGAACTAAGGAATATAATGTGGATATTGTGCTAAGCACAGTCTGAGAGTATAACCTAACTCATTAACTGGTGGGCGTCAATATTAATACAACAAACAAGATGAAGCACTGGATTTGGAAGCCTAGCCGTATTGAATATGACTTTCCCCTTCATTTATGAACAGTACACTAAAGCAGAGATTCAGTCTCTTACATTTCATTCCTCTATTTGTTGTCCTAGTGCAAAATTTTAATTTAAAACTTAAACAATAACTAGTCATTGTCTGGAAAAAGCTACTTGCATTTTATAACCTTGAGCCCAAAACCATGATCATCTTCCATATAGACAAAATTCCATCTTTAAGTAACATCATAAACTCTTCAAGAAGCAAGTGAGAGTAGTAACTTCTTATTTTGCTGATTTGGCAAACAGATTTAAGAAAAAAAAATACTAAATGCCTCAAAGATTTCCAGAAGTATTGCATTATCACCTTTGTCTACTCCAGCTAAGCCTTCTTACCATTGAAGATGGTATAACCTGCTTCAGAATCACAGTACCAAGTACCCTAGCAGATAAATCCCAGTGTGGTTGGCCCTGGGAATATTTACATTGAACCATATTAACTACAGTGAAGCAGGTCCTTGTTTTAATTTCCTCTGCTAGGTTATAAATTCCTTGAGAACTTTTCTCTGAAAAAGTAATTGTGCATACCTTCAAGCAGTTTATAATCACATAGTACTCAATTGTGTGCTCGTGTGTGCTCAGTGGCTAAGTTGTGCCTGACTCTTTGCAACCCTATGGATTGCAGCCTACCAGTCTCCCCTGTCCACAGGATTTTCCAGGCAAGATTACTGGAGTAGGTTACCATTTCTTCTTCCAGGGAATTTTCCGACACAGGGATGAAACCTGCGTCTCCTGCACTAGAAGGTGGATTCCTTACCACTGTGCCACCTAGGACCCAGTAAATCATGGGAATTTTACAGCCATTAAAACCACATTATAAAAAAAAAAAAAACACATTATATCATTTTCAATATTTAATAGCTGAGTACTAAAGACTGGAGAATTTTAAAACTGAAAAGTTTCAAATTGTCCCATTTCCTACCACCAAACACAGCCACTGCAAACATTCTGGTAAATTTCCATTATGCATCATTTTGCAAATTTTTTTAAAACTTATTTTAGTCACATGTACAATAATTTGATTATATTACCTTCATAAATATTTGAAATATGGACAGTCTGTCAAGTGACTATACCAGTTTACTTAAGCATTCCAGTTTCCCTATAGTTTGACATTAAACTATTTGCCAGTTATTTCCTTGGGATAGAGTCCATGAAACAAGTCAAAGGTTTCATACATTTGAGCAGTACATGAGAACATACCCATTTTCAAATATATTTGACCACTCTAGGTATCAACTGAAAAAAAAATATTGCTTCTTTGGTAGGCAGATTATTTCAAATTGCCTTTTTTAAATTAATTGAAATCCATTCTAGAACTTGGCAAGGTTTAAATAAGTAAAATTATTTTGGCATATGGTATGAAATGAAGAGCTTAATTTTTCCCTAATATATTGCTGTTTTTAATTTTCTGATTTCCACTTCTGTCTTTCAGTTTTACAGGAGATTCTAAACTTGCCTCAAGTATGCGCTATGTGGAAACACAATCAATGCAGATAGGAGCATCTTACATGATTCAGTTCAGTTTGGTGATGGGCTGTGGCCAAAAATATACCCCACACATGGACAATCAGGTGAAACTAGAGTATTCAACCAACCATGGCCTCACCTGGCACCTCGTCCAAGAGGTAAGTCTATTTTCTCTAAAACTTGTGATAGGTAGACTTCACCTTTTTACATAGGGAGCAGAGAATTCAAATTCTAAAAGTTTAGGTTTGGTTGAAAAGGAACAATATTATCTGTAACAGAATTGACATAAACTCAGAAATGGATTACAAGGATGCCATATTTTGCACTATCAGATACTAAAGGGCAATTGAAAATCCTGAAAATATGGTAATAGATATACTAGGATGGTGTTTTCAAAATTATTTTCTCTAGCTCTTTCTCTGTTAAAGTCTCTTTCTTCTTTCCCTGTAGCATGTCTTCATCTGTTCTTTTCTGTCTCTTCACCTGCAAGTAGACCATACTAAGAATATATCTCCAGCCTTAAAAACAAAAAAGAAATACTTAATTCCAGGTTCTTGAAATAAAACGTACTTCTTTCTATATACATACTGGTGATTCATACATTCAGTATGATATTTAGGCATATACTACTGATATGCCTAAATATCATACTGAATAGGCTGATGTTACCGGCTGGTGCTAGTGGTGAAGAGCCCACCTGCCAATGCAGGAGACATAAGAAATATGGGTTCAATACCTGAGTCAGGAAGTTCCCCTGGAGAAGGGCATGGCAACCCACTCCAGTATTTTTCCCCAGTAAATCCCTTGAACAGAGGAGCCTGAAGGGCTACAGTCCATAGGGTCTCAAAGAGTTGGGCATGACTGAAGCGACAGTATGCACCAAATAACAGTGTGACACTAACAGGTCAAAAAAGGAACCCTAATCCACTTTCTGTTTTTCCATGTGGCTATTAGAAGACATTTCATTGCCTTGTGGCATCTCATTTATTTCCCAAATATTTTAGCTTCACAGAAGGAAAATTTATGGATTGTATCCATATTGCAGATGGTTAAGATTATAACATTAGATTTCTCTAAGGTCTTTTTCACTTGTTTTGAGTGAGTAAACATATTGCTCTGAGGAAATAAAAGCTGAGTTAAATTTTTGCCTGATTCTCTTTTAGGAATGCCTTCCAAGTATGCCGAGTTGTCAGGAATTTACATCAGCAAGTATTTACCATGCCAGTGAGTTCACACAGTGGAGAAGAGTCATAGTGCTTCTTCCCCAGAAAACTTGGTGAGAGATGACATCTTCAGATATGACTGTCACTTTAACTTTTACGTCTCTTCTAGCATGACGAATATGAAGAAAAGTTAAGCACAAGATGGCAGTATGCATTCCTTTTTTTTAATTTTAGAATCAAAAGATCTTTTTGTACTGGGGATATTTGAAAAATAGAGCTAATGAAAATTTGGTTTCCAAAGTGTCCTAGCTTTTCCTCATCTCTCTTTTTGCCTCAACTTTCCATTTTATGGGAAAACTCATTGAGCCAGTTTCTTTGGGTTTGACATATAAAGGAGAATGATACAGAAATCTAAAAACTCCTATGTCAAAAGTTTGGATTGCAAATCTGTTTTCTTCCTGCAAAGGCCTACTTTTAAAAGCTTAACATGTCCTTTTTTCTCTAATTCTCTTACAGTAATAATAAAGATCACCCCAGGCAGAAGCCACAGTAACTAGGGAGAAAGTTTAACATTTGATAATATGAAAGAGAAAAGCACATTTTCCCCAAATATTGCATTGTTTCCTGTTACACTGATCACTCCGAGGCCCGTTTGAGGAATAGACTGTAGGATAAAGAGTGAAGACAGGAAGACCAGTTCAGGGGGTGTGGGGTGGTCCAAGCATTAAATGTTTAGGTGGCTTGGAGTATGACTGTAACAGACATGGCAAGAGCCATCATTTGTGAACTTTATTTTAATGAAGTCAGACTTGTTGGTGGACCAGATGGGAGCTGGGGTAGAATGGGAAGAATCAAAAACAGTATCTAAATTCTGGGCCTGGGAAAATTGTCAAATGGTAGTACCACTGTCTAGGAAGGAAGCGGCTGGAGGAGTGGATTTAGGACAGTGGATTAAGTCATATGCTTCTTATGGTTTGTGCTATGAATTTTGAGATACTTGTCTATTCAAATAAAAAAGCCAATTGGACTTAGGAATCTGGAGCTTAAAAGGGGGGTTGGGCTTAAAAGTTAAAAACTATGAGTACTATTTAAACCCTGGAACAAGCTCACCCAAGAAAGAACCTTTGACCGGAAATTAGAATACCTTAGTTCTCAGTATATCTCTGTTAATGACTGACTTCATGCTTTAGCCATTCACAGCCTCTTCAAATGTAATTCCTTACATGTATGATCAAGAGGTTGAAATAGATGATCTTAAAGATCCCTAGCACTTCTTGAGTTCTGTGATTTGTGTAGCAGAAAGGGCATAAAAGAGACAAAAAATTATATTTTTCTGTGGTATCTGCTTTCCTAGACCCCTTTTTTAAAGAAAATTACTAACTAAACCCTTCTTGGACTATTTTATAGGAGAGTTAGGCTCTACACAAAAACAACTGGCTAGATAACCACCTAAAATTATTATTATACCTCCTTTAGTTGAACATTGAATTACTGTATTATAGAAGAATGCCTCCTTGATTATTTTTAAAGATTTATCATTATGTCAGTTTGAACAAAATGCTTGAACTTTAATTTCCACATATTTTTTATATCCAACTGTGAACTATTTCCTGGATACTCAATTATGCTTTGTATAACAAGTTGTTGCTTTCTCTAACATCCTACTCTTTTATATCTACTGCTGGGAATATAATCAAGATTTATATTTAATTTCAATGATATTCCAAGCATGTCTATCAAGATTATAACAAAAACATTATATCAAACAATTGAAATATCAGTCAGTTTGTGCAAAGCTACTGAGGTGGTGTTTTTTTTTTCTAATTTGCCCCCATTATTTCACCATTATGTATATTACCTCATTATTTAAAAACCACTGATTTTTATTCATTGACATGTGGGTTAGCATTTCAAAATTATGATGGTAAGATAATCCTGACAATATATTTAAGATTTTTATTCCCAGAGTAAATGTTTTATTCTGGGAATGTTTCCAGAAACACTTTAAATTATTATCCTTAATTACCATAGTTTAGACAGTATCCCCAAAAGTACTGTCCTTTATCAAAAAAGACTTTGCAAGTTACTTAACACTAAAATTGTATGTTGTATTATTATCTCTTAGCTTAAAAAATACTACTGGATTGAGTTTTAATATAGTTAAAAAGAAATCAAATTCTCATCAATGTTTATTAGGCATGTGTGTGTGCATACTAAATTGCTTCAGTCGTGTCCAACTCTTTGTGATCTATGGACTGTAGCCTGCCAGGATCCTCTGTCCATGGGCTTCTCCAGGCAAGAATACTGGAGTGGGTTGCCATGCCCTCCTTCATTTATTAGGCACTTGAAAGGAAATATATTGATTCTCAAAGTCTTTAGTTTTTACACAACACCTGACATATTGTTGGGATATTCATTAAATGTTGGGAAATTAAATAGAATTTCAATTCAATATGCCTTGATGAACCAAAGGATGTTTTATTACAAGCCATATCTTTTTATAAACTGAAAAAAAATCTACTAGATTATTCACTCTTGACAGCTTGCCTTTATGTACATGTAGGTAAATTATTGAATTCTGCTTTTCCAAATTCCCTTCAAAGCCCTGGGTGAGGAAAGTAAAACCATTTCTGAAAAACAAACAATCCAATATAAAGTAGGATATTTATTTTAATATTTCTACTAATGCTTTAAATATTATTGCATTAATTGTTTAAAAAATAATGTTCAACTAGTTATTATCATTGTTTTTGTATCTATAATGCTCTAAAGCTCTGCTATAAAGATAAAATATATTTATTCTCTTTGACATTCTTGTTAACTTTCTTATGTGCATTTCAGATTTTTGCAGATGGCAGGTTTTTCCCAAGCATTGGGAGAAGAAATTACAGTTTAGTTTGAAGCAGTATTCCTTCTGCCAAATCTTTCTTCTGCTGTTTTGATTCAAGCATATGCAACTATAAATTGAACACAGACAAGAAAATGTGATCTGCATTGTCAAAGATCTGTTAACTTTAGAAGATATGCTAGATAGGACAACTTAGATTGAAATATTGAATATGTATACACCTGCTCAAAGAAATTATATTTTATATGAACTGAACATTTGTTACCCAATGAAAATTAATTTCATTTTTATGAGAGACATTTACATAAGAACAGAGCCTAATGAGATCCAAACAGCTGTCAGTTGCTGACTTCATAAACAAATCAACACCTAATGACTGAATGAGTTTCAGAATAATTGAGTAAATGTAATTACAGTCACTGAAGGTAGAAAATACAGTTTAGTCAGCTTTCATTTAATCTAATTCCTCAAGTTAGCTAACTATCAAGAGATGACTCAGTGGTATTTTATTTCGCTCCAGAAGTTTATAACGCAGAAGGGAATCAAATAAAGAAAAGACTGTCAAGTTTTACTGCGTTTGAAAATCTATAGTTTGAATTTTAAATGCAGGTCAACTTCATTTCATGATCCACGAGGCAGTAGTGGTACATCCAGACTCAATCCAAAGTGCACAGGATTTTCTTCTTAAGAATACTTAATTTTGAGAGACAGACAGAGGCAGGGAGGAGGAAGAAGAGAGAGAAAGAGAAAATTGGCAAATTAAATATTTGTATTGGGGGTGATATTTAGCAGTGACGCAGCTGCAAATCAGTGAGATCACACCTTGTGTTCTCACATGTGATCAGCTGGAGATTGCTCACACAACTAATTTTTTTTTCTCACTAAAAATGAAGCCAATATTCAACCTCTTTCACTTTCTTTTCTGTTAATTAACATCAGCACATGAAACTGTGGATTGTCATTTTAAATGGAATAATTCACTTTAAGCATTTTATGTTAATGAAATATCTTTTCAGGAGTTCAGAGATACATGTAAGGATAAGTTGTTTATAAAAAGGATTTGGAATGTGTTTAATGTGATTGTTTAGAAGCGTAAATTAGGTCAGATTTCTGAAACCCTCCAACCCCATTTTAATATTTGAAACATCAAAACTTCAAAATAATATATGCCATGGGTTTCACATAAGCATGTGATTATAAAGAAAATAAACTATCACCTCTGTCAGCAAATGACCAGAACAGTCATTAAATTTTTGAGCTGGAAGGGATCCTAGAAATCAGTTTGCCCAATCTCCTAATTTGAGAGGTGAGGAACTAGAAGCTCCTGAAGGCTTAAATTTCCCACTAAAGGTCACACAGCTGATAAATTGCAGAGCCAGGGTCCTTGGGGTCAAGTCCCCTGACTCCTAACACATTCTTTACTCCATTACCTACAGAAGTCAGAAACAGGGTGCCCTTTCCCGGCCTTGTCCGTCCACTCATCAATTCATTTTTTAGCAGACTTTTTTTGTACACTTATTTTATTCTGTTCCTGTGCAAACTACTGAGATAAAAAGATAGCTCTGTCTCCAAGAGAACTCACAGTCTAGACACCTGTGACCCTCAGCTTGACTCAGATTGTATCAGTCTTAAAAGAATATTGTCATCCCTTTAAACGACAGTGGTGCAGGAGTCTTAATTTACTTGTCTTCTGTTGGGCTCCAAGATAATGTCCCTGCTTTTATAGTAAGCTTTTCTAAAACACATTTCTTAATTGGGCTATGAAAATTGTGATGGCTATTAGATTACAAATATAAACTATTACCATGGAAGGGGACATCTGTCTCATTGTATTTTCCAGGAAGAGCACTGATATGCTGCAAACCTGTGTCTACTGGATGCATCTCAGTGAATCCTGAAATTATCCTACTATGAATAAAAATGCAACATATCAACCACATATCATTAGTAAAATAAGCAGTAAAGGCTTAGTCTGGATTTTAACAGTCTGTTATGTACTTAGGGAGTATTTAATATGTGGATAATTGATCCAGTAGACCTTAATGGATCATTCAGAGCCATTAAAATCAAGTGTGTCTGTAGCTAGTGTACTTGGGGAGGGTTTAATCAATTGAACTGAGCATGCACACCTATTCTGCACATTTTTTTTTGTTTGTTTATTCTCTCTTGTTTTGCACTTTGACCAGATAAAACTGGTCATGGATACCTGAAACTTCCTAGAGGTGAAAAGTATGATGTGATTTTAAAAGCACATTTTGTGGTAGTAAATGAATGAAAACCCTCTTGGCATTTCTCTCAGAATGTCTTCTTTAGACTTTATATCTCATTTGAATCAGGGTCCCAAGTGTTTCTCTATGTGTAACAGACTGTTTAAGTTTTTATCTCCACTTAACATAACTTGTCCATGAAAACCAAGCAAGTTAATGTTTTAGAAATAATAAGCAGAATTTAGCAGCCAGATGTTCTTACTTGGAAAATAGTACAATGTCACACCTCCTCTCAATCCCAAAACAACACCTGCAAACAAAACTTTTGTTTTATATTGAGAACCAACTGGAAGTCTTCAAATAACTACTGATACATTTATTGTTAAGAAACTGCATTACTCTAAGATAAACACTGTGCATTTTCACCTGTGAAAGACAGTTTCATATAAATATTTATTTTTTTAAATTAGTCTATCTTCCTTTTTTTTCCTAGCATAAAAACCCTACGCAACAACAGCAACAAAATCTGATACTGTATTTTTCTTTAAAATGTCTCAAATTAAGACTGATGTAAACAGATAAGTAGACTTTTCTTCATTATGGAATTGTTGAATCAGACAGTAACTGAGCGGAAATTAAACCACTAAAGAAAAATGATTGGCATCAAAATTCAAGTTCCAAAGAGTTAGTTCTCTGGAGAATTTTGAACTCTGACATTCTTTGTATGACCCCATGTCATGTTTTTATTGCTTTACCTTGACTTGTTTCTAGGTCCAGTGCCACCCGCTTCCGTTGGAGTCAGAGCTATTACACAGCTCAAGACGAGTGGGCTCTAGACAGCATTTACATTGGGCAGCAGTGCCCCAACATGTGCAGTGGGCATGGCTCCTGCAACCGCGGCATGTGCAGGTATAAGTGTCAGAAGAGACGATTGACTCTGCTTCTCTGGGTGTGTGTTTACAAGGATACCACAGCAGGTGCCATCAGACTTCTAGGGATAGCCTGATAAATAATGAAATAGCCAAAGGAAAATGATCCTCCTTTCTATCCTTATTTTAGATGTAAAAGGTATTGTTGCATTTCAACAAGTATAAAGCCATATATTCTAAACCTCAAAATGCACCCTCCTGGGTTTACATTTCAGAGTTTATCAGCTAGCCCTAAAGTCCTCTTTTTTAGTTAATAGAGCTTGGCTATTGCCTCTCCTTCCTTCCCCTGGTAGTCTTACAGCACAGGTCAAACAGCTGCTGCACACTGTCCTACACCACTTCACCAGAAGCGCAAGGTTGTGTACAGAGGGAGATGGTGATTATCACTAGTGAGGATGATAGGAACACATTTGGATACTTAGAGACTCTAAAAAAGACATAATTTAATCAGAAGGAGAAACTATAAAACATGGTCACAGTTAAGTGTTGGGTAAGCAGACAAACATTTACATGTGACCTTTTAAGCCTACAGGAAAATTTCACAATCCTTCCCCTCTACCCAGCCACACATGCGTATACGCCCATATCTTTCTTCATTATCCCCATTTCTACCATTATAGCACTTTCTTTTAAAAATGGATTCTGTCCGTTTTTCCCCATGCGAAAAACTGAAGGTTGTTACCACCATGTACAAAGACTAACAGTGTAATGAAAAGTCTAGTACAGATGCTAATACCTGAGCAAAACTGAGACATAGGGAATGTTGCAGGTCAGATGGCTGTGGCAGTCACATACGAGTCTATCACTTGTTCACTCAGCCCTCCTCTCTCATAGGTGTGACCAGGGGTACCAGGGCACTGAGTGCCACCCAGAAGCTGCCCTTCCTTCCACAATCATGTCGGACTTTGAGAACCCGAGTGCTTGGGAGTCTGACTGGCAAGAAGTTATTGGGGGACAAATTGTAAAACCTGAAGAAGGGTGTGGGGTCGTCTCTTCCGGATCATCTCTGTATTTCAGTAAGGTACGAGGGAGAGCCAAGAGTAAGTGATCAGGGCAGTGGCTGTTTCAATATGTGACTGATGTTATGGAGCAGTCTGAACTCAGAAGGTACAAATGTGATACAGTTTAATTTTTTCCCACTTTGTCTGCTTTTGATTGAAATTGAAGGTTACTCAGTTGTGTCTGACTCTTTGCAACCCCATGGACTATAGAGTGCATGGAATTCTCCAGGCCAGAATACTGGAGTGGGTGGCCTTTTCCTTCACCAGGGGATCTTCCCAACCCAGGGATCAAACCTGCATGAGCATTCTTTACCAGCTGAGCCACAAGGGAAACCCAAGAATACTGGAGTGGATAACCTATCTCTTATCCGTTTTTCCTTCTGCTTTTGATTGGACTTTGCCAAATTCCTGTGCCTTAACTCCATTTGAGAAACTCTTATAGTTTTATGCTTGTCTTTGCTTACTACAAATCCAGGTAGGCCAGTCTAAAATTCCTGCCCCTCTTGTACCTGATTTAAAGCTCATTGCTTTCCTTTCCTCCAGTGCCAGCCACGCTTGTGTCTTGAGGGGCTTTGAGTGGGGCAGGGTCTTGGCCCCTTCTCATCCCAGCCTTTGAAGGGTGTGTGAGCATGTGGGTCTGGGGGTAAGGATGTGAGTGGTGGTGCAGTTTAGAAGTTAACAATAGCAACTCTGTGGCCAGACTGCCTGTTTCAATCTGATCTGCCACTTCCTAGCTATGTGACTTTGAACAAATTCCTTAACCTGTCTGTGGCTTGGCTTCCTCATTGGTTATATATATATATATCTCATTAGCATTATTATGCAGGTTAAATGAGTTAGTACTTGTAAATCATATAGAACAGTACCTAACACATGGAAAGTACTTCTAGAAGTGTTTATTAAACTTGGATTAATAAGTTTATTAAACTTGTTAATAGATTGACATTAATCCCAAGAATATGATTGGAATAATGAGGGGTAATGATGAAGGCAGAGGTATGCAGAGCTGTTCCAGGGGAACTAACCAGCTGTCCATCAATAGCAAACATCTCAGGTCCTATTTCCACTCAGTTTGGTGGCTGCTTGTGGTGTCTGCTGATGTGGGACCATCCTAGTCAACTTGGGCTGCTATGATAAAATGCCATAGAGTAGGGGACTGAAACAGCATTTTCTTCTCACAGTTGTGAAAGCTAGAAAGTCTAAGATCAAGGCACCAACAGTTTCAGTGTCTAGTGAAGGCCTGCTTCCACACTTGTAAGATGGTCATCTTTGCATTGCGTCCTCACAGGAGGCAAGAGAGAGCATGCATGCTAAGTCGCTTCAGTTGTGTCCAACTCTTTGCAACCCTATGACCTGGAGCCTGGCAGGCTTCTCTGTCCATGGGATTCTCCAGGCAAGAATACTGGTGTGGATTCCATGCCCTCTTCCAAGGGACTTTCCTGACCCAGGGATCGAACCTGCGTCTCTTACATCTCCAGCATTGGCAGGCAGGTACTTTATCACTAGCACCACCTGGGAATCCCCAAGAGAGAGCAGAGAGAGAAAAAGCAGACTCTCTTGTGTCTCTTCTTATAAGGGTACTAATTCCATCTCTCCACCTTCATAACTTAATTACCTGCTGAAGGCCCCACCTCCTAATACCATCCCTTTAAGGGTTAGTCTTCCAGCATGTGAATTTGGGAACACCTTAACATGAAGTCCATAACAGAGACTCCAAGTATAAGTTTATCTTGCAAACTTCAGCTTCCCCAGTGGAAGCAGACAGATCAGTATACACCAACGAGGGACTGAGATGCCAGCCAGCATCCCTAAGTCTGATTCTCTTGGAACAATCCTAACACACATTGCTTGGTGAGGAATGGAGTTGAGAGAACTACCTCCCTCTCCTCCCTTGCTACAGTCTAGGAAGGACATTCTTTTCTTCCTCTCTCCTCCAGTTCATCTCTTCATACAGTCTTCAAAAGGACTGCAGAGAGGAGCAGGTCCAGCTCTCCAACCTGAGCAGTTTATGCAACCATAATTATTACCAGCTCTCTTTAGAATGTGAAGTGACTAGTGCCACTTCTTTCCAGCAAAGACTATAGCCACCAATTCTAGGACAATGGGAAATGTTTCATTCCACATCATATAGCAAGTACATAAAGGTGGGTGATATATCATAGGGCTGATATGTTGCAGAACCTGTTTGGGCAGAAATCCAAAACACATTAATTTATGCAAATATAAAAATAGGTACAGCTTTTGTTTTTTGATACAGGTGCAGAACAAAGAATTAGCAAGTAAACAAGAGAGAATGACAGAAAATCAGGGATGGATTCCATTAATGATATTCTTATCTATTGACATTGAAGGTTCCCTGGTCATTATTCTTAGAGATGATACTCAATAAGTGACTGATACACATTCTATAGATGTGAATACACAGTCTAATCCTGCAGAAATGGAAACATTGTGTCTCTGATACCATCAGTTCTAAAACAAGATGATGAATCCTTGGGCTTCCTTGGTGGCTCAGATGGTAAAGAATCTGCCTGCAATGTGAGAAATCTGAGTTTGACCCCTGGGTCAGGAAGATCCCCTGCAGAATGGAACAGCTACTAACTCCAGTATTCTTGCCTAGAAAATTCCATGGATAGAGGAGCCTGGTGGGCTACTGCCCATGGGGTCGCAAAGAATCGGATGTGACTGAGCAACTAACACAAATGAATCCTTAACCAGTATGTACCCAAACAGCCCAGTAAACATGTGTGTTAAAAAACACAAATATTTTAAACATACAATATTTCTTCCTCTTAATTAAAGATGATGTCTGGAGTCAAGCTACCTGGCTTTGTACCTGGGCTCCAAAACTCATGTATCGGTTTACCTTGCAGAATTATAACATTTTTCTGTGTCGCATTCCACTGTGAAGTGGGATGTTGGGAGTGAGTTAATGCAGATAAAGAATAAAGGATAGTGTTGGGCACATAGAATTACCATTATAAGTGTTCAGTTCAGTTCAGTCGCTCAGTCATGTCTGACTCTGCGACCCCATGAATCGCAGCACACCAGGCCTTCCTGTTCATCACCAACTCCTGGAGTTCACTCAAACTCACGTCCATCAAGTCAGTGATGCCATCCAGCCATCTCATCCTCTGTCGTCCCCTTCTCCTCCTGCTCCCAATCCCTCCCAGCATCAGAGTCTTTTCCAGTGAGTCAACTCTTCGCATGAGGTGGCCAAAGTATTGGAGTTTCATCTTTAGCATCATTCCTTCCAAAGAAATCCCAGGACTGATCTCCTTCAGAATGGACTGGTTGGATCTCCTTGCAGTCCAAGGGACTCTCAAGAGTCTTCTCCAAAACCACAGTTCAAAAGCATATAATTGTTAGCTATCATAATTACAGTTTATGAGAATGAATTTCAAATTGATATCACTGAATATTTCCATAGGCATGCCCTGCCACTAATAAAATAAGCATTTCAAAAATAAAATCAATCTCTTCCTCCCATACCAACTTTCTCTGTAAATTTTTGTCAAGATATCTAAGGATCATAGATTTACTTTTTTTCTCTTGTATCAGTCAGACCTGTTTTGAATTCTAAGTGAGAGAAACTAGCTTAAGCAAAAAAGAAGGAAATTTAGTTCTTGTAATCAAAACAGGGAGGGCTTAGATGAAACTGGCCACAGAGATACCTGGAACCAGAAACTCAAATGCCCACAGAACTCTCTCCTTAAGAGGAGACTCTTTTTCAGGTCAGCAGTCACTGTGAGAGGGGCCGTGGCCACAGAGCCCTATAGGCAACTCCATGGAAAAATGTGACTCAGTTTCTGATTGACTGATCACATGTACATGAATGGTATCATATGATGGGCATGGCCAGAGGTATATCCTCACTCCATTGGCAGAGAGGTGGAATACACAGTTTGACAGCCCCCACCAGCCAGCATGATTGAAGTAGAGAATGGATAATAACCCAAAGGAAGGGTTCCTTAGAGGTTTGAAGTCAATCTAGATTCATTTCTTTAAAAACATGCTTTTGCCTTGTCATTCTTCCATCACCAGTGTTCAGGACAGTCTCCAGGACTGCTGCCCTAACTGCATAACTCATTTTCTTTTTCCAAACATGAATCCTTTTCTCCAAACTGGAAACTCTCCTCATTATCCCATATGTTGCCAGTTTCCCTCTTTGCTTAGTCTCCACTGCTTTCCATTATGCCGTCCACCATCTCTGATATCCATATAAAACTTTTGCCCAAATCCTGCTGCTTCTGATGCGGAATGTCAGCCTCTGCGTACTGATACTGAATCAAATCTCAGAGATGGAATTCTGAGTGAAATAGAAAAGAACAGCTTTGTTGCTTTGCCAGGCAAAGGAGGACAACAGTGGATTCCTGCCTTGAAAAACTATTCTGCCCCAGGAGGATTTGGTGAGGAATTCTATAGCGGTAGTTTAAGAGTGGGATTGCTGACCAAGATTAGGATGTGTGTAGAGCCTGCACTCCTTTATCCTGGTCTTGTGTAGTTTCTTGATGCTTCTCTAGTTCTTTTAATCTGGCCTCAGTGGTCTTCTCTGGAATGAAGAATGCAGATATCTTCCACTTGGTGGGGGTTTTAGTTCTGTAAAGAATGCAAAGATATTGTTATGTGTTTCCTTTGAGGCAGAAGGAGGACTCTGCCACAAGGTTGCACTATTGTTCATTGTTCCTCCTTTGTCTCTGCATCCTCTCCCTTCCCTGACTAGCAACTGTTTGAATCTACTCTTTGGGATTCAGGGAAGGTCATGAAGGCTGGCAGAGAAGGCAATGGCACCCCACTCCAGTACTCTTGCCTGGGAAATCCCATGGGTGGAGGAGCCTGGTAGGCTACAGTCCCTGGGGTCGCTAAGAGTCAGACACGACTGAGCGACTTCACTTCACTTTTCACTTTCATGCATTGGAGAAGGAAATGGCAACCCACTCCAGTGTTCTTGCCTGGAGAATCCCAGGGACAGAGGAGCCTGGTGGGCTTCCGTCTATGGGGTCGCACAGAGTCGGACACGACTGATGCGACTTAGCAGCAGCAGCAGCAGCAGCAGCATGAAGGCTGGAATCTGTTCCCTACGAACAAGGAACAGGGGACATGGAAAGGCTTTTGTACCCAGGAGCCCCACAGGGTCCTGCTTGGTTTCACTTCCATGGGGATTTCTGGGACTATGGCAGACGACATTGATCTCTCCTTTATTTGACTGCCCCTCTCATTGTCAATGTTTCTTACATATATAGATCATATTTTTATTTTTATTCTCACAGTACCCAGCAAAATGCAGAATTACTGACTGAGCCAAACTTCTAGATAAGATGTTCTACTCAAAAATGCATGCCTTGCATTAGGTATTTACATATCCATAAATACCCTTGAGACTGAATAGATTGGAACCTTGATAAGTGATCAGATGACCAAGTGGGATTTAACAAGGAATAGAACTTGGTCTGTAGCTCTAAGTTGTCATTACTTTCCCTGCTTATGTTTGCAAACTCTCCTTTCTAGTTTGTTTTTACAACACATGGTATTGAGTTTGGTATAATTGGCAATCAATAATTATTTGAAGAAAGTAATGAATGAATTGGAAAGAAAAGTGAAAACAATAGGAAGTTCTAAAGAAATGTTATTTTCAAATAAATATAGTAGAATTATTTTTTTGCTGGCTTTTTGATTAAAGATGACTTTCAGTTCAGTTTAGTCACTCAGTCATGTCTGACTCTTTGCAACCCCATGGCCTGCAATATGCCAGGCTTCCCTGCCCTTCGCCAACTCCCAGAGCTTGCTCAAACTCATGTCCATCGAGTCAGTGATGCCATCCAACCATCTCATCCTCTGTTGTCCCCTTCTCCTCCTGCCTTCAATCTTTCCCAGCGTCAGGGTATTTTCCAGTGAGTCAGCTCTTCGTATCAGGTGGCCAAAGTATTGAGTTTCAGCTTCAGCATCAGCCCTTCCAATGAATATTCAGGGTTCATTTCCTTTAGGATTGACTGGTTGAATCTCCTTTCTGTCCAAGAGACTCTCAAAAGTCTCCTCCAACACCACACTTCAAAAGCATCAATTCTTCAGCACTCAGCTTTCTTAATAGTCCAACCCTCACATCCATACATGACTCCTCAAAAAACCATAGCTTTGACTAGACAGACCTTTGTTGGCAAAGTAACATCTCTGCTTTTGAATATGCTGTCTAAGTTGGTCATAACTTTCCTTCCAAGGAGCAAGCATCTTTTAATTTCATGGCTGCAGTCACCATCTGCAGTGAATTTGGAGCCCAAGAAAATGAAGTCTGTCACTGTTTCCATTGTTTCCCCATCTAGTTGCCATGAAGTGATTGGACTAGATGCAATGATCTTTGTGTTTTGAATGTTGAGTTTTAAGCCAACTTTTTCACTCTCCTCTTTCACTTTCATCAAGAGGCTCTTTAGTTCTTCTTCACTTTCTGCCATAAGGGTGGTATCATCTGCATATCTGAGGTTATTGATATTTCTCCCAACAATCTTGATTCCAGCTTGTGCTTCCTCCAGCCCAGCGTTTCTCATGATGTACTCTGCATATAAGTTAAATAAGTAGGGTGACAATATTCAGCCTTGATGTACTCCTTTCCCAATTTGAAACCAGTTTGTTATTCCATATCCAGTTCTAACTGTTGCTTCTTGACCTGCATACAGATTTCTCAGGAGCCAGTTAAGGTGGTCTGGTATTTCCATCTCTTTCAGAATTTTCCACAGTTTAATGTGATCCACACAGTCAAAGGCTTTTACATAATCAATAAAGCAGATGTAGATGTTTTTCTAGAACTTTCTTGCTTTTTCAGTGATCCAGTGGATGTTGACAATTTGATCTCTGGTTCCTCTGCCTTTTCTAAATCAAGCTTGATCATCTGAAAAGACAAATTTAATGGAAGACAAAACATAAAGTTTTGTAAAGTGTTTTAGAGGTTTTATTATAAAGGCTCAATATTTTAAAGACATTGCCTTTAAATTTTGTATTATTTTATGTAAACCCTAAAGACATTTTAACCTAAAATGTCAGGGAATATTGGAGCATATTTTCCACTCTCCAGCAATGAGAAAATCTTTAGTCTAGTATCTGAACACACATACACTCACATTACATGTCTATGTATACATAAATAGATAGATATAAATGCTCCTTGTTGTTGTTTGGTCGCCTACATGTCTTGACTCTTCGTGACCCCATGGACTGCAGTGCACCAGGCCTCCCTGTCCCTCACCATCTCCCAGAGGTTGCCCAAGTTCTAGTCCATTGCATCTGTGATTCCATCCAGCCATCTCATCCTTTGACGCCCTCTTCTGCCTTCAGTCTTTCCCAACATCAGGGTCTTTTCAAAACAGTTGGCTGTTTGCATCAGGTGACCAAAATATAGGTCACACATATCTACACATACACATAAATATGTTGATCATAGTATGATAGAAAAAAACTACAAACTATGTGTTATATCAGATTCTAAGTTCTGACAGAATGGTTTACCATGAGCCATTTCTTTTTTCTTTTTTACCCCCTTTAAAGCAATGTTCATCTTTTCAGGTCACTGAACAAAAGAAATTGATTTGTGCTACTCTAGAAAAAAACATCTTCAGTGCCACACCAAGCATTTATATGATATTTTTCACCATTTACAAAAATCCCACAAAATACTCTCAGAACCATTATAGAGCAGTACCATAGTCTCCTGGAAAAACAACACTATTCTGTGAATTTTGCAATAGGCAATCATTCCAACCATCTAATTATGATAGCTGGATTTTTATACTTCTCCTCATCTTAGATCTTTATCCTTCTGGCTCATTTCCAAATGCCAGGGTTTTCATAGAATTTTGTTGGGTGGGAATTAACCAGCTAGATTCTTCTCAAAATCATCCTGTATTGATCCTGAGGCATGAAAATTCTAGGACAGATTATAGTAATCTCTGAGGTGTTTCATAGTTACAATATGTCAAGTCAATAGCAAGAAAAATGAAAGGCACATCTAATATGCTGAAAATGCATATTACTATTAAGATTTCTTCTAATATGTACATAAAATTGAGAGTTCCAAAAAACGAGTTCCTGTCTCAGGATTAACCTCAATTTTCTTTTTGCTGGCACCCTTGTCTATTTTGGGATCTTTTAATTGGCTTTAGATTTATCGGTAACTGTGTACCCCCATAATTATCACCAAGTATTTCCCCTGTGACTTCTAATAACTGAAACCCTTTCTTAATTAACTTAGTGGATTAGAGTAGAGTTTAAATTATAAGTGTGAGGGATGCTTTGCTCTATATTATGTATCCTATCTCAGATTTTCTTCCAAACTTAATTGAACTTCTGGAAAACTCTCCAAGACCAATCAGTGCAATCCATGGATTAGCTTTGGCAGATTTGATTTGGGTGAAGGAATCTTATCAGCAAACTTTTTTTCAATCCTGTTAGCATGAAACTATTTACAGATAAATGATGACAAACTTGTCGATTTGTGTCTAATACCTTGCAACAGAACTGTGACAGGCAGGGGCACTTCCTGTGACACTAAACAAAGGAAGCAAGTTACCAGATTTGAAGAAGTTTTTTAACATTTTTAAGACACAGAGATCATTTAGTGGTTGCAAAAACTTATTTAGTGATCCCTCCCACCTTCTGTTTCCAAGAGAGACAGACAGGCTGACTGACTGGGAGCCCAAGAGACTTAAGTACTCTGTTCAGAAGTTTCTGTCTTACCTGTTTCACTTCAGTTCCCAGGTAGGAGTAGGGTCAAGGTATATGTATGCAGAGATTACTCCCTCAAGAAAGCATACCATGTGCTAGGCAAGTTATGTAGCATGTTATTTCACCTAATTGTCACAACACCCTATGTGGAAGGTATTATTACCCATATTGTCCTTTTGAGGAAAATAAAAGCTCAGGAAGGTCACACAGCTAGAGAACAGCATGAATCATGGGCTGAGATTCAAACCCAGCTCCAGCTGATTTCAAAGTATGTATATGATCTTTCTGCTCCATGACTCTGCCTGGAGGAGATTTACAAAGGGAATACTAGAAGTGTTTTAATTAAAATGAGTTTTGCTTTGTTATTAAAGACTTTTGAATACTCTTTGGTGTAATTAGCAGTTCTCAGGGGTCTCATAATCAAGTCCTGGATATTAATAGAATGTATCCAGAAACAGTTAAATAACATGACTTGCTCCTCTCAACAATAAAGGAGAACATGATCAACTTCACATAGAGCCAGGATGCTCATACAAATTTGAAACTGAAACAACAAATTGCTCCCAGATAATTGGATCTGTGATTTCTCTGTTCTTTGGAAAGGCTGGGAAAAGACAGTTGGTGAGCTGGGATCTGGATACTTCTTGGGTGGACTTTGTCCAGTTCTACATCCAGATTGGTGGAGAGAGTTCTGCATGCAACAAGCCTGACAGCAGAGAGGAGGGTGTCCTCCTCCAGTACAGCAACAATGGGGGCATCCAGTGGCACCTGCTGGCAGAAATGTACTTCTCAGACTTCAGCAAACCCAGGTAACCAGCTCCGATTGCCTTCCATTGATTTCAGGAAGGTTAAGGGTGATGTTAGCTGTTGTTTAAAACATTGAGTCATTTCAAGGAGCGATAACTCTCCATGATATAACACAGTTAGATACGGAGAGAGACCAACCAAAAGCATTACTTCTAAGGCACACAGGGGAGAGGCAGAAACCAGAGAAAGCCAACTGGGTCTAACAAGAATCATAACATCCAGAGAGAGAGTCAGGGATGGTAGGTGGGAGGTGGAGCCTGGTGAGGTTCCCCCTATAGAGTAGAAAGGGAATTGATAATGGGGGCAACTGGTTTAAACAATTTGAAGCTATTCAAAGTATATTTTTTCTAAGGAATAGCATTGTTAATCTGGAAATTACTGAGAATTCAGGAAAGTAAGAAGATTACTATATAGACGAACAAAAATTCAATAGCTTTTTAAAATTCCAGATATATTCCATTTTTATTTAAGGGAATTTTTCTTTAGGGCCTATCTTACCACATTTGTGAAGAATTCTATGACACTAAAATGGTTAAGAGATTCTGAGTTGGAAGCTATCAGAAGACCCCATGATGGAAAATACATAAATAAATATAAGGAATACGTTTAACAATACTGAGAATCTCTGTAAAGAAAACTTTAATAAAACTTCAAAACTTCTTTCAAATATATAAAAGTGAACAAATAAATGGAAAATAATACAGCATCCTTGGATAGGAAAACTGAACATTATGATATGAAGATATCTCTTAATTTATATTTTATACTATAGCAACCAAAGTCTTAGTGGTATTTTTTTAGAACTTTTTGTCTAGAAATATAAACTGACAAAAATAGTTTAAACTTTTGGTTAAATATAGAGGGATACCCTACACGATATTGTAATATATTATATAACCTACATAATTAAAGTGGAATGATACCGGTGCATAGATAGAACAATCAAGTCAAATGACCCAGAAATTAACTCAGATATACATACAAACATTTATGAAAAAAACACACATCAACTATCAATGATAAAGAAATGGTCATTCAATCAAATGGTGTTAGAAGAAGGTGGGTGGGCTCTTGAGGGGAAGTATCTATATAGATTGTCATCTAACATCTCAGATGATAGTGTTAAAGACTGGTTAAAGATTTAAACGTTTAGATTACTATCTGATCTTGGGAAAAGACCTAAACTTTCTATACATAAATTCAGTAGAATTAACACGCGTGTAACACATCCATTTCAAAGGGAATAGAAAAAATAAAAAAGAAACTGAGAAAATATTTGCAACAAATATGAGAAATAGAAGATCAGTGTTCCTGTAAAGAGCTCATACAAATTATCAAGAAAAACACTAAGATCCAGTAGAAAAATAGGTAAAAGAAATGAGTAGATGTTACAAAACAAGAAAGACATATGTTTAATAAAATACAATTAATATCCAACCTCTCTTGCAATAAAAATGATACCACTTTTCAACAGTCAGATGGTCATTTTTTAATAATACAAAATGCTCTTTCCACATGGAGCAGCAAGACAGGTGCTCTCATGTCATCCTGCATGCCATTATTCCAAGAAAGAATCCTGGAAAAATCCTTTGGATTTTTGGAAAAATCAAGAGCCTTAAACATGACCATTTTATTTGGCCTGGTAATTCCATTTTGAAGAATCTTCTCTAAAGAAATAAACTGAGGTGTCCATAAAACTATATGCATAGATTTTCATCACAGAATTATTTGTAAGGAAGGTGAGATAAATAGTAGCACATCTGTGTGATGAAAAATTATATAAATGGTAAAATGATCTTAACTAAGTTTACAGACATGAGGATGTGCTTATGATATAATGTTAATTTTTAAACTGTAAGATACAAAATTATACATATAATCTCATCTGTGTAAAAGAGTACATGCTTTAATGATATACAGCAAACTGTTAGCAGAGGCCAATCTCATGTGGTAGATCATCAGTGATTTATGTTTCATTTTTACTGGTTATTTATATTTTCCCTCAATAAAGTAAGAACTGTTTTGAAAAAAATTAATGCTATTTTAATGCCGTAATATATAAGGGAGCAGTTCTTTCTAAGGATTTCTTTAGAAATGTTATGACCATTGTCATGGTAGTCAAAAGACATTGTTCAGTTAATCAAACTCAGTTGAAATATCTGCCTCCAAAAGATACGATAACAAATGGAGAAACCAGGACCAAGACTGAACTTGCTTACAACTTTAAACCTCTTGTCTAATTTGTCTAAACATAAGACTCTTCTCAAAAATACCAAGAGATCAAGAAAAACTAGACTTTCTCTTGTTGCTACTAGTGTTATTTTAACAGCTGCTAAAAAAAAAAAAAAAAAAAAAAAAAAAAAACAGAGTTTTTCCTTTCCTGGCACTAAATGATTTGCTTTTATGCAGATTTGTCTATCTTGAGTTACCAGCGGCTGCCAAGACCCCCTGCACCAGGTTCCGCTGGTGGCAGCCTGTGTTTTCGGGGGAAGACTATGACCAGTGGGCAGTTGACGACATCATCATTCTGTCCGAGAAACAAAAACAGATCATCCCAGTTGTCAATCCAACTTTACCTCAGGTATTTCTCATTATGTCTGAACTCCAGGATGACATAGAATTATAAAACAGGATGGGATTACTGACTCCTCCAAGGATTTAGTGCTTGACACTTGAACATGTAGTTTGGTTTTATGTGTTTGCGCTAATTTTTTTTTAACCTCTCTATGCTACTCTTTCACAGATTATTTAGATGTTAAAAAATGTAAAAAAAAGACTAGAAAGTTTGTCCAGTTCATTAAGCGTGATTATTAGTTTGTTTATAAAATAGATATATAGTAGCAAAATATTTTCAGTTGTTAAATAATCAGGAGAAAAACTTCATGGCAGTTTAAAAAACAGTTTGAGAGTCTGATTTATTTTCATAGACACACAAATAGTACATGGTAATACAAATAGTAGCATGTCATGAACTGAAAATTCCTTTCTTCTTTTCAAAGCTATCAAATTGCCTTTCTATGTTGTTTGTATTGTTTCTATTAGAACTTTTATGAGAAACCAGCTTTTGATTACCCTATGAATCAAATGAGTGTGTGGTTGATGCTAGCTAATGAAGGAATGGTTAAAAATGAAACTTTCTGCTCTGCCACGCCATCAGCCATGGTGTTTGGAAAATCAGATGGGGACCGATTTGCAGTAACTCGAGATTTGACTCTGAAGCCTGGATATGTGCTGCAATTCAAGGTATTTATGCATAAACTTCTTGCAGATTAAGGAGCAACCATCTTCCAGATTTGTGAATGAAATTCACAAAGAATACAAAATGTTCATATTTCTGTTAGTGAAGGGACTCATCTGAACAGTTTCCAACAGTCTTGGAATGCCAAAGCTTTTTAGCTCTATCCATAAGGAAAACAGCTTGTCAGTTTTTAATGAGCCCCAGAAGTAGCTGTGTCACTGTATTTCTTTAAGTGCTCGTGGAACTCTATCAGAATTAAAAAGAAAGACTACTTTGAGGATTTCAATCTGATTGTGACTTAATGAATCCCATCCCATGCTTTTGGATGGTAATGGATGTGTTCTCCTTTTCAGCTTACTAGTACTTTTTAAACTTGCAAGTAATTTTATGTTTTTACTATGGGGTTTTCAAACAATTTCTTTTCCTTTGATTCAATAAATTTTTACTTTAATTATCATTGTTCTCTTAAAAGCTGCTTATTTTTCAGTGCTGTGATAACATGTCAACATGGATAGCAAGTATTTACTTTGACAAGCTCTTTTTTCAAAACCCTAATCAAAATTTCATTGTGTTTATAATAAAATCCCATTGGTGAATTCTAGGGTCAAGAGTAATGCATTTTTAATGATCCAGCACAACTACATGCTCCTTACATAACGGCAGGATGCAGATGCTAAATAATTTATAAATGGAATTATTAAAGAGATCAGATGTTTATGGGAAGCTCTTCAAATATAATTTCCAGAGGTCTGTAAACAAGGCAGTGAGTCATAAATAAGATGATTAGTGAAATGTTATTCTTCTCTGTTTAGATTTTGATGCTAAATTGCCATGGAAAACCATTAATAATGGTGTACAACTATATTAATTTGTTGGTACTGCCTAAAATGGGAGCAGAATAACAGCAAAAGCAATACATTGTCAGAACAGTATGCTGTTTCTCACCTGGCACTTTTTCTAATTAATTAGCCACAAAATCATGATAGTGTAGGTGTTGAACTCTGTAAGATGGTATTCTAAAGTTTAAAAATCTAAATAGAGAAAATATTATTAAATGTTTCAAAACATAATGCAAAATGCCTAAGGAAAGTCTCAATTCTCGAATTATACCAGCAGAAATTGTTGATTTGTAGCTATCAGTTGATAATAGGCAGGTAATATGAGTCATTTAGGAGTTGTTAATGTATATTTGGAATCTGTAATAAGAACTTGATGTTATTTGTCCAAAAAAGGTACAGTGCTGGTTAAGTTTTGATGACTGCCTGCCTTGTGTCAACACTAAGTGCTAGGAATACAGAGATGAGAAATGTAGCCAAGCCCTCAAGGAGTTCAGAAACTAGCCAGTGAGCCAGAAAAGTGAACAGTTGCAGTAGAGTCACTGGAGTGCTGTGGTAGAAAGAGGCTCTGATGCTGTGGGAGTGCCAGGGAGTTCCTGGCATATGGCAGGTACTCCAAAATTATGTTAGTTAAATGGATAGATGGATGGATGAGTTGAAATAGGAAGTTTCTGGAAGTACAGAGACTTAGCAGACTGCAAAATGGAGGGGGTGGGAAATTTCAGTTAGAACAGAGTGTGCAACTATGTGAAAATATAGGAAAGTGCAAATGAGAATGGAAATGTTGGAACTTTGAGTTTGGAGTACCCGCCACAGAGGTAAGATAAGGTTGATTCTAATGGGCTTTATATGATACACTAAGTCACTTAGATATTAATCCAAGAGCAATGAGTCATGGAAGATGTTTAGCCCATTGAATGTGAGAATCAGATCTGTGTTTTAGAAGGATCATTCTATTGACTTAACAGGAGAAAAAACTATTCATAAAACCTCTACTATGTTCCAGGCTTCTTTTTAGGCTATGAAAATAACTAGGAATAGAGAGTTTGACAAAGAAAGAACAAAAGAGAACAGATAGAACAAAAAGGGCAGATGCCTTGAAGTAGGAGTGTGCTTGGAAAAGTTTAAGAAACCACAAGGACGCCACTGTGACTAAAGCAAAGTGAGGAAGGGGAGACTGGTAGAAAAAAAAAAAAGATCAGACTTTGACTTTTGCTCTACATAAAACGGGCTTCCCTGGTGACTCGGATAATAAAGAATCTGCCTGCAATGCAGGAGCCTTGGGTTTCATCCCTGGTTCAGGAAGAGCTCCTGGAAAAGGGAATGGCTACCTGCTCCAGTATTCTTGCCTAGAGAATTCCATGGACAGAGGAGCCTAGTAGGCTACAGTCCATAGGGTCGGTTATGACTGAGCAACTAACACTGTACCTACACTACATAAAATAGCTAGCAGAAGAGTGACATACTCTGACTTAGAGTTTTAAAAATCACACAGGTAACTGAGTTGGGAGTACACTGGCAGAGTCAAAGGCAGAGATAAAAAGACTTCCAGGCAATTATTTCAGTGATCCAAGTAATAGATAATGGGAACTTGGACCTGTGAGATAGTGGAGGAGGCAGAGATATGTGCTCACATTGCTGAGTGTATTTTGAGTAAAGTGACAATGCTGCAGAAGTAAGAAATGAAGAGGCCAGACTAAGGCATAGCCTGGGACTCTAAGTAGATGGTTCTGAAAGATGTTAAAGGTGCACAGTCAACGGGTTTGGGTAACCTATTGGGTGATAGAATGGATTCTAGAATGACTCCTACATTGCTGGCTCAAGTCACTGAAATCAGAAATTCAGGAATAGGAGGATTTGTTTTAGGGTGGTGGATGATGAGAAGACTTGGACCTGTGGATTTAGGGATGCCTGTGGATTGCTAAGTGTTTCCCAGGTGGTTCAGTGGTAAAAGAATCCACCTGCAGATTCGATAATAAGAGATGCAGATTCGATCCCTGGGTCGGAAGGTCCCCTGGAGGAGGAAATGGCAGCCCGTTCCAGCATTCTTGCCTGGGAAATCCCATGTGCAGTGGAGCCTGGCAAGCTACAGTCCATGGGGTTGCAAAGAGTCAGACATGACTGAGCACACATGCTCATGGATTGCTGAAGGACAAGCACACAAGAAGCAGTTATGGACGTTGTTCAGAGAGCCTGGGAGTATCTGGGAGTCATAGGGATTTAGAAGGCATCTGAAATTATGATTGTGAATGAGATTAGGGAGCTTGTATGGAGTAAAAAGGTAAGAAAGCCAAGAATTGAATTCTAGAAAAATCAGCAGTTAAGAAGCAGGCTAAATGGTCCGTAAAGAATAAAATCACAAACTTGTCACAGAACTGAAAGCTCCATTGACTTACCTACTTTAGCCATAAATCTAAGACAGATTAGATTAACTATGTGTGCCCAGGGTGACTCCTCTCACCACAGGCCAGCCAAAGGCTATGCTAACTAACAAGTAATGTAATAAAAGGGTTTATGTTACAAGAGGTGATCTTGCATCTTAGAGGGTCAAGTCTTTATTTTCCTGATATTTAACTATGTAAACTTAGATAAATGAATCACAATAAAATTGCCACTAGCCATATTATAAATCCTTCTGAGAGATGCTTTCTAGCTCTGAGCATGGAATTAAGGAAAATATGTGTTCTTCCCATTTTTGACAGACTGACTCAAGCTCCTTCACAGTCACAAGGATGAGCTGGTTGACCTCTTGAGCTCCGACCTAATTTTATTTGCCTAGGGGCCTATCTTTCCTTCATCCTTTATTTTTTGGTCATGATTATGCTCTCTTGAGTTCTTCAATGTTTTCTATAAAATTTGACTATTCTTAGTTATAAAGCCTTATACAATCCTGTGATGGCTCCAACCAGCAAATGAAATAACATGAATGGATCGTGTGCTCTAAGACAGCATGTGATTAAATTTCAGGAAGAGTTTGACATTTACAACTTTTAAAAAATATAAACTAAAACAGTAATACAATCATTTATATATTTATTAATTTAGAAAGAAACTGTCCAAAGCTTTAGTAACATTCAGTGCTGTGTAAAACTGATTCATTTTAATCTAAGTGATTAAAAATGAACACATATAAATAGGAAATTCACAGTTTCTACATTTTGATTCAGTAATACTACTCCTAGATATTGGTATGCTTCTTTATAAAGATTAGAAGAGAAAACAGAAAAAAATGGTTGTGCTAGGGGCTTCCCTGGTGGCTCAGTGGTAAAGAATCTGCCTGCCAATTCTGGAGAAGGAAGTGGCAACTCACTCCAGTATTCTTGCCTGGAGAATTCCATGGACAGAGAAGCCTGGGGAGCTACAGTCCATGGAGTCGCAAAAAGTTGGATACAACTGAGTGACTAACATACACACACGCCAATGCAGGAGACGCTGGTTCAATCCCTGATCCAGGAAGATCCACATGCCTCGGAGCAATTAATCCTGTGCACCAAAACTATTTAGCCTGTGCTCTAGAGCCCAGAAGCCACAACTAGTGAGCCCACATGTTACAACTACTGAAGCCTCCCTCCAGCCCGTAGTCTGTGCTCCACGGTAAGAGAAGCCACTTCAGTGAGAAACCTGGGCACCACAACTAGAGAGAAACCCCTGCTCGCCACAACTAGAGAAAAGCCAGCAATGAAGACCCAGCACAACCAAAAATAAATAAATTTATTTTTTTAATGGCTGTGCTGTAGCATTGTGATATAGGTTGCATTTTTTACAATTTTTGAATATTTTTAATCCTGTGATGACAGTCATCTCTACAAGTGCATAGAAGAATAATGGTTTATTTCTAGATTATGTTGTTTATTCGATGCTGTGACAGAAACTTAATTCTTTCATATAAGTTGACAGTGATTTCTTACTGAGCTTTTGTAAGAAAACAGAATAAAGATGCCTATCCCCCTAAAGCAGAGGACAGCTTCGGTGACCTTCATGTTCTAGAGGACAGCTCTCTATCATCTGCTTCCCTCTGTTTGTATCCTCAGTCCGGCAAAGGAAAAGAAAACAGTTTCTTGGTTTCTCATCTTTTGTCCAAGAGTCTGATCACATCTATGCTCTCTCTTCTCTCCTGTAATCTCAAGAAGTCTACAAAATGGGAAGCTGGTCCTGCTTTCTATTGAAAAGCCCCTGTTGCTTTTACAGAGATTTCCAGACCCTATGAAAGGCTCTTGGTTGGAATTGAGCTGCATGTCTTATCATTGTAAATTTGTGCAAACTCAGTAGAAAGAACCCTGACTGCTCTCGCACCTAATTTGTTAAATGATGTCTTGAAACCAAAACCTGTGTAATTCTGTATTTCTTTTCAACAGCTTAACATTGGGTGTGCCAATCAATTCAGCAGTGCCGCCCCAGTTCTTCTTCAGTACTCTCATGATGCTGGAATGTCCTGGTTTCTGGTGAAAGAAGGCTGTTACCCAGCTTCTGCAGGCAAGGGATGCGAAGGAAACTCCAGAGAACTGAGTGAACCCACCATGTATCACACGGGGGACTTTGAAGAATGGACAAGAATCACCATTGTTATTCCAAGGTCTCTTGCATCCAGGTAAAGTGCCCATTCTTACCATGTGCCATAGTTGCCATTTCTAAGGAACATATATTTATCTCAATATCTTCATTTCATATATCTCAGTAACCTAAGAGGATTCATAACCTCTAGCAGTATCTATCCAAGTAATGACTCTTGAGAAAATGACACACACATTTGTGAAAAAGTTTATTCACTTACTCATCCATTCATTCATTCAACAAACACTTATTGAGCCACCTACCTATGCCAAGTTCTGTCCTGGGCATTGGGATTACAGCACTAACCAGAAGATGTTTAAAAGCTAAGTGAGTTATAAAGCATTATTGCAACAGACTTTCACTATGGGGTGATTTTTTTCTAAGTTAATGCCTCCTTGAATAGACAATTTGAGATATCTCATCATTAAGATAAATATTAATATAATAGAGAAAAAGATTTTAAATCAATTGACAGAAGCATGAGCTAAATGGATTAAGAACTTGAAGCAAATTAGTTTTTGTAATACATCAAGTTTAACTCTTAGCTTCCTGGCAGCTAGGACAAAGTGTGAGAGGTCAGGAGATAGGGTCATTTGGTTCTCACTGTTGAATAAGAAGAAAGAAAATATAAACATTCTGATAAAAAAATTAAGTGTGCTTTTTTCTAAAATACATTTGTAGTGTGTATATATATATCTTTGTGTTGGGTGGAGTAGGTAACATTAAGATCAGTATTTTAACTATAATTTTTCAGAATATAAAGAAGCATTCTTCAAGTGGACACTTTTTAATTGAATCCTAGAACATAATATTCAATTGTGACTCAGTCAAAGCATTTCTGTGCAGAACTGAGATGATGTAATAGGTCTATTTGTACTGCTGGTGATGTAACTTAATATAGAGGTTGCTGCTGCTGCTAAGTCGCTTCAGTTGTGTCCGACTCTGTGCGACCCCATAGACAGCAGCCCACCAGGCTCCCCCATCCCTGGGATTCTCCCAGGCAAGAATACTGGAGTGGGTTGCCATTTTCTTCTCCAGTGCATGAAAGAGAAAAGTGAAAGTGAAGTCACTAAAGTGAAGTCGCTCAGTCGTGTCCGACTCTTAGCAAGCTTCTCATTAATGCCATTCAGCATTATTTCCAGCCTTAGTTTCTTCCTAGAATATGGTTGGACTATCCTTTCTCCACACTCTTTAAAGTTATGCATTGCCTAATGAAATGTGAGTGGAAATGAAACATATGACTTTGAGTCCATGTGCGTTTTGCCATCTTATCTGTTTCATGAAAGCACCTTTTGTGATGAAGCTTACATCAGTCTGGGTCCTTGAATTTCTGCAATCAGCAGACTTTCTTACAACCTATACTGGACATATAGTATAAGCCAGAAATAAACTTTTGTTGGGTTAACGCACTGAGACTGGGGGCTGCATGTTACATCAGCATAACCTATCTCATCCTGACTGACAGAATGATAAAAGCTAAGAATCTGTGGGAGTGGTTTATCTATAGTGTTTGTAGAGACCATTCTGTCTATAATCTTTCACCTAATTGATCACCAGATTTATATCTAGCTGGATATCCTGGTTGGGTTCTCTTCCTCCCTTGTTAATTAGTTGTGCATACCTTCAGAAACTGCACCATAGATTTTGGTATACAGACTTCTCAGATAGGTAAGAAACTTGTATCGTCAGGATATATAAGTTTCTGTGGTAATCTACCAAACTTTGGAGCACAATCTTTAAATGCCAACTATTCCAAGAAAGAATTCATCAGTCATTGGATCTAAGATCAACTTATAAGTAATTTTTTTTGGTCTTTACATGCCAGTGTACTTTGTTGTGTATCAGAGAGACTCAAATGACTTGGTTTATGCCACAGTTGATGAGTTGACCTTCTTTAGTGAAATTTAATAATTTGACTTGCATTCTGCTTTAGTTAGGATACAGGTCTAGCTACTATAAAAGCAAAATAAATTCAAATGCTTAACAAGGCTAAAACAAGATAGAAATCCATTGTTTACTGCATAATAGTCCAAAGGTGAGCAGTTCAGAACTGACAGGGTATCTCTGCCATTCTGAATACACAACTTCTATCTCTGGATCCAAGGCAGCTATTCCAGACCTTGTTACCTCTCAACCAGTGGAAGGAAAATGATCAGGAATGCATAAGTGCATTACTTTTTAAAAACTATCATTAGTCCTTTTTCATATCCCTCAGTAGAGCCTAGGATAATATTTGTACAGTTGCCTATTGCTGTGTAACATTCCTCTCCAAAACATAGTGGCTTAAGACAGCAGTGGCTTATTATTTCTCATGATTTAATGGAATTGATTGGGTAGTTCTTCTGCTCATCTCACCAAGCTTTATAATGTAGCTTTTTTCAGTTGGTAGGTTGATTAGTGTCTGGGATTAGTAGGACCTTTCTTTCTATGCGGTTTTCATCCCAGTATCCACCCCAGTATTCATAACAATATCCACAGTTGGGTGGTTCCAGTGTTAGAAAAAAACAAAAGTAGAAGCTGCCTGACCCTATCTTACTGGAACATCAGGGGTCAAAGCAAGCCACAAGGCAAGTCTAGATACAGAGAGTGAGAAAACAGACTCCTCTTTTTGATAGGAAGTGCAGAAAAATCTTATAGACGATATACCTAAGGAGGTGCGATCCATGTGAGAGTGGAAGTTACTCAGTTGTGTCCAACTCTTTGTGACCCCATGGACTATACAGCCCATGGAATTCTCTAGGCCAGAATACTGGAGTGGGTAGCCTATCTGTTCTCCAGAAGATCTTCCCAACCCAGGATTCAAACCGAGATCTCATGCAGTGCAGGCAGATTCTTTACCAACTGAGCTACCAGGCATTGTTATAACAACCTAACATAGTTTGTCCAAGCCCTATGGTTCACATCTGTTCCCCATGAAAACACACTCACTTTCTTCCCAAGACCCTCAAAGGCTTGTCCCATCATAGCATCAGACTCTAAGCCACTTATATCATGTCAAGTTTCCCTGGATATGACTCACAGATCTAGGAACTGAAAAAAAAAAAAAGTTATCTATCCCAGCCCTGGTGGCTCAGACAGTAAAGTGTCTGTCTGCAATGCAAGAGACCCAGGTTCAGGCCCTGGGTTGGGAAGATCCCCTGGAGAAGGAAATGGCAGCCCACTCCAGTATTCTTGCATGGAAAATCCCATGGACGGCAGAGCCTGGTAGGCTACTGTCCATGGGGTTGCAAAGAGTTGGACCCAACTAAATGACTTCACTTCACCCCACGCTCTACCCAACATACAGCAATGAGATAGATAAACATAATAACATAATAATATATAATAATTATATAATATAATATAATATAATAATATATAATAATATATATAACAACATAATAAACACTGCCCACTCAGGAAAATGAAAAGAATGGGAAGCACATAGCAACAAGATAGCTGTTACTAGGGTTCCCTTCTCTACGAGCAATGTCCAGGATAAGAAAGTTTGACAGTTCTCCTCCTGGTGAGTAGTTCCCTAATCTTTGTTCTTCTCAGCTGTTTGTTCTACTCTATAGGCTTCATCCTCTGAGACATTCTTTCCTTTTCCATAAGGACATATCTGCCTCTGGAGCTAAATAGCCCTTTCATCCTGCTTATTGCCCATCTCAAACTGGGGCTTGTGACAGTGTAGCCCTTGTAATCCTCACCCCCACCACTGCCCTTCTCTCCCCATGATTTTCTGAAACTGTTCACTTCAGTTGCTCAGTCATGTCCGACTCTTTGCAACACCATGGACTGCAGCACGCCAGGCCTCCCTGTCTGTCACCAACTCCTGGAGTTTACTCAAACTCACATCCATTGAGTCAGTGATGCCATCCAACCATCTCATCCTCTGTCATCCCCTTCTCCTCCAGCCTTCAGTCTTTCCCAGCATGAGGGTCTTTTCAAATGAGTCAGTTCTTCGCATCAGGTGGCCAAAGTATTGGAGTTTCAGCTTCAACATCAGTCTTTCCAATGAACACTCAGGACTGATTTCCTTTAGAATGGACTGGTTGGATCTCCTTGCAGTCCAAGGGACTCTCAAGAGTCTTCACCAATACCACATTTCAAAAGCATCAATTTTTTGGTGTTCAGCTTTCTTTATAGTCCAACTCTCATATCCATACATGACTACTGGAAAAACCATAGCCTTGACTAGACAGACCTTTGTTGGCAAAGTAATGTCTCTGCTTCTTAATATTCTGTCTAGGTTGGTAATAACTTTTCTTCCAAGGAGCAAGTGTCATTTAATTTCATGGCTACTGTCAACATCTGCAGTGATTTTGGAGCCCCAAAAAATAAAGTCTGTCACTGTTTCCACCACTTCCCATATATTTGCCATGATCTTAGTTTTCTGAATGTTGAGCTTTAAGCCAGCTTTTTCACTCTCCTCTTTTACCTTCATCAAGAGGCTCTTTAGTTCTTCTTCACTTTCTGCCATAAGGGTAGTATCATCTGCATATCTGAGGTTATTGACATTTTTCCCAGCAATCTTGATTCCAGCTTGTGCTTCATCCAGCCTGGCCTTTCGTGTGATGTACTCTGCATATAACTTAAATAAGCAGGGTGACAATATACAGCCTTGACATACCTCCCTTCCCAATTTGGAACCAGTCTGTTGTTCCATGTCCAGTTCTAACTGTTAACTTCCTGACCTGCATACAGGTTTCTCAAGAGGCAGGTCAGGTGGTCTGGTATTCCCATTTCTTTTAAGAATTTTCTATAGTTTGTCATGATCCACACAGCCAAAGGCTTTGGCATAGTCAATAAAGCAGAAATAAATGTTTTTCTGGAACTCTCTTGCTTTTTTGATAATCCAACAGATGTTGGCAATTTGATCTCTGGTTCCTCTGCCTTTTGTAAATCCAGTTTGAACATCTGGAAATTCATGGTTCATGTATTGCTGAAGCCTGGCTTGGAGAATTTTGAGCATTACTTTACTAGTGTGTGAGATGAGTGCAATTGTGTGGTAGTTTGAGCATTCTTTGGCATTGCCTTTCTTTGGGATTGGAATGAAAACTGCCCTTTTCTGGTTTTCTGAAACTGTGGCCCAACCTTATTTCTTCCAAATAGACAAGTGCAACATGTCATGAAGTTGGGGAGCATAATGGGATAAATATTTGCTGCAGTTACTAGAATACTAGGATATTGGAAGATATCGCTTTAAAAGTAGTCCATAGAATCAGGAGCCAAAAAGCATAATACTGGTGTGATACCCCAAAGCCAGATAATATAGAGTTTAATCTGAAACTGCAGTTTGTTTGATGCTAAGTAGAATCACCTAGTTGGTAAAACCACATCTGAGAAATAAGAAAAGACTGCCCTTATTATCACAAACTGAGCCAATATTTTGAGGCTTCCAATTTATCAATATTTTCTTAGACTTCAGCTTTTGGAAGACAAAATCTTGTTCATTAGGATCTGGCTTTCTGGTTTGTTTGGATACTATCCAACTTGCTTGGGATGGCATTTGTGATGGAGAGCTCTCTACTACAGAATAGTAAATATGTTACTGCTTCAACGCAAGCAAATGAGCTATTGTTTCTTCTGCAGTATGTTAAACTCAGATATCTCCAAATGCAGTGTTGGAAAGCTGAGAATTGTAAGTGAAAATTGTTAAAATTTGGAACTATTTTTGCCACAAAGCAATATGCTTATAATAGTTACTAGAACATTGTTCTTTTACAAATAATTGGAAGCTGATTTTCTCAAAGGAACAGTTTGTGCTCATGTTAATTCTCTTGGTTCTTGCCTACAGAGGAGGGACATTGGTGGTGGTAAATATGTGCTGGTACCTCCCTGCTGACTCTCGTCCCCAACCATACAGCCACTCAGCCTGCTCTTGGCTGTCTATGCTGAATGCAGAAAATCAGCATCTCTAGGAAGTGCTAGAAATTCAGCTGCTTAATATTCTGCCCAATGTCTCCTCTACCACCACACATCACAAGACAAGCCGATGCACAGGTGCTTACCTTCCTGGTTTAAGTGGCAGATCCAACAACCTTCTGAAGTGTGGAAGGCTGAAGGACAGGGGTAGAAACTGGTTCTCCAGGTTGCTCAGGCATCCTCTGAACAAAGATGACAATTGGAGTAAAGAGAGAGTGTGTTATCTTCTACTACCTTATCTGGAACATGCAGGATATAGGGGAATTTTGCTTTCTGAGGGGCAGAAATTATAGATCCATGTTTCTCTGGGTTCTATTATAGAAACTTAAAAAGAAAAGGCAAGTGTGACTTTAATTTAAAAAGACTTCTACCAGGGAATCGAAGTGTTTCTTTTTTATTATAGATGTACAGCCTATCTTTTGGAAGGGGTACGGAGGCCTTACCATTTTATTACAAACAATTGGCAAAAGATGCTTTTCACCAATTCCATTTATTTCCTTTGAAAGGAAAAATATCTTCACAGGCTAAATAATATTATAACTCCATTGGGAAGAATTTTCCTAACGCTTTACAACTGTACTTTCTTTTTTCTTTTCATTTTTTGGTTTTCCTTTGTTTTGCTAATCTTCAATTCTGTTCTCTTTTGCCTTAAAAAATAAGACCAATACATTTTGAATTAACTTCAAAGGAAATAAAAGATACATTCACCTTCCTTTTGACACATTGAAAAATGTGTTAAGACTTGCATTAACAGAAATTAATCACTGAAAAACTTTTTAAACCTAGTAAACAACATTGTTGGCTACATTTGTAAATTTGCCAAATGTAGATAATTTAAAATAATGAAGAAAAAAGCCAGAGTTATGATTTAGTGTTGCCAAATTACCATAGTTATTTGAAGAGCCAGAAAGAAATGTACTCTGATACTGCTATATTATTTTCATAATAACAGAGGAGAAAAGGAACCATCTTGATCTACAATTATCTTTGATAATCTTCATTAATCTTTAAGATTCTTTACTCTTCTTTACTTAGAGACTGAATTCACTCTAAAGTCTATAAATAATGGTAGCATAATTAATTGGTATTTAGATAGTCTAATCTATCGTCCCTCTTTAATGTTAGTAGAACTGAGAAGGAAGAGATGTTTTCTTATTATGAAGTTATAGATGTAGGTGGGTTTCCATGTATTTGAAAGGAAACAAGGTGTGTTGAAAGGATTGGAAATATTAGAAAGCAACTGGAACAAGTTTTAGTTTGGCAGCCTCAAAACTTATGGGGGAAATAGGACCGGGCAGTAGCCCGGCCACTGGTGTTCCAGGGATTGAAGCACTGGGACCAGGTCCCTCTTTTGTTTGTTGGCAGTTACCAGCGTTTTCTGGCAGCCCAGGTGGTTGCTAAGTGTGTAGAATAAGCATCTTGAAGACTTCAAGATGAGAAGTGAAGCAGGCAAGGAAGGCAACAGGTGAGAACAGAGCAGGCAGTACAAACTTGATTCTTTCCTACTAGAATCATGCAAATGGCAGAGCCATAGTCCCCTTATTTGTCCTAACAAAGTACATCCTATTTGATGGTTTCAAAGATTCCCAAATATCCTCTTAAAATATGCAATAAAAAAAAAAAGCTATGTTTCTGGCCATCAGAATCTTCTTATCTGAAATCCTCCTGATATTTAAACATTTATGATGAAGAAAATATCAAGAAGTTTTGAGAAAGATTTGAGAGAGACACTTTTGAAAGTTAAGTGTCCAATCAAGTGAACATGACTTCCAAATAAATATATATCTCTTGAGTTTTTCTGAACTGTTCTGTATTTCAGTGCTTTGGTATGAGATATTGGTACAAGAAACACATGTGCTGTTTTTCCCAACAGTAAGACCAGATTCCGATGGATCCAGGAGAGCAGCTCCCAGAAGAACGTGCCTCCTTTTGGTTTGGATGGTGTATACATATCAGAGCCTTGTCCCAGTTACTGCAGTGGCCATGGGGACTGCGTTTCAGGGGTGTGTTTCTGTGACCTGGGGTACACCGGTAAGGCTACAGACAAGTCTGATGATTTGCTTGTAAAATATTCATCTCTGAGTACTATATTTCATGATACTTCTTCCAAGGAAATATATTCTTAAGTATTTATTCTTAAGTCCCCAAATTATAGAAATTTGTAACCTAGGCAAATGAGGTGCTGAAATATTTTGTAGTTTTGAGCTACCTAAGAAGGAAAAGCATGATAACACATATTTCATCCCTTAAGTATATTCATTTCATAATAATAGTGATAATAATTAACATTACTTGAGTCCCTACTTCATGCCAAGCGCTACAGTAGGTGTTTTTTATTTTACCTCATTTAATTCATGCAACAAATAACCCTGTAACAGTACTGTCGTTGTCCCTGTTTACACTTGAGGAAACAGACACAAAGACACGCAGTAACTGTCCCAAGGTCACACAGCTAAGAGTTGCTAGAGCTCAGCTTTAATCCCTGGCAGCCAAACTCTTAAGCATTAGGCTTCCTGTGCTCTTTACACTGCTTTTATACAGTGTAATTTTATACATTTAAAGTAAAAGTCAACTTATGAAATGATAAATGCAAGACTGCCAAACAAAAACTTAACGAGAGAAGTATTTTTTGACCACAATCACCCTTAGATGTTGCTACAAGCAAAAGTAAAAAGGAAGCTGAGATTAAAGAGTAAAATGGGAGAAAATATTATAAGCTTTGTAATCTTTTTATAGAATTTCTCCTGGAATTAACTTCAAAGCATCCTTCCCAGCCTTTCAGTGTTCTGCTCTTCATCTGGCACGTAACCAAAGACAAACATGTGTTGTTACAGGCCTTCTGTAGAGAGCGCTGCCATTCGTAGTTTCAGGGTGATAAACTCCCCATACTGATCCTCTAATAAAAGGACAACAAATGAGCAAATTTTGTTTGTGGACAAAATCTTATATCTCAGTTTACACAAACCCTCTGGTTAACGAAAATCATGAGACTGCGTGGTTCCCTCTGTGTTTGTGTTTAAACATTTAAAATAATAGAATCAGAATACTGTTTTGATGATAGTGGTGATGACTGTGTTTCAGGCAGATGCTTGAGGTTTGAATTTTGATGTGATTGCTTTCCCCTAACACCTATGGCAATGTCTCCTTTGACCACACAATAATGTACCTGCTAATGTTTCATGATTTTAACAAAACCTGTCTCCTCTGTATTTCTTTTCTCGGAAGCTGCACAAGGAACCTGTGTGTCTATTGTCCCTAATCACAGTGAGATGTTCGATAGATTTGAGGGGAAGCTCAGCCCGCTGTGGTACAAGATAACCGGAGGCCAGGTTGGAACGGGCTGTGGAACACTTAATGATGGCAAGTCTCTCTACTTCAGTGGCCCTGGAAAAAGGGAAGCGAGGACTGTCCCTCTGGACACCAGGAATATCAGGTAAGTAGTTAACTGGTCGCTTCTCCATGAACATAATATTTACCTTGCTGTATGATCTAACCTACAACACTGTTCTTTTCAGAGTTCACATAGTAATGTTTCTCTACATAGATTCTGATATATAAAAATGAAGCATAACTTTATAATAAAATAGATTCTGTAAAACTTGTACTCTTAATTTGTTAATCAGCATGCAGTCATCACCAAGGCCTGTGTGTCTAATATATGTCAGCTTGGTTTTCTAAAGTTCTCTGTTATTATGAAGATTATTTGATATTAATTTTAATGTATGCCAGGAGAAACATAATTTTTTGCAACTTTGAATTCTGTGTCCAAAAATGTGGTGCCCCATTTATCTAAGTTTATTTGTATTCACTTATTGAAAACTATTCCAGAAATTTAAAATACCTACACTGACACCTACTGGTACAATAAATAAGTGCTTAGTTTTAAGGGCAAATGAAATAGTAGCACACCTAAAATATAACTATGCTTCATTAGTTTTACAGTTGGAAGAAAGGAAGCTAAAGAAATGTTTGAAGCTTTTAGAGCTTCTTCTCACTAAAATCTGGATTCTGTGTCATGTGTTTTCTACCTTCAGTCTCTTTCCTCTTCCTTCTGAGTCCTTCTCACAGAGCTAACCCTATCATGTAGGTTGGTTTATAGAGACTAAGGCATAGATTACATCACACTAATTGAGAGACAGTTGTGAAAAATTAAACCATCTGAGTTTAAATCCATAGTAGAAGTAATTGTCTGGCCCTAGATAAAAATAACATTCAAGTTTTTAATGTTAGATTTTTTTTCCTCCTGAGTTTCCAAGGATAGTATCATCTCAATTTAAAGGAATTCCATTTCAGTGATTTCATTAAATTGCATCAGACTGTCACAGGGAAATGAAGTTAAATTGTTTCCTTTTGTTTAAATCATTATTCCAAAATAAAATTAATGGTCATATCAATTAACTTTTCTGAATGGTTATAGAATTAGCCTAATATATAAGCTATGTAGTTTCTGCTTGTCATATGCCCTTTGTGTTTAAAAATAACCTAAGAATTACAGGAGTTTTACTTTTTACTGTGTCAAAATACAGAAGGCTAGATGTCTTCTGAATTCATGTTTTTAAGTAAACTGAGGTGTTTTGGGTTTTTTCCCCCAGACTCGTTCAGTTTTATATACAAATTGGAAGCAAAACTTCAGGGATTACCTGCATCAAACCAAGAGCTAGAAATGAAGGTAAGATGTTATATTTCCATAAAAACTACAGTTACTACTAGCAGGGTAGTTCTTTCTCCTCCCAAAGTTTGGCTGAAATTTTGTAAACTGATTTGTTGTTCAATTCCTCAGTCATGTCCGACTCTTCACGACCCCATGGACTGAAGCACACCAGGCTTCCCTGTCCTTCATCATCTCTGAGAACTTGCTCAAACTCATGTCCATTGAGTCGGTGATGCCATCCAACCATCTCATCCTCTGTCATCCCCTTTTCCTCCTGCCTTCAATCTTCCCCAGCATCAGGGTCTTTCCTAGTGAGTCAGCTCTTTGCATCAGGTGACCAAATATTGGAGCTTCAGCTTCAGCATCAGTCCTTCCAGTGAATATTCAGGGTTGATTTCCTTTCGGATTGACTTGTTGGATCTCCTTGTTGTCCAAGGGACTCTTGAGAGTCTTCTCCAGTACCACAGTTCAAAAGCATCAATTCTTCTGCGCTCAACCTTCTTATTGGTCCAACTCTCACATCCATACATGACTACTGGAAGAACCATAACTTTGATTAGATGGACCTTTGTCAGCAAAGTAATGTGTCTGCTTTTTAATATTCTGTCTAGGTTTGTCATAGCTTTTCTTCCAAGGAGCAAGCATTTTTTCATTTCATGGCTGCAGTCACCATCTGCGGGGATTTTGGAGCCCAAAAAAGTAAAGTCTGTCACTATTTCCATTGTTTCCCCATCCATTTGCTATGAAATGATGGGACCAGATACCATGATCTTTGTTTTCTGAATGTTGAGTTTTAAGCCAACTTTTTCGCTCTCCTCTTTCACCTTCATCAAGAGGTTCTTTAGTTCTTCTTTGCTTTCTGCCATAAGGGTGGTGTCATCTGCATATCTGAGGTTATTGACATTTCTCCCAGCAATCTTGATTCCAGCTTATGCTTCATCCAGCCTGGCATTTCACATGATATACTCTGCATATAAGTTAAATAAGCAGGGTAACAATATACACTCTTGACGTACTCCTTTCCCAATTTGGAACCAGTCTATTGTTCTATGTCTGATTCTAACTGTTGCTTGTTGACCTACATACAGGTTTCTCAAGAGGCAGCTAACATGGTCTGGTATTCCCATCGCTTGAAGAATTTTCCGCATTTTGTTGTCATATAGTCAAAGGCTTTAGCATAGTCAATGAAGCAGAAGTAGATATTTTTCTGGAATTCTCTTGCTTTTTCGATGATCCAACAGATGCTGGCAATTTGATCTCTGGTTCCTCTGCCTTTTCTAAATCCAGTTTGAATATCTGGAAGTTCTCAGTTCACATACTACTGTTGAACCCTAGCTTGGAGAATTTTGAGCACTACTTTACTAGCATGAGAAATGAGTACAATTGTGGGGTAGTTTGAACGTTCTTTGTAAATGGATACACTACCCTAAATCATTCCTTCTCCTCTCCATCACTAAACGGGTAACTGCAGAGAGCCTTGGTCTCTAAGTTTCCTCATCCAGATCCTTAAGCCTAGAAACATTTGTTTTAGGGAAACCTGTTCTTTTACAGGAGTTCCCAGGTGGCACTAATGGTAAAGAACCCACCTGCCAGTGCAGGAGACATAAGAGGTTTTGGTTCGACCCCTGGGTCAGGAAGATCCCCTGGAGGAGGCATGGCAACCCATGCTGGTATTCTTGACTGGAGAATCCCATGAACAGAGGATCCTGGCGGGGTACAGTCCATAGGCTCATAAAGAATCAGACATGACTAAAGCTACATAGCACACATACACATTCCTTTATAACTTTACACAAGGAGAAAACAAAACTGCAGAGACTTTTACATTCAGCACTGTAGGAGACTAGGAATTTTCTTTGCATAGGGTATTACTGATTGCAGATCATACACTGCTTCCTGCCCATAAACAAATCCTTTGATAGAAGGAGCTGCTGCTGCTGCTAAGTCGCTTCAGTCGTGTCCAACTCTGTGCGACCCCATAGATGGCAGCCCACCAGGCTCCCGTCCCTGGGATTCTCCAGGCAAGAACACAGGAGTGGGTTGCCATTTCCTTCTCCAATGCATGAAAGTGAAAAGTGAAAGGGAAGTCACTCAGTCGTGTCCGATTCTTTGCAACCCCATGGACTGCAGCCTACCAGGCTCCTCCGTCCATGGGATTTTCCAGGCAAGAGTACTGGAGTGGGGTGCCATCGCCTTCTCCGGGTAGAAGGAGCAGTTGTTGGTAATAATAAATATTAATTTTTACTGAGCAGTTATATATGCAAGGCACTGTTCCAGGTGTTCTATCTGTTAATGCACTTAATCCTCATCATACCCCTTTGCCATAGGTACTATAATTTATCCTATTTTACAGTTGTAGATGTTGGGGCACAGGGAGGACAAATAACTTACTCAAGATCACGCTGTCAGTAAGTGGACAAGCAGAGATTCAGACCACTAGAGCCTATTCCTCTCTCCTTCCCCAGATCCCTATTCTCTCAGACATCCACACCGTCTTTTGCCTCCATGATTCAGTGCTGAAAGAAATGCAAAACACTTCAAGTATACATAGTTGGCCTTCAGTTGCTATACAGATATAATAGGATTCCTTAAGGGACCCTACCTGTGAGTTGGTTCCTGGCACAAAATCCATAAGCTTCTCAGATGGATCCTCCTCCAAACTTTGATCTCATGAAAAGTACGTGAAGAATTTTGCAGCTTTCAAGTTTGTTATTGTCTCAGGCATGACTATCTAAAACATATTGGCTTAAGCACTACAGTACTCGTTAGTCAATAAAGCTATTGATAGCTCTGTTCATTAGTTCTAAATGTCCTTGGCCTTATCATCAGTAACTGAAAGCTTCCTTGACTTTTCTAAGTATCTCAGTACAGTCTACTAATTATCCAGATCATCTGTTCATTGAATCAGCAGTCTAGAAACTTGTACAAGACTATTTTGTATTTCCTGGTCTCTTTGACAAGCGTTTATTAAGAATCTGCTCTAAGCAAGGCACTGTTCTAGGTTTCATGGATACAGTGTCACCAAAAGGCAGATGCATCAGTCTTGATGAGTTAGGTTATGCTACAGTGACAGACAACTCTCAGTCTCTGTGGGTTAAAACATAAGATTTGTCCTCTGTGCTGCATTTTCCTCATGGGTCATCTGAGGTTCTCATCCAGCACTCAGGATAATGAAGCAGCTGCTGGGTAGCTTCTGGCTGTTGCCAGCCATGTGGCGGAAGGAAAGAGCACATATGGTAAAGGGGACAAGAAATGCAAACTGCCATGTAGCAGGATGCAAAGAACCAGTGTGGCAGTAATGAGCACAGCAGACAAAAGCGATACCATTGAGAGAACTTTTATATTGTAGTAAGAGGAGTCAGAACATCAAGAATAAAAGAAATGAGCAGTACGTTAGATTGATGGGCTAGATAGAAATAAATAAGCTGATGAGATGGAAGGTAAACTTATGCTGGGAAAGATGCTGATTTCATCAGAGTGACCTGGGAGTGGACTTACTGAGAAAGTGACATTTAAAATGTAATCTAAAGGGGAAAGTGTTAGTTGCTCAGTCGTGTCCGACTCTTGCAACCCCGTGGACTGTAGCCCGCCAGGCTCCTCTTTCCATGGGATTTCCCAGGCCAGAATACTGGAGTGGGTAGTCATTCTCTTCTTTAAGGGTCCTTCCTGACCTGAGGATCGAACCTGGGTCTCCTCCATTGCAGGCAGATTCTTTACTATCTGAGATACCAGGAAAAGGCTTCCCTGGTAGCTCAGCAGTAAAGAATCTGCCAGCAATGCAGGAGACGCAGGAGACGCAGGAGACTGGTTCCATACCTGGGTTGGGAAGATCCCCTGGAGGAGCAAATGGCAACCCCCTCAGTATTCTTGTCTGGGAAATCCCATGGACAGAGGAACCTGGTGGGCTGCAGTCCAGTTCAGTTCCTATGACAGACTGCAGTCCATAGGATCGCAAATAGTCAGATACAGCTGAGCACACACACTAATGGTGTAAAGAAACCAGAACAGAAAGAGCTTAAGGCAAGTTTTCCAGTCAGAAGAAACAGCAAAGGCCATGAGGTGGAAAAGAGTTGTGGTGTTGGAGGAATAGAAAGAAGGCCAGATGGCCTGGCGCTCGTTAAGATTTAGGAGTGCTGGGGAGAAGGAGGGGAGGGACAGAGCCAGGTCACTCAGAGCCTTGCTGGCCATGGAACAGAGGTGGGATAGGAATCCACTGTATGGAAACAACTGAAGACTTTTAGGTCAGGCAGTGACATAACCTGATTTAAATTTTTATAGAATCACCCTACAGAAACAATATGTAGTTCAAAACAAGAGTATCTCTAGAGCACATTCTCCATCCACATGGAAACAGGAGCTTTGAGGGATGCAAAGGTAGACGGAGTTCTGTCCCAGGATCTTGCTTACTGACTGGAGAGGTGGAGAACCTGAATGTTATCTTTAAACCTTGTGATAGAATTGCTATTTAAAAGTAGTTAGTGGTTGGAACATGAAGCAACTGTGTGCATGTACAAATGTGCATGACTCTTCTGAAAATTACAAATCCATACCCCTATTTGTATATGAGGGAAAAAAAGAAACTCTAACCAGAGTATAGTGGGAAGCATCCACTTACTGACCTAAAGCTGTCCTCTACTTTAACCTCTGATTATAAATGTTCTTGCCTGCCTTCTGGGACTTTTTCCCTTTAGGAACACAACTTATCCTCAACAATCCTGAGCCATTTTCTTGAACTCACTGCTGCCTGTGTAATTTACATCCCACAGGCATTTCTCAGCCTTTTATTGAAAACTGGTTGTTAAAATGTAAATCTGCCTAAATCCTTGAACAAATCTCTTCCAGTGATAAAAGTAAAGATTTTCTGCATACTCAAGCTGAAGCCTCAATTTGCATATTTGGAATTAAAATCAAAATTAGCCTATTTTCAGTAAGACTGGGAAGAATGAGGATGGAGTTGTCATTTTAAAAGGGGAATGTTTTATGTTCCTTAAATATTTGGTAGTTGAGCTGAAATGGCTTGGTTTATTCCGATGGACAGTGTTTAGATGACACAGCTAAAGAGGGTCAGTTCACTTCACTCAGTCATGTCCAACTCTGCGACACCATGGACTGCAGCACACCAGGCTTCCCTGTTCATCACCAACTCCTGGAGTTTGCTCAAACTCATGTCCATTGAGTCAGTGATGCCATTGAACCATCTCATCCTCTGTCGTCCCCTTCTCTTCCTGCCTTCACTCTTTCCCAGAATCAGAGTATTTTCTGAGTCAGTACTTTGTATCAGGTGGCCAAAGTATTGGAGTTTCAGCTTCAGCATCAGTCCTTCCAATGAATATTCAAGGTTGATTTCCTTTAGTATTGACTGGTTTGGTCTCCTTGCTGTCCAAGGCTTCTCTCTCCCTCTCCTTGCTGTCCAAGGGACACTCAAGAGTCTGCTCCAACACCACAGTTCAAAAGCGTTAATTCATCAGTGCTCAACCTTCTTTATGGTCCACCTCTCACATCCATACATGACTACTGTAAAAACCATAGCTTTGACTAGATGGACCTTCGTTGGCATACTAATGTGTCTGTTTTTTAATAGGCTCTCTAGGTTTGTCATAGCTTTTCTTCCAAGAAGCAAGTGTTTTTTCATTTCATGACTACAATCACCATCTGCAGTGGTTTTGGAGCCCAAGAAAAAGAGGCCCAGAGATTGATAAAAAATAGATAGATAGAGATACTACTGTTTCCCTTTCTTGCATTTCTCCATTCTTTCATACTTACCTGAGAGGCATTCTATTGACCAGAAGAACTGGGGGCCTCCTCTCTGCAGATCTTGCAGTTGCCTGCAGGTGTATGTGACAGTCCTGAAACAGCTAATGTGGAGAAAGGCAGCAGGCAGAAACCCATTGGAGCAGAGACCACTTGAGCCGTAACTGTCATATGCTCATATACATCTGAATCCTTTCAGTTCCGTTCAGTTCAGTTGCTCAGTCCTGTCCGACTCTTTGCGACACCATAGACTGCAGCGTGCCAGGCCTCCCTGTCAATCACCAACTACCAGAATTTACTCAAACTTATGTCCACTGAGTCGATGATACCATCCAACCATCTCATCCTCTGTCATCCCCTTCTCCTCCCACCTTCAATCTTTCCCAGCATGAGGGTCTTTTCAAATGAGTCAGTCCTTCACATCAGGTGGCCAAAGTATGGGAGTTTCAGCATCAGTCCTTCCAATGAATATTCAGGACTGATTTCCTTTAGGATGGACTGGCTGAATCTTCTTGCTGTCCGAGGGACTCTTAAGAGTCTTCTCCAACACCACATTTCAAAAGCATTAATTCTTCAGCACTCAGCTTTCTTTATAGTCCAACTCTCACATCCATACATGACTACTGGAAAATCCATAGCCTTGACTAGATGGGCCTTTGTTGGCAAGGTAATGTCTCTGTTTTTTAATCAGCTGTCTAGGTTGGTCATAACTTTTCTTCCAAGGAGCAAGTGTCTTTTAATTTCATGGCTACAGTCAACATCTGCAGTGATTTTGGAGCCCCCCAAAATAAAGTCTGTCACTGTTTCCACTATTTCCCCATTTATTTGCCATGAAGTATGGGACCAGATGCCATGAAAGTATGAGACCAGATGCAGTGATCTTCATTTTCTGAACGTTGAGCTTTAAGCCAACGTTTTCACTCTCTTCTTTCACTTTCATCAAGAGGCTTTTTAGTTCTTCGCTTTCTGCCATAAGGGTGATGTTATCTGCATATCTGAGGTTATTGATATTTCTCCCAGCAATCTTGAGTCCAGCTTGTGCTTCATCCAGTCCAGCATTTCTCATGATATACTCTGCATATAAATTAAATAAGCAGGGTGACAATGTGCAGCCTTGACACACTCCTTTTCCTATTTGGAAGCAGTCTATTATTCTGTGTTCAGTTCTAACTGTTGCTCTTGACCTGCATACAGATTTCTCAAAAGGCAGGTCAGGTGGTCTGGTATTCCCATTTCTTTAAGAATTTTCCACAGTTTGTTGAGATACACACAGTCAAAGGCTTTAGTGTAGTCAATAAAACAGAAGTAGGTATTTTTCTGTAAATCTCGCTTTTTCAGTGATCCAACAGATGTTGACAATTTGATCTCTGGTTCCTCTGCCTTTTATAAATCCAGCTTGAACATCTGAAAGTTCACGGTTCATGTACTGTTGAAGCCTGGCATTACTTTGTTTAATTTTGAGTATTACTTTGCTAGAGTGTGAGATGAGTGCAATTGTGTGATAGTTTGAGCATTCTTTGGCATTGCCTTTCTTTTGGATTGGAATGAAAACTGACCTTTTCCAGTCCTGTGGCCACTGCTGAGTTTTCCAAATTTGCTGGCATATTGAGTACAGCACTTTCACAGCATCATCTTTTAGGATTTGAAATAGCTCAACTGGAATTCCATCACCTCCACTATCTTTGTTCATAGTGATGCTTCCTAAGGCCCACTTGACTTCGCATTCCAGGATGTCTGGCTCTAGGTGAGTGATCACACTATCGTGATTATCTGGGTCTTGAAGATCTTTTTCTGTATAGTTCTTCTGTGTATTCTTGGCGTCTCTCCTTAATATCTTCTTCTGTTAGAATCCTTTGGGAGGCTTTAAAATGCAGATTCTGTTTCAATAGGACTGGGGTGGTATGCTGCATAACAAATTATTCCCAACTGAGTGGACTAAGGCAACGTCTGTTATCTTCTAGTTTCTGTGAGTCAGGAATGCAGGTTCTGGCACAGGACCTCTCCTGAGGTTGCACACAAAGTAAAGGCCAGGAGCAGTGCATTCATCTGAAGAACCAACCAGGGCTGCAGAATCTCTTTCCAAGATGCTCACTTATCTGGCTGTTGGCAAGAGACCCGTTTCTTTCAGTGAACTTGTCCACAGGCTCTTTGTGTGTCCTTACAGGGAGAGAGAGAGAGAGAGGGAAGAGAGTACAAACGCCTCTTATGGCCTCATCTCAGAAGTCACACAGTGTCTCTTCTCCATACTCTGTGTAACAGTAGCAAGTTACTAGGTCTAGCCACTCTGAAAAAGAGGCGAATTAAGCTTCACTTTTTGATGGAAGGAGTGTCAAATAGTTTGTGGAGATGGTTTAAAAACTTCACAGGTGGAACCTGTTCCCAGATGATGCAGGTGCTGATCCTTGGACCAGACTTTGAGCAGAAGGTGCTAAAGGACCACCAGTGAGATTTTAGTCTTGTGATGCCTTATTTTTGATACCATATCTACTTTCCAAATAGGTCTTCCCAGATAACTATCTAAATTATTTTATTCATTCTCACTTGTTCTCTCTCATGTTACAAATATCAACCATATCAAACAAATTAATGTCCACAAGAAAACTATATTTTGAGCAAGCAACAAGGGTTAGAGACTGGAGTTTTGTCAGACACTCCTCACCTTGATTAGAATAAAGATGAGAAAGAGCCTCCCTTCAATTTTCTTCAGGAACTTTAATGTGGTTCTCTCCCTTCTGCAACACATGGGTCTGACTTCCACCCACTAAAGCTCCAGCTGCCCATGTCTACACCTATACACAACATAGTGTCTCCCCACAGAGTTCCTATTCTTTGAGCTGTTTTTATTCTCTCATCAAACACAATGGTTTCTTCTATTTTAAATATGGTAGCATTAATTCTCTTGAGATTTCTTTTACATGTTAAACGTTATTATTCCTGACACCACCCCTTGTCAGATGTAGTGACGATAATTCCATGTAATATTAACCTTAAAAGGCATTCTTTTAGTTCTATATTTTATCATATTATTTCTTGAAACAATTTTACTAAACTCTTTGCTATGTAGTACAACACAAGGATTGAGATATTCTGTTTAGTTAATAATGAGGAAACTAAAAAGATATATGAACCATGGATTATTTTTCCAGAAAGACTGAGGGAACATGGCATTGTAGCTCAGATGGTAAAGAATCCGCCTACAATGCAGGAGGTCCTGGTTCAATCCCTGGATTGGGAAGATCCCCTGGAGCAGGAAATGGCAACCCACCCCAGTATTTTGCCTGGAGAATTCCATGGACAGGGGAGCCTGGCAAGAGGCAGGTTAGAGTCCATGGGGTCACAAAGAATCAGACCCAACTGAGCGACTTTCACTACTACTACTACTACTAGAAAGATTGAGCTATAATAAAATTAATATAACAAACACAAATTTACTAGACATAATTTATGTGAATATTCAGATAGCACTTCAGTATCCCCAGTCATAATTTTGAATACACAGTGCCAGTCTTAGGAACAGTTATGGAATAGGCAATTAGATGCCAAGAAAGCCCTCTGCCCTTCCCATCAAATAGAATATATATTTTTAAATTATTTGCTAATGATATATATATTATATGTATATATATTCTGTTGATTCCTATCATTTCATCATTAGCAGTTTTTTCCTTTGCATTCAACATTACCCTTCCCCTGTGTCCTCTTTTAAAATAAAAAAATGTTTCTGGGGGAGGTAGGAGGAATCACACATGAAGTATCTTAAACTTTCATGTGTATTTCTCTAAATCACACTTCTCTGGTGATAGGCAGAGGGAGATGGGGCAGAAGAGATAAGTGAAGGGGAGAAGGTGAAAAGAGAGAGGAAGGTCAGAGTAACATCAGAGCGGAGTGAGTTCTTCTGCTTTGCTGTGTGATAATTTGTCTTTATTCAGTCTTCAGTGACCAAGGTCTGACAGAGTATGAGGTGCCTGTAAAAGTATCCTTCTGCTTAAGAGAATTTCAGATTGACCTGTGCTTCCTATCTGGTGCATCAGCGGCAAAGAGCCCTTCTTGATTTTGTGCTGGGAGATTGAGATATTCCTCCTGAGTATATAATAATGATATGAGACTTTGTACTGTTCAGGACAGAATCTAAAATTCAAATATATAATCTGAAGTGCATTTTTATGTCCCTCTTACCAACCTCCTCATTGCTCATACAAAGCTGAGTGGTCTTTAAAAGAGCCTATGTATTTTTCCCTCATTTCCTAGGAGTTGGTGCATCAGAAACTGTCAAGAAATTGATGAGCCTTCAGGTCTACTAATTCATTCCTTGGAAGTTAGACAAATGTGCCCTCATTCTACGAGATGCAATTTGAAGTTTCTAGTCCAGTCTTGCCACTTAAAATAATACTGTTCCTTGCCTTTTTTGCCTCTAGGAAAGCTGTGCAAGTAACTGGATTTATGTCTTTTAACACAGGGCTTGTTGTTCAGTATTCAAATGACAATGGGATACTCTGGCATTTGCTTCGAGAGTTGGACTTCATGTCATTTCTGGAACCACAGATCATTTCCATCGACCTTCCACGAGAGGCAAAGACACCTGCTACAGCTTTTCGATGGTGGCAGCCCCAACATGGCAAGTTACTGCTCACCCCGACTTTCCTGGTAGCATTTAATCATCCAGTTAAAGCCACTTCATATTGTGTGCTTTTTAATTTGCTGTCAGTTTCTAGATAATTTGTTTTAAAACCACAATCATAAAGATATTCATATTGCTATATAATGAACCTCCTGTAACTGCTTTTATTCATCTGATTTCAGGGAAGCATTCAGCCCAGTGGGCCTTGGATGATGTCCTTATAGGAATGAATGACAGCTCTCAAACTGGATTTCAGGATAAATTTGATGGCTCTTTAGATCTGCAAGCCAACTGGTATCGAATCCAAGGAGGTCAAGTTGACATTGACTGTCTCTCTATGGATACTGCTCTGATATTCGCTGAAAACATAGGTATACATTTTCACTTGATAAAGGGAGAATATTTAATTAACTAGAGGACTAAATTAACTAAAGCCCAAAAGGAGATTCTCTAATGCAAAACCATGTGCATGACTGCCTGTGCTGAGGGAGGCAGTTGGAAATAACAAGTTGTTTCGTCTTCTAGTGTGACTTGGTGAACCCAATGACAGTTTTTGCAGGGACTGTCTTTCATGGCATGCATAATATGACCAACGTTTCTTAAAAGTGAGGCAAAATGTCTGTCTGAGAACATTCCCATGTTTTAGAATCTGCAGAATTAGAATTTGCAGACTCTCTGTTAGCCTGTCTCAAGGTGGTAAGACTTTTCAAGTTAGCAGCCGTCCATATTTCTGAGTCTGTGCTAACTAGGTAAAAAAAAGTCAGTGTGAGATAAAAAGTCAAAGCACATGTGAGACACTATAGATAAGATATGATTTTTGTTTACTACTGAAAGCATGACAAGCAGAAACACCCAATAAGAAAGAGAGTACAATTATGTGCTACCATTAAACTTTTCCTTTTTCATAGGAAAACCTCGTTACGCTGAGACCTGGGACTTCCATGTGTCAGCATCAACTTTCTTGCAGTTTGAAATGAGCATGGGCTGTAGCAAGCCCTTCAGCGACTCCCACAGTGTACAGCTCCAGTATTCTCTGAACAATGGCAGGGACTGGCATCTTGTCACTGAAGAATGTGTTCCTCCAACCATTGGCTGTCTGCACTACACAGAAAGTTCAATTTACACCTCCGAGAGATTCCAGAATTGGAAGCGGATCACTGTCTACCTTCCACTCTCCACCATGTGAGAATTGTCATTTGGCTACATGTCAGAACTTCAGGTTTCTGTCACCTAATTGGAAAATAACTGTGATGCCACTTGGAAATTCTATTACTCTTTCATGAGGATTATGCATGGAACATACTGGGGGGAGAAAAAGTTATAGGGGCTTGGGTAATACTTTTTAAATGTGGTTAGGAGTTCCAGGAGATTTATGAGGCTGAACTTTGCTTCTTCAGCAACCTGAAGGCTGCCCAACAGATTCAGGTTTTAAATTGTAAAAATAAACATCTACCCAATAACCAGAGTGATACTTATCCACATGAAGCAGTTGGTAAAATCATTAAATGTGGAAGAGTGTCCTTAGTTGTTGTTGGCTTTTCTTTTTTAATCTCAACACCACAATAAGAGTAAAGGTTCATTCTTTTGAAATGCTCATATCATTTTACATCTTTCTTCCCCTCCGCAGGATCTCAGATTACATTCAGCCCTACCTTATATTAGGGCTTATAGCAGGCTCCCACTTCTGTGGTTTAGGTGTTGGATAGTGAAGGATCTTTCTAGGAACTAATGTTACTGTGGTGGGTGAGTTTGTGCCATACTGGGGCTGCTCTCCCCAGATCCCTACATCTTCCTTCCACTGCCCTGCTCTGAATTGTAGGCAGATTGGCCTCTGCCAGCTGCATTTGCCAGTTGCATATGTTTTCTGGCTTCCTGGTAGGTTTAGGGAGTAACAGATAATGGCAAGAAAGTAGAGGGTGGAAATAAAGTTAAACCAGGGTATTCCTCCCCCCTCCTTCTCTATCTCAAGTACATCTTGGCCAAGTTCAGCAACTCCAGCTCCACCATGGTGTCCCTCCAGGTGACATGCAGCACCTCCTCCTGTATCTCTCCATCTTTGGACTTGCAGTGGCTTCCTGACTTTCCTAAACTCTTATTTCCTCACTGATGCTGCCACTCACTATGCATCCAGTACTTTGTAAATTCTCTCCATTAAATACTTATGGTGGTTTCCATTTTCCTGGTTCCATTTTGATTCAGAGATGTGCAAACAAGTGGCAGGAAAAAAAAAAAAACACAGGAAATCAATGTGTTTCAGTATTTAACCTGAAACAGTTTCCTGCAGACCCCAGAGCTTTAAAGAATGCTCACTTGTAGCTCATTTATTCATTCTATTTTTATTCAACAAACATTTATTGAATATCTCTGCCTGCAATGCAAGAGACACAAGAGACCTTGGTTCAATCCCTGGGTTGAGAAGATTCCCTGGAGAAGGAAATGGCAACCCACTCCAGTATTCTTGCTTGGAAAATCCCATGGACAGAGGACCCTGGCAGGCTAGAGTCCATGGGGCTGCAAAAGAGACAGACACAACTTAGCTACTAAACAACAACATTATGTGTTAGATCTCTGGTACAAAATGAATAAGGTGATGCCTGGATCCAAGTATATGATTTAGGATAACAGGTATCTAAGCAGTTGTTTATGCTGTAAAATACTAACAGTGACAAAACCCAGGGATATTATTGAAACAAAGGGGGATACTACCCAACTCAGTTCGGGGATATTGAATGGAGCTTTCTGCAAAAACTGATGTCTGAGTTGAGTCTGAATTAGTGAATAAAGCTTATCTGATTGAAGAGAGCCTGTGGGAGGTCATATGTGCTGTTGTAAGCCAAAAAAAAATCCCAGAGACCAGAAGAAACATGAGTTGATGGGAAAACTCAAGGACTCGATGCTATTAGAGTACAATTGTGAAGAAATAGGCAAAGATGAAGCAAGAGAAGAGGGCAGATGATGAAGGGGGCATGTGTTTCATATTAGCAGTTTGGCATGTGCAGGGGAACCATTTAAAGTGTGTTAAACTGAGTGGTGACATGATTAGATTTCCGTTTCAGAGCCACCACGCTGGCAGCTGTGTTGCATTGAAGGAGGACTTGTGTAGGGAAAACAATAGCACTTGAAATGTTACTATTGAAATTCCACTTCAAGTTGACTGTGTTTTACATTCCAAATAACTAACACATTTCTGCTGTGCAATCTGTTCCTAAATGAGAGACTGCTACTGCTGTTTGGTAAGGCTGTACATATTTCTGGATAAAGTGGTCTTCTGACAGTATAGCCCAGTTAACAGATTGCAAATAAAAAAAGAAAAAACATGGAGGTGCATCACATCATTCTAGTCCTCACCTTTATGGGAGCCAAGCCCTTAGGAACCAAAATAGTGGCAGAAGTTGGATGAGACTTCCATTTACTACCCAGAAACCTTAGGGACAGTAGAACAGAGACTTCATGGCAAGAACTTTGAAAGATTCCAACTTATCCTCATGTTTATCATCCTCAGTCTCTTTTCCAGTACTGAGAAGTTATAAAACCCTGAAAGCGAAAACTAATATTCTGCATAGAGTTAAAACACAGAATAAGTTGATAGTTCAAACTAACTTTTCCAAGTCACATGTGTTCAGAGGCTCTTATATGAAAGAAATGGTGAAATATTTTAAAAGTGTATTTTCTACTCTCCTGTTTTGGGGTCAAGAGTAAACAACATCCAAAATTTGGTATAAAACAAAGTGTCTCAAATAAGAGAAAACTGGAACCCTGAGGAAGACACTTTTAAAATGAAAGAATTAAATATTTTGTTTTTGAAGGTTGCCACTCAAACCAAGTACGATTTGTTTGTTTTCTGTGTTGTTTTGTTTCTCTTAGATCGCCCAGGACCCGGTTCAGATGGATCCAAGCCAACTACACTGTGGGGGCTGACTCCTGGGCTATTGATAATGTCGTGCTGGCTTCAGGGTGTCCTTGGATGTGCTCAGGACGAGGGATTTGTGATGCTGGACGCTGTGTGTAAGTTAATGAAATTGGCAGTTTCTTTTTTTGTAATGCAAAAAGAAAGATAGTATCTTGATCTCATGACATATAATGCCTTTTCTCCACTCATTTTTTTCCTTAGGTGTGACCGGGGCTTTGGTGGAGCCTACTGTGTTCCTGTTATTCCTCTACCCTCGATTCTTAAAGATGATTTCAATGGGAACTTACATCCCGACCTTTGGCCTGAAGTGTATGGTGCAGAGAGGGGGAATCTAAATGGTGAAACCATCAAGTCTGGAACATCGCTCATTTTTAAAGGGGTCAGATAAGATTGTTCACTAGCACTGAAATTCCTGTCTTTTCTCAATGCTCCACATAGATACATTTCTGTTCAGATGATATATTATTGTATATACTGTTACTGTCTTCTAACACATATCATGTTTCCTCTTATATCGACTGAGATCATTTTTTATGATCACTTGGGCATTAAACCGGAGAAGGCAATAGCAACCCATTCCAGTACTCTTGCCTGGAAAATCCCATGGACAGAGGAGCCTGGTAGGCTGCAGTCCATGGGGTCGGTAGGAGTTAGACATGACTGAGCAACTTCCCTTTCACTTTTCACTTTCATGCATTGGAGAAGGAAATGGCAACCCACTCCAGTGTTCTTGCCTGGAGAATCCCAAGGACGGTGGAGCTTGGTGGGCTGTCGTCTATGGGGTCACACAGAGTCGGACACGACTGAAGTGACTTAGCAGCAGCAGCAGCAGGGCATTAAACTCTTCCCTTGCTTTGGTAATCAGACCTTCCTTACATTCTGCTGGAATTAACATATGTAAAAATTATATATACACTATTTCTAGAATCTTGGCTTCTAGAATGTAACATTTTGTGTGTTTTCAGATATTTAACTTGAAATATTTTTCTAAGTGACATTATGGAAGATCTTTGCTTTTTATTTCCATTTTCTTTCTTTTCCTCCTGCCAATACAAACATTTGGTGACTCTAAGACAACCAAACATTTAAGTCAAGTTAAATAGCTTTCTCAAACATCATTAGTGTATTTTTTGATTTCAACCTAAATGTTGGTTAGACGGTTATTAAGCAGTTATGTGAATCTGTGCTGAGCTGGCACATCTTCGCATGTGAATACGTGCTATATCCTGCCCCTCTCAGCTGGGGCAATTGGCTAATCTAGGTGTGCAAATGAAATCTGTAACAAAAATCCACATGGGTCTCTGTACAACCTTGATGATTAGCACCTGATGCTTAGAAAACCAGACACCCTGGAAGTTTTTCAATTATAGTTAATAGATGCTGGCTATCATTCTTGTTTGAGTCCAGAATTCTTCTCAAGTTTTTAGATGAGATAGAAAAAACACTTTAGGCGTCAGGGAGATTTACAAGTCCCTAGGAGCAGTAAGTGACTGAAGAAATTGGGGTAGGACATTTCAGGATAGAGACTGCTGTTTTGATTGTGTGCATTTTAATTCTTGTCTGAGGCTTTAGCTCTCTTTACCACTATCTATTTGAAGCAATGACAAGACCACAAAAGATAAATCCTGTGATTCAAGTATCTCTACCTGATAAAATTTTAAGCAGTAAATTAACCTGGTCTCTAGATCCTATGAACAAGGGAAACATATAGTCTTTTATATTAGTATTAAATATTTTCTCTTCAGCCGTCCAAATGCAAGGGCAGCCAAGCATTATGTGTGTTGGACATATCCTATCTATCAGTCCTGCAAGATGCAAAGAAGGCTCAACATAGGCCATTCAGTAGGTTGTAGTTTGACCTAGAAAGGCATTCTTTTGTGACAAAGGAAACGATAGTTTCTTTTCAATGTTTATAGATTCAGGAGTGCTATCTGCTATTAAAATAGCTTTACATTTAGCACAGATGGGTTACTGAACCTGGAAGAGGATCAGAAAAGAAGCATCTGTATGAGCTGAAATATATGTAGAAGCAGGCAATACAGTTCCACTGGGCAATTTTCCATATCAAGTAATTAACTAAATAAAATTTTAGATGTGAAAGAAAGATGCCTTCATATTTCAGATCATGCTGACTGTCAACAAAATTGCTCCTACAAGATACATGGGAGCAAGTTTATACTCACATTCTATAATCAAGGGTGAAGAGTAATCATATTCCTTTATCTTGATGTTGTCAAGGGATATTTATGAACTGTATCTGTTAACTACCCACCTCGAAGCTTTTTCATTGTAAGATGAAGTGACTTTTCCCATGGCCTTAACTTCTATATGGCACCAAGCTATGAAAATATCCAAGGCCTTAAGCTGATAAGTGTATGAGGAAAAGGGTAAATACTTCAAGACATGAAGGATAGGCAATGACCAAGCATTATGGACTGAGCAGGGCAGTGAATTATTAAGATAAAAGAAAAATAAGAGTGGAAATATAAGGCTTTTACACAACCACCTTCAATCCTGAAAGTTTGAATCTATGCTTTGTATAAATGCAGTTGCTTTTTCATTATGATATCAAATAATTCTCAAATTCTGAATTTAGCATTATCTAGATATCTCTCCCCAAACCAAAAGATGATTTAATAAACAAAACACTGATATTTTATAAAGGATGGAGGATAAGTTTCAGAATCTGACATATCTGAGTTTGAATTCTACTATCATCACTTTTGCAATCTTGAGCAAGTTACTGATCTCAGATTTTCCGTTTCCTTATGTGCAACAGGAAGATAATAATGTTTCCCTTATGAGTGATAGGTATAAAACAATAGGGTTCTTTTAGAACCCAGAATGTTGTGGGCACTCAATATGTGGTTGCTCTATAACAGAGAAGCCCATTACAAAATTAGTCTTATTTAAAATTTTTCAGCTATTGAAGAATGTATTATATAATAAATATTAAGAAGAGGAAGAATTTGCTTCCTCTACATTAAATTCTACTTGGTATCTGTTAGCTGATAATTAAGAAGCCAGTAGACAGTATAGTGTCCACTCAGTATTGGCCAGCCCTGTACCACCAAAGAGCCACGTCATTCAGAGTCATACTTGAGAAACTGAAAGGCCTGTTAGTACCTAGGATATTTGCATAGCGAAATTCTGTTTTACTGGGCTGTCACTGCAATCCTGCATACATGGAGAAAACAAGCTGTGGAGCTGTCAATCCCAGACAACCAGAAATAGTTAATTAGCAGGAAAATTACTAAAGCCAGTGTGATCACTTTCCGCCTTCGTTGGCTTCTCTGCATGAGCGCTTCCAGCCTGGGCTTAGGGACCTGCTTAGTTACGCCTTATTTAACTTGACCAACTGGAGGGTGTTGTGTCAGCCTGAATGAGAGCCTCCTGGGGCCGTCAGAGCACGCAAAGGAGTAAGTTCCTAAGACTCTTTGGAACCCTGAAAAAGTTACCTATTAGCTCCTAGCTTCCAGCAGGAGCTGGCACATTTTCCGTCTGTTTCCTCTTTACTCCTCTCACAACATGCTGTGATCAAAGGAGGCTGTTTTTTAAAAAGGCTTATAGATATATAATGGTATCATTTTTGCACTGCTTTCTATAAAAGTCACAGCAAAGTGTGACTTAAAGTTGAGCCAATGAAATGTTTTTATTCAAGCATAGGGAATGAAAGCCATTAAAAGGGGAAATGATCAATTTTTCCTGGACCAAGTATTGTCTCTTGATCATTATGCATCTATTATTTAGCTAATATAAGTTAGACATATAAAATCAAAGGAAAAATACTCTCACAAGTAAAGTAAGCTTGCTTAACATGTGTGTTTTTTGTTTGCAGGAAGGACTACGGATGCTCATTTCAAGAGATCTAGACTGTACCAATACGATGTATGTCCAGTTCTCACTTCGATTTATAGCAAAAAGTAAGTCATTTCTGTGGGTATGAATTCACTATTTCCCTTCAAGCAAATTTCCCCATGCATGATTCCTCCTCCACAAAGAAATAACAGATTTTAGGCCCATAAATTTTGTTCTATGGGAGAGCCAACATAAATTTGAGTGCATAAGTGTTTGCAAATGTTCTTCTATAATATATATTCATTTTAATGTTGGGGTAAGATTACTACTTATTTTATAATGATTTCATACAGAAATAGTAATCATACTAGTCCTCTGCTGGTTAAATTTATCATCACATCCCTGAATCTTTTTTTCACCACTTATTTCTAGCTGAAAGAAATTTAAATTTTAAAAATTTAGCTTTTGGAAACTTGGGATTTTCTTTCACAGATGTAAACCCCTAAAGCCAACTCTGTCATTCTGACCTTTCATATTAAACTAAATAATTTTCCTGACAAATAATGTCATTTGGATATAGGGAATTTTCAAGTAGACTTTTGATAATATCCTGAGATGTAAATGTTTGACCCTTTGTAGAGCTGTGAAGCCTATAGAATCAAAAATTTTTGACATAATATTTCCTAAGTGAAATATAGAAAGATATGTGTTCATATTGAGAAAAAAAGGAGATAGTACTGTGTGAAAAATCCAAGATTTGATGTGTTTTGAGATCTATTTATCCAGAAATTGCAACCCATCATCACTTCAGCTTGCCTCAGAAGCATTTGGACTGTAAAGCATCTATGTGAATGCAAGTCAGGTTATGCATTGATGCAAAAAAAAAAAAAAAGTCTAAGATTGTACACTATTCCCGTTTTTATCACAATGTGTTTATGCCTGTGTTTTCTTCTTTCTAGGTACCCCAGAGAGGTCTCATTCAATTCTATTGCAATTCTCCATCAATGGGGGAATCACCTGGCATCTGATGGATGAATTTTACTTCCCTCAAACTACCAACATACTTTTCATTAATGTTCCCTTGCCATACACTGCCCAAACCAACGCTACGAGATTCAGACTCTGGCAACCTTATAATAATGGTAAAAATGCTTAAGTTCTCGTGTGGTCAAAACTGACTGTGGCATGTTAACGTGCTTTCACCTAAGGTGTGGAGGAAGTGTTTGTCAGCTAAGTGAGTTCGCTGTTGATAGCACATTTTGCATGCTTCACTTTTGAGGCGTTTCAAGGAATATTTAGCTTTATATATCTCTACCTTCATATTTGACTATATATTATCTTCGTGTTTGATTCCTATGCAAATATAGCTAAATCCTGTCATAGAGCTATGCTTTTTAAAAAATAATCCAGCTCTACCATTAGGTACTCATCAGTTGTAACTACATTTTTTACTGAATTCATTTAGGAATACATAGTTCTGAGTGCGGCACTTCATTAATGAGACAGAACAATGTTAGAGCAAAATGCCATGACAAAGAGGAACTGACACCAAGCAGATAGTGCCTGAGATAAAATATTCTGTCATATACACTTGACTCAGTGATAAGTTAAAGTGAATGTATAATTTAACAGCATTTTCAAATGCTTATAGAAAACAATTTTACAGGTTTGTAATGTTTTATTGCTTCCTGTATTTCTATTAACTGCTTTTTATAAAGAACCAGACTCTACCAAACTGTACTTTAATGGCCTAGGTAAGCACAGAGATATTATATTAAGAGAATTCTTTGCAAAGGTAACACAGAAGTGAATAAGAAAAATGTACTGCCATCTCTAAAACTTAACCTGAATGTTTCCTTTATAACCAGTAAGTAAAAAATAAAATGATTGTAACTTATTGTGAACAGAGAAAATAATCTTGTATAATCGCTCAGTCCAAAAATGCAGCCTGTTTCACAGTCCAGAGGACAGTTGTCTTCATATTATGTTTGGAATGGTTACCAATTTTTCTTCATTTCTTTCACCAATTGCTTCCAAAACAAGAAAAGGGAAGAAAGCTACTGGGATTAGAACAATGACAGGATTAGAGAGGGAAAGGCACATGTGACTTCATTTAAATCATCAGATTGTTTTTGTAGGCTTCTATTTATAGATCCTTTTATATATTTTACAAGAAATCTACTAAAAGTAGGAATCAGTGAAGAAGCAACCTTGGGGAACCTTGTTGTTTCTGCTTGGCATGGTCTTATCACCTCGTTTCCAGTTCAATCCAAGCAGTGTTTTGTAAAAGCACTGAGCTTGCCCTTCTTATCTACTCAGTAATATCTTCCTTGGGCTTCTCAGGTGGCTCAGTGGTAAAGAATCTACCTGTAATGCAGGAGACCCAGGTTTGATCTCTGGATTGGGAAGATCCCCTGGAGAAGGAAATGGCAACCCACCCCAGTATTTTTGCCTGGAAAATCCCATGGACAGAGAAGCCTGGTGGGATATAGTTCATGGGGTCACAAAAGAGTTGGACATGACTTAGCAATAAAACAGCAAATATCTTACTTAAACACACTACCTGAGTTGCTGAATCAAATTCTATGACAGCCTAAAGAGTGGTTTTCTTAATTTTCTGTGTGTTCCCATATAGCTCCAACTGGGGAAAAATAAAGCAACATATAACAGAAAGTTTTCTTCTGTGTAGTTTTTAATAATTAAATAAAGCTGCACAACAAGCCAGTGTTGTAATGGCCATGGTCCTTAAGCCTAAAGGAAACATGACTCTAAGTCATGATTTGACTCTAAAATATCCTCCTTCTGCTGTTGCTAAGTTGTTTCAGTCATGTCTGACCCTGTGCGACCCCATAGGTGGCAGCCCACCAGGCTCCCCCATCCCTGGGATTCTCCAGGCAAGAACACTGGAGTGGGCTGCCATTTCTTTCTCCAGTGCAGGAAAGTGAAAAGTGAAAGTGAAGTCACTCAGTGTGTCTAACTCTTAGCAACCCCATGGACTGCAGCCTACCAGGCTCCTCTGTCCATGGGATTTTCCAGGCAAGAGTACTGGAGTGGGTTGCCATTGACTTCTCCACTAAAATATCCTGGGTTGCTCCATAAATAAACTAGTTAGTGTAACTCATTTATAAATCCACAGGCTGACCATCCATCCTCATAGATTCAGGCATGTTACAGATTCCCCTAAACCATGAAGGCATGACTCAAAGCCCTCTCTTGCTGCTGGAGGGCCCATGGTACCATAGCGCTGCTGTAACAGGAAAGGAAGCAAACTCTTACCAGTCTTCTGAAATTAGTGAGGTTCTTTCATGCAGTGTCAACTTAAAAGGATTGAAAGCATAATTTTTTCCACACTTTAATCTGATAACACAGTATTGTATAGTTTGTGCTTCTTTGTCTAGAAGGCATATGTTTAAACCAATAGTTACTGAGTTCCCTCTGTCCTTTCTTCCTTTGAGCAAAAATGTTCATCCAGTTTTCACCTTTGAAAAACTTGCTTTATCCAAAAATGCCATAGGTAAGAAAGAAGAAATCTGGATTGTTGATGACTTCATCATAGATGGAAATAATTTAAATAACCCCGTGATGCTTCTGGATACTTTTGACTTTGGGCCCAGAGAAGACAATTGGTTTTTCTATCCTGGTGGTAACATTGGTCTTTATTGCCCATATTCTTCCAAAGGAGCACCGTAAGTATTTAATTGAAAAGTTAAAAATAAAGCCACGGCTCTACAGAGATCACAATGAGCTTTTGCCTAAATGGATTCCTTGTTGTTTTCTTATATAACAGTGAGGAAGATTCAGCTATGGTGTTTGTTTCCAATGAAGTTGGTGAGCATTCCATTACTACTCGTGACCTGAATGTGAATGAGAACACCATCATACAATTTGAGGTACTTGACTTTGTTCTATTAGTAATGCTTTAAATTTTATCTTGAACAAAAGCTAGGAAAGAGAAGGAAAATCTCAGATGATTTCATGCATTATGACTTTCCATTTTTGTACAAGGACAAAAGAGGTTTTATATCATAATTCATTTTTATTAGTAGAATGTATTATCCTACTAAAGTTTATTTCTGAATTTTTAGTCCTTTATTTATGACATAATTTCCTCACCTACTACAATGAGAAATTGTCAAAATAAATTATTTCAAACATTATAAAAATGAAAAGGAATATACTATTCTAGTGCTATTTTCACAATTTTTATGTGTTACTTAAGAGCCAGGTTAGTGTGATTATAGTCTATACCAGGCCAGCACTTTTGTTTAATATTTATCATGATGTCATGAATTTTACAGATAAAATAATACTTACTATTTTTTTTAATTTTTGTATATTTCATTACTCTTTATGGACTCCTTTTATTTTTCAAGACAGAAATTTAAAATGTATGGAAGAAAAGCTTTTATATATTTTAAAAACTTAGATAAAATCAGCAGAACCAAAGATACATTGTGCTAAGGTTCAATAGTCTTAACTTCTGAAGATACTTGTTTCATGGTTGAAACCTGTACTAATCATTGGACAGGCTTAAATTAGTGCCTAATTGTGTCAACAAAATTTTTAATATTTGCTAGATTAATTGTATCCTCTAAATTAGAGTTGTTTCTTTCATCTTAAAATCAGAGACCAAATGATGCCTTAGTGGAGAAATTATTCTCTATTTTAAGCTTTCTATTATATTTTCTAATTTTTAAGTTACTTATATAACCTTCTCTTATATTTTCTATTATTTATGCTGTAAATGTTAATAAAAAGTAATACCTGTGGCCCTTTCAAGAGTTCTGTTATCAAAAGAATCTAGGTAGAAACAAATCCCTATAGCTGAAAAGTTTACTCATCAGAATAGTTTACCCATCAAAAGAAAAGAGGAGTAACTTCAACAAGAACAAAAATTATAGAAATATATCCAGTTGCTATGACAGCAAGAAAAATGTTAATCCCAGTTGGAAGAGGGAAATTTTTTTCATGAATCACCAGCATTTGTATAAGTTTTAGTTTAATTCACTTGAAAGCGCGAAAAAGGAATGAAGTGATTGTTTCCCTCATGTTTAAAAAGTCCTTTCTGAGAATGTTCTCACTGTGCCAGGGAAATGGTGACAACAATTTTATTTCATTCTGTTTTAATATTGAAAACATACTGAAGATTCTCCATGTGCAAAACAGAATTGTTTGAAGGTGTCACAAGATGAAAAATAGAAGATCTTCCCATCCAGCAGCCTGAAAAAAAGCTAATGGTTAAGATTAGAGAAACAATCTTTTCACTACAGTTTGTATGGCTTGGCAGTGAATGTGGGCTAAAGGTAAATTTTGGAATTCCATGCCAGTCTCTGCCTTATTCACTTCCTAGCTTTTTATAAAAATGAGGGAAAATAAATTTTTCATGAGGCCCTTTGAGGTTCTTTATGAAAAAGTATTATTTAAAGGTAATATGCAATATTACTCAGGCAAAACAGAATTTCATGGTGTTAAATATTTCAGCAAGACAGTTCCCAGGAAAATGGACCCTCGAGAAAATAATGAAGTGGTGAATCATTTCAAGGCTTGTTGCTCTGAGGTAATTTGTACCATTTTTTTCTTCATCAAGATCAATGTCGGATGCTCAACTGATAGCTCCTCTGCTGATCCGGTCAGACTGGAATTTTCCAGGGACTTCGGGGCAACCTGGCACCTGCTGCTCCCCCTCTGCTACCACAGCAGTGGCCACGTCAGCTCCTTGTGCTCCACTGAGCACCACCCAAGCAGCACCTATTATGCGGGGACCACCCAGGGCTGGAGGAGGGAGGTCGTGCACTTCGGGAAGCTGCACCTTTGTGGGTAAGGACCTGCTGCTTCCAGCTATGTTTTTCTCATTTCACAGTTTTCTTCATGATCTCATGGTTGACTTGCCACTTTATCAGGGAAATGTCCACCTTACGTTTCTTCCTCAGTTCTCCACTGAAAGCAGATCAGTGAATGTTTAAAACATAGGACATTGAGCTGACATACTGCTAATTCATGGTTTGAGTGTGTGTGTGTGCTCAGTTCTGTCCAACTCTTTGTGACTACATGGACTATAGCCCTCCAAAATCCTCTGTCCATGGAATTTTCTGGGCAAGAATACTGGGGTAAGTTGCCATTTCCTACTCCAGGGATCCTCCTAACCCAGGGATCAAACCCACGTCTCCTGTGTCTCTTGCATTGGCAGGTGGATTCTTTTACCACTGAGCCTCCTGGGAAGCTAAAGAACATTTGGCTTGAAGATAGATTTAAAAGAGCACACCATAGGCAGCACCCTGTCCTGAGGTTCATATCTACATGGGTCTTTATTAGATCAATTAAGAAGCAACAGAAATATAGTTTTTCCCCAGTATTATAATTTGTCCCCCACCTCACAATTTAAATGCAGTTAGTTTTACTTTCAAATATCTACTTATATCTTTTGTTCAAGGAGAAGGCACATATGAAGGGTGGAAGCCTGCAGAATATTCCAAGTGTTTCATTAAAAAAAATATATATATATATATGTATGCTAAGTCGCTTCAGTCGTGTCCGACCCTGTGCGACCCCATAGACGGCGGCCCACCAGGCTCCCCCATTCCTAGGATTCTCCAGGCAAGAACACTGGAGTGGGTTGCCATTTCCTTCTCCAATGCATGAACGTGAAAAGTGAAAGGGAAGTCGCTCAGTCATGTCCGACTCCTAGCGACCCCATGGACTGCAGCCCACCAGGCTCCTCTGCCCATGGGATTTTCCAGGCAAGAGTACCAGAGTGGGTTGCCATTGCCTTCTCCGTATATATATGTGTGTGTATATATATACATATAAGTATATGTACACATATACTTATATAAGTATATACTTATATATATATATACACTTATATACATATACATATACATGTACACATATACACAACCAGAAAGCTGTATATATACATACACACACATAAGCACTCTACAGATGTGTGTGTGTGTGTGTGTGTGTGTGTGTGTGTATATACACATAAGCACTCTCCATATATGTATAAGCACTCTTCCTGGAGAAGAAAATGGCAACCCACTCCAGTGTTCTTGCCTAGAGAATCCCAGGGACTGGGGAGCCTGATGGGCCACCATCTATGGGGTTGCACAGGGTCGGACACAACTGAAGTGACTTAGCAGCAGCAGCAAGCACTCTTCCCCCAGGTATTTCTATCTTTTCAACCTCTCTCAGTATTCTTGTTACATATATATGACTCTTCCATTGAAAAGTTATTTGGAAGTAAAGAACTTCAATCCCAATAAATATGAAATGAAAAGTATAGTTCAAAAAATAAAACTTATAATACAGGTGGACAAAGAGAAAGTCAACAAAGTAGCCTACTTCAGAATTTGTCTTTTCCCTCAGAATAAAGAACTTACTCTTTTGGGTATTTAAAAGAAAAAAGTACTAATATTATACTTTCAAGATGGGGATAGACTTACATTCCCCATGTGAAACTCAGCATAATTAGAAGTCTCAAGTCTTCAAGCGAAACTACTAATACCTAGCACTTTTCCAAAAGGGTGAAAGTGAATCTTCAAAAGTCTTCGTTCTCTTTGAACATAAATCCATTCACTCCTCATGATACCATCAGCAAAATTTTTGTAATTTGATTGCTAAGGGCTCTAATATTTTGTACTATTGAGTATATCATTTATTAATTCTTACTGTTACACCAGGATACTGTTCTAATTATTAGAAAATCTAATTTTTTAAAAAATAAGCATTACCAAATAAAACATCCTCAAGATTCTTTAGAAGTGATAGTCGAGGAAGCAAGGAGAATCTCTGAAGACCATAAGAATAGATAGAGCTGATGACTCAATCAGCACAACCAGAAAGCTGCTATTATGGTGTATGGAGGTGGGGTGTGAACCTGTCTATATAAGAATTAGCAGGGGGAAATAGCTCAGGAAAAAACTTTTACACAAAATCAATTGTGTTATTTAGGATTATATGTTGCAAGAAATATAAAGAGGCTTACCAAAAGCAGTGGAAGAACTTATTAGAAACATGCTAGGAAATCATGGACTCCACTGAGAAAGTGTGAGGACATCAGCAAAAGGAGTTTGTGATCCTTTTTATCATGCTAATAGTAATATCACTCATCAAACTCCAGCTCTCACTTTCTAGAATTCTTAATTCTACATTTCTAGAAAAGAAAATCTGACCAGTCAGCTATGGCCAAAAGACCAAGAGCTGCAACAGAGGGATGGATGCCCAAAGTCCATGTTTATGGGAAGCGCTACTGTTGTTTAGTCGCCAAGTCGTGTCTGACTCTTTTGTGACCCAATGGACTATAGCCCTCCAGCTCCTCGGTCCATGGGATTTCCCAGGCAAGAATATTGGAGTGGATTGTCATTTCCTTCTCCAGGAGATCTTCCCAACCCAGGAGTCAAACCCGTGTCTCCTACATTATATGCAGATTTTTTACCACTGAGCCACCTGGGAAGCCCTTATGGGCAGTGTAGACAGGGAAAAGTGGTTGGATAGCCAATCACTTTAGCACCTGTGACCAATACCATGGTCATTATGGTATTATGAAAAGCTGCAGGTTTTCTTTTTGGTGGACTGTTAATTTCTTCCGATGGCTCAGGTAAGAATTAGGTTAAATAGAAAACAACCATAAAGATAAGGTGAAAGCTATGAGTTTAGATTGTCTTAACAACTGAGACATGCTTCCGAAAGTTCCTACATGAAAATAATCCATTTTAAAGGAGTATGAAATAAGATCACTGCCACACAGAGGCACTGAATGAAGCTCCCTACCCCAGGACAGCGTTCCAGGGTCCCAGGGCCTGCATCACTGCCAGCTGATTTTGCCCACCAGGCTGTGCTTATACATGAGGCATGGTGATATAATTTGAGCAAGAGAAAAGCAGACATCTATATTTTTACCTACTGATATTGGAATTCAGTTTAAAATATGCCTCCTCTAATTATAAAAGGTACAGAACTTAACCATCTTGTTCTTTGTATTCCATGTGATTTTCATTTCTACAAAAAGAAAGTAAATATGTTAAGGAGGCATGCCAGCTCTTACAATGGTATCAACTTACCTTTCAAACTGACTTCAGCAGTTTCTGCAAAGAGAAGAATTTGCTTTAGAAGTGTTCTCTAGTCCTTGTTTCAGGACAACAGTTAGCACTCTTCTTAAAACCCACACGGGCATGAGTTGCTGGAAGGCAAAAGTTAAATTTTCTCCAACTCAGTGAACCATTCCTTGGTTTGTATTCAGCATGGTACATGATAGTGGCACAAGTGCTAGATGCTAAGAAAAATATATTACCCATGTTTAAATTGCCCTTTTATGTGCACTCACAGGACACTAGGTACCAAAAAAACTATACTAAATGTTTCAGGTACAGAAATGGCATTTTTGCCATTTCAAATGTCAATTCACATTTGAAGCGTTAAGTATTGAGCTTCTATCACATTTTATTCACATCACCCTTGTGTCTTTTTCATCTGGAGTCTTTTTGTCTTTGAAACTTCCTAATTGCTTTTGCTTTATACAGTTTCATAATGAGTCAACCAAAACCCCTATTTAATGAAAGCACTGCTGTGTGCTTAAAATTTAAAGTTTACATTTAAAAAACAGATCCTTTGAATACCACTAGCTTGGGAGAACAGACACTGACATTCACTAGGGAGGGTGGCAGTGAGAAATTTTCAAAATAAGATTTCAGCAGATGGGGAACCACAGTGAAACCAGACCCTTCAGTCCATTTATCATAGTGCTTGCAGTTTCTGTGTCAAGACAGGTGAACAATAATAAATATCCAACCAAGGTGGTTCATTTGTATTCAGAACATTTGAATAAATAAGAAGTTCAAAAAAATCCATGTAGGCTTTTGTTCAAAGGAAAACTCCAGCCATTTCCCTCAGCTCAGCAGTCTGAAAAGTTCAAAAGGTAGGAAGTGCTTCTTGCCAAGACTAAACTCTGACAGGTATTAGATAATAAAATTTAATTATGAACTGGCATTTTGGGGGCACCTTAATATAGTTGGAGTCTTGATATGAACAATGAAATTAGGGTTAAAATTATATGTGGGAACTTGACTCTGTCTGCTTTACTACCTACTAAACTTTAGAAGTCTAATAAATGTTTCTGATACTGACTTCTAATTTCTCTGTCTCAAATAAAAGGTTATTCTGAATTTGGTTTCTATATAATTGAAAATTAGACCAATTCATAGGATACTAATATGCATGCACTGGGTTGGAAAGATCCCTTGGAGAAGGAAGTGGCAACCTACTCCAGTATACTTGCCTGGAAAATCCCATGGACAGGGGACCCTAGTGGGCTACAGTCCATAGTGTCACAAAGAGTTGGGAACTACAGAGCAACTAACACTTGTGACTTGTGTCTGTTCAGTTCAGTTCAGTTGCTCAGTCGTGTCCGACTCTGTGCAACTCCATGAATCGCAGCACGCCAGGCCTCCCTGTCCATCACCAACTCCCGGAGTTTACCCAGACTCATGTCCATTGAGTCGGTAATACCATCCAACCAACTCATCCTCTATCATCCCCTTTTCCTCCTGCCCTCAATCTTTCTCAGCATCAGGGTCGTTTCAGATGAGTCAGTTCTTCATATCAGGTGCCCAAAGGACTGGAGTTTCAGCTTCAACATCAGTCTTCCAATGAATACCCAGGACTGATTTCCTTTAGGATGAACTGGTCAGATCTCCTTACAGTCCAAGGGACTCTCAAGAGTCTTCTCCAACACCACAGTTCAAAAGCATCAATTCTTCTGTGCTCAGCTTTCGTTATAGTCCAACTCTCACATCCATACATGACTACTGGAAAAACCATAGCCTTGATTAGATGTACCTTTGTTGGCAAAGTAATGTCTCTGCTTTTTAATATGCTGCCTAGGTTGGTGATAACTTTTCTTGCAAGGAATAAGCATCTTTTAATTTCATGGCTTCAATCACCATCTGCAGTGATTTTGGAGCCCAGAAAAATAAAGTCAGCCACTGTTTCCACTATTTCCCCATCTACTTGTCATGAAGTAATGGGACCGGATGCCATGATCTTAGTTTTCTGAATGTTGAGCTTTAAGCCACCTTTTTCACTCTCCTCTTTCACTTTCATCAAGAGGCTCTTTAGTTCTTCACTTTCTGCTATAAGGGTGGTGTCATCTGCATATCTGAGGTTATTGGTATTTCTCCTAGCAATCTTGATTCCAGTTTGTGCTTCATCCAGCCCAGCGTTTCTTATGATGTACTCTGCGTAAAAGTTAAATAAGCAGGGGGACAATATACAGCCTGGACGTACGCCTTTTCCTATTTGGAACCAGTCCATTGTTCCATGTCCAGTTCTAACTTTTGCTTCCTTACCTGCATACAGGTTTCTCAAGAGGCAGGTCAGGTGGTCTAGTATTCAAGAAAAAGAAATGCAAAAAAGCAAAATGGCTGTCTGGGGAGGCCTTACAAATAGCTGTGAAAAGCAAAGGAGAAAAGGAAAGATATACCCATCTGAATGCAGAGTTCCAAAGAACAGCAAGGAAAGATAAAAAAGCCTTCCTCAGTGATCAATGCAAAGAAATAGGGAAAACAATAGAATGGGAAAGACTAGAGATCTCATCAAGAAAATTAGAGATACCAAGGGAACATTTCATGCAAAGATGGGCTCGATAAAGGACAGAAATGGTATGGACCAAACAGAAGCAGAAGATATTAAGAAGAGGTGGCAAGAATATACAGAAGAACTGTACAAAAAAGATCTTCAAGACCCAGATAATTATGATGGTGTGATCACTCACCAAGAGCCAGACATCCTGGACTGTGAAGTCAAATCGGCCTTAGGAAGCATCACTATGAACAAACCTAGTGGAAGTGATGGAATTCCAGTTGAGTTATTTCACATCCTAAAAGATGATGCTGTGACTGTGCTGCACTCAATATGCCAGCAAATTTGGAAGACTCAGCAGTGGCCACAGTACTGGGAAAGGTCAGTTTTCTTTCCAATCTCTAAGAAAGGCAATGCCAAAGAATGCTCAAACTACCACACAACTGCATTCATCTTACACGCTAGTAAAGTAATGCTCAAAATTCTCCAAGCCAGGCTTCAGCAATACGTGAACCGTGAACTTCCAGATGTTCCAGCTGGTTTTAGAAAAGGCAGAGGAACAGGAGATCGAGTTGCCAACATCTGCTGGATCATGGAAAAAGCAAGAGAGTTCCAGAAAAACATCTATTTCTGCTTTATTGACTATGCCAAAGCCTTTGACTGTGTGGATCACAATAAACTGGGAAATTCTGAAAGAGATGGGAGTGACTTGTGTGACCATCTCTCTATCTAGCTCCTCTGAAAAAAGACTATCTTCTTTGAACTGAGTTTTATAAATAATAAAATATACTCAATTATTAATATTTCTGGCCTACAACCTAAATATGTAGATTATTTCTAAAGAGTTAAATTGTCTTCAGCAATATGATAGGACAATCATCTTACAAGTAAAAAGCAAAATTACCTTTCATTTAAAGAGAAATTAAGAAATGAGAGACATTTAACTAAAAATAAACTTGACTTTGTCATTCATCTCTTTAAAATAATCTTTTGAGGCTCTCTGTTGTCAATAGGACAAAATCCAAAACACCCTAGAGTGGCTGTTAAGGCTTTCCACAAAAAGTGACATTCAGGAAACACTAACTGAGCATCTGCTATGTGTGAGACACCGCACTAGGCACAAAAGAGATTGCAAAAAAGAAACAAATATGGGCATTGGTCTCTAGGAGCTCATAGCCAACAAGGGAAATAGGTGTCCTTTTAAATACTCACAGCTGTGATAGCTATAATAATGGAACTTCCATCAAAATTATGGAAGAGAGAGAAATTAAAGAGCTAGTTATTTACCATATTACCCAGCAAATTTACTACCATCCTATCCAAAAAATTGAAAACAGGTATTCAAGCAAATATTTGTACAGAAATATTCATAAGAGCACTATTCACGGTAGCCAAAAAGTGGAAACAAAAAAATGTCCATCAGTTGATCAATGAATAAATAAGGTGATTTAGCCATACAATGTAATATTATTCAGTCATAAAAAGAATATAATTCTGATACTTGCTATAGCATGGATGAACCCTGAAAACCTATGATAGGGGATTAAAGCCAGACAGTAAAGGTCACATGGTGTATGATTCCATTTATATGTAATATCTAGAATAGGTAAATCCACTGAGACAGGAAATAGCTTAGTGGTTTTCAGGAGCTAGGTGTAGGGGAGAATCAAAAGTGACTGCTAATAAGTGCAGGATTTCCTTAGCGTGAAGAAAATGTCTTGGAACTTGATGGAGGTGATAGCAAGCTAACAATGTGGATGTACTAAACACCACAAAATTGTGCACTTAGTTAATTATTACTTTTATATTATGAGAATTTTAAGTTCATTTTAAAAAGACTAGTTAACAAAGCACGCATGCTAAGTCGCTTCAGTTGTGTCCAACTCTTTGCCAGCCCATGGACAGTAGCCTGCCAGGGTCCTCTGTCCATGGAATTCTCCAGACAAGAATTCTGGAGTGGGTTGCCACTCCCTTCTCCAGGGGATCTTCCTGACCCGGGATCAAGACCAGGTCTCCTGCATTGCAGGCTGATTCTTTACTATCTGAGCCACCAGGGAAGCCTATACAGAGCTTGTGTGTGTGTTAATCACTCAGACGTGTCCGACTTTGTGTGACTCCATGGACTGTAGCTCACCAGGTTCCTCTGTCTACAGGATCTTCCAGGCAAGAATACTGGAGTGGGTTGCCGTGCCCTTCTCCAGGGAATCATCCTGACCCAGGGATCAAACCCAGGTCTCTGGCATTCCAGAAAGATTCTTTACCATTTGAGCTGGGAAGCCCCATAGATAATTAATTAATTAATGGAAAATGCCTCACCAAGAAAGTCAGTGTTGAAAAAGATAGAAACTCAGATGGAGTTTTGACAGTGACACTATTGGGAAAGGCTTGTAGAAAGCAGGAACTTTATTGGCAACATCCTAGAGATTGAGGAATGTCATTTGTGGCCTTGAATATTTGAACCTTGTTTTCTACTTGAGTGTGGTGCAGAAGTGGTAACTGCCCACTGCTCACTGATCAGATGTGCTTACTTTGAAGATATTGTTCTGTTGGTTAGCTTTTGAAAGACTTGTATCTCTTTTCCAGATCTGTGCGTTTCAGATGGTACCAAGGGTTTTATTCTGCTGGCTCACAGCCAGTGACATGGGCTATTGATAATGTCTATATTGGTCCACAATGTGAAGAGATGTGTAACGGACATGGGAGTTGTATCAATGGAACCAAGTGTATATGTGATCCTGGTTACTCAGGTCCAACCTGTAAAATAAGCACCAAAAATCCTGATTTTCTCAAGGATGATTTTGAAGGTAATCTTTTCTTGTGAAACCTATATAACTTTGTGAAAGAGTTTACACATTAAGCACAGTTTGTGTGTGCTGTCACTTCAGTCATATCTGATTCTTTGTGACCTTATGGACTGTATCCCACCAGGCTTCTCTGTCCATGGGGTTCTCCAGGCAAGAATACTGGAGTGGGTAGCCATTCCCTTCTCCAGGGGATCTTCCAGCTCAGGGATTGAACCCAGGTCTCCTGCATTACAGGCAGATTCTTTACCATCTGAGCCACCAGGGAAGCCTTACTTTTTTTGTTTGTTTGTTTTTAACTTATTTAAAGCCTTGCTTTTAAATGTGCTCCTCAAGATTTCATCCTTGACCATATTGTCTTCTCATGTGGTACACTCTGCCTTTCAGGCTTTCCTGGTAACTCAGACAGTCCTTTAATGCAGGACACTCGGGTTTGATCCCTGGGTCCAGAAGATCCCCTGGAGAAGGAAATGGCAACCCACTTCAGTATTCTTGCCTGGAGAACCCTGTAGGCAGAGGAGCCTGAAGGGCTACAGTCCATGGGGTCACAAAGAGTTGGACATGACTGAGCAATTCACACACACACACAATTTGTAATATAAAAGTAATCATTAGTGAAAGTCACTCAGTCATGTCCAACTCCTTGCAACCCCATGGACTATATAGTCCATGGAATTCTCCAGGCCAGAATACTGAAGTGGGTATCCTATCTCTTCTCCAGTAGATCTTCCCGACCCGGGAATCAAACCAAGGTCTCCTGCCTTGCAGGCAGATTCTTTACCAGCTGAGCTACTAAATTTCACCCTAATATTTCATTATTTTTCATTACATTTGGAACCACCTGTGCCTTTGTTTAGTTCTGAACTTCATAGGATTCTGTTTTTGAAACAAAATCAGTAAGAGTGAACAAGATGATAATTAAGAAAAAGTAAGGTTTTTTCGCCCCATTTTCTATCATATGTAATTTCTAATCAATGATAATTTTGGAAAATGTCTATATAAAGAGTTAATCTTGGATGACAACGTAGAAAAACATGTACTATAATGATTGAAATTATTCACAATTGTATATGCATCGGATATGCACTCTGATAAAATTGGGAAAACGTTCTCATAAGAGAAAGTCTTAAATGTGATAGCTATGTGTGTTAGAATGGTGGTGGTGGTGGAATAGTCACTAAGTCATGTCCAACTCTTTGCAACTCTATAGACTGGAGCCTGCCAGGCTCCTCTGTCCATGGGATTTCCCAAGCAAGAATACTGGAGTGGGTTGCCATTTCCTTCCCCAGGGGTTCTGCCCACCCCAGGGATCAAACCCACATCTTCTATGTTGCAGATGGATTCTTTACCACTGAACCATCAGGGAAGTCCATATCTAGGTTAGAAAAATGGGACTGATTTTTTTTTTCCCCAAGTTGCCTGCGAATGTTTTGCAATGTATCTATGGCTTCAACGTATACTTTAAAGTTAGGTTTAGGTATATCATTACAATGGAATAATATTTAGTTATAAAAAGGAATGAAATACTGATACATGCTGCAGTATAGATGAATCTTGAAAGCATTATGCTAAGTAGAAGAAATCAAACACATGTCATATTTTTACGAAGCACTCAAAACAGGCAAATCTATAGAAACAGAAAGAAGATTAATGGTTGCCAGCGGGGTGGGTGAAGGGAAAAGGGAGATCAATTGCTTACTGGGTACAAGATTTCCTTTATGGGTAACAAAAATTCTGGAGCTAGCTAGCAGTGATGGTTGCACAACATTATGAATGGACTAAATGCCATTGAATCATTCATTTTAAAATGGTTAAATGGCAAAATTAATGTATTATGCCTTTACCACAATCGAAAAAGGTGAATAACTGAAGAGATTGGTGAGTTGGTTTCGAAAGACATTATTTAATAGGAAATATTAAATTACACTGAAATTTCTCACATTAAAACTGTAGCTTTTAAAATAGTATATAACACTGGCCTGATACTGTCCTCTCAGTAGCAAGGACACAGTAAAGAAGTCAGTGGAAAGGTCTCGTTACCCTTCTTTAATTCTGAACTGACCCACTCTGACCAGCCAGTGTCTGTTTTTGCAGAGGAGCAGAATGGAGGGAACAGTTTGGCTGGACCATAGATACTAGGGAAAGGCCCCCTTCCTTTGTCATGTGGACTCTTAAATTATACAGCCAACGTTAAACAATTCAAACAAGCTAAAATGTTGAAAAGACCTCTTATCCCCCAAATCTATGACTTCAGTATTTGTGACTTCATATTTTAAAACTACACAAAACATTTGGCATATTCTTTTTAAAAATATATGGCTATATTTGGGATCACAGGTAAACCACATTTTCCATTCGTTTCAGGCCAGCTAGAATCTGATAGATTCTTATTAATGAGTGGTGGAAAGCCATCTCGGAAGTGTGGAATCCTTTCCAGTGGAAACAACCTCTTTTTCAATGAAGATGGCTTACGCATGTTGATGACACGAGATCTGGATTTATCACATGCTAGGTAATCATTTTTAAATGCTGTTGAAGAACTACCTTGTAATGTAAAGTAGAAGAACATAATCAAGTCAAAAAGAAGCAGAGATCTCAAGGACAAGGCCTGCCATTGGAAATGCTATGCTTCTGGCTTGTCAAAGCCTCCATTAAGACACAGTTTACACAATTTTCATTCTAAAACTGAGAGAGATCATGCAATAACTGGATCAGAAATGAAACGGAGCTAAACAGAAAGAGGCTAATACCTGGTCTTCTACTAGGTGGTGATCAGGAAATGACAATGTTTACCTTGCTTTATCTTTAAGAACATAATCTTCTTTATCTACCTTCTACAGAATACTTTTCATTACACCTGGTCTATGTAGAAATTATTTACCATGCTCAGGAGAAAGCTTAATTGAAATTCAATGTGCTCACAGATTATTCACCATTAATTTTATATCCATTAACAATTTAAGAACATCTAAAGTGTAGGCTTGTTGTTTATAAGCATTTCTTTCCAATGATTTGCTCATACATTCGAGTCACTCATTTTCTAAATTAAGCACAGTCACTCAGAAGCAAACATTTTAAACTGGCTCCAAGGATTATGTCCTGTCAAGATGTGTATCCCTTGATCATTTGATGAGCCAAAAACTTAGCCAGGAAAATAAGAACTACAGTTTAAAATGTATAAAATGGAACCCTGACCTATTTTTGCAAGTGAGTAAAGAAATCATGTTCTATCTTTTGAAATATTTCAGAGTATCTTAAAATATATTTTAACATATCCTCCTTTTTCTCTTAAGTTGTTTCATTTATTGCATATAAGTTTGATCATGCTTCATATAAAATATAATTCTATCTATAGGAATAATTTTACAGTTACAGAAAGCAAGATTTTATTTATCTCCATCCTATTTTAATGCATATGGTTTAATTTGCTGCTCTTTATCTAAGAATTATCACTGGCAACTGAATTCTCTAATTTAGAAATTATTAGGCTTTTCTAAATAATTCTTACGTGGTTTATCTATAACTAAATTAATGTAAACATTTTCCCAATACAAGTAGACAATATACTAAAAGTGTTTCTCTGAAAACAATTATTGTTTTTATAGGTAAAATCTTTACAAGGCAGTAACCATGTATTTTTTTCATTAATCCAATGTTAAAAACTCCATTATTTATCTCATCTCAGTAGCATGCTGTGTAGGATTTGCATATATTGACCTCAAAATGCTCCATGTAAAATCCCAGTTTTCTCAGGGTTATAAGGTAAATGAATATTCTGATAGTGGATATGGGGGAGAGGAGGAACCCATGAGGAATGAATGATTTTATATATGGAACTGATAACATTTATTATATGCCCCAATATATTTCATATGTTTGACATGCATTCATAATTGGGTATGTGTATTGCGTTACATAGGAAATGTATTTTGCATTACCAGCTAACACAGCAGCCAGACCAGGAACCAACAGCTCTCCTGCCAAAGATAACATGTGAGCTGGTTTTCATTGGCAGCCCAGCTGCCACTCTGTCCACCTCCCTGCCAGCTGGGAAGGCTGCCACTGGCTGACTGCCACATCTTTCGATGGCCAGTATCATCCATCCCAGATGCAGCAAGAGTCAGAGGCTGGCACTGCCCACCATCCACACCACCCCACACTCATGCTCCCCTGCTCCTGGCACAAAACACAGAAAAGAGACTCAAGCTTAACACACCTCTTCCAAAAAATGTCTGGCCTTTCACAAAGAGGTGCTACAACTGGTGAATTTAAAAGTGTCTCACAAAACCAATAATATGAGATCTGAAAAACTACTGGTAAAAGATGGGATTGGATGATTTTGTGGATAAATGACATAAACTACATTAATTGCATTCTTTCAGTTTCATATACTAAAGACAAAGATGCAGATTTATCTTAGATAGGTAGCAATATACACTCCCAAATTTGGACAGCCTTTGGACTGCTCCCATCTTCTTAAAAATAGCCAGCTGCTACTGCTAAGTCACTTCAGTCGTTTCCGACTCTGTGTGACCCCGTAAATGGCAGCCCACCAGGCTCCTCCGTCCCTGGGATTCTCCAGGCAAGAATACTGGAGTGGGTTGCCATTTCCTTCTCCAATGCATGAAAGTGAAAAGTGAAAGGGAAGTCACTCAGTCATATCCGACTCTTCACGACCCCATGGACTGCAGCCCACCAGGCTCCTCCGCCCATGGGATTTTCCAGGCAAGAGTAAGAATAGCCAGAGGGCAGGAAAAATGTTCAAATCCCTCAGACACTCCCTTGTTGGTGGGTGACCGGGTGGAGGGATACCAAATATCAATATGGGTACAGAGTAGCCTTTTTTCAGACTTCACATTTTACTAACTCCCTTTCACATTTAAAAGGGAAGTCAAACTTCGGAACAATTACTTTGAATGTTCATTAAATCATCGTATTCATTAAATCTGTGAGTTCCCCCTATTACCCTGTGCACTTGTCTACAGTAAATTTTGCTTGTATCAGATTTGTGCAGTTCTTCATGAGACTGGGATGTGGTAAAGGTGTTCCAGATCCCAGGAGCCAACCTGTGCTTCTACAGTATTCTCTCAATGGTGGCCTCTCGTGGAGTCTCCTTCAAGAGTTCCTTTTCAGCAACTCCAGCAATGTGGGCAGATACATTGCCCTGGAGATACCTCTGAAAGCCCGTTCTGCTTCTACTCGCCTCCGCTGGTGGCAACCATCTGAAAATGGGCACTTCTACAGTCCCTGGGTTATCGACCAGGTCAGTCCCTTCAAGACTAACTATTATAATTTTGTCATTTGCGCTGAATATGGCTTTAGAAAGCAGTTAGGCCAACCCCTCGCTCAGTAGAGGAGGTCCAGGACCCACAAGTTGGGTGACTTACTCAAGGGCATGTTGCTAGATTAGACATGGCGTTTAGCTTCCTTTCATTCTCTAGTTCCTCAAATGCCTGAGCCTATAAAAATGAATGACACAACAGAAGGCCCAGGTCCTGCTCATAGAGGGTTCTGCCATATGGTTAGAGGGATTTTATTAAGCATGATTCAAGGCTATAATTCTCTGAAAAGGAAAATGTGCAAATTAGCATTTGTGCCACATACAGTAGTTACCATATCCTCTTTCCTAACCTTTGAAGGAAAAAAAATAAGTAAATCTCCCTAACATCCTTATGAACAGTTCTAAAGGATCTTCATACATAATAAAATGCATATCCAATAGAACTCAAAGAATCTGTTAACAAACAGTAGAAGCCCTGCAAAGAATTGGAACTGAAATGCCTTAGGGTACAACTGTTCCTAAATAGAAATTTTACTTGGAAAAATCACATATAACCAAATTTTGCATTCCCAGCTTGGGTGCATGTAGTTTCCAAAGGCACAATTTGGCCCATGAAGGCTGTGAATGGTTTTGTCAGACTTTCAATTTGTTTCTGTAGCTCCTTGCCAGATGGGCAAGCAGACCACATAAACAGGAGCATTCTGAAAGGCCCCCTAACATTATGCTTGCTGAATAATGCCAGTTGTGAGCAATCTGACAGATAAAAAACAAAAAAAAAAAAAAAAAAGGACTGACCTTTCTCATGTCTCAAAACCAAATTGAAAAGTTTTTGTTTAAAAAATTTATTTCAGATCCTCATTGGTGGAAATATTTCTGGCAATACAGTCTTGGAGGATGATTTCACAACTCTGGATAGTAGGAAGTGGCTGCTTCACCCCGGAGGCACCAAGATGCCTGTGTGTGGCTCTACAGGTGATGCCCTTGTCTTCATTGAAAAGGCCAGCACCCGTTATGTGGTCACCACGGACATTGCTGTGAATGAGGATTCCTTCCTACAGATAGACTTTGCTGCCTCCTGCTCGGTCACAGATTCTTGTTATGGTGAGTGTTACCTTTCTAGCTGGAGCAGCAAGCATGTATAAATGGGCATCTGTGACTGCTACAGTCAAAGGACTGAACTATACCTCCAAGAAGTCTCTAAGTAAAACACGAGTGCGTTTTCAGTCAAACCACAACTGCTTTCTTAATAATGTGGGTAATTTGAGTTTGAGAAAGCCTCAGAATGTAAACTTATTTTAAGTATATGTTCATGAAGACTTCTTTTATATATGTGATACCCAAAATTTTGTATCATTTTGTAACTCCAGATTTTTTTAATTTATTTTTTAATTGAAGGATAAATGTTTTACAGAATTGTGTTGGTTTCTGTCAAACATCAACATGAATCAGTCACCAACATGAATCAGTATACATATATCCCTCCCTCTTGAAACTCTCTGCCACCTCCCTCCACATCCCACCTGTCTAGGTTGTTACAGAGTACCAGTTTGAGTTCCCTGAGTCATATAGCAAATTCCCATTGGCTATCTATTTTACATATGGTAATATAAGTTTCCTTGTTACTGTCTCCTCCTGGTGGCTCAGACAGTAAACAATCTATCTGCAGTGCAGGAGACCTGGATTTGATCCCTGGGTCAGGAAGATCTCCTGGAGAAGGGAATGGCAACACACTCCAGTATTCTTGCCTGGAGAATTCCATGGACAGAGGAGCCTGGAGGGCTACCATAGCCCTTGGAGGTGTGAGGAGTTGTACACGATTGAGCAACTAACTCTTTCTACGTTTTCTCTCCATACATCCCAACCTCTCCTTCCTAAATCCAGAATTTTTAGGTATCATATTTACAGAATAAAAGAGTCTTATCACATAAGGAATGTCAGAGTCAGCAGTAGGATTTACACATAAGGAATGTCAGAGTCAGCAGTAGGATTTACACACACAGGGTTTTACATGTGTTTTAATTGATAGGGCTTTAGATTAGTCACGTTATTGTCTCCTTTCCATTCTCCCAGGATTCATGAAATTTTGTTGTTACCATTTTGCCTAATACTTTCTGCCATTGTGGATCATAGTATAGTCTAAACCACCCTGACTCTGACTAGTTTTCATCTTCTAGGTTGTGCACCTACACACATACCTTACACACACATACACACACATACACACACACACATACATGTACATACACATACAGGGACCTATCTTAGGAGCAATAAACGCTGCCGTCATTGCATAATTGGACACTTCACTGGAATTTGCAGATCCATCAAGATTCTGGGGACTTCCTAGTCTTTCACCACCCTGTATCACTGTTCTTCCAAGAGATCTAAACTAGAATGTTCACAAGGACCTGTTCTATTTTGGATTCTTGGGGCCTAAAATGTAGAGAAATTTTTTGCTTCCAAGGTCCTGCAAAATCCAGATTTTTCATATTTCCATTAGGCTGAACTTAATGGACAGATCTTAGGGAAAAGCTCAGAAGTGCTCTTTCTACCTTGGACTCAATCAATCAGCATAAACCAGTCAGTAGAGGTGGAACTTGAGAAAGTATAAGGTATATAGCCTGTCTTCACAAGGTATACAGTCTAGCTGAGGGGATGCTTCAGAAAGTTAAAGTCCAATAAATGACTAAATCAAATGCTTGATGGAGTGGTACTCATGCAAAACTGTAATGAGAGTTCAGCCAAGGGAGAGATAACCAATGGATGGCCAATCCTAGAAGTTTGGGAAATTGCACAAAGAAGCTAAGTCTCAAGTGAGCATTGACAGTTGCAGTGAATTTGAAGGGTAAGTGAGGAAGAAGATACCCCAAGCTGTCTGATAGCATAATGTGGGAGTTCTCCTGGTCCATGGGAATACTATGAGCAGACCCGCCTGAATAGACAATATTTGCATCTAATGGAGGAGGGCAGAGTGCTAATTTTGAAAACACAAAGGGACTTTGGGTCCTAGACACCCACCCACTGTCCATAGACACAGTCAATGAGAAACCAAAGAGGTAAGTTATGACATGGCCAGCCAGACTGCAGCGGAACCAGGACTGAGACTCTGCCCATGTAAGCCCAGACGTGTGTATTTTCTACCATAGAGTAGGGGAACTTCTTGAGAAAGATTGAACTGAATAAAAAAATAAAAGAGGAAAGTGGCAAATCTTTGTTGGCAGCAAATTAAGAAGGGCATTAAAAGGCAAGCATAGGAATTTGTGCTTGACAAAGTCATGAATAAGAGGGCTTGAGTGCAGGAGAGTAGTATGGTGGATTTCAAGATTAGCCCGGGAACCAGTGAAGGTGGGTAAAGAAGAATCCTGGCAAAAAAGTGTTGGTGGACGTCTCTGTAGAAGGTGATGAAAACATGCACTACTTGCCATGAACACAAATAGAAGAGATAAAACTAGTATGAGACCCTGAAGACCAAAAGGAAAGCAGCAGCAGACCTCAAAACCAGGTGACATGTTGAACATAAAGGGTAAAGAAGAAAGAGGTAAATTTTCTAAAATAATTTCTAAATTTTAAACCCAGAAAACTAATGCAGGAGCATTATCACTGAAAGAATTTGGTAGTTAAGAAGAGATGTTTACATGTATACCTATTGCTGATTCATGTTGATGTATGGCAAAAACTAACACAATATTGTAAAGCAATTATCCTCCAATTTCAAATAAATAGAGAAGAGATGTTATTTATGAGAGAAAATGAGTTTTTATTTAGTTTGGTGCAAATAGTTTGAGGTAGAGATATCCTTTAATGTCGAGGGCTTACAATGTAGAAAACAGGAATTTTGTACTGTCCATCACACTATGCCAGCATCCAGCACAATGCCAGGCTGAACAAATTTGCTGAATGAATAAAACCAACTTTGAGATGCAAAATTGGGATATTTGGGCACAGAAATAATAGTTGAAGCCCAAGGAAGGTATGTGTAGAATAGAAGGCCAGAGATGGAGTCTGGAAAGATGCCCATAGCTGGGCTAGTTAGCAGAGAAGTCAGAAGGAAATAAGACAGGAGATTCAGAATAATGTCTTGCAAAAGAAAGGGACATTTCAAGAATCAGGGAGCCATCAATAATGTCCAGTACTGAAGGGAGGACAGGAACGATGAATAGTGAGACAAGCCATTGTATTTAACTAAAAAGGCCACCAGGAGCCTTAGAGCAGTGAGTGGTACCACGCTGGCTGCACAGGAAAGTGCCCCCAGGGAACTTTAAAGCTCCCAACATCTTGGCCTCCCCCATAAGAGTGAAATCCCAATCTCTGCAGATGGGACTCAGACATTGGTACTTTCTAAATGTACCCAGGTGATTTCATTGTGCAACCAAGACTGAGAATCATGGTCTTAGAGAAGGCAATTTCAATAGGGAGGTGTGATCTGAAGTAGTTTATAATGTCAAGAAGGGACTAGAGAGAGAAATATAAAACATAGGGTATAGGTTGAATGTTTTGGAGGAAGAGAAAGGAAAAAAATCTCTTTCTGTAGACCCACAGCCTGATTGCCCATTTGGGCATGAATTTCATGACTTTCAACTACTTCTTTTTCTTCTCTGATTTCCCAGTATATTCCATAACACAACAAAGCAAGGCTACGTAAGAGTATAAGAGATTTTTCAATTTCTTAGGAGTTTCTCCTAATCAAGAGAAAATTTGGCATAGGTTGGTCAGAATCCCTATAGTATGGTTAAATTTTGAAAAGTCTGCTCAATTTTTTAAAACTATTTTAAAAGGAACCATTGTAATATACAGTTGCTATGTTCTGTATTTGTATGTTGACCTTTAAATAAACAGCCAAAATATACTATAGTTATTGTAATATGTAAGTGATATCTAATTTATATATTTGTATAACATGTTCCATAACTATTAGATTAAATAATAAACATATCAATTTTAACTGTTACTATGATTGCTTTTAACTGTATATAAAACAATAAATTAAAACATATGAAAACATAAGTAATCATGGTTCCTGAATCATCAGATATGTATTTCTAACCAGAATAATGCCTTCTGTTTCAGCTATTGAATTGGAATACTCGATAGATCTTGGATTGTCCTGGCATCCATTGATAAGGGACTGTTTGCCTACCAATGTTGAATGCAGTCGCTATCACCTGCAGCGCATCCTGGTGTCAGATACTTTCAACAAGTGGACCAGAATCACTGTGCCTCTCCCGCGTTACACCAGGTATGAATGTTTCTGCATGTAGTGAACCCAAATGCGATATAATTTTCATGTCCAATTTCAGCACAGCAAGATTAAACGTTATATGAGATTTTGTTACGTGTTGATGATATTGTCATGCATGAATTTATTAAAGTGCTGTAAATAAGTAAAAAAGAAATCAGTTTTTATGGTGACATTGTTCTGTGTTTTCCCCAAATCCAGGTCTTTACTGACTTTTACCTCTAGTATATTTTTCAAATGGTATATGAAAGAAAACAGTGGCCAGATTAGTAAGATTCTCTAATTTATTATGCCAAAAACAAGTTCATTACGCCAAGAACAAGTCTTAATGGATTTAAATGGAGTCTATTTTCTGTCAGTTAGACTACTGTAAATATAGCAGTGAGTGGTATCATATTAAATGGATGTAGCACATAAATGTGTACTAAAATTACTGTTTACTTTTGAAATTTTGTTGTGAGCAGTATGCTGAGAATTACCACCTGGAACATTCTTTCATGTGAAAAACAATTGTGAATGCTTCTTCCTTGTGTCTTTAAGAAATGACAGTATCTTATAAAACTGAGTGGTAGATGCTGGTAGAAAGTTGTCTAAACTATCTGTATATTCACTTTCGTGTTGGAGAAAAGCAGAGAATTCACCTTGCCTGGTGGGATAGTGTTACATGCCTCTCTTTTCACCATCTAAGTAGAAAGATAATCAGTTGCTGCCTTTAAGAAAGAAGCAAAGCAACCAATGCAGTCCATGGAATAGGAGTTATAGTTTGGGCTCATTATCATTCTCTCCCTTCCACAAATGAAGAAAGAATAAATCTTCCTAGCAAATGATCATAAAATTCAGCCATTCGTCTAGGGCATAAGTTTTCCTGGGATTTTCATAAATGGGGTGGTTTCGGTTACTAACAGCCCAGGGCTCCTCTACAATTGCTGGCTCAGGGGTACAAGACTATATTAACTGTCAGCAGAGTTGCCAAGTTTAAATGAGATACGTGAGATTTAGTTGCTCATTAAAGGTATTGCCATGCATGAATTATTAAGGCAATCTTAATAAGTAAAATAGAAAAAAAACTCCATTAAGGCTGTAGTCTTTTAAGTCATTATGAATTCTCTGAATTATTACCCAGCTACTTGGTAGCATTTTGCAAATAAATGACATTCTAAGATAAACTGCAGCTCATCATTATACCCTTGAGTCTTTTACACAAATGTGATTAATCCTCATCTTTTAATCTATCTTTTGTCTCTTGTACATTTTTGACCCTTTCAAATGACATTTGAAAAATCTGATGAGCAGCCGTTTCATCTTGTTATCATATTGAAAATTTGCAGTTTGTTTATTATATTACCCTCCAAGCTCATGTTGTACAATGGTCTTAAAGACAACACTGGTTTATAATAAGGCCCTCTGGGTAATTCAGAAAGAAATGTTCATGGATGGAACCCAAGCCAGACCCCCTTCTGGTCATGCTTTGCACTATGCCAAAGATAAATTAGAACAAGAGCCAGACTCACAACACTTTGTCTCAAGCTCGTCAGTGTACTTTATCAGCTCTTACATAGAGTTGCTTTTTAAATATGGTGCTTTCTTATTTTGAGTTGAACTGCCTCAACATCTGCCCAGTACTGGGAATTCAATGTTTATGTTGCCCCTCAGGACAGAATTGAGGGTTTTAGTTTGTAGTTCTTCACTATAAACAGACATGATGCTGACGACTTAAAGTCACGTGCTTAAGTGGGGATTAAGAGTGACTGTGACAATGTGCCAGCTGTAGGTTTGCTCACTCACTTATCATGTGACCACAAATCTAGGATACCATTATTGTTGGCACAGTAGTAGAAAGAGTCAACTGAGGTTGGGTGTCCACAAATTGACATCAAACCATTAGCCAAACTGAAATGACTGGTAGTCATCAGTAGTGATTATTCATTCATTAAGTCAATCATTAAGCATGTATTTTTAAAGTATTTAATCATGAGCTAGATCTATGTGAGGGGCTGAACTTAGCCCTGCCCCAAGGAACTTTTAGTCCAGTGGGGAAAAGAAACCAATAGCAATCAGAGAAGTAAATACGAAGTTCAACTCATAAGTGATGGAGGAGCCTTGCATGGTGCTAAGAGATTATACATTATAGAGAGGTTTGTCTTGATCAAGAAGGTCAAGGAACACTTTCTTGAGAAAATTATAATTGCAGTAAGAGTGAAGGAAGGATCAGTATAAAATAGGAGAAGAGTAAAGAGAAGTGTGGCCTGGCCTGCTACAGTTCATGGGGTCACAAAGAGTTGGACACGACTGAGCAACTGAACTGAACTGAACTGAAAGAGAAGTGTTCCAGGTAAGGAAAACAGCCAGTAGTGGGAAGAAGCAGGCATATTTGAGATGCTGGAAGAATGAATCAGACACCAAGAGAGAAAGTGGGGTGAGGTATTAGATGATGTCAGATCACGAAGAGCATTGTTGGTTGTACTAAAGTTTTAGGGGGTTGTTATATGAATGCTGGAAGCCTGATAAAGTGCTTTGGGATTTGGAAACATAATCAGGTTTGCATTTAGAAAAGTTTATTCTAACTGGAGAACAAGTTGGGGAAGATAAGAGTAGAAGTAGATGTAAGGATTCTCTTAAAGAGATAGTAACTGCTGGTGGCTTGGACTAAGATGTGGCAGACATGAAAAGAAGGGAATAAATTCAAGAGAAATAGTGGCAGTAAAATTGACTGAGCTTAATGATGAAAGGACATAGGACTGTGAGGGAAAGAGCAATGCTGAAGATGATTTCCTGGTCTCTGAGTTGGAAAAGCGAACTGATGCTGGTGCTTTTCATCAGAAAGGGAACAGTAAGACTAAATACAAGATCACATCACAATGCACTCCAAACATTACTCTATTAAAACCTAAATGAATTGGGGTTGATAGGGCATAGTCTCTAATCCTCCCCATATACACTGATAAAGTTAGATCTTCATGAAAGGAAGAAAAAGAAAAAAAGACTGAAAAGCATTGTGGTTTAGTGGAGGGCTTCCACTTTTCAGCCCTGTGAGCTTCTAAGTAAGTCATTTCATGTCCCTAAGTTTCAGTTTCCTCATCTGAAAAATGAAGACTTTTTACCATATAAAAAGCTCATAAATGTGCATGGTAATATTTGGGACATTATAAACATTTACTGAAATGTAAGTCATTTTTACTTTTATGAGTTAACCACATAATCACATATGTTAACCACATCTCAGGTTTATTACCACACTTCAGTCAGACTGAGAAGTCTTTCTCATTTAGCTTAACAAAGTGAGTCCATAGTAATGGTAGGACACTGCCTTAAGATACTGCCCTGGAGGAGGTTACAACCTGATCATGGGAAAATACATAGCTTAAAACTAATACATACTGAATATAATTTAAAGCTTCACTGAGGAACGGTCTGAAAATGCTATAGATATTGAGTATTGAGAGACAATGTTAAATGCCAGAGTTAGAGAGGGTTTTGTAGAAAAGATGGGCCCTGGCCTCAAAGAATGGCTAGAATTTAGGAGGGTAAGGAAAAAAACTTCCTAAATTAGGGGAAGAGCATGAACATGTGAGCCTGGGATAAGCACAGAGGTTGCCGATTAAGGAGGGAGTTCATATCTAAAGCTGTGGGACATTTGTTTGTTAGTAAAGTTGGGTTAACTTACAGCAAGTGCTAACGTGAGGCAAGCGGCTTCCTGGGTGGCTCTGGTGGTAAAGAACCCACCTGCCAATGTAGGGGACATAAGAGACACCAGAAGATCCCCTGGAAGATCAACCCCTGGAAGATCCCGTGGCATGGCAACCCACTCTAGTGCTCGTATCTGGAGAATCCCATGGACAGAAAGCCTGGCGGGCTACAGTCCATAGGGTCACACAGAGTCAGATGCGACTTAGCACACATGCAAAGCAAGGCAAAGGAGTTTAGACTTGTGGGGAAAATGAACCATGGTGAGTTCTGAGCTGAGATTATTCTTCCAAGAAAAAAAAAAAAAAGGGAAAATAGACTTAAGTAAGAGAAAGACAAAGGCATTGTGATAATGATGGTGCATGATAACAAGAGTCTGGGCTACAGCTAACATGAAAGTGATGAAGCAGATATTACAGGACATTTCAAAGAAAGAACTGGTAAAACTCAGTTGTTAACTTCGTTGCACACGAAGATGACTCAAAAGATGACTCAAATTTTGAATCCTGTGAAAATGGTGAGAAAAAGAGAGGAGTGAGCTAAAGCTGATTCCAAGAGGGGCAGTATGGCAGACTTAATGAAATGATGCTGAATTAAATGTGATGGAAATATCCTTTTGACAGAGCTATGAAGACTAGAGCCCAAGGGAAGATAATAAACCGTGGAGACATGAGCACAGAGGTCATAGGAAATGCTGTAAAACTGCAGCAGCTCTCCAGAGGAGAGTATTTAAAAAGAAAAGACCCCTAAATTTAATAGAAGAATGAGTGGAAATAGCTATTAGAGGAATGAGAAGGATTCAGTCAGGGAAGTAGGAGAATATGAAGTACGTGGTATCCAAAAGCCAAGTGAGACTAGAATATCAAGCAGGAAGAGATGATCGTCAGTGACAAATGCTACAGTGAGTTAAGAAGCAAGTTTCACAATAAATTTAGTAGAGTTTTTCAATAAGGACATAGTCAGTGACCTTCAAAAGAATAGTTTCAGTGAGATAGTGGAAATAAATAAAGCTGGTCTGGTGTCAGAGCCCATAGGCTTAACCTATCATACTAACTGTATTAGCACTGCATCTTTCTTGCTTGCCTATGATATGGTCCTAGAAGAGATAGGCAGCGAGGATGCCAGGAGTTCTTGAGAAAGACTGAAAAATTAGAAAGATGCTGAAATCAATTTTGTATCCCCTAATCTGAATCTGCCTCCTCCTCTTTAGTAACCCCAGACCTAAAAATAACAGGTAGCTCAAGTGGCATCATAGGTTCTTCAAATGTCATCTGAGAACCAGGGTGAGTCAATGGAAGGGCAGGTAACCTAAATCCACCTAGAAAGTCGGGGAAGGGGAGCTGCAACAGGAAGGCTCAGGTATGACTTGGCTATTTTAAGTCACAGTTGGAAGATGATCCATTCCCTTCTACTGGCCCTAATGACCTGACTGATACTACTGTCTTTAAAGATTAACTATTACACTTTGGAAGCCAGGTGGTTTTAGTCACAGCATGGAATGTTCTTAATGTGTGCCGGAAGAGTAAAGGAATGGTGATAAGCTCAAAAAGGGGCAAAAAGACTGGAAGGATTAGAGTGGTGGAATGGGGTTGGAGGAGTCTATACTTTTTGCGGTAAACAAATTTAAAGAGCAGACGTATTTTTCAGTAGCATTCCCATCTACTGTATCTGCAAAGAAAATATCTTATTCTAAGAAAATCATAACTAAGCATGATGTTTATTGGGTTCATCATGAAGAAATATTCAAGGAAATTACAAGTTCATTTTTTTAAATAGATTATTTAAACTTTCTCTGATAGTCTATTTCTCTCCATCTTCATTTGTAACTTACCAGTATCTTTTGAAAGACTTTTTGCAAGTATTTATATTATTGAACATCTTGTTTAAATGTTTCAATCAAGTCGAGAAAGTCTTAGACTTCTCTTACATATCTATCTTCTCATACATCATTTTGATCCTTTAAATACCACTGTTGTAACTTTAACATATTTATGCTAGTGTCTCAGAGCTACAAAACATAAAACAATTTTGCCTAGTATAAACCATGGTACTATTAATTTTTCACGTACAGAATATATTAACATATATGTGGGCATTCAGTTCAGTCGCTCAGTCGTGTCCAACCCTTTGTGACCCTATCAACTGCAGCATGCCAGGCCTCCTTGTCCATCACCAACTCCCAGAGTTTACCCAAACTCATGTCCATTGAGTCAGTGTTGCCATCCAACCATCTCATCCTCTGTTGTCCCCTTCTCCTCCTGCCTTCAATCTTTCGCAACATCAGGGTCTTTTCAAATGAGTCAGCTTTCGCATCAGATGGCCAAGAGTATTGGAATTTCAGCATCAACATCAGTCCTTCCAATGAACACCAAGAACTGATCTCCTTTAGGATGGACGGGTTGGATCTCCTTGCAGTCCAAGGGACTCTCAAGAGTCTTCTCCAACACCACAGTTCAAAAGCATCAATTCTTTGCCGCTCAGCAAAGTAATGTCTCTGCTTTTGAATATGCTATCTAGGTTGGTATAACTTTCCTTCCAAGAAGTAAGCATCTTTTAATTTCATGGCTACAGTCACCATCTGCAGTGATTTTGGAGCACCCAAAAAATAAAGTCTGTCACTGTTCCCATCTATTTGCCATGAAGTGATGGGACGAGATGCCATGATCTTAGTTTTCTGAATGTTGAGCTTTAAGCCAACTTTTTCACTCTCCTCTTTCACTTTCATCAACAGGCTCTTTAGTTCTTCTTCACTTTCTGTCATAAGGGTGGTGTTATCTGCATATCTGAGGTTATTGATATTTCTCCCAGCAATCTTGATTCCAGCTTGTGCTTCATCCAGCCCAGCATTTCTCATGATGTACTCTACATAAAAGTTGAATAAGCAGGATGACAATATACAGCCTTGACGTACTCCTTTTCCTATTTGGAACCAGTCTGTTGTTCCATGTCCAGTTCTAACTGTTGCATCCTGACCTGCGTACAGATTTCTCAAGAGGCAGGTCAGGTGGTCTGGTATTCCCATCTCTTTCAGAATTTTCCATAGTTTATTGTGATCCACACAGTCAAGGCTTTAGCATAGTCAATAAAGCAGAAATAAATGTTTTTCTGAAATTCTCTTGCTTTTTCGATGATCCAGCGGATGTTGGTAATTTGATCTCTGGTTCCTCTGCCTTTTCTAAAACCAGCTTGAACATCTGGAAGTTCATGGTTCACATGTTACTGAAGCCTGGCTTGGAGAATTTAGAGCATTACTTTACTAGCATGTGAGATGAGCGCAATTGTGCTGTAGTTTGAGCATTCTTTGGCATTGCCTTTCTTTGGGATTGGAACGAAAACAGACCTTTTCCAGCCCTGTGGCCACTGCTGAGTTTTCCAGATATGCTGGCATATTGAGTGCAGCACTTTCACAACATCATCTTTCAGGATTTGAAATAGCTCAACTGGAATTCCATCACCTCCACTATCTTTGTTCATAGTGATGCTTCCTAAGGCCCACTTGACTTCACATTCTAGGATGTCTGGCTCTAGGTGAGTGATCACACCATTGTGAATATCTGGGTTGTGAAGATCTTTTTTGTACAGTTCTTCTGTGTATTCTTGCTACCTCTTTTTAATATCTTCTGCTTCTGTTAGGTCCATACCATTTCTGTCCTTTATTGTACCCATCTTTGCATGAAATGTTCCCTTGGTATCTCTAATTTTCTTAAGATCTCTAGTCTTTCTCATTCTTTGTTTTCCTCTATTTCTTTGCATTGATCACTGAGGAATACTTTCTTATCTCTCCTTGCTATTCTTTGGAACTCTGCATTTAGATGGGTATATCTTTCCTTTTCTCCTGAGCTTTTCCTTTCTCTTCTTTTCACAGCTATTTGTAAAGCCTCCTCAGACAACCATTGTGCTTTTTTGCATTTCTTTTTCTTGGGGATGGTCTTGATCCCTGTCTCCTATACAGTGTCATGAACCTCCGTCCATAGTTCATCAGGCATTCTATCTATCAGATCTAGTCTCTTAAATCTATTTCTCACTTCCACTGTATAATCATAAGGGATTTGGTTTAGGTCATACCTGAATGGTCTAGTGATTTCCCCTACTTTCTTCAATTTAAGTCTGAATTTGGCAATGAGAAGTTCATGATCTCAGCCACAGTCAGCTCCTGGTCTTGTTTTTGCTGATTGTATAAATCTTCTCCATCTTTGGCCGCAAAGAATATAATCAGTCTGATTTCAGTGTTGGCCATTTGGTGATGTCCATGTATACAGTCTTCTCTTATGTTGTTGGAAGAGGGTGTTTGCTATGACTAGTGCATTCTCTTAGCAAAACTCTATTAGCCTTTGCCCTGCTTCATCCTGTACTCCAAGGCCAAATTTGCCTGTTACTCCAGGTGTTTCTTGACTTCCTACTTTTACATTCTAGTCCCCTATAATGAAAAGGACATCCTTTTTGGGTATTAGTTCTAAAAGGTCATGTAGGTCTTTGTAGAACTGTTCAACTTCAGCTTCTTCAGCATTACTGGTTGGGTCATAAACTTGGATTACTGTGATACTGAATGGTTTGCCTTGAAAATGAACAGAGATCATTCTGTCATTTTTGAGATTGCATCCAAGTACTGCATTTCAGACTCTTTTGTTGACTATGATGGCTACTCCATTTCTTCTCAGGGATTCTTGCCCACAGTAGTGGATATAATGGTCATCTGAGTTAAATTCACCCATTCCAGGCCATTTTAGTTTGCTGATTCCTAGAATGTCAACATTCCCTCTTGCCATCTCCTGTTTGACCACTTCCAATTTGCCTTAATTCATGGACCTAACATTCCAGGTTCTTATGCAATATTGCTCTTTACAGCATCAGACCTTGCTTCTATCACCAGGCACATCCACAACTGGGTGTTGTTTTTGCTTTGGCTCTGTCTCTTCATTCTTTCTGGAGTTGTTTCTCCACTGATCTCCTGTAGCATATTGGGCACCTACCGACCTGAGGAGTTCATCTTTCAGTGTCCTATCTTTTTACCTTTTCATACTGTTCAAGGGGTTCTCAAGGCAAAAATACTGAAGTGGTTTGCCATTCCCTTCTCTAGTGGACCATGTTTTGTCAGAACTCTCCACCATGACCCGTCCATCTTGGGTGGCCCTATATGGCATGGCTTAGTTTCATTGAGTTAGAGAAGGCTGTGGTCCATGTGATTAGATTGGTTAGTTTTCTGCGATTGTGGTTTCATTGGACATTAGGTTAAGACAAATTAAATCTATTTCCATTCCACTACTACAGAGAGCAAAGCTACTTCCAAAAATTTTGAATTCCCTCTAAGCTTTATCACTTGTCAGATTTGCTGCCAAAGTTCTATCTGAGAATCTAAGGTTTGGCTGTATGCTGTATGGCTATATGGCTGTATGCTGTATGTATGCTATATATGGGTTTTAATTGTTTTAACAAATGTATGTCATTCTCCATGAAGTTATTTTGTAAGTTGTAGGAACTTTCTCATATCTGAAGGATTGTCCAGGATCCCTAGGTGGCTCAGTAATAAAGAATCCACCTGCCAACGTGGGAGCCGCAGGAGACACGGGTTCAATCCCTGGGTGGGGAAGATCCCCTGGAGGAGGAAATGGCAACCAACTCTAGTATTCTTGCTTGGGAAATCCCATGGACAGAGGAGCCTGGTGAGCTACAGTCCATAAGAGCACAAACAGTCAGACACAACTGAAGTGACTTTGCACTCACACGTGCTTATAGTATAATATAGTATAGTATACTCCCTCCTTGACTGGCCGTCCTCACACCCGTGAGATGAGACAATCGTACAAGACAGCCTTTCTAAGAGTCATCCTCTTCTTTCCACTCCAAAGTGTGTTTGACTTCCTTCTTTTGTCCATAGTTCAGTGTCTTTTTCATCAGGGTCTCCCCCAGAGCAGAGTTTTTGTGCACCCTGTGACATAACACACACCTTTAGAGCCCTTCACAGGCAATTCATTCACACACCTCGTACCAAAGTTCACGCCTCCTTTCTAGACCCTACTTGTACCTGTTGGTTGTGGGCTGTGATGGTTCAGTTGAGGCTGAGTTGAGCTGACCCATGCTTCTTCCCAGGTGTACACCTATGAATGGAATTACTAGATCATATGATAACTCTGTATTCAACATTTTGAGAAACTGATAACCTGTTTTCCCACAGCATCTAGGAGAAGCATATGAGGGTTCACATTTCTTCACATCCTTGCCAACACTTGTTACTTCCACGTTTTTATCACAGTCATCATAGGATAACTATTCAACTCAAAATATCAAATACAGAGTTACTATATGAACTAGTAAATCCATTCATAGGTGTACACCTGGGAAGAGGCATGGGTCGGCTCAGCTCAGCCTCAACTGAACCATCACAGCCCATGACCTATAGATACAAGTAGGCTCTAGAAAGGAGGCATGAGATATAAGCCTCAGAAAGTTATATCTAACTGTGGTTTGAATTTGCATTTGGCAGGTGACACTAGTGGTAAAGAACCCACCTGCCAATGCAGGAGACATAAGAGACACACCAGTTTATTCCCTGAGTGGGGGGAAGATCCCCTGGAGGAGGGCATGGCCACCCACTCCAGTATTCTTGCCTGGAGAATCCCCATGGACAGAGGAGCCTGGAGAGCTACAGTCCATAGGGTTGCAAAGAGCTGGACATGACTTAAGCTCCTGCGCACTGGATGACTAATGTTTCGTATCTTTTCATGCATTTATCGGCCATTTATGTATCTTCTTTGGAGTTTTCTCCACTTCTGTCTAACACAGAGAAATAGAGTCATGGAGGAAATTTTATGCCCAATAGAAAGAAAAGGTCTTGACTAGCAAGGTAAATATGGGACACATTTTGAAATAAGACAGACACTGTAGAGCCTCTAACTCAATCTCAGAGTGCCAAAGGTTTCAACTCTGACATTGAATAGCAGAAATCAGGATAGACTTATGTGTATATATAGCAGCAATAGGCAGGCAAAGCTATCCACAAAAAAAAAAACTGTTATATTTTAGGAATGAGATTATTTTGTACAGGTTGAGATAGAGTTTTGAAGGGTTTGCTCATTGAGAATAGAGAGTAATAATGAACCGATAGATCCTTGCCTTGTCTTGGTTTTGTGAGTAAATCAGTATGACTTAGGGCACTGTGCTTTAACATCATCATTAGTAGAATTGGAGGATTAGCTATATTTTCTAGTCTTAAATATTTTATGTATCTCTGAGAGTAAAGAAAACATCAGGGAAGAGTGAGAAAGCTTATTAAAAAGTATGTATTGTTTCTATCAAAGAACTTTTTTTCATGATGATGGTGAAGTCTCATCAGGACTTCATAAGCAGACATAGCCATTTTGAAGAAAAGAGCAGATATAAAAGACCCTGAAGTAAATATCAAAATTCACTAAAAGATGTGTAGACAGTGTGGGAAAAGTTTCCTTGGAAGAACAATGATGGAAACCATACTATTGACAATACCATTTTAACTGCTTAGCAATGGATGCTTAATTATTATGCAACACTTATGGAGCACTTACTATGTGATGTAAATGGAGAGGAAATTATATAAATTCAGAAAAGATGCAAGGAGAGGCCTTTCAAGGATGTGGAAAAAGGAGAAATCTGCTCTGGGGCCATTTTCCCCACAACTCCAGGAGCAGCAGCCGATGGCGACTATCATTATAAGAAGCTTCAGGATGAATGATGACACCTGCCAAGGGACTTCACCAAGACACTTGCAAGTCTTGATAAACATGAACTAATTAATGTTCACAACACCATTGTGAGGTGGAAAGTAGCATTTTCCTAGTTTTACAGACAGGGAAGTATCAGCATGTAAACATAAGTGATTTGGCCCCTTTACATAGTAAATCTGTGACAAGACAATAAGAAGTTCTGGAAGTTCAACTTTCAGACTTTCATTTTCTACTTACCTTCCAATTCATCCCTTAGTGAAAGTGTTGCCTTTTCTTATAAGACTATATTGGACAGTGTATATACTCATTTTACAGGGCAGATACAGTTATTTCCAAGAATATAAAATCATCACATTTGAGATGGGGACCCTAGGAATCATCTAATAAACCCCCTTTTTACATGTATTAAGTTATTCACCATGAGCATAGAATTTACTAGGACCAGAATATAGATTAAAGTGAAAGTGAAGTCACTCAGTCATGTCCGACTCTTTGCGACCCCATGGACTGTAGTCTACCAGGCTCCTCCATCCTTGGGATTGTCCAGGCAAGAATACTGGAGTGGGTTGCCATTTCCTTCTCCAAGAGATCTTCCCAACCCAGGGATTGAACCCCGGTCTCCTGCATTGTAGGAAGACACTTTACCAGCTGAGCCACCAGGGAATATAGAATAGAGCCCTTATTTATCTTGACTTTCATTAACCAACTCTGATTTTCACACATTCTATGCATAATATTCTACTGTTTCCTTTTCTGTGGAATGCTGCAAAATTGTACAAATTGAAAGTGTCATGATCAGAAGTCCCCATGAAAGCTATCAACCCAAACAGTGCACCTGGCTCTTAAATCTTCTGTAAGTCTGTTAAGTGGCTACCTGGACTGTGATCAGCACAGCCAGTGAGTGATCAGAAAACCACCACATGCTACGCAGCTCTGCCATCTCCTAACTCTTAGGAAGATCTCCCTTACTTTAGCAGTCATCAAATCACTGCCCTCTCCACCACTGACCCCCAGCTCCTGCCCATCCACTCTCAAGACTTCTTCTATTCAGATTTTCCTGGCCACCTTTATTGCTACCAATTTAACATTCTCTCAGTAAGTGTGCATGAAGCCCTATCTATAGGAGTCACCAACAATAAACTGATAAATAAGGAAAACAGCAGAGGAAATAATGCATAAGTAGGCACTTTTAATAAAAGGTGAGAAGAGCTATGATAAAAGGTGATGGGCTAGTCAAAATGTCCATCATCATGTCTACAAATAATAAATACTGAAGAGGGTGTGGAGATAAGGGAGCCCTCCTACACTCTTAGTAGGAATTTAAATTGGTACAGCCACTATGGAAAACAGTTTGGAGATGCCTTAAAAAACTAAAAATAGAGATACTGTATCATCCAGCTATCCTACTTCTGGGCTTATATCTGGAAAAGATGAAAACTCCAACTCAGAAAGATACACATACCCCATTGTAGCTCTATTACAATAACCAAGACACGGAAGCAAACTAAATGCCTCTTGACAGATGAATGGATAAACAAGATGTGGTGTACACACACACACAATGGAATGTTGCTGTTCAGTCATTTAGCCGTGTCCGACTCTTTGTGACCCCATGGACTGCAGCACATCAGGCTTCCTGTCCATCGCCAACCCCCGGAGCTTGCTCGAACTCTTGTCTATTGAGTCAGTGATGCCATCCAACTATCTAGTCCTCTGTCATACCCTTCTCCTCCCACCTTCTATCTTTCCCAGCTTCAGGGTCTTTTCCAATGAGTTGGCCGTTCACATCAGGTGGCCAAAGTATTGGAACTTCAGTTCAGCATCAGTCCTTCCATGAATATCCAGGGTTGATTTCCTTTAGAATTGACTGGTTTGATCTCCTGGCAGTCAAGGGACTCTCAAGAGTCTTCTCCAACACAACAGTTTCAAAGCATCAAATTCCTCGGCCCTCAGCCTTCTTTGTGGTCCAATTCTCACATCCATACGTGACTACTGGAAAAACCATAGCTTTGACTATATGGACCTTTGACTATATGGCAAATAACTATATCACCACAATTGTTATAAATACTATGAAAGGAAAAGAACTTTTTGCTATCGAAGAAATGTAATTTTTAAAGGGCTCTGAAAGAATATTTCTCTATGAGGACCTGACATTTTCTCTAAGACTTAAAGGATACAAGGGTTAACCAGGCAGAGACAAAAGAAAAACATGCAGGCGGAAGGGAGGCAAGAGTTTGCGGAGCCTTGTGAGCTGAGAGGATGAGCAAGGCTCCAGAATTAAATAGCGAGGCTAGCGGGGTAAAGGAGAGGGCTTAGCTCAGGCAGAGCCTCGTGGACCACGGAGGAGCTTGCAGTTGAAGTTAAATGCAATAAGAAGTGACAGGAGGGTTTTAGGTCAACTTTCCTCTGCTGAGAGGAACAGATGGGAGCTGGCAAAACAGGTTGTGAAGAAATGAGTGCGTAGATGCTCAGTAAAGAAATATCAAACTGAATGATTTACTTTCAGAGTGAAGATTTGAGTTCTGTTTCTTTTCTATTTTCTAAACTTAATACGTGCAAAGTTGCTCAGTCATGTCCAACTCTGTGTGACCCCCATGGACTGAAGCCTGGCAGGCTTCTCTGTTCATGCGAATTCTCCAGGCAAGAATAGTGGAGTGGGTTGCCATGCCCTTCTCCAGGGGATCTTTCCTACCCAGGGATTGAACCCATGTCTCTTGGGTCTCCTATATTGTCAGGAGGTTCTTTACCACTAGCACCACCTGGAAAGCCCAAATTTAATATATATGAGTTCAATTAGAAAATTTTAAATTCTTGTTCTTTGGTATTTGGTCCTGCCTAAAATAGATATCTTTCAGTCACGTGGTTAACATATCGCTTAATGACAAAAATATATGAATCCATGAAACAAAAGTTGCTTTGGCTAATTATTTCCCCCATGCTCTTTGAATGTTCAAGCTCACTTGAGCCTCAGGGATTGTTTGGATTTTACTGCCATCTAGTGTCTCTAAACATATAAGTTTATTTGCGTTTCTAAACAAGACACTCCTCCCAGGCTATGCAAGTGAGCAAATAAATTTCTGCTTATGTAGTGGGACAATCTCTGTTTGGATTTTATTTATATTGCATTTAAATCATTATAAAGTAAGTCTGATCTTACTACCCTCTGTTTTGTCTGTCTAGTTATCTAGGGTTTCATTGATCCTTCTGACTTACAGCCCCACTGTCTTCCTAAGGCTCTCATTGTGCGAATTCCTCCAAAATGTTATGTGAGGCCTATCAGTGTGCCCCCTGCACAAAAGCATCTGACTTTTGGTAGCATGGGGGAGTTGAAACCCTCTCCCCAAGTCAAATGCAGAGGGCTTGTGGCTGCTTAAGGACAAACATCTTTTCCTAAAATGCAAATATAAGTTAGCAGCAGACCTGGTGTCCCTTCACAGTGGTTTCCACCCAAAATTCAGGGCTTACTGGCTCCCTGAGGCTACTGGTTTTAGCATTAGTTTTGGTTTCTGTTCTAATCTGTTTTTACAAGGCTCAGAAATATCATTGGCCCAAAATGTATTCTCAAGCTATTGCAGTTCCATTTCGCTTGGTTTTATTAATCAAAGTTGGGCAAGGAACACTGCCATTACCAACACTTTCTTCAGAACACAGGCGAGGGTATACATACGTTTGTGTTACATTCCTCCATGCACTTGTTTAAACATATCAGAACACGTTCTTTTGTCCAACCCATCCTTCATTATAATTTTATTTCTCTTCAAAGGTCCCAAGCCACTCGTTTCCGTTGGCATCAGCCAGCTCCTTTTGACAAGCAGCAGACGTGGGCAATAGATAATGTCTATATCGGGGATGGCTGCATAGATATGTGCAGTGGCCATGGAAGGTGCATCCAAGGAAACTGTGTGTAAGTAGGTTTTTTCCTTTCTTCTCTAGAAAGTCCCTGACTCACATTCCAGCCAGATTTTTCTGAAACTGGTTTTTTAATCACTCCCAAACTGCCTTAAGTTATATATATTTTTCCTGAAATCTGACACTGAGCTAACTATGAAGTTTATGGCTATAGAATCTTCATTCTTGGTTAGAGATTAGGAACTGAACAATGGCTATCTTTTAAGGAGAAGGCTGAGTTAAAATTGACTGTGTTTTATTTTCTTCTGTGTTTTTGTGATACACCTGAGCCTTGAGAAAAATATTAAAGGAGGTTCAAGAGTTCAGCATATTCTAACTGAAAATAATACATCAAAAGTATTTTTCTCACTTAGGTCTGAATGTATACGCAATGATGTGCATTACTTGTGGTTGAAAGGTATTCCTATGTTATTTGCATAAGAAAGTATACAAATACCTGATCAATTTGCCAGATGTATTTCATGGAGAGACCTGGGATTTTACTCTTATAGAGCCTTAGCGTCTTTGGAAGGATCTAAACTCTGTGTGTGTGTGAGTGTGTGTGTGTGTGAGTGTGTGTGTGTGTGTGTGTGTGTGTTTTGTGTCTCTTATAGAGCCTTAGCGTCTTTGGAAGGATCTGAACAGTGTGTGTGTGTGTGTGTGTATGTGTGTGTGTGTTTTGTGTCTCTTATAGAGCCTTAGCGTCTTTGGAAGGATCTAAACAGTGTGTGTGTGTGTGTCTGTGTGTGTGTGTTTTGTGTACTAGGGGGCTCTGTGCTTTATTTTCAAAGACTCTACTGTTAGATGGGGTAGTATGAATGAAGATAAAGAATTCACATTTCCCTTCTCCATTAATCTCTGCACACCTGGGAAGTCTTTCTTTTGATTAATGATTCTAGCCCATATCAACCTCTTGCAACCCCAGAGCTTCCCAGTCCTATATTCATATTTCTTCCCACATTGAACAGAGAATTCAATCCTGTGGTCAGAGATGGCAGATGCTATCCAAAGTGCCCTTTGCTATTTGGAACCTGGCCTCTTGAATTCCTGATTGGCCCAAAGTCTCTGTTAAGCCTGATTTCATAAATTATTAGGACCAACCAGGTTAGTTTGGTATCTGCACTTGCTTATCAGCCATCCAGAGCTGTGTCATGTAGGAACTGGGCTTTAGTAAATTCTTTCAGGTTGCTTCTTTCTTTCCACCTATAAGCCCAAGTCACTAATTTAGGAAAGCCTAGAGACAGTTACAGAGAAGGCAGTGGCACCCCACTCCAGTACTCTTGCCTGGAAAATCCCATGGATGGAGGAGCCTGGTGGGCTGCCGTCTATGGGGTTGCACAGAGTTGGACACGACTGAAGCTACTTCACTTTCACTTTTCACTTTCATGCATTGAAGAAGGAAATGGCAACCCACTCCAGTGTTCTTGCCTGGAGAATACCAGGGACAGGGGAACCTGGTGGGCTGCCATCTATGAGGTCGTACAGAGTCGGACATGACTGAAGCGACTTAGCAGCAGCAGCAGCAGCAGCAGCAGCAGCAGCAGCAGAGGCAGTTAATACACTGCTTATTTCTAACCTAAAGCACTGTTAAGGAGAGCAGCTGAATTACAGCAAATTCTGTAAAGATACCTAATCTGCCATCATCTTGGACTAGGAAAAGGAGTTGGCCTCACTGATTTGAGAGCACACTTGCAGGGCCTGTGTTTGATGCTGACTTTTCTCTTTCTCCACTCCCAGCTGTGACGAGCAGTGGGGTGGCCTGTACTGTGATGAGCCTGAGACCTCTCTTCCAACTCAACTCAAAGACAACTTCAATAGGGCCCCATCTAACCAGAACTGGCTGACTGTGAATGGAGGGAAATTAAGTACCGTGTGTGGAGCTGTGGCTTCAGGAATGGCTCTTCATTTCAGTGGGGTCAGTGTTTGGTTGCTGTTTATTCATTTCTGCATCCTCTGAGTTCCTCCCCCTCCGAAAACTGACTCTCTTTTGAAGTTTAATCAACAAATCAAGATGCAGAGTTAGAAACTCTAAATGAACAAACCTGATGTGAACTCACAACTTTCTACAAATCAGAAAATGCTAATCATTTTCCACATTTTCCTGTCAAAAATCAGTTTTGACAGTTTAACTATGCAGGGTGGTGTCAGTATAGGTATGTTTAAGTGCACATTTTTAAAAAAAAAAGGATTTAAATGAATTTCCACCCTGGGACAGAGAGCTTGCACAATGTGTGAGGGTCTTCCATCTGGATGATGTTCTAATTGAAAATTCCTGAGCTTGCAACAGATTTGGGATTTAATGAGCCAAAAATCTGGAAAATGAGCTTTGGTGTTTCCTGAATTTATTAACAATAATTAACCCCTTATATAACTTACCCAAGCAAGAATAACTGTTAGTAATTTCTAGACATTTGTATTTATAGCAGATTATTTTGTGAATGATAGCAGCAATGATAGAAAATTGCTTTGAGAAATTTTATAATCATTCTGCACTACTGCCAAAGATGACTTGTTTAAAAGTAGAATTTCTCCAGTAGTATGATTAAATACCTTTCATAGGTAAATTTAATTTTTTAAAATTGCAAATTCATTGTCAGTTATTTGTTTCCCTACCACACCCTACCTTAGAGTTTGCATTTGTGCCAATGAAGTGTACTAGTATTTTAGGCCAAGAGTAGCAACAGAACATACAGCATACAGAATTTTTATAATCATCAACAGTGGTGAAGAATGCAATGTTCACAATACTCTTTCTTCTTTAGTATTAACTTAGATAGAACTCTGATACCTAGTTTTCCTCATAGTTTCATCTATTAATAAGAAATAACTACTTATCTATGTTAATGAATTAATATAGAAAATATTAAAATCAACTGTAAAAGTTTAAAAAGCTTACAACTAGTATTGCTAATTATAATTAAGTTGTATTTTTGGACATCATTTTAAAATTTCATATTAAAATAGTCATCTCAATGCGCTATTTTATTAATAGCCAATGTCTTTTTAAAAATCTAACAGATACCTATAAATAACTAGAAATAGTTTAAGAAAAATATAGAATAGTTACTTTAATGCCAGCTCTCCTATTGCCTAGAAAAAACAAAAGAGAATCTCCTTAGAATACATTGCCCTTTGTAAGTTCTAATACTAAAATTTCAAAATTGAGCATATGTTTGCTGTTTACCTACTGTGCGCTAGAGGCCATACTAGAAGCTAGTATAGTAGGAGAAATGATAAGAAAATCATTACTTCAGTACTGTGTGAGCTGTATTACAAAAGAAAGGATGGAAGCCAGAGAACACCTGGAACCTGTCATGACTATTCCTTATCACCGTATCGTTGCACTCTGCTTCTTAGGGCTGCAGTCGGCTATTGGTCACCGTGGATCTAAACCTCACAAATGCTGAGTTTATCCAGTTTTACTTCATGTATGGATGCCTGATCACACCAAACAACCGTAACCAAGGTGTTCTTTTAGAATACTCTGTCAATGGAGGCATTACCTGGAACCTACTAATGGAAATCTTCTATGACCAGTACAGTAAACCTGGGTTTGTATTCTGTTTTATCTCCAATAACTAGTATGTTGAGCAACATTACTTGATAAGACCTGCTAGGAATCTGTCACAGGGACCACAGGGAGACCTGAACCACACTCACCACCACTAGAGGATGCCTCTGAGACAAACTTGAGGATAAGGTTTCTGAGCTGGATAAACAACTGGTTTGGGTTTTTTTATTTCAAGAACAACTAGTTTGTAAATTTTCAAATAGATAAATACACAATCACAATGCCAGTAATGAATAGACCCACTATAGAAAACCATATAAATTAATGAATATATAATTAAGTTCAACAACATTTTGGGAAAATGGAAACAAAAAACCGGTTTGTTTGTTCACATAGTGTTCACTCCATTTTAGGGACTTGGAGGCTAGAAAATAAACACATTGCCTTCTCCAAAATAAACACAATAAAATGTAAATATCCTTAAGAAGCCTAGAGTCTATTTTTACATTTCTTACTGAAAAATCCTGAATAAACACAATGTATCTGTCATTTTTAAGAATATATTCTCGAAGGGCAAAAATACAATGTGACCAATTAGAAAAGCCAAAAGGTTTGTAAAAAAGAAAACAACATTTAATAAAGTAGTAGAAGGAGAAGAATATGCAAGAGAAGGATGAAAGAGGAGAGAAAGAGAAGGTTGGAAGAAAGGTGAAAGAACAGATGGGAAGAGAAGGGAGAGGAGGAACGATTGTGGCCCAAATAAGAGACAGAATAAAATGAGAAACATAGATAATCCCTCAGTGCATGGCAAGCCAGATACCAGCTAAAAATTGGGCAAAATAAAAGCAATCAAGAATCTTGTAAATGATCATTGAAATTCAATGTATCAGTCAAGAACAGGTTCAGCTGTGAATTACAGAAAACCTAAAATAACTTGGAAGTTTTTTTTCCTTCTCTTAATATAAGTTAAATCCAGAAGGAAGCTGCCCAGAGCTGCCCCAGTAGCTTCACCAGGACTAGAGACCCAGGTTCCTGTGAGCTGGTACTTCTGCCACACTCTACACTTGACCTACACATCATGGTCCAAAAGAACCCACATTCCAGCTCGCAGGCAAAAGGATGGGGCAAGAGCAGTATGCTGTCTCTCTTTAAAGACACTTTCTAACACTTGCCTACACTTCCTTTCACGTTCCGATAGCCAGAACTTTGTCAGAGTGACACACCCAGATGCAAGGGAGTCTGGACATGTTATCTTTATTCTGGGTGACTATTTGCCTCACTAAGAAGATGGGTTCCTAACATGAAGGGAGAATGGGAATATGGCAATTGAGGAAATGCCAGCAGTCTCTGCCATAAACAAACATTTTTAAATCCTACATATGCATTAAAGTTGGACACCAGTAAAGGATTCCAAATGAAACTAAGTGATACACATTGTAATAGTGCAAAAAAACTGTGCTCACCTATTAGTAGAACATGGTAGATGAGACAAACTATTTATGAAGAAAGTTATAATGTGTCTCATGTACGAGCTTCTGAGCACTTAAACAACCTAATATACAGAGAGAAGTTATGTTTCTATAGGGTAAAAGCGTAACTTTCCAATCCACTTTAGTTCTCTGAAGGAGAAACAAATTCACCAAGGAGGAACAGTGGTCATAATTTATTTACACTTTCAGCAGCCTTAGATAAATTTCCACTCCAAAGGTTTTTAAAATGTGGTCAAGGATTTTTTAGGAAAGAAAAATGAGAAGAAAGTCATTGCTCTGGGTAAAGCTGTGTGATTGTGTGTCCTTCCGGGAATGGATAGATTTCTGATATTACTTACTACTTTCTAAAATTTTAATTAAACATGCCAATTTAGTGGATAAAAATTATAAAAAGATCTTACAAGGTGAGCATACAAAAAAAAGAGGAAAGAGAAGGGCACACATGAGCTTCAAAACTGAGATGCATGAGAAAATGAACTTCGAAAAAGATTATTTACCTAAAGACTCATAGGACTTCCCTGGTGGCTCAGACGGTAAAGTGTCTGTCTACAATGCGGGAGACCCAGGTTCCAACCCTGGGTCGGGAAGATCCCCTGGAGAAGGAAATGGCAATCCACTCCAGTACTATTGCCTGGAAAATCCCATGGATAGAGGAGCCTGATAGGCTACAGTCCATGGAGTCACAAAGAGTCGGACGCGACTGAGCGACTTCACTTTCACTTTCAGACTCATAGTCTCCAAAATGCCAGTTACTACACAGGTGAGGGTCTAAGATTCACAGTCTACACTTTCCTTCCCTAGGACCAAGCTCCACTGAGCTGTTGTAACCCAAAGGGTATGCAAAATGGCGGACATGACCTAAAAAATGTATTTAAATTCCAAGTACCAGAAATTCAACTAACAACATTGTAGCCTTGAATAGATTTTGATTGATCTAGAATACTAGAATTCTAGAATACTACCATCTAGAATACTACCTACTGTTCTGGTCATTATACTTTAAGGAAGACGTAAAGAGAGAAAAAGGAGTAAAAGAATCAACAAGGAGATACTGTGTAAGCAAAACTGAAATAACTAAACCTCTTCAGTGTGAAAGATGAAAACCAAGGGGTCATTTTGAATCTCTTAGCTTAAAGGTTCTTCCTAGGATGAACTGAGGCTTGTTGGCCCTGTCCTATAGTGCTAATACTAAGAGGCAGCCTTGGACTGTAAAGGGAGTTAGATTGGCATGGATTAAAAAGATGAGACTTTACCGCCGCCTCTTGCTTCTCCTGCATTGACAGGTGGATTCTTTACCATTGTGCCTCCAGGGTGAACTCTGCAGTTTTCTGTTTGCCTAGGCGTCCTTCAGATCAGGAGGCATAGGGTATATGCACTTTAGTAGACATAAACCAATATTGACTTAAGAGATGCATGTTTGATACCTGGGTTGGGAAGATCCCTTGCAAGATGGCATGGCAACCCACTCCAGTATTCTTGCCTGGAGAATGCCATGGGCAGAGAAGCCTGGCGGGCTATGGTCCATGAGGTCACAGAGTCAGACACTAACAAAGCAACTTAGCACACACACACACGAGACCATAAAATCAAGACAACTTATCATGATTTTTAAAAATCATTTTAGCTAAAGTCCTTTCCTCATCTCCTAAGTGATGTGTAATGTCTTATGTGTGGATGCACATCCTTTTCTCCCATGAGACATTTGGCACGACTTTTCCCCACCCTCACCATCATTTATTCTTCAGATTCGTGAATATCCTCCTCCCTCCTGATGCTAAAGAGATTGCTACTCGCTTCCGCTGGTGGCAGCCAAGACACGATGGCCTGGACCAGAACGACTGGGCCATTGACAACGTCCTCATCTCAGGCTCTGCTGACCAGAGGACTGTCATGCTAGACACCTTCAGCAGTGCCCCGGTGCCCCAGCATGAGCGCTCGCCTGCAGATGCCGGCCCTGTGGGGAGAATCGCTTTCGACATGTTTATGGAGGACAAAACTGCAGGTAAATTTTCACTGATGTTAAATGAAAATCCATTTGGGTCTCTTCCAAAAAAATGAAATGTGGAACTTTTATACATTCTCAAGTGGTTACAGAAACAGTCAGAAGAGTGTTCCCATTTCTTCTCTCCAACTTCCTGGTTTTACATTGTGACAAAACCTTTTCTTTCTTTCAAGCCAGCAAGCTTGTTTTAATAAATAGCATTCTGTAGTTTTACTAATAGGGTAATTTTCTCTGAAAAAAATTTTGTTTCTACATTTCTTATTTTTTATTTTGGTTAGAAAGCCAGCATTTTTTGGACGTTTGTTTTACTCTCTAAGGACAAGGATCTTGTTTAGCTGTACATGCATTTGTGATGGCATTTCATGGTTCAGAAATATCCAGGGTCATTCTTGTTACTCTTCATTCTTAATAGGAGTATTGCAGTGGTCCTGGTGTACTGTCAAGGATCTCTCCATGCTATTCTTATTTTTAATGACTTGTTTTCATTTCATCACATTATTCTGGTCCCTTTTTTAAAGTGGTATATTATATTAAGTATGTGACTTTGTGATGCCACATATTTGGTTTTACTGCATAAAACCTGAAATGGTATCTTCAGGTAAAGTAGTAATGTTTAATTACATGTATTGTATCAATACTGCAAATCTTATAGAGTAGATAGACTATACCACTATAGATTCATCAGACAGTGAGATTATGCCATACCCAACTCTGCGTTAGAATCTTACGGAGAAAGAAGGATCTGGATGTATTTTGCAGTAATGAGACTGATAAGAACCTTACAGAGGAATGAAATCTATGCTGAAGACAGTTGAAATGTGGGGAATTTTAGTAACTTAAAATACTTAATTATTAGTGTTTTAAGGTAAAAGCAATACGTGTTCAAACTGTGAAATTAAGAAAATACAGAAAATCATGAAAATGAAGATCACCCAGAGGATAACCATCGTCAACATTTTGATGTTTTTTGAAGTCTTTTTTCTGTGCCTTTATATAATCATAAACTAAATTAGAATCTTATTTATATTTTATAGCCTGCTTGTTTCATTTAGAATTAAATCCTTATCATTTCCTCTTGTCCTTAAGTTTCTTTGAAAATATAATTTTAATAGCTATATAGTATTCCATTATAATTTTATCATCTTAACATTGAATTTTTAAATTATTCTTATTAATTCATTGATTAGTATTTCACATGGACAATGATATAATTGCAAATATTTAATGAAAATCACCCTTTTAAATTGAAAAAGCTTGAAATGTTCTTCACCACTATCAAGTAGTCTAACTCTTTCAAGAAGATTATTGAGTAGACTTGTATAAATCTGATTTGGAACTTTGCTAAATTACTCATTTGTTTTCCCTATGTAATGGTTTACATGAGTTTATGATCAGAGAATAATTTAAGTGCAACTTCTGTACAAATAAAAGCAAATGCATGTTTTTTCAAGTACTGTAAATGCTGATTTTTAGGCTGATTTGTGATGTACAATTAAGTTCGTGCTTGTCTTGCAAAGACAGTGCTCCTAAAAAGTGTAATATCTACTTACAGAAGTAGTTTATGACACTGCAGAAGAGGTTAGTGTTAGTTGATTAATGTAAGCCCTTTTTCAAGATTGCAGCATTCTAGTATATAATAAAATATATACCAGAGAATAAACTCAGGATATTGTTATTGGAATTCAGATTTCTGTGCCTTTTGATTCTTGAGTCCTATACCTCTGCTGTAGGACTAAATGTAACTCCTAATCCAGTGGAGTGAAAACTAACAGATAATCGCATTATGGTAGCCATTTGAGTCCTGGAGATAAATATGATTGTTCTACAGGCATATGTTAAGCTCAGACAAAATTAAAAGAACACAACACTGGTAAAGGCTGGATTCCAATTAAACTGTTTGGTCTCTTCTCTTCTGAGGCCATCCAACTCTTTGCACAGTAACCCAGGCTTCCAGTTTTACCTGTTCATCTTCACTGTGAATGCTGGAGCTAACCAGGAAACTGCCAGAAAAAAAGTTGGGCCTGTGAAATCAAAATGTATCATGAATTAGATGAAATGTATAGATATGTTTAATTTCTAACCTTTCTGGGATAAAATCATGAAGTTAAAGCATCCCTTCCAAAAGAGAAAGCAAATTGTGAGGGACATGAATGTGTGGTGTGCATGTGTGTGTGTGTGTGTGTGTGTACGCGCGCACGCACGCGCGTGTGTTTGAGAGAGAGGCACAATCGGATTACTCTGCATTGATCAAGCAATAATCTTGCTGCTTAAATTTTCGTTAGACTCTTAGAAGCTTTTTTAAAAATCACTTTATTGAGGTATAATTGATGTACAAAAAGCTGTAGGTATTTAATGTATACAACTTGATGAATTTGGATTTATGTATACACCTATTAAACCATCACAATAAGGGCCATAAATTTATCAGTCCTCTTCAAAACTTTCCTCCTGCCCATCCTCTTTTTTAATTTTTCTATTTTGGTAAGAGCACTTAACATTAATATCTCTCTTAGTAAATTTTTAAGTACGCAATACAGAATTGTTAACTATAGCCCCCGTGTTGTACGATAGATTTCCAGAACTTATTCACCTTGCATTACTGAAACTTTATGCCCTTTGACTGACAAGTCCCCTTTTCCCCTTCTACTATTCTACTCTCTGGTTATAAGAGTTTGGCTATTACAATTTTTTTCATTGCCCAGGAGACACTACCAAAATTTGAGTATAAATAGCTAACTCACTTCTCTATCATGTTATTAAAAATCTTCCTCTTTCTTTAGATTTGGCCTAAAAAGTTAAACACCTGTCAGAAAAACAAATAGATGTACATTTCCCTTTGTTTTTCATTTGTAACACATACAATACATTCTTTTTTCCTAAATGTAGACTTAACTAGTTTAGAAAAAAAAAGAATGTATTGTATGTGTTACAAATGAAAAACAAACTAGTATTGGACACTTGATATATCTCAGTCTCTCAGTATCTATGTTCCTAAAATGATGTGCTTATATTAGTGTTTTGTCTGTAGATGGTATGTAATAAGAGAGAGTACTACTTAAAATAATTATCAATCTTACCTAAAGTAAAAATTTGCTTTAAAGTATGTTTGCCATAAATCTGTCATAAAATTTTTGTTTTTCTTTTTTTTAAGTAAATGAGCACTGGCTATTCCATGATGATTGTACAGTGGAAAGATTCTGTGACTCCCCTGATGGTGTCATGATTTGTGGCAGTCACGATGGAAGAGAAGTATATGCGGTGACCCATGACCTGACCCCCACTGAAGGCTGGATCATGCAATTCAAGGTGAAAATGTTATAACCTTAACTATGTGTGTGTGCTAAGTCACTTCAATCACGTCCGACTCTTTGCAACCCCATGGACTGTAGCCCACCAGGCTCCTCTGTCCGTGGGGTTCTCCAGGCAAGAATACTGGAATGGGCTGCCATTATCCCTCCTTCTCCAGGTGACCTTCCCGACCCAGGGATCAAACCTGCATCTCTTATGTCTCCTGCATTGGCAGGTGGGTTCTTTGCCACTAGGGACACCTAGGAAGTCCAGTGTGCAGCAATCCACTGTAATTCTTTAAGATCTATCTATCTTCTTTACAGACCAGATAGGTGAGCTGAAAGGAGATGTGATAGAAATCACAAGCCCCATGACCTTAACTATATAAATAGCCATATACCAGTAATATAAAAATTTTTTTTAATTGTAGAGACAATGATCATGCAATCTTTTATTGGCATAATATATACATTGAAAACTATTAACAAAATTTAATATTAATATACATCCCAAGTATATATAACTTAATGATTAAAAGTATTTTATTTTTGAACTATTTCAAGGTGAACTTGTGCTGTGTGTGTGCTTGGACACACTCAGTTGTGTCCAACTCTTTGCGACCCCATGGACTGTAGCCTGCCAGGCTCCTCTGTCCATGGGGATTCTCCAGACAAGAATACTGGAGTGTGTTGTCATGCCCTCCTCCAAGGGATCTTCCCAACCCAGGGATCAAACCCAGGTCTCCGACATTACAGGCAGATTCTTTATCATCTGAGCCACCAGGGAAGCCCAAGAATACTCGAGTGGGCAGCCTATCCCTTCTCCAGGGTATCTTCCAGACCCAGGAATTGAAGTGGGGTCACCTGCATTACAGGTGGATTCTTTACCAGCTGAGCTACCAGGGAAGCCCTAAGATGAACTTAAATAAGATTTAATGTGCTTCTGAGATTAAATATTAATAGAAAAAATATTGATAAGAAAATGTAGAAAACTGATTTCAATTCCCTGAGTTTAAATCATTATATGACATAGGCATTCTTTTCCTTTAAGAGAAGATTGTGGCTGTATCTACTTTTTTAATAAAAATATTTCAGTGTTTCTGGAGAAAGAAAATTATAGAAAACAAAGGCATGATTAGCATCAATGCCAACATCAATTTTAGCTAAGATCTTATGTCAACCAACTTACTCTGTCTACCTCATTCCCACTGTATTAGCAACAAATGTTGCATTATAACTGTCTCCATCAACAAAGAATGCTGTGTCTTATCAAAAATACCCTCTGTAATTACTTCACTGCATCTTACTTGCAGTTGAAAGTGATTTATTGAGAGTCATAAATTGTATAACAAAACAGTAAACTTGGTAAAGATGTTAGCAATCCTTCTTGGTCAAGCATTCTGCCAAACAGAAGTGCCAGACCATTAGCACAACAAACAACAATTTGTAAGAGTAGGCCCAGGCCTTCCAAGGCAATCTGCCAGCTATTGCAGAAGCACAGCTTTCAGCTTCTCTAAAACTCCCTGCACAATATATTTGGCACTTTCTATAATTTGTCACCTAGGGCAACCGTGTCAACTCCACCATTCCTCAGCTCAGCAAATAATGAACCTGAAAAGAAACGGATGTGTTGCAGTGTCTGTCAAATAATCAGCAGCTTTCTTACTACCAAGTCCTTAGAGTATGCAGTATGGTTTTAATACTTTAATACCTTAATAATCTTGCATCTCTTTGTTTATTAGATCTCTGTTGGATGTAAAGTGTCTGAAAAAGTCACCCAGAATCAAATTCATGTTCAGTACTCTACAGACTTTGGTGTGAGCTGGAATTATCTGGTTCCTCAGTGCTTACCTGCAGATGCAAAATGCTCTGGAAGCGTTTCTCAACCATCTGTATTCTTTCCAACTAAAGGATGGAAAAGGATCACCTACCCACTTCCTGAAAGCTTAGTTGGAAAGTAAGTAGAAAATTAAACCCTGGTTCTTAGCATTCATAAGTGGATTTAGACACTGTGGTCAGACTGAAAGTACTGTGTAATTGTCAGTAAAATGCTCTCTTCCTCCCTAACTCTAAAGTTTACTCATTAGTGACCTCCATGATGAACTAATTTAAGGAGACCTCAAGACGTAATCCTCAGACTTGTCAAGATAGGCCCTGACAAGCTCTTCCATTTTCCATACCTCACTATTGCTCTGTGAGCAATAGTGATGGCCTTGGAGCCAATTGAAAAGGTATATGTTACCTTATGGACCTTGTAAAATGTGCTTTCCACATTGGTCCCTTGTCAATCCATGATAGATGGAGCCAAGAGAAAACCTAACTTATCATGCTCTTAATACTTGTACAAATCCTAATTCTCCATGCTGTTTGTACAAACATAGTTTGTAGGTTTCATATTTTTTCTTATCAAAGTATTATGTTCTGCACCTGCAGTGGAAAGTAATTAGCCTAGACAGTAGTGAGCCAAGATAATTAAGCTGTTTTCTGAACAGTATGTGGATAAGTTAATTTAGGCAATTACAAAAAAAATTCCCTTCAACTGTAAAATTAGGTGAAAAGATACATTAAAGAAAATGATAGTTATGCTTCCCCCATATGTCACAGTTTCTGGCTAAATGAAGAACCTTTTGTGAAACAGATTCGAGATATATGACAAGAACACATAGAGCCTTTGAATAAGGTACTTAAACAAGGCAAAAAAGTCCCATAGAGATTGTCTATTGCATGATCACTCACAGTTTTCTGAAACAAATCTAAAAGGCTTAGTCAGTTAACATGCTAGACAACAATCAGGATACTTTCAGCTGCAGGTAACAGAAAATTCCATTCAAATTAAAATTACATTTGGCTCAATTGAAAGTGAAATATATTATCTGTACAATGAAAAAAATCCAAAGGTAAGTGGACTGTAGGATTGGTTGGTAGACAAGGTCAACAGTATCTTCAAGGACATTATTATTTCTTACTCTCTCACTATTATTCTTTGCTCCACTGTCCACACATGGATGTCACACTCAGTCTTTAGACTAGTTTCCTTGGTGAACATAGATGTCTCCCAGAAAGCTGGACCACAGTGCATCCTTACCTATGTCCAATGGAAGAGAAAGAGAGTTGCTTTTGTTTCCAGCAAAGCTAGAGCAAGTACCTCTTTGCATCTCATTAGTACAAATTAGTTCAAGAATGTTCATTCCTTACTCCATCAACGGTTAGGGAAATTATATTATGATTCTCATATGACTCATCTAGGCTGAAGTGGGTGCTGGAGAGCCACCATACCCTCATTGCCTCATTTCCCCCTCTTGTTCTCACTCTCTTTTTTTAATAGTGAGGTATATAATTTACAGTCAGTAAAATGAACACATTTTGATTGTTCCTCATGATTTCTTCACCTTGTATAATCCATGTAACCACCAGAAACAAGATACAGAATGTTTATATCTTCCCAGGATGTTCCCTCATGTACTTTGAACTCTTTCCACCAAAAAGGAGTGGAATATGTTAATATAAGGATAATTATGACACTGCTATTTTCCCCAGAGGACAAAGAAGAGCAATGATAAAATTTTTTTTTTTTAGTTTTTTATTTTTTAAATTTTAAAATCTTTAATTCTTACATGCGTTCCCAAACATGAACCCCCCTCCCACCTCCCTCCCCAAAATCTCAGGGAACTTTTCCTTTAATATAACCCTTCAAAATTATTTTCTAATGAGCATAGTTACTCTGAGAATATTGATTATCTTTAGGGGATTCAGAAGCTGCTGTTTTCCAAGCACCTGAAGGCCATGTGTATGCTGACAAGGCACTGTCAAAGGAGTTATTTACCTTCTGTACAATTTCAGAAATACAGTTAATGAATCTAAATTGCATTGCAGCCACTGGACTCCAGTTCATAAGTTGATTTTTAATAGTTACAGATTTGTGTTTTAAAATGTTCCTTTTGCTTGACATAGAGGTTCCACTGTATTTTCATTTTGTTTTACAAGTTTATTCACATATTTTAAAATGTAAGTTGAACTGGCTTTAAACTTACATTACTAGAAATAGAAAGATAATGATGGTCCAAAAACAGCTTTTATTAACCCATTTCATCTTGTCAGATTGGTTTAAATGTTTTTTCTCTTGAATACTGAATGTACATGCAGGAATATTGGACCTGAATAAAGTTAACTTTTGTTCTTCACTCCTTTGCTCTTGTGTTCCCAATAGTCCAGTAAGGTTTCGGTTCTACCAGAAGCACTCAGATATGCAGTGGGCAATTGACAATTTCTACCTGGGCCCTGAATGCTTGGACAACTGCAGAGGCCATGGAGATTGCTTAAAGGAACAGTGCATCTGTGATCCAGGATACTCTGGGCCAAACTGCTATTTGACTCACACTCTAAAGGTAAAGTTAAAGCACCTGGAGAAAGCATGTACCCTCATTCCAGGTCGTGCATCAAGAGCCAACTTAACAGTGAGACTAATAATTTATAACCATGTTCTTTGGGACTCCCAGTAAATAAATCCTTTGGACAGAATCTTAAATATATATGTGTATGTGTGTGTGTGTATATATATATATATGGTTTATTAAATACAAGAATATTAGGACCAAGTGCTAGTATGTTTTACCCACTTAATAATATAAACCAGTCTGTATGGATTAAAGAAAATACTCTGTTTGGGGGGGTTTTATAGAGCAGACTGTTAAAGTCAATATTAAACCTTCCTTAATTCACTTTTTTCAGTAGATATACTATTTAAATTAGGAGGATACTGTTGTTGCTATGAAATAAAGCAAATAATATTGCTACATTATCACACACACAAAAAAACAAGTTTTCAAAAAGGTGGAAACAGCACTAGAATTTTTGTTCTGAAAGTGTTGTGATTTGTTGACTGCTGAAATGTGGTTGTGTATTAAATAAGAATAGAGAAGTTAGTCTTGGAAATTTTAGCTATTATATCATTATTTAACATGCAAAGTTGCTCAACACTGTTGCCATATATATATATATACATTCTGTTTCTGTGAATAAGTATACTGTATTTAGCTTACAATAACAGAAAAATGACTAAGTTTAAAAAAGTACAAGTGATTGAAATTGAGTGTATAAGTGACAAACAATGTAGATAAAACCTGTCATTTTGTGACCTCCCTGGTGGTCCATTGGTTAAGAACATGTCTTCCAATGCAGGGGATGCAGTTTTGATCCCCGGTCAGGGAACTAAGATCCCACATGCCACAGGGCAACTACGCCCGTGCTCCACAATTACTAAGCCCATGCACTTCTACTAGAGAGAAGCCCCCGAGCTGCAACTAAGACCCAAGCAGCCAAAAATAAATACATGTTTTTAAAAACTATGATTTTTTTCTACAATACTTCAACAACTTTGGAACTAATAGATTAAAAACATAAAATTGGAGCAATGCTCACTTGTATCTGAAGCTGTTAGTTTGTATGTTATCAAATGAGATTATGAGAAACGTAGCTACAGGTAATAAATATTTTGATGTAGAGTCTTTCGTGAACATTTGAATTCCATTAGCATTCTTCAGTTGGATAAGAAATTGTAGAAATCTATATTATGAACCCTGAATCAAATATTTCTAATGAGAGTTTAACATGATTACCAAAGCATGTCTTCTGACTCTTGTGTTCTCACATATAAACCTCCAGTTATAAATTGCATTTATTTGCTAACATCAGTGAGGTGAAGTAAGGCTAACATGTTGACCACATGTCATTAACTATAGAGTTGATTATGTTCCAAATTTGAAGAGGGTCTGTCTAAATCTGAACCATACAATAAGATAGCAACTAAGACAGCCTACCTAAAAAGTGAAAAGGTATATAGTGAAAAGGTAAACAGCTACTACAGTTGCAACTATAACATATTGTTTTCATGACATATTTCTATCACTAAAAAAAAAAAAGAAAAATGAAAAAAAAACTGCCTCAACCTAATGCAAAAGCCTCAACCTAATGCAAAACTGTATTATGGACAAAAATAATGTCCTCTGGACAAAATGAATAGAAAATCAAGAGCTTGACTATGATGTGAGGAAATGAAATAATTGAACATAAAATTAGCCATAATGAACCCTAATATTTTATTTATCTATTCTGTTTTGGAAATAGACTGTTCCTGGTTGGTGGTCCTTTTCAGTCAAAAGGATAAACTGGAGACTCAGGGGAAATATTTTATTCTATATTTTGAGTTCTTCTCCCAAGATCCTGAATCTTGGCCCTGACAAACATGTGAAAAGTCCTTTAAATTGCCTTCCAAGATTGTTTTCTTTTGCTTCATACAGAAAGGTTTGGTTTTAAGTGTCCCTGCCTAACCAAATAAGACATTTTAAGTTTATTCTGTGTTGGAAGCTGAAGGGTCCTGGGTTCCTGAAATAGTCTCCAAGGTGCAGGGAGTGGAGGGGGCACATATTTCCAAGGAGAATAAGACAATCATTCAGGGAATACTGGGACAGGGGGAAGTGCTAAAAAAAATCTGTTTTATCTCATTCCTTTAATTTTTTAAAATTTTTGTTCCTGTTTCATAATATCATAATAAATTACAAGAGTACTTTCCATAATGTATAAATAAATATTTTGAGAGTATATGCTTAAGTAAGTTTTTACTAAACTCAGCTTTACAATTGTTCTATTTTAATATTCTTTCCAGATTTTAAATTCCAGTAATTAAGCATTATTTAAGCAGTTTCAATGATCATCAATAGATGATGTACAAGAATATTGTGGACGTATTGTGTTGGGTTTCTTTTAATATCTTTCAGAAAAACATTTGAAATCAGCTCTAATTTTTAAGCCAAGATGTAACTTTGTATTGTCTTAGCTATTCCATAATTATTCTTTGAAGTTTTTACTTTTAAACGCATACCACTTACTTTTTTCCAGACTTTTCTGAAGGAACGCTTTGACAGTGAAGAAATCAAGCCTGATTTATGGATGTCCTTGGAAGGTGGAAGTACTTGTACTGAGTGCGGGATTCTTGCAGAGGACACTGCACTCTATTTTGGGGGATCCACAGTGAGACAAGCTATTACTCAAGATTTGGATCTCAGAGGGGCAAAGTAAGTCAATTTTTTTGTTATCTTTGTTACAACTTAGCAAATTGGCCCCCAAACAAGAACACACCTATGAAAGAAGTTGTTATCCAGGGCTTGAGTAGATAATTTGTTCTAACTCTCTGTTCTGATGGCTAATTTGTGCTTGCATTCAGATTCCTGCAGTACTGGGGGCGCATTGGTAGTGAGAACAACATGACCTCCTGCCATCGGCCCATCTGCCGGAAGGAAGGCGTGCTGTTGGACTACTCTACAGACGGAGGCACGTTTCAGGGGTGAAAGCCATGCCTTGCAGCAGATTCCCAAATTCCATCCATTGCCCCTCAGAAAAGTCTCTGCAAAGCTTTGCTGACATGGCAATGCAAACAGTGAAAGTCACAAAGAGAAAGCTGGAGACCTTGGTTGCATTCCAGCCATTATACATTCTATATTTGTAACTTCTGTGCTATACAAAATCTACCCGAAAAGGGAAAAGAGAGAAATCACATTTTAAAAAAAACTCCAAGCTTATGAGTAAAGACAATAATCACGAAGCATAGCTGAAGCTTGATTATAAATGATACAATTAAGAAATAAATTTTTGTATAGTCTTCCAAGTAAAAGATTATTTTAAAAACATTTTAAAGTGTTTTAAAAAGCTTTTGTGTGAACAAGCATATAATAAATGGTATAGAAAATCTATAAGAAAGCAGTAGTAGTTGTGGAAAACTATAGTCAATTTGTGAGTCTGTCACACACTATTTTAACAAGATTTTGTTCCCTTATTTTGAAGTAGCGAGAACCAGACGAGTAGTACCATGAGGTCTTTAGAAAATCAGCATTAGGGGATAGGTATCATTCTTAATAACTGGCAGATAAATAGATGACCCTACCTTTAAAGTATTTTAGGAATTCAAAGGTGTTTTCTTAAGTAGTTTAAACATTCCACCTACTGTCTTATCAGTTGATTAGAGAAGCTTCATATTCATCCAACAAATCACAAATTGTGTAGAATTATAATCACTATATTTTAAAATACTAGGAGTATCTTATCTAGAAAGATTTAACACACGGGTGTTTCTCATTATTTATGAGAAATAATGCATATAGGAATCAAGAACAAAACTTTAGAAGCAGAAAATATTTAATTTTTACCTCAGTATTTTTATTTTTGCCCAAGTATTTCTAAATACCCTTCCCCTTACATCATCACTCTTATTTTGAAACAGTGTGTCAATACTTACATCAAAGTCAGTGAAATCACTTCTCATTATCTGGCTGAAGATCTTTGGAGAACTTGCAGTAACTGCAATATATTGGTGGTTTGTTGTGTTTTTTCCAGTATGTTACTATGTCGGTATATTTGTTTTATAGGAATTACTTGGACTTTGCTCCATGAGATGGATTATCAGAAATACATTTCAGTCAGACATGACTATATACTTCTTCCCGAGGAGGCTCTTACCAACACAACTCGACTCCGCTGGTGGCAGCCTTTTGTGATCAGCAATGGACTTGTGGTCTCCGGGGTAGAGCGTGCTCAGTGGGCACTAGACAACATTTTGATTGGCGGAGCGGAAATCAATCCCAGTCAGCTGGTTGACACTTTTGATGATGGTAAGGAACAAGACATTGAGCAATCTTCCTTGTGTATCTTTTGTTTGCTTATGTCTTTACATGAATTACTACATGAAAAGCATTTAGATGAGTGTCTACCATATAGTTACTGATCAACGAATGTTAGCTATTATTTTGCCTAATAGTTTATACATCTTCAAGGTTGACTGCTTGTTGAAATGTCAACAAAGAATTTAATAAATCCCATTAAAGACAAAATGTCTTGCTCTAAATATAATTTGAAATTTCAGCAGCCCCAAATAATTTCAGTTTCTTTAAGAATTTCTATATGCAGAGATACATTTTTATTAGTTTGAAAGTATTCCAGGAAAAATCTTGCAATGGTAAAAGTTACCCAGACTAGCAATTATATTTTAAAAGTTGGGTAATTGTTGTACTAGCATTTAATAATCTTTTCTAGATTTGATTGCTATATATATATATATATATATTATACCAATTAAAGAAAATAAAAATCAATCTTAAAGGGTAAGCAAAGAGCTAGAGCATAGACATTCAAGTAGATCAACAATAAACAATTAATTTAAGAGAATAACATGCCATATTACTTCCAATTTATCTTAACAGAAGGCACCTCCCATGAAGAAAACTGGAGTTTTTACCCTAATGCAGTGAGGACAGCAGGATTCTGTGGCAATCCATCCTTCCACCTCTATTGGCCAAATAAAAAGAAGGACAAGACTCACAATGCACTCTCCTCCAGAGAACTCATTATACAGCCAGGATATATGATGCAGTTTAAAGTAAGGGGAAGCGGCTCCTCCAGGCAGTCTGGTGTTACACTTGGGCGAGGGAGTATGGAGAGAAAGCTTATTTGAACAACTATAAGGAAATGATTGATTTCATTCATTATAAGAGACTTTATTTTATGAACAAAAGAAGTTATCTTTCACAAAGGCCTTTATCTTATAGGATTATTTGAACACAGATATATTGAGACATAGCAAGACATTCAACTGTATTATATCTCAGATATGTAATCTTGACTTCGCTTTTACAAACCTTGGAAATACAAATCTCAAGTAGGTGCCTCTGTCTATCTCTTTCTTTGTCTCTATCCCTTTCTGTCTCTCTCTCCCACTAATTTCTCTACCACTTTCTCTTTATGCCTATTTCATACATCAAGCTTTGCTTCTTTATATGTCCTTTTTCATTATATCTTTCCATTTTTCTTTTCTCTCTGACTTCCAAACAGCAAACCTGTACATTAGCCCAATTGAAACCTCCCAAATCCTCAAAGATTTGAAAAGGACTCTCACTTCTTATTAATAAATGCATATTTCACTCATATAGAAAAATGAAAGAGAAGGCATAAGAGGTAATTAGTAGACAAATTAGAAAGATAAAGTACTATCGATTAATGTCTTACTGCATAAAACACTAAAAAGGGACATTACAGAAATGCAGTTTATTACTGGATCATTTTAAAGAGACAGATCAGTTGTTCTAATGCCCTTATTTAAAAAGGTGTGCTACAGTGACAGTTAACAGAAAGAATCCTTATTAGCATAAATAAAAATGTGTTTGTAGCTGGGAGAAGGGGGAAATGGGGAGTTAATAAGTATAGGGTTTCAGTTTTGTAAGAATTCCCAAGTTGAAGAAAAAAGGCAAATTTTCTGTTTTCCTCAGCTTTGTATTAAACTCTCCTTCAGAGACTGGAGGGTGAGGCAAGTTCCCCCGAATGCTACCACCCCTTCAGGACTATCCTTACCTTAGTGACATGAAGGACACTCAAAGCCACATCCAGTGTTACACTACCCCTAATTCCAAGCCACGTCCCTTAAGAGTGAAGGCTTTTCCTCCCCCAGGCCCGCATCACACTTATATTTTTTATTAAGTTGGTTGGGGCCTCCTCTTTCGTTGCTTCTGTCAACTCAGAACTGAAGAGACTGAAATTTTCTTCTCTAGCCAAGTCAGTTTGTTCCTTTAAAAAACAAAACAAAAACTTGTCCCCAGAAATTTAAGAATTAAAGTGTCACTAAATCTTCAACTTTAAAGTCACCATAGACTTTCTGAACACCAGGTGCAACACCTTTCACCCATTCCTCGCTTTTTCATTTTCTCTGTGCTGTTTGGCACTCTTGTTCTTATATTCTCCAGCTAGTGAAATTCTCTTTCCCCTCAGCTTCTGGGTTCTCTGCTGCTCCTCCTCTTACCTTCTTAATAGCTATGTCTGTCTCCTTTTTGGCTCTTCTTCCCTCAACCCACTAAATATCAGCATTTCTTAGTACTTCTCCCAGGCTTTCCTCTCTTTTCATAGACATTCTCACTATTGAGAACTTCATTCATCCTCTGGCTTCAAGTATCATATCTTTAAGGGCAACTCCAAGATTTGCATATCCAACCTTGACTGGCTCATCAACATTTAATTCAGTACTTTTAATTGCCTGTATACTTTTCTACACCTTTGAATTATTGGCATCTCAACTCAACATGTTGAATAGTGAACTTCCTATCTTCCCACTTCTGCTAACTCCTCTCTCTGATTTTCCTATTTCTCTTGATGGCATTGCCTCTTACTTATTCACCAGCTCTAAATTTTAATTTAGTCTTTGATTTATCATTTTTCACATCTAATTAGTTACTCCATCTTTTTAATTCTAATTCCCTGTATTCCTGACACCCATCCCATCTCTTCTCTTTGCACTGTTACCACCTTCATTCTGGCCCTTATTAAATCAGTAGTCTTTTCCTGTCTAATCTCTCTCCACTTCACATGTCTTCAGCAGCACAGATTGATCCTTACAAAGCACAGCTTTGATACATCATTCCACTGCTCATTGATGAATTCTTTTCTTTTTTTAATTGAAATATATTTGACATATAGCAATGTGTAAATTTAAGTCATATAGCATGTTGATTTGATACATTTATATATTATAATACAGTTGCCACAATAGTGATAGTTAGCACCTGTATCATGTCACATAATTATTATTTCTGTTTGTAGTTGGAATAATTCAGCTCTCCAACTTCTGAAGAATTATTTTCTTACCCACTTAATCAGATTCAACCTCTCCTTCCTATGAAGCACCAAAGCATTTTATTTTTTTCTGGTTTCCATTTCCACTGCTGGAATACACTTTGTATTCTCTCTATGAAACCACAGTTATTTTATGAATAAGCATATAGTATGAAGTTTATAGCACCAACCTTCCCTAGTGTCAGCACTGAAATAGGACTTGTTGATTGAGTAGATGATTAGAACTTAAATTTGAATCACCAAGTCTTTATAGCATTTATGCACTGTTGATGATTCAAGCATTTAATTGTGTGTGATATGGAATACTTTTATCTACATGGAAATGGAAAAAACTAGGAATAAATATTAAGTATTTAAAAATTACTATTTTTAATTACATATAAAAATGTAATGGTAGCATCAAGGAAGTTAGTAAATCGATGAAACTATCTTGAACCAGTGATACTTTGTTTCTTTCCATTAATTCTCCTAAAACTACTTTCCTTTTGGCCAATTCATCTTCCCCAAATTTACAATTAGTATGTTATACTAATTAAGTAAATATAAATAGTAATTTTTAACCTTAAGTCTCATCTCCTTGCAAAATGGTATGACTTGTACAAAACTCAAAAGAACGCCTTCTTGGTGTCTGGCAGGCTGCTCTGTAAAAGCTTCTTCAAATACTTCTTGGTTACTTATCATAGTCATAATGAGAGATGGGAGTTCTCATTAATGATAGGCATTATTTAATCTTGCTGATACATATCAATTATCTGCTTGTTTTAGATTGTGGTGGGTTGTGAAGCCACTTCTTGTGGTGACCTTCATTCCGTAATGTTGGAATACACTAAAGATGCAAGGTTTGTGAAATCACTTTTTACATTTCCTCCAAATGTGTATATACAATTCAAAATGGTTGTCTGTTTTTAAGGCAACTGCTCATAGGGAAGCATTCTTATGTATTAGAAGTGGCAGTTAATTGCATGCATGTGAAAATGTTATTTGTATAAAATTCACAATGTATCTTATTTTCAATTTTTCCCTCAAACCAAGAAAAATCAATTTCATTCTAGGCTGCAGCCAACAAATTTTGTATTTTAAAGTAAGACACTGTTTTTGTCCTCAAAGTAGAACTCTCTTTTATTTATGTTGCTTGTTTTCAACCAACCCTAATAAAAATATAAGTCAATGAAAGATCTGATTATGCTTTAGCTAGAGTCACATCCCCTAAAGCATAGTAGCACTGTTAACTATAAGTCTGACTTAGTGCAGTTACCTCTTTAGGGTGTCTATAGGCCTGCCTCCCACCACCACTTTGAAAAATGAATTATAGTAATAAAGTTTCGGTAGACAGAGAATTTTGTCAGTCAACTCCAGGTATAGTTCTTGTAGTAATTTCAGGGAGAAGAAGCCACTAGAGTCAGCTCTGTGCCTGCTATTATTTTATATTGTCATCTGTAACTATGTTAATGTGCTTATAAAGAGTTAGGGTATATCTTATTTGAAATAATTTTCAATTTGTCTTTTTATTATACGTAATTATATATATATATATATGAAATTTATATTAAAATTTCTTAATTTAACCCAATCATTAAGCATTACCTTGACATGAGACAGCTGTCTAATGCAGCCTCTGAAGAGCTGTCTAATGCAGTCTCTCTGGTTTCTGCAGGTCTGATTCCTGGCAGCTCGTTCAGAGCCAATGCCTTCCTTCCTCTTCAAACAGCATCGGCTGCTCCCCCTTCCAGTTCCATGAAGCCACCATCTACAATGCTGTCAACAGCTCCAGCTGGAAGAGAATCACTATCCAGCTGCCTGATCATGTCTCCTCCAGGTAGGCTGCATACTTAGGTAAACTGTGTGGAATGTCCTGTGAGTCTGTGCAGAGCTCATATAGTGACTCGACAGCAACTGATAAAAGGAGTCTAGACTTTTAGTTATAGCCCTAGTCCCTTCTCCCCTCATCTCCCCGCTCCTCTCACTGCCCCATGCCCCTAAATGGCAACTCCATGTGCCCATAAGAAATAGGATTCTTCTTTGTAAATGATTCACAGACCTCAACTTTTCTTTTAATTAAATACCACAGCACACACCAATCTCAGTCACAGCGCCTAAGTGAAAAATGTCCCAAGACTTGTACTTGGCACCACAACTGCCCTAGTGTTCGATGCTCCCAGAGGCTCTGCTGTTCCCCCCACAACCAGTGCCCTCTGGGGTGTGCCAGGCTAATCAGGTTATACTGAGTTGCAGGGTAAATATAATGGAGCACAGCCTTCCTAGAGTAGCATTTATTTTCCCCAAAGATTTGGAAATGACACACCACTGTAGGAAAAATGGATATGGGCTTATTATGGAATAGAACAGGAAATGCACATAAATTTTTGAGGAATTTTGGGGGTTTACTTCCAGAGTCTGAGGGGTACAGGTTCACTCACCTCTGCCAATTGGATGCTTCGGGGGAAAGTTTTAGAAGCCCTTTTCTTAGAAATAGCCCCTATCTCCAGAGACTAGAGGCTGGACACACCCATGGGCAACAAAAGCCTCCTGAATCCCTTCTGCTTTCAGTGCAACACAGTTCCGCTGGATCCAGAAGGGCGAAGAAACAGAGAAGCAGAGCTGGGCAATCGATCACGTGTACATCGGAGAGGCTTGCCCTAAGCTCTGCAGTGGGCACGGATACTGCACCACCGGTGCCGTCTGCATCTGCGATGAAAGTTTCCAAGGTCAGAATCCTGGTTTGTTGTTCTTGACCCAGGAGACAGTAGGGTTCTCCTCATCTCAACATGTGTGCAAAGGCCACCAGGGAATGGAGAGAAACTCTGGCCTGAGGGATTTGAGATAGATGATGCACTCTTTGATCACAGACTTATTTACCTTGGGGATGAATTATGAAGGATAATTTTATGCTATGTTCCTTGAATTTTTTAAAATGCAGATTTTATCCACCCCGCTTGAATATTCTATAGTACCTTACATTCTCCAACTTCCACGTGACTCCCTGCCCCAGCCTCTACCTTCCACACTTGATTTTTGCTGTGGGCCTCTCTCCTTCCCTGCCTGGCTGCCTGTCCCCAGACACTGGACCAATATTCTTTCTTCCTCGGGCTCTCCCAGGGGCAGCAGCCCCTGGCCTCCCAAGATGGAGCTGACAATTCAAAATGTTCTGTTTCCCAGTTCTCTTCATCACATACACACACAGAAAAACCTTCATAACTCAAAAAATACATTTTTACTGCTTCAGTTTCTAGAGGCTGATGATGCGTTTGGGGCTAAGTATCTACTCAACTGCTGAGATCCCAGGAGGTTGCTCTGTCAGTCCTGTTTGAAAGCCTGCAGCCCTGCTTTCCTTTGATGAAATGTTTCTCACAGGTTTCAGCCTCTATGTTACAAAGTTCACTGTATCCAATTACTATTACATCCTCGGAGCCTAATTCTTGACAAAGAGCAATGCACACTAAATTTTTATACTGAACCCTTACGTTGCCTTATGCTTTACTGTTTACACAAGTATCCCCCCATTCATTCAGCGGAGTCATTCAGTACTTATGATACCCACCCCCATAAATTAACTATGTTGAATGTCACCATTATCACTTTATAGGTAAAGAAATTGAGGGGAGCATAAGTGACTTCCCTAATAGTACATGTCGGAAAAAAGACCAGAACCCAGGTAGTTCTTTCCAATCAGTCCCTATGTCTCTCAGAGATGAGAGGTTTATCCAAAGAGGACCAGAATTAGCTTCTCCCAAGTGTACAATGCAAGAACCCATAGATTTGGATTCTGGAGTAGAATCTACTTAGCTTTCTTGATGGATGCTATATCCTTGCCTCCAAATGAAATGAGTATGATAAATATAGACTGCTGCACATCTCTGATGTTAGAAATTCTTAGCCGCTGTCTTCTTCCCCTGGTCGTCTTATTGCTGAGACCAGCTGGGTCTGTCCAAGTGTTAGCTAGAGAATTTGAACTTTTAGGCAAATGAACAACTCAGCTGTCTCACTAGGAGTCCTAGGTGTCTAGAATTTGCCCTTTTCTCTGATCCAACAGAACTATGAGCTTTTGATTTTGAGTTATTTTAGACATTGAGAAAAGTTGTGCTCTTCCAGTCAAGGAAAAATGTAGAGACATACACACTTGCTAAAGTAGTGCCTTCCTTAAATGCCTGTAATGCAGTTCTGTTATCTCTGAGAAACACTTCCAGTTTATTATTCCTGTATTTATTCCGGCTTCATTATGGAATATTTTATATGTACTCAGTATTATGCTAGGTACTACAATCCAACAATGAATAAAATATAGACTCTGTTCTCAAGAATCAACTATAAGAGCTAGAAGGAGAACAAGAACATGACTTCTTTCCTGCTATTTTCTTATCATGCTAGGGAAAAAGAAATTATGTTGCCTCTCATGCCAAGGTGAGAGCTCCCTTCTAAGACCCATGGCTGGTAAACATACAAGCCCAGCCAGACGCTGTGTTTTTTTTTAAACAATGGGCTTATACCAGTACTAAGTACATTAGCACCTACCTATTTTAGTAAATATCAACTCAGATAATATGACTTTTCAGCAACATAAGCCAATAACTGCTGAAATAAAAGAGAAATATTTATCTCTAGGAATCTATATCTGCTTGGTATTTTGTCATTCTTACAGTAAATCTGACATTGATTGGATTAAATGTGAAATTGAATGCTTGTTCATAATCTTTGATGATTCTGCTTGTTCCAGCTAATCTGTGCAACTATTCATTTCCCTCTAGGCGACGACTGCTCTATTTTCAGTCATGACCTTCCCAGTTACATTAAAGATAATTTTGAGTCGGCAAGAGTCACTGAGGCAAACTGGGAAACTATTCAAGGTGGAGTGATAGGAAGTGGCTGTGGGCAGCTGGCACCCTATGCCCATGGGGACTCACTCTATTTTAATGGCTGTCAGATAAGACAAGCTGCCACCAAACCTCTGGATCTCACTCGAGCAAGGTAACAAAACTCCTGTGTTGTAGTTCAGATACAGAATCAGTCACAAGCACATCACTGTCCATTGTTAGATATGATCATGAACTTCATGGCACGGGTGTCACTAAGCAGTAGAAACTTAATATCAGCTGAATTTGGTATGAGAAAGTATATGTTTTCACAACTCAGAATTATGATTTGCTTAAATTTAGTATAGAGTTTCCTTGTGAGTGGTGGTAACATAGACATAAGCTTAGAGAAATGGTCAAATATAAAAAACAGAGAAGTGTATCACAGTAACACAGTGCTATAGGTCGGTTGTATGTCAATAAAGTTGAAAAGTAAATAATTGGTTATGAATAATCTATATAGATAATTTAATGTGGATCATATGCAAGGATGTAAATACAATGTGAGTGTGAAGATTTATAGTAATGCAAGCTTATATAGTCCTATATTTAGCATATGTATCTGCAAATGGAAATGGAAGATTGATGGCTGGATAGATGGGAACTTTAAAAGTTCACACAGTTTAGGAACTGTATGCTAATGTAGAATAGAGAAGACAAAGGAAAAGAGACCCAGGAGGGTTGAATTTTCTTCCCCACCTGCCCTTCCAGCTCTGCACCTAAGCCAGAGAAAACACAGCTTTTTGTCTGCCGTAAGAGTAACTTTGCTTTAAATTGATTAGTGCATTTACAGGTTTAAGTCTAGCAGTTGATTTGACCACCTATTAATCACTCTGTTAATCACTCAGGAATTTTATTAATCACTTTAGGAATCTTATAAAGATAGATTTCCTATGTTTAAAAATTATATCTTCTAAGGGCAAGGATGCCTGTGAGAAGCACATCAAACACAACAGCAGACATAGTACAGAGCCTGCATGTCTAACTCAGTTTTCCCTCTTCTCTGATCTCCAGACATCTTTTCCCAAAATAAACATGATTTATCCTTGTCCAGATTCTGTTCAGCTTGAAGCTATTTATAAAAAGCGTATAGCACAGAGACACAGTTCTTGAGTCACTAGCCTATTGTGTTCCCCCTTTGCCTGTCCAAGAAATAAAGCCACTCTTTCCTTCTCCACCGTAAAAAGCATATAGAGTCAATAGTATGGCTTTATTTCCTGTCTTCTCCATGTCCTCAGCTGCCTATTTGGCTGATATCACCTTGCAGAAAACAGAAGGTGTTTCAGGAGAAATGTTCAAACAAGATTTCTAACATCAAAGGAAGGAAGAAAAAAGATCTTTGAAAGTCAGAATTTTCTCTGTGTAGAACACCTTCCAAGCTTATTTTTCATATGTATGATGTAAAAGATAGTAAAATAAATTTTGTTATTTATGTGACTTAGTCATAAGACTGGATGCTTCTATTTTTACCATATTATGAACTTGAAAATTTCAGCACTTAGAAACAAGATTAAAAAAAATAAAGTATAACTCCTTGAATACTACCTGACTTTTGTTTAAAAATGAATTCTCCTGTGTTTTGTTTTTTTCAGCAAAATCATGTTTGTTTTGCAAATTGGGAGCACATCACAGACAGACAGCTGCAACAGTGACCTGAGTGGCCCCCACGCCGTGGACAAGGCCGTGCTGCTGCAGTACAGCGTCAACAATGGGATCACCTGGCATGTCATCGCACAGCACCAGCCAAAGGACTTCACCCAGGCTCAGAGGGTGTCCTATAATGTCCCCCTGTAAGTGCCCAGAAAGGAAAATCAACAGGGTGTGATGCAGTTATATGAACAAACACCACAAAGTCAGTGGTGGCAGAACCAAGACTGACTAACCCAGATCCCCAGAGTTGTGGTACTATTTCCTGTTGGGACAACTGACAAAACTTGGAGCCAAGAATAAGAGCAAGAGGGAAGAGAGAAAAACAATTAAATACCAAGGTGCTTTGTGCATATTTCCCTCCCAGTAATGTGTTTCTAGTCCTTTAGAAGACAACATTTTAAATCTCCTTCTGGGTACACTGGTTTGAGAATTTGCTGAGGATAGGTAGGTTTGTCAGTTTTGCCTGGCATGGTACCCTAGTGTCTAGCATCTAACCCATCACACAGAAGGTACATCCCATTTGTTGACTGAAGATGCAGCTCTTCCAGGTCCTAGTGGAACAAGGGGAAGAAATGAGAGAAATGTAGAAGGATTGTAAATCCTTGAGTAGCCAATAAAATGTGATGCTGCTTAGAAGAATACTGTGACCTAAGCAAATCTAAATTCCATACCCAAAGTTCTGTTGATTTAGAGTAGCCTATTGTATTTATTGGACTTCCCTGGTGGCTCAGATGGTAAAGCGTCTGTCTACAATGTGGGAGACCCAGGTTTGAGCCCTGGGTTGGGAAGATCCTCTGGAGAAGGAAATGGCAATCCACTCCAGTACTATTGCCTGGAAAATCCCACGGACAGAGGAGCCTAGTAGGCTACAGTCTATGGGGTCGCAAAGAGTCGGACACGACTGAGCAAAGGAGTGCATGTATTGTATTTACCAGAAAGTTCTCTCTTATCTAGTGTTTGACCTGTCTTCTTATCTGTAACCTAGGGAGGCACGGATGAAAGGAGTTTTATTGCGCTGGTGGCAGCCACGCCACAATGGAACAGGTCATGATCAATGGGCTTTGGACCATGTGGAGGTCGTGCTGTGAGTATCTGATACATAACATCTCATGTCCATTTCAGAAAGGTTTGAAATTCCTTTGATATGGCATGCTCCTTAATTCAGTAAGAATTGTTCCTGATGAGAAACCCCTACAGGATCACTTTGGCTTCCACTCTTCCACAACTGCAAACTATAGCTCTAGTCAACAAGTGATATTACAAGGCCCCGAGTATAACTTAATGTACCTTAGAAAACTTCAGTAAGTAACAGTTTATATAACAGTTTGACAATATTAATTCAATGGGATTGAACGGAAGTCTCCAGGTAAATGGGATCAGTGCCTTCGTGAAGTCTGGGTTGCCTTATAAAATGGAATGACATCCTGAAAAGAAAAAGGATCTGTGCTGGTCGATGTGCAGAGTATCACTAGTTCATGTGTCTGATTACAAACACCTATCCAAGCCACAGATGCCCGGGGCATTCTTCCATTTAGTGACATGGTCAAAACCAGAACAAAGAATTTGGTTTCAGATTCCTCGTGATTTTAATCCCAGCACCTAAGAAGTCAAGGGTGTCCCCTCCATGGTTTCTCCCATAGAATAAGGTTGTCAGCACTCTCAACTAGCTGGGTTGACTGTTCCACAGAGATGACTTGCTTTTTTTCTAACAATCTAGTTCCTGTAGAACTGGAATGCTTATGTCTCGCCGGGTTCGGACTGATGGCTCCAAGTGGTTGGCAAGGAGAGGCGAATCTTCTCGGTAGATAGGTTCAAATGTTCATTCTGTTTACCAAATAGAAAATGAAATCAGCCCTTTGGCTGGTTTCAGTCATTTTGAAAGCAAATTTAAATGATTAATTGGTAGGAAACCTACCAGATTTGTTTTCTTTCAATCATAGCCATGAGCTGAATTTTTCAGTCTTGAGTTAGTCCTTGTCCTAGTTTTCACTGAGGCACCTGCTTGCATGGCATCCATATCAACCCCCAGATCCAAGAGCAACCCAGTCCCTACACAAGCTCCCACTGTGCGCTCTGCTGCTTTGGACCACTTGCTGGGCTCTGCCTCCATAAGAGAAGGTTGATGTTTATAGTAACAGTCCAGACTCAGTTGACTCCATATAATGAGGCTGATGTTTCACTTAGATTTTGATGTCCTCAGACTGCATTATGCCAGGAGACTAGACTAAGCTGGGCTCTAAAATGAATGATTTTTGGTAAGGTCAGAGAGAGCAAGATATCCAGACAGACCACAAACCAACCCTATTCTTCCCCCATCCATTCTTCCCTGGCTACTTTCCTTTCAAAGGAGTGCTTCTCAATCTGATTGAACATGAGATACACTTAAGAGCTTTTGGAAGCATCAACATGTGTCCCAATGCCCATACCCATCCCTATGGACAGTGTGATTTCCACTGATCTGCAGTGAGACCTGAGCATCAGTCTTTTTTAAAAGCACCTCAGTTCATTCTAATAAACTATTTGAGAATCAGATTTAGAATTAGTAACTAGTTTTTATCTTTCAAGTCTCTCTCTAAGACAGTTTACATTAATGGAGCTTCCTATCCCTCACAAAGCATTACCAACTTTTATGAAAAGTTCAAAATTTGACAGTCCTCAATAGAAGGCAGGGTGCTAATACTGACCTTGGGTAGATATAACAAATCTTACATGTCATGTGTTTGAATAGATATTGCTTCTCCTCCTACCCAGCCGAGCAATTGCAATTATCCATTTCAGATTTCAAAGGCTTTATCATCACCACAGTTCCTTCCCACAGAATAAAATTAAAGAGTAAGTGGGTCAGAAGTACAAATATACTCCCTGGTATGAAATAACCCCTTCACAACTCGGGAGTCAAACAGAGGTCACCTGCTGCCTCAAAGGTTCACATCATACAGTTCCCAAGGGAACCTTCTGGTATACCTGGCATTGGTATTAATTTTTATAAGCAGCTGCCAGCTTCATGATATTCTTGTGATATTATTACAAGAATCAACCTAGTGTTTCTGGTATTTTTTCTGGAGCAATAATCTGCATTTGTAAAGACTTTACTTTTATTCTGTCTCCAGAATTTTAGTACTTTGAAGAATTTATCACTTACCAGCCACCTGTCTGCTCTTACTCTGTATGATTTTCTCAGAGTCTCAGGGAACTAAAACATTCTGAATGCGAAAAGGTCATTGCCTCACATGCAGAGTATTACATGACTTGAGTTTTATTCAGAGTCTTCTTTTCAGTGAATGATTTTAAATTATAACTTTATACATGTAACCATAAAATTTTACATATTGATAAACATATGTATACATCATTATATGTTAAAATTTGTTAAAACTAAAGGAGTTACTTTGTTTTCCTTCTTTTCTGGAAGGAAGAAATATTTCATAAAGTTGAGTTTAACCAATAAGTTGTTTTAAAAATACCATACAAAGAAATTATCTTTTCAGAACTATTTTTTTATTTTTTGCTTTTGTATTAGGATTTAATATGTCCATGCCACTGTATTCTTTTAAACTACGTCTTTTCAGAAGAGTCACAAAAAATTTTAAGGCATTTGTTAGTCAATATGCCTTCCATAGCTCTACATAATTTATTTTAATTCATTCATTTAATGAGCTTAAAATTAAAGTTCCAGATAATTCAGAAAAATAAAATAATTTTTCCAAGTGTCTTTCAAGCAGATAAAACACAAAGAAACCAGCCAAGGTTCATGTCACAGTTCACAAATATTACTAATTATATCTTTGCTGCAGCAGATGTGTATTTAGAAATAGGTGAAATACTCCCATAAAGCCGTATTAAATTCAAAATCTCATCCTAATTAATTATACTTATGTATAATAACAGTTATATAAACTAAGATTGTTGGTTTTTTAAGTGTGGCAGGAACAGGAGGCTTGAGGTGCATACCTAAAGAGATACAAGCCCTACCTAATTGAAAACTGCAAATAGGGCAACTGATATGTTTTTTGCAACCAATGGTTGGAGGTATACATTTTTAGAATGTATTTTCTTTTCTGAGTAAAGACTGGCCCTAATATAGCTTTATTACCATAGTTTAGCTCTTTTGCATGTGCACTAAGGACACATGCTAAAAACTCTGAGAAAGAAAACCTGTGATCACGCATGGTATCTTGAGTCTATCCTCAGTACTGCCCATATTAGTGAGAAGATACATGAGTTTGATGAGAAAAAAAAAAAATGTAGCACTTTTGAAAATATTTCAAGGTTTAGGAGTGCATCCTAAATGAACAAGATACAGAACCTATTTTAAATTTAATAGTTTAATTCTAAAATACTCCATCCAGAAGGATTTGAGTTTCATAAATATGGATATACAGAATAAGCCCCACACCATAAAGATAAAAACTACCGTTTTGGCATTTAACAAGCAAAGTCACTTATGCCTTATGCTTGTTTGAGAGTGTAATCTCCCCACTTTGATGATTTTTTCAATAAAACCTGTACATGAAAAGCACTTCATGATGATTAGCCCTTGCTAATCTGCCACAGAGCAGATGAACCGAATTGACAGATCACTTTTTCCCAGCCTCACTAGCTTACAAAAAGTCTTCATCTGTAAAGTCTGAGTGATGCAGTGTAACACAGGCATTGACAATCAAGTGTCAGAAACCTAATTTCTCTGAATTCATTGGCTAGTGTAGAATATTTGTTTTTCCGTAAATGTTTGTGAATACATTTGGGCAGATCCCTCACAAGATCCATGCTGGTGGGGTCTTCTTAGGATAAAAGAGAATCTTTTTTTTTAACCTTTGTTGCCAGGGCACTCATCCTTCTATCCTAAGAATCTCCCTCACCCAACTATGCATTTCATTCACACATCACATTTCCTGTGTATGTGTCTTAAGTCACAACCTATCATGTGTATGATGAAGCGAGCTGATTTTTGCATGTGTACCTTGAAAGTAAACTGCTCAGTAAAGAGTCAGCCTTTGTGAACTGAGTTACCAAAAAAGTGAATTATCACATTTGCTGAGAATTGAAAACCAATATGTTGCTAACTATGGTCTTAAAAGCATTTATCAGATTTTAATAATATGAGTTCCATCATGGCCATTCCCTCATGCTATTCATTATCAAGATACTGTCATATTTTTGGCACAAATGATTTATGGAGAATAATGTATTACATTTGTTGCAAAGCATATTTATCCTTCCTTAAATTTGATTGTGTTATTTGATATACAGGACTTACTATTTCTAAAAGCCCATTCCTTAATATATTCAGGAATAAGTATCTTCTAAAATGTAAATAATTGAAAAATCAAATAATAACATTTATGGTAGTTATTAAACTGTTACTTTCATATTTATGCTTTATATGCAACATTTATGCCAAATGTAGTACTGTAGCTACATGTACTTTGACACATATGGTTATGAGCAAATATTGCATGTTGCATTACATAGAAAAGTTAAATATATGTATATACTAGGTATAGAAGAATAAGGAATAACTTCTTTAATTTTTATTTTCAAAAGAGATGAAAAATCGTATATTGCGTCTAAACCTGATCAGACTTTTATGACTAATCACAGTGCTGCATGTGTTGAAAGGCATTTTTTAACTTGTGTTATATTTCATTATTTGCTGTCATTGGTTTTCCACTAGAGTAAGGTAAGTCCTCTTACTAATTCTGGGGAACTATTTACTAAGTTTCATTGTTATTACCTATGTTAACTGAGAATTTTGCAAAGGAAGACCTTTGCAATGAAAAAAAAACTGTGTAAGCAAAGTTATATGTAATATTGAGAAATACTGGAACACTTGAAACCTGTATCATGTAAACTTGGTGTTCAGCCAAATTGTAGTAATTCTCTAATGTATACAAACAGCATAGATCAGAGTGCCAATCAGCATGCCTTCTTTGGACTGCTTGATTCTGTGCCTGGGATTTTCCTAGACGTTCTCAAAATATGAACAGCTTATAAGTTTGTTATGAGAGGAAAATGAAAATAGAAATGTGTGCACAAGAGCTAAATGTGGTGTCTTTCAAAAGATCTCTTGTGCTAGAGATGATTGAGAATGCCTGGACTTCTCAAATCTATTCTGTTAATAAATGAACCAGCAAAAGGGAGTGGATTTATGCATAATATTTGTGAGTTCTAGATCCTATCCTTAGGATCTAGAAAAGGATTGGCCTTTTAGAATACGTATCTACATTTGCTCTCTAATAGGGATACTTTAAAACTTAGGAAAGAAAGTATACTTAGGTAAGACTGGTATCCTTAGGTAAGACTTAGATATCCTTAGGTAAGACTTCTTTAACATATGTTTACATTTGGAGATACTTTAAACCTAGGTAAGAAAGTAAAATGGTTATTGTTTGTTAAACATATGCATATTCTGCTAGAAGTTTCATTTCCCCAAAGTACGTAATATCAGATACTATTCTCAGCCCCATTCAGTAGGGAAAAGAAAAATGAAGTGCTCTACATTTGTGAGATATGTGAGCCCACACTTACTTACATATATCTCTCCTGAAAATGCAAGGCCTTGAAAGTAAAATGTACAGCATCTTCTCTGCAGGGCAGTTTAATTGATTAATTTCAGTGGCAGTTTCCCATCTTACAATCATCAGTATTTCTCTGAAAAATAATGGCAGTCACTGGATTCTTATTTTTGCATTGATATAAAGCATTACTTATTATATCATAAGTTTTGATGAAAAATTAATTACTTAACAGTAAAAATAACTAAATTTCTATGCATTCACATTACTTTTATCAAGTCTCCACCTTCCCCATTTCCTTTAGAATCAACAACAAATCACTTAATTTTTTATAATGATAAATAACTTAAGATAGTGGCTCCAGTGAAGAATACAAGGTTAACAGTCACTAGTTCTTGAAAAAACTTGCAATATCTGTATTTTCTATGAGGGAAGCATTTTATTATTCCATATGCTATTTAAAGTCCCTAAACTCCCACAGCAATAATGGAAATTTAAGTTAGCATTTCGAAAAGGTCATTGATCACTCTCCCTTCTTTCAGTGGCTTCCTCAAAATAGAAATTTTTAAATGGACCTAGTTCTATTCAGTCAAGCAAACTGATAAGTCAAGAACCATAGTTGATATGCCTTGGAATGAATATTACCTGCTTTCACTGGAATTGTAATAAAATACTTTCTCATATTAATACTATTGCAGTGAAGAAATAAATCCTTAAAATTCCATCACACCTATAATTATTTTGGTTATAAGTTTATAACTAGTTTATCTATAACTATACATCTATATTGGAGAAGGAAATGGCAACCCACTCCAGTATTCTCGCCAGGAGAATCCCCACGGACAGAGGAGCCTGGCTGGCTACAGTCCATGGGGCTGCAAGAGTTGGACATGACTTAAGCAACTAAACCACCACATACATCTATATGTATCAAAGCCAAAAATAGGGTCCCAGATCTGCTCCACAAAAAAAAAAAGAAAAGACATAATGAGCATGACATCTTTCAACTGGTTTAAAATTCTTCTAATGTCCAGTCTCATAAATTAGATATTCTAGAAACTACAAGTGTTTAGTAACCATGTGAGTTTATTAATGGTCCTTGAAGCAGGCAGCACTTTGGTATAGCTTCCCATGATGCTTGATTTTCAAAAGCTTATGAACTGGAAAAAATCTACTTTTGTTAGATTCCATCCTGTCACCAGAGATACTTATGTTTTATGTAACAAAATTTTTCCAGTGTGCTTTGAAAATGTGGCCATTTCTAATGTGACTACAAAACATTAGCCATCTATAACAAACATCTATTGCAAATGCTGAATGCATATCAACATTTGCAGTGATCTAAAGATATGTTATGGATATATACATTTATTCAAAATTAAAGGATATCCACTGAAGCAAAATGCCTCCTAAAGTAAATATAAGCTCCCAAGCTGGATCTATTATCAAGGTATTAAAGATCTGCAACCTGTTAATATTTATTTTCTCACTCATAAAAAATGAAGCAGGCTTCCCTGGTGGCTCAGCTGTGAAGAATCCACTTGCAATGCAGGAGACATGGGTTGGATCCCTGGGTCGGAAAGATCTCCTGGAGAAGGGAATGGCAACTCACTCTAGTATTCTTGCCTGGGAAATCCCGTAGGCAGAGGAGCCTGGAGGGTTACACAGTTTGTGAGGTCACAGAGTTGAACACGAGTTAGCAACTAAAAACAAACAACATAAAAATGTAGAATTTAAATCGGTCCATAATTAGTTATGTGGAGAAGTTGCTTTGAAGCCACACATGCACATCAACTTTTGTTCAAATGAAATGTTCCTGTGTTCCCACATACTGAGGTCACTTTCCCATCAGTTTGGGTTGCATTGAGATAACTGAATATCCTAAGTGTTCTGAGTTTATCTTTTTTTCTTGTAAGATATTTTAACTATTTTAAATTTTCTTTGAGTACCTTATATCGTTAAATGTGTTTACAACAGAATAATTTTCATTGCTTTAACTTTGCAATTATTCCTTATAGTTAAAGAGTAATGATTTACAACAGGAATCCAATCAGTAAGTCACCAAAAGTTCAACAAACATGCCATGACCACTCAGGGGTCAGGCAGGAGGCTCAGTGCTATGGTATGGGGGTGGGGGGAGTGGGGCACACCTGCTACACCCAGAGAGGTTTAGTCAAGGGGAGCCAAGATATGAACATGAGTCATCTCCATGCAAAGCACAAAAGGAACAGTATGAGGACTCAAAGTAGGGGTGGAAACCTACTGGCAGGGGTGAGCAATAAAAAAAAAAATGTAATACTTGCAAAATAAGTAGAAATTTAGGAAGCTAGGTTGAAGATTATCCAGTAAGGCAGGTGGAAGGGACTCAAGGTGAGTTTGAATAGAGGTGTCTGTAAAGTACAATAGATGAAAGGACTTAAAAAAGAGTAAAATGAAATGTGTGGAGGACTTAAAATAGCTGGCAAAGTTGACTTAGATAAAAGGCTTAGGAATCCTTTTTAACAAGATTAAATCAATGTTTGATGGAGGAGCCTGGTAGGCTACAGTCCATGGGGTCACAAAGAGTCAGATATGACTGAGCAGCTTTTCTTTCTTTCTTTGCACATTACACAAATTTCTTTGCAATTACACATTCGGTGATACTGTCTTGGTATTTATGGTTTCTCTTCAGTGGTGTTTCTTTCATAAGCAGAAAGGATGAGGCTAGCTTAGGAGACCACTGTAATATAATAGCTCAGGGAAATTCAGGGAAAGAGCACTCGTGAAGTATCCTAGGATGCTGGCAGGAAGATAGCTAGTTCCAGGTTAATCTTCTGTAACTAAAGAGGTGAGAGGATTCTTTCTCCTGACACTTGATTAGTTCAATACATTAGGTCATTGTTCTTTTTTTATAACTAGACTTTACATAGGCAGCAAGTAGTACTTCTCACCACTAATAAATAATATATACATTTATTTCCTCCTTCAACTGTGACATTGAAACTGGTCAACTTGATTGATACATATAATATTAACACATCAGGGGGATGGGGAGGACAGTCAAGCTATCTGAAAACAAAACCTGATTGTTTTTTTCTTTTTCTCTATAATGTCTTCAGAGTATATTTTGTTTCCATTCTATCACTTCTAACATTTCCATAGGATAGAAATCCAGGGTGCAAGTTATTATCATTTTATTTTGTAAACTATAGATCAATGCAATGTCTTGTTATCAAGTTTTAGCACAAATGCTATTACTTTTTGATCAAGTATATCTGATAAAATTCACTTTATATATTTTTCTTTGAGAGATTTTATTATAAATTTTATTTTCTAATGATGTAACATCTATAAAATCCTCATTTTAAAGGTTTCTGTATATTACAAATGTTAGTATAATATCTAGGTAAAACAATTATTTTACATCTTTGGCGTATTTCATTTTACATGTTTTACATCTGGTCTGTTGAGCAGAAGAATACACTGCTCAGTGCAAAATTACTCTTTCCTTCCTCTGTAACCCAATGCAAATTCATATCACATTTACCTTCATGGTGAAATCACATCACATGACATTATCCTGTTCCATGCACATTTTAGATGGTGCAGTGGTAAAGAATCCAACAGCAATGCAGGAGAAACAGGAGATGAGGGTTTGATCCCTGAGTCAGGAAGATCCCCTGGAGGAGGAAATGGCAACCCACTCCAGTATTCCTGCCTAGAAAATTCCATGGACAGAGGACCCTGGCAGGCTACAATTTCATGGAGTAGCAAAGAATTGGACATAACTGAGCACACAAACAAGGAAGAAGACTTTAAGACAAGACAGCATTCAAGAGATTGAGTGAATTTGGAAAATACTAAGAGGCTCACTCTTAAAAAACACGTTTTGATGCTATATAGAAACATGTTGTCACTCCGATCCATGTGTGAAAGGAGTCTGATTCTTTTCAGTGATCTTATGGATAAGTATCCTTCTTAAATTACATTTTCCATATCAGAACTTTAACAGCAATCTCTGCCAGTATCATGCATATTTTTACAGGTTCCTAAAATTCATTTTCAGAATTTTTATCAGCTTGACCTTGAGTATGTATGTATGAATGTCTGTGTATATACATGAGGGGGATATGTGCACATAGTTTTGCATCTCGGAGAAGGCAATGGCACCCCACTCCAGTACTCTTGCCTGGAAAATCCCATGGACGGAGGAGCCTGATAGGCTGCAGTTCATGGGGTCGCTAGGAGTCGGACACAACTGAGCGACTTCAGTTTTACTTTTCACTTTCATGCAATGGAGAAGGAAATGGCAACCCACTCCAGTGTTCTTGCCTGGAGAATCCCAGGGACGGGGGAGCCTGGTGTGCTGCCATCTCTGGGGTCGCACAGAGTTGGACACAACTGAGTCGACTTAGCAGTAGCAGCAGTACTTTTACATATATACATTCACTTACACTTTCTATTTTATAATCTTTTTTTCAGTAGGGTGTCTCCTTCATAAGGCCATGTTCATAGAATATGACCTCAGCTGCTTACTGTTTGAGGAAGGCAGCAAAATCTGATATTCTGAGAAAAAAAATTGCTTCTTCATTTTGCCCCTGAGACTGCAAGAAATAGGAAGATCAAGCTGATTCTGAAAAGAAGTTTGTTTTCCCTTTGTTTTTGTTTCTCAAGCTTTAAATGGCAATGTTCGCTAGAAGAATGAAATTGTCCTTCCTGCTTGTTGAAGATGTATGTAAATAAGGTCATAGGCATAGTACACACTTTATCTCAGATTAATCCCATTCAAGTCAGCCTTTTCAGAAAGAGTTCGAGAATACAATTAAAAATCCAAAAACAGTTGCAGTCCACTTTTGCAATTAATCAAGAGAATTTACCATTCGTTCTAGTTCAGAACTCACTCATGAAAAGAAGGGGATTTCTTCAAGGCCAAAGGCAGTGAATGCAGTTGTCAACCTTTAGTTCTTCTGTCCTGGGGTGGTAATGTTAGCATGGCCTATAAACCCTGAGAATTTTCCAAAAAATAGCAGGGTAACTTAGGACGTAGACTAGATTGTGCTTTCAGTGATGGAACTTACATGCTCTTTCTTTTTTCCCTCCCTGCTTCTATCCTTTCTGATTTTAACAGCACTCGCAAACAAAATTACATGATGAATTTTTCACGACAACATGGGCTCAGGCACTTCTACAACAGAAGACGAAGGTCACTTAGACGATACCCATGAAGAATCAAAAAGTTTATTTTTCCTTTCAATATGTGATGTGTTGTTTCGCATTCTTTTAAATCTCGCACTGCATCTGATATCAGGAAACTTCTGTGAAGGACTTAGTGATTAACTGAAAGCCCTTCTCAAGACCAAGTGTATACCACTTTCCCACACTGTGAACTAATGACAAGTGACTTATTTCTCATAAGTAAATGTCTTCATGTTGATGTATCCGTGCAAATTGTGATCTGTTGTAATATCAGTTACAGTAGCAGTATTAAAAATAAGAAATAGTTTAACAGAAAAAAAAGTTTAAGCACAAAAGTTTAAGAGATTTTATGTTTAAAATGGCATTTAGTACAGTATTTAACATTCTTGGTCACAAAGCTATTTAAGTGGACTGTATTTCAGCTATGTATCATGTTTTGTATGATTAAATTATCATTGTTGGTTCTTTATGTATTCTCTTCTGCAATATAACACATTGACACTGTATTTACTTATTATGTTGCAATATTTTTTGCTGCTGAATTTCAGGCTACTTATATTCTACAGAAAATTCATTGAAATACCTACTCATGAAGATAGTTGTAAAGAATTGTATCTCCTTTAATATACCCCTCGAAATGTATGTTGGTTTAGCGCTGTTTGTGGATAAGAAAAATGCTTGACCTTGAAATATTTTCTACTTAAAAAAATTGTGGATGAAAACCCTATCTCCCACAAAGGAGTTCCCATTTCCTTGTCTAAAAGATACTTTTAAAGTGTTCTGTGGCTGATTTACTAACAGTAAGTGCCATTTTGTGTCTGTGATAACAGAGTGATTTGTAAAACAGTGGATGTTTTCATTGTGTTCTCTTTGTGGACTGTTTTTCCTGCGGGTCATATTCATACCTTCTGATGAAGTTGTACCAACACCAGCAACATTATAATGGCCCTGTAGCCCTGAACTCTCTATTAACGTAACAAAAAGGTTGCACTCTAGTGTGAACCAAGCTAAAAGTCCATGCTTAAATAAAAATTATGTTCAAAAACCATTTGAAGTTCATTTGTTATTTGCTGTTCGTGTCTTTATTTGTTGTTTGTGTGTAGGATTTGTAAGTCTGGGCAGGTTTGGAAAGAACAGTGTCAGATATATTTACTGGTTTTTTATCGTTCTGTCGTTGATAATAGCCATTATGAAGCCATGCTTTTCAATGTAGCCATTTGGGTTTTTCCTATTATTCACTCTGCAGTCATGCCAAGAAAAGTCAGCAAAGAATTCTGAAAATTATTTAACTCCTGAGAATTTTGTTAGCTGCTGACATAATGCCTAGCTCATAAGTACTCATGCATTCATTCAGCAAATATCTATTAAGTGCTTGTTATGTGACAGTGTTGAAGATTAAAAATGCTGACAGACGTTTTCCTTGTTTTTAACATCTACAAAATAATAAATATGTTAATTTTGTTGTATTTGTTGGTTTTCCAGAGGGTTAAAAATACATATATCTGGGTAAGAAAGCATTGAATGGCAGTAGTATTTCTCATTGAATAGGGAAACAATAGGGATGATCTTGCTGAGAAGTTTAGTTAAATTTTATTCTGAGTCTAGTATCAAAGCCATTGTGAATCATTTCCTTGAAGATATAAAGGCCTTTTTTCTACTTAATGTAACATATGACACTTCGTATAATTTGGTGCATATGTGGTCCATAAATATTTATAACTATTGTTCTTAATTGTTGATTCTTCTTTTTTCACAAATTGTCAGATGATGGTTTACCATTTGGTAGTATTTTGGTTCATTTTTTCACTGATATAAGAGGTTGAATTTTTCCCAAAGCCTTATCTTTGCAAGTAATTTATGTGTGCCATAGACCTATCCCCTGACTGATAAGATATTTACAATGCCCTCATCCATGAGTCTTACCCTCAGAACAGGATTTGAACTCTCCACCAATTCATCTCAAAGTTTAATAGCATACGTTGGGACTTACGTCTGTTGATTTATTTAATTTGAAAATATAGCTCAAGTAGGAATTCAAGTAGTGTGGACTCAACTGACTTATCTTGCTGAAGGAAACAAAGTTTAGTAACAGATAAAAATATACATTTTTATGACCAAGTTTCCATGATTTCTACACAGTTGTTTCTTATTCACCACACATTTTAATGTAGACTACACTCCAATCTAATCTAGTCAACATCACTTGTATTTTACCTTTTACCTAAAAAAAATAACATGTATTACTTTTAAAATTCCCCAAACTTTCTTCCTTATGTTCCAAGGTTAAAGAAAGAATTATGGGAGATCACTTAAAACATGTATCCATTCATTTTAATGTTTTCTGGTTGATATTTTGACAGCAAATTGTATTCTTCAGCCAGTTCCCTGATGCTAGGACATCAAGAATATTGAAAACAAGAAAATACAGTTAATATAAATCTTTGTAGAGAGCAGTTTAATATCAGTAATACTGAATATGTTACAATATCAGTAAAAATTGCATTTGTGTATACAGCATGACCCAGTTACTTCTAGGTATTTACCATAGTGAAACTCACATATATACACAAAGAAATGTGCATAAGAATGTTCACAACAGCATTATTTGTAATTGCAAATAATTAGAAGCAAACAAGTGTACATCAAGAGAATGGATTTTATTTGCATAATAGAATATTGTGATGGAAATGGATAAACAGTACACCTCTTAATGATAACAACAAAAGTTGCAAAATTATAAATATGGTTTAATGCCATTCATCGGATCTTAAAATTTGCTAACAAATACCCCATGTTGCATATGAATACATGCATAAATGGCAAAAATATAAAACCATGTGTGGTACTGGTACATACAAATTCATAACAGCAGTTACCTCAGGTGAGGAAATAGGATCAGAGTGGGATACGTGGAAGACACTGACTGTGTCTAAAATATTTCATTTCTTTAAAAGCCAAAATAAACTATAATACAATGTTAAGGCTTGAATTACGGGGTCGCAAAGGGTCGGACACGACTGAGGGACTGAACTGAACTGAACTGAAGGCTTGAATGAGTTTTGTGTACAAATGGGCTTGTCATATTTCTGTTCTCAAGTGAGGATCTAAATACTATCGCAAAAAAAAAAAAAAAGGATAGGGAATTCCCTGGCAGTCCAGTGGCTAGGAGTTGGAACTTACACTGCAAGGGGCCTGGGTTCAATCCCTGGTCAAGGAACTAATATCCCGCAAGCTGTAAAATATGGCCAAAAAAAGAGAAAATAATAAATAGGCTTTGTCAGGCAAATTCAATGGGGAAATATATTCTAAGAATAAAGCAGCATGTGCAAAAACCAAAGATGGGAAGCAGCTTGCCACCTTAGGGGAGTCACAGCTCTTTGAATTTGAGGAGGGGCACCTGGGGAGCAGTGCGGAGAGATGCCAGGGGCCAGTGTTGTTGGCAGCATCAGGAGGGAGGGAAGCAAGCAAGCATTTGCTCAAACTAACAAAATTCAGCTTTTCCCAGGAAGCACTGGGATGAGTCCACTCTGACCGAGGTGTGGAGAGGGGCTGGAATAAGTTAAGGAAAGAAGCTGGAAGATTAGAATTAATAGGTAGATTTGGGACAACAGCTGAGGAATAATTTTAAGTTTCTGACAAGAATTTTGCTAAGGATTCACACTTCTCCAGAGAAACTACAAACTGCTTCACATACAAAATACAGTAGTAAATACAAAAAGTAACCTATGCATTTATTTACTGTGCAAAAGGGGGGAAAAAACAGCTGATAGTGCAAGTATTCCAGTTCAGAGGTGAGACAGTCTTGTCATCATTACTGTATCGTCCATTTAGTCCTTTGGGTGCTTATTATAAATGAATTTTTACAGTATTTTTAAAATCCAACATGGATGGAAATGGATGCTGTCTTTATAGATGTGGGAGGCCATGCAGTGGCAGAGGGAAAGCCCGCCTCTCTCCAGTGGCCTCGTTACCTTATTCCAGCCTCTGGATCCACTGTCTAGAAACCATGCCAATACAGCAGAGAAAGAGAAGTTAAGTCTGGAAACGTAATTTTTTATGGAGAGAATACTGGTGAATCATTTGTGGTAATACATATGAATAATAAAAAGGCAGAAACTGTGTAAGAAATACTGCCTCAGTAAATCTAAAGACAGTAAACTAACACCAAAATTATTACAGAAATTCCTGAATATTACTGTCCATAGAAAACAGACATACTGTGATAAGTGAGGCACTTTTGACCACCTCTACAATTATCTTAACAAAAACTAAACAACTCCCTTAAACATTAAAGAAGAAAGTCAATCCTTACTAATTCTAATGTAATTTCTTTCACATTCATATTTTAGGTGATTTGAAGTTAATTATTTGGTCTCCCTCTAAATTTCCTATCTGTAATAAAATATTTATAACTATAAAATATTGGAAACTACATAAATATCCAAACATAGGTGAGTGAGTGAACACAGTGTGGTACATACACACAATGAAGTATTATGTAACTGTTAAAAAGAATGAATGAAAATCTCTGTGAAGCGATATACAGTGATTTCCAGAGATACTGAGACATGAAAAAAAGCTGAGGAAAAAAAGAGCATTTACAGTCACCATTGTTTGAGAAAGGAAACTAGAACACATACCCATAACTGCCTAGCTTTGTGATGAGAAACCAGGAAGAATAAGCCAGGAAACCATGAAGTTGTTTACTCCTGTGGGGACCGGGTAGAATGGAACAGAGGAAAGATTTCTCTGACTACCTTTGTATAGCTTTCACTTTGGGGACCAATATTAATTACAAATTTAAAAATTAAATCAAGCCACCAAAAGGAAAATAAACTAGAAACAATAGCACTATCTAACTCACAAAGCTGTCCTAATATGAGTTAATACAGGTACGGTGCTTAGAACAATGCCAAGCACATGTGCCAAATACTGAGTGATAGTATTACTGTTACAATTGTTGTCATATTAAGTCACCTGACTTACTTCCAAAACTAGTTTATAATCTACCTGTCTACAGTGTTACTGCTCAAAATCTGGCCCTCTAGTCGGCCCACCGGCCTCACCCAGGAACTTGTTAGAAGTGCCTATCTCAGGCTCCAACCCAGATCGACTCAGTCAGAATCTGCATTTTTAGCAAGATCTCCTATGTACATTATAGTTTAAGTACTGGGCTCAAGGACTGACAAGGTAATCTCATAAGATGACAAAGTGTCAAATGGATGACACCGGAAATGTATGTCACAGGTACCAAATTCCTCCCCAGTATCTCACTGTCAGGATTTATTCAGAGATGATCAAAGTCTGAAGAAAAGTACACACACCGAGATATCAGTTAAGTTCATCAGCGGACTCTCAGGCTAGTGTGGTACCCTTGAAGAGAATGCCCTCGTGTGGAAGAGAGAGGACCAGCTCTTCCTCCCAGGCAGCGTTGTGAAGGTGATGCTCGGCCTCTGAAGAGATGGTACTAGCTCTAGAGGCGCACTTTTCAGCTTTAAAAGAGCCGCCGCGAAGTAACTAGCTAATCATACAGTCGCTCTGGAAATGCAAAAACCGGGGGCGGGGTGAGGGGGGGGGGTGACTCTAATGAACCAACCATAATCCTTGCTAAGATAAGGCCATAAGAAGGTTTTTATACCGAAATCATTTCTGCCGTTCCTCTTGGATTGGAGCACTCTGGCTACGGTGCTCTTATTAGGCATTAAAAGCAAAACAGGCTCTTTCCTTCCCTTCTTTCTCCTTATTTTATCCCTTCCTTCTTTCCATACTCCATCTTCCCTCCATTTACCTTCCTGTTTGCTAAACCGCATATCAGGTCGCATTACTTAATAAAAAACAAAAACTGATTTGTACATTCTAACTCGAATGCCTGGGAAAGAATCCGTGGCGCCTATGTTCAAGTGTTTATCTGAGGCAACTCCTCAAAGCTTAAAAAAAAAAAAAAAAATTAACATTGTCATTCAGTTTTGTCATTGTTCCTGTGTCAACATGATTCTCCATAAGGAGTGTATTTTGAAATACATATTAACTGATTTTCATTTTAAAAAAATAGTAGCATATGTTTCCCACTTGAATACTACCGCTTTATTTACCGTGTTTGCTCCACGAATCCCATCGTCAAGACCCCGTGAGCAGCGGGAGACAGACGGGGGTGTTTCCGTGGCCTTGGGGGGCTGGACGGGCAGCGTATAATTTCCAGCACACCTTAAAAGTTCTAGAAGTTGGAGAGGAGACCTCTGGGTCGCAGGGGTCGCGCGGCGGGGGGCGGGGCGGGCTCGGGTTACGGGTCCCGCGGGACGTCGCGCCTCCCCAGCGTGTCAGGGAAGCAGCGGCGCGGCATCGAGGCGGCGGCGGCGGCGGCGGCTCCGGAGCGCGGCGGGGCGGCGGCTCCGCCAGGGCAGCGCCGGGGAGCGCCGGCCGGTGAGTGCTCGCGGGCCGGGGCCGGGCCGGGGCCGGGGGCTGCGCGCGGGCCGGGGCCGGGGAGGAGCTGCTGCGGCGCGCACGGAGCGCCCACCGCCAGGCCCTCAGGGACCCGCAGGATTCCCGCGTCGCCGCCTCTCCCGGCGTCTCTAGCTCCGCTCTGTCTCTTGGGCTCTCCTGAAACTGCTTTCCTAAAGTGAATTCAACATTTGACTTGCCCACACCTTGCCTGTCTCTAGCACCTGACAGGAAAGTCTCAAGAAGCGCCTTCCTTTGCCAACCTCCGGCTCAGGCCTCCCTGTCTGCAGCGGCCGCACACTTTTTTTTTTTTTTTTTGCCAGACGTTTGCGTCTTTACTGGACGTGCGCAACTCTTTGGTTCTGACTCAACCCTTTGCTGTTCACAGCTGTGCTTTCACAGCTTCTCGGGTGCTCAGAACGTTCTCAGCCTTGCCGTGCTGTGCGCAGCCTCAAGACACCTTCTTACTTACTGCAGCCCGCGCATCCCCCAGCCCCGGGGTTGCCCTCGCCTGCTCTCTGGAGCCGAGCGCCGCCCGTAGTCCAGCCGGGAGTCGGGGTGGGTTCTGCCTCTTGGACGTCCAGGGTTCCCCGAGAGGGTCTGCAGTTCGTAGTCGGGACGGCTCCCCTCCGCGCCCGGGGGAAGCTTGTACCTGGAGTCCCTGGCTTCTCCATGAGCGGAGGGCTTGCTGAGGGCCTTCCTGCCCTAAAATTGGGCAGTGGTACGCTTCTAAACACTTGAGGTCATGGGTGCTAAACACTTGCCGTGATGGGCGCTCAACCGCAATAGAGGTTCTGATATTTAATAAAATAGTTGATCAGGAAATCAGTTTACTTGTGTCGACTGCCTCGTTGAGGCGCACTCTGGGCAAAACCCACGAAGAAGCGTGCTGGAAGCTGTGCAAGGACCTTCGCTGTAGGGAAGGCAGCAGTCAGGCTGTGAGGAAGGTGGGGAGACCTTTCTTCACTGGGATGAGTACTGTGTATCAATCCGAGGTCTAAAATTTTCAAAACACGTAAGGAAACACAACAGACATGGCAGGTTCGTGGTGGAGGGTGCACTGAGATTCAGCGTTTTCTTATCTGAAAAGTGGGAACAATGTCTATTATCTAAATGTATCATTTAAGGTAAGCTTGGCAAATGCAGGGGAATTTGAAGGATGCAATAGGAAGTGCATGCCTTCTTGAAGTGAAATTTGAAATAGTTTTATGCCACGCAATCCTTAGAATTATTCCATAGTTTTTCTGTTTCTGAAGACTTTCTGGCAGGGGACAGGAGGCAGGAGAGAGAAATTCAATCTAATTTACATTAGAAAGAAACTTGGGGTGAAGAATTCCTAGGTAAGGTTGCTATGGCTGATACCTTAAGTGCACTGCTGGAAAGCATTCTAGCCTGTAAGTAACACCTGAAGCCCCAATTCTGTTACGTAGGGTTTCTTTTTTTTTTCTCTCTCTCTCTCTTTAACTACTCTGAAACTATACAGAGTTACACGTCCCTCATTAATTTATGAGTGATACCAAAAGAATTGACTCACTCCAACAAGAATTTGAGCTCCTTTCCTGTATGAGGCACTTTGCTAAGAGCTGCAGAAGGATGAAAGATGCGGGAACTTAACAATTAAAACAGGAGTAGCAACAATAGTGGGCTGATTTGTAAAGAGTGGATGCAGGTGTGCACTGCCTATTCAATTTAAAATCAAAACCAGTTGGGCTTTTATTTATTTCAAATACCATGTGTACCCCCTGATATCCTAATTATTTGGTAATTTATTTTTCCTATCATTGCCAGTGGTCTGCATTTTAGTAATTCCAAAGGAAAAGGTTTTCTAGGAAATACAACTAAATAAGAATATAAGTCCATTTTCCCTAGTGTTTGCATTATCATTAAGCTAGTGAAGTCAAAATCAACAAGAAAAATTAGAAGATGATTACTTTCTTTTCCTTTCATTTCAATCTAGTAAAACAAAGTCAGCATGGATAAGTTTAATACTCTGTTGCCTCCCAAACTGTTTTATCTAAGTCCATTCTTTTGGAGGATGATCCACCTTCATGAAATCTTTCCATCCTTCTTTTGGAAGACAGTTCCAGAGGCCAATTTCACAAAACCTTTCATTATAGATACCAGAAGCCATCAACATCATCACATCATCTTCTTCCCAGTTTTACCCTTGAAAACAGTTGTGTTCTACGGGGCTTTAGGGAGGGGACAGGTCATTTTTAAAATCTGGTCAAAGCTAGGACTTTATCCTTGGAAAAAATGCACATGCATTCAGAATATTGTATATATCATGGAGGATTCATGGTGCCTTGCTCAAGAACAAGGGCAGTGTGGAAATGAAGCAAGGATGTGGGTAAATCTAAAAACTGTGAGTATAATTTAATTTACTTCAAATGGAATAATACCTGGCTTTTTGAGTTAGTGTTCTCTGAATGGGAAGTAAAAACTATTATTTATAAAATGCTAAAGACAAATTAATCCTATTAATTTTTTAGTTGATCATGATCAACTTTTATCTTGAACATTATTAATCTGGTTTTTCAATTTGTGTCATTCTTCTCAAGGAAATGTTTCTGAGATTATTTCTCTCTCAGCACTGATGCCTCATTCAGAATGGTTTCTCATGTGCCAACTTTTGTAATATGGGAATGGCTGAGTTCAAACTTTGAACTTGCTCACTCGCACAGTTCATACAGGAAGGATATATGTCTCACATAATTACCATATTCAGTTTGAACCACTGTGACAGCAGTAGTTGTGTCTTGGAGAGAGTTGGTTGGTATTAGGAGTGAGTGGAGAACATTAAGAACATCTTGGATGTAGCTTCTTTTAAAGAACCAGCAACCTCTGGATTAACTTTCCTTCTTCTATCTCTAGGTCCAAGGAGCGAGCTCTGTCTTCTCCATCTCTCAGCCCCATGAATCAGGGTTTCATTGAACTGCAGTAGACCTGCCATCTGGGTACCCTGCCCCTGCTCTGTGTGCTGCACGTTGGATCTGGCTAAGTAGAGGCCCCCTGGAACTAGTAAATGGTAGAGTGAATCATAGGTAGTAATGGATTTTACCTGGACTACGATTCTTAACATGTCCAGAAGCCAATATCACATTGCACTGTTTGGAAGAAAACAAGGCACAGAATGCCAGAAGCATCACTGCTTACTCTCTCTTTTTAATTTGGACCAAGACCAACCCAGTCGATCCTTAGAAATGAACCAGTTTCGACTTCCCTTATATTTTATTATTTATTTATTTGGCTGCATTGGGTCTTAGTTGTGGCACTCGGGATCGTAGTTGCATCCGGTGGGATCTGTCTGCTGCATGCAGGCTCCATAGTTGTAGTGCACAGGTTTAGTAGCATGTGGGGTCTTAGTCCCCCAAGCAGGGATCGAACCCACGTCCGCCATGGAAGGTGGATTCTTAACCACTGGACCACCAGGGAAGTCCCTTGACTTACCTTATTGTTGAGTCACAACTAGGTAGCTGGTCCGGAGAAGGCAATGGCACCCCACTCCAGTACTCTTGCCTGGAAAATCCCATGGGCGGAGAAGCCTGGTAGGCTGCAGTCCATGAGGTCGCTAAGAGTCGGACACGACTGAGAGGCTTCACTTTCACTTTTCACTTTCCTGCATTGAAGGAAATGGCAACCCACTCCAGTGTTTTTGCATGGAGAATCCCAGGGACGGGGGAGCCTGGTGGGCTGCCGTCTCTGGGGTTGCACAGAGTCAGACACAACTGAAGCGACTAGGCAGCAGCAGCAGTGGCAGGTAGCTGGTGGCACCCCTCCAACGTCTTTGATGGATGTGCTCAGTCATGTCCAACTCTCTGTGGCCCCATGGACTATAGCCCTCCAGGGTCCTCTGCTCATGGAATTTTCCAGGCAAGAATACTGGATGGGGTTGCCGTTTCCTACTCCAGGGGATCTTCCCAACCCAGGTATTGACCCACGTCTCTTGCATCTCCTGCATTGGCAGACTGATTGTTTACCACTAGTGCCACCTGGGGAGCCCTTCAAATGCCACTGATACACACTAATTAGATTAGTAAATTAAGGGACATCATGGTTTTAATCCAAGCTCTGCCCTTAACTAGGTACATGGGCAAATAACAAATTAAATTCCTTGGACCGCATTTTTCTTGTATAAAATGATGGTGGCATAAGGGATCAGTGGTTTTCAACTACTACTATGTAGTCCCACACATCTGAATCACATGTAGAATTTACTTAAAATATGTACATGCACTGGGTCAGAGATTCTGATTTAATTGGACTGGGGCAGGGCCAGACATCTCTATTTTTTAAAAACGCTCCTCCACCCCACCCCACCCCCCAAGAAATGCTAATAGCCAGCCAAGGTTGAGAATCCCTGAGTTAAATCAACATTAAGAACTAATTCTAAAATGGTGTAACTTAAAGATAGAAAAGCAGACCGGTGAAACCTGTGTCATGTGTGGCTTAGCCCAGAATTACATACACTGCACAGTAACCAAGCCTACACACACTTTTCTAAGAAGCAGTCCAAATCAAGCAATTTAAACTTATTCAAGGAAGAGTCTGTGCCTTCTCGCCATTTCAGTATTCCCACGACGCTTTGCGAGTTCTCAGCACCTTGTACATTTTGATGGACTGAATAAGATATAACTCTGCCCCTCTGAAATGATTAGCTGTTCCTGCAGGTCCCCAGGGACGCTTATCTCTCTTCTCTTGGTGTCCATGCCTGTGTTTACTAGCCTATTGAAAGTTTCTCCTAGAGGTGATCTGTGACTTTCTGGGGTTGAGGAGAAGGTGTCAGCAAGGGATAAGGATGATCGCATTGATTGTTGCCGAAATGTGAGCTTCTGTGACCAAACTGAGATAAAAAAAAAAAAAAAAAGATCCTCACACCTTCTCAAGTAGTTGTAGACTATCGAGTTACCAGAACTGGGATAGGGAAAAAGAGCACATTGTTTACCTTCATCGTTTGTTGGGACCTAATCTTGTTGCCATTACATCGTAAATTCAATTCAAGTTCACACTTTGAAAATTATTCTTCAAGTTAGAGATAGAAGTTACTGTAATCCATGAAATTTCTGTTTATCTTTCTCTTTTTTTCCCTCCCGCTGCCCTTCATATTCCAGAATACTTAGAAGAAGAGAAAAACAGTGTGTATGTGTGACTGTCAGATCAGTAAAGAGAAACAGACATGAGTTGGCAAAGGATGGAAAGGCATTAAGGAGGAAGGAGGCCCATGGATCACTTAATTTTTTCTTTTCTCTCTGCTGTTGGGCTTAGAGCTGCTCTATGTTTATTCTCCAATTTTCTAAAGTTTAAGCAAATTGTATCCCAGCTACTATGTGTTAGTAAATGTGGGCTTGCAGCCCATCACCCGGTGTTGCTTGCATCTCCCATACATGGTGTGTTGAGTGCTATCTTAATGGGGTGCAGCCTGGATACGTTGTTGTTGTTTAGTCACCAAGTCATGTCCGACTCTTTTGCAACCCCAGGGACCCGCCGTGCTCCTCTGTCCATGGGATTTCCCAGGCAAGAATACTGGAGTGGGTTGCCATTTCCTTCACCAGGGAATCTTCCCTACCCAGGGATCTAACCTGCATTGGCAGGCTGATTCTTTACCACCAAGCCACCAGGGAAACCCATCTTGGTCTAAATTCAGCACTGACTAGTCCCAGGGCCTGTCTTAATTCTAAATAATGTCTTAGGTTGGGCAGTATTCTTTCTGGAGTGGAAAGCTACTGACTCCAGAGCTCTTTGTGTCTCGGAGCTGCCCTTCCCTGGTGTCAAAAATCTGATGGAGAACCATAGACCCAACTCAGCAATCACCTTTCCATCTGCACTCACTCAAAAAAGTTTCTAAGGTTGGATTCATTTTATGTGTTTATTGCTGAACATTGTTCCCAAAGATATAGTGATACTGGATACATGCTGTTTTGTTATTTTGTAATTGTTTCTTTTTCTACTTCTCAAAATGAATTAACATAGGAATAAATGTACTAGAAAAAAGATGATTTTATGATCATAACTTTAAATCTAACAAAAAAGTTTATTCTTGCTAAACTCAAACACCATATGTGTTTATATATAAGCATTTGAAAGTGAAAGAAAGTGTAGTTGCTTAGTCGTGTCCGACTCTTTGAGACCCCATGGACTGTAGCCCGCCAGGCTCCTCTGTCCGTGGAATTCTCTAGGCAATAGTGCTAGAGTGGATTGCCATTCCCTTCTCCAGGGGATCTTTCTGACTCAGGGATCGAACCTGGGTCTCTCACATCACAAGCAGATTCTTTACCATCTGAGCCACAAGAGAAGTCTTGTCCTCCCACAAAAATCTAATATTTGAAGATAGTTAAGTATAGTCAGGGTTCTTAGGATCATCACTAGTTTGCTTTTTAATCTTTTATTCCTCAAAACACCTGAATATTGTAAGGTAATTAAAAATGATAACATTTTCTTAACTGGTTCCTGTTTTACTGAACACTTACCAACGGTCACCATAGCTAGCAGGGGTTTTCATTTCTTCCTTCTTTTCTTCCTTCCTTCCTTGATTCATTCAACCATTCAACACATGTCTAGTGAATTCCTACCACTAACCTGTCCTCGTGGTAGTTACAAATAAAAGTAATGTAATTTTCATTTTTGTGAAGAGAGGAGAGAAGACAGAAAATAAAGTGAAATACAGAGTGGGCTAGATGGTGATACATACTGTGGAGAAAAATGAAACTGGGAAGAAGGCCATGGAGGAGGTGCACAATATTTAAAATAAAGTGGCCTGCAAAGGTGGTGGAAAAAGTTATGAAGCTTTCTGGGTGTGGGGCTTTCTGGCCAACACAAAGGTCCTGAGGCAATTATGTGCCTGGTATATTCACAAAACAGCAGGGAGGTTTGAATGGCTGGAGCAGAGTGATGAGGGTTAAGTAGAAGGAAATGAAATCACCTAAGAAAGGGGCAGCTGAGAGGTAGAGTTTGGGAGGGTGTGAAAGATCTTGTAGGTCCTTGTAGGGCCTTTTCAGTGGGATGCTTATAAAGTGAAATGATGGTGCAGTTTCTTAGTATTTAGTCAAAATAGCAGAAGCCCTGTGATCTCCTTTGTTAAACGCTCTGGATGTTCCCCAGTTTTTTGTTTTGTCACCAAATTAGTCTCTTCCCATCCTTTGCCTTTATCCTTTATCCCCAAGGCTGACTCTAGAATGGGATTCAGTCTCCCAATGGTTGCTTTCTTGATGCCCCGAAGATAAGAATTGCCCTTCCTTTTAAAGAATGTGCTGCTAGTCACTAAAGAAGAAAAGCTGTCAGTACCAAAACCAGTAACCATGAGGGAAATTAATAACCCTATACAAAACATATTCTTGGTTTATACCGTAGCCCAGACCCAAAATGGTTACACTACTGGCGAAGGGAATTTAGCCTGTGTTTTGTTGGGTCCACACGTTGTTTTCTAAAATATTTGTGTTGATTTCCAACACTAAATTTTTTTTTAATTAAGGGAAGTGTTCATTAAAATATAGTTTCAAGCGTTCTTTAAAAATTGGACATTCTATTTATATGAGGCTCCAGAACAGACAAAAGTAATCCATGATGATGGAAATCAGAACTGAGGCTGCCTGACATGGGAGTGTGGTAGAGACTGACTTGGTAGGGCCACCAGACAACATTTTGAATGATGAAATGGCTCTATGCATAGCAGTCTGAAATGCATGGTGGTTGTTCAGTCGCTCAGTTGTGTCTGACTCTTTGCCACCCCATGGACTACAGCATGCCAAGCTTCCCTGTCCTTCACCATCTCCCAGAGTTTACTCAAACTCATGTCCATTGAGTCAGTGATGCCATCCAACCATCTCATTCTCTGTCGTCCCCTTCTCCTCCCGCCTTCTATCTTTCCCAGCAACAGGGTCTTTTCTAATGAGTCAGTTCTTTGCATCAGGTGGCCAAAGTGTTGGAGTTCAGCACCAGTCCTTCCAATGAATATTCAGGGTTGATTTCCTTTAGGATTGACTGATTAGATCTCCTTGCATGGTAAAACACATTAAACAATGTACTGGTCTGTACAGTTGACTATATGTCAATTAAACCTCACTATGAAGGAAGTTTAAAATGGAACCCAGCATTCAGTAAGAGCTGATTAGTGCTGACCACTTCGAGCTTGGCACGTGCTCTCAAGATTGGCATAGACTTATTACCTGGTTCACTTCAATCATTGTCATTACGTACCTGGGCTTCCCTGCTGGCTCAGCTGGTAAAGAATCTGCCTGCAATGCGAGAGACCTGGGTTCAATCCCTGGATTGGGAAGATCCCCTGGAGAAGGGAAAGGCTACCCACTCCAGTATTCTGGCCTGGAGAATTTCATGGACTGTATAATTCATGGGGTCTCAAAGAGTTGGACACAAATGAGCGACTTTCACTTTCACCAGGATCCTGTAGGTGACATTAGTGTGTGATTTATGCAGTAGTGGTTTTCATTTCAACCATCAATAGAGAGCAAACCTGAAGAGGCCTGATATGTTTAATTGGCAGTGGAGAAATTAGTACCTGTCTCCTAGGGTTGTATGTGAAGCAGGTAACAGAAGCATAATCTTGGTAGCTTGGAACAGTCAAGCAGCTCACCTACGTCCGCCTCTCAGTTAGTGGTATTCTCAAATGTGGGGTTCTCTGAGGTCTCTAAGCATAAGTCTCAGCTTTCCTCTCAAATGCAAGTATCTCCTGTGCTTGCAGACTCCTCCTCTGAAAGGATAACCGAAAGCACATTTAGCTCCTATTATCAGCACTTGAAATTTACTTTTACTATGTTTGTTACGTGTCTGTTATTTGTTTGTTATGTGTCTACCATAGAAATCTTGGAAAGTACAGACAAAAGGAAAATAAAATTACCCACAATTCTGAACATAACCTCTGTTTACCATTTTGTGGTAAATACTTTGAAATTTTTCTTCATAATGTCATAATATAAAATATGTCTATATATTTTATGTTAAAAGTATATTTACTATATAAAATTTAGCACACAATCACCAAATTTGCAAATTGAAAAAACAAGTTAAAGATGAAGATAACATCCTAGGCACAGGCATTTGCCTTCCCTCTATCCTATCACTCTTTTTAAATGGCTGTGACATTTTGCAGATAATAGAAAGAACCTGAAGAGAGTGGGGGCAAGTTATTGATGAAACAAAATCAGGAAATTGGTGCAGGAAGGTCCACCATGGGAGGGAGAGTGACCTTCTAGAAAGAAATTCAGGGCATGGAGTCAGCAAGGACAGAGAGCAGGCATGAGCAAGGGGGCCTGAAAGCAGAGCTTGATGGAATTTTTAATGGGTCAGTTAAGGTGAGCCAGTGCTTCTAATTGAGTTTGGCATTGTGGAGTAAATCCTTTCTCTTTCTGGCATTTGAAAAGAGAGTGAACCCTAGGCTGAAGGCCAGCTCTTGCCTCTTCAAGCTAAAGTCAAACTAGAAGTTGAAGAGCCTACTCTGCTGTGCAAAGGTTCCTGATCACCACTCCATTCAGGGAAGAATCCTGTCCTGAAACACTTGTGTACAAGATAGTGGAGGAAAGTGACCCCAGTTAATCAGAAAAGTCAATGAGGTCTTTATATATAATCAGAAAAGTCAGTGAGGTCTTTTTATATATGTATACACACATACACACACATGTACACACACACACACAGATTTATAAAAACAAGGATAACCTGACATATGAAGGAGTATGAAAAAAACAACCCCAAGATAAACAGTTATTAATGTCAGAGGGGAGATTGTTTAAAATAGCTTTAAACTTAGAGTTACCAAAGGGGAAGCAGGAGGGCAGAGATAAATTAGAAGTTTAGGATTAACAGATAGACACTATTATTGGATTGGCCCGAAGTTTTGTTCAGGTTCTCCATAATATCTTACAGAAAACCTGAACAAACATTTTGGCCCACCCAATTTGTTATTCAAACTAGATAAATAATAAGAATCTACTGTATAGCAAAGGGAACTATATTCAATAATTGTAATAACCTATAATGGAAAAGAATGTAAAAAAGGATACATATATATATACATATACACACACACATATATATATAACTGAATCACTTTGCCGTATACCTGAAACTAACACAGCATTGTAAATCACTATACTTCAATTTAAAAAAAATATATAAGGACTATCAAAAAAAAGAAAAATATATATAAAATAGCTTTTAAATATAAAAAAACTCTGAGAACCTTCAGAGTGATTAAAAATATATTATTTCCATACAACAAAAATATAATTCTATAAAGGAATAACAATCAGAAAACAGACAAAAAAAGATCTTGAAATTTTAAAAAGTAATTACTGAAATCAATTTAGTAGAGCAGCTGAAAGATAAAGTTTAAGCAGTATCCTGGAATGAACAACCACATGTCAAAGAGATGGAGAATATATATGCTAAAAAAGATAAGAAACATAGAAAACAGTTCATTATGTCCAACTTCAATCTATTGGAGCTCTAGAAAGAGAAAATAAAGTCACTTAAGATTGATATTAAGCTTCTCATCACTGAATAGGGCACTAAACTACAATGGAGCAGTGCCTTCAAAGTTATGAGGGAAAATGATTTTGAACCTAAAATTATGTTGCCAATTAAATTATTAAGTATGAAAGTAAAATGAGGACATTTTCAGATCTTCAAAGACTCTGGCAATTTTCTTCCAAGTACCCTTTCTTAAACAATTACCTAAGGATGTGCTTCAGCAAAATGAGAGCAGAAAGAAAGAAGGAGGAAGATGTGAAATAAGAGTGTTATTCCCCCAGCCTGCTATCCTAGGCTGGCAAATTAGTACCAGACTTAGAAAAAAAAAAAGTGATGCAAATTAAAAACAAAAAATAATCAATAAACTCTAATGACTATAGGAAGAACTAAGTAACTTCTGTTCAATAGATAGAACCAATAATGAACTATGTTCACATAGTTATAATAACAGGGCATCTAGCAACCTGGGGTATTAAACTAACTCATGCAGACCTCTCTTCAGTATAAACACATGAAAATAAAGGATAAGACATGATGAAATGATAAGTAAATCAGTCAGCCAGTTCAATTGCTGAGTCATGTCCGACTCTTTGCAAGCCCATGGACGGCAGCACGCCAGGCCTCCCTGTCCATCACCAACTCCCAGAGTTTACTCAAACTCACATCCATAGAGTCAGTGATGCCATCCAGCCATCTCATCCTCTGTCATTCCCTTCTCCTCCTGCCTTCAATCTTTCCCAGCATCAGGGTCTTTACCAATGAGTCAGCTCTTCATATCAGGTGGCCAATGCTGGCGACGGAATGAAACCCCAACACTGCAGGGTGGTTTGAATCTTTATATTTTAACACTTGCTTCTTACAGCTGCTTTAATTTATATCCCTTGCACAACAACCTACAGGGCAAGTTGCCAAGCACTATGATTCAGAGACTATACAGTGCGCAGGTGCATGGCGAGATAACCTTTACCTTGACTTATTTACCGCAGCTAAGACTTTGTTTTGGGGAACTTCCTTATCAACTTAGAATCCGTTTTGTCCCTGGGTCCGTTCCTTTTGAGGAATCAGAGAAACATCCTTGTGTGCAAGAAATGTTCTTTTCCCACGGGAACAAACAGAGGATTCTTAGCTGAACATCTCGTTTGCAAGAATGTTCAGCCCTGGTTGAGAGTCTCATTTGCAAGCACTTCTCAACCTTCCTTATACCTTGTTCCCTACAGGCCAAAGTATTGGAGTGTAGCTTCAGCATCAGTCCTTCCAATGAACACCCAGGACTGATCTCCTTTAGTATGGACTGGTTGGATCTCCTTGCAGTCCAAGGGACTCTCAAGAGTCTTCTCCAACACTATAGTTCAGAAGCATCAATTCTTCGGCACTCAGGTTTCTCTGTAGTCCAACTCTCACATCCATACATGACTACTGGAAAAACTATAGCCTTGACTAGATGGATTTGAAATAGCTCAACTGGAAGTCCATCACCTCCACTAGCTTTGTTCGTAGTGATGCTTTCTAAGGCCCACTTGAATTCACATTCCAGGATGTCTGGCTCTAGGGGAGTGATCACACCATTGTAATTATCTGGGTCGTGAAGATCTTTTTTATACAGTTCTTCTGTGTATTCTTGCCACCTCTTCTTAATATCTTCTGCTTCTGTTAGGTCCATACCATTTCTGTCCTTTATCGAGCCCATCTTTGCATGAAATGTTCCCTTGGTATCTCTAATTTGCTTGAAGAGATCTCTAGTCTTTCCCATTCTGTTGTTTTCCTCTATTTCTTTGCATTGATTGCTAAAGAAGGCTTTCTTATCTCTCCTTGCTATTCTTTGGAACTCTGCATTCAGATGCTTATATCTTTCCTTTTCTCCTTTGCTTTTCGCTTCTCTTCTTTTCACAGCTATTTGTAAGGCCTCCCCCGACAGCCATTTTGCTTTTTTGCATTTCTTTTCCATGGGGATGGTCTTGATCCCTGTCTCCTGTACAATGTAATAAACCTCAGTCAATAGTTCATCAGGCACTATCTATCAGATCTAGTCCCTTAAATCTATTTCTCACTTCTACTGTATAATCATAAGGGATTTGATTTAGGTCATACCTGAATGGTCTAGTGGTTTTTCCTACTTTCTTCAATTTAAGTCTGAATTTGGCAATGAGTTCATGGTCTGAGCCACACAGTCAGCTCCTGGTCTTGTTTTTGTTGACTGTATAGAGCTTCTCCATCTTTGGCTGCAAAGAATGTAATCAATCTAATTTCGGTGTTAACCATGTGGTGATGTCCATGTGTAGAGTCTTCTCTTGTGTGGTTGGAAGAGGGTATTTGCTATGACCAGTGTGTTCTCTTGACAAAACTCTATTAGTCTTTGCCCTGCTTCATTCCGTATTCCAAGGTCAAATTTGCCTGTTACTCCAGGTGTTTCTTAACTTCCTACTTTTGCATTCCAGTCCCCTATAATGAAAAGGACATTTTTGGGGGGTGTTAATCCTAAAAGGTGTTGTAGGTCTTCATGTTGTAGGTCTTCACCGTTCAACTTCAGCTTCTTCAGCGTTACTGGTTGGGGCATAGATTTGGATTACTGTGATATTTCAAATCCTGAAAGATGATGCTGTGAAAGTGCTGCACTCAATATGCCAGCAAATTTGGAAAACTCAGCAGTGGCCACAGGACTGGAAAAGGTCAGTTTTCATTCCAATCCCAAAGAAAGGCAATGCCAAAGAATGCTCAAACTACTGCGCAATTGCACTCATCTCACATGCTAGTAAAGTAATGCTCAAAATTCTCCAAGGCAGGCTTCAGCAACGTGAACTGTGAACTTCCAGATGGTCAAGCTGGTTTTAGAAAAGGCAGAGGAACCAAAGATCAAATTGCCAACATCCGCTGGATCATGGAAAAAGCACGACAGTTCCAGAAAAACATCTATATCTGCTTTATTGACTATGCCAAACCCTTTGAATGTATGGATCACAATAAAATGTGGAAAATTCTGAAAGAGATGGGAATACCAGACCACCTGACCTGCCTCTTGAGAAACCTATATGCAGGTCAGGAAGCAACAGTTAGAACTGGACATGGAACAGACTGGTTCCAAATAGGAAAAGGAGTATGTCAAGGCTGTATATTGTCACCCTGCTTATTTAACTTCTATGCAGAGTACATCATGAGAAACACTGGACTGGATGAAGCACAAGCTGGAATCAAGATTGCCAGGAGAAATATCAATCACCTCAGATATGCAGATGACACCACCCTTATGGCAGAAAGTGAAAAGGAACTAAAAAGCCTGTTGATGAAAGTGAAAGTGGAGAGTGAAAAAGTTGGCTTAAAGCTCAACATCCAGAAAACGAAGATCATGCCATCTGGTCCCATCACTTCATGGCAAATAGATGGGGAAACAGTGGAAACAGTTTCAGACTTTATTGTTTTGGGCTCCAAAATCACTGCAGATGGTGACTGCAGCCATGAAATTAAAAGACGCTTACTCCTTGGAAGAAAAGTTATGACCAACCTAGATAGCATATTGAAAAGCAGAGACATTACTTTGCCAACAAAGGTCCATCTAGTCAAGGCTATGGTTTTTCCAGTGGATGTGAGAGTTGGACTGTGAAGAAAGCTGAGTACTGAAGAATTGATGCTTTTGAACTGTGGTGTTGGAGAAGACTCTTGAGAGTCCCTTGGGCTGCAAGGAGATCCAACCTGTCCATTCTGAAGGAGATCAGCCTTGGGATATCTTTGGAAGGAATGATGCTAAAGCTGAAACTCCAGTACTTTGGCCACCTCATGCAAAAAGTTGACTCATTTGGAAAAGACTCTGATGCTGGGAGGGATTGGGGGCAGGAGGAGAAGGGGACGACAGAGGATGAGATGGCTGGATGGCATTACTGACTTGATGGATGTGAGTCTGAGTGAACTCCGGGAGTTGGTGATGGACAGGGAGGCCTGGCATGCTGCAGTCCATGGTGTCGCAGAGTCGGACACGACTGAGTGACTGAACTGAACTGACTGACTAGATGGACCTTTGTTGGCAAAGTAATGTCTCTGCTTTGTAATATGCTGTGGACACGACTGACCGACTGAACTGAACTGAACTGAGGTTGATCATAACTTTCCTTCCAAGGAGTAAGCGTCTTTTAATTTCATGGCTGCAGTCACCATCTGCAGTGATTTTGGAGCCCAAAAAATAAAGTCTGACACTGTTTCCACTGTTTCCCCATCTATTTCCCATGAAGTGATGGGACCAGATGCCATGATCTTCGTTTTCTGAATGTTGAGTTTTAAGTCAACTTTTTCACTCTCCTCTTTCACTTTCATCAAGAGGCTTTTTAGTTCCTGTTCACTTTCTGCCATAAGGGTGGTGTCATCTGCATATCTGAGGTTATTGATATTTCTCCCGGTAATCTTGATTCCAGCTTGTGCTTCCTCCAGCCCAGCGTTTCTCATGATGTACTCTGCATATAAGTTAAATAAGCAGGGTGACAATATACAGCCTTGATTTACTGCTTTTCCTATTTGGAAATAGTCAACTTTAAAATAAAAACTACCAGAAGAATGCAGAAAATCATTTAGAAGAACAGTTAGTGCAAGTTTATACCCAGCACAACCATAGCAGTTTCTCTGGAGGTTATAGATCCTGAGATATAGAGATGGGATTATGCCATTTAAATCTGGAAGGAAGACGTGCCCTCTGGCACAAGGAAACATGGAACATTTTCTCACCTCCTCCCACTTAATATGAGCTCACAATTTAAAAAACCTATAAATAACCGTAAGGGAGTTTGAGCAAAAAAAAACAAATAGAAGAATCAGATCCCAATAAATCAAAAATAATAGAAATATATGAAAAAAGTTATAATTGTTTTAAAAATTGTTAAAGGGTAAAAAGAATAGAAAACAAAATGGGAAAAGTGCATAAAAAGAACAGCATATTTTAAAAAGAAAATAAAGACATGAAAAATACATTGATTATTTTTAGTTAATGTATTAAATAAACAACATATTACCCAAAGAAAGATCAATGAACTGGAAGTCAAATCTGAGAAAACTGCCTAAGATCAATCCGTTGAGAGCATAAGATGAAGAATGTCATAGGTTGAAAGACACATTGGTATAATGAGCTCCAGTAGATGTCCTATAGAAATTTCAGAAGGAAAGAACAGAATGTTTTAGCCTATATTGGTTACATAAGTAAACAAATTAAAATGTAATACAATCTAGAAAAAAATAGTAGGGAGTAAGGAGACTGAAATATTCATTTTTCATGGTAAGCACTCATAGATAATATCTAAATTCAATAAATCAAAAGATAGCCATATATTACTTAGAGCAGTAGTTCTCGATCCTAAAGGAGATTTGGAAACGTATCATAGTGACTGGAGGGCGCTACTAGCATTTAGTATTGGGGATGAACATGCTAAATGCACAGCACAGTTCCACATATGTCCTCCCAAAATATTAATACTAATAACACTTTTTGAGAAAAGCTGATTTAGAGTTAAAAATAAGCCCACCAGAACTAACAACAAAAAACTATTTTAAGAAAAAGGTTGCTTTAAGGAATAGAGCTGGAGTTTGGGAGAAGAAGGGTGGAAAACCATTTATTTTTGTGACTAGTCCTTCCATAATACTTGTATTTTTACCATGTCTGTATTATGTTTATTAAAGAAGACTGGTAAACCAGTATATTGTTCTTCCATTTTCACTTAAAGAGAACTCTTTCTTATTAAAATATCTGTCATTCAAACTTAAGCACCAATATGAATTATTGAGCTTTTTATCCCAAAGAAGTTTCTAGAGGCATATCTTCTGAGTATTAATGATCTTTCATGTGTTCCTAGTTGGAAAATAAATCTTGCAATTTATCACTTTAAGGAGTCATAGAAAATTAGTGCTTGGATGATTAGTATCTTTAGTGGACTTGACTAATTCTCTCATAGTAGGTGGTTTTGATCAGTAGTTCTGTATAAGACAAAGGAGGATGGGAAGATGGTCAAATAGCTAGAGCACATGGCTTCAAATTGGAATGTATAGCCTGCTTTTTATGATCCTTTAAGACCACATCCTGTTCAGCCTCTCCAGTTTCATTTCCACTGACTACCTAAAAAAAAGTTTCTACCAGTACTTTTGGTATTCTGTGACTGTGCTATGCTGTGCTTAGTCGCTCAGTCATGTCCAACTCTGCGATCCCATGGACTGTAGCCCCCCAGGCTCCTCAGTCCATGGGGATTCTCTAGGGAGGAATACTGGAGTGGGTTGCCATGCCCTCCTCCAGGGGATCTTCCCAACCCAGAGGTCGAATCCAGGTCTCCTGCATTGCAGACAGATTCCTTCCCATCTGAGCCACCAGGGAAGCCCAAAAATACTGGAGTGGGTAGCCTATCCCTTCTTCAGGGGAACTTCCTGACCCAGGAATCGAACCGGGGTCTCCTGCATTGCAGGCAGATTCTTTACTAGCTGAGTTACAAGGGAAGCCCATTCTGTGACTGCTGCTGCTGCTAAGTCACTTCCGTCATGTCCAACTCTGTGCGACCCCATAAACGGCAGCCCACCAGGCTCCACTTCCCTGGGATTCTCCAGGCTAGAACACTGGAGTGGGTTGCCATTTCCTTCTCCAATGCATGAAAGTGAAAAGTCAAAGTGAAGTCACTCAGTCGTGTCCGACTCTTAGCGACCCCATGGACTGCAGCCTACCAGGCTCCTCCATCCATGGGATTTTCCAGGCAAGAGTACTGGAGTGGGTTTACCTTTCACTTCTCTGTGCATAATCACATGCCTCACTTAAAGGTCAGTTTTCATTCCAATCCCAAAGAAAGGCAATGCCAAAGAGTGTTCAAACTACTGCACAAGTGCACTCATTTCACACACTAGCAAAGTAATGCTCAAAATTCTCCAAGCCAGGCTTCAACAATACATGAACTGAGAACTTCCAGATATTCAAGCTGGATTTGGAAAAGGCAGAGGAACCAGAGATCAAATTGCAGGCATCTGTTGGATCATAGAAAGAGCAAGAGAATTCCAGAAAAACATCTATGTCTGCCTCATTGACAAGAAAGACTTTGATTGTGTGGATCACAACAAACTGTGGAAAAATCCTAAAGAGATGGGAATACCAGACCACATTACCTGTCTCCTGAGAAACCTGTATGCAGATCAAGAAGCAACAGTTAGAACCAGACATGGAACAATGGACTGGTTCCAAATCGGAAAAGGAGTACGTCAAGGCTGTGTATTGTCACCCTGCTTATTTAAGCTATATGCAGAGTACATCATGTGAAATGCTGGGCTGGAAGAAGCACAAGCTGGAATCAAGATTGCCGGGAGAAATACCAATAACCTCAGATAGGCAGGTGACACCACCCATATGGCAGAAAGTGAAGAGGAACTAAAGCGCCTTTTGATGATGGTGAAAGTAGAGAATGAAAAAACTGGCTTAAAACTCAACATTCAGAAAACGAAGATCATGGCGTCCAGTCCCATCGCTGTATGGCAAATAGATGGGGAAACAATGGAGACAGTGACAGACTCTGTTTTCTTGGGCTCCAAAATCACTGAAGGCGGTGACTTCAGCAATGAAATTAAAAGATGCTTGCTCCTTGGAAGAAATGCTATGACAAACCTAGACAGCATATTAAGAAGCAGAGACATTACTTTGCCAACAAAGGTCCATATAGTCAAACTATGGTTTTTCCAGTAGTCATGTATGGTTGTGAGAGTTGGACCACAAAGAAGACTGAGTGCCAAAGAATTGATGCTTTTGGACTATAGTGTTGGAGAAGACTCTGGAGAGTCCTTTGGACTGCAAGGAGATCAAACCAGTCAATCCTAAAGAAAATCAACCCTGAATATTCATTGGAAGGACTGATGCTGAAGCTGAAGCTCCAATACTTTGGACACCTGATGTGAACAGCTGACTCACTGGATAAGACCCTGATGCTGGAAAAGATTGAAGGCGGGAGGAAAAGGGGATGACAGAGGATGCGATGGTTGGATGGCATCACCAGCTCAATGGAAATGAGTTTGAGCAAGCTCTGGGAGATGATGAAGGACAGGGAAGCCCAGCATGCTGCCGTCCATGGGGTCACAAAGAGTTGGACATGACTGAGCAACTGAACAACAACAATCCATCCCTCAAGAGCTACTTCCAGGTAGTATCCTCTTTGAAGCCTTCCTTGAGCTCTAGTCTTGCTTCTAATTTGGTTAAGACCACAATGCTTCATAAGCAACAGATCACAAGTGGGAGCATATGCCTGTAATTAGTATAACTTAGATAGAAGTAGATAAATATTTTGATATGATTAGTCTGATCCACAGTTAATGAAGCCACATAGCTTAAGAGCATGGTTTCTGCATTGAGCAATCCTAGATTCCAATCCAGGCGGTTATTACTTCTTCTGAAAAACATGGATAATTCCTGCCTTACATAGATGCTGAGATTCTTCAATTTCAGTCTCAATAAATGTTATACTATAATTAACTATTATTGTATATGTATAAGGAGCTCATATAACTGTCTCTCATTTATAATATTTTAAATCAATTTGTAGTTTTTATGTACCCACTTTGTAAGTTGTCCAGTACTTAAATAGAACATTCAGTTCAGTTCAGTTCAGTTCAGTCGCTCAGCCATGTCCGACTCTGCGACCCCATGAATCACAGCACACCAGGCCTCCCTGCATTAACATTGTTTAAATATAGTCTATATTTTATTAACATTGTTTAAATATGGACTGTGTTTCATTAACATTATACACATAAATTCACAGAGATTGAAAAACAAAATCTCACTTGTGATAGCAGAAAATTAGAAGTAGCCTAAGTAGTCTAATGGTAAACAAATGAAAAATGAAAGTGTTAGTGACTTTGTTGTATCTGAGTCTTTGTGACCTACATGGACTGTAGCCTGCGAGGCACCTCTGTCCATGGCATTCTCCAGGCAAGAATCTGGAGTGGGTTGCCATTCCCTTCTAGAGGCTTAACTAAATCATGGTATATATATTAGAAAATATTATGTAATCATTAAAAATATCTTCTGACCTTTATTGATATGGCACAATCTTTATGACATAATGTTAGGTACAAAACATTTTAATGAAAAACTATTAAGACAGTATCTCAGTTCTGTGAATATACATTACATGTATGTACATACACTGTATTTATAATATACATTTAACATATCATTTATGCATGAGAAAAGTGAAAAATTATATATTGTGCTATATATTACTTTTATAATGAGGAAAAACTAGCATGATTTTTATATCAAAGCCCCTTGATCTGATTTCCTAAATGTTTGTATTTTGTCATCAATGGTCTCTTATTCCCATCCCAAAAACCTCCTACATTCCCCTGTATGTTCCATTATTTCATATGCCTATACCCACCTGTAAGAAATCCTTTAAAGGATATAGATTGCAGAGACCCTAGATGACAGGTCCCTGAGGGCATGTACCAGAGCTTTTTAGTCTCTAAGCATAGCCAACTTGTAAATTTTAGCCAAACAAAAAAGTAGGGACTAAGTAGATTTGCACTGAGCAAATTAATAAATGGAGACCCAAGGACTTGAGAAATGAAGTATATGAAGTAAACGTGAGTGGGGTTCAATTAAAAGGTATTAGTATAAAATAGATAGCCAATGGGAATTTGCTATATGATTCAGGGAACTCAAACAGGAGCTCTGTATCAACCTAGAGGGGTGCAGTGGGGAGGGAAAAGGGAGGGAGGTTCAAGAGGGAGGGGACATAGGTAATACCTATGGCTGATTAATGTTGATGTTTGATAGAAAACAACAAAATTCTGTAAATCAATTATCCTTCAATTAAAAAATAAAATTTAAAAGATAATAGTAATTATAAATAATAAATATTGAGTGTCTTACTGTAAGTGTTTCATAATTCTTATAGTAAGCTTCAATGCAGCACTACAAGGACTGGCCAAGCAAATTATGGAACATCCATGTAACAGCACACTCTGTGACTGTTTTATTTTTTTTAATATAAATTTATTTAATTGGAGGCTAATTACTTTACAACATTGTATTGGTTTTGCCATGAGAATGAGGAAGATCTTTTGTATTGATATGGGAAAGTCACCAAGATATAGTAAGTGAAAAAAGCAAGGTGCAGAATGATGTAAGTCATGCTACTGTTTATAGGAAGAAGACCATATATTTATGTCTGCTTGTGTAGAAAATATCTCTGGGAAGACACAAGAAGCTGACACCATGATTGCCTCGCAGCCATGGAATGGTAGTATAATGTCACTTTAATGCTTCTTACACATGAATTTTTGAACCTTGTGAATGTGTTGGTGATTCAAAATGACAGTTAAATGCAGACAGAAGAAAATAATAATCCCCATTTACAAATGAGCAAGGAGATTAAAGGAAATTAGGTACACTGCTCAAAGTAGCAATAATAATGGTCTCATTTACTGAGCACTTACTGTGTGCAAGGCCCCAGTTGAAGTACTTTAGAAACATTTTCTTTTTACATTTATAATTTTATTATTAATTTTTTACTTTACTGGGTCTTAGTTGCTGAGTGGGCTTTTTCCATATGTGGCTTGTGGGGGCTACTCTTGCTGTGAGCAGGCTTCTCATTGCGATGAGTTCTCTTGTTGTGGAGCACGAGCTGTAGGCTGTGAACTTCGTGAGTTCAGTAGTTGCGGCTCCTGGGCTCTTAGAGCACGGGCTGAGTAGTTGTGGTACACAGACTTAGTTGCTCATCGGCATGTGGGATCCTCCCAGACCAGGGATCAATCTGATCTGGATTGGTCTGCATCAATCAGTCTGCCTTGGTAGGCAGATTCTTTACCATGGAGCCAGCAGGGAGGCCCAAAACTTTTTCTAATTTATTTTCACAGATCTATAATGATTTTATCCAAGTGGTATAGCTGAAGAATCTGAAGGAAATGTAATTTATTTTCCAGCTCAGGACACTTTGGAAGTGATAATTACTCTGGGACAGCAAGCATAAGCCAGGACTAGGGTCACTCTATTTAGAGAGGTCAGGTAACCTGCTAGATGTCTTGCAAAAGGGAACACCAGGACTGAAACTTTGGTCTGAGAGAATCTACAGCCTGTGCTCCTGATTGCCACTTATGGATAAGCAAATGAAGGCTTGCAGAATGCACACACCTGTGAAATGACAGTTCCAGCCTCCAACATAGTCCTTCTGAACCCAAAGCCTACCATATGGTGTTGCCTCTCAGAATGTGAATCTAAGAATCCTTTGGCCCAGGGATTGAATGGGAGGTGGATAATTACAAAAGAAGAGAGAAAGGATGGGAAGAGCCACAGGCTATATCCTCCATCAACCATGGCCCTCACCACTCACAAACACTCCAAGAGAATTCAGGCCGCAAGCTGCATGTTGCTTTCTGTTAGGTGTTCAGACACTCACACTGTCCTCACAGAGCTTACAGTCTGCATTCAGGACCAGCTTGCAGGGATTATTGGGCCTTTGGCTCTTTCCACCTGTTGGGCCACTTCAATTAATCCATGATCATTAATAAGGAAAAGCAGGGAGTTTATTTTGGCTATGCTGAAAGTCCCAGAGGTATAGAAAAGAGGAAGCAGCTTTTCCAAATTCCTTTAAAGAGAAGATTGCAAAAGTCTTAAGTGAAATAAAAATTTTTTCTGAACTATAATCTTTCTCTGTGAACTCTGAAAAATACAGACTCCAGAATTACTAAGTCAGAATCTCTAGAGGTATTTTAAGCTCTCCTTGTGATTTCAAGGACAAGTCTGTGGTCTTTTAAGCTCTCCTTGTCATTTCAATGTGCTTCCAAGTTTGTTGTGACTGGTCTAGTTGACCCTATGATAATAGCATAGAAAGCTCAGAATGCTTGAGAGGCAGCACTAGGGCCAGACCCTTACCCCAACCTTCAGTTTGGAGCATCTTCCACAAAACCATCAGTGCAGTTCAGTTCAGTCACTCAGTTGTGTCCGACTCTTTGCGACCCCATGAATCGCAGCACACCAGGCCTCCCTGTCCATCACCAACTCCCGGAGTTCACTCAGACTCGTGTCCATCGAGTCAGTGATGCCATCCAGCCATCTCATCCTCTGTCGTCCCCTTCTCCTCCTGCCCCCAATCCCTCCCAGCATCAGAGTCTTTTCCAATGAGTCAACTCTTCATATGAGGTGGCCAAAGTACTGGAGCTTCAGCTTTAGCATCATTCCTTCCAAAGAAATCCCAGGGCTGATCTCCTTCAGAATGGACAGGTTGGATCTCCTTGCAGTCCAAGGGACTCTCAAGAGTCTTCTCCAGCACCACAGTTCAAAAGCATCAATTCTTCGGCACTCAGCTTTCTTCACAGTCCAACTCTCACATCCGTACACGACCACTGGAAAAACCATAGCCTTGACGAGATGGACCTCTGTTGGCAAAGTAATGTCTCTGCTTTTCAATATGCTATCTAGGTTGGTCATAACTTTTCTTCCAAGGAGTAAGCATCTTTTAATTTCATGGCTGCAGTCACCATCTGCAGTGATTTTGGAGCCCAAAACAATAAAGTCTGACACTGTTTCCACTGTTTCCCCATCTATTTGCCATGAAGTGATGGGACCAGATGGCATGATCTTCGTTTTCTGAACGTTGAGCTTTAAGCCAACTTCTTCCCTCTCCTCTTTCACTTTCATCAAGAGGCTTTTGAGTTCCTCTTCACTTTCTGCCATAAGGGTGGTGTCATCTGCATATCTGAGGTGATTGATATTTCTCCTGGCAATCTTGATTCCAGCTTGTGCTTCTTCCAGCCCAGTGTTTCTCATGATGTACTCTGCATAGAAGTTAAATAAGCAGGGTGACAATATACAGCCTTGACGTACTCCTTTTCCTATTTGGAACCAGTCTGTTCCATGTCCAGTTCTAACCGTTGCTTCCTGACCTGCATATAGGTTTCTCAAGAGGCAGGTCAGGTGGTCTGGTATTCCCATCTCTTTCAGAATTTTCCACATTTTATTGTGATCCACACATTCAAAGGGTTTGGCATAGTCAATAAAGCAGAAATAGATGTTTTTCTGGAACTCTCTTGCTTTTTCGATGATCCAGTAGATGTGGCAAGCAACTAATTCTTGCTTTTAGTTTGAAGTTTAAAATGTTGCTGCTACATTTTTATTTATAAATATGTGTGCTTTTTAAAACTACTTTGAATAGGAAGCAAGGTTTGCATTTTGAGAATATTTTGGGATAAGTCAAGTGAGTGTAGATGAGTTTATTTTCACATTTACATGGTGAGGAATTTAAACTGGATGGTTTACAAAATTACTTTCAGATCTAGAAATCAACGTTGAAAGGTATTCTAAATTGTTTTTAAATCCCTTCTTTCTTAGCTTTGAAAAACAGGGCTTCTACATCGAGATCAATTTACTTTTCTGTCATTAGTATTTTTGTTGGAGACTGTCAGAAGACTTGTTCCTTAGGTCCATCCGGAAGACTTTTCTCATGTGAGGGTTTATGTACTTAGTTTTGCAACTTGGTGATTTATAACGGCAATCTACATACTGGAAGCTCATTATCTGTCAGACAATCATCTGGTCATTTGATCTCCTGCCTTGGTCCCTTGGTTACTGTGCCTCTCGTCTGATGTATAACCTCTTCTTCTGATAAAGCAGTTATTGATAGCCTTCAAGGCTTTAGTTATTTAATTATTGTGATAAGCATACAAAGTTCCCCCAAAGGACAATCTTTCATTACAACATCCTTTTCTCCTTTACTCTTCCCAGAAGTCCTTTCCTTTCACAGTTGAGACATCTTTGAACTTCCGAATAGATATCTCAAGAAGGACAAAAATTGTAGCCAGGATCCTAAAACCTCAAAAGAGTTTGCGAATCCCCTCTTTTCTGTGTCTCTTCCTGACCTACAGAGAGTTATTATTGTTCCCAGATTTAGCAAAGGACAATATAAGATACTCAACTGCAACTAAGTTGGGATAAAGAATAAAATTTTAATATAAGGATGCAATATTTGGAACATACTTATAGTAACCATTTGTTACTTATCTGGCATTCACATTTAACTAGACATCCTATAATTTATTTGGCAACTCTACAGAGAGTACATACCCTAAGGCTTTCCTAGTTCATCTAATGTTTTGGGGTCTAAATTCTTTTAATATTTGCTCTTAATTTAAACCTCGAGTGTTTGTAATAACTAAGATTTCAGTTTTCTTTAGCATTTTCATAAAATGTTAGCATTTGCACTGCCCACCTGCACACAATTCCCTTTTGTTGTGAGAATATAAGAATAGAAATAATACTTTTCTGTAGAAACCCAAGCTTGATAATTCTCTCCTTTGTAAGTTTTTATTAAATATTTCAAAGATATGCATAAGCAAAGATAGTAATATAATGCATTGCACACAATTTATTTATACCCTATTCAGTTTCCTTCTTTTTGTTTGGTTTGATAGGTAGGTGTGAGTGTATATATTGCCATCTCCTAAGTCAGTGGTTTCGAACCTTGCCTGTGCGTTAAGAATCACCTGGGGAGCTTTTAAATCTCAATCTTTGCCTGCCTCCTAGACCAATTAAATCAGAATCACTGGCAGTAGAGTCAGATGATTCCAGTGTGCAGGAGAACCAGTGCCCAGAACAAAAATGGCAAATGCAAAGACACATTTTTCACTGCTAAATCATCTCCTTATATTTCACATTCCTCTTCATAACTTACTTCATGTATTTTTCAGCAAGTATATTATATCATGGTGTGTGTGTATATGTATATATATGTATATATATATAAATAAAATGTTATGTTGAATTACAGCAAATGTGTCATTTTATAAAATTTTCTTTGAAAAAATCTCATCTGTCTTTAATCATGTCACTGATTCATTATTAATTTCCTAAAAGCTTATAGTTGGCTTTGTTTTCAAATATTTCTTTGTGATTTTCCAATGTCTTTTTCATATATTTATCTCTCTTAGATTATAAACCAGTGGTTCTTAACTTTATTTGCTCATTAGATTCATCCAAAGGCAATGGCATCCCACTCCAGTACTTTTGCCTGGAAAATCCCATGGACGGAAGAGCCTGGTGGGCTGCAGTCCATGGGGTCGCAAAGAGTCAGACACGACTGAGCCACTTCACTTTCACTTTTCACTTTCATGCATTGGAGAAGGAAATAGCAACCCACTCCAGTGTTCTTGCCTGGAGAGTCCCAGGGACGGTGGAGCCTGGTGGGCTGCTGTCTGTGGGGTCGCATAGAGTCGGACACGACTGAAGTGAGTTAGCAGCTTAGCAGCAGGATGCTCTAAAAAAGAGGCCTGGGCCCCACCTCCCAGAGGCTCTGCTGGGAGGCTCTGTGCTAATTGGTCTGGTGTAGAGCCCAATCATTGAAGTCTTTAAAAAGCACCTGAGGAGATTCCAAGTTTAGGGACAATTGAAAGCCAGATTCAAAAGATGTTTTGAATCTTCCTGGGGACATTTAAAACATGCACGTAATTTCCCTGCTTAATGAACCTGAACCTGCATACATGCTCAGTTGTGTCTGACTCTTTGTGATCCTGTGGACTGTAGCCCGCCAGGCTCCTCTGTCCATGCTTAAGGAGGTAGAAAGAATTTTGAGGTTGTAGGAGGAAGAGAAATGAGGGAATGATAAATGACCTTCATAGTTATAGGTGTAAATGAGGAATTTCTGTTGGGGAGAGCCAAAGGACTTTTGAGAATAAAAATAAGGATGGCTAATATTTTAGAAATGTCTTATTTCTACTGCTACACTTTAACATGACCTATTGTATTGCACTGAAAGCTTCAAAGCAGTTTGCTGTGCTCAGGTACAGGGGTGCATGCCCACACCCGTGTGAAGTAAATGCTCACTGTCCAGACCCCATCTATGGGACCCTAATTCAGGAGGCTCAGAGTAAGGCCAGACAGCAATCCTTTAAAACCTTGCCCAGAACATTGTGGTGAGAGGGCAGGTTTGGTCACTACTGCACTTTACGATAACACATCCCAATTCATTGCAATTCATCCCACTGACAACTGGGCAAATTCAAGAAGAGTAACAGTAAAATCAATGGTAAAACTAGATTTTTGCACCAGGGATTCATATTATGAGACCTCTCTCAGATCTACCTGGTCTTTTTCTCTTTGGCTACGTGAAGGAAGAAGTTATCTTTCTATATGACAGGCTAGAAGATGATCAAGGAAGAGGTCTCCAGAAAAATCATTAAATAAAAATGTCAGAGCAATCTTAGTCTTCTGTAACGTGAAGTACAGAGAGGAAGCGTGACATACACTATCAATAATCATGGTGCACCAGTACAGAGACTGTGTGTGTTCATCAGTGAGACAAGGACCGAGCTGGGTCCTGGGAATTCAGGGTGTTGTCTCGAGAGATTTACAGTCTAGAAGAGGAAACCGATAATTATATAGTGGGGAGAGAGAGGATATTATACATAACAGTGAGTAGAGGCCCACTTCATGGGAGATTAGAGGTGAGCAAGGACTCAGGAAAGCAAAGAACAAAACCTGGCTTTTGAAAGATGATTAGGATATAGGGAAAATGGAATGAGAGTGAGGGAAAAGAAACAGCATTGCTTGTCAGAGTGAATGGAATTCTGGGCACAGGCGCAGAGGCTGGAAGCAGCTTGGTAGGTGGCCTGAGTTGCACATGGTTGTATGTTGCCGTTGCATGATGTTCTGGAGGAGCTGGGGGCAGAAGGGAGGCAGAGTGGCAGTGTTGCTGTCTGTAAACCCACCCACATTCCTCAGCCCGGCCATTCTTGTGTATTATGATGAGTTCCTGGAATAATAAATTAAAAGTTAGATGAGAAGCCAGTCTTGCTAACTCTAAAACAAAAGATGTACAGTCTTAGTCAAATTGTGCTGCAGAATCCTCTTTCGTCAGGCTTATCTTTTCATATCATCAGTGCTGATACTTGGTTGCATTTGCTGCTAGAATTCCTCTTTATTCTAGACTTTTAAATTTTCAACCTCCTTGGACCTAGGCTTTTGTTTTGTGTGATGTTTTCTGGTTGGTCACACAAACATGATTTAAATTTTGAGTGTAATTTCAGTTTGATGAATATTGAACTTTTCACCATGAGCAAATTGTATTGATCAGCGTCAGTAATCCAGCACCCACCTGCAGTTACCACACTGGCACCTAACCATTAACTCATGCTAACCCCTGGGAAGGGAACTGTCAACCCACTCCAGTTTTCTTACCTGGGAAATCCCATAGACAGAGGAGCCTGGTGGGCTACAGTCTGTGGGGTCACAAAGAGTCAAACCTAACTGAAGCGACTAAGCATAAGCATGCTAACCCCCAACTCCTCTGCCCTTAACTTCCTTCACTGGGGACTCATGGCTTTGGTTGTTGTACACTCATTTTTTATTATAAAATATATCTTTCAAATTTACAACTGCAAAGAATCATGTACCAACCCCAATCACCAGTTTACTTACCACATAACTTAGTCAAATCTTAACATTTTGCTCTATTTGCGCCAGTTCTTTTTTACAAACTAAACATTGCAGATACTGTCAGTTGAAGCTCCCTTTCTGTTCCCCTTCTCTCCAGAAGTGACACCATCCTGATCTTAGTGTTTATCGTTGTCATGCATGCTTTTATACATTTACTACATATATGTGTGCGCATAAACAAGATATATAATTGCTTTGTAAGTTTTTTACACTTTAAGTAATTGCATTCTTGAAGTACCCATCTGTGCCTTACACTTTTATTGAAAATTATGTTTTTGAGGTTTATGATGATGACATATATAGATTTAGTTCATTTATTAAAATTACTTTGTAGTGTTTGATTTATGACTATTCAAAAATTTATGTAGACATTTAGGTTTTTTCTGATTTTTCACTGTAATAAAGCTGCAGTTAACATATTCCTCTGTGCAGAAGCATATTGGGTTTTTGTTCCTTAAACATTTCTTTTACTCATATGAGTAGTATTCATTATGTAGATAAGTAGATACATAGATGTAGGTATAGGAATATCAGTCATCCTAATAGTCTTGCGCATATAAGCCTTACCTCTGAACCACAGAATAATGTAAGGAGTAACAACCATATCTGAGTACAGAATTGGGAAGGAAGCTAATGTACCTTCAATAAACTTGGAGTCAGTTTAAGGACTGGTCTTGCTCATTTTTCTGTTTCTTTGACACATGAATTGTTAGAGTCAGCCTAATTCACTGTTTCGTTAACATTGACTTAGAGCCAGTTGCTGCAATATTTGTCCACTGAATTTAATACAATCCTTTGTTTAAAGTATACACATTACCCACTAATTGCCCTGGGAAGAAATGTCATATGTTTTTTATTGACCTTAATTTCCTTTCATTTATTTGTGCCTACTCTGTCCAGATCACTAGGTTTGGTGCTCTGGGTATTCAAAGATGAAAAAGTCATTAGAAAACTTACAAGAACACTGCCAAAAAGAGATGGCAGGAAACAATCATCTGTAAGATTTTGGCATCTGAAATAGAGTTTTTATTTTCTTCCTTAGTGACACTCAAGAAATGCTTGTCTCCTGCTGTTGATGAATAATTTCAGAGTACTATGGATCATGCTGAAGAAAATGAAATCCTTGGAGCAACCCACCGGTACTATGTGGAAAGACCTATCTTTAGCCATCCAGTCCTCCAAGAAAGATTGCACAAGAAGGACAAGGTTTCGGATTCCATCGGGGATAAGCTGAAACAGGCATTCACGTATGTTCTTTCAGCCTGTTTCCTTTATTCTGTCATTCAGTTACGAGAGAAGCAAGGTCACATGTACAAAGAGAATCTGTGATGTGGAGGAAAAAGCAAATGATGAGCACTCGTGATTTGCAGAGCTGTCCACATGGTTCATTCAGATGTCCACATCTACATTCAGTGGTAGATATTTGATGGAACACAAGCTTTATTATGCATTTCACCATTTGAAATTCCAGCTATGCCTTATGTCATATAAAGGTTTATATAAACAATCCACTTTTCAGTTCTCCACACACCTTTAAAATATCCACTGCTTTCAGTGACTGTGAAGCTGGGAGATCCCAGCCAGGAGAAGGACATAGGATCTCATTGTCTTCCTAACCTGTCAACTCTCCTCCAAAGCCCCTCAATAAAATGGCTTGATCCTTCCCCCTAATGAAAAAATGTCTGCCTCTTCCATTTCAGGAATGTTCCAACCACTCTAGTCTTTTTCCTGCTTCTACTCTATGTATGAATCTATGAATGTAAGTCCCCAACAATCTATGAATGTGAGTCCCCAGCTGAAGCTATCAAAGACATTCAGTGTCTTGTGACTCTTCATTTTGAAAGCACGGATACAGTAATGTGGCAGGCCTGAGACTGGTAATACCTTGGTGCCCGATTGCACACCTCATTGTGCAAACTATCTGATTGCTGCCTCCTGAACCACTGAGACCACAGCTCCTGTGCTGTGTTCATTTAAGCTTCGCAGTGACTCTGTGCTCTAGGTATGACATCATGAGAGGTTAAAAATACATACACTGGAGTCAAGACTACCTGAGTTTTAATCCTAATCCCAAGCACCTATCAGCTGTGCACTGGTTTCTTCCTCTGAAAAATGGGAATAGTAATAGTGTTTACATCACTGGGTTACTGGGGTTAAAATCTATTAATTTATGCACGTGCAAGGCACATGGAAAGCACTATATATATGTAGCTATTATTAATATCTCAGTTTTCTAAACAGGGAGACTGCTATCAAATCTAGTTTGTTTTACTCAGATTCATTGCTCTTGTCATAGTTGCCTTACATTTTTGCTTCTAATATCTTTACACATCTAATTACCGAGTACTTTTAATCACTAAAGACACTATATGAAATACCATGCATGGGCTTCCTAGGTGGCACTAGTGGTAAAGAACCCACCTGCCAATGCAGGAGATGCAATAGACTCAGGTTCGATCCCTGGGTAGGGAAGATCCCCCGGAGAAGTGCATGGCAACCCACACCAGTATTCATGGACAATCTGGAGAATCTCATGGACAGAGGAGCCTGGTGGGCTTCAGTCCATGGGGTCCCAAAGAGTCAGACACGACTGAGTGACTAACACTTCACAATAATGCATTATCCTTTTAAGTGGAATAAATTGCTTCCTTGTCACCAAGAGGACTTGAGACTGTCACAGTGGTAATGGAATTCATCTGTCTATACTCTTTTTTTTTTTTTAATTTTAAAATCTTTAATTCTTACATGCGTTCGGCATCGACCAGCAAGAGGACTGGCCAAAGCCCATGATATAGTCTCTGTATCAAAGTTAATTAAAACATCCAGGGATTAAATACAATGCCTTGATTTTATTACCATGGTGTTCCACCTAACCAAGACAGCCAGGCATAGACTCAGCTACAGTAACAGACGGTGTTTTGAGTTTACCTAATCAAAGACCCTAAAGCATTGAACACATGTTTATAAAGCTCATAATACCTGTGTGAATTCCTTTCATTTTATAAGGGAAAACTTAGATATATTTGTATGGCTGAGTCTCTTTGCTGTTCACCTGAAACTATCACACATTGTTAATAGATTATACCCCAATACAAAATAAAAATTTTTTGAAAAAAAAGAAAAGGGAAAACTAAGTGGATAGGTGCTGGTCAGTGTTTCCATAATCAAAAGTTAACTCAGTGGGTTAAGTACTTCCCATACTTTATATCAAAGCAGAAAGCACATTAAAGATTTCACCTATTGAAATAATGGCTTCTGGGATATCTCAACTATTTTGAAGCCAACTTTTTCTTATTTTTCATGGTCAGTTGTGGAGCATTAGAGTGGAGCCAATTCAGATGTTCCTATTTTCTAAAAAAATAATAAGCAGCTATTCTCTCTGACCTCTGCAGAATAGAAAAATCACTCTCATCACCAGTCTGAATTTTTCCTTTTTGTTCCAAAATATAAGGAAGGGAAAATGCCTTGATGTGAATTCTACAGAAATGGTTCTCATTTATCTATTTCTTTGTCCTTCCAGATGTACTCCTAAGAAAATACGAAATATCATTTACATGTTCCTCCCCATAACCAAGTGGTTGCCTGCATACAAATTCAAGGAGTATGTGTTAGGTGACTTGGTCTCAGGCATAAGCACAGGGGTGCTGCAGCTTCCTCAAGGTCAGTAGAATATATTTCTTTTTTTTCTTCCTCTGATATCATCTCAAACAATTGTGTTAAGTTTGTTCTGTTTAATTTCATCATTATTTTAAATTTATAATTTTTATCACATTGTTCTAGCACCTTTTCCTGTCTAGAGCAATTCTTCAGAAACATTTTACCCTTTAAAAGCCTCAGAGCTTTTAGTTGCAGAATATGGTGATACATTTACAGATCAATACATTTAGGAACTGGTGGGGCATTGCCTTTCCTTTGCTAAATTAATTTCTAACTCCATGAACATGTTGTTAGGGGCTGTCCTTGAATCAACTATACTCCATTTTTAAAAAAAGGTTCTTGACTAAGTCCATATCTAATTATAAGGTCCCATGATATACTGAATTCCTCTGCAGTTGTATAATTTTATAGAGATACAAGAATTTAAGAAAATGCTCATTGATTTATTCATCTGTTCACACGTGTGTAACCTGGCCCTCCCTGTCTTCATGGAACTAACTATCCAGTTAGGGAGAGAAGCGTGAAATAAATAAAAATACACATAAATGTTTATGTACAAATGGTGGTAAACACTATGAAAGAAGATACAGGGCACTCTGACATGATAATAATATGGGGACCTAATTTAAGTAGGTAAGTCACAGAACCCCATTAAGAAAGTGAGATTGACCAGTATTGCAATGGGACCTAAGTAGGGACTGGAAGTACTTGGCAGGGCAGCAGCCACCTTACTACATTTTATATCATATGTACCCTTGTGCATATGCATTTAAATCTTACACTGTGGTAAAGGAATTTTTTTTACAGTGCTGCAATAAAATTGGATTATTTAGCTCTGTTCTTGTCTGATATCTAAAAAATTAATATTTCATACTTCCAAATAGGGGGAAAAATAAGGTGAGATTGAGCTGAGACCTGAAGGATGAGTAGGAGGCAGATAAAGAATGAGAAGAAATACATTTCAAGAAGAAGCAATAGCATGTGTGAAGGCAGTTAGCAGGAAAAGAATTGGGTGTTTGAAGACTTCTGAGACAGGCAGTGTGCTAGGAGTGTGGGGAGTGGGGGGCCAGTGGCTGGCCAGGTGGGCAGCAGCAGGTCTGCACAGCCTCGATAGGCTCTTTTTGGGTTCCATTCTGAGTCCAGTGAAAGCTTGTCAGCTTGCTTTCCCCTGGGGTTTTTTTGTTTTGTTTTGTTTTTGCTGAGATCTCTGGGACTGTTGTGTGGGGAAGGGACTTGGTTGATGGGAGTGGCACCAGAATAAATGTAGGGAAACCAGTTAGAGGCAACAGTGACTCAGTGTAATCAAAAGGGGATAATGGCTTGACAAGCCTCTAGGTTCAGCTCAGTTCAGTCACTCAGTCGTGTCCGACTCTTTGCAACCCCATGAATCGCAGCACACCAAGCCTCCCTGTCCATCACCAACTCCTGGAGTTCACTCAAACTCATGTCCATCGAGTCAGTGATGCCATCCAGCCATCTCATCCTCTCTCATCCCCTTCTCCTCCTACCCCCAATCCCTCCCAGCATCAGAGTCTTTTCCAATGAGTCAACTCTTCGCATGAGGTGGCCAAAGTAATGGAGTTTCAGCTTTAGCATCATTCCTTCCAATGAACACCCAGGACTGATCTCCTTTAGAATGGACTGGTGGGATCTCCTTGCAGTCCAAGGGACCCTCAAGAGTCTTCTCCAACACCACGGTTCAAAAGCATCAATTCTTCGGCGCTCAGTTTTCTTCACAGTCCAACTCTCACATCCATCCATGACCACTGGAAAAACCATAGCCTTAACTAGATGGACCTTTGTTGGCAAAGTAATGTCTCTGCTTTTCAATATGCTATCTAGGTTGGTCATAACTTTTCTTCCAAGGAGTAAGCGTCTTTTAATTTCATGGCTGCAGTCACCATCTGCGGTGATTTTGGAGCCCAAAAAAATAAAGTCTGACACTGTTTCCACTGTTTCCCCATCTATTTCCCATGAAGTGATGGGACCAGATGCCATGATCTTCATTTTCTGAATGTTGAGCTTGAAGCCAACTTTTTCACTCTCCTCTTTCACTTCATCAAGAGGCTTTTTAGCTCCTCTTCACTTTCTGCCATAAGGGTGGTGTCATCTGCATATCTGAGATTATTGATATTTCTCCCGGCAGTTTGATTCCAGCTTGTGCTTCTTCCAGCCCAGCGTTTCTCATGATGTACTCTGCATAGAAGTTAAATAAGCAGGGTGACAATATACAGCATTGACGTACTCCTTTTCCTATTTGGAGCCTCTAGGTTAGCTGGCTGGAAAAACTATTCCCTCTCCAGTTTCCTGAAAACTAATTACCAAATGATAAATTTAAAAAAAAATTCCCCAGTGATCAATTAGTTGGATTTTCAATTTGCCAAGTAACTGAGTTGTTGAATCTATTAAATCTGTTAAACAAAGTTTTAAATCAGGTTTAGGACCATTCTCCATAACCATTTTAGCACCAGAGGACAGAGAAAGGGACATATTTGAAGGCAGAGGTGAGGGTGAGGGAAGGAGCAAAAGTAAACTCAGCATCTGAAGTGGGAAACAGGATCTTGACTGACGTTCAGTCAAGTTGGACTGACAGAGCTTCAGGAAATGGCTGCAGTGAGCACACGTAGACAAATGCTTCAGATAAATTCTAGGATTTTGCATAGTTGTGTTTTCACTGAAATGCCATTCTGCAACTTTTTCTGGAGCTTCTTCCATTTTGATAAAGATGGTAGCTGTAAAACTGGAAAGAGTTGGAAACATACATGCTGTGTTTTATAGGTAAAATCAGCAGGACTGGCTGTTGGATTGATTTGGAGGAGAATGAAGAAGCTGGGCATGTGAGGGACAAGGAGACTGACATTAGATTAGGAATGAGAATTTTCTAGAGAAAGGCAAAAAAGCCGTATGCATTTACCCTCCACCTAATGTCAAGGAAGGAAAGAAGGACTGCAACAGAACCACTTAGAGCACTGGACACGTGTCCCTTGAAGTTTGTGGGCACTATTGCGGGAAAAGTGAATCTACAGGTGGAATGGTGTGAACCACCTAGAACAGCAGAATGTGGCCTGCACTTGCAAAGTTTCCTGGGGCTAAAGCACTATGGGGTGCTTTGGGAGGTAACCAGGGTTGGCTATTTTGAAAGTAACCTGCCCAAGAAGACTGCCTACAGCATAAGCAGCTGCCAACAGAAAGAACCTGGAAGAGATGTAAGACCTGGAACGTGGAAGGGGCCAAGATTAGGGGGAAGGGTGTTACATCTGCCAGAGAATGCTACACTGGGAGTTCCTCATAGAAAAGGGGTCTCCAGAGAACCCTCAAAGCACCCCACTGGAGAAACAGCCGGCCTTTGGGAATTAACAGCAGATTACAGCTGTGCCAGTCAAGTAAGACTTTCTGCCCATATCTAATTTGGGAAAGATTAAAGCAGAAAAAATCTACTCCTGGTGAAGAGGGAATGACAAGGAAAACTGTCTCAGCCTGGACTCTCTGAGCACAAATACAAGATTCTGTGTAGGAGTGGGACAGAAGTGTGGGCACGCTGAGACACATCAGCTTAAATTAACATGGTTTTCATCTGTTCATCATAAAGAACCAGGAGAGGAATACACAGAGCCCGCTGTTTTCTAATGATCTCCTATTTCTGTTTGGTCTTAATCCCACAGGTTTAGCCTTTGCAATGTTGGCAGCTGTGCCTCCAGTGTTTGGCCTATACTCTTCATTTTACCCTGTTATCATGTATTGTTTTTTTGGAACTTCCCGACACGTATCCATAGGTAAACCTTATAGTTGATGTTTTACTACCTTTCCTTTTGGATTTCCCAGCTTTGCAATGTGCTGAAGAAATAGCATGTTTGTTATTAGGATATCAAACTTTTGTTACTGTATGCCCAATAGGTGCTTTTAAAAAATACACTCTCCCTCAAGATTTCTAGAATTAATAGCTTTCTTATAATATGGGCATAATAGAAAAAGACAGTTTTCTTGTCTAAAAAGACAAGAAATCTGTGATGTAAGTATTTCGGTTCATAATACAATTTGCTTGCATCTGTGTTTTCTTTTTATTTATTAATGATACTTCAAGTTCCTATTGCTATGCATACATTGCATTTGCATCTTATTTTAGACACTGAATTGTACATGGTTTCTCTTTAGTGTATTCAGGATCAGGTTTATATGGGTTTCATAATAGTGTTGGTGCTGCCAGCCAACACAGACACACACACAGACACACACACACACACACACGTCTCAGATGTTCATTGCTAGGTAACAAACATGCCCAAAATTTAGCAGCTAAAAACAATCATTTGATTATCTCTCATAGTTTCTGTGGGTCAGGATTTGGGAAGGGCTTAACTGGACGGTTTTGGCTCAGCATCTCTCAAGCATTTGAGAGTCAGGTGGGAGCTGGAGCCAGAGCAGCTACAGGAGGTGGGTCTCCCTCTCCCTCTCCCCTTATTCTTACCTCTCACCCCACCCTCTCTCCATGGGGTCCTTTCTAGGGCTTTCTCATACACAGGGTTGAAGCACAAGCAAGCAGCACAGCTCTCAGGCAGAAGTCATACTGTCTTGTGTTACGTAGCCTCACAGGTCACACAGTATCACTTCTGCTGCATTTTCTTGGTTGCTAGCATGCCACAAGTCCACCCAGATTCAAGGAGAGAGGAATTAGGCCACCTCTTCATGGGAAAATGTCAAAGTTCTAGAAGAGTGTATGGAATGGAAGATTCTGTCACTGTGCAGTGCTATTTCAGTGAGGATTTATTGGCCTCACCTGTCTCTCCTGGGATACTGGCAATAATCATATCAGATATGCTGCAAATCATTTCTCTGATTAATACTTCATTATTTCAGGTCCATTTGCCGTTATTAGCCTGATGATAGGCGGTGTGGCTGTTCGATTAGTACCAGATGATATAGTCATTCCAGGAGGAGTAAATGCAACCAATGGGACAGAGGCAAGAGATGCCTTGAGAGTAAAAGTCGCCATGTCTGTGACCTTACTTTCAGGAATCATTCAGGTAAGACTCACAGATGTGGAAATAAGCTCTCATTTGCTCATTTAATATATACCTTTCGAGCACTCCTGGTTGGTCGTGAGCAGGGTCAGCCAGCAAAACTCCAGAGCTTAGGGTTTGTAGCTCAAGAATGCCAGTCCCACTGCATGCTTTACTCAAATTGATATAGAGTAGGAACTAGCTAGCTTCCGTTGGGTACTTTAGAGGTTCTAAAAGCAAGGCTAGCTTGAAGCAGGGTGGGTTAGTAATGGGAAAAGGCATTTTTTATCTGCCTGGAAGGAGCAAGCAATGACATGACTAAGTGTGCCCCCACTTCTGAGGGACAGGGAGCATAAAAAGGGTGCCCAGTGCTTTGTGGGGCTCCAGGCCCCTCCAAATATTGTTGTTTTCTGAAGAACCACTGACTGATTTGTTAGCTACTTACCTGCTATAGATACAAATTTGTAGTGTTAGAAAGTGGTCCAGAAAAAACTTTGGGATGTTTTCCGTTGGATTTAATTTCCTGATCTATCATGTGATTTATTTGTCTCTTTGTCATTAAAAAAAAAAAGTTTTGCCTAGGTGTCTGTAGATTTGGATTTGTGGCCATATATCTCACGGAGCCCCTGGTCCGTGGGTTTACCACTGCTGCAGCTGTGCATGTCTTCACCTCCATGTTAAAATACCTGTTTGGAGTTAAAACAAAGCGGTACAGTGGGATCTTTTCAGTGGTGTATGTAAGTAAGCAACGTCCCGACTTACTGGTACTTGTTTCCCTTCTTTATTTTTCCTCCTTCTTTCCCCTATCTCAAGGCTCACTTTGCTTATTTCTAAGAATTTCAGTAGAATGGAGAAGATTTAGTCATTCTAAGGCTTTTCTGAGAAGAGCATTACAAGGGGAATTAAATCTTAAAGTTTCATTTCATTAATATGTGATACTACTTACCTCACAAGAAATTTTTTGTCAGGTCTTTATTTGGTGGCCACAACTTTAGCCTAATTAGCTCCAGAGACAGCTTCTTCATAAGATCAGATTAGGTTCTCTTTGGGAAAGTGAAAGTGAAAGTTGCTTATTCATGTCTGACTCTGCAACCCCATGGACAGTAGCCCACTAGGCTCCTCTGCCCGTGGAATTTTCCAGGCAACAATACCAGAGTGGGTTGGCATATCCTCCTCCGGAGGATCTTCCCAAGCCAGGATTGAACCTATGTTTCTTTTGTTCTCCTGCATTACAAGCAGGTTCTTTACCATCTGAGCCACCAGGGAAGTCAACTTAAAGTCATTCTGGGATAACATCTCTCTCTTAAAAACTGCTTGCTCAAGCAGGTGAAAATTGGAAATCCATAAAGGATTTGACTAACACACCTAACCAGTTTAATCTAATATGATGTACATAGACCCTTCCACCCAACTAAGAGAAAATATAAATTACTTACAAGCATGTAGGTAACAATGGTAATAATTGATCATGTTGAAAATGGTCACATACAGCTGACCACAACTTCTAAAAATTCAGTTTCACATGGTGCAATATAATTAATGATTGATAACTAAAGATGGCTTAAACCCCCCATACATTTGGAAACTAAAAACATATTTCTAAGTAGCCCATGGATAAAGAGAAAATTATGAAATAATTAGAACCAAATGACAGTGGAACTGCTTCTTATGAAAACTTCTGAAATGCTGCTAAAGATATTTTTGGAATGAAAGACCTATTTGGCCTTTGTAAGAATTTATGTGTCACACACTGTGTTAGGCAGAGCAGTGAGCTTACAGTTCAATAGGAAGACAAATGTATTAGTTGCTTAGTTGTGTCCGACTCTTTGCAACTCCATAGACTGTAGCCCACCAGGCTCCTCTGTCTATGGAATTCTCCAGGCAGGAATACAGGAGTGGATTGCCATTTTCATCTCCAAGGTATCTTCCTGACCCAGTGATTGAACCCAGGTCACCTGCATTGCAGGCAAGCTCTTTACCTTCTGAGCTATAGGGAAGTCCCCAGTACAATGGGAAGACAAATAGTAAATCCGAAGAATTGATGGTTTTGAACTGTGGTGTTGGAGAAGACTCTTGAGAGTCCCTTGGACTACAAGGAGATCCAACCAGTCCATTCTGAAGGAGATCAGCCCTGGGATTTCTTTGGAAGCAATGATGCTAAAGCTGAAACTCCAGTACTTCGGCCACCTCATGTGAAGAGTTGACTCATTAGAAAAGACTCTGATGCTGGGAGGGATCAAGGGCAGGAGAAGGGGATGACAGAGGATGAGATGGCTGGATGGCATCACTGACTCGATGGACGTGAGTCTGAGTGAACTCTGGGCGTTGGTGATGGACAGGGAGGCCTGGTGTGCTGCGATTCATGGGGTCACAAAGAGTCGGACACAACTGAGTGACTGAACTGAACTGAATCACATAAATGGGCTGCCCAGGTGGCTCAGTGGTGAAGAATCCACCTTCTATTGCAGAAAATGCAGGTTTGATCCCTGAGTCAGGATGATCCCTTGGAGATGAAAATGGCAACCCACTCCAGTATTCCTGCCTGGAAAATTCCATGAACAGAGGAACCTGGCAGGCTACAGTCCATGGGGTCACAAAACGGTCAGACATGACTTAGCAACCAAAACAAGTCACATAAATGTGTAATTAAGCATAAATTGTGTTAAGTGCTATGAAAGAAAAATCAGGCTGCTATGAAAATTGAATAGGGAGACCTTTAGATTAGGTATCTATAATTCATACACACAAGATGGCGGAGTAGAAGAACGTGCGCTCATCTTCTCCTGCGAGAACTCCAAAGTTACAACCGAAATCTGGTCAATACCGAAATCTGATTATTCTTTGCAACCAAAGATGAAGTTCTATACAGTCAGCAAAATACAAGACCAGGAGCTGACTGTGGCTCAGATCATGAACTCACTGCAAAATTCAGACTTAAATTGAAGAAAATAGGGAAAACCACTAGACCATTCAGGTATGAATCCCTTATGATTATACAGAGGGAGTGACAAATAGATTCAAGGGATTAGATCTGATAGAGTCCCTGAAGAACTATGGATGGACAGAGGTTCCTGACATTGTACAGGAGACAGGGATCAAGATCATCCCCAAGAAAAAGAAATGCAAAAAGGTGGAATGGTTGTCTGTTGAGGCCTTACAAATAGCTGAGAAAAGAAGAGAAGCTAAAGGCAAAGGAGAAAAGGAAAGATATACCCATCTAAATTCTGAGTTTCAAAGAATAGCAAAGAGAGATAAGAAAGCCTTTCTCAGTGATCAGTGCAAAGAAAGAGAGGAAAACAATAGAATGGGAAAGACTAGAGATCTCTTCAAGAAAATTAGAAATACCAAGGGAACATTTCATACAAAAATGGGCATAGTAAAGGACAGAAATGGTAGAAAGCAGAAGATATAAGAAGAGGTGGCAAGAATACACAGAAGAACTATAGAAAAAAGAGTTTCATGACCCAGATAGCCACGATAGTGTGATCACTCACCTCGAGCCAGACAAGTAGGCCTTACAAAGCATCACTGGAGTGCGAAGTCATGTGGGCCTTAGGAAGAATCACTATGAACAAAGCTACTGGAATTCCAGTTGAGCTATTTCAAATCCTAAAAGATGATGCTGTGAAAGTGCTGCACTCAATATGCCAGCAAATTTGGAAAACTCAGCAGTGGCCACAGGACTGGAAAAGTCCGTTTTCATTCCAATCCCAAAGAAAGGCAACACCAAAGAATGTTCAAGCTACCACACAATTACACTCATCTCACATGCTAGCAAAGTAATGCTGAAAATTCCCCAAGTGAGGCTTCAACGGTATGTGAACTGTGGACTTCCAAATGTTCAAGCTGGATTTAGAAAAGGCAGAGGAACCAGAGATCAAATTGCAGGCATCCTGCAATGATAGAAAAAGCAAGAGATTCCAGAAACACATCTACTTCTGCTTTATTGACTATGCCAAAGCCTTTGTGTGGAGAAGAAAATGTGGAAAATTCTTCAAGAGATGGGAATACCAGGAATAACCTGGGAATAACCTGCCTCTTGAGAAATCTGTATGCAGGTTAAGGACTTCCCTGGTGGCTCAGATGGTAAAAATGTCTGTCTACAATGCCAGAGACCTGGGTTCAAGCCCTGGGTTGGGAAGATCCCCTGGAGAAGGAAATGGCAATCCACTCCAGTACTATTGCCTGGAAAATCCCATGGACAGAGGAGCCTGGTAGGCTACAGTCTATGAGGTTGCAAAGAGTTGGACACAACAGAGAGACTTTACTTTCACTTTTCAAGAAGCAACAGGTAGAACCAGACATGGAACAACAGACTGGTTCCAAAATGGGAAAGGAGTACGTCAAGGCTATATATTGTCAATCTGCTTGTTTAAGTTATATGCAGAGTACATCATGAGAAACGCTGGGCTGAAAGAAGCACAAGCTGGAATCACGATTGCTGGGAGAAATATCAATAACATCAGATATGCAGATGAAACCACCCTTATGGCAGAAAACAAAGAACTAAAGAGCTTCTTGATGAAAGTGAAGGAGGAGAGTGAAAATGCTGGCTTAAAACTCAACACTCAAAAAACAATGATCATGGCATGTTGTCCCATCACTTCATGGCAGATAGATGGGGAAACAATGGAAATAGTCAGAGATTTTATTTTTGGGCTCCAAAATCACTGCACGTGGTGACTGCAGCCATGAAATTAAAAGACGCTTACTCCTTTGAAGAAAAGCTATGACCAACCTAGACAGCATATTAAAAAGCAGAGACATTACTTTGCCAACATAGATCTGTCTAGTCAAAGCTGTGATTTTTCCAGTGGTCATGTATGGATGTGAGAGTTGGACTATAAAGAAAGCTGAGTGCTGAAGAATTGATGCTTTTGAACTGTGGTGTTGGAGAAGACTCTTGAGAGTCCCTTGGACTGCAAGGAGATCCAACCGGTCCATCCTAAAGGAAATCAGTCCTGAATATTCACTGGAAGGACTGATGCTGAAGCTGAACCTTCATTATTTTGGCCACCTGATGCGAAAAACTGATTCATTGGAAAAGACCCTGATGCTGGGAAAGATTGAAGGCAGGAGGAGAAGGGGACAACAGAGGATGAGATGGTTGGATGGCGTCACAACTCAATGGACATGAGTTTGAGCAAGCTCTTGGAGTTGGTGGTGGACAAGGAAGCCTGACATGCTGCAGTCCGTGGGGTCGAAAAGAGTCAGACATGACTAAGCAACTGAACTGACTGACTGACTAGATTAGGGGTCTAGGAAAGTAGCTTTGAGGAAGTGACCAATTAAATTGAGTGTTTCATTGATTAGAATGAAGTCCAGCTCTGGGTGTCCATGCATGCTCAGTCATATCCAACTCTTCGTGACCCCATGGACTGTAGCCCACCAGGCTCCTCTGTCCATGGGATTTCCCAGGCAAGAATACTGAAGTGGATTGCTGTTTCCTTCTCCAGGGGATTTTCCCGAGCCAGGCATCCAACCCACAGCTCCTGCATCTCCTTCATTGGCAGGCAAATTCTTTACCACTGAGCCACTTGAGAAGCCTCCAACTGTGGGAATAGTTCCTAAATAACTAAATTCTTCATTTCCCATAATAGCTGGTAACATGCTTCTTACTCTGAGATTTCTCAAAGTGCCTTGTCACAAAGGAAGTAGGACAGAGAGGCACACCAGAGAATGCTCTAGGCGTTGATAGGAAAGGTTTGTACTTTGGGCTTGGTGATCGTCTACCTGCCCAGGGTCCAGATGAGTACTGACTGCACGTGGGGTGCCGAGACTGCAGCCTTAGGAGACAATTAAGTGGCTTTCTTCTCTTAAGTTTCCTGGGCTTCTTTCTAAGTTTCAGTTACTCTCTTGCCTTCGAAGCTCACCTGATTCTTCTTTCATCTGCTAAAAATGATTTCTCCCACTTTCAGTTCCTAAAAGCTTTTCTGTATATTTGCTTTCAGATTATTATGCTGATATAACCCATGGTCCTTTCCTAATGCTCAGGATTCAGCTTCATGGTGACTCTTCTGAATTTTACAATTCTACACTGAGACATTAGTGTAGCAAAAAACACTGTAATATATGATTGTTGGGTAGGTATTACAACTACAAAGTTGTATAGCTGGGTAAAAATGACTCCTAGTGGTGAAAGCTGCAAAGAGAGAGATTTCAGCCTGAGAACTGTTACCTGGAAATGTCCACTACTGGGATGGCTAGTGTGAGTCAGAACACTAGACTGCCTATTCAGTGGCTATTGCTTGATGTAACATCCAGTGTTCACTGTGTTACAGAGTACAGTTGCTGTGTTGCAGAATGTTAAAAACCTCAACGTGTATTCCCTAGGCGTTGGGCTGATGGTTTTTGGTTTGCTGTTGGGTGGCAAGGAGTTTAATGAGAGATTTAAAGAGAAATTGCCAGCACCCATTCCTTTAGAGTTCTTTGCGGTAAGTCAACTTCCAGCCACATTCACCTAGCTGTTTCTGTGAAGGGTTTTGAAGTGGGACCAGGGAGAGAGAAGTTAGACCTTTATTCTCTCTGTTCCTCCAAGAGAAGGTTGGAGTTTGTCAAGGGGAACTTTTACAAATACAGTGACAAAAAAAGAAAAGCATTAAAACATAGGCATGGGTGACTTTTAAAATATAGATGAAGACTATCCACAAAAATGTGAACGAAAATTATCTGAGTGAAATTATGGAGATTTTTCTTTCTCAGAGTTTTTATTGTCTAATTGTTTTATAATGAATATGTAATACTTTAATGACTTGAAAAAACTAAGCTGTTTCTAGTTTAGAAAGTGCAAAAGACAAAGGTTCCCAAACTTTGTTAATTCTTGGCACTCATAGGTCAAAAGAAATACCTAACTAATAGTTCCATTTACTAAGTAACCAAGTCCAAACAATTTAATGTATATTTATGTCTAACAACTTAAGAACTGTTTGTAAAAATAATGCATATAAATTGAAATAAAGTGTTATTACATTCTTAAATAACCACAGCAATATATTAATGAATTTGTGTGGCTTGTGGACACTGCACAACCCCTTGAACCTGGGAATCAGACACCACTACCCTCATTTCCTGTTCACTTTTGATTTTTGTGTAGTACTTGTTTTCTAAATCACAGTGACCAAAGGCTTTGCAAACCTTTGGTATGACTGAAACCGATGTAGTAGGAGCTAATGTGGAAACTGTGAACTACTCAAACTAGAAGTTTGCATGGTATCTGACAGGTGTCTCTATTTCCCATGAAAGTCTCACAGACCCAGTGAGCTCTCCTTGGGACTCTGAGGCACTTTGGTGTATAGTTTGGGAACCCACAAGGGAAGAAATAAAAAGGATAGGTATCTGATCCAAATTTAGCAAGAAGTTCCAGGCCCAAAACCTACCAACTGGTATAGCTCACAAGGAAGCCAGGGCCTTTGATCCTCTTCCTTGCTTTCATCTCATCTACACACAAATAGGACTGTTTCTCATCATCTCAAGACCTGTTCTATCACTGGGGTTTGACACAGATTTCCTGTTTCCTCTTGGAGAACAACAGGAGGTTCTCAGCTCCTTTGCATGGCAAAGGAGAAGGACAAGCCCTAATCATGAAGTAAATAATGAAGACTGTTTTTCCTGGCCGAGGTTCCTAGCTCTGTCCACTTTCCAGATTCCCTTTAAAGTTTCCTTCCTGTTTCCCGGAGCAATGGTTCTCCAGAATTCTTTCATTGTGGTTATGGTGAACCTGTGTTTTTTTGGTTTTTGGTTTTGGGGTTTTTTACTTATTTGTGTGTTCCTCAGGACAAGGAAGAAGGAAGCCATGCTGGAAACTTGGGAACAGTATCTGCATGACTCTTTAAGCATAAAATTTCTTTCTTATCATAAAATTGTTTGGGGTTTTGTATTCTGTTTCAAAACGCATCTGTGTGTGTTGGTAGGAAAGCTGTGGTTTAAATTATTTACCACTACATAAAGTTGATGCTCCAGAAACTTGAGCCATGTGTATCCTGTGGATTTGAATTTGGGGGCACTCCCCCAGTTCAAGATGCACAACAGATGCAGTTAAGGGTGGCAGACATTACCACCAACAAAGAAGAAGCATTTCACCATGGGGCCAGAAGCAGCCATGCCCTTGACCTCGCAGGCTACTGTGTCTGATCATGAGCTTCCTTCTTGTTGGTTCCCTGCAGCAGGCCCCTCCATGGGGGACTGGTTCCCTTCTCTGGCCACCCCTATTCCTGTGCTCCTACGTAACCTACTCGGAAAATTCTACAGGCAGTCGTTCTTTGGAATGAAGAAAGTTGCCATCTTTTTTGTTATTTTCTCTTCTTGTAGCTCACTGAGGCTTTTACTTCACACATAGACTAAATCCAGAAAACCTTATATATAAGGATGCTCAGTGACAGGCGGTTTCGCTCTGACTCTGCACAGACATGGGAGAAGACAGCCATGCTTCTGGAGGCACTGGTGGGCACCTCTAACCACCTTGGTGCTGCTGTCCTAGAGACAGAGTCCACAGGATGCTGATCCACAACTGTAGACCCAAACATGCCTTTTACAATGATACATGTCACCGTATCACCCTCACAACACATATTTCATGTCCTTTGTATATCTTGCTTGCCCTAAACGCAAAGCCAGCTCCTAGAAGGTTTTACGGCTTCTTTCTGTTTGTAGCCAACTAGCCAAATGCCTCAGGATGAAACAGAGCAAAGTAAAGAGGAAAGAATTCCAGGTCACAAGGAGACGGTAGAGTCCACTTTCATGTTGTGGAGAAGGGTCATTAGAAAAAGTTAGAAATGCTGGGAGCTAACAATAATTTTTCTTTTTAAAACTGAAAGTGTGAGAATAGATTTGGCTTGGCTAACAAGTTCTTTGAAGCTTATTTTTGTGATGTTTGAATGTTTATTTCTCAAAGTGCATTCAGGTTTGTGTCTCTTTCAGGTGGTTATGGGAACTGGCATTTCGGCTGGGTTTAACCTGCATGAATCGTACAATGTGGATGTCGTTGGCACACTTCCTCTGGGGTAGGAAAATAGTTATAAGTAACAGTGTGACTTACATAATCAGTGGATGGATATCTTATATCCCCTACTTTAGTATTCTTGAAATGAAAAATCATTTTCTCCTATATATCAAATAGCTAAGGGTTTGGGTTGTTTTATTTTTTTAGCTTGTGTATGTGTGGCAGAGGTTATTGTGGTAAAAATAATAATAATAACATAAACTTCACCATTTTAATCATTAAGTGCATAGTTCGGTATACTAAGTACAGTCACATTGTTGTGAAACAGATCTCCAGAACTTTTTCACCTTGCAAATCTGAAACTCTATACTGTTAAACAATAACTCTCCATTCTGCTTTCCCTCCAGCCCCTACTTTCTATCTCTATGAATCTGATTATTTTAGTACTCATAAGAGGAATCATATACTATTTGCCTTTTTTGTGACTGGCTTATTTCATTTAGCATAATATCATCAAGGTTCATGTTATAGCATGTGACAGGATTCCCTTCCTCTTTAAAATGGAATAAAATTCCACAGTGTGTCTGTACCACACTTTGTTTATCCTCATTGATGGACATGTGGGTTCTTTCCACCTCTTAGCTATTGTGACTTATCCTGCTATGAGCATGGGTATACAAATATCTCTTCAAGACCCTGTTTTTAGTTGTTTTGGATATACACATAGAAGTGACATTGCTAGATCATATGATAGTTCCAGTTTAATTTTTTGAGAACTTCCATTCTGTTTTCCGTAACTGTTGCACCATTTTACAGTCCCACCAACAACAGTTTTTCTTTTCTTTTTTCTTTCCTATATAGCACTTCAGTTCAGTTCAGTTCAGTCGCTCAGTCGTGTCCAACTCTTTGTGACCCCATGAATCGCAGCACGCCAGGCCTCCCTGTCCATCACCAACTCTCAGAGTTCACTCAGACTCACGTCCATCAAGTCAGTGATGCCATCCAGGCATCTCATTCTCTGTTGTCCCCTTCTCCTCCTGCCCCCAATCCCTCCCAGCATCAGAGTCTTTTCCAATGAGTCAACTCTTCACATGAGGTGGCCAAAGTACTGGAGTTTCAGCTTTAGCATCATTCTACTTGGCAGTTTTTTATTAATAGATCTCTTCCTGGGTAGCATAGGAGTTAAAAGCAAAATGACCTAAATCTGGCCTGTCACTTACTAGCTCTGTGACCTTGGGCAAGTCACACCCCTTCTCAAAGCCTCAGTTTCCTCCTCTGCCAAGCAAGCATGGTGATTAGTGACTTTCTGAGAGGTGGCTGTGAGACCTACGAGAAACAGTGCAGATAGAGCAGTCCATGTGGTGCCTGGCACACAGGGCATGGTCTAGACACGTTAACTGAAAGCTCTGTGGCTCATTATTTCAACCAGTTTTCTTGCTTTAGACCACATATTGCTGCTTTGTTTCATCTGTTTTTCTCTTATCTAATTCTACGTTTTTTTTTAAATTTTACTATTATTTTTTATATTTAAAGGAGTAAGAGTGACTACAAGCCTCTCCTGGTCTCATCTGTCCCTCTCTGATCATCCCTGGTTCACTCTGTATCTCTCTGTGTGTCTCTCTGGCTTTTTGTCCCTGGTACCGTCTGTTTCTTGCCACCCTCTCCTCTCCTTGCAAAAGAACAGAGTCAGACATTTGCCCAGATGTTGGATATTGAAAGAACCTGGCATATTCCATCAGGGCTTGCCCCAGGTACCAGCTAAGAATCTCCAGGGAAGCCCAGGGAAGAGGAGTTGCTCTCCAAGCCAAAGTTCATCCAGGGAGCAAGTGTTGAAGGAGGAAGCCTGCACTCAGCTTCAGTGAATTGCTATCATAAATGAGTTACTTATGATTCATTTAAAAGTATAACACAGTGATAATCCTTGCTTTTCTACTTGCACTTATAATTTTTTTAAGTACTTTTATACCCACCATGTCAATTGATGGCTCACAATAACACTGTTGATATGTGTTATCCTCACTTAACAGATTAAAAAGTTCATTTATTCTCACTTATTCAGCTTATATTTATTGAATGCCTATTAGGTGCTAGGGACACAGCAGTTAAAAACAGAAGTGAACATGGAAGCAAAAAAGTCTTTGCTCTCATGGAGCTGATATTCTACTGAGAGAAATAGGCAATACATCAGTAGTGAGACATGCTGTAAAACAGGGGAAGCCAGGTAAGAGACAGGAGGGGCTGAGGTTACTCTTTTAGGTAGGGTGTCAGGGAAGGTGACATTTGAGAGATGTGAGTGCGGTTCGGTGAGTCCCAGTCTGGACTCAGAACTCAGTCTTCTGATACCCAGTTGTGTGATCTTTCCATTACCTCACACCTGGGTCACTAACATAGTCATGTGATAAACACGAGTCTTTGGATCCAATAGATAACCCTATTCAATAACTAATCACAAGTAACTTACATGGTGAATTTTCACACTTAGATTTCTCCTTTTTAAAATTCACATGCTGCCATAATTCCTACCTAATACCTTCCTTTCCCTATTGCATTATACCCAAATATGCTTTCCCTCTATTAGTAAAAGCTAAACCTTAAAAAAAAAAAAAAAAGTACCATTTTGGAACTTGGTTTCCCAGAAACCTTATCTTTATGGAACTTTGCTCAAAACCAGGCAGGAAACCAATAATGCCTGTCTAACATCCTATCTATGTACAGTCATACCACTTCAGTGGTATATGAGCCTCATTGCCGAACAACAGTGGTTTATTTGCTCACAGTTTGTTCATGTAGGTGAGGCTCAACTGAGTGTCTCACTTGGGGTCTCTCAAGCAGCCACAGACTCTAAAGGGATGACTGGGGCTGGAGGAACCAAGAGGACTTCTATCTAACAGCTCAGCTGCAGTGGCTGGAACAGCTGAGGGCTAGCTGGCATCTTCTCTCCACATGGGTCTCCAGCAGGGTAGTCAGGGTCTCTGTGTGTCAGCTCAGGGCAACAGGACAGAAAAGCAGAAGCTGCCAAGTGGCTTACCGCACTCATTGCTCCCACCATGTTCTGGTCAAAGCAAATCAAATGGCCAGCCTGGATTCAACTAGAGGGGAAACAGACGGCATCTAGATATGGGAGCAGCACACACACGTAAGGGAGGAATTGTTAGTGATTGTATTTGAAAACACTGCTGTAACTACCACACTTAACCACACGCACACACTTCAATACACAATACAGTGTCCAGAAATTGATAGATGACTGTTAAAAGATCCCATTCATGGCGATATATCAAGTTCCTTGGTGTACTTCTCTTAATTCATTGCCGCATGCATTCTTTTCTCATATTCCTATTCCTCAGACCCAAACCTGCCGCCGTGCATTCTCTCCTGATTAATACTCATGCAGCAAAGTTGCAGGGAAAGACAGTAAGTTCTATAGTCAGACCTCTCGGGTCTGATTCCAGCTCTGTCTTCAGCAGATCACTTAACTCCGCAAATATCCATTTTTTTCACCTATACATTGGGATAATAATGACACCTATTTAGAAGGGTTGTTGTAAGGACAAACTTGAGTTTAACACATACTAGGTTCCCTTCCTTTGCTCCCCTCCCTTTCCCTTACCCCAGAGCCTGAGACAACCCCTTCATCACTATGATATGACACAGCATGAGAAATAACATGGAGAGGCAGGTCCTTCACAGTTTTTGTTGAACTTGGTAGATGAGTCATTTGATCTTGGACAAATTGCTTGACCTCACTATGCCTCATTTTCCTCATCTGTAAAATGGGGATTATAATGGTGCCTAGCCCACAGTGCTATTAGAGATAGGTAAACACAGAACTTGGCACAAAAAGAAGCACCTAATAAATGACTATAAAAATATAATACTGTGCATCCATTAATTGATGTTATTATTTAGCCCAATGCCTTGAATTAGAGCAAGTGCCTTTGAAAACCTCTGTTGCCCTTTCCCCCATACGATTCCAGGGAATACCTATTCTGTTCTTTTAGGACAAAGGTTCCAAACTATAGGAATGGACCACAAAATTAGGTTCCCCATTAGGAAGCTCCAGGAGTCACATTTATGGCCCCTCCAGACTCCTAGGGTTCCCAGGTGAGACCCAAGAAGTATAATCTGCTGCTGCTCCTTTCCCATGTTAGAAACTCACCTAAAGGGATGTGGGGAAAAAAGCAGAGTCCTTACATCAAATAGCAAGGGAGAGCAGTGAGTATCCCTGGTGTTGCCTGCTGCTGCTAAGTCGCTTCAGTCGTGTCCAACTCTGTGGGACCTCAGAGACGGCAGCCCACCAGGCTCCCCCATCCCTGGGATTCTCCAGGCAAGAACCTTGGAGTGGGTTGCCATTTCCTTCTCCAATGCATGAAAGTGAAAAGTGAAAGTGAGGTCGCTCAGTTGCTCAGTCACTGAATCGTGTCCGACTCTTAGCAACCCCATGGACTGCAGTCTTCCAGGCTCCTCTGTCCATGGGATTTTCCAGGCAAGAGTACTGGAGCGGGGTGCCATTGCCTTCTCCCTGGTTTTGCTTAGACAGTAGTAATTCTCCAATGCCTTGTCCAGCTCCCTCCTCACCTCAGTTTTGGTTTGAATGTCTTGTGGCATCTGAGCGCTTCACTAACCCTCTCTTCTTCCTATTCTTGAGTCTTACTTATACCTGCCATACCGGAGCTGTGAGGTATGGGGTTACTCCTTTTCTAAATAAAATGGCATTGGATCTCTGCTGATAACCCATTCGGGTTGAAAGCTGACACTCTGGGGGTGGGGCCTGGAAAGAACCTGTGCTTCAAAGAGGGCCCTGCTTTTTGCTGAAACAAGTACCCAAGTGCTGATTACCTCATCTGCAGATAGTGCCCCTCCCGCCACTAAAATGCCCCCTCTAGCTGCATGGTTTTTTCCAGTGGTCACAACACCCAGGTTAAAGTCGGCTTCACGTTTCAGGCTGCTACCTCCAGCCAATCCAGACACCAGCCTCTTCCACCTTGTGTATGTGGATGCCATTGCCATAGCCATCGTTGGATTCTCAGTCACCATCTCAATGGCCAAGACCTTGGCAAATAAGCATGGCTACCAGGTTGATGGCAATCAGGTAAAAATAATTAACTTCCTGCAGATGCTTCCTAGCGGTATGGTCATCTTACTCTACTGTGGGAGGCATTAAATCATCAGAACACTGAGGTACTGAATCCTACCTCACCTCATCAGCAGGTGAAATCTCCACTCTGAAGTTTACAGTTTGCCAAACTCCTCTAGGTGCTGTCCCTACTTTAAAGCTCACAGCTTGAGAATCTAATATTTTTCCAGAACCATTTTTACTCTACTCAGAAGCTTTCTCTTTGTTCATTAAACTTTGAGTTTATGATTCTTCACTCAAATATATTATTTGCTGCCTTCTTTTATAAGATAGCTGCAGATAAATTATTTAATCTGAATACCATGAGGCATTAGTTTAGCTTGAAGTGTTACTGTAACACTGGGTAGTTCTAAGAGGAGACTAGATGTTCTATGTTTGTATGAGACACAGTGATCCAACTAGGAAGACCAGAAGTTGCCCTGAGATAAGGACTCACTCACTGGTCCAAAGAGGACACTGGCATAGGTTCCTGGATGAACATGAGCCCAGACATTTAAAAGATGCCAGTAGTCCTATCCACCAATAATTTTCTCTTAAACATCAAAAATATTTTGTCCCTGTTGCTGTAGTTTTCTTTAAAAAACAAAAATATTCATTGTGTAGAGAATGTGTTTAAGAACGAGGGGGCTAGGTGATGATCACGGCATTTATCTCTAACGCAATAAAAATTCAAAATGTTTTTCTCCCACCTTAAATTATGCAATAATTCCTATTTTGAATTCATGCTAAACAAATTTTTATATCTGGAAAGAGAATGAATAGATGGCCCGTACTGTTGAAGATGTCCATTAAATGGGTCATCATGCCTGTCTTCCTGAAAAATAACTAACCTCTTTTGTGCTTTCCTTCCATATGGAAAAGGAGCTCATTGCCCTGGGACTGTGCAATTCCATCGGCTCACTCTTCCAGACTTTTTCAATTTCATGCTCCTTGTCTCGAAGCCTTGTTCAGGAGGGAACTGGAGGGAAGACACAGGTGTGTATGCAGCTGGCCCCTAAGGTCTGGTGATTTGGGTGATAAACTAATCTCCTGATTGTATTCTGCCTGAAGATCCATGCTCCAGTGAGCTGTGTATGAATCAGAGAAAGGCATGATTGGTTGAAGCAAATCACAAGGAACTGAATCTACAGAAAAGGAGTATATTCCCCAGTCAAATAAAAAAAATTAACATTTCTGGCTATGAGTAAACTTCAAGGTTCAGACATAGGATGTTGTCATGAAAGCCTGAGAGTGAGTGTGGGCAGATTGCCAGCCCCGTTCCGTAGAACTTTCTGAAGTGATGGAAATATTTGATATTTGTGCTCTCCAGTATGGCAGCCACTAGTAACATGGCCTTCTTGAACACTTGAAATGTGGCTAGTGCAACCAAGACCTGAATTTTTAATTTTATTTAATTTACTTTTTACAATTGAAATAACCACACGTGGCTACTGCAAATGGACAATAAAGCCATGTCTGAACTCTTCTGGCCCCTGTGTGTCTTATGTCTGCACCATATATGTCCTTTTCTCCACCACTGGCATGGGCATTTCATTCAGAGTATTTAAGCATTTCAGCTTTTGTTTAAAGGCTAAAAGACTTCCTGGTGGCTCAGCTGGTAAAGAATCCGCCTGCAATGCGGTAGACCTGAGTTCAGTCCCTGGGTTAGGAAGATCACCCGGAGAAGGGAACAGCTACCCACTCCAGTATTCTAGCCAGGAGAATTTCATGGACTGTATAGTCCATGGGGTCACAAAGAGTCAGACATGACTGAGCGACTTTCACCTGAAGGCTGTAAGAGGAACCAAAACCTCAGAAATGGAGTGGGAAACAGCTACAGGTTTATGTAATGGTATGGATGACTTATGTGAAGCCATATCTTTCGATAGTGATTTTCAAGAGACTAAGAGGAACCTATGTCCCACTTCTCACTCAAGTCTCCTAAAAGCCCCTTCCATGTGTCTTTTCTCATCCAGCTTGCAGGTTGTTTGGCTTCATTAATGATTCTGCTGGTCATATTAGCCACTGGATTTCTCTTTGAATCACTACCTCAGGTGTGTACCCTGGACTTGGTGAGAGGTTTTTCCATGTGTAGAGATTTTACAGTTTTACTAGTTGACATTTTTGTGACTCTCTTGGATTTTTACTACTACCCTAGTAGGGTAGTAGCAAAAAGGGTCAACACTAGGGTCAATATCCTCTTCTACAATCTGCCAATACCTGGGACCTACGGGAAGCCTTCTCAGCATCTCTGGTTCTGTTTCCTTATCTGCAAAGCAGAGGTTTGGGTTTGGCTTATTTCCAAGGTCCCTTCTGTCTGATCTTTTATGACCTTATACTGCTATTAAAAATTTGAGATGGTCTACACTCATAAAACATTTAACCTAGTAGAACTTAGGAATGATATAGAGTATAAAACTCATGATGCAGGAAGACCATGGAGGAAATCATTCCTCGAGTACCATTTAATTCTAAACCTCTTGGCCACCGTACAGGTTTGCTACTAGTAAACCTGTTTTCCAGGGCCTGTTTTAGCTAACCAAGTCCTGAAAATCCAGGTGTTCTTGGCTCAAAACATACCATCACTACTGTGTAGGAAGTGAGTGGATAGAGGATGTGGGGAGGGCAGCAGGAGGACAGTGAGGAGCCAGCAAGGCCCCTGAGGACACAGTGTGTCCAGGGGGTCTCCGGACACAAGAGGGGAGGCATGTGTGGATGTGCTGTGTTTCAGGCTGTGCTGTCGGCCATTGTGATTGTCAACCTGAAAGGAATGTTTATGCAATTCTCAGATCTCCCCTTTTTCTGGAGAACCAGCAAAATAGAGCTGGTAAGTAACAAAGGTGATTGTTAGGTGAGTATGTCATAGCAACAGATGAATTGTTGCTGGTAAAAATGTGAGAAAGATAAGTTACTGTGGCCAGTTATTATATGCAGTATCCAGTTAAGTAAGGCTAAGTACTGTGTGTGTGTGACTCAGGAAGTTTTTCCAATGATTCTACTTATAGCTCTCTGTCTTTTGTTTAGACCATCTGGCTTACCACTTTTGTTTCCTCCTTGTTCCTGGGACTGGACTATGGTTTGATTACTGCTGTGATCATCGCACTGCTGACTGTGATTTACAGAACACAGAGGTGAGAGCACATATTGGCTTGGGTGTGTTTCCTGCCTGACACTTCAACAGTGACTTTAGATACAGACCAAAGCAGTAGATAAAACATGGCCCTTCCCTTCAAAAAGGCTTCACTCTCCTACGAATGATAGATTCATGATGATGATGATGATGATGATGATGCTAATCATGGTAATGAAGTCATGGTGGCATTAAATTATTGTGGTTATGTGCCTGGCTCTGTGCAAAGATCCACACTTTGTATCATTTCATCCTTATAGACTGATGACTGTTAGCATCCCCATTTCACAGATGTGGAAACAGGGGCCTAGACTGATTAAGATCATACAGCAAGTGGTAGACGATGATTCAAATATGAGTTTTTGTGAATCCAGAGGCTAATTCATAAAGAGCATTTTATAATCCATCTTCAAGAAATTGAAATACATGATTATAAGTGCTTCAGTAACCATAAGCAAGGTACAGTGATAATAAACATAAAAAATGGCCAGATAAAACCCCATCAGAGTTCAGAAAGAGAGACTTTCTTGCTCCTTGGGGTGATTAGAAAAGAAACAAGGAGTATTTAGACCTGAGGTTTATCAGTGCACTCCAGCTGGTCAGGAAGACCTTTTCCGCATCTGTCTGTTGAAACCCTCATACACTAAGACCCCACTCACCCAGCCAGAGAGCTCTCATCCTCCCCTGTGTGCCCACAACAGTGCCTTGGTCCTCCAGCACCTCACATGTCTCCAGGTTACTTGTGTTTTGTGTGCTCCATATGCTAAGTCACTTCAGTTACATCCAACTCTTTGCTACCCCGTGGACTGTAAATCTCCAGGCTCCTCTGTGCATGGGATTCTCCAGGCCAGAATACTGGAATGAGTTGCCATCTCCTCCTCCAGGGCATCTTCCCGACCCTGGGATCAAACCCTCATCTCTTTTGTCTCCTGCTTTGGCAGGCAGGTTCTTTGCCACTGCTGCCACCTGTGGTCCGTGTGTTAACCCCTACTCACCCTGCCCCCTGGCAACTAGATTGCAACATACGGACAACGTTTTGAGTCTCTTTTAAAAGGTTTTCTCCTAACTGTGAACTCAGCTGAGAACCTTTCTTCTTGTCTACAGTATCAGTCCTTGGTGTTATATTTGTCCACAGTCATCACTAGACTGTGAGCACGAGCAACTTAATTGTAGAGGTGAGATTCCTGGAGCCCAGAACCAGCACATGATTGTGTGTTCACTGAATGTTTGTTGAGGGAACCCACCTAGAAAAACCTGTGACATTTCCGCTATGGATTCTAACTCACAAAGCAGTTTACTTACATGCTGAGGAATACCAGAGCATGGTAACGAGGCCATGAAATGTCAAAGAAAAGACCTTGAGTCATATTCTGTGTCTGCCAAGCTCTCTAACTTGAACAACTCACCTAACCCCACTGGACTTCAGTTTCTTTTCTACATGATGGCAGAAATGAACCCAGGATATTTTTAATGGGCTATAATAAGGTAATATCAGGTGTTTAAGAAATAGTACCTATCATCATTTCACTGTCTACTTTGAGCCAGACTGTAAAGATATAGAAATTTGTGTTCTTGAAAAATAATGTTTAAAATCTATTCATTTGGGATTTCCTTAGTGGTCCAGGAGCTAAGACTCCACACTCCCAGTGCAAGGGCCCTGGGTTCAATTCCTGGTCAAGGAACACAAAATCTCACATGCTGTGAGTGAGAGTTCACATGCTGCAACTGAAGATCTCACACACCACTATGAAGATGAAAGATCCCGCATTCCACGACTAAGACCCAGCACAGCCACAGAAATCAATAAGCAATTTTTAAAAATCTACTCAGTCGCTATTATTTTCTCCCATTCTGAGGGTTGTCTTTTCACCTTGTTTATAGTTTCCTTTGCTGTGCAAAAGTCTTTATGTTTAAGTAGGTCCCACTTGTTTATTTTTGTTTTTATCTCCTTTATTCTAGAAGGTAGGTCGCAGAGGATCTTGCTGTGATTTATGTCATAGAGTGTTCTGCCTATGTTTTCCTCAAGAGTTTTTTAGTTTCTGGTCTTATGTTTAGATCTTTAATCCATTTTGAGTTTATCTTTGTATATGCTGTTATGAAGCGTTCTAATTTCATTCTTTTACACATAGCTGTCCAGTTTTCCCAGTGCCACTTATTGAAGAGACTGTCTTTTCCCCATTGTATATTCTTGCCTCATTTGTCAAAAATAAGGTGCCCATAGGTGCATGGGTTTATCTCTGGGCTTTCTGTCTTGTTCCACTGGTCTATGTTTCTGTTTTTGTGCCAGTACCATATTGTCTTGGTGACTGTAGCTCTGTAGTATAGTCTGAGGTCAGGAAGGTTGATTCCTCCAGCTTCATTCTTCTTTGTCAAGATTGCTTTGCCTATTCGAAGTCTTTTGTGTTTCTATACAAATTGGGAAATTTTTTGTTCTAGTTCTGTGAGAAATGCCATTGGTAATTTGACAGGGATTGCATTGAATCTGTAGACTGCATTTGGTAGTATATTCATTTTCACAGTATTGATTCTTCCAACCCAACAACATGGACTATCTTTCCATCTGTTTTACATCATCTTTGATTTCTTTCATCAGTGTCTTAATAGTTTTCTGTATACAACTCTTTGATTCTGTAGGTAGGTTTACTGCTAGGTATTTTATTCTTTTTGTTGCAATAATTTTCTGATTTTTTTGTTGTTAGTGTGTAGGAATACAAATAATAGCAAATGAAACAACTGATGAAGCATTAATTTCCAAATTATACAAGCAGCTCATGCAACCCAACACCAGAAAAACAAGCACCCCAATCAAAAAGTAGGCAGAAGATGACCTAAACAGACATTCCTCCAAAGAAGACATACAAACACATGAAAAGATGCTCAACATCACTCATTATTAGAGAAATGCAAATCAAAACTACAATGAGACACCATCTCACACTGGTCAGAATGACCATCATCAAAAAATCTACAAACAATAAATGCTGGAGAGGGTGTGGAGAAAAAAGAACCTTCTTTCTCTATTGGTGGGAATGTAAATTGATACAGCAACTATGGAATACAGTATGGAAATCCCTTAAAAAACTAGAAATAAAACTACCATATGACTCAACAACCCCATTTCTGGGCATATACCCTGAGAAAACCATAATTGAAAAAGACACAAGTACCCCAGCTATTTAGAGTACATAGGACATGAAGCAACCTAGATGTCCATAAACAGATGAATGGATAAAGAAGCTGTGGTACATATATACAATGGAATGTAACTCAGCCATAAAAAGGAACACATTTGAGTCAGTTCTAAAGAAGTGGATGAACCTAGAGCCTATTATACAGAGTGGAGTAAGCAGAAAGAGAAAAATAAATATTAACACATATACATGGAATCTACAAAAGTGGTACTGATGAGCCTGTTTGCAGGACAGCAGTTAAGACGCATACATAAAGAACAGACTTGTGGACACAGAGAGGCGGGGAGGAGAGGGTGGGACAGATCGAGAGAGCAGCATGGAAACATATACACTACCATACGTGAAACAGCCAGCCAGTGGGAATTTGCAGTATGACTCAGGGAACTCAAACCAGCGCTCTGTGACAACCTAGAGGGGTGGGATGGGGTGGGAGGTGGGAGGGAGGTTCAAGAGGGAGGAGAGATATGTATACCTATGGCTGATATATGTTGATACATGCCAAAAACCAACACAATATTGTAAAGCAATTGTCCTTCAATTAAATATAAGTTTTTAAAAAATCTATTCACACTAAACCTAAGGAAACTCCTATGCTGATTTGAGATTTTTGTTTTCTCCCCACACCTTCTGTTGATCGTCCAACCTCTTGCTCCACAAGTCAGTTCTCTTATTTCAAATAAAATGAAAATCCCCTCTCCTGTTTTAGAATTAGAGCAGGAAGATAATTCTGTCTACTGAGTGACATGAGATCATGTCCCAGACATAGTTTGAACTCTGCACAGTTCATTTTTCCTCCCATCTTTAAATCCCTAAGTCTTTCGTCTGTAACAGATTGTGTGTGTGATATGTGGATGGTATATACGAGCATGTGTGTAGTGTTATGTGTGTGTGTGTGTGGTGTGAGGCATATGTGCTGTGTATGTAAATTGTGTATGTGTGAGGTGTATGTGGGTGGGGGGTGTGAGATGTGTTAGGTTTGGAATGGTACGGGGAATGCAAATATAAGTGGAGCCCTTCTGAAAAGTGACCATAAAAGGACCAAATAAATGAAAAGAGAAAAGAACCAAATATCCCTGAAGTCACTAGCAAATCCATACAGGATTTGCAGATGTGCAGAATCTTGTGTTTCCATCACTACCTGAGCATCAGCATGATAGTATTTTAACATACTCCCTCTCTGTCTGCAGTCCAAGCTACAAAGTCCTTGGGCAGCTTCCTGACACTGATGTGTACATTGATATAGATGCGTATGAGGAGGTAGGTCCTTTTTTCTATCATTTTAAATGGTTGTAAGCATATGATGTGATTGGCTTATCAAGTATTATTTTTACTCAGGATACAGAGTTAGGGGTGGAGATGTGGGAAGTGTGGTGATCAGAGCGAAAAGTCTGAATTTCCATTTACTGTCTGGATTCAGTTTTATAGCTTATACTATACATCAGTTACACAGCCTGTTAATATTATTTTTCCTCTTTTTTAATGAGGATAAATATATATTCTTGGACTTAAAGTATATGTTTACAAAATACCAAGACTGTTTGCCAGGGTGGTCTGTGTGTGTGTGATTTCCTTCTGATGAATTCAAATGGGTGATAAAATTCTGATATTAACCATGTACAATGTAGGTGGGGGAGCTGTGGAATTCTCCTACTTCATTTTTTTTTTCTGCTTCATTTTTAGTGGTTAAAACTATGGCTTAAAATATCCTTGACTTTGAATTTTCTTTTCTGATGTGGAATCTCTTATGTAGAATCTTTTACAAAGTCTTAAACTGGTTTTGTCTGATTGTTTTGTGTTTGGGAAGAAGTTATCAGACTCACTGCAAGATATTAATAAATTAGACTTGTGGTAGGATTGGTATATTTTCCCCCTTCCAAAGAATCATGTGCTTAATTACCTGTTTCCAACTGCATTCCAGAATTTCACGAGGCTTCTTGATAAAATTTTCACCTGAGTCTGTTCTGACTCCTACCTACCTTCTGTGAATAAGCCAATATAAACTTCTGTTCTTTTTATGTGACTGCTTCTCAGTTTGAGTGGCAGCTCCCCTCTCCTAGATTCGCTTTTTTAATGTTTTTCAGTTTCTTCTTTGTATTTTATGGTAAAAAAAAAAAAAGAAAGAAACAAAGACTTTTAAAAGAAATGGGAAGATGTGCATTTTTAAAGGCCTTCCATTCAACATGCCTTCCTTCAGAACATGAGTAAGTCAGCTAGACTGACATTCAGTTCAGTTCAGTCACTCAGTCGAGTCCAACTCTTTGCGTCCCCATGAATCACAGCACACCAGGCCTCCCTGTCCATCACCATCTCCCGGAGTTCACTCAGACTCACGTCCATCGAGTCCATGATGCCATCCAGCCATCTCATCCTGGGTCGTCCCCTTCTCCTCCTGCCCCCAATCTCTCCCACCATCAGAGTCTTTTCCAATGAGTCAACTCTTCGCATGAGGTAGCCAAAGTACTGGAGCTTCAGCTTTAGCATCATTCCTTCCAAAGAAATCCCAGGGTTGATCTCCTTCAGAATGGACTGATTGGATCTCCTTGCAGTCCAAGGAACCCTCAAGAGTCTTCTCCAACACCACACTTCAAACGCATCAATTCCTTGGCGCTCAGCCTTCTTCACAGTCCAACTCTCACATCCATACATGACCACAGGAAAAACCATAGCCTTGACTAGACGGACCTTAGTCAGCAAAGTAATGTCTCTGCTTTTGAATATACTATCTAAGTTGGTCATAACTTTTCTTCTAAGAAGTAAGCGTCTTTTAATTTCATGGCTGCAGTCACCATCTGCAGTGATTTTGGAGCCCCCCAAAATAAAGTCTGACACTGTTTCCACTGTTTCCCCATCTATTTGCCATGAAGTGATGGGACCAGATGCCATGATCTTCATTTTCTGAATGTTGAGCTTTAAGCCACCTTTTTCACTCTCCTCTTTCACTTTCATCAAGAGGCTTTTTAGCTCCTCTTCACTTTCTGCCATAAGGGTGGTGTCATCTGCATATCTGAGGTTATTGATATTTCTCCCAGCAATCTTGATTCCAGCTTGTGCTTCTTCCAGCCCAGCGTTTCTCATGATGTACTCTGCATAGAAGTTAAATAAGCAGGGTGACAATATACAGCCTTGACGTACTCCTTTTCCTATTTGGAACCAGTCTGTTGTTCCATGTCCAGTTCGAACTGTTGCTTCCTGATCTGCATACAGATTTCTCAAGAGGCAGGTCAGGTGGTCTGGTATTCCCATCTCTTTCAGAATTTTCCACAGTTTATTGTGATCCACACAGTCAAAGGCTTTGGCATAGTCAATAAAGCAGAAATAGATGTTTTTCTGGAACTCTCTTGCTTTTCCATGATCCAGCAGATATTGGCAATTTGATCTCTGGTTCCTCTGCCTTTTCTAAAACCAGCTTGAACATCAGGGAGTTCACGGTTCACGTATTGCTGAAGCCTGGCTTGGAGAATTTTGAGCATTACTTTACTAGCATGTGAGATGAGTGCAATTGTGCGGTAGTTTGAGGATTCTTTTGCATTGCCTTTCTTTGGAATTGGAATGAAAACTGACCTTTTCCAGTCCTGTGGCCACTGCTGAGTTTTCCAGATATACTGGTATATTGAGTGCAGCACTTTCACAGCATCATCTTTCAGGATTTGAAATAGCTCAACTGGAATTCCATCACCTCTACTAGCTTTGTTCGTAGTGATGCTCTTTAAGGCCCACTTGACTTCACATTCCAAGATGTCTGGCTCTAGATTAGTGATCACATCATCATGATTATCCAGGTTGTGAAGATCTTTTTTGTACAGTTCTTCTGTGTATTCTTGCCACCTCTTCTTAATATCTTCTGCTTCTGTTAGGTCCAGACCATTTCTGTCCTTTATCGAGCCCATCTTTGCATGAAATGTTCCCTTGGTATCTCTAATTTTCTTGAAGAGATCTCTAGTCTTTCCCATTCTGTTGTTTTCCTCTATTTCTTTGCATTGATCGCTGAGGAAGGCTTTCTTATCTCTTCTTGCTATTCTTTGGAACTCTGCATTCAGATGCTTATATCTTTCCTTTTCTCCTTTGCTTTTTACTTCTCTTCTTTTCACAGCTATTTGTAAGGCCTCCCCCGACAGCCATTTTGCTTTTTTGCATTTCTTTTCCATGGGGATGGTCTTGATCCCTGTCTCCTGTACAATGTCACGAACCTCATTCCATAGTTCATCAGGCACTCTATCTATCAGATCTAGACCCTTAAATCTATTTCTCACTTCCACTGTATAATCATAAGGGATTTGATTTAGGTCATACCTGAATGGTCTAGCGGTTTTCCCTACTTTCTTCAATTTAAGTCTGAATTTGGCAATAAGGAGTTCATGATCTGAGCCATAGTCAGCTTTTGTTGACTGTATGGAGCTTCTCCATCGTTGGCTGCAAAGACTAACATTATTTTATTTAAACCCTGTCAAAGGGTCCTTGGCAACATCTGTATTAATTTTCAAGTTGGAAAAGGGAGATAGTTGAAGTTTTGATTCTGAAATATTTCCATATATTAAATTCACTAACATTTTATTTTTCAGGTCAAAGAAATTCCTGGAATAAAAATTTTCCAAATAAACGCCCCAATTTACTATGCAAATAGTGACTTATATAGCAATGCATTAAAAAGAAAGGTGAGTCACAAGAATTAAGAGTGATTGTTTCTGAGGACAGAATCTAAAGATTGATAGGCATGTGAGGGTCACTTACATGTCTCTATATACCATTTACACTATTTCATTCTCTCCATCTCTATTTTTTTAATTATAGTAGAATATAACTTAAAATTTATCATTTTAATGATTTGCAATTATACAAGTTAGTGGATGGGATTAAGTACTTTTCAATTGTTGAGTAACCAACACCACCATTCTTTCTCTTTTAATATATGCATATAGTTGTTTCAGAAATATTTAGAAAAAAATTATGTTTCTTATTCTTGGGAATATATGGATTCCTTTGGTCATGATTAGTACTTCACCCCACACTATCCACTAAAGAGGAAAACCTCCCAGTCAACCTACACAATCTCTTAAATATAAAAAGCTGAGAGATCTAAGTTTGTAAAACACTACTTTAAAATTCTTTTTAGGGACTTCCCTCGTGGTCCAGTGGGTTAAGACTATGCTTTCCAGTGCTGGGGATGTGGGTTCGATTCCTGGTCGGGAAGTAAAGATATCCCACATGCCTCGTGGCCAAAAACCGAAGCTTACAACAGAACTAGTATTGTAACAAATTGAATAAAGACCTTAAAAGAGTGGTCCACATTAAAATTCTCTTTAATATTTAGCTTCTGGCTGTCTTGAATCAAGACCAAGAATAAGAAAAGTTACCAATGTTCTTTTAATGAGGGAGTAACCCAGTTCAGGGCATTTGAGAAAGAGGTAGAGCAAGGGTTAGGGTGATAACTTGGCATAGAAAATAATCAGATGGAGAGAATTAAAGATTAATTGCTTTGGGTGGATTCTGGGAGCAAGAAGTGATTGTTGCATTTATTGCCCTCTGTAAAGACCGGAGTGAACCCTGCCTTCATAATGGGAGCAAGAAGAAAGGCGGTGAGGAAATATGCTAAGGAGGTCGGAAATGCCAACATGGCCAGTGTGACTGTAGTCAAAGTGGTGAGTAGTCCCTGCACTGGTTTCCTTTGTCTCTTGATCTGCGTGCTCCCCCTTTACTCTTGATCTGCGTGCCCCTCACCTTTTAACACAGCGTGAAGTCCCTAGAAGAGGAAAGCTTAGAAATAAGGTAAGTATCCTTGATATATTAAAAATACATAAGAAGGTCAGTTATGAGAATGCTTCTGAAATAAGTAGTGATAGGAGCCAGGAAAATGTGATTTTTACAAGTGAAAATCACATAATACCTTAATAAATGTTACTATTATTACTTTGTCAGAAGTTCATTCAGCTGATAGTGGAAAAAACCCTCAAAGACTGGTTTTTGCTGTTTGGTCTTATGGTAACTGTGGTCTGTCATGTCGAAATTAATAAGACTATTTTAGAAGTGAGAGGAAAATGGATATGAATAGTAAAGAAAGTGGTTTCATTAGTGGAAGAGAAGGAAATAAAGGAAGAGGAAGGAAAAAATAGAGGAAGAGAAGAAAAAAAAAGAAAGCTAAAACTGACTATTGTGTACATATCCTTTTTTGTCATATACAAGGCTGGAATATAGTGAGTAATTTAGAAGAGATCTGCTATAATCAGAAACTGGAGAATATAAGGACTAATTTTTCTCTCATAAATCTTTCTCAGAACCAAAATATGAGTTGTTTATAGAATTCTGGTTTGGTTTGATTTTGACATAGGATGCTGAAGTAGATGGAGAAGATGGTACCAAGCCTGAGGAAGACGAGAATGAAATTAAATACCCCCCAATAGTCATCAAGAGCACACTTCCTGAGGAACTGCAAAGATTTATGCCCCCAGGGGATAACATCCACACCATCATTCTGGATTTTACACAAGTCAATTTTATTGATTCTGTTGGTGTAAAAACTCTGGCAGGGGTAAGCATCATCTTCAAGGAGTCTTTTAAGGATAATATCTCTGTGCCCAGAATCACCATCAGTTAAATCAGAAAACTGAACTAGGGTTTTCAACTCTCAAAATTTGGTTGCTGTTGCTTTTGTTTTTCAACTTTTCGTTGTTAAAAAGAACAAAAATATACAAAAGTAAAGAGCAGAGTGTAATGAACCCCCTGTAACCATCACTCAGCTTCAACAATTATCAATTCATGACCAGTTTTGTTTCGTTTATCCCCCACACCCACTTTCCCCTCCTATTTTGAAGCACATCTCAGTCATCATATAATCTATAAATATTTTAGTATATATCTCTTTGAGAAGATTTTTTAAAAGTCATCACCATAATGATTTTATTATACTTGAATAAAATTTAACAAGAATTCTTCAATGTTCCAAGTCATCACTGTTGATATAAAAATCAAACAAAATGCAAATTTTAAATTAGTTCAAAATGCATAATTTTTGAAGCAAAGTCACTCAAGTGCATGAACCAGAGCATCTTATATCACTAAATACATATTAGTAGAAAGAAACTTCTCTTGATACCTCACAGAGTCAAGAGAAACTAAACTTTTACTTCAACGTTCTTACAGATTGTGAAAGAATATGGAGATGTCGGTATTTATGTATATTTAGCAGGATGCAGTGGTGAGTACAATTTTAGAATGGGGAGGCATTTTATTTATTTATTTCTAAAACACAATTTATATTACATTTATTTATAATAATTTTTGTTATAAAAAAACTAAACCGCATCCATGAAGAGAAAACTTCATCTTTCTGCATCCTTGGGGGAGGCATTTTAACATTTTGGTTTTGTTTCTTTTTTTTAATAACTACACTTAGAAGAGTTTTCCCTTAATTTTAGTTTTGGTGAAAATGAAAATTATTCTTCTGAAAATTACTCTGAAGCTAAGCTTTGAAATTAGCAACTTAACAGGCACTAACATTCCTGGGTTACTTGTGGCAGGCCTCTGCACTGGAGTTTGAGGAAAGGAGCTTGTAAATCATTGTGAAGGAGTTGTGGTTTTTTCAGTAATCACGTATTTAATGGCTGCCATAACAAAGTTATATAAAATCAGTTAAGTGTTTTACCATGCAATGCCTGTTATTCATAATATAAATTTTGGTTAAAACAATACTTGAAAATTAAATCCACATAAAGGCTTCACTTTTCACCTACCAGAATGGTAAAAATCGGAAATGTTTGACAGCAGGCTCTATAGGCTCACTATGGGAGGATAGGAACCCTGACATTGCTGGTGGGAGTACAAACTGCAGCAGCTGCTGTGGAGAGCAGACCAGCATTTTCTTTCCAAATTACAAATTCATTTTTACCTTTAACCCAGAAAATCCAGCAACATGCTACACACACTCAAAATGACACATTACATGATTAATCATCACAGTATACAAAAACAAAAGGCCAAAATCAGTTTGTGTCAAACAGAAGGGGCCAGTTAAATAAACCATACATAGAACACTGTGTAATGGTAAAAAAAAAAAAGAAAAGAAAAGAGTGAAAAGATTAAGTAAAAAATCCCAAATTTTATATGCATGTACATATGCACATGTATACGTACACATACATACCAAAAGATGATGCTATCTTTGGGGTAATGGAAAATAATAAATATATACTTATATTTACATCTGCATAAAGATGCACTGTAAGAATACACAAGAAAATAATAAAAGTGGCTTCCTTGACCAGGGGAGTGATGTCATGAGGACAAGTATTGTGGTGAGATTTTTTACTTTATATCATTTAAATATTTTATGTGAAAGTGTTTTTTTTTTAATGTATAAGACTGACACCCAGAGTGTGGGCTAACTTTCCCTTTTTCTTTTATAGCCCAAGTTGTGAATGACCTCACTCGAAATCGATTCTTTGAAAATCCTGCCTTACTGGAGCTGCTGTTTCACAGCATTCACGACGCAGTCTTAGGCAGCCAAGCCCGAGAAGGGCTTGCTGAACAGGAAGGCTCGGCTCTTCCTCCCCAGGAGGACTCTGAGCCCAACGCCACTCCCGAGGCCTAGGCGAGGAGTTCAGCCTGCCATGGGGTATGAGCCTCTCGTGATTGTTAACCTACATGCTTTAAATACTAGACTCTAAGTTGTTGTGGTTTTTTTTTCCCCCTGAGGGTAAATACTAGTAGTCAAGGCTTGATTTGGAGGGTGAATGGCACACAGCAAGATGTATCTTACTTGTATTTTTTTTAATTGACTATTTCAAAAATGTTAGCTTCTTGCCTGCCTTTATTGTTCAATGACATTTCTGTTACTTTTTAGTATTATCTTTGTGAGCCAAGCACTTAAAAATTTATTTAAGTACTTTATCCACAAATCAGGTATGCTGTCACCAGATGGGTAGCAGTTCTTAGTTTTTCTTCTTGTTGATCTACAGACTTTCTATAATCAGTTACTACACAGAAGTGGCGAACTCACAATTTTTTAGAAGTTCTTTTTTAAAAATAACTATTTATTGTTATAGAAGCAGTATAAGTACATTGGGGAAAATTAGAAAAGATAAACAAAATTAAGGAAAACCTTACATTACCATCAAAGATTATAGCTAACACTTTAATGTGTATTCTTCCAGATCTTTTTCTATTCATATAATTTATATCTTTTAACCAAAATAAGATTATACTCTATGTAGTGTTCTGTAACCTTTTTTTTTTCCAGTCCACAATCTCTGCTTTCTCATTCTGAAACACATTTATTTACCTCAGACCATATTCAAAGTTCCCCAACTGTCCCCACATTTGTAGTTGGTTTATCCAAGCTAGTATTCAGTTGTATGTGACCTTACACTACAAATGGTCATGTCCCTCTAAGTCTCAGAAGTCTATCTTAACCTAGCACTGTCCCTTTATTTATGACATGGACTTGTTAAAGGGAGTTGGAGCAGTTGTGTAGAATCCCATCTTGTGAATGTGTCCGCTTGCTTTTTCAAGGTGTTATTTAGCTTGTCCCTCCATTTCCTGAAGTACCTATAATCTAGAAGTTGTATCTAACTAAAGCCTTCGCAAATTTGAGTAAAACATTTTTTTTTGCTAGAATATATCATAGATGAGACACATGCTTCAAATCACATCACAACAGAAAACAAATAATATCTTATTGATCTACCATTAATGATGCTAAAATAAATCATGGGATTAATGTGACAACCATCCCCCAATTACATTTTCTCCTTTGTGACTAGTGAGTCATCTGTATGGTTCTTTTAGTGTTGAATGAATGCTCAGTTCTCCATTAGCCATTCACCCAGGATTTTTAACGTTTAGTAATAGTTCTTGCCTTAATCAGCAATTTTATTAAGGGTTTATGATTTTTTTTCTCTAATTCTCTCCTGTAGTTTTCTCTCAACTTGAATTATTTGATTATCCTTAAATACAGTTCTTACTTGAAAGCCAGGTTAAATGTTTTATTTTTTATGCTTAATTATCAACTTCAAAGTAAGGAATTGGTTTAATAGATGATGACGGATTAAGTTCTTTTAGGTTTCTCTTTTTCGGTATACTTATAGATTCATGAATTTTTGTAGTTTTAATGTTTGTCTATTATAGTTATTCTTTTTGGTGTTCAAATTATCACATCTGTGGCCAGTAGGACCCCTCCCTAGAAGTTTTGTTGTTGCTGCTAATAGTGAAGTAGCCTTCAGGACCACGTATTTTAGAAATCTAACCAAATCCTGATTAGATTTGTATAGTTATCTATAACCATACAGATAACTGAGTATTATCTTTCTAAGTCCATAGAATTATCAGTTAATTCTTCATCAAACTCAGTTTTAAGCCAATGAGTGAATAAAAAGCTATTTCAAGCATTTTTCTTTATAGCTGTTCAAAAGACCTTTAAACAATATATGTCATCAAGTTCTTGCTCCTGTAATTCCAACCACAAGGTCACTCTAAATCACAGCACAAGTATTAGTCAATCTGCTTAAAGCCTCATCTGCTAAGATTTCCTGCTAATGTTTTGTCTTTTTTATGAGTTTCCTTACTGACTCCTTATTTTAGTTTTCAGGAAGAAAACACTTTGAGGAGAAAAGTACATCAGGAAAAGACTAGATTAACATGAGTCTACTCCAAACCAAACCCTATGGTTTGTTCCTTTAATTCCTATCAGGTTTCTCAATGACTTTACTAATTTAATTCAAAGTAGTCCCCCTCCTTTATAACCGATACTGTATCTAGATCGAGTGAAATTAAATTTGCATCCAGTTGTTTCCTTTGCACTCATCACACACAAGACCAGATACATCTGCCTTCTGAAAGAGCATGTAGTTGTAGGACCTCAACTTACACTGAAAACTTGTATAAGGGCTTGATCATTTCAGCCATTAAAGTAGAGCTCAAGGATTTTAAATAATGTTATATATTGCATAATCTTAGCATTAATTTTCAATAAATGCTTTACACACAGCATATACTCAAGTCTTGGTTGGTGATAGACTGAAAGTAGTATACAGGAAAAGTACCATCCATAGCTTACAAATTTGTATTTAACTTTTCTGCCCTTTAATTTTTAACCTATTCTGAAGAGACTTCTACCATGTACATAAAAAACACTGAAGTCTTACTGAGGAAAAGTGTGTTTTCTGCATGCCTCTGATAACATAAGAATGCATTCAAAATGTAATCTATATGTAAATATTTTGGATTGTTTCATATAGTGGGAAGTTTCCTGACCTTTTTATACTTACAATCAAATTTTATCTCTACTGCATTCTTTCTGGACCTTAAAAGCTATGTATCCTTCTATGTTTGTATCTTTCTGTTTTTTAGCCCAGGTTCAAATTCAGATTCTTATTGCCCTATCAAAGAGCATAATCCACTGATAGATATAGGGACTAGACTACTTTATGGCAGTATGGGAACGCCTTGTTTTCAGGAAGGTCCCATATAGTGAAGTTGTCTTTTTCAAATCCTCTGCCGATATGACCATGGTTTATCTCTGTCTCACAGTTGGATGGAATACATTTGCAAACAATTGTGAACCAGGGCCCAGGAAACTCCTCATTCATGTCATAGACACCGACTGTACAATCACATAGCAGCTGAGTGGGATCTCAATGCGTCTCATCTGCAGAGGGACTCAGAGAAACAGTGAAGGGAATGGGTCCTCTGCAGCCCTACGAGCTCATTTTGTAGTTTCACGTAACATCTAAAATATCCACTCCCTGTATTTGGTCCTGCATCCTTACCTGTCTAACAGAGAAAGGAGATGCCTGCCTACAAAGGTCCATGTTAAGAAAATGAGACCGCCCTCTTGTGTGACTGGAAAGGGTAGCAAACCTAGAGTCTGCCAGCCAGGGGGCAGGTGTGTGTCGATGTTGGGAGGTGCCCTTGAGTGGGAATGAGGAAGGAAGTTTATGATGATGAAGAAGCCCACCCTTTTAATTGGTTTAAATCCTAAAATCAAACCCAACTTCCTTGGTGTTAAGACTGTTTGCTTTAGTGAGTGCAAAAATGCTGTTGGTCCTTTTTTAGTGTACCTTTTAGGAATGCTTTCAGGATTCAGTGTGTTGGTTCTTGATAATGTGGTTTGAGTGCTGATAAAAGTTGGTTTGAGTATCTAATTCTCCAAACATATAGCTGACCAAAATGCACACAATGGTTTTTAATTCCTTCCCATAGCAAAACGTTCAAAAGCCAGGACTCCAAGCCAGGTAACTTGCCTGCTGTCTGACTTAGGTTTAATATAGTTTGAGCATCTCAAAAATCCACTTTGCCTTACCAGGTTTTTCATTGTACTGGTATATAGCATTTCAGCTTTATGTTAACCAATGAACCTGGGCTTTGTGGAAATTAAATTTTATAAATCTAATCATGTTTTTAAAATGTTATTTAAAAGGTCATTACAGTATTTTTCTGAAGTCAGAAATCCTTTGTATTCTATCAGCATGCTGATACATGTGTAAACAGGTGTCTGTACACACAAATACATATTTTACATGGAGGGAGTTACCAGTGAATGTGTTATTTTCTTCTTTTTAAATGGAATACAGACATGCTACTCTAGTTAGTGTTGATGCTATCTGCATGCATGTGTCTGGGCAGAGACACCCATATTTTTCAAGTAATTCATTGTGTACTGATTTGATGTGTGGCCAGTAGATTTTCATCATGTAATGGAGATGTCAAGATTATTCAGAACCTATAACAGGTTCGGCCTGAGTACCACATATCCAACTTGAGCTGTTTCAAATTGGTGCATCTGATGTATGTGGTGATATATGAACAAGTGCTAAGACTTTAAAGAGTGTGTTCTAACAAAACAGAACAAAAACATAAATCTTTAGTATTCACTTACAAGCATCACTTGGAAATGGTTCACTTCATACTTCTTGAAAGACTATAGCAGGTTTAGGGAAAAGCGTTTCTGATCAAGTTCACAATAATGAAAAGAGAAGGGATGTTGGTTGGATTTTATGAATGAATGGCTTTAATTTTTCTGCTTAAAAATTTTCTTATTTAAAGACTTCAATGCAACACTTAGAGCATTTTCTATGTTGTCAATTTTTTTTGTGAACTACAATGTATCCATCTCTATTTTGCATTACTTGTGAATACTGAACTACAATAAAAATATTCTTTATTGTGTTTGGGTCTCAGTGTTTGGGAGGGGCATAGAAGGGGGTTATTGTGGTGAAAGAGGGAGAGAATTTGGTGGTGGCAGTACATGAAATAATTGTAAAGAGCTTTGTTTAGGATTCTAATACTTTTATTTTAGAAATACTTCAGTATAGACCAGAATTCTTATGGGAGCTTTACCAAAATTTTAAACCATTAAAGTACTTTCTGTAAAAGTACTTTTCTATATAAAGCCAATTCTGGATTTTCTAAATGATATTATTATAATACATATAATAATATGTATTATATATTATTCTGCTTTACTACTTTGCTAGTCATTAATATCAACAATCCTTAATTAAGTTGAAATCAACTTAAATGGCAAAGCAAAACACATTACATCAGATGCTTCTTACACTTTAAACAAAGTTTAGCCAAAGCTTTATTCAACATTGTAGGAAAAAAAAAAAACTATTGAAACACATGTGATCGTGTGCCTTGATGGGCCACTGTGATGAGGGAAGAAGAGTATTATGGATAGAAGCATCAGCGCTGGAGCAGTTAAACTTGGACTCGAATCTCAGCTCTGCGACAAGGAAACAAGTTAGGAAAATTCTGCATCTTTTAAATCCACCTCACTGGGCAGATACAGTGGCAGACACAGTGAGATAATGTAGGTACAGCGCCCTGCCAGCATATGTCTAGAACATATGTGGTCTAAGTGAGCACTTTACAATTTGGAACCTTTAAATGGTTAGTGAGTCAAAAAACAGCTTTTCTGTCGAATGGCATTAGATATCACCCTTTACTGTACGGCAGAGGGAAAAAAAAGGCATCTGGGAAAAAAGCATACAACTTTGAAAACCATTTATTTTGTATGTGAAATGGTTATTAAGAAACCTGTATACAGTTAGGATTCCAATGAAAAGAAATGTTTTCGCAAACACTGCCAGGGCTCAGTTGTATGTCATATAGCGGGGAGTAGCACTGAACTTGGCGTAGGACTTAATGACCTTATTTACAGCTTCCAAGAAATCCTTCTCAGTAGCAATTTTTCGCCGTGCTCGGATGGCAAACATACCAGCTTCTGTGCAGACGCTTCTGATCTCAGCACCTTTGAAACCAAAAGAAAATAACAGGCTTAAAGAAAGCAGCCCAGACAGACAGACCGAAAAACAGAAGCAAGACCTTTCCACCTACCAGTGCTATTTGGACACAGTCGTGCTAACAATTCAAATCTGATATCTCTTTCAACACTCATTGAACGGGCATGAATCTTAAAAATGTGAGTCCGACCCTGAAAACAGGGAAATTGACAATGTTAAAATGGAAAATAGCACAGGAAGGAAAAAATTTAAAGAATCCCTTTTCTATGGTGAAATGATGTTCCCACCTCTAGATCAGGTAAGCTAAACTCAATCTTTCTGTCCAGTCTCCCCGGCCTCATGAGTGCTGGGTCCAGAGTGTCAGGTCTGTTTGTAGCCATCAGCACTTTAATGTTGCCTCGAGGATCAAACCCATCCAGCTGATTGATCAGTTCCAACATGGTCCTCTGCACTTCATTGTCACCCCCAGCACCATCGTCAAAACGAGCCCCTGAGAAGACAGGAGGAAAGACATGATCTTCACATTCACTCAGAGAAGCACTCTCTGGGGAATATCATGCCCTCCAGCCCAAAGGAACCTTTCAGTTGTAAGTAAATTCTGTAAGAACAGCCTACATTACACAAAACCAATTAGAATTCAAAAGCAGAGACATTACTTTGCCGACTAAGGTCCGTCTAGTCAAGGCTATAGTTTTCCCAGTAGTCATGTACGGATGTGAGAGTTGGACTATGAAGAAGGCTGAGCGCCGAAGAATTGATGCGTTTGAACTGTGGTGTTGGAGAAGACTCTTGAGGGTCCCTTGGACTGCAAGGACATCCAACCAGTCCATTCTGAAGGAGATCAGCCCTGGGTGTTCTTTGGAAGGAATGATGCTAAAGCTGTAGCTCCAGTACTTTGGACACCTCATGCGAAAAGCTGACTCATTGGAAAAGACTTTGATGCTGGGAGGGATTGGGGGCAGGAGGAAAAGGGGACGACAGAGGATGAGATGGCTGGATGGCACCACTGACTCGATGGACGTGAATCTGAGTGAACTCCAGGAGATGGTGATGGACAGGCAGGCCTGGCGTGCTGCGATTCATGGGGTCACAAAGAGTCGGACTTGACTGAGCGACTAAACTAAACTAAACTATCATAGGTTTATTTAACATAGGTTCCTTTAAGTATTTTTTTTAAATCTTCTTTAAGCAATTTTGTTTTTTAAGTCACTCAAGAACACCTCTTTTATTTGACACAACGTACACCTGGACTAGGTAACAAAAATACATGCAAACTTTAGCACTATAATGGTATTTGATTATATGTAAGAAAATGCCATGCTTTTTTAAAACTGTCAAAAATATGGCTAAATCCATAATACAGTAGAACTGTAACAGCTTACTATCACACCAATTCGGATACATTAGAATAGCAGTGTCAATACTCGCCTTCATTTCAATCAGTATAGCACAAAAAACGACCTCCAAATATATATATATTCATTTTTAAATTGTACAAATACAGTGTTGCATTAATGTATTATGTACAGTATCAAACACCAAAATGAAAAATTGTTAAATGAGATTAAACATGAACCAAAATCCAAGTATTTTCTTCTAGTACCCTAATACAGTTTTATACAAAACTGTACCCTAATATGGACTTCCCTGATGGCTCAGAGGGTAAAGCGTCTGTCTGCAATGCAGGAGACCCGGGTTTGATCCCTGGGTTGGGAAGATCCCCTGGAGAAGGAAACGGCAACCCACTCCAGTACCATTGCCTGGAAAATCCCATGGACGGAGGAGCCTGGTAGGCTATAGTCCATGGAGTCACAAAGAGTCGGACACAACTGAGCGACTTCACTTTCACCTTAATACAGTTTTATTAAAATCCACTTTGGAAACCACGGATTCAGAGCATCCTCACATCATAACGCTTATTCCAAAGGTATTACAAAAATGACATCTGGGTCACCACACCACATCTATAGACTGGTCAAATTATAGCCCTTGAACATTTAGAGAATAATGTCCAAAGCCCACAACACCCATCGAGTCTAAAAGCAAGGCTAACAACCACAGTCCCCAACCACTGTTACAGTGTCCACTATATTTTTTTTGTCACTGAATTCATTAAATCACAACTGTCTAGTGATATAACGCTTCTGCAGCTAACAGGGACTATTACTTGTATAGATTGTAACAACATCCAAGGAACAATAAAACAGTATGGAATTTTCAGAGTCTACCACATTTCTTACTTATTTCAAGCTTCTCAAAAACCCATGAAATAAATTATTCTTTTTATAAGAGAAGCAAACTGGAGCTCAGAGTTAGTTAAGACAACTTGTTTAGATCGCACAGCTAATATTGTATTTCATCAAATCTATAAAGCCAGTAATATGATTTTATGTACATTTTATGAACTACTACCAATTAAATTATGCCTCAACTGCTTTCTGATCCAATTAAGTGAAGCTGTATCTCAATTAAGGAGTTGCCAAAGTGTGAAAATATGAGTTCTGTGAATGAAATTGGGAAAGTTCAAAGGTAAAGACTTTGAGAAATACCGATGCTATTTAATGCTTTCCCCTTTATGGTGTAGTCCTACTATTAGATCTGTAGCTCTCATGTGCCAAAGCTCATAAGAGTTGGAATTAAAACTTCATACAAGATTAACATATCAGGGACCTCCACACATACTAGTATAGAATCCTCATGAAACTCAGTCATAAAGTTCTCTAAGATACCATTCATACCTCCAATAGCATCAATTTCATCAAAAAAGATAAGGCAGGCTTTCTTTGTTCTGGCCATTTCAAAGAGCTCTCGAACCATTCGAGCCCCCTAATGAAAAAAATAATTTGTTAATGCAGACCTGGTTTAAAATCTTCTTAGGAAGTTATGCTTCAACCTTTTCAGTATTTCCTATAAGCATCCTCAACTGTCATTACCTACAATTTTCTCACAAAGATTAAAGTGTGTTACCTATTCCATCAAATTAATCTCACTAGGTTTAAAGCACTATTAAGTAATTTCATGATTCTGTACTCATTAAATAGTCAATAACTTTAAGACTTGAGATCAAATTAATACAATTGAATAAAGGTACCATTTCAATCAATAAAAACTTGAAGAAATGAAAGAATCTGATCACTTGGCATTTCTGACCACTGAATTTGATGTGTAGGTTTTGATCAAAGAATAAAAGTATATCTCCACATATGAAGATCCTTTTCTAATTCTCATTGTAAGTATACTAATCATTAACATTTCAATGTAATATATTCAGCCCTAAACTTACTCCCTAATAAAAAAACATGTCTGTTTGCATGTGTACATACACCGTCCCCCACATACATATATAGACAATCTCCAGTCTCTTTTTCAAAAGAACATAAAACATGGCCCCTGAAGTGAACACTTTCTAATACATTCTCTGGGCATTACTGGGGTATTTATCTTATAAACCAAATCTGTAGAAAATGGTACCCTTCAGTAGGGAGCATACTGATTAAAAATGTTAAGCAGTTGTTTATTTCCAAATAACTACAAGGAAAGACTAGTGGCTTCTAGACTTCTAACTACTAATTACAATCCATCAATCAAAACATTTCAGGTCTCAAGCTTTCAATGCAGAATCACCATTTTAATTTCATCTATGCTTTATAAATCTTTCATAGAGCTACATATTCCTTGATTATAATCAATTTACTTTACCTCACCAACATACTTCTGTACAAGTTCAGATCCAATAACTCGAATGAAGCAAGCATCAGTCCTATTAGCAACTGCCCGAGCACAGAGTGTCTTGCCGGTACCCGGTGGACCAAAGAGCAGCACACCCTTGGGAGGCTCAATGCCAAGGTTAACAAACCTCTCTGGCTGTGATGGAGACATAATTTTCACACTTACCACCTCTCTATAATAAAAACAGGACTATCTCTACATCAGTATTTTTAAACCAAAATTATTAAGTCCACAATTTATGTATTTGATCTAAATAAGAATTTTACTTATTCTATGACATAAGATCCAGACTCATTAATACCCAAGGCTGAATGGCTTTTAAAGATATCCTACTATCCAGGGTTAACAAAAACATTTTTTTCCCCTAATTAAAAAAAAAAAGTTTAACAAAAGTATTATCTCATATTTAATATCTTGGTTTTTTGCATTATCCTCTAAGCTTAACTTGATTCAATTTAAGCCCATTTCTTCTTGATATCATTAAAACACACTACTTCTTTTATAATAACCTACCTATAACATATGTAACATATTTATAAAGGTTATATCTCAACCTCCTTTGTCACTCTAAATAGATTTTTCTTTTTTGAATTGGGTTGGCTGCTCAATCCTTTTGCCTTCTCTTCTGGAACTTACCAGTTCTCCACACCTTTACCCTCTACCCCATCAAAATTCTTTATTTAGGAAAATAAAAATATCTAAAATGAATATATAAGCAGAACTTTAGTGCACAGTAGGCAAAAGGCTGTCATATCTTTGTACAAAGAAATTTAAAAAGCAACAGTCTCAGCTACTTACATGAAGCAGTGGGGTCTCAACTACTTCTCGAAGTTTCTCAATCTGTTCCTTACAGCCACCCACATCACTGTATGTAACATCAGGTTTTTCCTCCACCTATGAGAAGGATGAAAATGTACAACATAGAGCCACACACTTTTGAATACTAACTGTTCTATCCAGTAGAGTAGACCCAATACCCTAAAGAAAAATCAAGACTTACACCAAGTAAGAATTTTAATAAACATTGAATACACTGCCAATGTCCTAGACTCACAAGCTATACCACCTGTTATAACACTAAGTGAGAGACAAACTAGTAAAAAACTGATAAAGACTTTCTCACCTGAAAAAATTATTTTTAAAATGTTGGCAACTCTTCAGTGTATGTGTACACATTGATATTTTTATCAGTTAAAACTTTCAGCACTTGTTGATACGAATGCAACTGTAGTCAGATTCACACCACCCCTTCTCCCTCCTGCAGTTTCTCACCTGCATCATGGTGACTGTTGGGTCGATCTTAGGAGGCAATGGGATGTGAATCTGGTACTTATTTCTGTCCACACTAAAGAGGTTAGAAAAAGACAGAACTCTTTAACTCAGTAACTCGTAACTCATAACTCAATAACACATGCAAAAAAATAGACTGAATTATCATGTGTTCTATATACATTAATTACATTAACTCACTTAGTCCTTATAACCATCCTAGGGCAGATGCTTCCTCCACCTACACCATGTTACCTTAAATAGACCAGCAAGCTCAACTCTAAAATTCTGTACTTACTTTAACCCTGATATTTGAGGCCACGAAAGGCTAAGTAGGGGTGGGAGGTCAGGAAGCAGATGCAGAAGAAAGGGTGTTCAAGCACAGCCCTCTACTAGAGCACCCCAGTATTCCATAACACCCAGTTCATTCACTCAAAACAAAGTCAAGGACATGAATGTCACGGGCATTTTTAATGAAAGACAAGTATTCACTGTAGATAGAAATCTTACCCAACTCTCATCCCTTCTTCAATGTCGGTAGGTGCTACCTGATCACTGAGGTCCACCACAAACTTGGCAAACTGCTTCACATTGATGATGTACTTCGGGTCCTCTGAGTCAGCATTGATTATCTTTGTGCATCTAACACGGCAAAAGGCTCGATTAGAGTAAGGAACCTGAACCACTAATAATGAACTCAAGTAACTGGATTCTCTCCTGGGCAAGCAGTACACTACCGAGCAGGTGTAAACTGCAGAAACTGGGCCACTGTGAAGGATCCTTCGCTACAGAATATGCTCAGTCCCAAGGGTCTGCTCAGCTTTAGTCAAGCCACTAAAATTTCAGAAGATATATTCCCCTGGAAAATTAAACCCAAATAGTTCATCATTAGGAAGTTCCCTTTCTTGATTTTTATAACTATATCCCTTTATTAGTGATACTCCTCTGTATCTTCAGGTATCCTCCTTTTTATTTTTCTTATTAAAAGATAGTCATCTCGTCTTGTATCATGTAATAAGTGTGTTTTCATTTTCCCCTGAGTTTATATTTCAAACCCATTCTTACTGTTGCTGCTATTTTTAACTTAAATATATTTCTTCCTATGGGTTATGGTGAAGGTGAATTTGCTATCCCACATACATCACAGGTGGAGAAGGAAATGGCAACCCACTCCAGTGTTCTTGCCTGGAGAATCCCAGGGATGGAGGAGCCTAGTGGGCTGCCGTCTGTGGGGTCACACAGAGTCAGACAAGACTGAAGTGACTTAGCAGCAGCAGCAGCAGCAGCAGACATCACAGGAGAAAGTAATCTATTCCCTATTTGCTATACTATCTGCTTACAGAAGAAACACAAAAACAAACAGAACTCATATGATGAAAAGCATATAAGCTATTACAACAAATACAGAGAAATACAAAATAGGCTCTGGAATGTGCATTTAGGCAGAGCTAAGAGTAAGGTATGAAATTAAAAGACGCTTACTCCTTAGAAGAAAAGCTATGACCAACCTAGATAGTATATTGAAAAGCAGAGACATTACTTTGCCAACAAAGGTCCATCTAGTCAAGGCTATGGTTCTTCCAGTGGTCATGTATGGATGTGAGAGTTGGACTGTGAAGAAAGCTGAGCGCCAAAGAATTGATGCTTTTGAACTGTGGTGCTGGAGAAGACTCTTGAGAGTCCCTTGGACTTCAAGGAGATCCAGCCAGTCCATTCTAAAGGAGATCAGCCCTGGGATTTCTTTGGAAGGACTGATGCTAAAGCTGAAACTCCAGTACTTTGGCCACCTCATGCGAAGAGTTGACTCATTGGAAAAGACTCTGATGCTGGGAGGGACTGGGGGCACCAGGAAGAGGGGACGACAGAGGATGAGATGGCTGGATGGCATCACCAACTTGATGGACATGTTTGAGTGAACTCTGGGAGATGGTGATGGACAGGGAAGCCTGGCATGCTGCGATTCATGGGGTCGCAAAGAGTCGGACATGACTGAGTGACTGAACTGAACTGAACTGAAGAGTAAGGTAAAGAATGCTTTGTCCTTGTAGCATAAATTGTGGACAGGACTCCATTTTCTGTTATTAGCCAAAGTCTACCAGGGAAGTATAATTTTATATAAAGTATCCATTACTACTTTATCTGACAGACCCTGCCAACAGATACAGATTTTTTTAATCCTCAGCTGAGAAAGTATATATACAGGGACCTCAACTTGCAGAACATTGAAGTAAGGAGTTTTGAAAACCTGCTCATCCTTAAAAGCAAAGAGAACACTGGCAAAAACAGTCCAAATCAACATTCTCAGAATTCTGGAAATTAACTACAGGTTTGGAAAAAAAAAAGGCTAAATCCCAGTAAGAACAGTGAGTGTTTTGTATTTAAACTCACTTTAATCCCATAGCCCTCTCCCCACCTCTGCGGAAGACTTGAAAGCCAACAGCCTCCCAGCCATGGTAAAGGTAGAAACAAGCAGCCTCCCTGAGGGAAGGCAGGGATGAAGAAATGGAGCTCCTCCAAAAGCCCAGCCTCAGAGAACTCCTGACCTGTCCGACAACTGGCTAAAAAGCCCCATTCTCAGGATCTGTTTCTATCTGACCTGACTCAGAGTTCTCTGTCTACAGATGCCCTCCCCACAGGGCATTTATTGGAAACAATCAGTGGCAGTTATTTAACATCAACTGGCTGAAGCAGCATTTACTAGCTGGAGATAACAAGAGGCTGACCAAAAAACTTCAAAACAACAGGAACAAACCCTGGGGAAAGGAGAAATCTGGGTTCCAAAACTGACATCCAGTTTCCATCAGTTATGAGACACAAAGAGAAGTAAGATACGGCCCATACACAGGGGAAAGGCAGTTCAAGGGAAGACACTGGTCTTACTAAACAGAATCTTTAATCCGTGTCATAAATGTTTTTTTTTGAAAACCAAAAGAAACCATGTCTAAAGAATTAGTGGGAAGTGTGAGAACAAGGTCTCACCAAATAGACAATACCAATGGAGAGAGAAATTGGACTGGAATATTATTTGGCTATGAAGAATGATATTCTGATTCAAGCTACAACATGAATGAAGCTTAAAACATTATGTGACACTAAAGTCAGAAACAAAGGGTGATACACTACATGATTTCGTTTACATGAAATGTCCAGGATAGGCAAATCCATACGGATAGAGTAGATTAGCAGCTGCCATGTCCAAAGAGAAAGGGGAATAGGTACAGTTAATGTGTTTTGGGTTTCACTTGGAGGTGATGAAAATATTCGGCAGAGAGTAAAACAGAAGCTATCAAGAAATGCTGGGGCAAGGGGCAGGAGGGTGGTAGTGGTGGTACTAACTTGACTGAAAATGAGGCCGGTGTGGAGGAGAGGGGAAGCGTGATTAAACCTAAGTGCACCTGCTGCTGACATTCCCTAGACCCCTACCTCCATTGTTCTTCCAAAATACTGGAGACTGGAAACAACAGGAGACAGAGGACAACTGCTCTAGGGAAAATGACCGTCCAAGTGAAAAGATCTAAAGATACTGACATTGCAGGCTCGCCAGCTAAACAGTCAACCATACAAGCTACAGTGATGTTTAGGGCAGACATGCTTCACTGCCGAATCTAGAGCATCTATCAGCTTTTTTGCCTCCCACTAAAACAGAAGCCAAAGATTGTCAGACATCTAGCATAAAAGACACACACCACGCCAACCAGCACAGCCACTATGGAGAACAGTGTGGAGATTCCTTACAAAACTGTAAATAGAACTGCCACACGACCCAGCAATCCCACTGCTGGGCACACACACCGAGAAAACCAGAACTGAAAGAGACACGTATACCCTAGTGTTCACTGAAGCACTGTTTACAATAGCCAGGACATGGAAGCAACCTAGATGTCCATCAGCAGACGAATGGATAAGAAAGCTGTGGTACATATACACAATGGAATATTACTCAGCTATAAAAAGGAACACGTTTGAGTCAGTTCTAATGAGGTGGATGAAACTGGAGCCTATTATACAGAGTGAAGTAAGTCAGAAAGAAATACACCAATACTGTATATTAATTCTGTATCATATGTGTATATCAATACACATATGTATGGAATTTAGAAAGATGGTAATGACAACCCTACATGCAAGACAGCAAGAGACACATGTAAAAAACAGACTTTTGGACTCTGTAGGAGAAGGCGGGGGTGAGATGACTTGAGAGAATAGCATTGAAACATGTATATTACCATATGTGAAACAGATGACCAGTCCAAGTTTGATGCATGAAACGGGGCAAAGCCGATGCACTGGGACAACTCAGAGGGATGGGATGCAGAGGGAGGTGGGGGAGCGCGGTTCAGGATGGGGGATGCATGCACACCTGTGGCTGATTCATGTGAATGTATGGCAAAAACCACCACAGTATTGTAAAGTAATTCACCTCCAATTAAAAAAAAAAAAACACCAACCAAGAAAAGAGGGAAAAACCATCTTAGAGGAAACAGAAACCTTCCAATTTAGCCTTAGCTTCCTTACAGACAACATATTATGACCATGATATGAGAACAGGACATTCAAAAAGCAACAAAACATATATACTGAAAGAAAGAAAAGCTCCAGAAATTAAAAACTGAAGTGAGAGGGGGAACAAAATCAATACATGGACTCAAAGTTCAGAAAAGATCATGAAAAAGTAGAGCAAAAAGACACAGAAAAGCAGGAAAGAAAGATTAGCATATCCAGTCAGTAACAGAAGTCCAGAACAGAGGACCAAGAAAATGGAAAGAAATCATTCACAAATAGTTTCAAGAAAAGCTACACACTGAAGAACATGGGAGCCCAGCAGCACAGATAAAAAAACGTTAAAGAAGTAATAAGAAGTAGGTATACTAGTCATCAGCACAATACAAATTAAAGAGAGCTGGGTTTTTTGCCTAAATGGCAAAAGTGCAGAAATCAATAATCACGTATCTTAACACTGATCAGGCAAATATACATTTCCCTCAAAACCTTTTGGTTAAGAGTTTAAACTGGCCGAACCATTTTTTTCTCCACACATTTCTAAACGGTAAATACCTCTGTCCCCATTCCACTTCTAGTAAGCTATGCTACAGGTATGTATGCACACCCACAGAAAAATATTTAACATGAGTGTTCAAAGGAGCACTGATGCCTGAACATCATCACTTATGAACAGTGAGGAGAGAAAGGGAAGTTTTTGCATTTTGCTCTGTATTTTCCTATATCATTTAAATCTTTTATATGATTATATCTTTGCCTATTTCTTGAATTATTACTAAAAGCATAAAATTTTAACCCCAGATACTTTTGGAGAAAGCTTTATTTACTTGGAATACGGAATAAAAATTCTTTATGAACTATTGCCTTATACTCAAAAGTACAGATAAAAAATAAATTTCCAGAGACCACTATACATACCTCGCAACCTGCAAAGGCTGTTCGCTCTGGAGTGTTTGCTTATCCGCAGCCAAATCCCAGAGTGCTGGTGGGGCCAGGCCAGTGTCAGACTCTTTAATACCTACATAAAGAAATATCACAAAACTCACTGAAATGTACTGCAAGCTTTCTCAACCTCAGCAATACTAACATTTCGGACTGAGTAACTGGTTGCTGGCGTGGTCCTGTGCATTCCAGAATGGCTGGGAGCATCCCTGGCCTCTAGCCACTACATCACTAGCACCAGTTCCCCCTCAAGATAGGAGAATCAAGAGAGTCCAGATATTGCCGAATGTCCTAGGGGGATCACCCCAAGTGAAACTACTGCCCCAGAGTACACATAGGCCAAAAATGTAATGTCGTGTTTGACATTTTTTTGTGCAGGTCAAATACTATAAAAGTTCGCCACTCAAGCTCTCAAGAAAAAGTTTCCAACTACTAGGCCACAGTCTACTTACTTCAAGCAATAAATACCATGTAAGATTATATTTTTATTCAAGAAATTCTGACTTGTTAATTAGAGTCTATTGAACTTGGCCTTGACCAACAGAAACATCACTTGCTTAAAGGATAATGTTTCTTAATCGCCAAGCATTAAACTTGCTTGTAGAAATAGTGAAAGAGATTATTAAATGAGATCCAATCTCTTAACAGATAAGGAGAATTTTTTTTTATATTTCATTTTTTAGTTTATTCTCTGTGAAAATAAAGTTATATATACTGCTTTACACACTTGGGCAGAAATAATACATAATTTAAATCTGGAAGACTGGATTTTATAATACTCCTTGTTAGCAATTAAGAGTAGAATAGGGATGACTAACAGTAGACATAAAAAACTTCAAAAAATGAAAGAAAAAAGGAAACAATAATAAAAACTTAGAGTGTATTAGTTATTAGTGTATATCCATTATATTCACTAATGGATTTTTGTGGTTAGTATGGAACTTTGGCCCTGATTCTATGGAAGAATTCTCTTCTATTTTGGCTTTTAAAGTGAAAACAAACTATAAGAGGAATAGCACATTTATTTGTAGCAAATAAAATAGTTTTTGGTAAAGGATGACTTTTTTAAAATGTATGATTAAAGAGTAACATTTGTATTTCTGCTCCTTTGATATAATTAAACCATTACACATAAAGAAAGGAAACAGGAATAAAATATATTTATACCGGTGAGCTCATTAATTTTCTTGAGAAGTTGTTGAATGTCATCTTCAACCTGTTTGATCTGCCTAGAGTAAGTGCTCTGACCCTAGGAGATAAAGGATATCAACAATTTATTAAACTATATTAACAAAAACTTTTCAGTTACACTTGTAATAGCTATTATTGTCCTAAAGCTTGTAAAATGAAAGTAGAGTTTCTCATTTTCAAAACAATTCCTGAACCAACCTATACTCCCCAAGCAGGCAACACACCATCATGCAAGATAACGAATCAACATGATGCCTGAAATTATCTAAAATTGAGGCCCACTTCTATGCATTAAAACTTACCATTTCAGCTAATTCATTTTCACACATTTTCAATATAGTAAATTTCTGTGTAAGTTATTTCAATATCTTTCCATATTGTATCACACTTTAATTACAAATAGTATAAAAATAATATATAAGCTTCTGATTTAGTCTAGATAGAAACTGTAGATATATAATTTTTTTCAGTGAAGATTAAACTGCTGAAAGTCTCTTCTAACTATTCTGGAAAGATAATACCAACAAGAGTCCTTACTTCAACACAAAACATCTGTATTATGTAGATACTGAAAGGACTTACGTAAGTTTTCAGCAAGGCAATATCCCCTTCATCCAGCGCTAAAAGAAGAGAGATAATACATGAAATTCAAACAAAAGAAACTTGAGCTCATAATTCTTTTCTGTTCAAATCAAACTATGCCAACTGAGAAGAACTGTGCAAAGTTGTAGTGATATAAATATAACCATCAATTAGTTCCTGGACTGAAGGAACTTTTATCTAACTGGGCGAAGGCAGATTCTTAACATTATATAAAATAGCTTCAGAGTGATATGACATAACAAGAACCGAGAGCTCAAAGACTTTAAGAATCAAAATGACTTGAGCACTAGTCCCAGCAGGGTCATGCATTTGCTAAGTTACCTTGGAAAAACCACTAATTTCTCTGAGCATCAGTTTTCTCACCTAAAAGAATGTTAGTCTCAGTGTTTCTTTAAGATAAAGACATGGATTTAGAAACACAAAAAATTCCACACACGTTAGTTATAACTGTATCCAAGGGACAAACCTGTTAATATGTTTCTAGAATTATAACTTATCCAGAGAAATACATAGATGAAATGTTAAATCAACGACTAAGTTTTCCACCGGGTGACTGAGCACCTCTTTCAAGGAAAAAGAGTGACATGAAAGTGGAGAGGAACTGCTTCTTTGAGGGGTGGGTGACTAAAGAAGAAAGGGTGCTACGAGAGGCTGAACTTGTTCAGAAAGGAAAGAGTTAAGAGAAAAAAAAACACAAGAAAAAACCCACTGTAAGAACATTTAAAAATAACCTATAAGAAACAAAACAGCATAAACATGAGAGTACAAAAGCAAAGGAATCATGAACGAAAGTGTCGCAGATAAAGGGTCAAGTGGTATGGTCTCTAAGGAGAGTAATCCAGCACTGTCTATAAAAATGTCAAAAAAGAAAAAAATTCAACTGCATTTCTAAAATTTACCCTATAGCTTGTGTCCATGCATGCGGTAAGAGTCTCATGAACAAGGTTATTCATTGCTCTATAATGGCCAACAGATTAGAAGAAAACGAAATGTCCATCAATGATGATTAATTCATACGTGACTGAAAGTCCAATAATTCGGATTCTATACAATTCACACTGACTCTATATAATGATATAAACTAATTCCTAAAACATACTAAGATTTAAAAAAAAAAAAGATGTACAGAAATTTACATTTGTGCTTTTTCTTTTTTAAAATAGAAAAGGAATATACAAGCAAACTTGCTTGTATGTACATAGAAAATGTACAGAAAGATGAGGCAAAATGGCAAAATCAGCTTCCTCTGTGGAGAGATGGCTGCGGTCAAGGATGACGCTTTTCAATTTATCTTTTTCTCTTTGGGGTTTTGAATCATGTGAGTGCATTACCTAGTCAAAGAAATTTTTTTTTTTTTTACAGTATGTCTCACGATCCTGGCTATGCAGTGATAGCAGCAAGTTGTCACTTGAGGGAGCGGAAGAACGGAAAAGAGTGTCCAGGTAAGCAACCACCACCAGGCGGGGAACTTTTCAACGCCTGCAAGACCAAGTGGAGTGCGAGATTTCTTCAAGACCTGAGAGCTGCATGTGAATAAGAATTTCGATCAGCGAAACATGAACACAGGCCGTGGGACTGAAAGCCGGTTAACCCGGCTGCCGCACCGACAGAACGACAACCTGGAATCCACTCCCCTCCCCCCACGCCGTGCCAAGACTGGTCCTGACGCGGCCTGGAGCCCCTGCCTGTGTCAACTGACCTCGGATGGGCTTGTCGTCCTTCTCATCTTCTTTAGTTTTCCTCTGATCAGCACCGAGGTAATCAGGCATTTTAAGGGATCCAAATAACCTCAGCTCCTCGGTGATTACACAGCACCTTCCTCGCTTCCGGTGGTGCCCCCACCTTTCCCTTCCTCGCCGGAAGTAAAGCCGGCTCCGCGGCCTTTTCACTGCGGCGCCAGGCAGAAGAGCGCCCCGGAGGTCACACGCTGGCGTTGCACCCGGCAAAGCGGGAAAGGGGGAATATATCCCAGTTTGAGGGCGAACGTCGCTCTCCTTCAGCCTCTCACTGTGGCGAGGTCCCTCAGTAATAGATTTCAAGGCCAACACAGACTCAGGTTGCTGAGTTTAAATCCTGCTTTAGTCATTTACGCTATACTTTGGGCTAACTTCTTTAATCTCTGTGCTTTAATTTTCCTCTTGACCTCAGAGTATTGTGGAGGTATTAAACAACGACGTTTGTAAAGTACCTGGCTTATTAGATTCGCAGTGGGTAGTGGCTTGTTTTATAGAGTGAAGGTAAATAGGAGTTGTTCATTAATTTGATGTTAACAACGGATGGGGAGGTAAATTGCTTCCATTTTTGAGCTCGCTGCTAAGGAGTGGTACTGTCTTCAGATACAGGGAAGTCAGGGAAAACAGGTTTTGAAAGAAACGAATTCAGGAGATGAGGAACAGAAGAGAGCAATTGGGAGACAATTGTAGAATTTGGAGGAAAAAAAAAAAGCCTGACCCTTCTGTACACAGCAGTGAAAAGGCAACCTACAAAATGGGAGAAGATACTTGTAAGTCATGTATCTAATAAGGGGTTAATATACAGAATATATAAAGGACTAAAACTTGGTCCAAAGGTTAGAACTGGAGGTCCAGAAGTTGGGATGCAGAGCTTTTTCACTGTGGGAGCCCAGGTTCAATCCCTGGTGGGAGAACTAAGATCCTGTAAGCTATGTGGTGTCTTCCAAAGAGAATAGAAAAATCTAAAACTCAGGACAAAACCTGATTCTTTGAATAGACAATGTACTTGAATGGATATCTCTCCAAAAAAACTCTACAAATAGTCAACAAGCACAGGAAAAGATGTTCAGCATCATTAGGCCCTGAGGAAATGCAAATCAAAACTGTGAAACATCCCTTCATACCTGTTAGAATGGTTATTATCTTGAAAAAGGGTGGGGGGGAGTGTTGGTGAGGATGTGGAGAAAATGGAAATATTAAAATGGTGTAACTACAATTGAAAACGGTATGGCAGTACCTCAGAAAGGTAAAAATGGAATGGTCAAATGACCCAGCAATTCCAGTTCTGGGTGTATACACACAAGAACACACACAAGCAGGGTCTCAGAGAGAGAGAGTTGTACTCCATATTCGTAGCAACGTTATTCATGATACCTGAAAGGTGGAAGCAACCCAGTCAACAAATGAATGCATAAATAAGATGTACATACAATGGAATATTATTCAGCCTTAAAAAGAAAAAATCTGACACATAACCACTTGTGAGGAAATAGTGTATGATTCCACTTATAGGAGTTACCTATAGGGGTCAAATTCAGAGATGGAAAGTTAAATGATGGTTGATGGAGACATAGGGGTGGTGGAAATGGGGAGTTGCTATTTAACACCATGAGTTTCAGTTTTGCAAGATGAAAAGAGTACTGGAGATTGGGTGCACAACAGAGTGAATGTACCTAACACTACTGAACTGCACACTTTAAAATGGTTAAGATGAGAATTTTATGTGATTTCACTACAATTTAAAGGTTATGATGAGAATGGATGGAAGAAGTGTGAGAAAAAATTATCAATATTAAGAAAATGGAGTCATGTTATCTTGAACCTTGGAGACTGTTTTAACAGTGGTTACATTAATAAAGAGCCTCTTGATGAAAGTGAAAGAGTAGAGTGAAAAAGTTGGCTTAAAGCTCAACATTCAAAAAACTAAGATACGGCATCTGGTCCCATCACTTCATGGGAAATAGATGGGGAAACAGTGTCAGACTTTATTTTAGGGGGCTCCAAAATCACTGCAGATGGTGGCTGCAGCCATGAAATTAAAAGACACTTGCTCCTTGGAAGAAAAATTATGACCAACCTGGGACAGCATATTCAAAAGCAGAGACATTACTTTGCCAACAAAGGTCTGTCTAGTCAAGGCTATGGTTTTTCCAGTGCTCATGTATGGATGTGAGAGTTGGAATATAAAGAAAGCTGAGCGCTGAAGAATTGATGCTTTTGAACTGTTATGTTGGAGATGATTCTTAAGAGTCCCTTGGAGTGTAAGGAAATCCAATCAGTCCATCCTAAAAGAAATCAATCCTGAATATTCATTGGAAGGACTGATGCTGAAGCTGAAACTCCAATACTTTGGCCACCTGATGCGAAGAACTGACTCATTTGAAAAGACCCTGATGCTGGGAAAGATTGAAGAAGGGAGGAGAAGGAGACGATAGAGGATGAGATGGTTGGATGGCATCACCAACTCAAGGGACATGAGTTTGAGTAAGCTCCAAGAGTTGGTGATGGACAGGAAGGCCTGTGCAGTCCATGGGGTTGCAAAGTGTCAGACACAACTGAGCAACTGAACTGAACTGAACTGAAAATTAATAAAGAAAGGGGTCAATAAGAGTTTTAGTGGGAAATTGATTAGCTTAGTTTTGAAATACCAGTTTTGTCATGTGACATACACAGGTAAAAGTCAATGTATTTTAACAATGAAAATTAATTCCTAGATTATAATTTGCTTATTTCTGGTTCTCTTTGCAGGAAGAGTGGGTACATCAAGTCTTTTCTTTTGCACAACCTAATCCAGATAGTCTGGCAGGGCTAATGGGAGTGGGAGTTGTGGGGTAGGAGGGTCTGTGAATTTTCACCCATTTTCCTTTTGCTAATTCTTGCTTTTTCCTTCAGTCCTAGAAGGAATCATACAGCTGAAGTATAAATGTCTTTATGAACAATTTAGTCCCAGAGTCCTGTAATTGGGAATATCCTGAAAGAAAACTTAATGCTCCTAGAGCAGTGTAAAATGATTGTCGGCCTTGGATTAGGATCTAACACTGAGAGGGGTTTCTTCTGCAAATGATAGGAGTGTTAAATGAGATACCACGAGTAAACTAGTAACAGCACAACAAACGTTAGCTTCTATTATTTCTGGAGAAGGAAAAGTCTACCCACTCCAGTATTCTGGCCTGGAGAATTCCATGGACTGTATAGTTGATGCGGTTGCAAAGAGTCAGACATGACTAAACAACTTTCACTTTCTATTATTATTTAGGTAAACATAATTGCATTAGAGTTGTATGTACAGAATTCTGTGTAAACGTATAGGCTGTAACAGTTATTCTCAATACTAATTTGTACACATCTTTTCACTTTTTATACAAGTAGAGCTACTACAAAAATGAACGGTTACATTCAGACTAATAAAGTAGTAGTAACTTAAAAAGGAAAAGAATATACTAAGAGCTGCTTTAGAAAATCATGTTCTATGTATTGCACTGGAAGCGGAAATTAATCTTTTTTTTTAAACCAGGAAACAGATAATTCTAGGAACCTTTCATTCGTGAATCTTGGTCCCCACCCGGATGTTAGTCAGTAGAGGACCAAGGCAGCCGCACACGTTGGCTGAGGGGAATGGGGGTGGGATTGGCCTACGCACCACGAAGGATTCATCCCGGAAGTAGTTATTAGCAGTCTCCATGCGCCGGTTCCTGGACCTCGTCGAGCCAAGGCGCGAGGCTCGGACAGAGAGGTAGAGCTGGAGGGACTCTAAGCGCCCTCCTCCTGGGACGCGAGCCGCTGCGCCCGCGGGGCTGGCTCCGGCGTCATCATGCTGCTCCTGCCAAGCGCTGCAGACGGCCAGGGTACCGCCATCACCCACGCTCTGACCTCTGGTACGTGCCCACTCAGCCCCGGCTCCGTCTAGCCTCAGCCGCCGCTCTCTTCGGTCCTCCACCTTGGTGACCCCGTAACCTCTCTATCCTTGCCCGTGGCAACTAGCTTATCGAGTGCGGGGCTGCGACGTCACGAGTGTCTTTTTGCTCCCTGTTACACAGAAGTCCTTCCCCGGACTGGAAGGAAGGAGGGAGGGGGGCGTCTTCCTTCTGCCCCCGCAATTTCTTCCTCGTGTCGCTGCTGCTGACTCATGGATCAGGCGGAGCAGTTCGGAACCGAACCCTTTAGTACCCTAAAAAGGTTCTTAAAAGCATCTCCTTGCCTAAGGCAAGAAACTGCCCGCAGCGAGCTCCCCGCGTGCCTGAGCCCCTACAAAGCTTTGCTGCCGGCGCTCACTTAAACACCTCTCTCCCTCTGTACGTCTGCTCCGGCTTTGTTTTTTAGGTATCCCAACCCAAACAGTGCTCCTTATATTCGATAAGAAAAGACCACTGTGTGGTGGTGGTAAGACCCATGTAGACAGACTTTTAAAGGCAGTCATTAAGTGAAACGTCTTATGTAAATCAACTGTCTTCAGTTTTGGGAGTTTTTTTAAGGGAAAGAAAGTTCCCCTGCTGCTGCAGCTTCTTAGATTTATAGCCCAGGATAGTCATGGTATTGTAAATTTAAAGAGTCTCTAGTTTCAATGATTTCATTGATTATCAGAACTACTTATACAGACGCTTGTTGTATGTGATTTCAGACATACTTCGCGGCACATGTTGCGTTCCTGCTTACAGAGGTTTCTCTGTAATCTCGCAAATAGAAAGGCTTGAAAGCCACACCACTACACACACAGGTTGTACTTCTTGAACATAGTGGTTTGGAATCTTCTGTGAATGGTAGAAGAAACCTCAATTTTCCTACCCAAGTAAAACATGAAAAGTGGAACTAGTTTTACAAAATTGTGGCCATTCAGTACAAAGAAAGACTTAAATCTGAGTTATTATTAGATAATACAGCTTTTTGCTTTTGTTTGAAATATAAAATTAAAATCAAGATGCTCACTTTTTTCCTGACCCAAATTACCTTTCTTTGTTAATGTACAAAGGTATAGTGACTTACCGCACTTCTCAGGAATAATGATAAAGACTTACTTTTACGTTTCGGGCTTCCCTGGTGACTCAGATGGTAAAGGGTCTGTCTGCAATGCAGGAGACCTGAGTTCAGTCCCTGGGTCTGAAAAATCCCCTGCAGAAGGAAATGGCAACCCACTCCAGTACTCTTGCCTGGAAAATTCCATGGACAGAGGAGTCTGGTAGGCCACAGTACATGGGGTGGCAAAGAGTCGGACATGACTGAGTGACTTCACTTTTCTTTCTTTTTTCCTTTGATTTTCAAAGTGCTTTCATAGTTTGTCATCCAGGTTTACAAGGAAGCAGATAAGTATTCCCATTTTACAGTTGAAGGCATCTCTGACTCATTTCAGATAGCTACTAATAATCAAACCCACGCTGAAATTCAGAGCTTTTGATTTCAGAGCTGTTCCACTAAAGCACAGTTTCATTAGTAAATTCCTGTTAGCTGCTTGAAAATTGTCCTTCAGAAAAAATCATTGCTAGTGAATTCTTAAAATGTTTGAAAGCTATCTAAATTCAGGTTTTAATAATTGAACTATTTTGAGTTGTTTTTAGAAGATTTTTTTGATGAGGCTCTTTATGAGTTTATAATTATTTGTTGCTTTATTACAATTACTAGTCTAAAAAGAAGGCAGTTAGAAACATCTCTCCCTGTCCCTCATCTTCCTCTCATTTTCTCAGAAAAGTATCGATTTATTGATATTGCTGATTGTCTTGTTTTATCGGATAATTGGAAGATGTTGATTAACTCTGTAAATACTAGGAAATGATTATTGCTTATCCTCATGTTAACTGGATTACTGCCGTTAGTTTCTCAGTTGATGGTTTTAAAATTATATACTTATGCTGTCAGTGGTTTGATATTTATTGCCTTGGAACAGATTTATTCTGTGCAATACACTGAAGCCTGTCTTAACACTTTCACTCACAGCCTCAACACTCTGTCAAGTTGAACCTGTGGGAAGATGGTTTGAAGCTTTTGTTAAGAGGAGAAACAGAAATGCTTCTGCCTCTTTTCAGGAACTGGAGGATAAGAAAGAGTTATCAGAGGAATCGGAAGATGAAGAATTGCAGTTAGAAGAGTTTCCCATGCTGAAAACACTTGATCCCAAAGACTGGAAGGTATTCAATATCTGAATCTTATTCAGTCAGATGCAGTTTTCCATTATTAAACCATGTTTTTAAATGATTCAACAAAATAATCATAATTTAGCACCTGTTTATGGTCAAATCCTGAGTGGGACAGCACTAGCCATAGGATGCTATCTCTACTGGAGAAATCCAGAAAGGTTTCACGGAAAAGGTAATGTCTGAGTGGTCTTAAAAGGTTAAGTGACAATCTTTGAAGCAAGAGAGAGAAAAGGTGTTCTGGGCAGAAGGAATAGATATGCAAAGACATGAAGGAGTAAAAGAATGCGTGCTGCCTCTTCAGGACTTGGTGAAGGGTAGAGCAGCACATGGAAGGGTGGTGGTGAGAAGTCAGGCTGAAAGCAGAATCTGAATGAACTCTGGAGTGTCCTTTGTATGCCATACCAAGGAAGGAATTTAAATTTGTTTTCAGGACAAGTAAGACATCATCAGAAGTTTCTGAGCTAATTTCAGAAAAGTAATTTCTGGTAGTACAGAAATTTGCTTGAAAAGGGAGAGCAGGATGAGAGGGGAAGGGAACAGTTTGCTGTTATAGGGCTAGTGTACAAGTGAATGCTTGATGCTTGAACTAAATTTGTAGCCAAGTTTTGAGACAGAGGAGAAAGATTTGCTTTGGGGGGAGGTAGACTTGACGAGTCTTAGAGACCTTGGTCGTGCTGCCCAAGAGAAGGGGACATATTTGGAAGACCCCCTGATCACCCCAGCTTGAGTCACTTGTTAGACTGTGGTGTTGGTCACCAGCACAGCATTGCAGGAAAAGGAAGTTTGTGGGGGGCATGGTGTTGTGTTGCTCTGCATCTGGAACTCAGACATATGTGGTAGAGTGAACTAGGGAGTTATGAGCGTTTACAGGGCAATTACTATCTTCCAACCCTAGCATCGGATCAGATCAGCTTGGATCAAGGTATAGAGAGAGACAGAAACCCCAGGACTGAGCTTTGTAGGGCATTGAGAAGCCAGTCAGAATAACTGGAAAAGCTACTGAAAGATGGGAGAAAAACTGGATTCACAGAAACTAAAGCAAGATAATGTTTCAAGAAAAGAGTCACCTGTGCTGCCAGTGAAAGTTGAAGTCAAATAAAGGCAGTTGGGTGATCTTATATTTGGCAGTTGGAAATTGATTCTGAAGAGAGCAGCTTCATAACCCCAGGGCTGAGAATGGACAGAGTAGAACTAGACTGGAGTGATTTGAAAAGTAAATTCTAGAGGATGTAAAGCTAAAGGAGGACAGCTTTTTCAAGAAGTAATTTTGATGGGAAGCTAAGAAATGAAAGCATGGTCTCAATGAGGAGCGATAACAGAGCATCTTCTAATACTGATGAAAATAATTCAGCTGAAATTTAGAAGACGGCTGAAAGATGCTAGCATTTGACAGACGTAGAGAAGATGGTGTTTAGAACCAAGAAGAGGAATGGAGTAATTTGTCTTAGTAGGACAGGCTTTCTTAGTGGTGAGGGAAAGGGAAAAGATACATGGATGCAGGACAATGGCAAAAAGATGCAGGAATTTGAGTGTGGTAATTTACATAGTTTTCCTTAAGCAGGAAACAAGGCCATTGATGAGAGGGTGGAGCAGGGTCTATGAAGCTTAAGGAAAGACTAGAGGACCAAGGTATGTAATAATAGCTGGAGAGAGTGGAATGAAGTGTGAGTGCCAGGCATAATAAAGGAACCCATCCATTGGGAGTTCGCAGTCCTGAATTTAAAGGAACACCAGTTGATCCCATTCGATTTTTTTTCTCCCATGTTTTATACCTTCAACTCCCCTTTCTTCCCACTCAATCTCTGATACTACATACACCCTTTGAGTTCTGTTAGGAGCCTTCGCTCAAGTGCTGCCTCAGCCTCTAGATTTGCAAGGAAAATGAAAGCAGGTGCTTGCTATCCAAAGAAACCCCAGTTTGTCAAAATGTTCATCCAAGCTTCTTTGCTTCACATGGTTCCTATCCTGTCATTGCCACTGGCCCAACCTATTGGGGCTTCTGTAATGCTCCCCTCAGTTCTGAAATCTTTCTGGCTATACCTTGATTTAAGGATAGCCATAGGATATTAATTTGTATTAATAGAAAAAGTTATTTGGTCAAGTAATTTCAAAAAATACTAGACTTTCTAAGTTTCTGTCTGCTTGTTTTTGTTTTGGGTTTGTTTTTTTTTTTTTTAAACTGCAGGGCTTCTCAGAGCCTTTGTTTGCTTTCTGTGTATACAAATTATCAAGAAGGCTATATATACAGTGGTCCACGTTTTCTAAACTTCTATGACCTCAGGACTCATGTGGAATATTTCACTAGACTTCTGAGAGTCTCATTTTAGGAAACATTGTATTAGGATAGCAACACAAGGGATAGGATATATGGCTTCATTTCAAATTTGACTCCCTTCTGTGTCTTTATCAGAACCAAGATCATTATGCAGTACTTGGACTTGGCCACGTAAGATACAAAGCTACACAGAGACAGATTAAAGCAGCTCGTAAGTACTTGGTTATTTTGGAATAATCAAATATCTGCCATAGCAAATGTTATCCTCTTGAAAAAGTATAGCATGATTACAGTTTCTAGGCATAACTCTGGATTTAATGTAAGTTATATAGTATACCAATGTATAACCACAGTCTCCTTACCTTCAAAATCAAAAATAAACAATAAGTCTCCTGAATGGATATTCTCATTAGGGTCAAGAAACTGGGTGAGTGTATTTGTGACAGAATAAACAGCATTCTTCTAATGGCACACTTTTTAAAAAAATAGTATTTCGCCTCCCTTTGGAAGTTTGGCCGGTTGTGCTTAGTGAAGATGCCTTGATAGCTTCAGTTTGTCTGTGCTCTTTTGTGATCTTCGGTCACATCTCTGTTGATACCATCTTATCGCTTCTGTCCAAGAAAGAGGTATCTGACGCTTCATTGTTCTTTTTATTGACAAGGTTAAAAATTGGTGGGGGTGCAGGTGCGGGGGCAGAAATCGTTGGCAAACCAGTCTTCATTGGCTTAAGCGTCACTGTCCACTTAGCGCTCTAAACTGTTCTGTCCTCTGATGTCTTGTGGACGTAATTTCTTACACACCATTTGGTCACCTAATTAGTAAAGCTTCATGAAAGAGGTGAAGGTGATCAGTTTTCTCTTTTATCTTAGAACAGTGTTCTGCCTTCTACTGTAGAGAATGGATATTGAGATCAGAGGAGATAAAATTGTGGCCATATGAAAAAGGAGCAGGGAATCAGGGTCAGTCAAGAAGAGAAAGTATTCTACTTGGAGAAAGATAACTGAATGAGACCTACCTCATGTTGAAAAATACCGGTTGAGCCTAAGTACGGTAAATGGGGCTTCCCAGGGGATGCAGTGGTAAAGAATCCACCTGTGAATGCAGGAAACACCAGTTTAGTCCCTGGGTCGGGAAGATCCCCTGAAGCAGGGAATGGCAACCCACTCATTTTATTGCCTGGAAGATTCCACGGACAGAGACACCTTGTGGACTACAGTCCAGGGGGTGCACAAAGAGTCAGATGTGACTGAGCACAAAGCACACACAATTGTGAAGTAAACTCAAAATTTTCCCGTTATTGCTTGTATTTAGGAAAGTCACAGGAAGTATCTTCTTCATTTTGTTAGTTGAATTTATGAGATTATTTAAGACCTATTATTGGATTTCTTTAAAGCCTGCCATGATTTTAGAATAAGCTTATGTTAATGCATATGAATCGTCATTGCAATATACATAAATGCTAGGAAATTTTATTTGCTCTGGGAAAGTATCTGCAAAGTCTTACTCTGAGAGAGTAGCATGCAAATACTATAAATGTGTTGACACATATAAATTTGTGAAAGAACTGAAAGTGATTTAGAACTATGAAAGTAGTTTTATGTTTTAAGATGAGGGAATTGTTTCTCTAAAGATAGAAACATATGTAATAATTATAAAAGAAACACCCATTTGCTTCTGTTAAGTCCATTCATTTTATTGGGATAATAGAAATTAATTTTTGAATACTGTTGCCAAAAGTTTTGTACCCCCAGTGTACAGATTATTAACATTATGTGGATTTATAACTCTCTGCCTCCTTATTGAATATTCTCAGTATTTATTCAGAAGACTGACATTCTCTTTCCTCTGTCACTATAAAATAGATGACTGCTACTTACTGCTCCCTGGAATCTAGTCCAAAAGTAAAAATGCAAAGTTAATTGTTTGCAAGTTTGTAATTATTAGCATAGACAAACCTAATAATATGAGTCTGATTACATTTGAGGCCCTTCTAGTTCTTGAATCCTGTTACCAACACATAAAGGAGGTTGTAGGCTTTTTTTACATTTTAATTTTTTAAATTAAAGTATAGTTAATGTATAATATTATATAAATTACAGGTGTCCAGTATAGTGATTCACAATTTTTAAAAGTTATATTCCACTTATAGTTACTGTAAAATATTGATTATATTCCCTGCATTGTATAGTATATCCTTATAGCATATTTTGTACATAATAGTTTGTTGAAAGTTTTAATTTTTTAAATTTTTTGTATGGCTATGATGAAAATTAGGGATTCATTCATGAGTGGATAAAGTAAGTGGTCTTTTTTTCCTTTTCTGCATTATCTGAAAAGAATAAATTGCTAGGAAAGTTGAATGATGGACTAAGAGAAAGTACTTGCATACTAAAAGTATTTCCATTTCTTTCTTGAAGAAAAATTGCAACACTGGCAAATGATGCATGTAGGTTTGATAGTCTCTGCTTGGAAATAAAGTCTTTGATTTGAATTTTCTAAATTTAATAATTTTAGCTTAAAATACTTCTTATGGAGGACTTCCTGGGTGGTCCAGTGGCTAGAACTCTGTGCTCCAGTGAAGGAGACCCAGGTTCAATCCCTGGTCAGGGAGCTGGATCTGATATGTGCAACTGAAGATCCGATAGGCCACAACTAAGGCCCGTTGCAATCAAATAAATATAAATAAATAAATATTTGAAAAGTAATTCTCATATTTTAAGCTGAAAACTGATTCATAGAATGCCTCTTAAAATTAGAAATAATAGAGACTTTTTGTAATAATCTATAATGGAAAAGAATCAGGGAAAATATATATATATCTGAATCACTTTGCTGTGAACTGAAACTAATACAATATTGTAAATCAGCTGTACTTCTATATAAAAAATCATAGGTGCTTTTTCTGATAATAGCAATATGAATGTACAATAAAAGCCCATTTAGTAATGTACCTTCAAAACCCCAGAAACTGTCTTTGGTGAGGAAGGGAGGAGAGAGAAGTCTGAAATTACAATAAACATGCACAACAGTTGCTCAGAAATTACCCTTGTCTCTCTTTCAAACTGAAGGATGTTCTTTGGCCTCCGTTATCTCATTTTTAATATTGGAGGACATCTTTTGCCTCCTTCAGCCCCACCTCTGGGCAGAGTATACTATACATAAATGACTAGAGGTGACCAGGTAGAAGAGTCAATGAGGGAAAAAACAGTGTAGCTTAAGAGGAGACTATTAACAAAAAACAGGCATCGCCTATGTCAGACTTTATCACAAAGTTCAAAAGAAGACTTACTCCACCTTGTCAGTGTGATATGAAGATGTTGCATTGGGGTAAGGCAGGGGCGGCATAGGCATTGCAGAAAGAGACTCAAGAGAAAAAAAAATTGCCTGGAAACTCAAAACAGGAGAGCAAGGTTTAGAGTTACAACTGACTACAGTTAGAAAACAGTAAAACAGAGAGCCTAGAGGAATGTCCCAAGATTCAGAAGGAAAGAATAAAAAGATGTCAGATTTCCCTAAAGAGCGGGTCAGAATAAATGTAACAGAGGCAGTAATTGCAAATAAAGAAGAAAACTTACCTGATTTATAAAGAGCTGTGACTTGAGATTGAGAATATTTGTAGGCATGTGTGCGTGCATGTGTGTGGTTAGTTGTGTCCAACTCTTTGTGACTCCTTGGACTGTAGCCTGCCAGCCTCCTCTCCGTGGAATTTTCCAGGCAAGAATACTGGAGTGGGTTGCCATTAGGGTTTACTCCTCAGCACACACTTGCATTTCAAAGGAGAACAGTGTGAGTTAGGCCGATCTGCACAGCATCCATTTTGCCAACGAGGGTAGAAGAGCCCCGAGCGGTGACTAGAGAAGCTATGGTTTTCCCCAACCACTGGCCGTGGGAAAAGCCAGTGCTTCCTTCTTGCAGTGCCCAACAATGGTGGGGTCATCACACCTCTGAACTATCCTATATGATGTGATTGTTGTTTCTGGCTAGTAAGCTTCCAGGCCTAATAGTCAGACTCTTAGTTCCTGTGAGGTGCCTAATAACCTTCAGTAAATTTCTTTTCTTCTTAAACCAGCTAGAAGGTGAAAATGTCTCCTCTTGAGTGTTAGTGGACAAACTGATAATACAATTGTTTTTTTTTTTTTTTTGACTGTAGCTCAAAAAAACAAAAGTGTATTTATCAAAGTTTCTGAACCCTTGCAGTGTACACAAAAATCACTAAATATGCCATAAAAAGAAATATTGTACAGAAATATTCATAGCAGCCTCATTCACAGTGTCTGAAAACTGGAAGCCACCCAAATGTTTACCAACAGGATGATGGATAAACAAACTGCTTATATTCATAGAATAGTGTTTAGCAGTTTTTTAAAAATTGCTGATATACATAAGGGGGGTGAATCTTAAAACATTATGTCAGATACAAAGACATACTGTATGATTCCATTTAGATGAACTTCAAGAGCCTACAAACATAATCTCTCATGAGAGAAATCAGAAGGGTAGCCCCAAGTGGTGGGGGGTGGGACTTGACTGGAAAAGAGGGTACAGGGGAACTCTGAGTGATGAAAACAACCTGTATTTTCCTTTGAGTGGTTGTTAAGCAATTGTATACAATTTTGCAACCTTTTGAATGGAGTACTTAAAATATGAACACTTTATTCTATGTAATAAAGTAGATCTGATTCAACAAACCCAAAAAAAAAATGACTTGAGTATCTGTATATACATACACTTGGACCTAGACAGAAATAAAAATTGTATTAATAGATGTGAGAGTAAGATCACTGACTATCAGAACAGACGGCTGGCAGCTAGAGTCCTACCATCAGGAAGTTCATTGCCTGCAAAGCTATCATGTTACCTTCTCCTCCCCGCCCTGCCCCCGGTTTTTTTTTCTGCACTGCAAGGCATGTGGCATCTTAGTCCTCTGATCAGGAATCGAACTCAGGTCCCTCGCAGTGGAAGCGTGGAATCTTAACCACTGGACCACCAGAGAATACCTCTGTTACCTTTTCTAAAGGAGAGAAAAAAATAAAACATTCAATTCACATATTTAAAAGAATATCACTGAGGAAGATGGAAGGACAAAAGTAGATAATATCTTAAAATGGATTTATAAGAAGGAAAAACATAGTATTCTTAAGTGGATTTTTTGTCAAATGCTTAAGGAATTGAAAATTCTCATGCTGAACATAAACTGTTTTAGGAACAGTTCATTTCATGACTGTTAATGTAATCCTAGTATGAAAATGTGGCATTGAAAGGCAGAATTATGGAAAAGTCAGTGAAAAGTTCTTGGTTGCCAGGGGTTGAGGGATTGAGGAGAGATGAATAGGTAGAACGCAGAAGATTTGGGGCAGTGAAAATACTCTGTATAGTATGGTGGATATGTGTTGTCATGCATTCATCCAAACCCACAGAATATCCACCACCAGGAGTGAAAACTGTGGCTTTTAGGTGATTGTGAAGTGTTAGTGTAGGGTCATCAGTTGTAGCAAATAGTGGGCATTCCCTGCTAGTCCAGTGGTTAGGACTCAGCACTTTCATTGCCAGGGCCTGGGTTTGATCTCTGGTTAGGGAACTGAGTTCCCACAAGCCGCATGGTACAGCCAGATTTGGGAAAAAAAAAAAAAAATCCAGATGAAAAAAAAATAACAAATGGACTGCTCTGGTGAGAGGAGTTGATAAGGAAGGGCAGAGGGTCTGTAGGTCTGTTAATCACCCTCTTAATTTAGTTGTGAATCTTAAAACTAATTTTTTAAATGTGGCCAGAAAAGCTTTTAAAAAAACCCAAAACTACAAATCTCATCTATGAATGTATTGAATAATACCAAAAACAAACAAAAACAGTTAATAGCAAAATGAATTCAACAATATGTTAAAAGAATACTGCCCATGAATATTACTCTTAAGGAATATATTAACAAAGCTAAATCTGCTTATATTTTACATAATATTATCAATATATCAATGTGATGTCCTAAGAAGATAGTGAAAGTACATACAGTATAATTTAATATTCACTCCTTTTTGAGAAATAGAACTTTGAAAAGAAATATAATTAATTTCTACATATTTCAGATTTCACTGCCAGCAAACTTTTAACTGTGTGATATTCTCATAAACACCCATGAGGGAGTCTGCCAATGACTTTTATGCTATTTGGAAGTTTGGGTCAGTGAATTAAGATATTAAAGGAGAGAGAACTATTAGAAAGAAATATATTATTTATAGGTAATATATGAAAGTGAAAGTCGCTCAGTCATGTCCAACTCTTTGCTACCCCATGGACTATGCAGTCCATGGACTTCTCCAGGCCAGAATACTGGAGTGGGTAGCCTGTCCCTTCTCCAGGGGAGCTTCCCAACCCAGAGATCAAACCCAGGTCTCCCACATTGCAGGTGGATTCTTTACCATCTGAGTCCAAAGGGAAGCTGTAGGTAACAGGATCTGTCTAAAAACTAAAAGAGTTGAATTAAGTAGCCAAGTGCAAGAAAAATAAACAAAAATAATAGTTTCTGGAAGGGACTATCAAATATATTAGAAAGATAGAGTCATTTTAAAGATAATCCCGTGACAAGAATAGCCAGAAACAGACCTTGGTAAAATATACTGAGATAAAGGAAGCCTCACAAATTAGTAGAGAAGGGAAGGATTATTAGATAATATTAGGACTTTGATAATTAAATAAGCTTTTCAATTTTGACCATAGAAGATACTCAGATAGAAACATATCAAACTTCTGAAGAATGAAGGACCTCCTTTATAAGTACTGTAATACAATATAAAGGAAATGGTCAGTAAATATGAATTAATGAACTGAATGTTTTTTAAAAACACAAGAATGGTCACAGCAGCTGGGGAGAGCATTAGCATCAAACATGATGGACTAGGAGAGGCAGCATACAAGCACAGGCTCTGGAGTCAGGCTGCCTGGATTGGAGCCCGATTTGGCCAGGACTTTGGACAGGTTGCACAGAGGTAAAGTAAGTGGTATTTAACCTCCTTGTGCCTTATTTCCTCATCTGTAAAATGGAGAAACTAATAGTACTTTTCTCAGAGAGTTACTGAAAAGATTGATAAATAGTGCTGGCACCCATTAAATGCTTAATGGATATTAACAGCTAGCCATTATTCATTGTAAAATGACTCACAGACTAAGAAGAAAAACTATGATAGCTCTATATTACTCCATGAGTAAGGGATGAAAGATAGAAACAACCACAAAAATTTTTTTTTGATCTCCTTGAGCACCAGTGATAATGATGTTTTAAACGATTGGATCAGTGCTCTTGAGGTTGTGGTGAAAAGAATGTTAACACAGGGGTTGCAGTGGTATAACTTTTAGAAAGGGACTTGTTCATACATTTCACTCACTGATATACTTCTCTAAGTATATTCTGAGAAGAAAGAGTCATAAATATGAAAAAATACTTCTGTACAAAATGATGCATATTGAAGTAGCTTATAGTAGTGAAGAATTGGAAACAATCTGTAGTAAATACCCAACAGTAGGGAAATAGTTGAATAAGTTATGATAAATCTACTTGAAATACTGTACTAAATAGTTGTTAAAATTTTCTGAAGCGTTTGTAACTGCCTGGAAAATGGAACTGCTGTAATGCTTAGTTGAAAAAAATCACAACTTAAATTGGTATATATAATATGATTATACCTACATTTTTAAAGGTATATGCTTAAGGGCAAAAAAGTCTGTGTGGAAGTACACCAAAATATTAATAGCAGTTGTCTTTTTGGGTGCTGGCACTTTGGCCAGTTCTTGAAGTTATTTCAGGGTTTCTCAGGTGGCCCAGTAGTAAAGAATCTGCCTGCCAATGTGGGAGACACAAGAGACTTGGGTTTCTGGATCAGGAAGATCCCCTGGAGGAGGAAATGGCAACCTAATAATAACCACTCTAATAATCTTGCTGGAAAATCCCATGGACAGAGGAGCCTGGCAGGGTGCAGTCCATGGGGTTGCACAGAGTTGGACATGACTGAGCACACACACACTAAAATTATTTCTCTGTAATTTCTTTTTAATAAGCATATGTTTTACTGTGGGAGAAAATATTTTTAAACTAATATTATGCTTTTAAAAATGGCTCTGCTTAACTGATCATCTTTTTTAATTTTGATGACTAAAAGGACAAGTTATCCAAATCTTACTTTGTAGATAAAGCAATGGTTTTAAAACATCACCCGGACAAACGGAAAGCAGCTGGTGAACCAATAAAAGAAGGAGATAATGACTACTTCACTTGCATAACTAAAGGTAAGAAAGCGGATTAAGAGTTGGGAATTTTTAATAGTGAAGATTATTTATTAATTGTTTGGATTAGGTTTCCTATGTAGACTGTAGTTCATTTATACCATAACATTTAAAAACATTTTTAATTAACATCTGGTTATTTGTGGTCATCTCCCCCAGAGTCTTACTTTATAAAGTGAGCTTCTCCCAACCAACAGCATCAGCAATACCAGAAATGCAGCTTGTCAGAAATGCAGAAGTTTTGGCCATGCCCCAGACCTACTGAATCTGAATCTGCATTTTTAACAAGATCTGTAGGTGATTCTTACGAGAAGCTTATCCTGGAGTTACTTCATATAAGTGCTGTGTTTAAGGTTGAGACTACTAAGATCTTTTTCAGTTTCAGACACTTTATGGAATTAAATTGTTCAGATATTTTGCTTATTTAAATCAAGAAGTTGATTCTATCCTAGTAAAGGACCCACAACTGTCAGTGGCTATTTACATAGCCATATCCTCATAAGCAAATTAATAGAGACAACGACCATTTCTAAATGTTTCCTTAAATGTGATTTCTTATTTTGATGCTAATTTTTTAAAAACTGGATATACACTTTTCAAACTTATCTTTATTGGCTCACTCTTACACAGTGCTCAGGATGCCAGAGATCCTTTGTTTTTTTTTAACAGCCTTGGGATCTGACAGTTAATTTTCTAGCTATTTCTTTTTCCTCAGTCATGCTTTCTTCAAGATTGAATGTTTACTGTTTTGTCCTTTCTTTTCCAGAGGAGATACTTACAGAAGTTTTTAAGTCCAGTTGCAACCAGTAGTGCCCAAGCTATTACTGAAGTCCTCCCCTCCCCATAAGCACATACAACTTTTAAGTACAAAACATAATTTTATTTTAAGGAAAAAAATGTAGAATTATGGTGATATGACCTTTGATTTTTTTTTCTTCAGCTTATGAAATGTTATCTGATCCAGTGAAAAGACGAGCATTTAACAGTGTAGATCCTACTTTTGATAACTCAGTTCCTTCTAAAAGTGAAGCAAAGGACAATTTCTTCGAAGTGTTTTCCCCAGTGTTTGAAAGGAATTCCAGGTGAGTTATGGCATTCCCTTGTGATCATAATGCTTTACTGGCTGGCTTCTTACAGTTGCAAGTTTCTGTTTTTTCCCTCTAACAATAGCTTGGTTCTCTTCTTCCTCCTCCTTTACAACATTGAGCTCCTCTGGTGAACTTACTATAATTGTTTGTTATATTCTCTAAACAGTTCTTCCTTCCTTTAGTTAAATTAACTTGCAGGACATTTTTCTTTTAAATTTCCTTTGGGGGAAAGAATAGTGATTGACTTTATGTAGTGCGATGCTGATACTTAGGTGACAGTGATTTCCCATTTTCTCCTTCACCTTTGTTAACAGGTACACTACTACATTTGGTCAGTTTTCATTTAGGAAAAAATTTTATTCTATTTTTGAGCATATGGTTATCATAAGGTTTTCTGACAAAGGCTGAATTTATATTTAAGATTTAGTCATATGTAATTTATTTAATTAAAATCGGTTTCAAATTGTGTGAACCAGTAATCTACATTTTTTTGCTTCCATCTGCACTGGAAGGTTTCCTCAGCACATCTTAGCTGCATATTGGAATCAGCTGGGGAGCTTGAACAGTTCCTGATGCCTGGGTTCCACCTGGAGAAACTGTGATTTTAATCTAAGTTTTAATCCAAGTGGTTTGGAATGCCTATAGGTTTTTTAATGCTCGCAGGCGATTTTGATGGGTAGCTAAGTTTGGGAGAAGGCAATGGCAACCCACTCCAGTACTCTTGCCTGGAAAATCCCATGGATGGAATAGCCTGGTGGGCTACAGTCCGTGGGGTCGCTAAGGGTCGGGCACGACTGAGCGACTTCACTTTCACTTTTCACTTTCATGCATTGGAGAAGGAAATGGCAACCCACTCCAGTGTTCTTACCTGGAGAATCCCAGGAACGGGGGACCCTGGTGGGCTGCCATCCATGGGGTCGCACAGAGTTGGACACGACTGAAGCGACTTAGCAGCAGCAGCAGCAGCTAAGTTTGAGAAGCACTTTGATTAGTGGTTTGATACAGCCTACTATTTCCTACACCCTTTCTCCTTACCTTTGTTTTGTGGTTTAAACAAAAAAAATTAAGGTTGTTAAAAAAAATTAGTGTATTGTATTCATGTGTGTGTGTGGAACAGTGCATCAAGTTGGAAGAACAGGTCAGTAGCAGTCTCAGGGTCCTTCCAGAGTTGGTGGGTGAAGTGCTAAACCTACAAGTCTGATTCTTAAGGGGGAGGTGGTAGAGATGAGGAGGTGGAGATCTATTCCCTCTGAGGATTCACGTTTCTTAAAAGGCTCAGCCTGTAGGTCACTTCTGTACTGCCTGTACTGCAGGACTAAGTGAGCTTGAAACGCAGCACTAGAGTCTGTTTTTCCTGGCCACCCTGGCATCTTCCACAGCCTTGTAATTTACAGAACTGAAGATAAGCTGAGAGTGAGAACACTGCTCCATTGTTTTATCCTGCACCCCATCCTCCCCTTGCCCTCCCTTTTACTGCACCTGTATTGCTCATCACAGCACTCCTGATCCCCCTGCTCTGTCTCTTAGTCACGGAGGACAGAGGGCAGGGAGATTGTAAGGGATTGATAAAAACTTTTTTAACAAATCAGTTGTTGAATGTTTGTACAAAATGTTTTTAGCTTTCCTTTTTTTTCAATATTTCAGGTGGTCAAATAAAAAAAATGTCCCTAAACTTGGTGATATGAATTCATCATTTGAAGATGTAGATGCATTTTATTCTTTCTGGTGAGTGAATACGTTGTTTCTCCAGTGCTTTCATTTTTTTAAGAAAAGTAATCAATAAGTACTTGATTGACTTTTATAAATTAATTGATGGATGGGGAAATCACAACCTTCACTGAACAAAAGGAGGACTCTCTTAAGAAATCAAAGTTTCCACAGAATGCTGTATTATCCCCTGTGTAATGTTTAGGTTTTTATGATTATTTTTTCAATCTGTTTTGTATCAACCAGATTTCTAGATGTCAAGCACACTATAGCAAAAAAAAAAATGAAAAATAAGGAGTCATTTGAATTCAGTAAAAAATAATTTTTCATTTATTTTTTAAAGTTATTTGAATATATGACACAGGAAGACTGTAGTCTCTAACTGGTTCACGAATTTTAATACATATTGCTCATTTTCTACTTTTATATTATGTGTGCTATATTTTCTCATTAAGTATCTGGTAAATATGAAAACAAAATCACTGTAAAACAGAAACGACAAATTTAGCTCTGTCAGTTGTAGTTGCTCTTACCTTCGGAAAATACAAAACCAGGTAAAGTAACCATTACTAGGTGACCTTAAAACTTGACAAACCTAGTGGAGGTGAAGGCAGGGACAGCTTGTAACAAGTCCCAGTCAAGAGTAAAACCTGATATTCAAAAGAGATAGCAGGAAGCTGGATTTTGATTTGGGGCTGATAAGTATTTTAGACTTTGACTACAAATACAGCATCGTTTTAAAAAGAAGAAGAAAAAGACTTGAGTATAGTGTGATTTCAGTATCAGAAAAGAGGGGAGGGATCTATTAAACTCATCCACTTGTCATTAAAGTTTCTTAAAATTTTATGCCCCTAACTTAATTTTAAAAGGAAGATATTTTTCATTTGTTTTAGCTTGACTTTATTTCTGTTTATATTAGGTATAATTTTGATTCTTGGAGAGAATTTTCTTACTTAGATGAAGAAGAAAAAGAAAAAGCAGAATGGTATGTATGTAAATCATTGATAAGACATTTCTTTGGTTCTTTGGTATTTGTGATGATATAAAAATGCACCATGTATATTTTCTTTCACATTTGTCTGTGTATCCATTTTAAATGACTTTTTTGATATTTTGAGATCCCATTTCACAAGTTAAGCTTAATAGTGCTAAATATGATATGCTAATGAAATTACTTATGAAATTGTCAATAAAGCTCAAGTCAGCAAATTCTTTTTCTTCTGGTTTCTTAACTAGTTTTATTTATAAAGTGTTACCATACCATCTATAAGCAATAGCTTGTTTCCAATATTTCCTATTTAATAGCCGTGACGAAAGGAGATGGATTGAAAAGCAGAACAGAGCAACAAGGGCCCAAAGGAAAAAAGAAGAAATGAACAGAATAAGAACATTAGTTGGTAAGTGTAACTGACGAATTTTTAGAGTTCTTTAATTAAATGTTAGACATTCAAAAGATTTAACTTTTTTTTGGTAGATAATGCATATAGCTGTGACCCAAGGATAAAAAAATTTAAGGAAGAGGAAAAAGCCAAGAAAGAAGCAGAAAAGAAAGCAAAAGCAGACGCAAAACGAAAGGAGCAAGAGGCTAAAGAGAAAGTAAGATGACATTTGATAAGTTGGACTTTAAATGTTCATAATATTGTCAGTCTTCAGATCTATTTTAAACACTGAATCTGTCAGTAGAGAACTAGGCGCTACTATGAATGAATCATGGCACTTGGCACAGTTGATACAAGGATCTTCTTTACCACCAAATTCTTACTGGGCAAAAACATGATGTCATATAAATTTCTCAATACTACACTTATTTCTAATATGTCTGTTTTACATTTCTATAAATTTTTGTAGAACTTTACCATCTGCTTTTCCTTCAGTCTTGATAAGTTGATGTTTACCTTTCTGTAATACAAGTTACTAAAAATTGTATTTTTTTAGTAAGGTTATAGAGCATTTAAGAATTCTAATTTTATTACAAAATAATTTTATTAAAGCAAAGACAAGCTGAATTAGAAGCTGCTCGGTTAGCAAAGGAGAAAGAAGAGGAAGAAGTTAGACAACAAGCATTATTGGCAAAGAAGGAAAAAGATATCCAGAAAAAAGCCATTAAGAAAGAAAGGCAAAAACTTCGAAACTCATGCAAGGTATGTCGACTGATTGAACAAGCACTACATACAAGTAAACCAGATTTCTGTTTAAACTTAAAATATTTCTGTACGATAAAAATATAAACTACTATCTGCATTTTATCTCAAAACATAAATGTTTTAAAATTCACCTTTTAAAAATTTCACACATGCATATTCAGTATACAATTCTGATATCACTATCTCGCCCCCTTCCCCCAGTTGGAGATATTAGATCATTTGTTCTAAGAATGCGTCACAAATTGGTTTTGTCTGGTTGCTTCTTTAATAGTGTAAAATTAGTTTTTATCACAGAAAAAGTTCTTTTAGAAGTTAAACATGGGTTGCTTTTAAAGATCTAAAAGCTTTCCTTTTTATTTAAATAAAGGGATATTATTTAGTTCACTGCTGGTAGTCTGTGTTCAAATACAGATTTTACTAAAAATATTGACTAAAAAGGCCCCAAAGTTTTCAAATGTAGTTTTGTCCAAGAGACGGTCTTACGTTTTAAAGTGGTAAAGTTAGAGGCCAGTATTATTTCATATCTCACAGCATCAAATGGATAAATTAATGAAATTCCAAGCTAGAGATTGCGACACCATATACTACACCATTGTAGTTTAATTCAGCAAGTATGTTTATGCTTACTATGTACAGAAAACTCTTTCATGTAACTCTCCAGAGGCTCCAGACACTAGAATATGTATTCTAATATATGGCATCTTAAATCTTCACTTCATAAAATTGAAATTAAAACTGCCCCATCACTAGGCTTTGAAAGACATTTAATAAAAATACAGTCTGTCTCTTCAGACTTTTGACAAGCGGAAAATCTAAATAGAAAAAATGAAATGTTTTCCTCAGATTTCACCTAGAAAATTATATTGAGAAGAATGCAGTGTATTATAGTTGCTGAGAGCATGGCCTCAGGGCTAGCAGCTTAGATTTGAAGTCATTCTCTACTTCTATGTCCTGGCTGTGGTTCTTAGGAGGTTCCCTCAACCTATTTGTGTCTCAATTTTCTCACCTTTACAGTAACTGAAATAATACCTAGAAACAGTTATGAAGATGATAGATCATTCACATGTAGCACTTGTTAGATTTGGCATAAGGAGAACTGAATCAAAAACTTTAAAAGTTAGTTAGAAAATAGAAAATTTTAAAAGTTCTTAGAGATGGTACATAAAAGAGGGTTAAAGTTCTGGCCTTTGGTAACTTTATATTATTGCTCTTTTCCAGCATAAGTTCTTTTATTCACTCATCAGATATCTGCTAGGCACTAAGTATGTGCCAAGCAGTTACAACTGATGTTGATATAATGAAAACACAGTCTTTGCTTTCAGGAATCCACTAGTTAATGATGGAGAATGACCAAAAAACAGGCAATTGAAATACTTAAAGATGAGTACCAGGTTGAAAAAGTACCAAACAGGTGGTTAAGGAAGGATTTTTGGATCTAGTGGGATTTAGTCAGGTGAAGCAGTGTGTATATGGGATTAGATGAGAGAGATCAAGGAGCCACTGACACATCCATACAGGAGGTTTGATGAACCAGAGGTAGCTGAAGGAGAGGTCAGGTCTTGCTAGTCTAAATCTGATCCTGAGTCAGTTTTGCTCAGGATGCCAAGAGAACACTAGAGGCCGAGAGACAAAAGTCTTTTGCATAATCCAGGTGAGAGGATGGGCCTTAAACTGGTAGAGATGGTGGAAACAGAAGAAGGTAGATGACAAGAACCAACATTTGGAGGTAAGATTGGCTGTTGCCTGTTGGCTATCGATATTGATTATAAGTTGGAGGAAGGGTTAATACGTGTTCTGGTTTCTTGAGTGGAATATAAGATGGTTTATAATATTATTCAGTGAAATAGAAAACAAAGGAAGAGGAAAGGGCTTAGGAAAAATTATTTCAGTTTTGGGCATGTTGAGATGAAGATACTCAGTAGGTGACTTTGAGGTACAAGTCTGGCATTTAGCAGGATCATCAGAGAGTCATCCACATCTCAGTGGAGAATAGATGAGACTCCCAGGGAGAAAGACTAGAGCAAGGAGTGTAGAGATTGGACCCTGGCAGTCACCAATACTTAAGGTATGGATAGAAGGGCACTGATGGTAAAATAATGATAACACAGTCTTTGCTTTCAGGATCCACTAGTTAATGATGGAGAATGATAAGAAAACAGGCAATTGAAATACTTAAAAGATGAGTACTAGGTTGAGAAAGTACCACACAGGTGGTGTTAAGGGAAGAAAGTGAAAGTGAAGTTGCTCAGTAGTGTCTGACTCTTTGCAACCCCATGGACTGTAGCCTACCAGGCTTCTCCATCCATGGGATTTTCCAGACAAGAATACTGGAGTGGGTTGCCATTTGAAGGGAGGGAACAAACAACAGGGAAGAAACACAGCCCCACCCATCAACAGAAAATTGGATTAAAGATTGACTGAGCATAGCCCCGCCCATCAGACCAGACCCAGTACTTGTCTCCCCCTGCCCTGCCCCAAGTCAGTCTCTTGTCAGAAAGCTTTTTTCATAAGCCTCTTATCCTTATTCACCAGAGGGAAGACAGAATGAAAACCATAATCACAGAAAATTAACCAAACTGATCACATGGACCACGGCCATGTCTAACTCAGTGAAACTATGAGCCATGCCTTGTAGGGCCACCCAAGATGGACAGGTCATGATGGAGAGTTCTAACAAAGCTTGTTCCACTAGAGAAGGGAATGGCAAACCACTTCAGTATTCTTGCCTTGAGAAGCCCATGAACAGTATGAAAAGGCAAAGAGATACGACCCTGAAAGATGAACTCCCCAGGTCAGTAGGTGCCCAATATGCTACTGGAGAAGAGTAGAGAAATAACTCCAGAAAGATTGAAGAGACAGAGCCAAAGCGAAAAAACACCACCCAGTTGTGGATGTGACTGGTGTTGGAAGTAAAGTCTGATGCAGTAAAGAACAATATTGCATAGGAACCTGGAATGTTAGGTTCATGAATTAAGGTAGATTGAAAGTGGTCAAACAAGAGATGGCAAGAGTGAATGTCAACATTTTAGGAATCAGGGAACTAAATAAAATGGATGGGAATGGGTGAATTTAATTCAGATGACTATTATATCTACTGCTGTGGGCAAGAATCCCTTAGAAGAAATAGGCTAACCCTCATAGTCAACAAAAGAGACCAAAATGCAGTACTTGGGTTCAGTCTCAAAAATGACTGAGTGATCTCTGTTTCCAAGGCAAACCATTCAGTATCACAGTAATCCAAGTCTAAGCCCCAACCGCTAATGCCAAAGAATCTAAAGTTTAATGGTTCTATGATGACTTACAAGAGCTTCTAGAACTAACATCCAAAAAACATGTCCTTTGCATCATAGGGAACTGGAATACAAAAGTAGGAAGTCAAGAGATACCTGGAGTACCAGGCAAGTTTGGCCTTGGAGTACAAAATAAAGCAGGACAAAGGCTAACAGTTTTGCCAAGAGAACGCACTGGTCATGGCAAACACCATCTTCCAACAACACAAGAGACATCTCTACACATGTACATAAGCAGATGGTCAATACCAAAATCAGACTGATTATATTCCTTGCAGCCAAAGATGGAGAAGCTCTATATGGTCAGTGAAAAAAAGACTCGGAGCTGACTGTGGATCAGATCGTGAATTCCTTATTGCACAATTCACACTTAAATGGAGAAGGAAATGGCAACCCACTCCAGTATTCTTGCCCGGAGAATCCCACGGACAGAGGAACCTGTGAGCTATAGTCCATGGGATCGTGAAGAGTCAGACACGACTGAGCAGCTATACACACACACAGAGAAAACCACTAGACCATTCAGGTATGATCTAAATCAAATCCCTTACGATTATACAGTGGATGTGACAAATAGATTCAAGGGATTAGATCTGATAGAGTGCCTGAAGAACTATGGTCAGAGGTTCATGACATTGTACAGAAAGCAGTGATCAGGACCATCCCCAAGAAAAAGAAAAGGCAAAATGGTTGTCTGAGGAGGCCTTAAAATAGCTGAGAAGAGAATCGAAAGTCAAAGGGGGAAAGGAAAGATATACCCATCTAAATGCAGAGTTCTAAATAGCAAGGAGAGATAAGAAAGCCTTCCTTAGTGATCAATGCAAAGAAAGAGAGGAAAACAATAGAATGGGAAAGACTAGAGATCTCTTCAAGAAAATTAGAGATACCAAGGGAACACTTACATGTAAAGATGGACTCAATAAAGGACAGAACTGGTATGGACCTAATGGAAGCAGAAGATACTAAGAAAAGGTGGCAGAAATACACAGAAGAACTATACAAAAAAGATGTTCATGCCCCAGATAATCACTATGGTGTGATCGCTCACCTAGAGCCAGACATCCTGGAATGTGAAGTCAAGTGGCCTTGGAAGCATCACTAGGAACAAAGCTAGTGGAGGTGATGGATTTCCAGCTGAGCTATTTTAAATTCTAAAAGATGATGCTGCAAAAGTGCCACACTCAATATGCCAGCAAATTTGGAAAACTCAGCAGTGGCCATGGGACTGGAAAAGGCCAGTTTTCATTCCAATCCTAAAGAAAGGCAGTGCCGAAGAATGTTCAAACAACCACACAATCGCACTCACGCTAGCAAAGTAATGCTCAAAATTCTCCAAGCGACGCTTCAACAGAACATGAACCAAGAACTTCCAGATGTTCAAGCTGGATTTAGAAAAGGCAGAGGAACCAGAGATCAAATTGCCAACATCTGTTGGATCATAGAAAAAGCAAGAGAGTTCCAGAAAGACATCTACTTCTGTTTACTATGCCAAAGCCTTTGACAGTGTGGATCACAGCAAACTGGAACATTCTTAAAGAGATGGGAATACCAGACCATCTTACCTGCCTCCTGAGAAATCTGTATGCAGGTCAAGCAACAGTTAGAACCAGACATGGAACAGACTGGTTCCAAACTGGGAAAGGAGTACATCAAGGCTATATATTGTCACCCTGCTTATTTAAGTTATATGCAGAATACATCATGCAAAATGCCAGGCTGGGTGAAGCACAAGCTGGAATCAAGACTGCCAGGAGAAATACCAATAACTCACATATGCAGATGACACCACTCTTATGGCAGAAAGCAAAGAGGAACTGAAGAGCCTCTTGAGGAAAGTGAGAGAGGAGAGTGAAAAAGTGGGCTTAAAACTCAGCGTTCAAAAAACTTTAAGATCATGGCATCCGGTCTCATTACTTCATGGCAAATAGATGGAGAAACAACAGAAACAGTGACAGACTTTATTTTCTTGGGCTCCAAAATCACTGCAGATGGTGATTGCAGCCATGAAATTAAAAGATGCTTGCTCCTTGGGAAAAAAGCTATGACCAACCTAAACAGCATATTAAAACGCAGAAACATTACTTTGCCAACAAAGGCCCATCTAGTCAAAGCTATGGTTTTTCCAGTAGTCATGTTTGGTTGTGAGAGTTGGACTATAAATAAAGCTGAGCGCCAAAGAACTGATGGTTTTGAACTGTGGTGTTGGAGTAGACTCTTGAGAGTTCCTTGGACTGCGAGGAGATCCAACCAGTCAACCCAAAAGGAAGTCAGTCCTGAATGTTCATTGGAAGGACTGACTGAGGCTGAAGCTCCAATACTCCGGCCACCTGATGCAAAGAACTGACTCACTGGGAAAGGCCCTGATGCTGGGAAAGATTGAAGGCAGGAGGAGAAGGGGACAACAGAGGATGAAATGGTTGGACGGCATCACCAATTTGATGGACATGAGTTGAGTAAGCTCCAGGAGTTGGTGATCGACAAGGAAGCCTGGCGTGCTGCAGTCCATGGGGTCGCAAAGAGTCGTACATGACTAAGTGACTGAACTGAGAGGAAGCAGAAGCCTAGGGAAGTGTCCCAGTAAAAGAAGCATTGGAACCTTAGCACCAGATTGCACGGAGTAAGGGAGCAAAGAATGGGAAATGTATCAGCAGCAGCTTAAAGAAGCATGAGAAGTACTTTCCACTTCTTATTTATCCAGGCACATCATGACATTCCATCCTAAGTATCATCTCTAGTCAGCAGGTGTTGCTGGACTTCCTCTTCCTTAACACATTATTTTTTTATAGCTGGTGTACACACTAGATAGAACAGGCAGCCTAACAAAGGGATTTTGTTGTGAAGAGTATCTTGATTCTTCAGTGGTTCTGTGGGGAATCGTTGTTTTATAACATCCGGAGGTCCTCTGCACCATTGCGTTGTTTCTGTTTTGCTCCATCCATTTCCTGATGCCTCTTTATTGCTGGCTGGCCAGGGAGAGCCTTGGGAGGTGCCCTGGGAATGTGGTTGGTGGTGGTCAGAAGGCAACATGTTCAACTAAGAACTTCTCAAAAACTTCAAGCTTTGTAATTGTGTTTATGGATGTCTTGAGTGCCAGTAGATAGAAGATGAATATGTTTATGTTTATACTTCTAGACCTGGAATCACTTTTCTGACAGTGAGGCAGAACGTGTTAAAATGATGGAAGAAGTGGAAAAACTTTGTGATCGGCTTGAATTAGCAAGGTATAACTATAGAGCTGCTGTTGAAGTCTTCTGTTGGGCTTAGGATAAAGTTTCATCCCCTTTTTTCTTTTAAGTTTACAGTGCTTGAATGAAACACTCACATCATCTACTAAAGAAGTAGGAAAGGCTGCTCTGGAAAAACAGGTAATCGTTTCACTTCTACCTGTATTTAGTACTTAATTCTGCCTCAGTACTGCTTTCACCTCAGTATTTCCCCACCTAACCCGGAAGTTACTATAGGGGCAGAAAGTCTCTCATTTCCATTTGGGTTCCTGTAAACTGGATTTCAGTATTTATGCTTATTATCACATATATTTGCTTGATTTGTGGTCATCTAGCACATTAATCATAGATTTTTCAGAATCACTGTTAAAAACTGTGTTGATTAATTCCTTGAGCAAATTTTTGTAGGATAATAACATTTAGAACCAAAAGAGATTTTTATTCTGTCTAGTCTACACCTTTTATTTTACAGATGAGGAAACAGGCCCAGAAATTCAATTCAATGCAACAAGTGTTAGTACCTGCTATATATAACCCTGTGCCTAGGTGATGTGGAGAAAGTCTTATGATGTCTATTGCTGCCACAAAGTTCAGGAACAGTTACACTAAAGAGAAAAGATCTAAGGATCAGAAGATGCAGGACCCCCAGTAAATACTGTCTGTAGCTTAGAGAGGAAGTGCCAACACTAGGTTGGAGCGGTCAAGGAAGCTCATTGAAGGGTTTGAGCCAGTTTTGAAGGGCGACATTGTTAAATGAAGGTCAGGGGAGCAGCGTGAACCATAAAATACACGTAGGAGTAGAAAGTTTGGTGTGGGGTGGGGGGGGGGAGTGGGAGATTAAGTTGGTTAAGAAGAGTAGTGCCAAATTAAGCAAGATTTGAATACCAAGATGACTAGTTTCCATAAGCACAGATCTTTTGAATAGCACAGGGTTAACACTGCTATTAATCTGGCATTTGCAGACAAGAGGCATTGGATGAGTATAAGTGACTAGTGTAAGAATCTCACTTGGAGGACTTGGACTATGAGTGATGATGGGAATCACTGAAATCTTTGGGACTTGGTGACTTGTTCTAAGGGACTGAAGTGGGAAAATTGAGTCAAAGATGACTCCAAGATAGCAGAAGCAACATCAAGTAAAGGCATGTGTTTGTTTTTGTTGTTTGACTTGTGCATGTTTGAAGGTACACTGGAAGTGACGGTGTAAAAGGTAGAACTTAAAGATTAAACAAAGGGCATTTTGCTGTGCTGCTACCTTTTTGTAGAGAATAAATGATAGTATCTGCAAAAGAAAGGATAGATATGAGCTTTGAAATTGCCTTGTGGGTAACCCTTGACTGTAGACTTGACAAGTAGTGTCCACAGCAAATAGATACTATGTGACAGGAATACAGTGTAGTTTAGGCTGAGGCTGGTTCTTGGTTCCTTGAAGCAGAGATATGCAGCCTGGCTGGGGCAGTATAGGGTCCTTGTCTGGATGATGCTGAGGGTTGAGAACCACAGGGGCCCAGCCAGAAAGAGAGCTCAGAGTAGTAAGATGCTTTAAGTCCCTGACTTACCTATGATATTTGTGTAGATAGAAGAAATAAATGAGCAAATTAGAAAAGAGAAAGAGGAAGCTGAGGCTCGTATGCGACAAGCATCTAAGAATGCAGAGAAGTCAGCTGGCGGAGGTGGAAACGGAAGTAAACATTGGTCAGAAGAGGATCTGCAATTACTCATTAAAGCTGTGAATCTCTTCCCTGCTGGAACAAATTCAAGGTATTGGTTCTAACGACGCTTCTCTTCACTGGGGCCTCAGGATTATGTAGACAAGCATCTGAAATAGCAGCATATTACAGTAAGTTTCCAAAGATGTGCTTGGGTCTAGATGCTAAATTCTGTGCCATGGTGGAAAATGTAAAAAGCAGAGTGCATTTTGAACCTGCTAGTCTTAACAGCTTACACCAGCACACATACAAAAATCCATATATACAGCAGGACGCTTCATCAGTTTCTCAGGAAATTAAGGATCAGGAAACATAAACCTTGACTGTCATGTTGGCTTAGTCCATTGTGGCTTACACTAGGCACTAGGTTTTGTGTTCCATGGTTTCCCTTTAGTCTTGATTCTCCTTTATTACTTCCCACCTCAACCTGGAGCTTAAAAGTATGTATCCAAATGGCAGTGTACACAAATGTGTGCTCTTATTTCTGTTTTTTACACGATCTGTAAGATTATACACAGCTGATTTAAACACTTAAGTCCAGGCACTAGTAATAATTAGAGCACCAATTTAGAGCTAATTCTTTAGATGGTATAGCTAACCCTTCTGCAGTAAAAATGTAGGATCATTCTGAATTTTGTTTTGTTTTTTTCTTCTCATTATTATATCCATTTTTCTAGATGGGAAGTTATTGCTAATTACATGAACATACATTCTTCTTCTGGAGTTAAGAGAACCGCCAAAGATGTTATCGGCAAAGCAAAGAGCCTTCAAAAACTTGGTGAGTTAGTTTTTGCCAAATCAGTTTCTTTGCTACCTTAGATACATATTTTTAAAGTAATCTATGCAATTTAATGAAAGACTGAGATGAACTGTATTATATTAAAAAAAAATTTTTTTCCCTTCTCAGACCCTCATCAAAAGGATGACATAAATAAAAAGGCTTTTGATAAATTTAAGAAAGAACATGGCGTGGTGCCTCAGGCAGACAATGCAACACCTTCAGAACGATTTGAAGGTAATGAAATTTCATTCTTCTGAGTAGAAAATGCTAATCTTGTGTCTGTCTGAGAATATATAAGATCTAGGGCCTACATGCAGAATGACTGGAAAATAAAGCATTTAGCGGACTGGAAAGTGTAATCTGTAGGACTGACTGACTTCAACACCACTGAGAACTGCAGTTCTTCCTTTTCATATGCCACGAGGGGAGGGGTGTGTTTGTTTATCGAATTTTACAAATCAGTATTAAAGGATATTAGGACGATTGAAATTTAAGGTCTGTAACAACTTTTTTATCAAGGTTAATTTCCTGATTTTGAAAAATACACTATATATAAGGAAATGTCCTAGTTTTTAAGAGAAGACAGGAGTAGAGGGGCAGCATGCCTACAAATCATTGTTCAGAACAAGTTACACAGACACAATTTGTTATGCTGACATTGTCTTGAGTGTTCTAGATAATCTGATTACTCTGGACCAGTGTGTTTCAAATGCAAATTATGACTCAGAAGTGGGTCATGAAATCAGTTTAATGGGTCATGAATAGAAAATATCAGAGGGCATTACATCTGTTATACAAGTCGGTATTTGTGAAACTTCTGTTCATGTGTATATGTGTTTGGGATGTGATACATTTTTCCTTACTCTGAGTTGACAAAAGTTTGAAAAGTTCTCTTTCACTTCATGCATTTGTGAGCCACTAGTCCTTTCTCCCTAAGCTAATCTTGGATACACTTTCCAGATCACAGTGCCAAATCTGTTTTGGGATTAACTAACAGCTTTGACTCTTCGTGATCTCCTGTCCCTATCTTAGCAGTGCCACTTTTCCTATATTCTTAGTCTGATTTATTATCCGGTATTTCAATTTGAAAATATTTTAATAGAAGAGACTTAGAATGTTCTATAAAGAGCAAAAAATCATTGTGTTTGCTCGTTGCATTTGCAAAATCAAGGGTGACTTTTGTCTAGGCTGTGTTATTTTGGCTCTTTTAAGAATGTTACTTGGAGTAGAAGTGGCAACTACTCCAGTATTCTTGCCTGGAAAATTCCATGGACAGATGAGCCTGACAGGCTACAGTCCATGGGGCCACAAAAAGCCAGAAACCACTGAGCAATTGAGCACAAGAAAGATAAGTAACAAAGTGGACATTTCAGGACACTTGGAGGGCACGTCTAAAGGAGATAATACTCTTGGTCCCTATGCCCTCCACAAAATGCAGACATGTTCAGATATTTCTGTTATTCTCAGCCCTTTCTTATGGTTCTAATTTGCATGCTTGAGGCAGGCACTGATGGTTGTTTTCTGGTAAGTGGGTGACCCTGTGAAGGCAGGAGTGATTGGCGGTGACGTGGTACTTGGGCCCGACTCCTTTATCTCTTCTATGGATTTAATGGATAGGCCCCCCTCTCTCCAACTGTACCAGTAAACAGCAAGCTGGCTGCATTTTTTGGAATGGTGATTTCTCATAGAAATTTTACATTTCATTCATTTTGGTATTGTGAAGTACTGGGTTGGCCAAAAAGTTCATTCAGGTTTTTCCAGGAAATGTTACAAAAAACCCAAATGAACTTTTTGGCCAACCCAATACTTGTATAATAATAGCAGATAATAATTACATGCCAATTCCATCTTTTTCCAAGAGAGAGAAAGTGAGTTAAATCTATGATGTTTAACAGGTCTTCAAACTAATAAAACAAAATTCCACTTAAGGGCTTTCTGGAACTTAAAAGCTGACTTCAAAAAAGCCTTTAATCTGTCCTTAAATGGAAGTTCTCTGCCTTGTTTTGAGGTGTGTTGTTTTTTAACTTGTTTACTGTGCCTATGAGTATCTTTTAATTGGGAAATAACTTAGATTTCCAGACTTTACCCCCGGATACCATTTGAAGTAGTAGTCTCATTACTGGCAGGATAGGCGCTGCTGTGTTCTGGTTGCATGGTCTGAAATAACTTAAGCTATCAGTCCATTAACTTAGACTTACTACTGAACCAAGTCAGCTTTTTAACCACTTTAATTTTCCTATAAAAGTGGGATATGCACTTCTTACATCCTTAGGAAGGAATGTATTTGTGATACATCTATGGAGTGTTCTATCAGACATACAGATTTGGTTTAGTAGAGATGTACAGCATAGGCTTTAGTGGACGTGCTGACAGTACACTGGAACATGGAATCTAATCTCACATTGCCTCTACAGCATTGGGTATCTGCCTCAATTTTGTTAAAACTTTTTTCCGGTGTAAAATGAGAGTAGTTTATAGGCTCTCAGCCAGCTAAAAGTTTTGTAATTAAGCAGCTCTTTTTTCTATGCTATAAGGAACTAGATTTATCAGAAATATAAAATTTCTTATGACAGTGTTTTTGAACCCAATAGTCCAACTGTGTATTTTAAAATCTGATTTTTTAAAAAATGTCTGGTAAGTTAAGTATATTTTGAGACCAGAAATACAAAGCATTTCTTTCCTTTTGTCTCAGATAATTTTCTGGGATGTGAGCTATCTAAAGTTTTTTTTCCCCAGTTAATATTGGGTTGGCCACAAAGTTTGTTTAGGTTTTTCCATAAGATGGAAAAACTTTGCAGTCAACTCAGTACTGGTATATGTGTGTCTAATCTCAAAGTAGCTTCAAGATTACACACCAGATTCAGATGGGCACTTACCAAATGACTCATCTGAGAAGGTGTTCCAAAACAGTTTTCTATAAATTAGGATAACTATTTCAAATAAAATTTGTTTCTTAAACAGGTCCATGCACAGATTTCACCCCTTGGACAACAGAAGAACAGAAGCTTTTGGAACAAGCTTTGAAAACATACCCAGTAAATACACCTGAAAGATGGGAAAAAATAGCAGAAGCAGTGCCTGGCAGGACAAAGAAGGACTGCATGAAACGATACAAGGTTGTAGATCTTTAGTTTATAGATTCCATTATCATTTAAATTATGTTTTTGTACTTCTTTCAATACCACCATAGATGTGGGGTCAGTATTAGACATTTCCTAGCTCTGACAGTTAAAAAAATCAACCTTTTCAGTACAGATTTATCCAATTTGAATGTTTCACATATTTGAAACACTAGAAATGTCTGCAAATCCTGACAACTTTTTGTCTAAGTAAAATGTTTGTCTTCTTCCTAGGAACTGGTTGAAATGGTAAAAGCAAAGAAAGCTGCTCAAGAGCAAGTGCTGAATGCAAGTAGAGGCAAGAAATGACTTATGACAATCTTTGTTGTGTGTGCATTTTTATAATAAAACTGAAAATACTATACAAATTTTCATTCTTAAAATTATACTTAAAGTGTGTCCCAGCATAATTTCTCAGAGTTCAGAGATCTACGATTCACTGTAGTGGTCTTATCCTTTCAAAATCTGACATATGGTATTTTATTCATATTTACCAGTATATGTGTTTTTTTTTTCTTTACAGCTTGAGGGTCTCAGTTTTATAATGTTCCAAATGTTTATTAGGAGCATTTTTAATCATGAAGCCAGCGCATGTTACTGCAGATCTGGTTAAAATCTGGTAGTTGCTCAATAGGACCTAAGGATTTAAAAGAAAAGACAGTTATAACTAAATAGAAGGAAAGTCCTTAGCCAACTTTCTGCATGGGAGACTAGGAGTCAGGCTTACCAACAGCAGCAACAGCTGGACTCTTATCATAAATATATTTGGTACACACTTCTCGAATTATCTCAGCATTTACAGCCTGAAAAATTGAAGATACATGCATTCTGAGTTTTTTGTAGTAGTAAAGACATTGTATACCTGGAATGTTTTAGAGCTAAAGCAAATTTTATGATACCTATCTTGAGGTGTTGTATTGATAACAAAGACTATTTATACAAGATCCAACAGTATCTAAGGACTACTTACATCAATTCTTGCTTCAAGCTCAGGGATGGGAATTCTTCGATTATAGCATAACATTTGCCTACCTATATCTTCACAGATGGGAGTGGAACCTGTTTTAAAGAAAAAGGAAAACTAAGGACTGGAATCTAGATTAACCATGTGAAAATAAGACCTAAGTCTTCATTCTTTTACCATCAAGTTGCAGCAACATGTTTGTTTTCAGAAGATTTCTGGCTCGTGCAACTTCACTTTCAGTGACACTTGTACACAGTCGCATCCTAAAAACCATTTGGAAAAATCAAAGGTCAAGTAATTTGAAAATGTTATGTGTTTTATGAGTTAATGACCTAAAGAAAGGAAGGATGCTATATTCTCTGTTACACCACAATGTACAAGTGATTATGAACTCAATTTAGTAAAAATTGAAATTACTATCTATCCCAACAGTTACACAAAAGTTAAAATATTACTATTTTCCTGGTAGGGTTAATTTCTCAAAAGTGATATGGTTAGCAGAGATTCACTACAGTATAAAAATAGGCTGACTGCATTTTGAGAACTTCTACAGTCATTTTGAAAATTTGTGAATCCCCATGTGTTAGGATCTGACTTGCTAGGGGATAGACAGATCAGTGGGTCACTGGTTTCTCAAAATAATCTAGCTGAGTCTAACTTAAACCTAATAATTAATTATTACATCTCTTTTAAGTCTGCCTTAGACAGTAAAGTGTGCCTGCAATGTGGGAGACCTGGGTTTAATCCCTGCGTCAGGAAGATACCCTTGAGAAGGAAATGGCAATCCACTCCAGTACTCTTGCCTGGAAAATCTCATGGACAGAGGAGCCTGGAAGGCTACAGGTCATGGGATTGCAAAGAGTCGGACACAACTGAGCTACTTCACTTCACTTCACATCTAGCTAGAGTGTAAACCATTTAAGAATGGTGTAGGAAAGGGACCAGAGCTAAATAACAGTTTTCCAAGAAGCCATGGGACCTTCTGCCTGTCTCAAGGTACTAGTTTTGACTAAAACACTACATTTCTTTTAGCAGATTCATTTTTGTAACAATGAATGACTTTTATAACTTTTGAAGACTTTTACAACTTCAGACTCATTTTTATAACCCAGCCTTTCCAAGCCAGATAGGTTTAGAAATATTTTCTAAAATTCTAGTTGGCATCTAAACATTTTTAACTTTTTAAGATCTTTCTGAAAGAATCTGCTACTTAATGATTAAGAACTTTCTATAATATAAATCAGCTTCACATGAAACCCAGAAGAAATGTGATCTTTTAAACATTGCAACAATTGCTACTATTGAACAGGACTTAGTCTTGTTCTCTTAATAAAATGCTATCACCATAAAAAATTAATCACCGTCAACAGTGTAAAAGAACAAAGTAGTCTAAATTGGTAATTCTTAAGCAAGATTTAAATTATTTTCTCACCATTCTTTTTGAACAACATGTAGCATATCTGCAACAGTAGCTGGTTCACAAACCATGTAGATTCCCCACAATCCTGTATCTGTGTAGGAAGTGTTGAAAGACTGGAAGCTATGGCAGAGGTTGCCATGACAGGTAAGCTGGGCCAGCTTGCTAGATAAATTCTGTAAGGAAAAGAAACTGTCCAGGAGAACTGTAGGTATACATGTGCGGACTACCAGAAAGAAAAACGAGCTGTAGAAATAGTGACTGCCCCAAAAGGCTGCATTTCTCAGTTTTATTCAGCAATATCTCAATAAAAAGCTAAAACTCAATGAAACTAAGAATTGTTACCTCACCAGCCCAATGCATCATCCCCAGAGAAAGTCATAATGTTAAAAGAGTTAATCCTTAGAAGCTACACACCGACTTCTAAAATAATACATTATCATACTAAGAGATTATCATACTAAGAGAAAAGCAAAAATATCACTTATATGTAGAATCTTAAAAGATACAAGTGAACCTATTTACAAAAGAGAAACAGACTCACAGACTTTGAGTTTGCGATTAACATATACACACCACTATATATAAAATAATCAACAAGGACCTATGCATGCCACAGGGAACTCTAAGTAATACTCTGTGAATGGATTTATATAAATATATCACTTAGCTATATACCCAAAACTAACACAACTACATTATAAATCAACTACAATATAAAAATTAAAACCAAAAAAGAGAAGTGACAAATCCTGTCAGGACAGAGCTATCCCTAAAATTAAAAATGGGATGATTTCACATACTGTAGTTTGGGCACATTCTCAGGATCCCTTGGCTAATCCAACCCAGCATTCCACTTCTAGCACTGGGATATGGTTATTAATTATATATGTGTTCTGGCTCTGTTGAATAACCATTTATAACCTTATCAACCAAAAAACAAATTATGCCAATTTGCTTTGCCAACAAAAAAGTTAAAAAAGGTTAATTTAAAAAGTAAAATAATGCACTGCTATTACCAACATACTTTGTAGAGCTTTTGGCAGTTTGCTTAAAGATCTGAAATACAGCATGTGAACCTAAGATATTTGTATGAAATATATTTTGTCAAAGTCTTTGAGTACAGATATATACACTTTCTTAGCTATTTAAAATCCTACAGTGATGCTGTTGAGGTGCTGCACTCAATATGTCAGGAAATTTGGAAAACTCAGCAGTGGCCACAGGACTGGGAAAGGTAAGTTTTCATTGCAAAGGAAATGCCAGAGAATGTTCAAACTGTCATACGATTGCACTCACTCCATATGCAAGTAAGCTTATGCTCAAAATCCAAATCCATCAAGCTACGTGTCAGCAGTATGTTAATCAAGAACTTCCAGGTGTACAAACTGTTCAGACTCAAGGTAGAGGAACCAGCGATCCGATGGCCAACTTTCACTGGATCATAGAGAAATCAAGGAAATTCCAGAAAAACATCTTCACTGATTACACTAAGCCTTTTATTGTGTGGATCACAACAGACTGTGGAATATTCTTAGAGATAGGAATACCAGACTACCTTACCTGTCTCTTGAGAAACCTGTATGCAGGTCAAGAAGCAACAGTTAGAACCAGACTTGGAACAACAGACTGGTCCCAAATTAGGAAAGCAGTATGACAGGGCTGTATTACTGTCACCCTGCTTATTTAACTCCTATGCAGAGTATATCATGCAAAATGCCAGGCTGGGTGCATCCCACAGGCTGGAATCAAGACTGCTGGGAGAAATATCAATAACCTCAGATATGCAAAGGATACCACTCTAATGGCAGAAAATGAAGATGAACTAAAGACCCTCTTGTTCAGGGTGAAAGAGTAGAGTGAGAAAGCTGGCTTAAGACTCAACATTCAAAGAACTAAGATCATGACATCCAGTTCCATCACTTCATGGCAAATAGAAGGGGAAAAAGTGGAAGCAGTGACAGATTTATTTTCTTGGGCTGCAAAATATGTGGATGGTGATTGCAGCCATGAAATTAAGATGCTTGCTCCTTGGATGAAAAAGTATGACAAACCTAGACAGTGTATTAAAAAGCAGAGAAATCACTTTGCTGAGAAATGTCCATGTAGTCAAAGCTATGGTTCTTCCAGTAGTCAAATACTGATACGAGAGTTCTGAGCACAGAAGAATTGATGCTTTCAAATTGTGGTGCTGGAGAAGACTCCTGAGAGTCCCTTAGACTGCCAGGAGATCAAACTAGTCAATGGTAAAGGAAATCAACCGTGAATATTCACTGGAAGGACTGATGCTGAAGTAAAGCTCCAATACTTTGGCCACCATACTTTGATGTGAAGGCTCAGCTCACTGGAAAAGATCCTATTGGTGGGAAAGATGGAGGGCAAGAGAAGGGGGCAGCAGAGGATGAGATAATTGGATGAAATCACCAACTCAATGGACATGAGTCTAAACAAACTCCAGGAGATACGGGAGGACAGAGGAACCTGGTGTGCTGCAGTCCACGAGGTTGCAAAGAGTCAGACACAACTTGGCAAATGAACAACAATAATAATTTTGAAGTAATTTCAGACAGAATAGGAACAAAAATAGTACGAAGAATTACCTTTATCCAAATTCCTTAACAACTGTTACTTTTTTTCCTTTATCATTCTCTTTAATATATTTTTCAACTGTTTGAGAATATAGTGCAAATATCCTTTTTATCCCCAAATATTTGTTAATATGCCCTTCTGAAAAACAATGAATTTAACCTCATGACTATGCCAAAGCCTTTGACTGTGTGGATCACAATAAACTGGAAAATTCTGAAAGAGATGGGAATACCAGACCATCTGACCTGCCTCTTGAGAAACCTATATGCAGGTCAGGAAGCAACTGGACATGGAACAACAGACTGGTTCCAAATAGGAAAAGGAGTACATCAAGGCTGTATATTGTCATCCTGCTTATTTAACTTACATGCAGAGTATATCATGAGAAATGCTGGGCTGGAAGAAGCACAAGCTGGAATCAAGATGGCCAGGAGAAATATCAATAACCTCAGATATGCAGATGACACCACCCTTATGGCAGAAAGTGAAGAGGAAATAAAAAGCCTCTTGAAAGTGAAAGAGGAAAGTGAAAAAGTTGGCTTAAAGCTCAACATTCAGAAAACAAAGATCATGGCATCTGGTGCCATCACTTCATGGGAAATAGATGGGGAAACAGTGGAAACAGTGTCAAGACTTTATTTTGGGGGGCTCCAAAATCACTGCAGATGATGATTGCAGCCATGAAATTAAAAGACGCTTACTCCTTGGAAGAAAAGTTACAACCAATCTAGATAGTATATTGAAAAGCAGAGACATTACTTTGCCAACAAAGGTCCAGCTAGCCAAGGCTATGGTTTTTCCAGTAGTCATGTATGGATGTGAGAGTTGGACTGAAGAAAGCTGAGCACTGAAGAATTGATGCTTTTGAACTGTGGTGTTGGAGAAGACTCTTGAGAGTCCCTTGGACTGTAAGGAGATCCAACCAGTCCATTCTAGAGATCAGTCCTGGGTGTTCTTTGGAAGGAATGATGCTAAAACTGAAACTCCAGTACTTTGGCCACCTCATGCGAAGAGTTGTCTCATTGGGAAAGACTGATGCTGGGAGGGATTGGGGGCAGGAGGAAAAGGGGACGACAGAGGATGAGATGGCTGGATGGCATCACTGACTCGATGGACGTGAGTTTGAGTGAACTCCCAGAGTTGGTGGTGGACAGGGAGGCCTGGCGTGCTGCGATTCAAGGGGTCGCAAAGAGTCAGACACAACTGAGCGACTTAACTGAACTAAACGGTTATAAAATTAGGATATTCATGTTGATACAGTACTATGAATGAATCCTCTTTCCTTAATCAAAATTTAACAACACAGCAAAAGAAAAAATAGTTTTTTTTCTTGCCTGGGAACAATCCAGGATCAGTTCATACGTAAGTCAAAATTCATAGCAGTTTTATCTTCTCATTTATTATGGAAATTTACTTTTAAAATCACATACCATTCCTCCTCCGAAAGAGCGATCCCAGTTTCCAATCAGTGTGTTTGCAACCATGAGACAGATTGTATCTGGATGTGCCCAACCAACAGCTTCAACAGCTACCGCAAGATGTGCCAAAGGCATCTTGTCATCCCTCACTCGAATCTGGTTGGGATAAAGGATGCAAAGCTCTAGTTAAGATTACCACTCTGTAACATGCTTGACAAGAAAGCAATTCACCAGTTCTATTAATTGCAAACTTAAATGCTCACCATGACACTCTAGTTTTTTGAACAATCAGGCCTCATTTTACTCCATATTTCAGAAGGATTTCACCAAAAGATCTCCAGCTGAAATACTACAGACACAGCCACCAAATAATTATGTGGTCAAAAAGCTTTGCATTATTTAACTGGCAGAAATAATCATCAGTCTGAATTTTTCTGTCTAAATTTAGGCTTATTTTACAGGCTTATTTTTGTACTGCCAATGCTAGTCTCGTGTAACTGCCAACATCAGGCTTCTTTCCAGATACTGACATATGAGCATCATCCCTAATGTGGCAAACAAAGCTTCTAATGAGGCTTAAAGAAATAGCTGATAGAGAGCAGATTTCTCTAGAAGTTCTGGCTTTAACAGCTATGCACAGAAATGTACTGTGGGTAGACTCAGTCAGGAATAAATCTAACAGTGTCAAAATGTGGGATGTTTTTAAAAGATTAATTTTATGCCCTGCCAATAGGAAAATAGGCATAATGTCAAAAAGCACAAAAGACCAAATAATACTTTCCTTAAAACAGAAAAATAGGTGGTTAAATATATGCAACAGGAAGAAATACAAGCAACTGAGTCCATGTGCATTTGGACTCCTTTGTCCCTCCATTTCACTGTTAGCAACAGGCACATTTTGTACGAACGGTCATAAATACAACACAAGAAAAGCTTAAGAGGCTTGGCCTACCTCACTTCCTGTGAATTTGCACGGAGGCAGAGCTGGTATTTCTCCTTTGTGTGTGGATAAAGATTCACCAAAATGAAATTTTGCTAACTCAAGCAGCTCATCATGGGAAACTCCTATATTGAAGGAAAATATTTCATATATCCAGCAGCAATAAAATGTAAAGCACATAATTAACTGCCAGTACTTCTGTTTACAATGAGCTTAAGGTGGTATAAATGATACAGGTTACACAAGGACTACTTGCGGTCAGTAAAAGCCTTTTCAAGAGTAAGCTCACAAAGCACGTTTTATCCCTGGTGATAAGACTTGCAGTTGCACAGATCTCTCCTTCTGAAGAACAATCAGTTTTCATCCACTGATTCAAAGATAAGGATAACACAGCTTGGAGGTATTACTTTCCATACAAAATCATGTTATATTAAGTAATTAAAAGTCCTAGAATGGTGGTGGTGGTGGTGAAGTTGCTAAGTCATGTCCAGCTCTTGCGACCCCATGGACAGTAGCCCACCAGGCTCCTCTGCCCATAGGATTTGCCACACAAGAATAATGGAGTGGGTTGCCATTTCCTTCTCCAGGGGATCTTCCCGACTCAGGAATCCAACCCAGGTCTCCTGTACTGTAGGCAGTCTCCTACATTACAAGTGAATTCTTTACCAACTAAGCCACTAGAGCCCCCAAAAGTCCTAGTTCAAACTAGCAAAAATGGGTCACTTTTCAATAAAATTTTTAGAGTAGAAAAGAATATGAGCTCTGTATCATTTAAAGAAAGCTGGACATAAGACATGTTTTATTCTCTGTACTCTGCTATCAAAATTCAGGACTAAATAACCTCATATAGATTCCTGAATAAATTCATAGCCAATCAAATACTCACTATTTGCTATCCAAAATTTAATCAGTAATTGAATTCTATAGCCCTATTTTCCAAACTTGAGCCTAAAGAGATTCAGTGAAAGATTCTTAAACTTACAAGACTAATTCAGGCATGGGTAAGTGCCTTAGAAAATATTGCTATGAGATTTTTTTTTAATGAAACATTCCATTAGAACATAAAAGCACAACTTACACCCATATTTTCCAAACAATCTCTGGTATAAAATAAGACAGGGAATGATTATATACACATTCTTTTCACAATCACTACATAGAAGAGCCACCTTGGATATCAGTCCGGATGGTGACTAAACAATAAGAAGACCTTGGTGGTACAAAGATGACAAGCAGAGAGTGTAGACCCGTGAGCATGGACACAATTCTCAGCACCTGGCAACCACCTCCACTGTTTTACTACCTTTATCTGTAGCCCTCCTGGTTGGATGTTCCAGACTTTAAGCTCCTGACCCAGTACCACCTCTACTTACCTCTATCCAAAAGGCAGGAGGGCCAATAATTTCTTTTCTTTTTTTTAAATGAAGCTGGGTCTGGCCTATCTCACTGAATTTATAATGCCACTGCTTATAAGAAACATTATTGCTTATGTACCCATAAGACAATATGCTAATTAATCTAGAATAGGCCATTAATTAATTGTAAGATATCCCAACTCTGACAATGTCAAAATGAACCAATGAACTGTGTGACAAAACCCACTGCATCCATATGCCACCAACAATGGCAGAATCTCCTAGACAACTTAGTTATTGAGGCCCCATCCAACCAACAGTGTCCCCTTTCCAAGGCAGTTTCATTGTGGAACTCCAGTCAGCACCAGCCATTTTAGAAACAGTGGCACTAACTCAAGAGAACTTTAGAGCACATAGAGCCACACAAAGGTAACATGTTTCTGACAGTTAGCCTCATTTTCATCTTCTTCATTATTCCCAAGTAATAAGCTTGAAGTCTATCCGGGCCAACTAGAATTTTAAATTACTGTCATTTCTAAAGGAAAATTTACACAAAAAGAACATTCCATGTAAATCTTCGTTTTGTCTTAAAAAGAGAAAATAAAACTGGAAACCAATAAAATGTACTATTTGCCTAAATTCAGACTACCAGGAAATCTAGTAAAATCTAACCTGAACTTACTTTCTTTCACTGGCTTCAAACACGTTCCTCCAAGGAGGCCTTGTCCTCATGCCACTTTCATGTTCAAATTCCCATTAAATAGTCTCAAAATCCCTTATATCCTTCCCTTCTCAGTAATTAGCAGATCTACTGAATGAACAAACAAATCAAAGAATGAATAAACAACATACTCATCCTCAGGCCATGCCTGACCAAGGATGAAGCTGGTTCTCAAGAAATTTAAAATCTCAAAGAGATTCCCAAACTGTTGAACACTATCTTCCACTGTCATTATCTTCCAGCTCACCCATTTGCCCTTTCCTTGCAAGTAAATTCCATTACATCTGTACACTTATGTACTAGAGGGTCACTAAGTTTTCCTATTAAAAACTCTAATAAGAGAAGATGGGGGAAGTCCGGTTTCAGTGTTCCACATTGCCCTTACCCAGCATACTAAACAATTTGCTCTGTAAAGGAAAACTGAAGATATCTCCCAACAGGATCAAACTGATAAGCGTATCACTCTGTTTAAAACAGTTGTAGAAATTTAAACTTACCTCCAGCAGCAGCAAGTACTATTCTTGGCCCCTTATAATGTGTGGTTATATAATCCACTAAGTCCTTACGATTTATAGATCTGTAAATGGAGTAAGAAAAGCAATACTAAAGGGAAATTTAAAAGCATAGATCCTCACATAATATACCTTTATACCTCACATAATATACCTTTAATATCCAATTAAATTGGATCATTCTAAGTTAAATGCAGTCAGAAATAGGATATATGCAACAAATATCAAAGAATTTCAATATATATATATATAAATATATATAAAATGTAATATCACTTGTTTACTCCAGAAATAGGTATAAACCCAGATACCTGGAAGTCAAGTAGGGCTAAAGGGTCGTTCAAGTACTGTAATGATACCATTTCATTCAGATTATTGGGGGTAAAAAATTACTTTCTGAAACATACTTTTTGAATGTTTGTGAATGTTAATTTTCACAATTCAAATGTTTTCTCAAAAAAGAGAAAAAATCTGAGAATTATACCTACTTGATATTTTCAGTTGGTCCCAAAATTGTCCGTCCAAGTGCAGTATTTTGATAAGCTGTGGCATGAAGATAATCAAAAACAACTTCTTGTAAATTGGTTTCAACTTCCTGCATCTCTCTAAGGATTACTCCACGTTCACGTTCAATCTCTGCTTCTCCCAATGTGCTGTTTTGTATTATATCAGCAAGAATTTCTACAGCTAATTGAAAATAAAATACAAGAAGAAACACTAACAGTCTTAATTTTCACTATTAATATCTATTAGCATCAAAAACCATGATAGTGACCAGCACTCAACAGTGAAATGATTAAACTGGAAGAAATAAATGTTTCTGTACATTTGATATACCTAAAAGGAATAAATTAAAACAAAAAATATAATCCCCTGTGGTACAGATGAGCTTGGAGAAAATTCCTAAATTTGCTAGAATTAGTGTCATCTCAAACATCTTTCCCCACTTAATTCCAATTAATGGTCAGTGTTGGTTAGAGTCTGTTTATCAAAGTCTCTGATAAATGATGATTCAACAGAGCTGGAACAGGTAACAGTTGAAGAAAAGGATAATTACTCCAAAAGACATACATTATCATTAATTATCAAAGGATAATTAAGTGACCCTTGGGGAAAATTGATGAAACCTTCAAATATTTATACAAAAACGACCCTAATTTGTAAAAAGTCACAAGTAAACTAAAGGATATATCATGCTATTAAGCAATTTTATCAGAGAAAGTACATGCTTCTCCAAAAAAGAGAAACCTCAACTATCCGTGAAGAATTAGTATACAGTTATAATCACAATCTAAATTTTAGTAAATAGAAAACAAATTTATCAACTTTCATTTTGTTACTCTACTATAAACTTCTGTTCTTTAAATTCACTTAAAGTGGACTTGTTTCAGAAGCAATAATGTTCCAGTACCAAGGACTTCCTGTACTCAATTACCTCTGTATTGCCCAAAATGACAAAACAGACTGCAAGAATAAGCTGGGACTGAGATTATGACCAAGAGGAAAAAATAATTCGTAAAACCAAATTAAAGCTATCTGTCCATCTAACACCATGTTGTGAATCAAATAAAAAATGCTCCAATAAAATTTAAAAACAATAAAATCCCATCTGTCCAGACAAGTAAAGCCCCAGATGGGTAAGGAAGAGCCCAAAGACAGATGGGAAAATGAGACCTCCTGTATGAAGAGCCTCCTCTATTTGGAAGTAGTAGTCTAGACTGGTACCTAAAAGTGGGGATTCATATTTCCCAATATTTATGTTTTAATCAGAATCTTCTTTCTAATGTATATTTAATACTGAAATTTGAAAGCATAGATCCTCAATAACATACCTGAAATTAAATTGGACCTTAAAGATATTCTAAGTCAAATGCAATCAGAAATAGGATATATACAAGTATCAAAGACTTTACATACACACACACACACACACACACACGTACGTACGTATAATACCATCACTTGTTTATTCCAGAAGCAGCTACAAACCCAGACAACCTGGAAGTTAGGTGGGGCAAACTATTGTTTAAGTATTCTAATGATACAGTTTTATTCAGATTGGTCATCACCAGAGATGGGGGAGGGAAAAATGAGTGAGCTGTTTTAGGTTTATTTGGGGGGGGTTTAGTTTAAATAAATTGAATTTTGGATATTCAAATTTGAAATTGAAATTAATGGAAAGGAAGCTAAGAAAGAAGTGCACTCCAGGAGGAAGAACCAGAATGTGCAAATGCAATAACGAAGCAAGCACGTTCTGTTCAAAAATAAAGCCCAGCAGTCAGAAGATATAAAATATGTTCTGGCTTGTAACAGAAATGAAAAATTTAGATAACAGAACAGAGAAAAAACAAAAATAAAAAGTAGACAGTAAAAGTGAATATATAATAAAACAATTAAAAATCATTTACTAGCCAGGTATGACTCTGGAGGAATTAATATCTGAATCAAGTGTTAGGACCTGGTTTGTACAAGTCTTACAGCCTATAAATATTTAATATCATTTGTCATATTGGTAGGAAAAAGAGGTGCCCCCTCACCCAGAGTTTGATTCACTTATTTTCACATTTCTGGGGTTTACTCTTTCTCAAGAAACATAATGCAAACAGTACTAAATTATTTCTGAATGCCTGTGAAAATTACATATCTGCAGTATAAATAACAATACCTCTTGGCAAATCTTTAGAGAATGCTTTGGCATAATATACAGTCTGCTCTCTGGAGGTATAGGCATTGAGATGAGCACCCATATTTTCAATTTCAAGTTCCAGATCTAACTGGGATCTCTTTTTGGTGCCCTGAAATAAAAGAGAGAAAGGGGGAAAAGAAATATATATATATGTATAATCTCTCCCTTTATCCCTCATTTGTTCTACACAGTGCAGACAATGAATATGACAGAAGCCTATGTACAGTTGGATGTAAGGACCAAATGTGGTTTCTAAACTACCTCAGGCTTCAGAAATAGTGACATTCTTTCAGATGACAGTTACATCCCAAGAGAAAATCTCTGTTTCACTTCTACAGAGCAATTATCAGTCATTATTTCAGGTAATTATCCTGAAAAAAGAAAGATTCTAAAAAATAATAAAAATAAGACATGCATAGGCTTCCCTGGTGGCTCAGAAGTTAAAGCATCTGCCTGCAATGCGGGAGACCTGGGTGCGATCCCTGGGTCGGGAAGACCCCTGGAGAAGGAAATGGCAACCCACTCCAGTATTCTTGCCTGGAGAATCCCATGGACGGAGGAGCCTGGTGGGCTACAGTCCACGGGGTCGCAGAGAGTCGGACACGACTGAGCGACTTCACTTTCACTTTTGAAGTAGTTCTCTTTACCTTACAATAAGACTTTGTGTTTACTGTCTCTTAAAATGCGTTTAAAAAATAATCTTTATAACTTGCCTTGAAAGCCATATGCTCCAGAAAGTGAGCCGTTCCATTATTCTTCTCATTTTCATATCGACTTCCAGCATCAATCCAGAGCCCAACCTTAATACAGTCAGGTAAGAATTAGATAAGACATCATCATCTTTTTTTTTTTTTTTGAGGGGATAAGGTAAGGGTGCGGAGAAGGCAATGACACCCGACTCCAGTACTCTTGCCTGGAAAATCCTATGGATAGAGGAGCCTGGTAGGCTGCAGTCCATGGGGTCGCTGAGAGTTGGACACGACTCAGTGACCTTTCACTTTTCACTTTCATGCATTGGAGAAGGAAATGGCAACCCACTCCAGCGTTCTTGCCTGCAGAATCCCAGGGACAGTGGAGCCTGGTGGGCTGCCGTCTATGGGGTCGCACAGAGTGAGACACGACTGAAGCGACTTAGCAGCAGCAAGGTAGGGGTGGGGGCAGTGTTCTTCCTTTTTCTGACCAATGCTTTCCAGTCTTAACATTAAAGTTTTCTTGACTGGATTGACAATATAATCCTATGAATTATGAGATTTAAAAATTTTAGTCTTCAGTCTACTGGGTGCCACAAATATTTACTTGCCAGCTTTACTGAGGACGCAGATTGTTAGCCCAGTGTGTTACTACAGTCAATAATCAAGTATAAGATAAAGCACATCAGAAGAGACTCAGAAAATCTAGGTTAAGATCCTGGTTCTGTCATGTATTAGTTGTTGTGACCTCGGACAAAACCATTTAACTTCTCGAATCTTGTTTTTCAATGAAATGGATGCAATGATCCCTGCTACAAAGAAGTATTTTAAAGATCAAATAAGACAAGGTACGTAAAAACATTTAGCACACGGTAGTCCAGCAAATATACTGCTCTCATTATTATCAACACTGCACAATACAACCTGCTACAAGATGCAGTCACTTAAACTAAGCACACATGCACCCAGCATGGAGGTATTAGAAGAAACGCTTCACAAGTAACAATCACTTGTCGAGGCAAAATAACCGCTGCTACTTTCAACTACCTGCCAACCTACTGAAAAGCTTTACACATACAGTCTGCTCTCCCCTAATGAGGGGTCAAACTAAATCACTTACTGTGCATGTTGCCAGCCCAGAGTCTTCAGAAGCCACCCTGAGTCCATTCTCCAAACAGGTTACTCGCGTTTCAGGAACGTTCAGAACAACTTGTGTAGCAGCCTGTGTACTTCTCAATCTGTTTCCTCCAAGATATAATGACTGGTTGGGGAGAAAGGAAGCAGCAAAACATATCACTATTCTTAATACAAATTATTGATTAGAAAACCAAATTTATCTCAAAGAGACTCTAAAGTACTCTTTCCTCCTTAACTTTTACTTCACTAGATCCATGCCTTTGCCTACCCTAGGACCATTCCTCAACCAACCACTTTCCTAAAGCCAGCAACATGTCTACAAACATGCCCTTTCCTGAAGAAAAATGAACAGTTTTTGTCATTATCCTAAAAGAAACTACTTTTATTTCAGTACCTCTAGAAATGTTTAGTATTCATAAAGGGAACAAGAAGGGGAGAAAAAAGTCAAGAAAGGGAGAGAAAAATATAAAAATACACGCACAGCATAGAAATGCTTAGCTTCTACTGTTCAAGAAAAGCAAAGTTTTGAAAAGGACAGAAAAAGAAAGGGTAGAAAGAAGGGTAATTACTCAAGCTACACTCTGGCTGACTGATTTATTGACTATGGACTATTCGCAGGTCCCCATATGTTTTCTTCTTTATACATATGTTAAAAGTCCCACGAACTCTAGAGAAAGCTAGTCTCTTACGAGAAAAATACATATACAGACAAACTTTTCCTTTAGCTGCCGCAGGGTTCACAGGAAGCAGAGCTGGACGAGAGCCAGTTTTAGGCAAAAAGAGAACTCGGAGTGGATGGGGGTGGGTCCTCGGTTTTTAACAAGCCCCCTCCCCCTCCCCCGCCCCCCAGTGGTAACCACTGCTTTTAGCAATCAACACGCACTCTTTACAATGACTTCTGAGTAACTGGGGGAGGGGGTTAGTAAACCACGGTCATCCCACACGTCCCTGGCAGGTCACGTGTTGCGGGTGACCAAAGCCAGCCCAGCGCCGACGGGAATAAGCGTCCCCGGCAGCCGGATGCCCCACGGGTCCGGGCTAAGGCCCGATCCGCAGTTGGAGGTGTGCGGGGCAGACGCCCGTTAACTCAGGGTCGCCGCACGGGGTCCTGCGGGTGAGGCCCGCTCTAGCCTGATTCCAGGTGGCACCCAGACAAGTAGACGGAAGCTCACCGGCCCAGCAACGCCTCGGATCAGGAGCCTCTCGGTGAAACCGCAGAGCCGCCGCCGCGCCGCAGAAAACAGCACCGCTCGGGCCGCCGCCGCCGCCGCCGCCGCCGCCGCCGCCATGGCCTCCGTTCTAGACTGTAGGAAGGATGTGCTTCCGGGGTCATGACCTGAGGGCCCAGGCGAGACGGCGGACCCCACCTAGTGACCATGATGGGAATGACAGTCCTGTAAGCGGTCTGGAAGCTTTCTGGACGTGGTGCTGACTGAAGAACACGAATTAGGGAGTCTGTAGAAGCCCTTGGATCAGCGGTTACTTTAATCTCCTACGACGTGCAAGGCACAAATGTAGAAGAGTTAAAGGTAACTTGGGGCAACATATTATCCCAGTGGTGGGTGAAATTGATTGGAAAAGGGGGGATTTGATCCGTAATATGAGGAACATGATTCCTCACTGTCCTTAGAGGAAATCTCCAGTGCAAGGGACGGGCGTGGTGAGGGGAGAGAAGCAAGTATCAGTGTTGACCCCTATTCACACTTCAGCACCTTACAGTCTGGCTCATCCCATTCCACAGAAATTGTTGGTGAAGCCACTAACTGCTGAAAGATGGACATACAATCCTTGACATGGATTTCTTTCTTCATTCTGTTTAAAATTTTTGTTTATTTATTTTCCTGCATGGGGTCTTAGTTGCAGCACACGGGGTTCTTCCTTGGAAAGCGCAGACTTTTCTAGTGGTGGTGGGGCTCCAGAGCAAGAGGGCTCTTTAGTTTGGGCGCCTGTAGTTGACTCTGAACTATTCTAGCTCCGTAATTGCCCGCAGTGGGTATAGTTGCACTGTGGCCTGTGGGATCTTAGTTCCCATGACCAGGGATCAAACCCATATCCCCTGTGTTGGAAGAGGATTCTTTCTGTTAAGATTTGTTTGTTTGCTTATGTGGCTGTGCTGGGTCTTCCTTGCTGTGGCAGTGTGGCTTTCTCTACTTGCAGAGAGAAGGGTTGCTACTGTTCTGCTATCTTGCAGGGGCTTCTCACTGGAGTGGCTTCTCTTGGGCTCAGTAGTTGTGGAGCACAAGGCTTAGTTGCTCTGAGGTATGTGGGATCTTCCCTGGACCAGGGACAGAACTGTGTCCAGTGCATTGGTGGGCAGATTCTTAATCACCAGACAACCAGAGAAGCTCTGGAAGAGGAGTCTCACCCACTGGACCACCAGGGAAGTGGACTTTCCTCCTTGTATCATTTTATTTTACTTTATTTATCTATTTTGGCAGTGCTGGGTCTTGGTTGCTGTGCAGGCTTTTCTCTAGTTGCAGTGAGCAAAGGCTACTCTCTAGTTGCCACTGAGGCACCAGGAAAATCCTCCTTTAAGAGCTGCTCTTTCTTCTAGTCCCTTCTTTACCTCTTGGGCAGCTCTTTATACACATATATCTTAGTGAGACTAAAAATAGCCGGCACTGTACTAACTGTACTATTCCTGTGCTCTTTTATAGATGTAGAAACTGGGATAAATAACTTGCCTGAGTTCAGTTTAGTTCAGTTCAGACACCCAGTTGTGTCCAACTCTACAACCCCATGGACTGCAGCACACCAGGCTTCCCTGTCCAATACCAACTCCTGGAGCTTACTCAAACTCATGTCCATTGAGTCCGTGATGCCATCCAACCATCTCATCTTCTGTCGTCCCCTTCTCCTCCCACCCTCAATCATTCCCACCATCAGGGTCTTTTCAAATGAGTCAGTTCTTCGCATCAGGTGGACAACGTATTGGAGTTTCAGCTTCAGCATCAGTCCTTCCAGTGAATATTCAGGACTGATTTTCTTTAGGATGGACTTGTTGGATCTCCTTGCAGTCCAAGGGACTCTCAAGATTCTCCTCCAGCACTGCAGTTCAAAAGCATCAATAACTCAGCACTCAGCCTTCTTTATAGTCCAGCTCTCACATCCATACATGACTAAAGTTCAGGATACTAATAATAGGCTGTGTAGCTCCAAAGCCTTTGCTCTTAAACACCATGTCATCCTACCCTGAAAGCTGGTGTTCCCCAGGGATTTGGACCTCGGCCTGGGCCTCTTCCACTGTACACTCTTCCTGATGGTTTCCACTTTCACTTGAGGCCTTCCCTGTTTGTCTTTCTTTTGAGACCAGGCCCTCTTAACCATTCAGTGACTGGACAACTACACTTGAATATCCCATTGGCACCTCAATATCAACTTGTCCAGAATGCGCTTCACTGGCTTGCTCCTAAGTCTATTCTTGTATAGTCAATGAAACAGCCAATGATACCTCCATTCACTAGACATCCAAACCAGAAACCTGGATTTCATCCTCAGCTCCTCCCTGTTTCTCATTCTCAATATCCAATTAATACACCCCTTTCCAGCCTTTTCAATCTACCCCAGCCCAACTGTCACAGTGTTTGGAACAAGGGATCTTTTTTGAATGCAACTTGTAGTATGATAGTCCCATTGTGAAGAACCCCCCAGTAACTTCCTTTGGTCAGGATAAAGTGAAGGCTCCTTAGTATGGAACATAGGTCCCTTCGTGAGCTGATTCCTACTTATCTTTCCAGACTCATCTTTCTCTATCTCTCCCTTCTGCTATGATCCACAGGTTCAACCTGTAGGAGCTATTATATAATAAAGACAGCCAAGTTAATTCCTTCATGTTTCTAAAATGAATGTGTGTTAACAATAAAGAAATACAAGCATGATACATATATACAAAAATATTTAGGTATAATCACAGGAAGCACCTGGGAAATTTCAGCACATCTTAATTCAAACTTAGTTTAGGATCTCAGGGAAAATGACAGAATAAAGACCTCTGAAAATTCTCTCTTCTGTTCATAAAATAAATGAGAAAACTGGTTTTAAAATTGGCCAAAATATGAGACTTCTCTGGTGGTCTAGTGAAAAATAAAAATGGCCAGAATCAACATTTTCAAAACTCTGAAAATTAAACAAGGCTTGTGGTAATCTGGGGTGCTATTTTTTTTTTATCCAGTAAAAACACCAACATCTCAGTAAGAATACTGAGCTTCATACTGTTCTAACTTAAGGGTTTAAAATTATAGTGTTTAAGTCTGTCTTTAGTCCCTTGCCCCTAACTCCGTGGTACCTTTAAAAACCAGGATCCTACAACCAAGGTGAAAATCAGCAGCCTGGCAGCCACTAGAAAGGGCAAAACTGGGTTGGAATTCCTTCAAGGCCTCGAATCCAGAGGATGTAAATTATTTGACCTGTCTCACGCTCTGCTGGGGCTTCCCTGGCGACTCAGCGGTAAAGAACCTGCCTGTCAGGGCAGGAGACGCGACTTGACCCCTGAGAAGGAAACGGAAACTCACTCCAGTATTCTTGCCTGGAAGGTTCCACGGACAGAGGAGCATGGTGGGCTACAGTCCATGGCGCTGCAAAGAGTTGACATGACTAAGCAACTAACACTTCTACTTTTTTCACTTTTCATGCTTTTCTGGATGACCTCACTTGTAAGTTTGCCTTTATTTGACCTGACTTGAGGCCAGAAGCCTTCTTCTGGAGATGTTTGTCGAAAATATTTAGAGGCAGCTGTCTAACTTTAGGTGGCTGCTTGGAGGTAGCAGATAATGATAAGGGCAAACAATAGGCAACCAAGAAGCTTAAAAGAAAAAGCTAGGGCCTCAGCTGTCCATATAAGGATACTTCATTTTACTGCTCTATACTTTTTTGTGTCTCTCAAATGTTGTGACTTTTAAAAATTGAAATTTCGCGGCAACCCTATTGGCACCATTTTCTCCTGGGTTTGCTCACTTTGTGTCTCTATGTCACATTTTGGTAATTCTCACAGTATTCCAAACTTTCTTCATTATTATTATATTTGTTATGATGATCTGTGATGTCAGTGATCTTGAATGTTACTAAGGCCCAGATGATGGGTAGCACTTTTTAGCAAGAGATGATTTTTAAATTAAGGTCTGTACATTGGCTTTTTAGACATGGTGCTATTGCACATTGCAGTATAGTATAAACATAACTTTTATGTAAAGTGGGAAACTGAAAAATTCATGTGACTCACTTTATTACAATATTTACTTTATTGTGGTAGTCTGGAACTGAACCTACAAGATCTCTGAGGTCTACCTATAGAGGCTTTGAAAAGCCCAGGCATATTTCTGGGAATCTGGAAAGACACGCACATGTCTGTGGCTGTGTGCATACTCAGGGCTGTACACACGCCCGGGAGAGACCTGAGAACCCACTGGCTGACCTTGAGGCTCTGTGCAAGCAGGAAGAAAAGGCTAAGGCTGAGTTGTCAACTGCCTGGCCAAGTGTTGAAGGTATACACAGAGCTTCTGACAACGACTGAGAAGTTCATTGGATCTAGGCATTCGTGGAAGTATCTGTATAATTATTAGCTGACCATTAAGCTATTTGAGCAGAAACTTCAGTGGTAACACATGACTTTAAGGAATTCATTTAGAGAAGTCACTAAAGCAAGCAGCGGCGACTGTATCTGGGAGAGAGTGGAATCTGACATCCAGAGCTGACACATTATACTAAGTGTCTAGTTCTCAACAAAAAAATTACAGGTCAAAGAACTAAGAAAATACAGTCATGCACAGGAAAAAAACATCAAAGTAAATGTCGCTGAGGAAGCCAAGACATTGAACTTAATAAGACAAAGACCTTTTAAAATAAGATGTTTTTAAAATGTTCACAAAACTAAAGGAAACAATGTCTAAACAACTAAAAGAAGGTATGAGAATTATGTCTCATCAAATACAGAATATCAACAAAGACATAGTAATTATCTTTAAATCAAAAGCCTGGAATTAAAAGATAAAATAAATGAGATGGATGGGCTCAACAGCAGCTATGAACAGGTTAGAAGAAAGAGCCAGAAAGTGATGACAGATCAACTGAGATTAACAGTCTGTGGGTTTAAGAGAAAAAAAATGAAGGAAAATGAACAGATCCTCAGATTTCTTTGAGATACCTTCATGCATTCCAACATGCACATAATGGGAGTGCCAGACAGAAAGTACAGAGAGAAAGGGAGGGAAAGTATCTCTGAAGAAGTAATGATCCAAAACACCCAAATTTGATGGAAAACACTAAAACATGTCTAAACATCTGAACAAATTTGAAGTAGAATAAACTAAGACATCTACACTTAGACATATCATAATGATAAAACTATAGAAAGACAGAAAATTTTTTTTTCAGAGAAAATCTTAAAAGCAGAACAACTAAGATATCTATTCAAATATCCAAGTCTTAGTAGCAATTTTGAAATAATTCACACGTCATGTAATTCTGCCACTTAAATTATACAGTTCAGTGACTTTCAGTGTATTCACAGAGTTGGGTCACCATCACCACCAATTCCAGAATATTTTAATTACCTCAAAAAAAAAGAAACCCATACCCTTTGCTGTCAACCTCCACTCTTACCTTTTTCCCCAACCCTAGGTAACTACCAAAAAAAATTTGCTTTGTTTCTTGACAGTTTTGCCTTTTCTAGACATTTCTAATAATGGCATAATAGAATGTGTAGTCTTTCATATAATCGTTGAGCATACTTGTTTCTTAGAACCAATGACTCTACTTCCTTCACTTTACGTAGTATTTTCAGGGTCCATCCATGTTGTTGAACATGTAAGTCCTTCATTCATTTCACTGCTGAATAATATTGTTTCATGGATATATACCTGTGGGCCATTTCCACCTTTTTGTTCTTATGATTTATGCTGTTATGAACATCAGTATACAAGTGGACATCCGTTTTCTTTTCTCAGATATATATCTAGGAGTGGAATTGCTGTGTCAAATGGTAACTCTACACTTAACTTTTTGAGGAACCATCATATTGTTTTCCAAAGTGCTAAACCACTTTACATTTCCACTAGCAGCACGTAAGTGTTCTAATGTCTGCACATCCATACCACTACTTGTTACTGTCTCTTTTTAAAATTTTAGCCATCCTAGTGGAGGTGAAATGGTATCTCATTGGGATTTTGAGTTTGACTTTGATGTCTGAGGGAGTGTAGGGGAGGTGAGGAAATGACTTACAGCAGAAGTGGCCTTTGGAGAGCCTAGCAGTGTTGGAGGCACTGAACTCCCAGTGGTGGCAGTGTTATAGGCATCCTGCCTGGCCTCTGATTCCTACTCATTTTCAGACCCTGCTTCTCCAGTCTCTCTACTGAGTCTCTGAAGCACAGAAGTTTTATTTGATGAAGTCCAGTGTTTTTGTTTTTTTTCTTTAGTTGCTTGTGTTTTAGGTGTCATATTAAAAAAAATGCACAAAGATTATGAAGATTTACATCTGTGTTTTCTTCCAAGAGTTTTATAATTTTAGTTCTTTCATTTTCGTCTTTGATCCATTTTGAGTTAATTTTTATAATATCATATGAGATAGGATGTCCAACTTTGTTCTTCTGCATGGGATGTCTAATTGTCTCAGCACTATTTGTTGGTATGGTCATAATATTTAAATGGGTTGATGTTTATCACCAGTCCTTTTATGTGGCTTTTCTAAACTGCTTAATCTTTTGACTGAATTTCATTCTCAAATAGTTGTTGCTAGTTTTATTGTTTTGAAAGTTTCTTTATGGATGTCAAATTCCTTTAAGCTTTTCATGTTTGAGAATATCTGCTTTTGTCTTTATCCTTGAACAATATTTTATCTGGGCTTGATGTTCTTGGGTCACATTTTCTTTTTTTTTTTTTTTTTTTTTAAATTTTTAGTTTTTTATTTTTTAAATTTTAAAATCTTTAATTCTTACATGCATTCCCAAACATGAACCCCCCTCCCACCTCCCTCCCCAGAACATCTTTCTGGGTCATCCCCATGCACCAGCAAAAATATGGAACGCTTCACGAATTTGCGTGTCATCCTTGCGCAGGGGCCATGCTAATCTTCTCTGTATCGTTCCAATTTTAGTATATGTGCTGCCGAAGCGAGCACTTGGGTCACATTTTCATTTGCTCAGAATTTCATAAACACGGCTCCATTATTTTCTTCAATATTGCTTTGGAGAAACAGAGGCTAACCAGATTTTTTTTAACTACCCTAAATATGGCTCACTTTGTCTGTTTGAAAATCTGAAAAAAAAAAAGGTTATTCTTGAACTCTAATAACTTAACTATGGATATATCTTAATATTGAGTAATTTTTTTCTTTTTTTGAGTAATTTTTGTGTTCAGTGATTTTCATCAAAATTTCAGGTAACACAATAAATTTTTTCAATCTGCAGATTCACATCTTTATTCATTTTAGGAAAATTCTCTTTGTTTACATATTCTGATATTCCACTCAGTGAGTTCTTTATTGGGGATAACAGTTCTCTTTATGATGAATTACTTTATCTGTCTTCCATGTTTATTTATTTATTTATTTTTAAATTGGAGGTTAATTACTTTACAATATTGTATTGGTTTTGCCATACATCAACATGAATCCACCACGGGTATACACGTGTTCCCCATCCTGAACCCCCCTCCCTCCTCCCTCCCCGTACCATCCCTCTGGGTCATCCCAGTGCACCAGCCCCAAGCATCCAGTATCATGCATCAAACCTGGACTAGCGATTTGTTTCATATATGATATTATACATGTTTCAATCTGTCTTCCATGTTTATTATCATCTCTCCAAGTTCTTGAAGCTTTGTCATTTTCATCTCAATCTTTTGTGATTATCTCAAGCCAGAAATAGACCCACACACATCTAGCCAACTAATTTTTGGCAAATATGAGAAAGTAATTTAATGGTCAAAGGATACCCTTTCCCACAAATGGTGCTGGAGCAATTGGATATTTCTGGATACCCTCCCCACTTCCCTCAGTGAATCTCAGCCTAAATCACACACCTTATATAAAAATCAACTAAAATTGAATCATAGACTTAAACGTAAAACTATAAAACTTTTAGAAAAACACATAATATAAAATCTTTGGGATGTAGGGCTAGATGAAGAATTTTTAGACTTGATATCAAAAGTTAATTTCCTGGGTGTGATTTGTATTACAGCTATGAACAATATTACTGTTGGACAAGATAGATAAAGGGCACATAAGATCTCTCTATATTATTTCTTACAATTGCATGTGAATCTACAATTACTTCAAAATAAAAAGTTGAATTTTAGGCAAAAAAGAAGTTACAGTTCCAAAAAAATTTTGTGTTGTGGGAGAAGAACCATGTGGGAAAAGTACTGTATCTATCTACTGATCATCACGTATCACAGTCACGCACTCATACACACGCGCGCGCACACACACACACACACACACACACACACACATTAGTCACAGAGGTTCTTAGAAATTGATATAGGAAGAGAAATTTAGAATTGTTCATCTGGGCATAACTAATAAGGTAATAAAGCAAATTGCAAATGAACTGGAGTAAAAAAGTCTTTGCATGTTTCACAAAGCTCTCCTGACCCAGCATTTTCTACAGTGGCCCTCTAATGAGGAGGGAGCTATGAGCGAACTGTGAGCCGTGTACTGTGACGACTGGAGCAGCTCCCTGCATCTGGCTGTGGTACTGGCAGCCTTTGTGCCCAGTGTGGACTCACTGAAGTGCTTTAACTTTATTTCCTTTTGTTTTTTTGCCTCTTCATGGAGGTTACACTGAGTGGGAAGGAGGCCCTGAGTTGAATGTATAATCACCATGGGAACAGAGGCCACAGTCAATCCTTGGGAATGTACTCATGCCCCACCCCCACATGACTATTGTCAAAGTCCTTATGCATTTTTTTCCATGCCCTGAATGTTTCTGAGTTTGAGTGTGTGAAAGTGTGTCTGTGTTTGTCATTCTTATAGATTACCTGATTTGTCCTTGAGGACAGAGGCAGAGGAAAATGTAGGGTACTTTATACAGACAATTTCAGATCCTTCAAAGTTCTGGTTTGTGTTTATTAACTAGGAATCAATTATAAACAAGTGTGGTAGAAGAAAAGTAATTGCTGAAAAATCTGAACTCCCACTTACATCCATTCAGGCCACTGTCTCTCTTCTATAGGAAATTAAGTCCAGGATTTATGATGATAGCAAAATCTGATTTTCTGTCTTCCTCACCTTCATTTTCTGCTAGTCTGCTGCTGCTCCTGCTAAGTCACTTCAATCGTGTCCCACTCTGTGTGACCCCATAGACGGCAGCCCACCAGGCTCCCCTGTCCCTGGGATTCTCCAGGCAAGAACACTGGAGTGGGTTGCCATTTCCTTCTCCAATGCATGAAAGTGAAAAGTGAAAGGGAAGTCGCTCAGTCATGTCCGACTCTTCGCGACCCCATGGACCGCAGCCTACCAGGCTCCTCTGTCCATGGGATTTTCCAGGCAAGTGTACTGGAGTGGGGTGCTATCGTGTTCTCTGTCTGCTAGCCTAGATGACTCCAAACTTCGAGGATCTTTGCATACTCTGTGGTCTTTCTAGGACTCTTAAATCATGAATTGCCTCCTCATCTTGTTCTCTGTTGATTATCCATTCAGTGCTCCTTGACTCACATTGGATTGATATGTACTAAATGTTTCTTCCCCTGGGCTCCATTTACTCCACAAATCTTCCTAGAGACTCTGTCTTTTTTGTAGTGAAGACCTACAGTGCCTTCTAAAAAGATATTCTCCAGTAGGGTGTGTGTGTGTGTGTGTGTGTGTGTGTGTGTGCTCAGTCACTAAGTCACATCTTTAGGATAGACTTAAACTTATTAAATCTTCATGGGAAGCATCCAACGGGTCTGGTAGAGAAGGAATATAGAAGATAAGAGTATAGGTTCTAATTTAATATTGGAGAAGCTTTTATAAAGATCAACACAAATACACCTATGAAATCACCTGGGTCACAGGATGCTATTCAACACATATGAGTATAAGATTCTTACAAAAGTGAGAATTGAACCTATTTTCAACATTTTCTCTATTATCTGGTACCTGAGAAAATAGGCAGTTCAGAAACTATAGGAATGATGATCTGCCAATTACGTAATTTAGATTTTCAGGGAGGGGCTCACCTGGTGTCTAGTGTTTGAGAATCTGCCTGCCAATACAGGGGTCAAGGGTTCAATCCCTGTTTCAGGAAGTTCCCACATGCCACGGAGCAACTAAGCCCCCTGTGCCACAGCTACTGAGTCAGTGCTCTACATCCCATGCTCTAAATTATCGAGCCCCTGCACTGCAAGTACTGAAGCCCACTGCACTTAATAGCCCATGCTCAGCAACAAGAGAAGCTACTGCAATGAGAAACCCACGCACCGCAACAAAGAGTAAACCCTGCTTTCTGCAATGAGAGAAAGCCAGCACATAGCAAGGAAGACGCAGCACAACCAGAAATAAATAAGTAAAACTTTAGGTTTCCAGTCAACCTGGAACAGAGAAGCTAGTCAAGTCAGTTTGGTTTTCTGTCTACCTGGATCTCTTGTATGCATCCCTCTCTTCTTAACCCTGGCTGATTTCACCAAGTTTGTATAGAGATAGCTATAGCTAGTAGTAGTAGTACTGTTAGTCACTCTGTTGTGTCTAACTCTTTGTGATCTCATGGACTATAGCCCACTAGGCTCCTCTGTCCATGGAATTCTTCAGGCAAGAATACTGGAGTGGGTTGCCATGCACTTCTCCAGGGGGTCCTCCCGACCCAGTTATCAAACCTGGGTCTCTCGTTTTGCAGGTGGATTCATTACCGTCTGAGCTACCAGAGATAGCTAACCCTAAAGTATAATTTAATATATAGGTATTTTTAAAAATTCCTACCAAATCCATAAGCTGGCATGAAACTTTTTTCTGTTGATCTCTTTTTAGTTTCAGTGTGTGGTGGCCAGAATTCTAAGATGACCCCCAATGACCCATGCCCTAATATAATCCCCTCCCACTGACTCTCATTCCTGTGATTAGATTACATTATATGGCAAGCATGAAGGGATTTTTCAGAAGGAATTAAAGCTCCTAGTGAATTGAGTTTAAGTTAATCAGGTAGCCCTGGGAAGACTTCACCTAATAGGTAAGCCCTTTCCCAGGGTCTGGAGGTAAGACATTCTACTGCTAGCCTTGAAGAAGTAAGAAATAAGAGTTCTGCAGCCACAAAGAAGTGAATTCTTCCAACAACCGTGTATACTTCAAAGAGGACCCCAGGCCTCAGGTGACCCCAAAGAGGACCCCAGGCCCCAGCCCTGAACTGACACTTTGATTGTAGTTTTGTGAGACCCTGGAGCAGAGAACTCAGGTAAGCTTACTCAGGTAAGCATGCTCAGCCTCCTTTGAAACCTGTGAAATCGTAGATGGACATGGTAAGCCCCTAAATTTGTATTGACTTGTGCCGCCATAGAAAACTAATACACAATTTAATCTCCAGAAGTTTAGTTAGCTGTTGCAGAGTGGCTATTTTGTTTGCTTGCGTCACTCCAAATCTTTGTTGTGACGAGACAAAGAAGGGAGGAACATACACTCGCGTGACCCTTGCTTTATTGTCAGTTTCTTTCAGTATGCCCTACCAGCCACCAGGAAAAGAAAGCATCCCCAAGACCAGGCTTTAAGCTTGTGTTTTGCTGATTATAGACAAAAGAGGGGGAAATAATATAAATATAAATTCTTATTTTGATCTTCCATCAGGATATAAAACTTCCCTCATCACAGACTATTCATTATCAAATTCTGTTGGTTCTATGATCAAAATATATCCTGAGTCCATCTTTTCCTTTCAATTCCCATTCCACTGTAGTCAAAACCACTATCCCTTGTAGCCCAGACGTCTGTAAACCAGCCTCCTATCTGGTTTCCCAGCGTCTCCCCTTTCCTCCTCACTCATTCCTGACCAGTCCAAAGAGCTATAAAAACACTGAGGGGAGAATTATGTCTCTTCCCCACTTAAAGCCTTTCAATGTTTTTTCATTGTCCTTAGAATAAACTCCAAAATGGCCTGGGCTTTCCCCAAAATAATCTAGATCCACTTTCTTCTGCAGCACAGTTCTCCAGCCCTGCCAATCTTTTTGTTTTTCATCAGACACATGTCTCTTGAGCCTGGGATACACGTTTTTTGGCTAACTCTCCCTCATCCTTCAAGTCTTCACTCGAAAGTCACTTCTTCAACAAAGCCTCCCCAGACACCCTGTAGCAGATGCTGCTGATGCCCCACCTCATCTGGTGTACCCAGGTAGTGGACATACATCCCTTAGCCACTGCAGGTGTGGCTGCTGCTAACTGCTCACACCTGCACCTTTCTCTAGAGCACTGCCTTTGACTGGTGGGAACTGCCTGGCTGGAAGATGCTTGGGAGGTTATTCTTCCCCAAGAAGGTGGTCTTAACCAACTGTCAATTGAAGCAGGAGTAAAGCAGCTCAGGCCTCTTGCCTCTGAGCAGGACGGATTTGGTTCTGAACTGAAGCTTCAGAGCTCCTGGTGGGATCAGGCTGTAGCTAAAGTTCCCCCGAAACCCCATCTTTGCCCAGATTCTCCCCCTCCCCTCATTCCGCTGCTGTTACTCCCTTCCGGACTCCTGGGAGTGCTGTCTCAATGAATCACTTGCACAGGCTCCCCACTTCAGGCCCTGCTTCTAGAGAACTTGCCCTGAGATGCCCACAGTAGAAGTGACATTGCTCATTTTTGTCTCATGTCCACCTTCTTTTCCTTCACTGCACTTTTCACAAATATCAATTGTATGTTTGTTTGTGGATTAATTCATTGTACCTGTTAGCCCTGACCTCTTATTAGCATCCCCTGTGGGGGATGCTAGCATGGCCTCTGTGAGAGTGAGGACCATGCGTGTTTTACCCACCTCTGTTTTACCCCAACAAGTTGCACCATGTCTAGTCCTGTGGGGGAGCTCAGAAGTTGTTGAACAGATGAATGAGTCTGTGATTTTGGTGTCTGTCTTCAAGATGAGTGTAGCTGGTAAAGGATAAAATGTATACATGGTACCTTGGACTATGGCTTGGAAGTTGTATGGGGCTCCTTTATGTGTTTCTAAGTGGAAGCACTTAGAAAACTAAACTTCACTAATTTGCATTCTTTGCTCAGGAGGAGGAGGGTGGAGGAGTAGAAAATAGAATGGCAGGTGGTGGTGTTTCTTTATTCACATTAGAGAGGTGAGAAAACTGAGGTTCAAGGGGATTAGGCCACTTGCCAAGGTACAAAATGAATGAAAGTCTGAACTTTGAATCTAATCTCAGGCTTTCTGACTCTAAAATCTATGCTTTCCTCCTCCAAGGGTTTCTTTCTCTCTCAACCTACTGGCTTATTTAATTAAATTTCTTGGACCAAATATAAGTAAAGGTTTAAATATGTGAACTTTGAGTTAATGTTAAAACTGGATATAAATCTTAAAATCCTCTTAGTCTTATGAACTGCCAGTCAATCTATAATAATGTACTGAACATCTATAATATGTTAAACATTGATCTCATCATGATGAAAAAGGGAAATTAATCAGAGATGATTTTTTAAATTAAAGTACAATTGATTTACAATATTGTGCTAGTTTCAGGGATACAGAAAAGTGATTCAGTTTATATATATACATACACATATATATGTATATAATTTCAGATCCTTTTCGATTGTAGGTTATTACAAGATATTGAATATCGTTCCCTGTCCTATACAGTAAATCCTTGTTGTTTATCTATTTTATATATAGTGGTGTGTATCTGTCAATCCCATTCTAATTATCCTGTCCCCTTTCTCTTTGGGAACCATAGATTTGTTTTCTATGTCTGTGTGTCTGTTTCTGTTTTGTATTCATTTGTATTACTTTTTAGATTCCATATATAGGTGATATCATATATTTGTCTTTCTCTGACTTTGCTTAGTATGATATTCTCCAGATCCATCCATATTGCGCAAATGGCAATATTTCATTCTTTTTTATGACTGAGTAATACTATATTGTGTGTGTATGTATATATATATATATGTATACACCACACCTTCTTTGTAAGTAGAGATGATTTTGATTTTGAATTTGCTGCTGGCCCAGTTGTTTCAAGGTCACCTGATGGAATTAAATGTACCTGTGTTTATTAAATGTACCTGTGTTTCAAGGACTGGAACAGTAGTGTAGCCTCTGTATCTCCAGTTTCATCTCCCTCAAAGCCATGCTGAACCCCAAAGTGTTTTTTTAAATTGAATTATGGTTGATTTACAGTGTTGTGCCAACCTCTGCTGTACAGCAAAGTGAGTCAGTTACACACACATGCATATTCTTTTTTATAGTCTTTTCCATTGTAGTTCATACCAGGAGACTGGATATAGCTGCTTGTGCCACACAGTAAGAGTTTGTTGTTTCTCCAGTCTAAATATAATAGCATCTACCTACCCCATACTCCCAGTCTATCCCTCTGCCCCTCCCTCGTCCCCCTTGGCAACCACAAGTCTGATCTCTACGTCTGAGTCTCTTGTTCATTAGTGCCACATTTTAGATTCTATATATCTCTTTCTGACTTCACTTAGTATGATAATCTCCAGGTCCATCCGTGTTGCTGCAGATGACTTTATTTTGTTCTCTTTTATGGCTGAGTAGTATTCCATTGTGTGCAGAATACATCATTTCTATCCATCCATTTATCTATCGGTCAAGATTTAGGTAGCTTCCTTGTTTTGGCTATTATGAATAGCACTGCTATGAACATTGGGGAATATATATATGTATATATACTCTATATTCTTTTTTTTCTCCTTTCTCCCTTCCTTTTAAAAATACATATGGCAGCATATTATATACAACATTCAACTCCTGTTTTTTTAAAACAATATATCTCAGAGATCATTGTATAGAACTGCATCAAGATCTTAACTTTTTAAAGTCTTTTAATATACAACAGAATGGGAAAGACTAGAGATCTCTTCAAGAAAATTAGAGATACCAAGGGAACATTTCATGCAAAGATGGGCTCGATAAAGGACAGAAATGGTATGGACCTAACAGAAGCAGAAGATATTAAGAAGAGGTGGCAAGAATGCACAGAAGAACTGTACAAAAAAGATCTTCATGACCCAGATAATCATGATGATGGGATCACCAATCTAGAGCCAGACATCTTGGAATGTGAAGTCAAGTGGGCTTTAGAAAGCATCACTACGAACAAAGCTAGTGGAGGTGATGGAATTCCAATTGAGCTGTTTCAAATCCTGAAAGATGATGTTGTGAAAGTGCTGCACTCAATATGCAAGCATATCTGGAAAACTCAGCAGTGGCCACAGGACTGGAAAAGGTCAGTTTTCATTCCAGTTCCAAAGAAAGGCAATGCCAAAGAATGCTCAAACTACCACACAATTGCACTCATCTCACATGCTAGTAAAGTAATGCTCAAAATTCTCCAAGCCAGGCTTCAGCAATACATGAACTGTGAACTCCTTGATGTTCAAGCTGGTTTTAGAAAAGGCAGAGGAACAAGAGATCAAATTGCCAACATCTGTTGGATCATGGAAAAAGCAAGAGAGTTCCAGAAAAATATCTATTTCTGCTTTATTGACTATGCCAAAGCCTTTGACTGTGTGGATCACAGGAAACTGTGGAAAATTCTGAATGAGATGGGAATACCAGAGCACCTAACCTGCCTCTTGAGAAACGTATATGCAGGTCAGGAAGCAACAGTTCGAACTGGACATGGAACAACAGACTGGTTCCAAATAGGAAAAGGAGTACGTCAAGGCTGTATATTGTCACCCTGTTTATTTAACTTATATGCAGAGTACATCATGAGAAACGCTGGACTGGAAGAAACACAAGCTGGAATCAAGATTGCCGGGAGAAATATCAATAACCGGGAGAAATATCAATAACCTCAGATATGCAGATGACACCACCCTTATGGCAGAAAGTGAAGAGGAGCTAAAAAGCCTCTTAATGAAAGTGAAAGAGGAGAGTGAAAAAGTTGGCTTAAAGCTCAACATCCAGAAAACGAAGATCATGGCATCCGGTCCCATCACTTCATGGGAAATAGATGGGGAAACAGTAGGAACAGTGTCAGACTTTATTTTGGGGGGGCTCCAAAATCACTGCAGATGGTGACTGCAGCCATGAAATTAAAAGACACTTACTCCTTGGAAGAAAAGTTATGACCAACCTAGATAGTATATTCAAAAGCAGAGACATTACTTTGCTGACTAAGGTCTGTCTAGTCAAGGCTATGGTTTTTCCTGTGGTCATGTATGGATGTGAGAGTTGGACTGTGAAGAAAGCTGAGCGCTGAAGAATTGATGCTTTTGAACTGTGGTGTTGGAGAAGACTCTTGAGAGTCCCATGGACTGCAAGGAGATTCAACCAGTCCATTCTGAAGGAGATCAGCTCTGGGATTTCTCTGGAAGGTATGATGCTAAAGCTGAAGCTCCAGTACTTTGGCCACCTCATGTGAAGAGTTGACTCATTGGAAAAGACTCTGATGCTGGGAGGGATTGGGGGCAGGAGGAGAAGGGGATGAGAGAGGATGAGATGGCTGGATGGCATCACGGACTCGATGGACGTGAGTCTGAGTGAACTCCGGGAGATGGTGATGGACAGGGAGGCCTGGCGTGCTGCGATTCATGGGGTCGCAAAGAGTTGGACACGACTGAGCGACTGAACTGAACTGAATATACAGTTTTAAATATACAACTTAAAATTATAAATATACAATTACATAGGATTCTACTGAATTGATGTGTCATTATTTAACTAATCCCCAGTGATGGATTTATGGGTTCAGTCGCTAAGTCACGTCTGACTCTCATAACTTTCTCCTCCTCTCTCGCTATTACAAAACAGTGCTGCAGTAGATGACCACATATACACATCATATTGTACTGAAATTATCTCCCTATGGTCTGTCCTGACTTAGGCTCTAAGTTCCTCTGAGGCAGGAAATGATGCTTTATGCATCTCCAAATTTACCTGCTTTTAGCAGGGCTTGGCCTGTGTTAGGTGTGTAGTTAAAGTTGGCTGGACTGAAGTTATTATGTAAGGAATAAGCCAGTCTCCACATGCTTTGCTGCCTGTCCAGGTCTGGGAATCACTGGACCTGCGGGCCCCTAAGAGTCTGTTGGGTTATCCTCTACCCTTCTCCCTCATCCATCTGTCCCTCTCTACCCTGATCTCTGTACCCAGGTAGGAGCTGAGCTACATCACCATCCAGGCTCCCCACCTCTGGCTTCCCCTAGGGTTCATCCAATAGGAGGCACTGCCAAGGGATGGGGAGTGGGAGATGGAAGTTCTTCTTCCTGATGCTTCCCTGCCTCAGAGTTCAGTTCCAGCAGTGGTTCTGTCTTCCTCTGCATAGGACTACAGCTCCCTCCCTTCACAGCTCCAGCACTCACAACACTGTCTTCTGCCCTTGCCCTTCACACCCAAAGTAGTACCGAGTCCACTGTCAGTCCTGGGTGGTTGTGATCTCTGGTGGCCTGCAGAGGCTTGAAGCAGGATTTCAGTTCCCAGCCAGAGATTAAAGTCAGGGTGCAGCTGTTAGAATGCTGAATCCTAACCACTTGACCACCAGGGACCAGTGGCCAGTGACAAGGCCCCTTGCCCTTAGCCTTTGTAGAAATGAATTCCCTCAAAGATAGAAAAGAGTGAGACAAGTAAAGTGTTTATTAGGAGAGAAAAGAGTATGTGTGAATAGGCACACATGGGCAGGCTCAGAGAGACCCACATCCCTGTGGTAGTTTGAATCACTCATATGGGGCATTTCTTCCAGGCTGCCTGTGGCCAGTTTCCTTGCTTTGCCTGGTTCTGAGTCCATATTTGCTTTATCTTGGGGTCCTCCCTTGTGTCTGCACACATCTCTTAGTCAAGATGTATTCTGGTAAACAGGCCTATGGGTAGGTTGACATCATTTACTATGAGGGGTCACCACCTCCCTATGAACTCCGAGGAGCATTTCTGCACATGTGAGGTCGGAAAGGTCTCCTTGACCTTGAGAATGAGAAACATGTGGTCTCTTACCTGGGCAGGGCTCAGCTCCTCCTCGTCTTCATTTGGAGTATCTCTCCACAGGGGACAAGCTCCAGCTGCTCAGCCCCGGGCCCATCTATCTCCTACCTCAGTTCTTCATCCCTTTTTGGATCCCTTAACCCTGCCCATGTCCCTGTAAATCATCTTGCCACTAAATTATCTTCACTTATACCCTTTGTATAGAATCCTGTTTTCTGCCAGGACCTTCCCTGATTTAAGGTCTCTTCTGAATCTGAGATTCTACCATTCTAAGCCTTGATAGAGAGTTTCCCAACTCATTTTTGAGATATAACAAAATCTGGCTAAATAGGCAGTTAAACCATCACTGATTGCCTGAAGATTTATAACAATAGTAACAAAGTAGTGGTGAGAAAATGAAGCACCTACACCCCTGCCCCCTTGTCCTACTGTGACTGCTTTGCCAGCATCAGCATTTGTCATTCAGCCAGGAATGTTTAATAAAAAATAAGCACAGAATTCAAAGAGTATTTCAAAGACTTCTGCCTAGTAGAAGTTCTTTTCACTCATTGAAGCAGCAGATAGGAACTGAAAAAATAAAGCAAGCAAATAAGACCAGAAAAATTTTATGTGAATTAAGCAGTATGCTGCTTTATAAGTTTCTTATAATGTACATAGTGCTCACACAGCGTGAGCATTTCTTGAATAGCTCTTCATTAGCGCGCTGTGAATTGCACTTTTTTTTTATATCTATAGGTTGTTCTCCAACCAATTAAGTTGAAAATAGGGTTTTTTCCCCAGATTAATAGCTGAGCAATAGCCTGGAGAGTCTTCAGGGCATTGAGATTGATTCTTTGTACTTTTGAATTGTTAAGGAAATCTGGCTTAAAGTAAAACATAATGGCTTCAGATTGCAATGTTCCTCATTAGCAAAGCTCAGGCTTTTGAAAGGAGTGATTTAGGATTTTCCTTCAGGGAGCATCAGGCTGCAATATCTGTACACAGTTTTTGCTTCTAGAAGTCAGTTACCAAGAACTTCAGAAGACACGCAAATGTAGATCTGTCACTTTTTCTCAAATCAGGCTGCTTCTAAGACAGCAGACCTTTTCAGGCATGAATGATTCATGAAATCATTTCTCCACCTTAATGAAGTGATGAGGGAATGACAAACAAAATGACTCATTTATTTACAGCATGTAAATGGAAGTCTCTTTGGGAAAATATATGCTATATGTATGCACATGTAGGAGAAGGCAATGGCACCCCGCTCCAGTACTCTTGCCTGGAAAATCCCATGGATGGAGGAGCCTGGTGGGCTGTAGTCCATGGGGTCGCTAAGAGTTGGGCATGACTGAGCGACTTCACCTTCACTTTTCACTTTCATGCATTGGAGAAGGAAACGGCAACCCACTCCAGTGTTCTTGCCTGGAGAATCCCAGGGACAGGGGAGCCTGGTGGGCTGCCGTCTATGGGGTCGCACAGAGTCCGACACGACTGAAGCGACTTAGCAGCAGTAGCAGCAGCTACATTATTTGTATTCTGCCTATTTTACAATATTGTTGTTTCTTGCATTACCAAATGTATGGCTGACTCTTTTATTAAAAATAATGACTATGTGATTTGAAACAATTAACCAAATACATAATTTTATATGATCAATAATTGTAATAGTGCAACTCTAGATATGGGGAGAAGCAACAAGAAGGAACCATTTCCTGGACCACGACAGACGAGTAAGACAGGTGGGCTTTTGGCTACTGTTAACAAGGCCTAGTCCAGTAATAGCACATTGAGTAGCCTGTCAATGAAAGCCTTGCCTGATCTAAGAATGAGTGTTTCTAGCACCATGGGACACATTGATCATGAAATGACTCTGAAATCTCGCAAAAATAAGACTAAAAAGAGGGCTCTGTAAAATAAAGAGCATAGCCCACCATTCAGTTCTACAAAGATCAAGTCATTAGCTGCTGTAGTTGCTGACCTATAATATGTCTTGAAAGGAATTCAGGCCAAAGATCAGGATGAAGCATTTTGGACTCTGGGAAAACTGGCAGATTGGCCCTCAAATAGTTAAATATTTTCAGGAGAAAATTTTAAGAACCCAGTTTCCTGCATTTTCCCATCCTTACCTCTTTGAAACAGTCCTCAGAGCTTTCTAGAAGACTATGGGTTATAATCTTCAGATTGACTTGAATAAAATTTTCTGTTTCTTTGTCAGATTGACTATTACTTTTTTGGTCAACAATATAATGAAGAAAAACTTGTTCAGGGAGATTCGCCATAAGATATCCTTCCTGTTCTTCTTTAGAAGATCTATGGAAAAATGGAGATAGTCTTTACTAGCATAGCAAAATTTAGTGGGGCCTGGCATACTGGTCCTCATATAAAACAATTTTATCATTTGAATCACTAACACCATTTTCAATAAATTCTAATGATCTTTATTAACTAGTAGATTAAACACTTATTACCTTCCACCCTTGAGTTGTTTTAATAATCTCCATGAGAATCCCTGGAGAAAGTTATCACTGGCTTTGTTGGAGAGATGAATGCAAACCAGTGTACCAGCCAGGTAAAAGAAAAGATGATCTTTCTGGGTGAGCCTCCAAAGTGAGAATCTGCGGAAGTGAGCTTTGAAAGTCAGGGGAAATTGCAAGACAGCAAGCAGTCAGAACTTCAGAGGAAAGAACTGGAATAGATTTTCTTAGAATATTGGTTGGAACCAGCAGCCAAGTATCCCAATGGTCAAATAGTTTTCTGTCTGTGACCTAACTGTACTGTCTGAATTCAAGTGGACTTCATGAATTCAACCAATCAGCACATCCATTAGATCATAGCCATTGTGGATTTGACTTTAAAACCCTGTATCAAGTCCATTCCTCAAGGCTCCATCTCACAGAGATGAATCCCTTCCCTGTTGCATCAGTTGGTTGTTCCCATGTGGCGCTAGTGGTAAAGAATTAGCCTGCCAATGCAGGAGACTCAAGAGACGTGCGTTTGATCCCTGGATCTGGAGGATCCCTTGGAGTAGGAAATGGCACCCCCACTTCAGTATTCTTGCCTGAAAATTTTCATTGGCAGAGGAGCCCAGTGGGCTGTAGTCCATGGTATTAAAAAGCAAAGACATCACTCTGCTGACAAAGGTCCCTGTAAGTCAAAGCTATGATTTTTCCAGTAATCATGTACAGATGTAAGAGTTGGACTATAAAAAAGGCTAAGTGCCAAAGAATTGATGCTTTTGAATTGTGGTTCTGGAGGAGATTCTTAAGAACCCCTTAGACTGCAAGGAGATCAAACCAGTCAGTCCTAAAGGAAATCAACCCTGAATATTCATTGGAAGGACTGATGCTAAAGCTGATGCTCCAGTACTTTGGCCACCTGATGTGAAGAGCCAACTCAGTCAAAAAGAACCTGATTCTGGGAAAGATTGAAGGCAAAAAGAGGAGAGGATGACAGAGGATGAGATGGTTTATAACATCACTGACCCTATGGACATGAATTTGAACAAACTCTAGGAGACAGTGAAAGACAGGGAAGCCTGGTGTGCTGCAGTCCATGAGGTCACAAGAGCTGGACACGAGTTAGCGACTGAAAAACAAATTGGGACATTAAATTCAACTTAGCATTCACTCTGTATCAGTCTGTTTTTTCTTAATATTACATATATTAACTTATCTCACACAGTAATTCATATAGCAACTTATTATAAAAATAGTAAATTTCTCAGTAAATATTTATTTAGTCATTCACTGACTAACTTTTTTGGGTGCCTACTCCGCTCTGGGCACCATGCTAAGCTTTGGGGATCTGTTGCTGACACGCAGCCTGTTCTCATGGAGTTCACACTCTAGTCAGCGAGACAGATATCGAATAAATGGTCAAATACACCGATGCAAGACTGAGATTGTGACACGCTAAGGAGAGGTGGACAGTGCCATGTACGTACTCAGTGGATGGGAACCTGTCCTTTCGGGGAAGTCAGGAAAGACTCCTGTAAGGAAAGTCCTTTGAGCTGAGGAAGGAGATGTATTGTGGATGGTGATGCAGGCAGAGGGCGCAGCGGGAACTGCTGGGAGGTAGAGGCGTAGGAGTCTTAGCATCTGTGGAAACCTGTGATACTTTTAAGAGTGAGGTTTGCAGAGTCCGGTGAGACAGGTAAGGAGCTTGTCTTCATTCTAAGAGGTAGAAGGCCAAAATCTGTGTTTTAACAAGGAAACTCTCGCTAGTGTCTGTGGAAAATGGATCAAAGCATGCCAGAGAGGGTGCTGGTAGACCAGCAAAATAACTCGCAATGGTCCATGGAAGAGTCATCTAGCCCAGAAGAGGCTAATTTTAAACTGTCAGTTCAGGAAGTTATATCTGAGCTGTCTTCCATCTCAGCTTGTTTCACTGCTGTTTTTCTTTATGTTCCTCTTTATCCAGACTTTTTCCCTTTAGTCACCGATGCTCAGTTTAATGGATCAAATGCATTAAGAAATAAATGAATTGACAAAAAGTTAGTTTCTATAGCATCATTTTGCTTGTGAGAGAAAATGTCTAAGTTTGGAGTTGCTGCTGCTGCTAAGTTGCTTCAATCGTGTCCGACTCTGCAGCGCCATATAAAAGAACTATTAAATGTTACTGATGCATTGTTTAATATCGCTCTTGCTTCTTAAACCACAAAATACATCTGGTGACATCTGAAATTTGTTTCTTGAAATGTAACATGTGAAAAGCAGTCCTGCGTCCACTGGGATTATGAGTAGCTTCTGTTTTCTTTGTGTGGTGTGTTGGGTAAGAACACACACTCCAGACAGGCTGCCTCATTTGAATCCACTTTTGCTTACTTCACCAGCTTACCTTACAGTGCCATGGGGAGAATTAAATAGGTTAAACCACTTGGTACAGAAGTCGGCACATAAGTGCTCTCAGTAAGTGGTCATTGCTGTCATTATTTTTCTCCCAAGTGTTATTTCCTAAAAACACATATTATTATATGCAGAGCTATTTTTTAACGTAATGATATGCTTTATTTTTAGGATGATTTTCAAAATCAATAGTATTAACTTTAGCAATTGTGGTAAATAGGTTCTTGGTGTGGGATTTTATGTTTTTTAAAACTTTTTATTTTGTATTGAAGTATAGCTGATTAACAAACAATGTGATAGTTTCAGGTGAATAACAGCGAAGGGACTCTGCCAGACATATATGGGTATTCATTCTCCCTCAATCTCCCCTCCCATCCAAGCTGGCGCATAACATTGAGCAGAGTTCCGTGTGCTATACAGTAGGTCCTTGTTGGTCATCCATTTTAAATATAACTATGTGTCCTAGTTTATCCCCAAATCCCTGACTATCCCTTTCCCCTATTCTTCCCCCATGGCAACCGTAAGTTCATCCTGTAAGTCTGTGAGTCAAACGGAGTATTTTTAAACTGGCAAATACGATAGCATAAAAATGTTAGCAATGTTTATCTCTAGATGCTGAGGTGAATGGTGATTTTTTTATCTGCTTCTTTGTATTTCACTGTATTTTCTTAGTTTCTAAAGCGAGTATGCATTGTTTTATCATCTAAAATGCTCTTTTTGTCTTCTTTATAACTTAGATTAATGCCAACAGGCAGATATAAATGTTAGAGAAACAGTTCTTCAGAACAACACACTGGTGCTTGAAATTTGTCCAGGTGCCTCATCAGGAATAAAAGTGACTGAGCCAGTGACCTGCTGGTCCAAATTGGGCACACCTAGGAAACAGTGTTGGCAAATCAGTAAAGCAGCTATGCTTGCTTTGTAATACTTTTAAGCTCCCAAATAAGGCAACAACCAACTGACAGCTGTGTTGTATAAGAATTGGTGATACTACAACACTAATCTACTTTCTACACTGAAGCTCCGTCCCAGTAAATATTAATACTAGGAGCAGCTGAACTCTCCAGTTCTTTAATATATGAACATCAGATTAAAGCTCCACAGAGGCAGTGACTTGCCTGCATCCCCAGAGTACTTTAATCCTGATATTTGCAGCCTCCATGACCATTTGCAAGGTCAAAAGGTCAAGGACTTAACCAGAGTTTATGCACCTCAGTGTGCCCTCAGTATGATGGTTCTACTACCCTGATCCATCTTCCAGTATGAATAGGCAGAAGACATAAACAGAATTTGGGAATCAAACCTCATAGCTGGGTTGGGACAGGTATTCAGAGAACAGATACTAGGAGAAAGGTGTATTCCAGAAAGTGGGACACGCTGCCCAAGCCAGGTGAGGGGGGATTTAGCTCCTAGTAATTGGAATCCCCCAACTGATGAGGGGCAAGGCCTGGAAGGACAGAACAGGTAACACCTGGAACTCCGAAAGTGGGATCAGGGAGGCTTGTTAGCTCGTGGTAGACCCATGTTACCGGACTGGCCTCATGAGCAGGACTCTTGTCCTTGATCCTCCTGGTGGAGGAAGGATTATGAGAGTTGGGAAGTATGACAGGAAGGTCCCAAAGAGGAAGACTTGATAATGGATGGAGCACCAAGACGCAGGCCCGTGGGAACATGGCAGGGGGGCAGATCTCAAAGCAGAAGCAGGAGGGCAAGAAAGTCGGCAGTGGAGATGGGTGGACATTGCAGTCAGGATTAGCCTGCACACTGGCCCAGAGCTGGGCTACCCTTCGTGGAGTAGAGGCTGGAGTGGGTGTGAATGGTATCACGGTGTGGGGGGAGCAGGAATTAAGTGGTTGGGGGACTAGGTGAAACCTGATATTAATAAAAATAGCAACTGCTCGATGAGCACCTACTGTGTGTCAGTCACTGTGCCAGGACTTTGCATGTAGTTTCACTCAAAACACCCCTGTGAGGAAGGTGTAATTATCTCTATTTGATAAATGAGGAAGCTGGGGCTTAGAGGATGAGTAATAGCCCAAGGTCATAGAGTTACAAAAAAGCAATCCAAAATCTGTGTGACTTCTAATCCAGGATCTTTCTACTGCAGGAACACATTTATTCCTCACTGTATCTGAGCATGGGTGACTCCAGTTTTTCTGCTTTGGGGGGTAACATCATACATGCAACCTATGATTTATGTTAAAACAGTAAAATTTCTATTCATGGGAAAGTCAAGTCAAGCTTGGAGCTGGTAGTCTCAATAACATATATTTGTATTTCCATATTTTAATAAGTGAACTCTGTCCTTACTTTCAGAAAACATAAACATTCCTGGTAGTAGCTTCAGAAATTTTTCTGGCCATTTTGCTAATTCTGAAAACCCTGAAAATAAAGATTAGCTGATAGCCATTGGAACCCTTTTTATAAAAAACTAGAGAAGTTTTTAAAAGATTAGACACTGCAAGTTGAAGGAAATTGTCAATAGGAACAGGAATTCCGGCGGGAGAGTTGGAGGTCACGGGTTTCTGAGAGGACTTTGAGTCCCAGCTCCCTACCCACTCTTCTGTAGCAAAACTAGCAGTATCACTGCCTTTTAGAGTCATTAGAGGAAAGCAAGCAAGGAGGGCTAAGAATAAGCCAGGTAGTAAGATCCTCAGGCACAAACGTGTGGTTCCACAAAACTAGACCTACTGACCCCATGCAGTGAGGGAGAGCATTGAAGAGAGGGAGGAGGAAAGCATTTTGTAAAGCTTAGGCTCCTTCTGAAGGATTCCGAGAAGGGCATAAGGGAAGCAGGCGCAGCTCTTGTACTGAATGCTGTTGCTGCTGTGGGCTTAAGAGAAGTAAACAGACTAGGTGGTGGGTACTGCCGGGAATGGAGGGTGGTTTAGCAACTAGGAATCCCCAGTAAGAGATGAGAGTAGTAAGATGGGGTGAGGCATCCTTGAAAGGAAAGAAGCAGTCATTCAAAGAGGAGGGTTGTGGCATTTTACAGACTGGGGAGAACAATGGTTTCTGTTAACTCTGCAGCTGGCTCTCTGTTCCTCCTCCCCGGCTGATTGACAGCAGGGCTGCTTTTTTTTTTCTTTTTCAGTTCAAGATGTATTTTTTCATCTTTTAGTTCCAAATAGGATTTTCCTCTTTCAAAAGGGTGGAGGGAGAACAGGGGGAGGAGAGTTGATTGATCCCCTGCTCTTCCAGCTGACCTGCCTGCACTGTGGTCTGGACCTTTCAGACTTTTCTGTTATCACTGATGGCTGGGGCCTTCAGCCTCTCTCTATGAAGCTATGTTCATATCATAGCCTGGAGGAAACACTGAAAAACATGCTTATAAAGTTCTAAGTCACAGAAAGATGGAGGGACAGAAATTTCTGGATGAGTGGACTGAGCAACTCAATACATAAGTGCCCTCCAGGCCCAAACACCTTGAGTAAGGTATCTCCAGGCAGTATCTATGAGTTACCATGTTCTGCTCTTTGTTTAAACCAGATCATGCTCCCTACCCCCAACATACACTCCATATTTAAAACTCCTAAGTGGTTCCTAAATTATCTAGCCTCTATCTATTGCTATTGCTATTGCTAAGTCACTTCAGTCGTGTCCGACTCTGTGCGGCCTTTCTGATTTTATCTTTTGCGTCTCTTCCCCTTTCTCCCAGTAGTCCAGCTACATTGGCCTTCTTTCTGCTATTCTTGAACACTAACCTCATTCCAGTACTCAAGCCTTTGCTAGACTTCGCTGGAATGTGTGGTAATATGCTTAGAGATATTTAAAAAAAAACAAACAGATTTTGGACAAGAGTAACTCCTCATCCTTTAAGTCTCAGCTTAAATTTCATCTTTTCAAAGATACCTTTCCAGTCACATCTGTCTAATCCCTCCCCCTAGCCCTGTCTCTCTCATTACCTCTTTAAATATATGAACGTATATACCAAAAGAGAAACAGGCTCACAGGTATAGAAAATAAACTAGGAGTTACCAGTGGGGAGAAAGTTGTGACCAACCTAGATAGCATATTAAAAAGCCAAGACGGGCCGCCATATTCTGCTGCCTCTGCCGCCTGCCATCTGCACCGCAGGTGGAGGGCTGTCGCTCCAGGACCTTGCTTCAGATACGTAAGCGCCCCCATCCCTTAGATCCTCAGGCCACGGACCAGTACTGGTCCAGGACCTGTTAGGAACTGGGGCACTGCACAGGAGGTATATTTCTAGGAGCAGACTTGCTGATTCATATGTGAACCTCTCTGAGTGTCCCTCAATGTGGAGAAACTTTTCATCTTTAACCTAGATGTTTTATCATCGGTGCTGTATAGATGGAGAAGTCTAGAGGCTACTGTAAAAATAAAACTGAAAACCAGAAGCAGGAGGCTTAAATCCAAAGCCTGAAAACATTAGAGAACTCTTGAATTCAGGGAACATTAAGCAATAGGAGCTCATCAAATGCCTTCATACCTACACCGAAACCAAGCTCCACCCAAGGGCCAACAAGTTCCAAAACAAGACATACCACGCAAATTCTCCAGCAACACAGGAACACTCCCCTGAGCTTCAATATACAGGCAGCTCAAAATTATCCCAAAACCTTTGATGTCTCATAACCCATTATGGGTCACTCCACTGCACTCCAGAGAGAAGAAACCCAGCTCCACCCACCAAAACTCCAACACAAGCCTCCCTAACCAGGAAACCGTGACAAGCCACTGATAGAACCCCACCCAAAGTGAGGAAGCTCCATAATAAAGAGAACCCCACAAATTACCAGAATATAAAAAGGCCACCCCAAATGCAGCAATATAACCAAGATGAAGAGACAGAGGAATACTCAGCAGGTAAAGGAACAGGAGAGTTGCCCACCAAACCAAACAAAAGAGAAAGAAGTAGGGAATCTACCGGAGAAGGAATTCCGAATATTGATAGTGAAAATGATCCAAAACCTTGAAATCAAAATGGAATCACAGATAAATAGCCTAGAGACAAGGATTGAGAAGATGCAAGAAAGGTTTAACAAGGACCTAGAAGAAATAAAAAAGAGTCAAAATATAATGAATAACGCAATAAATGAGATCAGAAACACTCTGGAGGCAACAAATAGTAGAATAATGGAGGCAGAAGATAGGATTAGTGAAATAGAAGATAGAATGGTAGAAATAAATGAATCAGAGAGGAAACAAGAAAAATGAATTAAAAGAAATGAGGACAATCTCAGAGACCTCCAGGACAATATGAAATGCTCCAACATTCGAATTATGGGAGTTCCAGAAGAAGAAGACAGAAAGAAAGATCATGAGAAAATCCTTGAGGAGATAATAGTTGAAAACTTCCCTAAAATGGGGAAGGAAATAATCACCCAAGTCCAAGAAACCCAGAGAGTTCCAAATAGGATAAACCCAAGGCGAAACACCCCAAGACACATATTAATCAAATTAACAAAGATGAAACACAAAGAACAAATATTAAAAGCAGCAAGGGAAAAATAACAAATAACACACAAGGGGATTCCCATAAGGATAACAGCTGATCTTTCAATAGAAACTCTTCAGGCCAGGAGGGAATGGCAAGACATACTTAAAGTAATGAAAGACAATAACCTACAGCCCAGATTACTGTACCCAGCAAGGATCTCATTCAAACACGAAGGAGAAATCAAAAGCTTTACAGACAAGCAAAAGCTGAGAGAATTCAGCACCACCAAACCAGCTCTCCAACAAATTCTAAAGGATATTCTCTAGACAGGAAACACGAAAAGGGTGTATAAACCCGAACCCAAAACAATAAAGTAAATGGTAACGGGATCGTACTTATCAATAATTACCTTAAACGTAAATGGGTTGAACGCCCCAACCAAAAGACAAAGACTGGCCGAATGGATACAAAAACAAGACCCCTCTATATGCTGCTTACAAGAGACCCACCTCAAAACAAGGGACACATACAGACTGAAAGTGAAGGGCTGGAAAAAGATATACCACGCAAATAGAGACCAAAAGAAAGCAGGAGTGGCAATACTCATATCCGATAAAATAGACTTTAAAACAAAGGCTGTGAAAAGAGACAAAGAAGGCCACTACATAATGATCAAAGGATCAATCCAAGAAGAAGATATAACAATTATAAATATATATGCACCCAATATAGGAGCACTGCAATATGTAAGACAAATGCTAACAAGTATGAAAGGGGAAATCAACAATAACACAATAATAGTGGGAGACTTTAATACCCCACTCACACCTATGGACAGATCAACTAAACAGAAAATTAACAAAGAAACGCAAACTTTAAATGATACATTAGATCAGTTAGACCTAATTGATATCTATAGGACATTTCACCCCAAAACAATGAATTTCACCTTTTTTTCAAGTGCTCATGGAACCTTCTCCAGGATAGATCACATCCTGGGCCATAAATCTAAACTTGATAAATTCAAAAAAATCAAAATCATTCCAAGCATCTTTTCTGACCATAATGCATTAAGATTAGATCTCAATTACAGGAGAAAAACTATTAAAAATTCCAACATATGGAGGTTGAACAACACACTTCTGAATAACCAACAAATCACAGAAGAAATCAAAAAAGAAATCAAAATATGCATAGAAACTAATGAAAATGAAAACACAACAACCCAAAACCTGTGGGACACTATAAAAGCAGTGCTAAGAGGAAAGTTCATAGCAATACAGACATACCTCAAGAAACAAGAAAAAAGTCAAATAAATAACCTAACTCTATACCTAAAGCAACTAGAAAAGGAAGAATTGGAGAACCCCAGAGTTAGTAGAAGGAAAGAAATCTTAAAAATTAGGGCAGAAATAAATGCAAAAGAAACAAAAGAGACCACAGCAAAAATCAACAAAGCCAAAAGCTGGTTCTTTGAAAGGATAAATAAAATTGACACACCATTAGCCAGACTCATCAAGAAGCAAAGATAGAAAAATCAAATCAATAAAATTAGAAATGAAAATGGAGAGGTCACAACAGACAACACAGAAATACAAAGGATCATAAGAGACTACTATCAGCAGTTGTATGCCAATAAAATGGACAACGTGGAAGAAATGGACAAATTCTTAGAAAAGTACAATTTTCCAAAACTGAACCAGGAAGAAATAGAAAATCTTAACAGACCCATCACAAGCATGGAAATTGAAACTGTAATCAGAAATCTTCCAGCAAACAAAAGCCCAGGTCCAGACGGCTTCACAGCTGAATTCTACCAAAAATTTCGAGAAGAGCTAACACCTATCCTCCTCAAACTCTTCTAGAAAATTGCAGAGGAAGGGAAACTTCCAAACTCATTCTATGAGGCCACCATCACCCTAATACCAAAACCTGACAAAGATGTCACAAAAAAAGAAAATTACAGGCCAATATCACTGATGAACATAGATGCAAAAATCCTCAACAAAATTCTAGCAATCAGAATCCAACAACACATTAAAAAGATCATACACCATGACCAAGTGGGCTTTATTCCAGGGATGCAAGGATTCTTCAATATCCGCAAATCAATCAATGTAATTCACCACATTAACAAATTGAAAAATAAAAACCATATGATTATCTCAATAGATGCAGAGAAGGCCTTTGACAAAATTCAACATCCATTTATGATAAAAACTCTCCAGAAAGCAGGAATACAAGGAACATACCTCAACATAATAAAAGCTATCTATGACAAACCCACAGCAAACATTATCCTCAATGGTGAAAAATTGAAAGCATTTCCCCTAAAGTCAGGAACAAGACAAGGGTGTCCACTTTCACCGCTACTATTCAACATAGTTCTGGAAGTTTTGGCCACAGCAATCAGAACAGAAAAAGAAATAAAAGGAATCCAAATTGGAAAAGAAGAAGTAAAACTCTCACTGTTTGCAGATGGCATGATCCTCTACATGGAAAACCCTAAAGACTCCACCAGAAAATTACTAGAGCTAATCAATGAATATAGTAAAGTTGCAGGATATAAAATCAACACACAGAAATCCCTTGCACTCCTATACACGAATAATGAGAAAGTAGAAAAAGAAATTAAGGAAACAATTCCATTCACCATTGCAATGAAAAGAATAAAATACTTAGGAATATATCTACTTAAAGAAACTAAAGACCTCTATATAGAAAACTATAAAACACTGATGAAAGAAATCAAAGAGGACACTAATAGATGGAGAAATATACCATGTTCATGGATCGGAAGAATCAATATAGTGAAAATGAGTATACTACCCAAAGCAATTTACAAATTCAATGCAATCCCTATCAAGCTACCAGCCACATTTTTCACAGAACTAGAACAAATAATTTCAAGATTTGTATGGAAATACAAAAAACCTCGAATAGCCAAAGCAATCTTGAGAAAGAAGAATGGAACTGGAGGAATCAACTTGCCTGACTTCAGGCTCTACTACAAAGCCACAGTCATCAAGACAGTATGGTACTGGCACAAAGACAGACACATAGATCAATGGAACAAAATAGAAAGCCCAGAGATAAATCCACACACATATGGACACCTTATCTTTGACAAAGGAGGCAAGAATATACAATGGAGTAAAGACAATCTCTTTAACAAGTGGTGCTGGGAAAACTGGTCAACCACTTGTAAAAGAATGAAACTAGATCACTTTCTAACACCGCACACAAAAATAAACTCAAAATGGATTAAAGATCTAAATATAAGATCAGAAACTATAAAACTCCTAGAGGAGAACATAGGCAAAACACTCTCAGACATAAATCACAGCAGGATCCTCTATGATCCACCTCCCAGAATTCTGGAAATAAAAGCAAAAATAAACAAATGGGATCTAATTAAAATTAAAAGCTTCTGCACAACAAAGGAAAATATAAGCAAGGTGAAAAGACAGCCTTCTGAATGGGAGAAAATAATAGCAAATGAAGCAACTGACAAACAACTAATCTCAAAAATATACAAGCAACTTATGCAGCTCAATTCCAGAAAAATAAACGACCCAATCAAAAAATGGGCCAAAGAACTAAATAGACATTTCTCCAAAGAAGATATACGGATGGCTAACAAACACATGAAAAGATGCTCAACATCACTCATTATTAGAGAAATGCAAATCAAAACCACAATGAGGTACCACTTCACACCAGTCAGAATGGCTGCGATCCAAAAATCTGCAAGCAATAAATGCTGGAGAGGGTGTGGAGAAAAGGGAACCCTCCTACACTGTTGGTGGGAATGCAAACTAGTACAGCCACTATGGAGAACAGTGTGGAGATTCCTCAAAAAATTGCAAATAGAACTACCTTATGACCCAGCAATCCCACTGCTGGGCATACACACCGAGGAAACCAGAATTGAAAGAGACACATGTACCCCAATGTTCATCGCAGCACTGTTTATAATAGCCAGGACATGGAAACAACCTAGATGTCCATCAGCAGATGAATGGATAAGAAAGCTGTGGTACATATACACAATGGAGTATTACTCAGCCGTTAAAAAGAATTCATTTGAATCAGTTCTGATGAGATGGATGAAACTGGAGCCGATTATAGAGAGTGAAGTAAGCCAGAAAGAAAAACACCAATACAGTATACTAACACATATATTTGGAATTTAGGAAGATGGCAATGACGATCCTGTATGCCAGACAGGAAAAAAAGACACAGATGTGTATAACGGACTTTTGGACTCAGAGGGAGAGGGAGAGGGTGGGATGATTTGGGAGAATGGCATACTAACATGTATACTATCATGTAAGAATTGAATCGCAAGTCTATGTCTGACGCAGGGTGCAGCATGCTTGGGGCTGGTGCATGGGGATGACCCAGAGAGATGTTGTGGGGAGGGAGGTGGGAGGGGGATTCATGTATGGGAACGCATGTAAAAATTAAAGATTTTAAAATTTAAAAAATAAAAAACTAAAAAAAAAAAAAAGCCAAGACGTTACTTCGCTAACAAAGTTCCGTCTAGTCAAGGCTATGGTTTTTCCTGTGGTCATGTATGGATGTGAGGGTTGGACTGTGAAGAAGGCTGAGCACCAAAGAATTGATGCTTTTGAACTGTGGTGTTGGAGAAGACTCTTGAGAGTCCCTTGGACTGCAAGGAGATCCAACCAGTCCATTCTGAAGGAGATCAGCCCTGGGATTTCTTTGGAAGGAATGATGCTGAAGCTGAAACTCCAGTACTTTGGCCACCTCATGCAAAAAGTTGACTCACTGGAAAAGACTCTGATGCTGGGAGGGATTGGGGGCAGGAGGAGAAGGGGACGACAGAGGATGAGATGGCTGGATGGCATCACCGACTCGATGGACGTGAGTTTGAGTGAACTCCAGGAGATGGTGTTGGACAGGGAGGCCTGGCGTGCTGCGATTCATGGAGTCGCAAAGAGTCGGTCACGACTGAGCAACTGAACTGACCTGACCTGAGTGGGGAGAGGGGAGGGGGAAGCTAGGGGTACAGGATTGATACAAACCACCATGTATCAACCAGATGTAACAAGGACATATCTTGCAACACAGAAAATTATAGCCATTATTTGGTTTAATGGAGTATAATCTGTAAAAAATACTGAATCACTATGTTGTACACTTGAAACTAATATACTATTATAAATTAACTGGTTTTTTTTTTTCCCCCTAAGAATTGACATGGAGAGAAGAACTCTCCAACAGACACAACTCTCCAACTCTCATGGGTCTTGCTTCCATGTCTTATTAGCCTTGTGCCCTCAGAAAAGTTAATTAGCCTCTAAAAATCTCAGCTCCCTCTTCTAAAAAATAAAGAGTAAAATAATTCTTAGTGCCTGAGTTTGTTATGAGGACTAAAAGATTTGTAAAGCATAGGGTCTGGTATGTGGAAAATGTACAATAAGTGATGCCAAAAAATAATAAGCTGAATTTCAAATGTTAAAACGCTAAACCGACACAAAAATATGGAATAATACAGCAAAGGAACATACAGAGATGACTACATCATAAAGGGAAATGCATGATCAGAGACAAACTGTAAATTACCATCAGTCTATATATTGTGAAAATACGACATAGGTTTTCTAAAGTGTGGAAATGATAACCTCATTTCTACTTTAAGGAGGTTTTCTGAGTAGACTTGTCATTTTTACTTTGTTTCAAGAAAATGGAAGGCATATCCAGATCACTCAAGGAGCAGGGGCAGGGTATTTCTTATGCCTAAGAAAGAACCCTGAGTGTAGACACTTTCATGAGTGTTACTCAGAATGGTCTGTAAGGACAGAGTTGTTAACCAAGCTACCCCATAAAATTCTAAAGTTGCGGCCTCTGCCTAGCGGCACACAAGGATGCAAAGCTGACAAATCACGCATGGCTGCCTGCCATCCACCTCTTAAGAGACCAATCAGCAGACTGCTGTGTGAGGGAGCTCATACTGTTAACTCCACTTAAAAACTGACTTTGAAGCAAGGTCAAGAGAAATGCTAGATTGCATGTACAGTATCTGAGGACAGCCTTGAATTAAATTGTCACACACATCAGCCTCATTTTTCTCTCCAGGGCTCTGGAAGTCTTGCAGAAACATAAATTTCCTGTCCTCTTGTACTTCCCTTCCATCCCCCCCAGTTCCCACTCCTGCCCAGCCCCAAGTAGATTCTTCAGAATTCAGTAAATCATAATCTATTTATTCAGTCCACAGACACAACAGAAGTGTCTGCTGTGTGCCAAGCACAGTAGTAGGTGCTAGAGGTATGAATCAAGCAGAGGATCTGCATATGAGTAGCCCACATCCTGGTTTGGGGAAACAGAAATGGAAACAAATTGTCACACTATAATTTGCTCCCTGCTTTAATAGTTCTCTGACAGCATGAAGGAGTATGTCAAAGCTGTATATTGTCACCCTGCATATTTAATTAAATGCACAGAACATCATGTGAAATGCCGGGCTAGATGAAGCACAAACTGGAATCAAGATTGCCAAGAAAAATGCCAAGAACCTCAGGTACGCAGATGACACCACCCTTATGTCAGAAAGCAAAGAACCAAAGAGCTTCTTGATGGAAGTGAAAGAGGAGAGTGAAAAAGCTGGCTTAATGGGGAAACAATAGAAACAGTGACTTTATTTTGGGGGGACTTCAGATGGTGACTGCAGCCATGAAATTAAAAGATGCTTGCTCCTTGGAAGAAAAGCTATGACCAACCTAGACAGCATATTAAAAGCAAAAACATTACTTTGCCAACAAAGGTCCATCTAGTCAAAGATATGGTTTTTCCAGTAGTCATGAATAGATGTGAGAGAAAGCTGAGCACCAAAGAATTGATGCTTTTGAACTGTGGTGTTGGAGAAAACTCTTGAGAGTCCCTTGGACTGCAAGGAGATCCAACCAGTCCCTTCTAAAGGACATCAGTCCTGAATATTTATTGGAAGGACTGATGTTGAGCCTGAAACTCCAATACTTTGGCCACCTGATACAAAGAACTGACTCATTGGAAAAGACCCTGATGCTGGGAAAGATTGAAGGCAGTAGGAGAAGGGGATGACAGAGGATGAGATGGTTGGATGGCATCACTGACTCGATGGATATCAGTTTGAGCAAGCTCCAGGAGTTGGTGCTGTCCATGGGGTTGCAAAGAGTCAGACATGACTGAGCGACTGAACTGAACTGACGGTGTGAAGGTAGAGTTGGCCGTTCTGCTCTGAGAATGTGGGAAAGCTCCTCAAAGATGGTGATTCTTGATCTGAGTGTTGCGAGATGAGCCTGAGTGCCTAAGGGAAGCCAGGGAAGACCCTTCTAAGCAGAAGCATCAGTGTGTACACAAGTGCAGATAAGCGTGTGCTTGACATGCAGGCTCTGGGTGGACAGGGAGGCCGAAAAGGTTGGCTGAAGAGTGGCTGTAACAACAGGAACATGTGGATGTGAAATTCAAAGTTAAACCATGTTTTGCTTCAGCTCTGAATTTTGGAATTGGAAGTGATCTTAGGGATTATGTAAATTAACCTCATAGAGGCTCAGGGTACTTAATGACTTGTACACAGCAGGACCAGAAGCAATCTGCTGGGAGGAGAAAATATTTTCCCCTTCCCCTCTTAATTCTTTTGGCTAGTTGAATAATTAAAATGACGTAAGACAGATAAACAAATGAAAAAAATTTAATTACGAATGTACTGTGCTTGGCAGCTCAGTCGTGTCTGACTCTTTGCAACCCCATGGACTATATATAGCCAGGCTTCTCTGTCCATGGGGATTCTCCAGGCAAGAGTACTGGAGTGGGTTGCCATTTCTTTCTCCAGGGATCTTCCCAACCCAGGAATTGAACCTAGGTCTCCTGCATTGCAGGTGGATTCTTCACCATCTGAATCGCAGAGAAGCCCATGATGTACAGGGAATCCAAATAAATACAGGAGATTCCAGAGAGTAAAATGAGGTCATCCTGCACCAAGGAGATGAGAGTAGAAGTCTGGGACTTGAAAAATAAAGAAGTAAATTCATAAGAAGAATGAAGAGAGCAGATGTTTAGTAAATACATATTTGATGGGACAAACAATGGGACACAGAGGAGAATTTTAACAGGCTTTTCTAGGTTCCTTCCCAGCTATCACACCTAGTTCATATCATACTAGAGATCAGCGGTCCCCAAACTTTTCGGCACCAGGGATCCATTTTGTGCAAGACAACTTTTCCTCAGACTAGTAAAGGGTGGGGTGGTTTGGGGATGATTCAAGCGTATTATATTTATTGTGCACTTTAAGGCTGCTGCTGATTTCAAAGGAGGTACTGGTTCTTAGCTCAGAGGTTGGGGATGCCTGCTATAGATAACTCTGGTGATAGTTCTTTTTTTCTGGAATAGGCCCTCTGTCTAAATTCTTTTAGGCAGGTAAAGTGAGAGTTGATAAGAAAAACTTCCCGAGCCTTGCGTTTCTTCCTCATGTCAAGAGACACATTTTAGGTTGGTCAATTCTGCTTCCTTACCGATCTCTCCCACACAAGGGCTGCTCCTTTCTCTGAAGCCTGCAACCATGACTCCTGGCATCAACCTGGAATACTGGTCCTACAAAGCCTGGAAATTGGGTCTCCCAGAGCTCAACTTGGAAGTGAAAGTATAGAGTTTAGACATGTGTGTCCATTCATTAACTATGCTAATTGGCAAATATTTTATATACATGGTTATCACACTTCAAAGACTGTTTAAAGGAGAATATATTGGTTTCCCACTGCTACTGTAACAAAGTACCATAAATTTGGTGGTTTATACATGTTTATGTAGTTTCTTAAAGTTCTGAAGCCAAAAGCCGTAGTCGTTCTCACTGGGCTAAAGTCATGGTGTCGGCAAGGCTGGTTCTTCCAGAGGCTGCCCACTGCCCTTGGCTGTGGCTGCAGCCCGGGTCCCCGCTGCTGGAACCACACGGCCTGCTTCTCTTTGACCTGCTTGCTGCCTCCTTCTAAGGTCCCTTGTGATGCATGTAGGGTCCACGTGGAGAATCCAGGCTGATCTCCCAGTCCTAAGATCCTTAATCACATGTGTAAATCTCTTTTGCCACATAAGGTAATATTCACAGGCTCTGGGGCTTAGGGGGTGAATATTTTCAGGGGGAGAGAGGATTCTTTAGTGTAACACAGGGAGCCATATTCTTTGTTCTTGAATTGGAAGCAGTTGACACACAGCTGTTGTTGGCTGGGGACTTGGGAATTTAGGGAGGAGGACTGGGACAAGTAACCCTCACTAGTCCTCAATCTGTGAAAAATCAGATAACCTGAGGTGTTTGTTGGGAAGAAGGCAAGAAATCTTTTCTCTCTCTGCCATAATAAATGTCATCCAAGTTGAATTAACATTGTATTGTTTCTTTGGGCAGCAAACTGAATGAAAAAAGTTGTTATATTAATCCAACAAGTCAACAGGGAAGTGTCTATTTTAAGGTCCAACCATCATAAGATAAAATGTTTAGTTAGCTAGAGTGAAGAGGATAAATAAGATTTAATGTCTTCAACATTAGCAGTCAGTTTTTGCTGTTTAGAGTTTGAAAAGTGTCTGATTCTTTGTTCTAAATTCCAATCTTTGGTTTTAACTGTGTAATTCAGCTGCATGGAAACCCAAAATAATGTTAGCAGAAAAGCATGAGAACAAAGAAGGCTGATTTTTTCACAGGCAGTGTGCCCAGATGAAGACTTCCCTCACATCATATTCTTTCAACCACTTAGGTGTAGGAGGAGTCCTCTCTCATTGGAGAAAGTCAAAGTGGGTCTTCCCATATTCTTCTGGTTATTTTGTCAGTGGATTCAACCTGACAAGCTAATAACATAAGGATTAAACATTGAGGTGTTTTAAGTTAAAACTTATGTTTTAAAAGTTAAATGAAAAATAAAATCAAATAGAAAAGTCTAAAAAACCCCTTGAAGTCTAATAGTTTTTTTAATCACAAAATACATATGTATTGGTGACTTTAAGTTTCCTCTTTCACCGTTGATGGTTGTTTTTTTTTAATATATATATCTAAAGTTTCATGATTAAAAAATAGCCTAACACAGAAGTCAGCAAACTTTTTTGGTAAAAGGTTAGATATTTTGGGCTTTGTGGGTCATGTCTCTGTTTCAACTACCCACTTCTGCCCTTGTATTGCAAAAGTAGTCAGATGAGATATAAATGAATTAATATGACTTTATATAAATAAAACTTTTATGGACCCTGAAATTTGATTTTTACAGAATTTTCAGGTATCACAAAATATTATTTTTTGAATTTCCTCTCAATCATGCGTGTAAAACTGTAAAAAAAAATCATTCTTAGCTCACAGGCCATACAAAAACTATAAAACTGAAGAAAAGGATGACATTGGACTGGCAGTGATTTCTTAGATATGACATTAAAAGCACAGGTAATAAAAGCAAGAATAGACAAATGGGACTATACCAAACTTAAACTTTTGTGCATGGACACAATTTTTGTGCAGGACACAATTAATAAAGTGAAAAGAACCTATGGAATAGAAGAAAATATTTGCAAATCATATTTCTGATAAGTGGTTAATATCCAGAATATATAAAGAATTCTACAACTCAACAACAGAAATCACTCAATTTAAAAATGGGCAAAGGAATTCAACGGAAATTTCTCCAAGATGGTATATATTAATAAACGGCCAACAAGTATACAAAAAGATGTTCAACATCCCTAATCACCAGAGAAATGCAGATCAAAATCACAACAAAATATCACCTCATACCCTATTATCCGTAAAACATGGCTACTATCAATAAAACAGAAATGACAAGTGATGAAGATATGGAGATATTGAAACACTTGTGCACTATTGGTGGAACTGTGAAATGATGTAGTCACTATGGAAAGGATAAAAAAATTAATAAACCTCAATTAAATAGAGTTGGGAGACCAGAAGGGGAAGTTGTCACACTGTATGATGATAGCAGAGCCCAGTGGAAAGGAGAAAGACTCTTCTTTCCTGGCAAGGATTCAGCCAATGGAAAGTCATGAACTTGTTGTTTCCTGAGCCCTCCCAAGTCCCTTTCCGCCTCCATGAAATGATGCCCCTCCCATTGCTGTCTTGGGACTTGCACATGGCTCACCATGGTTGCAGACCTTGGCTTGCAATTCTCTGCTGACCCCAAATAAACCCATCTTTTCTGGAGAAATATCTGACAATCTTATCTGTAGGAGCAGCCCAAATGTCCATTGATGGATGAATGGATAAATAAAATATGGCAAATACATACAGTGGAATACTATTCAGCCTAAAAAAGGAAGAAAATCTTGTCACATGCTATAACATAGATGAACCTTGAGAAAATCACACTAAGAAAAGTAAGGCATGGGACTTCCCTGGAGGTCCAGTGTTGAGACTTAGCCTTCCAGTGCGGGGGTTGGGGATTCAATATCCCATGTGCCTCATGGCCAAAAAACCAAAACATAAAACAAGTAATAATGTAACAAATTCAATAAAGACTTAAAAAAAGGCAGTCCTAAAGAGACAAATATTGGATAATTCCATTTGTTTATGTCTTGCTGAAGGGGGCAAGGATGATTCCATTTGGATGAGGTTTTTGAATAGTCAAATCCACCTAAACAGAAAATAGAGTGGTGGTTACCAAGGCCTGGGAGTTGGGAGGGAAAGAGAGTATTGTTTAATGAGTATAGAATTTTAGATTTGCACAATGAAAACATCCTAGAGATCTGTTGGCCATCAATGTGAACATACTTAACGCTACTGAACTGTACCTTTAAAAATTTCCACCTTAACCATTTTAGTTATGTTACCACAATACAAGAAATGAAAAAGTATTACTATAATGTAAAATTTGAGGATTTTATATTCTGAGAACTAGTTTGAATCAGAACCAAAACAAACTAGGGGGCAGGTTAGACCTGGTCTTCAGGTCAACTTTGGTTGATCATTGGCCTAATGTAATCCAACTTAAACCCTGTAATCAGCATGCAGTCTTCCCATATTTAACCTGCCCCCCACAATCTTTTTTATTAGAGTCACTGAATGTTACAACTGTAAGTGGCCATAGAGACTTGGTCATTTTGGAGGGTAGGAGTGGGGGCCTGGTGATGTGAGATGGGTAGTTTCCAAGGTCAAAGAGGTAGTTAATGGCAGATTTAGACGTTAGCTGCCTCATTGCTATTTGGAGTTATCTATAACAAAGGTCCGTCTAGTCAAGGCTATGGGTTTTCCAGTGGTCATGTATGGATGTGAAAGTTGGACTGTGAAGAAAGCTGAGCGCCAAAGAATTGATGCTTTTGAACTGTGGTGTTGGAGAAGACTCTTGAGAGTCCCTTGGACTGCAAGGAGGTCCAACCAGTCCATTCTGAAGGAGATCAGTCCTGGGTGTTCTTTGGAAGGAATGATGCTAAAGCTGAAACTCCAGTACTTTGGCCACCTCATGTGAAGAGCTGACTCATTGGAAAAGATTCTGATGCTGGGAGGGATTGGGGGCAGGAGGAGAAGGGGACGACAGAGGATGAGATGGCTGGATGGCATCACCGACTCGATGGACGTGAGTTTGAGTGAACTCCGGGAGTTGGTGATGGACAGGGAGGCCTGGCGTGCTGCGATTCATGGGGTCGCAAAGAGTCAGACACGACTGAGCGACTGAACTGAACTGATAGATTCTTAATGTTCATGCAAACAATTTTTGATTTAACTGGAGGTGAATGTAGTAGTTAATTCCACAGGTGCTGCTATAAATACACATTGAATTAAACTTCCCTAGTAAGTAGTCAGACACTACTGACCGACTTCACTTTCACTTTTCACTTTCATGCATTGGAGAAGGAAATGGCAACCCACTCCAGTGTTCTTGCCTGGAGAATCCCAGGGACGGGGGAGCCTGGTGGGCTGCCGTCTATGGGGTTGCACAGAGTCGGACACGACTGAAGCGACTTAGCAGCAGCAGCAGCAGCAGCAGCAGCAGCAGCAGCAGCAGCAGCAGTGAGTAGTCACGTGGTGCTCTAGTCCTCTGTGCCTTTAGGCTTGGAGTTGGGAAAAGAAAGGACAATACTGATTGCAGAACTCACTTTACAGATGAGCTATTGTGCTAAAATTGGTTTATATGTGGTTTTACAGAAGTTATTTAAGTAGAGCTTAAGATTTTGTGAAGTATTTAAAATAAGCTCATTTAATACTAGTCTCCAGAAACATTACCTTGGCCCATCTAACCACTTAAGGGAGCTGTGTAAATTTGCTCCTCTTCTTTACAGCATTAATTAACATTTTAAAAAAGAAGTAATGTTTTTAAAAAATTCAACAGTAAATTTTAAAGATCTTATAGGCTTTATTCAATGATTCATGAATTTGGCAGCATCCCATCTCATAGATAGAAGCTCCAAGGCATTGTACAAAATTAAAGAACTTTACAGGCAGAAGGGAGTGGGACCTGGAAGTCATACTAGCAGAAAGTGAATTGGTTGCGACAAGGTCACTTTCCTTTAGGGGATGATGTGGGTCTGGGTGTGTCGTGCCATGACATAGATATATCAAGCTGATTATCTCACTAGTGCTGACCAGGTGATTCCTTGATTGGCTGGTTTAAGATTCCAATTCCGGGAGAGGCTGACATTATTAGTCTCCTTTGGTGATGTGGAGCTAAGCATTAAGCGACTCCATTTTAGGCCTGTTGTCTTATTTTTAACAGTGACAGCTTAAAAGACAAACCATTATATGCCAAATGCCTGACTTTCTAGGGGTCACCAAAGAGAGAAGGAGATATAAAACCCAATTCAGCAGGCCAGGATCTAAAATTAAACCATGAGTGAAATGCAAGAGGCACAGCGTTCATTCTGCTCCGTACTGTGAAGCAGGACAAGGTACGTTTTGCCTGGAATGATAAAAATTGGTATACTAAACAGCTTTTCATTGTCAAAAAAAATTAAGTTTTAGAAGTGTAGGGGAAGCACACTGACTGAAACCGCCCACCCTGGCCAGGCACCATAGTAGCTATTTGCATGAGTTGTTTTACAACAGGAGGTCCTGGTAAGGAACAGGGAACCAATAAGCCACCACCAACCAGAAGGGTTCGCAAGAGGTCAAAAGGAGACACCATATGTCTGGCCACCTCCCAGAATCCTTCTGTCTGGCATCCATGTTGGCTGAACAAGGCATGCACCACCAGGAAGGACTCTGAGTCAGAATGATTGGCTAAAGACAACCCGTAAATTAATCCCATCACCATAAAACCCGAAAGCAGAGCAGTTCTCCTGGGTTCCCTTACCTTGTTGCTCTCTGCTCGGGTGCCTTCTTCCAATAAAGTTTCTTGCTTTGTCAGCACGTCTCCTCTGACAATTCTTTTCTGAGTGTTAGACAAGAGCCTGCTCTTGGGGCCCTGGGGGCCACCCCCCTTTCTACAACAGAAGTAGAGTAGAAATGGCAACACAATCCATAAAGTTTATGTGATATTCCAGAGTTTAGAAAGCATAAACATTAATGCAGTGCATAAGCCTAGGCAATATCTTAGTTTAGGGGGAAAAAAGGCTTAAAAGACCTTCTTGGGACAATCACATAACTTGAAAATGGACTGGATGTTAAATACCATCAGGGAATTGTCTTAGATGTGGTACTGGTATTGTGATTCTGAGGCGAATGTTCTTATTTTTTTAGAAGACACAGGCTGAAGTATTTAGGGGTGATTGATTTTTGATACCTGCAATTTATTCAAACAGTATAACAAAAAGCCATCTCTATTTTCTGTCTATTTGGAAATCATCATAAAGAATTGGGGTGAGGGGAGCAGGGGGCATTTTTCAAAAGTTCCTTAGCTAAGGGCACTGTGAAGACCTCCTGAGCTATCAGTAGCTTCAATTTATAGTTTGGTTTTGTAGCGCTGTTTCTTTTCCCTGCTGCAGCGAGGAACAACACTGTGACCCGGGAACAAACAGCTCTTAATCACCCTTAAGTCAATAAGATTCAGCTGTAAACTCCCCGAAGGGGTAAAAGTCCACACCTGATATAATCTGCTTTACATTCCTACGCTATTACACTTGGCACGTTCACCTTCAAATTGCAAAGTAATTTGTTTTGCATTTTCCCGCAGTTGTATCTGCATTTGGAGGTCCAGGCAGAAGGCATTTCTTTCTGGCCCGTGAACACCCAAACACTTTAAAAAACAATGAGTTGCATCCTACAACTCAAAAATGAAAACCTGGGAAAAAGCTAAGAATCCTAATCTGGTGGTATTTGGTCATCACCGTAAGTATCTTGCTACCTAAGCTTCCCTGGTGGCTCAGACAAAGCGTCTGCCTGCAATGCGGCAGACCCGCGTTCGATTCCTGGGTCGGGAAGATCCCCTGGAGAAGGAAATGGCAATTCACTCCAGCATTCTTGCCTGGAAAATCCCATGGACGGAGGAGCCTGATAGGCTACAGTCCATGGGGTCGCAAAGAGTCGGACACGACTGAGCGACTTCACTTTCACTTTCACCGGCCTACTAGGATAGCGCAGGCTAAGAACCGCCACCACGATTCCATTTAATTTTAGCAATTAGGGCGGCTGATCCGAGAGCTGTTCAAGCTATCTGCAAGTTAGCGTCTGGTCTAGGACAGGATAGCCCGCAGGGCTAGTCAGAAGGGCTTGTGCGGAGGGCGAGTGGGGCAAGGGCAGGGACCGGGCCGGGAGGGGCGTAGCATGCCGCCGCACCTCCTTTACCAACAACACGGCCTCGCTGCCGGGGTCCGGCCATCTTGGTAAAGGCCAGAGCAGCGGCCAGCCCGGGGCTGCCAGGTTCGCTGGCGGGGCTGCCAGATTCGAAGGTCACAATGAGTGAGTGATCGGGCGACGTGGAGTGGAACCTAGCTCGGCCAGGACCCCGCGCGGGCTCGGGCCGCCGGGTGGGCTGCGGCGCCTGCTCGGCCCTGGGATGGTGAGGCGGCGAGCGCTGAGGCGCTGCCTGCAGCTGCTGGCGCCCTTGGCGGAGCCGGCGCGGCGGGGCCGGGGGCGGAGGAACTCGGGCGCCGGCCTCCGTCGCCCCTCCCGCTGCGCTGGGGCGCTGTGGCCGGTAGCCGAAGAGCAGCAGCAGCAGAGGCGGCGGCGCGCACGCCTGCCCGCCCGGCGCACCTGGTGAGTCCCTCCCCCGCGCCCGCCTCCCTCCCCCGGCCCCGCTCAGTTGCACCGCGCGATTCGGCTCGCTTCCTCTCGGTCTCTGGGAGGAGCGATCCTCACGCCCCGGCCTGGGGCTGTTTGGCTCTTCCGCGGAATAGAGCGGGCTGTGGGTGGATTCCTGCTCCCGAGCCCTGCCTCATCTCGGAGATGCTGCACTTGTGAATGGTAGAGCTTCGTTTGAATTTGTGCGGAGCTCGCATCTCTGCGCTGCGTGTTTGAAGAGCCACATAGGTGTTTTTTTTTTTTTTTTCCCCTGCGCTTGGGAGAGTAGCCGTCTCTGGGATTTGTTATATCTAGGTCCAAGCTTCTCTGCTGTTCACGAGGTAGCTTCACCGACTGGAATATATGTGGGTGTCTTTTGGTGTATGTAAATGAGTGGTTAGACGACTTCCTTAGAACAATTTATTTCTGCTTCACCTATAGTACTTATTTCTAAAAATTCGTTCCGACAGGTTTCTCCCCATTTATTTTGAAAGTTAACCACGGAAAGGAAACGAAGAGCTAAAGTTTGGAGCAAGGTGCGGCGAGGTGGTAGAAGACGGTGCCTTTTTTGTTGTTGTTGTTGTTTTGACCGTGCTTTCTTGTCTTCGGTTCGGTGGTTTGTTTCTCAAGTTGAGTGTTACTGCAGGCATTTCAAAACAGGTATTCAGATAGTCTTCCCCCCCTCCTTTGACTAGAACTCTCTATAATGAGATCAGTACGTTTCTACAGGCTTCTGAGTCTAATGCATCGTATCTCTGTTGTACCTGGAAAACTCTAGTATGAGAAAAGTTAACCTTTAAAACGTCACTTGATTTTTGGTTTTTCCTTTACTGCAGTTGTTCTGTATATGTTATAATATGACTCACCTGGTTTACTTTGGCTAATTAACATCAAGTGTTTGCTAGTTGATAATTCTGGTTAATGTATTGAGAAAGTGATTCCTGAAATACCGCTCTCTGAAAATTAAATAATTTCCATCTTTGTTAAGAATGAATATCTAGCAGTTCCATTTCTATTTTCGGTTTCATTGGTTTTGATTTAGCCTCAGACATCCATATTGTTTAGGAAGAAGTTATGTAATGTTTAAAAAGAAAAGATTACCAGTTTCCCACAGTAGTCTGATTTTGTTGGAAGAAAATTTCAGTCTGTTAGAGAAGAAATTCAGGTCTTGTTTAAAATTTAAAAGCGATACTGACTTCAAAATGTTTTAAGTGAAAATATAGTCACAATTTTCAGATTTTATTTAATTACATTCTGCAGGTCTTCCTGCTGCAAGAATTTTGTAGTCTCAAAAAGACGGTAATACTTAGTGTATTTCTCATACTCTTATTTTCATTCAGCGTCTCACATTTCATATTGAAAAATTTAATTAATGAATTAATTCAGTTATAGCTATATGAAGGATGTTTTAATATAAGCATTCCTTTGTAGGGTTTGGGATTTAGTTATACTTTCTATGATAGAGTCATCTTGTATGAAAAGGGTGTTATGTTAATTTTGAGTATTAGTGAACTTGGGAAATTGGGGCGATTTTTAAGAACATTTTTGTCTGTATTTGAAAAAGTATTGCTTGTTTTTAATTTGTTGTTTCATTCTGCTTTTTCTTTGTAGTGGTAGACAGCTGTAATTATAGTGAGTTTTTCCATTCCATTCTATTCTTTTTTCTTTGTAACTTAGAATATGCCTGTAGGTGGTTTGTGTTGATGTAGGCACTTTAGATTGAAATGCATACAGGTAAGGAATGTTTTCATTGAAGTATTACTGGGGAAATGAACTGTGCCCATAATTAATGCGCACACAATTTAGCCTGAAGGCCTGAGGGCATGCATAAAACTGGTATTTAAAGAATCACCCATGTGATTTCCAGTCTAAGTCAGATAGTGTACTACTCTAGATGCTAGAATACTGAAGACTTCTACCTTTCTATATTTATAGTGCCTTCCTTGACTTGTCTTTTGAATTTAATAACCATTGATTGTGTATTTAAATATTTTAATTAACAGACTTTGTGACAGATTATGCAAGAACTTATACATCTCAGGGGCAGTATTGTTATGTCAGAGATACAGTCTTTGCCAACTGAGTTGTTTAAATAATGTATTGTTGCAGAAACCTGAAATCGAGAAATCAAGCACCATACTCGGAGAGTTGGAGAACTCAGGTTTATTACGCTGGCAGGCCCAGAGGAGTTAACACTCTGAGCTCTGAGCCCTGAACAAAGGGGTTACAGAGTTTTTATAGACAGACTATAGTGGGCAACGCTAGCTGCTAACAGGCTAGTTTAAACTAAGGGGTTTTGCGCGCACAGGAACAGCAGTCAAGATGGGGAGGGGGATGCCTGACCTTTACACGGACAGGTGTGATTAAGTAGGTTTCCAGGGGCTGTGCAGTTGTAAAAAGCAGGACAAGGGTGAGTGAGATAAGCTCCAGTTCCTAGTATTCCCTACTTTCTGAGACTGCGTGACCTACATGATCCAGACTTTGCAAGGAGCAAGCTGAGTTACAGAGGCAGAAGGAGCAAGAGATGTAAAATTTTAACTTTTCCTCTCATTCTCCCCTCTTGATGCTTCTATCATTCATTGTAGAAAGCATCATCTCATGTTTTGGTAGGACATTCAGAGCTCTCCATTGTTTAGGGGGCTGTATTGTGCTATTATCATGTAAATTTATGGATTCAATCCGAGAGGTTATGATCCTGGTAATTATATTGAGGATACAAGGGCCAAACAAGAGCACCGCAAAGAGTGTGAAGAGAGGACCTGTTCAAGGGAGAAGCCACGACCCCCAGCTCCAGATATTGTTTCAGTTACCCCAGGAATTAGCTAGTTTCTCCTTTCTATGATTCATTCCCTTAGCTTTTGGGCCATGTCTCTATTTCTGATTGGTTACATGCTGCTTTTAGCAGTGTTTTTCATTCAAGAAGAGGCAGATTCCTCCCTTTTTGGCTCAGAAGGCCTAGCTCTCTCCTACTTTGTAAAACCACCTCAGCCAGGAAGTCTAGTTGGTCCTGTAATGAAGAGAACAGCAATAATACCAATTAGGGTTAGAGGCCAGGTTTGACAGTGAAAATCCATCGATGTTTTGATAGCTGGAGCCTAAAGCTTCGGCTGTGTGTTGACCAGTCAGCTGCTGGAGTGTGACTGGAGCAAGACTGAAGAATCCTCAAGCTTCTGCCGTGTGTTGACTAGTCAGCTTCTGGAGTGACTGGAGCAGGGCTCAGCGTCCTTCATGGGTAAGGGCTGTTGTCTTTGGAACCAGACCTTGAAGAGGTTTTGGGGGGTCCTGAACTGCTTTCCAGGTGTCTTCATCACAGGAAGTCGCTGCCTTCTTGACTCTGGTGTGGTGGATCCAAGGAATGACACCTATAACTTTAACAGCAGTAGGGGTTGCCAGGACGGCGTGTGAGGGCCTGTCCAAACTGGCTGAAGTGGTTCCTTTATCCAGTCTTTAACCCATACCTCATCTCCTGCTGATAGGGATGAATCCAATTGCCCAAAGGAATGGGTGTCCTTTCTAAGGTTTCTCGGGCAATTTGGTGGAAGAGTTTTTTCCTAGGGCCTGGAGGTGTTGGGACATCTCCAGTTCAGCTAGTTGTTGGTGGTCTCCCTTGAGCTTTTCTATCACTGATGGTGGTCTCCCGTATAAGATCTCAAAGGGAGAATAGGACCTTGGGGTGCATTTACGGAGGGAGATGAGAGTCCACAGAATAATGATAAGGCAGCTTGTTCTATCATTGTCTGGATGTTGGCCGGAGGATATTCTTGTACTACTTCTTGGAGAAACAAACCTGACAAGAAAGTTAAAGATACATGGGCAAAAGATTAATAGAAGTAGGAAAGCTGCTGGGGGGCTAGCCAGGAGAACCAGGTCCAGACATTGGTTTGTAATGTTAGTGTCTGTCTAGGTATGAGAAGATGCAAGAATTTGGACTTATAAAAATCTGTACCTGAAAACATCTGACTATCTGAAAGCCTGGTTTTCTGGGGTTTTCCTGGAGCCTTATTCTGGAAAACTCTGGGGTTTTCCAGAGTGCCTTATTTTTTGTCTCCACCCTGAACTCCTTTCAAGGGGGGTATTGTAGAGGCAGCTGGCAAGGGCCAACTTCCAGTCAGCAGTGCCCTTTCATAGCCACATATTTGACCATGTTTGGGGGCATTTCATGGTCATTGTGTCCCACGGTGCTGGGAAGTCTCATTCCCAGATCTAACAAAGATTCCGTTGACAGGCCACTCAATGTGTTGTCACTAGACCAGGCCTGGTAAGTAGCAAAAGTCTCTGGACCATACCTGTCTTACTAGCCTCTTGATCCAGGAAAATGTTTCCTCTTGTTGCTATTTCCCATATCTAGAGTTACATTATTACAATTATTGATCTCACATGGAACTGCATACCAGCATTTTATCACAGGCTCAGTCACACATTTGGTAACGTAAGAAATAATCTTCTGAAGCAAGCTACATAGAAAATAATATGGCTAGCAGTTATTAGTAAGAGTACAAGCAAGAATTTAAGTCAAGAACTTTCACTGGGTATACCCTGGTAAGACTCCAGGTCATCTGACTCAGTTAAATGATTATAGCCAAGTGTTATCTACTGGTTTTACATCATGGAGCATCTGACCTTTATCCAAAGACTGGTTACTGAGATAAGCTTTAGAAACAATCTTAGAGTGTCCTTTTTAATAATGTAATTAAACCTTTTAGCAGTATAACAAGGAACTATCTCAGAAGTGAGTCTTAGTAAGCACAGACCTTAATTAACAAAACTAGAATATTCAGTGAAACATAATTTTGAGGACATTAACACTGTAGCCAGGAAAGGCTTTAACCCATCAGATAAAAATGTCAGGGAGCTGGGAAAAGCCAAGATTTCCCATTGCCCTGGCTCTTTGATTTTCAGCTGTTGTTTATCCATTTTTAATTTCCTGATTTAGGAGCAGACTGTTGCCAAGTTTTAAGGACATCAGGATAGCAAAAATCTAACTGAGGGCTTATATTTTTTTGTTGAAGCAGAATGAGTTTTGTCTACATGTACCATAACCTTAACTAATGTTCATTTACTTTACCAAAGTAACAGAAAGATTTTAAAAACAAATATAAATCACTTAAAGGCAAAGAAATTAATAATCTGTTATCAAAAGCTGCATTCTAAGAAAACTTTGTTCTCTAAACAGAGAGAAGACCAAATTCCAGTCTGGTACCAGCTTACTGTTAATAACAAAATTTGTTTATCTGCTTAATTTTAGAAAGTCTTTTCCATAAATCTTGAAGAACTAGCAGTATTTTTCTAAAGGCATGAGAGTAAAACCATAGAAGGGATGTTTAAAATCTGATTCTATTGCAATTGACAAAGAAACCTGGTCATAACACTTTAATATGATAACTAGAATTATAATTGACCATATTTTATCAGGGCATATCAGAGCAATATGAATTTCACATAATTTTAGGATATCTATATTAGTAACATCAACCACACAGTATAACCTGAAAATATTTATCATCCCTTTAACAGTACTTCCCATGTGATTTAACATGTCCAGTGAACCAAGGTAGCTTAATAGCTCTTTGGTAAGTCTCAGGGGCCCTCTGAAGCATCCCACAGTTAGCTAAAAGTCAAGTTATTTAGGAAGTTTTGTCAATAAATGTCAAAAGGATTTATAACACTGTCAGGTAGGATCATATAAGTTACTGTGAAATAATAGTTATTTACTTAGCCAAAGTTAACAAAAGATTTCAAAGGTAAATATAGAACGGATCAATTAAGAGGTAAACTTTATAATTAAAAGCAGTTCAACATCTGAAGAAAGTATGTCCTCTTAACAGAGAGAAAGGCCGAATTTCAGTTTTTGCACCAGCTTGCTTTAAACTCATTTATGTAAACTTAATTAAATTTATTTTAAACTTAGTCCTACCCATGCACAAAACATTTTCTTAGGGTCCACCTTTCACGTACTTTTTAACCACTTTCTGTAACAGCCACCTGTAAGTCAGATCTACTTTCTTTTCCCTTTATAAAATGTAATTTTTTTATATCTTCTTTATTAAAAACATACATCCTACTTCTTCCTTATTATATTAGAAAACAAACATTAATACTAGATATTTAATGATGAATATTACCCAGTTTATGTGACTCTGAAATTTAGATTAATTTTTCTTATATTTAGAATTGTTTGATTTGTAAGCACTTTACTTTAGGCCAATTAAATTAGAACTCATTTACAACTTCAACAATATTATCAGAAAAAAAACAAAAGACATACACTGAGACTACATAAACACAGACAGACAGTCAGAGATCTTATAGTTTTCTGTTTGAGATTTAAAATATCTCTTTGACCCCCTTTTTTCCTTGCTTGAGGTTCTAATTTGCCAAAGGCTGAGGTCTCAGGCAAAGTTGGCTGTGTATTTCAAGGACATGGAAAGGGTTAACTTCAAGCTTTTCCCTAAGGAAGCCTTTTAACAAGCTAGTTGTTTTTAATTTCAAATGCAAAAAAATTGGTTTTGCAGTTTCCAAAAAGAAAAATTTCTCTCACTCTATTCAGTCAGCAGTTACGCACTCACAATCATTCAGAGGCTATCACAATGCCTCCCTTCTCCTGAGTCCCCAGGTTTCCTTAACTGTTGCTTCCTTCCTGGGAGCTCCAAGGAGATTATCAGTCACAATGCCTCCCTTCTCCTGAGTCCCCAGGTTTCCTTAACTGTTGCCCCCTTCCTGGGAGCTCCAAGATTATCAGTCACAGTGCCTCCCTTCTCCATTTCCATTTCTCCCTATCTGATGTTTCCTTCCTGGGAGCTGCAAGGAGGTGATCAGTCTCCTCTTCTAGCCGTTGGGGTAGGAACTGACTGGGGCCTGGCCCCGGGACCTTACCTGATCCTGTGGCCATTCCTGGTGAGTTGGTCTGTCCCTCCAATGAGTCCATTTGGGGCTCAGCCATCCGGAGAGTCGGGACACCAGTCCGAAAGAGAACCCGGAATACCATCAGGTGGCATGCATCCTCCTTCATCTTGGGGTTCCTTTGCCCCAGCCCAGCCAAGCGACCAGTCTGGCAGCTCAAGGGGTCGGCATGGTTGGAATCTTGCTGGGGCCTCCAGAAATGTTGCAGAAACCAGTAATCAAGAAACCAAGCACCACACTTAGAGAGTTGGCGAACTCAGGTTTATTATGCTGGCGGGCCCAGAGGAGTTAACATTACAAGCTCTGAGCCCTGAACAAAGGGGTTACAGAATTTTTATAGACTATAGTGGGCAACACTAGCTGCTAACAGGCTGGTTTAAACTAGGGTTTTGCGCTCGCGTGGGAACAGCAGTCAAGATGGAGAGGGGATGCCTGACCTATGCACGGACAGGCATGAATAAACAGGTTTGCAGGAGCTGGGCAATTGCAAAGAGCAGGACAGGGGTGAGTGAGATCAGCTCCAGTTCCTAGTATTGTAAGTCCCCACTTTCTGAGACTGTGTGACCTACATGATCCAGGCTTTGCAAGGAGCAAGCTGTGTTACAGAGGCAGAAGAAGCAGGAGGTTACATAAAATTTTAACTTTTCCTCTTCAGTATTATAACTTCATAATTTACAAAAACTCTTGAAGTATTTTTTTAAATATATTTACATTTAGTTTGGTTTTAGAGACTTACAGTACATGAAATTATTAATGCCCTTCCACAGATGAGGAGAACAGGAAACCGAGAGCCCGGGAGGTTTTAGTGATTTACCCGAGGTTCCTTAGCCCAGTAGCCCTGGCCTTAGGCTCAGTATGTGTATACACCACTGCTGCTTATTAGAAAGGGGTACCAGTTGAAGCCAAGGTAAGAGTGGTTTGGATCAGCAGGCTTTGGTCAGCATCACAGCCGTAAGTTGTACCCTTAAAATGGTAGTACCGTTGGCTACTGGCGCACAGGACAGGCATCTAGATGGATCAGCATAAATTCAAAAGTGGTTGAAAATCAACTCAGTACAAGCCTGCTACCTGGAACAATTCATCTTTCCCCTCTGAGGCAGCAGATTTTCCTATTTATTTAATCTGGGGGCCTTACCAGATTAAGAGACAGTGACATACTGTCACTGTATATGCCTGTAGAGTTCTGTGCTCGTTTGTAATCTCTCTCAGCTATAAGAATGAAATTGTCAGAATACACACCAAGCTTTCTCATTATTCCAGCACCGCTTATAATGGGGAGATGCTTGTTTTGCTTACAAAAGACCCTGATGCTGGAAATACTAGACAACAGCAGTAATTAGTTTTGAAAATTGTTTTCTGTATTTGAAGATCATTCAGATTACAAAGGTGTTTTCAAATTACTTTGTTCATTCTCTAGGCTTGTTTAGAGAGTTCATGAAAAGTACTGCTCTGTATATTGTGCTATTGTATGGCTGAAGTAACTAATAGCAAAGAGTTTCTGAGCTCAGAGTTCTATTTAAAACTTGAGGCAAGTTTATCTGTTTATGAGTTAAACTATGTGAAATATCCCCCATGAGTGAAGTGAAATGTGTTACTTATCTCCCCATGCTGACCACAAGCTATGTTGGTTCTAAGTGTTTCTGAGCATAATTCTGATGAGAATATGGCTAATCAGCTGTTCAGCCTCTTTCACCAGCCAACCCTGGAACCTTGGAGTGTCATGTAACTCTAGCCTAACTTGTTTCTCCTGTAAAAGAAAGAGGTCACAAAGGAATGACTTGGGTCATGGAATGTTCAAGTTACAAAGGACCTAAGTATATGGCTGACTGAGTCCAGCCACTTTTACAAACCTGGATCCTTGGAGTGCCGTGTAACTCTCTGGCCTAACTTGTTTCTCCTGTAAAAGAAAGAGGTCAAAAAGGGATGACTTGGGTCATGGAGTGTTCAAGTTACAAAGGACCTAAGTATATGGCTGGGTCTAACCTCTTTTAACTTACAGATTTCCTGGTTCTACCCCAGAAAGTTTCAAGCCTCTTATGATACTATGGAACTAAAACATCAAAATCAAACTTTTCCACCATTTCGCAGAGATGAGGTATAGTCCTCCCTGACTTATGATGGGGTGGTTGTTGTTGATGTAGTCACTAAGTTGTGTCTGACTCTTGTGACTCCATGGACTGTAGCCCATCAGGCTCCTCTGTCCATGATGAGGTTACATTCTCATAAACATAAGTTGAAAATATCATCATTTGAAAATCCATTTACTAAGCTTGTGTAACATGATAGCTAAGCTTCAGTTCAGTCGCTCAGTCATGTCCGATCTTTGCGACCCCATGAATCGCAGCACGCCAGGCCTCCCTGTCCATCACCATGTCCCGGAGTTCACTCAGACTCACGTCCATCGAGTCCGTGGTGCCATCCAGCCATCTCATCCTTTGTAGTCCCCTTCTCCTCCTGCCCCCAATCCCTCCCAGCATCAGAGTCTTTTCCAATGAGTCAACTCTTCGCGTGAGGTGGCCAAAGTACTGGAGTTTCAGCTTCAGCATCATTCTCTCCAAAGAAATCCCAGGACTGATCTCCTTTAGGACGGACTGTTTGGATCTCCTTGCAGTCCAAGGGACTCTCAAGAGTCTTCTCCAACACCACAGTTCAAAAGCATCAATTCTTTGGCGCTCAGCCTTCTTCACAGTCCAACTCTCACATCCATCTATGACCACAGGAAAAACCATAGCCTTGACTAGACAGACCTTAGTCGGCAAAGTAATGTCCCTGCTTTTGAATATGCTATCTAGGTTGGTTATAACTTTTCTTCCAAGGAGTAAGCGTCTTTTAATTTCATGGCTGCAGTCACCATCTCTGGTGATTTTGGAGCCCCCAAAAATGAAGTCTGACACTGTTTCCCCATCTATTTCCCATGAAGTGATGGGACCGGATGCCATGATCTTCGTTTTCTGAATGTTGAGCTTTAAGCCAACTTTTTCGCTCTCTTTCGCTTTCATCAAGAGGCTTTTTAGCTCCTCTTCACTTTCTGCCATAAGGGTGGTGTCATCTGCTTATCTGAGGTTATTGATATTTCTCCTGGCAATCTTGATTCCAGCCCAGCATTTCTCATGATGTACTCTGCATAGAAGTTAAATAAGCAGGGTGACAATATACAGCCTTGACGTACACCTTTTCCTATTTGGAACCAGTCTGTTGTTCCATGTCCAGCTCTAACTGTTGCTTCCTGACCTGCATACAGATTTCTCAAGAGGCAGGTTAGGTGGTCTGGTATTCCCATCTCATTCAGAATTTTCCACAGTTTCTTGTGATCCACACAGTCAAAGGCTTTGGCATAGTCAATAAAGCAGAAGTAGATGTTTTTCTGGAACTCTCTTGCTTTTTCCATGATCCAGCGGATGTTGGCAATTTGATCTCTGGTTCCTCTGCCTTTTCTAAAACCAGCTTGAACATCTGGAAGTTCACGGTTCACGTATTGCTGAAGCCTGGCTTGGAGAATTTTGAGCGTTACTTTACTAGTGTGTGAGATGAGTGCAATTGTGCGGTAGTTTAAGCATTCTTTGGCATTGCCTCTCTTTGGAATTGGAATGAAAACTGACTTTTCCAGTCCTGTGGCCACTGCTGAGTTTTCCAAATTTGTTGGCATATTGAGTGCAGCACTTTCACAGCATCATCTTTCAGGATTTGAAATAGCTCAACTGGAATTCCATTATCTCCACTAGCTTTGTTTGTAGTGATGCTTTCTAGGGCCCACATGACTTCACATTCCAGGATGTCTGGCTCTAAGCTTAGCTGTCTTTAAGTGTGCTCTGAACACTTAACATTGGGCTTCCCTGGTGGCTCAGATGGTAAAGAAGTTGCCTGCAATGCAGGAAATGTCGGTTCGATCCCTGAGTCAGGAAGATCCTCTGGAGCAGGGAATGTCAACCCACTCCAATATCCTTGCGTGAAGAATTCCATGGACAAAGGAACCTGATGGGCTACATTCTATCGGGTCACAGAGGTGGACGTGACTGAATGACTTTCGAACACTTACATTAGCCCACAGTTAGACAAAGTCATCTGCCGCAAAACTTATTCTATAATAAAGTGTTGTATATCTTATATAATTTATTGAATACTAGTGAAAGTGAGGCCTGGCGTGCTGGGATTCATGGGGTCGCAAAGAGTCGGACACGACTGAGCGCTTGAACTGAACTGAGTGAAAGTGAAAAATAGAATGGTTGTAAGGATATGGGTCATTTACCATGGTGATTGCTAGCCAGCGACCCCAGTTATCCTTTGGGAACTGTGGCTTGCTGCTGTCCATCAAGGCAAGAGGATCTTTTGGTCCACGTGTTACTAGCCCAGGAAGAGATCAAAATTCACTACTGGAAGTAGGATTTCTAAATGCATCATAGGTTGGGCTTCCCTGATGGCTCACTGGGTGAAGAACCGACCTGTAATGCAGGAGAAACAGGAGAAGTGGGTTTGGTCTCTGGGTTGGAAGGATCCCCTCGATGAGGGCATGGCACCCCACCCCGGTGTTCTTGCCTGGGAAATCCGTGGACAGAGGAGCCTGGTGGGCTGCAGTCCCCGCAGAGTCGGACGTGACTGAGCACACAGCATACACGCACACACAAGTCGGGAACTATTTGTACTTTAAAACTGTTGTTTGAATTTTGATTCCTTTTTCATGCTTTCCTCATATAGTGTCTCAGTTTTTTATATATATATGAAATATCTGTTGTATATAAACATGTGTGTGCCTGTCAGAGCCCATTTTTGGACTGGGTGAATGGTAATCCTGGTGAACTTGTTGAATATCACCACGGTGAAGAATTTGACATACACTTGTGATGTTCTCAGCAACATTTTCTTGGTTAAGCATGATCATATTGAGCTAATTTCTTTTTTGCTTAGCTGCCCAAATATCTTACAATCATACTTTATAATAATGGTGGTGATTTAGTCACTCAGTCGTGTCTGACTCTTTGTGACCCCATAGAGTGTAGCCCTCCAAGCCTCTCTGTGCATGGGATTCCCCAGGCAAGAAATACTGGAGTGGGTTGCCATTTCCTTCTCCAGAGGATCTTCCTGACAGAGGAATTGAGCCCATGTCTCCTGTACTACAGGCATACTCTTTACTGCTGAGCCACCAGGGAATTAACCTTTTTAATAATGCTCATCTCCAATTTCATATAAACTGTCCACGTTCTAATACATTTTGTTGAAGACATAACTATGCATGTATATGGTACCCTGAGGCCACAGAGTGATCAGTCTTCAGATTATCCCAGGACTGATGGAGTTCCCAGTATACAGGACTTCCAGTGCTAAAACCGGGAAAGCCCTGGGGTATTCCTCTTACCTGAAAGTTTCTCTTCTTGGGATTTAATTAAAAATTCTTCAAGTTGGAAGGATAAAATGCCAGGTAGTTATATACTAGATGAACTCAAAGACATATTTTCAAGGTAAGGAAAATATCTTCAAGGCCTCATATATATTTTCTGTTTATATGACTGAAATATAGGATTAATTTATTCTTTTCCATGTAACTTTAGACAAAAATAATCTAGCAGTTAAATGAAACAGTTACATCATTTAAAATCTCCATGTAAAATTAAAAGGGCAGTTATAAGAGAATTGGTGTTTATTGTCTACTAAGTGCACTCATCTCACATGCTAGTAAAGTAATGCTCAAAATTCTTCAAGCCAGGCTTCAGCAATATGTGAACCATGAACTTCTGATGTTCAAGCTGGTTTTAGAAAAGGCAGAGGAACCAGATCAAATTGCCAACATCCTCTGGATCATGGAAAAAGGAAGAGAGTTCCAGAAAAACATCTACTTCTGCTTTATTGACTATGCCAAAGCCTTTGACTGTGTGGATCACAAGAAACTGTGGAAAATTCTGAATGAGATGGGAATACCAGACCACCTGACCTGCCTCTTGAGAAATTTGTATGCAGGTCAGGAAGCAACAGTTAGAACTGGACATGGAACAACAGACTGGTTCCAAGTAGGAAAAGGAGTATGTCAAGGCTGTATATTGTCACCCTGCTTATTTAATTTCTATGCAGAGTACATCATGAGAAACGCTGGGCTGGAAGAAGCACAAGCTGGAATCAAGATTGCTGGGAGAAATATCAATAACCTCAGATAAGCAGATGACACCACCCTTATGGCAGAAAGTGAAGAGGAACTCAAAAGCCTCTTGATGAAAGTGAAAGAGGAGAGTGAAAAAGTTGGCTTAAAGCTCAACATTCAGACAACGAAGATCATGGCATCTGGTCCCATCACTTCATGGGAAATAGATGGGGAAACAGTAGAAACAGTGTCAGACTTTATTTTTTTGGGCTCCAAAATCACCGCAGATGGTGACTGCAGCCATGAAATTAAAAGACGCTTACTCCTTGGAAGAAAAGTTATGACCAACCTAGATAGCATATTCAAAAGCAGGGACATTACTTTGCCGACTAAGGTCTGTCTAGTCAAGGCTATGGGTTTTCCAGTGGTCATGTATGGATGTGAGAGTTGGACTGTGAAGAAGGCTGAGCACCAAAGAACTGATGCTTTTGAACTGTGGTGTTGGAGAAGACTCTTGAGAGTCCCTTGGACTGCAAGGAGATCCAACCAGTCCATTCTAAAGGAGATCAAGCCTGGGATTTCTTTGGAAGGAACGATGCTAAAGCTGAAACTCCAGTACTTTGGCCACCTCATGCGAAGAGTTGACTCATTGGAAAAGACTCTGATTCTGGGAAGGATTGGGGGCAGGAGGAGAAGGGGACGACAGAGGATGAGATGGCTGGATGGCATCACTGACTCGATGGACGTGAATCTGCGTGAACTCTGGGAGTTGGTGATGGACAGGGAGGCCTGGTATGCTGCGATTCATGGGGTCGCAAAGAGTTGGACACTACTGAGCAACTGAACTGAAGTGCTTTTTACTTTGGGGTCTGAGAAACATTGTTGAAAGGAAGAAAGGCTAGCCTTGTTTGTGAGACCATCCTGTTGGCTGTGTGCTGCAAACTTTAGAACCTAGATATCTGTTCAAGACAGTTTTTGGATTTTTCTTACATATTCAACATGATTAGTGGAAAGAGCATGGATTATGGAGTCTTATCAACTTGGGTTAGATTTCCAGGTCCAACTGTTACCAGCTTTTTGATTTTGTGCAAACTATTAAATTCTGTGAACCTCTGGTGTGTCCCCTGTGACATGAAGAGAATATCTGTTTGGTGAGAATGTGAGGATTAAACTAGGTAATGGATGTGTATAAATTGTCTGACACATAGTGCTCGATAAATGACGTACTTAGAGCAATCATTGTGCCTCCCTGTGGACCCATGTTTGGATGAGGATCTGGTTTTGGATACTTACCTTACATGTTTTTATAGCTTCCCTAAATTTCCAAGTTAAGATCATTGTGTCAGTCAGGCTTAGTTTTGGGAGGTCCAGAGTTGCAAGGCCCAGGCTGGTACATGGCCTCTGTCTGAAGTCCTGGCTCTCTGTGCCATTCCCAGTGAGTTGGCATCATACTCATGGCTCAAGATGGCTTGAGGCAGCAGGATGCAGGGAGACTCGAGAATGCTTCCCTTTCCCTTAAGGAGACTCCCGGAGGCACCCTGTGAGACTTCCGCTTCTGTCACATCCTCTAAAGTGTCATCAGTGTGGCTGGAAGGTGTGGAAAGGTAGTCATTAATTGGGGTGTCAGTCAGCTCACTTGTGTCCGACTCTTTGCGACCTCATGGGCTGCAGCACACCAGGCTTCCCTGTCCATCACTGTTGCCCTAATGGGCCAGGAGCGAGCGAGGAGAATGAAGAAAGAACACGAAATCTGGTGCAATGGGTCAGGGGACCTGCAGACTCTACTGGACTGAGGTGCAGAGTCCACTCTGAATACACATTTATTCCTAATTGCAGACTACAAGATTTTCTCAGATCTTATCTTTTTTTCTTTTCATATGAACTTTTATTTTTTTGTTTAAATATAAATTTATTTTAATTGGAGGCTAATTACAATATTGTAGTGGTTTTGCCATACATTGACAGATCTTATCTTTCTCAAGACACACGCTGTGTTAATCACATACTCCTAAACGTCATATACTACACTGCCATAGTCAAGACCTCCTTGTGTTCACCTCAGGCCGTTCCCTTCTGGGCTAGTCTCGGGAACAACTAGCAAGTGTGTAGGCAGAGTTCATGCCTGGCACCGACCTGATGTTCCAAGGTCCATGCTTTTATGATCCAAGTCATACTCCCTTCTGGTTCTGGCCTTGAAGTTTGTAACAAGGAGATTAGTCTTAAGAAAAACATGAAAGGTAATCATTAACATAATTTCTTAATATATGCAGTTTTTCCAGGTGCTATTTCTGTGGAATGTCTCAAGGCTGTGAAAGTACATTATTAGGAATTCCCACTACACATCACCAACTCCTGGAGCTTGCTCAAACTCATGCTCATCGACTTGGTGATGTCATCCAGCCATCTCATTCTCTGTCATCCCCTTCTCCTCCTGCCTTCAGCATCAGGGTGTTTTCCAATGAGTCAGTTCTTCGTGTCAGGTGGCCAGAGTATTGGAGCTTCAGCATCAGTCCTTCCAGTGAATATTCAGGACTGATTTCCTTTAGGATGGACTGGTTGGATCTCCTTGCAGTCCAAGGGACTCTCAAGAGTCTTCTCCAATACCACAGTTCAAAAGCATCAGTTCTTTGGCGCTCAGCTTTCTTTACAGTCCAACTCTCACATCCATACATGACTACTGGAAAAACCATAGCTTTGACTAGATGAACCTTTGTTGGCAAAGTAATGTCTCTGCTTTTTAATATGCTGTTTAGGTTGGTCATAGCTTTTCTTCAAGGAACAAGCGTCTTTTAATTTCATGGTTGTAGTCACCATCTGCAGTGATTTTGGAGCCCAAAAAAGTTTGTCACTGTTTCCATTGTTTCCCCATCTATTTGCCATGAAGTGATGGGACCAGATGCCATGATCTTCATTTTTTTGAATGTTGAGTGTTAAGCCAACTTTTTCACTCTCCTCTTTCACTTTAATCAAGAGGCTCTTTAGTTCTTCCTCTCAGCTGGGGCATAGCTACCCTAAGTATAACTGGCATTCTTTTACTGAAGAGAAGATGGGGACTAGATTTTATGGTAGGCATCTCCTGGTCTCTACCTCTTTCTCACCACTTTACCACTGCAGAATTCAGCTACTTAAGTATTCTTTGATAAAGACTTTTCAATTTTAATCTCCATAATTAGTAGTCTTAATGGGAATGCCCCTTGTTGAGTTTTGTTTCATTGTTTTTTGGTTACTTTTGCTTCTCCTGTAATTTGATTCCCACCAGATTCTCTGAGAAAAATTAAGTCTATCCCAGTGAAGAGTAATTATAATTTAGGCTCCTGTTCATTTATTCATTCAGTAAATATTTATTGAACACTCATCATGCATAGGCTGCTGTGGGTTATTATAGACAATGTTCATTATCACTAAGTGTGTTTCCCATTTTTTTTGTTTGTTTATTTGGCTTCTTGGGTTCACAGAGTTGAATTTGTGACTCAGCTGGGTTGAGTACAAGTCTGTGACCTGTCAACCCTTGTCCCTGGCAGTGTAGTCTTCCCAGTCCTAGTATTGGGTAGCCGTCTTGAGGTTAGGCCACCTTGCTAACTTGGAGTGCAAGACTTTGGAGGAAGAATAGGCTTATTGTTGGCGACTGCTATGCTAGCAGAAATTCAAGGGTGCCAAAGGGTTTTCTTTGAGCTGGAGAACGGAAATGCTTGCACTAGCTTTGCATAAATTGCTTATTGACGGCAGTGGTTCTCACCCTGCCTGCATGTCAGAATCGCCCATATAACTTTTAAAAATTGCCTGGGGAACACCTACCTGACATTTTGATTCAGGAGCCTCCCGTATAGTTTAAAAAGCTCCACAGGTAATTCTGATGTGCAGCCAGCACTGAGAATCACAAGTTTGAGGATTTGTACCCACCTGGCTTGGAAATACTCTAGGGAGGAGTCCCAGTTTGCTTTTTATCAGTCGTCAGTCATACAAGCAGAGCCCTCCTTGATAACCTGTTTTGACCATCAGAAGGGGAATGTGGGAGAGCTCAGAGATTTAGTACCTGGATAGGACACGTGAGACAGTGAAGTGTTTAGAGGACAGTTAACTAGAGCTGGCCTTGCTTGCCTGTTTTGCCTGTACCTATTGTGAAATATTTTTTTTGAGCTAGAGAACCTCAGTAACTGGGGCTCAAGCTCTGGGGAGAGTGCAAGTTGTGGATGTGGCTGCTATTAATATTGTGAGTTTACTTATTTTTGTTCTCTAGGGACAATAAGGGGAGATGAAGGGGGCCGGGATTGTTATTTTCAGAACTAAACACTGCCAAAGTTTGTGAGAGCCTCCTGCTGAATCTGGAGGAGTAGGTGGGGCCGCATGGAGCTGTGGGATTACATAAGAGTTCTGTGGAGAATCGTGGTTTCATATTTTTTCATATTCTAGGAAGACCGGGGCTTCTCTTTCTCAAATAGAAGAACAAAAACAGCCCAGAGTTTATTCCTTTCATGTTTGTTCACACCACTGCCTTCAGCCCCCTTCTTATTAGTGCAGAAATGTCAAAATGGAATTCAAAGTGGAATTTTTTCCTGTAACCCTTATTACTGAAATAGTGTTTAGCATGTAGTAAAACAGTGGCTTAGTTATTGAGGACTTGTTGTGTTCTGGACACAGGGCTGAAGGATTATGTACCTTTTGTCCAATAATCCAATGAATAGGCATCAAACAGGGAAACTAGGCTTAGAAAACATGACCAGGGTGCCAAGTTGAGAAGTATTTATTTTTAAAATGTTTTAAATCTCCTGTGCATCTTTTCCTGATAATGTGGTTTTTCCTGATAAATGATTTAAAATGTACATTATGTTCTTTTTTTTAAATAATACTTGTATAATTTACTACATCCTAGTATTCTTAAATATTGAATTAACTCAGGGATCTCAAAATACTTTCGAGCCTCAAGGTTCTATTAGGGTTGTCTGAAGGCCTTTACTCTGAGCCTGTTAACGCTGACAGGAGATCGGCTGACCAGGGTCTGACTCCAGTACTGCCTGGGCCTCGCTTCCTTGTAAAAGCCCCCACTGTTGGTTTGGTTTTTGTCATTTACCTTTTTCTCACAAAGGATCAGCAAGAGTGACACTCAGGACAGAATGATGTCTGCCATTCTGCCATGTTCAGTGAATCATGTAACCCTTCTAGTGACTTGCTTGCTTCCCGTCACCCTCTATCAACATCAGGGCCCTTTAACTTCTCTGCATTTAGGAGCATAAGAGCCTTTTCAGTCTTACTGACCCCATTAATCAAAGGACTTTGTCAGTGTGAACTATTAATACCTGGCATGTAAGGAAAAGTGTTTCTTGCCATTTCAAGATGTAGGGCCCATTGTTTTGGAAGTGCCTTATTGTAAAGATGACTTTTCGTTATTCAAAGCTGACACTTTCTGTAAATATGGTATGGTTGCTTGTGGGTTTTGTTATTTTTTTGCCCCTGAAGGATTTTGAATGCTTGGAGGTTAGGGGCTTGTATTACCCACTGTACCTAGAGAGTTAGAATTTAGATACAGTAGACGAACTGTGCTTGTTAAATATGACTTTAAAAACGCTTTAACTAGAGGCCCTTACAAATGATACCTCAAATCTTATTTTAAGGTCGAAAGTCTTGAGGGTTGTTTGATGTATCAGATTTGTCATGAAATGCCTTCTGACATACTTCCTGCTCTGAATGACTCCTGGTCTGCCTGATCAACCTGTGAAACTACAGCTTGTCCCTGTGGCTGTCTCTGCTCTTCTCAGGTGAAAAGTACTTTACTTGAAAGTGAAAGTGCTAGTCGCTCAGTCGTGTCAGACTCTGCAACCCCACGTGCTGTAGCCCACCAGGCCCCTCTGTTCATGGAATTCTCTGGGCAAGAATACTGGAGTGGGTCACCTTTCCCTTCTCCAGGGGATCTTCCTGACGCAGGGATGGAACTCAGGTTTGCTGCACTGCAGGGAGATTCTTTACTGTCTGAGCCACCAGGGAAGCCCAAATCCCTTGCTAACTTGGCCTAGGGAAAGTGGCCAGGTCTGAGCTGCTTGAGCTGGAAATTTCCTAGGAGGCTGGGTCACTGGAGAGGGGCAGCCCAGGGCTCTTGACCACTTTAGACGGGGCAGCTCCAGAGTGGCATAAATGGGCTGTTTGGTGCAAAGACTGTTAGAAGAGGGTTGGCTTTTTGCAGGTCTAGTGCTCTCATTTTACACATGAAGAAAGTGAGCCTTGATAGTAAGTAACTTTTTAAAGGTTGCAGAATTCAGTAGGGCAAATTTGGAACCAGAACTGAAGTCAGAAGTTTTTTAAAAGAATGCACTTTCCCCCTCTTTATCTTTCATGTCTATCCAGGAGCTATGAAGACACATCTCTCAATTCCTTTCCTTATGAGTTATGCTTTAAAAACAGGTAGCTTTCAACCCAGTTCTCTGTGACAACCTAGAAGGGTGGGATGGCGGAGATGGGAGGGAGGTTCAAGAGGAAAGGGGCATATGTCTGTAGACCTGTGGCCCATTGATACTGATGTGTGGCAGAAACCAGCACAATATTGTAAAGCAATTATCTTATAAAAACACGTATAGGCAGTTTTTCTTTTTCCAGCATTGATTAGGAGACAGGAGAAAGAGAGGCCGTATTTTTCTTTTCAATAACCTTGGTTATTTTTGGTAGTGTTGGGTCTCTGTTGCTCTGAGGGCTTCTCTGTAGTTGCGGCAAGCGCAGGCTACTCTGGTTGTGGTGCTCAGGCCCTGGGGCGCGCGGGCTTCAGGAGCTCTGGCTCCCAGGCTCTGAAGCACAGGTCAGTAGTTACAGTGTGTGGGCTTAGTTGCTCCAAAGCATGTGGGATCTTCTCGAACCTGGGATAAAACCCGTGTCTCCTGCATTGGAAGGCATATTCTTTTCCACTGAGCCACCAGGGAAGCCCGAGACCACATTTTGACAAGCGTATTTTTGTTGAAACCTAGGATTAAGGAATAGTAAATGAACATTTAAGATCCTCTTAACATATTTAGGGGCTTCCCTAGTGGCTCAGACGGTAAAGCGTCTGTCTACAATGCAGGAGACCCGGGTTCGATCCCTGGGTTGGGAAGATGCCCTGGAGAAGGAAATGGCAGCCCACTCCAGTATTCTTGCCTGGAAAATCCAGTGGACCGTGGAGCCTGGTAGGTTACCGTCCATGGGGTCGCAAAGAGTTGGACACGACTGAGCGACTTCACAGTCTTTCACAGTAACATATTTAAGAGGTCAAAATGTGATACATTTTGAAGTCACAGAGGCATCAATTTAGACTTTTTCTTTCTCATCCTTCCCAACCTTTTTGATTAAATAATTCTCTGTATTATTTAGGCATTATTGATTACACCAGAAAGGAATCTGCACTTTTGGTTTGGTGTTATTTTCAAGATATAAAGGAGGTGATGGCTATATCATTTCATTAAACTTATTTTATGCATGCCTTCTCAATTTGCTGTAACATGCCATTTTAATTTGCTAATCCCAAGGATTCCTGTTGTAATACTGGAAGTTGTATTTTTGAATGGGCTGTGGTCTTAAGCTGGCTCTTTATCGTTTTTTGTTTTGTTTTGTTTCTAATCCTAATCAAAGCTTTGGTTTCTTTTTAACATATAGGAAAAACTTTTATCATAGAGGAAGCATCTACAGAGTTTATCCTGGTGACTTAAAATCTATAAATAGCGTGTGAAATGATTTCTAGCTCAACATACTGAATTTTGTCTAATAGCAAAGAATTTTCAAAGCCTTTGGCATTCTATGATCAAGGACATTAGTTATTCTTGATTGCTTTTTAAAAAGAAAACATGTTTTCTAATTCATGTCCTGCAGAGTCTGACTGTATTTTACATTCATCCTTCTCAAAACTGCCTATTCTGATTTCTTTCTTTTTTTTTTTTTAATTTAATGTGGTTTAATCATTTATTCAGCTCTGTGTGCTCTTGGTAAGTTAGTGTTTCTTTGGGAATTATTTGTGTCAAACGACAAAAACAAAACTATTTAGTAACCAGTTTGCAACCCTTTTTTTCAAGGGAAAACAGCCCATGGGCAGGAGGAGTACAGGGCCTCACAAACAGTGGAGTGCTCCTCCCTGGGGATTTTGGGTGAAAGGGAGTTCTACAGAAGAACTCCTTAGAAGAGGCAGCCTGGAAACAGGATTCAACTGGCCAAGAGACTGGTCATTTCCTTATAAAGCCAGCACGTCCTATTTTCTAGGATAATGTCATAAGCTGCTGCTACTACTGCTGCTAATTCACTTCAGTCGTGTCCGACTCTGTGCGACCCCATAGACGGCAGCCCACCAGGCTCCCCTGTCCCTGGGATTCTCCAGGCGAGAACACTGGAGTGGGTTGCTGTTGGAGATTACGAGTGAAATGACATAAAACAAGACACACACAAAAGACAGATGTACACTCCGGCCGGAGGAACAGAACTGGACAAAAAACTAATTGCCTTTTATTATAAAAGCCCCCTAGGCAGAATTCCAGACTGCATGAATAAGCCTTTTCAGCACAGCGCATGTGCATACATGTTATCGTATAGCAAAGGGGAGTGAAATCCCTGTCTACTGCAGAGTCTGCCCAAAGCCCTCATCTCCTCCTTATCTCAAGAAGGGAATGCTCCCGACCATTAAACTCAAGGCTGTGTCCAGACTCTTTGGCAGAACGCCTTGTTTGCAAGGACGTTCAGCTCGAGCAGAGAGACCCGTTTGCAGGCACATCGCTGCTACCCTATTAACCCTTCAGGTTGCCATTTCTTTCTCCAATGTGTGAAAGTGAAAAGTGAAAGTGAAGTCATTCAGTTGTGTCCAACTCTTCGTGACCCATGGACCACAGCCTACCAGGCTCCTCCGTCCATGGGATTTTCCAAGCAAGAGTACTGGAGTGGGTTGCCATTGCCTAGTGAAGCTAAATTGGAGGATTGTGCATGGTGTATGTTTAGATTCCTTGACAGGTATTTCCCCTAAGTGAAGGCTGACTTGGGTTCAGATTTGTGATGTGGGCCAGGCTACTGGGTGGCAGGGTGGTCCTGATACATATAGTATGTTGTGTGTTAAGTCACTTCAGTCGTGTTCGAATCTTTGTAACCCTTTGGACTGTAGCCCGCCAGGCTCCTCTATACATGAGATTCTCTAAGCAAGAATATCAGAGAGGGTGGCCATGCTCTCTGCCAGGGGATCTTCCCCACCCAGGGATCAAACCCACATTTATGTCTCTGCATTGGCAGATGGATTCTTTACGACTAGTGCCACCTGGGAAGCCGTGTGTGTGTGTGTGTGTGTATAGACACGTATATGTGTATATATATGTGTATGTGTGTGTATTAACTTTATCATTTGTCAAAGTAATTTTTCTGACTATAATCAGATGAGCACTTTATAAGACAGATTTAAAGTTTCTTTTTTTTTTAACACAGAAGATAACTGATGTATATAAAGAATAAGGACACTTAAACTTTTTTATTACCTTTTTTACATAAAAGTTTTAATGAAAGAAAAATTTCAGCAATCTGAATTTTAAAATCTGAAATTTTAGGATGTTATCCTTCACCTGAAAAAAACAGCTCAGTTGGATCTTAATGTTCTATTTGTCATATTTACTCTATTTACTCCTCTGATCACAAATAATAGTAATACTCTTTGTATTTGTGTAGCAGTGAGAAAGGTGGTGCTAGTGGTAAAGAACTCGCCTAACCAGTGCAGGAGATGTTAGAGACACAGATTCCATCCCTGGATCGGGAAGATCCCCTGGAGGAAGAAATGGCAACCCGCTCCAGTTTTCTCACCTGGAGAATCCCACGGACAGAGGAACCTGGTGGGCTACAGTTCAAAGGGTCACAAAGAGTTGGACACTACTGAAATGACTTAACACAGGAGAAATACTAACCTATGATGTCATAGCTCTTCATTGCAGTCCTTTAAGGATGTAGTTAGGTATTATCTTTATTTAGCAGTTGAGTGGAAACAGTGTCAGACTTTATTTTCTTGGGCTCCAAAATCACTGCAGATGGTGATGGCAGCCATGAAATTAAAAGACGCTTACTCCTTGGAAGGAAAGCTATGACTAACCCAGATAGCATATTAAAAAGCAGAGACATTACTTTGCCAACAAGGTCCGTCTAGTCAAGGCTATGGTTTTTCCTGTGGTCATGTATGGATGTGAGAGTTGGACAGTGAAGAAAGCTGAGTGCCGAAGAATTGATGCTTTTGAACTATGATGTTGGAGAAGACTCTTGAGAGTCCCTTGGACTGCAATGAGGTCCAACCAGTCCATCCTAAAGGAGACCAGTCCTGGGTGTTCATTGGAAGGAATGATGCTGAAGCTGAAGCTCCAATACTTTGGCCACCTGATGCGAAGAGTTGACTCATTGGAAAAGACTCTGATGCTGGGAGGGATTGGGGGCAGGAGGAGAAGGGGACAACAGAGGATGAGATGGCTGGATGGCATCACTGACTCGATGGACGTGAATTTGCGTGAACTCCAGGAGTTGGTGATGGACAGGGAGGCCTGGCGTGCTGTGATTCATGGGATCATGAAGAGTCGGACACCACTGAGCAACTGAACTGAAGCCCAAATTTGGGTTTCCCTGATGACTTAGCAGTAAAGAATTTACCTGCTAATGCAGGAGATGCAGGCTTGATCCTTGGGACAGAAAGATTGCCCGGAGAAGGAAATGGCAACCCGTCCCTGTGTTTGTACCTCGGAAATCCCGTGGACAGGATCCTGGAGGGCTATAGTCCATGGGGTTGCAAGAATCAGACACTACTTAGAGACTAAACCACTACCACACCCAAGTTTAGAGGTTAAATTTCTCTCTAAGCTTAACCTCTAGTTAATGGGAGAACTGAGTCCTGTCCCGATTCCCAACTAATGTACTTTCCACTACTATGAAGGTAAATTGCTCACTGATGTATATTATATATACATATATCTAAGTATAATCATGTGTATATATATATACACATTCTGACTAATATGCTGTTGATGGAATAATTGTCACTGAGTTGTATATTAATAACATCGCAGTGTGTGCATGCTCAGTTGTGTCCGATTTTTGCAAGGCTGCCAGGCTCCTCTGTCCATGGAATTTTCCAGGCAGAATACTATAGCAGGTTGCCATTTCCTCCTCCAGGGGATCTTGGTAATTAAGTATTAATTTGCTAACCCTCTTTTCCTTTGTGAACAACAGATGGATTTGTGAATAATACTGATAGCTAAGTTTGGAAAAGAAAGCTAGAATCCAGAAGCAGATTTCGAGGTAATAAAGCCTCTGTGACAACTGATAAATATAAAATATAAAATTTTTATGACCAATTTGTTTCCAAAAGGACCGCATAAATTCTGTCTAGTAATTATCAAGTGCATTCTCTATGTTTCTTAGAAGATTAAATGCTGACTTAATAGAAAAACTTTTATTCCTGTGTGTCTAACCAAAGAGAGGTCTGAACTGCGACATTTGGTGAAGACAGGTTGTCCAAGTACGGATATTTTACTTGAAAAACTGCACACATGGGTAAAATGCTTTCTAAAAACAAGAATGCTTTATTTCAAAAGGAAGTGTTTCATGTTTTCTTTCTTTGACATTTAAGGATTGCCAGCTGCCTGGAATTGAATGTGTTGCTTTATCGTTTAAAAATTAAGGAATAAATAACAGTACAATGTGTGTTTGAGATTTCAACATACTCACGAATCATAACATTGGAAATCCTCATTCCTAGATTTGATATTTAATAAATAATTGAGTGGCTATCCATGACATAACAAAGATGCTAACATTTATCTGGAAAATATTCAGAACTGTATTTTCTGATATCAAAAATACTGAATTCACTATTTTATTTTTTTAATTTAATTTTTATTTTATATTACAGTGTAGTTGATTTGTGTTATGTTTTAGGTATACAGCCAAGTGATTCAGTTATACATGCATGTATATCTATTCTTTTTCAGATTCTTTTCCCATATAGGTTATTACAGAATAGTGAGTAGAGTTTAATATGCTATAAGCTAGGTCCTTGTTGATTATCTATCTTATATATAGTAGTATCAGTTCAATTCAGTCACTCAGTCGTGTCCGACTCTTTGCGACCCCATGAATCGCAGCACGCCAGGCCTCCCTGTCCATCACCAACTCCTGGAGTTCACCCAAACTCACGTGCATCGAGTCAGTGATGCCATCCAGCCATCTCATCCTCTGTCATCCCCTCCTCCTGCCCCTAATCCCTCCCAGCATCAGGGTCTTTTCCAGTGAGTCAACTCTTCGCATGACGTGGCCAAAGTACTGGAGTATATATATGTTAATCCCAATCTCCTAATTTATCCCTCCTCCCACCAACTTTTCCCCTTTGGTAACCATAACTTTGTTTTCAAAATCTGTGAGTCTGTTTCTGTTTTGTAAATAAGTTCATTTCTATTGTTCTTTTATATTGTACCAACATAAGTGATACCTGATCCTTCTCTGACTTCAGTTAGTATGATCATCTCTAGGTCTACCCATGTTGCTGTAAGTGGCATTATTTCATTTTTTGATGGTTGAGTAATATTCCATTATTATATGGACTCTTATAAAATTACACATCATCTTTATCCATTCCTCTGCTGATGGACATTTATGTTGCTTCTGTGTCCTGGTAATTGTGAATAGCGCTGCAGTGAACACTGGGGTGCCTGCATCTTTCTGAATTATGGTTTTCTTCGGATATATGCCCAGTAGTGGGATTGCTGGATCATATGTTAATTCTGTTTTTAGTTATTATTATTTTTTTTGTAGGTTGTGGAAACTTCCATAGATTTATGAGCAACTTTCAAAGATCATCTTTAAAGGAAGAGTTCTTGAAAGTTTCAATGAATCAAACCCAATTGCACGTAATAATATACTTTCTTATGGTTATATCTGAACACACCGATTTTGAAACTATAGTGCAGATAAAAAACAGTAATCTTGCAATGCAGTGTTGGATTTAGTGTCAAAATGGATATGTGAATTAAGAGGCGTATAGTAAGTACTCAGTCAGTATATGTTAGCTAGTTTAAAGTGGTATTACATTGCAACTGAAGACCACACAGCTCCTGTTGGCTCCTGACAGTCTCAAAGCAAATATTTTAAAGAACTGCAGAAATATTCTGGCAAAATGAAGCCACAGCTTTAGAAAAGGATCATAAAACTTTGATCAGTATAGAGAACAAGCCTTTATTTCTGAAACTGTAGTTAAACATTGGCCAAAGATTGGCCACAGTGAACATAAACTAGATTCTGGCCATATGAGAGAGGATCCACTGGAGTTTGAGATAAAGGCCAGAATTTTGAGGGATCATTTATTGAAACAAACACATGAACTGCATATTATCTTGAAATTTCTGGCTATGGCCAAATTCTACATTTGGGCCCTTTTCCTATTAAAATTGAAAACCATCACTCAAAACTGAATATACAGTCTTTTTTGCTTTCCATGAAAAGTTGATTCAATTTGTTGGGGCCTACTTTTACACTGTTTGGAAAAATCTATTCTTCACGTGTGTGTTCTCAGTTGTGTCCAGCTCTTTGTGACCCTGTGGACTGTCCACAGGCTCCTCTGTCCATGGCATTTTCCAGGCAAGAATACTAGAGCAGGTTGCCAGTTCCTACTCTAGGTATTTCTAGTTTTATAAGGAACCTCTGTACTGTTCTCCATAGTAACTGTATCAATTTACATTCCCACCAATGGTGTGCGACGGTTCCCTTTTCTCCACACCTTCTCCAGCATATATTGTTTGTAGATTTTTTTTTAGTAATAGCCATTCTGATTGGTATAAGGTGATACCTCATTTTTTGTAATTTAGATTTGCATTTCTCAAATACCTAGCGATGCTGGGCATCCTTTCATGTGCTTTTTGGCCATCCATGTGCCTTCTTTGGCAACCCACTCCAGTGTTCTTGCCTGGAGATTCCCAGGGACGGGGGAGCCTGGTGGGCTGTCGTCTCTGGGGTCGCACAGAGTCGGACACGACTGAAGCAACTTAGCAGCAGCAGCAGCATGTGCCTTCTTTGGATAAATGTCTATTTAGATATTCTGCCCATTTTTGGATGGATTGTTTATTTTGATATTGAACTGCGTAAACTATTTCTACATTTTGGGGATTAATCCCTTGTTGGTCTCTTCATTTGAAAATATTGTCTCCCACTCTGCGGGTTGTCTTTTCATTTTACTTTTGGTTTCCTTTGCTGTGCAAAAGCCTTTAAGTTTAATTAGGTCCCAATTAAACTTTTTTAGTTTTTATTTTTATTTTTATTTTCATTAACTTTAGGAGATTGATCCAGAAAGATACTGCTGTGATTTATGTCAAATAGTGTTCTCCCTATGTTTTCTTCTGAGTTGTATAGTATGTGGTCTTAGGTTTAGTTCTTTGATAACATTTTAACTTTCTAAGTGGCACATAAAACAATTGCTTTATGAATCCATGGTGTCTTAAATTGGATGAAAATCAGTATAATGTAAAGATCCTCATCAACTTTTGAGACCCCTTTTGTAACAGGTTGTTGACAGTGTACATGTCTTTATGAATATGCCTTGTACTCAGTGTTGGCCAGAAATCAAGGCAGAATTTTCACTTATGGTTAACTTTGGAGACAGATATATGACAAAAAATAATTGGGAAGTCTGCTACATTTGAAAAAGGAAACTCCAACCTGAGATCAGTCCTGGGTGTTCTTTGGAAGGAATGATGCTGAAGCTGAAACTCTAGTACTTTGGCCACCTCATGCGAAGAGTTGACTCATTGGAAAAGACTCTGATGCTGGGAGGGATTGGGGGCAGGAGGAGAAGGGGACGGCAGAGGATGAGATGGCTGGATGGTATCACTGACTCGATGGACATGAGTTTGAGTGAACTCCAGGAGTTGGTGATGGACAGGGAGGCCTGGCATGCTGCAGTCCATGGGGTCACAAAGAGTTGGACACGACTGAGCGACTGAACTGAACTGAACCTGTGTATGTTTAGTTAGATATATTTTCTAAGTTTACAAAGCTGAAAGCTAGTCAGCAGAGCAGGATCCAGTGGATGGTCTCTGTGAGCCTGTTCTGTATCCACTACAGAGTGACCACAGGGTGATATGCGATGCAGAGCCTTCGCATGACCAGCCATCCAGCAGCTCCGTGTGTCTCCGCAGGCTGACGATCCCTTGGTTGCTGGATCATCTGTTGACAAAGCTCCTCACTGGGCACATTCACCAGACGCACTTCTAGTACTTTTCCTCCAAAGGAACAAGCCCAGGTTCTGGTTCCTTCTGACCATCTCATGCTTCGAGTGTGTAGTGTGCGATGGCGCATCATAGCACTAGCATTTTGTGTGGTTTGAGCACCTTTCACGGGCGGACATAATCCTGTGAATTCAGCGGTGTCCATGTGCTGCCCCCTCCTCTCACCCCAGGGATATCTGAAGACTCCTGTGCACAGCACTGTGGCGGCAAGGGGGCCCTGCGGGGAGTGTGATGCATCTGAGAAAGCAGATGAAGGGCCTGTGTCTGGGACAGAGGAGAGAGTGGGCAGAGCTAGAAGCACACACCCTCGCGGCCCATCTTACTGACTTTGTCCTCATTCTGAGAACCAAGGACATTCTCTAGAGGTTCCCTTTACTACATCCCCCTCTTAAAAAAAAAAAAAGATATGCCTTTAAAAAGCTGTCTTCTCAAGTCTGGATTTTGTATGTGTTAGGAGTGGGGTATATTAAGAGGGGATAGGTTGTGGTGGAGAACTGCTTCTAAGGATTAATCTGGGTGAAAGCCTGAGTCGGGGGGGAAAAATGGGTTCCATGTGAATAGACAGGTTTAAAAAAGTTTCTTGTCCAGGAAGAAAACAGTCCCCAAACCCATTTTTCACTCTTGTTTCAGTCTCCAGGCCCCTGGAGCCTCTTTGCTCTCACTTTCATCACCCCCAGAGCAGCCTGGATCCCAGAGATCCGTTTGCACTGGCGGTCAGGGCTCACCTGGGATCCTTCCTTCCCTGTGATCTCAAACCATGCCTCAGACTCACTGGGGCACAGATCCAGTTTCTCTTCCGCACTTGAAACGTACTTAATTTCCCCTAATCCTTTACTGGGTTAGTAGGCTTCCAGTTCTGACTCATCCCATTTTTAACTCCTAGCCCCAACCTGCCCTACGAAGTGGCCAAAGTTGGCCACCATCCAGAGACTCTCAAGTCTCAGTGATGCAGCTTCTTTATTGTCTCTCCGAATTCATCTTTCCTTACTATCACTGTCTCATCATCTTTTGCCTGGTCTGCTATTCTGCCTTTTAGTTCTTCAGTTAAAAATATATGATTATGATAGCTGCCTTGAAATTTTGCTGGGAATGTTAATTTAAATGCAGTGTGTGACACATGTAGCATAGAGCCTCACTGTTAGTGACGTTCTGGGTTTCTTCTATCTCCTGCTCCTTCATTTCTGTTCCTGGCTCCAGGTTTTAGCCTCTCCCTTTTTGTTTTTATCCTGCTACCAGAGTTGTCCCCAGAGTGCCCTATTGAAGTGCCTTTAGTGTTTCTGCATTGCCTGAGTGTAGCCAGACCTCCTTAATGTCACAGCCCCAGGCCCACCCTTTACATCCCATCCTTACACCTTTCCCCGACTCTCAAAGCCTTTCTTGCATCTTATGTTCCAGGTACATTTGACAACTGGGTGTTGTCTGAAAACCCTGCTTTGAGTTTTTTGTTTGGTTTTGAATCAGAGTTCCCGTTTCTTTTTTCTCTCCTATCTCTTGATTGTTGAAAACAATGAACCAATACTTTATTATATATTTGGTAGAATTATTACATATGTGTGTCTATATGAATGTCTGTGTGTAACAAGTGCACACAATCTCACAGACTACTGTTAGTCATCCCAGGGGATGGGCATGAGGTCAGCTCTGCCATTGGTTAGACATATTATCTTGTCCAGAAGTGACTTAAACTCTATACTGTGTATTTTCATCTGTTGAGTGAAGTACGGTTTAAATGGATGGTTTTTGTTTCTGCCTGGACCCAAACTTTGTTATAACCCAGGTAAAGCTATTCTGTAGGAGGAACTGAGATAAATCTCTATCCTTTGCTTTCTAATAGAAGTTAACAACTTTAGATGTTGACTGGATTAGGAAATAAAGAAGTAGTTGGGTGAATAGCAGGCACTTTATGTATATTATGTCATTTAATTCTGTGAAACCTCACTTGAGATAAGTAGGTATTTAGCAGATAAGATAATGGAGGACTGGAAAGGTTAAGTCACCTGCCCAAGACATCAATCTGGTTAGCCTGTGGTAGCTGTTGGGCTCTCCCACAAGCAGCCATGCCTGAGCGGAAGTGGGTGCTTCAGCTTCGTCAGCTGTGGTTTCTTAATACAGTTTTTCTCTGGACCATGAAGTGTTTACTCCAGACAGTTTTTGGGGAAAAGTTTTTGGTTGTGTGTACGTGTTCATCCTGGGGTTTGTGTTATTTCCGTTTCTTCCTGGGTAATTCTATTTAAACACCAGTGAAATCAAATCATAATGCTTGGCTCTCTGTTGTTTGTGCTTATTTTTCTCAGAAAGCAAATGGTTCGTTTAACAGAATAGGAAAGGGATGAAATCCATGGTGGGTGAATGGATAGCCTTACTGCATTGTTGCTCACTTTAATGTGTCTGGAATCCTGTATAGCCCAAAGCAAGGATTTCAGTGCCTCAAGGGAGGTGGTGTGAGTGGGCACAGGAGCAGTAACGAAGAGGGAGGCAGCAGCGGCTCGGGTTTGTTGAGCTGAGCCTGATGCGTGTGGCTAACGTGAGGATGTGCATACACGTGTTACACTTCTGTATACATTTTGCATGCATGGTTCTAAGTGCTTTACTTGCATTTGCTTTTTCAAGCCTCTCAATAACCCTTTGGATTATCATCTCCATTTTTTAGATGAGGAAATCAAGGCACAGAGAGGGTAGGACACTGGCTTAAGTTCATAGAGCTAGGATTCATGCTTGCAGTTCTATGTCTGAGTTAATTGAAATTTGTATTGTTAACCTGTTACATTGTTGAAATGTTTCTCAACTAATGTGTATCTCCTTTTTTGGTGTTTGGACTCAATGCACTTTTTGGAGGGCATCAGTAAGTTTCAGAGAAGGCAATGGCACCCCACTGCAGTACTCTTACCTGAAAAATCCCATGGGCGGAGGAGCCTGGTGGGCTATAGTCTGTGGGGTTGCTAAGAGTCGGACACGACTGAGCAACTTCACTTTCCCTTTTCACTTTCACACATTGGAAAAGGAAATGGCAACCCACTTCAGTGTTCTTGCCTGGAGAATCCCAGGGACAGGGGAGCCTGGTGGGCTGCCGTCTATGGCGTTGTGCAGAGTCAGACACGACTGAAGTGACTTAGCAGCAGCAGCAACAGTTTGTCTTCAAAGTAAAAATAACTAGGCCTTGTGGGGTTGTACTAAGTCATTGGAATTAGTGAAATATCCTGGAAGAACTAAGACAATCCTTCTTCTTATGTGTTATTAACCATGATATTTTAAAAATGCAGATATGAAAGTATTACAGATTCATGAAGATACTTTATTCTATAGAATGTTATTGAAATGGAAATTTTTCGTATGTTTCAGTGCTGGCTGGTGAAGTAGATTTGCTTTGAATTACAGCACATAAGCAATTTTTTAAATATTTGGCAGTAATAAGTAAAACAAACGCCTTTTCTGTTTAGCAAGCAGTGGATTCTAAAATGATATTTTGCAGGAGGAAGGTTTCAGCCTAATAGAGACATAACAGCATGTGTATGTTTTAGCGTCTTTATGTTAAAACTCAGTATATTCTTCTTCCTTCTGCTTTTTTCGTTTTTAGGTCTTCACCAAAGAACATGGATGAAAATGAAACCAGCCAGCCCCTGATGACAACTAGCCAGTATCCTAAAGAAGCAGTAAGAAAGCGCCAAAATTCACGGAATTCTGGAGGAAGTGATTCTTCTAGGTGTTCCAGGAAGAGTTTCAAACTGGATTACAGACTAGAAGAAGATGTAACTAAATCAAAGAGAGGAAAGGATGGGAGATTCGTTAACCCTTGGCCAACGTGGAAAAATCCCTCTATTCTAAATGCTCTCAGATGGCTGATAATGGAAAGGGATCACAGCGGCGTTCCATGCTCCAAAGAGGTAGCGTCTGTCTTCCGAGTGCTGTGTGTTTGCTCTTCTTTATAAAATTATTGATTTATTGGCTGCACTGGGTCTTGTTTGCTGTGTGGGCTTTTTTCCAGCTGTGGCGAGCTGGGTCTGCTTTCCACTCGCGGTGCCCAGGCTTCTCGTTGGCAGCAGCTTCTCTTGTTGCAGAGCGCAGGCTCTGGAGCATTTGGGCTTCAGTGACTGCAGCCTGTGGGCTCGGGAGTTGCAGCTCCCAGGCTCCAGCACACAGGCCCAGTAGCCGTGCTGCGCAGACTCCATTGCTCTGTGGTGTGTGGGATCTTCCAGGCCAGGGACAAAACCCGTGTCTCCTGTGCTGGCAGGCAGATTCTTTCCCACCGAGCCACCAGGGAAGTCCCGTGTATTTGCTCTTTATATATGTATTCCTTTACTTTTCTGTAAATTGTATTATGATACTCCAGTTAGGTAATCAAGCCCTTTTGTATGATAAGGTTGTGGAGAGATGACATGAATAAGGTAGCTTCACATTCATTGTGGAGCAGCAGAGTGCGTGTGTGTGTAACTAGCTCTGATCTGGTGGCAGCTGGGAGTAGGAACAGAATGTCTTAAAAGTGCAGGGAAGGAAGCTGTTGATTCTGACTGGTGGGACTGGAGATGGTTTTGACCTTTGAGGAGATGATCTTTGAGGTAGGCCTAGAAAGATAAAAAGTATTTGGCAATGGTTTTCCCAGTGGATGGTGGCATAAAGAAGGTCACAAGAGGTGAGAGTGCATGACGTGTTCCAGATTGTACTAACCCGTGCTTTGGACTATGAATTATGAGGGTTAAGCCTAGAGTGCTTGGCTCTTCATTCTCGGATGAAGCTGCTAAAATGTTAAAAGAAATCATCAAATAACCTTCCACTCCTTTAAAATTTGAGAGTAGGTTCCTGGCCTTTCAATATGCCACTTATGATGAAACAAACTTTGGCCTGCGGTTTATTAAATGAATGAGATTTCTCTTTGGCTGGGAGTGGGTGGCTCCCAATTGCAGTAGGACTTTCTTCTCTTAGTTTCTGGCTGCTCTGTTCCTCCTACCCACCTTGTCCTCTCTCTTCCAGCAGTGCCTGTCCTGCCAGATATTGTGGGGAACTGGGAGATAAGGAAGTAGACATTGGAAGTGGGAAGTGGGTGGGAAAAGAGTGGGGACATCCCTGAAGGCTTGATCCGCAGTGAGGCAGGAGGCGGAGAGTAGGTGGGTGGTGGCGATGTTGGATCTTTTAGGTTAAGTGTGTCCATTTTTCTTTAAAAGATATGGGATTAAAAAACAAAACACAACTCATTGTGTCACTTCAGTGCCAAGGAATGTGCATACTATTAATCCTAGTTAACAGAATTAACATGAATAACATTTTCCCAGCACTTTTTAAGGGTGAGTCAGGAGATTAATAAAAAACCTTATTGTATGTTTAAAACTTTGTGGATGGGAGCAACAAGAACATTTTTGTTTCTTCTGGAGTATGAAGAGAATCATGGAGTCACGCTGTGAGAAGAAGGGCTTAGGGCAGGAGGCCAAGATGGGTAGACTACCTGTTGGGTAAAATTCCTTCCTGGTATTTGGGCCACAGCCTCTAAAACTACAGCAGGCAACGGCACCCCACTCCAGCACTCTTGCCTGGAAAATCCCATGGACGAGGAGCCTGTTAGGCTGCACTCCATGGGGTCGCTGAGGGTCAGATACAACTGAGCAACTTCACTTTCACTTTCACAGACTCATAGTCTCCAAACTGCCGGTTACTACACAGGTGAGGGTCTAAGATTCACAGTCTACACTGTCCTTCCCTAAGACCAAGCTCCACTGAGCTGTTGTAACCCAAAGGGTATGCAAAATGATGGACATGATCTAAAAAATGTATTTAAATTCCAAGTACTAGAGATTCAGCTAACAACACTGTAGCCTTGAATGGATTTTGATTGATCCCCATCTAGAATACAATGGCACCCCACTCCAGTACTCCTGCCTGGAAAATCCCATGGATGGAGGAGCCTGGTGGACTGCAGTCCCTGGGGTTGCTAAGAGTTGGACACGGCTGAGCAACTTCCCTTTCACTTCTCACTTTCATGCATTGGAGAAGGAAATGGCAACCCACTCCAGTGTTCTTGCCTGGAGAATCGCAGGGACGGGGGAGCCTTGTGGGCTGCCGTCTCCGGGGTCGCACAGAGTCAGACACGACTGAAGCGCCTTAGCAGCAGCAGCAGTGGTGTCTTCAGTTCTCCTTCCTTTCAAAGGGAAAGTAAGTGCCCACATGAAAGCAGAAGTCCATCTCTGAAGACTGACGATTTAGAGGCAACTGGAGACGGGGTTCACTTTCTGAGGACTCATCAGGCCAGTGGTTCTTAAACTCCTGTGTTGAGATGCTAAAGCTCAAGCCAGGAACAAAGCAGAAAGCACCCTTGCCTCCTGGGGCCTTAGGTTTAGTGGAAGAGAGACAATAAATAAGTAAATGGTGTGTGATGGTGAAAAATGATTAGTGCTTTGAGGAGTCATAAAGCGGAAAAGGAAATGGAGGGGGGCCGTTTGGAGCCGAATTCTTTAATGAAGCATAAGCATTTTTAAAACTTTATTTTTAATTGAAGAATAATTGCTTTACAGTATTGTGTTGGTTTCTACCAAACATCAACACGAAATCAGCCATAGGTTTACCTATATCCCCTCCCACCTCCCTCCCCATCCCATCCCTTTTTTTAAAAAGGCAGGAGTTTCTTGTTTCTTTGATTTTCATTTTATATTGGATTATAGTTGGTTTACAAGCTTCTTGCCATGTAGGGTATTACTGAAATATTGACAAGAGTACCCTATTCCTTACAGAAGATCCATGTTGATTATCTGTTTTATATTTAATGGTATCTATATGTTAACCCCAAACTCCTAATTTATCCTTCACTGCCAGGTTTTCTTGTGCCTACAGCAGCCACCACTGAGCTTTCCAAGTCTGCGAGTCTATCTGTTTTGCAAAAAATAACTTCATTTGTATCATTTTTCCTTAACTGTACCTAAAATTGATAGCAGATTTTATTTGTCTTCCTCTGTCTGACTTGCTTCTCTTAGCATGATCATTGGAAGGGCCATGTACACTGCTGCAGATGACCTAATTTCAATTGTTTTTAACGCCTGAGTATATTCCCTTATATGGATCTGCACATCTTCCTTACCTGTCTTCATCTATCTTCTTCATCTGTTGATGGACATTTTGGCTGAATCCGTGTGCTGCTGCTGTGCATAGTGCTGCAGTGACCTCTGGGATGCATTTGTCATTTCAAACTATGGATTTCTCTGCGAAGACACGCTGGAGTGGAATTGCCGGGTATATAGTATATCTACTGTTAGTTTTTAAAGAGCCCCTGTTCTCCATAAAGGCTGTTACCAGTTAACATAGGAGGGTTCCCTTTTCTTCATGGCCTTTCCACTATTTATTGTTATTTTTAAATTTTATGTATTTAGTCATTCTGTTTTGGCTGTGCTGGGTCTTCCTCGCGGCACAGGCTTTTCTCAGTTGCAGAGAGCAGAGGGGCTACTCTCTCGTACTGTGTGGGCTGCTCATTGCGGTTGTTTCTCTTGCGGAGCCCAGGCTCTAGGGTGAGCGGGCTTCAGTAGTTGTGATGCCTGGGGTCAGTATTTGCAGCTCCCGGACTCTAGAGCTCAGACTCAACAGTCCTGGGACACAGGTTTAGTGGCTCTGAGGCATGTAGGATCTTCCTGGACCAGGGATTGAACCCATGTGTCCTGCATTCACAGGCAGGGTCTTTACCACTGAGCCACCAGGGAAGCCCCTTCCAACGTTTACTCTCTGTAGACTTTTTGATGTTGGTGATTCTGATTGGTGCAAGATGATACTTCATTACACTTTTGATTTGCATTTCTCTAATGGTGAGTGACGTTGAGCATCTATTCCTGGGCTTTTTTCCTTAAAGGAGCCTTGTGAGTAATATTTGTCAGTTGAAATGAGCTTCTTGAGAGCTTCTTGATTGCCTAGGACAGCACATTGCATGAGGGAAAGCCACGAATACAGTAGCTCTGCGGGCCTTGCGATGCAGTTCCTCACTCCTGGTTTTCCAGTTGTTATTTTGGGAAGTGTCCACAAAGGAGCAGCCTCTCTTCTTTCCCAGCACTGGTCACAAAGGGCAACTAGAAGATGAGGGCAAGTCTTGCTCCTGGGTTGTTAGTGGGAGCCCACTGTGCCAGATGAAACACCCACCTGGGCTATGTCTCGATGCTTTCACCCCTTACCCTTCAGCCTGGGTCAGATCTCAACCCCTGCCAAAGCGCTGTGTTGAGCTTGTTGTCCTCTGTAGGTGGGGACTCCAAGGAAGGAGGCTGTAGGTGGGAATGCCTGGAGCACCAGGAGACATGAAGGCCAGGTGACTTTTCAAAGCTATTGCAACCCAGCGGGTCTATCGTGTTTTCCCTGTACTTAGCTTAGCTTAGTTTTCCAATGGCCCTCCTGGATCAGGACATTCTGGTCTCATTATAGGGTACAAGGCACCACAGGTCCAAGGGGGTTACTGTCTTGGCATGTCCTTCCCAGCTACCCGAGCCCCATGACAGTCCAGCTTTACAATCCAGTGCCTCAGGCTCCAGGGATGAAATACCAGCCCTGAAAAGTCAGGCATGAAGTGGGAATAGAGTCTGCTTCTTTCCTTTTTAGGTTGTCATTTAATTTTTAGTTTATGTTGGAGTCGTTGTTCAGTCGTGCCTGACTGTTTGTGACGCCATGAACGCAGCACACAGGGCTTCCCTGTCCATCACTGTCTCTGAGTTTGCTCAGACTCCTGTCCACTGAGTCGATGATGCCATCCAACCATTCTCTGTCTCCCTCTTCTCCCCTCAGTCTTTTGCAGCATCAGGGTCTTTTCCCATGAGCTGGCTCTTTGCATCAGGTGACCAAAGTATTGGAGCTTTAGCATCATTCATTCTGATGAATATTCAGGGTTGATTTCCTTTATGATTGACTGGTTTGATCTTGCTGTCCAAGGGACTCTGAAGAGTCTTCAGCACTATAGTTCGAAGGCATCAATTCTTTGGCCTTCTTTATGGTCCAGCTCTCACATCCATACATGAATACTGGAAAAGCGGTAGCTTTGTCTAGATAGACCTTTGTCAGCAAAATGATGTCTCTGTTTTTTAATGCGCTGTCTAGGTTTGTTATAGCTTTCCTTCCAAGAGGCAAGTGTCTTTAAATTTCATGGCTGTGGTCACCATCTGCAGTGATTTTGGAACCCAAGAAAATAAAGTCTATCACTGTTTCCATTTTTCCCCCATCATTTGCCATGAAGTGATGGAACTGTATGCCATGATCTTAGTTTTTTGAATGTTGAGTTTTGCGCTGGCTTTTTCACTCTATTCTTTCACCTTCATCAAGAGGGTCTTTAGTTCCTCTTCACTTTCTGCCAAAGGGGTGGTGTCATCTGCATATCTGAGATTGTTGATATTTCCCCTAGCAATCTTGATTCCAGCTTGTGCTTCATACAGCCTGGCATTTTGCATGATGTACTCTGTGTAGAAATTAAATAAGCAGGGTGACAATATACAGCATTAATGTATTCATCTCCTAATTTTGAACTAGTCTGTTGTTCCATGTCCGGTTCTGTTGCTTCTTGATCTGCATACAGGTTTCTCAGGAGGCAGGTAAGGTGGTCTGGTATTCCCATCTCTAAGGATTTTCCGCAGTTTGTTGTGATCTACACAATCAAAGGCTTTCGCGTGGTCAGTGAAACAGAAGTAGATGTTTTTCTGGAATTCCCTTGCTTTTTCTGTAATCCAGCAGATGTTGGCAATTTGATCTCTGATTCCTCTGACTTTTCTAAATCCAGCTTGTACATCTGCAAGTTCTTGTTTCATGTACTGTTGAAGCCTAGCGTGAAGGATTTCAAGCATTACCTTGCTAATACATGAAATGAGCACAATTGTGTTGTAGTTTGAACTTTCTTTGGGATTGGAATGAAAACCTGCCTTTTTCAGTCCTGAGGCTACTGCTAAGTTTTCCAAATTTGCTGGCATATTGAGTGTAGCACTTTAACAGCATCATCTTTTAGGAAAAAAGCTCAGCTGGAATTGCATTACCTCCATTAGCTTTGTTCGTAGTAATGCTACTTAAGGCCGATTTGATTTCACACTCCATGATGTCTGGCTCTAAGTGACTGCACTATCGTGGTTATCCAGGTCACTAAGATCTTTTTTGTACAGTTCTTCTGTGTATTCTTCCCAACCCCTTAATCTCTTTTGCTTCTGTTAGGTCTATACCATTTCTGTCTTTTATTGTGCCCATCTTTGCATGAAATGTTCCTTGGTATCTCTAATTTTCTTGAAGAGATCGCTGCTGCTGCTGCTGCTAAGTCGCTTCAGTCGTGTCTGACTCTGTGCGACCCCATAGACGGCAGCCCACCAGGCTCCCCTGTCCCTGGGATTCTCCAGGCAAGAACACTGGAGTGGGTTGCCATTTCCTTCTCCAATGCATGAAAGTGAAAAGTGAAGACTCTCAGTCGTGTCCAACCCTTAGCAACCCCATGGATTGCAGCCTTCCAGGCTCCTCCACCCATGGGATTTTCCAGGCAAGAGTACTGGAGTGGGATGCCATTGCCTTCTCCGGAAGAGATCGCTAGTCTTTCCCATTCTGTTGTTTTCCTCTATTTCTTTGCATTGTTCTCTTAAGAACACTTTCTTACCTCTCTTTGCTATTCTTAGTTGGGTGTATCTTTCCCGTTCCCCTTTGCTTGTCACTTCTCTTCTTTGCTCAGCTATTTGTAAGGCCTCCTCAGACAAGCATTTTGCTTTATTGCAGTGTTTTTCTTGGGCATGGTTTGTGTCACTGCCTCCTGTACAGTGTTCTTCAGGCACTCTGTCTACCAGATCTAATCCCTTAAATCTATTGGTCACTTCCACTGTATAATCATAAGGGATTTGATTTAGGTGATACCTGAAGCCCTAGTGGTTTTCCCTCCTTTCTTCAGTTTAAGTCTGAATTTTGCAATAAGGAGCTTATGATCTGAGCCATAATTATTTCAGGGCTTGTTTTTGCTGACTGTATAAATGTTCTTCACCTTTAGCTGCAAAGAATATAATCAGATTTTGGTATTGACCCTATGGTGATATCCATGTGTTGAGCCGTCTCTTGTGTTGTTGGAAGAGGGTGTTTGCTATGACCAGTGTGTTCTCTTGGCAAACTGTTAGCCTTTGCCCTGCTTCATTCTGTACTCCAAGGCTAAACTTGCCTGTTACTCCAGGTATCTTTTGACTTCCTGCTTTTGCATTCCAATCTCTTCTAATGAAAAGGACATCTTTTTTTGGCGTTAGTTCTGGAAGGTCTTGTAGGTCTTCATAGAACCATTCAACTTCAGCTTCTTCGGCATCCATAGTTGGGGTATAGACTTGGATTACTGTGATGTTGAGTGGTTTGCCTTGGAAACGAACCAAGATCATTCTGTCATTTTTGAGATTGCACCCAAGTACTGCTTTCAGGACTCTTGTTGACTATGAGGGCTACTTCATTTCTTCTAAGGGATTTTTGCCCACGATAGTAGATATAACGGTCATCTGAATTAAATTCGCCCATTCCAGTCCATTTTAGTTCACTGATTCCTAAAATGTCGATGTTCACTCTTGCCATCTGCTGTTTGACCACTTCCAATTTACCTTGATTCATGGACCTAACATTCTAGGTTCCTGTGCAATATTGTTCTTAACAGCATTCGACTTTACTTTCACCACCAGACACATCCACAGCTGGGCATCGTTTCTACTTTGGCTCAGCCTCTTCATTCTTTTTGGAGCTATTTCTCCGCTCTTCCCCAGGAGCATATTGGACACATGCTGACCCGGGGGGGCTCATCTTTCAGTGTCATATCTTTTTGCCTTTTCATGCTGTTCATGGGGTTCCCGTGTTGAAGTAGAGTTGATTAATATGGTTTTGTTTGTTTTAGGTGTGAGCACCTTGATTCAGAAATACTGAGATGTGAGTCTGTTTTACAAATTGATGGATTTGTATCAGTTTTTAGATGGGTCGTGGAGGTGCTTTCATATGCTATTGGTCCTTATCTGACTTGCTTCTCATAGAATGAGCTTTTCCAGATGCATCACTGTCGTTGTAAATGGTCTGACTCATTCTGTTTCATGGCTGAGTAATATTCCCTTGTATGTATGGACCCTGCCTTCCTTATGCATCTCTTTGGTGATGGACAGTTTGGTCTTGACTTCCAAGTCTGGGCTATTGAAATTGTGTTGCAGTGAATTTTCAGGTGTAGAAATTTTTATAGTTTCTTTCAGGTATGTGCCCAGGAATGGGATTACAGATAATTTAGCTCTAATTATTTTTTAAGGAACTTCCATAATCTTGTAGTTAGAATTTGCATTTCTCTACTAATGAGCTATGGAGGTGCTCCTAGGCTTCCCCTCCCTCCACCCGATAGAACGTTGTGGCTAAAATTTACCTCATTGCGTATCCTGAAATTCACCCTCTATTGTGTTTTCTCGTCATTACCTACCAGTACATTTCTCTAGGGGAGGTTTCATGAAAAGCTCCGCAGGTCTTATGCGGCAATTCACCTCAGCACTAGTTTCCCAGTTGTTGTTACCAGGCAGCAGTATTTGCTCATTCCAGGCACTGGTTCTACAGGGAACAGGACGACTAGGGTGAGACCTGCTCCTGGGTTGTTCCTGGGAACCCTGGGTGCCAGAGGAGATGCTGTCTCAATTCTTCCACCCCTTACCCTTAACCCTGGGACACATCTCAGCTTATGTCAAGGATGGGTGCTGAGGTTGCTGTCCTCTGTGGTGGGGTCTCCAAGGAAGGAGACCGGAGGTGTGGTCCCCGAGCACCAGGAGACGTAGAATCTAGCTGACTTTTCAAAGCTCTTGCATCCCAGGGGGTCTGACTTGTTTTCCATGCACTTAGCTTTTAGCTTACTTGTTGGATGGCCCTCCTGCATCAAGACAGTCTGGTCCCAGCCTGAGTTTCCCGGCACCACAGGTCCAAGGGGGTTGCTTTCTTGGTGCACCCTTTCCAGCTCCCTGAGCCCCATGAGTCCTGCCTTAGGATCCAGCTTCAGATACCAGGGATGAAATACCAGCCCCAAGCAGCCAGGCACATGGGGAATAAAGTCAGCTTTTTTCCCTTTTGAGATTCCCTGGTGACTCAGATGGTCGAGTCTGCCTGCAGTGTGGAAGACCTGGGTTTGATCCCTGGGTTGGGAAGATCCCCTGGAAAAGGAAATGGCAATGCATTCCAGTATTCTTGCCTGGAGAACCCCATGGGTGGAGGAGTCTGGCGGGCGACAGTCCATGGGGTCACAGAGTCACACATGACTGAGCAACTTCACTTTCTTTCCCTTTTAGATTGTCGTTTTTTAGTTAATGTTGGAATAGAGTTGATTAACACTGCCACGTTTGTTTTGGGTGTGAAGCAGCTTGATTCAGTTCACTGAGGTGTACATCTAGTCTTTATCAGACTGTTGTCTCATGTAAGTTACTCCACAGTGTTGGGAAGAGTTCCCTGTACTAGACAGTAGATCCAGATTTTTTTCCCTATTTTATACCTGTCAGTGTACAGATGTTCATCCCAAACTGCAAGGTTATTTCTCTCTCCCAGCTTTCCCCTTTGGTAACCCTAGATTTCTTTTTTTAAGCCTGTGAGTCTGTGTCTGTTTTACAAATTGGTGTTTTTGTGTCAGTTTTTAGATCCTTCTTGGGGTGACCGTGTATGCTAGTGCTCTTTTTCTGACTTGCTGCTGGTTGTGAGAGTGCTTCCCTGTCCACTGTTTAACTGTACTTATTCACTGTGTGTCATGGCTGAGTGCCCCCTTTTATATCCATTTGATGTCTTCCTCATATCTGTTTGATGATAAGCAGCTGGGGCCTGGAACTTCAGGTGAACGAATTTATTACAGTTTCATTCTGATATAAGCACAGATGTGTGATTACAGATCAAATGTAGCAATAATTAGTTTTTTAAGAAACCTGCATGGTGTCCTCGGTGGTGGCTATTACCAGTTTACCTTCTGAGCAGAAGGCTAGGAGGATTCCTTTTCCCCACACCTTCCCCAGCATTTACTATATGTGTAGAGTTTTTAATGATACCCTTTACTCTGAACAGGTGTCAGCTTATGCCAAGGATTGGGGCTGAGTTCTGTATCTCCTGGGCTTGGGTCTCCAAGGAAGGCGGCTTCTGTGGGGACCTGGAGCACCAGGATATATGGAAGCCAGGTGATGCTGCAAAGCTTGCAGCCCAGAGTCAGTCGTGTTTTTCCAGCCCTTGCTTACCTTCCTTGTCTAGTGACCCTCCTGTACCAGGACAGTCTGGTCCCATCCTGAGGTTCCAGGCACGACAGGTCCAGGGGGGATACTCTCTTACCACATGCCTCCCAGCTCCCTGGGCCCCGTGACTGTGCAGCATTAGGTTACAGCCAGCTCAGGCTCCAGGGATGAAATACTATGCCTGAGGAGCCAGGCATGTGGGGAGTTGAGTCAGCTTCTTTCCGTTGTAGATTGTCGTTTCATTTTTCGTTCATGTGGGACTAGTGTTGATTAACACTGTTGCGTATGCTTTAGGGGACAAGCGTCTCGATTCACATATCGTGATGTGTACACCTAGTCTTTTTTGGAGTCTTGTCCCATATAGGTTATTCCAGTGTGAAGAAGTTTCTCTGTGCCAGCCAGCTGGGCCAGGTTTCTTACTGATTTAGATCCGTCAGTATGTAGGTATTAATTCCAAATAGATTGTTTCTTCTTTCCTCCCAGCATTTCCCTTTCGGTACCCTAATTTTCTTTTCTACGTTTGTTGAGTCTGTTTCCCTTTAGAAATTGATGTGTTTGTACCTTTGGTCAGATAGCACTTGCAGGTTATATGGTATTCTAGTATGGTTTATCATTCATTTTTGGTCGTGAGAGTTTTTGTTGCAAATGTCTGATTTCATTGAGTTTCATGGCTGAGTAATTTTCCCTTCTATGTACCCCGTCTTCCTGAACCATCCTGTGCTGATGGCCAGTTTGTTGCTGGCTTCCAGGTGTGAACAGCATGTTGCAGTGAATGTGACGTGCATATATATATATATATATATATATATATATATACACACACACACACACATATATATATATATTTTTTTTAATTAGTGTTTCTTTTGGATATAAGCCCAGGGGTGTGAATACAGATCAAATGTAGGTCTGCTTACCATTCACAGAACCTTCATAGTGTCCTCCTTTAGTAGCTTTACTGGTTTCCCTTCGGAGAATATGGCTAGCATGTTTCCTTTTAACCAGCTCCTTTCTAGGACTGAACATAGAGTTTTTAATAGTGGACACTCTTGACTGTTCCAAGGTGATCCCCCACTGCAGTTACCAGTGGCATTTCTATCCTGATGAGTGGTGGTGTGTTCCTCTTAGTTTGTGTGTTTTAAAAGTTTATTCATTTTACTTGGAGGATAATTAGTTTAAAATATTCTGATTTTTTTTTTTTTGCCAGACATCATTGTGAATTGGCCATAGGCATATGTGTCCCCTCCATCCTGAACCCCACTCGCACCTTCCGCTCCAGCCTGTCCCTGCAGGTTTTCACAGAGCACCAGCTTCGCATGCCGTGCTTCACACATTACCCTGCGGTGGTCATGTATTTTACAAGTTATAATGTATGTTTCAGTGCTGCTCTAATAGATGACCCCAGCCTTGCCTTCCTGCACTGAGTCCAGAAGTCTGTCTACTTTCCATCTGTGTTTCCTTTGCTGCCTTGTATGGAGGATCGTTGGTACTGTCTTTCAGGACTCCATGTATACGGAATATACGGTATACGGTCTGTTTAGCATACGGTCTGTTTTTCTCTGTCTGACTTAACTCTGTATAATAGGCTTTAAGTTCTTCCACCTCATTAGAACTGACTGAAATGCATGGTCTTCTTTTTAAATAGCTGAGGAATGTTCCATTTTGTATGTGTACCATAAATTCCTTATCCATTCATCTCTCAAAGGACAGCTAGGTCGCTCCCACACCCTAGCTATTACACACAGTGCTGCAGTGAACACTGGCGTACATGTCTTTTTCAGTTCTGGTTTCCTTGGGGTGTATGCCCTGTAGGGGGACTGGTGGGTCGTATGGTAGTTCTTAGTTTTCTTAAGGACTCTCTATACTGTTCTCCTAGTGGTTGGACAGATCGATAAACAGAAGAGGAAGTGGACCATTAGGGTAGAACAGTGAAGTTTCAAGATTAAGTTAGGACAGAAACCTTTTCCATCACTCCCTGCCGAAGTGTCCTTCCCTGTCCCATCCTGCACGTGGATGGCACAGCTTCAGCCTTTACTCTGAACTTCCTAGTCCAAGCAAACATCGAAGCATGAATTTTCTCCCAGTGACAATCAAATGAATAAATTGCTCTGGAAAAGAAGAGCTTTTCCTGGTACAGGGAATTGAGAGAAATGTTTCTGGGGTGAGTGGGAAGGTGGGGTGGAGGTTGAGTGGGTACCCAGTTCTAAAGACAGCCTCATGGGACATACTTGGCAAGTTTCACGAGTGGCTTCCTGGGAGAGACCTCAGTACAGCTCAGTGGCAGAACAGCAAAGCGCAGTTTGTGAAAGTTTTATAGAACCCAGGAACATGACCCTAAAACGAGCTCCCCTGGCGGCTCAGCGGTAAAGAACTCATCTGCAGTGCAGGAGCTGCTGGACATGCGGGTTCAGTCCCTGGGTTGGAGAGATCCCCTGGACAAGGAAATGGCAACCCACTCCAGTATTCATGCCCGGAGAATCCCATGGACAGAGGAGCCCAGCGAGCTACTGTCCACAGGGTCGCAAAGAGTCAGACATGACTGAAGTGACAGCGTGCACGCATGCATGACCCTAAAGCACAGCTTCTTGTTGCTTAACCCAAGGATTAAATGTAGAATAAGTTATTGGTTCACACCTGCTTACGCCCAAAAGTGATCATCTTATCACGTCAGGACCACGTTTCACTTTGGTTTGATTAGTGGTAGAAAACTTCAAAGGAAAATGAGGAGAATCATCTTTGCGTGTGATTGTCCAGCAGTGATCACAGTCTTTTGCTTTGAATTCTGTGTACTCAGAAAGTTAGGTTCATGAGAGATCCAGGATCTGCACTTATGTCGTCAAAGGTTTTCTTGACTATGTCTAGAGGCTGACCTCCTGAGGCAGTTTTGCATTCATTGAGCAAAAGAACGGCATCTAGGTCAGTCAGCTGCTGGCACACAGAAGAGAGCCTTTACAAGTATTTAGTAAAGTCAGCAGTACTCAAAGTTTTCAATTTACTTTTCCCTTTGTCAGTTGTATTTGCGAGTAAGATCTTACATTACTGTATAGTGATTACTGTGTCTGATTTAGAAAAGTATGCATTTTCAGTAGAAAAGCAAAAGAGAAAAAAAGATTTATCAAATGACTTCAGTTCTTCTCAAATAACCCTTCTCTCTATAATTTAGGTCAAAATGTGCTCATCATGATATATACCTTGTTTGTTTTTAAATTAACTGCTGCCTTTCTTTGTACACATAGCTTGATAAAGAACTCCCGATACTTAAGCCATATTTTATTGATGACCCTGAAGAAGCTGGAGTGAGGGAAGCTGGCTTAAGAGTCACATGGCTGGGACATGCGACAGTGATGGTGGAAATGGACGAGCTCATCTTGCTCACAGACCCCATCTTCAGTGCTCGGGCCTCCCCATCCCAGCGCGTGGGTCCCAAGCGGTTTCGTCGTGCCCCATGCACCGTCGACGAGCTGCCCCGCATAGACGCAGTCCTTGTCAGCCACAACCACTACGACCACCTGGATTACAATTCTGTCATCGCTCTCAATGAGCGATTCGGTAACGAGCTGAGATGGTTTGTGCCCTTGGGGCTCCTGGACTGGATGCAGAAGTGCGGCTGTGAGAATGTGATCGAGCTGGACTGGTGGGAGGAGAACTGTGTCCCCGGACATGACAAGGTCACCTTTGTGTTCACGCCTTCCCAGCACTGGTGTAAAAGGACTCTGATGGATGACAACAAGGTTCTCTGGGGCAGCTGGTCTGTCTTGGGGCCTTGGAACCGATTTTTTTTTGCAGGTGATACTGGTTATTGCTCTGCTTTTGAAGAGATAGGAAAAAGATTTGGCCCTTTTGACCTTGCAGCTATTCCCATTGGAGCGTATGAACCAAGGTATGTAGATGTCCAGAGAAAGCAGTCCTGCTAAATGGTAAATCAACTGGGCTCAAAGTAGTTACGATACATGTAATCTGTGATTTTATGGGTGGTCTTTGTAATACATTGGGTAGGGGCTTGTGCGTCAGACTCAGTTTTAGAACATTTTAATTAGTCATATCAGTTAAATTATTCAAAATCAGATATTATATTGCCAAGAAAAAATACCACAGTTTAAAGAAATACTATACCTAGCGCAAAGTTCATGTACTATTCCGACTAAAGTTAAACCCATCAGCCGATAACCAAATCTGACCCCAGCTTTGCCTTTCACATGGAAGGTACTCTCCTTGTAGAAAGAACCACCTTTTGCTCCATGACTGGACTGCCCCCATTTCCTGCCCTGTGTTGAGGGCCGAAAAGGCAAGGATTTGGCCTTTAGCATCATTCCCTGGCGATGGTCTCACTTCAGTCAGCGGTGAAGTTAGTCGGGTCAAGACACAGTTTCACGACTGATGGCTTCACTGGCCTTCCAACCTCTGCGCTCATCACCTGACTTCAGAGCAGATAAAGGTCTCCCTAGCATTTGAGACCCATCCACTGCCTATCTTTTCCTTAACACTATTTAAAGAAAAAAAGGAGTGATTTCAAAGAACTTGGTTAGATTTCAGTGGACTATGGTTGATATGTACACATGAAGAGAAAATAAACACTGAAAATAATGAGATAAGGGCTAATTTTGAAAATGTTTTCTTTTCTAAGGTGCATGTGTGGGTCATGTATGCAGACAGAATGGTATGTGGGATGGCATTTTATTTAGGCAGTCCTACAAAGAGAAGGACACTGACACAGATGAACTGAGCGAATCTGATCATTTGTCCTGATTTTGTTATACTTAAAACTTTTTTTTAAGTTCATTGAAACCATTATTTCTCCCTTTTTCCCCCTAGTTTCTTCATTTAAGGAACTAGATAGTTTTACCTTATTAAAACCTATTATGAATCAGTAACATTGCCAGAATTTCCCTTTTCCACATAGTTCTGAATTCTGTGAAATCTCTCAGAATATCAACCTGTTTACACATCAGTTTTATATGGTATTGATCCTTATTCAATATATCTTCTTAGTATATTAGAATACTTCTTATATGTAACTATGAAAATAAGTTTTCATATATAGCAAGATACATATGTCCTATATATGGGTGATGATACAATGTGTATGGCCTAAGTACACAGATGCACTCATAATTCCCCTCCTGCTTGTACTGTAGCTGTCTTGTTCCTAAGATGGGTGAAGGATCGGGGAGGGGACAGTATTTGCTCTAAATAATTAAATCATGGTAGCCTCTACTCTGCAATCCAGCTATCTGGTCAATACTAAAGTTTTAGAAATAATGTTATCAGCGACATTTCAAAGTAGTCTATAAATGCAAGACGATTACACCCAAAATGATTTTCAGTGATCTTAGAATGTTTTCATCCTTACATCTGGGATCCCCTGTCATCAAGTTTCCTATCCAAGTCAGGTAGGATTTTACGTTTTTAATTTTTATACCAGAGTGAACATTTTAAATTTATTTCAGACAGACATGAAGGTAGAAAGTAGTGTGTGTATTTTTTTGAAGTACAAGTTTCAGAAAATCAGTAGAAAACACCTGATTTCTACAGTAGAACCAGTAGGGACTGTCTTCAGCCTGCCCTGACTTCTGAGAGTCAGGAGATACAGCAGAGCAAGTGCTTCTCTCCTCTGCTGAACAGAACACAGGGCTCTGTCCTGAGCCCTGCAGCTCCTCACCATCGACAACACCCCTTGTGCTGCTGCAGATAGACTGGCTCTTCCATAATGTCTCTAAAAACCAGAGCAGCTCCCTGCTGGAGCCAGATTGCTTAGTTTGAACTGTGGCATCAGCTGACAGTAGCAGACCCAGGATATAAATAATGTGAAGACACTGCTGTTTTTCTAAAGTGGTGGCTGGGAAAGCAACAGATTTACTTATAGATAGTACATTTTACTTATCAGAAGTAATTCTTCGTCCTCAAAGTGATGGTTTCGTCAACTAAGTCGGTGCTGTATTTGATGCTTTGAATAAACTCTGTCTTGTTTAATGCTCACAACCCCTCTGTGAAGTGGGAATAGCTACTATTTCACAGACAAAGGAAATGCAAGCTGGAGAATTTGAAGTGGCTGCCAAGGCATTCCCAGGAATCGGTAGAGCCAGGGTTCATGCCCAGGCCCCGTGTCTCCAGAGCTCTGCTCTTCCCAGGTGTGAGGCAGCCAGTCAGCATTTCTACACTCTGTCCAGTCCCCCGAAGTCCCCTTTTTTCTTACCAAACCTCACACTTCATCTTTGGTTGTATGATGTTTAATTAAATCCTTGATTAGTAACTGGATTTATTTTTGCTCCTGATATTACAAATTATACAGTTATTTTTGTTTGCTGTTCACTTTAGCATGTTAAAAAATGGTTTCTGTAAGTTATTCAGGTTATTTTGCAATTGAAGTTTTGATTTTTAATTTGTTACCCATTATTCCACTTCTTTGATTAATAGCAAGACTGCAAGATATCTTTTTAAGATAAGACATTTCTTCAGAATAAATCCTCAGTAAAATGAAAATACATGTGGAACAAAATCTTAGTAGTCAAAGGGGAGTTTTGCTTGAGACTTACCTACTGTATAGCAGTTTATACAAAAAATATTTTAGTGGTCTGAGGGAGATGGTTTTGACTACTGTGACTTACTCTTGTGTAGAATCTTAAAGGTTGATGAAGCAGTAATTAGAATTTAGTGTATATTTCAAAGGCCATATTTAATAAATTACTGTTTTCTAAGGTGGTTTATGAAGTACCAGCATGTAGACCCAGAAGAGGCTGTAAAGATTCACACTGATGTTCAGGCAAAGAAGTCTGTGGCAATTCACTGGGGAACTTTTGCCTTAGCAAGTGAGGTAAGTACGACTGTGGTCATAGTAACTCAGTGTGTGTCTGACACAGGATAGGATTCAGGCATCAGTGTACCTGGCAGTGTGTTCAGAAACCAGACTAGAATCTGAACCTGTGTGGTCATCACAGTCATCAACGTGAATTAGGATGGTAAATTATTAATTAGTAAAACAATATTTATATACAGTGAAAAAAACCTCTTCATTGCATGGGGTCTTGTGAATTATTTATATAATCAAAAATATGTGTGGTCTTAGGAAACAGAAAAATGAATCATGTCATTCCTCTCAAGGCAGGCTTTTATTTAATGGAAGATACAAGATATGTATGGAATTACTCTAAAAGTAAGTGTTATAAAAAGTGGGACAGATAAAGGGTTCTCAGAGTCAGGGACTGTTACTGATTGAAGGGATCATAGAGAGCTTCATGGAAGAGATGACATTTAAACTTGGCTGTGAGAAGGTAAGGAAGAAGGCATCTCAAGAGGAGGGAAGTGTGGGCATGGAGATGGTGAGCAGTGAGTTCAGCCAGAGTGTGAATGCTACCAAGAGCAGCAGGGAAAGTGAGGCTGGACAGCTTGGAGCTTTTCCGAAGTGTTATTTGTCCAGTAAACACTGATTCTGTGTCTGCTGTGTGCCAGGCACCGGGGTAAGTAAATGGTGGTTTTATTCCTAGACTAGTAGAGAAGACTTCATTTTCCTATAAGGTACCCGGGACCTAGAATCTGCTACTAGGCAGAGTTGTGGGATCAAACAGAAGCTTAGCAAAAAGCTTTCTCTCCTCTCCTGGAGCCAGGGCCTGTCCTAAGCAAAACTTAGGAATGGACAAGTGAACTGGGCTGCTTCTCCTTGCTCTCTGTGGCACCTTCCACATTCCAGCGCCTCTCTGCAAGGAGTCCTCTGCTTTTTAAGCAGTCCCTCTCTCTGTCCTTTTCTGGCCTGCCTTCTCCCTGGTTGCATCTTATTCCATAATTAATACACTGCCTGCCCCCTGTCTACTCTGTCCCATCAGAGTTCCCACTCTGCACTCCTACTGTCCTGAACTACACTGTTGGGAGGACACAGCAGAATCAACAGCTGAACGACCATGGGCATAGCAAGGGTGAAAGAGAGTATGGGTTTCTGTGTCCTTGGAGAAACCCGAGTACACAGGTTTACCGCTATACTTAGTGGCAGTGTCTTATTCCATGTGTGGGTGCATTCCATATGTATATGAATTTAGATATAAGTGGGGGAGCCTGGTGGGTCGCACAGAGTCGAACACGACTGAAGTGACTTAGCAGCATGCTTATTTATGTTCCATATATATTTCAGCAACTTAGATGAAGTAATAGTATTTTATTAAACCCTGCAAACAGAAGAGTCAAAGATGAGTCCTAGATTTTTAACTTGGGTAATTGGGAAGATGGTTATGCTCTTGACTGAGATGGGAACTTGAGGAGAGGAGAGAAAAACCACAGTCTTTAAGAGTTACTGTATTATTCAGTCTTACTCCTGTTAAAAATCTAACCTTCATCTTTACTTCTTAATGAAACATAAAATACAAAATCATTTAGTCTTTTTGACATTAGTTGTGTAAATCTGACGACTGCGAGTTTGCTAAATTATAAAGAATTTGTGGGGAGGATGTTTAGCCTATGCTTTGCAGACAGTTTAAAATGATCTGCATGTAAATAGTTGTAATAACTGCTTACTACAGTATAAGCAGCTTAAGGGTGTCCTTGACTTGGCAACACTTAAATCAGAGGTCACTGTACATATATTTTATCTGAGGAACGTTGAGTGAATTTCTTATATGTATTTAAGCATTTAAGTCACTAGTTTTGGTGGAGACAAACGGTAGGCACTACATAATATATGTTAACTTCTTAAATGACCAGGGTCTCTATTTTGAGTATCTTATATCTTAGGGAACAGTTTGAGTTTTCTGGGGCTGGTGCCTGGCATTTAGTGGGTCCAGACTGCTGGGATCTTTCACCACTTACTCATATTTATGTCTGATCTACTCTCTTGATTAACGCATATTGTTTGGTCCAGGGCTATGGGGCATTTCTGTCTTCCCTGCAGGACTATAGTGCCTGCACTAAAATAGTTTTCTTGCCTACTTCTCAAGTTATCTTCCAGATGGTTGAAGCAGCCAAGAACTGACCTGTGAAGAAACTCACAGAGACAGTGCAACATCAAAATCCATACCAAATTATAGCTTATAACTAAAGTTACAGTTTAGGAAAGAAATTATTAGTGTGAGATAATTGTGTAAGTGTTTTATTATTGGCTGAGAGTGGTAGAACATGGGGGAAGTGGGGAAGAGTTTCATCATTTTGAAATCTCTTAAAAACAATTTTGCAAAGGAAAGCTTCTTGACTTGGGCTATTAAAGTTATATTTTACTGGTGATAATATCAGCAATCTCCTATGTGCAAAGAAAAGACTAACAATGGATTTCTATTATCAGCTAACCTTAATAAGTGGCTATTTCTAGGAATACAGGATAACAAATGCTTAGTTAACCTCAGTTTCTCAGCAGACAGTGGCAACACATCTCTGAACACAGTGATAAACCTAGGAGTGAGCAAGCAGGGAGGAAAAAACTTGAGTGTGGCCAGTAACTGTTGGCAGATCTGTACATCCGAAACCACAGAAAACTTGCCTGGTTTTCCTACTGCATCACCGGCTGGCCCTTCGTAGTCTGTGGCTGGTTCCTCCTGTCCCTCCCAGCAGTGAGAATGTTAGGAGTCCATAGTCCAGGGACCCCTTCTCTTCTCTAGCTGTTTACTCCCTGGGGGAATCTCAACAGTCTCATGGCTTTAAACACGGTCTATGCACTGTAAGCTCTCTAACCTAGGTTTTTCCCTACAATCCACATTTACCTACTTTTCTCCACTTGGATGTCCATCAGGTTACAAAAACTTCATACTAAAGGTTAAAAAGCTTCATCCTAAACTTCCTGCTCTTTCCTCAAACTTGTTTCTCTTATATCTCAGCAAATGGCAAAATTCTCCTTCCAGCTCCTCAGGCTAAAATCTTTACTGTATCCTCTCTCCCGCTTTCTCCAAATGCAGTCAGCTCACCTGTCAGACTATATTTGGACTCTGACCGCTTCTTATCCCGTTCACCAATGCCACACTGCCCCTTGCTGTCTGTTCTCCACACTGCAGAGGGCAGCGACCTTTACCCCTAAATCAGATCAGGACAATTCTCTTCCAGGAGACCCGCCCCGCCGCCGCCCCAGGTCAAAGCCATGGTGATTCTAATGGTCGCCTATAAAGCCCCCTGCAGTCTGCTCCATCAGGTGTTTATTCAAGTGTTGCCATCTCCAGGAGGACTTCTTAGGTGGTTGGATTTAAAATTAAACCTCCACCTCTGATACTATTTTGTCCCCAGAACGTATCACCCACCCCAATACTGTTTCCTTGCTTGTTCACTTCTTACCTGTCTGTGTATTGGGATGTAAGCTCCAGGAAGGCCAGTGCTCTTATTTGGCTCCCTGACCTGGCTACTCCAGGTACTCACAAGACACTACCGTGTGAAGGGCAGCAGCAGACTTTCTGCCGGCGATCAGAGTAGAGACTGGGTGATTTTTACTCCTGCTTTAACTTTCACATTTTACAGCTTTTCTGATTGAAATGGAAAAAAAAAAACCTTTTCTGTAACAGCTGTTTTTTTCCCCTTTATTTGATATAAAATAGCCACTATCCAATGTACAGATTTAACTCAAAAGAGAAATAACTGGTGAAATGATTATCTTTTATACCTTTTACTTTATAACACATTCAATTGGTTTTAATTTATCTGGAAAACATTTGAGTAGGTTGAAACATCCTTCAGTAGTGTGCTATCTTCACTTTTTTTTTTTTAGCTGTGAAAAGGTGAGGAAACACAATGAAACTCCACTGGTCAAATCTTCTCCAGCTCCCTCTCCACGTCTCAGGCTACAGAAGTGGTGTCTGGCAGGGGCCTGGGGATGACAGCCCTTCTGCAGCCAAAAATATCGTCTCTAGAGTTTGCTTATACACAGATGCTCTTCCTTATAATCTGTTTCTATATTCTCCCCAAATATTGGTAACAATTCTTTAGCACTGGTTCCGTTTAGACTGGAATTTCATGTAGGGAAAATAGTGATCAGAGTTCACGCAGTCTATGTTCAGTCTAAGTTGGCACCAAAGTTGGCATACATGGTGTTAGATAAATTGATACATGTGACACTTATATCAACAATGATTATATGTTAGAAAGTGACTCATAGATAATCTTTCAATGAAACGGAAAGATATTATTTTTAAGTGGGCTATGTTGATTATTTTAGTTGAAATCTTGTTTGAACTGTCCCCTCAGATACAGGTGTGCTTAATCTTTTTCCATTTTTGTTTCTTTGCACTTTGCCAGCATTATTTAGAGCCTCCAGTGAAACTATGTGAAGCTCTAGAAAGATATGGACTTAAGACTGAGGATTTTTTTGTCCTGAAGCATGGCGAATCAAGACACCTTAATACTGATGATGAAGACGTTGAGTAATATGAACATAATAAGAGCTTTTCATGAAAAAGGCATCGTTTGATATACATGTGAAAAGACTAAGTAAGAAATTCATGAATATTATGATTCTTTACATTTGGAAACTACTTCTATAGGTTTATGTTCTGTTATCACCTGATACTAATATGATTGCTGGTCCATATAAATAAGAGTTCAGAGGTGGGTCATTAAAATCCACATTAGCCAACTCATTATTTAAGGTCCTGTCTCAGTGACATAAACACTGCAATGGTTTTTTTTTTTTTTTTAAACTAAAGCATTCTACTTTCATGGTAGAGTTTTGAGGTTATGAAAAACTGCTTTTAAAAACTCACTTCTCTTTTTTTATTCTTAGGGGCCTTCTGCAAGGTAAGTCAAGGCTATATACCTACCTAGATTTTCTTAGAGGCCTGCACAGAAAAACATTTTTTTATAGTCACAGAGTAAATGATGACATTGATTCCCATATGCTTATAGCAATGTGTGCTCTATTAAGATTATACCAAATGGTAAGTGATTTATTTTTTAAAACATAAAAACATAGGAGTTTTGGCTAAGTTATCATTTGTAAGGACAATTTTTTAAAGAGAGGAACAGTATGTTCTATGGCACATCTACAATCCTTATGGCAGAAGCCCTCTGAGCTGGGAAGTGTGGTTATGAGACATGACTTATGAAATTTTCTACTTTTAATTTAAAAGTCATTCCTGCTCAGCACAAATATAGCTGCAAGGAAATAATTTAAAAACACAAATGCACATCTTATATGTTGATAGACCATATACTTTGGATTTTTATTTTTTTCCCTATTCTATCTCCTCTCTATGTATATATACTCATTTTTTTTTTCTGGTTTCTTAGCTCAAACTCATCAATGTCAGCAAGATTTTTAAGTATTCTATGTTTTACATGAGTGTGAGGTCTTATATTTTTATATCAAATGATCCTTAAGCATGATTCTACTTGTATTAAGCCAGTGTGGGATGTTAGTGGTTAAAAAGAGACAGGGATTTAGTCGTAGATGGGCTCTGCAGGCACTTGGTGACTGTGACCCTTCCTAAGGGGGAGAGCCGAGCAGAAGCCTGTTCTGTCTTCCTGGTCGAGTCTCAGTAAAATTAATTTTATTCATATAAAATAATCAAAGTACAGGTTTTTCTACACCAAATGCTACCCAGGCAGTGCCCTGTAATACATGCATGTTGGCCACTCACTCTGAACTTCAGTCCTGCTTCTGCCGTGGACTGTGTGTGCCTCAGTGTCCTCACATGCAACAAGAGGATGACTCCCACCTACCTCCAAACCTGAACAAATAATAGTCACTGGTTTGTTTTTTTTAAAGCACTTTGAAAATACACTGCCTACTACAGATAGGTAGATTTGAACGTGGAAAATAGGCTACTACTTTTGATATATTTTGATATATTCAAGCATATATAGGGGCAGGGGCAGTAAAACATTGAGGCCTGACAATTTTATCTCCTGCATTTTGTAAATTTGCAGCTATAGCCAAAATAAATGTAAATAATCTTTATAAAAATTTCAGTATTTCTGGCTACAAAGATGCAGCAAATCTGTTAAGGGGAAATGTGTGTATAATACAGGTGAATGTATATGATTGGAGGGCACTAAAGCACATAAAATTTCCCCCTAAACTAAACCTTCAGAAGGAAAAAAAAAAACAAACCAACACTTTCACTCGGAAGGACTATTTCGCCAGCAGACAGGAGTCCGGGCGTCAGGCTTATTGGTCAGTGGCTCTGGCCCGTGTCGCCCTAATCCTAGCCAGTGCTCTGTGGTTGCCTTCCTCGCTTGCAGGCCAGACTGGAAATTCATCTCTTGCCGCGTCTCTGTGAAGCAAGCCATGCACCTCTTGCTTAGTTATTTTTTCTCCTTGAGGGCCTTAATGTTAACTTTGTTTTCACATGTATTGTTTAAATGAGGGTCTCCAAGCACTTTAAATGGACCAGCCTCATTTTTCTAGGCTTCTGCCACGGTTTAATTTTTATCAACATTAGCATTCTTTCCACTTTGGCATTTTGTTCCTTAAGTACATTGAGCTTCATCTTTCCTATCTACATTTTGAAGGGTTTTATGTGCAAAGACAGATTTTGAAAAATTAGACAAATCCCCTCTGTTCCCTCCAGTTTAATTGTCTCATCCTCTAAGTCAATTTCATTTTTCTCTTTGATTAGCCAGCATCCATACCAACATGTAAGATTTTATTGAAATTCACTTCTGTGGTCGGAGGAACACTTTGATACTCACTGCCCAAGAGGGTGGGGCCATCAAATAGGACCACCTAAAAAAGTAAGATGTGCCCTGACCTACAAAGGTAAAGATCTAACTGTGCATTTTCACTGTGTAATTCTTTCTAGATAGTTAAAATGACTCCCCCCTACCAATTTTCTCTAGCAGTTTGACATTTCAGACTCAATGCTCTGATCTCCAGGAAATGTTATTTGTTCAAGGAAAAGAATAGATGGAGTTTTAGAATTCAGTGCTGCTACAGCACATTAAAATCTAATCTTGATTTTTAATGTGTGTACATTTTGAATATATATTTTCATTAAATGAGGAAGACTACGTAAAACTGTTATAAAGAAATGTGCCTTTCAGGGAAGTAACACTTACGTTTGCATCACTGAAAATGATTCTTAGCCCTCATAATGTACCGCTAGTTGAGAATTTTCATCATATACTGAATGTTTGCTACTGTAAAAAATATTTCTCCCGTTTTATTTCTGTATCTGTATAACCATGAGAAAGCACATTTTTCTGAGGATTTGTAAACTTCCTATGGAAATCTATATATTTAGAAAATGAAATTCAAAGTACTCTTGCCTTAAATATATGAATAGGAAACCTGCTTGCAAACTGATTTACTTAATAACAAAGCATGGTGGGTGGTCATGAACTTGAATATTACAAAACATGGGGATGTGGGGTGGAGAAGGGGAAGTCAAATATAGCGAATTGTTACAGTAGCTTATGGGACAAAGATACTATTTAAAATAACTGCTGAGAATTTTTATCTTTAATTTTAGTTATGTAAAGCATAGATGAAAATTAATGAATAAAACTTTTCACTTAAAGGGAGAAAATAATCTTGCCACTTTTTTCTACTTAAAAAAAAAAAAACCTATGAATTTCTTACTCTGAGCATAAATTTTAAACACTGGATAGACTAAGCTCCTGTACAAAGAAAAGCCGTTTCCTTCTAGATGTACCAAAAGGCCTACACGTGAATGACAGAAGCATTCTGTTTTGATTGATACCAGTATGTTATACACAGTAAATAGGAGTGGGTATTAGGAAACATTTTTCCTAACAGTTGCAAGTTTTCATGGACTAAAAGTAGATTCTATGATTAGAACAGACCTGAGTGGCAGGTGGCCTTCGGAGCACATGATTTCATTGCTACTAGAAGAACAAGGCCCTTCCTAGGGCAGTTAGGAAACAGTGTCGCTGTCCCGGTGGAGTAACTACAAATCCCTTTGGACAAGGGAAGGGGAGCTTACACACAAAAGGTCACTGTCGCTCCATGTAGAGGGAATAGCTGAAGTAGCTTAGCAAAAAGCAAAATAAAAACAGTTTCAGAACAAGCTGAAATTGATATTCATTTGGTATCAATAAAATGGTCCAAAACAAACCAGAAGATCATGGCAAGGTGTAGCTGTGTTGAAGATGAAATGTATTTACAGTACATGATATTTACTATTTAAATTCAGCAGTTAAAAGAATCTCTTTGTGAGGAAGGTGAAAAATGAGAAATCTCTGTGTATTAATTCTGGACTGCATTACTCTTTGGAAAACTATGACCAACCAATTAGAATTTTGGTATCATTGTTACCTTTTCCTTCACGTCGGCATCATGGTGATGAACTAAAGCTTTCATTTTCTGGGCACATTCTTTTCCATACAACAGGGAAAACAGTGAACCTGCAGGGAAAGCTGTCTGTGTAGCTAAACGGCGCTCTTCGCTGAGGCAGTCTGTTATGTTCTGAAGCAGTGTGAGAGCTCGAAGAAGAATCTCCTTTGGTACATGGCCATCAAGAAGTGAAAGGAATGATGAGTCCACCTGAAATAGGAAACAATGAGAATTAAAAATATACGAAAACATTTTCCATGGGTCTCTTCACATGTACTGAACACATTTTAAAAAATCCTGTTGCAGAAATCTATCCCTGAGACAGCATAACATAAATGTGTAAAACCTTCAGCACCCGTGTCATATACCAAAGGAAACGGGAGGTTTTGTGTCTTAGCTTAAAAATACTATTTTCTTGCAATCCTAGAATGTAGTCATTTTTCCTCTTTAAGATCCATCATATATAGTCATCATGGAAACTCATTAATTCAAGGCACCAAGTATAAGGGCTGAGCAGATGAATAATAAAACAAGGTCCTTTTTCTGTAGGATATTCTATCATAGTACAAACTATGCTTCCTTCAGAATACCACAGCTTTTAATTATCTTGCTCATTTCTTACATTTTCTGTCTCCTCTACCTACACTGTAAGCGCAAGCCGACAAGTACCACGTCATGCTGTACAGACTCGCTGGTATATCCTAGCGCTCAGCTGGGCATCAGGCGCATGGTGGTGCCTCCGTGAATACTATTGTCTCTGGATACTGATATACACTGAGCATTAATAGGTCAGTAGAAAAGGTGTGATAAGTACCCCAAAGTGAACAGAGGCATAAAAATTACCATTTATTACTACTAGGGAGACCTTCCCAAAACAGTTTTCAGAAGTAAAATATGGTCATTACAGAAAATTGAGGTAATTCATATAGGCAAAGAGAACCAAAACAGAAGGGAAAACCACCTCTAATATTGCTCCTCAGGGAGAATTCCCGTTCATACTTTGGGATAAATCCTTCCCTTCTGGATCTGTCTGTCCAAACTGATGTATAGACAGCACAAATGTGCAGGTGCTTACCTGGGCATCAAGAAGTTGATCTGTCATGGCTGGATTTTCAGACAAATTCAAAAGCAGCTTCAAAACTTGAACCTGAAACAAGAAAAATATCAGGTTATTTCAGACAACCAAGTGTGGATTTTCTCTACCTGACATGCTATCTCCCAGCCATGTCCATATTTTAAAGTCCTGCCTATTCTTTAAGGTCAGATTCAAATTCTCTCCATTCCACGAAGTCTTCTCAATTCATTTTACTTAAAAAGCTTAGTTTTTCAATTATACTGATAGGGAGAAAATAGTGAATGTCTTTACTTCCCACCACTGGCCCACACAAATACCTAACACAGGGTAACTTTAACATGTTATATAAATAATCTTTAATATGATTACTGGTATGTAAAATGTGATCTTTGGAATAAAAAAGCCATCTCTCAAACTTCAGTTTATTTCTACTTAAAGTATGAAAATGTAGGGAAAGTTTGGTTATGAACACTTACAATAAGGTGCTTTTTACTAGTTTTCTGTGATTCCTGGTGCATACTGTTATATGAAAAGTTTTACAATCTTTTAAACAGACAATGATATAATCAGCAAAAACATGTTAACAACTTACACTGGACTACTTGCATTCTTTTTTTGGCACTTCATTTTTAATTGGAGGATAATTCCTTTACAATGTTACGTTGGTTTCTGCCATACACCAACATGAATCAGCCATAGGTATACACATGGCTTCTCCGTCTTGAACCTCCCGCCCCACCCCCTCTAGCTCATCAGAGCACTGGGTTAGAGCTCTCTGCATCATACAGTCAATTCCCACTGGCTATCTAGTTTATATATGATAACGTATATGTTTTCAATGCTACTCTCTATTCATCCACTCTCTCTTTTCCACACTGTGTCCACAGATCTGTTCTGTTTCTGCATCTTCATAGCTCCCCTGCAAATAGGTTCATCAGTACCATCTTTCTAGATTCCATATGCATGTGTTAATATATGATACTTTTCTCTTTCTGACTTCACTCTGTATAATAGGCTCTAGGTTCACCCACCTCATTAGAATGCACTCAATGTGTTTGTTTATGGCTAATATTCCATTGTACGTATGTACCACAGCTGCTTTAGCCATCTGTTGATAGACATCTAGGTTGCTTCCATGTTGGAGCTATTGTCAATAATGCTGCATTTCAGTTATGCTTTCCACAGGGTATGTGCCCAATGTGGGACTGTTGGATTATATGGTGGTTTTATTCCTAGTTTTCTTTTTAATTTTAGGATAACTGCTTTTCAGAATTTTATTGTTTCCTGTCAAACATCAACATGAATCAGTCATAGATGTACAATATGCACTCCTAGTTTTTTTAAGGAGCAGGACTTTCCCTAATCTCCTTGCCCTATGGAACCATTGCTGGGTAAAGAGGATATGCTGCCGCCGCCGTGTGGACACTTCCCATAATTACAACTGGAAAAACCAGGGCTGAGGGGAATTCTATTATTGCAAGGCCTGCAGAGATATTAATGAAACCTGCCCTGGAGAAATGTGCTGTGGTAAGCAATCAAAAGAAAACTCCAAATAGGCTCAAATTTCAGGCCACTTCAGGAGTTAAGTTTTACTCACAACATTCTTTTAAGAAATGAAACACATAAGAGGATGCTCACCATCACTCAGTAGAGAAATGCAGATTGTCACTACAATGAAGGATCACCTTGCACCAGTCAGTGGCCATCATTAAAACCTCTCCACAACAACCGCCAGGGAGGGCGGGGTGAAAAGGAACCCTCCTCGCCTGTTGCTTAGACAGTAACCTGGTGACAGCCACGAGGGAAGACACTACGGAGGTTTCTCAAAAAATTCAGCAGAGCTACATCTGATCTGGAGTCCCACTCCTGGATATGTGTCTGAAAGAAACTTCAGACAAAATTCATGCACAACCACCCCAAAGGGTATTTGAGGAGAAAAGCAGATTTTGAAAAGTCTCATGCAGCCAAGTATGCACTGGACAAGAATTTTTCACATCCAACAAATGGAAGCAAACAAAAGGTTCATCGAGAGGAATGGAGAAAGAAGTGACACGTGTACACAATACAATACGACTCAGCCAAGAGAAAGAATGAATTATTGTGATTTTCAGGAACATAGATAAAACTAGGGGATAATTAAAGTGAAGAAAGTCAGAATCAGAAAAATACAAATATCAAATATCCCTGAAAAGTGGAGTCTAAAAATACACAGATTACTTGAGGAAACAGAAGCAGACGTGAGTTAACAAACATACTAAATGAGACGGGGTAAGGGATAAATTATAGTTTAGATGTAACAGATATAATCACTCTATATGAAATAGATTATCAACAAAGACTTAGGTATAATAAGGGAGTTCAACACTGTAATAAGCTATATGGGGAAAAAATTCAATTGTGAATCGATATGTATATATGCAAAACTGAAAATACATTTTGTATACCTATAGCACTCATTACCTTGTGTATCGATGTTAGTACAGTAAGAAATAAAAGTGAATTTAAAAATAACAAGGATGGAGACAAGCTTTCAGTCTGTGCTGTCATACTGTCCACTTTATAATTCAACACTGAGTCAGGACTTTGATTGAGGCTCTAGTTGCTTTAAAGAACTACAGTTGGGCCTGTTTAGATCAACAACATTAACAATAGAGTTGAGTGGTATTTAATCTTCACAAGGCCTACAGGGCTCTATACCTGTTCTCGAGAAATGCCCTGGGGTAAATCAACAACAGAGAATTGAAAACAGGGCAGACTTTAAAAGAGCCAATTTCAAGAGGTGAATTTTATTTACACTTCATAAAATATAAGCACATCAAGAGATACAGACATCACTCATGATTAACATATACACACTAATGTATATTGACTAGATAAAAAGGAGCTACTGAATAGCACAGTGAACAATACTGCACACACTAATCAGCTATATGAGGAAAGAACCCAAAAAAGAGGATTCAGGTCTATACAACTGAATCCTGTACACCTAAAACAAACACAACACTGAAAATCAACTCTACACCAATGAAAAAGAAAAATTAAATGGGTGGTGGGGGGAAAGGTGCCACGAAGAAATGCTCTCACCCTGTGGCTCTTTGCCCTAAGGGAAACTGTAAAAACCTGTGCTGATGGGCAATTAATATTCACAAGGGGCAGTCAAGAAAAACACCTGCCCTCAAGATACATCCTGGGGTATGACATCAGAAAAGATTTCAACACAGGGCAGATGCTCAAGAACCCAATTTCAAGTGCTGTTTCACTCACCTTGTTTACAAAAAGAAAAGAAAAGAAGTCAATATTGCTAAATATTAGAGAAGTGCAAATCAAAACTACAAACAGATTTCCTCACACCATTCACAGCGGCCATTGTCCAAAAGACAATGCTGGAAATGGTGTGGAAAAATGAAAACCTCCCTGCAACCGTGGGGAGAAGGTAAATTAGCAACAGCCACGATGAAGAACAGTGTGCAGGTTGTTTAATAAATGAAAAGGGGGATGAAATTGGAATATTCACTAACATACAGAAAAATAAACTCCAAACATATTAAAGACCTCAACAAAAGGATGAATACTATAGAGCTCTTGAGGAAAATACAGGCAGAACATGCTTTGACCTAAATTTCAGAAAGTTCTTTTTTGATTCACCTCTTAGAATCATGAAAAATAAAAATAATGGGACCTAATTCCACTCGAAAGCATTGGCACAGCAGAGGAAAACATAAGTACAACAGACAACCCTTAGAGTGTAACTAATATTTGCAAACAAAGACACCCATGAGGGATTTATCTCCAAAACATACAAACAGCTTATGCACCTCAGTATCAGAAACAACCCAATCAAATAGGGGCACAAGATTTAGATGAACATTTCTTCAAAGACATAGAGATGGCCATTAAGCACATGAAAAGTGCTCAGCATTTCTAAGTTATTACAGAACTGTAAATCAAAAGTACAGTGTGATATCACACAGTTCAGAATGGTCATCATCAAAAAAACCTACAATAAATGCCAGAGTAGGTGTGGAGAAAAGGGAATCCTACTATACTGTTGGTGTGACTGAAGGTCAGTAAATCCACAGAGAACAGGACAAAGGTTCATTAAAAACTAAATGGAGAAGTATCATGGGACCCAGCAATCCCATTCCTGGACATAGATCCAGAGAAAACTACAATTTCAAAAGACAGATGCATTGTACATCATGACCAAGTGGGCTTTATCCCAGGGATGCAAGGATTCTTCAGTATTCACAAATCAATCATGTTAATGTGATAATGTGATACACCATATTAACAAACTGAAAGATAAAAACCATACGATTATCTCAATAGATGCAGAAAAACAAAATTCAACATCCTTTTATGATAAAAACCCTCCAAAAAGCAGGCATAGAAGGAACAAACCTCAACATAATAAAACCCATATATGATAAACCCACAGCAAACATCCTCAGTGGTGAAAAATTGAAAGCATTCCCCCTAGAGTCAGGCACGAGACAAGGTTGCCCACTCTCACTACTACTATTTAACATAGTTTTGGAAGTTTTAGCCACAGCAGTTAGAGAAGAAAAAGAAATAAAAGGAATCCAGATTGGAAAAGAAGAAGTAAAACTCTCACTGTTGCAGATGACATGATCTTCTACATAGAAAACCCTAAAGACACCACCAGAAAATTACTAGAGCTAATTAATGAATATAGCAAAGTGGCAGAATATAAAATTAACACACAGAAATCCCTTGCATTCCTATACATTAACAATGAGAAAACAGAAATTAAGGAAACAATTCCATTTACCACTGCAATGAAAATAATAAAATACTTAGGAATACATCTACCTAAAGATACAAAAGACCTATATATAGAAAACTATAAAACACTGATGAAAGAAATCAAAGATTACACAAATAGATGCAGAAATATACTGTGTTCATGGATTGGAAGAATCAATATAGTGAAAGTGAGTATACTACCCAAAGCAATCTATAGATTCAATGCAATTCCTATCAAGCTACCAACAGTATTTTTCAGAGAACTAGAATGAATAATTTCACAATTAGTATGGAAATACAAAAAACCTTAAATAGCCAAAGCATCTTGAGAAAGAAGAATGGACCTGGAGGAATCAACCTGCCTGACTTCAGACTATACTACAAAGCTACAGTCATCAAGACAGTATGGTACTGGCACAAGGACAGAAATATAGATCAATGGAACAAAACAGAAAGCCCAGAGATAAATCCACGCACTATGGACACCTTATCTTTGACAAAGGAGGCAAGAATATACAATGGAGAAAAGACAATCTCTCTAACAAGTGGTGCTGGGAAAACAACCACTTACAAAAGAATGAAACTAGAACACTTTCTAACACCATACACAAAAATAAACTCAAAATGGATTAAAGATCTAAATGTAAAACTAGAAACTATAAAACTCCTAGAGGAGAACAGGCAAAACAGTCTCCGACATAAAGCAGGATCCTCTACGACCCACCTCCCAGTGTATTGGAAATGCGAAAATAAACAAATGGGACCTAATTAAACGTAAAAGCTTTTGCACAACAAAGGAAACTATAAGCAAGGTGAAAAGACAGCCTCAGAATGGGAGAAAATAATAGCAAATGAAACAACTGACAAAGAATTAATCTCAAAAATATACAAGCAGCTTCTGCAGCTCAATTCTAGAAAAATAAATGACCCAATCAAAAAATGGGCCAAAGAACTAAACAGACAGTTCTCCAAAGAAGACTTACAGATGGCTAACAAACACATGAAAAGATGCTCAACATCACTCATTATCAGAGAAATGCAAATCAAAACCACAATGAGGTACCATCTCACACCAGTCAGAATGGCTGTTAACCAAAAGTCTACAAGCAATAAGTGTTGGAGAGGGTGCAGAGAAAAAAGAACCCTCTTACATTGTTGGTGGGAATGCAAACTAGTACAGCCACTATGGAGAACAGTGTGGAGATTCCTTAAAAAACTGGAAATAGAACTGCCATACGACCCAGCAATCCCACTGCTGGGCATACACACCAAGGAAACCAGAATTGAAAGAGACACATGTACCCCAATGTTCATTGCAGCACTGTTTATAATAGCCAGGACATGGAAGCTAACTAGATGTCCATCAGCAGATGAATGGATAAGAAAGCTGTGGTAGATATACACAATGGAATATTACTCAGCCATTAAAAAGAATTCATTTGAATCAGTTCTAATGAGGTGGATGAAACTGGAGCCTATTATACAGAGTGAAGTAAGCCAGGAAGAAAAACACCAATAGAGTATACTAACACATATATATGGAATTTAGAAAGATGGTAACAATGACCCTACATACGAGACAGCAAAAGAGACACAGATGTAAATAGACTTTTGGACTCTGTGGGAGAATGCAAGGGTGGGAAGATCTGAGAGAATAGCACTGAAACATGTATATTATCATATATGAAACAGAGCACCAGTCCAGGTCTGATGCATGAAACAGAGTGCTCAGGGCCAGTGCACTGGGATGACCCTGAGGGATGGGATAAGGAGGGGGGTGGGAGGGGGGTTCAGGATAGGGAACATGTGTACACCCATGGCTGGTTCATATCAATGCATGGCAAAAACCACTGCAGTATTGTAAAGTAATTAGCCTCCAATTAAAATAAATAAATTAAAAAAATAAAATAAAGGACAGATGCACCCCAATGTTCATGGCAGCACTATGTACAATAATCAAGACATGGAAGCAACCTAAGTGGATGAGGACAGATGAATGGGCATATAAGGTGGGCTACATACACACACCAGCAAGAAGGGAGGAAGGACAATTACATTTAATACTGAGTGAAATAAGTGAGTCAAGGAAAGACAAGTATCATATGATACCACTTAGAGATTGATTCTAAAAATGGATACAAATGAACTTCTTTATCAAACAGAAAAGGCCTCACAGACATAGCAAAGCACCTTATAGTTACCAAAAGGTAAAGGTGGTGGGCAGTTAAGAAATGAGCAGGTGGAGATGAACATACTCTTTATAATAAAAAAGCCCCCACTGTAGGACGAGGACTCCTACTGGTCAACACTATATAATGAACTATATGGGAAGAAAACCTGAAAAAGGAGATGTACATGTCTATGCATATGTGAATCATGGTGCTGTACACCTAAAAAAAACAGACCTTACAACACTGTAAGTCATCTATACACCAATACAAAATACAAATTACACAACGAAAATGCCGACTCTATTCCCCTCAGGCCTTGGTGATTGGGGCTGCTGTCACATTCCTGAAGCCTGGGCAGGCTTGGTTCCCAAGGATGGACTCATGTGGGGCTGATGGGTCTGGGGAGGATGTGCCAGCCAACGAGCCCTGCCCCATGGACCTACTGTGCTTGTTTCCCTCTGCATAGGCCCACAACCTCCAGATCCAGGTGGGTCCTCCTGCAGTGAAACTCCGGCTGCTGCACCCAAAGGATGGTGGAGCCTCTGGGTTGGAAGAGCTTTGGAAAATCCCCTGGGCTCCACGTCTCCTGGTGGTGGGGTTTCCACTTCCAGCCTCCTTCCTTAGGGTTGCCCCACCTATGGATGAAAGCACCCTCTGCAGAGTGGCATTGCTGGAATTCGGATTTCTCCAGGGGATAAAGGGTAAGGAGGGCTTCCCTGGCGGCTCAGATGGTAGAGAATCTGCCTGCAATGCAGGAGACTCAGGTTCAATGCCTGAGTCAGGAAGATCCCTTTCAGAAGGGAATGGCTACCCACTCCAGTATTCTTGCCTAGAGAAATCTATGCACGGAGGAGCCTGGCAGGCTACAGTCCATGGGGTCGCAAAGAGTTGGGCATGACTAAGCAACTAACAATAAGGAGTAAGGAGGGAAGAAGGTATGAGACACAAGCCTTAAATGTGTCTTCTGGCACATTCCCCTCTTAACTTACAATCCAGGAACAGGACCTTCCCCTATGGCTCTGGTTTCCCCAGTAACCAGAGCTGGGCATAAAGACATGCTGCTACCTTGTGGCCATTTCCCATAACAACAACACTGTTGATGGGCACTTAATATTCACAATGCCTGCTGGGCTGTAAGTAAAAAAGTCTTCCCTCAAGAAATGTCGGAAGGGAGGTAACATATTCCTAACAGGGCAGATGTTCAAAAAGCCAATTTGAATAAGCAAGTTTAACTCACCGTTTAAGGAAATCACATGAAAAGATGTCAGCGTCACTAAATATGAGAGAAATGCAAACCAAAATTTCAATGAGGTTTGAGGTATTCACCTCACACTGGACAGAACAGCCATAAGCAGAAACTCTACAAACAGTAAATGCTGGAGAGGGTCGAGGAACCCTCCTAGGCTGATACTGGGAATGGAAATTGGGAACGGCCACTGTGGAGGACAGCGAACAGGCTCCTTAGCAAGGAAAATGAGAATACTCCCGAACCCTGTACACGAAAGTAAACTCCAAACAGACTGAAGGAGAGAGACTATGACACTTTTGAGGAAAAAAGCAGAACATGCTTTGACATAAAATGCAGGAAGTTCTTTTTTGATCCACCTTTTAGAATCATGAAAAGTAAAACACAAATAAACAAATGGGACCTAATAAACATTCAAAGCATTTGCACAGCAAAGGAAACCATCAGTGAAAGAATAAGACAACTCTCAGAATGGGAAAAAAAAAAATTCTTAAAAATGAAGATACCAACAGGGAATTAATCTCCAACACATACTAGCCACTCACAGCAAAATATCAAAAAACAAACTACCCAATTAAAAATTGGTCAAAGATCTAAATGCACATTTCTCCAAAGTTATAGAGACGGCTCCATAAAGCACATGAAAAGATGCTCAGCATCACTAGTTCCTAGAGAAAGGCAAATCAAATGTACAATGAAGTCATCGCCTCACATCAATCAGAATGGCCATCTCAAAAAATCTACAATAAAGTCTGCAGAGGGTGTGGAGAAGGGAATGCTTCTACACTGTGGGTGGCAATATAAATTGGTACAGCCACTGGAGAGAACAGCACGGAGGTTCTTAAAAGACTAAACACAGAAGTACCCAGTGGGACTTCCTGGTGGTCCAGTGGGTAAGACTCTGTGCTCCCAATGCAGAAGGCCCAGGTTTCTTCCCTGGGCCTTCTTCCCCCATGCTGCAACTAACAATCCCACGTGCCACAGCTGAGACTCTGCACAGCCCAATGAGTAAGAAAATATAAAAGAAGCACCAAGTGACCCAGCAATCCCACACATGCAGACCCAGAGAAATCTAAAATTTTAAGACACCTGCACCCCAAATAACGTGGCAGCACTAGGTACAACAGCCAAGACAGGGAAGCAACGTAAGTGTAGAAGAACAAATGAATGGACACAGAAGATGGGGTACACATGCACAAGGCAATTACTCAGACATAAAGAAGAATGAAACCAAGCCATTTCCAGTGACAGGAAAGAAGCTAGCGATGATCACACTGAGTGACGTAGGTGAGACAGGGAAAGACAAGTATCACAGGATAGCACTTCTGGTGGAATCTAAACATGGATACAAATAAACTTCTTTACAAAAGAGAAACAGCCTCACAGATTTAGAAAAGAGACTCAGGGTTACCAAAAAGGAAAGGTGTGGGGCGGTCAGGCAGTAATTAGCTGGTTCAGATCAATATATACACTTTAAAACAGGTACTCAAGGGCTCTTAACAGTCACAAATCTGACAGGGCTGTAAATGACACCTGCCCTCAAGAAATGTCCTGGGATAATCATTGAAAACACAAGCTAGAATCAAGATTGCAGGGAGAAATATCAACAATCTCAGATATGTAGATGATACCACTTTAGTGGCAGAAAGTGAAGAGGAACTCAAGAGCCTCTTGATGAAGGTGAAAGAAGAGAGTAAAAAAGCTGGCTTAAAATTCAACATTCAAAAAACAAAGATCATGGCATCTTGTTTTATCACTTCATGGCAAATAGATGAGGAAAATGTGGAAACCGTGACGACTTTATTTTCTTGGGCTTCAGAATCAACGTGGACGGTGACTGCAGCCACAAAATTAAACAACACTTGCCCTTTGGAAGAATAGTGATAACAAACTTAGTGTAAAAAGGAAGAGATATAACTTTGCCAACAAAGGTCCATATAGTAAAGGCTATGGTTTTTCCAGTAGTCATGTATGGATGTGAGATTTGGACCATAAAGAAAGCTGAGCGCCAAAGAAATGTTTTCGAACTGTGGTGCTGGAGAAGACTGTTGAGAGTCGCTTGGGCAGCCAAGAGATCAAACCAGTCAATCCTGAAGGAAATCAACCCTGACTATTCATTGGAAGGACTGGTGCTGAAGCTGAAGTTCCAATACTGTGGTTACCTGATGTGAAGAACTGACTCAACTGGAAAAGACCCTGATGCTGGGAAAGATTGAGGGCAAAAGGAGAAGGGGGCAACAGAGGATGAGATGGTAGGATGGCATCACTGACTCAATGGCCATGAGTTTGAGCAAACTCCAGGAGACAGTGAAGGACAGGGAAGCCCGGCATGCTGCAGTTCATGGGGTCACAAAGAGTCGGACATGGCTTAGCGACTGAACAATAACAACAAATCATCGGAAAAGAATTCAAAAGGAAGGTCAGCTTTCAAGAATCCAGTTTCAAGAGGTAAACTGTACCCATAAGGTGTACAAAAATAACAGCACATGGAAAGATACTCCACATCAATAATTTCTGAATCAATGCCAATCACACCTACAGTGAGGTATCACCTCACACTGGTCACAATGGGCATCATCAAAAAATTCTACAAAGAATAAACACTGCAAAGAATGTACGGAAGAGAGAATCCTCCTACAGTCTTGGTGGGGATGTAAATGGTGAAGCCACTATGGAAAACAGTAGAGAGATTCCTTGAAACACTAAACATAAAGAAAATCATCATTCAAAATGACATATGCACGCCCATTTTCAGGGAAGCACTATTTATAACAGAACCCACAAAAATGCCCCCGACAGAAGAATGAAGACTAAGTGGCACGTCTACACACTAGGACACTCCAGGCACGACAGAGAGTGAAACAGTGATGCCGGCAGCAGCACGGATGGACCCAGAAACCATCATGCCAAGTGAGCTAAGTCAGAGAGACAGACATTGCAGGGCATCATGAACAGATGGAATCTGTACATTCACACCAATGAACTAATTTAAAACAGCAGCAGACTCCTAAACTGAGAAAACCGAACTATGCTCATCAAAAGAAAGTTAGAAGGGAGGGATAAATTAAGAGTTTAGGAGGAAAATGTTAATATACACAGTAATATGTATCAAGTGGATAAGGGAAAAGTACCTTCTGCATAGAATAGGGAACTCTACTGAACAAATTGTGATAACCTGTATGAGGGAAAAGAAAAAAACAAAAAAAAAACACTGACCTTTTTCTCAATAACTGACCCTTCTAGAATTTGCCTTCTCCAGCTGGCTCCCCTGTGTACATGAGAGTTTACTGTGAACATATTCCCTTTGATCCCAGGCCTCTGTCCTATGAATTCCGACACCCAGATTGTTGATTCTAAGTAGAGAAATTCAATTCACAGTGACAACGAGCTATTACTAGGATGGCCACCATGAAAAAGTCTAGAAAAAGAAACTGTTGACCAAATGTGAAAATGGGATTTGAACAACCAAATCCCATGTTGTTCCTGAGACTGTCAATTGGTAACAACCACTATGGAGAACAGGATGGAGGTTCCAAAAGAAACTAAAAACACAGTTACCACACAATCTGGAAATCTCACTCCTGGATCAATATCCAGAGAATATCATCCCTGGGATAGACACATACACTCTGACATTAATTGCAGTACTATTTACAGTAGTCTGGAGATGCAAGTAATTAAAATGTCCATAGACAGATGGACAGAGCTGTGGTACATATATGGAAGAGAATTCTACTGAGCCAGAAAACAGGATGTAGTAATGCCATTTGTAGCAACAGAAAAGGAGATGATCATATGAAGTGATGTAACTATAGAAAGACAAACACTCTATGCTGTGACTGATAGGTAGAAACTAAAAATTGAAAGAAATGAAGTATGTTTCCCAAATGAAACACACAGATATAGGAAACAAACTCATTCTAACCAAAAAGGAACGGTGGAAGCCAGGGATGCACTGGAGGATGGGACTGGAGCATACACACGAACAGAAATGAAACAGATAATCGACAGGGACCTACTGTATAGCACAGGAACTTAGACACAACACAGTAATAACCGACAGAAAGTACTCGATAATGCATACAGGTATGGCTACATACAATTCAATGTACAGTTAAACACAACAGTATACATGTACTGCCTGAAAATTAACTTTACAAAAGTAGAATGCCTAGGACACTCCCCTCTCAAGCTTTGGGGTCCTGGGCTGGATCACATTCCTGGAGCCTGAGCAGCCTTGGTTCCCAAGTCTAGACCATCGGGGCTGAGAGAGCTGCGAACAATGTGCCAGCAAATGGTCGCTCTGGGACGTGCAGTGCCTGCTCCACCGCAGGCTGGATGATAACATCTGGAACCAGGTAGGACAGCCAAACCAAGGCAAGTGCACTTCAAGGATGGTGGGATGGTGGACCCTGGAGTCCCGAAGACCTGAGAGGGAATCACCTGGTATTCAGGTCTCCTGGTGTCAGGGTTCCAACCTCTGGCCTCCTTCCTTAGAGTTGCCCCAAAGTCAGATGGACCACAGCACCCTCAGCAGAGCTTTTGCAGGGTTTGGAACTTTTCCAGTGGGGTGAATGATAGGGGTAAGAAGTAATGGGAAACCTGGCCTTGGTTCTTTGTTCTGGCACACTGGGCTCTCATTTATAAGCCAGGAGGACTCTCACCGAGGCTCTGCTTACTCCAGTAAGCAGAGTGAATATAAGAAATAACAACTTAAAGTGGTCCATTTTCAAGGATAGCTAGCGCTGCAGGAAAATCTAGGTAAACAGAGAACAGAATGCTTAGGGTTTTCACATGGGCTCATTCTATTGGTAAATTCAAAATATAAGAGCAAGTGCACAGGAAAGGGGAAAACAAGATGTTAAAGGAGGGCCAGACCATAAAAAGAAAGGGGATGAACCTAGGAGACATTCGGGAAGATTGTTCACCCTGCAGTACTCAGCCAGTCAGGAACTGGGGGAGAGACTTGCATGCTAGAATGTAAAAATGCTTGCTGTAACTGTCAGGGGTGTGCCTGCCTACCAGACACCCGATCTTGCAAGACTGTCATTAAAGCCTGGCTTTCTGATGCACATCCTGTCTCCAAGTCCATTCTCTGGGTTTGGGCAGTCAGTTCAGTTGCTCAGTTGTGTCCGACTCTTTGTGACCCCATGCACTGCAGCACGCCAGGCTTCCCTGAGCATCACCAACTTCTGGAGTTTACTCAAACTCATGCCCATTGACTTGGTGATGCCATCCAACCATCTCATCCTCTGTCACCCCCTTTTCCTCCTGCGTTCAGTCTTTCCCAGCATCAGGGTCTTTTCCAATGAGTCAGTTCTTCGTATCAGGTGGCCAAAGTATTGGAGTTTCAGCTTCAGCATCAGTTCTTCCAATGAATATTCAGGACTGATTTCTTTTAGGATTGACTGGTTGGATCCCCTTGCAGTCCAAGGGACTCTCAAGGGCCTTCTCTAACACAACAGTTCAAAAGGATCAATTCTTCAGTGCTCAGCTTTCCTTATAGTCCAACTCTCACATCCATACATGACTACTGGAAAAACCACAGCTTTGACTACATGGACCTTTGTCAGCAAAGTAATGTCTCTGCTTTTTAATATGCTATCTAGGTTGGTCTTTTGAAAAGACCCTGATGCTGGGAAAGGTTGAGGGTGGGAGGAGAAGGGGATGACAGAGGATGAGATGGTTGAATGGCATCACTGACTCAACGGACATGAGTTTGGGTAAACTCTGGTAGTTGGTGATGGACAGGGAGGCCTGGAGTGCTGCAGTTCATGGGTCGCAAAGAGTTGGACACGACTGAGTGACTGAAATGAACTGAACTAGGTTGGTCATAACTTTGCTGCCAAGGAGCGTCTTAATTTCCTGGCTGCAGTCACCATCTGCATTGATTTTGGAGCTCAAAAAAATAAAGTCAGCCACTGTTTCCATTGTTTCCCCATCTATTTGCCATAAAGTGATGGGACCAGTGCCATAATCTTAGTTTTCTGAATGCTGAGTTTCAAGCCAACTTTTTCACTCTCTTCTTTTACTTTCATCAAGAGGCTCTTTAGTTCTTCTTCGCTTTCTGCCATAAGTATGGTGTTATCTGCATATGTGAGGTTATTGATATTTCTCCTGGCAATCTTGACTCAGTTTGTGTTTCATCCAATCTAGCATTTCTCATGATGTACTCTGCATATAAGTTAAATAAGCGGGGTTACAATATACAGCCTTGACGTACTCCTTTCCCAATTTGGAACCAGTCTGTTTCTCTATGTCCAGTTCTAACTGTTGCTTCTTGACCTGCATACAGATTTCCCAGGAGGCAGGTCAGGTGGTCTGGTATTCCCACCTCTTTCAGAATTTTCCATCGTTGATTGTGATCCACACAGTCAAAGGCTTTGGCATAGTCAATAAAGCAGAAGTAGATTTTTTTTTGAACTCTCTCGCTTTTTCGATGATCCGACGGATGTTGGCAACTTGATCTCTGGTTTCTCTGCCCTTTCTAAATCCAGCTTGAACATCTGGAAGTCCACAGTTCACGTATTGCTGAAGCCTGGCTTGGAGAATTGTAAGCATTATTTTGCTAGAGTGTGAGGTGAGTGCAGTTGTGTAGTAGTTTGAGCATTCTTTGGCATTGCCTTTCTTTGGGATTGGAATGAAAACTGACCTTTTCCAGTCCTGTGGCCACTGCTGAGTTTTCCAAATTTTGTGGGAATGGGTGAATTTAACTCAGATGACCATTATATCTACTACTGTGGGCAAGGATCCCTTAGAATAAATGGAGTAGCCATCATAGTCAACAAAAGAGTTGGAAATGCAGTACTTAGATGCAATCTCAAAAATGACAGAATGATCTCTGTTTGCTTCCAAGGCAAACCATTCCATATCACAGTAATCCAAGTCTATGTCCTGACCAGTAATGCTGAAGAAGCTGAAGGTGAATGGTTCTATGAAGATCTACAAGACCTTCTAGAACTAACACCCCAAAAAGATGTCCTTTTTCATTATAGCGACTGGAATGCAAAAGGAGGAAGTCGAGAAATACGTGGAGTAACAGGCAAATTTGGCCTTGGAGTACAGTATGAAGCAGGGCAAAGGCTAAGAGAGTTTTGCCAAGAGAATATACTGATCATAGCAAACACCCTCTTCCAACAACACAAGAGATGACTATACACATGGACATCACCAAAAAGGCAGTACTGAAATCAGGTTGATTATGTTCTTGGCAGCTGAAGATGGAAAAGCTCTATACAGTCAGCAAAAACAAGACCTGGAGTTGCCTGTGGCTCAGATCATGACTCCTTATTGCAAAATTCAGGCCCAAATTGAAGGAAGTATGGTAAACCACTCAGCCATTCAGGCACGAATTAAATCAAATCCCTTATGATTATACAGTGAAGGTGATGAATAGATTCAAGGGATTAAATCTGGTAGAGAGTGCTTGAAGAACTATGGATGGAGGTTTATAACACTGTACAGGAGGCAGTGATCAAAACCATCCCCAAGAAAAAGAAATGCAAGAAGGCAAAGTGGTGGTCTGAGGAAGCCTTACAAATAGCTGAGAAAAAAAGTGAAAGACAAAGGAGAAAGGGAATGATATACCCAACTCAATGCAGAGTTCCAAAGAATAGCAAGGAGAGATAAAGCTGCTGCCTGCAGAGCATCCAGGACGACAGTGAACTCTGAGAGGTGGTGTTTTCTCTGTTCTAAGAAAAATTTGCCTTCCTCAGGGTCATGAAGAGGTCTGGAAGAAAACTAAAACCCTAAGAGAAATGGTTGCTATCCCAGTTCACAGCACAAGGTAAATGTCTCAGAACCTGTATGGAAAACATACACAACTTCAGTAAGATGACTGAGAGCAAGAAAAGAGGAAAACAAGGGAGACCACTTGTGGAATCTTCATTCCTGACCAGAGATCAAGCCTTGAGCCTTTCGAGTGGGAGCACTGACTCCAAGACTCTAGACTACCAGAGAACTAACCCTAGGGAATATCAAATAGTAAGAACTCACACAAAGGAAACCACTTGAATACAAGACCCAGCATCACCCAACTACCACTAGGACCCTGTGCAGGACGTTTCATCTAAACAAACAAGACAAAAATACAAACCCAATCATCAGCAGACAGGATTACCACCTCACTCAGCTTTGCCCATCAGAGGAAAAACAAACAAAAAGCACAAATCCCACCCTATACAGAGTTGACACAAACCACGGGACCAACCTTAGGAGGGCAGGAACTAAAAGGAAGAAAGAATTCAAACTTGAAGCCTGGGAAAAGGAGACCTCAAGCACAATAAGTTAAAAAAAAAATAACAAAAAGCCAGAGAAATACTACACAAATGAAGGAACAAACTAGTAACACAGAAGTCCAAATAAATGAAGAGGAAATAGGCAAACTACCTGAGAAAGAATTCAGAATAATGATAGTAAACATGATCAAAAACCTTGAAAACAAAATGGAGAAAAATGCAAGAATCAATTAATAAAGACCTAGAAGAATTAAAGGATAAACATACAAACAACACAATTACTGAAATTAAGAATACTCTATTTTTTTTTTAGTTTTTTATTTTTTAAATTTTAAAATCTTTAATTCTTACATGCGTTCCCAAATATGAACCCCCCTCCCACCTCCCTCCCCACAACATCTCTCTGGGTCATCCCCATGCACCAGCCCCAAGCGTGCTGCACCCTGCGTCAGACATAGACTGGCGATTCAATTCTTACAAATTCTTACAATTCTTACAAAATAAAAAAAAATAAAAAATAAAAATCTCTCTAATTCAAAAAAAAAAGAATACTCTAGAAGGAATCAAGAGCAGAATATCTGAAGCAGAAGAACGAATCAGTGAGCTGGAACATAAAATGGTGGAAATAACTTCTGCAGAGCAGAATAAAGTAAAAAGAATGAAAAGAACTGATGACAGTCTGAGAGACATCTGGAACAATATCAAACACACCAACATTCGAATTATAGGGGTTCCAGAAGAAAAAGAGAAAAATAAAGGGTATGGGAAAATTTTAGAAGAGATTATAGTTGAAAATTTCCCCAACATGGAAAAGGAAATAGTCAAGTCCAAGAGGCACAAAAAGTGCCTAAACAAAAACTAAACACAAAGAAAGAATATGAAAAGCAGCAAGGGAGAAGCAACAAGTAACATACAAGGCAAACTCCATATGCTCAACAGCTGACCTTTCAGCAGAAACTGCAGGCCAGAACGGAATGGCAGCATATATTTAAAGTACTAAAAGGGAAAAATCTACAACCAAGATTACTGTACCTGGCAAGGCTCTCATTCAAAATTGATGGAGAAATAAAAAGCTTTCCAGACAAGCGAAAATTAAGAGAATTCAGTACCACCAAACCTGCTTTACAACAAATGTTAAAGGGACTTACATAGTCAAGAAATACAAGAACAGAAAAAAAATCAACCCCAAACAATTAAGAAAATGGCAACAAGAACATATATATCAATAATTACTTTAAATGTAAATGGATTAAATGCTCCAACCAAAAGACACAGACTGGCTGAATGGATACAAAAACAAGACTCATATATTTGCTGTCTACAAGAAACCCACTTCAGACCTCAAGATACATATAGACTGAAAGTGAAAGGATAGAAAAATATATTCCATGCAAATGGGAAGCAAAAGAAAGCTGGAGCAGCAATTCTCATATCAGATAAAATAGACCTTAAAATAAAGAATACTACAAGAGATAAGGAAGGACACTACATAATGATCTAGGGATCAATTCAAGAGGAAGACATAACAACTATAAATATCTATGTACCCAACATAGGAGCACCTCAATACACAAGATGAACACTAACAGACATAAAAGGAGAAATCAACAGTAACACAATAATAGTAGGAGACTTTAACACCCCACTCACACCAATGGACAGATCATCAAAACAGAAATTAATAAGGAAACACAAGTCTTAAATGATACATTAGATGAGATGGATCTCATTGATATCTTCAGGACATTCTATCCAAATGCAGAAGAATACACCTTCTTTTCAAGTGCACATGGAACATTCTCCAGGATAGAGCACATCTTGGGTCACAAATCAAACCTCAGTAAATTTAAGAAAACTGAAATCTTATCAAGCATCTTCTCTAACCACAATGCTATGAGACTAGATATCAATTACAAGAAAAAAACACATGGAGATTAAACAACACGTTTCTAAATAGCCGAAAGGTTACTGAAGAAATCAAAAGGGAAATAAAAAAAATTTCTAGAAACAAATGACAGTGAAAATATGACAACTCAAAACCTATGGGATGCAGCAAAAGCAGTTCTAAGAGGAAGTTTACAGCAATATAATATAACCTCAAGAAATAAGAAAAACTTTGAATAGACAACCTAACTTTACACCTAAAATAACTGAAAAAAGAACAAAAAAACCCCAAAAAATTCATAGAAGGAAAGAATTCATAAAGATCCGAGCAGACATAAATGAAAAAGAAATGAAAGACAACATAAACAGATGGAGAGATATTCCATGTTCCTGGGTAGGAAGAATCAATATTGTGAAAATGACGATACTACCAAACGCAACCTACAGATTCAATGTGATCCCTGTCAAATTACCAATGGCATTTTTCAGAGAACTAGAATAAAAAATTTCACAATTTATATGGAAATATGAAAGACCCTAAACAGCAAAAACAGTCTTGAGAAAGAAGAATGGAGCTGGATGATTCAACCATTCTGACTTCAGATTACACTACAAAGCTACAGTCATCAAGATAGTATGGTACCAGCACAAAAACAGAAATATAGACCAAGGAAACAAGATAGAAAGCCAAGAAATAAACCCAGGCACCTATGCATACCTTATTTTTGACAAAGGAGGCAAGAATGTACAATGGGGCAAAGAAAGCCTCTTCAATAAATGGTGCTGGGAAAACTGGACAGCTACATGTAAAAGAATGAAATTAAAACACTTCTTAACACCATACACAAAGATAAACTCAAAATGGAGTAAAGACCTAAACGTAATACCAGAAACTATAAAACTCGTAGAGGAAAACATAGGCAGAACACTTGATGACATAAATCAAAGCAAGATCCTCTATGACCCACCTCCTACAGTAATAAAAATAAAAATAAACAAGTGGAACCTTAAACTTAAAAGCTTCTGCACAGCAAAGGAAACTATAAGCAAAGTGAAAAGACAACTCTCAGAATGGGAGAAAATAATAGCAAATGAAACAACTGAGAAAGGATTAATTTTCAAAATATACAAGCAGCTCATACAACTCAATGCCAGAAAAACAAACAACTCAATCAAAAAGTGGGAAAAAGACCTAAACAGACATTTCTCCAAAGTCATACAGATGACTAACAAACACATGAAAAGATGCTCAACATCACTCATTATTAGAGAAATGCAAATCAAAACTACAATGAGATATCACCTCACACAGGTCAGAATGGCCATCATCAAAAAGTCTACAAGCAATAAATGATGGAGAGGGTGTGGAGTAAAGGGAATGCTGCTGCACTGTTGGTGGGAATTTAAATTGCTACAGCCACTATGGAAGACGGTATGGAGATTCCTTAAAAACTAGGAATAAAACCACCATATGACCCAGCAATCCCACTCCTAGGCATATGCCCTGAAAACGACACATGTGTCCCATTGTTCATACGTGTACACATGTATCCCATATGTATTCCTGGCACTATTTACAATAGCTGGAAGCAACCTAGATATCCATCAACAGATGAATGGACAAAGAAATTGTGGTACATATACACAATGGAATATTGCTCAGCCATAAAAAGGAATGCATTTGAGTCGGTTCTGATGAAGTGGATGAACCTAGAACCTATGATACAGAGTGAAGTGAGTCAGAAAGAGAAAGATAAATACTGTATTCTAACACATATATATGGAATCTAGAAGAATGGTATTGATGAACTTATTTACAGGCAGCAATGGAGAAACAGACATAGAGAACAGACTTATGGACATGGGGAGAGGGGAGGAGAGGGTGAGATGTATGGAAAGAGTAACATGGAAACTTATATTACCATATGTAAAATAGATAGCTAATGAGAATTTGCTGTATGGCTCAGGAAACTCAAACAGAAGCTCTGTATCAACCTAGGGGGGTGGGATGGGGACGGAGATCGGAGGGAGGGTCAAAGAGAGGGGACATATGTATACCTATGGCTGATTCATGTTGAGGTTTGACAGGAAACAACAAAATTCTATAAAGCCATTATCCTTCAATAAAAAAATAAATTGAAAAAAAAACAAAACAAAAAGCTGGTGGTCTGGGACAACCCAGAGGGATGGCGTGGGGAGGGGTGGGGGCGGGGGCTCAGGATGGGGGAACACATGTGCACCCATGGCTGATTCATGTTGATATACGGTAAAAATCACCACAGTATTGTAATTAGACTCCAATTAAAATAAATAAATTAATTAAAAACACAAAGAAACCTAGCCAGGAAAAAAAAATGGTTGAAGCCAAGGATACACTGGAGGCTCAAATAAATACATACCCACACATATAAATAAAACCAATAATAAACAAGTACCTTCTGCATAGCACGGGGAACTAGACTCAACACAGTAACAAGCTACATGATATAACTATCTGAAAATGATTACAGGTATATCTACATTGAAGTCACTCATCTTGGTTCCCAGTTTAAGATGGTAGAGTGAGAAGGATGTGCACTCATCTCCTGCAAGAGCAGCAAAATCACCTCTAGCTGTTGAACAATCATGGACAGATGAATGTTGGAACACCCCAGAAAAAAATACCCCACCTCCAAAGACAAAAAAGATGCCGAAGCAAAACAGTAGAAGGGGCACAATCTTGATAAAATCAAATCCCATACCCACTAGGTGGGTGACCCACAAATCGCAGAACCGTAATACCAAATAAGTTCTCCCACTGTTGTGAAGCTTCTGAACCCCATGTTAGCCTTTCCATCCTGGAGATCTGGCAAAGGGACTGGGAATCTCCTCGGATCTGACTGTGAAGGCCAGCGGGATATTATTATATGACTGCCACAGGATTGGGGGAAACAGAGACTCCAGTCTTGGAGGTCACAAACAAAATCCTGGGCACACCAAGACCCAAAGGAAAGGAGCAGTAACCCCACAGGACACGGAACCAAAACTAGCTAGTGCTGGAGCATCTCCCGAGGAGATGCGGGTCCGCAGGGCTCACCACAGGGATGGGGGCACTGGCAGCAGCAGTCCTGCAAGGTCTCCCTTGGTGTAACCCTTCTCAGATGCCATCATTAACCCTACCATAGACCTCAGGGCTGGGTCACTTCAGGCTAAACAACCCCACCTATCATCAGATAACTGGATTAAAGCTTTAATGAGCAAGGCCCTGCCCACCAGACCAAGACCTATTTTTTCCAACCATCAGTGCCTCCCCATTTGATGCAAGGAGATCAAACCAGTCAATCTAAAGGAAATCAGCCCTGAATATTCAGTGGAGGGACTGATGCTGAAGCTCCAATCCTGTGGCCACCTAATGTGAAGAACTGACTCACTGGAAAAGACCCTGTTGCTGGGAAAGATTGAAGGCAGAGGACAAGGGAATGACAGAGGCTGAGATGGTTGGATGGCATCACTGACTCAATGAACATGAGTTTGAGCAAGTTCCAGGAGTGGGTGATGGACAGGGAAGCCTGGCATGCTGCAGTTCATGGGGTTGCAAAGAGTTGGACATGACTGAGTGATTGAACTGAACTGTGCCTCCCATCAGGAAGCTTACATAAGCCTCTTAGCCTCCTCCTTCAGAGGGCAGAAGAAAGAAGAACCATAATCCCATATAAAGCCACATTATAGAAAGCTAATCAGGATAAAAAGCAGAGAGTTATGTCCCAGATGAAGGGACAAGATAAAACCCCAGAAAAACAAGTAAATGAAGTGGAGATAGGCAACCTTCCAGAAAAATAATTCAGAATAATGATATTGACGGTGATCCAGGATCTCAGGAAAACAGTGGAAAATTTGCAAGAAATATTTATCAAAGACCCAGAAGAACTAAAATACAAGCAAAAAGAGATGGATAATAAACTAGAAGGCATCAACAGCAGAAAAACTAAGGTAGAAGAACAGATCAATGACCTGAAGTACAGAATGGTGGAAATCACTGCCACAGAACAGAATATAGAAAATAGAATAAAAAAAGACATGAAGACAGCCTAAAGGACCTATGGGACAACATTCACATTCTACAGGTCCCAGAAGGAGAAGAGAAAGAGAAAGGACCTGAAAGAATATTTGAAGAGATGATAGTTGAAAACTTTCCTAACATGGGAAAGGACATAGTTAACCAAGTCCAGGACGCACTGAGAGTCCCAGGCAGGATAAAACCAAGGAGGAACGCACCGAGACACACAGTAATCAACCAGACAAAAATTAAAGACAAACTATTAAAAGCAACAAGGGAAAAACAACATACAAGGGAACTCCTATCAGGTTAGCTCATTTCTCAACAGAAAGGCTACAAGCCAGGAAGGAATGGCAAGATATATTTAAGGTGATGAAAAGTAAGAACCTACAACCAAGAATATTCTACACAGAAACACTCTCCTTCAGATTAGATGGAGAAATCAAAAGCTTTCCAGACAAGCAAAAGTTAAGAGAACTCAGCACCATTAAACCAGCTTTACAACAAATGCTGAAAGAGCTTCTCTAGATAGGAAACACAAGAGAAGGAAAAGACCTATAGAAAAGCAGCCCAAAACAGATAAGAAAATAGTAGCAGGTTCATACATAGTGATAATTACTTTAAATGTAAACAAATGAAATGCACCAACCAAAAAACATAGACTGGCTGGGTTGATGAAAACATACACGTGTATTTACTTCCATTTACACATCACTCTGCTTGATGCCCAAATTATATGTAATTATTTTATATTGTTAGGTTAATCATGTTCCCATCATGGTTTTCAATTATATTTTATTTTTTGTCTGTAATTATCCTTTATCTTTTGTGAAAAACATTTTTCACTAATGTGATTATGTAATAATTACTCACTTAACGCCATTGTATTGGGCTTTCCAGGTGGCGTTAGTCATGAACAACCCACCTGCCAACGCAGGAGACATAAGAGACACAGGTTCAATCCCTGGGTCAGGAAGATCCCCCAGAGGAGGGCACGGAAACCCACTCCAGTATTCTTGTCTGGAGAACCCCATGGACAGAGGAGCCTGGCAGGCTATGGTCCACAGGGTCACAAAGAGTTGGAAACGACTGAAGCAACTTGGCACCACTGTATCATGACTGGTCAACAGAAAAATACAATTCTGTATCACCAAAATTGCCAGTTAATAAAAACCTCTCATCACTTTTTAAATCCAGATGCATATCAGAATTACCTTGAAATTTTTTGAAAAATATTAATGTCCAGGTATTGTTTTTTTTTCTTCAAAGCTCCAAATATGCTTCTAATGAGCAGGGATGTCTAAAATCAACTCGACTATATGATGATCTTTTACTTTTATCTAGTTTGTTTTACTTTTACTATCTCATATTCAGTGCTATTTCATTTAGTCTATATTTTCCAATTTTTTCATCCCTTTTATTGGGATGTTCTTTCTCAAGCCTTTATCAAGTGTGATGGAAAAGCTTTTGTATAATATATATATATATATATATATATAAATAGTATGTATAACATATATATTTTAGAAAACCTGTGAAATTTTGCCAAACTAAAAAATGAATGGCATTTTGATTCCACTTATTTCATTTAGGAAGAATAAAATGCTAGATTTCTAGTTAAAAAGATATGCAACAAAGGTTTACAAAGGTATAGCACTTAGAACTATAGTCAGTATCTTATAATAAACTAGATTGGAAACTAATCTGAAAAATAATATATGCATATGTATAACTGAATCACCTTATGGTACCCCTGAAACTATATAGCTGTAAGTCAACTATAATTCAATAAAATATATATATTAAAAAAATAACTTCAATCATCCAGCTGTACACTTCAAACAAACATCACAGTGTAAAGCAACTGTACTCCAATAAAAACAGAAACACATGGATTTAGAAAACAAACTAATCCTAAACGAAAAAGACAGCCTGAAGCAACGATGTATTGGAGTCTCAAATAAACACATACCCACGCATACAAATAAAACAGATAATCAACAAGGACCTATTGTAAAGCACAGAGAGCTAGAGTCAACACAGTAATAACTTACATGAAAAAAGTATCTGAGAACGAGTTCATGCATGTCTACATTAAACTCAATCATCCAGTTCTACACTTCAAACAAACACCACATGTATATCAACTATACTCCAATACGACCTAAAAAGTAATTTTAAAAGAAAATCAAATGCCTGCTCCATTCCCCTCAAGCTTCAAGAGCCCAGGCTGTTTCACATTTCTGGAGCCTGAGCTGCCCTGGTTCCCAAGTTTGGACTATCACGGGGCTGAGGGAGCTGCTGAAGCACATGCCAGCAAATGACACTACAGGACCCTTGGACGTGTGCCCGGTCCCCAGTGAACAGGATGACAAGGTCAGGAACGAGGCAGGACCACTCACAGCTAAACCTAGGCAAGTACACTCAAGGATGGTGGATGGTGGACCCTCGAGACCCAAACCTGTGAAGGAGGCACCTGGTCTGCAGGTCTGCTGCTGCTGGGGTTCCCACCTCCACCCTCCTTCCTTAGGGTCACCCCAGCTTTGGACCACAGCACACCAGCAAGCTTTTGCATGCTTGGGATGTCTCCAGTGGGGTGAATAATAAGGTGGAGGATGTAATGGGACACCAGGCCTTGGCTGTTCTGGCACATGGGGCTCTCGTTTGTAAGTCAGAAGCTGCACTTTCACCAAGGCTCTGTTTATCCTAGCAAGGCCTGTGGAGTCTGAGGAAATCCTGCCTCCTTGTGGTTGCTTCTTGAAACTACAATGGGAAAACCATTGCCTAACAGTCCTGGGTGTTCTTTGGAAGGACTGGTGCTAAAGCTGAAACTCCAACACTTTGGCCACCTCATGCGAAGAGTTGACTCATTGGAAAAGACTCTGATGCTGGAAGGGGTTGGGGGCAGGAGGAGAAGGGGACGACAGAGGATGAGATGGCTGGATGGCATCACTGACTCGATGGACATGAGTTTGGGCGAACTCCGGGAGTTGGTGATGGACAGGGAGGCCTGGCGTGCTGCAATTCCTGGGGTCGCAAAGAGTTGGACACGACTGAGCGACTGAACTGAACTGAAGGGCACTTCACTTTCAAAAGGTCTCTCACATTTTGAAAGATACTTGCCCTCGACTAATGTCCTAGGGATGTAACTGAAAGAGAATTCACTAAAAGTCAGCGTTTCAGGAAGCCACCTCATAGAAGTAAACTTCATTCACAGTGGTTTAAGAAAAGCAGCACAAGGAAAGATGCTAAACGTTGGTTACAGTAGTGAAATTTATCACAGCACAATCAGGTTTCACTTGGCTGCACAAAGAATGGCTATCATTAAAAATGTAAAAACATAAATTAGTGGAAAAAAATTAGACAAAATGGAATCCTGCTAAGCTGTTGCCTGGACTTTAAAGTGATAACCGCCACTATGGAGATGATGGCGGTTCCTTCAGAAAGTAAAGACAGAGCTATTATATGAACTAGAAATCCCACTCCTTGCCCCACATCCAGAGAAATCCATACTTGGAAAAGAAACACACACTCTGACCAGTAGCTTGGATGTGTAAGTAATTGAAATGTCCACAGACAGATGGATCAAGAAGATGTGGTGTATTTCATGGAAGGGAATATTACTCAGCCAGAAAACAGAAGGAAGAAATGGCATCTGGAGCAACGTAAATGGAAATGGTCATATGAAGTAAGTCATAGACAGAAAGACAAACACATTATGATGTGACTCATTGGTGGGATCTAAAACCTGAAAGCAATTAAGTACATTTTCCAAACAGAAATACAATTACAGATTTGGAAAACAAACTTACTCTAACCAAAGGAGAAAGGCAGAAGGCAGGGATCCATTATGAGGCTAGAATTAACACATACCCACTAACAGAAATGAAACAGGTAATCAACAAGGACCTACCCGATAGCACAGGGATTTCGACTTGACACACTAATAATCTACATGGGAAAATAACCCCAAAACGCACAGGTATGTCTACATATAACTGGATCAAGCTACTAAACACTTAAACACGGCAGTGCAAATCAACTACAATCCAATAGAATCTAAAAATTAAAAGAAAAGAAAAAAGAGTGCCTGCTATATTCCTCTCTGGCTTCAGGTTCCTAGGCTGGTTGACATTCCTGAAGCCTAAGCACCTTGATCCCCAAATGTGGACTGTTAAGGGACTGTGGAGCTGGGAAGGAGGTGCCTGGTCCCCTCTGGGCAGAACCACAGTGTCCAGAGCCAGGTCAGACCTCCCACAGCTAAACCAAACATGACGTGAAGTGAAGTGAGGTCGCTCAGTCGTGTCCAACTCTTTGCGACCCCGTGGACTGTAGCCTACCAGGCTCCTCAATCCATGGAATTCTCCAGGCAGGAATACTGGAGTGGGTTGCCATTTCCTTCTCCAGGGGATCTTCCCAACCCAGGGATCGAACCTGGGTCTCCCGCGTTACAGGCAGACGCTTTACCGTCTGAGCCACCAGGGAAGCCCCAAAACCAAACATACTGCACCCAAAGCGTGGTGAGCCCTCTGGGCTGGTAGGGCTTTTGATTATCTGTTCTCTGAGACTCCTGGTGGTCGGGTTTCCACCCCCAGCATTCCTCCTTAGGGTCCTCCCATTTAACGGAAGACAGTGCCCTCCACAGAGCTCTTGTGGAGGTTGGGTTTAATGTGGGTGATGAAGGGTAACAGAGAGAATTAGAGACACAAGGGCTTGATTGTTTCCCTGGCACATGCCTCTCTTGTTTACAACTGTGGAAGATGTTTTTCAGGAAGGCTTTGCTGCCCCAGTAAATGGAGTTGAGCATGAAGAATTTTTGACATGTTGTGGTCATTTCCCGTACCTATAGCTTGAAAACTGATGCTTACAGGCACATTATATTCCCAAGGCCTTTAGGGCTATAAATGATATCTGCCCTGAACAAATGTTGGTGTGGTAATTGAAGGAGAATTCATAAAAGGGTAGACTTTCAAGAAGCCAATGCAAAGAGGTAAAATTTACACACTGTTTTAAAGAAAAAAGCACATGAAAAGATGCTAAACATCACTTATTAGTACCAAAATGCAAATCTGAACTACAACTAGGTGTTACCTTGCACCAGCCAGAATGACCATTATCAACAAGTCTACAGTGAATACATGCTGGGCAGGACATTAAGCAAAGGGAACCCTCTCAGGCTGTCACTGAAATTTGAATTGGTAACAGCCACTATGGAGAACAGTACGGAGGTTCCTTAAATAACTAAAAAAGAAGCTACCGAATGATCACACAACCCCACTCATGGGCATATATCCAGAGAAAACCATAACTTGAAGAGAGACATGTACCCTAACCTTCACTGCAGCTGTATTTGCAACAGTCAGGATGTGCAAGCAACCAATCCACTGATGGGTGGATAAGAAGGAAGTGGTAAATATATACAATGGACTTTTACTCAGCCATAAAAAAGAATGAATGTCAACTGCAGCGACAGGGATGGACCTGGAGATGACCCTACTAAGAGAAGTACATCAGATAGAGAAACAGTGTACATCACTGAGACGGCAACTAACATTTATACAAACACATGACTTTTCCAAACAGAAACGGACCCACAGACTCAGAAAACAAACTCATGGTGACCAAGGGGAGCGGGAGAGGGCGGGATAATCAGGAGGCCGGGATTGCCGGCACTGTCAGTGAAAGGCCCCTCTGGTCACAGCAGTCCTGCACCTGGTGCAATCCACACTAGCTCCTTCTGTAGAGAGGACACTGATTTTCATAAAGCCAAATGAGCATCACTCTTTTGATAAGAGAAACAACAGACCATTTTCATAAGTTAATTTTGAAATTCAGTGTTAGGATATAAAAATAATATTCTTTCTTGGGCCCACGAATGGTTTTTAATAATAAACTTTAAATTTTCTCTTTTTTTGAGGAACATCAAAAATGTGACTTGTGAAATGAATTTCAATCTTAATAACATGGATGCAGTAGGTGTTTGCACGGCAAACAATCACCATTTCCTTCATACCTTGGTGCTTCCGTTTCCTGTGACCAACACGTGGAACAGGTCTGTGATGTAACTGCTCAGCATGTCCTGGTGGGCATTGGTCACCGTCATGTTTGTTAACAACCTCAGCCCAGCCAGCTGCACTGCAGAGTTCAGGGGGCCAGAGATGACGTCCTCACAGACTTGACTGACGTATACCTGGAGGTGGGAAAAGGGGGATCTTCTTAGAACCTCCAAAACTTTCCTATTAAACCGTAACTCCTGCACAGTGGAATCAGGTGATTGTTTAGGATGAGACTGACTCTTTAAGAAAGATGGCATTTCTATGAAGATCTCAAACTTGGGTAACTTTTTTTTTTAAGTTCCCTAATTAATAGCAGGCACTGAGCATTTTACAGATATACTCACTTCAGCCCTAAGACAATTAATGAGACAGCGGTATTATGGTCATTTTATAGACAGGGACTGTAAACCCTTCAAGAAGCCTGGATTCTCTGCCCAGACAGTGGAGCAATGTCCAGACTCGGAGACCATGCTCTCAGCACCAGTGGGAGACCATGCTCTCAGCATCAGTGAGGGCCTCTTGCTTGTTGGGGGGCCTCCCAATTCTGTCTACCTTTCTGTGTCTGGGCATGTCAGGATAAGGAGGAAGACCTGTGGGGACATTTCCATACCTGAGCTGTAGGATCTGGGGGCACATGTTAGATGTAAAGAACTGGAGAGGGACACTAAATAGAGCTTTTCTTCAGAGCTCTTTCTTTTATGAGTGAGCAGAGGCAAACTCTGTTTGGTCCAAGGTTGTTATTTATGACGTATATGTGGGTGAATTACTCCTTCATAATGTTGTAAACCACCGACTAAAAGTAATGCGATGCTAGTCGTACGCCCACGTCACACATGATAGGTCTAGACTAAACCGAGGGGGACAGAGGATTTCCTGAAACTCTATTTTCTATGTCTGGCCACGAGCCTTCCAGCTTGAAAAAATTATGTCTCACAAGTAATTGATATTCACCTAAGTCTGAGAGTCATCAAAAGTTCTAATTGGTAAGAAAAATTCCCTAATATAAAATGCTAAGGAATTACCAACTGTCCCATAAGCCAGTGCTAACTTTAAAAAATTTCCAAATGTATTCATGTTACCACAGAAACGAAAATGAAGTGAAGCAAATTGCGTAAGTAAAACAGATTAAATTTTTAATCTGGTTTCAAAATCCAAATGATATTTACAAATCAATCTGTCCTGGGTTACAATTTCATTATACATCCATCCTTTTAAAAAACGGCATTTCCTTAGCCTAAAATCATGTATTTTCATAGGATGCTCCTGTCTTTCCAAGCGATTCCTAAAACGTGCTAAGCATTTACACCCTTATTGGCTCTGAATCTTTCCTTCACCTCAGTTCTAGCAACAAGATTACCAAACAGGCCACCTCAGTTATTCCTGGGTTTGCCTACCTCACCTTGTTCCTTTCTCCTGGGATTCCCTCATTCCTCAACTCTGGCTGTAGAAACCTTGGACAGTTTCATGGACCAGCTCGGGCTCTACCTTTTACAGAAACTTCTGAATGAAAACTCTCCTTTCTGTGTATTCAACAATATTTTACTTGCATTTTTCCTTAAAGCATTTCATCATGTTCTGCCTTGAATTACAAATCTTTTTGGACTTGCCTTATCCCTCTTTCTAGCTTTCTTACAACAAGAGTTAATCATGCTCATTTCTAAACTCTGCAACACAGAGCATGAGCTCAAAAAAAGTTGAATTAACATTATTTCCTAACTTATTGTGTCTTTCTGCTGATATTATCTGACTTTGGCCTGGTTCCTTTTTCACACTTCGATTAAACTGAACGTCAAGTTCAAAAGTCCACTGCACTTGTTATTGGCTGGTTCAGGTGCCTTCTGCCTCTTATTCTGCATAAAAACTGAGCAGAAGACCCGAAGAGACATTTTCCCAAAGACATACATATGGTCAACAGGTTTATGAAAAGATGGTCAACATCACTAATCATCAGGGAAATGCAAATCAAAACCACCGTGAAATATCACCTCACACTTATTAGAATGGTTATTATCAAAAAGTCAAGAAGTAACAAGTATTGGCAAGAAGAGAAAAAGGAATCCTTGTGTACTGCTGGTGGTTAGTGCAGCCACTATGGAAACCAGTATGGATATTCTTCAGAAAATTAAAAATAGAACTGTCAATATGGTCTAGCACCCCACTTTTGGGTATGAATCCAAAGGAAACAAAAATCACTCTCTCAAAGCAGTATCTGTATCACCATGTTCACTGCAGCATGAGCCATATAGCCAAGACACAGAAATAACCTAAATGTCAATTTATGGACAAACGGATAAAGGAAATGTAATCGGTATGTACAGTGGAATATTATTCACTATAAAAAAGGAAGGGAACTCTGCTATTTGTGAAAAATGGATGGACTGAGGGCATTATGCTAAGTGAAATAAGTCAGAGACGACAAAAATCTTATAAGTGGAATATGAAAAAGGTGCTCATAGAAACAGAGTAGCGTGTTCAGGTGAAGGAAAAGGCGAGATTCTGATCAAAGTGTATAAACTTAAAAGTTATAAAATGAATATGTTCTGGGGTCTAATGTATAGCAAGATAACTACACTTCACAATACTATATTGTATACTTGCATGCTAAGAGAGTAGATCTCAAATGTTCTCACCACACGCACACACACAGGTAATTATGAGGTGATGGAGGTGATAGCTACTGCACTATAGTGCAGGCATGCTAAGTCGCTTCAGTCGTGTCCAACTCTGTGACTCTGTGGACCACAGACCACCAGGTTCCTCTGCCAATGGGATTCTGCAGGAAAGAATACTGAAGTGGGCTGCCGTGCCATCCTCCAGGGGATCTTTCCAACCTAGGGACTAAACCGGCGTCTGTTATGTCTAGCTGCACTGGCAGGCAGGTTGCTTACCACTAGCACCACCTGCAAGCCCAACGCTATGCAGGAGTGGTAATCACTTTGCAATATATACATGTATCAAATCATGTTTTATACCTTAAACTTATACAATATTTATGTTGATTATATCTCACTAAAGCCAGAAATAATAAATCTGGCTTTATAATAATGAATTCAATAATAAATTCTTGGCTAAAAGCTATAAAGTATGGTCTACTGAAATTTCATTACTTACCTTTTTTTCCTCTCTCATTTATTAGAAAACCTTACCTTTTGTAATTTCAGGTAACTTACCTTTATCTTGATTTGATTTTCAACATTCACACTCAGGTTATTCAGTGCATTTAAAGCTTTCTCTTTAATACTCTGATTGGGATTGTTGATTTTGCTTCCAACGATTGGAATACCACCCAATTCACGAATAACGATCTAGGAGGGAAAAAACAGAACCATGACTTCGATATTCAACTTCCCCTTTATTACATTCTTTGCATCTACAAATACAAATAAAAATTAATGACTCTTTGGAAATAATGTTCCCATATACAACCTCTAATTCCTATTTTTTAAAAAAGTTTACTACTCATAATTTTACAGCTAAAGAAACTAACTGAAAATAAATTATTAATATATGTAATATTTAAACTATAGCGTGGAGATATCCAATGAAGATCTTTAGAGCTACTACAGTGATCTCAAAGTAATTTACAAACAAAATAATTTTACTTTGAAATAAGTTATCGCTCTCTTACAGGGCAATTTGGAAATGCATTAGGATGTAGAACAAAACTAGTGTTTTGCTGAAATGAATACTTTGGAATACTAATCCCTCAAGATGTAAACAGATGTTCCCTTTTTAAAAAGGAGATTTGGGACTTTGCTGGTGGTACAGTGGTTAAGAGACCACCTGCCAACGTGGGGGACACAGGTTCAATCCCTGCTCGGGAAGATTCACAGGCCATGGAGCAACTACACCCATGTGCCACAACTGCTGAGCCCGCATGCTGCAACTACTGATGTCCATGTGCCTAGAGCCTGTGCTCCAGAGAAGCCTCTGCAATGAAAAGCCCATGTTCATAGCAAATAGCAACGAAGACCAAGTGCAGCAACGAAGGCCAAGTGCAACCAAAAGTCTCATTTAAAAGAGTAGGTTTCATAGATAAGTAAGTTTGAGAAACTCTGGTTATAACAAGAATAAACATGTTTCTTTACCGTGATGCAATCCTATGGTCATGTGATCGGAATCTCCAAGAGCGGAGTGTTGAATATTGTACTTCTATAAACTTTATCCAAAAAGAAGATCGTTTTTCAATTGTGGGAGGGGAGGAACACTTATTAACATCCTGAAGAACTGAAGTTCCACACAGTTTGGAAATGATGCCCAAATTTTCAAAGGAAAAATAATCTGGGGATTTCTCACAGCCAATTGCAACACTAAATATTATGTGCCTTCATCCCAACATTGAAAGAGGCATAATGCTTCATTTCCTATAAGAAAAATAAGCTGAAAATGATTCCTGTCAGGTCAAAACATGCTGTTCTATCAGGAAAAGAGAGAAAGAAGCTTTCCCTCTGCAATTTCAGGTTCTTCCTAAGGACTTGTGGTTACTAGGAGACAGTCTTAAAAAAAAAAAAACAACTACTATAAAAGCAGATGAAGGCATCATAACTGATGACAAGGACAGCAACTCCTATTGCCCAAGAAAGTACTTGTTCACCAGTGGCTTCTCACCCACTCTGACTAGTTTGTTTCAAAGGAATATAAAACTATGGCATCAGAAATACCTTCAGTATAGACATGCTAATAAGCTAGTCACCATCTGTTATTTCTGTCTGCCTGGCAGCCCTCTTTCTACGGGGAGAGACACAGCACCTCCTCTGTCCCATACAGTTCCTGGTGAGACTGCAGCTCCACTGTGTTCACACCCTGCCTGCTGTTTTTGTCTCCACATGAGCCAGGACCCGCTAATCATGGCCCAGGCCAGCCCAACAATCGAGCCAAAGGGTTGGCACTTGATACTGATAGAGTAACTCCACCTTTTAGATCATGAGGCTCAAAGAAGAAAGCTTGAGAGGCCAGTGCCTTTCATTCCATCCGTGTGAAGAAAACCTCTTTGTGGCCAGAGAGACAAAAATCATTACACAAAAAGAAGTAGGGGCAAGCAGTCAAAAGACAGCGAAAGAGAGAGAGAGGTTTGATAATGCTTTCTGCAACCTTGATCTCTAGTCATACTTGTGTCTCAAACCAAAGCTATCCTTGGACATCCAAGTTAACTGAGCTCAGTATTTTCCCTTTTCATTTTAAAATAACCTAAGTTGGGGTCTGTCACTTATAATGGAGATGTACATAGTACACACATATTCCTTATATCTCCCTATAAATCTCTAGAGCTAACCTTGACACGACGGATAAAGATGGACTGAAATGAAGTGTAAATTCAAAATTTTGCATTTATGACAAGGTTAACAAAGGGCATTAGCTGAAAATAATGACAAAAACTGTTTGACTCTTTCTCCATGGGAGGTTGGGGGGAAGCAGAAGTCAATTACATTTACACTGGTCCGTGGTTGTCAGAATGTGGTCCAGGGAGCACCTGCTTCAGAACCATCCTTGTCAGCCCTTAAAGCACATACTTAAATGTCAGATGCTTCTGTTGCTCTACTGCAGCACTGCTGAGTTGTGAATAATTAAAAAGGCCATGCAATTATACTAAGTGTTGATTAGATACACTTATTACAAACATGAGGCTGGGTGACCAACTTCATAGATATATTAGGCTATGCTTATTTTTTTTATTTTTTGTTTATTTATTTTTTAGGCTATGCTTTTTAGAAGTAAACAAACATTATATTGTAGATATCCATAATCACACTATATATAGATGAAAAAATTGAGGCTCTGGGAGGTTAAGTAACTTATCGGAGTCACAATTACTGCTGGTGTGTGAGAATGGGAGGAGCATGTTTACGGAGACTAGGGTACTCACTTGGTTGGCTGAAAAGGCTGCATTGTTACCCAGGGTGACCAAAGCTCGTTCGATAATGATAGGATCCTCAGTTGATTCAAGCAGGTAAAGGAGTTTCTGAACTTGTTCAGCATTCAGGGTGTCATCATATGATCCACTGGTTAAGTCTTCTACAGAAGAATAAAGTTATTTAAAGTTCATTTAAAATCCATATAAGACTTAAAGAGAAAATCCTGAATCATATTCTGATACCAAGCACAGTTTTGAGCACTTTATATACCTTAACTCATTTAATCGTCAAGTGATCTTCTTAGAAGAAGATACTATTATGATTCTCAATTTACAGATGGAATACTGAGCCTTATAGGTATTAAGAAATTAGCCGATGGTCTTGGTACTTCTCTTTTCTTTTAGTAAGGCACTGTGTGCCAACAGCATTTTCTGTTTCTTCTTTCTAAAAATCAGGTACACCCATCCAGTGGAACACTTCCCACAGGCATAGCTTCATTAAGAAAAGGAATTTGCATTTGGGAGAACTGCTCCGATCAGAGGCCAGAGGAAAAGCTATGCGAGGGACCCAATCATGCTGCTAGTGAGGTGCTTTTGTTCAGTTTCTATGAGCAACGATGACGACTGTGATGCTAGAAGAACAGTCCAACTGGGGGGGATGACAGAAACTGTCATTCTAAGGGAAAGAATGAGCAGTCAAATGCTGGATCTGCTCAGGAAGTTTTGAAGTTTAAAGCTTGGACCTTTTAAAAAATCCTCTTTACAGAAATCTCCACAGGAAAACAGAAACCATTTGCATAATGCAGCCATTGTGTTATAAACATAGAACATGATTCTTCTCAAATTAAGCTATGAATACAGGTCAGAGACAGCACAAGTATCCACAATACACTGCCCTCCATGGAGCTGGGTGGGGGGTTGCAGTTTACAATAGGTGCTGCTGTATGACACCATAGCTGTGCTCATCTATATGCTGATGACTCCTCAATCCTAATCCCCAAGATAGAACTCTATTTCTGGAGCCTAAATTATATAAATCAACTTACTAACAGGCACTTCAATTTAGATACCTTAAAGACACCTCAAACTAACTGTACTCTATCCTGAATACATCGCCCTCCCACACAAATCTACTAGGCTTCAAAATCTCTACCTCACTGAATGAGACCACTGTCTACCTGGTTTCCCAAACCAAGGGCATCTTTGCTTTATACTTCTCTCTCACCACCCACGATAATTCATCAAATCCTAAAAAATAAAACGTGTCTCAAATTATTAAATTTATCATCTTTGGATACTGGGATTACAAATGACTTATTTTCTACCCCATGCTCATGAGGTCTTTCTTGTATGTTTTTCTTTTTCTTTTTTTACAAGAAACACATACTATTATATTAAAACAGAATACATTGCTTAAAGAGGAATCATCGACAAATCTGAGGTAAATGGACAAGCTTAGATTATGAGAACCAATAGGTGATCTGGCGTCCTGAAGAAGCCAAATACAAATCAACCATTAGGAAAGTCTAAAAGCTAGAGAGGGAGCAGACTCTCACCCCCAGGCCTCACAGTCAGAGTCTCTGGACCGTGCCTTCACTCCCGAACCCACCACCCACCTCATTCACACCTTACACAATCATCTCACCCAAACGTATTTGAGAAGGTAAATGCAAGAATGATGAAAACACAGACGGTCATATGGGAAGACTTTTGGCGGTTCATCCAAAAATGTTTTTACACACAAGAAAACTGAGATCAGGATCATTTAAGGATTTGCCTAACGTAACACAGGAGTTAGTAGCAGAGACCAGAGAAACGAAAACACAAAGCTGCAGGCAACCACCTAACCTCTTTTGGGTCTTAGTTGTCTCACAATTTAAATAAGGCTGGTCAAACACTACAATGATTCTAAAAGTCCCTATGCAGCCCTGAAGTTGTGTAATTTTATAGATATACACATGGCATAAAAAGGATACATTTAACTCATAAAAAGGATACATTTAACTCAATCATACCTCCAAACTATTTCAAAGTCTATAACTTCCTCATACGTTTTCCCACAAACCATTAAAAAGTTTTATAAATACATAAATTATTAATGAATAGCCAAATGAAATTTTATAGAGAAAAGGGTTAAAGCATAGAATTTTCTCTTGAAAGAAGGAGGTGTAATGTGGTAGTTACAAATAAGCAAAGGTTAACTCTAGTTCAAATTCCAGCTAAGCTATTTACCAGCTGAGAGACACAACCTCTCCAAGCCTCAGTTTCTTCATCTATTCTGAGGGAGTTAACAGTGCAAAGAACAGGAAGACAAGAGAATGGGAAAGACTAGAGATCTCTTCAAAAAAAAAATTGGAGTTATCAAGGGAACATTTCATACAAGTATGGGCACAATCAAGAAGAGAAACAGTAAGGACCTAACAGAAGCAGAAAAGATTAAGAAGAGGTAGCAAGAATACACAGAAGAACTGTACAAAAAAGCTCTTAATGACCTGGATAACCATGATGGTGTGGTCACTCACCTAGAGCCAGACATCCTGGAGTGTGAAGTGAAGTGGAACTTAGGAAGCATTATTACAAATTAAGCTAGTGGAGGTGATGAAATTCCAGTGCAGCTATTTCAAATCCTAAAAGACGCTGCTGTTAAAATGCTGCACTCAATATGCCAGCAAATTTGGAAAACTCAGCAGTGGCCACAGGACTGGAAAAGGTTAGTTTTCATTCCAATTCCAAAGAAGGGCAGTATCAAAGAATGTTCAAACTACCAGACAACTACGCTTATTTTGCATGCTAATAAGCTTATACTCAAAATCCTTCAAGCCAGGCTTCAGCAGTACATGAATTGAGAACTTCCAGATGTACCCATTTCTAAAGCTGGAAAAGCAGAAGAACGAGAGATCATATTGCAAACATTCACTGGATCATAGAGAAAACATGAGAATTCAAAAAAAAACATCAAACTTTTGCTTCATTGACTACGATAAAACCTTTGGCTGTGCAGGATCACAACTGTGAAAAATTCTTAAAGAGATGGGAATACCAGACCACCTAACTGTCTCCTGAGAAACCTGTATTCAGGTCGAGAAGCAACAGTTAGAACCTTATATGGAACAATGGGCTGGTTCCAAATTGAGAAAGGAGTACAAAAAGGCTGTATACTGTCACCCTGTTTATTTAACTTCTATGCAGAGTACATCATGTGAAATGCCAGGCTGGATGAATCACAAACTGGAATTAAGATTGTCTGGAGAAATATCAACAACCTCAGATACACAGATGACACCACCCTTAGGGCAGAAAGCAACGAGGAACTAAAGAGTCTCTCGATGAGGGTGAAAGAAGAGAGTGAAAAACCTGGCTTAAAACTCAACATTCAAAAAACTAAGATCATGGCATTCAGTCCCATCACTTCATGGCAAATAGAAAAGGAAAAAGTAGAAGCAGTGACAGATTTTATTTTCTTGGGCTCCAAAATCACTGCAGATGGTGACTGCAGCCATGGAATTAAAAGACACTTGCTTCTTGGCAGGAAAGCTATAATAAACTTAGATAGCATATTAAAAAACAAAGAAATCACTTTGCCTACAAAGGTCTGTCTAGTCAAAGCTATGGTTTTTCTAGTAGTCATGTACAGATATGAGTGCTGGACCATAAAGAAGGATGAGTGCCAAAGAAATAATGCTTTTAAATTGCGGTGCTGCAGAAGACTCTTGAGAGTCTCTTGGACTGCAATAAGATCAAATCAGTTAATCCTAAAGGAAATCAACCCTGAATATTCATTGGAAGGATTGATGCTGAAGCTCCAATACTTTGGCCATCTGATGCAAAGAGTCGACTCATTAGAAAAGACCCTGATGCTGGGAAAGATTGAAAGCAAAAGAAGAGGGTGGCAGAGGATGAGATGGTTAAACAGCAACACCGACTCAATGGACATTAATCCGAGCAAACTCTGTGAGAGGGTGAACAGGGAAGGAAGCACAGAGTGCTGCAGGCCACACGGTTGCAAAGAGTCAGACGTGACTTAGTGACTGAATAACAACAGTGCCAACCTTAAAGCATTTTTATGTCTCTTGATACAAATCCAAGAGTGGAATTGCTGGATCATACGGTAGTCTCATTTTTAGTTTCATGAGGAAGTTCCATACTGTCTTTGACAGTGGCTGTACCAATTTACACTCTCACTAACGATGTATAATGATTCCCTTTTCTCACATCCTCACCAGCATCTGTTATTTGTGGCCTTTTTGATGACAGCCATTCTTGACAGGTGTGAGATGATATATCATTGTGGTTTTAATTGGCATCTCTCTAATAATTAGCAATGTTGAGTGCCCAATTAAGCAGGAGATGGGTTCAAATCAATAAAATTATAAATGAAAAAGAAGTTACAACTGACATCACAGAAATACAAAGGATCATAAGAGACCACTACAAGCAACTATATGCCAATAAAATGGACAACCTCTTGGAAAGGTACCATGTCCTGAGACTGAACCAGGAAGAAACAGAAAATATGAATAGACCAATCACAAGTACTGAAATTGCAACTGTGATTAAAAAGCTCCCAAGAAACAAAAGTCCAGGACCAGATGGCTTCATAAGCAAATTCTACCACGTGGGATTTATCCCAGGGATGCAAGGATTCCTCAACATACACAAATCAATCAATGTGATACACCACTTCAACAAACTGACTAATAAAAAACATTATGACCATCTCAATAGATGCAGAAAAAGCTTTTGACAAAATTCAACACCTGTTTGTGATTAAAAAAAAAAAAAACTCTCTAGAAAGGGGGCAGAGAGGAAAACTCCCCCACCCATATATATTTAGGATGGGCTAACTTATGTCTGACTCTTTGCAACCCCATGGACTACAGCCCACCCAGCTCCTCTGTCCATGGAATTTTCCAGGCGAGAATACTGGAGTAGGTTGCCATTTCCTACTCCAGGGGATTTTCCCGACCTAGCGATTGAACCTGCGCCTCTTCTGTCTCCTGAATTGGCAGGTGGATTCTTCACCACTGCACCACCTGGGAAGCCCAACCTAATAAAGGCCATATATGACAAATTCATAGTAAACATCATTCTCAATGGTGAAAACCAAAAGCATTTCCTTTAAGGCCAGGAACCAGACAAAGATATCCACTCTCACCACTATTACTTAACATAATTTTAAAAGGCATATCCATGGGCAATCAGAAAAGAAAAAGAAATAAAAGGAATCCAAAGAGGAAAAGAAGTAAAATTCACTGTTTGCCGATGACATGATACTATACTTTAAAATTCCTAAAGACGTTGCCAGAAAACTACTAAAGCTCATCAATGAACTTGGTTAAGTTGCAGGACACAAAATTGAAAAACAGAAATCTGTCACGTTTCTATACACTAGCAAAGAAAGATCAGAACAACAAATTAAGGAAAAAATCCCATTTGCCTTCACATCACAAAGAATAAAATACCAAGAAACAAAGTTACCTAAGGAGATAAAAGACCTGTACTTTGAAAAGTATAAGACTGATGAAAGATACTGAAGATGACACAAACAGATGGAAAGATAAACCATGTTCTTGGGTTGGACGAATCAGTATCATTGAAATGACTATACTAAGCCAAGCAATCTACCAATTAAATTCATTACCTATCAAACTACCAATGGCGTTTTTCACAGAATTAGAACAAGTTTTTTTTTTTTTTTTTTTTTTTTACAATTTGTATGGAAACAGAAAAGACTGCAAATAGTCAAACCAATCTTGAGAAAGAAAAATGGAGCGGCAGGCATCAGGTTTCCTGACTTCAGACTATACTACAATGTTAGAGTCGACAAAACAATGTTACTGGCACAAAAGCAGAAATACAGATCAACGGAACAGGATAAAACTCCAGAGGTAAACCCACGCACAGATGTGCTGTGCTTTGCTTAGTTGCTCAGTCATGTCTGACTCTTTGCAACTCCATGGACTGTGGCCCAGCAGACTCCTCAGTCGATGGGGATTCACCAGGCAAGAATACTGGAGCGGGATAACATGCCCTCCTTTGGGGATCTTTCCGACCCAGGGATCGAACCCAGGTCTCCCACATTGCACGCAGATTCTTTACCGTCTGAGCCACCAGGGAAGCCCCATGCACCAATGGTCAGCTACAAAAAAGGGGCAACAATGGACAATAGAGAAAACAGTCTCTTTAACATGGGGTGCTGGGCAAACTGGACAGCAACATGTTAAAGGATGAAATTAGAACACTCCCTAATACCATGCACAAAAATAAACTCAAAATCTAAATATAAGTCCAGATACTATAAAACCCCTAACAGGAAAATCTAGGTAGAATTCTCTCTTGATACCTATCGCAGCAATATTGCTTTTGAATCACCTCCTAGAGCGATGAAAGTAAAAACAAAAATAAAACCATCAAGAAAACAAGAAGACAACCCACAGGAGAAAATACTTGAAAACAAAGCAACTGACAAGGGGTTAGTCTTCAAAATATATGAACAGCTCATGCAGCTCATTATTTAAAAAAAGAAAAACCTAACCAGAAAAATGGGTGGAGGATCTAAATAGACATTTCTCCAAAGACATACAGATGGCTGAAAAGCACATGAAAAGATACTCAACATCACTAATTATTAGAGAAATACAAATCAAAACTACGTGGAAGTATCACCTCACACTTGTCAGAATGGCCATCATCAAAAAATCTACAAACAAAAGTGCTGCAGAGGGTTTGGAGAAAAGGGCCTCGTCCTATACACTGTTGGTGGGGATGTCAATCAATACAACCACTGTGGAGAACAGAATGGAAGTTCCTTAAAAAATGAAAAATACCGCTACCATATGATCTAGCAAGCCCACTCCTGGGTATATATCTGGAGAAAGTAATTCAAAAAGGTATGTGTACCCCACTGTTCACTGCAGCACCATTTATAATAGCCAAGACGTGGAAGTAACCAAAATGCCCATCCACAAAGGAACAGAAAAAGATGTGGTACGTATATATACAATGGAATATTACTTAGCTATGAAAGAGAATGAAATGATGCCATCTGCACTAACATTCCTTTGGGTGGACCCAGAGATGATCATTCTGAAACGTGTACAAGCCCGTGTCCTTGTCTTTTGAAGTAAAATGCTACTCAACAGTTAATGATTGGGAAATGGGAAGAAGAAGCAACAAGGAACAGCTGTTGGGCTAAGGAACTGGGAACAATTTAGACTATAATCCTGCCACATAGCAGGATCACCAAACTCCCAGTTCCTTGAAAGATACAGATAAAGGCCTGGCACACATTCCCTTTGTTTTTACAGAAAGCAGATGAAAACTGCTGACCACAAGAACACACATCCTAGACACTGCTCTTGCCAGAGCCAAGAAAATTTAAAAAAAAAAAAAATCAAACTTATGGTTACCAAAGGGGAAAGGCAGGGAGGAGGGATAAATTAGGAGACTGGGATTAACATATACACACTACTATATATAAAATAGATGCTCAACAACGATCTACTCTGTAGCACAGGGAACTCAATATTTTGTAATAACCTAGATAGGAAGAGAATCTGAAAGAGAAGGGATATGTGTATAACTGAATCACTTTGCTGTACACCTGAAACTAACACACACTGTAAATCAACTATACTCCAAAATAAAAAAAAAAAAAATTAAAAAACATCTTATTAAGCTGATTTGGTGGTGCTGAACTCAGCTTTTGCTTGTTTCTAAAATTCTCATTCTTTCCATCAAATCTGAGCAACAGCCTTGCCAAGTAGGTTTTCCCTTTTTACAACTTTAAATATATTGTCCCAGTTCCCTCTGGTCTGCAGAATTTGTGCTGAAAAGTTAGCTGACAGACATACTCGAATTCGCTTGCATGGAACTTGTTGCTTTTCCCTTGGAGCTTTTAATATTCTCTATCTTACTTTTTGCTATTTTAATTACAGTGTCTTGGTGTGACCCTCTTTCAGTTCAGTTCAGTTCCTCAGCTGCATCCGACTCTTTGCGACCCCATGAACCATAGCACACCAGGCCTCCCTGTCCACCACCAACTCCCGGAGTTTACCCAAACTCATGTCCATTGAGTCGGTGATGCCATCCAAGCATCTCATCCTCTCCCCTTCTCCTTCTACCCCCAATCTTTCTCAGCATCAGGGTCTTTTCAAATGAGTCAGTCAAATTAGGTTCGCACCAGGTGGCTAAAGTACTGGAGTTTCAGCTTCCACATCAGTCCTTCCAGTGAACACCCAGGACTGATCTCCTTTGGGTGATCCTGTTAAGAAGTCAGGATCTCTGCTTCCTGGACTTGGACATCTGTTTCCTTTCCCAGGTTAGAAGGGATTTCAACTATTATGTCTTCAAATATGTTCTTTGCCCCTTTCTCTTTTTCTCCTTCCAGGACACCATGATTGAGGGGTGCCCAACCTTCGGGACCCGATGCCGGATGATCTAGGTGAAGCTGATGTAATAACAGAAATAAAGTGCACAATAAATGCAGTGTGACTGAATTACCCCCAAACCACCACCTGCCCACTATTCATGGAGACATTGTCTTCTATGAAACTGGTCCCTGGTGCCAAAAAGTTTGGGGACTGCTGCCATAATGTGAACATTAGTGTCCTTAATGTTGTCCCAGAGGTCTCTCAAACTACTTTTTCCCCTGTTCAGCTTCAATAATTGCCACTATATTGTCTTCCAGCTCACTATTCTTCTTCTACTGTTGATTTTTTTTGTACTGTATTTTTAAAATCAGTCACTCTTTTTCAGCTCTGTTTGGGTCTTCTTTACATCTTCTAATTTGCTAAACTTTTTACTGTACTCACCCATTCTTCTCCCGAGTTCTTTAATCATCTTTATCATTATTCCAGACACTTTATTGGGCAGACTGCCTATCTCCACTTCATTTAGTCCTTCTGGGGTTTTATCTTGTTTCTTCTTTGGAATATGTTCCTTTGTCACATTTTTGCCTGATTCACTGTCTTTATTTCTATTTATCTGGTATGCTGGTTACGTTTTTTGACCTTGGAGAAACAGTCTTCTGTAGGAGACACCCTATGGGGTCCAACAGCGTACTCCTTCTGGTCACAGAGTTACCATCCCCAGGGGTGCTCCCTCCATGGGGGGCCTGGGTTCTTCTGCTGTGGAGGGCTGACTACTATGGTGGTCTGGCAGGTGTGGCGGGCCCTTCGTCCAGTTGGTTGCCAGGGCCATAAGAGAGCTGGCTGCAAAACTCTGGGAGTCCCAGGCCTAGCGCTGGCTCACTGGAGGGAAGGGCTTGGTTCTGGGATGAGTGACCACAGGGCTGGGGTTCCCAGATCGAACATTGGTCTTCTGGTAGGTGGAGTTGATTTCTGGGGTGGCTGGCTAAGAAGTCCAAAGTATCTGACAGCTGGTGGGTGGAGTTCAGGCCCAAAGCTACCGCTTGCTCACTTATGAGTGGATGCAGGGTCTTGGGGTTCCCAAAGTTGGTGTCAGCCCACTGGTGGGTGTCTGCTTGAATTTATAATAAAAATCACATTTCTTTTTCAGTAAAGAAATATAAGCCTTAAAAGTCTAAAAAGTTTAGAGGACGGTGATGATCAAATGTCCACCATTTCAACTGATTAGTTTTTGAATTGCTATTATATCGGTGAGGCAGTCAGGTATGTTATGTCCCAGTTCTCCACTTAGCTTTATGCTAATAAGACAGTGAAAGAATTTTAGGTTCAATAGTTCACCATCTCTTCAAGTAAACTGAGGAGACATTACAATCCTCAAAGAAAAGTGACTACCAAATAATAACATTATAGTAAAATAAATTTCAAGATAATTGTCACCATATAGAATCATTCCAATCAGGAACATAATATGTTTTGTCTCTTTATGGAGTCTATGTCCTTCATAAAAATTATCTTCGTATAGGCTTCTTGTTAGATGTGTTCCTAGTTTTTAAAGATTTTATAGCTATCATAAAATCTTTTCAATTATATTTTGAATTACTTACTTCTTATATACAAAAAGCTATAGGGTATATTTATCTTGCATTCAAATTACTTTATTCAACTCTTCTTGTTTCTAAAGTTATTCAGTTTACTCTCTTAGGCTTTTCCAAGTAAATCATTATGTAATTATACTTCTGCCTCCTTTCCAATATTCACCCAGTTTTTCCTTTCTTATCAAGCTGCCAAAGACTCCAGGACAATGCTGAATAACAGCTGTGGTATCAGGTGCCCTTCTGTTCTTTTTGCTTGTTTATTTTTGGCCATGCCATGTAGCATGTGGGATCTCAAAGCTCCCTGACCAGGGATCAAACCTGTGCCGCCTGCAGTGGAAGTGTGGTGCCTTAACCACTGGACCACCGGTAAAGTCCTACACTTCTCTTGTTCTTGAATTTAATAAGGATGCTAGCAGTGTTTCACCATGAAATAGAATGTTTGTTTTTAGTTTTTGATGGAGGTTCCCCAACAACTTAAGAATATTTCCTTCTATTTATTCCTAACTTGCTCTTTTTATTAGAAATAATGATATTCAAAGGTCTCTCTTTTTATTTCTTCTCAGCTATGCCACACACTTTGTGGGATCTTAGTTCCCTGACCAGGGATCGAATCCAGGTCCTAGACATTGAGAGTACAGAGCTCTAACCACTGGACCACCCGGGAATTCCCCTTCAAATATCTTTCTAATGCAACTTAAAAAAAATTGAAGTATAGCTGATTTACAAGGTTGAATCAAATGGCTTTCTAATTATGAGGTCATTATGTGCTTTTGCTTTTAATCTATTTATGCAAAAAATTACACCAATCTATTTCCCAACTTGGATCCTCCCTTTACGTCAGTTTGGTCCTGGAATATTATTACCTTAATCGTGTAATGGGTTTAATATGTTAGTATTTTATTTAGTATTTGTATATCTTTATTCACAACTGAGACAGATTTACAGTCTTTGCATGCTATTCTTGTCAGGTGGGGGATCAGGTTGTTGAATGAACTGGGACTATTTCCATCTCTTTCAAGCTCTCAAACAGTATTAACAGAACAGGAATTAAATTTTTCTTAAAGTTTAAGACAAACAAAAGACTACTTGGTTCTTGTTCAAGATAGTCACATAGGAAGATCTTGAACTCACCTCCTATGGGGACATACCAAATCTATAGCTACATATGAAACAATTTCCTGTAAACAAAATCTTGAACCTGAGTGATTCCCATACACTGGGCAAATGAGAAAACAACTCACTGGGAAGTGGGTAGGAAAGGCTGAGACACTGCCACCATCAACCCCACCCCTGGTTCAGGGACACACAGCTGGGAAGGAACTGACAACTCCCAGCTTCTCCCTGAGCAGCAAGGGGTTTAGGGTCCCCATCTTGTGTCCCAACTTTTAAGACTTCCGCCTGAGAGATGGGTCCCCCAAAACATCTAGCTTTGAAAGTTAACAGGGCTTGCATTCACAACACTCACAAGGCTATAGTGAATTCAGAGAGAGCAACCTAAAGGGTTTCTACAGAATCATCATGGCTAACCCCCAAGGACACAGTAGAGGCAAAAGACTGAAACCAACATTTTCAATGAAAGAAACCAAGAGCAAGGCTCTTTAGAGATGGGGGAACAGACAGGTGCCATCTTTGCATTCTCTCCCTGCCTTGCTGTAGGTCACTGGTATTTCCCAGAAAGGAGTTTGTGTATGCCTCTGGTTTGGGGCTGCCACCCAAGGGACACCCCTTGATCACCTGGCTCTGGTGGTCAGTGGGGCTTATGTTCACAGATTCAATAAGACAGTAGCAAACAAGGAAACGGTACTTAGCTGGCTGCCATTCTACAGCTTAGTAAAGAAGGTACAGACAGAAACACCCATCCCCCAGACTTTCCCCCAAAGAAGGATATTTGCATACTTTAAAAGTTGCTACCTTAGGGTCTGGCTTCCAACCAATCTTCACTTAGGGGTTTACTGAGAATCTCCTCTTGGGACACTGACAGCTCTTGGCACATCAAATACTAGGAGCTAATAAAAATAAAACAGGCTGTTTGGACAATCACAAGTTTTGAGAAACAGCTAAGAGCTGGGGCAAGGTTGAACAATAAGGTTCATCTCCTACACAGCACCTTCAAAATGGGAAAGGTGGTTGTTTCAATCTAATACATAGTGACCGACAGAGAATCAAGCCAAATGAAGAAACAGAGGAATATGTTCCAAAGGAAAGAAGAAATTAAAACATCAGAAAAAATCTAAACACAATGCAGATAAGTAATTTACCTGATAGAGAGTTCAAAGTACTGGTCATAAAGATGCATACCAAACTTGGGAGAATGAATGAACACAACAAGAGCTTCAACAGAGGGAAAGGAAATACAAAAAAAGACTAAATAAAAGTAAGAGTTTACTTATGGCTGATTCACAGTGTTGTATGGCAGAAACCAACACAACACTGAAAAACAATTATCTTCCAATTTAAAATAAAGTTTTAAAGAAGCCATAGAGCTATAGAAGAATACAATAAATAAACTGAAAAAGAAGCTAGAGGGGTTCAACAGCACACTAGATGAAGTAAAAAAAAGATCCTGGAACTCTAAATGCAGTGAAACTCATGCAATCTGAACAGAAAAATGAAAAAAGAAAAAAGAAAAAGTGAAGATAACATCAAGTGGATCAACATTTACCTTACAGGGATCCCAAAGGGGAGAAAGAGGCAGAATATTTATTTGAAGAAATAATGGATAAAAACTTCCCTAACCCGGGGAAGGAAAACCAGATCCATAAAGCAGAGAGTTACAAACAGGAGGAACACGAGAGAACCACAATACACATTATAATTAAAACACAAAAATTAAGAGACGAGGGGAGAATTTTAAAAGCAGTAAGAGAAAAACAACTTGTTACAGCCAAGGAAAACCCCCCATTAGAATATCAGCAGACTTTTCAGCAGAAACCTTGCAGGCCAGAAGGGAGGAGCATCATGTATTCAAAATGCTTAAAGAACTGTCAACTAAGAATACTGTATCCAGTAAAGCTGCCCTTCATAAATGAAGAAGAGATAAAGGATTTTCCAGACAAGCAAAACCTAAAGGAATTCAGCACCACCACACTGGCCTTTCGTGTGTGCTTAGTCACTAAGTCCTGTCCAACTCTTTGGGGCAGCCTGCCAGGCTCTTCTGTCCATGGGATTCTCCAGGCAAGAAGACTAGAGTGGACAGCCATTCCCTTCTCCAGGGGATCTTCCCAACCCAGGAATTTCAAACCAAGGTCTTTGTATTGAAGGCAAATTCTTTACCTTCTGAGCCACCAGGGAAGCCTTTGTTAGGGCATACACGAAATAAAAAGATGCAAACTGTGGCATCAAAAACACAAAAGCGTGTGTGTTGCACGTGGGGAGAGTAACAATGCAGAGCTTTAGAAGGCATACCTTTAAACTGACAGTTGTTATCAACTTAAAATAGACTGTTATAACCACTACATGAGAAAGGCGCTCAGTCGTGCTTGACTGTTTGCAACCTCATGGACTATACAGTCCATGGACATCTCCAGGCCAGAATACTGAAGTAGGAGCCTTTCCCTTCTCCAGGGGATCTTCCCAACCCAGAAACTGAATCCAGGTTTCTGGCACTGTAGATGGATTCTTTACCAGCTGAGTCACAAGGGAAGCCCAAGAGTACTGGAGTGGGTAGCTTTTCCCTTCTCCGGCGGATCTTCCTGACCCAGGAATCAAATCGGGGTTTCCTGCATTGCAGGTGGATTTGTTAGGTAGGTAGAATAGGGAAAATGAGTCCAAAATGGTGGTGGCTAAAAGACAAGGAAGGTCCGAAGACCAGAGTGAAGACTTCAGGTAGAACAAACAGCGCTCCTGGCTAAGCCCAATTTGCACAGGGCTGGCCCAGGTGGAGGAAAAAACATATAAGACGAGGAGCCAAAGCGCTTTCTCCCTCTTTTTCTCTCCCGCGTGCACGCGCTCTTTCTCTCTCCCTCCCTCTCTCTCTCTCTCCCCTCCGCACGCTCCTCCACTCTCTTTACTTTGAGTCTTTGGGTTGGCATGCCCTCACGCTTCGAGGATGGATTCTAATGCTATCTTCTAAATAAAACAGAGCTGTAACACTGATTTGCCTAAGAGCTATAACACGGTTTGTCCAAGACCCGAGAGCTGCGACGCGCCGAGGGCTTTAATGTCCGTCGCTCCAAATCTTTGTTGTGACAAGACAGGGAACCGAGGAACATACACTCACGTGACAGATTCTTTACCAACTGAGTTATCAGGGAAGCCCCATAACCACTGCAGGGAATTATCAGATCATAAAGGGAACTGGCTGCCAGAGGAGGCCTTACAAATAGCTGAGAAAAGAAGAGAAGCAAAAAGCAAAGGAGAAAAGGAAAGATATTCCCATTTGAAGGCAGAGTTCCAAAAAACAGCAAGGAGAGATAAGAAAGCCTTCCTCAGCAATCAATGCAAAGAAATAGAGGAAAACAACAGAATGGGAAAGACTAGAGATCTCTTCAAGAAAATTAGAGATACCAAGGGAACATTTCATGCAAAGATGGGCTCGATAAAGGACAGAAATGGTATGGACCTAACAGAAGCAGAAGATATTAAGAAGAGGTGGCAAGAATACACAGAAGAACTGTACAAAAAAGATCTTCATGACCGAGATAATCACAATGACGTGATCACTCTAGAGCCAAACATCCTGGAATGTGAACTCAAGTGGGCCTTAGAAAGCATCACTACAAACAAAGCTAGTGGAGGTGATGGAATTCCAGTGGAGCTATTTCAAATCCTGAAAGATGATGCTGTGGAAGTGCTGCACTCAATATGTCAGCAAACTTAAAATACTCAGCAGTGGCCACAGGACTGGAAAAGGTCAGTTTTCATTCCAATCCCAAAGAAAGGCAATGCCAAAGAATGCTCAAACTACCACACAATTGCACTCATCTCACATGCTAGTAAAGTAATGCTCAAAATTCTCCAAGCCAGGCTTTAGCAATACGGGAACCGCGAACTTCCAGATGTTCAAGGTGGATTTAGAAAAGGTACAGGAACCAGAGATCAAATTGCCAACATCTGCTGGATTATGGAAAAAAGCAAGAGAGTTCCAGAAAAACATCTATTTCTGCTTTATTGACTATGCCAAAGCCTTTGACTGTGTGGATCACAATAAACTGTGGAAAATTCTGAAAGAGATGGGAATACCAGACCACCTGACTTACCTCTTGAGAAATCTGTATGCAGGTCAGGAAGCAACAGTTAGAACTGGACATGAAACAACAGACTGGTTCCAAATAGGGAAAGGAGTATGTCAAGGGTCTAAATTGTCATCCTACTTATTTAACTTATATGCAGAGTACATCATGAGAAACGCTGGACTGGAAGAAGCACAAACTGGAATCAAGATTGCCAGGAGAAATATCAATAACCTCAGATATGCAGATGACACCACCCTCATGGCAGAAAGTGACGAGGAGCTAAAAAGCCTCTTGATGAAAGTGAAAGAGGAGAGTGAAAAAGTTGGCTTAAAGCTCAACATTCAGAAAATGAGGATCAGGGCATCTCATCTGGTCCCATCACTTCATGGGAAACAGATGTGGAAACAGTGTCAGACTTTAGTTTCTGGGCTCCAAAATCACTGCAGATGGTGACTGCAGCCATGAAATTAAAAGACACTTACTCCTTGGAAGAAAAGTTACGACCAACTTAGATAGCACATTGAAGAGCAGAGACATTACTTTGCCGACTAAGGTCCATCTAGTCAAGGCTATGGTTTTTCCAGTAGTCATGTATGGATGTGAGAGTTGGACTGTGAAGAAAGCTGAGCACCGAAGAATTGATGCTTTTGAACTGTGGTGTTGGAGAAGACTCTTGAGAGTCCCTTGGACTGCAAGGAGATCCAACCAGTCCGTTCTAAAGGAGACCAGTCCTAGGTGTTCATTGGAAGGACTGATGTTAAAGCTGAAACTCTAAGACTTTGGCCACCTCATGCGAAGAGTTGACTCATTGGATAAGACTCTGATGCTGGGAGGGATTGGGGGCAGGAGGAGAAGGGGACGACAGAGGATGAGATGGCTGGATGGCATCACCGACTCGATGCACATGAGTCTGGGTGAACTCCGGGAGTTGGTGATGGACAGGGAGGCCTGGCGTGCTGCGATTCATGGGGTCGCAGAGTCAGACACATTGAGTGACTGAACTAAACTGAACTGAAAGGAAAATAACAACAGAAGAAGAAAGGAACAAAGGAATTACCTTCTTTTGGGTTTTTTAGAAACTTCTTTACATTAGCACAATTGATTAAATTGTTGGATACTGGTGACAGATTCAACCTCCAGCCCCTCTCACCAGTCCAGAGGTCAGGGGAAAGTGAGACTGAATGTTCCATCCTTCTAATCACAAAGTTGGCTCCACTAACAATCAGTCCCCAACCTTTAATGCTTTCCAAAAGTCAACTCACCAACATTAAAAAATCACCTTTTCCACTCACATCACTTAGGAAATTCCAAGGGTTTTATTAGGAACCCTGTGCCAGAGACAGATATAAGACCAAATATTTGTTGTTGTCGTTTAGTCGCTAAGTTGTGTCTGACTCCTTTGCAATCCCATGGACTGTAGTCCACCAGCTCGCTCCATGGGATTTCCCAGGCAAGAATACTGGAGTGGGCTGCCACTTCCTTTTCCAGGAAATCTTACTGATCAAGAGGTTGAACCTGCATCTTCTGCTTGGCAGGCAGATTCTTTACCACAGAGCCACCTGGGAAGCCCAAAGACCAAATACACATTTCTTATCATAAATCACAATATTACAGAAACCATATGTTGTATACAAGAGATTCACTTCAGTTTTAAAGATTCAAACACAAGACTGAAGTGAAGGTATGAAAAAAGATATTCCAGGCAAATAGAAATAATAAAATAGCAGGGGCAGACATACTTATCAGACAAAACAGATTTTAAGACAAACACTGCAATAAGACATAAAGAAGGTCATCATATAATGATAAAGGATTTGAACCAACGAGAGCATATAACATATGTAAATGTTTATATACCTAACATAGGAGCACATAAATTAACAAACCTGAAGCGAGCAATCGGTGGCAATACAGTAACAGTAGCCGAATCAAAACCCTACTTTCATCAATGGATAGGTCATCAAGACAGAAAATCAGTGAGGAAACACTGGACTCACTATACCAAATGAACTTAATATTTACAGAACATTCCATTCAAAAACAGCAGAATACAAACTCTTCTCAATCACATGTGGAACATTCTCCAGGACAGTTTACATGTTAGGCTACAAAACAAGTCTTAATAAATTTAAGAAGACTGAAACAGTACTAAGAATGTTTTTTATGACCACAATGATATGGGCATTATCACCAGAGAAAAGATGGCAGAGTAAAAGGACATGTGCCCATCTTCTATGAGAACACCAAAAGAGCAACTAGCTGTTGAACAACCCCTGACAGGATATTGGAACTCACCAAAAAAAAAAAAAAAAAAAAGATATCCTGTGTCCAAGGACAAAGGTGAAGCTGCAATGAGCTGGTTGGAGGGATGTAATCACGTCAAAATCAAATCCCATACCTGCAGGTAGGCGACTCCCAAAATGGAGAATAATAACAAAGAAGTTCTCACACTGCTGCCAAAGTCCTAGGTCTCACCTCAGGGATGCTAACTGGGATCCAGCAAAGGGAACCCCCAGGGAAACTGACTTTGAAGGATAGCAGGATTTGATTATAGAACTTCCACAGGACTGGGGGAAAGAGAGACTCTTGGAGGGCACAAACAAAATCTTGTGCATGCCAGAAAGAAGCAGTGACCTCACAAGAGACTGTGTCAGACCTCCCTGTGAGTGCTTGAGGGTCTCCTGCAGAGGCATGGCCCAGAAGTGGCCTTGGTTGGAATTAGCCTCCCTCAGGGATAGGGTCACTGGCAGCAGCAGTCCAGGGAGGTGTGTGTTGGCATAAGTCCTTTTGGAAGGTTGCTAGTTAGCCCTACTGTAGAGACTGTAGACTCCAGAACTGGGTTGCCTCAGGACAAACAACTAACTCGGAGGAAGCACAGCCATATCCATCAGCAGAAAACTGAAATAAAGATTTAGCCAGCATGGGCCTACCCAGGAGAGCAAGAGCCAGTTCTCCCCACAGCTGGTCCCTCCCTCAGGAAGCTTACACAAGCCTCTTATCCTTAGCCATCAGAGGGCAAACAGAAGAAGCAAGAACTATAATCGAACACAGTTTTCAGAATGAAAACCACAATCACAGAAAGCTAATGAGAATGATTACACTGATCACAGGCTTGTCTAACTCAATGAAGCTATGAGCCATGCCATGCAGGGCCACCCCAGACAGATGGGTCATAGTGGAGAGTTCTCACAAACTGTGGTCCACTGGAGAAGGGAACGGCAAACCACTGCAGTATTCTTGCCTCAAGAATCCCATGAACAGTATGAAAAGTCAAAAAGATACAGCCCCCCACATCTGTAGGTGTCCAATATGCTACTGGGAAAGAAAGCAGAAATAGCTCCAGAAAGAACGAAGAGGCTGGGCCAAAGCAGAAACAATGCTCAGTTGTGGAAGTGTCTGGTGGTGAAAGTAAACTCTGAGTTATAAAGAACAGTATTGCATAGGAACCTGGAATGTTAGATCTATAAATCAAGGTAAATTGGATGTTGCCAAGCAGAAGGTGGCAAAAGTAAACATCGTGTTAGGAATCAATGAACTAAAATGCACAGGGATGGGCAAATTTAATTCAGATGACCATTATATCTACTACTGTGGGCAAGAATCCCTGAGAAGAAATGGAGTAGCCCTCATAGTCAACAAAAGAGTTCAAAATGCAGTACTTGGGTGCAATCTCAAAAAAGACAGAATGATCCCTGTTTGTTTCGAAGGCAAACCATTCAACAGCACAGTACCCAAGTCTATGCCCCAATCACTAATGCTGAAGAAGTTGATGTCAAAAGGTTCTATGAAGACCCACAAGACTTTCTAGAACTAACACCAAAAAAAGATGTCCTTTCATCATAGGGGATTGGAATGCAAAAGTAGGAAGTCGAAAGATACCTGGAGTAACAGGCAAGTTTGGCCTTGGGAGAACAAAATGAAGCAGGGCAAAGGCTAACAGAGCTTTGCCAAGAGAACACACTGGTCATAGCAAACACCCTCTTCCAACAACACAAGAGATGACTCTACACGTGGACATCACCAGATGGTCAACACTGAAATCAGACTGGTTATATCCTTTGCAGCCGAATATGGAGAAGCTCAGATAATCAGCTTCTTATTGTAAAATTCAAGTTTAAATTGAAGAAAATAGGGAAAACCACTAGACCATTCAAGTATGACCTATATCATATTCCTCATGATTATATAGTGGAGGTGATGAACAGATGCAAGGGATTAGATCTGGTAGACAGAGTGCCTGAACAACTATGGACAGAGGTTAGTAACATTGTACAGGAGGTGGTGACCAAACCATTCCCAAGAAAAGGAAATGCAAGAAGGCAAAGTGGTTGTCTGAGAAAACCTTACAAATAGCTGAGAAAACAAGAGAAAGGCAAAGGAGAAAGGAAAAGGTATATCCAACTGAATACAGAGTTCCAGAAAATAGCAAGGAGAGAGACAAAAGCCTTCTTAAGAGAATAATGCAAAGAAAGAGAGGAAAACAACAGAATGAGAAAGACTTGAGATCTCCTCAAGGAAACTGGGGATACCAAGGGAACATTTCTCGCAAAGATGGACCCAATAAAGGACAGAAACAACAAGGACCTAACAGAAGCAGGGGAGACTAAGAAGAAGTGGCAAGAATACACAGAACTGCACAAAAAAAGGTCTTCATGACCCAGAAAACCACAATGATGTGGTCACAAACCCACAGCCAGACATCCCGGAGTGTGACGTCAAGTGGGTCTTAGGAAGCATTACTATGAACAAAGCTAGTGGAAATGATGGAATTCCAGCTGAGCTATTTCAGATCCTAAAAGATGATGCTGTGAAAGTGCTGCACTCTATATGTCAGCAAATTTAAAATATTCAGCAGTGGCCACAGGACTGGAAAAGGTCAGTTTTCATTTCAAGCCCAAAGGGCAGTGCCAAAGAATGTTCAAACTACCAGACAACTGCACTCATTTCACACGCTACCAAGGTAATACTCAAAATTCTCCAAGCTATTCTTCAACAGTACATGAACCGAGAACTCCCAGATGTACAAGCTGGATTTAGAAAAGGCAGAAGAACCAGAGATCAAACTGTTAACTCCAATGGATCACAGAAAAAAACAAGAGAATGTCAACATCTACTTCTGCTTCATTGACTACACTAAAGCCTTTGACTGTGTGGATCACCACAAATTGTGGAAAATTCTTCAAGAGATGGGAACACCAGACCACCTTACTGGCCTCCTGAGAAACTTGTATGCAGGTCAAGAAGCAATAGTTGAAATCAGACATGGAACAACAGACTGGTTCAAAATTGGGAAAGGAGTACATCAAAGCTGTATATTGTCACCCTGCTTATTTAACTTCTATGCAGAGTACATCATGAGAAATGCTGGACTGGACGAACCACAAGCTGCAATCAAAATTGCCAGGAAAAATAACAACATCAGATATGCAGACGATATCACTCCAATGGCAGAAAGCAAAGAGGAACTAAAGAGCCTCTAGATGAAGGTGAAAGAGTGGAGTGAAAAGGCTGGCTTAAAACTCAACTTTCAAAAATCTAAGAACATGGCATCCAATCCCATCTCTTCATGGCAAATAGAGAGGGGGAAAAAGTGGAAGTAGTGACAGATTTCATATTCTTGGGCTCTCCAAAATTGCTGAAGATGGTGACCGCAGCCAAGTAATTAAAAGATGCTTGCTCCTTGAAAGAAAAACTATGATAAATCTGGACAGTGTATTAAAAAGCAGAGACATTACTTTGCCAACAAAGGTCCGTATAGTCAAAGCTATTGTTTTTCAGTAGTCACCTATGAATGAGACTTGGACCATAAAGAAAGCTGAAAGTGAAAGTCGCTTAGTCATGTCTGACTCTTTGCCACCCCATGGACTACACAGTCCATGGCATTCTCCAGGCTAGAATACTCGAGTGGGTAGCCTTTCTCTTCTCCAGGGGATCTTCCCAACCCAAGGATCAAACCCAGGTCTCCCCCACTGCAGGCAGATTCTTTACCAGCTGAGCCACAGGGAAGCCCAAAGAAAGGCGACGGCTGAAGAACTGATGCTTTCAAATTGTGGTGCTGGGGAAGACTCTTGAGAGCCCCTTGGACAGCAAGGAGATCAAACCAGTCAATCCTAAAGGAAATCAGACCCGAGTATTCACTGGAAGGGCTGAAGCTGAAGCTCCAATACTTTGGCCACCTGATGTGAGGAGCCAACTCACTGGAAAAGACCCCGGGAAAGATTTGAGGGCTGGACAAGAAGAGGGCAACAGAGGATAAGGTGGTTGGATGGCATAATCAACTCAATGGACATCAGTTTCAGCAACCTTTGGGAGACAGTGAAGAACAGGGAAGCCTGGCGTGCTGCAGTCCATGGGGTCCAAAGACTCAAGACACTACTGAGCAGCTGAACAACATCTGCAACATGGCTGATTCACATAGTTGTCTGGCATAAAAATACACACCATTGTAAACTAATTATCCTCCAATTAAAAATAAATTAAAATAAATTAAGCAATAAAATGAAAATACAACATAACCAAAACATATGGGATATATCAAAGCCAGTTCTCAGAGGGAGTTTCACAGCAATAAATGCCTACATAAGAAACAAGAAAGATGTCAAACAACCTAACTTTACTACTCCTCAAGGAACCAGAAAAACAAACAACAAAGCCCAGTGTTAGATGAAGGAAGAAAATAACAAATTTCTGAGCAGAAATGAATGAAACAGAGACAAGGAAGACAACAGAAAAGATCAATGAAATACAGCGCTGCTTTTTTTTTTTTAAGATAAATAAACAAACCTTTAGCTAGGCTTACCAAGAAAAAGAGAGGACTCAAACAAAATCAGAAAGGGGAGACATTACAACTGATGCCACAGGATGCACAGGATCGTAGCGACTGCTAAGAACTATTACACACCAGCAAACCGCAGCCCAGAAGAAATAGGCACGTTTCCGGAACACAAAACGCACCAAAACTCAATCATGAAGAAATGGAAAATCTGAACAGACCAATTACCAGTAAGGAAACTGAATCAGTAATCAACAACTTGCCTTAAAAACAGAAGTTCAGGACCAGATGGATTCACTGGTGAGTTCTACCAAACATTTAAAGAAGAATGAATACAGGTCCTTCTCAAACTCTTCCAAAAAAGTAGAACAGTTCCAAACTTATTTTACGAGGCCAGTATTACCCTGATGCCAAAATCAGACAAAGACACCACAAGGAAAGAAAATTACAGGTCAATACACCCAGAACATAGATGCAGAAATTCTCAACAAAATATCAGCAAACACATTAAAGGATCTACTCAATGATCAAGTGGGATTGATTCCTGGTATGCAAGAGTGGTTCAAGATCTGCAAATCAATACTGTGTTACATCACAATAATAAAATGAAGCATAAAAATCATATAATTATCTCAGTAGATGGAGAAAAAGCATTTGACAATATTTAACATTCACTTCCCTGGTGGCTCAGTGGGTAAAGTGTCTGCCTCCAATGCGGGAGACCCGGGTTTGATCACTGGGTCAGCAAGACCCCCTGGAGAAGGAAATGGCAACCCACTCCAGTACTCTTGCTTGGAAAATCCCATGGACTGAGACACCTGGTAGGCTACAGTCCATGGGGTCGCAAAGAGTCAGACACAACTGAGCAACTTCACTTCACTTCAACATTCACTTATGATACAAACTCTCAACAGTGGGTACAGAGATAATGTTGTTTGTGTTTAGTCACTAAGTCATATCTGACTCTTTTGCAAACCCATGGACTGGAGCCTGCAAAGCTCCTCTGTCCATGGGATTCTGCAGGCAAGAATACTGGAGTGGGTTGTCATTTCCTTCTCCAGGGGATCTTCCCTACTAAGGGATCAAACCCGCTTCTCCTGCATTGGCAGGCAGATTCTTTGCCACTGAGCCACCACGGAAGCCCCATAGAGGGAATGCACCTCAACATAATAAAGGTCATATATGAAAAGCCCACAGTTAACATCATACTCAGCAGTGAAAATCTGAAAGCTTTCTGAGAAACGAGACAAGTATGCCCACTCTCATCACTTCTATTCAGCATAGTACTGGAAGTCCTAGTCAGAGCAACTCAACAAGAAAAATAAATAAAAGGCATCCAAATCAGAAAGCACAAAGTAAAACTCTATTTACAGATGACATACAGAGAAAACTGTGAAGACTCCACCAAAAAAACTGTTAGAACCAATAAACGGATTCAGCAAAGTTGCAAGATACAAATTCAATATTAAAAAAAAAAAAATCAGTTGTGGACTTTCCTGGTGGTCCAGTGGTTGAGAGTCTGCCTGCCAATGCAGGGGACATGGGCTTGCTCCTTGGTCCTGGAGGATTCCACATGCCACAGGGCAACTGAGCCTGTGCACTTCAGCTGCTGAAGCCACACACTCCTAGAGCCTGTGTTCTGCAACACGAGAAGCAGCCGCAGTGAGAAGCCTGTGCACGGTAACTAGAGAGTAGCCCCGCTCACCACAACCAGAGAAAGCCTGCACAGAGCAAGGCAGGCCAAGCACAGCCACAGATGAACCAACAAATGAATAAAAACTGAAAAATAAACCAGCTGCACAAAAACAAACTATAAAAGAGAGAAATTAAGAAAGCAAGCCCATGTGTAATTGCATCAAAAAGAATAAAATATCCAGGAATCAATTTGATCAAGGAGGTGACACACTTGTACACTGAAAGCTATAAGATACTGATGGAAAAAAGTGGAAAAAGTGAAGTGAAGTCGTTCAGTCGTGTCCGACTCTGCGACCGCATGGACTGTAGCCTACCAGGCTCCTCTGTCCGTGGGATTTTCCAGGCAACAGTCCTGGAATGGATTGCGATTTCCTTCTCCAGGGGATCTTCCCAACCCAGGGATCGAACCCAGGTCTCCCGCATTGTAGACAGACGCTTTACCGTCTGAGCCAAAGATATTGATGGGAAAAAATGGAAGAAGATACAAATAAATGCAAAGATACTTATGCTCAAGGGTAGGAAGATTTAGTATTGCTAAAATGTCCATACTACCCAAAGTATGTTAGTTGCTCAGTCATGTCTCACTCTTTGCAACCCCATGGACTGTAGCCCACCAGGCTCCTCTGTCCATATAATTCTCCAAGCAAGAATACTGGAGTGGATTGCCATTTCTTTCTCCAGGGGATCTTCCTGACCCAGGGATCTAATCCAGGTCTCCTGCATTGCAGAAGGTTACTTTACCATCTGAGCCACCAAGGAAGCAATAGCTATCAAAATTCCAATGCCAATTTTCCAGAAACAGAACAATTCCAAATCTTTATGGAACTAAAAAGATCACAAATATGATCAATACATGAGGGCATGAGGGTCTATTTCTGGGCTCTCTGTTCTAGACTATTAATCTTTGTGTCTCTCTCCCCTGCCCCAGTACCATAGTGTTTTGAGTACTACAACTTTGTAGTATATTTTGAATTCAGGAAGCATGATGTTTCCAGTTTTCGTCTTAATATTACTTTGACTATTCGTGACCTTTTTTAGTTCCATAAAGATTTGGAATTGTTCTGTTTCTGGAAAATTGGCATTGGAATTTTGATAGCTATTGCTTCCTTGGTGGCTATAGCTATCAAAATTCCAATGCCAATTTTCCAAAAATAGAACAATTCCAAATCTTTATGATAAAGAAGCCAGGTGTATACCTGGAGAAAGAACAGTATCCTCAATAAATGGTGCTTGGCAAACTAGACAGTTATGTGCAAAGTAATCAAACTGGACCATTATCTTACATAATACACATAATTAACTCATAATGGATCAAAGCCTTGAATATAAGACCTGAAAACTTTAAACTGCTAAAAAAAACATAGATGGTAAGCTTCTTAACATTGGTCTTAACATGATTTTTTGAATTTGACCAAAAATAGAAGCAACAAAGGGCTTCCCTGGTGGCTCATTGGTAAAGAATCTGCCTGTTGATGTAGGAAAAGCAGTTTTGATTGCTGGGTTGGGAAGATCCCCTGAAGGAAATAACCTACTCCATTCTCTTGTCTGGGAAATCTCATGAACAGAGGAGCCTGGTGGCCTATAGCCCATGGGGTCACAAGAGAGTCAGAAATGACTTAGCAACTAAACAACAACAACAGAAGCAACAAAAGGAAAATAAACAAGTAGAATTACATTTAAAAATCTTCTGTACAGCAAAGGAAGCCATTAACAAAATGAAAAGGCAATCTATGAAACTGGAGAAAATATTTGCAAATCATGTATCTGATATTTGGTTAATACCTAAAATATACTTAAAATCCTCATGCAACTCAGTAAGAAAAAACAAAAGGAAGCAATCTGATTACAAAATGGGCAGAGGCTCTGAATGGACCTTTTTTGAAAGAATTCAAATGACCAAGAAGTACATTCAAGGGGTTCAACATCACTAATCTTCAGGGAAATGCAAACCAAAACCAGTTACCTATCACCTCATACCTGTCAGAATGACTTTCCTCAAAGGACAAAACACATGCTGGTGAAGTTGTAAAGGCAAGAGAATGCTTGTGCACTGTTGGTGAGAAAGCAAATTTCCAACGATGGAGGTTCCTCAAAAAAATTAAAACTAGAACTATCACATGATCTAGCAATTCCACTTCATGATTCCACAAAACCTCTACCTTGAAAAGATATCTGCACCCCAATGTTCACTATAGCATTATCCACAACAGTCAAGACAGGGAGACAACCTATGTGTCAATCAATGGATGAATATATACATAAAACATGGCAACACACTCACACACACTCGCACATACAGATAATGGCATGTGATTCAGCCAAAAGAAAGATGGAAAGCCTGCCACTGTGACAACATGGATGGACCCTGAGAGCATGATGTCCAGTGAAATAAGTCAAACAAATGAAAGACAAGAACAGAACGATCTCACTTTGATGTGGAATATAAAAAAAATATTCTTAACTCATAGAAACAGAGAGTGTCATGGTGGTTGCCAGGGCCTGAGGGCTGAAGGAAATGGGAAGATTTTGATCAAAGGGTACAAACTTCCAGTTATAAGGGCAATAAGTACTTACAGTAATAAACAGCTTGGTGACTATAGTTAATACTGTGTTATATACTTGAAAGTTGCAAAGAGAATAAATCTTAAAAGCTCTCATTAGAAGAAAATTTGTGGTGATGAATGTCAACTAAACTTATGGAGATCATTTTGCAATTCATACAAATTTCAAATCTTTTTGGTATTTATCTAACACATATAATACAACGTTTATTCCAATTTAAAAAAAAAAGATCACCATGCAAAATATAAGGATGATGCTGACAAAATGGGTATTTCTTAAATCTTCTTCAAAGAAAAAAAAAGTATAGCTTCAGGGAGGGGCTGTGAACAACTGATTTTGTAAGCTGTCTGACCATGGTAATGGTGATTTAGGGAAGTAGTGAGACTTTGTCAGTTTCATCTTTTTCAGTAAGTATAAGTGAGTAGGTATCTGGGTTCAGGTCACCTGACTAAATACTTATACAGAAATATCTTTGACACAAAGACAACAAATTAAGCTTTGGCAGCAAGAATAAGTACAAATCTTTTTTAAAACTGATTCTTTTCCCCTGTGCCAGAAGGGAAAGGAACCTTTTTCCTACTCCCTTTTTTGCAAAGATTTCCTTGAGCAAACTTCTAACTGTAGATCCTTTGTCCCTTTGATATGAATGTACATCTTTTAAAAAGCTAAGCCTCTTGCTGGTTTACAACCTAAAAAGCCTTTCTCAGTGGCTCTGATGTCATCTGTTTGAAATGTAAATATCAAGAAGTCCCCATCTCCTTATCTGTTTTGAGTCTGAGCTTGGTACTTAGTTCTATGTTGTGACTACATGGTTATAAAGACACTGAGAAGTTTTATTTTTTTCTCTATATAAAAGTAATTAGCTAACACAAACACCATCTCAACCACCAGTGAATTGAGAATGAACCATGTGTAGCAAATGGTTCAGTTAAGTCCTCTTAAGGACAAATTACTGTTTATCATGAGGGTATGTACATAATATGAAATAGGCTGCACCTGCGTACATACTTACAGGGGTGCGAATTCAGTCTTTGAAATCCCACTAGCAGACTGCTAGAGATGTGTGTAGCAATCTGGTTAAATGCTTATTTGATAATAAAGTTATTCAGTTCTTTCCCACATTTGTAGAGAGGAATTTCTTGGTTGGCAGGTTTTATTTTTTAATAATTTCTGTAACAACTCCCATGACCTGAAATATCCCCTCAGAACATCAGCAAATTGTTAGAATCTTGAAAGGACCAATTAGCTTTTGGACCCAAACTTGATCATGCACTTGTCCGCCAGGAGGGTTGTCCTGAATGCAGACAAGCGTTCTATCTGTATCTCCTGTCTCGAAAACTTTGTTTATACATAGACCACGGTGACTTCAAAGTACGTCCTTTCAGAGCTGCCCCTCAGGTGTCCCTTCCAGGCTAACCGCATGCAGAATTTCATCTATCGCTGCAGGCCGGGCAACACCAGACACACACTCTGGTAACAAAAAGGTCAGAAGCAAGATTTAATGCGAAAGGCAATCTACACACTTCTGGAAAACTTAATCCTCCTCTGTGCCACCAGACTTGGGCAAGAAAGTTACAGCAATTATCCATCCTGGTATTTTCAAAAAAAGAAATGAAGGTAGGGAATCGAACCCTACACTCATCCAATTAAGATCCGCCTTTTGCACCTGGGCTTCCCGACCTGGCTCTTCTCACCATCCTCCCTTTCTCACCATCCTCCCTCCCTGGCTGGGCTTCTTATTTACTCCCAGCACAAGGAAGCCATAGAGAAGGAAATGGCAGCCCACTCCAGTACTCTTGCCTGGAGAATTCCGTGGACAGAGGAGCCTGGTGGGCTGCTGTCCATGGGGTCGCACAGAGTCGGGCACGACTGAAGCGACTTAACGTGCATGCATGCATTGGAGAAGGAAATGGCAACCCACTCCAGTATTCTTGCTTGGAGAATCCCAGGGACAGCGGTGCCTGATGGGCTGCCGTCTGTGGGGTCGCACAGTCGGACACGACTGAAGCGACTTACCAACAGCAGCAGCAGGGAAGCCAAGAGCTTCCAAGCAAACGCATTAAAAGATCAAACACAATGACGGGGAGCTCTTGCAACCCCTCATCCAGGGAAAGGCCCAGCCCCAGTCCTCGCCACCTGCCAGGGACTCCGTGGCCTTACCTGCGGACCGCGAGGGGCGCAGCCGAAGCCGGCGGCCGCCTCGTCTCCGGCCCCGCGTCAGCTTGTAGAAGCAGTAGCAGGCGCCGGCCGCGAGGATCAGGCCCGCCGCCACCCAGCCCACGTCCCGGGCGCCGCCCATGCTACCTCTGGGGCCGCGCACAGCGCTGGGCCCGGCGCGGGAGTGTCCGGAGCCAGCGGGTCCAGGCGCCGCCGCCCGGGATTACGCCGCGGGAGAAAGGAAATGGGGGACTGAACTCCGCCTCTCAGAAACCGCCCTGCTGAAAAGTGAAAGAGTCCACTCAGCCCGTACGCTTCCCGGCGGCTTCCTGGAGAGTGGGCGGGGCACGGCTGGAGGCGAGCTAGACTGGGTGAAGTGCTGCAAGCACTGCACGCCCCGAGAGCACTCGCCGGGGGCCGCCCCGGACGCCCGGAGGCGGGTCCCTGCCCCGGCCCGAGGCCCGCCCCTCTTCCGGGCAGGCCACTGAGGGCGCGAGGCAACGCAATGCCTAGCCCCTCCTCCCACGCCGCGCGGTTGCCGTGGCAACGCCGGGACGCGCTAGCCCCTCGCTCAGGAGTGGCTCTTGCTGCTCCGGGCGTGGGGAGGGCCAGCGAGCCACGCAGGATTTCAGTAGGGGCTCAGGTCATGGCCTCGCTGCGCCGGGCCAGCCCCAGGCTGAGGAAATACTTCAGGGAGAACTACATTCCTCAGGTCTGCGAGGTACTGGAGCCACATGGCGGCGGAGTTAGAAGAGGGAAGAATGGGCAGAGAATTCCCAGAGGAGGGACTGGAGTTTGGCAAAGAGAGGAAGTGGAGGTTAAGAGGAGCGAAAAGGGAAGAGATGAAGTCAGCTTTGGACAGGACGGCGGTCCGGGCTGAACATACATATCAGAGAGTTGAAGCAGAGGGGTGAAGGTGGCTGAAAGGGGGGATGAATGACATCTCCCAGGGAGAAAGGGGGAAAGACCTCAGGACAGAAACCCCAAACGCCAACTTTCCAGATTTGGATAAGAGGAACTAAGGACTAGAGGAGTGAGGATGAAATGCCTTGGAGATAGAGGAGGAAAAGCAGAAGAGTATGGCTTTATGAAGAAAGTGGGCAATAGTGTCACCTAAGATAAAGACTTGAAAAGTTGTAGTGGATTTGGCCCAGGGTAAGTGTGGGTTTTCAATGGAGTGATGAAGGCAGAAAATAGATTGAGGTTAGCTGAGGAGTGGAAACTGAGATCTTTAGATAGAAAGCAGTCAGCCCTTTGTGTGAAAGGAAGATCCACACAACCAAGGCTTAAATGGGAGGAAAGACTGTCCTTCCCCACCCATCTTGTAACAGGAAGGAAGCAGGACAAGGGGTGGGTAGGCTTTGTAGGCTCCGAGTTAGAAATCCAATAAAATTATCTTCTGGTGACTTCCATTTTCTCTACAAATATGAGGTGAAATGTTTGTCAAGATTGAGGATGTTTGGCAGGGGATGCAGTTGTAGAAGGAGTTTTGAGTAGTTAAGTTATTCAGACAAGGAGGGAGAGTTAGAAGTCCAGGGAAGGAGAGAGAAGGAAGGTGAGGCAGCGTTGAGAGCCCAGCTGGGGGAGTGACTGTCCTACGCAAGTGGGAGGGCAGTTCAGTACAGCCCCCTCCTTTTGGGATGGTAATTTTCAAATGTTTATTAAAGTGTTAAATATGAATACCCTTTAACCAAGCATTTCCACTTCTGAGGATCCACTTTAGAGACATACTTGCACATGTAACCAGAAGGATATACAAGTATATACATTGTAACATTGTCACATAGTGAACATGGCAAATAAGTCTAAATAAGGGAATGGGCTATTCTGTAGAACAATATATACCTGTGCCTTAAGACAAAAATGCAAATTGCCTAACAAAGTGTACTAACATCTAGCTACCTGAATTCATATTTGTATGCATATGTGTATATGTATATAAGTGTGTTTTTATATGTGTATATATATATATATGTAAGACAATAATATATGCATAGAATATATGGCAAACTATTAACAGCAAATGTTTTGGGTCTAATCTTTTACTTCATATACATCTGTAGGATTTTAATTTTTTTATGATGAGTTTCATTCATGTTTTACCTCTATACAATTATATTTGAAAATGTGTAGAAAGCTTGCTATTTATCTTCCCAGTTGCATGGTTTTCTCAAGCAGCACTCAGTAAATCAGACCTAAGTATACAAATAAGAGCTAATTTCATTCAGGATAGGAGTTTGCCACACATATATAATGGAAGGGCAGTGGGGAGGGAGCTAAGCTTTTGAGAGTGCCTAAAGTGGTGGGCCTAGGACTCTTAAGGACTGGGTGGGATATGAGAACAAGACATAATACTGATATGTGGGTAGAAAGTGGAAGTTTGTAAGAGGTGAATGAAAAAGGGTAGAGGGAGTGTTTGAGTGAGGGAGCTGGAAAAGTAGGAGGTGGGGGCCACAAAGTGGAATGTGCACAATTACCTCTCAGAATCATCTTTTTTTTTCTATTAAAATTTTTTCTTGGTTAGATATATTAACACATGACTTCATAGTATACAATTTCAAACTTTTATAAAGAAAATGAATTTTAGTTTCCATGCGGAGAACCTGAAAAATCTGTGGATCATCGATTTTTCCTTTTTGAAACCATTTTTGTACTATCATCAATGCAAATAGGCCTGGAGGGGTGAAACTATCCTCACACCCAGAGCTGGGGAGGAAAACTGGAGCCTCTTCAAAGAATGTAATACAGTCATCCCTCAGTATTCTCAATGGACTTCCCTGGCTCAGATGGTAAAAGCCTCTGCCTACAATGAGAGAGATCTGTGTTCGATCCCTGGGTCGGGAAGATCCCCTGGAGAAGGAAATGGCAACCCACTCCAGTACTCTTGCCTGGAAAATCCCACGGACTGTAGCCTGGTAGGCTACAGTCTGTGGGGTCACAAAGAGTCAGACATGACTGAGTGACTTCACTTCACTCAGTATCCTCAGCTTTGGTTCCAGGACCCCCATGGATACTAAAATCTGTGCACACTATTTACATACAACCTACATCCATCTTACTGTATAAATCACCTCTAAATAAATCATCTCTAGATCACTTATAGAACCTAATCCAGTATAAATGCCATGTAAATAATTGCCTGCACTTAGAAAATTAAAGTTTTGCTTTTTGAAACAATGGAATTTTTCCCCAGTCATTTTGGACCCACATTTGATTGATTCCATGAATGAAGAACCTGCAGATACAGAGGGCTGACTGTATTTATGATTCAGTTTGAAGCCATTCTGAGTCATAGCTATGTCCAAGTTGGCCATGGAACAGGCAGCACAAGTGGACTTGAGTGGAGGATCAGGGAAATTGTAACCTCTCCTCGCCTTCCTCTCCACTTGCCATAAAACTGCCCAGCTGCTGGAGGCACCCCTGGTTCCTCCTCTGGATGAGAGCACCTCTTCCACACCAGTCTACCACCCTGCTTTGCACCCAGAGAAAGGAAGCCTTTAGAAGTGCTCCCTACTGCCTAAGACAATATTATTCTGAGGAGTCCTTTACTCACCTCTGCTACCACATTACCAGCAGGTGCAAGAGAGCGTCACATACCCACCTTAACCTGGTTACCTGCTTTCTTTGTATCTATGCACCTGATCCAGTTTTCCATGCCTACCACTCTTCTAAAACCCATCTTCTGCAAGTTTTGGAATACATCATCTTTCATCACAAATTTCCATGTATATGTAACCTTTTCTGAACTCCACCTGCAGATGGTGATTGTAGCCATGAAATTAAAAGATGCTTACTCCTTGGAAGGAAAGTTAGGACCAACCTAGATAGCATATTGAAAAGCAGAGATATTACTTTGCCAACAAAGGTCCATCTAGTCAAGGCTATGGTTTTTCCAGTGGTTATGTATTGTTGTGAGTTGACTGTGAAGAAAGCTGAGCACAGAAGAATTGATGCTTTTGAACTGTGGTGTTGGAGAAGACTCTTGAGAGTCCCTTGGACTGCAAGGAGATCCAACCAGTCCATTCTAAAGGAGATCAGTCCTGGGTGTTCATTGGAAGGAATGATGCTGAAGCTGAAACTGCAATACTTTGGCCACCTCACGCGAAGAGTTGACTCATTGGAAAAGACCCTGATGCTGGGAGGGATTGGGGGCAGAAGAAGGGGACGACAGAGGATGAGATAGCTGGATGGCATCACCGACTCAATGGATGTGAGTTTGAGTGAACTCCGGGAGTTGGTGATGAACAGGGAGGCCTGGCATGCTGTCATTCATGGGGTCGCAAAGAGTTGGACACGACTGAACGACTGAACTGAACTGAACTGAACTGAACTCCACCTACCTGTTCTGAATAAAACCTGGCTGTCTCCTTAGGATATCATTTCCCTGCCAACTTTTGAATAGAGGCTGATCTTTTTTCTTTTAATCCTGCTTGATTCACTGGGCTTACTTAATCAGTTGATTCATACTTTTCATCTGTTTTAGAGAATTCTTGATTATTTTCAAATTTTGCTTCTACCTAATTCTCTCTTCTCCTTCTGGGACTCCCGTCATAAATATGTTAGCTTTTTCTTTTTTTAAACTTGGTCCTATGCCTCTTTTGTTCTTTTCTGTTTTTTCCCCATTCTTTTTTTCCCTCTGTGCTTAAGTGTGGATAGTTTTCATTGATTGTCTTCAAGTTTACAGATTCTGTTTTATGCTGAGTCTAGTCTACTGTTAAGTACATTAAATGAGTTCTTAATTTCAGATAGTGTATTTTTCAGTTCTAGAATGTCCACTTGATTTTTTTTATACATTCCAATTAAAATCCTGCCTCTTTTCATCCTTTTTGTCTATCATTTCCTGTTTTCTTCAACATGTTAATTATTATTAATTTAAAATCATTGTTAATATGAACAACTTTGAATTAAATTATTTATTAGAATTTAGTTATTAAAATAGGATAAATATTCTTTATTCAAATTACCGGTGTGATTTCTGTCTCTTAACTGGATCCTGACTGATACAGAAGGCTTAACTGGAAGGCTACACAAGGGAACTTTCTGGGGAGTTGGAAAATGATGGAGATTTAAGTGTATCCATTGTCAGAATTATACAACTAGGATTCGTGCATTTGAATTCATGTAGATTTTACCTAAAATATTATAATAGAGAACAGGTGGAAAATTGGGAAACATATAATCTAGATGAAAATAATGTTATGTGGATTTAACCCAAAGAATCACACAAATCACAGAATGGTGACGACTGTTGAAACTGGGTGATGGGCACACAGGGGTTCATTGTTTACTTTATATATGTTTGAAATTTTCCATAATAAAATGTTAAAAGATAGTCATGGCTGCGTGTTTTCTATCTTAATGTATGTAGCTAGGGATGGATGGAATGACAAGCTTGATCTGGCTATACAGTCATTTATTGTTTGTTTTCTGTATCAGTTATTCATTGCTATGTAACACAACCACAAAACTTCATGGCGTAAAAGAACATGAAGCATTTCGTTTGCTTAAAAATCTGAAATTCTTGCAAGGATTTGTAGGGAAGGCTTGTCCCTGCGCCATGTGATACCATCTAGGGTAGATCAGCAGAGTGTTAAAGATCCACTTTTAAGATGGTTCATTCACATACCTGGCAAGTTGGTGCCAGAGGTCGGCTGGAAGTTAGGTTAGGTCTGTGAACCGGGAGGCTGGTTCCTCCATGTGCCTCTCTATGGGCTGCTTGGACTTCCTCACAGTATGGAGACTCAGTTCTAAGAGCAAGGGTCCCCAGAGAGAACTAAGTAGAAGTTATATCATCATTTATGGCCTAGGCTTGGAAGTCAACATAACATTATTTTCACCTTGATTCAAGAGGAGGGAACATAGACCCCACTTCTTAATGGGAAGTGTATCAAAGTCACAATCCAAAAAGAGCTCATGGGATGGGAGATATTGTAATGGCCATTTTGGGAAATATAATCAGATACACCCAGCTTGTTCATACAAGAAGAATCTGGGATCAAGATGGATCTCAAAGTATTATCTGAACAAAGATGTAGTTTCCTATCATCCAGCAAGTGAGTCTCAACCCTCCTGTAAATATTGCTTCTCCTTTCTTTTCTGTGTTCCTCAGGTGCAGATGTATACCGGACGTTAACAAGTTGCCTACATAGCATCTACTTCCCTCTTCCTAATGTTTCTTACATTCTTATTCCATAACTTCCCCACATAGTCTGAGTGCTTCAGGGAAGCTGATTATCTTATCTCTGAGGTTGGACCCTGATTGACTTATGGCAACTAACACATTCAATTTCCCCTGGTCATAATGTTTGTGACTATGGTGGTTGGTAGCAAGGATCATGGGGAAGGGCAAGATGTGATCTAAACCAGTTTAGATCAGGTTGCTGGTTGGAATGCTAGGACAGAGATATCGCATCTCTGGATGTTTGTGGGGAAGCATGTAGCCCTGGGAGCCATTGTCAGTTCTCTTGTGTCCACATGGGAAGATGGTTTTAGGGTGAAGGAAGGTAGAGTGGGAAAATGGAAAGAAATCGGGTCTCTCATGACATCAGTAAGTTGCTGGATTAAATATGTTGGCCACCTGATGCGACGAGCTGACTCATTTGAAAAGACCCTGATGCTGGGAAAGATTGAAGGCAGGAGGAGAAGGGGACGACAGAGGATGAGATAGTTGGGTGACATCACCAACTCAATGGACATGGGTTTGGGTGGTCTACGGGAGCTGGTGATGGACAGGGAGGCCTGGTGTGCTGCAGTTCATGGGGTTGCAGAGTCGGACACGACTGAGCGACTGACCTGAACAGCAGGATCTTCCTTTAGAATTTCTGGTGTAGGACCCAATAAACTCCATGTCTAGTTGACAATTATAACTGAAGCCTAAAGTGTCTGAAGCAATGCAAGGGAACTACATTAATATTTTATTATGAGATTGCCTAGGTTTGACTCTTGGTTTTGCCAATTACTAATTGTGTAAGTCTGAGCAAGTTTCTAAATCTCTCCGACTCGGTTTTCTTTGTAGTAAGATTCCAGATGAATGAGAGATAGGCCCTCACTTTCTAGACTAGGAGAAAGCTATTGTGAAAGGGAAGAATGGGAAAAGAAAACCACAAAATGTGTCCTGAGGCAAATTAAGTTCAGGAAAGAATATATGGAGAAGGTGAGGCTCTGGAGATTGGGGAGTATTTATAATACGCACTCTCACATACCCCTCGGAAAGCCTTTGTGGGCTTTTAGAGATGTGCACACCAGCTTAAAGACTGCTGGATTTTATGTTCAATTCAAGTTAGTCAGGTTCCTTTTTCTTTTTTTAAACAACAGATTAGGATTTTTTTTTTTTTTCTTGGATGGAATGGCAAGAGTGGTCAGCTAAGAAGGGTACATTAGACCATTTGTCATCAGCAAACATTTGCTGGGCATGTATCCTGTACTGGTAGAAAACACCTCAACAGCTTCAACCACTTGCAACTATGACTCTGAAGCTGTCTCTAGCTCAAAGTTTCTCCTTAGTACTCTGTGCATTTATCAATTCCGGTGTCCTACAGACACATTAAAGAAGTAAAAAGAAATCGGTGACATTAGATTCTCTACACACCAATCTATCCAGAACATAATCATTTCAATATGGACTCATAGACTCACTATAAAATCATATTGTCTTCAAAACTGAGTGTGTACTTTATACTTGCAGCACATCAGTTTGGACAAGCCACGTCTGAAGTGCTCAATTGTTCAGTCGCTCAGTTGTGTCTGACTCAATAGCAACATGAAATTAGTAGCTGCCACATTAGACAGTGCAAGTTGAAAACGTATTAACATATTTAGTAAGCCAGAGAAAATTACCTCTGACCCAGAAATGATGATTGTGTCTCTGAGAAGGTTGTTGTTTTCATGGGCACCTAGTTTCTGGACCTTTAGCAAGAGTCTGAGTAGCACAGGGAGGGTGAAGTGGCTGTCTGGCCAGGTTGGTCACCTGCAATGTGTCACAGATGGGACAGTTGTTCTCACATGCACCAAAGCAAATATATACCTATTTTCAAATCTTCAGGAATCATAATGATTAGTGCTTATTGTGGAAATGAACAAAGTGATATGAACATTCTGTAGACTGGATGTTTCTCCCCAAAATTCGTATGTTAAAACCCAACCTCCAGTGTGATGGTATTAGGAGGTGTGGCCTTTGGGAGGTGATTAGAGCATGAGGGTGGAGCCCTCATGGATGGAGCATGAGTCCTTGTAATGAAGACTCCAGAGAGTTCCACTGATCCTTCCAGCACACGAGGACACTGTCAGAAGATGGCCATCTATGGCGTGCTGCTCACCAGACACAGAATCTTCCTGCACTTTGATCCTGGATTTCCCAGTCTCTAAAACTGTGAGAAATATGTTTCTGTTGCTTATTAGTCATCCAGTCTCTAGTGCGCTAAGATTCCAAATGGACTAAGACAGAGAATAAGTCATGGACTAAATGTTGCCATGGCTTGTCTTAAACCACAAAAGCCTTTAAACTCTTAGCTGAGAAAGACTCCAGGCGAGACTTCTGGGGATATGAGTAGGGATTCAACAAGTGGTCCTGCTAATTTTCTGAATTTTACCATCCCTTTGAGATTCTCTCTTTGGTTACTATTGTATCTTGCATCCCTATCTAAATGAAGGACATATCAAACGTATAGAAAATCATGGCTGGCTAGTCTCTTAGTTGTCTTGGGCTGCTAAAATAAAATGACATACACTGGGTGGCTTAAATAACAAAAAATTGTTTTCTCAGTTCGGAAGGCTGAAAGTCTATGATCATGGTGCCAACATGGCTGAGTTCTGGTGATAGTTCCCCTCCTAGCTTGTAGACGGCTGCCTTCTCACCATGTCCTCACTGGGCAGAGAAAGAGCAAATTTCTCTGGTGTCTCTTTGTATAACGGTGCTAATCCCATTGTGGGGAACCTATCCTCATGACCTCATCTAAACCTTATTATCTCCCAAAGGCCCAGTCTCCAAATACCATTACATTGAGGATTAGAGTTTCAATATATGAATTTTTCGGTGACATGATTCAGTCTATAGCAGTTGGGAAATGTAAGAAAACTAACTCCACTGACAAAAATGAAATATAGATCAAACGAAGTCTTTTCCTCAAATCAACAAAACTAAAAATGTTCTGATTCTCAGAGTTGGCAAGGTGAAATGGACACTTCCGCTGGCTACTAATGAAAGTATAAACTGATAATATCTTCTTAGAAAAGCAATTTTGAGAAATGTATGAAGAGCTTCAAAATACACATTTTGATTCTATATTCTATTTCTAGGGAAATAGAGTGAAGATATGTACATTATCATTTGCAGTGAAAATTAATATGTATATCATAAAATTTTTAATAATGAGAAAAAAAACAACTTAAATGTGCAATCATTTTGAAATTTTTTAACATTTATGGTATACTTTTTATGTAATAGATTATCAACCAATCTCAATACATGATGTCTTGAAGAATTTTTGGTGGCATGGAAAATGTTCACAATATAATAACTATCCAGGAATTTAAAAAAGAGAGAGAAATAAATTATATATATTATGATCTTAATTTTAATTTTGTAAAAAATATATGTGTTAAGGAAAGACTAAAATTAAAATTTTTATTAGAGGTTATTCCTGGTTGTCAGGATGATGGTTGATTTTTATTTTCTTTATTTTTTAATTTTCCAAATTACATCTAATATATACTATTTTTATAATCAGAAAGAGTTCCTATATTAAAACATAATGATGAAAACAGGCTTATGTGTAGGAAAATGTGCTTCCTTTCTTTTGCTTTCTCATACTATTAGCAAATGAATTTTATTGGTGGAGAATCAGAAAAACATACAGAGAAAGCGTAGGAAGCATAAAAACACTAATTGCTGGGAAGTGCTGGCTTTTCATACAAGAAGTCAGGAAGTCGGGAAGGCTGGCCAGGTCACAGGCCTTTGTCTGGTCTCCTTGGGATGAGAATCCTTTTCCTCTGGCCAGCTGGGGTCTCCTGGACACCCTCTTTCCTAGATGGGCTAGCCTCTGTTCCAGTTTACAATGGCACTTTCATAAAACCCTCTCACTCTGGTTTCAGTTAGGCCTGTGTGTGGCTGATTGCACACTGATAGATTTCCAAAGGCTTTTGTTGTTGTTGTTTTAGCAGAATCCTAGTTCTAAGAATTCCTGTAAGGTATGCTCTAGAGGTTAAAAAAGAGCTTTGCTTTTTCCATTTATACCCATCCAGAAACATCCAAGAGCAACTCTGCTTTCATCTGGATTATATTTGGGGATTCTCATGAGGTTAGATTTTTTTAAAGATTTTTTTCTTTCTGATTTAAAAAATAAATTTGAAACCACTGTGATCAATGACGGGAAATAATCTCTTCCTTCATGGTTCATATCTTCCGTGTTGCAGCAAGCTAGTGTTATCCCTTATAGACCATTAGCATCTAGCACAGCTTTCATGCAACCTAGATGTATTTGTTTATACAATAGAGACCTTTCTCAGACCTTGGAGCCAAATATTTTTTAACTTTAATCTTAGATTTGAAATAAATGAACTAAATGATCAAAGATTTGGGGATTTGGACAATAAAATATTTACTTTCTATATATTAGTCTAAGATGTGGCAAAAGTATACTTTAGAAATTCAAAGCTTAAAAAGGACTGCATGCATGTCAACACTGAGAGCCTGCACCTCAATATAATTGTAGGGAAATGGAATATTGCCTTCTAGTTCTTCACTGTCACTATATTCATCATTTCTTTCTGAGAGCTCTGAAATACACTTCCTACCAGTTGAAACCTCCTTCCTTGGAGATATTTTTCAAAAGATATTTGTATTTTAAAAAGCTATCACCAAGCCAGGAGTCCATACAATGAAGCCCTGTTGGTAGACTATCAAACGTATTTAGAAATCTGTTTCTCCCTCAGTTTTCTACAACGAGGCAGAAGTCAGCACCCTGTCTACAAACAAGGCCTGCCCCATAAGGACCAAAGACGGGCCAGATAGTAAGGGTATAGTGTCTACAAAACTATTAAGCAGCTACGTACAGAGACTATATCTGAGAGTGAAAAAGTGTTAGCTCAGATTTTTGGTTTAACATGTAAGAAAGATTAAAGGAATTTGCAAAGCTAGATTTGCCCAGCAGAGGGCATGTTTAAGTTACAAATCATGGTTTTTATGCAACATTTTCCATTTTTAGAAACAAATACTTAAAAAAAAATTTTATGCAGTTTTTATAGTTTGTGTTTCTTTCATGATTAAGTTACCAACCTGTATTTTAAAAATACGGTATTTATTTCTAAATCACATAGATTCTACCATCAGAATTGTTTTTTAGACTAATCGCTGCAAATATTTGCCACAGTTGTAGGAATCAGGATTACCGAATTTGTGAGCAAGAGACTACAGGCTTATGCAGAAGAGAAGGAACTGGTCACGCTAACTCATCTTGCTAGACCTTGGAGCTAGAAGTTTGTGGTTTCTCCTGGGGGCAGTTGTGCTTGCTGAGCCCAGCCCACCAGTTCAGAGACAAACCCATGGGACACTTAACCAAAAAGCATATGACTTACTAGTTCTCTGGTAACAATTCACCTTCTCAACTAGGGATTACCTGGCTGGTAACCACCTCCCCACTGGGCCACGTACAATCCTGCTGGGCCTGGGATCCAGTGTATTGCTCTCACCTTATACAGACTGTGTCTCCTCACCTGTCCAGTCTGCCTTAAAACTCCTCAAGTTCTGACCTTGAAGGGCATCTTCCTGTCCCTGGGGTCCCTCCTTAATGGTTAAAGCCTGTTGGTCCCTTTCAATAATCTTCAGTATGTTTTTAGTTATAGGGTATCTAAAATAAAAATTTGGCACCCTCTACATAAATGTCCACAAGACACAGAACTCCCTTAACTTTCACATTTTTAACTTAGTAACATCCACAGAAACACATGCCAACACCATCTCTACCACAGATGGGGATGGTGAGCATTTCTGAGATGTCACTTTGGACTTGTTTTGGAGGTTAGAGGGAAGGGAAGTAGAAGGGACTTTGAACAGGGTTTAGGAATTTAGGCCTGCTGCTGCTGCTGCTAAGTCACTTCAGTCCTGTCCAACTCTGTGCGACCCCATAGACAGCAGCCCACCAGGCTCCCCCATCCCTGGGATTCTCCAGGCAAGAACACTGGAGTGGGTTGCCATTGCCTTCTCCGAGGAACTTAGGCCACTTCCTAAATAAAGGCATTTCTGTATGTGATGCTGACATTGCAATTTTAAAAGCAATCTCATCTGAAAAAAAGAAAGAAAAAAAAAGCAACAAGGTGTAAACTATATGTTGATTATGATCTATTTGAAAGAAGAATGTGTTTTGGCATTTGCATATGAATAAAAATTTGGGGGATAGATAATGTGAAAAAAAATCCTCAAGTTCAGGAGGAAGATACACAACACAATTTAGTTTCAGTGCATGGTATGGGCAGGGGAGGAGTCCTGGGTTTGTAGTTTAAAAATACGCTGGCTCTGTGAATCACTTGGCCCTTCTTTGCCTCATCTGTTTAATCCAGAAGTGAGAATGTACCCGCTAAAAGTCAAGGTCATCCCTGGAGGGATTTCAGAAACACACTGAACTGTGACTCTCTACCATATGGCCATCTGTGACTTTGGCCATATGAATGATCTTGCATGGGTTTGATCATGAATAACCTAATGGGTGTAGAGGAGGAACCAATCCTGGGTCCCAGTATGGAATTCTGGTGTCTTCACAGAGTGACTCTGACTTAATCTCTCACATTTATCTTCCATTCTAGCCAAACTGGTCTGTGCTCCTGAGGCTCTGCTCTTGCCAAGAGAGAACCCTTACCCTTTCCTTACCACTTGAAAGTTTCTCCAACTTCTGAGTGTCCCACAAGCATTTGGCAGTCATTTTCTTCTCTGCCTTCAAGAAGAAATTATCTTCTATATTGCTATTTAGGCCCTTAGCATTTTTTTTTTACTATGTTTATCTGGGTATCTAAAAAGATAAATAAGATTTGTTCTCTCAAGTGTCTTACATCTACCCATAGTTCTAATAGACAGTTACTATCTTTCTGTTTAAATTATTGTTCTATAAATTTCTCTCTTCTGACCATTTCCCACCAAATGCATTGGTCTTAATTTCTGCTAGTAGACTTGGTATAAAGTCAGTCTCTCTTCCTCTGTCATTATGCTGGCCTTTGAATGGTATGAAGGAATGTTTTTAAATTTCTTTTCTCTTTGTCCAATCTTTTTTCTCTAATGGAATGATAATTAGCAGTGAAATGGTTTAAAAATGATGATGGCTTACTATCATTATTATCTATTGAGTACTTACTTTGTGCTATGAAACAAGTTGAAGTTCTTTACATACATGAATTCATTTAATTATCAGGATAGCCCTATAACATATATACTTTTATTATTCCATGTATAGTTAAGGAAACAGAAGAACAGGAGTTAAACCCAGTGGACTCCATTCATTGCATTATCTTGCTTCTTAAAAGATGGGTAGTAGTGTAAAGGAGTAGAAACAATTGTCCTGGATAAACTCCCATTTGTCCTCAGTACCCAGACATTTTTCAGAATATCTGAGAAATATTCTGGACTGAGATTAGGGAAGCAGAGCCAAAAGAAAGTGGAGTGTTGCACAATTGCTTTGTGATTTTATAAACCTGAAGAATACAACTAAATCATGGTGTTTTTTTGTCCTTGACCATGTAAGTTTTTACTAAGAAGACTAGCAAAAAACAAAGCCCTACTCATTATTTTTCAGAATCAAACATTCATCTTGCAGGCATGTTTGCATATTTTGTCTCTGCTTATAAAAACCAAGTTAATGGTTTTACAGTTTTTATTTTCACTGAGCAGAAAAAAAATCTGTTGATTCACTAACAGATAAGCATAAGAAATATGCTTCCTTATTTATATGGAGCTATGCACTATTCACACATTAATATGTGGAATCTCAGATTTTTATTTTGCCCAATGGGAAACTATAAACAATGAGATTTCTTATGTAAAAAGTCAACACTTGAAGCATGCTAGTTCTACATGACTTAATTAGCAATCCAGAGACTTACCCTTTCAACTTCATTTGATTTCTGCAGGATAACTTTTCAGGAAAAGTAGTTTTCTGATCTTGGAGCTTGGAAATATAAAGAAGCAAACAACTTCTCATATTTATTAATCAGATGCCAGTTTCCTTAATAATTTATTTCAAAGGTGATCTCCAGTAAGGCACTAGTGTGATAAGAATCAGCTGGGGCGATATTCAAAATGCAGGTTCCTATGTCTCATCCTCTGAGACCAGGTCACTTCCCAGGTTATGCTGATGCAGATGTCCTCTGGGTACCAGACCAGGATGAAGGGGAGGATGTGGCTCAGGGAGTGGAGGAGGTCAGTACTCTAGTGATCAAGGCACAGAAGTGCTAGAATGCAGATGGGCTTTTCATCAGGGCTATTTAGGGAGCTGGCTGAATTCTTGTTATTGTTGTGGTTTAGTTGCTAAGTCATGTCTGATTCTTTTGCAACCTCATGGACTGTAGCCTGCCAGGCTCTGAAGTCTAGCCTCCAGGTAACAACTTCAATAGAAGGCTATTCAAATCCAGCTTGCCGTCTTTGGTGAAAACACTGATCTCCTCTGTCACAATATTCTTTAGGTTTGAGGGAGAAGAAAATTAGTCTGTAGATGGCCGAGTGCTCACTGTAAGCACCTGGGGTGGGGCTAGGTCAGGAGGCAGAGGTGGGGAGGGAGAGACATGGAGGGCTTACCACAGTCCTAAAGGCTAGGTTCCCAACTTGCAGGCTGCACACTAAGAGGGGGACATGGAATTACTGAAAGGGGGAAAATCTGTTGTGCAGGTTCTATCAAGAGAGATGATCCTCTTCTTATTTGAAGGAATACTGTGAGAACAGCTGAGGATCTAATACAGGACCCCAGGCCTGCATCTGTTGACTTGGCCCATGGAGGTGGGAAGAACTGTGCATGACTGGAAGGTGGAATTATTTTGTTCATAAGAGAAAAGAACAGGAAAAAATCCAGCAAGAGTAGGTCTTATGTGGAATAAGGGCCAAAGAGAGTGCCTCCATCACTACAGACACACTCAGACACACACACACACACACACACACACACACACACATACACACCCAGAAGACCCACCAGTGAACCAAGAAGCAAAGAGACATGTCTAAGGATTCCAGGTGGTTTCTGTGGGATGGGTGCTGCAAATCCTTTTCCTCTGTCTCAAATGGAGAGATATTCAATATATGTCTCACCAATACTTTAATAAGTTTCTTCTTTTGGGAGGAACTCATAGAAGAAAATAAGATGGCAGCAGCTTTCTGACGTTCCATATATGTGCCTTAGGATTATCTTAGATATAATCCAATAAGTCATTTGTTTATCAAGTATATGAACTGTGCTACAGTTTTTCAAATATAACCCTGAAAATGTTGTGAATGATAAAATTTGAGAGCATTTTTAAAAGAATTTTTGGATTCACAGTAAATTTTGATTTTGATGTTGGATTTTCTCAGTCATTTTCATGGCTGACTTTAAAAAGAAGTTCTTCATAGCCAAGACATGGAAGGAGCCCAAATGTCCACCAACAGATAAATGGATAAGGAAGATGCAGTATATACAACCAATGGAAAGCTGCTGCTGCTGCTAAGTTGCTTCAGTCGTGTCCGACTCTGTGCGACCCCATAGACAACAGCCTACCAGGCTCCCCCGTCCCTGGGATTCTCCAGGCAAGAACACTGGGGTGGGTTGCCATTGCCTTCTCCGAATGAAGTGAAGTTGCTCAGTCGTGTCTGACTCTTTGCGACCCCATGGACTCTAGACTACCAGGCTCCTCGGCATGGGATTTTCCAGGCAAGAATACTGGAGTGGGTTGCCCATTTCCTTTTCCAGGGGATCTTTCCGACCCAGGGATTGAACCTGGGTCTCCCACATTGTAGGCAGACGCTTTACTGTCTGAGCTACCAGGAAAGCCCAAGTGGAAAGTTACTTGGTCATAAAAAAGAATGAAATAATGCCATTTGCAGCAACATGGATGGATCTGGATATTATCATACTAAGTGAAGTAAACCAGAAAGAGAAATACAAATGCCAAATGATATCACTTATATAAAATCTAAAATATGATACAAATGAACTTATTTACAAAATAGAAACAGACTCACAGTCATAGAAAACAGTTACCAGAGGAAAAAGGAAAAGTTCAGTTCAGTTCAATTCAGTCACTCAGTCGTGTCTAACTCTTTGCGACCCCATGAATCGCAGCATGCCAGGCCTCCCTGTTCATCACCATCTCCCGGAGCTCACTCAGACTCACGTCCATCAAGTCCGTGATGCCATCCAGCTATCTCATCCTCTGTCGTCCCCTTCTCCTCCTGCCCCCAGTCCCTCCCAGCATCAGAGTCTTTTCCAATGAGTCAACTCTTCGCATGAGGTGGCCAAAGTACTGGAGCTTCAGCTTTAGCATCATTGCTTCCAAAGAAATCCCAGGGTTGATCTCCTTCAGAATGGACTGGTTGGATCTCCTTGCAGTGCAAGGGACTCTCAAGAGTCTTCTCCAACATCACAGTTCAAACGCATCAATTCTTCGGTGCTCAGTCTTCTTCACAGTCCAACTCTCACATCCATACATGACCACAGGAAAAACCATAGCCTTGACTAGATGGACCTTAGTCGGCAAAGTAATGTCTCTGCTTTTGAATATACTATCTAGGTTGGTCATAACTTTTCTTCCAAGGAGTAAGTGTCTTTTAATTTCATGGCTGCAGTCACCATCTGCAGTGATTTTGGAGCCCAAAAAAATAAAGTCTGACACTGTTTCTACTGTTTCCCCATCTATTTCCCATGAAGTGATGGGACTGGATGCCATGATCTTCGTTTTCTGAATGTTGAGTTTTAAGCCAACTTTTTCACTCTCCTCTTTCACTTTCATGAAGAGGAGAGAGACAAATTAGGAGTTTGGGAATATCAGATACAAACTACTATATATAATATAGATAAAGAACAAGGTCCTAATGTATAGCACATGGAATTATATTCAATATCCTATAATAAACCATAATGAAAAATTATACATATATATGGACATATGCATGTGTGATTGCTAAGTCACTTCAGTCATGTCTAACTCTGTGCGACTCTATAGACTGTAGACTGTCAGGCTCTTCTGTCCATGGGATTCTCCAGATGAAAATACTGGAGTGGGTTTCCATGCCCTCCTCCAGGAGACCTTCCCCACCCAGGAACTGAGCTCACGATGTCTCCTGCATCTGCTGCATTGCAGGTGGTTTCTTTACCACTGAGCCACTGGGAAGCCCATATTGTGTGTGTGTGTGTGTGTGTGTGTGTGTGTCTGCCTGCAACATGGGAGACCTGGGTTCAGTCTCTGGGTTGGGAAGATCCCCTGGAGGAGGGCATGGCAACCCACTCCAGTATTCTTGCCTGGAGAATCCCCATGGACAGAGGAGCCTGGTGGGCTACAGTCCATGAGGTCGCAAAAAGTCAGACACGACTGAGCAACTAAGCACAGCACAGCATATGTATGTGTGTGTGTATAAATATATATATATATATATAGCATTTTGCTGTACACCATAACATTGTAAATCAACTATACATCAATAAAAAAGGGTTCCTCATATTTAAAATTGGTAGAAACCATTGATCTATGGTAATCACAACTATGTCTTCAATTGGACTGTAAAGCACTTCTCAAGTAATGGAAAATTCTGTGCAATGACTCTGTTGCCATTTACAGTGGATTTTTTTTAAAGAGTAAAGGTAAACTGCATTTTGTTCTGGTCACTTGGTGGCACTGAATAAATATAGAGGGCATGTCTATAAAGCACATTTACTTAAAAAACTGTCACGTTATTTGACTTTGTAATTGACTGAACAGAAAATCTATCTGTTGCTTAGGAAGAACTTGCAGATCCAGACACACTGATTCTACTTTATTTCCCCAGGCTCTGTTATGTGGTCTACTGGTTACATGTCCTGAGGATCCTCTGAGGTATTTAGAGGAAATGATCATTGGAATAATGGAAAATGGTCTTGAAACTCTACTCTGGTGAGTAGTATTTTGATTAATGGTAGGGAGATATTTTATTTTGAAGAGAAAACACTCATTGTATATTATCCAAAAAGGTCTTACTAATGAATGTTTCCAATCTTAAGATTATTAAAGAATCTTTGCAGGGGATTTTAAATCCCCTAAACTTCAATAGTAACAATTTCTCCACTGGTTCCTAACTCAGAAACATACCTCACTGTTATCAAGAACATGTGCTAATAGGGCAGTTTATTTCAACTTGAGGATGAGGACAGATACACGCCTTCTTGGGGAGCTCAGCAGAATTGTGAGGGGGAGTAATTTGAAAAAGTTCTCCAGGAAATTCTGACATGTTTAGCCCAAGGGGAAGTGTTTTTCCTTCCCTTCCCCTCCACCGTTTAAAATCACAGATTTAATTATGGAACTAACAACTATGAAATGAAATGATTTTTTTACTACATCTTATGATTTTTTCCAAGGGATATGTGCATTGATCCATTAATGAAACCAAAAATTCGGAGACTGTCTGAAACTTACCTGGAACAACTTTTTGGACTGGATGATCAGCTGGTAAGTATTATTAACCAAACATTCTACGCTATAAGTCTTAAGTTTGGATGGAAACTCTCAAATAGATTTTAGATTTCATGAGAGGCATGAGGTCAAATTGTTTTTGAAACTGAGGACACTCAGGAAAGTGAAGGAACATTTCATACATATATACAAACACACACACAAAGCAACACTCATAGTAACCTCCCCAGACTTCCAAGAAGCATTTGGATAGGCAGTTATTATTCATCTTTCTGATAAAATCTTCCCATTGAATTTCCCCCTTTTTCCTTCTGCCCGTCTCTTGCATCTTTACAATGGTTAAAAAAAAATAGCGTTATGGAAAGCTTTAAAGGAGGATAGTTTCTTTCCATTCTAATCTACTTCCTCTGTATTCCATTCTCCTCCATTTTCTTTGCTGTCTGTCCAGGAATTATGCTCCAAAGATATGGCTGAAACATTAATAAGAACCTAACTTAAAAGCCAGACCAACTTAATGAGAGGAACAACCAGCTCCAACAGTTGGTTTTGATCCTGTAAAGAGGGCAAGGAAGTACTGCAGGATATGGAGACTTTTAGAACAAAGATTGTGTAACCGAGAGAAGCTAAAATAACAAAAGGCATGTGGAGAGAGAAACAGCAACACGAATTAGGTGTGTGATATCTCTAGATCCCTCACCAGTGTCTCGGTGAGGGTAGGCAGGGCTAGCTGCTGGTGAAGCCAGGCATTGAAAAGTGGAATCAAAGTCATGGTCACAGTGAGTGCTGAGAGCCGGGAACGAACTGAAGAGTCATTTAGCAGGATGGGTAGAGGGGCCTCCCTGTTGGCTCAGTGGTAGAGAATCCACCCACCAACACAAGAGACTCAAGTTTGATCCCTGATCCAGGAAGATCCCACATGCCTCAGAGTGACTCAGCCCACTGGCCACAATTACTGAGCCTGTGCTCTAGAGCTGGGGAACCACAACTATTGAGCCCACAGGCTGCAACTGTTGAAGCTCAGTGCCCTTGAGCCTGTGCCCCGCAACAAAAGAAACCACTGCAGTAAGAAGCCTGTGCAATGCAGAGTAGCCCCTGCTTGCTGCAACTAGAGGAAAGCCCGAGCAGCAACAAAGACCCAGCACAGCCAGAAATAAAGTGTTAGTCGCTCAGTCGTGTCCGACTCTTTGCATCATGGACTGTAGCCTGCGAAGCTCCTCTGTCCATGGAATTCTCCAGGAAGAATACTGGAGTGGGTTGCCACTCCCTTCTCTAGAGGATCTTCCCCACCCAGGGATTGAACCTGTGTCTCTTGCATCTCCTACACTGCGGGTGTATTCTTTACCACTGAGCCACCAGTGCAAACAAATAAATTTAAAAACTTGCTTTTTTAAAAAAAAAAAGAAGAAGAGTAACATTGGATCCTAACCAGTGTCTACAACAGAGAGATAGAAATAGAGGGATGGGATATTTCTGTCAAGCCTGGGAAGATTCTGAGGCACCAGTACACTGGGAAGAACCCATTTGTTTGATCATAGATGATCTGCATCATGATATGTGAGTCTCAATGACTTCATCAAGCACAGAATTTTGATCCACTACAGAGGACAGACATCTGCAAAGTGTGTTCTTGGAGGTGTTTTGGGGCAACCTCAGGAGCTGGAGAGGGAAGATCCAAGGGATGGCATTCTTGGTCCTCTCCTCCTCACCCCTTATCCCCTAGAACAGTCCTGCATTGAGAATCATGTCACATGAAAAAAGCTTGAAAAAACCACTGCTCTAAGATACTAAAATTATTATAAACCACTGATCTAGAAGGGTAAACATTGTCAATATTTTGAAACTGACCTCATAAAACACAATCAGATTGTGTCCAATGTCTAGCTAGAAGCCTATAGAGAATCTTTAAAAGTTTGCACAGAATTCTAAGAGATACTGTAGCTACTTCAAATCTTAAGTTTCACTTGAAAAGAAATTCTCAGAGATGTTTCATGACATTAAAAGTACAAAATAGAGAGCCATTGGAAAGATGGCGGAGGAATAGGACGGGAAGACCACTTTCTCCCTCACAAATTCCTCAAAAGAACATTTCAACGCCGAGCAAACTCCACAAAACAACTTCTGTAGGCTGGCAGAGGACATCAGGCAACCAGAAAAGCAGACCATTGTCTTCAAAAACAGGTAGGAAAAAATATAAAAGACGAAAAAGGAGACAAAGGAGGTGGGGAGGGAGCTCGGTCCCGGGAAGGGAAGCCCTTCCCAGGAAGGGAATTTTAAGAAGAGAGGTTTCCAAACACCAGGAAACACTCTCCCTGCCAAGTCTGTGGTGAGCCTTGGAAACACAGAGGGCAACATAACAGGAAGGAAAAATAAATAAATAATTAAAACCAAGAGATTGCAAGCCCAACAGTAACTCCCCCAGCGGAAAAGCAGCACAGACGCCTGCATCTGCCATTGGGAAGTGGGGGCAGGGCAGGGACGCGCGGGAGGCACGGGCTGCAGTGCTTTGTAAGAATCGGGCAGGAACGCCCCACGCGCAACCAGAATGATCTAACTTGGGCTAGCAAACCAGACTGTGGGATAGCTACCACGCGAAAAGCTCGAACATAAGACACCGCCAGGACCGAGGACGGAATGGAAAAAGCCGGCTGCAGACCATCCCCCGCCGGGGACAGGCAGCCAGAGCTGTAAGGACTGGAAAGGGGCAATTGCAGACCCGGAGAGACTTTACTTACCTAACTGCAAGCAGGCTTCTTTGCTAAGACTTCTGGGGGTGCTGGACAGTCGCAATCTGCCTCACGGGGGGTGCCAGCGGTCCACCCAGAAAGCTGAGCAGCAGCGGCAGAAAAGGTGACAAGCCGCGGCGATCGCGCTCGCCGAACTCCTGAGCTACTCCGACCTGGGAAGAGCACAAAGCGCAGTCCCAGCCGAATCTGTGCCTCTGAGGGCTGCCTGAGCGCCGAACCTGAGCGGCTTGGACCGGGGAAGTGCACGCAGCCTAGGGCCGCCCCAGACAGTTCCCGGCTGAGCATCGTAGAGCCAGAGAGGTTTATACGCCGCAAGAAGGGACAGGTCAAGCGGGGCTGAGACACTGTGTGCACACGACAGTGCTATTTGTTTGCAGCATCCCCCCTCCCCACAGCACAACTGAACTAGTGAGCCTAAAAAACCAGCAAACAGAAGAAGTTAAACAGAGGGAACCACCTTGGAAGTGATCCCACATGGCCCACAACATCAGAGAAGGGCCAGATATATTTTTACTATTTTTAAAATCATTCCTTTTTTTTCTTTTTTCTTTTTTTCTAACTTTTTAAAAAATTGTTAAGTCTTCTATTTCTCCTCTAATTTTTATTTCTATAACCTACTATTACTATTTTTTTTAAAAAAAGACTATTTTTTTTTTAAGGCAAACACCATATATAGTCTTTGGATGGTTGTTGGTGGTTTTGTTTTTGTTTTAATAATTCTTGTTTTTTTTTTCTTTCTTCCTTTTTCCTTCTGCTTCTTTTCTTTAATATTGTATTTTTGAAAATCCAACCTCTACTCTAGATTTTTAATCTTTGCTCTTAAGTTTTTGTTGTCAATTTTATACATTTAAAAACCCAAACTTCACTACCCAAGTTTACCTGAGAGTGAGATTACTGGCTTGACCACCCTCTCCTCCTTTGGACTCTCCTTTTTCTCCACCAGGTGGCCTCTGTCTCTTTTCTCCCCCATCTCTTCTCTATCCAACTCTGTGAATCTCTGTGTGTTCCAGACGGTGGAGAACACCCAAGGAACTGGTTACTGGCAGGATTTGTCTCTCTCCTTCTCATTCCTCTCTCTTATCCTCCTGGCAACCTCTGTCTACTTCCTCCCTCTCCTCTTCCCCGTATAACTCCGTAAATACCCCTGAGCGGTCCAGACTATAGAGCGCACATAAGGAAGTGACTACTGGCTAGCTTGCTCTCTCCTCTTTTGATCTCACAGCATCTCATTCCAGTTACCTCTAACTACCCCCTCCATCTTCTCTTCTCCTTGTAACTCAGTGAACCTCTCTGAGTGTCCCTTAATGTGGAGAAACATTTCATCTTTAACCTAGATGCTTTATCATCGGTGCTGTATAGATAGAGAAGTCTAGAGGCTACTGTAAAAATAAAACTGAAAACCAGAAGCAGGAGGCTTAAATCCAAAGCCTGAAAACATTAGAGAACTCTTGAATTCAGGGAACATTAAGCAATAGGAGCTCATCAAATGCCTTCATACCTACACCGAAACCAAGCTCCACCCAAGGGCCAACAAGTTCCAAAACAAGACATACCACTCAAATTCTCCAGCAACAGAGGAATACTCCCCTGAGCTTCAATATACAGGCAGCTCAAAATTATCCTAAAACCTTTGATGTCTCATAACCCATTATGGGTCACTCCACTGCACTCCAGAGAGAAGAAACCCAGCTCCACCCACCAGAACTCCAACACAAGCCTCCCTAACCAGGAAACCGTGACAAGCCACTGATAGAACCCCACCCACAGTGAGGAAGCTCCATAATAAAGAGAACTCCACAAATTACCAGAATATAAAAAGGCCACCCCAAACGCAGCAATATAACCAAGATGAAGAGACAGAGGAATACTCAGCAGGTAAAGGAACAGGAGAGTTGCCCACCAAACCAAACAAAAGAGGAAGAAGTAGGGAATCTACCTGAGAAGGAATTCCGAATATTAATAGTGAAAATGATCCAAAACCTTGAAATCAACATGGAATCACAGATAAATAGCCTAGAGACAAGGATTGAGAAGATGCAAGAAAGGTTTAACAAGGACCTAGAAGAAATAAAAAAGAGTCAAAATATAATGAATAACGCAATAAATGAGATCAGAAACACTCTGGAGGCAACAAATAGCAGAATAACGGAGGCAGAAGATAGGATTAGTGAAATAGAAGATAGAATGGTAGAAATAAATGAATCAGAGAGGAAACAAGAAAAACGAATTAAAAGAAATGAGGACAATCTCAGAGACCTCCAGGACAATATGAAACGCTCCAACATTCGAGTTATAGGAGTTCCAGAAGAAGAAGACAGAAAGAAAGATCATGAGAAAATCCTTGAGGAGATAATAGTTGAAAACGTCCCTAAAATGGGGAAGGAAATAATCACCCAAGTCCAAGAAACACAGAGAGTTCCAAATAGGATAAACCCAAGGCGAAACACCCCAAGACACATATTAATCAAATTAACAGAGATCAAACACAAAGAACAAATATTAAAAGCAGCAAGGGAAAAACAACAAATAACACACAAGGGGATTCCCATAAGGATAACAGCTGATCTTTCAATAGAAACTCTTCAGGCCAGGAGGGAATGGCAAGACATACTTAACGTGATGAAAGACAATAACCTACAGCCCAGATTACTGTACCCAGAAAGGATCTCATTCAAATATGAAGGAGAAATCAAAAGCTTTACAGACAAGCAAAAGCTGAGAGAATTCAGCACCACCAAACCAGCTCTCCAACAAATTCTAAAGGATATTCTCTAGACAGGAAACACGAAAAGGGTGTATAAACCCGAACCCAAAACAATAAAGTAAATGGTAACGGGATCATACTTATCAATAATTACCTTAAACGTAAATGGGTTGAATGCCCCAACCAAAAGGCAAAGACTGGCCGAATGGATACAAAAACAAGACCCCTCTATATGCTGCTTACAAGAGTCCCACCTCAAAACAAGGGACACATACAGACTGAAAGTGAAGGGCTGGAAAAAGATATACCACGCGAATAGAGACCAAAAGAAAGCAGGAGTGGCAATACTCATATCCGATAAAATAGACTTTAAAACAAAGGCTGTGAAAAGAGACAAAGAAGGCCACTACATAATGATCAAAGGATCAATCCAAGAAGAAGGTATAACAATTATAAATATATATGCACCCAACATAGGAGCACCGCAATATGTAAGACAAATGCTAACAAGTATGAAAGGGGAAATCAACAACAACACAATAATAGTGGGAGACTTTAATACCCCACTCACACCTATGGACAGATCAACTAAACAGAAAATTAACAAAGAAACGCAAACTTTAAATGATACATTAGATCAGTTAGACCTAATTGATATCTATAGGACATTTCACCCCAAAACAATGAATTTCACCTTTTTTTCAAGTGCTCATGGAACTTTCTCCAGGATAGATCACATCCTGGGCCATAAATCTAAACTTGATAAATTCAAAAAAATCGAAATCATTCCAAGCATCTTTTCTGACCATAATGCATTAAGATTAGATCTCAATTATAGGAGAAAAACTATTTAAAATTCCAACATATGGAGGTTGAACAACACACTTCTGAATAACCAACAAATCACAGAAGAAATCAAAAAAGAAATCAAAATATGCATAGAAACTAATGAAAATGAAAACACAACAACCCAAAACCTGTGGGACACTATAAAAGCAGTGCTAAGAGGAAAGTTCATAGCAATACAGGCATACCTCAAGAAACAAGAAAAAAGTCAAATAAATAACCTAACTCTACACCTAAAGCAACTAGAAAAGGAAGAATTGGAGAACCCCAGAGTGAGTAGAAGGAAAGAAATCTTAAAAATTAGGGCAGAAATAAATGCAAAAGACACAAAAGAGACCATAGCAAAAATCAACAAAGCCAAAAGCTGGTTCTTTGAAAGGATAAATAAAATTGACAAACCATTAGCCAGACTCATCAAGAAGCAAAGAGAGAAAAATCAAATCAATAAAGTTAGAAATGAAAATGGAGAGATCACAACAGACAACACAGAAATACAAAGGATCATAAGAGACTACTATCAGAAGTTGTATGCCAATAAAATGGACAACGTGGAAGAAATGGACAAATTCTTAGAAAAGTACAATTTTCCAAAACGGAACCAGGAAGAAATAGAAAATCTTAACAGACCCATCACAAGCACGGAAATTGAAACTGTAATCAGAAATCTTCCAGCAAACAAAAGCCCAGGTCCAGACGGCTTCACAGCTGAATTCTACCAAAAATTTCGAGAAGAGCTAACACCTATCCTCCTCAAACTCTTCCAGAAAATTACAGAGGAAGGGAAACTTCCAAACTCATTCTATGAGGCCACCATCACCCTAATACCAAAACCTGACAAAGATGTCACAAAAAAAGAAAACTACAGGCCAATATCACTGATGAACATAGATGCAAAAATCCTCAACAAAATTCTAGCAATCAGAATCCAACAACACATTAAAAAGATCATACACCACGACCAAGTGGGCTTTATCCCAGGGATGCAAGGATTCTTCAATATCCGCAAATCAATCAATGTAATTCACCACATTAACAAATTGAAAAATAAAAACCATATGATTATCTCAATAGATGCAGAGAAGGCCTTTGACAAAATTCAACATCCATTTATGATAAAAACTCTCCAGAAAGCAGGAATACAAGGAACATACCTCAACATAATAAAAGCTATCTATGACAAACCCACAGCAAACATTATCCTCAATGGTGAAAAATTGAAAGCATTTCCCCTAAAGTCAGGAACAAGACAAGGGTGTCCACTTTCACCGCTACTATTCAACATAGTTCTGGAAGTTTTGGCCACAGCAATCAGAGCAGAAAAAGAAATAAAAGGAATCCAAATTGGAAAAGAAGAAGTAAAACTCTCACTGTTTGCAGATGACATGATCCTCTACATGGAAAACCCTAAAGACTGCACCAGAAAATTACTAGTGCTCATCAATGAATACAGTAATGTTGCAGGATATAAAATCAACACACAGAAATCCCTTGCATTCCTATACACGAATAATGAGAAAGTAGAAAAAGAAATTAAGGAAACAATTCCATTCACCATTGCAATGAAAAGAATAAAATACTTAGGAATATATCTACCTAAAGAAACTAAAGACCTATGTATAGAAAACTATAAAACACTGATGAAAGAAATCAAAGAGGACACTAATAGATGGAGAAATATACCATGTTCATGGATCGGAAGAATCAATATAGTGAAAATGAGTATACTACCCAAAGCAATTTACAAATTCAATGCAATCCCTATCAAGCTACCAGCCATTTTTTTCACAGAACTAGAACAAATAATTTCAAGATTTGTATGGAAATACAAAAAACCTCGAATAGCCAAAGCAATCTTGAGAAAGAAGAATGGAACTGGAGGAATCAACTTGCCTGACTTCAGGCTCTACTACAAAGCCACAGTCATCAAAACAGTATGGTACTGACACAAAGACAGACATATAGATCAATGGAACAAAATAGAAAGCCCAGAGATAAATCCACACACATATGGACACCTTATCTTTGACAAAGGAGGCAAGAATATACAATGGAGTAAAGACAATCTCTTTAACAGGTGGTGCTGGGAAAACTGGTCAACCACTTGTAAAAGAATGAAACTAGATCACTTTCTAACACCGCACACAAAAATAAACTCAAAATGGATTAAAGATCTAAATGTAAGACTAGAAACTATAAAACTCCTAGAGGAGAACATAGGCAAAACGCTTTCAGACATAAATCACAGCAGGATCCTCTATGATCCACCTCCCAGAATTCTGGAAATAAAAGCAAAAATAAACAAATGGGATCTAATTAAAATTAAAAGCTTCTGCACAACAAAGGAAAATATAAGCAAGGTGAAAAGACAGCCTTCTGAATGGGAGAAAATAATAGCAAATGAAGCAACTGACAAACAACTAATCTCAAAAATATACAAGCAACTTCTGCAGCTCAACTCCAGAAAAATAAACGACCCAATCAAAAAATGGGGCAAAGAACTAAATAGACATTTCTCCAAAGAAGACATACAGATGGCTAACAAACACATGAGAAGATGCTCAACATCACTCATTATTAGAGAAATGCAAATCAAAACCACAATGAGGTACCACTTCACACCAGTCAGAATGTCTGCAATCCAAAAATCTGCAAGCAATAAATGCTGGAGAGGGTGTGGAGAAAAGGGAACCCTCCTACACTGTTGGTGGGAATGCAAACTAGTACAGCCACTTTGGAGAACAGTGTGGAGATTCCTTAAAAAATTGCAAAAAGAACTACCGTATGACCCAGCAATCCCACTTCTGGGCATACACACCGAGGAAACCAGAATTGAAAGAGACACATGTACCCCAATGTTCATCGCAGCACTGTTTATAATAGCCAGGACATGGAAACAACCTAGATGTCCATCAGCAGATGAATGGATAAGAAAGCTGTGGTACATATACACAATGGAGTATTACTCAGCCATTAAAAAGAATTCATTTGAATCAGTTCTGATGAGATGGATGAAACTGGAGCCGATTATACAGAGTGAAGTAAGCCAGAAAGAAAAACACCAATACAGTATACTAACACATATATATGGAATTTAGAAAGATGGCAATGACGACCCTGTATGCCAGACAGCAAAAAAGACACAGATGTGTAAAATGGACTTTTGGACTCAGAGGGAGAGGGAGAGGGTGGGATGATTTGGGAGAATGGCATTCTAACATGTATACTATTGTGTAAGAATCGAATCGCCAGTCTATGTCTGACGCAGGATACAGCATGCTTGGGGCTGGTGCATGGGGATGACCCAGAGAGATGTTATGGGGAGGGAGGTGGGAGGGGGGTTCATGCTTGGGAACACATGTAAGAATTAAAGATTTTTAAATTAAAAAAAAAAAAGTACAAAATATTGACACAGATCCAGATTTAGAATGGGATATGAAAATTCACCAAGGCGTAGAAAGAATGCCCACTTCATAAGTCAGGAAAAATAGAAACTAGGTAGAACTTTGCAAACTGTAAATCTATGTTGTTCAGTTACTAAGTCATGTCTGACTTTTTGCAACCCCATGGACTGTAGCAAAGCAGGCTCCCTTGTACTTCACTATCTCTTGGAGTTTGCTCAGATTTATGCCCCTTGAGTTGGTGATACTATCTAACTGTCTCATCCTCCACCACCCTCTTGTCCTTTTGCCTTCAATCTTTTCCAGCATCAGGGTCTTTTCCAATGAATTGACTCTTCACAAGTGGCCAAAGTATTGGAGCTTCAGCTTCAGCATCAGTCCTTCCAATGAATATTCCAGGTTGATTTCCTTTAGGAATAACTGGTTTGATCTCCTTGCAGCCCAAGGGACTCTCAAGAGTCTTCTCCAGTCCCACAATTCACAAGCATCAATTCTTTGGCACTCAGCCTTCTTTCTGGTCCAACTTGCACATCCATACGTGACTACTGGAAAAAACAGAACTTTGACTACACAGACCTTTGTTGGTAAACTGATGTCTCTGCTTTTAACACATTGTCTCGGTTTGTTGTAGGTTTCTTTCCAAGGAGCAAGCGTCTTTTAATTTCATGGCTGTAGTCGCCATATGCAATGATTGCTTCCCTGGTGGCTCAGTGGTAAAGAATCTGCCTGCAATGCAAAAGGCACATACAGGAGACTAAAGTTTGATCCCTGGGTTGGGAAGAGCCCCTGGAGAAGGAAATGGCAACCCACTCCAGTATTCTTGCCTGAAAATTCCATGGCCAGAGAAGCCTGGCCGGCTACAGTCCATGAGGTCACAAAAGAGTCAGCCACAACTGAACAACTAAACAATGCCAAGGCATTTTAAATTATAGTACACCAAATAAACATTAGTTGTGTTCCCCCTTCATTTTTCTTTCCTATAGTTATAAGTGCTAGTCAGAGAGATTTTAAGGTTTTGATAAAAATGGTTTATAGATCACAAACAATCGCAATTTTTCTCGTTCATAATTAAGAGTGCTTTGCGTGGTTTCAGCATTTTTTTATGGTGCAGTCATTATCATGGCTTCACACTACGCAGTCTTGCACAGCAAGGACAGCCTGTTTACATGCCCATCTTAATAATAAGCATTTGCTTGTTATTCTTTGCCAAGAGAAGAATGAATACAAGAAACCATAAGCCAAACAATTATAAAAAGACAGAGAAATTGTTCTCATAACAGTAGATAGACAGTTTAACTGTGTGTTCCAAGATGAAGGAATTGTCTATTGTTAAGAAGGAAAAATAACTTCACAGACTTGATTCTCATTTCTTAGGAAATGAAATCTCTAGATGAAATCTCAAGAAGAAAAGGCATTTATAGCATTAAAACATTTTTATTATAGAAAAAACTTACACATAATTCAAAAGTGAGAATATATAATAATACCCCTCATTCAGCTTAAACAATAGTCAATATTTTGCCAATTTTCTTAATTATTCTCCTCTCCACCTTTGGTTGGGAGTATTAGAAAGTAAATCTCAGGAGTTGTATTACTTTTACTGGTAAATACTTTGCTGCACATCTTCAACAAGAAACGGCATTTTTAGAGAATATTGTACTCAGTCACTCAGTCATGTCCTACCCAATGGACTGGAGCCTACCACGCTCTTCCGTCCCTGGGATTTCACAGGCAAGAATACCAGAGAGGGCTGCCATTGCCTACTCCAGGGGATGGGACACCACTGAGCAACGGAACAGCAACCACGACAGCTCTAGGGGATCTTCTCTGGGATGGAATCCACGCCTCCCCCACTGGCACGCAGATTCCTCCCCACTGCACCACCTGGAAAGCCCTGATAGAGGACACAGCACAGTGCAAACGTCCACGAAACGTATGAAATGAGCAGTAGCTCCTGAATGTCATCTAGTACTGACTGCATTCAGATATATGTATAGACTCCATATTCAGTCCATATTTGGGTTTCCCAAATTGCCTCAAAAATGCCTTTTTACATATGGCTCTATTCAGTTGAAATCCATACAGGGTCCACAAATTATACTTGGTTGTTGCATATTAATATCTAATATCTCTAGTAATCTGCAATAGTTCTTTCTTCTTTTTTCCCCATGCCACTGATTTATTGAAGAAAACAGATCATCTATCATGTAAAAGGTCCCACATTCTCATTTCCTCTGATTCTTTTCATTTGTTCTGTTTCTTGTATTTCCTGCAAGTCTGAAGGTAGATCTACAACCTTGATATTCGGGTTTGTTTTTCCTTTTGTTCTCTGGTGACGAGAATACTGCAGAGTGGATGCTGGGTTCCTTCTAGTGCATTGTAGCAGGAGGCACCCATGGTCTGCTTGACCCACTTTTAATGAATCTGGATTCCTACAGACATTAACTAACTGGTTATAAGTTTCATCCTACCATACCTATATAATGGTTTCAAAATAACTATACAAGAGGACCACTAACCATAGAACTATGGAAAGCAGTTTAAGAAAATTATGCAGTTCTTTTTGCCTTTAAGATGTATATATCCTACCTGGTATTTTCATTAAAATAATACTTTTTTGTTATTTAAAATAAGAATTGTTTATGTTGATGGTCATCTTTTCTTTCTTTGCTATAATTATGCTTTTTAAATTATTTCTAACATTACACCATGGCAAAATCAAAGCAATAAAATGAGGAGTATTCAGAGAAGTACTGCTTCCTTTCCAGCCTCTTTATCTACTTATTCCATCCCTTTCTCTGCGGCTGCTGCTGCTAAGTCGTTTCAGTCCTGTCTGGCTCTGTGCAACCCCAGAGATGGCAGCCCACCAGGCTCCCCCGTCCCTGGGATTCTCCAGGCAAGAACACTGGAGTGGGTTGCCATTTCCTTCTCCAATGCCTGAAAGTGAAAAGTGAAAGTGAAGTCGCTCAGTTGTGTCCGACTCTTTGCGACCCCATGGACTACAGCCCACCAAGCTCCTCCATCCATGGGATTTTCCAGGCGAGAGTACTGGAGTGGGGTGCCATCGCCTTCTCCTCCCTTTCTCTAGGTAACTAATTTTAGTAGCTTTTAGTGTATCTCCCCATTGTTATTTTTGAAAAAAAAAATGTGAGCAAGTACACTGTATCCTCCTTCCCTTTTACTTCTTACACTGAAGTATCAGACTGCATATAGCCTTCTATTCTTGCTGGCAGAGAGAGAATTTTGTTACCAAACTTTAAATGAAAGATACGGACTTAAAAAATCTTACTGATACAACAAACAAAGCTAAACTATGAAAAGGAAATTTGGGGTTTTAGTACTTTGGGAGAAGCAGATAGACCTTGTTCCCCAAACAAGATACCCATATCCTATAACCTTGCTGGTTTACAAAAGTATTCATTTTCTTATGAAAGTGGGTGGATTACTATTTCCTGAGCAGGCATGAAGATAAGTGTCTCTGTAATCTGGAAGGAATGAAAATTTAAAAAGTATAAAAATAATGAAGATATATGGATATGCATATGAAGATATGGAGATATCTTTAATGGCAGAAAGTGAAAAGGAACTAAAGAGCCTGTTGATAAAGGTGAAAGAGGAGAGTGAAAAAGCTGGCTTAAAACTCAACATTCAAAAAACAAAGATCATGGCATCCGGTCCTATCACTTCACGGTAAATAGCTAAGGAAACTATGGAAACTGTGTCAGATTTCATTTTCTTGGGCTCCAAAATCAATGCAGACAGTGACTGCAGCGACAAAATTAAAAGATGTTTGCTCCTTGGAATAACAGCTATGACAAACCTAGACAGTGTATTAAAAAGCAGAGACATCACTTTGCCAACAAAGGTCCTCATACTCAAAGCTATGTTTTTTTTTTCAGTAGTCATGTATGGATGTGAGAGTTGGATCATAAAGAAGGCTGAGCACCAAATAATTGATTCTTTCAAACTGTGGTTCTGGAGAAGACTCTTGAGAGTCCTTTGGACTACAGGGAGATCAAACCAGTCACTCCTAAAATAAATCAACCTGAATATTCATTGGAAGTACTGGTGCTGAAGCTCCGATACTTTGGGCACCTGACGTGAACAACTAACTCATTGTAAAAGACCCTGATGCTGGAAAAGATTGAGGGCAAGAGAAGGGGGCGACAGAGGATGAGGTGGTTGGATGGCATCACTGACTCAATGGACATGACTTTGAGCAAACTCAGGGAGATGGTGAAGGACAGGGAAGCCAGGCATGCTGCAGTTCATGGGGTCGAAAAGAGTCAGACATGACTTAGCAATGAACAACAACAACAAATGAAGATACGCACCTAGATTCATACTGTTTACTTTAGGATAAGTTTAAGTGTAAAGTTAAGTAATAGTAGCTAATGATATGGCATAATGTATGTTTTTCTGCATTTGAGAGTTCTAAAGAACATCTTTGTAAGGTTTTAATCTCATTTAAGTTGTTTCAAGGAGTTTCAGTTCAGTTCAGTCGCTCAGTCGCGTCGGACTCTTTGCAACCCCATGAATGGCAGCACACCAGGCCTCCCTGTCCATCACCAACACCCAGAGTCTTCCCAAACCTATGCCCATTGAGTCGGTGATGCCATTCAAGGAGTTTACCTAATAAAATTTGCAATAGACATTTACATGTTTAACAAAACTGGATTTTTCCAAGTGGTACTGAATTGAAGTGAAGTGAAGTGAAGTTGCTCAGTCGTGTCCGACTCTTTGCAACCCCATGGACTGTAGCCTACCAGGCTCCTCCCTCCATGGGATTCTCCAGGCAAGAGTACTATAGCTCTAAAATACAAAGAGTAGTCACTGTTTCCCTCCATGTACAAAAGCCCCTTGAGCATTAAATAGTCTTAAATAATATTGAGGTCAAAAAATAAAACTACTCATCATGAGAAGTCTAACATTTTATGTCATGCCATGATACCTATGTTAGACCATGCTCACTTCTTCATTAAAGGTATAGTTTCTTTTTTTACTATTATTGTTTTTTTCTATTAACTTTTATAGCCTATGAAAAATAAATATTTTAGAACTGGGAGAGATTTAAATTCATTCACTCCACCCTGTCTTAGTTTGTTCAGGATGCTATAATGAAGGTATCATAGACAGGGCGATTATAAACAAGAGAAATTTATTTCTAACAGTTCTGGAGGCCGGGAAGTCCAAGATCAAGGTGCTGATAGATTTGATGTCATGAGAGCCTGCTTCCTGGTTGATATACTGCCATCTTCTTGTTATAATCTTACATGGCAGAAGGGGAGACTGAACTCTCTGGGGTCTCTTCTCTAAAGACACACTTCTTATTCATGAGAACACCACCCTTATGACCTAATCATCTCCAAAAAGCCCCACCTCTAAATACCATCCATTACACTGGGGATTAGGTTTCAGCATATGAATTCTGGAGAATATAAACACTCAATCATGTGAAATGCCCGGCTGGATGAATCCCAGCCTGGAATCAAGATTGCAGGGAGAAATATCAACAACCCAGATATGCAGATGATACCACTCTAATGACAGAAAGTGAAGAGAAATAAAGAACCTCTTGATAAGGGTGAAAGAGAAGAGTCCATATAGTCAAAGCTATGGTTTTTCCAGTAGTCATGCTGATGTGAGAGTTGGACCATAAAGAAAGCTGAGCAATGAAGAATTGATGCTTTTGAACTGTGGTGCTGGAGAAGACTCTTGAAAAGTCCTAGACTGCAAGGAGATCAAACCAGTCATTCCTAAAGGAAATCAACCCTGAATATTCATTGGAAGGATTGATGCTGACACTGAGGCTCCAATACTTTGGCCATCTGGGGTGATGAACTGACTCATTGGAAAAGACCTGATGCTGGGAAAGATTGAAAGCAAAAAGAAAAGAGGGCAAGATGGTGGGATAGCATCACTGACTCAATGGACATGAATCTGAGCAAACTCTGAGAGATAGTGAAGGACAGAGAAGCCTAGTGTGCTGCTAGTGGTAAAGAACCTGCCTGTCAGTGCAGGAGACATAAGAGACAGGGGTTCGATCCCTGGTTTGGGAAGATCTCCTGGAGGAGGGCATGGCAAGCCACTCCAGTATTCTTGCCTGGAGAGTCCCATGGACAGAGGAGCCTGGCGGGCTACAGCGCATGGGGTCACAAAGAGCCAGACTCAACTGAGGCGACTGAGCACACACACAAATAAAGTAAGTGTCTTGCAAAGTTTAAAACTAATGGGACCAATCGCTACTGACATTAAACAGCCATGAATTTGGTATGTTTGTAAGCTAGAATTAGTGATTTGTAGTGGCATTTCATTATCCTTTCATTTATTTCAAAATGTCCCCATAAAATTAATTGATTAATTAAAAAAAAATTTCCCCAGCTCTCAGTAACCTGGGATACAAGTAAGAGTGCTGATTTGATGTTGTTGTTTAGCCATTAAGTCATGTCTGACTCTTTTTGCAACTGCATGGACTGTAGCCCACCAGGCTCCTCTGTCTATGGGATTTACCAGGCAAGAATACTGAAGTGGGTTGCTATTTCCTTCTCCAGGGGATCTTCCTGACCCAGGGATAAAACCCATGCCTGCACTACTGAGCCACCAGGGAAGCTCATCATCTCATTGCTAACAGTATTGATATGCCAAATTTCTCTGCTTCCAGCCCCTATCTGGGTAACACAGAGGTTAGTTTTTCCTTAAAATTCCAATCAGTTGCTCCTGGGAATCCCAAAGCTGTTCTGTGTAAATTCAAGAATTCCAAGATTGTTTCTGTCCCAAACCTGTGAAACCATCTAAGGGTGGAGTCATAGTGCTGCTATTCTTGACTTCCTAAGAGCTGTGATGTCTAACTTGAGGTGGAGCTTCAGGCTCCTTTAGCCACAAATCTTTCTGATGCCAAAATAGCACTCCTTTCACTGGATTCCTTGCCCTACTCAAACCATACCTGGTGGTCACACTGTTCAAAAAAGATAACTTTTATAACTTTTCTGAAGACGTCTAGTAAGTCAAACCTGTACTTCAAGACTAAGGCCACATTTGTTTACATGCCCAAATAGTACCACGGTGTAGCAAGAACTTAAAACCTTCCAATCATTTTCCCACCAGTTTTGAAATAAAGTGCTTCTTGATAAAACTTTATTTTGAGGGTCTGCATTATTTCAAAACCTGGCATAATGTAAGATTTTGGTAGGTAATACTTTTATATCACATGATTTCCAACTTTCAAAATTTAAAGTCACATGAAATTTGATGGCACTGTGCCGTGTGTGCTGTACAGAAGTGGGGGAAATGCCTTTCCTTATTTTGTGTTGTACACCCCATAAGAGCGAGTTTTTGGATTTTGCTGTAGTCTTTTCCTCCATATGGCTCAGACCCACAACCCATGGGGCTGAGACAGATGTCAAGCAGCTCCCCCTGCGCCAACCCCAATACTCTTGATTTTACTCCTCTGGATTCCTTTCCCCCATGAAGATCAGAATTTAGCAAAGAAAGATTTCAATAACTTATGTTCTCCCCTCACCACAGACAATTTACTTGTAATCCCCATTAAACGCAAGAATTTTCAAATGTCATTGAACATGAGACAGAATATCAGGGGGCACACAGGCCTTTCCTATATGCCTAAAACTGATGTCATGATCAACATGTGCATGCTGTATCTATTAACTTATCAAAGCGTTTACAGCAACAGACAAAGGAGAAAAATGCTTGACTTAGAAAAGTAGAATTCTGAATTCGGGGAAGTTGGTATATATTTGAACCCAACTTATCTCTACACTCAATAGATATGAATGTAATAGTCCCTTGGACTGCAAAGAGATCAAACTAGTCAATCCTAAAGGAAATCAACCCTGAATATTCATTGGAAGGACTGATACTGAAGCTCCAAAACTTTTGTCACCTAATGCAAAGAGCTGATTCACTGGAAAAGACCCTGATGCTGGGAAAGATTGATGGCAACAGAAGAAGGGGGCAGCAGAAGATGAGACGGTTAGATAGCATCACTAACTCACTGGACATGAATCTGAGCAAATTCCAGGAGATAGTGAAGGATAGGGAAGCCTGGCATGCTGCAGTCCATGCAGTTGCAAAGATTTGGCCATGACTTAGCAAGTAAGCAACAACAAATGGTAAACAGGTGGCAATAACAACAGAAAACCATCATTTACACTTAACAGTAGCCATGTACCTATAATAAATAGTTAAGAACACAGAGAAGGCACAAACAATTTCAGCAATCCTTAGTGAGCTATTCCCACATTAATGTGTGTTATTGTGAGTAACTGGAAGTGATGCCTGCGTCTCTTTCAGTGTATTCCACAGTTTAGACTTCTAACTTATGTAGTTTTCCTGTTCCTGCTTGTTAAATGAGGCATTCCTATATATATTTTCAAACAGAGACTCTCATTTTCTACTTTGTTTTTTCGAGTTTGGTTTCATCCTCAATTTTGTCTATTTGTATTTTAAAGATTTTATTGGAGTATAATTGATCTACAATGTTGTGTTAGTTTCAGGTGTACAGCAAAGTGCATCGGTTATATATATACATATCCACTCCTTTTAAAACTCTTTCCCCGTATAGGCCATTACAGAGTGTTAAGTACAGTTCTGTGCTGTACAGTTGGTCCGTATCAGTCATCTATTATATATAGTAGTGTGTATATGTCAGGCCCAGTCCCCCGATTTATCCCCCCCTCATTTTCTACTCTTGAGAAAGTAAAAACATTTAACTTAATAGTGACTAGCCAACCCTGGTTCAACAACTCTATACTCCTATCGATATAATAATGCCATAGTGTTTACCTCAAAATGCTTTAAAGTAAGCACAATATAATAAAATTTTAAGCTGTGATTTTAACTTAAAAAAAAAATAGGCAGCACAATAAAATTCCAAAATGTATAAATGGCCTATACTTCTAGAAGTCTGTTCCTATCTCCCTAGGCCTAATTCTACTTCCCAGATGCAATCACTGCTCTCATTCTCTTGTATATCTTCCAGAGGTAGCCTGTGCATTCCATTTATTTCTAATGCTTTTATTTCATGTCTTTCTTCATTTTAGGTGACTCCAGAATTAATGATAAAAGCATGTACTTTTTATACTGGGCATTTACTGAAGACCCATTTTTAGTAAGAACATGAGTTTTATATGTTATTCCCTCCTCTTTGTGTTCTTATTCTAGAAATTCTCCATATGAAGAACAACTCACTTTTGGCCAGTTGTACTGATTTTATCTATTTAATCTTGTTTTCACCATTTTTTATTGTATATTTCTTTTATATTTATTCAGCTTTTACTTAGTTACAAGATAGTCTTTGCTTCTTCAAGGTACCAGTTTGTCTTTTTTAAAATAGAACTTAAAAACTGGAATTACAGGTCTATAATCCTCTTATCTGAAATCCTTGGAGACAGACATATTTGGAAATCTAGATTCCCTTTCTTAAAATTTTTTTAGAAAGGAAATCTCTGCATACACTGTGTATTATATAACATCTTCAGTTGTGTCTGGGATGGCACATTGGAACCAAACATATCTGAACACTTTAGTATTTCTACAATAAAATATATTTGTATATTCTTGCTGAGTGAAATGAAGAAATACTATGAACCATTATGTGTCAGATTCTGAGAAGTTTTGATGCAAAATTAGTTTAGGTCAAGTCTAGCTTTGCCTCTAAATAAGTTATGGGAGAAAAAAAAAATTCTATTTCAGAGCTTTGAGGGCTTTACAGATGCAGACAAGGGGAATGCAAGCTGAAAGAAAATGCAAGGACTGACTGTGAATAAACCAATGTGAATAATTTGACAGCTTCTTTGAAGCTGTGATTTTTGGGGAGGTAAAGGAGGCCCAGTATATTACTTCTTCTCTCTCAGTTTATTTATTAATGTATTACTGTAACTTCAAAATATTATATTCCTATATTTTCTGCTTATAGCACATGGAGAGAGATAGCAATACCTCCTATAAATGAAGATGAACTTCTGGCTGAAAAAATGGAAGCAGCAATAGTATATGACAATTTCAGACTTAAAAAACATGTATTACATCACTGGCACTCTTATGTGAAAAATAGAAAAGAACAACTTAGAGGTAAATCCTTATATAGTAACAACTGGTTTTTGTTTTCATGGATCCAAAGTTTCAACAAACTTAACAGTTAAACATAACCTGTACTAGAGAATTTATTATTTTTATGTCTAGAAAATTGTCATGAAATGTAAAGTCACTAATTTAAAGTATGTAATGAGATTTGTCTCAAAGAGATTTAGTGTAATAGAAAGCAGGCATATTTTAAATAAAATTCTATATCTATTTGTGTGAATATATACAAGTTTCAATATAAATAGGGAGCTACTATTAACTTTTTTTTATAAAATAGAGAGTTGGGATAGATAGGTAGATGGACAGATAGATATCAAAATTGACTGTTTTTTATAAACAGCTCTTTATTCTTTATATTTTATTTAATGAATTTCTGAGAAAACTTAAAGAAAAATAATTTTCTTTTACTTAAACCCTCGATAGCTGTAATGAGTGGACAGTACATGTATGTGCTTTTCAGAGCAGGAATAGAGAGTCCATCCAGCTAACTACATATTGATCTGTTTATGGCTGCTGCAAATCAGTAAATCCTTTCCTCTTGATTGGCTCCTGTTGGTACCTCAGAGTGGACTCTGGTGATTTTAACATAGGGTGGTGGTGGTGGTTTAGTCGTTAAGTCGTATCCGACTCTTGTGACCCCATGGACTATAGCCCGCCAGGCTCCTCTGCCCCTGGGATTTTCCAGGCAAGAATATTGGAGTGGATTGCCATTTCCTTCTCCAGGGGATCTTCCCAACCCAGGAATCGAACCCAGGTCTCCTACATTGCAGGCAGATTCTTTACCGACTAAGCTAGGTAGTGGGTCTCTATTTCTGAGAGGAAGCAATTAGCTATAGTTAAGAATGGTGTCCCCAAGGCCTGCCTTAATTATCCTCCTTCTTGGCCTGGCCCCTGTGTTTGAGCTTTGGACCCCTGCTTAAACATAAATATATATATATATATATATATAGCAATCTATTTAATCACAGGGCATTTAAAAGTACTATCTCATGACTCTATTTCTATGAATAAATCTGGAAGTTCTGGTTTTATAAAGAACAGATTTGTTAAAAAGGATATGCTATATAACTTGACATTTTGTTACATCTATAATATCTTAATTTATAAGGGCAAAGGTAATGTTTACAAGTTAATGAAGTCTCAGCAGTACTATATTTTGCTGTCAATAGTAATCAATTTCAGATGCAATTAAAATAAAAACTATCAAATGCAGCATTGTTTCATGTTATAAACCTGATAGAATATTAATTATAATACTGTGCAATTATATACAGTAATCTAATGCATTTTCTTCAGATGCGCTACTGCGGATACAAAAGATGTTCCACTGCTACAAGATGATAGTTATCCTAAGTAAATGGAGGGATAGAGCAAGACATAAGTTTAAAAAGAGAGAAGATGAGCTGGTATGGCATATTGTACACTTACTGTTTTTTAGAAACTGAACTTTGCTGTTACATTGATGTTGTCTCAGATAATAACGCTATGCGTGGAAAACACTGAAGACTTGAATATTATATACTTTTAAAGGGGTCCTTTTTCTTTTAATTTAATAATCTAAATGCCTCCTCACTTACCCAAAATATTTCCTAATAAATTTTGCTCTTTCATTTGAAGTTCAACATCAAGGAAACATCTTTTTAACATTTCATTTTAATTTATTGATAAAGACACTAAGAATTTTGTTTAAGCAAGTGTTTAGGTGGAAATAAATGTTTAAAGTGGAAGAGAAATGGTTTGATATGATTATAACAGAAATAAATGGTAAAGACTAAATTTATTCTTTTCTAGATAAGGTTGCATTTCTATCTACTCTTTTCAATATCCAATTTAGTAAATTAAAATCTTAATACTAAATTATCTTTAAAGCTACTAAATTTCTACACTTGAATCATTCTTAACTGGGACACGTATTAGAAATTAAAGCAGTCAAAACAGAGCATCCAGGCAAACTCCTTCAAACTTATAATAATAAAAACATCTCTAGTTTGCTTTAGCTATCAGCATAGTAAATTATCATTTAATGTTTTTTAGAATATTCATAGTAACTACTAGGAACAGATACAGAAACATGCTGGAATTTTTTGTAGTTATATTATTTAGTATGTAATGTTTTACTAATAGTCTGAAATATAAAGTCGGGATAAATAAGAAAGAGAAAACTAGGAAGAAATTAAACCCCATTTTACGGTTCCTGGTGAAAAGGTAACTGCGTGACCAGGCTGCCGTTTTATATCCCCTTAAACTGAATGTCCCTGAGAGAAGGCAGCACTGTTCTCTTTAACCATCCCCATACACTAAACATGATGTTTTGTAGTAATTGATATATATATATATATAAATATGTATGATAGTGTATATTATATATGACACAGTAATATTATCCCTAATATGTGAAAGCAGTGAAAGTGAAGTCGCTCAGTCGTGTCCGACTCTTTGCGACCCTATAGACTGTAGTCTACCAGGCTCCTCCATCCATGGGATTTTCCAGGCAAGAGTACTAGAGTAGATATGTATTAAATAGTTAATTGAGTATTTAAAGAAAATGTTTTATTTTAGCTATGTGATTTCTTGGCCTAGCAGTACTGCTGCACTCACTAGGGTGGAGTGAGGACAGCAGGTGTCTGCTGGGAGGAGAGAGCTACGTGCCACCTCTCCACTGTGCACGCTTCCTTAGGCTCTAGTATGTACATATATTGCAGGAAAATTGTGTGTGTGTATGGGTACAACACTTATTTACCCTTGAGGGTTTTTTCCTTGATTATGCGCTCTTAATGAATGGATTGAAAGTAAAAATGGGGATTTACTGTAATGATACATCAGGCAATTCTCCAAATTCTTTCCTTCTGACTTTTTTTAAGAAAAACGTTTATATATATATATATATATATATATATATATATATATACACATACACACAGACACACATACACATATATATATACACTTTTTTTTTTCATTTTTGGCCATGCCACACGGTTTCTAGCATCTTAGGTCCCTCAACCAGGGACCTTGAACCCAGGCTCTTGATAGTGAGAGGTTGGAGACCAGAGAAGTCCCCTGACTCTCCTCTTACAGCTCCAGGGTAACCCTTACCCTTCCATGCCCCAAGTATCAGTTCTGTCATTACCAGAACCTTGACTCTAGGTTTCAGCTTTCTCATTTCTATAAGAGAAGGCTGGCCCACATCTTCAAGGTGACTGCCTATGCCAGTATTGTATGACAACTAGTGGAAATGATCTATAATGCTTTGGTGGTTCAGAGACTATTACATATGCCCTGGACAATGATAATTTATATAATGATGATGATAATAATGTTTAATTGGTGCTGTCATTATATCAAGCATTGTGCTTTATATGTATCGTCTCATTTAGTCCTTACAACAATTCCATGGAATCTGTAAATTATTTTCATGGCAGATGCTAAAGCATGAACTTCAATTACAAAAATTCTCCAAGTTAAAATTCAAAGCAAATTCTAAAGAAGAACACTTTTTTCCTGAACAATTTGTGTCTGAAGACTTTCTTATAGGTGGGATTCCTGATTTTGACATTTCACAGTTACCCAAAAGAGCAATATTACAGGTTCGTATGAACTCATGTCTTAACTAGTTGTTTTGATAATGTTTTCTTAAAGAGTGGTTTTATAAACCTTGTATGAATGATGGAAACCATATTTTGAAGAAAAAATATTTTTTACAACTACCTTTGGGCTATCTCAGCTTTTGGAAGTCATCCATTTGGATGGCTGTAAATTGTTATAATAATCAAAAAATGGAGAAATTAAAGAAATAGTAAATAATGAAAAAAAAAGTCTTTCTTTCCTTCCTCGTTCAAGAACATATTGTCATTTAAGGTACCACAGATTTTAGATACTTCACTGCATACCTTTTAATCTCTAATCCTTAATCCTTTAACCTGAATGTTATACCTACACTCTGGAATGTAAGTGGGGCTTGTCATAATGCTACTTTCAGTTAGTTAAATATATTTATGCCTCTCATCTTTCTTTCTTAGATTGTGAGTTCATAAAAACAAGAATCATGTATCTATATCTTATAACTCATTGAATTAATCTCTGAAATATAAACCATAATTCCAACTACTGGTTATATTCTGTCCTATTTTGATAAATATGTAATCCCTATTTTGTGGGACTACCTGATGAATGGTGGAAGAGTTGTAAAATATCACCTTATTCTGGTTAATGGCAGATTTACACTATAAAATCCCATGTATTAAATCTATCTTTCTAACTGTAGAACTGAGCTCAAGTTATTTTGGGGAACAAGATGTATACCTGTATTTATATTTCATCTCGCACTTTACGTATAGTATACAGTCAGAATGAGGACATTTTTGTCCCCCATTAAGTCCCCCACTCCAGTGTTCTTGCCTGGAGAATCCCAGGGACAGAGGAGCCTAGTGGGCTGCCGTCTATGGGGTCGCACAGAGTCGGACACAACTGAAGCGACTTAGCAGCAGCAGCAGCATGTTGACTGCTAATGTTTATTTACATTGTAAGCACCTGAATTTTCAATTCATTTCAGATTATGCCTTAAAACATTTTTTATCACTTTACATATAATATAAGAACCTAGCAAGAGTATGCTTTCATCTTCCCCTTCCTGTGCTTCATGCTATTATTTCCATATACTTTATTTTTATGTATTTAGAAACCCTACATTAGAGTTTATTTTTCCTTTAAACAGTCAGTTATATTTTATCCAATGTGTATTTTTAATGTTTAACAATCTCAAACAGGAAGGTTGCAAGTGCAATACAATGTACTTTTTTTTTCTGAACGATTTGAGAGTAAGTTGCTGACATGATAACCTATCACCCCTAAATATTCCTGGAGTTTTCACTATAAACAAGGGCATCCTCTTGAAATCAGCCATCAAAATCCTTGGATCTAATTTGGGTATCCCCAGTTGTCCCGATAATGCAAAAAGATGCAATCCAGAATCACACAGAATAGCTGATTACCATGGCTGTTTGTCTCCTTGAGTCTGCCTTTCTTTAATTGTCATTCCCTTGACATGAAGATCAGGCCAGTTTTATTGTAGAAGATGTCTTATTTTAACTTGTTCTGTTTTCTCCAGAATAGATCCAGGTTCTGAATTTTTATTAGAGATAGCACAGACATTGGGCTGTGCTCTTCGCACTCCATGGTACAGAATCTGGATTTGCCCAGGATTGGTGATTTCACAGGTGATTGCTTGTTTAAGGCGGTGTCTGCTTCTCCACTATTCAACTGCCCTCTCTGAAATGGATATGCATTTTGTGGGGAGGTACTTGACAATTACGTAAATATTCCCGTTCTTTGTCAAACTTTCAGTTTGTTTATATCCGTATGACTCATGGTTTTCTATTTTATTCAATGAGATATAATCTGTTACTATCACTATTTATTTTGGTGCTCAAATTCTTCCAGATTCAGAAGTAGGACTCCTTTCAAGTTTCCTTCTGTGTCCCTTTGACATGTAACTGTCATCCTCTGAGCACTTCCCTACTTTATAGCACAGCATGATATCACCAGATAGTTGGTACCAAAATCAAATTGATTATATGCAGCCGAAGATGGAGAAGCTCTATATAGTCAGCAAAAACAAGACCTGGAGCTGACTGTGGCTCAGATCCTGAGCTCCTTACTGCAAAATTCAGACTTGAATTGAAGAAAGTAGGGACAATCACTAGGCCATTCAGGTATGACCTAAATCAAATCCTTTATGCTTATATAGTAGAAGTAACAAATAGATTCAAGAGATTAGATCTGATAGACTGCCTGAAGAACTGTGGACAGAGGTTCATAACATTGAACAGGAGGTGGTGACCAAAACGATCCCAGAGAAAAAGAAATGCAAGAAGGCAAAATGTTTGTCTGAGAAGGCCTTGCAAATAGCTGAGAAAAGAAGAGAAGCTAAAGGCAAAGATATACCCAACTAAATGCAGAGTTCCAAAGAAATAACAAGGAGAGATAAGAAAGCCTTCTAAAGTGAACAGTGCAAAAAAATAGAGGAAAACAATAGAATGGAAAGGCTAGAGATCTCTTCAAGAAAATTAGAGACGCCAAGGTAGCTTTTCATGCAAAGGTGCACAATATGGGACAGAAACAGCAATAACCTAACGGAAGCAGAAGAGATTAAGAAGAGGTGGCAAGAATACACAGAAGATCTGTACAAAAAAAGTCTTAATGACCTGGCTAACCACGATGGTGGTTATCCTGGAGTGTGAAGTCAAGTGGGCGTTAGGAAGCACTACTAGGCACAAAGCTAGAGGAGGTGATGCAATTCCAGCTGAGCTATTTCAAATCCTAATAGATGAATCTGTTAAAGTGCTGCACTCAGTATGCCAAAAAATTTGGAAAACTCAGCAATGGTCTGGAAAAGATCAGTTTTCATTGCAATGCCAAAGACTGGCAATGCCAAAGAGTGCTCAAAGTGAAAGTGAAAGTCATTCAGTCGTGTCCAACTCTTTGTGAGCCCATGGACTATACAGTCCATGGAATTCTCCATGCCAGAATACTGGATTGAGCAGCCTTTACCTTCTCCAGGGGATCTTTGCAACCCAGGGATTGAACCCAGGTCTCCAGCATTTCAGGCAGATTCTTTACAGCTGAGCCACAAGGGAAGCCCAAGAATGCTCAAACTATCATTCAATTGTGCTCATTTCACATGCTAGCAAGGTAATGCTCAAAATCCTTCAAGCTAGGCTTCAACAGTACATAAACTGAGAACTTCCAGGTGTACAAGCTGGATTTAGAAAAGGCAGAGGAACCGGAGATCAAATTGCCAACATCTGCTGGATCACAGAAGAAGCAAGGGAATTTTGAAAAACATTTACATCTGCTTCATTGACTACGCTAACGCCTTTGACTGTGTGGATCACAACAAAGTGTGGAAAATTCTTAAAGAGATGGGAATACCAGACTGTCTTACTGGTCTCCTGAGAAACCTGTATGTAGGTCAAGAAGCAACAGTTAGACCTGGACATGGAAAAACAGACTGGTTCAAAATTGGGAAAGGAGTATGTTAAGGCTGTATATTCTCACCGTGCTTATTTAACTTATATGCAGAGTACGTCATGGAAAATGCCAGGCTGGATAACTCACAAGCTGAAATCAAGATTGCGTGGAGAAAAATCAACAACCTCAGATATGCAGATGACACCACCCTAATGGCAGAAGAGGAACAAAGAGCCTCTTGATGATGGACAAAGAGAAGAGTGAAAAAGATGGCTTAAAACTCAACATTCACAAAACTAAGATAATGGCATCCAATCCCATCCTTAATGGCAAATAGATGGGGATAAAATATAAACAGTGGTAAATTTTATTTTCTTGGGCTCCAAAATCACTGTGAATGGTGACTGCAGTCATGAAATTAAAAGATCCTTGCTCCTTGGAAGAAAAGCTGCAACACACATAGACAGCATATTAAAAAAGCAGAGACATCTTTTTGTCAACAAAGGTCCAAAGCTATGGTTTTTCCACTAGTCATGTATGGTTGTGAGAGCTGGACCATAAAGAAGGCTGAGCGCTGAAGAACTGATGCTTTTGAATTGTGGCACTAGAGAAGACTCTTGAGAGTCCCTTGGACAGCAAGGAGATCGAACCAGTTAATCCTAAAGGAAATCAACCCTGAAAACTCATTGGAAAGACTGATGCTGAAGGTGAAGCTCCAATTCTCTGACCATGTAACGCGAAGAGCTGATTCATTGGAAAAAACCCTGATGTTTAGAAAGACTGAAGGCAGGAGGAGAAGGGGATGACAGAGGATGAAGTGGTTTGGATGGCATCACCGACTCATCCTGGACATGAGCTTGAGCAAACTCAAGGGGATAGTGAAGGACAGAGCAGCTTTGTGTGCTGCAGTCCATGGTGCTGCAAAGACTCGGACACGACTTAGTGACTGAACAATGACAACAATTTGCCTTCTGTGTCCCGTTGACATGTAACTATCATCCTCTGAGCACCTCTGTACTTTATAGCACAACATGATGTTCCAGTCTCCACTTGTATTTTCCTTGCTCCATCCTAGTCATTTATCTAGAACTCTTTGAATCCTTTTGAATGGAGAATTGTACATAGAAACCAAGATCTGAACACTACCTGTGTCCATTGCCATTGGAGTGTTGCTTCTCCCGTGCACTCTTGTTAGAACTAGAGATTGTGTAAGTAGGTACACGCATATACGCATTTCCTCCGTATATACATATCTCTATGTACTTAAAACCTACACTGCTTGTCAATACTTCCAGTTCAGTTTATCACCACAGGACTCATTCTAGTCTTCTCCTTTTCTATATCTGCAATGTCCTTCCCCAACAGTGAGAATCCCAACTCTCATTATTCTTCATGTATTTCCTTATCTGATCACTCCCCTGCGTGTAAGCAGTCACACATGTGGCTGCCACTGTCCCCTCTGTGTGGATACCTTCTTCATCCTGCTCAGGCTCTGACACCCCTTGCCACTCAGAGGCCCTCCTCATATGCTTGGACTATGACATTCTATGCCAGTTGCCCTTTCCCCTATGCAGCTGCCTTCCTAATTTTGTTTGGGCTAACACACCCTGCACTGAACACCTTCCTAGGCAGATGCCCCCCTTGCCCTACTCAGGTTCTGAATCTCTCTGCGTGGCTGCCCCTCTTTGGGGATCCCTGTCACCACATGTCATCCTTCTCCCCCAACATAGCTGCTCTCCACGTGCCCCTTGCTCCAGGGATCTTACACAGAGTTTTACTTCCTTTATTCACCCTCCTTGTCTTGTTCAGGTTCTTATATCCCACAATGGCTGTCCCTCCTTAAGGACTTCCTCCTAGTTCCTTGCAGACTCCAGTATCCTACACTGTTCTTCCACAGGGACTAGTGCCCTTCTCATTCTGTTTGTCTCAGTCTGTGCTGAGCAGATGTCCTCTTCTTGGGCTCCAGCATCCCACAGTGAGCCATGCTTCCTCATTTGTCTTCCTTTTTCCACTGAGGCTCTGATATTCTACTGTGGGCCATTCCTCCTTGGGGACACCCTCTTTACCTGTCTTGGTCTCCAAAACCCTGTGCAAGGAAGGCTGCTCCACTGAGTGGATACTCCCCAAGTTCTGATGCCTCGCTTTGGGCCAACAGAAGCCCCCTGGGCCCCTCACCTTGGCACAGATGCTTCCTTCACTTGGACCAATCTAATGGTTTAAGGACTGAACTGCGTTGAAAGAAGAAAGTGAAAGGGTAGTGGAAGGGATCTTTTAAGGAAATTAAAGATACAGAAAAAAGTATTTTCTATTTTTCCACAGATTGGTTGATTGTGGTGTTCTTCTAGTTTAGATATGAGTTTTCATCTGGAACCATTTTTCTTCAGCATGAAGAACCTCCTTTAACATTTCTTGAAACACATTTTCGTTGGTGCTTAATTTTCTCAGCTTGTATTTTCTCAACCTTTAAAAATTTCATTCATTCCATTTAAAAGATGTCATTCCATTATCTTCTGTATCATTGTTTTAAATGAGAAGTCAGTGGAATATTTTTCTTTATATGTATGTGTCTTTTTCCTTTCTCGTTGCTTTGAAGACTTTTCTTTTTATGATTGAATATTCAGCAAGTTGATTTTGATATGCCTTGTGGTTTTCTTTGTGTTTGTCCTTCTTGGAATTCACTGAACTCATAGATATAAATATTTGTATTTTTCGGAAAATTTGGAAAGTTTTCAGCCATTATTTCTTCAAATATTTTTCATTCTTCTTTATCTTTCTGGACTACAATTACACACACATTAAACAACTTAATATTTCCCCACATTTCATTGTGTTCCTTTTCCTTTTTTAAGACTTTTTTTCCTTCCTGAGCTTCATTTTGAATAGCATTTATTGTAATGTCTTCAAGTTCAGCACAGTAAATATGCAACTGTTTTTTTAAAAGTCATTAACTTCTGTTTAATTACTCATTAAATTAGTCAAAAAAAGGCACCAGTGATTCGTATAATAGATGGCCTGCAACATACTGCTGAATTTTGGAAGTAGGATGAACTTAGAATGTTTTAAAATTCTTACTAACTTTTGTTAACCTCCTTTTTCTTCAGCTACCTTAAAAGGGGAAAAATGCATCCAGTCAATCTTGAGTTTAGAAACTTTTCAGAAAGAGACAGAGGATGGCCGCAATAAACAATAACTTCCTCAGAATGTAGAGCAAGGAAATTGTTGATCATTAGTGATATTTGGCTAAGTTGCTTCAGTCTCATCCGACTCTGCGACTCTATAGACGGCATGCATGCATTGGAGAAGGAAATGGCAACCCACTCCAGTATTCTTGCCTGGAGAATCCCAGGGACAGAGGAGCCTGATGGGCTGCCATCTATGGGGTCACACAGAGTCGGACATGACTGAAGTGACTTAGCAGCAGTAGCAGCAGTAACATTTGGCTAGTTTTATAGTAGGGATTTTTAATTTTGTTTTTATTGTTGACCGCCTAACTTCAAAATAATTAAACAATGCTTGTTTAGGGTAGAAAAAAAAAAAAGCAGTGTCTAATCTGCTATTAAGCCATTCTAGTGACTTTTTTTCACTACAGATGTTACATTCATCTCTAGAAGTTATTTGATTCATTAAAACATTTTTTCACTTTCTCTTTCATTTTTCTTTGAAATCCTTGAGCATTTTCAGAATAGCTGTTTTAAAGAATTTGATTACCAGTTCTATTATCCCTGTAATTTCTCTATGTGTTTACGTTCTAAATTTTTCTCTTGGTTATGCGTTCTGTCAGATTTTCCTTCTTCTTTACAGATATTGTAATTTTTTAATTATTATATGCTGGATGTTTAGTAAGTTACATTGTTGAGTGCCTGTTTTCTTTAAGAAGCGTTAACTTGGATTTTGCGGTTAGTTAATTTACTTGAAGACAGGCTTCATCTTTTCTCAGCTTATACTTAAGCTTTGTTAAGGAAAGACTAGAATGACATATTTTTATGCTAGTTTATCCTTACGCTTATCAAGTGATCTTCCTGGATCTTTACTGAATGCCCTAAGTGTTCTGTGACGTGTCTGTACTCTGATTTGCCTCAATTTGTAAATTTCCCAGTCCATATGAACTAGAGTTGTACTGTTTACAGATTCCTGGTAGATGCTTTGTCCCCAGGAGTGGGTTTCTTATTCAGCTTCAAGGCCTGTCCCCTGCATAGACACACTGTTTAAAATGCAGTCAAAGAGGCAAGGATCCCTATGCAGACTTTTAGAGCCCTCTTTTCTCTATAACTTCCACTTTTCCAGCACTTTGCCAATAAATTCCAGCAACCTCAACATCTGTGAACCCCATCATCTATTTCCTCAATCTCACGAGCCACCAATAAATGCTTCCATGCAGAAAGCCTGGGCTATCATGGCTTTCTGAACCTGGGTGGTATTTAACTTCAGTTGCTCCAAATAGTGCCCATGTATCCTTCCATGGATCTCTTCCTTCCATTTCTTACAGAAACTTTTTAAGCTCTTATTTATGGACTAAATGTTTGTGTGTCCCCTTCTCCCTATTCCTATGATGAAGCCCTCACTTCCAATGTGACTGTATTTGGAGACAGGGCCTGTGAAGAGATGATTAGGCTTAAATGAGGTCATATAGTTGGGATCCTAACCCAATAGGGTAGTAGCCTGTATAAAAAGGGGCAGAGACACCAGAGCTCTCTGTCTGCCATGTGAGTACACAGCAAGAAGGCAGAGAAGAGAGAGCTCCCACCAGGAGCCAAATTGGACAGACACTTGATCTTGGACTTCCCACCCTCCAGAACTATGCGAAATACACTTTTGTTGTTTACGCCACCGAATTTATTGTATTTTGTTACGGCACCCTGAACAGACTGTTACCACTGTTCAGGTTTTCATGCTAAATACCCCACCTCACTGTCCTTCACCTTCACTTCCCATCCTTCTTCACTGAATAACTATATGCCACCAGGTAGGAACTCCTTTAGCTTACTTCCTGACGCCTTTCCTCAATTCTGTTTTCCTAATCTTTGTACCCTCTTTTCAAATGTACCATCCATACCCATCTTTGCTTCCTTTTCTGTTCTAATAGCATTTTGTGTATATAATATAGAATATTTACATCAGATACCTTTCTTTAAATTCTGCCATAGGTAGTGATGCAAGCTATTTTCAGACCATTATTAATGTCAGTTTTGATTCCATGAGTAGTTGACAGAAAATGGCATAATTAACTTCAAACACAAGACAGTTTCTCAACATAGTTTTGTTGCCTGTTAGTCAAGGCACTCAATGGTACACACGTATGAAATTATTCCTGGATGTCTAGGAGTATGTCTTATTCATATTATATTCTCTGATTTATAAGCATACAGAATATTTTAAAATATTTAATCAAGTGAAGGAATATGTCATTTAAGGAATTAGACTATGCTGCTCCTATTCAAGGTTAAAAAGGTAGTACAGATCTGGAATAAAAGGATCACAGTTTTCCTCAGGCTATTTCTTGTGCTTGTGACAGTCAACAATTATTGATGGTTAGACATAAAAAGTAAGTTTTCAATAATTAAGAAAAATCTAGTGCTGATGGAAACAGAAGAGAAAAAGGACAAGGTTCTGAACTATCTTTAGGCCCCACCAACAGTGGGGCCTTCAAGAACACAGTACCTTTCTTTTTATGGGCCTCCATATAGGTGACTAGACTTCCCTGGTGGCTCAGAGGTTAGAGCATCTGCCTACAATGCGGGAGACCTGGGTTCAATCCCTAGGTTGGGAAGATCCTCTGGAGAAGGAAATGGCTACCCACTCCAGTACCCTTGCCTGGAAATCCCATAGACGGAGGAGGGTGCTAGATTACAGTCTATGGGGTCGCAAAGAGTCGGACACGACTGAGCTTTCATATAGGTGACTTACAGACAGCATAAGAACATTTAAGTCCTTAGTTTCAGAAGCTGACTGGATGCAAACAGTTAACTGTGCTTCAAAGTAGCTATTTTAGGCACAACACTCTGGGTCTAGTAATTCTCTAAGGTATCAGGTCATACTGTCTTCACCTACCAATACAGGAAAACATGACTGTTAGTGGGGCTTAAAGAAACAAGGACTTGTTTTTTTCCCTATAATAGAAGAAGGCCATTTAGGGATGCTTCTCCACAATGCCAATAAAAATGGAATTCTATTTTTTCACTTCACAACCCTTAGTATCCTCTTGGTTATTGTCTCATGGTTGCAATACGGCTTCTCCTCTTTCAACCTCATATTCACTTACCAGCCCAGGGGGAAGGGGGAAAATCTTACCAGGAAGAAGGGGAAAATCACAGTGGTGGAAGGCAATAGGTTGTCTATCTTCGATTATTAGGAAAGCCAAAGTTTCCCTAAGACTTCACAGCCAAGACTTGCAGTGATGTGCCTTAGATTAGAACTTTGCCACTAAGCCACATCTAACTGCAAGACTGCCATGGAACTGTGAGTGGGGCTTGAGTGAGATAACAAGTAGTCAGTCTCATTGAAGGTGGACCTAAACCGCCATTCATCAGTCAGTATTTAAAAGGGCATTCCTCTTTGTCAGGAAAATATGTGTTGGTTTTAGTGAAAAGCAAAACAACAATTACAACAAATAAGAAACAAGAAGATATAGAGGCTGCAAAGGAGCCGCTTCCACCTTCCAGTCCTGTTGTTCAGTCATGAATTCATGTCTGACTCTTCGTGACCTCATGGACTGCAGCCCTTCAGTCTTCTCTCTCCTTCACTATCTCTAATAGTTCACTCAGATTCATATCCATTGAGATGATAATGCTGTCTAACCGTCTCTTCCTCTGCCATCCTTCTTTCCTATTGCTTTCAATCTTGCCCAGCATCAGGATTTTTTCCAGTGAGTCAGCTCTTTGTATTAGGTGGCCAAAGTAATGGAGCTTCAGCTTCAGCATCAGTCATTCCAAAGAATACTCAGGATGGATTTCCTTTAGGAATGACTGGTTTGATCTCTTTGAAGCCCAAGGGACTCTCAAGAGTCTTCTCCAGCACCACAGTTCAAAAGCATCAATTCTTTGGCGCTCAGCCTTCTTTATGGTTCAACTCTCATATCCGTACATGACTACCAGAGAAACCATAGCTTTGATTATATGGACCTTTGTTGGCAAAGTGATGTCTCTTTATTATAGCTTTCCTTCCAGTTCAGAGAAACTAAAAATGCCAATTAATAAAGAACCACAGAACCCAGGAACCAATAAACCATTTTTTAATGTGATCCAGGCCTTAACAGAAACTTGTACATGGAAATTTCAGCAGTTATGTTGGAGATATGAGCTTGCATGTTTTCTCATAAGAAGTCTTTCAGTTTGATAATACAGTGATTAAAAGTCCAGCTACTCACTAGTGATATGCCCGTTGGTAGTTTCAACCCTCTTGGCCCTTGCTCATCACCCCAACAAAAGTAAACTTACAGAGAAGCATTTATGTTGAATTAGTTGACATTTGGATTCACTTCTATCAGGATATGGGAAACACGTAAAATTACTGGGGATGTTGCTGCGGACAATGAAAGTCATCGCCAGTTTCCGCATTGTGAGTATTGCTTTGTGACATCATGTCATGGGTAATGATCAGGCTTCCTGTCCCTCCTTCTATTCCAACGTCCACCCCGCCTCTGTCTGGAATGATATTGAGTCCTTTGGGGATAGATTTATAGAGTCTGCCAGAGTAGTCAAACCATAGCATGATCTAGAAAAGAACAGATTTCTATACTGAGATTTTACCTTTTTCAGGAGGGACAGCTGAGGATCTAAGAAATTAAATGACATTCCCAAAGCCAGACAGCTGTAAACTAAGACCAGCACTTGTTTTTCCTGACTACTTGGCTAAAATTATAGCCTCTATATCCCTCTGGTTTTTCCTCTTAGAGAATTCTAAGTAAAAAGAATGTATATATATATATATTTACACACACACATATATATATGAATGTGCTATTCATATATATGTAAAATAATAATTTATAATATGTGTGCATGCCAAGTCGCTTTAGTTGTGTCCAACTGTGCAACCCTATGGACTGTAGCCTGCTAGGCTCCTCTGTCCATGGGATTCTTCAGGCAAGAATACTGGAGTGGGTTGCCATGCCCTCCTCCAGGGGGTCTTCTCAACCCAGGGATGGAACCTGTGTCTCTTACGTCTCCTGCACAGGCAGGCGGGTTCTTTACCACTAGTGCCACCTGGGAAGCCCCACAATATATATACATATGAGTGAAATAAACATGAAACAAAAAACAATGATTGAGAGCCATTATATATCTCTTAGTTGTACTACCTTTCAAAAGTAAAGAGTAGCTTTTAAAATTTACTGAATCTTGACATGACACTAAAGCACAGTGTTATTTTTGGAGACATTCTCAAATTTTCCCCTGTCTAATAAGTTGTCAAGGATATCCATTAAAATGTACAAGTAATAAAAGAGTAAACTTATAGTGTAAAACTGTAAATTAATGATTCTAACACTCATGTCTTGAGTTGGGTATATTAAGCCTATTAATACAATAGATTTTCAGAGTTAATTTTTTTAATCATAGTTTTAAAATGACATTTAATTTGGTGACTTCTCTGGTCAATTAATTCTCGGGGACTTAAACAATGTAATATGAGTTGGATCTAAACCTTATTTAAAGTTTTTGGAAGTGTTAGTTTTTAAGAGAGATTTATCTATTTAGACTGCCTAATGTTTTGAAGGAATAATTTCAAACAACACCTAGTTTCAATTATTGGGATATGATTTGAACTTCACTTGGAAAAGTGGAGGCTTGCTTTTTATGTTCAGTTGCATCAACTTATGAAAATAAGTCAGGTTCTGTTTCACTATCATTTCCCTTAGTATCGTTTATCCATTATGAAAGGCTGCTTTGTTAGATGGTAGAGCTCATACACTATCAGTCAAACTCAGAGCTTGTTGAGAGGGTTGGCAAAGATTATTTTCCATGAAAATGCAAGGTTTTTTGTATTTGTGTAGTTTGGCAAGCAATACAGAAAAAAACCTCTTATGTTGATGAATTTGGAAAGTCTAAATAACCTAGTTAAGTAATGCGGTTGTCTTAAAATGAAAGAGCACTTGATTAGCTTAATAATGTAAGTAATATCTTAGGGATGTCTTTCATCTTAAACACCTATAACTTTCTGTTTGTAAAAGATAATAGTATTCGGACTTGCAAAAATTTACAAAATCACCTTCAGATATTATAGTTTGATGACTCATCTCACTTGGGGGATAAAAAAAAACTGGATAACTGTTAAAACTTGTACCATGTTGCAGGAGGGAAACCAGATGATTCAAGCCTGTTAGATTAAATTACTTGGGATTCTAAAACAAAAGAGTATTCTCAATGACTTTTGAGTCTATATTTTGATAACTTCAGGGGTCAGTCTGACCTCAATTCACCAAAGCAGAGTGGTTCCAGGTTTCTTAGGAAAGTATTGTGTGAACTTCACATAAGGGAAGCTTCCAAAACTACACTGCTCCATCAAAGAACTATGTGTATGTTGGCTCAATTTGTGGTGTGGATAAAAAAGCAAATGAATCCAAACATCTAAAAATTGTTTTAGGATCAGTTTATTTTTGATACAAGATTGCTCTGTCCATAGACCTGACTTTTACTGCTTTAGCCCTAATCAGTAATGCTAAGTCAAGAAATTTACAACTGATTACTTAATCTAAAATCAGTCCCTGTTCTTTTCCTTCATAGCACTTCTCACTGTAATTAGTATTAATATTAATTTTTAAGTGTTCTTATTTTTTATCTATCTCTCCCACTAAATTACCTGCTTTGGGGTACTGGGATTACATCTGTTTTGATTACTTCTGTTGAACTAAAACAAATGCACTGTCAGACAGTTCTCTGGCAAAGGTTTGTTTATTCAGAATCAGTAGAGAATTGCAATCAGAGGTCTGTAACCATTGTGAGTCATGCGCAAGTTCCCCCATGGCAGAGGAAGATGAGCACTTTCATAGGGAAGGAGAAGGAAGTTGTGAGGGCTAAGTAAACAAAGAGCCCATGGCTTCTCACTGGCTGAGTCTCTGCCATGGGAGGAAGAGGAGTCCTTGTTCGTGGGCTCTGTTATCCCTACAGATGTGAGAGATCCTCTTTATGGTCTCTCAACTCTATTTAATTGAAGTCTCTGTCTATTGATTTTTTACATTTCTTTATCCTCAGCATCTAGGAGACTGGCACAAGCAGGTACTCAAGGATGTCATTTTGTTTATTTAATCACTATGTTGGATGCCTATAATACTGGAGTACACAGGCTCCATTTTAGGTATTGGGGGCATAGTGATGGATTAGACAAATATCTTGCTCTCAGAGGGCAAGTGTGAGAAGTGTGAAGAATCAGATAGTAAAAAAAGGAAACACAAAGGGTATGTTACACAGAATTAAATGCTATGAAGAAAATATATCAGGGTAAAAGAAGAACAGCTTTACTAAAAGGATGCCAAAAGCAAAGGTGGGGGTGTAAATTGGTGCGGCCGCTATGGAAAACATTATGGAAATTCCTAAAAAAAATTTAAAAATAGAAATACCACATGATTCAGCAGTTCCACTTCTGGATATTTATCTGAAGAAAACAAAAACACTGACTCAAAAAGATACCCTGTGTTCACTGTTGCATTATTTACAATTAGCCAAGACATGGAAACAACCTGAGTATCCATCAGCAGAGGAATGGATAAAAATGTGAAATTGTTATATATAATATATATTAGAATATTATTCTGTCATAAAAGAAGGAAATCTTGGCATTTTTGACATATGGTTGGAACTTGGAGGCATTATGTTAAGTGAAACAAGTCATAAAGAGAAAACAAATACTGTACGATCCTGCTGCTGCTGCTGCTGAGCCGCTTCAGTCGTGTCCGACTCTGTGCGACCCCAGAGACAGCAGCCCGCCAGGCTCCCCCGTCCCTGGGATTCTCCAGGCAAGAACGCTGCAGTGGGTTGCCATTTCCTTCTCCAATGCATGAAAGTGAAAAGTGCAAGTGAAGTCGCTTAGTTGTGTCTGACTCTTAGCGACCCCATGGACTGCAGCCCACCAGGCTCCTCCATCCATGGGATTTTCCAGGCAAGAGTACTGAAGTGGGGTGCCATTGCCTTCTCCTGTTTTAATGCATGATCTTATATGTAAAATCTAAAAAAAAAACAGACAAGAGGAAAAATGAACTCATAGATATAGAAAACAGACTGGTGGAGGTAGGCAAAATGAGTAAAGGTGGTCAAAATGTATAAACTTTCAGTTCTAAAATAAGTCCTGTAATGTACAGTACTGTGACTATAGTTAATAATACTGTACTGTATATTTGAAAATTGCTAAGAGTAGATCTTAAAAATTCTCATCACATGGAAAAAAATTGTAGCTGTGTGGTGATATATGTTAACTAGACTTACTGTGATCATTTTGTGATATATACAAAGATTAAATCACTATGTTGTATACTTAAAACTAACATATTAATGTCAGTTATATTCACTAAAGATAAGAAGCTGAAGTTGAATCATTCTATGAATATCTACAAGACCTTCTAGAACCAACACCAAAAAAACATGTCCTTTTCATCATAGGGGACTGGAATGCAAAAGTAGGAAGTCAAGAGATACCTGGTATAACAGGCAAGTTTGACCTTGGAGTACAAAATGAAACAGGGCAAAGGCTAACAGAGTTTTGCCAAGAGAATGCACTGGTCATAGCAAACACCCTCTTCCAACAACACAAGAGATGACTCCACATGGACATCACCAGGTGGTCAATACCAAAATCAGATTGAATATATTCTTTGCAGCCGAAGATGGAGAAGCACTATACAGTCAGCAAAAACAAGACCGGGAGATGACTGTGGCTCAGATCATCAGCTCCTCACTGTAAAATTCAGACATGAATGGAAGAAAGTAGGGAAAAGCACTAGGCCATTCAGGTATGACATAAATCAAATTCCTTATGATTATACAGTGGAAGTGAGAAATAGATTCAAGTATTAGATCTGATAGACAGAGTGCCCAAAGAACTATGGAAAGAGGATTGTAACATTGTATAGGAGGTGGTAACCAAAGCCATCCTCAAGAAAAAAAAAATGCAAAAAGGCAAAATGGTTTTCTGAGGAGACCTTACAAATAACTGAGAAAAGAAGAAAAGTGGAAGGCAAATGAGAAAAGGAAAGATATACCCATCTGAATGCAGAGTTCCAAAGAATAGCAAGGGAGACAAGAAAGCCTTCCTCAGTGAACAATTCAAAGCAACAGAAGAAAACAATACAATGGGAAAGACTAGAGATCAGTTCAAGAAAATTAGAGATACCAAGGGAACCTTTCATGCAAAGATGGGCTCGGTAAAGGACAGAAAAGGTAAGGATCTAACAGAAGCAGAAGAGATTAAGAAGAGGTGGCAAGAATGCACAGAACTGTACAAAAAGGGTCTTAATGATCAGGATAACCACAATGGTGTGATCACTCACCTAGAACCAGACATCCTGGAGTGTGAAGTAAAGTGGGCCTTAGGAAGCATTACTAGGGACAGAGCTAGTAGAGGTGATGAATTTTAGCTGAGCTAGTTCACATCCTAAAAGATGATGCTGTTAAAGTGCTGCATTCAACACACCAGCAAATTTAGAAAACTCAGCAATGGCCACAGCACTGGAAAAGGTCAGTTTTCATTCCAATTCCAAAGAAAGGCAATCCCAAAGAATGTTCAAACTGCTGTACAACGGTGCTAATTTTATACACTAGCAAAGTAATGCTCAAAATCCCTCAAGCTAGGCTTCAATTGTATGTGAATGGAGAACTTCTAGATGTACAAGCTGGATTTAGGAAAGGCAGAGGAACCAGAGATCAAATTACCAACATCCATTGGATCATAGAAAAAGCAAGAGAATGCCAGAGAAAAACATCTACTTCTGCTTCACTGACTACACTAAAACCTTTGACTGTGTGGATCACAAAAAACTGTGGAAAATTTTTAAAGAGATGGGAATACCAGACCACCTTACCTGCCTCCTGAGAAATCTGTATGCAGGTCAAGAAGCAACAGAACCAGACATGGAATAATGGACTGGTTCAAAATTGTGAAAGGAGTACCTTAAGGCCATATATTGTCACCTTGCTTATATAACTTATATGTAGAGTACATCATGAGAAATGCTGGGCTAGATAAATCACAAGCTGAATCAAGTTTGCTTGGAGAAATATCAACAATCTCAGATATTCAGAGGACACCACCCTAATGGCAGAAAGCTAAGAGAAACTAAAGAGCCTCTTGATAAAGGTGAAAAAGCAGAGTGATAAAAGCTGGCTTAAAACTCAACATTCAGAAAACTAAGATCATGGCATCCAGTCCTATCACTTCATGGTAAACAGATGGGGGAAAAAATGGAAACAGTGGCTAATTTTATTTTCTTGGGCTCCAAAATCACTGTGAATGGTGACTGAAGCCATGAAATTAAGTGAAATTAAAATGAATTTATGAATGAATTAAAATTAATTAATAAAATTAATTTCATGAAATTAAATGCTTGCTCCTTGGAAGGAAAGCTATGATAAACACAGACAGCATATTAAAAGCAGAGACATCACTTTGCCAACAAAAGTCCATACAATTAAAGCTATGTTTTTCCAGTAGTCATATACAGATGTGAAAGTTGGACCATAAAGATGGCTGAGCGCTGAAGAACAGATGCTTTCAAACTGTGGTGCTGAGAAAACTCCCATGAGTCCCTTGGACCACAGGGAGATCAAACCAGTTAATCCTAAAGGAAATCAACACTGAATATTCATTGGAAGGACTCATGCTGAAAGTGAAGCTCCAATACTTTGGCCACCTGAGACGAAGAGCCAATTCATTAAAAAAGACCCTGATGCTGGGAAAGATTGAGGGCAGGAGGAGAAGAGGGCAACAGAGGGTGAGATGATTGGTTGGCATCACTGACTCTAGGGACATGAATTTGAGTAAACTCCAGGAGAGTGAAGGACAGGGAAGCCTGGCTTGCTGCAGTCCTTGAGGCCGCATAGAATCAAACACGATTAAGTGACTGAACAACATATCTCAATTGAAAAAGGAAAAGTGACTGGGTTGTGCTGCTGTAGACAGTACCATCAGGAAACACTCTTCTAACAGAACAAAAACAGGGCTTTTGGTGAAAGAATTAAAAGAAAAATAATGACAGGAAGATGGTAGAAACAGTTCAGGTATGGGTGAATAAGATCAGTTTGACTGGAACGGAAAACAATGTGTTGGGAGTAGCAAGATATAAAGTTGGAAAAATGAGACAGAGCCATATTCTTGAGGCCTTGAGTGTCCACTCAGGAGCTGGGCTTAAACCTGTGGGCAGTGACCAGATGGCAGACTTAAAAAGTCATTTAGTGGGAATGAAAAGGAAAGGGCCCATGTGAGAACCAAAGCACTCACAGAATTCTGAAACAGATAGTATGCAGAGTGAAAAAGTGAGTGAGGAGGCTGATAGGATATCATTGAGCCTGGGCAACGAGAGGGATGAGAAGCTCAGAAGCAATGAAGTCAGGAGCAGAGCCAGGGTTTCACTGATCTTAAATGCATGTATGACTCACACCACTCACCACTTACTCCTGACTCATGCTTCTGCCTTGCCAAGTGTTTTTCTTTCCATACTATACAATGTTCCATTGAAATGGGTGGTGGAACCTAATTCATTTTAGCAGTTTACCATCTGTTTTAGATGGCTTATGATCCGCACTAGGTAATTTACCAGTTAACTCAAGAAGCTGTGTGTTATATTCAGAAGACAGCTCTCCTTTTACTGCACTAGAAGGTAAAATTAAATAGGACAGGACTGCTACCCCTGCTCCTTCCCTGGCCCCTTTAGTTTCTTTCTTTCTATTAATTTATTTCCTTGTGTCTATAAATCTATGCAACTCATTCCTATTCTATGAAACACTTCTCAACCCTCCTTTCTTGAGCTAATATATTTTTCTTCTTGTAAGAGTTGTCAAATATCTTGATTTTACCTCCCACCTACCTACAGAGACACTCAAAAACTGCTTTTAAAATGGTCTCTACTTGGGTGTTCCAAAGGTACAAGCCAATTCATCATTTCCAAAGTAGAACTCATCATTTTCCTCCCCCAACTCTCTCTTTCTCCTGTATCCTGTTTCTAAATGAACAGCAGCATCACTGACTCCAGTAATCTAGCTAGAATCTGTGAATTATGATAACTTCCCTCCTTTATTCCCCACTACATATGCTGTCCTCCTTTTCTTTTATTAATGCATTTTCTTTTTTTAAATTTATATTTATTTATTTTTGGCTGTGCTGTGTCTTCACTGTGGTGTAAGGGCTTTCTTTAGCTGCAGTGAGTGAGGGCTACTCTAGTTGTGATGTGTTGGCTTCTCATTGCAGTGGCTTCTCTTTTTGTAGAGCGTGGGCTCTAGAGTGCTTGGGCTCCAGTAGCTGTGGCACAAAGGCTTAGTTGCCCCAGGGCATGTGGGATCTTCCTGGACCAGGGATTGAACCCATGTCTCCTGCATTGGCAGGTGAATTCTTAACCATTGGACCACCAGTGAAGTCCCTACCTTTCCATTTTAACATGTAATCTCTCACACTTTCTCCTCTCCATTCTCTTTGGCACTCATTACTTTCAGTGACATTATTAATATCAAAGCATTTTAGTTGGGTCTTCCAGCATCTATTCTTTTTTTTTTTCCCCCAGCACTTATTCTTGACCTTGACCTTCCAACTCATTTTTCATTTGTCCACCAGAGCTGTCTTTCTAAAGTCACATTTATTCACGTCATTTTCCTGCTTAAAAATCTCTCCTTGACTTCCCACTGGCTCTAACATTGCCCACAAAGCCCTTCCTGATCTAGCCCATCACCATCTTTCAGCTTCATCCTCTACCATTTCTCTGTAGGAATCTTCGGCTCTAGCCATACCGCATTACTTAGTCTATTACCCAAGCACAGAACACTCTCTGCAGCCACAGTGCCTTCTCTGTATAGGGCCCCCTTCTTTTCTTTGACTGGCTCACTCCTGTTATGCACAGCTCAGATGTCATCTTTTCCAGAAAGGCTACATTTCCAGAAAGGCTTCTGTTCTCTCCCTTAGTCTTGGTTAGTTACCCTTCATACGTGTTCCCTGAGGGCCTTAGGTCAGTTTGCTATATGCCACCGTTTGGCAGCCAGTAAAGTCAATCTCAGTCATGAATTGTAATCCTAATTCCCCCTGGGTCCTGCTCCTTGGTTGTGCAAATCTTAGAGCACTTGAGCCCACACTGGCCACCACACCTGTGCTTCCTAAGTTGACTCCCTTTGAAGGTAGGAGGCTCCACAGTCTCTGAAACAAGCCTGGGCACAGGGGCTTTTACCATCGTGCTCAAGGCAGGCTATTCAGTGGTCAGTTGCTGTGGCCTTCAGAGGGCTCCCACTCGGGGGCCTGTCACCTTGTCTTCATGGGAACGTAGCACAGATGCCTGCCATAAACTCCCATTCTTTCCCTAAGTGGTGAAACCAGGAATTGAGATAGGGTATGTCTGAATCTAAGTCTTGTATTTCCCCCTACTACATCATAATGCCTATCCTTGAACTTGTGTTGAATAAAAATGCTGAGGTCTTCTTTATCTGAACGGCTGGCCAGCAGTTTTACTTTATGTCATTGCTATTCTCAACCTCAACACAGTGGTTCCTGTTATTTCTGTTCAATTTCATCTTGTTTATTTTGATACTAGTTCCAATATTCAGTGAGTTAGCTATGTCGTACAGCCTGTGGAATTCACTGCTTTGATAAACATGATACTTACAGTCTTATCCATGGTGAAAAAATGTTGAACACAAATCCTGTCTACTCTCCCTTTCTGGGGCACATATGCTGCCCTGAGCTGTGACATGCCTCTGCCTTTTTTTGTGTGTGTTTGTGCGTGTGTGTGATCATCGTTATGTCCCCTGCCAGGTAAGTGTTCTGGCTTTGTTTTTTAAAATCAGTTCTCTATCCACATTTTCTCCTGGAGGTGAATTATATACCAGAAGCATGACTGCCAGGGTGGTGCTAGTTCTAGGTGGAGTGAGGGGAAGACTGTCCCATAGTTGCTTGTGGTAGAGAATAGTCTTCCAAGGATTTGCCCAAACAGCCACAACTAGGCCGAGTATTGAGCATGGAAGAATTCCTTCCTGATGAGAGTCCTATAGGTGTGTCCAGCACATGGATCAGGGTATGGGAGCTGTCAACATGTGATGATCATGGTGAACAGGCCAGTGATCGGGGACAGATGGCCAGGCTGACACTGAGGGTCTGTATACAGAGCTAAAGGATAAGCACAAGCAATGGGAGACCCCAGTCCGGTTGAGGGTTGCCAGAATTAGCAAGTAAAAATATAGAATGCCCAACTAAATTTAAAATTCAAGTAAAGTTTGCTTTTCCTTTTTAGTATAACTTTGTCCTATGCAATATGTGGCACATACTTGTACTATAAGTCTATTAGCTATTTATGTAAAACTCAAATTTAATTGGGCATCCTGTATCTTATTTGTCAAGCCTAATCCAGATAGAACTGGAAAGTAATGTGGAGTTAGGTCCCTCCATCTTTATTTTTTATTTTTAGCCTCCATCTTTAAAATAGGGTAACAATGGACACATAACAGGAGTCTGCTAAGAATTGACATGAAATGCTTGGCACAGAGGAAGTCCACAACAAATTTAAGTGCCCTTTCCACTTCCACACAACCTTTCCTTTCTTACTGAAAATATAGCATTAAATAATTCAATTAGGTTGTTATCATAAATATCATATAAGTCCTAAGATGAACAAACTCTTTGAGGGAGAGGAATTTTAAAACTCTGCAAGTGCCAGTGGGTGAGTACTGGGAACTACTCATAATTTAAGAAAAGGCAGGGAAGCCAACTGGGGACTGTTATGGTTAATTTTATGTGTCAACTTGAACGACCCATGAGTCCCCAGATATTTGGCTAATCATTAGTTCTGGGTGTGTTCTGTGAGGATGTTTCTGGATGAGATTAACTTTTGAATTAGTGCACTGAGTAAAGCAGAAGGCCCTCTCTAGCGTGGGTGGATATCATCCAAGCCAGTGAAGGCCTGAGTAGAATAAAAGGTTAAGCAAAGAAGAATTTTCTCCATACTTGTCTGCCTTTGAGCTAAGACATCTGTCTCCTGCCTTCTGACTCGGATTGGCACTGGAACTTACACCACTGCCTTTCCTGGTTCTCAGACCCTGGACTCACACTGGAACTACCCCCTACTGGCTCTCTTGGGTCTCCAGCTTACTAGCTGCAGATCTTGGACTTCTCAGCCTCTATAATTGTGGGAGCAAATTCCTGTGTGTGTGTGTATATATTTGTGTATCCTATTGTTTCTTTAGACTAATAGAAAAATGGAGAGACCAGAGAACCAGGGTGGAGAGTCAGGGAAAAACCAGGATATTGTGGCATCTTGGAAGCATGAGAATAGAGAATTTCCATTAAAAAGCCTAGTGTTTATGACTTTCTTTCTTTCTTTCTTTCTCTCTGTGCTTAACTGTTTCATAGTACTTTACTTTGTTTTGATCTGAATTTCCCGAACTTATTTGGCCACATAATTATTTTTCCTAGGAAATATATTTTAAAAATATTTTAAGTGACACATAAAAATATTGGCCTATATGTCCCTGGGACCCAATTCTTGAATGTCAGACTCTAACCATTATAGTTCACACCCATATGAAACTTATTATATCCAAAACAGCTTTTTGATTTATTGGCATTTGGAAATCATAGTAGAATGTTTTTTTAGGATACTGTCTTCTAGAAAGCATATGTCTCCTTTGAGAATAAATTTAAATTAGGGAGAAGTAGAAGAAGATACATAGAAATAGAAATACATAGAAGTAGTAGAAGAAGAAAGATACAAAGTGAAAAACTTAAACATTAAATTCTTATTTTTCTTAAGATTCTATATACATGAGAAGATACTCATAAAGTTTTCAGAATATCTACCATTTTATACACCAGGAATACTATATTAAAAACAAAAACCAGCCAAAGCAATCTGGAGGAAGAAGAATGGAGATGGAGGAATCAACCTTCCTGACTTTAGACTATACTACAAACAATATTGTACAGGCACAAAAACAGAAATACAGACCAATGGAACAAGATAGAAAGCCCAGAGGTAAACCAAGGCACCTGTGTGCATCCTATCTTTGACAAAGGAGGGAAGAATGTAAAATGGGAAAAAGATAGTCTCTTCAATAAGTGGTACTGGGAAAACGACAGCTACCTGTAAAAGAATGAAATTAGAACACTTCCTAATACCATACACAAAGATAAACTCAAAATGGATTAAAGACCTAAATATAAGACCATAATCTATGAAACTCTTACAGGAAAATGTAGGCAGAACACTCTGATATAAATCATAGCAAGATCCTCTATGATCCACTTCGTAGAGTAATGGAAATAAAAACAAAAATAAACAATTGGGAGCTAATTAAATTTAAAAGTTTTTGCACAGCAAAGGAAACTATAAACAAGTGAAAAGACAATCCTCAGAATAGGAGAAAATAATAGCAAATGAAACAGCTGACAAAGGATTAATCTCCAAAATATATAAGCAGCTCATGCAATTCTACACCAGAAAAACAAACAACCCAATAAAAAAGTGGGAAAAAAGAGCTAAACTGACATTTCTCCCAAGAAGACATACAGATGGCTAATAAACACATGAAAATATGCTCAACATTGCTTATTATTCAGTTCAGTTCAGTTCAGTCACCCAGTCATGTCTAACTATTTGCAACCCCATGGACTGCAGCACGCAAGGCCTCCCTGTCCATCACCAACTCCGGAGTTTACCCAAACTCATGTCCATTGAGTCAGTGATGCCATCCAACCATCTGATTCTCTGTTGTCCCCTTCTCCTCATGCCTTCAATCTTTCCCAGCATCAGGGTCTTTTCAAACGAGTCAGCTCTTCGCATCAGGTGGCCAAAGTATTGGAATTTCAGCTTCAACATCAGTCCTTCCAATGAACACTCAAGACTGATCTCCTTTAGGATGGACTGTTTGGATCTCCTTGAAGTCCAAGGGACTCTCAAAAGTCTTCTCCAACACCACGGTTCAAAAGGATCAATTCTTTAGTGCTCAGCTTTCTTTATAGTCCAACTCTCACATCCATACATGACTACTGGGAAAACCATAGCCTTGACTAGATGGACCTTTGTTGGCAAAGTAATATCCCTGCTTTTTAATAAGCTGTCTAGGTTGGTCACAACTTTCCTGCCAGGAGTAAGCATCTTTTGATTTCATGGCTGCAGTCACAATCTGCAGTGATTTTGAAGCCCCTCAAAATAAAGTCTGCCACTGTTTCCACTGTTTGCTCATTATTAGAGAAATGCAAATCAAAAATATAAAGAAGCATCATCTCACACTGGTCAGAATGGACATCATCAAAAAATCTGCAAGAAATAAATCCTGGAGAGAGTATGGAGAAAACAGAAACCTCTTGTACTGTTGGTGGGAACATAAATTGATACAGCCACTATGGAAGACCATATGGAGATTCCTTAAAAAAAACTATGAATAAAACTACCATAAGACTCAACAATCCCACCCATACACCCTGAGAAAATCATAATTGAAAAAGACACATGTACCCAAGTGTTCACTGCAGCACTATTTACAATAGCTAGGACGTAGAAGCAACCTAGATGTCCATCAACAGATGAATGGATAAAGAAGCTATAGTGAAGTGAAGCCGCTCAGTCGTGTCCAATTCTTTGCGACCCCATGGACTGTAGCCTACCAGGCTTCTCCATCCATGGGATTCTCCAGGCAAGAATACTGGCGTGGGTTACCATTTCCTTCTCCAGGGGATCTTCCCGACCCAGGGATCGAACCTGGGTCTCCCACATTGGAGGCAGACGCTTTAACCTCTGAGCCACCAGGGAAGCCCATAAAGAAGTACATATATACAATGGAATATTACTCAGCCATATAAAGGAACACATTTGAGTCAGTGCTATTGAGGTGGATGAACCTAGAACCTATTATACCAAGTGAAGTCAGAAAGAGAAAAATAAATATTGCATGTTAAAGCATATATATGGAATCTGTAAAGATGGTACCAATGAACATATTTGTGTGGCAGCAATGGAGACACAGACATAGAAAACAGACTTGTGGACCCAATGGGGAAAGGGGAGGGTGGGACAAAGGGACCGAGAAGCATGGAAACATACGCTCTCATACATGAAACAGACAGCCAGTGGGAATTTGCAGTATGACTCAGGGAACTCAAACCAGCGCTCTGTGACAACCTAGAGGGGTGGGATGGGGTGGGAGGGAAATGGGAGGGAAATGGGAGCGAGGGTCAAGAGGGAGGGGACATATGTATACCTATGGCCGAAACATGTTGATGTATGGTAGAAACCAATACAATATTGTAAAGCAATTATCCTTCAATTAAAAAAGAACACAAAATAACTTGTCTAGAATGTTCTACTTTGGGTAAGCAGAACAAGATATTTCCTAAGAACAGTTCAGGTGTTGAAATAATATTTGATTTTTTTTAAAGATTAAGCACCAATAGAACATGGAAGCAGATTAACTGTTTTATTCTTGGGAGTTCTATTTCTAACAGGATATAAATTTTCCACTACGTGTTTGGAAGTGACAGTGTTGTTATATTTTTTGACATTCAGTGTTGTGCTGAAAGGAAAGGTTAGTTTAAACAATGAACAGAAAACTCTTGACCTTATGCTGATAAAATTTTCATTTTGATTTTGGGTGAGGAGAATAGCTTTATTAAACAACTGCAGTTTACTTTCAAACAATTATTTTTTATTCAAGTAAATGGGTGTTTGGAGAATTTTGATACAAATGTCTCTTAGGAAAATTTATCAGCAAAATTATGAAAGACATTACATACTGTCAAGAAACTTATGACTAGAAAATGTCCAGTAATTATGAGCCTTTGGAAAAATGTTCAAAATAGAGTTTGTATGGTGAGGATTAAATTTTATGCTGAGAGGTGTTTTGTGACTCATTCTATTCTAGGCAGGGTGGCAGTCAGGTGAGAACAATCTATCATTCTAGAATGGGGGAAAGTTTCTGTGGAAATTGTGTAAGGAAACGAGTCTTAAATGTAGAAAATCAGAGTATGAATCTGAGATCTGAATAATTGTGTGTTATGGATTGAATGTTTGTGCCTCCACCAAACTTATGTGCTGAAGAATGAACTCCCAGTGAGATGATATGTATCTTGGGAGAGAAGCAGGTGTAGATGAGGTCATGTGGGTAGAGTCCCCATAATAGCATTATTGCCCTGAGAAAAAGAGGAAGAAAAACCAGAGCTTCCTCTCTGCTGTGTAGGACACAGCAAGAAGGCAGCTGCCTACAAGCCGGGAAAAGAGCCCTTAGCAAGGACCAGACCTGCCAGTGCTTTGATCTTGGGCTTCCCAATCTCCAGGAATGTGGCTTGGTCTATGGTGTTTTGTTATAGTAGCCTGAGCTGACTGAGGCACTGTGTAACCTATAGCATGCAATCTAGTCTCTCCCATCTTCAGTTTCTTGATTTGTATAATGGGGATAAAGTTGATGTGATCTATAAGTGAGCATGCCTACCAATAATAAATGTGACCAAACCAATACTAAACAATCCCACTGGTACACAATCAATGGTGGAATGGACCCAAGACATTTACTCTGACATTTAAAAACACTATGTCTAATGATGACCTGAATACTAGTCAAACTTTGAATACATTCACATTCTAACAATTTTATTTTTAATCTCTGGGAATTGTGAAAACTGGCTTTTTTGAGGCAAAGCAGTGTCGCCAAAAAATATCTTTGGGGAATTTTCATTTCTTGTCCCTAAATTTGGCTCTGTTTGTTCTGTTGAAATGAGTATTTCAGGACACAAGTTGCCCTTAGGACAGGGGTGACAAAAAAATAAACAAGGTTAAGAATTTGGCTGGGCCCATCATGGGAGAGATGGGGATGGGGACGATCTCTAGCAAGGGTGGCCAACTGTGGCCTAAGGGACAAAACTGCCCCCCACCTTTTCTTGTATGAATTTCTAACTAAGAATAGTTTTCACATTTTAAAATGTGAAAAACAAAGACAATTTATCTCTTGGTGAATTGTTGTTCGATAAGTTGAAGACATCGCTTCTTGGCCCACAAAGTCAAAATATATAATTTTTTGCCCCTTTTTAGAAAATGTTTGTGGATGTGTGATCAAGCAATAACTTAGAAATACTACAGTTGAGTGAGTAAGACCCAGGAAATCAAGTAAGTGGTAAAAGCATCCTGGAGCTAAAGGCGTTTGCTCCTTACTTTGATGATCTATCAGACAGTGGACTGGCAAGACACTTGCTCAACAGTCAATCCCTCTGCTCTTTCTTGCTGACAGAAGCTTGATTTGGTTCAAGAGTCCACTCGCCATGAGCTTCAGGGGAGGATTTTCCCACTCCTAGCCTCATCTCTTTATCTACTTGTGTACTGAAAACCACGATTTCCCATTAATACTCAATTCTAATCTAACAGCACAGAGTTCATTCTAGTTTTCTTCCTTTCCACACTCACAACTATACCTTCTCCTAGAGGGAGAAACCTGGATCCCAATTTTCTAGGCTTTTAATTTACTCGGTCTATCCACCTCTTCCCCATAGGTACCAATCTCTTGTTGTCATAGCCACATTTCCTGTGCAAATACCACCCTCCTTATACTCCTCTTCTGATACTCCACACAGGCCAGTCCCTCATCTCATGAATGGATGTGATTCTCACATCGCTAAGTTCCATCTCCGCCCTACCCCTCAGTGTGATCACTTGACTTTCTTTCCCTAGGGTCCCACTCCTTGACTAGACCCCTTTCCTGTGCACTTGGGCTCTACGCCCTGTGCTGGGCCAGCCTCATGCTGCTGGTGCCTCAACTCCCACACCATGCCCTCCTCTTCCAGTCCCTACCCCTCTCCCCTGTCTCATTTGGGGTGCCCACAGCTCTCACCAAAGTTCCAATGCTCCAATGCCTTTCACAGGCACATTTTTCTCATTCCTGCTTTTTATTATTATTTTTTTTATAAACCTCAAGAAATACATATATCTCAACCTGATAGTCATCCTTCTTCAGCTTTACCAAGCAACTTGAACACATAGTCCTTGCAGAATGACTTGGCCAGTGTGTACATAACAGCATTTTGATTCTGTATATATGCATTAGAATACAGTAGTTATCTTTCTGTTTCTGATTTATGTCACTCTGTATAATAGGTTCTAGGTTCATCCACCTCATTAGAACTCAAATGTGTTCTTTTTTATGGCTGAATAATATTCCATTGTGTATATGTACCACAACTTCTTTATCCATTTATCTGTCAGTGGACATCTAGGTTGCCTCCATGTTCTAGCTATTGTAAATACTGCTGCAATGAACAATGGGATACATGTGTCTCTTTCAATTTTGGTTTCCTCAGGGTATATGCCTAGGAGTGGGATTGCTGGGTCATATGGTGGTTTTATTCCTAGTTTTTTAAGGAATCTCCATACCATCTTCTATGATGGCTGTATCAATTTACATTCCCACCAACAGTGCAAGAGTGTTCCCTTTTCTCCACACCCTCGCCAGCATTTATTGTTTGTAGACTTCTTGATGAGGGCCATTCTGACCAGTGTGAGGTGATAGCTCATTGTAGTTTTGATTTGCATTTCTCTAATAATGGCATCTGGTCCCATCACTTCATGGAAAATAGATGGGGAAACAGTGGAAACAGTGTCAGACTTTATTTTGGGGGGCTCCAAAATCACTGCAGATGGTAACTGCAGCCATGAAATTAAAAGACACTTACTCCTTGGAAGAAAAGTTATGACCAATCTAGATAGCATATTGAAAAGCAGAGATATTACTTTTCCAGCAAAGGTCCATCTAGTCAAGGCTATGGTTTTTCCTGTGGTCATGTATGGATGTGAGAGTTGGACTGTGAAGGAAGCTGAGTGCCGAAGAATTGATGCTTTTGAACTGTGGTGTTGGAGAAGACTCTTGAGAGTCCCTTGGACTGCAAGGAGATCCAACCAGTCCATTCTGAAGGGAATCAGCCCTGAGTGTTCTTTGGAAGGAATGATGCTAAAGATGAAACTCCAGTACTTTGGCCACCTCATGTGAAGAGTTGACTCATTGGAAAAGACCCTGATGCTGGGAGACATTGGGGGCAGGAGGAAAAGGGGACGACCGAGGATGAGATGGCTGGATGGCATCACTGACTCGATGGACGTGAGTTTGAGTGAACTCCGGGAGATGGTGAGGGACAGGGAGGCCTGGCATGCTGCGATTCATGGGGTTGCAAAGAGTCGGACACAGCTGAGCAACTGAACTGAACTGAACTGAATAATGAGCAATGTTAAGCATCTTTTCATGTGTTTGTTAGCCATCTGTATGTCTTCTTTGGAGAAATGTCTGTTTAGGTTTTTTGCCCACTTTTTGATTGGGTTCTTTTTCTGGTATTGAGTTGTACAAGCTGCTTGTACATTTTGGAAACTAATCCTTGGTCAGTTGTTTCATTTGCTATTATTTTCTCCCATTCTGAGGGTTGTCTTTTCACCTTGCTTATAGTTTCCTTTGCTGTGCAAAAGCTTTTAAGTTTAATCAGGTCCCACTTGTTTACTTTTGTTTTTATTTCCATTACTCTAGGAGGTGGGTCATAGAGGATCTTGCTTTGATTTATGTCATCAAGTGTTCTGCCTATGTTTTCCTCTAAGAGTTTTATAGTTTCTGGTCTTACATTTAGGTCTTTCATCCGTTTTGAGTTTATCTTTCTGTATGGTGTTAGAAAGTGTTCTAATTTCATTCTTTTACATGTAGCTGTCCAGTTTTCCCAGCACAATTTATTGAAGAGGCTGTCTTTGCCCCATTGTATATTCTTGCCTGCGAGGACCATTGGGATTTTGATATTGTATTCGTATTGAAGAGATTGTATTGAATTTGTAGAGCAGTTTGGGTGGTACTGACAGCTTAAGTACTTTTCTTGTTAGTATTATCAATTCCTTGGATATTTGATAAAATATTCTTTGAATCTGTAGGGTTTATGTGTGTGTATGTGTGTGTGTGTTTATTCTTAGGCAAATTTCAAATTCTGGTTAAATTTCTTTTATTGTTATTGTTATCATGTCCTCCAATCTATTAACATGGGATATTTTCCTATTAATTTAGGTCTTAAATGTCTTTCAATAATGCTTTATTGCTTGCAATGTACTAGTCTTTCACCTTAGTTACATTTGTTTCTAGATATTTTTGTCAAAAGTGAGGTTTTTAAAATAAAATATTTTAGGCATGCACAAAAAAATATAATGAATGTAATCACCAATCAGCTTAAGAAATAAGATTTAATAAATACAATTAAATCCTCTCTGACTGTATTTTTTTCCCTCCCTCAGATGTAACTGGTTTCTTAAATTTAGTGTTGATAATTTCCTTACATATCCTTCCCTGATAGCTCAGTTGGTAAAGAATCTGTCTGCAATGCAGAAGACCCTGGTTCAGTTCCTGAGTCAGGAAGATCCACTGGAGGAGGGATGGGCTACATACTCCAATATTCTTGGGCTTCCCTTGTGGCTCAGCTGGTAAAGAATCCACCTGCAATGCATGAGACCTGAGTTCGATCCCTGACTTGGGAAGATATCCTGAAGAAGGAAAAGGCTACTCACTCCAGTATTCTGGCCTGGAGAAGACTCAGATATGACTGAGTGACTTTCACTTTCATTTCTTTTTTTCCACTTCTTTTTTTAAAATTAATTAATTTATTTTAATTTGAGGCTAATTACTTCACAATATTGTGGTGGTTTTTGCCATATATTGACATGAGTCAGCCATGGGTGTACATGTATCCCCCAGTCTGGAACCTCCCTCTGTCCTCCCCCCTCCCTCCTCATTCCATCCCTCTGGATGGTCCAGGGACCAGCTTTGAGTGCCCTGCTTCATGCATCGAACTTGGATTGGTCATCTATTTCACATATGGGAATATACATATTTCAATGCTATTCTCTCAAATCATCTCACACTTGCTATCTCTCACAGAGTCCAAAAGTCTGTTCTTTATATCTGTGTCTCTTTTGCTGTCTCATATATAGGGCCATCGTTACCATCTTTCATATACATGCACTGAAAATTTCATATACATGCACTGATATACTGTATTGGTGTTTTTCTTTCTGACTTACTTCACTCTGTATAACAGGCTCCAGTTTCATCCACCTCATTAGAACTGATTCAAATGCATTCTTTTTAATAGCTGAGTAATATTCCACTGTGTATATGTACCACAACTTTCTTCTTATCCATTCATCTGCTGATGGACATCAAGGTAGCTTCCATGTCCTAGCTATTATAAACAGTGCTGAGATGAACATTGGGGTACACGTGTCTCTTTCAATTCTGGTTTCCTCGGTGTGTATGCCCAGCAGTGGGATTGCTAGGTTGTATGGCAGTTCTTTTTATTTCCAGTTTTTTAAGGAATCTCCACACTATTCTCCATAGTGGCTGTACTAGATTGCATTCCCACCAATAGTGTAAGAGGGTTCCCTTTTCTCTGCTCCCTCTCCAGCATTTATTGTTTGTAGACATTTTGATAGCAGCCATTCTGACTGGCATGAGATGGTACCTCATTGTGGTTTTGACTTGCATTTCTCTGATAATAAGTGATGTTGAGCCTCTTTTCATGTGTTTGTTAGCTATCTGTATGTCTTCTTTGGAGAAATGTCTGTTTAGTTCTTTGGCCCATTTTTTGATTGGGTCGTTTATTTTTCTGGAATTGAGCTGCTTGTATATTTTTGAGATTAATTCTTTGTCAGTTGCTTCATTTGCTATTATTTTCTCCCATTCTGAAGGCTGTCTTTTCACCTTGCTTATAGTTTCTTTCGCTGTGCAAAAGCTTTTAAGTTTAATTAGGTCCCATTTGTTTATTTTTTATTTAATTTCCATTACTCTGGGAGGTGTGTCATAGAGGATCTTGCTGTGATTTATGTCAGAGAGAGTTCTGCCTATGTGTTCCTCTATGAGTTTAATAGTTTCTGGTCTTACATTTAGATCTTTAATCCATTTTGAGTTTATTTTTGTGTATGGTGTTAGAAAGTGTTCTAGTTGCATTCTTTTGCAAGTGGTTGACCAATTTTCCAAGCGCCACTTGTTAAAGAGATTGTGTTTTCTCCATTGCATATTTTTGCCTCCTTTGTCAAAGATAAGGTGTTTATAGGTATATGGATTTATCTCTGGGCTTTCTTTTTTGTTCCATTGATCTAGATTTCTGTCTTTGTGCCAGTACCATATTGTCTTGATGACTGTAGCTTTGTAGTATAGTCTGAAGTCAGGCAGGTTGATTCCTCCAGTTACATTCTTCTTTCTCGAGATTGCTTTGGCTATTCAAGGTTTTTTGCATTTCTATACAAATTGTGAACTTATTTGTTCTAGTTCTGTGAAAAATACCATTGGTAGCTTGATAGGGATTGTATTGTATCTATAGATTGCATTGGGTAGTATACTCATTTTCACTATATTGATTCCTCTTTCTCCATATTTGATTTCTTTCATCAGTGTTTTATAATTTTCTATATACAGGTCTTTTGTTTTTTTAGGTAAATTATTCCTAAGTATTTTATTCTTTTTGTCACAATGGTGAATGGGATTGTTTCCTTAATTTCTCTGTTTTCTCATTGTTAGTGTATAGGAATGCAAGGGATTTCTGTGTATTGATTTTATATCCTGCCACTTTACTATATTTATTAATTAGCTCTAGTAATTTTCTGGTGGAGTCTTTAGGGTTTTCTATGTAGAGGATCATGTCATCTGCAAACAGTGAAAGTTTTACTTCTTTTCCAATCTGGATTCCTTTTATGTCTTTTTCTTCTCTGATTGCTGTGACTAAAACTTCCAAAACTATGTTGAATGGTAGTGGTGAGAGTGGGCACCCTTGTCGTGTTCCTGACTTTAGGGGAAATTCACTTTCACCTTCATTGCCTTACGTAGTATGATAGGCAGAATAATAATTGCTCCCTCACCCCACCCCTGTACCCCACCAAATCCTCAGAACCTGTGAATACAAGGCAAGAGTCTTAGCAGATGTGAGTAAGTTAACGAATTTGAGATGGTGAGATTATCCTTGCTTATATGGGTGGATCCAATGTAGTAACAACGTCTTTATAAATAAAAGAGGGAGTTAGTTAATGAAAGTTGTTCAGTCGTGTCAGATTCTTTGTGACCCCATGGACTATACAGTCCATGGAATTCTCCAGGCCAGAATACTGGAGTGGGTAGCCTTTCCCTTCTGCAGGGGATCTTCCCAACCCAGGGATTGAGCCCAGGTCTCCTGCACTGCAGGTGGATTCTTTACCAGCTGAGCCACAGGGAAGCCCAGGAATACTAGAGTGGGTAGCCTATGCCTTCTCCAGCAGATATTCCCAACCCAGGTATTGAACCGGGGTCTCTTGCATTGCAGGTGGATTCTTTACCAACTGACCTATCAGGGAGGCAGGGCTTAAATACATCTCTCCAAGGGCCAGATAAAAAATAAGCATCTCTGATTTTTATGACATAGAGATGTTGCCAAGGTCCTGGGACCCATATCTCCTTGAATGTAAATTAGTAAGGATCTTCCTGACAGTTTGGGAGCTTGACCTAGGAAAGTAGGCTGGATTATACACATTTGATATTCTTGGGGAGAAAAGAAAATTTTTATCATCCTTTCAGATCAGAGAATTAACTAAACAAATAGCTACAGATCTAATCTCTGTAGTTCACATAAAAGTAAAGTGTTTATAGAGGAAGTAAAGATAAAATATTACTTTTATTTATTTTTTAAAACATTATCTTTATGTCATACAGATTTCTGTGTCTCCGGAGGCTAGAGTTTTTTGCAGGAGCACTGAGGAATCCAGGAAAGATGATTTCCTCAGAATGATTTATCAACAATTGAGAGTTCTGATATAACCTTTCATCATGATTGTGCATTCGTCAATTTCTCCTTGTATCCTTGTGGCTATGTTTTCAGATGCTTACACATTTAGAATTGTTATATATCCTTAGCAGATTGTTAGAATTACTTTAATTATAATGTAGTGACCTTCTTTATCAGATAAACTTTAAAAATCCACCTAAAGTACAATGCTGAACAAGATGAACACAACTGAAAGGAGATTTTTGATAGCTATATTAATGTAAGAAGGAAAAACTTAAAAGCAAAAACATTATTAGGGATAATCTTTGTCTTACTACTGGTGCTGCTGCTGCTGCTGCTGCTAAGTTGCTTCAGCCGTGTCCTACTCTGTGCGACCCCATGGACAGCAGCCCACCAGGCTCCTCTGTCCCTGGGATTCTCCAGGCAAGAATACTGGAGTGGGTTGCCATTTCCTTCTCCAAGGCATGCATGCATGCTAAGTCGCTTCAGTCATATCCGCCTCTGTGCGACCCCATGGACAGCAGCCTACCAGGTTCCTCTGTCCATGGAATTCTCTAGGCAAGAATACTGGAATGGGTTGCCATTTCCTTCTCCATTCCCACTGTTGAATTTTGTTAAGTTTATTATTACTAGATATACTTAGATTCAGGTTTTCATTTCATTTTATACTATTTGTTTTTTTTATGTGCTTCCTTGTTTTGTCCTTTCCTGACTTTATTTGTTGAATTTAAAAAGCTATTCCCATTCCCCATTTTTATATTTTAGAAGATATCCATTCTATTTCTTCTATTTCAATGGTTTCACTTAAATATTTTTAACATGCACATTTACCTTAGTAAGGCTTAAAGCAAGTGAATATCTAAACTTTCTTCCTGAATAATTACTAGAATTTAGAACATTTTAACTCTGATTACTCTCTCCAGTCTTAGAATATTAGTATTTTCTAGTGGTTTTGTCCCTTGGTTTTTGTACCCCCCACATTAGTCATCATCATTATATGTTTTTATAAGGTTATTGGGTGTACTCCTATCCTTATTAGTTTGTTTGCCCCTCATTACTATTTCATCTCACTCCTTTCTTCTTACATAAACATCATTTACAAGTTCTTTTGTGATGGGTCCACTGGAGGCAAACTCTCTCAATCTTTGTCATAGGGTGTCTACTTAATACTCATCCTTGAGTTGTAATTTGCTTACATGTGGTATCTAAGATTGATAAGTATTTTCTGCTGACTTTTGCTTTCTGAGACTAAGTGACATTCTTTTGTAGATAATCTGTCTCTGGTTGCACTTAAGGTTTTCCTTTGCTTATGGCCTTTTGTAATTTCACTACAAAGCCATGGAATAAGTATCCTGTTTGGGATTTCTTGTGATTCTTAAATCTGAGAATTGTTGCTTTTCATCTTTCTAAAGCATTTTTATTTGTAATATTTTTGGGTTTTGCTTTGATTTCCATTTGCTCTCTTCCTTTCTTCTGGAAATTCTATAAGGGTATATATAGAAGGTTGTATAATGTTATCTATAACCTTTTTATGTTATATAATGTGCTCTTAACTTCCTTCATATTTTCCATCTCTTTCTACCTCTGTGCCTTACCCTGTGTAATTTTATCTTAAATAATCCAGTTTGCTATTTCTTGCATCAGCTGGGTTTCTGCTGCTATTTAACTCATAGTTTTGAAAAAGGGTATAAACATTTAGCTATCATATGAACAAGGTGATAAGATGAGAATCTAAAGTGATACGTGGTGACTATGGCTGATAACACTGGGTTGTAAAATTGAAATTTGCTAACAGAATAGAATGTAAATGTTCTCATAAAAATGAATTAATTAAAATAAAGATATATATGTGAATGTTAGATGTGTTTAACTAGATGGAGGAATCCTTTCACAATGTATACATATATCAACTCACTACAACATACATTTTAAGTATATTCCCAAGAATCCTGTAACTTTAAAAAGAATCCAGTTCATCTCAGCAAATTATTATTGAATGCCTTCATTTAGGGAAATCACTCACTTTCTAGCAGAATGCTACTTTCATTCAGAAAACAAAATAAATCTACCTATCTTCTTCACCGTCCTTCTGCAACTATCAGTTTGATCACACTATATCAAAGGCATCATCAGATAAGTTCTAGAACTCTAGATGAAATTTCTATCTTTAGATAAAATGCAAGCACATAAACCCCTGCTACCACAATATATGGATTGCATTATCCTTATTAACACACACACACAGACACAGACACACACAAATGGAAAATGCAAGAGTTAGATCAAAATTCACATGTTTTTCAAAATTGTGTATTATTTTTCTTTGTGTTTAGATTTTCTCCTACCTCAGTATAAGAGATTTGGTAATATGTGGTCAAGTTAATCGCTCCTGGTTGTTGATGACACAAATGGGCTCATTGTGGAATGGTGTAAGTAGACACTACCTGAGGCTATGTCTTTATTCTAGTTCTTAAAGGAGAATAGACTGCTATAAGGCCACCTTATAGCAGTAATGGGGACTACCTTCTTCCCTGCTCCACAACATGGGATCACAAAAAGGAGGTACACTTGTTTCACTTTTGTCCAGGCACAGCCTGAAGGAAAAGATAAAAAATGTTATTTGAAGAGATTTGATAGAAGTATTTTCTAATTTAAATAGTAGAAATAAATTGCATGTTATTTTTTGGATTGAAATAAAGCTCTATTATATCTGAGTTAGGCTTAACATTGCCTTACTCAAGGAGCTCCAGAGATAGACTAAGCAAAATGCAAGTAAGGTGCTTATTGTAGAGTCTGGCATGTAGGCAGCACTCAATAAATATTAGCTACTGTTCTTAGTTCAAAGAAAAACACAACAAAGCAGCACAAAATATAGAGTAAAAGGGAAGAAAAAAAACTACTGAGCCTGAAATCAGGCTAAAATAGACAACATGTAAACAAAGCTTGTTTGATAATTCTTGGTGTGTTTGCATGTATATAGACATATATATATATATATATATATATATAGGAGAAAGCAATGGCACCCCACTCCAGTAGTCTTGCCTGGAAAATCCCATGGACAGAGGAGCCTGGTAGGCTGTGGTCCATGGGGTCGTGAAGAGTCGGACACTGCTGAGTGACTTCACTTTCACTTTTCACCTTCATGCATTGGAGAAGGAAATGGCAACCCACTCCAGTATTCTTACCTGGAGGATCCCAGGGACGGAGGAGCCTGGTGGGCTGCAGTCTATGGGGTCGCACAGAGTTGGACATGACTGAAGTGACTTAGCAGCAGCAGCAGCAGCAGACATATATATATCCAGACATTTTCTAATGTGGACTCCTAGGCTCATGCCTCTTGTATTATTTTTGTCATTGCACTATATTTGTACTATTCCCGTAAAGTAGAACATGCTTTATTTTTCATTCCAAAAAAACATTGGGTGGTAGGTCTTAGCCAATGATAAAAATAAGCATATATTATCCTTGATGACCTTTCTTTTCTTTTTCTTGGATGACTGCTTTAATTTTAATAACTGTGATCATTTATGCCATCAACAAATGTTGGAGTGGCAGCATTTTCCTTGTTGCCTATGTCCAGTCAATAGCTGGCCTTACCACCCCTCCTTAATTGTTATTGATTGGAGGACTAATGATATCATGTGCTCAGACTGACCTATGAATAAGTGATTGGGGTCATTCTGCAGAAACTTTGACAAAGAACCCAAGAGGAGTTGGCAAGGTACAAGGACTCTAGCTCCATAATCATCACAGCATCTTTACATCCCATCAGAGCACCATTCCATTCTTGACTATAGTGTTCTACTCTTACCTTATGTAGCAATGGTAATTTAAAAAAATTTGCTTGTCTTAATTAACACCTCTTAGCTACTAAATTTAGTATTCCTGTGTTAGATGTAATTTTTAGTTGAAGGCAGGGATTCTTAAACTTTAGAATGCATCAGAATCATCGGAAGGGATTGTTAGATTGCTGGTTGCCACCCCCAGAGTTCCTGACTCAGTGCTTCTGAGAAAGGGCTTGAGAATTTGCATTTCCAGTGAGTTCCTGGGTGATACTGTTGCTGCTTGTCCCTGGACCACAGTAAGAACCACTGATTTAAAATAATAAATCTCTTACTTATGTGACAGATTAGGGGGTGTCACTTTTTCCTTTGGAAAACCCGTAAAGAAGAAATAAACTGAATCCAAATGGTCTGGGAAAGAAAGAATATGTACCATATTAAATCAGGACAAATCTTACAGAAAACTGGCAGAAAAAACCAACACTCCTGCCCAGAGACCTCACTGGGTAAAGATGGAGAAAATATGAGTACATGGCAGAGAAGAGCAAAGCCAGAGCAGGAAGTTAGTTTATGTTCAGCAAATTTCTCTTTCTACAATTATCTATTGCCCTTCATTTACAATTATTTCTGTCTTTATTTGTGAGTGCTCAAATGTGACATAACTGTAATAAACATTTTAGCATGAAGAATAACTTTGTTCAGAAAGCAATAAGAAATGGGATGTTCAGTACACTTAACCTTTTAGCTGAAAGGTAGTATTAGCACTATGTTATTGTTATCAACTATACTTCAGTTAAAAAATACCATGTTGTTGTTTATCCACCAGCCCTGGCCATTCAGAGGTTACAGAAAATTCTGTGCTTTTCAGTTTTATACACTGCATTCAGATCATCTTTCCTTATCTTTAGAACTACCCCTACAAACTTATGAGCTATGGAAAAGCCATAATAATCCATATACTATATTGTCTTTCCATAGTCAAGCACTCAATGTATAGTTTGTGCTCATGAAAAAAGAAGCAGGCACACATTAGTGATGAATGAAGAAGGGTCCATTAACATTGAAGTAGGGGGAAGCCTTGGGGCTCACCTGGAACGATGAGGGGCAGGCATCCAGGCACTCCACGACAATTGACTCTTGTTGGGTGATGGATGTGAGATCCCTGCCCTCCCAGCTGTCAACCTGGACTAGACATTTGGAATTTGTTTGTAATTAAACCTGGGAATGACCACAAAAACCCTAACAAACAAAAGAGAGTGATGAGATAAAGAAATTTTAGTTCTTTGATGCTTTAAAAATATTTTAAAATTTCACATGCCAAAGATCTTTCTCATTTCTTAACATTTTTGTTTATCCTTTTTAGATCGATTTTTCTGCAGTAAAAAATATAATCACAGATAAATATATAATGTCTATTTTGCAAAGGTGGCGTCTAAATGTGCTGCGCTTGAATTTTCGTGGTTGTGTTCTCCGATTGAAAACTTTGAGATCTGTCAGTAAGTATGTTTGTCAACTGTTTGTCTTGCTTCCCTGTATTTTAAAATGGAAACTGCAGTTACAGTCTTAGGCCATGAGAATGCCTATCAAAACTATTTAAAAGTCCCATAATACAGTCAGCTCTTCCTGGACTGTATGCTCTGAGACCTGGTCCTTTGGTCATTCTCATTGATTTTTTTTTTTGTCTAGCATTTGTGTATCTATATATCATCAATTTATCCACAATATAAGGACATATTCTCACCAAAGAAATAATAATAGACAGTAGAAGAAAAACTCTACTTTCATCTCTCTCAAACCCATTCACTTACCCAGTGGTACTCAACATTGTCAATTTTTCTGTTTTTCTAAAATACATTTAAGCATTTGTGATTAAAAATACACAATTTTAATTTTTAACATTAAAGGAATAATCTTGTTTTATATTTTCTTTTATGTCCTGAAAATCTTTTCATGTCAGTAGATACAGAACTACTACATTATTTTTAAGTACTTAAAATTATTTCCCTGATTTTAGGGAATACCATACTATGGCTATACCATAGTTATTTAACTTTCTTCCTGCTGATGGACCCTGAGGCTATTTCCAAGTTTTCTAACTTGCTTTGTAAACTTTTTGTTTAACTGTCTTAGTTCAGGCTGCTATAATAAAGTTCTGTTTTGGCTGGATGGCTTATAAACAACAGAAACTTATTTCTCATAGTTCTAAAGCCTGGAAGTCTAAGACCAGGGTGCCTAGGCTTGGTTGGGGTCTAGTGAGGGCCTTGTTCTGGTTGTTGACTTCTGTATTCTTCCTGTATCCACATATGGTAAAGAGCAGTAGAGAGAGCTCTCTGGAATCCCCTGAATAAGGGCATTAATCCTATTCATGAGAATTCCGTCTTAATTATGTCCCAAAGTCCCAACCTCCTAATAGCGTTACATTGGGGATGAGGATTCCAACATATGAATTCTGGGGGGACACAAACATTCAGCCCATTGCATTAAAATATATGTCCTTTGAGGTGCATTTTTAAGTTTCCATATATATATTTCTGGAAATGACAGAAAAAATAGATTTTAAAATATCAATATGAATGATAAAGATATTAATGGGTGAAAGCAAGTTGCAGAATGATATATATATAATCTAATACCATTTGCATACAAGTTTTCAATGTGTAAAATAATACTATATACTTCATATTTTGAAATAATTTCAGTACTATATATTTAAGGTCACTTGTATACACATACACAGACACACACACAGACAGCAAAATATGAAAAGCATGCATGTGAATGAAAAACTCCAAATGCAAGATAGTGGTTACCTCTGAGATGGAGAGAGTTGAATGAAATGGGGAAGAGGTTCACAAGGGCTTTCAACAGTTATCTGTATTTTTTTAATTGAAAAAATACAAAATGGAGTTATTCTGACTGGTTATTGCTGGTGCTGCAGAAAGCGATGGTTTCGTATACAATGTCATTTTATCTGATCATATACTAAACGGCCTTCCTAGTTTTAATACTCTGTCAGTTGATTCTTTTGGGTATTCTAGGTAGACTATCATATCATCTGGAAATATTCCATTCATTCCTATTCTTATATCTTCTACTTCTTTTTCTGGTAGCAAGGATCTGCAGCTATCTTGTCTTGTTCTTGAATCCTTTTCTCATATTTTTAATGATAATAGTGTTAATATTACTGTATATTCTAATTTTTGGGATACACCTTCACAAAGATATAATGCTGTTTCACACTTTTACAGCAGCCATCTTCTGAATGTTCCTCATTCAATCTGGTAATGTTTGCATTTGAATTTTTAGGAACTATTAATTTCTGACCCACCAAGACCATCCCTGTTGTTTTCCAAGGACATGATAGATTAGAAAATTTTGTTTCTGGTAATTTGGGTAGGAAAGGAAAATTGAAACAGGTACTTAGTCTGCCATCTTAAACCAGTTTATTACTTTTTCTTCTTTTGTTCTCTTTTCTTTGTGATTTGGTGACTGTCTTCAGTGTTTACTTGGATTTATTTCCTCTTTTTGTGTGTGTGTACCTGTTTTACATTTTTGTTTTGTGGTTATTATGAAGTTTATGTAGAGAAATTTTAAGTTGCTATTCTCTTAAGTTTGAATGCATTTTTACTCCCCTTCAAGTTTACTGTTTTTGACATCACAGTTCACACCTTTTTGTTTTGTGTGTCTCTTAACTACTTATTGTCGATATAGATGATTTTACTACTTTTGTCTTTTAACCTTCCTACTAGTTTTATAAGTGGTTGATATTATTGCCTTTGATACCTGCCATTACCAATGACATCTTTTCCTTTCGTAATTTTCATATTCCTAGTTGTGGCCTTTTCTTTTCGACTTAGTGAAGTCCCTTTAACATTTCTTGTAAATCCAGTTACTTTCAGCTTTTGTTGCTCTTTAAAACTCTTGGTCTTTTCTTTGAATCAGAGTGGTAGCCTTGTGGAGTATTGTTTTTCCCTTTATCATTTAAAAAATATCATGCCACTTCCTTCTGGCATGCAGAGTTTCTGCTGAAAAGTCAGCTGATGTTAGTTCCCTTGTTGCTTTTCCCTAGCTGCTTTTAAGATTTTCTTTTTAAATTTTTGCCATTTAAATTATTGTGTGTCTTGGTATGGACCTCTGAGTTCATCTTGTTTGGGACTCTTGGTGCTTTCTGGACCTGAGTGTTTGTTTCCTTTCCCGGGTTAGGAAAGTTTTCAGCTATCATGTCTTCCAGTTTTCTGCCCTTTCCTCTCTTCTTCTTATAATGCAAATGTTAGTACACGCAGTTGTGCTAAGTTGCTTCAGGCATCGCTGACTCTGTGCAGTGCTATGGACTGCAGCCTGACTGGCTCCTCTGTCCATGGATTCTCCAGGCAAGAGCACTGGAGAATACTGGAGTGGGTTGCTGTGCCCTCCTCCAGGGGATCTCCCCAACCCAGGGACTGAACCCGTATCTCTTACATCTACCTGCATTGGCAAGTGGGTTCTTTACCACTAGTACCACCTGGGAAGCCCAATGTTAGTACACTTGATATTTTTCCAGGAGTCTCTTAAAGTATCCTTATTTTAAAGAAATTGTTTTGTTTTTTTTTTTCTCTTCAGATTGGGTGATTCCACTACTCTTCCAGTTCTGTTCCTCTGTATCATCTCATCTACTGTTGATTTCTCCTAGTATATTTCTATTTCAGTTATGGTATTCCTCAGTTTTTTTTTTTCTAACTCTTTGTTAAACTTCTCACTGTGTTCATTCATTCTTCTCCCAATTAACTGAGCACTTCTATGATCATTACCTTGAATTCTTTATTGCATAGATTGTTTATTTCTATTTCTCTTAGTTCTTCTTCTGGAGTTTTGCCTTGTAACTTCATTTGGAACCTATTTCTCTGTTATCTCATTAAGCCTAAGTCTCTGTTTTTATTTCTATGTGTTTAGGAAATGTAAAAAACTTACCAATCATGGAAGAGTGGTCTTATGTAGGATATGTCCTATGGGGCTGAGCAGCACACTCCCCACTGGTTACCAGAGTTAAATGCTCTAGGGCTGTCCTCAGTGTGGGCTGCGAGGGTCCTTCTGTTGTGGCAGGGCCAACTACAGTGGGCAGTCTGGTAGACATGGCTGGCCCTGGGTGTGTTTGGTGGAAAGACCCTGCTTTGTTCAGTGGTTATTGGCGCACTGGGTTGGCTGTGAGGCCTGGCAGGTCTTGGGGCTGGTGTTCACCAGCTGAAGGATGGGGCCAGTTCCCAGGGCTGCTGGCAGTAGGCCTTATGGGGGTGTCTGGTTGCCATAGCTTATTTAATAAAATCACTGTTCATTTCAACAACCTTAAATCTATCAAAGATTAAAAACTTAATCTCAGAGATGTTTCAGCTTTTTCAGTTTTTTCCCCCCTAGTTGAGGTCAGTTGATTTATTGATGTGCCTAAAGCACCCCACTCCAGTACTCTTGCTTGGAAAATCCCATGGACGGAGGATCCTGGTAGGCTGCAGTCCATGGGGTCACTACAAGTCGGATACGACTGAGCGACTTCACTTTCACTTTTCACTTTCATGCATTGGAGAAGGAAATGGCAACCCACTCCAGTGTTCTTGCCTGGAGAGTCCCAGGGATGGGGGAGCCTGGTGGGCTGCCGTCTATGGGGTTGCAGAGTCGGACACGACTGAAGTGACTTAGCAGTAGCAAAGTTATACACATTTCTGGTAAGAAGTTTGACTTTCTCACTTTTTGTTGGATTGAAGATAAATATTGGCTGATATTTCAGGCTGTTTGGCTGAGTAGCCACACGACTTGTACTGGTAATCCTTATCTATAAAAAACTTTAGAAGAAAATTAACTTTAACATATTATTTTAAATGTTTAAAAGACAGATGACAGCAAGGCTGGGAAATGCCTGTTAAAATATTGATAGGTAGCCAGAGTATATTGGAGAAGGAAATGGCAACCCACTCCAGTGTTCTTGCCTGGAGAATCCCAGGGACAAGTGGAGCCTCTTGGGCTACCATCTATGGGGTCGCACAGAGTAGGACACAACTGAAGTGACTTAGTAGCAGCAGCAGCAGCAGCCAGAATATATGAGGAAAAACTTGAGCATACATTTGGCAAGGATATAGATAGTGGTTTTTAAGTCCAAGAGTTGCATTTTTTAACTTGAGCAAAACAGATTCATAAGGGATGAGAGGCTCCACTTGACTGCAGTTTTTCTACACAGACTCGATGACTGGCAAGATGAGATCAGTTCAGGAAATGCTTGACTTGTAAACAGCAAACACCCTCTTCCAACAACACAAGAGATGACTCTACACATGGACATCACCAGATGGTCAATATTGAAATCAGATTGATTATATTCTTTTCAGCCAAAGATGGAGAAGCTCTATACAGCCAGCAAAAAACAAGACCAGGAGCTGTCTGTGGTTCAGATCATGAACTCCTTATTACCAAATTCAGACTTAAATTGAAGAAAGCATGGAAAACCACTAGACCTAAATCAAATCCCTAAAGATTATACAGTGAAAGTGACAAATAGATTCAAGGGATTAGATCTGATAGACAGAGTGCCTGAAGAACTATGGATGGAGGTTTGTGACCCTGTATAGGAGACAGTGATCAAGACCATCCCCAGGAAAAAGAAATGCAAAAGGCAAAATGGTTGTCTGAGGAGGCCTTACAAATAGCTGTGAAAAGGAGAGAAGCTAAAGGCAAAGGAAGAAAGGAAAGATATACCCATTTGAATGCAGAGTTCTAAAGACTAGCACAGAGAGATAAGAAAAGCTTCCCCAGTGATCAATGTAAAGAAATAGAGGAAAACAATAGAATGGGAAAGACTAGCAGTATTTTCAAGAAAAGTAGAGATACCAAGGGAACATTTTATGCAAAGATGGGCAAAGTAAAGGACAGAAATGGTATGGACCTAAGAGAAATAGATGTTAAGAAGAGGTGGCAAGAATACACAGAAGAACTGTACAAAAAAGATCTTCACAACCCAGATAATCATGATAGTATGATCACTCACCTAGAGCCAGACTCTAGAGCCTGGAATGTGAAGTCAAGTGGGCCTTAGGAAGCATCACTATGAACAAAGCTAGTGGAGGTGATGGAATTCCAGTTGAGCTATTTCAAATCCTAAAAGATAATGCTGTGAAAATGCTGCATTCAATATGCCAGCTGCTGCTGCTGCTGCTAAGTCGCTTCAGTCGTGTCCGACTCTGTGAGACCCCATAGATGGAAGCCCACCATGCTCCCTCATCCCTGGGATTCTCGTAAACTCAGCAGGGGCCACAGGACTGGAAAAGGTCAGTTTTCATTCTAATCCCAAAGGAAGACAATGCCAAAGAATATTCAAACTGCCACACAATTGCACTCATTTCACATGCTAGCAAAATAATGATCAAAATTCTCCAAGCCAGGCTTCAACAGCACGTGAACCATGAACTTCCAGATGTTTAAGCTGGATTTGGAAAAGGCAGAGGAACCAGAGATCAAATTGCCAACATCCGTTGGATCAAGAAAGCACGAGAGTTCCAGAAAAACATCTACTTCTGCTTTATTGACTATGCCAAAGCCTTTGATTGTGTGGATCACAACAAACTTGTGGAAAATTCTGAAAGAGATGGGAATACCAGACCACCTGACCTGCCTCCTGAGAAATCTATATGCAGGTCAAGAAGAAACAGTTAGAACTGTACATGGAACAACAGACTGGTTCCAAATCGGGAAAGGAGTATGTCAAGGCTGTATATTGTCACCCTGCTTATTTAACTTATATGCAGAGTACATCATGAGAAATGCTGGACTGGATGAAGCACAAGCTGGAATCAAGATCGCTGGGAGAAATATCAATAACCTCAGATATGCAGATGACACCACCCTTATGGCAGAAAGTGAAGGAGAACTAAAGAATCTCTTGATGAAAGTGAAAGAGGAGAGTAAATAGTTGGCTTAAAATTCAACATTCAGAAAACTAAGATCATGGCATCTGCTCCGATCACTTCATGGCAAATACATGGGGAAACAGTGGAAACAGTGAGAGACTATTTTGGGGGCTCCAAAATCACTGCAGATGGTGACTGCAGCCATGAAATTAAAAGATGCTTGCTCCCTTGGAAGAAAAGCTAGGATCAACCTAGACAGCTTATTAAAAAGCAGAGACATTACTTTGCCAACAGAGATCCATTTAGTCAAAGCTATGGTTTTTCCAGTGGTCCTGTATGGATGTGAGAATTGGGCTATAAAGAAAGCTGAGTGCCAAAGAATTGATCCTTATGAATTGTGGTGTTGGAGAAGACTCTTGAGAGTCCCTTGAACAGCAAGGAGATCGAACCAGTCCATCCACAAGGAAATCAGTCCTGAATATTCACTGGAAGGCCTGATGCTGAAGCTGAAACTCCAATACTTTGGCCACCTCATGTGAAGAGCTGACTCATTTGAAAAGGCCCTGATGCTGGGAAAGATTGAAGGCGGGAGGAGAAGGGGACAACAGAGGAGGAGATGGTTGGATGGCATCACCGACTCAGTGTACATGAGTCTGAGTGAACTCCGGGAGTTGGTGATGGTAGGGAGGACTAGCATGCTACAGTCTGTAGGGTCGCAAAGAGTCGGACATGACTGAGCGACTGAACTGAACTGATGCAGAGTATATGATGAAACACTTGAGCATACATTTGGCAAGGATACACATAGTGATTTTTAAGTCCAGCAGTTACATCTTTGAACCTGAGCAAAACAGATTCATAAGGGATGAGAGGCTCCACTTGACTGCAGTTTTTCTACACTGACTCGATGACTGGCAAGATGAGATCAGTTCAGAAAACACTTGACTTGTAAATACTCCCAAATTTGCATGTTTATGTTTCTAGAATTCATAGAATAAAATACTTAATTTTGGGAGGAATAGAATTTATGAAGTAATTTTCCAGTTTGCCTACCATATTCATGTTATTATTACTGATTCTCTCATTTATACTGATTAGTCACACTGTTGACTGATACATATTACATCTCCCCATCCACTCACCAAATACTCTGCCTCCTGCAGAAAGAAGCCCCCAAATCTCACAGAATTTAGCCAAGTAGATTCTTATTACTGAATTGCTTCTATTTGCCAGAGCAGGAGCCTTATTCAGATTTCTCAGAAATGGGTGCTAATTGATCCACAGTGAAAACTCCAGGAGAGGGAAAGTTTAACAAATGAATAATCCACAGTTTAATATTAAATACCTTCTCAAAGAGTCAAGATTTAGGTCAGGACTGACTCAGACTTAGCACTCAAGAGACCTTAGCTTGCAGTAAATCTTATTTACTTCAAAAAAAGGAAAAAAATCAAAGAATCTTATAACTAGTTGAAAAAAACAAACACTTGGGTATTTGAATAAAAATTCAGGTGATATTTAAACATATGTGTTCAAATATGGAGATCTCAGGATTGTATTATTTTTGACTACTATGAAATATACTTTTAAAAAACTCCTGAATTGCATCACCTGTTGAATAGAAGGAAGTTGCAAAGACAAGTTATTAAATGATAAGTAAGAAACTGGCAGGAGAGGAAGTATCTAATTGTTCATTCCATCATTGATCAGCAATGCTTCCCTGAGAAACTATGAACTCTGATACATAAAAATAGCAAACTTAAACTTTTAAAAACATATTTAAATTTTGGCCAAGGAAGATAGTAGCAATTCTAAACAACTTACTTTTGGATGATCCAGATCAGTTTGTATCACCGTGTGTTCCAGAGCTTTATTTCCAAATAGATCCCTGGGGATAATCCTGAATATAAAAATCAACCAATAAAATTCCCAACTAGCCTCCAAAGACTAACCCAGAGAGTAATTTGCGTCCTTTGTCTGAATCAGATTTAATGTCCTTATTCCTTTCTGGAACCTTCACCTCTCCATTGTGTGCCTTTGTCTCCTACTATGGTCCCACCTGGGCTTTTTCCACCATCAAATCTTGGATGTTTTCTTTAATATTCCACTCTAAGTGCTCATCAACAATAAGTAAATTTATTATATCTCTCTGGTAACACTTCAAATTTAACAGCTGCCTTTAACATATCATGTTGAATAACGTGAGAACTTGCTTTGAGAACCAGTGTCTCTTAAGTTTCCACCCTGACCCAAACCATAGGAAAAAGGGCATAGAGGTTAGAACCTTACAATGCTGTGTCGTTTCCTGAACCATAAGCTCCAGGAATTCTTCCTGTTCCCCAGTCTCTTGGTTTCCTATACATATTAGTATAGATTTAACTGACTTGACCCAAAGAGTGTCTCCAGCCCTCACAGGTGTTTCAGGAGAAAAAGGAGAAAGGTGTTTCAGGAGGCATACTCTATGCCTCAGATTCCTCATCTAGAAAAGGCAGATAATATTATGTACCTCAGGGGGATCTTGTAAGAATTAGAAAAAGAATATGTGAAGTTCTTAGCACAGTGTCTGAGCTCTAGTAGGTGCTTCAGAAATGCTCAACAGAATTCCCAGGTGGTCCAGGGATTAGGACTGGGCACTTTTGTTGCCATGGCCTGAGTTCAATCTCTGGTCAGGGAACTAAGATCCCATAGCCACATGGCACAGCCAAAAAAACATGTTCAATACTATTTATCATGTCTATGCTTTGGAAATCTGTGCAAGTATCAAAGATCAGTTGCTAAACTTTATATGATTACCTTGATATAAGAAATGAAAATATATTCAACTCAATATGAAAAAGGAAATCTGCATAAAAAGTTGTATTTCTAATGGTATGTACATATTTCATTTTATTTTTCTAATAGAATAGTACTATCAAAATACAAACTGATGGGGTTAGTCTCCAAATACTTCCTCTCTTTCTGGTGATCTGTTTTTCTAGGTGAGCTAAATTTAACCTGCAACCCCACAGGATTTCTCTTCCATACCACCTGCTCCCTCAGTTGCTTCTGATATCAATTTCTTTTTTGTTTCTTTTTCATCTCAAATCCTGACTCTGAATCCTAATTTCATCCTGTTTTATGCTGCTTCACATATGAAGGGCTCAGATCCTTCTCACTGACAGGCGGTTCCATAGCCTAAATTCTGTTAAAACACCAGTGCTGTTTCCACACTTACTAGTGTTTATACCTGTTCAGGGTTCATGATTCACACCACATACAACTGCTTCTCAGAGTCTGGTCTTCTAACCAATTTCTAATATAATTCTCAGATTCTTGGCTTATTGCCTGTGACAATTCTTCTGGTTTAGCTTGACTTTTTTTTTTTTTGCAAGGATCAGTGAAAAGTAGTGGAGAATTTGGGTTTACCAGGACCTCATTTTGGAGTGCACAGGAATCAAACATGGAAATTTATTCAGTGTATAAGCTGACTTACTGGAAAAAAAATGGGGGTAGAGGGGAGAGAATAAGATTTTATTATTACTAATCATTTGTATTTCTTCATTTTGATCATCTTTAGGTATGTGCACGCAGCTCTTGAAAAGCATGTAAAAATGAACCAAGCTTTTAAAAAATTTTTATTTTCAAAAAGCAGTAAAAAGATTTATACAGGACATTATGAAAATCTAATGCCATCATTGGGACCCAACTCCTGCAGGTTACCAGTGTGGGATCATCATCGAAAGCTGTTCGGCAAACAGGCAGGCAAGCAGGATAAGAGTATTCCTTTGATTACTATATTGTCACAACAACAATAATAATCAAGGGAACCTTCCTTTAGTTGGATAATCCTGCATAAATAATACAGTTAATCAAAATGTAAACATGCGGTTTTCCAACACCAGTATAGCAAAGGCAAAACTAGTTGCAACAAGAACAATTCTGTTATCCCACAATAGTGATTCTTACACTTTGCTTCTTTGCTGTGTGATCCTTATGTATTTTTTCCCATTCATCGTCTTCCATATCCTGGTCAAATGTTTCAGGGTATGCTGGTAATTTATCTTTGGGGCATTCTTCATAGTAACTCCGAACATATTTTCCTACAAACCACCCTTTGTATTCTTCAGGCATTTTGCACTCCAGGCCATTATAATGCACGTTGTAGTGATGCTTTAACCAGTAGTAGAGGTAGTGGATGTTATAATCACATCTCCAAGGGTTCTCTCTGAGCCACAAGAGTTTCAAAAAATACAAGTCTTCTAATACACCATAGTCAAAGTTTTGCAGACTGTTGTTTGATAAATCTAACTCTTCTAAATGTGTGAGTCCTAAAAAAGCAGCTAGAAACAGAAAATATTTATTAAACCAATGAGTAATTAGGTTAAGTGCACTGTATATTATAAGGACAAATTTAAAATTAAGAGACAATTCTCGCTGTTGAAAATAAAGGAAAAGATTTTCCTTAACATCCTTTTTCTCAGAGTTCTTACTTTAGAAAACTTCCAAGTACTTTCTCTTCTCTTTTGAAATATATATGCATCCTTTAGAAGACTAAAGAGGCCTTTCTCAGCTCTCTGAGGAACATTCTTCTTAAAAACCTGGGAACAATCTCTTTGAAAAGGAAACATCAAGGGAGGAAACACTCCTGACTCCCAGTTACTGTGGGAGGGTAGAAGCCTTTAAGGCGCAAAATTATCTCTTGTCATAAAGACAGAAATTTGTTTTCTTCTTGATAAAGCCAATTAGCTACCGCAGATGGCCACTCCAATTGCTCAGTAAGGTTTTAGAATGAACTGTTTGGCAAGTGGTGCTGTCAAGACTTCTTACTTAAGGACTGAAAGTAAAAGTCATTCAGTCATGTCCAACTCTTTGAGACTCCATGGACTGTATAGTCCCTGGAATTCTCCAGGCCAGAATACTGGAGTGGGTAGCTTTTCCCTTCTCCTTTTCCCTTCTCTGGGTTGGATCTTCCCTATCCAGGGATCAAACATGTATCCTGAAAACACACATATGCTAGGTTCTGCTTGGCTATATAAAGGGTGAGATTTCTTTCTGCCTCTGCAATCTCTTAGCAGATTGCCTGTTGTGTGTGTACATCACATTCCAATTTAATGCTTATTCAATAATAAAAGGGTTTTCTTTCTCCACTACTTTGTGGAGAGGATTTCTGTGCTGGGTGAGGACTTTGGTTTTAATTATATTTCCCTAACAGTATACATGTCTAAATGAAAAATTCTGAAACATGTTTTTCCTCAAAGCTCTCCCCTTGATTAGATTAATTAGAGTACAATTTTTTATTTGAAAAATCAGTTTTGTTAGATCTCTAAAAAATGTATTTTGTGCTCATGTGCATTTTTTTAAATATCCACTGGAAAAATGCCACAGAAAGACATGAATTAGGAAAATATTTCAATGTAAGACATAAGTGCACAAAAAATGAGAAATGTATTCTGATATCTGACAGCTCTTTGGGAAATGAATAAACTCTGTAAATGCCTGGAAAACAGCCACTTCCAAGTTTATGGGGAAGGAATTATATTCTTGTATTGTCCAAAACCAAAAAAAAATTATTAATATTTTGAAAACATCTGGTTGTATTTTGGCAAGCTATGGTAGCTATCAGCTTTGAACTCATATGTATTTAATTTCACCAGAGGGTAGATAATTAAAACAAATATTGAACACATAACAAAATAATACAACAAAAAGCTATTTTTCCTTCTCTGAGAGTAAAGAAATCTAAACATAAACTATCCCTATTTCAGTTAATGTGAATAGACCGGGTACACTATAACAGGCCAATGCTGATTTTAAATATTTTGTTTATATTTTAAACATTTTCTCATTGCTGTTTTAAAATACTTTTGGCTAGGGTATACAGTGCCCTTATGTGGAATTTCAAAAATATACTCTCAAACCAGTACCATTAACCGTTTTCATATCATTTGTTCTCAGACAAAACCCATGTGTGCTTAGTTGCTCAGCTGCGTCTGACTCTTTGCAATCCCATGGACTGACATGGGGTTCCTCTTTCCATGGGGATTCTCCAAGCAAGAATACTGGAATGGGTTGCCATGCCCTCCTCCAGGGGATCTTCCCAACCCAGGGATTGAACCCAGGTCTCCCGCATTGCAGATGGATTCTTTACCTTCTGAGCCACCTGAGAACCCCGTGAATACTGGAGTGGGTAGCCTATTGCTTCTCCAGGGGATCTTCTCAACCCAGGAAATTGAACCTGGGATCTCCTGCTTTGCAGGAGGATTTTTACCAGCTGAACTACCAGGGAAGCCCCCCAAAGAATTATATTTTGGTGCAAAGCAATGACTTGGGTGTGGGGAGGAGGAGGGAGTGAGGAACAGGCTGCTGCAAAAGAGCAAAAGGTCAGCCCTTGCAATGATAGTTCTGAAAACACTGCATTAAAAAAAAAAAAAAACTTAACCTTTGTGAGTCAATCATCTCACTGTTTACTTTTCTTAATAGAAATAGCCCTTCAGATGAAAGCATCTGTAAACATTTCTATATTTTATTTTGAAAATGCTAAAGTTGTTACTTAAACCATACGTACTTGGACACTTTGGAAAGCTACTTTTCATTTGTTCCTTAAAGGAGGTAGATTCTAAAATGAGGGTGCCTTCTTTCCTTTTTATGCAATAATATCTGGCATTTTATGAGACTGTTATTCACATTGCCTTTTAAAGGCTGATAGATTTCATTGCATTTGTATACCTACCAGCATACATCATTAAAGTAAGTTTGCTTTGGCAGTGTTTCAACTCAAAAACCCTGAAATATAGAAGGTATTTATTTTAAAAGTTTTAAAGGTCATTTTGACTTAAATGACCAGCCTGAAATGATCACTTAAAAGTTCTGAGATGCTTTTTTAGCCAGAAGATTTACCAAGGAAAGTGGTTGACATTTTCCAGATGCTCAGTACATATTTGTTAATGTAGAAAATATCATACTTTCTTGAAACTGAGTTGAACAAAGGGGGAAAGGGTAATACTGCAGGTATTATTTGCAATACCCAAGACATGGAAGCAACCTAAGTGTCTATTGACAGATGAATGTTTATGTATATATACACATGCACACACAATATTACTCAGCCAGAATGAAATATTGCCATTTACAGCCATATGGATGGGCTTAGAGATTAAAATAATGAGTAAGTCAGTGAAACTATATACTACTATATATAAAATAAACAACAAGGATTTCCTGTGTAGCACAGGTCACTATATTCAATATCTCATGATAACTTATAATGAAAAAGAACGTGAAAAAACACATATGTATTATTGAATCACTTTTCTGTACAAATGAAACTAACAGTATTGTAAATCAACTATACTTCAACCTAAAAAGACCTAAACTGACATTTCACCAAAGACAAACAGATGGCTAACAGACACATGAAAATATGCTCAACATCACTCATTATCAGAGAAATGCATATCAAAACTACAATGAGATATCACCTCACACCAGTCAGAATGGTCATCATGAAAAAGTCTACAAACAGCAAACGCTGGAGAGAGTATGGAGAAAAGGGAACCCTCTTGCACTGTTGGGAATGTAAATAGATACAGCCACTATGAAAGACAGTATGGAGAGTCCTTAAAAAACTAGGAATAAAACCACCATATGACCCAGCAGTCCCACTACTAGGCATATACCCCGAGGAAACCAAAACTGAAAAAGATACATGTACCCCAATGTTCACTGCAGCACTATTTACAATAGCTAGGACAATCTGCTCTATTGACTATGCCAAAGCCTTTGACTGCGTGGATCACAAGAAACTGTGGAACATTCTGAAAGAGATGGGAATACCAGACCACCTGATCTGCCTCTTGAGAAACCTATATGCAGGTCAGGAAGCAACAGTTAGAACTGGACATGGAACAACAGACTGGTTCCAAATAGGAAAAGGAGTCCGTCAAGGCTGTATATTGTCACCCTGCTTATTTAACTTCTATGCAGAGTACATCATGAGAAATGCTGGGCTGGAAGAAGCACAAGCTCGAATCAAGATTTCCGTGAGAAATATCAATAACCTCAGATAGGCAGATGACACCACCCTTATGGCAGAAAGTGAAGAGGAAATAAAAAGCCTCTTGATGAACGTGAAAGTGGAGAGTAAAAAAGTTGCCTTAAAGCTCAACATTCAGAAAACGAAGATCATGGCATCTGGTCCCATCACTTCATGGGAAATAGATGGAGAAACAGTGGAAATAGTGTCAGATTTTATCTTTTTGGGCTCCAAAATCACTGCAGATGGTGACTGCAGCCATGAAATTAAAAGACACTTACTCCTTGGAAGAAAAGTTATGACCAACCTAGAGAGCATATTCAAAAGCAGAGACATTACTTTGCCCACAAAGGTCTGTTTAGTCAAGGCTATGGTTTTTCCAGCGGTCATGTATGGATGCGAGAGTTGGACTGTGAAGGAAGCTGAGTGCTGAAGAACTGATGCTTTTGAACTGTGGTGTTGGAGAAGACTCTTGAGAGTCCCTTGGACTGCAAGGAGATCCAACCAGTCCATCCTAAAGGAGATCAGTCCTGGGTGTTCTTTGGAAAGAATGATGCTAAAGCTGAAACTCCAGTACTTTGGCCACCTCATGCGACGAGCTGACTCACTGGAAAAGACTCTGATGCTGGGAGGGATTGGGGGCAAGAGGAGAAGGTGACGACGGAGAATGAGATGGCTGGATGGCATCACCGACTCGATGGATGTGAGTGTGAGTGAATTCCAGGAGATGGTGATAGACAGGGAGGCCTGGTGTGCTGTGATTCATGGGGTCGCAAAGAGTCAGACACGACTGAGAGACTGAACTGAACTGAGGACATGGAAGCAACCTAGATGCTCATCAACAGATGAATGGATAAAGAAGCTATGGTACATATATACAATGGACTATTACTTAGCCATAAAAGGCACATATCTGTGTCAGTTCTAATGAGGTGGATGAACCTAGAGCCTATTATACAGAGTGAAATATGTCAGAAAGAGACAGATAAATATCATATACTAATGCATATATGTGGAATCTAGAAAGATGGTACCAATTAATTTATTTACAGGGCAGTAATGGAGGAATAGACATAGAGAGCACACTTAAGGACACAGGTAGGTGGGAAGGGAGGAGAGGGTGAGATATAAGGAGAGAGTACATGGAAACCTACACTACCATATGTTAAATAGATAGCCAATGGGAATCTGCTGTGTAACTCAGGGAACTCAAATGGGGGCTCTCTATCAACCTAGAGGGGTGGAATGGGGAGAAGATGGGAGGGAGGTACAAGAGGGAGGACACATGTTTACCTATGGCTGATTCATGTTGACATTTGACATAAAACAATAAAATTCTGTAAAGCAATTATCCTTCAATTAAAAAATAAATTAATTTAAAAAAAGAGAAAAGAACAACAACAACAAAAGAATAGTATTCCAAGGTGGCACTAGTGGTAAAGAACCTGCCTGCCAATGCAGGAGACATAAGAGACCTGGGTTCTGTCCCCGGGTGAGGAAGATCCCCTGGAGGAGGGCATGGCAATCCACTCCAGTATTCTTGCCTGGAGGATTCCATGGACACGGGAGCCTGGCAGGCTATGGTCCATAGGGTCAACAAAGAGCTGGACATGACTGAAGTGACTTAGGATAGCATACATGCATTAATACACATTTTTAAACAGTGGGCTTCTCAATTAGGAATACACAAATACTATGTACCTTACAAATCTGATCACCATTGCAATCATTCTCAGTTCTTTCTAAATTCAGTATGTTAACTTGTTCATTCTTGTCAGGGGCTTTGCTTAGCAAATGGAGAAGAGATTTGAAGGATGAAAAAGAATTCATCTTGATCTAGGATTAGGTAAAAATCTATCTGGCTCTAATTAAGCATATTTTATCTTAATTTATGAGCATACTTAATTTTATGAACTTAATTTATTCTACTTAGCAGAATGTTTCAAATTTACTGTTAAAGTCTTACTTTAAACAAGTTGGGACTTAATGAATAGCAAAGAGAATGCCAAATCTGAATTTCCTTTTTAAAAAAATAACAACATGTGTAGCATATTATTAGCCACATACTCTTATTTTTAAAATATATTATATAAAACACTTCTTTGGGCCAACTGAATAATTGACCAATTGAATAACTGTTGCTTAGTAATATTACATACTATTACATACTTCATAAAGCAACAATTTGGCAAATATTTCTTTGAGTGCCAAGCAAGTTCTAATTAAATTCAAAGTTCTTTTTAGTTTTTCAAAAACTAAATTGTATTTACTATAAATGTTGCCAGAGAATACCTGTGGCCTGTTAAAAGGGCTATTTGTGGAACTTACCAGGATCTATGAATTGAATGCCATTGCTGCTGAGGTTTAATTTCTTTAATTCATGAACATCTTCAAACTCCTTGGGTCGAAGTTGGTTGATTTTATTATGTGACAAGTCAAGTTTAACAATATCTGGAGGAATGTTGTTTGGAACTTTCTTCAACTCTAGAAAAAAAATCATGTTCAGGTTACCAAGCTCTCCTCTTGACCCCACTGACTCTATCACTCATGTGGTAAAGAGTCAGCTCTTGAAAGGAAAAAGGATAACCCATCTAAAGCCAAAAAACTTTGCTATGAACAAGCCTGGGAATATACTGAATTCCACCAAAGCCCAGCAACCTAAGTGCATCTCACTTAGAGGAGGAGATATCGCTCATTGCTGAAATGTTCTGAGAAACTTCCTAGAGACGGCAAGAAATCAAGGAGGACAACAGGCAGTGTGGGCTAGTTGGGCTCAAGGCTAACCATTTGTCAGAATCACCAAAGCTTTTTAAAAACAGAAAGCTGAAACAAAATAAAACCTACAAATCAAACCACTCCATGCGCGTCCCCTCTGATTCCCTTCCTACTCCTCTAAGAGCTTTGACTACTAATTACGGCCTCTCTGTAGCATCTTCATTTCATCCCTCTCCTCTCAACAGATAAGCTCAGATTTCACCATCCTAAAAATGAAGCAAAAGCCCTTGACCTTGATGACCCTCAAGCTGTTCTTATTTCTCCTTTCCTTGGATGCTAAAATTCGAGAAAGTATAGTCCTCATTTGCTCCTCTTGCTTCCTGATCACCATTTACTCCCTGAATCCTTGTGACTCAGTTGTACTCACTCATCCCTAACTCTTCCTGAGGTACTGCAGTAACTGGACTCCTCAGGAACAACAACAACGATAATAATGCTGCTACCAGTACTACTGCTACAAGAGAAGCCTCTGGAAGGAATCCAGTTTTCATAGGTTAATAGGCAATTAAGGTTCACCTAACTTTCATATTTATATTTGTCTTTAAATTATGCTTTTGTAAAACTATAAAGCGTGTTTATTTTATATTTTAGCATACTACTTGCCCTTTATTTTAATCTTTAGCAAAATATTCTGAAGAGGTTTTGCTCAATTCTAAGTAGAGCAAGTGGAATCTGTGAAGAGAAACAAACCTGTTCGGACCTAAGAAACTAGAAGCAACAAATAAAATATGCAGATTAGTTCATACCTGAGAAGTAGCATGACACAAAGACTTCTTGAATATGTAGAAATTCTTTGAACTAGGAACAGTAAAGTTTATGAAAGGTGGTATACATCTATCCGTGATTCCCTTTTTGCTACAGAATAACTGAGTTGCTGATAATTTCTTCCAAATATTTTTTTTAAACCCTCTGGTATATATGATTTCTTAACTAATAGTATGTTTACCTTCATAAAGATCCAGTCTTATTTCCTCCCTTCTTTTAACAGTTTAGAATTCATGGTCAATGGATTCCTTCTCTGGTATCCTTATTACTGTTAAATTAGCTTTTTCTTCTTGATGGGATCTTGGTATCTTAGTATCTCTGCATAAGAACTTTTCTAGGTGTCCTAACAAGTATTATGTGCAAGAATCCTATAAGCTAGTAAGTACATTTATCCTCATTTTACAGATAAAATAGAGGCACAACTTGTTCATAGTCATACACCTAGGATTTAAACACAGACTTGTTAGCCCCCAAACCTATGCTTCTTCTTCTTTTTTTTGTAGTTTTTTATTTTATTTTACTTTACAATACTGTATTGGTTTTGCCATATATTGACATGAATCCACCACAGGTGTACATGAGTTCCCAACCCTGAACCCCCCTCCCACCACCCTCCCCATATCATCTCTCTGGGTCATCCAGGTGCACCAGCCCCAAGGATCCTGTATCCTGTATCGAACCTAGACTAGCGATTCAAACCTATGCTTCTAACTGCTGTGCTCTGCTGGCTAGGCATGGTACCTTTCAGTCTCATTTATGCTGCCCATCTGCCTAGAATCCTCAAAGTTGGCATAGGTAGGGTAAGTGAGGATTGGGCAGCAACAGGGGTGGAAACAATATATTGGGATGGCTATAAGACCTTTCTGGCTCTGTATTTAAAATGACTTCTCTCTGCTTTCAAGCAGACAACAGTAATAATACTATTTCTGCTTTTTTTTCAATAGTAGATAGCAACATTAGACACAGTGTACATCTTATTGATTTTCTTTTAATTTTTGTACCCTCCTACCCATGAAAGCTTCATGAAGAAGGTTTAGAACAATGTCTAATATATCACAAATAAATAAGCCAGCCTCTAAAATGGCACCCAACAATCCTTCTACTGATATTCATGTTCTTGTGTAAACTCTTCTCCCTAAGTATGGGCTGAACCTAGTGACTTGCTTCTAACAATAGAATGTAGCAAATATGATAGGATGTCACTTTCATAATTAGGTTATAACTAATTATGACTTCTGTCAGGCTAGCAGACTCTCTTCTGGTGGCTTTGATGAAGCAAGGTGCCATGTTGGAAAGGCGTACATGGCAAGTAATTAAGGGCAGCCTCTGGCTGACAGCCAGCAAGGAACTCAGGCCCTCAGTCCTTCAGGAACTGAATCCTGCCAAGCCATATGAGCTTGGAAGAATATGCTTTTCCAGTTGAGCCTTCAGATGAGACCACAGCACCAAGCCCTGGTCAATACCTTATTGCAGCCTCGTGAGAGATCCTGAAGCAGTGGACTTAGCTAACCCATGTCTGGCTTCCTGACCTACAGAAACTGTGAGATAATAAAGTGTGTTGTTTTAAGCTGCTAGGGTTTGGGGTAGTTTTTAGGCAGCAACAAAGTTAGTTATCTAATAACACATGGGAAACAATGAGCTTGTTAAATATGTTGAGTTTCAGTTCAGTTGCTCAGTAGTGTCCCACTCTTTGCAACCCCATAGACTGCAGCATGCCAGGTTTCTCTGTTCATCACCAACTCCCGAAGTTTGCTCAAACTCATGTCCATTGATGATGCCATCCAACCATCTCAGCCTCTGTCGCCCCCTTCTCCTCCTGCCCCCAATCCCTCCCAGCATCAGGGTCTTTTCAAATGAGTCAGTTCTTTGCATCAGGTGGCCAAAGTATTGGAACTTCAGCTTCAGCATTAGGCTTTCCAATGAATATTCATGACAGATTTCCTTGCGGATGGACTGGTTGGATCTCCTTGCAGTCCAAGGGACTCTCAAGAGTCTTCTCCAACACCACAGTTCAAAAGGATCAATTATTTGATGCTCAGCTTTCTTTATAGTCCAAATTTCACATCCATACATAACTACTGGAAAAACCATAGCTTTGACTAGATGGACCTTTGTTGGCAAAGTAATGTCTCTGCTTTTTAATGTGCTGTCTAGATTGGTATAGCTTTTCTTCCAAGGAGCAAGTGTCTTTTAATTTCATGGCTGCAGATACCATCTGCAGTGATTTTGAAGCCCAAAATGATTCAGCAATATTGAAAGTATGAAAGTGAAAATGTTAGTCGCTCAATCATGTCCTACTCTTTGTGACCCCATGGGCTGTAACCCGCCAGGCTTTCTGTCCATGAAATTCTCCAGGCAAGAATCCTGGAGTGAGTTGCCATTGTCTTCTCCAGGGGAATCTTCCCAACCCAGAAATCGAACCTAGGTCTCCCTCATTGTAGACAGATTCTTTACCATCTGAGCCACCAGGGAAGCCATAAGAATATTGAGCCCTCTTATAGTAAAAGTGCTTTGAAAATTTGGATTGACTTTATTTCCATCCTCTGATAAGATACTGTCTCATTTAACCTAGAGCTGTGTCTGCCAACACATAGAAATGTGAAAGATTTTAAGATTTGAACTTATTATAATGATGAAATACTGAGGTAATATCCTCCTTTAGGACCAGCAAGACCCTGACTGGAAAGCTACATTCTATCTTATGAACTCCATGTAAACAAGGAGATGGAGATCCTAGGAAGAACTGAGAACCACAGAGAACACTTGAGGGCAGGCAGAAGAAATAATTTCTTGACATTTAGCATTTAGAATAATTATTGGCAATGAATGGTTGTGGCATTTTCTCAGATTTTTAAAAGAGGAATAAAGTTTTATTTCAAAATATCCAGGATCCCACCTCCCCTCTCTTCCCTCACTGTGACCACATTAGTCTAAGCCACCATCACCTCTTGTCTGGAGTATCCCAATATTGTCCTAAGTCCACATGACTTTAAAACATAAGTCAGATCTGTCATTTTACCAGATGGCAGAATCCTTTGTTTCTCATCTCACTATGAATAAAAGCCCAAGTCCTCACCAAAACCCTACAAACCTATTAAGGGCTGAGGTCTTCCTTGCCAGCAGAGTTAGTATCTTCTAGGCTCTGGAAGAAGGCAATGGCAGCCCACTCCAGTACTCTTGCCTGGAAAATCGCATGGATGGAGGAGCCTGGTAGGCTGCAGCACATGGGGTCGCTAAGAGTTGGGCACAACTGAGCGACTTCACTTTCACTTTTCACTTTCATGCATTGGAGAAGGAAATGGCAACCCACTCCAGTATTCTTGCCTGGAGAATCCCAGGGACAGAGGAGCCTAGTGGGCTGTCATCTCTGGGGTCGCACAGAGTCGGACATGACTGAAGCGACTTAGCAGCAGCAGCAGCAGGCTCTGAAAAGCAGCTTATTTATCAGGATTTGCTTGCTGAACCAACATCTGCTGGGTTGGGCATGAGAGTGAATGACAAGCTGCTGCTGCTGCTGCTAAGTCGCTTCAGTCATGTGCAACCCTGTGTGACCCCATAGACGACAGCCCACCAGGCTCCCCCGTCCCTGGGATTCTCAAGGCAAGAATACTGGAGTGAGTTGCCATTTTCTTCTCCAATGCATGAAAGTGAAAAGTGAAAGTGAAGTCACTCAGTCGTGTCCAACTCTTAGTGACCCCATAGACTGCAGCCTACAAGGCTCCTCTGTCCATGGGATTTTCCAGGCAAGAGTACTGGAGTGGGCTGCCATTGCCTTCTCCAAAGCTAAAGTGGGTTTACCACAATTAAATGGGTAGAAAAAATGTTTATGAGAACACCCTGAAACCCAGCTTAACCATTGTGGCAGACCTGTGGAAGAGGAATATGAATTGCAGAACCAACTTTGGCATTTTTACCAGCAGCCCTGGGTAAAAATAGGATCCACAAGTAATACCACTAAAGGCAAACCAAAGCCTCTATCAGTAGGCTTAGAACACATGGAAAAATCTTATTTGTTGTACTGATGAGTAAAAACAGGCCTTTGTTTTTAACCTTAAACTTAAATGACAATTGCAAATACTGATGTGAAATATGGTTGCCTTTGATAAAGATTATATCCCAAGACCAGAAGTCAAATTTGGTCAATGCCCCCATTCCTAGACCAGGCACCACATGGTTATTTGCTGCTATCCAATAAATTTTGGTAAACCTTCAATAAATACCAAATGTACTTGATTATCACCCCTGACAAGCATTGCTTCTCCTCTCACCAAAACTTTGCTGATTTTGAGGAGGAAATTTGGGATTTTTTCCATGTAATTTCCCATTTAGTAGGCTATCTTGATTGTCAGCAATGTCAGAACTACTCTGAAGTTTTGGTAGTAGTAGGTAAAGAGACATAAATGGCCTTAGTCTATTGCAAATTAAAGATTCCTAATTACTCTTCAAACTAATAGTGAAATTAACTTTGGAGGCAGCTGGGAGTAATTTTTGGTCATAATCCTCCCAAGCCCTAATCTTAGCAGGAAAATGAATCCTTAAAAATAGCAAATTATTCTGATAAGTGTGAAGCTAAAAAGCAGTTTTTAAAACTTACTTTCATGTATTTTTGCTAAATCCATCCATCTCAATAAGGCATAAATATGCCTTTTAACTAATCTCACATTTATTCCCTTTGAAAGACTAAGTTTTGATGGCAAAGTGCCTGTCTCCCAATGAACAGAGCTATTCTTTCTTTTTCTTGTTGTCAGATGTTTAAGACAAAAATAGTAATCTTTGAGGTCTATGTGGTCAAACTGGTATGTATTAGGTACCCTACTCACACCATCTGGCTCATCATCCGTTGGTTGGGGAAGGTATAACTCCCAAGGTAGGGGAATCTGTATTCAGGTTCCTTGATGTGTTGTACAGAGCTTGAGGACAGTCAATACTGGGAGGAACCACCCAGAAGGCTTTTATAAAATCTTCTTGGTTAACAGGCATACCCCTAATCTTGAAGGTGATGGTATATGGTGACTTGTATGGCGACCAATTGGAGAAAGCAACGGCACCCCACTCCAGTACTCTTGCCTGGAAAATCCCATGGATGGAGGAGCCTGGTGGGCTGCAGTCCATGGGGTCGCGAAGAGTTGGATACGACTGAGCGACTTCACTTTCACTTTTCACTTTCATGCATTGGGGAAGGAAATGGCAACCCATTCCAGTGTTCTGCCTGGAGAATCCCAGGGATGGGAGAGCCTGGTGGGCAGCCGTCTATGGGGTCACACAGAGTCAGACACGACTGAAGCGACTTAGCAACAGTAGCAACAGCAACATGGTGACCAATGGCTTGGAACCTGCTTAGGGACTACCTACATGACCTTAAAGGGCAACTTCTCTGCTCCTCAGCTTCTTTCGTCCTAAAATGATAATGCTAGTATTTCTTTTAAGGTTGTGAGGAGTAAATGTGTGTGTGTGCTCAGTCGCTTCAGTCATGTCTGATTCTTTGTGACTCCATGGACCATAGCTACTCTGTCCATGGGATTTTCCAGGCAAGAATACTGGAATGGGTTGCCATGCCCTCCTCCAGAGGAATTTCCCAAGCCAGGGACAGAAACCAGGTCTCTTGCATTGCAGGTGGATTCTTTACTACTGAACCACTGGGGAAGCCCAAGGATTAAATGACAATGCATAAAACTGCTTTATCTTAGGAACACAGAGCATTTAGAAGGCAGCTCTCATTAATATGGGCTTCCCTGGTGGCTCAGATGGTAAAGAATCTGCCGGCAATGCAGAAGACCTGGGTTTGACCCTGGAGAAGGAAATGGCTACCCACTCCAGTATGCTTGCCTGGAGAATTCCATGGACAGAAGAGCCTGGTGGGCTACAGTTCGTGGGGTTGTAAAGAGTTGGACATGACTGAGCGACTAACACTTCTTCTCATAATTACCACTGCTAGTTCCACTCTTGCCTTCTTAAGGGCTTCCCTGGTGGCTCAGATGGTAAAAAATCTGCCTGCAATATGGGAGACCTGGGTTTGATCCCTGGGTTGGGAAGAGCCCCTGGAGAAGGGAACAGCTTCCCACTCCAGTATTCTTGCCTGGAGAATTCCATGGACAGAGGAGCCTGGCAGGTTACAGTCCATGGGGCTGCAAAGAGTTGGACACAACTAAGTGACTTAAAAAAAAAAAAGAGATTCTACATGGTGTCCAACATGTGGAACACAATCAAAAATATTGCTATATTCTGATAGAGAGTTAAGAGATGAACCCTGCTGAACATTCATTCTTAGTAGTTGACATTTATTATCTATTTGTAGAATGGAGTAAGGAAAAGTACAATGGATAAAATTCAGATTGTCATACTCGAATTCTAGTCATGATTTTTAATTTCTATGTATTTTTATTTTTAAAAGTTGCTTAAATTACTGCTTTGTAAGAGCAAAGGAAGCAGCTCAATTATTGCCATCAATCTAAAGAACAGGGCCTTGTGCCAGGTAGTACCAAAGGGAATTTAAAAGATAAGATCCTTGACTTTAAAGTTATGGGAATCAACAATATAATAAAAAATGAAAAGTAAATGATCAGCTGAATCAATAGACTGATATCAACCATAGTAAGAGAGATTTATATTGATGATATTAAAAGAAAAAACTACCCTTCATTTTATAATCTAAAATGTATAGGCTCTGATTTACATCATTATTAATACATGGAGGAAGTTAAGTTGTCTTTAGTGTATGAACCTGAATGATATGTACTAACTGTGCATGTCATGAAACTTTGCTTCCCAGTAAATAATATGTTTCTAAAGCAAGGGTAATGAATTTATGGGGCATATCTGAAAGGTTGTGTTTAGACAACAATCACTTGAGGAAGGAAAGCAATAAAAATAAATTTGTATTTTTCTAAGTTGATTTTTGCCAAGAGACAAAAATATTATGGAAACAAAGACAAAGGCAGAAATAGACTCACTAGAGTGGGAATAGCCTAAGAGTAGAAAAACAGTAAAAAAAAAAAAGTTCTTTCCTACTATGTTATCTTTTCTTAAATTACAGTGTGGTCTAGTTGTAGAAATCTTCAATTTCGTTTTGATGGCATTTTTTCTCAGATAATTAATGAGTTTAACTCTATTTTCTCTGGTATAGCAAGTGCAAATGAACTTTAGCTTAAGGATAGAACCTCAGCAATATCAAGTAATTTTCGAACTCAAGTCTAGGAGTAGTAGCTTTGTAATAGTTTTTTTAAATATATAATTCAAGGTTTTAAGCATTACAAAGAAAATCCTAGTAAAACATGTTCTTTGGCATGAAGCGCCAAGTACTCACTGTAACAGTGTTAGGGAAATCCCACCCAAGCTGGCTACAGAGAAACTATGTGTACCGACTTTCCTCAGATTCTTTAATGCTTCCCTTGTTCAGGAGCTTGTTTGAACATGATTAGATTAATTCTTGGAGAAGGCGATGGCGCCCCACTCCAGTACTCTTGCCTGGAAAATCCCATGGACGGAGGAGCCTGGTGGGCTGCAGTCCATGGAGTCGCAAAGAGTCAGACACGACTGAACGACTTCCCTTTCACTTTTCACTTTCATGCATTGGAGAAGGAAATGGCAACCCACTCCAGTGTTCTTGCCTGGGGAATCCCAGAGACGGGGGAGCCTGGCGGGCTGCCGTCTATGGGGTCGCACAGAGTCGGGCACGACTGAAGTGACTTAGCAGCAGCAGCAGCAGATTAATTCTGGATGCCAGCAGGCTCAGGTGGACTTAGCTTTGCTGCTTACCTGTGAGACCACTAGCAAGTGTCTGAATGTACCTTAGCCTCTTTCTCCTCCTCCTCCCTTCTACAGATGGGGATATTACTACTACCTTGCTGGCAGCTGTGGATAGCATGTATGTGGAATACCTGGAGCATAGTAGGTTCTCAATTAATGAGCACTTTCTCTCAAACTTAGAGGATCCCATGATGACATCTCCCAGCTTACAATGCTGTAATCGCTCTACTCTAGCATCAAAATTCAGAGTGTCATCGTAAGCAAATCTTTCGGTGTCATATGGTCATGGTGAGATCTAACCAGGTGCCACCTTCCACACTCAGAGTGAGGGGGGCAAGCCTTGAGCATGACTTTGCTGATAAATCAACAAATTGACTTCTGTTTCTTCAACATTAACAGATTCCTCTCTATAATCTCTTTGAGACGTGCTGGAGTCTCTCGGTTCATCTTAACCTTTCCTTTCTGTTCTTAAAAAAAAACCCAAAAAAACCTTACAGTAATTGGAGGGAATAATACCATGTTCTATACGACCCTAATTCAGCGACATCTGGCTTTAATTTAATATTACAAATAAGTTATTAACCCATGCTAGAAATGAAAGAGACAACTAAATTGTTTGTTGTCCTAGGGCTGATTAACAGTGCTCAGACCACACTTTGATAGTGTCTTCACTAATATGTCAAGAGCCTCACTAAAATCTCCCATGGTGGAAATGACACCCGAAATTCTAAGTCATGAGGTGGGGGTGGTGGTGCAGGGATTCATAACATTCAAAAAGCATTTTTTAATCATGCACAAAAATGAAAAAGTAAGCAACTTACAAACCTTTTCTTCTGCAGTCCAGTGTCTGTATGGGAAATACGTAGTTGTGGCAAAAAGAAGAGTCCACCTCAGTCTTGATGACTGGGGGTTTTCCTGACAATTGGGGTTTTGGCTCCAATTGTTCATTTCCTTCTTCATTACATAACTGTTCAGATTTTATCTGCCTCAGTTTTTTATTTTTCAGTTCTTGTGGGCTTTCACACTTGGCATAGTTCCCCAAATTCCGATTCCTTGGAATCTGCAGCATTGAAATAAGCGTTTCCATCTCACAAGTACAATGCCAGGGGTTGTCATAGAGACGCAGGTAGCTCAGGAGAGGTGTATAAATGAACACTTCCTCTGTCAAGACTTTGATCTGGTTGTGCTGCAGTAAGAGAGTGGTGAGTTTATTTAAACCAAAGAAAGCTTCACTCTCAATTTTGGAGATCTCATTCTGTTGTAGATCCAAGCTTTTCAGCTTTTTAAACTTGGAAAACATGCTGTTCTTCAGTATGCGGATTTTGTTTCTTGCTAACAGCATGTGCAGCAAATCCTGAGGCCAGTCAGGCAGCACATAAACTAGTTTTCTTTCTTGACAATCTAAGTATTTTTCGTGAAGGTATGTGTACACTTCACAGGGGAGGCCTGGTGCATAGCGTTTGACCGGGTTGGAGCTTTTCCGGCTCCCACCAGCCCGGCCATGGTTCACTCGGTTTCTTGCACCCCCAGGGCTTGCCTTGCGGAGCTCAGCGGCTTTACAAAAGAAAAGTAGGATTACGATGGTCACCACCCGCATCCTGACATCCAGCTGGTCCCAATTACTTGGTGTGACAGATGGAACCACGAAAGTATTCCTTTGAAATCCAAGTTTGGGTAATCTTAACTAAAGCAGTTCAGGAAGAATGAGACCCAGCTGAGGTACGGCAGTCCCTAGATTGCAAAAGGAAAAAAAAATAGAGACCTTTGTGAACACTGCAACTGATGAATAAAATCAAATTATCAAGTTTTTTTTCTAAATTATAAAAGTATGATAATACATTTACAGGAGACTTGGAAAATACAGAGCAAAGTTACATATAGTTCCACTATATATTACAACTATTTTTAAGTAGGCAAATTAAGATTTTTTTAGTTGGGGTTTCAATATCAAACACTCAAAAATTAATAGAATAGAAAAGTAGAAGGAAAGAGTAGACCTGAGAAACACTACGAACAAACTCAACATAATCAAGATTTATTTAATTTTCACCCAATAGCAGGATGCAAATTCTATTCAAGTTCCCATAAACTCTAAACCAGGAGACATGGAACTCAAGTTATATTTTATTTTAAGGCAAAGGCATTCCAATTATTATAATAAAGGTACATGTAGAAAGTGGTGTAGAAAGCTCCACGCCCTCCTGCTTGCCTGGTTTCATGCCTAATGTTTGGGCTCTGAATGTGAATCACGGCTCTTCTACTTGCTTAACTGTGTGATCTCAGGCTAATTGCTTAATCTCATCTTTAGCATCTGTGAAGAGGGACTGATGATACCTCTAGCATTTTGGGGGAAGATGAAACAGGCTCACCGCAATGAATACTTCACAGTTCCTGGTCTAGGGGAAGAACTCAGTTTAACTGTTAGGATTTAGCATTATGAAAACTGAAACTCGATTCAAGAAATTAAAGGGATTCTTCTTATAGCTTTGAGATGTGCAAACAAGAGTAGGACTCCAATGGATGTTCTGCTGAACTTATTTTTCTGTTTCCTTTGCTATCTCACAATCACCAATCATGTTGAATGTGGGCTCTAGAAAGGTTCAGGGTAAATCGCCAACTGTCCTTGCCATCTCCTGCACATCTTGGTTCAAATGTCACCTTCTCAGCAAAACCTTTTCTGGCTGCTCTATTTAAGGTAGCACCCCTTCCCACTCACTGGTGATTCTCTAATCCATTTCTTGTTTTCTTTCTCTCCAGAGCATGTATCACCATCTGTCAAAATAAGTATTTTGCCTCTTTTGTTTATTGTCCTTCTTTCCCAACTAGGATATAAACTTCCTAAGGACAGGAATTTTTCTCTATTTTGTTCACTGCTGTTATTTCCAGCACCTGCAGGGTTTCTAGTACATAGCAGGTTCTTGTTAAATGTTTGTTGAATTGCATGAATTCAAGTAACTGCTATTTAAAATATAAACAACCTCATAAATTTAGTTATTTTTTTGGAATCTATTGTTCCCTTCAGTATTACTGATGACTTCCAAAATCTGCACATTTTAAACAATTTTTTTCATTTTAAAAATTCTAAAATTGGTTCTGGTTTGCACTTATTACTTAGGACATAGTTGTAAGGAGGAAGAAATGTTCAAAATGGATTTGTAATTAATAACATTTCTGTTGTTATTATCATGGGGCTCTGAGGTTATGAGCAACAGATGTGTTTTCTATTCATTGTCTCAGTGTGAATGCCAGGATCACCCCCTTGCCTGGAGTTTTCCTGATTGTAGGGGTCTCCTCCATTTAGAATGCCTTCTCCCCTCTTTGCCCCAAGCATTCCTCCCATTCACTGTTTTGTGTTCCCTCACTGTTTCTCTTCTGTCTCAGATTTGGAGTCTTACTCATGCCAGTCTAGACCCAGAGAGCTGATTGTGTAACACTTTGCTGTCTAGCTCTTTGCACACGTCTTGATTTCCCTTCTAGATCACAAGCTGGGCAGGTGTCTCTGGTCCCAGAACTCACAGGCACTTGGCCTTTCTGACTCTCCACATATCAATCTAAAATTCTTTGTAAACTTTATGGCTATCTAACCTAAAATATAAACATTCTGTCAATTACTGTGCTTGCTGAATTATTCATGACATTCACGCTAAAGTATTTGCTGGGGGGAAATGTCCCGATGTCTGCAACTTACTTTAAAATGCATAAGAAATTAAGATGAATTGAGGGACAGAGAGGATGTACAGGTGGGTATGTGATCAAGCAAATATAGTAAAATATGAATTGTAGAATATGGGTGATGGTTATATTCATTGTACAATCCATCAATTCTCTCAACTTTCTATGTTTGAAAAATTTCATAATGTTAAAAGGAAACACAACCTCCCAAATTAACAAAAATGTCACACCACAAAAAAACCAAATGAGTTTTTTTCAAAAGCTTTGAAGCTGAAAAGCTCTAAGTATATACAGTTTTCCCCCACAAAGTAGTATTTTTCTCTTATCCCCTTTCCTTTTGTAATCCTCAAATAATAATAAGTATATTTTAATTTTAATGCCCAAAGAAATCATTTTTCTAGGAAAGGAAACCATATACTTAGAGCAAGTTACTTACCAGGGGTTTTGGTTTGCTTTCTAATGAATACACAGCATTGAATGCAGGGTGGAAAAACTTTAAGTTTAAATATTTGTAATATGTTTTTTAGTAATATGTAACTTGTTTGATTTAGGTTTCTGTAAGAACCTGCAAGAGCTGAATGTCTCTGACTGTCCATCGCTCACAGTGAGTATAAGAAGCTTATTTTACTGTTGTTTATATGGATTCAGACTTGCTCCACTAGAGTACTAATAACACAGAGGTTCTGCCAAAACACGTCGGTGTGCTCATTTATATTAAATATGGAGAAAGCAAACATTGACAAGAAATGTTATCCAATTTATATAATGCTATTATTTATCCTATAGGTATGCCCAAGGTTGGAATCTCTGAAAAGTGAAAACCATTCAACAATAACACAAAAATGAGCTATATTTATGTTTAAGGTGATGTGTGTGTGAGACAGAAAAAAATGGGCTCCAGCAGAGACAACAGGGTCAATCTATCAGTCTTCCCGGCTGTCAACTGTGGTGCCCTAGAGGATGGAAACGAACACATAACCCTAGTCAGCTCCTTCCTGGTCCCTGCCTCCAGGCTTCCTCTGCTTTCAATCTGTCTTCCACTGCGTGACCACAGATATCTATTCCTTCTAAAAGGCAGATCTGACCATTTCACTACTACCTTCCACCATTTATACAAACGCCTGTCATCCACACTATGGGATAAAGTCAGCTCTTTAAAATTACTGTACTCTGGAGACCCTCGGTGATCTTGCCTCTGCCAGGCTCTCCAGTCTCATCTTCTAAGTCCTGCTGCACACTAAGTTGCAGCAGACACACCCTGCTTTGTTTCCTTTGCTGCGTGCACCAAGCTCCTCTTGCTGTTCTGCCTTTGCACAGGCTGTGCTCTTCACTTGGAGATGGGAGGAACAGAATGAACAGCCTCATTGCTTCATGCTCCTCATAGGTCACCAGTTCCAGATTGAAGTCCATGCACCTTGGCATACGTGAAAAGACTTCATGAACCGGCTCCTTCTTGCTATCTACCCAGCCTCATCATTACAGTTTCTTCTTTCAGATTTCTACTCTATTTCATTCTTTATGTGCATATTTTTAGTACCTACTGTGTTAAAGATATATTATATATAGGGAACTTATATGTTATAAAATAGAGGTGTTATAGGGAATTTAAGATGAATTAGGTTCCAATTCTTACCCTCAGGGAGCTTTAGTTCTTGCTTGAAAAAAAAACAGCATATTCTGTAAATTTGGCTTCCTAATAGGAAAGTCAGAACAATGTCATCTGTGTTGAATTTGTGAACATCAAAGTCTTTTTTCCAGTTTTAGTCCAATAATATACAGGGCTGATAATTTTATCCAGCTACATTTTACTATTGTCTTTCCTTTTGAGACAAAGACTAAAAGACAGGCTTACATTTAAGGAGTTGAGTAACATTTATTCAAAAAGGTTTGATTTTTAAGAAGCTTGCCTTATGAATATATTACATCCAGAAAGATTTGAGTGCATTGTGGACAAATTCCACAGACCATCTTGCAGTGTTAAACACAGAAACAGTTTTTGCATTTATGTGCTCAAGTATTTGGGGATTGCAACTTGAGTTCTTTTGTTCTTTTAAATGTTGAAACAAAGTTAGTTTGAATTTCCTTCAGACAGGAAAATGAAGAGAATGGTTTGTTTCCTCATCTCAAAGGAACATCGGATTATTCCATGTTACAGAAAGCCTACAACATCTTCCTCTTGCTGGTTCCCACAGTTACATCTGTGTGGCTACTTCTCTAAGGGTGTAAACCAGCTTTCTCTCCTCCTCCATGTCCCACTTGATCTGCATTTTTGCCGGAATCTTCCAACAGGCACATAGTCACTTCGATAGTTGAACCATGAATATTTTTGAAGATAGATTCTTTGTATTAAACTATAATGCCACACATTATACTTGTTCTCTCCCCTCCTGTTGGGGAAAAGTGTACTGTTTACTTTTTTAAATGTATGCATGTATATCCAAATCCTACATTTCTGTGACGGAATGTCTAGAAACCTCGCTGGCATCTTAAATGCAATGGCAAGAGTACAGTGTTTATTCAAAGCCCTGTACTTGTTCTCAGGCGTTATTGACACACAGAATCTTTTCTACAGCAGAACTACAGTTTCACACCTTAAAAACAACCCTTGTGTTCTCTTTAAGGTATGGTTTGCATCTTAAATCAACCAATTCTTATCCCATGTGGAAGATGCTTTGACCTGTAGGATTTTGTTATTTTAATATTCATGATTCCAAGAAGTAGCTAGGAATAGAATATTAAGCACCGATGGTCCTGCTGAAACTAAACATTTGCCATCCTTTGTGCTGTTGGGGGCAGCCATACTGACCATGCAGAATCCCTCCCCAAACCACATCAGCTAGCCTAGTGACAGTTTACCTCTTCCTGTAATGGCCTATTTCTAGGACAATGTACCACAGATATTTAAAACTAGCAGACCTCTTCAGTATTCCTGGAGACTCATCCACCATCATTAAATAAACACAAACCTGCTGCTACTCATTCTAGAACATTTTACCAAGTTACCCACACAAGAAGCAGCAGCATTGCAATCCAAGCTTGCAATTCATCTGTCTTGTAAACGTGAGTTTAGGGTTCATGATTGAAATCATTCTTTTTCTTTCACGTCACAGTCACACTATTCTCTTGTTCTGGTTTTCAGCTCTCTGGAGGAGGGCTGACTGAATCTTTAAGATTCTCCTGCACAGTTTCCCCGACACTAAATTTCATGTCCGACATGTATGCAGCCTCTAATTCAGGCCATCTCAAACTCATCATAAGTTTGGTGAAAATCTGTTCAACTGTTTTAAATATTCAGTAACAGAACCGCAGAAACTTCACCACACACAAACATCTCTCTCTCTCTCTATATATATATATATATATATATATATATATATATCCGTGTATGAATATGGACTCATTTTTCAATGAAGTCCAGTTGAAAGAGTTTACTACTCCCGTCTTTCAGAATGATTTTAATAAGTTTAAAAATGGATCCCTTTTCAATCATTTTTATGTATCTAAAGAGTCAAGACTGTTTGACACTTTGCCACAAGCTCCAATTTTCTGTCATGGTGTTGAAATGGCAAGGGTTCAAATTTTAATAAAGCGTCATTGTGATGGAATGGGACTTTATTTCCAAAGAAAGGGAACAGTGAAGTTGCTCAGTCGCATCTGATTATTTATGACCCCATGGACTGTAGCCTACCAGATTCCTCCATCCATGGAATTTTCCAGGCTAGAGTACTGGAGTGGGTTGCCACTTCCTTCTCCAGGAGATCTTCCCGACCCAGGGATAGAACCCAGGTCTCCCGCATTACAGGCAGATGCTTTACTGTCTGAGCCACCAGGGAAGCCCAAAGAAAAGGAAGCGGAGGGAGTAATGAAGTTGCAAGCAAAGCAATCTTCTACTTAATTTGATTTATAACTAATAAAGCGTATGAAGAGATCAAGTCTGTCATATACTTTTTGGGGAGCAGGGAGAGAGATGATAATGGGGAAATAGCAAAGCCTGTTAGACTTTAATAAGATTCTTCCCTCTACTGTTATGCAGGATGAATCAATGAGATACATCTCTGAGAGCTGCCCTGGCGTTCTGTATCTCAATCTATCTAACACAGTTATCACCAACAGGACAATGAGACTCCTGCCAAGGTAATGCTTGTGTTACCTGTATCACCCTGAAAATAGTTATGCTCCTTTGGGCCCTGATTTGCTGTAGTATCACCCGAAGGCAGTGCTCCTTTCACTAACACCCCCCGCCTGTGGCACCCCTATCCTGGTAACAGGAGACTGCTTTCAAGTTCCACTGCCTTCAAGTGCTGCTGCTCTCCCTTCTTGGGGGGTATCCATTGAGATGAATACCCACTTCAGTGGGCATCCACTGAAATTATCAGTTATAATTAACTGATCCTTTGCTTTGACTGCTGGTTTGGTGTCACTCTTGTAGCAGTTTGCCCAGTAGCTTGAGTTAAGCTCTGCCTGTCTCCTTCTGATGGTCCTCATTCTTGGACTTTGAAGCCTGGCCCCTCAATTCTAGTCCAGTGTTCAGACTTCTCTACAACAGAAAGCCAATATCCTGCTTCCTCAGACTGAACTCTGCAGTGCCAGGTTCCCTACTGCCGTGTTCTGGTTACCTGCTAGGGCCCCCGCATCACCTCCAGGAAATCTAATATTTGCTGGTTTTTTTGACCTATGGACTGTTGACAAGCTAGCACTTCTTTGGAGGAGAAGGCATGGAAGAATACATTACTAAGAGTTGACAGGATATTCAACTTTATCCAAAATTTACATCATTCAATTATTCCTCATTTTCACCAAGGAAAAACTAATTAGGAAAGCATATATACTCATATTGGGAGAGATTCAAAACATTTTTCAAACTCCTATGAAGGAGTGAATAATTTTTGAGAATGTAACTATTTTTAGATCTTTTTAAAAATGACAATGAGGCATTTCACTTCAGTTCAGTTCAGTCGCTCAGTCGTGTCCGACCCTTTGCGACCCCATGAATCACAGCACGCCAGGCCTCCCTGTCCATCACCATCTTCCAGAGTTCACTCAGATTCACATCCATCGAGTCAGTGATGCCATCCAGCCATCTCATCCTCCGTCATCACCTTCTCCTCCTGCCCCCAATCCCTCCTAGCATCAGAGTCTTTTCCAATGAGTCAGCTCTTCGCATGAGGTGGCCAAAGTACTGGAGCTTCAGCTTTAGCATCATTCCTTCCAAAGAAATCCCAGGGTTGATCTCCTTCAGAATGGACTGGTTGGGTCTCCTTGCAGTCCAAGGGACTCTCAAGAGTCTTCTCCAACACCACAGTTCAAAATCATCAATTCTTCGGTGCTCAGCCTTCTTCACAGTCCAACTCTCACATCCATACATGACCACTGGAAAAACCATAGCCTTGACTAGACGGACCTTAGTTGGCAAAGTAATGTTTCTGCTTTTCAATATGCTATCTAGGTTGGTCATAATTTTTCTTCCAAGGAGTAAGCGTCTTTTAATTTCATGGCCGCAGTCACCATCTGCAGTGATTTTGGAGCCCCCCAAAATAAAGTCTGACACTGTTTCCACTGTTTGCACATCTATTTCCCATGAAGCGATGGGACCAGATGCCATGATCTTCGTTTTCTGAATGTTGAGCTTTAAGCCAACTTTTTCACTCTCCACTTTCACTTTCATTGAGAAGCTTTTTAGCTCCTCTTCACTTTCTGCCATAAGGGTGGTGTCATCTGCATATCTGAGGTTACTGATATTTCTCCCAGCAATCTTGATTCCAGCTTGTGTTTCTTCCAGCCCAGCATTTCTCATGATGTACTCTGCATATAAGTTAAATAAGCAGGGTGACAATATACAGCCTTGATGGACTCCTTTTCCTATTTGGAACCAGTCTGTTGTTCCATGTCCAGTTCTAACTGTTGCTTCCTGACCTGCATACAGATTTCTCAAGAGGCAGGTCAGGTGGTCTGGTATTCCCATCTCTTTCAGAATTTCCCACAGTTTATTGTGATCCAGACAGCCAAAGGCTTTGGCATAGTCAATAAAGCAGAAATAGATGTTTTTCTGGAACTCTCTTGCTTTTTTGATGATCCAGCTGATGTTGGCAATTTGATCTCTGGTTCCTCTGCCTTTTCTAAAACCAGCTTGAACATCAGGAAGTTCACGGTTCACGTATTGCTGAAGCCTGGCTTGGAGAATTTTGAGCATTACTTTACTAGCACGTGAGATGAGTGCAATTGTGTGGTAGTTTGAGCATTCTTTGGCATTGCCTTTCTTTGGGATTGGAATGAAAACTGACCTTTTTAGGGATGCTTAAACAGAAAATTCTAGGTGGTACTCTTCCTTATTTTTCCTCTTCAACCATTTTCTGGAAATGTGCAAGCCTAGGAAAAGGGTGGTGACATATTTGTTTATCTCAGTAATTGACTTGCCACGTTCTATTTGGTCAAATCTATCAAATTTTTCCTTTGAAATTTCTTGTGAGTCTTTTAAAAATAGAGAGTTTTCCTCCTTCCAGGCATTTGATACACATTTTTTTCTTCTATGATTTGTTTTAAAATTTATAATCAAGCTAGAATTTATTCTGTAGATAAATGAAACAACAATCTAACAGGCTCAACCCATGTGGCCCAAAGTGTGTTCATGTGCAGTCCATGAGCTCAGAATATTTATTTTTCACATCAAGAATTGTCAAACTCCTGGGGATAGCAGGGCGGAGCAGGGGAGGGGGAGAGAGAAATTAAGAGTATGGGATTAGCATATACATACTACTGTATATAAAATAGATAAACAACAAGGACCTACTGTATAGCACAGGGAACTATATTCAATATCTTATAATAACCTATAATGGAAAAAATCTGAAAAAGAATATATTATATACATATGCGTGTGTGTATATATATATATGTATACATGTATGTATCGCTGAATCACTTTGCCGTACACTGGGATTTAACACAACATTATAAATTAACTATACTTCAGTGATTAAAAAAAAAAGAGTTGTTAAACAACTAGCCAATTATTGCAGCATCATATACTGAATAAAACTTTTCTCAATTGATGCATGATATCTCCTTATATATCTAGAGGCTTCCCTGGTGGCTCCTTGGTAAAGCGTCTGCCTGCAATGCGGGAGACCCGGGCTCAATTCCTGGGTCGGGAAGATCCCCTGGAGAAGGAAATGGCAATCCACTCCAGTACTATTGCCTGGAAAATCCCATGGACAGAGGAGCCAGGAAGGCTGCAGTCCATGGGGTCGCAAAGAGTCGGACACGACTGAGCAACTTCACTTTCACTTTACTAAAAACTCATCACCTTCTAATGTTTTTGTACACATTACTATTATCTATGTTCTTGAAGTGATTTATGTCTATTGATTTTGTATGGTGAAAATACTATAAAATAGTGTGCTCTGTGCATCTCTTCCCAACTGCATTATCAGTGATCTCTCATTAATAGCTTGAAATCAGCCAAAATGGCAAGGAAAATGGCAAATAATACAAAATTAGGGCCTAGTTTATTTTTCTGTTGATTGTTTAGACTGGAGAAAACAATATAGGTGATTAAAAGTGCGTCATGTCTACAAACTATAGAATGGGAGAAAAGATTTGCAAATGATGCCACTGACAGGGCCTAGTTTCCAAAATATACAGACAGCTCAACTCAACAACAAAAAATCAAAGAACCCAACTGAAAAATTGGCAGAAGACCTAAATAGACATTTCTCTAAGGAAGAGATACAAATGGCAAATAGGCACAAGAAAAGCTGCTCAACATTGCTAATTATTAGACAAATGCAAATCAAAATGACAGTGAGGTGCCACCTCACTCACATGTGTCAGAATGGCCATCATTAAAAAGTCTACAAATAACAAATGCTGGATAGGGTGTGGAGAAAAAGGTATTCTCTTACACTCTTGGTGAGAATACAAGTTGGTGCAGCCACCGTGGGAAAAAATACGGGGGTTCCTCAGAAAACTAAAAATAGAATTACCATACGATCCATTCCTGGGCATATATTCAGACAAAACTATAATTCAAAATGATGTATGTATCCCTATATTCATAGCAGCACTATTCACAATAGCCAAGACAATGGAAACAACTGGAATGTCTGTTGACAGAAGAAGGGATGAAGATATGGTAGATACATACATGATAGAAAATCATAAAAAAGAATGAAATAATGCCATTTGCAGCAACATGGATGAGCTAGAAATTGTCATACTAAATGAAGTAAGTCAGAAAGAGAAAAGCAAATACCATATGATATCATGTATGTGTGGAATCTAAAATATGACACCAACGAACTTACTTATGAAACAGAAACAGAATCATGGACATAGAACAGACGTGCTTGCCAAGAAGGAGGGAGTTAGGGGGAGGAATGGAGTGAAAGGTTGGGGTTAGCAGAAGTCAAGTGTTTATACGTACAGTCGATAAACAGCAAGGTCCTACTGTGTAGCACAGAGAACTATATTCAAATCCAATGACAAATCATAATGGAAAAGAATATTAAAAAGAATGTATGGAAATATATGTATAACTGAATCACTTTACTGTATAGCAGAAATTAACACAGTAAGTCACAGTAAGTCAACTATACTTCCACAAAAAATACTGCAAAAAGGCATGTCATATTTGTAGCTGCAACATTGTGAATAGCACAAAAAAGTGTAGCAAGTATCTTTTCAGTACTTGAAAACTGTTATCCGATTGAGCAAAGAAGTCACATCATTGATGACTGAGTGAAATCTGGACACACATTTTTCTTCACTTTTGTCTTACCCATTAAAATAAATAAATATACTCGTATTGGAATTATACTCATTCCTCAATTTTTCAAATTTTACTTCTATTTTTTGGTAAAAATAAATATAGCAGACTGACCAATTTTATTTTTCCTTTGAGTACACACAGGAGAAGACAAAAGTACCACCTATATTATGAGTTTGGCAAAAGTCAATGAATGAAAGCATTGTTTAAGAATCAACTGGTTATACGAAATCAGTAATAGACAGTACTGCGTATGTTACTATTTGTAATTTGTGGGCTATTCATCTTTTATATCTGTAAAATAGTTGATGTAAAATAGTAAGATGTATAATTTTAGAGCAAACATATATACATATGCATACATGTTTTTGAAGAGCCAGTCGTTAGATATTTACCAGTATGCCAATAATGAAAGATAAAATAAATTAGAAACTAAGTCATATTTTTACAATATTTAGTCTCCCTATCAGGAACATTTTGTTGTTCAGTCGTTTAGTCGTGTCCAACTTTTTGCAACCCCATGGGCTGGAGTCCACTAGGTCCCACTGTCCCTTGGATTTCCCAGGCAAGAATACTGAAGTGGGTTGCCACTTCCTCCTCCAGGGGAATCTTCCGGCCCAGGGATTGAACCTGCCTCTCCTGCTGTGGCAGGCAGACTCTTTACCAAGGAGCCAACAGGGAAGCCCATCAGGAACATAGTATACTTCAAAAAAATATCTTTTTGCAAACGCTCTTACATGTTTCAAAATTTTGTTTTATTCATACAGATAGTCTTTGTGGTGTCTTTTTAATTGCCATTGTGCATGGTATCCTTTCTGAATGTGATTCCTCATTATATTTTCTAATGAGGAAATATATTTTCAAACATATTTTCAATATATTTCTAATGAATACTTTTGGATTTGGATATGATGAACATGTATCTTTTTAAACTTTTCATTTGTATGATTTAATTGACTTCTTTTCTTCTAAAATAAGAAAGCAGAGGTATGAAATTACTTTTAAAGAACTTTGGCAAAGCTTGTATGATTTGATGAAGTATTGTTCTCCTTTTCTGAACAAACTGTTGTATATTTGCTTACCTCTTTGACCCAATAATTATTTAGAAGAGAATTTTGTTTTTAATTCTAGTTTCATATACTGCGGTCAAGAAATGTGGACAGAATTATTCCTACTTTTTGAAATTTATGGAGATTTCTTGGTGGACTACTTAATATAATCAATTTCAATAAATCATCCATGAATGTTTAAAACAAGAGAGTTTCTTTCAGAGAACAAAATTTCTATGTATATATGCACATGCATGTATAAATTCTTAATGTCATAGTGATATAGTAGTTGCCTATTATAATGAAGTTTTTATTTTTATGTTATTTAATGTAAATAACATAAATTTTGTTATTTAACATAAGGATTAATAAGTAGCATGTTTGTACATACAATCTATCTATAAACTGTAGCACTTGTTTACATAAAATTTTATTTTTCTATCCTGGTTGATGTTTCTTTATCTTAAGTTCTTTTAAAATGCTGCTTACACAGTCACCTTTGTTTTCTTTCGCTTGTGGCTTTGCGAAATAACTTTATGTATACCCATAATTTTTAACCTTTGTGTTGCTATATTTTAGGTTTATCTTTCACATGTAGCACATAGCTAACTTCTATTTAAAAAAATTTCAATCTCTTTGCCTTTTTAAGAAGTGGTTTAAAAGATTAATATTTCTTGTCAAAACTGAGTATATGGTCTTATTTTTATCATCTTGCTTTATGTTTTTTATTTATTTTTATGTTACTGTATTGTACTTATCTTTTCTGCTTTTTGTTATAAAATGTGTTATATCTATAATCTGAATGCATTTAGATAAATGCATATTCTGTTGTGTATTCTAACTAGTGGCTATTTCTATGTTTTTTAAAAACATGCTTTATCATGCATTTCTCTAATTATCAAAGTCACAATGAAACACTAACTTTGCTCCCCCTGTGTTTGACAAGAGATCTAATACATTCTAATTCTCCCTTGAACTCGATGTCCCTCTACTTTGACTCACCTATATGTAAATACATACTAACTGTGATTTTTTATCATCTAACTTTCTTTTTAATATTGATTTTTGGTGTCTGTACTCAATATTGTAATCATATTTATCATTCAGTTCAGTTCAGTTCAGTTCAGTCGCTCAATCGTGTCGGACTCTTTGCGACCCCATGAATTGCAGCACACCAGGCCTCCCTGTCCATCACCAACTCCTGAAGTTCACTCAGATTCACGTCCATCGAGTCTGTGATGCCATCCAGCCATCTCACCCTCTGTCATCCCCTTCTCCTCCTACCCTCAAACCTCCCAGCATCAAAGTCTTTTCCAATGAGTCAACTCTTCGCATGAGGTGGCCAAAGTACTGGAGTTTCAGCTTTAGCATCATTCCTTCCAAAGAAATCCCAGGGCTGATCTCCTTCAGAATGGACTGGTTGGATCTCCTTGCAGTCCACGGGACTCTGAAGAGTCTTCTCCAACACCACAGTTCAAAAGCATCAATTCTTCAGCGCTCAGCCTTCTTCACAGTCCAACTCTCACATCCATACGTGACTACTGGAAAAACCATAGCCTTAAAACCCTACAAATGCTGCTCCATAATCTTCACTATTTCAAGTTAAAGAAAAGTCTAAAGCCAGCCTGATTTTTCTCTTCTTTTGTTGGTAATCTTTTTTTTTTTTCCTGCCAAGATGCTGGCAGGAAATTCCTTTTCTCTGAGAAATTAAAAACACTTTCCAAACTTGTGTTCTTTTAATTAATTTTTCCTGGGACATAGTAAATATTTCAGACATTAAAACTAATTTTCTCAGCTAAACCTCTTGGACATTAAAACTAATATTCTCAGCTAAAAAAGAGATAGTTTTCTCTTTACTTTTCTGTTACTGAAAGTCTTTATTCAAATTTCATCAAGTTTCCTACTCATGTTCTTTTATTTTTGCTCTAGGATCCAGTGTAAGCTTCCATACTACATTCAGCTGTCATTTCCCCTTAGTGCTCTCCAGTTTTTTCCAGTCCACAGTTGTTCCTTGTATCTCATGACCTTGACACTTAAGAATACTGTTTATTTATGACACTTGAAGAATACTGTTTATTTATTTTGTAAACAATCTCTCAATTTGGGTTAACTGATGGGCTTTTTTTTTTAATGTTTCAACCCTATTTGTTCATGTTTTATCTTAAGAATCCCCTTTCATTTTCAGGTCAGATTTTATTCCAGTCCTTTAAAGCTATCATCTTATCTCTCATCATTATTTTCTCAACAATACTGCATTCTCTGTACCAGTAGCTCTCAAAGTGTTTTCTGAGGACAGCAGTGTTCCAGTAAATGTTTAATAACTGGCTGAGGTAGGGGGTCAACGTATGTTTTGATTAGTAGGATTTACTGATTTCTGCGAGAGGGCATCAGAGGGCAGACACACTGAAACCATAATCACAGAAAACTAGTCAATCTAATCACATGGACCACAGCCTGGTCTAACTCAGTGAAACTAAGCCATGCCCTGTGGGGCCACCCAAGACGGGCAGGTCATGGTGGAGAGTTCTGACAGAATGTAGTCTACTGGAGAAGGGACTGGCAAACCACTTTAGTATTTTTGACTTGAGAACCCCATGAACATATTGAAAAGGCAAAATGATAGGATACTGAAAGAGGAACTCCCTAGGTCGGTAGGTGCCCAATATGCTACTGGAGATCAGTGGAGAAATAACTCCAGAAAGAATGAAGGGATGGAGCCAAAGCAAAAACAATACCCAGCTGTGGATGTGACTGGTGATAGAAGCAAGGTCTGATGCTGTAAAGAGCAATATTGCAAAGGAACCTGGAATGTTAGGTCCATGAATCAAGGCAAATTGAAAGTGGTCAAACAGGAGATGGCAAGAGTGAACATCAACATTCTAGGAATCAGCGAACTAAAATGGACTGGAATGGGTGAATTTAACTCAGGTGACCATTATATCTACTACTGCAGGCAGGAATCCCTTATAAGAAATGGAGTAGCCATCATGGTCAACAAGAGAGTCTGAAATGCAGTACTTGGATGCAATCTCAAAAACGACAGAATGATCTCTGTTCGTTTCCAAGGCAAACCATTCAATATCACAGTAATCCAAGTGTATGCCCCAACCAGTAACGCTGAAGAAGATGAAGTTGAATGGTTCTATGAAGACCTTTTAGAACTAAAACCCTAAAAGATGTTCTTTTCATTATAGGGGACTGGAATGCAAAAGTAGGAAGTCAAGAAACACCTGGAGTAACAGGCAAATTTGGCCTTGGAGTACAGAATGAAGCAGGGCAAAGATTAATAGAGTTTTGCCAAGAGAACGCACTGGCCATAGCAAACACCCTCTTCCAACAACACAAGAGAAGACTCTATACATGGACATCACCAGATGGTCAACAATGAAATCAGATTGATTATATTCTTTGCAGCCAAAGATGGAGAAGCTCTATGCAGTCAGCAAAAACAAGACCGGGAGCTGACTGTGGCTCAGATCATGAGCTCCTTATTGCCAAATTCAGACTTAAATTAAAGAAAGTAGGGAAAACCACCAGATCATTCAGGTATGACCTAAATCAAATCCCTTATGATTATACAGTGGAAGTGAGAAATAGATTTAAGGGACTAGATCTGATAGATAGAGTGCCTGATGAACTATGGATGGAGGTTTGTGACACTGTACAGGAGACAGGGATCAAGACCATCCCCATGGAAAAGAAATGCAAAAAAGCAAAATGGCTGTCTGGGGAGGTCTTACAAATAGCTATGAAAGCAGAGAAGTGAAAAGCAAAGGAGAAAAGGAAAGATATAAGCATCTGAATGCAGAGTTCCAAAGAATAGCAAGAAGAGGTAAGAAAGCCTTCCTCAGCAACCAATGCAAAGAAATAGAGGGAAAACAACAGAATGGGAAAGACTAGAGATCTCTTCAAGAAAACTAGAGATACCAAGGGAAGGTTTCATGCAAAGATGGGCTCAATAAAAAACAGAAATGGCATGGACCTAACAGAAGCAGAAGATATTAAGAAGAGGTGGCAAGAATATACAGAAGAACTGTACAAAAAAGATCTCCACAACCAAGATAATCACGATGGTGTGATCACTCACTTAGAGCCAGATATCCTGGAATGTGAAGTCAAGTGGGCCTTAGAAAGCATCACTACGAACCAAGTTAGTGAAGGTGATGGAATTCCAGTTGAGCTATTTCAAATCCTGAAAGATGATGTGGTGAAAGTGCTGCACTCAATATGCCAGCAAATTTGGAAAACTCAGCAGTGGCCACAGGACTGGAAAAGGTCAGTTTTCATTCCAATCCCAAAGAAAGGCAATGCCAAAGAATGCTCAAACTACTGCACAATTGCACTCATCTCAAATCTAGTAAAGTAATGCTCAAAATTCTCCAAGCCAGGCTTCAGCAATACGTGAACCGCGAACTCCCTGATGTTCAAGCTGGTTTTAGAAAAGGCAGAGGAACCAGAGATCAAATTGCCAACATCCGCTGGATCATCAGAAAAGCAAGAGAGTTCCAGAAAAATATCTATTTCTGCTTTATTGACTATGCCAAAGCCTTTGGCTGCGTGGATCACAATAAACTGTGGGAACTTCTGAAAGAGATGGGAATATCAGAGCACCTGACCTGCCTCTTGAGAAACCTATATGCAGGCCAGGAAGCAACAGTCAGAACTGGACATGGAACAACAGACTGGTTCCAAATAGGAAAAGGAGTCCATCAAGGCTGTATATTGCCACCCTGCTTATTTAACTTATATGCAGAGTACATCATGAGAAACTCTGGGCTGGAAGAATCACAAGCTGGAATCAACATTGCTGGGAGAAATATCAATAACCTCAGATATGCAGATGACACCACCCTTATGGCAGAAAGTGAAGAGGAACTCAAAAGCCTCTTGATGAAAGTGAAAGAGGAGAGTGAAAAAGTTGGCTTAAAGCTCAACATTCAGAAAACGAAGATCATGGCATCTGGTCCCATCACTTCATGGGAAATAGATGGGGAAACAGTGTCAGACTTTATTTTTGGCGCCTCCAAAATCACTGCAGATGGTGACTGCAGTCATGAAATTAAAAGACGCTTACTCCTTGGAAGGAAAGTTATGACCAACCTAGATAGTATATTCAAAAGCAGAGACATTACTTTGCCGACTAAGGTCCGTCTAGTCAAGGCTATGGCTTTTCAAGGAGTCATGTATGGATGTGAGAATTGGACTGTGAAGAAAGCTGAGCACCGAAGAATTGATGCTTTTGAACTGTGGTGTTGGAGAAGACTCTTGAGAGTCCCTTGGACTACAAGGAGATCCAACCAGTCCATTCTAAAGGAAATCAGCCCTAGGTGCTCTTTGGAAGGAATGATGCTAAAGCTGAAGCTCCAGTACTTTGGCCACCTCATGAGAAGAGTTGACTCATTGGAAAAGACCCTGATGCTGGGTGGGATTGGGGGCAGGAGGAGAAGGGGAGGACAGGGGATGAAATGGCTGGACGGCATCACGGACTCGATGGACGTGAGTCTGAGTGAACTCCGGGAGTTGGTGATGGACAGGGAGGCCTGGCATGCTGCAGTTCATGGGGTCGCAAAGAGTGAGACACAACTGAGCAACTGACCTGAAGGGAACTGAACTGTGACATAAATAATTTTATCATGTTCAGTTTTAAGCTACCACCATGCCACTGAATGTACAGTTGAGAAGAGATGCTAACAATTGGTTCTCATGGGCTAGTGCAAGCCAGCTCCATCAGCACCACTGTGGAGGGCCTCTGACCCTTTTAAGAATTCTGTAGGATTCTCTGCCCTACTATAGAGAATATCACTCAGTAGTTTTCTTTAGAAATTCTACATTAAGATATATATGTGTATATGTGAATGAATATATGTATGAATGCATGTATGAATGTGTTTATATATATAGTACATGTGTATATGTGTATGTATGTATTTTATCTATCTATAGATAGAAAGTGAGTCGGGGGGTGGCTAGAGAGGGGAGAGAGAGATACATATTTAAAAATCTATAAATCCATATGTGAAAATCTGAACTCTTAAGTAGATGATTTGGGAGTAGCATTATCACTTTTTTTAAAACTCAAAACATTTTTTCCAACCATACTTTGAGATAACTTTTTCTTCTAGGAAATTTAAAATAATGGTGCAGCTCTGCATAGTTTTTTAAGGATGTTTACTTTACAAATGAAGCTGTATCTTTAGTGGGCAACATATAGGAAAATAGGACCTAAAATGAGAATTTTGTTTTGATTTTAACTTCTAGTTCTTGCTATTGAGATAACATCCAGGATAAATGCTACGTGATACTGATGTTTCTCATCATATGAAAAAAATGTACACTGACTTTCTTATCTATAATAAAGATATATTTCATAATGATTCTCTATTTCTGCTCTGCTTTCTATTGTTTTAATCATGCTTGGGTATGTAATAACATTTTTTCAGCTATAAATAACTAGAGAAGTGTTGTTTGTTGCTGTTCTTATTCTCTCTCTGGTGCCTTTAGTGTTTCTTTCCAAAGAAAAATGTAATTTGTTTGCCTTTCTTGGCAACAGTGATTTGCCAGCTTTTTATCTGAATATTTTTCCTCACTTCTTTGGGGACTTGCTCAGTTTTCTAAAGTTGAAAACAAGGGCTGCCCATAGCTCAAGCCCATTTCAAAGTATTTTTTGCTTTTAAATATTTCCTGAATTAAACCCTGTCCTTTTATTCCACTGCCACAGTCAAGGTGGCATTCTCAATACCTCATTTGGTGCACCATCCAGATGGTTCACCCTTGGTCTCTCTTCCCTTATGTTGTGAGGCGTATTGTCCTGAACTTAGTCTTACAGTGTCTTTGACGTGCTTAAGGTCTAGACTCTTCCTTTACTCTTCTTTGTCATTATCTGATCAATCTTATCTGCCTAGGTTTTCCAAAGGAAACTCTCAACTCTGGTAGTTGACTGCTACATGCTTCTCTTTCTCTACAAGCTAGAATGCCTTTCTCCTCTTTCTGCTAATCTGTAGACTTTACATCTCAAGTCATACCATCTATCAGAACTCCACAGTGATTCCTCCCTGAGTTCCAGTAGCAACATTCATTCACTTTTTCACTATGTATTGATCAACTCTCTTTCCAACTATTCTGGGCACAGAGTGGTGAGTAAAGATATTAATATTATGATCTTTGCTTCTTAACGGAGCCTTATATGCTATAGAAGCATGATGTCTATTTTTCCTATAGATGAATCAACTCTTACATTAACTGGCAACTTCTTATTGACAAGTACTCTCATGTTATATAGTCTCACCACAGTTCATCAGAGTGGGGTAGACAGAGTAAGCTGTGGCTGTGACTGGAAATCCTTAGGGTCCACCCTGTAAATAGGAGGTCAAGTCACTGCATTTGGATTTTCTGCCCGAATTCTATTAAAAAACTGCCTCTGCAAGACTAAGTCCAGTACTCAACTCAAAAGAATCCATATGCAAATACTCTCTTTTACAGACTGGACCTTGTGTTGAGATTTTTCAGGGAAATGTTAATTTAAATACAGAATTCTACATTCCTTCTAGTAATAGCTACCCTCAGGTGTTGAAGATCTAACACAGAGGGCCTCAATTCTTTAATGGATAAAAAACTCAAAGAAAAAAGAAACAGCGATCTCTGTAGTTTCTGTAAGAATTGTGATGTCTTAAAGATTATAGTAACAGTAGAAAAATCAATCACAAAGAGAACCTTCCCCACACACATAAGAAAAAGTTATCAAATAATTAGAAAACATTGTCTTAAAACACTGCCTCAAGTGTAATTAGAACTATAAATTCATCTCTGGATTGGAAAAATGATGAACCAGATCTTACTCATACAACAGACATATTTCTTTGCCAAAATTCAGGATAAAAAGTGGCAATATTGCATAAAATTTGCCAAGTGTGATTTCACTGTCAACCAATATTTTTCTCATCCCCCAAAGCTCTAAGTCTGCGGCACCATAAAAGCCTAGAAAGGCTAACAGAGCCACTCAAGATTTGTGTTTTACTTTCAAACTGATGGTTCCCATATGGTTCCACTTTGAAGAGATAGATCTTGACTTAATCTCAGAATCATTTAGTTTAATTAAATGACTCTTTTGCCAAACCTGGGGTCAGTGGATCCTCCAAGAAGATCATGAATGGAAATCAGGGGTTCCATAAATTTTGATAGGAGAAAAAAAAATCTCTATTTTCACTAAGCTCTAACTGAAATATAGATTTAAAAAGTTCAGGGTAGTATTAGCAGTCCCTGGGACTCTTTCACTCATACAAATCACAATTATTTTCTCATCACATGTATTTTCTTATAGTTGTTACAAATATTTAAAATTATCATTGTTACTCAGTACTGCTTCAAAAGCACTGTAGTTAATAGAGCTGTCACTAGATGTTGTTGTTTAACATGTTAATAAAGAAGCATATATATTATTTCACTCATTTGGTTTTTAAAAATATTTTAATATCTTTGGATAAAATTGGCTGCCTTTGTAATTGTATTTTATTTTATACATTGAAAACATTATGCTGACAAAGGGGCTATAGATCCAAAAGTATCTGTGACAGACAAAAAAGTTAAAAGCTGCTTGTTCAATTCTCATTTTTGGTATTTGTTTAATGGATCACATGCACTCAAAGAAACTGAAAAATAGACTTGGATCAGACTTGAATATATTTGAATATGCATGATTGTGTAAGTAATGGTTTCATTATTATACCTGAAGAAAGACTGATTGATGTACAGAGCTTAAAAATAGCTTAGGAAGAACAGTCTGCAAATGCATGGGCAACAGATGGAGGAACAGAAACTACCGCAGACTATCAATCTCACTGGGGTTAACAGACTACACATGGTTTTGCCACCACGACTGAAATAGGGTACAGAAGGAATATGAGGCCCCTCAAACTCTTCAAATTAGTATGCACCACTATTGTTAGGTAAGTACCATTAAATGGAAAAGAGAAAGGCCAAACTTTGTAAGAATAATTCATATGTATTATTCGAGACAGTAGTAGCAATAATAATAATATATGTATTTTTAAAGGTTCTACCATATCTCTGCTGATTTTAATCATCAAAACTCACCCTCAATATAATACTATGATATATATACATTCTTATGTAATTGTCACATCTTTATTAAGAGGAAAAAGCAGATACGTTACATTCATGTTATAGAAAACTAAGGTTCAGGAAAGCTGGAGGCCCCACAATTGGTCAGGGTTGAAAAAAAAGATAATGCTATAATCTCCACTTAATAAATGTGGAAACAGTCTCTGAGCAGTTAAGGGGCAGTTGCAGTAAGTGTCAGGGCTGGGATTCAAATCCAATTTGGTCAGATTCCAACACCCTGTGTATTTTCCATTGTGTCATGCTGCCTGCCTCACTATTCCTTTCTCCAAATTGGAGAGCAAAGAAGTTCTTAGGAATGACAACCCCCCCAAGAAAATTGTACTTCACTTAGTTGAATCACAAGGGTATAATTCAGGGAGAGAATGATAAAGCATTTCTGAAACTTTGGCAATGCTCTCAAGGGGCCTAGAAGGGTCATGTCTTTGGGATGTTAGTGCTGCCTTCTCCGTCAGATCCCTGCCCACCCAGCCACTGGGGAATCCAGAAGACTTCCCTCTCTGTTCTACTGAATCTCATGGAAATAGCCATTACCAGGGGGAAATGTGTGTGAGTCAAATAATCTGCTACGGAATATGAATTATATCATATGATATTTTCAGATTTGGGAAATAAATCTGATGAATGATCAAAGCTTGCATATCTAATTTCCCATTTATGTGAAAGTAAACTTTATTAGTCATCTGTGGGCTTTTGAGGGACAGAAAGGCATTTTCCTCCTACTTTTTGTTCTTTTTGCTTTCTAGTTCACTGTTAAACTGCTGCAGATCACAAGCCAAGATCATGTTGTTTAATTCTATTACAAGAGCAGAAGTGAGAGTTCTTGCACTTTTAAAAAATGCCAGGCTTAGGAGGGCTTTGAAAGTTGCCCATAGAGTGTCCTCAAACTGTGAGTCTTGCAAAGAGTTGTCCTAAAGACTGTCCTTTTTCCTGAAAGCTCTCATTTTGGTTATGGTGGTAATGCCATAGTTAATTTGTTGCAACTCCAGTGAGATTTATAGCCTCTAATATGGTTTTATTCCTCTCATATGTTGCCCACATATTTGCAGACTGTTTTTAATCCACTTTTAAGCTCTGTGTATCAGCCAGTCTTTCTTTAGTTATAATAATGAAACTGTTACTTAGAAACTCATGCACATGCAAATGTATTTTTTCAAGCCATTTGCTTACTATGTCCATTTTAAGAGCCTATTATGTTTAATTTTGCCTCCTTTCTGCCCCCAATCCTCTCATGTAACAGTTAATCACCATTTAAATGTTTACAAAGAGTTTGTCCTCCTAGACATTTGCATTGTTATTTCGATGCTCCAATATAAAAGGTAAATGCAACAATAACACAAACTGAAACTGCTTTCAAATACAAACTAACTTGCAAACAATATGAATGCACAGACCTCCCCCGCCCCCAAAGCTTTATCCCAATCGGTTTTCTTAAAAATCTAGACAAATCTTTATTTTCATTTGAAATGTGATTATTCATTATCTGATATGCTGCTGCAATCTCCTTAACAGGAAGAGAATTAACAATAAAGTTCAACTCTTGAATAGCTGCAAGGAGAAAAGATTAATTTACAGCTTTACTTCTCTTTGTCATAGTGGCTTAACAAAGATGTGAGGAAACAGCTTAAGCATAATCACTTTCCTTCCTCTCTGCTCTCTCCCTGTCTTCTCAGGTACTTCTACAATTTACAGAATCTTAGTTTGGCTTACTGCAGAAAGTTCACAGACAAAGGTTTACAGTACCTGAATTTGGGGAACGGATGCCACAAGCTCATCTATCTGGACCTTTCCGGCTGCACCCAGGTTTGTCTTTCAGCCTTCTCTTTCCTGCAGCAGGCAAAGAAGTCCTCCAGAGAACGGGCTGCATCCAGCCCCAGCCCTCATGTTATACTAACGCTGTGCACGGACTGCAGCACACTTTTCAGAGGTTTTGAATTACGTGAACACAGCTGCTTAAATTTTGCCAAGGATCACTACTATAGGCTCTTGGCTTCCCTCCACTGGAGTGTCACATCCACGAAGAGGCAGAGCTCATTGGATGATGAAGCAGACCACTTCTGTGTAGACACTCTGCACAATTATGATAGCACAGTCCAAGTCTTGAAAACTTTTTAGAATTGCTACCAAGATACAAACAAAGAAAAATATTTGGGGGAGAGGGTGGGGAGAATTTGCAAAGAACTTCCTGAAAAGTTAGTTTGCTTCCACGTGGACTCTGAGAGTAAACAGTATTAGGTAAAATGCTACAAGTGATAAATGTAAGAAAGGAAATACAACAAAGATAATGATTTTTTTTTAATTGCATTATATCCTTGGGCTAAATAACATGAAGATTTGAGGTCTACATGGGGAAATATTTAAGTCTGAAGGAACAAGACTAAGAAACCTGGGCAGAAAATAGTGTGGAATTGTGAAGGGTATGGCATGGCTCTGTGGAAGCAGTTCCTGCCTCCTTAATAGTTTCTTCTGCTCTGTTTTGTTAGATTTAAGTCACCGTTCATTTAACTTTTCTTCCACCTCTCGGTGTCTTGCTATTAGTGTCATAGTATGGTCATCATTCAGAGAAGGCAATGGCACCCCACCCCAGTGTTCTTGCCTGGAGAATCTCAGGGACGGGGGAGCCTGATGGGCTGCCGTCTATGGGGTCGCACAGAGTCGGACATGACTGAAGCGACTTAGCAGCAGCAGCAGCATGGTCATCATTCTATGAAAATAATATAATGACACAAATGAGAACTGTTACTATACACCAGGCACCATGTTGAGTGTTTCATACATATCACATTTACTGCTCATACAAATGCTGTGCACTATAGCTTATTTAGATGAAAAGACCAAGGTTCTCAGGGTTGCACAGCTGGTAAAAACATACTGGTACTGCTATAAGCAGGTATTCCTGGAAAGAATACAGGGACAGAATGGATTTCTCCTCCAAGTTCTTGAATGGACAGAAATCTTACTTAGCCACCACCACTGGCATATCATGGTTTCCTGGTACACTAGGCACTGGGGAGGATGTAGGGGAAAGGATGCTAAGCTAGGGCTGCAAGGCTACAGTTTGCATTTGTTTAAATCCAGTCTACTGATATATCAATAGTTTGCTAAGCACCCACATCTGCCACTCTGATCAAGACGGCCTTAATGTTCCCTCCAGATCGACAAAACTTCAGATAGGCTTCTTTCTGATCCTGAATCCCTGACCTCCTTTTTCTTACTTTAGAAAACTTGCAGTTGTACATTCTGTTTTTGCTCCCTTTGAGATGTCAACTTCTTAAAAAGTTTCTTACCTGTTTTACAACCCATGAATGTCTTCCTCAAGGACCTGGGAGCCAGCCTTTGATGTGTAATCATCAAGAGAGAGAGCATCTGTATCTCTCAGTCTCTGTGGACTGATGGGGGCCTAACTTGGATATGAATGTCAGCAAACACAGATGGCCTGATCACAAAGGAAGAATATTTGCAAATTCAGAAATAACTCAATATGCTTTTGACACATCCCACTGATCAATCTCTCCCTGAAAGATACATCCTTTAGTCCTTCTTTTAAAATTAAATTTTACTGGACTATAGTTGATTTACAATGTTGTACAGCAAAGTGAATCAGTTATACACATACATGTATCCACTCTTTTTTAGATTCTTTTCCCACACAGGTCATTACAGAGTATTGAGTAGAGTTTCCTGTGCTATACAGTAGGTTCTTATTAGTTATCTATTTTATATATAGTAGTGTCTAACTCATCTCAGTGCTTCAGAACCCTCCTCACAGTGTGACTTAACTCCTTTTTCTTCTCAGTTTCCACCAAGTAATTATTGCAGCAACAACACAAACACAGGCATAGACAGACAAACACACATAAACATGTCCTAAGGTTAAATATTTTCAAACACAGCTCAAAGTCAGAGGTTTCAAACTGATGACTTTCTGGCCAGATATTTATGCAAAACATATAGTCTGTTTTTAAATTTTGAGCCAACATTTGGAATTTTGGAGTTTTCAAATAAAAATCTAGACTTTAAGCTTCTCTTAAAAAAATACATAAGAACTAGCAAACTTGGGCCTGCATTCCCACACGGTAAAGGGGGCTGGAACAGAGTCAGCCTCACCCCCTTGAAATGGAGCCCTCTCCTCAGTTTACCGCCCTCTCCTCCACTCAGTAATGTCCAAATATGCACTTACTCTGGGACAGTTACCACTTCACTGCATTGCCTGCCTGTCTTAGTAGGTGTTTGAGTTTGGTCTGAATGTATCAAGAATAGATTGTGTTTCCTAATTGATCCTTAATTTGTAATTCTCAAAAGACAGTGATGTTAGTATTTCACATCATGCAAAATAATGTTAGGGTGTTCATTTTTTATTTATCTACATTCCATTTCCCTTTGTTCACTTAATAATTTAACAGCAAACAGAGATTTAACCCTAGTTGTCAGGCACTGGAAATTTTACCATTTGAAACTTTGTAAGAAATGGGCTCATTATGAACCATAGATATTTTAATAATGGCTGCTGCTATAACTTCAGGACAAATCAGTGTATTTTGGAAGTTACTGCGCCTGAGGGACTTATGAAGTCTTCTGAGGTGGTTTCATCTACTTTCCGGGCTCCATCTACCTACCTGTGAGGATAGCTTCACCCTACCTGGTCTAACTGCATTGGTATGACAATACAAAATGGTTTCAAAGAAGGAAAACTGACTGTTCACAGGTTTTATAGGTTCGTCCCTTGGAAACTAAAATGTAGTTTCTTTTTATATGTTTAGAATTTTGCGCTATGAAGACATGTGTTAATATATCTGACCAAGGAAAAATGTCCTAATAAAACAAAAAGAGTCGAGAATAGAAGCTTACGACCAAAAGTTTTTCACTGGTGTTTACTGAGTGCCTGCTGCATACTGGGCACTGTGATGAGTAAAATAGCATCTCTGTCTTTGGAAACTCTGGATTAACACAAACAAAATATGTCAAGAGCTAAATGTTAATGTAGTCATGGCTGCCCAAAAAAGGAAAGATGTATTTATATAATATTGTGAAAGTATTTGAACCATACGTGTTAGAAAAAATAAATAAGTGGATGATGGAGAACTACAAAGAAAAGTGAAAATCAATTACATATGCTTTAGAAATATTCTACAGTCTTATGGGATTGGATAAACACTGTAGGGTGCATTAAATTACATGACTGATTTCCTAATGAATACTAGCACTTACATGTTTGCCTGCAGGTTATCATCTTTGATGTGGCTGAAGTAATGCCTCTGCCCAGTTTCTTCTCTTTGGAAAAACCTCTGCTTACCCTTGGCCTAAATTGTGATAGGGCTGCTGCAGTGAGCTCTCTCACTGTCCTCTGCAAAGAAAAAAATTAAATTACCTGAAAACTCACCACCCAGAAATAATCAACACTACTAGAATTTCAGGGTCTTTACGCTATACATGTCTAGACTTCTTTTGAATTGAAAAGGATTATATAGTACACATATCTTTCATTATTCCATGTCTTTATTCCATTAAATATTTTCCTGTAACTTACTTTTAAGAGGTATAATAGTATTCCATTGTATCAAAAGACCAATTTATATTTAACCATTCATTATTGGCCTACAATTCTTTTTCCTGGTCTACGTTTTCTTTGGCTATCATAAATAATCTCTGAGGAAAATTATTGTAGCTGTATCTTAGCATACATGTATGTAATTTTGGGTACAAATTTTTAGAAATGAAATGATCAGAGGTTATTTTTAAGGTTGTCTGTGCTCTACAAAGACTCTCAATTTACATTTATGATGAATGTAAAATAGTTTGCTATCTTCATAAATATATTTTATATAAAAAACTTGTCAATTCAAGTTTTATATATATATATATATATATTATATTTTCAATTTGTATTTCTTTGATTTCCAGGCAAAGTTAAACCATACACAGGCACTTAATAAACATTTGTTGAATGATAGCATTTTTGTCTCAAAATGCTGCCATTGTTAAAATATTTTTCAAAGTAATTAAAATTTTTCTTTCAAACTGGGGAATATTGGAGATAATGTAACTTCAGTTCCTGACACAGTTGGTGTTAAAAAATAAAGCCTATTAGTATATTTCTCTAAAAAATTTTTCTTCAGAACCTGAGTACAACATTTTCCTTATAGCATTTTCAGAAAAGAAAAAAAAAACAAAACTACATTCATTTAACAAAATGATTCTGGCTGAATCAGTTGAACAAAATTAATTTGTTTGCTTTTATATTTACTATTTACTCAAAGTTATAAAATCTAAGCTTATACCATAAAATGATTTTTAAAAACCATATTTAAATACAATGTGGTAAGACTCTTTGGAGACAAAATGGTTTTATCATGTAAAGAAGGTACTCTTTCCCGTGCTCCTTTGTAATTTATGATCTGGGAGACATTTGGTGACAGTGAATGGATTCATCTTTTCTACGTCTTAAGGAATGATGTATGACCTAACTCATAGTAGATGTTTATCAGATGCTTGTTGAATATTTGGATTAATGTTTAGTTAAATAAGTGAAACTAATGAACCACTATATGAGATGTTAGTAATTTTCCTTTGCATCTCATTCTCTGCCTCAAGGAACCACTCCTCTCCCTTCTCTTGTGGTTCTGAGGAGCTGTCAGTCACGACATCATGAAAGTAACATACCACAATAATTAGGAGCATGGGTTCTGGGGCTGCTGCTGCTGCTGTTGCCCCAGTTGTGTCCGACTCTGTGCGACCCCATAGATGGCAGCCCACCAGGCTCTGCTGTCCCTGGGATTCTCCAGGCAAGAACACTGGAGTGGGGTGCCATTTCCTTCTCCAATTGGAAGCATGGGTTCTGGGGCACCTGCATTTTAATCCTGAGTTTGCTATTTGCTAGGTATGGGGCTGGGGCAGGTCCTAATCTTTCTGTATACCTTACCTTCCTTATCTATGAAATGGGGAAAATGCTATTAATGGTAACTACCTGTGTTTTGTATGAATTAAATGATTTGACACATATAAGAGGCTTACAATGATGGTTGCATATAGTAAATGCTTAGCCACTATTAGATATTATTTTTAGATTATTAACAGTGTTTTCCAATGGCCATTATCATTTGGCCCAGGCCTAGACATTCTTAAGTTCCATATGCAATTGCTACAATTTTTCCAGGAAGAACATGACTTTAGCAGAACCCATTCAGAACTCTTTAGGTACTGTAACAATTTTATGTATACAAATACACACACACACACACACACACACATACACACATATATACATGTGTATGTTATATGTATATTATATATATATTAAAATAAGTCAGAGAAAAGAGAAATCTGTATGTTATGGCTTATATGTGGAATCTAAAAAAAAATAAATGTATATACAAAACAGAAACAGACTCATAGACACAGAAAACAAACATGGTTATAAAAGGGGAGGGGCGGGCAGGAGGGGCAAATTAGGAGCATGGGATTAACAGATAGAAACTACAATACATAAAACAGATAAGCAACAGGGATTTACTGTGTAGCACAGGAATTATACCCAGTTATCTTATAACTTATAATGGAATATAATCTGCAAAAAAACTAAATCACTATGCTGCTGCTGCTGCTGCTAAGTCACTTCAGTCATGTCTGACTCTGGGTGACCCCATAGATGGCAGCCCACCAGGCTCCCCCGTCCCTGGGATTCTCCAGGCAAGAACACTGGAGTGGGTTGCCATTTCCTTTTCCAATGCATGAAAGTGAAAAGTGAAAGGGAAGTTGCTCAGTCGTGTCCAACTCTTTGTGACCCCATGGACCACAGCCTACCAGGCTCCTCTGTCCATGGGATGTTCCAGGCAAGAGTACTGGAGTAGGGTACCAATGCTATACACCTAAAACTAATACAATATTGTAGTTCAACTATACTTCAGTTTAAAAATGAGCAAAACATGAAAGTCTTCCTCTAGCAACAAAAAAGAATATATTAATATACATATATTAATGTATTTTTAAATTCTTATATTGTGGTTCTGTGTGTGGATATTAATTCTCATAAATTATATTGTGCTATAGCTCCCACTCTTTTTTCGATTTTTGACAATGTTTCTTAAGGTGCTTCTCTAAGTCACCTCTTCTCTTCAACCTCTTAATCACAGAGAGCCCCAAGGTTCAGTTTGGTTCTGCTTTTCTTCTCATCACACCCTTGGTGATGTCACCTATTAACAGATTATAGCTTTAAATATCACCTACAATGACAAATACACACACACACATATATAAAATCATATATGTGTAATATTCACACACAAATATATGTTCAAATGCACATATACACATACATGAATGTATGTATATATATGAGTATGTTTATATATGCATATATACATATATAAGTATATATGCTTATAGGAGTATATATATATGAGTATGTATATATATATTATATAGAGAATACATGTATATATGTGTGTATATTTATATACATACACACACATATGCATAGACATAGACACATATAATGATAGATAATATGTATCTTTAATCCAGACTTCTCTCTCAAATTAAAAAAATAAAAATATTTTTTTTGTTTTTATTTTGTTTTCCTGGAACAGTGGGAATCAATGCTTTTTCATTTAAGGCTACTAAATGTGTCCAACACTTCTGCATTTATTGTAATTTTTAAAAAATATATCACCTTTTATAGTTGGGTGAACAGATTTTTGTCTTGCATCTGTCCAGTTTATTTGCTTTTTAAACATTACTCTCTCAAGTTTTAGATTCATATCTTAAAAAAAAAGTCTCTGCTCTAAAAAATAACTCCTTACTCCTCCTTTGGCCTTCCCTATCTTAGTTAATGGCAGCTTCATGTTTACAAATGCTTAGGCCAAAAGTCTTGAATTCATCTGTTACAGATTGAATTGTGTCCCCTCCAAATTAATATGTGGAATTCCTAACCCCTAGTATCTTAGAATGTGAACTTACTTGGAAATAATGTCATTGCAAATGCAATTAGTTAAGATGATATCATTAGGGTGGGCCCTGATCCAGTGTGACTGATGTCTTTTTTTTTTTTAATTTGGGGGAATTTGGACACAAACATATGCATACTGGAGAGTGCCATGTAAACATGAAGACAGCCATCTACAAACCAAGGAGAGAAGCTTGAACCATATCCTTCCCTCACACTGAATGAACCAACACCCCAACACTGATCTTGGACCTTTTAGCTTCCAGAACTGCTGGATAACAAATTGCTCTTATTTAAGCCACCAGTTTGTGGTCCTCTGTTACAGCATACCTAGTATGGCAATCTTAACTCCTCTTTTTCTCACACTCCACATGCACTCTTTCAGGAAGTCCAGTTGACTATTACTTCAGAATCTATCCAGGATCTGACCACTCCTTACCATTTCTATAGTTACTACTCAAATCCAAGTCATCATCCAATCCATCATCTCTTGCCTGGATTATTGTGACAGTTTCCTAACTGGTCTCTCTGCTTTCACTTCAACCTCTAAGTTCTTTTCAACAAGTAGCACCTAGAATGGTCTTCTGAAAACAGAAGTCAATGTACTCCCTCAGTTCAAATGCCTGGCAAGTTTTCCTATTTGCTCAATAAAATTGAAGCCTTGAAAGGACCTTCAAGACCCCATGTAACCTGCCTCCTTCTCTGTCTCTCTGATATCACTTCCTATTATTCTTCCTCTTACCAACTCCTCTCCAGCCACACTGGCTTCCTTGCTGTTCTTTCAACACACAAGCTCTTGCCTCTGGGTTTTTTGCACTGGCTATTTTCCTTGCCTGCAACACTCTGCAGCTATCTGGACAGCTTCTCACCTTCTTTTATTCTATTTCATGAAAAGTGAAAGTTGCTCAGTCGTGTCCAACTCTTTGTGACCCAATGGACTGTACAGGGGCCAGACTGAATTCTTCAGGCCAGAATACTGGAATGGGTAGCCTTTCCCTTCTCCAGGGGATCTTCCTGAACCAGGAATCGAACCAGGGTCTCCTGCATTGAAGGCAGATTCTTTACCAAGTAAGCTATCAGGGAAGCTCTAGTCTACCTAATATATGCCCCTAATCAATGAAGAAGTGACTAAAAGGCATCAGCCAGAATGCTCCAAAGAGATCCACATTAGTTTTCCATGTTCATATCAGAACTCTCTAAAAGGTGAACTTGTTTCTTTCAAAATCTCAAAGAAGAAATATGGGTAGGATTTACAGTTTTAATGGAAAGGACAAATCTATCCTATGTGTACATGAGAAAGTGCCAATTAGGAGGGCAGATTACTGGTTATGCTTTTCCTTTACCCTCTGCTCTGTGTGTTACTTCAAGGGTTCTCATGTTGATATTGCCTTTCCTACAGATTTATTGTTTCTCCAATTGTGTTTAGCAGTGGGTTATGGCATTATATAGAAAGTTAGGCATAGAATGATCACAGTTGTGCTGGTAACAAAGGCTAGGTTGTAGCCAGTCTCAGGTTGAAACCCAAATGTCCAGAAACCAGTAACCCTAAACATGGAGTGGGAAAAGGATCCAGATGAAGAGGGGGTAGTTTGGGCCAAGGTACAGATTTAAGATTTTCAGATTTAAGGTAAACCAGCAAGCAAGAGGGCTTATAATAGTTTCTGCCTCTCTGTTCCTTTGTTCTTCATTTCCATCCAGCCTAAATACTTTCACTAGGCTCACTTTTTGCCTTCTGCCTAAATACCTTCATACTGTCTCATTTCCCCATTCATCAGGTTAATTTCATATATCCTTTGAGGCTCTGTTCAATGACAACCTTCTCCAGGAACCCTTCACTGACCCCTCCTTTCCCCAAACCCATCTGGGTTAAGATCTCTTCATTCCACTTCCAGTAAGTGTTCTCTATGTATTTGATGGTCTGCTTATTTGTCTGCTCTCTGCCCCATTGTGAGCTCTTTATGGCCAGGATTGAGCCTGATTATCTGTACCTGTATCCTAAGTATATCATAAACACCTGACACATAGTAAGACTCTGATCAACGTTTCATGAATGAATGAATGAAACTGCAGCCAGTTTCAGAGCATGGTTAGCAAGTTCTTCAGGTAGAAGCTCAGGACACTCAGGTGTCTTGAGAAGCTGGTAACTTGCTAGAGCAGAGTCTGATTATCTTTTCTTGGTAAGAGCTGAGCCTGATATTTCTTCAGATTTACTGGGAGAAAAGGGCCTAGGAAACTACAAAATATTACAGTGAAAGTTATGGTTTCATCAACTGTTTTTCAGTTATTATGCAAGTCAACAAAAATGAAAAGGGATAGCATCCCAGAAATGTTCAAATGATTAGAATACTCAATATAGCAACAGAGGTTTATCAGTAGTTCTTATACTATTAAATCTCTCTGAGACTCATGAATCTTAAAGGTGGACTGTGTAAACTGCAAAGTAGAAGATTCTAAGGTCATTTCAGTTCTCTCTACGCTACATAAATTCCAACCTCCCCTTTCAGAGAGGCAAAGATCATGGAAGGTCTTACTTAGTCACCCCTGGGGTTTGTGGTAGAAGTGGGAGAAAGCTGCGGAGGCACCTCCAGAGATAACTGTATTAGCCAAATGGCACAGAGATTGCATAAGCAGAGCAATCTCATTCTCTCTCCCTCATAAGCAGAAGGCACTGGGATGGTGAATGGAGCCCCAAACTAAAGTTAAGAGACCCCCATCCAGCCTTTGCTATGCCACTTAAGCACCTGTGCAACCCTGGGAAGTTACGTGGTTTTTCTGCTTCAGTTCTCTCTTTTGTAGAATGGCTAGGTTAGGCTAGATCTCTGAGATCTTTTTCAGCTTTAGGATTTTGTGTTTCTATAAGATGATTAACTAAGATAACTAAAGAAGGAGTATGAGTGGGGAAAAAGAATAATGAATTTTATTTTGGAAAAGCTGAATTTGAGCTTTCTGTGATACATCTAGTTGCCAATGACGGAACTACTTGAAAGTGGAAGTCCAGTCCTTGAAGCAGAGCTGGGAATGGAGGCACAGATTTGGTAGTTTATCAACAGAGGGCAATTGGAACAGTAAGAGTTATGTGACCAGCTAAACCAGCTGTGAATGAAGATGTTATGTACCAAAATGAATTGATAACAGCTACATTAAAATTATAATTTACTTATATTTTACCTTATTCTATATTTTAATGGATGGTGACTCCATTTAATCCCTGGTGACTCAGTGGTATTCTGAGTCACCTGCTAATTCTGCCTGCTAATGCAGGGTTTAATCCCTGGGTTGGGAAGATTCCCTGGAGAAGGAAATGGCAACCCATTCCAGTATTCTTGCCTGGGAAATCCCATGGACAGAGGACAGAGGAACCTGGAGGGCTACAGTCCATAGGGTTGCAAAACAGGTGGACATGACTTAGCGACTAAACAACAATAAAAATTGGTACCATTTGTTGGGTATTGACGATGAACTAGGTGTTGAGGTATGTGCTCTGCATTTATTATCTCATTTAATATTTATAAATAACTATATGAGGTATGTATCATTATTCTCATTTTTGAGATGTGGAAACTGAGCACTAGTGTGTTGGTAAACATCTAATACCTGAGAAGGAACAGGAAAATCCCTGAATTACAATGGTTGCTGACTTCCATGGTGTAAATACTCTCAGCATGGCCAAGCTAACAGAGGTCACTAAAACAGTGAGACAGGAAGAAATGTGCACTATGTAATCAGTTTCAGTTCAGTCACTCAGTCGTGTCCGACTCTTTGCGACCCCATGAATCGCAGCATGCCAGGCCTCCCTGTCCATCACCATCTCCCGGAGTTCACTCAGACTCACGTCCATCGAGTCCATGATGCCATCCAGCCATCTCATCCTCAGTCGTCCCCTTCTCCTCCTGCCCCCAATCCCTCCCAGCATCAGAGTCTTTTCCAATGAGTCAACTCTTCACATGAGGTGGCCAAAGTACTGGAGTTTCAGCTTTAGCATGATTCCTTCCAAAGCAATCCCAGGGTTGATCTCCTTCAGAATGGACTGGTTGGATCTCCTTGCAGTCCAAGGGACTCTCAAGAGTCTTCTCCAACACCACAGTTCAAGAGCATCAATTCTTCAGCACTCAGCCTTCTTCACAGTCCAACTATCACATCCATACATGACCACAGGAAAAACCATAGCCTTGACTAGACGGACCTTAGTCGGCAAAGTAATGTCTCTGCTTTTGAATATACTATCTAGGTTGGTCATAACTTTTCTTCCAAGGAGTAAGTGTCTATATAATACTGTCATCATACAGATATAATAAACATATATATATCTTCAGGAACATAGATAACGGTAAAGCATAATAGTAAAGTAATTATGAAGTCACGAGTTTGGGTGTTCGCTACATTTGTAATATAGCTTATTTAATTTTCAGTTTATATTTTTTAATTTTTTAGCTGGTTATGTTTAACAACTGGCTTTCATAGTTTCTAAATTTTAACAATATGCTCTTGCAAGCTAATATAAGCTATCTCCACATATAATGATACCACAACAGGGTAAGTAACTTGCTTATTCACACTAAAAATGTCTGGACAAAGATTAGAACCTTGATCCATCTAATTCTGAAGACCAGGCTCTTAACCATTCAGTTCAGTTCAGTTGCTCAGTCATGTCCGATCCTTTGTGACCCCATGAACCATAGCATGCCAGGCATCCCTGTCCATCACCAACTACCAGAGTTTACTCAAACTCATGTCCATTGAGTCAGTGATGCCATCCAACCATCTCATCCTCTGTCGTCCCCTTCTCCTCCCACCATCAATCTTTTCCAGCATCAGGGTCTTTTCAAATGAGTCAGCTCTTTGCATCAGGTGGCTGAAGTATTGGAGTTTCAGCTTCAACATCAGTCCTTCCAATGCACACCCAGGACTGATCTCCTTTAGGATGGACTGGTTGGATTTCCTTGTAGTCCAAGGACTCTCAAAGGAGTCTTCTCCAACACCACAGTTCAAAAACATCAATTCTCCAGTGATCAGCTTTCTTTATAGTCCAACTCTCACATCAATACACGACTACTGGAAAAACCACAGCCTTAACTAGACGGACCTTTGTCGAGAAAGTAATGTCTCTGCTTTTTAATATGCTATCTAGGTTGGTCATAACTTTCCTTCCAAGGAGTAAGCATCTTTTAATTTCATGGCTGCAATCACCATCTGCAGTGATTTTGGAGACCAGAAAAATAAAGTCAGCTACTGTTTCCACTGTTTCCCCATCTATTTGCCATGGAGTGATGGGACCAGATGCCATAATCTTTGTTTTCTGAATGTTGAGCTTTAAGCCAACTTTTTCACTCTCCTCTTTCACTTTCATCAAGAGGCTTTTTAGGTCCTCTTCACTTTCTGCCATAAGGGTGGTGTCATCTGCAAATCTGAGGTTATTGATATTTCTCCCAGCAATCTTGATTCCAGCTTGAGCTTCCTCCAGCCCAGCATTTCTCATGATGCACTCTGCACAGAAGTTAAATAAGCAGGGTGACAATATACAGCCTTGACATACTCCTTTTCCTATTTGGAACCAGTCTGTTGTTCCATGTCCAGTTCTAACTGTTGCTTCCTGACCTGCATATAGGTTTCTCAAGAGGCAGGTCAGGTGGTCTGGTATTCCCATCTCTTTCAGAATTTTCCACAGTTTATTGTGATCCACACAGTCAAAGGCTTTGGCATAGTCAATAAAGCAGAAATTGATGTTTTTCTGGAACTCTCTTGCTTTTTTGATGATCCAGAGGATGTTTGCAATTTGATCTCTGGTTCTTCTGCCTTTTCTAAAACCAGCTTGAACATCTGGAAGTTCACGGTTCATGTACTGCTGAAGCCTGGCTTGGAGAATTTTAAGCATTACTTTACTAGCGTGTGAGATGAGTGCAATTGTGCAGTAGTTTGAGCATTCTTTGGCATTGCCTCTCTTTGGGATTGGAATGAAAACTGACCTTTTCCAGTCCTGTGGCCACCGCTGAGTTTTCCAAATTTGCTGGCATATTGAGTGCAGCTCTTTCACAGCATCATCTTTTAGGACTTGAAATAGCTCCATCACCTCCACTAGCTTAAGGCCCACTTGACTTCACATTCCAGCATGTCTAGCTCTAGGTGAGTGATCACACCATCATAATTATCTGGGCCATGAATATATTTTTTGTACAGTTCTTCTGTGTATTCTTGCCACCTCTTCTTAATAACTTCTGCTTCTGTTAGGGCCCTACCATTTCTGTCCTTTATTGAGCTGTTAGACTATCATTTTTAAAACTATAAAGTGCTATATACTGTATATGATAAAGAAATTATTGCTGCATTTAAATTTTGTATTTGAGAAAAATGTTATATGGTCTTAAGTGTCATCACTCAGGAGGGGTTGTAGTGGAAAAGCAGGCATGAATCAGAAAAGTCAGTGCAATTTCTCTGTCTCTGGGTCAGCTCTTGGGCCCCAGTCTTCCTGTTAAAGGAATGTTTTGTGTCCTTTCTGAATCACACTTCAACCCGTATTGGGAAAAAATATTGAAGAATTTATGAAAAATTTTATGAATCTTATAGGTAAGACATATAAATTTAAATGGTTGTCATAATTATTAGTTTGAATGCAACTTAATACAAGCCACATTGAAATAAATAAAGAAATAAAACAAAAGCCTATTGTTTAGGATCCATAGATTAATGTAATCTCTGTAGCCAAAATATTTAAAGATGTTTATTACATTAAGTAGTAAAAAATAAAACATCTGGCAACAATTTTTAGATCTTGAAGAATTGGATGACGAAATGATGAGTCTCATTGGACTCAGATCATATTTCCCCCTCCTGAAAATAGGTTTGAAAAAATTGTAATGCTTTCTGAAAAACTAAACTTATTTCAGTTTCTTCTCTCTTCCCTATCATAGCAAATGGCTTATACACAGAATTTCATGAACTGCTCATAAAACTCTACTTTAGTTCTTTGGATCTGGATGAAGCCAGTGGTTAGGACTGTAGCTGTAAAGCCTCCATCTAACTCAATAATCTAGACAAAAGAGCTCTGTGGAAATTGTGTTTTAAGAAGAAAGTATTGTAGCTGTGATTCTCTTGATTTAAAAGGAGATAACATTCCATTATAGCACAAGGGAAGCTGTAAGTAATTGGCCAGTGGGTGAGGAAGAGAACAACGTGGTACACTCCAGACAAGAATGGTAGAGTTTAGGAAGGGTCAGCCTGCTTCTGCAGATCACAGCTCGCAGTCATTGTGCAGTGAGTACACGCATGCAGAGTTGGCACCCATGCTTGCCTTCCCGGTATCTGCAGGCTTCACTAATCTTGTGCTTTAGTTTTATTTTCCTTACTCACACTGAAAATGAAAGTTTTTTCTTTTGTTTCATGTTTGGCTGTTCAATGTTTTTAGATAAATATGGCAATCTTTAACAAAGGACGATATTGACCATGCCCTACCCCCCGCCCCCCACCGCTGCTTCCTCTTTAGAACTCCTAATTCTCATTTACATTCTCATACAATTTACTTGACAACTACTTGGCCTATTAACAAGCTGTTGTTGCATCATACTTTGCTCCCAGCACGGTGTTGTAAAGGGCCTGATGGGTAAGATGGGCAGGGATATTACACGTGTGCACCTGGAATTATTAAACAAGGCCGAAGGTGCACACTGCAAAGTGAGGGCTCTGGTTGTTGGGGCTCTGAGATGTAAGAGAAAGAGACAGCTCTGCCTGAAGCCTCTTCCAGAGCTACCTGGGAGAGGTGCATTAGCGGACATAGAGGCGGGAGTGGCTGTGAAGAATATATAGACTGGAAAGCACAGGCACATGCAAAGAGAGAGAGTGGTAGGGATAATAATTAGGCCTCTTATCCTATCACCACAGAGGACACAATATTTGAAAGCCTGTCAAGCCCTCTTAACACAGATCCTGGGAAGTGTTGCTATTGAAGCCTGTGGCACATTTGAATGCAATAAAACAGAAAGTTCCATAATGTTTTGGGAGAAACCCTTCTTTCCAAATCCTTCTTTCTTTGGGAGAATCCTTCAGTTCATTCCAGGCTTCTTTGAGGTTATCAAGAGGTTATGAAGGATATATGGATACGACTGAAGTCATCACATTACTCATTAGCCATTGGTTATAGTGCTGTTTAGAATGAGAGGAACAGCTGAAAATGGTACAGGAACACAACACGGGCTATGTCTACCTAAGATGGGTATTTCTGTCATCGAGGGTCTCACCCTACATATATATATCTCTTTTTCTGTGTTGTTGAGCTAAATGATTCAGAGACAATGTTGTTAAGAAGGACTGGAAAATGGGAGCTCCGTAAGATGTGATCCTCCCTGAGGAGGGATCTGAGCTAGATTGTGCTGCTCAGCACTTTGGTCTTCTTTTCGTGTGGCTCACTGAGAGCTCATTTCCTTCACAGACCACTCAGTCCTGTTGTTCTGAGACCCAGCCAGAGGCAGATGGAGGGAATTTCCCCGTGAGCACCAAGGCTTCTCTGCCTCCATTAGCAGCAGTAGCTGTCTGCTGGGACTTGAGACTGGAACACCACTGGTGTGGCCAACTTCTCCAAGTTCCCAACCAATGGGGGCTTGACCAGAAAACAGCAGCGTGGCAGGGATCCAGTTGTCCAATTGAAGCCAAAATTACCCCCAATTTTATAAGAATCCTATACAGAAAATGCACAGATATCAGATGTGGCAAAACCCAGGATTTTACCACGGTGAAATAGTTTGCTTTTTCTCTTAGAGAGGAATCTTTAATTTTAGGTTTGTATCCTCAATACTTTTCAGTGAAAAGAAAGAACTAATGGTTGGCCTAAAAGATTCTGGCAGGAATATTTGAGTCATAAAATATTAGCCAAGCATCTTTTTGGATATTCTAAAATAAACTAAGCACAGAACTAAGCATTTCATGCCAGGACAAAACTGAAAAGCTTTTCTCAGAGGTCTCCCTGCCCCTCCCCCTTTCTTTCCTGGATACAATCTTATTGGTTGATAGCACCCAGTTTTTGGCTGCATTACAAGGAACCACTCAGCTGTGGCTAATTTCTGCTATCACTTTTTCCCCCTTGTTCAGGAAATCTTGTCATGAACATATTTCCAAGACAGCAAGAGAGAAAAAGTTTTTTACTTGTTTTGGGGAAGCCATTATTGGAGATACAAGTGTTAGGCTAATAGACTTGTTATTATTTAGCTCTTAGCCACTTAGTTGCTTAGCCACTGGGGAAGCAGGGCAATATGCTAGGGCTGAGAAAAGGGGAGAAATCTAGAAGTGTTGTGAAAAACAACTGCTCCCATCCCTGGATCTGGAGTTATTCACTATGGGGAGAAATGGTCTCTAGCCTTGGCTCTGCCGTTGACTGTGTGACTCAAGAACATCCGTTCATTCATTCGGCACTTACGGAGCACCCACTCTGTGTGTGGCACTGTGTCCAGCACCAGGGACACACCACGAGGAACAGATAAGGAATCCATTCTCAAATCACCCAACTTCTCTAAATACTGTTTCTTCATACTTATGGTGTGAGGGATACACTAGAATGATCTCTCAAGGTCTTTTACCTCTAGTTCTTGTATCTTTATTTTTCAGTGAGCTCACAATATGTCCAGAAAAACGGTAACAGGAAAACTGGTACTCGAAACACATACCAGGTATCATGCTAACGAACCACTTTCATATACTTGCCTCTGTTTTCTCAAGAATCTCCTAAAATAAGTATTATTATACCCATTTTATAGATGAGACAACTAAGCATCAGACAGGTTGAATTGCCTTTTGTTATAAGTGAGAAAGAGATAGACTCAAACCCAGCAACCCAGCTCTCTGCTGGCTCCAAGCCCAGCATTCTTTCCCTGCCCTCTGTTCTCCAGGTTTATAATGTTAATTTATCTCCCCTGGACTTTTCCCTGTGAGTATTTATGGAAAACTTCTTCAAGAACCCATGGCAGTACAATACGAAATACCTAATTTTTGTCTTGTGGGTCTTCCATTAGTTTTTTCTCCCTCTTTACCTACTAAGCTTTTCTTATTCATCCCAAGGGTGATCTTGCCACTTCATCTAAGCCAAATGCTCCCACTGCTTTGCCTCTGCTTGTACTTTACCTTCAACTTTGAATCATTTTCAATCTTGTCTGTAGTCAAATTCTGTACTCTTTCCCAGACTTTGTCTTACTCCTAAATTTAATTCATCCATCCCCTAATAGTTATTCAACACAGTAAGAAGTTTAAAAGAAAAAGAGTATAAAATCATCTCCTTGGGGGAATAAAACATGCACAGATGATAGGACTGTTATATGCTAAAATAGTTATAAACGTGTAAGGGCGAGAGACGAAAGGTAGCAGGAAAGGGCTGGAGTCACTGGGACTTGACGAATAGCTAAGGCTTGATTAGATGAAAAGAGAAAGGGGTGGAGAAAGGTTACAAAGTCAGACAAAGAGCAGACAGGTCCACTGAGTACTGGAGAAGCTGGATGCCTTTCTGGCCAGAATGACGAAGTTTGAAGAGCTCTGGAAGCTGGGATGGAACAGTTGAACTGGATGTTATTGTTGAAGAATGTTAATCAGAAGGAGTACTGGATTAAGAATTTGCACATCTGTGTTCTTGCTCTACCAATCTGTAATCTGGAGAAAATCGATCAAGAGATTTGAGTCTCCAATTCCTCATCTCTTAGGGCTACCTCAGTCTATAGAAGTCTCAGCTCCTTAGAACAGCCTCTCTTCTTTTACTGTTCCTGCCTCCAGACATTTTGTAGTATGCCTTTTAAGTGTGAGCAGTCAGTTATGAGACCTTTCACAACATAGTATAATCACATATACTCTGTGAGAACTTTCACAGTGCTAAAAAACATGATTGGTCACAGAGCTACACAAGTTAAATAATAAAAATTAAGTTATACAGTCTAAATAATAAAGTTCAGGATATACAAGTTAAATAATATTCATACACAAGCATTAAAAATGGAATTTTTGATTGGGAGTTTGGGATTAGGAGATGCAAACTAGTATACATAGGATGGATAAACAACATCGTCCTGCTGTACAGCACAAGGAACTATATTCAATATACTGTAGTAAGTCATAATGGAAAAGAACAGAAAAGAATATATATCTGAATCACTTTGCTGTACAGCAGAAAATGACCCAACATTGTAAATCAACTATATACTTCACTAAAATATTCTTTTAAATGGAATGTTTCCCCTACCGATTTCAAATTTTAACTTTAGGACACTTAGTTCAGTTCAGTCGCTCAGTTGTGTTTGACTCTTTGTGACCCCATGGATTGCAGCACGCCAGGGTTCCCTGTCCATTACCAACTCCTGGAGCTTGCTCAAACTCATGTCCATTGAGTTAGTGATGCCATCCAACCATCGCATCCTCTGTCATCCCCTTCTCCTTCTGCCTTCAATCTTTCCCAGCATCAGAATCTTTTCCAGTGAGTCAGTTCTTTGTATCAGGTGGCCAAAATATTGGAGCTTCAGCATCAGTCCTTCCAATGAATATTCAGGACTGATTTCCTTTATGACTGACTAAGTTCCTTAATTAAATATTTAGAATTAAAGTTTTAAGACTTTGTGTTTTGACTTGAAAATATGGGGCAAAAATAAGGTCTTAGGGCTTTCTTTTTAGTTGTGTATGAGTCAAACAGTTAGTGGGGCCAGATGGGGTGGATGGTCTCAAAGATGCTGATCTGGATAAAACGTGGCCAGGCAAGCTTAGATGAACAGCCAGGAAAGCAGCCAAGAGCAAAAAGAGCATTAACCATGAGTCTAGGAGAAGTCGATGTCCAAAATATTCAGGAAAGCTGCGATGTTAATTTTAGTGTTACTTGAATGGGCCATGGGTGCTCAGTTTTTTGGATAAATATTATTTTAGGTCTGTCCATGATGGTGTTTCTGTATGAGATCAATATTTAAATAGTAGACTGACTAAAGCAGATTGCCTTCCTCAGTGTTGGTGGATCTCATCTAATCTGTTGAGCATCTGAATAGAACAAAAAGGCTGAGAGGGAAAATATACTCTCTATCTAGAGCGAGACATCTTGGAATGTGAAGTCAAGTGGGCCTTAGAAAGCATCACTACGAACAAACCTAGTGGAGCTGATGGAATTCCAGTTGAGCTATTTCAAATCCTGAAAGATGATGCTGTGAAAGTGCTGCACTCAATATGCCAGCACATTTGGAAAACTCAGCAGTGGCCACAGGACTGGAAAAGGTCAGCTTTCATTCCAATCCCAAAGAAAGGCAATGCCAAAGAATGCTCAAACTACTGCACAATTGCACTCATCTCACATGCTAGTAAAGTAATGCTCAAAATTCTCCAAGCCAGGCTTTAGCAATACATGAACCGTGAACTCCCTGATGGTCAAGCTGGTTTTAGAAAAGGCAGAGAAACCAGAGATCAAATTGCCAACATCCACTGGATCATGGAAAAAGCAAGAGAGTTCCAGAAAAACATTTATTTCTGCTTTATTGACTATGCCAAAGCCTTTGACTGTGTGGATCACAATAAACTGGAAAATTCTGAAAGAGATGGGAATACCAGACCACCTAACCTGCCTCTTGAGAAATCTGTATGCAGGCCAGGAAGCAACAGTGAGAACTGGACATGGAACAACAGACTGGTTCCAAATAGGAAAAGGAGTCCATCAAGGCTGTATATTGTCACCCTGCTTATTTAACTTATATGCAGAGTACATCATGAGAAACGCTGGACTGGAAGAAACACAAGCTGGAATCAAGATTGCCAGGAGAAATATCAATAACCTCAGATATGCATATGACACCACCCTTATGGCAGAAAGTGAAGAGGAGCTAAAAAGCCTCTTGATGAAAGTGAAAGAGGAGAGTGAAAAAGTTGGCTTAAAGCTCAACATTCAGAAAACGAAGATCATGGCATCTGGTCCCATCACTTCATGGCAAATAGATGGGGAAACAGTAGAAACAGTGTCAGACTTTATCTTTTTGGGCTCCAAAATCACTGCAGATGGTGACTGCAGCCATGAAATTAAAAGACGCTTACTCCTTGGAAGAAAAGTTATGACCAACCTAGACAGCATATTCAAAAGCAGAGACATTACTTTGCCGACTAAGGTCCGTCTAGTCAAGGCTATGGTTTTTCCTGCGGTCATGTATGGATGTGAGAGTTGGACTGTGAAGAAGGCTGAGCACCGAAGAATTGATGCTTTTGAACTGTGGTGTTGGAGAAGACTCTTGAGAGTCCCTTGGACTGCAAGGAGATCCAACCAGTCCATTCTGAAGGAGATCAACCCTGGGATTTCTTTGGAAGCAATGATGCTAAAGCTGAAGCTCCAGTACTTTGGCCACCTCATGCGAAGAGTTGACTCATTGGAAAAGACTCTGATGGTGGGAGGGATTGGGGGCAGGAGAAGGGGACGACTGAGGATGAGATGGCTGGATGGCGTCATGGACTCGATGGACGTGAGTCTGAGTGAACTCCAGGAGGTGGTGATGGACAGGGAGGCCTGGCGTGCTGCGATTCATGGGGTCACAAAGAGTCGGACACGACTGAGCGACTGAACTGAACTGAACTGATGCCTGTCTTCAAGCTAGGACATCAGTCTCTGCCCGTCTTCAGACAATACCTTCAGCTCTCCTGGTTCTTCAGCTTACCAACTGCAGATCTTAGGACTTTTTAGCCTCTGTTGTTGCTTGAGCCAATTCCTTATAAGAACTTTATCTATCTATCTATGCATGTTTTTTCTTCCTTCCTCCCTTTCCATCTATTTGTCTATCTGTCTGTCTACCTATCTACTTGTCTCCTATTGGATCTGTTTTTCTGGGGAACCCAGACTAACACAGTAGCATTAGGACCCACATCATAATGGGTGGTTGTGAGGATGACACAGACCAGTTATGTGAAAATATATTGGAGCTGAAGGTCTAATATTTTGGCCACCTAATGTGAAGAGCCAGCTCATTGGAAAAGACCATGATGCTGGGAAAGACTGATCATAAAAGGAGAAAGGGGCAGCTGAGGATAAGATGTTGGATAGTATCACCGACTCAGTGGACATGAATCTGAGGAAATTCTGGGAGACAGTGAAGGACAGGGAAGCCTGGCATGCTGAAGTGCATGGAACTGCAGAGTTGGACATGTCTGAGTAACTGAATAACAATATGAAAACTGCCTTAAAAAGTGCCTGGTAAACAATAAGTGTTATTTAAATGATAGCTATTATGAGCCCTACTAGGTTCCTAGAGCTCACCGCAGCCTCTCATGGAACATTTTGGATCCTATTATCAGAAACTTTTTCTTCCAGTCGATGACTAAGGAGTAGGAGTAAGAGGAATTCAACAAATGTTTTCCTGAGCTTTACCAGGAAGTCTTTGAAATCATCTAACAGGACATTTTTAGGCCAAATATCACCTAGAGGCTTGGCTTTTTAACAAGTTAAAAGGACCATGTCCTGGAGCAGAAGTCTTCAGTAGACACTTCCAGCATACATTAGATTTCTTTAGGTATGTGACTGCAAACCTACTGTGTGAGGAAGAGGACTGAATTTCCTTCTTTCCTTTTATTCATTTTTTTCTGATTACAGAAGAATTATATGCTCATTAAATAAGATTTTTAAAACACAAAAGAAAATAAAAGTCATTCATGAGCTCAGCATCCAAAGATAAACAATATTTTGAAATGTTTCTAGTTTTTTGTCTATTTGTCTGTGACACATGTATTTTTTAAAACAACATTGAGATCATAATATATACGGCTGCTATTCCTCTATCTCCCTGTCATTTTGTGAAGATGACTTGGTACGAGAATTCCCCCTGATATTTGTTTTTGGAAAGAGTCTTACTTTCCCATTACTGAATCAGAGCGTCATCTTATTGCCCATCCATGACCATTTGTTAGGAAATAAAGTCTAAATAACAATGTTATTTTAAGATAATTCATAGGGAAATATATTTGATCTTTTGACCAGTAACTATTTTTGAACACTCTCTACCACTGTTGCTTCTATTAATGTAGATAATGATAGCTGAAAGAAATCAACATACAAAGCTATAGTAATCAAAACAGTGTGGTACTGCCACAGGACAGACATGTAGAATTGAGAGTCCATTAATCTATACTGTTATGGCCAACTGATTTCCAACACAGGTGCCGAGACCATGCAGTTGGGGAAAGAATATTCTCTTCAACAGCTGGTGCTGGACAAGTGGATTATCCATGAAAAAATGAAGTAGGTTCCCTACCTCATACTATATATAAAAATTAACTGAAAATGGACCAATGACCTAAATATGAACTAAAATGACAACACTTAGAAGAAAACACTGAGAATAAATCTACATGACCTTAGATTTACCAATGGATTATTAGATATGACATCAAAAGCATAAGCAACAAAAGAAAAAGCTGAGAAAATGGACTTTATCAAAATAAAAAACTTGTGTATCAAAGGACATTATTAAAAAGTGAAAAGACAACCTAAAGAATGAACAAAATATTTCTAAGTCATATATCTAGGGGTCTAGAATCCAGAATATACAGGAACTCTTATAACTCAACAAATGACAAATGACCAATTGAAAAATAGTCGAAGGACTTGAACAGACATTTCCCTAAAGAAGATATTCAAACAACTAATAAGAACATGAAAAGATTTCAATTTCATTAGTCATTGGGCTTCCCTGGTAGTTCACCTGGTAAATTTTCTGCCTGCAATGTGGGAGACCCCAGTTCAATTCCTGGGTTGGGAAGATCTGCTGGAAAAGTGGTAAGCTACTCACTCCAGTATCCAGCTGGTAAAAAATCTGCCTGCAATGCAGATGTCATTAGGGGGATGCAAATCAAAATTACAATGAGGTACTACTTCAAACTCAGGAAATTTTTTGAAAAAGGAAAATATGAAAAAATAAAAAATAAATTTTGGCAAAGATGTGGAGAAATTAGGACCCTTGTAGATTGTTGGTGAGAATGTAAAATAGTACAGCCACTGTAGAAAGTATTTTGGTGGTTCTTAAAAAGTTAAAAGTAGAATTACCATATGGTCTGGCAATCTCACTCCTAGGTGTATACCCAAAGGAATTTAAAACTGGTACAACAAATAGATGTACATCTATATTCACAACAGCACTATTCAAAATATCCAAAAGATCTAAAACAGATAAGTGGATAAACAAAATGTGGTATCTCCATGAAATAGAATATTATTCAGCCATAAAAAGGAAAAAGGAACTGACACATATTATATTTTGAACTTCAAAAACATCAGGGCAAGTGAAAGAAACTAGACAAAAATGACCACATACTGCATAATTCCACTTGTAAGAAATATTTACAATAGGTAAATCCATAGAGACAGAAAACAGATTAGTGATTGCCAGGGGCTAGGGAAGGTGTGTATGGGGAGCAACTTCTTAATAAGTAAAAGGATTTTTTAGGGCGATAAATATATTTTGAAACTACATAGAAGTGACTATTCAAAATTATGATTACTTCAGTTCAGTTCAGTTGCTCAGTCATCTCCGACTCTTTGCGACCCCATGAACCACAGCCCACCAGGCATCCCTGTCCATCACCAACTCCCGGAGTCCACACAAACCCATGTCCACTGAGTCGGCGATGCCATCCAACCATCTCGTCCTCTGTCGTCCCCTTCTCCTCCAGCCCTCAATCTTTCCCAGCATCAGGGTCTTTTCAAATGAGTCAGCTCTTTGCATCAGGTGGCCAAAGTATTGGAGTTTCAGCTTCAACATCAGTCCCTCCAATGAACACCCATGACTGATCTCCTTTAGGATGACTGGTTGGATCTCCTTGCAGTCTAAGGGACTCTCAAGAGTCTTTTCCAACACTACAGTTCAAAAGCATCAATTCTTTGGTGCTCAGCTTTCTTTATAGTCCAACTCTCACATCCATACATGACCACTGGAAAAACCATAGACTTAACTAGACTGACCTTTGTTGACAAAGTGATGTCTCTGCTTTTTAATATGCTGTCTAGTTTGGTCATAACTTTCCTTCCAAGGAGTAAGCGTCTTTTAATTTCATGGCTGCAGTCACCATCTGCAGTGATTTTGGAGCCCGGAAAAATAAAGTCACTGTTTCCCCATCTATTTGCCATGAAGTGATGGGACCGGATGCCATGGTCTTAGTTTTCTGAAAGTTGAGCTTTAAAGCCAACTCTTTCACTCTCCTCTTTAACTTTCATCAAGAGGCTCTTTAGTTCTTCTTCACTTCCTGCCATAAGGGTGGTATCATCTGCATTATCTGAGGTTATTGATATTTCTCCTTAGTTAAGAGACTTTAAGTGACTAATTTTATGTTATATGAATTTTACTTCAATACAAAATAGAATAACAAGTTAAATAGGCTTACCCTGGTGATCATTTCACAAAACATACATATAAAGAAATCAAGATTAGAATATGTGTTTCCTTTTTACGTCTGCAACATGTTATGGTTTCAATTTTAAAACACAGTAAATCAATCATAACACATCTTTAGTTATTACTATCTTTGTGTTTTATTAGAGGTGATGCTAATGAGTTCTCCCATCATTTTCACCAACTTTGTACAATTCAGATTTCAGTCCAAGGCTTCAGGAACATTGCAAACAGCTGCAGTGGGATAATGCATCTGACTATCAATGACATGCCAACTCTGACAGACAACTGTGTAAAAGTAGGTATTTGGAAACTACATTTTCTTCTCAGTCCTATTTGGTAGGCATATTTTCTAGTGGCTTGAATTATTGAAAAATATGAGTGGGCTTTTCATTCCAGTTGATGTTTATATGAAATTTATATACACATTTGAACATTTGAATCTTTAAATACCCTAAGAAACTTCATTTCACATTTAAGATATTTTTATTTCAATGATATTGCAATCAAATCTCACAAAATCATATGTAAGCTTAAGCATAAACCTTAAGCCTGGTTCTACATGTTAAGCTTCTAAATGTTCTGATTTCTTTCAGCATTCCATTGTCTCATGTTTTCCTATCTTTTGTGATATCATTTAGTTGATTCCTATGCATTACTCAAATGTAAGTGTAGTAAAGTATATTGGAAAAAGTAAAAGTTCCCATTTTCTTTGACAGTAGGGCAACTTAATAGTTAATGTGTCCGTTTTTGAAAAGACTGAGAGAAAAAATAATCTCATGACTTTGATAAATGTGTTCTATATAATCTGATTAATCTTTTATTTTTTTCCTTCTAAAGGCTTTAGTTGAAAAATGCCGTCGTATTTCATCAGTAGTTTTCATTGGTGCACCACATATTTCTGATAGTACTTTCAAAGCTCTATCTGCTTGTGACATCAAAAAGATCCGATTTGAAGGTGTGAGATATTAAAAAGTAGTTTAGCATTAATTTTTACTTTTAATCTTGTGGTGATTCAAATATAAGCCTTAACTTTTTCTTTTTTAAAAAACAGGAAATAAAAGGATTACTGATGCATGCTTCAAACTTATAGACAAGAGTTATCCAAACATCAGTCACATTTACATGGTAGACTGCAAGGGAATAACAGATGGCAGCCTCAAATCACTCTCACCTTTGAAGCAACTCACTGTGTTGAATCTGGCAAACTGTGTAAGGTAAACAGTCATTCAGTCAAGAAACACTGATTATCTAGAATGTTCCAAGCTTCCTCAAGATGCTCACTGTTAGTACAGTAAACATGAAAGTCAGGGATCTAAGTAGAGGTAAGTGGTTCTGTGGTAAAATAAAGGAGGGGCACCCAACCCAGACTAGTTATATGTGGGCACGGGCAGATGGTCAGGGAATGCTCAGGATATGTGGAATCACAGGCTCTTATAAGATTAAATGAATTCAGTAGAACATTTGTGGGCTACTTATCCTAGTGAAGGTTCTCACAGCTAGTTCAGTTAATAGGTCTTTTTCCCAACTGGACTTTCTGACTTGCCTATGAAGAACCAATCTTATGAAGTGTTTACTCTGGGGTACTAGTTAGACTTTTTCCTCTATGTGGATCTGCTCACAGATGGCAAGTTCTTACTGAAACCGTTTTTTTTCACCTGAGCTACAAATAGGCTAACCTGGCATTCTCAGGTGGGCAAGGATCCAATTCTTGCTAAAATTTCTTCCCCAATTGATATCTCAGCCTCTTTCCTATGTAAATTTCTTAAAATATTATGGGGCCAGAAGATAACAAAACAGCATGTGATTACAAAGAAATTGGTTAATAGTTTACATAACATAAGACAAGTCAGAGTAATAAGCTAAGCTAAACAAAATCTTAACCCATGGTCCCTATTATTAAAATGCGGAGGCACCGAGGATTGGGAGGGAAGGCAAAGACAGGATCTGAAACGGGAAAACCTGGATTAGGAAATGAAGCCTCTAGTTAATAGCCAATAAGGAACTGAGGCCTCCTACCAACAGACATGTAAGTGAATTTAGAAGCAGATCCTCCACACTCAGTAAATCCTGCAGATGACTAAAGCCCCAGCTGATATCTTGTAGTTGCAAGCTCATGAACAAGCTGGCATCATGATGGAAGCACAATATGGAAGCTATCATACAACAGCTAATGGACTTCCCTGGTGGCTCAGCTGGTAAAGAATCTACCTGCAGTACAGGAGACCTGGGTTCTATCCTTGGGTTGGGAAGATCCCCTGGAGGAGGGCATGGCAACCCATACCAATATTCTTGCCTGGAGAATCCCCATGGACAGAGGAGGCTGGTGGGCTGCAGTGCACGGGGTCTCAAAGAGTTGGACACAACTGAGCAACTAAGAATGTAACAGTTAATCCTATTTGTATTAACATGAAATAAAATTGAATTGCACTCATATATTTCACTCAGGCTTCTGTAGGTTAATTAATTTTAAAAATAAATGGAGGTTTTTATGCTTCTAGCAGTATAGTTGACAAAACACTTCAAAGGACTCCTTGCTATTAATACAAACAATTTAGATTCTTAATGAAACATACTTTCAATACATTGCTGAGCCTACAAAAAGTGAGAGAAATATCCAGTTCATGATTCATCACCATTCTCTCAATGAGCAGACTCTCTGAGATGGAGAGTGAAGGGCAAGCAAACATAAAAGGTGGAGCTGCTATTAGCATAAATGTTCAACATTGGCATTGACAGAATCAATTTTAGTAAGACTCAAGATAGGGAACCAGGATGAGACTTCTGCAGTGTTTGGACCCTTCAAAAGGGACAAAATAGTCTCAAGTAGATAGTGCCCAAGCCCCTGGAAGAAGTTATCTGCAAGCTTTTTTAAAGGAAAGCATCTTCTCTTTAAGCATCTGGGATTCCCATAGGTTAAGATCAAATAAATAGATGTTCACAATTAAAGACCATCAAATGTATGAAGATATGAGTCATCAAGTGTACAAAGATATGCAATATAAATTTAAGCTGAGTAATTCATATATTAGAAAAATCAGTCATAGAATATTAAGTAACTATATATAAAATGTTTGAATAAATAGATAATGGAACCAGAAATATGAGCAGGCAACAAAGTACGATAAAAATAACTAGACTAGCCGTGGAAGTAAAAGACATTGGCTCCTTGGAAGAAAATGTGACAAACCAATGACAAACCTACAGAACATATTGAAAAGCAGACACATCACTTTGCCTACAAAGGTCCATATAATCAAAGCTATGGTTTTTCCAGTAGTCAGGTATGGATGTGAGAGTTTGACCATACAGAAGGCTGAGTGCCAAAGAATTGATACTTTCGAACTGTGGTACTATAGAAGACTCTCAAGAGTTCCTTGGATAGCAAGGAAATCAAACCAGTCAATCCTAAAGGAAATAAACCCTGAATATTCACTGGAAGGACTAATGCTGAAGCTGAAGCTCTAATACTTTGGCTACTTGATACAAAGAGTCAACTCTTTGGAAAAGACCCTGATGCTGGGAAAGATTGAAGGCAGGAGGAGAAGGTGATGACAGAAGATGAGATGGTTGGATGGCATCACTGATTCAATAGATAAGAGTTTGAGCAAACTCCAGGAAATAGTGAAGGACAGGGAAGATTGGTATGCTGCAGTCCATGGGGTCACAAAGAGTCAGACATGACTTAATGACCAAACAACAACAATTTGAAAAACTAACTTTTAGAAATGAAAAAATATGATATAGTTATTGAAATAAAATGGATTGCTAATCAGCAGGTTAGAACTCAGTGAAGAGAGAAATACAAAGTTGGAAGATAACTGAAGATATGATAGCAGAGTGAAAAAATAAAAACAAAAATGTAATAGAGTATAACAAGATAGGGGAGGTTTAATTTAGAGTTTTAGATTAGATTTTTTTAAATTCATCTATAGAAGATACACTTAATATGGGAAATTTGAGAATCAAAGCATATATTTTTCTCAACCACATATCAATCCTTCAAAAAATGGACTGTGCATAAAGTTTAAAAGCAAGTCCTCACAACTTTTATTGTACTGGTATCAAGAAACTAGATTCTCTTACTATAGTGCAATTATATTAGGAATCAGTAATAGAAAGCTACATTTTAAAAATATTTATGATTTAAAATGAAAATTCCAGAGCATCATAATCACCTGAAGAGCTGAATAAAACTACACATGCCCAAGCTCTATCCCAGAGCTACTGAATCTGAATATCTAATGATGGAACACCAACTAACATATTTTTTTGAAAAGCAACATGGGTGCTTTTGATGCACAGCCAGGTTTACAACTAACTACATTAACTCATCAACTTGGCCATTATGTGAAATAATCCTTTCTATTGATATTTATGCTTCCTGGATTATCATATAAATTTATATATACATACATATAAACACAGATTCACGTCAGTGTGTGTGTGTGTGTGTATAAATGTGTGTTTTCAGGCTATTTTTTCTCTTTCAATCATTCATCTGTCTTCTATCTAATCTTGCACAGTATTTTATCTGTAAAAATGGGGAAAATAAAGAGTATATACTCAGGATTGTTGTGAGGATAAAATAAATCAATTCATATAATATATTTAGAAAAGTGTCTGGCACTTAATAAACACTCAATAAGTGTTATCTATTATCATTATACTTAATAAATTCTTTACCATCTGAGCTACCAGAGAAGTCTGTGAAATCAGAAGACAATTGCTTCTTGCCAGGAAAGTGATGACAAACCTAGACATTGTGTTGAAAAGCAGAGACATTACTATGCTGACAAAGGTCCACAGAGTCAAGGCTATAGTCTTCCTAGTGGTCACATATGGTTGGGAGAGCTGAACCGTAAAGAAGGTAGAACGCCAAAGAATTGATGCCTTTGAACTGTGGTGCTGGGAAGACTCCTGAAAGTCCCTTGAACAGCAAGGAGAGCAAACCAGTCAATCTTAAGGGAGAACAACCCTGAATATTCACTGGAAGGACTGATGCTGAAGCTGAAGCTCCAGTATTGTGGTCACCTGATGTGAACAGATGACTCATTTGAAAAGCCCCTGATGCTGGGAAAGATTGAGGGCAGAAAGAGAAGAGGGCATCAGAGGATGACACGGCTGGATGGCATCATCGATCCAATGAACATGAACTTGGGCACTCTGAGAGATGGTGAGGGACAGGGAAGTCTGGCACGCTGCAGTCCCTGGGACTGAAAAGCGTCAGACACGACTGGGTGACTAAACAACAACAAAGTATATTCTAATATCTAACAGACTGAAACTCTCTTCATGAGTCGTCTTCTTTTAAATTATTAGATATTTTTGCCAGTTTATTCTTCCAAATGAATGTTAGAATACTTTTGTCACATTTCAGAAAAAAATCCTATTGAGATATTAATTGAAATTATGTTAAATACACAAATTTTGGAAAGATATATAGTTTTATAATACTTACTTGAGTTTCTCTTTCTTTGTCCAGAATTATTTACTAAAAATGTATTCAGATATCTAAGTAGTTTATATCTAATTATAATTTTGTTACTAACTTTTAGTTTTATAACAATCATGGTACAAAAAATGTGATCTCTGTCTTTTGGAGTATTTATTTAGGGGTAAGGCTGATGGGAAGGTTGATGGTTAAGTTGTTTATCATGTTGAATATACTTTAATAGTCCATGGAATTTAAATTACATTATTTGTATTAATTTTTATGTCCCACTTTTGTCAAAAATCAAGTCTAATACAAAATTGTACCTTAATTATATTCTTTTTGAATTCCTAATTATTTTTCCTTCAGTTTGTATTTATGCTATATTATATTTGCATAATGGAGAAGGCAATGGCACCCCACTCCAATACTCTTGCCTGGAAAATCCCATGGACAGAGGAGCCTGGTAGGCTGCAGTCCATGAGGTTGCTAAGAGTCGGACATGACTGAGCAACTTTACTTTCACTTTTCACTTTCTTGCATTGGAGAAGGAAATGGCAACCCACTCTAGTGTTCTTGCCTGGAGAATGCCAGGGACGGGGGAGCCTGGTGGGCTGCCATCTATGGGGTCACACAGAGTTGGACACGACTGAAGTGACTTAGCTATGTTTGCATAAAGGGGCTTCCCTGCTAGTTTAGATGGTTAAGAATATGTCTGTAATGCAGGAGACCCAGGTTTGATCCGTGGGTCCAGGAGAGCCCCTAAAGAAGGGAATGGCTACCCACTCCAGTATTCTTGCCTGGAGAATTCCATGGACAGAGGAGCCTGGCAGGCTGCAGTCCATGGTTTCGTAAAAAGTCAGACATGACTGAGGGACTAACACTATAAGGAAAGGAAGTTGCTCAGTCGTGTCCGACTCTTCGTGACCCCATGGACCACAGCCCACCAGGCTCCTCCGTCCATGGGATTTTCCAGGCAAGAGTAGTGGAGTGGGGTGCCACTGACTAACACTATATGTTGCATAAAAAGTCATGACTTGGATTTTTCTCTTCATAGTAGTATTTTTAAGAATTATTTGGTTAAAAGGTAATTTTTTAAAAGATTGTAGGATGACTTAATTTTTTATGATTAGGCTTATGAATATACTTAATATTCAGAAATTTATAATCTACATTCAAAGGCAACCAAAATTTAGAGTAAGATTTGATTTACAATGACCATAAACATGATTTTTCCTGTGTGTGTGTGCTTAGCCACTCAGTCGTGTCCAACTCTTTGCAACCCTATGCACTGTAGCCCGCCAGGCTCCTCTGTCCATGGAATTCTCCAGGCAAGAATACTAGAGTGGGAAGCTGTTCCCTTCTCCAGTTGGACACGACTGAAGCGACTTAGCAGGAGCAGCAGCAGCAACACTACTTCACAACTTTCTTCTTGTCATTTTATTAAAAGTGTGTTTCTTGTTGACTATAACTGAGAGAATCACTATAAAGCAGGACTTATGGGAGGGGTGGCACTGACACACAGGTGTCTCTGATTAAGGACAGTGTGGGAAGACTGAGGTCAAGGTCTTCCTACAGCATCAGGTCTTGTCTGCTTCAGAAAGGACCTATACGTAACTTACTGGGTTTCTTCCAGTCCAGCTAAACTGACTTGTGCTTAGTGGAAATTCATCCAAGATTTTCATGGTAGTTTGATTGTAAGTATTTTCTCCCTATCCTAAGTTTTGGTCTTTTTTCTTTTGCAGGAGATTGCAACAGGCACTATTTAACATGATCAGATTTTAACTTCAGGGAAGAAACCTTGCAGGCCATCTGTTTTATTAATAGTCATGCCACCTAATTAAATGAACAAATGAACAGGAATAGCATTTTTAATAATACATCTATTACTGTCATTTATATATTTTATATTAAAGTAAAAGCTACATAACCAAATTTGGTTTACAAATGTGGGCAAAATACCAGATATAGATATTGCCTTGCCATTCTGGAATGCACTGGATGTAGTAGCTCTTATTTTAATAGTACTGTACATATTTACACATAAAATCACAGGTAGAGCTTTCCTTATTCTTTCCTACAGAATTGGTGATATGGGACTAAAGCAATTTCTTGATGGTCCTTCAAGCACAAAGATAAGAGAATTAAACTTAAGTAACTGTATCCACCTGAGTGATGCCTCCATTGCAAAACTATCAGAACGGTATGATAAAACAATAATATTACATATATTATTAGTAGCTGTATATCTGTTGACATGAGAGATCAGAGATGGACTTTTGAAGCCATTTGGAAAACATCAGGGATGCCTAGAAGCTGGTCCAATATTCAGTTAAACCAAATAAGATATTGGAGTCATAGATTAATATTTTTCTATCTCTGTTTATTACTAATTTCACCTTGGAGAAAGTTTGAGATGGAATCACGCTAAAAGTTATAAATAGCTATACCTGGGTGACTTATCTGTCCTTTTCAAGGACATTGTCTCTAAGGAAACCTTTACTCCAGTGTATCCCAAGGGATACTCTAGTGGGTGAATTTATTCTTGATCCTCTTTACTTGTCAAAGGTCTTGTGTACACTACAGGGTGAAGTCTAATTCTTGTAGTAAATGTGTAAGGAAAAGGAGAGATTCAAATTTGTCCTTTTAGTGGTTATTCATCTTGGTATTTATATGAGTTTTTTGCATGCATGCATGCATGCAATATTTTTTTCTTATCAGAAATTGCAATATGAAATGAAATCATAGAAAAAATATTTCACTCAGCTGTGTATTGTCCACTTTTAAGCTTACTATTAACCTTATGATGAGAAAAATAAAATCCTTGTTTCAATAGCATTTGCTTTCCCCAGATGGTTTTTATGCAAAGAAATTGCTATTTGACAGGGTTATGAAAAGTTTAATTTTTCATGCTTTCTTTCAGGTGCTGTAATTTAAACTACTTGAATTTACGAAATTGTGAACATCTGACTGACTTAGGAGTTGAATTTATTGTAAACATCTTTTCGTTGGTATCAGTTGATCTCTCTGGAACAGATATCTCTAATGAGGTAAAAAAAAATGACTTCTATTGTTTTCTGTAACACAATCATTTCCATTTTGTAAACAATGGAGAGAACAACAATTATTTGTTTCTTAAATTATTGGATTATAAAGGGTAAGTTGGAAATTTTTTTCTGGAATAGTGATGGTTGAGGTTTTGTAAATCAATGGTTTTGTTTCTACTTCAAAAAATGGCAAAATACAATATTTGCAGGAAAGTCCTGACAGATCAGACTGTTAGATCTGAAATTTGTTTCAACTATGGATGTTTGCTCATTGTGAAGATATATTTTAGACGGCTTAAATATATTTTCCTTGTGGATTACACATTCCAAAAGACTACCTTAGTGCTTTTAGATCCAAGTCTTTAGTTCAAAACTGAAATCTAAAAATGGCCTCCTCAATAAAAAATAAGTTTTTAAAAAGTGAAAATAAAAGGGGGAATAAAAATGGCCTCTTCAAATCTATAAAAGGATATATTTTAAGAAACGAATTTCCTGCAGGCTGCTGTAGCTACTCATTAGAGTTGAAACACAGGTCACACCCGTCCTATCATTCTAGCACTGCTCCATTCAAAATGAAGATAAATCCAGAGATTTGTCATGTTTCTGAAAGACTTTAATGGACTGCAGTTAGATAATAAATATGCTGGCTTCTCTTGAAATCAGAGCATTAGGAGAGACAGAAGAAGACAACAGAGGTGAGGATCTCTCCCCCATCTGCTTGCTAAATCCCTAGTCATCCCTCAGTCTCATCAAATACCACTGTCTCTGAGGCCTTCTCTGAGAAGTCCTACCGTACAGCAAATACGGCAACTTCTCTGTGTACATCTGCAGCCTCAGTGTTTCCTTTACCATGACCTCTTTCTCACCACATTACTGATACCTGTGTTATACGTCCATCTTTCCCCACACATTCAGTAGGCTCTTTTAAATAAAGAACTGTGTCTGTTTATTGGTACACTTCTTTCTCTTCTTTAAGAGCGAATTTAGATTTGGCCTCCATTCTGCTAGCTGGTCTCCTCTCCTCTTACTTGGAATGTTGGTGGTGGTGGTGGTTTAGTTGCTAAGTTGTGTCTGACTCTTGCGACTCCATGGACTGTAGCCTGCCAGGCTCCTCTCTCCATGGGATTCTCCAGGCAAGAATACTGGAGTGGTTTGTCATTTCCTTCTCCAGGGGATCTTCGTAACCTAGGAATCGAACCTAGGTCTCTGGCACTGCAGGCAGCTTCTTTACCAACTAAGGAGTGTTGGAGTGTTGTCTAAATGTAGAATGAGACGGGGAGGTTGGGACAGTTAGATGTAGTCAACTCATTATGATGAAATCAAGCCTGGTCTTCTCAATGCTGTCTTTTTTTTTTTTTTTTAGTAGTTTTTTTTTTTAATAGCTCAAGGACAAAATTACAAACTTTATTAAAATAAATGCAATTTATATTTTCAAGTATAGCCACTGAGTCAGAGATCATCTGCTGCTGCTGCTGCTGCCAAGTCACATCAGTCGTGTCCGACTGTGTGACCCCATAGACAGGACCCAACAGGCTCCTCTGTCCCTAGGATTCTCCAGGCAAGAACACTAGAGTGGGTTGCCATTTCCTTCTCCAATGCATGAAAGTGAAAAGTGAAAGTGAAGTCGCTCAGTCATGTCCGACTCTTAGCGACCCCATGAACTGCAGCCTACCAGGCTCCTCCATCCATGGGATTCTCCAGGCAAGAGTACTGGAGTGGGTTGCCATTGCCTTCTCCTTCAATGCTGTCTTTTGTCCAAGGTGGGATCCCCTGAAGTGTCTGACAGCCCATCTGGTCTTTGGTTTCCTTCCAGGGAAATCCCAGATGTATATTCCCTGTCCCAGCTCCTAGGGCCCCTCAAGTTTTGGGGCTCCTTTGTCATATGTGCCTTGCTCTGGGCCTCTCTGGGTCATCCTGAGGTGTGGGGACTCTGTGAGGCCTTCTTAGGTCCACAGTCCCAGACATCCCCTGCAGATACTGTCCCACTTTTACATCTGGGTGTATTTGTTCTCAGACCCATGCCTCACCCTTCTTACTTTTCTACAGAGTGGCTGACTTATGTCAGTTAGATTCCAGCTGGGTTTGGTGCTTGTAAAGTATCTGTGAACAACAGGAGGCTCAGAAGCAGGGAGAGGCCAGGGGTTTTGTCCACCTTTCCCTGCATTATTATTATCAGCTGCATTTCTTCTGTGATCTACTCCCTTTGGTCAGGATTGTTGTGGTTCCAGTTTCCCACATGACCTTGGACTTTGGGCTGTTAGAAACACTATCTCTTTCCATAGTCCTTCCAGCATAGGCATGGTACTGGCTTCCTGCTACTGCTAATATCTAGATTTTGTCCTTATTCCATTAGGCTCCTAAGGTGTCTAATAACCTATTAGTCAATTTTCTTTCATGATTTTATTTCCTCAGTTTCAAACAAGAGTTGTTTTTACTTTCCTCATTAGATTTTAGCTGGTACAATGATGAGCATAGGGAAACTCTGATCCATTGTTGCTTTTCACAAGCATACAAGGGAAAGATAGAATGAGTTCTCATGTACTCTTATATTCCCAACCTATCAGGAGATAGAGTCCAGGGAGGTCTGGAAGTGGGCCCTGTATCCCAGCATCTCATCCTTTTGCTTCCCTCTGGCTCTCTCTTCCCCTCTTCTTCCAAGCTCCCCTCCTTCCCGCTCTGCTCTCTCCCTTCCCTTCCCCTTCTCTTCTCCTCTCCCCTCTTTCCTTCTTTGCTCCCTGTCTTTTCTCTTGGCATAGATTCTTTATCTAATCTGGGGGTGGAAGACATGTTCCAACTGATTACATGGTTTTTAAAAATGTCATGCTCCAAGTCTTTCAGGGTTTAGAATTTTAAGCTTACAAGTCCAGGATGTTTTTCTACTGTGCTGTTCTGTAAAAACCCTTCCCTGACACACACAAGCAGAAGGCCCAGCTGTTGTCTGAAGGATCACAGGGTAATGAGAAGGATCAAAGCACGTTATAAATTACATCAAAATATAATTCCACCACAGCACTCCTCACAACCTGAAGTATCTGGTGAACATTTGTTGAATTAATGAAAGGAGGTTTAGATGCTCTATCCTAATTTTTAGCATTTGCAAAAAAAACTCAGTTTTTATTTTCAAAGATCATATATTAAAATTTTTATCAACTGAGGATAAGTATAAAATTTAGGGATATAGCCTCAAGTCCCATTCACTGTTTTTATTTTCTTGTAAAAAAAAAAATTAAACAATCTGAAAAATACCTGTGGAGAAGAAAGTTAGTTGTTTTCTGCTAGAAGATGGAAAAATTAGTCTTCTGAAGGCTATTGTTTTCTTCCTCCAAGACAGTTAAATTCTGACCTAAGCGGCAAATGACCGACAACGCAAGGTACAATAGCTCTGGAAGCTAACCTCAAACAGTCAAATTAAAATGAGTCAGCCCAGATGTCAAACTGGGCAGCTAACACCAGCCTGGACTGTAGGTCTGACGAAGTGCAAATATGACTACAGATTTAACATTTAGGATTTAAACTCTGGAATGTTACAGATATTACGAGAGGTCAAATGTGACCATTTATACCTTTGGGAAAAAATAGATTATGTTTTCTAATAATTATGTTCACTCACGATTCTTTTCAATAGTGAGTTTTCAGTTTGAATCATACTATATATTTAGTTAACAAATATTTATTCTGACTACATTGTGCTCAGTGCCAATGGGTACTGGAATCAGGAAAACAGACCCGGCCCCTCCTCCTAGCCCTTATATTCTAGTGGAAGACAGGTGTGGAACAATGGTCATAAAACGAGATGGGTGCAGGAAACAAACAGAAGGGAAACTTAACCTAAATCAAAGTCAGAGAAGACCTTCTTTTACAAGAGAAGGAGAAGGGGTATGTGGTAAGTCACAGAAACAGCTTGCACAAAGATAAAGAGGTTGAAAGTATGGTGGCATTAAAGACATCTGCACATTTGGATATAGCTTGATTGTGAGGAGAGTAGTGAGAGATGATGTTTGACAGGTAGGCAGGGGCCAGGTCATGAGGGGCCCAAAAGCCACAGTGAATTTGTTCTCTGCCTTGTTGGCAATAGAAGGACATTCAGTATTGTCAATTAGGCCATAAAATATTAAAACTGAAATTTTGAAAAGATCACTCTATCTGCTGGACAGACATGGGAATAATGCACTAGGGCTTCTCTAGTGGCCCAGGCAGTAAAGAATCCACCTGTAATGCCAGAGATCTGGGTTCAATCCCTGGGTCAGGAAGATTCCCTGGAGAAGGAAATGGCAACCCACTCCAGTATTCTTGCTTGGAGAATCCCATGAACAGAGAAGCTTGGCAGGCTACAGTCCAGGGGGTCACAAAGAGTCAGACATGCCTGAGTGACTAAGCATAAATGGTCAGTGACTGATTATAAAGCAATAATCCAGGTGAAAAAAATCACTGCAGATGGTGATTGCTGCCATGAAATTAAAAGACGCTTACTCTTTGGAAGGAAAGTTATGACCAACCTAGATAGCATATTGAAAAGCAGAGATATTACTTTGCCAACAAAGGTCCATCTAGTCAAGGCTATGGTTTTTCCAGTGGTCATGTATGGATGTGAGAGCTGGACTGTGAAGAAAGCTGAGTGCTGAAGAATTGATGCTTTTGAACTGTGGTGTTGGAGAAGACTCTTGAGAGTCCCTTGGATTGCAAGGAGATCCAACCAGTCCATCCTAAAGGAGATCAGTCCTGGGTGTTCATTGGAAGGACTGATGCTGAAGCTGGAACTCCAATACTTTGGCCACCTCATATGAAGAGTTGACTCATTGGAAAAGACTCTGATGCTGGGAGGGATTGGGGGCAGGAGGAGAAGGGGACGACAGAGGATGAGATGGCTGGATGGCATCACTGACTCAATGGACATGAGTGTGAGTGAACTCTGGGAGTTGGTGATGGACAGGGAGGCCTGGTGTGCTGTGATTCATGGGGTTGCAAAGAGTTGGACACGACTTAGTGACTGAACTGAACTGAACTGAATCCAGATGAAAAATTATGAGGGTCTGTATTAGAGCTAGAACCAGGGAGATGGTAGTAAGGCTGGCACAGCAGATTGAGAGACATTTGGAGAAAGAATCAATGAGAACTAGAGACAGAATGAATATGGAGGTAAGGAAGAGAAGGAGAAAATCAAGGACGATGCCAGATTTTTGGCTTGAATGGCTGTATAAATGGTGGTATCCCTTACTGAGCTGTGTCCTTTCCACAGTGGGAGGAGAAGGATTGCTACAGGTTGGGGAAATAGGCATGTTTAGTTTGAGTCACCTGCAAGACAGCTATATAGAGATGTAGAAGAGCTCTAGAAATAAGCAGGGAAATCAGTGAAATTTACTACTCAAAGGTAGAAGAGCTCTTTAAGTTGCATGGGTAATGGGCTTTTATGTTTGGAAAATCATGGATGCTCATGAAGAAGTTAATCAGCAAAGAAAAACCTATAGATATTTAGAAATCAAGCAATATATTTAACGAAGAGAACTAATTTAAATGGGGACAGCAAGGAAGAGAACGGTTACTTCAAACTTTATACATTACTTTTAATAATTTTATTGTCTTCAACCATTCCTTTTTGGAAAAATAGTGACTAATCTATTACATCATCCAAGAATAAAAGTTGTTTAGGAAGTTATCTAATAAGCATATTTTACAGAAAGAGGAAGGATATCAATTTTCATCTTCCAATATAAAGAAAATAGGGTTTGTAAGTGAAGGAAATAGCTTACTAATATGATGATACTTTACGGTATCTTTAAAAATCTTTAATTTTCTATAGCTTTTTCTTAATGTCTAATCCAGTGGGATATTATTCATTACCTATTACCCCAGAGAATTGTTTGAATATAAGGTTATATTTCCACGTATATAAGAACATGTTTTCTGCTAGTTAGGAGAATTATCATTTACTGAAGACCACAGGATCACCAGTTAGGGCAGTTAAATCTGTTGCTTAGGTTGTCTTAGTCACCACCCATACTTGTTTAAAGGAAAAATGAGTCAGAGCTATGTTCCAGACATATGCTTAGACAGTGGTTTAAGAAGACTCTTTCATTTGCCTGATTTTCAAAATTTTTCACCATCAGCACTAGAAAAATGTTCACCCTAAGTGTCCATTGTGTAGGCCATCTCCTGGCGTCCCCTCACGAGAATGTAATACCCATGAGGCTGAGACTTAACTTTGTTCACTGCTGTTTTCCCAGAATCCTGAGGGTAGTAGATGCTTGATAAATATTCACTGAATGAAGGAACAAATGCTGAGCTCTACAATACCAAATATGAGTAAGATTTGTTCTCTGCAGCCCGATTTGGAAGAGTAAGTGTGACTCATTTAAATATGGTATGGAAGATGGAGTGATAGATGATGCAGAGAAAGGGATCTATTAATTCAGCCAGTCTAACACAAAAGCATGCCTATGCTTGCTTACTCAGGGAACTTTATGCAGCTTAGTACTGCTAGAATATACTGTGAAAAGGAGATGTTACCAACGGAATGTCACACTATGCCAAGGAGTCTGCCAAGGGCTCCAAAACCATTGCAGATGGTGACTGCATGAAATTAAAAGACACTTGCTCCTTGGAAGAAAAGCTATGACAAACACAGACAGCATATTAAAAAGCAGAGACATCACTTTGTTGGCAAAGGTCCAGTCAAAGTAGTATAGTTTTTCCAGTAGTCATGTATGGATGTGAGAGGTGTACCATAAAGAAGAATTAATGCTGAAGAATGAATGCTTTCGAACTGTGGTGCTGGAGAAGACTCTTGATAGTCCCTTGGACTGCAAGGAGATCAAACCAATAAATACTAAAGGAAATCAACCCTGAATATTCATTGGAAGGACTGATGCTAAAGCTGAAGCTCTAATACTTTGGCTACCTGATGCAAAGAGCTCTAATACTTTGGCCACCTGATGGAAAAGACCCTGATGCTGGGAAAGATTGAGGGCAGGAGAAGGGATAACAGAGGATAGGATGGTTGGATGGCATTACTTATTCAATGGACATGAGTTTGAGCAAATTCTGGGAGAGAGTGAAGGACAGGGAAGCCTGGCATACTGCAGTCCACGGGATCACAAGGAGTCAGATACAACTTAGCAAATGAACAACAACAAATTCTCTGGGGGATAGATTGGAGGGGAAAGTAGTGGGAGTTATTTCAGTAGTTAAAGAGATGAATTTTTTAACTAGGTCAGACAGTAGTGGAAAGAACACTGTCAAGACTGCTTAGGAGGTAAAACGGAAAGAATTTGGTGACTGACTAGTTGGGGAAGATAAGGGCCTAGAGGTCGAGAGGATAAGAAGGATTCCAAATCTGACTTTGGGTGGATGGAGGTCCTATCTCAAAGAAAGTTAAGTAATGCAGGAAAAGTAACAGGTTTTGAGGGAAAGGCTCAGAAATAAACAGAAATAGCTCCAGAAAGAATGAAGAGGCTGAGCCAGAGAGAAAACAACACCCAGTTGTGGATGTGACTGGTGATGGAAGTAAAGCCTGATGCTGTAAAGAACAATACTGCATACAAACCTGGAATGTTAGGTCCATGTGTCAAGGTAAATTAGAAGTGGTCAAACAGGAGATGGCAAGAGTGAACATTGACATTTTAGGAATCAGTGAACTAAAATGGACTGGAATGGGCGAATTTAATTCAGATGGCCATTATATCTACTACAATGGGAAAGAATCCCTTAGAAGAAATGGAATAGCCTTCATAGTCAACAAGAGTCTGAAATGCAGTACTTGGGTGCAATCTCAAAAACAACAGAATGATCTCTGTTTGTTTCCAAGGCAAATCATACAACATTACAGTAATCCAAGTCTATGCCCCAACCACTATTGCTGAAGAAGCTGAAGTTGAACAGTTCTATGATGACCTACAAGACCTTCTAGAACTAACACCAAAAGAAACATGTCCTTTTCATCATAGGGAACTGGAATGCAATAATAGGAAGTCAAGAGATACCTGGGGTAATAGGCAAGTTTGACCTTGGTGAACAAAATGAAGCAAGGCAAAGGCTAACAGAGTTTTGCCAAGAGAACACACTGGTCATACCAAACACCCTCTTCCAACAACACAAGAGATGACTTTACACATAGACATTATTGATGGTCAATACCGAAATCAGATTGATTATATTCTTTGCAGCCAAAGAAGGAGAAGCTCTATACAGTCAGCAAAAACAAGACCAAGAGCTAACTGTGGCTCAGATCATGAACTCTTTCTTGCCAAATTCAGACTTAAACTGAAGAAAGTAGGGAAAACCATTAGACCATTCAGTTCAGTTCAGTCGCTCAGTTATGTCCGACTCTTTGAGACTCCATGAATCGCAGCACGCCAGGCCTCCCTGTCCATCACCAACTCCCACAGTTCACTCACACTCACATCCATCAAGTCGGTGATGCCATCCAGCCATCTCATCCTCTGTCGTCCCCTTCTCCTCCTGCCCCCAATCCCTCCCAGCATCAGAGTCTTTTCCAATTCAGGTATGACCTAAATCAAATCGCTTATGATTATACAGTGGAAGTGAGAAATAGATTTAAGGGATTAGATCTGATAGAGTGCCTGATGAACTATGGATGAAGGTTTGTAACATTGTACAGAGGCGGTGATCAAAACTATCCCCCCCAAAAACAGAAATGCAAAAAGGCAAAATGGTTGTCTAAGGAGGCCTTACAAACAGCTATGAAAAGAAGAGAAGCAAAAGGCAAAGGAGAAAAGGAAAGATATAAGCATCTGAATGCAGAGTTCCAAAGAATAGCAAGGAGAGAGAAGAAAGCCTTCCTAAGTGAACAATGCAATGAAATAGAGGAAAACAACAGAATGGGAAAGATTAGAGATATCTTCAAGAAAATTAGAGATACCAAGGGAACATTTCATGCAAAGATGAGCACAATAAAGGATAGAAACAATAAAGGCACAATAAAGGATAGGTATGGACCTAACAGAAGAAGAAGATATTAAGAAGAGGTGACAATAATACACTGAAGAACTATACAAAAAAGATCTTAAAAACCCAGATAATCATGATGGTGTGATCACTCACCTAAAGCCAGACATCCTGGAGTGCAAAGTCAAGTGGGTCTCAGGAAGCATCACTATGAACAAAGCTAGTGGAGGTGATGGAATTCCATCGGAACTATTTCAAACCCTAAAAGATGATGGTGTGAAAGTGCTGCACTTAGTATGCCAGCAAATTCAGAAAACTCAGCAGTGACCACAGGACTGGAAAAGGTCAGTTTTAATTCCAATCCCAAAGAAAGGCAGTGCCAAAGAATGTTCAAATGACCACACAATTGCACTCATCTCACATGCTAGCAAAGTAATGCTCAAAAGTCCCCAAGCTAGGCTTCAATAGTAAGTGAACCATGAACTTCCAGAGGTTAAAGATGGATTTAGAAAAGACAGAGGAATCAAAGATCAAATTGCCAACATCTGTTGGATCATAAAAAAAGGCAAGAGAATTTCAGAAAAACATCTACTTCTTCTTCATTGACTATGCTAAAGCCTTTGACTGTGTGGATCACAACAAAGTGTGGAAAATTCTTCAAGAGATGGGAATGCCAGACCACCTCCTGAGAAATCCATAAAGAGATCAAGAAGCAACAGTTAGGACTGGACATGGAACAATGGACTGGTTCCAAATTGGAAAGGAATTTGTCAGGCTGTATATTGTCACCTTGCTTATTTAACTTGTATGCAGAGTACATCAGGCAAAATGCCAGGCTGGATTAAGCAAAAGCTGAAAGAAATATCAGATTGCCGGGAAAAATATCAACAACCTCAGATATGCAGATGTCACCACTCTGCAGAAAGTGAAAAGGAAATAAAGAGCCTCTTGATGAAGGTGAAAGAGGAGAGTGAAAAAGCAGGCTTAAACCTCACCATTCAAAAAATGAAGATCATGGTATCTGGTCCCATCACTTCATGGCAAACAGATGGGGAAACAATGGAAACAGTGACAGGCTTTATTTTCATTGGTTCCAAAATCACTGCAGATGATGATTGCAGCCATGAAATTAAAAGATACTCCTTGGAAGAAAAGCTATGACTAACCTAGACAGCATATTAAAAAGCAGAGACATTTCTTTGCTGACAAAGGTCCACCTAGTCAAAGCTATGGCTTTTCTAGTAGTTGTGTATGGATGTGAGAGCTGGACTATAAGGAAAGCTGAGTTCCGAAGAATCAATGCTTTTGAACTGTGGTGTTGGAGAAGACTCTTAAGAGTCCCTTGGACTGCAAGGAGATCAAACCAATCAATCCTAAAGGAAACCAGTTCTGAATATTCATTGGAAGGGCTGATGTTAAAGCCGAAGCTCCATACTTCGGCTGCCTGATGAGAAGAGCTGACTCTTTGGAAAAGACCCTGAAGCTGGAAAAGACTGAAGGCAGGATGAGAAGGGGACAACAGAAGATGAGATGGATGGATGGCATCACTGACTCGATGGACATGAGTTTGAGCAAGCTCTGAGAACTGATGATAGAGAAGCTTGCAGTGCTGCAGTCCATGGGGAAGCAAAGAGTCAGACATGACTATGTGACTGAACTGAACTGAACTGTATTAAATATTGGCATGTTTTCCATATTAATTTTACCTGTATATATTATAAGATCATTTCAGATCTAGAAAAAAAATCTCTAAGACTAAGTAATATATAAGAATAGAAAGAAGCCAGTGTGAGATCTTTAACAATAATTAGTGGTCTAAATATCTCTCAATTCTGTCCCCCTGCCTCCTCTCCATCCCTGCTGTCACTGCCATAGTTCAAGCATGATTCTTCTTACTAACCTCTTTGCCTTAAGCATCACTGTCCTCAATCCATTGTTCACTCTGCTGCAGTGTGATCTTCCAGCACGCAAATCTGAGTCTTTAACTTCTTTGCTCATATATCGTCAGGAGACCTACATTGCTTTCAGTAAAAAATCTAAACAATCTAGTTTGGGGGACCAAGACTTTCTAAGGTGGTTCTTGCCCACCTATGCAGCCTCACTTCCAGATAACTTCCACCTTCATTTTTAGCTCCAGAGATTACAGAACTGATTTTCCTCCAGCTCCTTAGATATGTCTTACTCTTCTTTTCGTCTCACTTCTGTGAGTAATTCTGTCTGTCTGAAACACCCTTTCTTCTTGTCTACCTGCTAACTGCTTGCTCATCCCTCAAGTTTCAGCTGTGTGAAGCTCCCCTGGAATTCCTGGGCAATTCCCGAGCAAAGCTTAGGATCTCCCTTGTGTTTCCACTGTACTTTATAATGTCTTCGATAAAGCAATCAGCTCAATATATTTTTGAGTCACTCAATGTATTTTAATATTTTTTTACATGCCTGCCTCCTTACAACATTGTAAGACTCTTCAGGGCAGAAGCTGGATTGTCCCAGCTTTGAGATGCCCAGCATAACACCTAATACATAAAAGGTGTGTAAAATATTTGATCAGTGAGTAGTGAGTAAGGGAATGAATGGATCTGGTACCATTTTCTTCCTCTAAACCAAACACAAGATTTTTCAAAATGCCACATCTCAGCTATGATCTGAGCTGGAGTGGGAATGCTTACAGCTGCACGTCTTAACCAGATGATATGCTTTCAAGAGACCACCCATCTGCATAGAACACAAACACAAATAAAGGCTGAGGTTTAGTGCACAACAGCTCCTAAAGCGGGAAGCACAGGAAATCACTTGAGATTTAAGAAACAGAAAGAAGAGGAGTTAAAAGAAAGCAGAATAACTCAGAGATAAATGGATTTGCCTTGGATTACGAAAAACAACAACAACAACAAAAAAACACACACACATAAGAAGTTTGCCCTATTGAACTTTTTCCTATGGAGCTGGACCTTTCTTTAGTCCATTCTAGGCCCCTCTTCACAGCCAGTGGCCCTGTATGAACCTGCTGCTCCCATCACTAGCAATAGTGGTTTTCCTCATAGAGCTTTCAGTCAATTTTCTCCTGTTTCCAGAAAAATGCCTACTAAAATCATCGCAAAAAAGAAGTGACCAACGTGAGCTTGTCACTTCCCTCCAGGAGAATCTTTGCTTGATGTAACTTTCCTCTCAACCTCCACCAGGTAGAAGGCATGTAGACACAAGGTGACTTACTCTATTTCCAGGAAACAGAGATGCTTATTTTCTTTCCTTCACAAACATATAGAGGACCTATTTCTGTGTATTGACCAAAGCCTGCTTTCCTTTAGACTTGTAGGTTGGTAAAATAGGCTGGAAAGGTTGGCATATTTTAAAAAGTATGGTTACAAAATCCATACTAATAATCAAGTAAATAGAAATAAAAATAATTAAAAAGAAAAGGCAAATTATTTTTACAAAATTGTAACTGCTAACCAGAGTGTAAAAGATCACTTTTGAGGTTAAAGATATATTTTCATGGACAGTGTACAAGATAGTGTTATCAGTGATTTTAGAAAGAGGATGTGTTAATCGAGATAAAACGTATTTTCAGATAAAAGTTTTGTTCTTCATTCCTAAAAGAATGTGTAAGCAATACTGAATACAGTGACTGCTTCAGAAAGAAACATATTAAATGTAAACAATGATTCACACAATTACAAAACTGTAAGTTGCTCAGTTGTGTCCAGCTCTGCAATCCCATAGACTGTAGCCTGCCAGGCTCCTCTGTTGATGGGATTTTCCAGGCAAGAACGTTGGAGTGGGTTGTCATTCCCTTCTCCAGGGGATCTTTCCAACCCAGGGATTAAATCCAGGTCTCCTCATTGCAGGCATATTTTTTACCATCTGAGCCACCAGAGAAGCTGCACAATTATAAAGGGAAATAGATTCCACTCAAGAATTATGACAGTATACTAGCAAGATAAGAGAAAATTGGGTTCATAAAAATAGATAATTTTATAAATAGACTACTCATTCATTCACAAATACTTATTCATTGTCAGCTGTGTGTCAAAGGCTATGAAAGCGTCTAGGAGTACTAAACTTACAGACACACTCCTGGTCTCAAGGTATAGCCTAGTGACAAAAGAATACCACCAAGAGTAACAGTACTACATGGCTAAAAATTAGTAAAAGCAGGAATTCAGAGTGTGGCTTTACATCCTCACTGTTGTCACTACACTATGAGAGTTCAGGCAAGTTACTTAACCTCTCTGTGCCTCCATTACCTTCTCTTTAATGCAGTAGTTATAATATTACTTTCCTCATAGTGTTGTGAAGACTTGCAAACTGCTTAACCTAAGTATATGCTGCTGCTGCTGCTAAGTCTCTTCAGTCGTGTCTGACTCTGTGCAACCCCCATAGACGGCAGCCCACCAGGCTCCTCCATCCCTGGGATTCTCCAGGCAAGAACACTGGAGTGGGTTGCCATTTTCTTCTCCAGGGATCTTCTTGACCCAGGGATCGAACCCAGGTCACCTGCATTGCAGGTAGACTCATCTGAGCCATCTGGGAAGCCCCAGGACTATCCAGTCCAAGAAAGGACTGCTGCTGCTGCTGCTGCTAAGTCACTTCAGTCGTGTCCGACTCTGTGTGACCCCATAGACGGCAGCCCACCAGGCTCCCCTGTCCCTGGGATTCTCAAGGCAAGAACATTGGAGTGGGTTGCCATTGCCTTCTCCAATGCATGAAAGTGAAAAGTGAAAGTGAAGTCACTCAGTCATGTCTGACTCTTAGTGACCCCATGGACTGCAGCCTACCAGGCTCCTCCGTCCACGGGATTTTCCAGGCAAGAGTACTGGAGTGGAGTGCCATTGCCTTCTCCAATGTAAGTATATGGCACATGGTAAATTAGCAATAATTTATCAGACCTATGACATAATGAGGTAGATTTGCTGTTATGGAGTTATGTGCACCGCACTGCATCTTGGCAGCAAGAATGAGCTGGAAGGTGAGTGGTTCTGTCTCTATTGTCTCTGTGGTGGAGTCAGGAGATGGTCTTCAGCTTTTGAGGTGCAGCTAAGAGCTTTGGTAGGTGTTTGTAAGTTGAAGAAAAGATGAGCATTCTAGTGAAGGAAGAAGCAGGGAGGAAGGCATGGAGACATGAGAGAGGGTTATGAGTTGGGGATCCACAAGTGCCTTTGTATTGTCAGAGCATGGCCTGAGAGAGAGGATGTGGCAGGAGATGAGGCTGGAGAAGGAGGTGGAGGATAGAATGAATATGGCCTTGGGTGCCTTGCAAAGCGATTCAGACTATGTGCTATATACAAAGGGAGCCAATGCAAAACTCAGAGTAGGACTCAAAAGGATTTGTGTACAGAGACATAACAGTGAGGAAGATCTATTTAAGAAGGATGAGCTTTTGCGATGACGGCTTAAATAATGAGGTTCTGACCATGGAGGCAGAAGAGGCATGTATGAGACATTTAGAGGTAGTGTAGGTAGGGCTTGTGGTTGATTAACTGGATATGCAGAGCAGTGGGTCAAGGAGTAAACACAGATAAAATCCAGGTTTTTATTTGACCAGTTGTGGACATAGCAGTACCATTACCAGGAAAAGAAACAAGAGAAGGATTAGGACTAGGACGCAAGATGCTGAATTCTATTTCAACATATTTCAATTCAGTACCAGGACACTTCTCTCCAGACTAAGAGCTCTTTTTGTCCTGGTTGACAGATAGAAGACAGAGACTCATTTGACCTCAGAATCTTCACTTTTGTCTGTTTTGTTTCTCAGTACATCTGACAAGTAATCATAGGCATTAGGTATATTATAATATAAGCAGAAAATTTACACAAAAGATTTTCAACAGTACCTTCTAACTCTATCCCCTCTATCACAATAACTTATATCCCATTTTATCCTCAAAAAAAGCAACAAGAAAGGAGGCTTCCTATGTTTCTGTTAGGGACCTTTTGTTCTTTATAGATTTATCATGATCTACACCTCCAATGGTAGATCTATACCTTCAGTGGACTTCCCTGGTGGTTTAGCCGGTAAAGTGTCTGCCTACAACGCAGGAGACCCGGTTTTGGGTCTCAATCACTGCTCGATCCCCGGGTTGGGAAGATCCCCTGGAGAAGGAAATGGCAACCCACTCCAGTACTCTTGCCTGGAAAATCCCATAGACAGAGGAGCCAAGTAAGCTAGAGTCCATGGGGTCGCAAAGAGTTGGACATGATTGAGCAACTTCACTTTTCACACCTCCAATAATTACATCAAAATTGTCAGTCATCCTAGACTCGTGTGTACCACATTCCATCTTATTTCTTAGGATGTGTTTTCTAACATCCTGTAATCAGATACTAAATATCTTAAGTTGTATGGATTATATTTATAGATTTCCCAGGTAAAGAAATCTAGGTGCTATAGAGAGAGTCATACATACATGGAAAACAAACTACGGTTACCAAAAGGGATAGCAGGATAGAGGGGTGATAAACTAGGAGTTTGGGATTAACATATACATACTACTATATATAAAATAGGTAAACAACAGGACCTACTCTATAACACAGGGAACTAAACTCAATATCTTAAAAACCTATTATGGAATGAATCTGAAAAAGGCTATATATTCACATTGCTGTACATTTGAAACTAATACAATATTATAAATTAACTATATTCAATTAAAAAAAGATTAAAACAAAGAGAGAGTCATAAAAGTTGTAAAATGCAGAGAAAGGAACAATGTACTTTAGTTGAAGAAAAGTCTACCATGAGTTATTCAACTTTAACCAGACTTCTTGCTTAAACCAGAAGAAACAGTAGGAAGAACTCATTAAACACTGTGGTTTCCAGTTTGAATACTAGTCCTTTGAAAGTAACAGTGCTAAGTTTCAGGTGCTTATGGCACGTTCAGGTGTCTAATTTAAAAATTCTGGAGCTCAGAAGAGAGATCTGGGCTAGCTGTATAGAAGGCTGAGGTGCCTGAAGTTATGGATGAGAGACAGAAGAAGAGAGGTCAACTTCAAAGCTCCAGGGAACTCAGATACTTATTGGGTGGATTTGGAAGATAAACCCACAAAAAAAGCTGAAAATGAACACCCAGAGCAGTAGATAAGGAAAGAGTCTGGAGTGATGTCATGGGAACTAAGGGAAGTGATGTTTCAGAAAGCAAGGTTGAACTTCACAGATGGACCAAGTAACATGAAGACAGAGAAGGATATATTAATTTCTGTTAAACAAAATTGTTCATATACATACATACTTGTATATGTTAACATACAAAGCTTAATATTTTGCTTGAATATTGGTGTTTTTGTGCTGTTACAGTTTATTTGGAACAGACAGTAAACTCCCCAGAACTGTTGTGGGTCTCGTAAAGGAAATATGCATGGTGTTAATACTTTATATAATTCTTTGTTGATATGTATAAGAATTTAATAATGCACCCATGTATTGTTTTTTTTAACCCCAAGTTATTCTAAATTACTTTAGATATTGAGACATTTTATTTACTGATTCACTTTCTTTTTTCCTCCTTCTTTTGGTACTTAATTATCTAGTCCCTACTAGATTTAAGGCAGTAATTCTAGGTTTCAGTGTAGAAACAGGAATAAGACCAGAAACCTGCCCCAAAGTTTTTACTAACCTTTCTCCCCCTCAAATCCTCCCTTCTTTGAACATGATATTTTCTTGTTGTTTTGGTCACTTGATTTCCCAATAAGTTGTAGTAATTTTTATTGCTATCAACTAAAAACAAATGGCATCACTGACTCAATGGATGTGAGTCTGAGTGAACTTGGTGATGGACAGGGAGGCCTGGTGTGCTGTGGTTCACGGGGTCACAAAGAGTCGGACACGACTGAGTGGCTGAACTGACTGAACTGAACTGAAAAAAATAAGTAGGCTGGCCTTACTTATACTCATTAATTAATATTGGCTGTTTTAATTTCAACAAAAAATAGATATACATTATAACTTTATTGCTATTTGATTTTGCATTTAAAAAATTCTAGCAATATAATTTCCCCCTATATTTATCATTGTGATTGTATTTTTTCTTATGTGAATTTTATGTTTATATTCTTTAGTCATTTATATGTTGGGGGTCTCAATATTTCTACCAATTGTATGAACTCCTTGCAATAATGTAGTTATTAATCACTTGTCATATTTTCATATTTTTACCATACCTTTATAAAGGCTTATCTCATAACTATGGAAGAGAGGCTTGTATTAGTGTTTTAATCTTGAAAGTCTACAAGCTATACTTATAAAGAATATTCAAGAAAAAATGAATTAAAAGTTGGACAAACTATGCAATCTTATGTAATTTTACATAATTTTTTTCTACAGACTTTCTTTAATCAAAGCAGAACAGGTTATAAAATTTATCTATGCTTGCTTACTGTTCTGGTGTGCCTTATTAAACTGTTGACAGTTCCCAAATTGAAACATACAATAAACAAGGGTGGTTTGTGGCATTGTGGCTATCAGATAAGTTACATTACATTTTATTCTAATGTTAGTGTTCTATAATACCTAGACTTTTTCTGAAAGCACTGTCTCTCAGAAAAAAAAAGCCACATCCAATTTGTAAAGACTAAATCTTTCAGATTGTGAAACTGATTAACAAGGTTTCATACAGTTCAATTTCATATATAAAACTTGGTTCTTTTTAAATTATAATCTAATGTTTATAGTCTTATAATGGGGCAAAATACTGATGTTTTTAATTTTCTTCAGTGTGTCATCTTTTGCCAACAAACAACATAATTACATTAAGCAAAAGAGTAACTCCGTTTTGTAAACACACTTAACAGGAATGTGGGAAAATTAAAACACTGTTTGTCTGTTAAAATAAATATTATCAAAAAGATAAGAAATAACAAGTGTTGGTGAAAATGCAGAGAAAATGGGCCATCTGTGCACCTTTGATGGGAATGTAAATTGGAGTAGCCACTACGGAAAACAGTATGGAGGATCCTTAAAAAATTTAAAAAAGAACTATCATATGATCTAGCAATTCTATTCTGAGTATTTATCCAGAGGAAATGAAAATAGTAATTTAGAAAGATATATGTACCCCCCTGTTCACTGCAGCATTATTTACAATAGTCACAATGTGGGAGCAACCTAAGTGTCCATTGACAGATGACTGGATAAAGAAAATGTGGTCTATATGTGTGAGTGTGTGTGCGTGTGTGTGTGTGTGTGTGTGTGTATTTAGCCGTAAAAAAGAAGGAAATCTTGCCATTTGTGACAACATGGATGGATCTTTAGGGTATGATGCCAAGCGAAATGTCAGACAGAGAAAGATAAATTACCACATGATCGCAATTATATGTGGAATCTTAAAAAACATCATAGATGCAGAAAACAGACTGGTAATTGGCAGAGGTGGGGTTAAGGTTGTGGGCAAAATGGGTGAAGGGGGACAAAAGGTATAAGCTTTTAGTTATAAAATAAATAAGTCATGGGATATAATATACAGCATGGTGATTACAGTTAATAATAATGCATTGTATATCTGAAAATTGCTAACAGAGGAGATCTTAGAAGTTCTCATGACAAGAAAAAAACTGGAACTATATATGGTGACAGATTTTAAACAGACTTATTGTGATGATCAATTCACAATATATACAAATATTGAATCACTCTGTGGTATACCTGAAACTAATATAATGTTATATGTTAATTATCTCTCAATAAAAAAGGTTGTTAATAAGTGACACAAAAAATTAAGTGGGACAGTTAATTGTTATGTCTAAAATAATCTTTTATTCAAAGTACTTCCCAAATTATTTGGCAGGGAGTAAGAGAAAGAATAATGGAAAAAAAGGTTTAAATGAATACCAGATTCTACATTCAGAAGGAAAGGCAGAATCAGAAAACTCAATATTTTTGCAACTCTCAACTAAATGACTGATTTAGGCAAGGATCATCAATTAATGCTCAAATCATTGACTGAAAGGATGTTGAGAAACAGGGAACTCATGTGGTCTCAAAGGATCACATCATGGATTATTTATTAAATAAGTAGGAAAAATACAGTTCTAATGAAACAGCACCTAGGTAGTAGTTTTGCAGAAAATGTTTACCTAGAATCCAATCATAAGGAACAATCAGAAAAATCCAGAATGTAAGATATTTTATTTAATGGCTGGCCTGGGATTCTTGAAAGGTAAAATTTAAAGAAAGAAAAAGAAAGGCTAAAGAGACATGACAACCAAATGCAATGCATGAACTCTGGGGACTGGATAAAAAGAAAATCTGAATACTGACTCTATATTATATAGTATGGTACTACTGTTAATCTTAGGTATCATATTGTATATACAGAGGACTATATAGCTACATAGGGAAGTGTCCTAGGAAGATGCATATAGAATATTTAGAGGCAAAGCATCATGATATCAGAGACTTATTTTCAAATGGTCCACGCTACACATATGAATTAAAAAAATATATATATATATATGTGTGTGTGTGTGTGTGTGTATATATATATATATATATATTCCCTGGTAACTCAGTGGTAACGAATCTGCTTGTTAATGCAGGAGGTGCAAGATACACGAGTTTGATCCCTGGGTCAGGAAGATCTCCTGGAGAAGGAAACAGCAACCCACTCCAGTATTCTTGCCTGGAAAACCCCATGGACAGAGGAGCCTGGCAGGCTACAGTCCATGGGGTCACAAAGAGTTGGACAGGACCTAATGACTGAACAACAACAGCAACATATACACATAGAAAACTATATTCTTACATAAATATAAAGGATATGTAAGTGTTCATTATACCATTTTTTGAACTTGTCTATAGATTTGAATGTTTTCAAAATAAAGAGTTGGGGGAGGTATGTTTTCTGTTTACGTCAGTGATAGTCTAAGGCTGGAGTAGTATGACTCAGTCATATAGTAAGTACACACAAACACACATACTACTTCAACATTTGGTAACTAGTTCATTGCTGATGTGTATCTATATCAGCTAAACAATCCAGATGTAAAACCAGGGGGAAAAAGAATAGTTTTAAAGGCTTTGTCTGCTCCCAGCTATCTGGTATACACGCATGTCTTCCTGGCAGTGTGCAGTATTCCCTCCTACTACTCCCAGTGACCCCAGACTGAACTACTTCCCAAACAACTCACACTTTCCAAATAAAGCCTTTGTTCATGCTGCTTTCTCAGTCTGAAACACGGTTCCTATTACTTTACTTGTCAAAATCTTACCCAGTCTTTAAGGCTTAATTCAAATTCTTCTTCCTCCATGAAAGTTTCTTCTAGACTCACACCTCCTCCTTCCAACTAAAATAAATCACTCCCTGCTCTGTGGTCCCTATACCTCTTTTGAAACACATCCTCATTCCTTTTTGCATTATTGTCATTTATTCCCTGTAAGAGGGAAAGTTTTGTTTAATAGTGTTGCATAGGATAACGTCTATATTCCAGAATAATGCTCAAGGCCCTCATGATATGGTGCCTGCTTCCTTTCAAATCTTAAGTCTTGACACTCCATTCTATAGACATGATACCGGAGCTATGCGTGTTTAGTCATTCAGTCATGTCTGACTCTTTGAAACCCCATGGACTGTAGCCCTCCAGGCTTCTCTGTCCATGGGATTTCCCAGGCAAGAATACTGGAGTTGGGGGATGGGGAGAGAGGTGGGAAGGCAGTTTGGGGGAGGAGGGGGCATATGAAGACCTATGGCTGATTCATGTTGATGTATGGCAGAAACCATCAAAATTTTATAGAATAATTATCCTCCAATTAAAATTAAAAATAATACATCAATGGGTTGCCATTTCCTACTCCAGGGGATCTTCCTGACCCAGGGATCAAACCCTCATCTCCTGCATTGGCAGGTAGATTCTTTACCACTGAGCCACCTGAGAATCCATCAGAGCTATAATATAAGTCAATTTTCCACCAGGGACTCCTGATCCCTCAATTCCATGGCCTGTTGAGGAGACAAGTGCTCCCCAGGATACCTATGAATTCCTAAGGCCTTGTATTCTCATATAATCTGCAATGCTAGTGACTTCTCCAGGCTACCACATATTTGCTTTCCTCTGCATTTTAACTGATTATAAAATTTAGTCCCTTCAAAGTTTTGGCAAAATAAAACAGAACCTTTCCTGCAAAGCATTCTTGAGTTTGGCTTACTTTTAAAAGAGATGAAGGAGGATTTACATTCTCATTATACTACAAATTTCCTGGAAATTTAAGTATCCACTTTCCTTCTTATTTTTGTCTTATCTTCCCACTTTCCTCTTTCCATCCCTCCCAGAAGTAAAAGTTTGGCACAGCCAATTCCCAGGACTCCTCCCTCAAACAATTAACAAGGAATTAGACAAAACAAAAACAAAACCTTGTAGTTTCTTCCTAAGAGAAATTCTTTGACCAGCTTTTCATATAATTTTTAAAAAATCCATGTAAATCTAATCATGCCATACTATACAGTTTCATACATACACCATACTATTTCATACTTTAATGCTTTTGCGCATTCTGCTCCTTCAGCCTGGAACTTTCTTCCCTCTGTAGTTTACTTGGCAAATTATACTTCCCCACTCATGACTCTCCCTCATAACTCTCCCCCAATCTTCTCTAATCCAAAATAGTGGCTTCATCTTTCCTCTTTGGTTTAATCACTGTGCACAATATTTACCTTCACAGGGTTGTAGCAGTCTATTTTAAGTACGTCTTCAATGCCAGACTATGGACTCCTTGAGGGTAGACACTGCACCTCACTGACTTTTATACTCCCAGCTTCTATCCCAGAGCCTGATCAATATCATACATGCTAATTAAATATTTATCAGATGAATAATAAATTAAGAATGAATGAATTTTCTCTAGACCTGAGAATCAAGACTTCTAAGGCATAAAGAAAGACTGTAAAATGTTGGAACCATCATTTGCTTCAGAGAACACCTTCTAATTTGGAGCATTTATAAATTTCAGTGCCAAGGCTTATTATCTGTCCATAGTCTGTTAAATGTCATACTTAGCAAGTATACTTCATTATAGTTCATTTAAAAATTTTCTAACATGGCCTACATAGAAGCAATAAAAAGTGAAAACTTCAGAGAAACTATTTAGAGATAGTTTCATAAAACACATTCCACACAGAATAATAAAACATGTTTAGCTTTCATGCATTGGAGAAGGAAATGGCAACCCACTCCAGTGTTCTTGCCTGGAGAATCCCAGGGACGGAGGAGCCTGGTGGGCTGCCGTCAATGGGGTCGCACAGAGTTGGACACAACTGACGCGACTTAGCAGCAGCAGCAGCTATTATCAAGCATAGGGCAAAGAGAAAAACTGCATTGCTTACTTGATATTTTTGTTCAAACAATTTAGTTTCTGTTGGGAGAGTATCTAAATTCCTATTCTTTTAACATGAATAAAACAGCATCCACATCTGGAACCCAGACCACATGTGATGGCTTCACAGAGTTCGCCCATTCTTTGTTTTGAAACAATGAGACAGAAAATATAATGTGTTCCTAGGAAAGGAATCCACATTTGCAATGAAATGAAAAGAATAAATGGGGTCATTTTATTTTTGTGTGGCGTACAGAACTGTTAAATGAAATTAGAAATTGTAATTTAACAGTGACTTCAATCAAGCAGAATTTCAAGTACTCGTCTCTTTGATATGCATTTTGTTTTTGAAAAATAAAAGGCCTAATATTTAAATTGGTTAAAAAAAAAACCCAGCATATAATACTTGCATGACCCATTTTCAATTATAGTCCAAATGTGGTTTTTCTGATTAAAAGGTAAATCAGTCCTGAAAATAAAATGTAAAAAGGACAAATCAGATACCATTTCCAGAATTTTTCCCTGCCAGCCACCTCTGGGACCATAAAAGGAGGAGAAACTGCTCTAGTCTACATAGTCTAGGAAGCATATCTAGGAAATAGAAAAGTAACATGATCCTGAATGCAAAACAGAAGGATGGCATTTATAAGGTACAATAGCCAGTTCCTTAAATGAATGTTGTACCAGTTTAGGAGAATAGGTACTGAGAAATGGGCCAACCAATGAAAGTGAAAGCGAAAGTGAGCCGTTCAGTTGTGTCTCTTTGCCACCCCATGGACTACAGCCCATCATGCCCCTCTGTCCATGGAATTCTCCAGGCAAGAAAACTGGAGTGGGTTGCCAGTATTTTCCAGGGGATCTCCCTGACCTAGGGATTGAATCCGGGTCTCCTGAATTGCAGGCAGATTCTTTATCATCTGAGCATCAACAAAACCACACATTAAAAAAGTGAAGGGCTGAAAGTGAAATCCATTTTTTAAAAATAAAAAGAAACAAAACCTTTAGCCTGAAAAGAGAAACGAACTACATTCTAAAGGAGATCAGTCATGGGTGTTCTTCGGAAGGAATGATGCTAATGCTGAAACTCCAGTACTTTGGCCACCTCATGCGAAGAGTTGACTCATTGGAAAAGACTCCAATGCTGGGAGGGATTGGGGGCAGGAGAAAAAGGGGATGACAGAGGATGAGATGGCTGGATGGCATCACTGACTGACTCGATGGACGTGAGTTTGAGTGAACTCTGGGAGTTGGTGATGGACAGGGAGGCCTGGCATGCTGCAATTCATGGGGTCGCAAAGAGTCAGACACGACTGAGCTACTGGACTGAACTGAACTGAACTGAGTGAATAATTATCTGTCTATGGGCCTTTACATAAAGATGTGTTTCTTCTCCCTCCAAGCAATTAAATATAAAAAAGAGCTAAAGATTTTCAGATTTTAGGCTAAACATAAATGAGAATTTATTGATAAATAGATTCATTAGCCACATGAAGTGTTTTCAAATAAAATAAAGCTGTAAACTTAGGCAACTGAAGATTTCTTTACATTGATTCATGTAACATTTACCTGAAAACAGGAGGCAAGATAAGAAGTTTTCTGGTTCTAGGATTTGTAATACTTTTTGTAAAACGTTAGAGATAACCTGAAAATTTTATTTAATAATGTTGCCTAACCAAAGTGATTGTATGATTAAGTCTAAAGAAAAATAAAACAGAAGCTATATATTTTTAGTTTGCATAAACTTTTGTTATCTTATTGGAAATACCCCTTCTATACTAATGTATCATCAAATAATCTTTATATTAAACATTTTTAGGGTTTGATGACACTTTCCAGACATAGAAAATTAAAGGAACTTTCTGTGTCTGAGTGTGATAAAATCACCGATTTTGGAATCCAGGTAAGATAATTATGTTTTTTTTCGTTGTTGCTTTTAAAGAATTAAGATTGAAAATTAAGCGCAAATTGAATAACCTTTGTGGGTAACAATAGGAAAAAAAAAAGAAGCGTAATGAAACCAATAATACGTATGTGATCTTGGTTGAGCCAGGATCACTCTGCCTTTAGTCAGGTCTCCACAGCCCGAGGTGATTGAGAGGATTTGCTTTCCCATGTTTTCCTGTCTACCCTCTCCCTTCCAGATGTCAGACTCATAGGATAGACAGGGATAGGTTGACATTTTATTTGGAGAATAATGAACTGCAATGTGGTAAAAGTCTTCTCATATTAAAATAGAAATGTTCTGTAGAAAGAAATGTTATATCATCTAACCATGAGAATTGGGGGAGTCTGAAAAATTACACCAGGTACTTAACAATTAGGGACTAAGCTATTCAAACATAATTGGTAGCATACTTTGCCAGGATGGAAAGCATGAGATAAGTAATTGGATAAGATAAATGATTATATGCTTAAATGGTACTTTAAGAACTCATGAGAAGTAAATTTCCTAGACTTGCTGTTGAGTGATAGGAAGTCATAAAGTAGTTATTGTGAGCAAGCCACACATGGTGTTTATCACAACATTAAGCATCTCAATTTGCTGTTAAAAGAAGACAACTGAAATCATATATCATACTTGTATTGAACTAGGGCAAAATCTGGTTACTGATTAGTAAAAGAGTAGAAGATAGCATTTTTAAAAGGAACTAATAATCTAGGAATGTGGAAACTGTTAAATGCATTGGAAACCCCATTTAAAGTATCCTGAGAGTTCAGAAACCCCAGTATTTATGAAAATCTGGGATTAAACTCAGAAAAATAATTTAAATACAAACTCTTATTGACATAAAAGAAGTCATCTCACATGTAGAAAGATACTGCAAATATTAGCTGAAAAGTCCACCAGAGCATGGCGACCTGAAGTTAAGCTGTGTTCCATAAATTTGAAATGAAATTTTCAAGAAGTTCTAACATAACTAATAGGAGAGTGTTAAAACATTATATGAACTGTTGGGCTACAGAGAGTGCCAGGTCAAATGGTGTTCTAGACTTTAGCATAGAATTTCACCATTCTGAAGCTGAAGGGATCTTAGAATCACCTAAACCATCTCTGTAATTTTACAAGTGAGGAAACTAAGGCCCAGAGGGCTTAAACAGTCCAAAGTCCTATGCCTTCTCAGCAAACTAATCTAATTTTACAGAAATGAAGAGTAGAAACAGAGAACTGCTGTTCTAAATGGTTGATGGTCAACATAACCTAGTGGGAAAAATTGTTTTCCAACGATTTTCACTGTACTTCATTGTATCGGGACAATGTAATGGTACTGAACAGGAGAATGTAACCCTGATAAGAAGTCTCCTTTAAAAAGAAGGGAAGGAAAAGAAAAAAAAAAAGTCTCCTTTAGTAGGCAATAATGTCAAACAATGTGAACTTCTCCCAGTTTCAGATCCTGGTTGCCAAATTTCTAGCCGGTTCCTAAGAAATCTACCTAGTAGTACGTTCAACTGTATAAAGAGGTAAAAAGAACAAACACTTTTTCAAAGCAAAGATCCCAGAGAGGACCAACAACTTGCATAGGGCAAGACTGTAACTCTACAATAACAAAAGGGGTTATAATGCGTGTAACCTACTAGAAGAAAAAGCCAACAGGTTCCTCTAAGGTTAAATAAACCATGATTTATGTATTGCAGTTCATTTAAGGATTAAACATGAATTTACATAAAACTTTATCCATGAATATGATCTAGTCAAGCATTCAAAAGGTCTTTAACAAGGCAACAGAATAAAGGTTATTAAAATTAAATAGGTATTAACATTTCTAATATTGGGTTATATTTCCTTCATGGTGATCAATTACATTTGATCAATAACTACAAATCATTCGGAAGTATTAAAACCCCTTATGGTGATGACATATAAGACCTCTTAATATCCATCACTATTCATTTAAAAGTGCTTCTTGGAATGAAAGAGTGCTGACCGAAGTTTGAAGCTAAGTATCAGGAAGCCAGTGCTTCCTGCCGTGGCCTTTTTATTTTCCCTCTTGGGAGCCTGAAAATCATACTATTTTTAGGTGCTCTGAGATTTTAGATGAAAAAGTTTACCTATATGCTAACTGTATGATCATATAGCTGAGTTTGGTATAGCTTTTAAAAATGTAGTCTTTTATTGATGTATTGATTCCAGTGATCTAAAAGAAAAGATGGGGAATACAGGAGCATGGAAATACAGAATTATTTAATTATCAGTTGCACAAGATTGGCTGTTTTATTCAAGTTCATGAAAAAAAATTTTTTTTCTCTTTCTCATCATCCCTTTTTTTCTCCTCTCCTCCCTGCTTTTGGAGTGTATGTGATGTGTGTGTATGTGTATGTGTGTCTGTATGCTCACACTGAAATGCTGTGACTTTTCAATCTCTTTTTACCTCTTCCAAGGTTTCAAGGTTTACACTAATGGGCATGTGTAATCTTTCTCCTCCTTCCCTCCTCCAGCCTAATTATTAAGTTCCAAAAGAGATGAAATAAAGAGGGAGGAGGCGAAAGTGATACATAAGCCAATTTCATGATTCTTTATCTGGATTTGAAACAAACATGATTAAATTGAGATGTTTAGATTATCCTAAATTTATCAGGAAATCTCTTCTTATTTAGAAGGTAGGGGACTCTCTTTTTGGCATAAGACATTGAAAACTACATAATGATTTAATGAGAAAAAGGAGACCATAAGCATTTTTATCCTGGCTTGGTTTTGCAAGAGTCATGAACATAATAAGAATAAAAAATTACCTCATTTTAGTTTTACTGGAAACCACAGCATATGAAGTTTGAATATCTGGAGCCTCAGATGTATTGACTTTTTAGGATCTGGTTTTAATTACTTTTCCCAACTTTAGTTTTTTCCTGAGAACATTAGACATTCAATGATCACGTTAGGTTTGGTACTCTTGAAAGACACACTCATTTTGGAAGCAATGTCTGATATAGTCATAGCTGGGCATTTCTTAAGAAACTTTTTTCCTTGAGCATCTTGTGAATTTAAATAACAGACCATCAAGTTTGGCAAAAGAATTGGTTTAACTGGGATGTGTGTGTGTGCTCAGTTGCTCAGTCATGTCTGACTCTTTGCAACCCCATGGACTATAGCCCACCAGGCTCCTCTGTCCATGGAATTTTACTGGCAAGAATACTGGAATGGGTTGCCATTCCCTCTTCCAAACCCAGGGATCAAAGCTGTGTCTCCTATGTCACCTGCTTTTGGCAGCAGATTCTTTACCAATAGCACCACCTGGGAAGCCCCTTTAACTGAGATGCTATGGTACAAATATATTAGTTTTGTTCTATTAAGTTGTTTGAATAGAACCAATGGAATAAATAAAATTATTTAGTCTAACTGCTTTTTACACTCCCTTAACCTGGTGACTCAGATGGTGAGGAAACTGCCTGCAGTGCAGGAGAAAGTGAAAGTCACTCAGTCGTGTCTGACTCTTTACAACCCCATGGACTATACACAGTCCATGGAATTCTCCAGGCCAAAATACTGGAGTGGGTAGCCTTTCCCTTCTACAGGGGATTTTCCCAGCCCAGGGATCAAACTCAGGTCTTCTGCACCGCAGGTGGATTCTTTACCAGCTGAGCCACCAGGGAAGCCCAATTATTGAGTATATGTGTGTAAATTAAATATATGTATACATCTTAGTGGTTGTTAGATTACATGAATACGTCAATGTGTGCATATATTTAGTATGCCCAAATTGTGTATAGAGATGTTATAATATTATTTAGTTTAGCCTAATACCAAACAAGATTGCTGGGAGAAATATCAATAACCTCAGATATACAGATGACACCACCCTAATGGCAGAAAGTAAAGAACTAAAGAGCTTCTTAATAAAAGTGAAAGAGAAGAGTGAAAAAGTAGGCTTAAAACTCAACATTCAGAAAACTAAGAACATGGAATCTGGTCCCATCACTTCATGGGAAATAGATGGGGAAACAGTGGAAACAGTGGCAGACTTTATTTTTGGGGGCTCCAAAATCACTGCAGATGGTGACTACAGCCATGAAATTAAAAGACCCTTGCTCCTTGGAAGAAAAGTTATGACCAACCTAGATAGCATATTAGAAAGCAGAGACATTACTTTGCCAACAAAGGTCCGTCTAGTCAAAGCTATGGTTTTTCCAGTAGTTATGTATGGATCTGAGAGTTGGATTATTTATAGAAAGCTTATTAAAGAAAGCTGAGTGCAGAAGAATTGATGCTTTTGAACTGTTGTGTTGGAGAAGATTCTCGAGAGTCCCTTGGACTGCAAGGAAATCCAACCAGTCAATCCTAAAGGAAATCAGTCCTGAATACTCATTGGCAAGACTGATGCTATCGCTGAAACTCCAATACTTTGGCCACCTGATGCGAAGAACTGATTCATTTGAAAAGACCCTGAGGCTGAGAAACATTGAAGATGGGAGGAGAAGGTGACAACAGAGGATAAGATGGTTGGACGGCATCACCAACTCAATGGACATGAGTGAGTATACTCCGGGAGCTGGTGATGGACAGGGAGGCCTGGCGTACTTCAGTCTATGGGGTTGCAATTAGACATGCCTGAATGATTGAACTAACAAACTAACTAATACCAAATAAATTGTGGTCAATATTCAAGGCAAATAAAAACTAGTTTTTTAAGGAATTATCTTTTTGGTTGCTCTCACCTTCTGAGATGGCCCACATTCTGCCTGTGGAGTGTCTTTCTCTCTAAATAAATGTGTTTCTTACCTATCACTTTGTCTCTCACTGAATTCGTTCTGCAGTGAGACATCGAGAACCTGAGCTTCATTAATTCCTGGATCAGGTGTGTGATCTCGGTTTAAAGACCATGGGTTCAAGTCCCAACCTGAGTTCCACGGTTTCAGCTGGTGAGTTGGGGAGGACAGAGATCAGGTACTCACTCCGAGCTGAGTCCTTCCTCAGGAGCTGCTGTATCCCAGGGTAGGCCTCTTCCCTGGATCAGAGGTAATCCAGTTGCTGGTTGATACTATGAGAAAGAGACCCAGCCCTCTTGCTTCAATTTAAGTCAACTTGGAAGAGTCTACCCTTCCGGTTCAAACTGAAAGGATGTGAAACATCTGGATATACTGCAGAATATCTCAAGGGTTCACTCCATCAATGAACAAATGTGGGAGGTATATTGGAAGCCTTGACTAGACATATTTGTTTCAAAGAATGGGAGATAAATCCTGCAAAGCATCAAAGCTCAGCTAAAAGTATATATACACAAAAAAACCTGCATGCAGATGTTTATAGGAGTTCTAGTTAAAATTGACAAAATGTGAAAGCATCCAGCATGTCCTTCTATAGGTAAATAGATAAATAAACATCCAGACAATGGAACATTATTCAGTAATAAAGAGAAAAGAGACACCAAGTCGAGAAAAGACATGGAGGCAGTATAAATGCTATTACTATGAAAGAAGCCAATCTGAAAAGGCTAAGTACTGTATGATTCCAACTATATAACATTCTAGAAAGGCAAAACTATGAAGCCAGTAAAAAGATCAAAACCTGTAGGGGAGGAAGAGATTAATAGGTGGAGCACAGAGGATTTTAAGGGCAGTGAAACTACTCTGCATGATATTATCATGATGAGTACATGTCATTTCACATTTGTCAAAACTAATAGAATGTACAACACCAAGAGGGAACCCTAATGTAAACTATGGACTTTGGGTGATTATGATGTGTTGATACAGGTTTATCAATTGTAATAAACATACCACTCTGGTGGGGCATATGTTGCTAATAGGGGTGAAAAAGTTGGCTTAAAGCTCAACATTCAGAAAACGAAGATCATGGCATCTGGTCCCATCACTTCATGGGAAATAGATGGGGAAACAGTAGAAACAGTGTCAGACTTTATTTTGGGGGGCTCCAAAATCACTACAGATGGTGATTGCAGCCATGAAATTAAAAGACACTTACTCCTTGGAAGAAAAGTTATGACCAACCTAGAGAGCATATTCAAAAGCAGAGACATGACTTTGCTGACTAAGGTCCGTCTAGTCAAGGCTATGGTTTTTCCTGTGGTCATGTATGGATGTGAGAGTTGGACTGTGAAGAAGGCTGAGCGCCCAAGAATTGATGCTTTTGAACTGTGGTGTTGGAGAAGACTCTTGAGAGTCCCTTGGACTTCAAGGAAATCCAACCAGTCCATTCTGAAGGAGATCAGCCCTGGGATTTCTTTGGAAGGAATGATGCTAAAGCTGAAACTCCAGTACTTTGGCCACCTCATGCGAAGAGTTAACTCACTGGAAAAGATTCTGATGCTGGGAGGGATTGGGGGCAGGAGGAGAAGGGGATGACAGAGGATGAGATGGCTGGATGGCATCACTGACTCGATGGACGTGAGTCTGAGTGAACTCCAGTAGTTGGTGATAGACAGGGAGGCCTGGCGTGCTGCGATTCATGGGGTTGCAAAGAGTCGGACACGAATGAGCGACTGAACTGAACTGAATGCATGTGTAGGGGTAGGAGATATATGGGCAATTTATGTAACTTTTGCTTAATTCTGCTGTGAACCTAAAACTCTTCTAAAAAATAAAGTCTATTTTTTTTAAAAAAAAGAATTATCTTTTTGTTTATACTTTAAAAAATTAAGTATCTATGTAAATGGCAAGATTCTTTTTCCTATGGTAAGGAGATGTTTCGAATATGCTCTTAGAAGAAACAATTAAAAAATTTTTATTCCTATGAATGAACCAGTGCATTTGGGGGGACTTGCCAGGTGGCTCAGTAGTAAAGAATCTGCCTGTGATGAGTGAGAACGTGGGTTTGATACCTGGGTGCATTTTTTTAGTGGCACCTAAATTATAATTGATTAAACATATGTATGTGTAGGAGCATTAAGCAATTCTATGACACTACATAATTAATTACTACTATTCTTGAGAATGCTATAAGAGATTATACAAAGTAAAAAGGAAATGGATCATTGTTTTTAATTAGGATTATCATTTTAGACATATTTCCCAACATCCCAGTTAAATTCGGAGAAGGCAATGGCACCCCACTCCAGTACTCTTGCCTGGAAAATCCCATGGACAGAGAAGCCTGGAAGGCTGTAGTCCATGGGGGTGCTGAGGGTCGGACACAACTGAGCGACTTCACTTTCACTTTTCACTTTCATGCATTGGATAAGGAAATGGCAACCCACTCCACTGTTCTTGCCTGGAGACTCCCAGGGACGGCGGAACCGTCGCACAGAGTCAGACACGACTGAAGCGACTTAGCGCAGTTAAATTAGTATAACACTCAGGATATTGATGCACAAACTTAGGCACTGAATTAACCCTTTTGCTTTTGGCAACGTGTATGTGCCCTAAGCCCTCAGATGTTTTTTTTTTTTTTTTTTCCATCTTTACTCAGCCTGACTCCATATCTACTTCTGTTATAATCTCATAACACTGGGCATCATGTTCACATACTACAAAGGCAGCCCTCTCTGTTTAAGCCCTCTTACTGCCCACCTAGGTATGAGCAAGGCTTGTCAAATCTTGGAGGAAGGTCTACAGGGACAAAATGAACATATGGAACATTCCTTTCTGTACACTAATTTTATATCATGCAACTTTGTTATAATTGCTTATTAGTTCTAGTAGTTGGTATGTTTTCTTGTTTTGGCTTTTTGTTAATTCTTTGCGATTTTCTACCTAACAGTCATACCATCTGCAAACACAGGCATTTTTTTTTTTCTTCTCTATCTATATACCTTCTATTTCTTTTTCTTACTGAATTAGTTAGGACTTCCAGTATGATGTGAAATAGGAGTGAAAAGGGAAAACATCCTTGTTTCATTCCTGATCTTATGAGGAAACCACAGGTTTCTTTTCACTAAATATGATGTTAGCTATAGATTTTTTGTACATGTTCTTTATCATGTTGAAAGAACTTTCCCTCTATTCCTTGTCTTGCTGAGAGTGTTTTTTAGTAATGTGTGTTGGATTTTGTCAAATACAATCTTTGATATGATCATATAGTTTTTCTTCTTTAGCCCATTGATTGTGATGAATTACATTAGTTGATTTTTGAATTTTGTACCAGCCTTGCATATGTCCAGAGCATTATTTCAAAATGGTTACTAAAGTCTCTGCTGTGAGAACTTAGAGGCCCTCCTAGAGGTAAAGCTCATGAAAGTCTGTAGGCCCACTTAAGGTTGGCCTGCCAGGAATTTTTCTCTCAGGCTACTCCAGTCCCAGTTTCCAGCAATTAGTCAATTACCCTTTCAGTGTGCCTACTTGTACTGGCTCCAGCCACAAGTTTCCCCACTCCTAGTAAGCCCTAATTCTCTGTATTTGCCTGACTCTCCAATTTTGACAGTGGTGACTTGTTTTACGACCTCAATTATCTGACAGATTTAAGGAGAGCTGCTTATTTTCAGTTTGCTCAGCTTTTTTCTTGTTTTGAGAATGGGACTGATAAGTTCCAGACTTCCATGACAGACTGGAAACTGGAAGTCTGGAACATGAGTTTTGGATCCCTGGGTGTTGGCTGAATCAGAAGCATCCAAAAAGGGATGACCAATGTACAGTGGGCTCTGAATCAGATCTTGAGGCCCAGCAATGAAGTCAGGAACTGAAAGTCGCTGGAGCCAAGAGCAGAGACCCATAGGTAAGTTGGGCAGGTATGCGGTCATTGTCGAGCATGGCACCTGTGGCTGTTGTGAGCTCTCTGCGGTGTTCCTGACTGTGCTTATATAGATGGGGCCTGTGGCTGCCCCGAAGTTCAAGTATTTTCTTTGGTCATGTTCTTCCAGAAAGATCTTCAGTTTCCTTAGTACAACACTAGAATTTTATTCGCAATTACAAAATTGGAGAAAACTTAAATGATTAAGTTCAACTTGAATGAAGAATTCCATGCTCTCATGTAAGACAATAATCTGTTTAATTCAGATTAACTGCTTTTATGAAAATGTGACAGTTTGCTCAGTGACTGAACTGAAAACATTTGGACTTTCTGTGTAGTGGACACTGAGACAATCTGTTTTTGAAAAAAGAAATAATTCTAAATTCTTTAAAGAATATTGAGGCTGGGTCTAGTAGAATAAAGAGACTTAGAAAAATCCAATACCACTTAGTCATTGTTAGCTAACATTAATTTAGCATCATGCTACATGCCAGACACTGTTCTAAGTATTTCCCATACAGTAATTACCTACTTTATGAGATAGGTAATACTTTTGATTCCACTTTACAGATAAGGAGACTGAAGTTCAGAGAGGTTATGAATTTTACCCCAAATAATGAAACAAGCAAGTATGTAAGCTAGGGTATAACATGTCTTATTCCAGAGTGACAATTCTTGCCATTATGCTGTGATAAAGGAAGCTACAGAAGGATTCAGTTGAGATACTTAATCCAGCATGGGAATGACAATGAGAGCCTATCTGTTGGAAAATCACTTTAATAAGCAATATAGAAGATGGATTGAAGATCAGAGGGGAGAAAGAACTGCTATCACCATTAAAGGTAGAAATATGTTGAGAGGTTTTTGTTATAGTCCAGGGGAGAGAAGACGGCAGCCTGAACAGCAACAGAAGAGAATGAATGGGAGACTACCTGGACAGCAAATCCACAGAATGGTAATGGTTTGGATGGGACAGGGTCAAGCTATGGTTAAGGATGATGGCCATGCTTCTGGATTGAAGACTGGGGGCAGGAAAAGGGGGAGGCACACGATGAGATGGTTGGATGGCATCATCGACTCAATGGACAGGAGTTTAAGCAAACTCCCAGAGACACTGAAGGACAGGGAAGCCTGGAGTGCTGCAGTCCATGACTTCACAAAAAGTCAGACACAATGAGTGACTGAACAATAACAACCACCACCATGATTCTGATTTGGCTGCCTGAGAAGTTTGTGGTACCCTCATTTTCAAGCCCTTTTCTATAGCCAAGTCAGGTATCCAGGGCTATGAACTACCAAGTCTGATTCAGCATTTTGGCCTTTAACACTGCACTTTCTTTTCTTGGGAGTGATTCTGTCTGTACATCCTCTCAGCTCTCGTCATCCCTTTACTCTGAAGATAGTCTTAAGCATCTGCTCTCCCACGCTCTTCACCCACAGACTCACGGTGGCTAAGGGAGCTCTGCTGGAGTTTGTTTCTGTTTTCACTCTATGTATAGGTAATGTGAGCTGTTCTCTGTGTCATAGTAACGATGAATGTATGGGTTCTATGGAGTTTTATTTGTCCTCCCAATAGATTTTATGGCTTTGGGAAGAGGGGAAGATTCAAATGTAGGTAACTGTCATTGTTCTTCAAACCCAATCATGGCCCCCTCTTTATTATTATTTTTTTAATGAAAAAAAGTATCTCTAACAGAGAAGGCTATCTATCTTTTAAAACCCTCTAACCAGAATGCAGTGGGTCGGACTTATAACCACATAAGAGAGGCAGGAGGCACGTGTAGCGGTTCAGCTTCATCTACTCTCTTCTGTCTTTTCTGTCTAGCTTGTTGTTTATATTCTCCACAAGCTGGTTTACTGGTATCTTGCAAATGGCACCGCTGAGGAATTTTAAGAGCCCAGTTAAAGTCTAGGTTAGGACTTCCCTGGTGGCTCAGACGGTAAAGCGTCCATCTACAATGCGGGAGACCTGGGTTCAATCCCTGGGTCAGGAAGATTCCCTGGAGAAGGAAATGGCAACCCACTCCAGCACTCTTGCCTGGAAAATCCCATGGACGGCGGAGCTTGGTGCAGGCCATTGTCCATGGGGTCACAAAGAGTCGGGCACAACTGAGCGACTTCACTTTCACTAAAGTCTAGGTTACTGTCATTCTCTGATGATCACAAAGGTGTCTGATAACTTTTGGTTTTGGGTAAAAGCAGCAGTGGAGGTGCTAGAACCTCCACATCCCTCATTGTTCTCTTAGGGACTCTTCTTTTTTGAGATCCTTAATTTTGCCCTAACTGCTTGGACACTTGAGATAACAAGTTCCTTTTCCCCTTTAATCTTCAGTGTGTTTTGACCTCTTTTATCCTGACTTACAAACTTTTGATTTTACTTTTTATTTGACCTTTAGTAACAGATTTATCTTGACTTGCAAACAGAAAGGGGAGAAGAGAGGAAAGATCAAGGAATAAGGGACAGGGGAAGTGTGGCCATATGGGGCAAATTATAAGCTATTTCATAGCTGGGAGAACAGCAAAGCAGGATCCACGGCTGTTCATCTGGCATTCAGCCCGACCCAGGAATGGTTAGTAAGTTGAATGGTTCTATAGATATGGGTCTGCTCCAGGCTGAGTCCAACTAGAGACTAAGAATTTGGGGTTCTCAGTCCTGTGCCCTGGACTACCTGCGCTAGAGATGTACCCTGGACTACCTGCGCTAGAGAACTGAAACCCTTAGAGCTAGTGTGGAGCATCTACATGGCTACTCAGGTTGGAAAGGCCTAGGAGTACTCACCTCATTCCCCAAAAGTCCTATCTGTGCCTTCCTCCTTAATAATCTCCTATGGCCAGCCTGTTATGCAAGTGGATTCTTGTTTTGCCTAGCACTCATCTTGACCTAAAACAAGAACTGAATGACTCTCCAGTGACTCTTTTCTGGTCTTAAAGTCTTACTTTGAATTACTAAACTTTCTGAATAGTTATAAAATGATGTTCATACCAGACTCTCATCACTCATTCTCATCAGTTCATAGACCTCACCCTCTAGTACTGAACCAAAATCAGTTTTAGTGGGCTTTGACACAGAATAACTTAACAGTGCCAAAGATGGACTGGATGTGTTGGCTCCACATGGCAACAGTGTTTAAAAAAAAAAAAAACAACATTGATTTCTATTTGGTCTCCAAGATTAAACCATTTAAGAATTATCAAAGCATGGGATTTCAATAACTCCACCTCTTCCCCAGGGATATAGTTATGTTTATTGATTGGAAGGGAAGCAACAAACAGAAGATCCATTTCCAAAACGGCCACAATTCTTGGCCTCAGGGGCAGTGAAAGCTCTGAAATTGACTGCACGTGGGAAGATGGGACATCCAGACATCTGGACACTTTATCTCTTGGCTATACCACTCAGGAAAATTCTTTATCTTATCCACTAATATAGGTTATTGTTAGGAAGTAACCGACTAAACAGTCTATGATGAAGATACCAGAAGATCCCAGGTTCAGAATTATTTCACATGGTCTTAGAAGAAGGAACTAAGGAATCCCTCTGGTAGAATTAAGAATGGGGTATCTGAAACCTTATGGAAAAAGCACCTCCCACAGAACCTGGAATAAGTATGAGCTTTGTTACAGAAATTGATGCTTCATGGCTACCCATGCCAAGAACAGTCTCCTAGGATTTATAATAGAACAAAATACTCTTTAGAGACCTAAGGCATCTGAAATCAACTGAGTCACAGACAAACTCCTACCAAGATACCTAGGCTTTATTCTCTTTTCAAAGGCTAAGAGCAAAAGAAATAAGCTCAGAATTCTCCACTGCTCCTTATGCTAGTGTGTTTCCAATTGTTGAGGCAATTCAATAGAATTAGAAATTTGCCAGCACTTCAAAGGATGTGGGATTTGACAGCTTGTCATTTTCCCACAGTCTCTACTGTTCAAGGCATAATGGAGTCTTGGGTACCATATTTTCATGTCTGATAAACAGCCGAAACTGAGAACACCCCACACAAGTACTGGCTTCTTGCCTACTCCCACTGGAGAGAACCATTCTCCAACAACTGAAGTGCTGATGGATTAATTAAATGAATGCACACATCTGTTATTTTCATGTTGAACATCCACAGAAAAGAACTATGAAAGAATATGTTGAAGATAATCCTTTGGAGGCCTCTCTCAATTTAAGCTGTCCCTGGAACATTAGTTTATCCTATGTAAGCTAAAACTTGCCCAAAGTCAGATTATCTGAAGGCAAAAATAAAAGGGCAGGAAAAATAAATGTCAGAATCTCACTTTCCTACAATAGTATGAGCTCATGCTTCTTAAGCCTAAGTGGCTAATGTGGTTTTGATCTCTCTTTTATGCAGCTTGCCTACCCTCACTGCACCTCACCTGACATGAACTGAGCACCTGAAGCATGTCTCATAGGAGCTGTGATTTTTCTGTGTTATGACTTCTAATGATCCTCTTTGTTAACTTCCAGTTAAATTGTGTGCATGATATTTCTTCATCTCAAACCCTCCAGCACGTTGAAGGTGGTAAGGTGGCATTCTCATGTCTTAGTTGGCAGGCAGGATTGTTCTACAGCCTCTCTGGTTCCAATGCTGACAGACAAAAAGTCAGCATTTACATAGGGTATTATGTCTGCTAAGGGATCCTGGAGTACACATTTTCTCTCTACCTTCCAATAAACCTGAGAGATAGACAGACAGTTGTTTTCATTCTCCTCTTAAAGATGAGGAAATCTGAAGTTAAGTAACTTGCCCAAGGTCACAGACACAACTTCAAATTCCTGGCCCTTTGTTTTTCTTCTAGACCAGTAACCTCCCTTGATTACATCATCTCTTATTCTATTATGCACCAAAATTGGAGATCAAAGCACCAATAATGGTTGATGAACTCATTATTCAATACAGATTCTTAAATGGAAGAGGTCACAGAATGACACAAGTTCTGAGTTGCCATTTTCTTGGGGAAGGAGAAAAAATAAGAAGTCAAGTGGCTGACTGTGCAAATACAAACCCATCAATTCTTTAATGCTGATTATTACAGCTTAAGTAATTTCCCTGCCCAAAGATCTTAATAGACATTTATCCAAAGAATAAATACCGATGACACATGAAAAGATGCTCAACATCACTAATAATTAGAGAAATGCAAATCAACCCTGCAATGAGGTACAACCTCACAGCTGTCAGAATGGTCATCACTAAAAAAAATCTACAAATAACAAATGCTGGGGAGGGTGTGAAGAAAGAGGAACCCTCCTACACTGCTGGTGGGAATGTAAATTGGTACAACTACTATGGAGACCATTATGGAGGTCACTTAGAAAACTAAAAAAAACAACTAACGTAATATCTAGCAATCCCACTTCTGGGCATATACACAGATAAAATTATTAATTAAAAAAGATACATGTACCCTATGTTCATAGCAGCACTATTCACAATAGCCAAGACATGGAAACAAAGTAAATGTCCACTGACAGATGACTAGATAAAGATGTGGCACGTATATACAATGGAATACTGTTCAGCCATAGAAAGAGTGGAATAATGCCATCTGTAGAAACAGGGAGAGGTGTTCATACTGTGAAGGAAGTCAGAAAGAGAAAGACAAATGCCATATGACATCACTTATGCGTGGAATCTAAAATATGACACAAATGAAATTATCTGTGAAACAGAAACAGAATCACAGATGCTCAGAATAAACTTGTGGTTGCCAAGGAGGAGGGAGCTGGGAGAAGGAAGGACTGGGAGTTTGGGATTAGCAGATGTAAACTAATATACATAGGATGGATAAACAAGGTCCTACTGTACAGCACAGGAAACTATAACTGATCTCCTGGGATAAATCATAATGAAAAATAATACAAAAAATATTGCATATATTGTATAATTGAGTTACTTTACAGCAGAAATTAGCATAATACAACACTTAAACCAACCACATTTCAATTTTTAAAATATTATTAATAATCATTTAAAGCAAAAAAAAAAAAGCAATTTCCTCACCCTTCTGGTCTCACAGGGCTACTGGAGTGTCAGGTAACTGGGCCACTCGATATCCTTTTTTTATTTTTAAAAATGGAAAAAAAATCGGTTATATTTCAAGCCACAGAAAAATACCTAACTGACCTTTGGGTAGTCCAACCTTAGCTCATTTTTTTTTGAAGATGAAAATCTAGGATTTTCTTTCAACAGTCCTAATTTCAAATTATAATTCAGAGATACTTTGTTTTGATCTTTCTTGATTTTCCTTCCAATATGCATTTCCTTCCACTCACTCAACCTGTTTATAATTTTCTTACATTTGACATCTTTTTATGTACTTGTCACATTTGATACTTTAAAAATAATTCCCTTGTTCTTACCAAATACCTAGAGTCTGTACAACCAGTATGTCATTAAGGCTTACTGACAACCAAAGGCATACCATTGAGTAGGTTTCTCTAGAGAAAGCATTTACTCTGGCAAGTGAATAAGATAATCTATTTCAGTGTGACAAGAAAATATTAGAACTTCTATTAAGATTTAGTTTTATCTCATATATTTTATTTCTATTTTTATATACTTTATAATATATATTTGAATATCTATATAACTTACAAGTACATTTAACTTCCATTTTTTGAAAGTATATGCTCAAAATATTATTATGGTATGATGATTTTAAAAATTTTGAAATCATAACCATAGAGAATCAGTAGGTACAAATAATATTACTAGCTATTATTTAGTAACTGCTATGTTCCAGGCATTGCTCAATTCCTTTATTCATCTTAATTCACTTAATCCCCCTAACAACTCTGTGAAGTAGGTGCCATAATACTATACCATTTTATTCCCATGCTGCAAGTGAGATCGATCATTCAGACTTTGAGAAGCTGGATAATTTATCTAGAGAGACAGAGGTTCCAAGTGGAAGGATTTGAAATTAGGCTAGTGGACCCCAAATTCCGTCCTCTTAACTACTCTTGTTCACTAGCAGTTACTGAACAGAGTGCCAGGTAGGACTGGGCTTAGTGGAATCTATGGGAGCTCATTCTCCTCACTCCTTTGATGAGAGACATTTTCCATTCTCTTCGGAAACTCTCATCTTGAACTTCATCTGTATACCAGATGTTGGGGCCACAAGATAATTTAGACATGGTCTCTGCCCTCAAGAAGCTACAATCAATGCAGAAGATAAGACAGTTGTATAAATAGCTATAATATAAGTGAAAAGTGAGAAGGACAAAAAATTAAAGCTACAGAAATTTTGGAGAGTCATTACTTCCAGAGTGAGGAATTGGGAATAACTTCATGGAATAAAGTACATTTGAGCTGGTTTGAAGCTATGGCTTATTCCCTCAAATCACTATATAACTGATAAGAAATTTCACGGTGAAAGTATCTTTGGAAATATTTGTTTGGCATCTTGGTCTTGCCCTTTCTCCCTTTCATAGTCCTCTCCATATTTAAAACCAGTAGGCTCCTCTAAAAGTGGTATAATCCTGTAACGCTGAGCCCAAGCTAAGCCTAGTTTCCCTGGCAGGGAGAACGCGAATGCAGGGGAGGCATCTTATCAGTGGGGTGGTAGGGGTGGTGGTGGACACTTGGGCTCTGATAGTTCGGTTTTGGTGCCAGGGCCCCGATTTCACAGCTCAGTGTGCCCAGGCAACCACCACTCCTACCTGTGCTGATGCCTAATGGGGACAAAGCATTGTAAGAGACTATAGTTTTGAATTCTGTTTATAACTTAGAATTGAGGAAGTTGTATTTCAACTAGCCCAAAATAGCCTTCATTATAGAAAATTGTTCATGATAGCAAAAGAATTCTCTGTAATTATCAGTAGAAAACTCTATCCTACTCCCACATAGAACTCTGTAGCAGGATTAATCAGGACTTAATAAGGCAAATAGTGAAGAGATGGTTTTATGAGTATGCACCATGAGGTGAGCTTTTTTAAGACCGGGAGCTGACACCTATTGAGGTGGTTTAAATTAGGATTTTGACAGAAGCACATTATTGTCACAATCGGTAAATGTTAGTGAGATTCAGTCTCTTCCACATATCCAATTTAGGAATGCTGTCATTAAGCCCCCACACAGTTATTCAATTCATGAAATACAGAGAAATTATTTAACTCACTAAGAGATTTGGAAGCTGTATTAAAGACTGCTGAGAAAGTGCAAGTGTTAGTCACTCAGTTGTGTCTGACTCTTTGCGACCCCTTGAACTATAGCCCACCAGGCTCCTCTCTCCATGGAATTCTCCAGGCAAGAATACTGAAATGGGTAGCCCATTTCCTTCTCAAGACTGCTAACCCATGGCAAAATTGGTTGATACAGGGGATGAAAGTCAAACTTGATAAGTTTTACACTTTCTCTCCATTTTCATTATAAAACTTTTTTACTTTGAGTAAGCTCAGTCTAGCATTTTCCAAGATAAGCAAATCAACAGCACTGATATATGTGTGATTCTGAAGCACTGTAGCGAGAAGAGCATAAATAATCTCATGGGTAAGGGGGGCATGGAATTTCGCGAGTGATTATGCTGAAAAACATGCCTGCAGGCTCAAGTACTTAATACGACTTACAGCCTCTAAAGGAAAATATGGATTGTAAGAGAGGGAAAGTTCTGATTTATTTCTTAGATCTGCACTGATTTATGCCAAACATAAAGCCCTGGACTCATCTTTGTGCCTCAGATTTTCCCTGAATGAGAATGCTACCATGAATGCATCATAGGCCTTGTTAATCATTTTTATAAGTTCTTCTTTAATTTAAAAATTCTGAGAAAGTTTAGCTTCAAAGAATATCAAAGCTTTTAAAAAGGCTTAAAGCAGAACTGATTCAAGCAGTCCAAGACACTGACAGATGATTCTGAAAAGAGTCTGCAGACATGAAGAGACTTGAATTTCCCTTTGAAGCTTGTTTCATCTTTTAATAAGTTTTTCTTATAGTTCAACTATTCCTTCTTGCTTTACATTTTCTCTGGTTCCTTGAAGTCTATCCATTCTCTAAATAGAAAACAATGTTATCCTACCCCTTGCAACATAAGAATTCCTGTATTATTAAAACACAAGTCTTTATATCCTTGAAGATACTCACAAACAGATTGAGCAAACAGCTAGTATTTATTGAGAACTTACTGTAGTCTAAATATGATGCTTATGAAAGGGGTATAAGGAGCAAGCAGAGTTCCAGACAGTACCTCTGAGAGACTTATTGCACTCTAACTGAAAAACTTGTTGAATGTGAGCTGAGTTTTAAGACTAATTCCAATCCTTTAAAGCTAGATTTCCCTAGTTGTGCCCTCTATGCTTGACTAGCTCCAATAACAGGGACCTCAATATCTCATTACCAGATGCCCCTTCCAATATCTGACATCACTTAGTTGCTAGAGAAAACAAATCTCCATATAAACTGAGCTACAAAACAGGAGTGAGTCAAGTACTGTAAGTGCTTGAATCAGTTGAAAAAGACAAGTTTTGTATGAGGTCAGACGAAAGAGGAATCACTGATGGTTACTGTGGTCAGAAAAAGATGATGATTTAGGGTAAAATAAGCAATATCTTTTGGGTTTCTCCAAAGTACAACACAAATGTGCATCTTTATTATTACTGGTATCATATGCAAATTCCAGTAATAATTAACATTTATTGAGTGCTTGTTGTTCAGTGGCTAAGTTGTGTCTGAATCTTTGCAACGCCATGGACTGCGGCATGCCAGGCTTCCCTGTCCTTCACTGTCTCCCAGAATTTGCTTAAACTCATGTCCATTGAGTCAGTGATGCCATTCAACCATCTCATCCTCTGTCTCCTCCTCCCCTCACTCTTTCCTAAGAACTAATCAATATGTTAAACTGCCTCTCAAATGACAATGTATATAAATTTTAATATAGGCTTTTTTTCTTTTTACTGAAAGTAGGAATGAAAATTAAGAATAACCAAGATAAAGGGAAGAACTTTCAATAATTTTCAGAACTTTTCTAGCCCTAGAAATTTTAGATGAACATTTTGGCATTCCAGAACAATGCTGAAGGGTAGATATTATTTTCCCTAACTTGAAGAAACTGAGGCTCAGAAAAATTGAGTGACTTGCTAAGGTTTCAAAGCTAATAAAGTGGTAGAATGAAATTAAAACTTACATCTGTCTGAGTCCAAAAACTGTGCTTTTTCCATTATATTTTAGTGTCAACCCCAGAGTGTTTCAGAGAAGACAATAGCAACCCACTCCAGTACTCTTGCCTGGAAAATCCCATGGACAGAGGAGCCTGGTGGGCTGCAGTCCATGGGGTTGCTAAGAGTTGGACACGACTGAGTGACTTCACTTTCACTTTCCAGAGTGTTTGCCATCTAATTCTTATCTCCAGATTTCTTTTCTTCTACTCACTGAGCTGAATATAACTCTAATAATTACTAACCATATGGGTAAAATTCCATTAGTGATAGAAAACCAAATTCTATTAGCAGGAATTTGAGTATTACTGAACTATTAAGTGGTGTCTGAGTATCTTTTGTTATAAGGAGATTTTGGATGTAATGGCTTCTTTGTTTGCAACAAAATGTAACACATCTACATCTCAAGAGCTGAAATGCATACTAAATAAACTGCTGCGGGGTAAGATGGCATAAAATTTGAATAAAGACTAAGAAGAAGAAAAAAAAAGGAAACCACTAACTTGGAATTTCTTACAGGTATTCTGCAAAGGCTCACTGTCCTTGGAACATCTGGATGTCTCTTATTGCCCCCAACTATCAGATATAATTATTAAAGCATTGGCCATTTATTGTATTAATCTCACATCTCTCAGTGTTGCTGGCTGTCCAAAGGTATGTGCAGGAGTTAGAGCTCAGACATGTCAGACTGAAGTTCTGCCAAAGAACATGGGCAGGGTAGCTGTTAGGTGTGGGACTCATGACAGAACTTTTCTTTGCCATATCTGAGGTACTCATCAAGAGTTCTCCTTCCCCAAACTGTAAATAGCTTTATGACTTCATTTGTGTAAAAGTAGTACCTGGAAAAAGTTAAAGACAATTCTCATACAAATATAAAAATATGTCAAATATTTATTTAATTCACTAATGAGAGAACCAGAAAAATGATAGTCAGTTCATACAGCATTTGATCAAACTGAGTATTTAGAGGAACTGAAGAAAGAATGTTGGAACATGATTGTTAGGTTAAATCCAAAATTGGTTAAAGTCCTACAAGGTAACAAATCAATAACCTTGGAGCTATAGTTTCTACCAGAAATAATCTGCATCTCTCTTAGACAAAAATACAACAGGTAGAATTTGAGCCCTAATTGATAATAAATAGTATGTCCAAAAAACGGCATAATTCCTTGTAAAATTTCTCAGTTGGACCTGTTAAAATAATGTTCCAGTAAACATGTAAGGGTAGGCAACCATCTTTCGTCTTATTTTCAAGTGTTTGACAATTTTTCTTGACATCTGTCTTTGAAAGGAATATTTACTCATTGCAAAATCTTTGGACTGCATATATTAAAAGTATGAAAGTAAAAATTCAAAGTCATACCACCATCCATGACGTAACCACTGGCATTTTATACTTACTCTTCCAGAATTCTTTTCTATGTACAGAGATTATAGTTAAGGAAGGTTTGTCTTGCTTTTTAAAGACTAGAATCATACTTTCTAAAATACACTGTAACCTACTTTCTTTTCTCTTAATATACTACAGATAATATCACTAGGTCAAGAAATACAGGTCTCTGGTTCTGGATTAATATGGCAGATTAAATATACCCTGATAATTTTGTTCCCTCTTGAAATGCTACCAAAACTGCAGAAGAAGGATGAGGGCCCACAAATGATAGGGAAAACAGTAGGAGACAAAAGCAACAAAATTTTGGAAACCTGAAAATAGATGAATTAATTTAGCATACCAGAGACAACTTTGAATCCTAAACCAATAGTAGAGAAAGCTGGGGAAAGAATGGATTTACACCATAACCTTCAACTTGGCAATACTGTATACTTCTGTAACTGGGTCAAGAGGATTGCTAAGATAAGGAAGACTGGGTTAAAAGTTCTTGAGAAGTAGATACATCAATAGATCTCCTTCCTTATTCTATACTTTCAGGCAATTGCTCCTCCTCATCCTCACCAGATTTGAGATATATTTCCCAGAGCCAGATTCCTCAACCATGGCATTATGACATTTGGACAAGATCATTCTTTACAGTGGGGGATTGTTTCGTGCACTGTGGGATGTTTAACTGCATCCTTGCCCTCTATCCAGTACATGTCAGTAGCACCTAGTCCCCCCACCATACCTCCAGTCATAACAATAATAAATGTCTCCAGATATTGTTGAATGTCCTCTGATGGAGGAGGGGAGTAAGATCTCTCTACTATCCGCTCTACAGATAATAAAACAGAAGGTGGCCAGGCTGGGAGACATCATGTAAAACTGAGAGCTTGGATACAAAAATGAAAATGGGAATTAAGTGACTAAATGCTTAATGCAGAGATACTCAGCACTTTGCCAACACAGCATCCAGAATTTGGCTGCCAGATCTTTCCCTCCTGGCAGGAGGCTGGAATCCTTTTTACTGGGGACTCTGACTAGTCCAAGATGAAACACTGAAAAATACTGACATTTGTGGACTTTCCAACAAATAAGTCATTTAGCCCATTGAAGCTGAAAGAAGAGAAGGCCCATGTTATACACTCAGACTTTCTATTCAGCTTTTGTTGTTGTTTTTGTTTATTTGCTAAGTCATGTCCAACTCTTTTACGACACCATTATTTATAGCCCACCAGGCTCCTCTGTCTATGGGATTTCCCAGGAGAAAACACCAGAGTGGGTTGCCATTTCCTTTCCAGGGGATCTTCCTGACCCAGCGATCAAACCTGCATCTTCTGCATTGCAGGGGGATTCTTTACTGCTGGGCCTCTAGGGAAGTCCAATCAGTTTTTAGCTCTTCACTATTAATCATGAGCAGAGAGTCAAGGACATGAGGCCACACTTAGGAGAAAAGCCTCTAAAGGAGAAGATAAAGACCAAAACAAAATAACAGAAAAACCTTAGAGGAAGTAAAATACCCAAAGGGAAGAAAACTAAAATGTCTCTTAAAAAATCCTCAGAAATTGCGAAGTTACTAACAATTTTGTCTTCTTCTGTTGCACACATTAAAGTATCACCTGAACTTTCAAGACTCCTTGAATTCTAACTGGTCTAAAAATTCAGCTTCTCAGTTGTTCAGTCTGGGTAGTTAGTAGGTTAAGAGAGTGATGCTAGAACCTCTTGATTTCTCTATCATTAACCATCCCACAATAAGGAGGAGGCAGTGGTGGGAAAGCTATGGTCAATCATGACAAAATTGATCTAGAAAATTTACAATAAAATTCTTCTTTGTTCAACAGCCTTTAGAACTAGGGAAACCAGCTATCTTTCTGGTCAGCATCATCTGGTTCCAGAAGTAAGCTGGGGCAAGGAATTCAGGATAGCAGTGACCATGGACCCTCTGCAGCTTGGGCAGTCACAGCTCGTGGGGTCCTTGCTCTCACTGCACACAGACACATAGACACATGGGTAACACATGGCTCACTGGAAACTGCCCTGGCTCTAAAGAAAGCACAGATGTTGACTGGGTTTTTAAGAGGCTCCACTAATAAGGGAGGGAAATAGGAGAATGAGAAAAGGAAAGGCTCTAAAGAGAACAAGAACTGAGGCAGAGGATTTGTGTTTATTTGTTTTGTTTTTGTAAGGAAAAACCGACAGAGTTCCTTCTATAAAATGTGCAGAGGACATTGTCTTACAGCCTAGAAACTAAGGAGGATTACACAAATAACATTTTATAAAATACATCACTCTACACTGAAGATCTAGACTGAGAAAAAGGAAGGAGAGTAGATTATTTCAGAATCTCAATGTAAAGGAAAAGCATTGAGCTTTACCATCTATGCAGGTGAAATGAATATTCAGATTCAGAAGATGCAATGACCATAATATGAACACTCCCCACTGTTGAGGTCCTTTAATGGATTGGAACCTGGTGGTCCAGAGTTGACCAATAAGAGAGTAAATGAGAGAGAAAGAGGCTGATATTCCTTGGTTTACACAGAAAGCCAATAAAGTCCCTGCATGGGGCTTGCTCTGTTCACGAAGGCCTCAGGCACCCTCTCAGTGGGGTGAAGGCACAGAGAACCTTCTCGAGAGGGTCTTAGAAGCCCGGGCAGGAAAGTGAACTCAGAGAACCTCTGTGCTCCAGGGGATCAGCCTGAAAAAGAAAGGGAGAGAGAGAGAGAGAGAAAGAGAGAGAGAGAGAGAGAAAGACACGGGAACCAAAGCTCTGATGGAGCAAAGGTGTTTTAATTAACGTGGTGTGTGTATAAATACTGTCTTACAAAGTTGTTATTGTTAGCAAAGATAAAGATTAAAATTCCAGACTTACAAAACATAGGCAATGCATCTTAAAGAGAGAGATTTGTAAACAATCACTTTTACCGTAAGGTTCACAAGGAGGAAGAGGATACTTATCACTGTATAGAAAAACTAATGAAGGAAATGCCTGGATTCTTCAGCTCCCGGGAGAGGCTTGCCTCTCCTCTTAATTCCTGAGTCAGGAATTAATAAGGAGCAGAGAATTCCTGACAGATCCAAAACAGCACACAGGAAGCCTCCCTGGGATTCTCCAGGCAAGAACACTGGAGTGGGTTGCCATTTCCTTCTCCAATGCATGAAAGTGAAAAGTGAAAGGGAAGTCACTCAGTTGTGTCCGACTCTTCACAACCCCATGGACTGCAGCCCACCAGGCTCCTCTGTCCACGGGATTCTCCAGGCAGGAGTACTAGAGTGGGGTGCCATTGCCTTCTCCATAATATATATTAACTTATATATATAATATATATTAACCTACAAACAGAATCAACTTGCTATAAGAAGGGATCTAGACATCTCTGATGGTTTGTATATGGAATAATTGGTTCTGGAAAGGGACTAGTAGGTGAGAGAGATGTTTGTAGGCAGCAGAAGAAAGAAAAGCAGAAGCCACAGAGACTACATGAATCTCACACTGAGAATTTCTGCTAAGGGTTCCAACATCTTGAGGGTTTGCACAGATGTTCTGTAGAAGTAATTCAACTCCACTTCTTAGATTACTTCACTTACTCAAGGTCTAGTGTTTGAATTTATAGCTGAACTGAGACTTGCTGCAGAATCAACTAGATTACTCTCCCCAAAGGAATTTTTTTCCAACTGGATTTAATTTACTTTAAATGTTTGAACATTCTAAAAAACATGCCATGAGGCTAAGCTCTTGTTTTTTATATAAAATTGAGAGAATTATGCAGAAACCTCCTTTAATTTGAAATGTATACTTTTTATGTTTGGAAAGAAAGATGTCATTGTCTAAGTATGCCCTGTTTCCAGAACATGCTCAGGACCAAGTTTAACATTGCAACTGATTCTCACATAAACGCTTTCAGACATTCCTGACACACTCTATGGGTCTCTGAAGATCTGATATCACTGGGAGCAGGAGTCAGCCTGCCCCTAATGAATTGTAGGGAAAAGGAAAGACAATGAGATGATGGAAAAATCCCAGAGAGGTAGAATTCAGAGTACTAGGTTTTTTTGATACCAGAGGAACTGAAAAGGAGCCCAACATTTCCTGTAGATCAGAATCCCAAGTGTTCAGTGACTGAGGTGATGTTTTTGGAACTTATGGGAGCTGAGCTACTAGGTTTAGATTGAAGTCACGAGGGTAGCACCCCCATGATGGAATTAGTGTCCTTAAAGAATAGAAAGAAACTAGAGCTCCCTTTGGGCTTCTCTGGTTGGTCAGATGATAAAGAATCTGTCTGCAATGCAGGAGACCCAGGTTTAACCCCTGGGTTGGGAAAATCCCCTGGAAAAGGAAATGGCAACCCACTCCCAGTATTCCATCATGTACAGTTACAACAAGAAGATAGCCATTTACAAGTCACGAAGAGGACCCTTACCAGACACTGAACCTTTGGGCAACTTGATCTTGGACTTCTCAGTCTGTAGAACTCTGAGAAATAAATGTATGCTAGTTAAACCAACTAGTCTGTAGTATTTTGTTATAATAGCCCAAACTGACCAATATACTATTCTTCCTTGGGATGCAGCTGATCGAAATAATCAGTAGTTACTTTGGCCCTATGTCCAGATTACTGACTCAGCAATGGAGATGCTATCGGCAAAATGCCATTACCTGCACGTTTTGGATGTTTCTGGTTGTATCCTGCTTACCGACCAAATGCTTGAGAACCTTGCAATGGGCTGCCGACAACTCCGGATCCTGAAGATGCAGTACTGCAGACTTATTTCCAAGTAAGTATGTACCTGAATATGAAAAGTTTTGTGAACTACTTCCTGAGAAAACAGATTATGTCACCACAGCATTCATAATACAAGACATAGTGGCTTTCAGAGTTAGGAAGTTTTTCTTTTCCACCTAACTGAAGCCAGTATACTGAGCTGACCTCTAAAATGGTCTTCGTGGTTTCATATTCCTTTTCCAGTAGTCCTTCTACTCTTAGTGCTTCCCTTTCCTTGACTGTGCAGAGGCCCAAAGCCCTAACTCTGCTCCTCAAGCAATCATCACTAGCTCTTCCTCTACTTCCTTCTCAAAATAATGCCATTCAGTTAATCTGCCCTGTGGGTTAAGAAAATCATCAGACATAGTAATAGCAGTGTTAGTCACTGAGTTGTGTCTGACTCTTTGTGATCCCACATACTGTAGCCCGCTAGGCTCCTCTATCCATGGGAATTCTCCAGGCAAAAATACTGCTGGAGTAGGTTGCCATTCCCTTCTCTGGAGGATCTTCCCAACCCAGGGACTGAAGCCGGGTCTCCTGCATTGCAGGCAGATTCTTTACCGTTTGAGCTAGCTCACAATTAGGTACAAATTACTAACAGTTATCCTAAGAGTCCCATCTCCCCCAAAGCTATTTGTTTTATATTTGTTATTTTACTAAGATCCAGAGCTCAGAGTAAGGTATTCTGATAACTGCTACAGGCCAAATGCCTATTTCCTCAATTTATAAAATGTTTCGAATGAAATAACGGCTCGGTAAACAAGAAATCTATAAAGGCAGAAGGTATTAGGTGTTACCCTATACTTTTTAGATAGAAAGCAGTTTTCTGCTTTGTTGTTAATTTTTTTTTTTCTATTGACTGGAAATAAAAACATGGAAGTATTTTAACTGACCTGATGAAGTAACCTGTGGAGTGTTCACATAAGAATTCTTGACCAGTCCCTGAAGGTCAGGTTCTTTTCTGAAAGTTGGAAAAATGAATACTAAGAGTTAATATTATCAAGGTACAAAGTACATAATGTGTTCTAAGCATGTAGATTTCACAGAGGAACTTTCTTAATTAAACAGCCCTTGTAAGAGCTGAACCATGAAATCTGGTCACTTGATAACTGAGGAAGAAAATGATTTCTGATCTAAGGACATGTGTGCTAAAATGAAATGAAAAAAACAAAAACAAAGCTATTACTTATAGAATAAGCACTCCCATTGGGCCTAGACTTGCCAGGGGAGAAGGCAGCCAACTGAAAATGGATCAGAAAAAAGAGGGCAGGTTCTTGAAAACTGTTGAAGCAGAATAGAGGCTCAACTTTTCTTGATAGGTCTGGAGATGACTGACATGAATATTATTAACTCAGAGTATTACACCATGAAATAAGGTCCTAGGAGTTTCTATTGACCTTGTGATATCATAAAACAGCTAAGATGTCACCTTTGGGTAAGATGATAGTCAATGGATAATGTATTACACAAAGGAGTTTAGTTTTTAGTCTTTTGATTATATTTTGCCAATCATTATTTTGGGGAGGTAATATTATTAAACTTCTGAAATGTAGGATGTTAAATAGAATGAATGGAAGACTTAGCTAGGGTCCCTGTGAAACTAAACATGGTTACCCGCTCCTCGTGCAAGGTCCATAGATTGAAAAAAATATATATATGCAAAGAAAATAAACAAGTAAGATTTTACTACTAGCTGGGGTTGTTCCCCCCCCCCCCGCCAACCAATGCAAAGCTCTAGTTAACTAGCTGAATCTATGGAAAATTCCTTTACCCAATCCAGAACAGTTAAAGGCCTATTTTGTTTTCTACCACCAGGCCTGGCTGTCCCTATCAGCCGGGAGCAGACAGAGACTTGGCCCTCATGATTAAAGGGGAGCTGGCTTGTCTGCCCATCTTACGGCCAAACCATTTCAGTTTCCCTTGTAGCTCCACTTCTGCTAAGGTCCAATAAGAAAGAGGTCTAGAATTTTTTGATTCTATCCTTGTCTAGCAATGGAGAGGGCTTCCCACAGCATGGTGGCTAGGCTAGTAAGGCTCCAGGAGCATCTGTCTTGACATCCAGCTTCCAGAGAGGATGCTACTTGTCAGTCAAGGAGGTCCCAAGATACTTGGGTTTCAAAATTTTGATTAGAGAAGTGGTAAGGTCTGGCCTCATTTTGCTGTTTGGGCTCAGATCTAAAGACTAGAGCATTTTCTTCTTCACTTAGACCCATGGGATCCTTGGGTGGAGCTGGAAATGCTGTAGAGTATGTGAACTCCTGAAGACACAAGCTCATGATGGTATCAAAAAAAAGTAGTTGTTTGCTCTTGCTCCCTCAACAGTGAGAGCTTTGTTTCGTCTGGGTGAAATGAAACATCTGGAAATTAGGATGGAGGAGATTTTCTTGGGAAGAGGTTTTGTGACTTTGAATCACAAAGCAAAATATTCCCACACATCTGACTCCATTTGAACATAAAAACGTATGAAATCATATAAAATCTAGTTACAGCTCTCAGAAGAAATTGTCCTATATACAAATTCCTCCATACTCAATGGAATCTGAAAATATTTCACCAGCTTTACAAATCAAAGAGGTCTCTTCAGTCCACCCTTTCTGAACCAGGGAAGTAGTAAACTTTTGGTCAATGAGCAAATTATCTATAGCTCTTTTGCAGGAGAGCTTCCAGCATGAGATATTCTGTCATTCTACAACCTCAGAGCCTGAAGGGATCCCAGGAAATGATTCCAGAAGTCTCATGTGGAGACATAATAAATGAATGAAAGTCACTCAGGCGTGTCTGACTCTTTTCAACCTCGTGGACTGTCGCCCACAAGGAGTGGGTTGCCATTCCATTCTCTAGGGGATTTCCTGATCCAGGGATCGAACCCAGGTCTCCTGAATTACAGGCAGATTCATTACTGTCTGAGCCACCAGGGAAGCCCATAAGAGACATAATTCTCCTTTAATTCAAGGAGAAATTCTTAATAACTGAGATTATAAATATGACAAGAAAATCTAGCTGTCTACATTTGAAGCAGTTGTATCCAACAAGTCTTTCAACTTATAGACCTCTGTGAGGAAAGCAAGATAGGCAAAGGAAAAAATGAAAAGCATAATGGGAAAGCCAGAGAAAGACCCAAACGATGGTCTCCAACAATCCAGGAGGGTCAGAGCCACAGAGAAGCAGAAGAGCCATTAAGTCTATAACTGGCAAAGAGTGAAAGGACCCTTTTGACATTATTGGGGTCTGGAATCCAAATTTTTAAACATTAGAGAGACGAACAGAGAAAATCTAGATGGTTGTCAGAGCTTCAAACAGCAGTACAGAGATTCTTTGAAGACCTTATTTAGCAGTTGTTGGCAGCATAAATTACTACCTAAACACTCTAAGAGATCTGCATTGTTAGAAAATCTTAATAAAACTCAGAGGTCTCTCCAGCTCATGGGAATGTCTTTGTGGAAAGGCCTTCATAATCTGGACCTACTGAATTTTATTACTAACATGAACAAATAATATTACTTAACCATTATTATTTGCCATGTATTGTGCTAAATCCTATTTTACTATCTAATGCAAATACTATATTACCATAAAAATGAATAAGGAAACTATCGTAAACAGGTTAAATAACACGCCTAAAGTCATACAAATAAAAGAGCCATACTTTGTATCTAGGTCTTATCATTGCTATGCTGCTCTTTTGTCTTTAGATTAGTGATTTTCAAGCTTTTCTAAAGCACTAACATTCAAGAGATTTGATCAGTAAGGGCAGATAAGTACTCTGCCTACTTTACTGGCTGATGCATAAATACAAGGCTGATTATAAGCAGTCTTTGATGTAGGCTCCAAATTCTCCTTTCTTTTAGCTTACTCAATTAACTAGAAGGAAATTTGAGGGCAGTTCCTTGATAGCTCAGCTGATAAAGAATCCGCCTGCAATGAGGGAGACCTGGATTTGATCCCTGGGTTGGGAAGATCCCCTGGAGAAGGGAAAGGCTACCCACTCCAGTATTCTGGCCTGGAGAATTCCATGGACTGTGTAGTCTACGGGGTTGCAAAGAGTCGGACACGACTGAGCAACTTTCACTTCACTCAATGTTTATATAGGGATAACCTTTAATCAGAGACATTACTTTGTCAACAAAGGTCCGTCTAGGTAAGGCTATAGTTTTTCCAGTAGTCATGTATGGATGAGAGTTGGATTATAAAGAAAGCTTTTGAACTGTGGTGTTGGAGAAAACTTTTCAGAGTCCCTTGGACTGCAAGGAGATTCAATCAGTCCATCCTAAAGGAAATCAGTCCTGGGTGTTCATTGGGAAGACTGATGTTGAGGCTGAAACGCCAATATTTTGGCCACCTGATGAGAAGAGCTGACCTATTTGAAAAGACCCTGATGTTGGGAAAGATTGAAGGCAGGAGGAAAAGGGGACAACAGAGGATGATATGGTTAGATGGCATCACCGACTCAATGGACATGAGTTTGGGTAAACTCTGGGAGTTGGTGATGGACAGGGATGACAGGGATCAGTTGGTGATGGCGTGCTGTGGTTCATGGGGTCACAAAGAGTCAGATACAACTGCCACCGAACTGAACTGAACCTTTAATCCCTTTTAATTTATGAAAAACAAAAGTCATTTACAAACTAAACCCTCTAATGTAATATAACTGTTTGTGGCATATCATGTTGGAAAATCTTTGTTCTATTCTGATCCAAAGAAACCTCTCTCACTAGGTTAAATGTGTAATGACTAACCATTGCAGTAGACTGCTTCAGTTTTCAAATCATTTTTTACCAGGTCTTGGTATTGCTCAGGCCAAGCCTGAGTAGAAGGTACTCAAAGGATTCCATATGCACTGGAAGGAACTTAGAACACACAGTGATTCCTAAGTAGACATTTTCAATATTTCCCAGCTCCCATATGGATTAGAGCATCAAGCTTTTAAAAAGAAAGAGCGGGCATTTGAGACAAACAGGCAGACAAACATGTTTCTAGCACATTCAGTTTCTACATTTTCAAGTTTTCTGATACTTTTCAAAAGTTCTTATGTGCAAATACACAGCTATACAGAATGTTGTGAAAAGTAACTCTGAAACTCACTGGCGGTGAGTTTGAAATGGACCATGCTGGTCCGTTCTCTTGGTTAGGTCTTGTGTCTTAGGAGTCTGTCAATGCAAGGATGACGAAAGTCCTAGTAATGTGGTGAGGGCAGCTAGTTTATGGCCTCAAGATTTCCTAAAGGGTGGAGAGGAAGCAGACTAGGAAATAGTCTACACTAGTATTCAAACTCTAAAACTAATGCCAAATTTGCGCTAAACAGATTCAGACTTTTCAGTTTTCCCCAGGACCATGCTTGCTGGTAAAATATGTAGGACTAAGTTAGCCCTAGAGACATTCTAGACTTGAGGAAGCCTTAACCTCCTGGCATTTGTGATTGGGGGAAGAGGGGTCTCAGACCTGATCCTTTGTTCCTCTCTTGTCTGGATCACCTTCAATGGCCAGGAGACCCTCTGATGTTTAGTTTCAGTGAAGCTGACTGCGGGTAAAAGGAGAGCAGTGCTTATCACTAAGAGCTAAAGTAGAGGCAGTATGGAACTGCAGATCTAAAAAACGATTGCACCACTGTGTACTTCATCCATGGCCAGGGCTCAATATGCAGCTTTTTATTTTTTAATATGCAGTTCATTTTTATTCTGTCACATGATTTGCACTTAATGAGTAGTTTTCCTATTTATTCCCTATTTTTCTTGTCTATATTGAGTCAAAATCCCCAAACTTTTTTCTTGCTATTTTTTCAAACTCCCATTACTTGCTAACTTTTTATATCACATTACCTACCATATATCTTACTGGGTCTTATAAGTCATTTGAGGAACTCTATTACCTAGTATTTATGTATCTCCAAACTTAATATTGGAGAAGGGAATGGCAAGCCACTCCAGTATTCTTTCCTGGAAAATTCCACAGACAGAGGAGCCTGGCAGGCTCTAGTCCACAGAGTTGCAAAGAGTAAGACATGACTTAGCGACTGAACAAACTTAGCATTAAGAGTACTTATCCACTTACCAGTTAACTAGAATTCTCAAAAACTCTTACTCTTCTGAGGCCAAAGGTTATACACAATTTGCTCAACTATTTACAAATCTTTAACTTCCAAACATGTCCTTTTCCTGAAGGTCAAGACCTTGTTGCCTAAACTCAGTAGTGTTGTTATCATCAGTGACATTAAATTATTATCAATAACTGTGAAATATAGTATGTGTGTCCAGTGCTCTGCTGTTAGGATGTTGGGAAGAGCAACTTAAACCAAATCAAATTAGACCGAAAACCAGCAGAAGATAAGACAGCTAAAGGGCTCTTGAGTAAACTACTAAAGTCTCTTGATTTAGCTATTACTGCTGTATTTCAGGAGATACAAAGAAATGTAATATGCCCTTAAATACCTTCTTAAAGGAAAGAAAAATAACAAAGTCTAAAATTATAAACAGTTAATACCATGAAACTATGTACTGGAAAGAAGCTAATTCTATGGTCAACTTCCTATGAAAGTTTAGAGGAGGAAACAGTTGGGTTGGAGTCTTAAAAGACAGGCAAAGTTTAGACAGACAGAGACAGGCTGAAGGGTAAGTAACAACTGATCTCTGTTGCCCAGGATAGTGCTTTAACCTTTTAACCATGCTTCTGAGTTCTCCAGCATTTGGTATTATATTGTGGCAGGTTTTTGAGGTAAAAAAAAAAAAAAAATCTCACAGGAAACACTTTAAACAACATGGCAATCTTATCAACCACATAGAATTGAAAAGGGAGAAAAAATCTTCAGAAGAAAACAGAGAAAGCTAAAGATATCTGTTATTTTTGCATGATACTATTCTACTTAGAAGACATACAAACATTATATAAGAAATTTAAAACATAGAATTACACTTCTTAAAAAAGATTGAAAAATTAGCAGAATGCAAAACTTTATATTGTTATTAGACTATAAACTTATTTTCAAATGTGAGAATAAATATTTCTCTAAAGAGAAGACATCTGTTTGCTAAGTTTTAATGCACAGGGATTCGTGGCTCAGAACTAGAAATTAGTATAACAACTGCTTTTCCTTAAAATTGTTCTTTAAACTTTTGTAAGTTTTATGAGTGCAAGTATAGTAGCCAAAAAGCAATGTGGTAAAAACAGAACTGGCGATGCTTTGGCTGTCTCTCTGCTGAGTTTGCTTACAATTATTTTAAACTACCTAAGATCTGACTGAAGTGAAATGGTATTTTAAACAGCTGATGTATCTTAGCTTTTTTGTAAATTTCATAGCCATACCAGAACTCATATGGCCATTGAACACAAACTTAAGTATATGACATCAGCCTCCGTATCAATGACTCAGTTTCCAAACTTATGCAATTAATAACTGAGTGTAATATGCAGTAATAACAAGCAAAGAATCCCCCACATGGGCAAACGTTGTTACTTATCTCTGTTCCTACAGAAGCTGCCAGTTACTTATTTCCTTTCTAGTGCCGATCTCACCATTCAAACCAGCTTCCCAGGAAAATCCTTCTCTCCTGGAAATGACATTATTTTCAAGTTAGATATACTATTTTTTCTGATGTTGAAATATTGTGCTTTATGGGATATATATATTTGGTCATTCAGAGGATCAAAATTTATCTTTTATATATATATTTGGTCTTCCTCCATGGTTTTTAGCTCATAGCTCCCAAAATCTTTGGAATTTCCTGAGTGATAAGAGCAATGGAAGAATCTTTTATCATAGTATTTGGTCTCTCATCTTCAGTTTCTGAAACTGATTCAGAGCCACAAGGTGAAATATGGGTGTCTTGTTATTCATAACAAGTTCCTTTCTACTACAACTGAGTTTATGTTAAGGAGGTGACTTCTGGAAAGCACCTAAGGATGAGGGCTGGTTGCCAAGGGAATCAACCCTGAATAGAGGAGTGAAACATTTTCAGGATGATTTCAAAAATCACCCTCTGATTTCTGGAGAGAAGTGAGGGCCTGGAGGTTGACTCAGTCACCAATGGCCAATGATTTAATCAATCATGCCTACATAATGAAGCCTCCATAAAAACCGTAAAGGGTTGAAGATCTTCCAGGTTGCTGAATGCATAGATTTGGGGCGAGTGGTATGCCTGTAGAAAGCAATGAAGATTGGTATCCTTTCCCCATATCTTGCCCCATGCAGCTCTGATACCTGGTTGTTCTTGAGTAATATCCTTTAATGAACCAGTGATTCAGTAAGTAAATGTCTCTGTTTTCTGTCAGCAGCTCTAGGTGGTAGATCAGAAGCCCAGGTAACAAACACATCTGGAAGGTTTTCCGTGGGTCTGAGCCCTTAACTTGCAGAATCTAATGCTATACCTGGATATATAGTGTTAGAATTGGGCTGAATTATAGGATGGCCAGCTGGTATCTTAGAACTGTTAAGTGGTGTGGGGAACACCACCACCCCATGTTGGAACTGGGGTTCCAAATAACTTTCTGATGATTTCTTTGCTTCCTTCTAAGAAACACATATTTTTAATCATTTTGGTCATGGACACCTTTGAGACGTTAATGAAAGTCACAAACCCTCTCCTCAAAAAAAAAAAAAAAAAAAAGCATAGTAGATACAAAACTGCATGAATTTTCAAGGAATCCCTGAGTCCTTCCTGAAGTTCATCTGCATATCCAACAGGGATCTGTGGACTCTAGGTTAGGAGCTCCTGCTCTGGTGCACAGCTAACTTTCACGGGTTGCCTACTTAGGATACTTCCATCAAAGAAACTCAAATAACAAGCAGAGAGCTCACTTAGGAGTGCTAGCTACAGAATGCCCTCAGTGTTTCCACGCCTTGGCCATGCTATTTCCTTACCCATTTCAGTGTCTGTTAATCTTTGAACTGATTGAACCAGAGAACTACTGAGCTACTGAAGCTTTGGGATCCTGATTATTAGCACAATTTACCCACACCCTCCCCCTCAGGAAGGCAAAGAGATGTGAATTTGAGTTGTGACAGTGAGTTCTTTAACTCCAAATGTGGTCTAATTTGAAAATTCTGCACTAGCAATTACTTTTTCAACTAGCTAATGCTCATCACTGTTATTACAGGGAGGCAGCTTTAAGAATGTCATCTTTAGTTCAGCACCAGGAATATAGCGCTTCTAACCCTCCACTTTGGTTTGGCTATGATTCTGAAGGCAAGTCTCTTACAGAGCAACAAAATACATCACTTAAAGATTCAGAATTGACCATGAAAGAGTCAACATACAGTAATGAAGAGGAAGCAGTATGACCTTCAACCTCAAGCAAGAACCAAAAATCTAGAATCTGGCAACTTCATTTAATGCAAGTATTTTTTACTAGCTGGACCTGATCAATGTAAACAAGCTGGAAATCATTTCCAGATTTTTATTCCAGCTATGTGTTTGTAAATACATCTATGAGTTCTTCTAACAACCACGATTAAAAAAAGCCAAATCAAGTATTGCTACTATGTAACTTTTCTACGTAAATTTACCTTAATCAAATTGTTTTGATGAGATTATCAAATCTAGGTTACAGTTGTATACAAAACAATCCTGACAGATGTGATGTTTTTGACAAGAAATTTACAAGCGTCTCCTTAGAAAAGAAAGCAGAAGGCTATATAAAATAGTAAGGGTTTTGAGTGAGAGCAACGACATTAAGGATCTGTAAGGCTTTATTATAAATGATATAGATATACATTTTAAAAACAAACAAAGCTTTCTAATAATTTCTAGACACTTAACAAGAGAGATCTAAATGCCAATTAACCTAGGACTCATTTCAACATTTGACTTAACAGTCAGAGGCAAATTAAAAAGAAACAGTCCCTTTTAGTCAAATTTGCACTGTCCCTACAATGTCTCAGAAAGATCTTTTTTTATTGAAGTATAGCTGATTTACAATGCTGTGCTAGTTCAGGTGTATAGTACAGTGATTCGGTTATATACATGCATGCACATACGTATATATTCTTTTTGGATTATTTTCTTTTTTTTAATAATCTTCAATTTTTATTTAAGATTTTATTTTTTAATTTTTATTTTTACTTTATTTTACTTTACAATACTGTATTGGTTTTGACATACATTGACATGAATCCACCACAGGTGTACATGCGATCCCAAACATGAACCCCCCTCCCACCTCCCTCCCCACAACGTCCCTCTGGGTCATCCCCGTGCACCAGCCCCAAGCATGCTGTATCCTGCATCGGACATAGACTGGTGATTCGATTCTTACATGATGGTATACGTTTCAATGCCATTCTCCCAAATCATCCCACCCTCTCCCTCTCCCTCTGAGTCCAAAAGTCTGCTATACACATCTGTGTCTTTTTTGCTGTCTTGCATACAGGGTCATCATTTTCTAAGTTACTACAAACCCTTGAGTATAGTTCCCTGTGCTGTTCAGAAGATCCTTGTTATCTATTTTATATATAGCAGTGAGTACATGTTAATCCCAAACTTCTAATTTATCCTTCCTCCCAACACCCTCTCCCTTTGGTAACCATAAATTTGCTTTCTGTCTGTGCGGTTATTTTTATTTTGTAAATAGGTTTGTTTGTATCTTTTTCTTAGATTCCATATATAAGTGGTATAATATGATATTTGTCTTTGGCTTACTTCACTTAGTGTAATAATTTCTAGGTCCATCCTTGTTGCTCCAAGTGATTTCATTCTTTTTTTGAGTAATATTCTGGTGTGTGTGTATATATATATATATATCTATATACATTTCACATTTTCTTTATCCATTCATCTGTCAATGCACACTTAAGTTGCTTTCATGTGTCCTGACTATTGTAAATAGTGCTACAATGAACACTGGGGTACAAGTATCTTTTCAAATTATAGTTTTTGAGTGGGAGTGCTAGATCATATGAAAGAAATTGAAGAGCAATATTGCTCAGGAACCTGGAATGTTAGGTCCATGAATCAAGGCAAATTGGAAGTGGTCAAACAGGAGATGGCAAGTGTAAACATTGACATTTTAGTGAATTAAAATGGACTGGAATGGGTGAATTTAACTCAGGTGACCATTATATCTACTACTATGGGCAAGAAGAAGTGGAGTAGCCATCATAGTCAACAAAAGACTCCAAAATGCAGTACTTAGATGCACTCTCAAAAACAACAGAATTATCTGTTTGTTTCCAAGGCACACCATTCAATATCACAGTAATCCAAGTCTATGCCCTTACCAGTAATGCTGAAGAAGCTGAAGTTGAATGGTTCTATGAAGACCTACAAGACCTTATAGAACTAACACCCCAAAAAGATGTCCTCTTCATTATAGCAGACTGGAATGCAAAAGTAGGAAGTCAAGAGATACCTGGAGTAACAGGCAAATTTGGCCTTGGAGTACGGAATGAAGGAGGGCAAAGGCTAATAGAGTTTTGCCAAGAGAATGCACTGGTCATAGCAAACACCCTCTTCCAACAACACAAGAGACGACTCTATACATGGACATCACCCGAATGGTCAATACCGAAATCAGACTGATTATATTCTTTGCAGCCAAAGATGGAGAAGCTCTATACAGTCAGCAAAAACAAGACTGGAAGCTGACTGTGGCTCAGATCATGAACTCCTTATTGCCAAATTCAGACTTAAATTGAAGAAAGTAGAAAACCACTAGACCATTCAGGTATGACCTAAATCAAATCCCTTATGATTATACAGTGGAAGTGACAAATAGATTCAAGGGATTAGATCTGATAGATGCCTGAAGAACTATGGATGGAAGTTTCATGACACTGTACAGGAGGAAGTGATCAAGACCATCCCCAAGAAAAAGAAAGGCAAAACAGTTGTCTGAGGAGGCCTTACAAATAGCTGAGAAAAGAAGAGAAGCTAAAGACAAAGAAGAAAAGGAAAGATATATCCATTTGAATGCAGAGTTCCAAAAGACTAGCAAGGAGAGATAAGAAAGCCTTCCTTTGGGATCAATGCAAAGAAATAGAGGAAAACAACAGAATGGGAAAGGCTAGAGATCTCTTCAAGAAAATTAGAGATACTAAGGGAACATTTCATGCAAAGATGGGCTCAATAAAGAACAGAAATGGCATGGACCTAACTGAAGCAGAAAATATTAAGAGGTGGCAAGAATACAAAGAAGAACTATACAAAAAAGATCTTCATGACCCAAATAACCACTATGGTGTGATCACTCACCTAGGGCCAGACATCCTGGAAACTGAAGTCAAGTGGGCCTTAGGAAGCATCACTAGAAACAAAGCTAGTGGAGGTGATGGAATTCCAGTTGAGCTATTTTAAATCCTAAAAGATGATGCCCCGAAACTGCACTCAGTATGCTACCAAATTTGGAAAACTCAGCAGTGGCCACAGGACTGGAAACGTCAGTTTTCATTCCAATCCCAAAGAAAGGCAATGTCAAAGTATGTTCAAACTACTGCACAACTGCACTCATCTCACAAGCTAGCAAAGTAATGATCAAAATTCCCCAAGCCAGACTTCAACAGTATATGAACTGTGAAATTCCAGATGTTCAAGCTGGATTTAGCAAAGGCAGAGGAAACAGAGATCAGATTGCCAACATCCGTTGGATCATCGAGAAAGCAAGAGAGTTCCAGAAGAACACCTACTTTTGCTTTATTGACTACACCAAAGCCTTTGATTGTGTAGATCACAACAAACTGGAAAATGCTTAAAGAGATGGGAATACCAGACCACCTGACCTCCCTCCTGAGAAATCTGTATGTAGGTCAAGAAGCAACAGTTAGAACTGGACATGGAACAACAGACTGGTTCCAAGTCAGGAAAGGAGTACATCAAGGCTGTATACCATCACCCTGCTTATTGAACTATGCAGAGTACATCATGTGAAATGCTGGGCTGGATGAAGCACAAGCTGGAATCAAGAGTGCCGGGAGGAATATCAATAACCTCAGATATGCAGATGACACCACCCTTATGGCAGAAAGTGAAGAAGAACTAAAGAGCCTCTTGATGAAAGTGAAAGAGGAGAGTGAAAAAGTTGCCTTAAAACTCAACATTCAGAAAGCTAAGATCATGGTATCTGGTCGCATCATCACTTCATGGCAAATAGATATGGCAGCAGTGGAAACAGTGAGACTTTACTTTTTGGGCTCCAAAATCACTGCAGATGGTGACTATAGCCATGAAATTAAAAGATGCCTGCTCCTTGGAAGAAAAGCTATGACCAACCTAGACAGCATATTAAAAAGCAGAGACATTATTTTACCAACAAAGGCCATCTAGTCAAAGCTATGGTTTTTCCAATAGTCATGTATGGATTTGGGATTGGACTATAAAGAAAGCTGAGCACCAAAGAATTGATGCTTTTGAACTGTGGTGTTGGAGAATACTCTTGAGAGTCCCTTAGATAGCAAGGAGATCCAACAAGTCAATCGTAAAGGAAATCAGCCCTGAATATTCATTGGAAGGACTGAAGTTGAACCTGAAACTCCAATACTTGGGCCAGATGATGTGAAGAACTGCCTCATTGGAAAAGACCCTGATGCTGGGAAAGATTTAAGGTGGGAGGAGAAGGGGACAACTGAGGGTGAGATGGTTGGATGGCATTACTGATGTGATGAACATGAGTTTGAGTAGGCTCCAGGAGTTGGTGATGGACAGCGAAGCCTGGTGTGCTGCAGTCCATGGGGTCGCAAAGAGTTGGACATGACTGAGCAACTGACCTGAACTGAACTGAACTAAAATTAGCTAAATGCTTTCAGTAATCCTCCCTTTTTTAGGCTGGTTTTGAAAGTTTTTGAAATAAGTAGTATCACTTAGCTGTGAAATGGTTCCTGGAAGTGGATTGCTGTGGAATCAACTGAGTAGGAAATTTTAACACCTAACCCGAGACATAAGATGACTGTTCCAGAGGGTGATTTTTAATTAAATTTGGAGATTCTGGCAGCTGCATAGAAATTGGCTTCTGACCCCTAAGTATTTCGAGCGCATAACTGGAAAGTTATGCAAGATGCAACTGCTTTCTAAAGGAATAATGCCTGCCTGGGTAAAACAACAGTAAGGAGAAACACACCTACTATGTTTCTTTAGAAACCAGGCAAGGTATTTAACTGTTAAAGCTTGCTCCAAAATTCTTTGATTAAGGTCCTGTCTTAAACAAAAACAAGAGATACATTTGTTCTTTATGGGGAGACAAATTTTATAGTAGCAGAAATGAAAGAAAAAGGGTAGGTGTTAGAAAAGGTTGGCTATAAAGGGGACTAAGAAGTGGAGTGAACAAGTGGTGAAATTGTTAAGTTCTGGGTGCAAATTACTCAAGGTATCCATAATATTATTGATACTTAGGTCTTCAGATCTTAAGCATTTGAAATATATAGGTCCGTGTTCAAGACAGTAAAATATGTGACTTTACCTTTCAGTTTGGACTTGAATCTGTCATCCAAATATGTACCATTCCTTTAATAATTGTAAATACAGTTGACTGCTGTTTATGCTCAGCTTTCTGGCTATTGTTGACCAAGTTCATAAACTTTATTTTTAGTCATGAAAATGTTTATATAATTACAGGTAGAAAAGATGATAAAAATTGCCTTATTGCCTCCCAGTGCTCTCTACTTAATAATTTAATACACACACACCACAACCACATCAAACATACTAACATGAGTGTTGTCCAAACCCATACAAATTATAATTTTATGAACTACGAACTAAAAAGAGATTGTGAGACACCTGACAAAGCTGACTTTTTGCTTCAGAAATAAAAAGTTAAAAACAGAACTCCAAACAAATTAAATATTAACAAAAAGACTATTACAGGTCATATTTGTAAAGGTTTATTAGAAAATCAAAATTTAAGAGCAAAGAAATACAATCCAATAGATAACATCTATTTAGTATTGTATAATTTAAATCTTCCAGGGGTAAACAATGTTTGACAGAAAGAAAATTCATAAAATAACTTAGATAGTACCTCACCATAAAAGTGAAAGTCTATCTTCATATAACAGGCTAATAAAGTAGCTGAATGCTACCCCCCCCACCAGAATGCATTATGCCTTAAATTACGTTAAAAAAAAAAGAATTAGTAGCAACTGCATCACATTTGTGATGTACTTTATTTGTGTATGTATTTGTGATGTAGCCACAGCTTAAATTTATATTGTTGTCATAATAAGTGCCAAGTAGAAAACATTTTATACAAGAGCCCTGGTACAAAGAATTTTAAAATAACTGCCCTTTATTACCTACTATTTTTGTATAATTTCTTAAGTGGAAACTGTGAATATGATGAAATATCATTTTATGATTACATTAGATGACAAAACAAAGATTATCCTGAGTAGGCCTTACCTAATCCTCTGAGCTCTTTAAAAGCAGTTATCTCAAGCTGGTTGCAGAAAAAAAAACTCAGATATTTAAAATATGAGATGGACTAATTGCATTATTGCTGGCTTGAAAATGAAGAGGGCCACATGAGAAGGGATGCAGGTGGTCTCTAGCAGCTTAGAGTGATTGCCAACTGACAGAATGGAAACATAGATCTCAATCACACAGTCATGATGAATTGGAGTTTGCCAATAATATGAATGAGCTTGGAAGTAGACTATTTCTTAAATCATCCAGATGAGAATTCAGTCTGGCCAACACCTTAAGTCCAGCCTTGCAATACCATGAGCAGAGACTCTAACCACACTGAGCTCCTGATCTACAGAACAGTGAGCTGATGAACAGGGTTTTTTTTAGCTTAATAATTCATATTAAAAAAATTTTTAATGAGGTATGGTTGCTATACAATATTATGTAAGTTTAAAGTATTCAACATAGCAACTGACAATTTTTAAAGGTTATATTCCATTTTAGTTATTATAAAATATTGGCTATATCCCATGTTATACTATATATCCTTGCAGCTTATTTTATATATAGCAGTTTGTACCTCTTAATACCCTACCCATATCCTGTTCCTCCCCACTTTCCTCTCTGTACTGGTAACCACTCGCATGTTCTCTGTATCTGTGAGTATGTTTCTTTTTTAAAAATTACATTCAGTATAGTTACATTCAGAAACTATATTTTTCAGATCCCACATATAAGTGATATTATATAGTATGCATATTTCTCTGACTACTTTCACTTAGCATAGTACCCTCCAGGTCCATCCATGTTGGGGAAATTTTCATTCTTTTTCATGGCTGAGTAGTATTCCATTGTATTTAAATATTTGTTTATTTATCTGACTGTGATATGAGAGTTGGACTGTGAAGAAGGCTGAGGGCCGAAGAATTGATGCTTTTGAACTGTGGTGTTGGAGAAGACTCTTGAGAGTCCCTTGGACTGCAAGGAGATCCAATCAGTCCATTCTAAAGGAGATCAACCCTGGGATTTCTTTGGAATGAATGATGCTAAAGCTGAAGCTCCAGTACTTTGGCCACCTCATGCGAAGAGTTGACTCATTGGAAAAGACTCTGATGCTGGGAGGGATTGGGGGCAGGAAGAGAAGGGGACGACTGAGGATGAGATGGCTGGATGGCATCACGGACTTGATGGACGTTGAGTCTGAGTGAACTCCAGGAGATGGTGATGGACAGGGAGGCCGGGTGTGCTGCAATTCATGGGGTCACAGAGTCGGACATGACTGAGCCACTGAACTGAACTGAACTGGCTCTTAGTTGTGGCATCTGGGATCTTCAATCTTCACTGCAGCATGCAAACTCTTAGTTGTAGCATATGGGATCTGGCTCCCTGGAGTGTGGAGTCTCAGCTACTAGATCAATAGGTAAGTCCCTTATTGTATTTATATATACCACATCTTTTTTATTCATTCACCTGTTAGTGGACACTTACATAGGACACAACAACACTTAGGTTGCTTCCATATCTTAGCAATTATAAATGCTATTAATATTGGGGTACAAGTATCTTTTCAAATTACTGTTTTTTTTTTCAGATAAATAACCAGGAGTAGAATTGCTGGGTCTTATGTTAGTCGTAGGTTTTTTTTTTTGCAAAACCTCCATACTGTTCTCCATAGTGGCTGCACCAATTTACATTCCATTAAGTATAAGAAGGTTCCCCTTCCTCCACATCCTTACCAATATTTTTTACTTGTGGTATTTTATGATGAGAGCTATTTTGACAAATGTGACATCTCATTATGCTTTTAATTTGAATTTCTCTGATTATTATGATGTTGAGCATCTTTTCAAGTGATGATGGCCATTGGTATGACTTGTTTGGGAAAAAAAAATGTCTATTTGGAACTTCTACCCATTTTTTAATCTTTTTTTTTTTTTTTTTACATTGAGTTGTAAGAGCTGTTCATATATTTTGGATATAAGCCTCTAATGGCTGTATAATTTGCAAATATTTTCTCCCATTCAGTAGGCTGTCTTTTTATTTTGTTGATGATTTCCTATACTGTGCAAAAGCTTTTAAATTTAATCAGGTCCCATTTATTTTTGTTTCCACTTTCTTTGCTTTAGGAGAGCTCATCCAAAATATTGCTACAATTTATGTCAAAGAGTGTTCCACCTATGCTTTCTTTTTGACCTTTTGTTTCTGGTATTACATTTAATTCTTTAACTCATCCTTAATTTGTGTTTGCATATGGTGTTAAGATAATATTCTAATTTTATTCTTTTACATGTACCTGACCAGTTTTCCCAGGACCACTTATTGAAAAGACTGTTTGTTTGTTTTTTTTTTCCTATTATATATTCTTGCCTACTTTGTCACAGATTAATTGACCATAAGTGTGTGGGTTTATTTCTTGGCTCTCTGTTCTGTTCCACTGATCTGCACCCTTGTTTTTGTGCCAATTCCATGCTGTTTTGATTACTCTAGCTTTTTAGTACAGTCTGAAGTCAGAGCATGTGATTCTTCCAGCTTCCTTCTTCTTTGAAGATCATTTAGTTATTTAGGGTCTTCTGTGTTACCATACAAATTTTAGAAATACTTAATCATGTGAAAAAATGCCCTTGGTATTTTGATAGAGATTGCACTGAATCTGTAGCCTGCTCTGGTTAGTATGGTCATTTTATAAAATTAAAATTTCCCATCAATGAACATGGCATACCTTTCCACCTGTTTGAATTACCTTCCATTTCTTTTATCCAGTGTCTTATAGTTTTCCAAATACAAACATTTACCTCTTTAGGTAAGTTTATTCTTAAGTATTTTATTATATTTGATGAGATGGTAAATGGGATTGTTTTCTTAATTTCTCTGATAGTTCATTGTTAGTGTGCAAATAACAGATTTCTCTGTATTAATTTTGTATCCTGCAACTTCACAAATTTAGTGATAAGCTCTAGTAGTTTTGTCAGTATCATCTTTAGGATTTTCTGTGTACAGTATATCATCTGCAAAGAGTGACTGTTTTACTTCTTCCTTTCCAATCTGGATTCCATTTATTCCTTTTTTTTTTTTTTTTGGTCTGACTGCTGTGGCAAGAAATTCCAAAACTATGCTGAGTAAAACTGGCAAGAGTGGGCATCCTTGTCTTGTTCCTGATCTTAGAGTAAATGCTTTCAGCTTTTAACCACTAAGTATGATGTTTGCACTGATTTGTCATATATGGTCTTTATTATGCTGAGGTATGTACTCTCTAGGCCCATTTTCTAGAGCGTTTTAAAAACACAAATGAATGCTGAACTTTGTCAAAACCTTTTCCTCCTCCTATGGAGATGATCATGTGGTTTTTATTATTCAGTTTGTTAATATGGTGTATCACATTGATTGATTTGTGTATACTGAGAAATTCTTGCATCCCTGAGATAAATCCAACTTGATCACCATATATGATCCTTTTGCTGTATTGTTGGATTTGATTTGACAATATTTTGTTGAGGATTTTCACATCAATATTCATCAGTTATAATGGCCTATAATTTGTATATGTGTATAATTATCTCTGTTAGTTTTGATCTTATGGTGATTCTGGTCATGTGGGATGAGTTCAGCAGTGTTCCTTCCTCTGCAATTTTTTGGAATAGTTTAAGAAGCATAAATGCTAACTAGTCTCTAAATGTTTGCTAGGCTTCATCTGTGAAGCCATCTGGTCATGGACTTTTTGTTTGTTGGGAATTTTTTGTCACTAATTCAATTTCATTACTTATAATTGATTTGTTCATATTTTCTACTTCTGAGTCAGTCTTGGGAGTCTACTATTAATTCCTTTTAGCATACATTTTTAGGATCTGCCTATTTCTTCAATGTTGTCCCCTTTTTTGACATATAGTTGTTTGCAGTAGTCTCTTATGGTCCTTTGTATTCCAGTAGCATCAGTTGTAACTTCTCCTTTTTCATTTCTGACTTTATTGATTTGGATCTTTCTTTTCTCAATCAATCTGGCTAATGGTTTATCAATTCAGATTATCTTTTCAAAGAACAAGCTCTTAGCTTCACTGATCTTTTCTATTGTATTTTTTAAGAGTCTACTTCATTTATTTCTGCTCTGATTTTTATGATTTCTTCCCTTTGACTAATTTTGGGTTTTGTTTGTTTTTTCCAAGATAGGAAAGTTTTCAGCTATTATGTCTTCAATTATGTTCTTAGCCTCTTTCTCTCTGTTCTGTGGGGATCCTAAAATGCAAATAAAAATGAGCTTGACGTTGTCTCAGAAGTCTCTTGAAACGTCATTTCTATTCATTGTTTTCTCTTCAGCATAACTGATTTCCACTACTCTGTTTTCCAGCTTCAGATCCATTCCTCTGTATTAGTGTACTACTGATTGATTTTACTGTATTTTTCATTTCAGTTATTATATTCTTCATCTGTTTGGTTGTTCTTTTTTTCTTTGTTAAAAACTTCTAACTTATCAGTCTTTGCAGCCATTCTTTTCCTAAGTTCTTTGGCCATTTTTATGATGATATCCTAAAATTCTTTCTTGGTTAGATTTCATATCTCCCACTTCACTTAGTTCTTCTTCTGCAGTTTTTATCTCAATCCTTTGTTTGGAACATGGTCCTCTGTTGCCTCATTTTGCCTAACTAGCTGTTTTTGTTTTTTATGTATCTGACATGTTGGTTAAGTTTTCCAGTCATGAAGAAATGATCTTCTGTGTTCCAGCAGTGCACTCTCCTCTCATCAAAAGCTATGTGCCTTAGGAGTTCCCCCTATGAGGGCATGGGTCTTTCTGTTTTGGCAGACTCACTGTGTAGGTGGTCTGGTAGGCTTGGTTGGCCCCTGATCAGTTTGGTTGCCAGGTGCTTCCTTGTGCAGAGGCTGCTGGCCATTGGTTGATGGAACCAGGTAAAGAGGTCGTTGACTGTAGAGGCCTTGGGGCTAGTGCTAGGTAGTGGCAGCATCCAGGAGATCCCAGGACAAACAGGTATTTTTCAAAGTCATTAAGTTTGTGGTAATTTGTTACAAAAGAAAACTAACAGCAAAGTACAAATTTTGAAAAGATTTCTCCAAGACATTCCAGTTTGTTGTTTTCAACATTTGTATGAACACTGGTATTTGCTTTTTTGTAGTCATAGATCTACTAGTCATTGTTAAAAATTAGAAATATAATTCAAGTCATTCAGTCCTGCAGCTTCAGAGACTGAAACCAGCTTTGGCTTCTAAAACGTATAGTTCCTTTTGGGGCATCAGCCTTAATCCATTTTTCATGTTCACTTGTTTGATTCAGGAATCCTGAAACACAAAATTGCATAAAGTTATATCCTGACTGACAAGAGCAATACTGACTACATATATCCTAACAATACATCTCTAAAACTTAAAAGCATTTCAAACAGTAAAAATCTTAGTAAAGATAGCCTGAATTGGAAGAGTTGCAAAGAGGTTAGTTACCTGGGCTTATTCTCTCCTTTCTTTTCCTCAAAACAACATGGAAAATGTGTTTTTTATTTATTCATTTTTGTATGCAAGTTTTAAAAAGAGCTTTATTTAAGCATAACTGACTAAATAATGCATGTATTTAAAGTATGTAATGTAATAAGCTTTTACATATGAAAAGTCTGAAAAGCCATCCTCAAGAGGTTTGACGGAAAACAACAAAATTCTGTAAAGCAATTATCCTTCGATTAAAAAAAAAATGAATATATCCATCACTCCCAAAAGTTTTCTTGTGTCCCTTTGTAATATTTCCCTCCTGCTCTGCCATGCCTGTCGTATCTGCACCTCTTCCAATCTCTCAACAATTACTAATCTACTTTGTGTCACTATGAATTCATTTCATTTGCTAAGATTTTAATAAAGACTCATACAATATGTACCATATATAGTCTTTTAAAAAATATCTAGGTTCTTTCAGCATAATTATTTTAAGGTTTGTTCACATGGTAGCATGTCTCAGGTGGTTTCCTTACACACATGCTGATCCATACTTTGCTAAATAGTCATGGGCACCCTGTATAACCCGGCTCACTCTGGAACTTTCTCTTGTTAACTCTAACAGCCCTCTACCTGTGTTACCCCTCTCCCTGCCCAACAGCCTGGAAACTCTCAAGCTAATGGGCTATGGCAATCATTGTGCTCACCTGTTTGTTTTTTTTTTTTTTTTGCCATCTCTAGTCTGCTGCTGCTGCTAAGTCATTTCAGTCGTGTCTGACTCTGTGCGACCTCATAGATGGCAGCCCATCAGGCTCCCCCGTCCCTGGGATTCTCCAGGCAAGAACACTGGAGTGGGTTGACATCTCGTCCAATGGATGAAAGTGAAAAGTGAAAGTAAAGTCGCTCAGTCATGTCTAACTCTTTAGCAACCCCATGGACTGCAGCCTCCATCCATGGGATTTTCCAGGCAAGAGTACTGGAGTAGGGTGCCATTGCCTTCTCCATCTCTAGTCTTCTAGTTCTCTTTTTTCTTTCAATCAAGGTAGTTAAGGTGTTATACCTCTGGAGTTCCACTGCAATTCTGGACTTAAGAAACCAGTCAAATCTGAACTGAGGAATATTGTGAATACACCGTCTGAATTCATCATATACATTTTCTTTGTTGAATCCAAGCACACAAATCAAGGAAACAAACTCTCTTCTCTACTATAGTTTTCTCCTTCCTTAGTATATATGATGTTCCCACCTGCTGAAAAGGTACTTTGTACCATTCAGTCTTTGTGTCAAGACTTTGTATCTTTGATACAAACTCTCTGAATTCTTGCCTCTCCCCTTTGATTTGAGCCATAATCTTGTCTATTTCTTTACTGCATCTTTCACAAAAGATAGTTGAGTATTCAGTGACTTCCTCTGGAGATTTTTCCTTCCATTTCTTTTGCTGTATTTCCAGTATCATCATATTCCAACTTCTCATAAAACTGCTTAAAATCTTTCTCATTCAACTGGTGAATCTTTGTGTTAGAGGCTTCTTTTTCCTCTAATCTTCATTATTAAAGGATTCACAGTTTTGTCAATTTTAATCTCTTCATCTTTGTGTGCCTGTACTGCATTTAATAGATCATTATTTCAAGGTATCTATAACCAACAGTTTTTCTATAGTATAGAATTTCTTTTTCTAGTAATTAAAACAAACATAGAGGAAAGAACTGATAATTCTGAATCAGTTCAGTTTAGTTGCTCAGTCATGTCCGACTCTTTGTAACCCTGTGGACTGCAGCACTCCAGGCTTCCCTATCCATCACCGTCTCCCGGAGGTTGCTCAAACTCATGTCCTTGAGTCAGTGATGCCATCCAATCATCTCAACCTCTGTCATCCCCTTCTCCTCCTGCCTTCAATCTTGCCCAGCATCACGGTATTTTCCAGTGAGTCAGTTCTTCACATCAGGTGGCCAAAGTATTAAAGCTTCAGCTTCAACATCAGTCCTTCCAATGAATATTCAGGACTGATTTCCTTTAGGGTTGACAGATTTGATCTCCTTGCAGTCCAAGGGACATTCAAGAGTCTTCTCCAACACCACAGTACAAAAGCATCAATTCTTTGGTAATTCTGAATACCAATTGTTAAAACAACCACGAATAATTAGAACTATTATTTTTTTACACATTTTAGCAACAATAGTAAAGTGTCAAAATTAATAAGGGTTTCCCAAATACCTAAGATCTTTTGTTGTTCAGTCGCTCAGTCATGTCTGACTCTTTGTGACCCCATGGACTGCAGCAAGCCCATTTTCCCTGTTCTTTACCATCTCCCAGAGATTGCTCAAACTCATGGCCATTGAGTCAGTGATGCCATCAAACCGTCTCATTGTCTGTCATCCCCTTCTCCCTTCCATAAGCAAGCAACTCATGATTGGGGAGGTACAATCTTTTAAAAAGTAAGAACTTTTACCTCCCCAATCATGAGTTGCTTGCTTATGGAAAGAGAAGCCAAATCTACCTATTTCCTTCTGCAGCAATAGAGACCATGCAGTGCTATTACTATTAATAAACTGAACACACAAGTGATTTTAGCTTATGAAAAATACTCACAAGCAAGGCAGTTTATAAAGTTCCATTTAGCTTGCTGGAAAAGAGCTTTCTCTTGCCAATAAGTAATTTACTAAAAGCTCTGAACTTTGGGTTGAATCTATGGAGACTCTAATTCTAATTTGTAAAGTTTATAAATTCCTTCCTACAAAAATCTTGTAACAAGGATTGGAACTTGGGGTTGCAGAAACCTTGTTCCTTTTTTAATTCCCTTTGCCAATGAAAATCAGGCAATATTTTCTGACCAAGAAATGGGAAATGACTATTCTATCCCCATGTGGCTTGGCTTCCATTAATTGGGGGAAAAAGTTTATTCTCAGGATGTTTTTAAACTTATGCATTTGCTCTCAAAATCTGCCATGTTCAAATGTACCCAAGTATATAAATATTCAAGTTGGACATTTATATGATTGATTGATTTCTAAATACCTAATTGAGAGGTGTTACACTTGGTGATTGCAGCCATGAAATTAAAAGAAGCTTGCTCCTTGGAAGGAAAGTTATGACCAACCTAAATAGCATATTCAAAAGCAGAGACATTACTTTGCCAACAAAGGTCTGTCTAGTCAAGGCTATGGTTTTTCTAGTGGTCATGTATGGATGTGAGAGTTGGACTGTGAAGAAGGCTGAGCGCCCAAGAATTGATGCTTTTGAACTGTGGTGTTGGAGAAGACTCTTGAGAGTCCCTTGGACTGCAAGGAGATCCAACCAGTCCATTCTAAAGGAGATCAGTCATGGGTGATCTTTGGAAGGACTGATGCTAAAGCTGAAACTCCAGTACTTTGGCCACCTCATGTGAAGAGTTGACTCATTGGAAAAGACTCTGATGCTGGGAGGGACTGGGGGCAGGAGGAGAAGGGGATGAGAGAGGATGAGATGGCTGGATGGCATCACCGATTTGATGGACATGAATTTGGGTGAACTCCGGGAGATGGTGATGGATCAGGAGGCCTGGTGTGCTGCAATTTATGCGGTCGCGAAGAGTCGGTTACGACTGAGTGACTGAACTGAACTGAACACATTATTTAACCCAAAATGAACCTGATCTAATCAGCATTAGCCATGGACAAGGATAGGGCTGTAAGGTAACTGGCAAAATTTCTGTCTCTTGTTTAAAAATAGGCTTAAGCATCTTGACGAAGGTGAGCTTCTTCCTGCCACCTACCCCAGCACTCCCCACTCCAAGCCCTGTAACTGAGTTTATTTACATTGGGTTCAGAGGGATAATTCTGGTGCTGTCTTATTGGGAACTGATTAAATTTCATTGCATCACAGTTGGAGGATTCCCTCTTTTATATTATAAACACTAATGACCACCCAAAGTGGGAAGCACCATGCTAAATATCTTAGGGAGGTTTAAACAATGTATAGACATGCTAATACCCTCAAAAAGCTTACCAGCTGGCTAAGAAAATAAATTATACACTTAAGAAAAAGCATGAAAATAATTACTTTGAAATCTTATTATTTTACGTATTTCACAAACAAAAGCTCTAATACCAAACACAAGCATATGCCAAATAGTTTAATGTTGTCAACATTCTTAAACTGTTTACATACAGTCTTCCTTTGACAAAAGTGCAACCCAGGACATCTTAACAAATTTCTACAAGAAAGTATTTTTGAGCTAGTTTAATGCTGCCCATCATTGTATTTTCTCTCAATTATCATAGATAATGACAAAGTCAACAGTAGACTAGGCTTTGAGCAAGTATACAATTAATCAGTTTTGCCCAAGAAATATTATTCTGTGTCTAATTCCACCAACTGTATTTCTCCTCAGATAGAGCAGCTTTCATTTCTAGAAATTCAATTTTAGTCTGGCTATTTTCACTCAGCATAATGCCTTTAGGTTCTAGCAAAGTTGTATTAATAGATCGTTCTTTTTCATTATTGAACAGTACTCCAATGTATGGACATATCACACAGTGTGTGTGACAATTTACTGGTAGAAGTATATTTTAGTCATTTCCAGTTTTGGGCTATTGGAAATAAAGCTATGAATACCTATGTACAGGTTTTTATGTGAAACACTAAGCTTCATTTCTCCAAAGTAAATGCCCAGGAATGTCATATGGATCATATGGTAGTTTCACACTTAGTTTTGTGGGTTTTTTTTAACAAAATGACAGACTGAATTCAGGAGTGGCTATACTATTTTACACACCCAACAGCAATGCAGGAGAGACCCAATCTCTCCACATCCTTGCCAGTATTTGATATTATCAGTATTTCTTATTTTGGCCATGCTAATAGGTATGTAGTAGCATCTCATTCTGGTTTTAATTCATATCTCATGATTGACTAGCGATATTGAACATGTTTTTGTATTTTCACTTGCTATCTTAAATTTTCTATGGCTGTACTGTTTCTTAAATTTTACATTATTATACTTCTATGTGCACAAATCTTTTTTTCTTCATTACTGGGAAGAGTTTCCTCAGGCTAAGATTTGGCTACAGTTCGGTCTTTCTTGAATGACCAAAATAAACATGAAAACAAAATAAAAAGAAACAAACCCAGGCATCACAGAATTTACATGCTCTAAGACTGGGGTCTGCACTTTGATCTCTAGTCTAGAGAGTCAGCAAATTATGGCCCACAGGCCAAATCTGGCCTGAGGCCTGTTTTTATAGGCCAAGAGCTAAGTATGACTTCCACATTTTTAAAGGGGTATATAAAAAAAAAAGAATACACAACAGAAACCATATGTAGCCTGAAAAATCTAACATTCACAATCTGTCCTTAACAGGTAAAGTTTGCGGATGAATAGAAACAAAACCTGACCTTCCTTTTTTGGTAAACCTTAACAAACAAAGCTGATATCTATCTAATACACTCCCAGGAAGTTAAACTTTAACAAAATGGAGAAACAAAAATACCTTAATAGCACAAATAATCTGAAGGCAGTTTCTACATTAACTCTCTGTCAACGTATTTTTAAGCAGCCAGCCATAAACCTATAGCATTCTTCCATGCTACCAAATTTCTTCCTTGTCATCCTGAAGCACATCTACATGACTGACAAATCAACATTTCTCCAAATGCTATAAACTGGAAGAAAACCAAAACTTGTGTGTTCTAAAAAAAAGTTATTCCTATGAGTCATATCAAAAGACTAGACTTTTTTTCTTGTTTGGAAAGAAAATATTGTCTCTAGCTCTTAAAAGTGGCATCCTCTGGGCTTAGTCTCATTTCAACCTCTTTTCCAACCAATGAACTAGTTTTCCAATAGAAATCACAATACCATTAAATATATAAGTTTCTGGCATACAAACAAGCTGAGAACTCTCTTCTGACTTGGTAGTTTATTTTGATCCCAAATGAACTTACTTTTATCATGCTTTACATTTACAGTTTGACTAAAAGTGAACCCAGTAATATTTAATACCACTCTCCCTACCATGCAGACAATGTCAAACAAACAATTGTTTGGCTGACAACATATTTTATTTGTAATACTCTCTAATCATTTAAATTGGGGCACTTTTAAGACAGAAGAACTTTGTACCACATGCACTTCTGGTCTTAGAGAATGGCTTGATATACAATGGGGAGGTTTCAAATTTAAGTTGGTGAATCCAGTTTAAAACTTAGTAGAGAAGTCAATTTATTTCTAGAAATATCTGACCTAAGCTATTTACCACCTATCCAATTTACCATATACATGCTGTGCTGTGCTTAGTAGCTCAGTCGTGTCTGACTCTTAGTGACCCCATGGACTGCAGCCCACCAGACTCCTCTATCCATGGGGATTCTCCAGGCAAGTATACTGGAGTGGGTTGCCATGCCCTTGTCATGTCAAGGGAATCTTCCCAACCCAGGGATCGAACTCAGGTCTCCCACATTGCAGGTGGATTCTTTATCATTTGAGATACCAGGGAAGCCCTATCATATATGGATAGAACACAAAACTTTAGAATCAAGGATCTCAAAAGGATCAGAGAACATATCCCAAAGAATACACTGTGCATAACTCTTTAGTAGGTAAGTGTTTTAGCCTAAGAGTTCCAGGCTTTCTTTTGACCTTAGAATAGCACGTATTTATAAATCACTTTAAGAATTATACAACATACATTTATTTATCAGTGATGGCAACAACAAGGGAAACCATGGAGCAGGAAATGAAATAAAATTACAGGCTGACACATGCTAACCCTGTGGGAAGCCTGAGCCCTAGGAACTAAAGTTTACTGGCATGGTTTCTTATAGAAATCACGCTACAGATACAATCCAGACCTCTTAGCAGAGAGGGTATTTCTGTTTCTATGCCTCACAGACTCTGTAACGAAGGCCCAGAAGAGCTGAGCTCAGCTGCCTATAATAACAACTCACATATAAAGCTGCTCATTACTTCCAAAACTGGGTTTCAGATTGGAAATCTCTACAGAAAAAACTATCTGTTTTGATTTTCAAGACCTCTTAAATTATTACATCCAGTTCATAAAAGAGATCTGTGGACTTTTGAGCACCAGTTTTGAAATAAAAATGAAACATAAAGGTTCTCTAAACTTAATAACTTGTTCATACAGCTCTCTCTACAAAAGACTGCTGAAATCTTTATCTGAAATCTCTCTGTATTCCCACTCTCATGGATTTAATCTAATATCAGAGACAATCTACAGATCCATTTGGGGCCCAGTCTCCGTGTATCATATGCCACTCGCCAAAAGAAATCTGATTCTTGGGCTGTGAGCAGGAAATAAACTTTGTTCTGCAATTTGATCCTTCCTGGTTTAGGAAACAGAGGCTAGAATATAAGACATAATAACACAAAAAATAATTAAATGGGCTAAGGAGCATCATAATAACGAATGAGGTAAGCATACATCTTCCTCACAGCATCCATTTACAATCATAATTTAAATTTTGATACATTTTTAAGTATAATAAAAATCTGTAAATTGTAAAGTAAAAAATATTGCTAAAAATTGCTCATTATTTGACCCTTTAGAGGGTCTTGCCTTGATGATGATGGCTGCTAACTGATTAGGGAGGTGGTTGCTGAAGGATTTAATGGATATGGCAATTTCCTAAAATAAAATAACAATGAAGTTTGCTCTACTGACTGACACCTCCTTTCACAATTTCTCCATAGCATGCAATACTGTTTGACACCATTTTACCCACAGTAGAACTTTCAAAATTGGAGCTAATCCTCTCAAAGCTTGCTCCTGCTTTATCAATTACATTTGTGTGATATTCTAAATCCTTTGTTATAATTTCAACAGTCTACTAGCATCTTCACCAGGACTAGATTCCACCTCAAGAATATCACTCTCTTTGCCCATTCACAGAAGCAATTCCTCAACCATTAAAGTTTCATCATGAAACTGCAGTAATTTAGTCATATCTTTCTGTGCTCTGCTTATAATTCAAGCTTTCTTGCATTTCCACTGTATCTGTAGTTACTTCCTCTACTGAAGTCCTGAACCCCTGAGAGTCATCCATGAGGGTTGGATTCAACCTTTTCCAAATTCTTTTCACTGTTGATAATTTGACCTCTTCCCATGAAATCAAATATTCTTAATGACATCTAGACTGATGAATCCATTCCAGCAGGTTTTCAGTTTGTTTTCCTCAGATGCATCAGAGGAATCACTATCTTTGGCAGCTAGAGCCTTATGAAATTTATTTCTTAAACAGTAAGACTTGAAAGTTGAATTTACTCCACATCAACTTGGATGTTGTATCAGCAGGCAGGAAAATAATATTAACACCATTGTATGTCTCCATCACAGCTCTTAGGTGGCCAGGTGCATTGTCTGAGAAGCAATATTTTGAATTTCTTTTTTTTCCCTGAGCAGTAGGGAAAAAAACAGTCAGCTTAAAACAGCTTAAAATATTCAGTAAACCATGTTGTAAACAGATGTGCAAAACAAACCCAGGATTTGCTGTTCCATTTCTAGAGTACAGGCAGAATCAGTTAGGTTCAGTCGCTCAGTCCTGTCTGACTCTGTGACACCATGGACTGAAGCACGCCAGGTTTCCCTATCCATCACCAACTCCCAGAGCTTGTATAAACTCATGTCCATCGAGTTGGTGATTCCATCCAACCATCTCATCCTTTACCGTCCCCTTCTCCTACTGCCTTCAATCTTTCCCAGCATATTTTCCAATGAGTCAGTTCCTCACGCGAGGTGGCCAAAGTATTGGAGCTTCAGCTTCAGCATCAGTCCTTCCAATGAATATTTTGGACAGATTTCCTTTAGGATGGACTGGCTGGATCTCCCTGTAGTCCAAGGGACTCTCAAGAGTCTTCTCCAACACCACAGTTCAAAAGCATCAATTCTTCAGTGCTTAGCTTTCTTTATGGTCCAACTCTTACATCTATCTGTACATGACAACTGGAAAAACCACAGCTTTGACTAAATGGACCTTTGTCGGTCAAGTAATGTCTCTGCTTTTTATTATGCTGTCTATGTTGGTCATAGTTTTCTTCCAAGGAGCAGTGTCTTTTAATTTCATGGCTGTAGTTACCATCTGCATTGATTTTGGAGCCCCCCAAAATAAAGTCTGTCACTGTTTCCATTATTTCCCCATCTATCTGCCATGAAGAGGTAGGACAGGATTCTGTGATCTTAGTTTTCTGAATGTTGAGTTTTAAGCCAACTTTTTCACTCTCCTCTTTCACTTTCATCAAGAGGCTCTTTAGTTTTTCTTTGCTTTCTGCAATAAGGGTGGTGTCATCTGCATATCTGAAGCTATTGATATTTCTCTGGCAGTCTTGATTCCAGCTTGTGCTTCATGCAGCCTGGCATTTCACACGATGTACTCTGCATAGAAGTTAAATAAGCAGGGTGACAAAATACAGCCTTGATGTACTCCTTTCCCAATCTGGAACCAGTCCGTTATTCGAAGTCTAGTTCTAACTATTGCTTCTTGACCTGCATACAGATTTCTCAGGAGGCAGGTAAGGTGGTCTGGTATTCCTATCTCTTGAAGAATTTTCCAGTTTGTTGTGATCCACATAGTCAAAGGTTTTACCATATTCAATGAAGCAGAAGTAGATGTTTTTCTGGAATTCTGTTGCTTTTTCTATTTTCTTTAGGCCCACTTGACTTCGCATTCCAGGATGTCTGGCTCTAGGTGAGTGATCACACCATCGTGGTTATCTGGGTCATTAAGATCTTTTTTGTATAGTTCTTCTTTGTATTCTTGCCACCTCTTAATATCTTCTGTTAAGTCCATATCGTTTCTGCTCTGTATTGTGCCCATCTTTGCATGAAATGTTTCCTTGGTATCTCTAATTTTCTTGAAGAGATCTCAAGTCTTTCCTGCAGAGTAGGTTGAGCAAAATTCTGAAGCTGTGTAGGATTTCTGGTATGGAAAATGAACAATACTTCAACTTTAAGTCACCAGCTGCACTGGACCCTCATAAAGTCTTCTGAAGCTTTGAAGCCAGACATTGACTTCTCTAGCTACAAAAGTCCTAGATGGAATTTTCTTCCAATATAAGGCTGTTTCTTCTACATTGAAAATCTATTGTTTAGTGCAGTCACATTCATTAAATACCTTTGTTAGATCTTCTGGATAACTTGCTACAGTTTGTACATTAGCATTTGCTATTTCACCTTGCACTTTTAAGATATGGAGATGGCTTCTTTCCTTAAACCATACTCTGTTAACTTCAAAGTTTCCTTTTGTAGCTTCCTCATCCTTCTCAGCCTTTGTAGAATTGGAGAGAATTAGGGATTTGCTCTGAATTAGGTTTTGGCTTAAGGGAATGTTGTGGCTGGCTTGATCTTCTATCCAAACCACTAAAACTTTCACCGTATCAACAATAAGGCTGTTTCACTTTCTAATCATTCATGTGTTCACTGAAGTACCACTTTTAGTTTCCTTCAAGAACTTTTCCTTTGCATTCATAACTTGTTTACCTGTTTGGTGCAAGAGGCCAAGTTTACATCCTATTTTGGCTTCAACAAGTGCTCCTCATTAAGCTTAATCATTTCTAGCTTTTGATTTAAAGTGAGAGATATGCAACTTTTCCTGTCACTTGAACGCTTAGGACTCTTCCTTTCATTCTAAGAGTTCCTTAGAACTCTTCCTTTCACTTGAACACTTATTATAGGCCATTGTAGGGTTATTTCACTACCCTATTTCAATAATGTTGTCTCTCAGGAAACAGGGAGATCTGAGGAGAGGGAGAGAGACAGGTGAACAGCCAATTGGTGGAGCAATCAGATGGCACAGAACCTTTATTGATTAAGTTCAGTGTCTCATAGGGAGATCATCATGGTGTCCCAGAACAATTTTAACAGTAGCATCAAAGATCACAGGTCACCAAAACACATATAATAACAATTTTAAAAATTAAAATACTGAGAGAACTACCAAAATGAGATACAGAGACACAAAGGACGCAAATGTTCTGGAAAAAAATGGCACCAATATACAAGCTCCATGCAGAATTGTCACAAAACTTCAATTTGTGAAAAACACAGTATCTGTGAAGTACAATAAAGTAAAGTACAATAAAATGAGGTATACTTGTATCTATGTTTTTCAACCAAAATTTATTTAAGGTTTTTTATTCACTTGTTTGGTTTAAAATAGATCATTGTGGAGTCCAGGCCACTAAACTCTTTCCTCTGAATTACTGTGATAACCTGTTAATGATCATTAACTTTTCCTTCACCCACCACTGTCCTTTCCAATATTCCCCCACTCAACATTCAGTAACCTTCCTTTTGTTGTTGTTGTTGTTGTATTGGGTCTTCACTGCTGTGCAGGGGCCTTCTCTAGTTGCGGCAAGAGGGGGCTACTCTTTAGTAGTGGTGCATGGGCTTATCGTCATGGGTGGCATCTCTTGTTGCAGAGCGTGGGTTCTACAGCATGCAGACTCACTAGTTGTGATGCATGGACTTAGTTGCCCTGCAGCATGTGGACTCTTCCCAGACGAAGGTTTGAATCCATGTCCCCTGCATTGCCAGGTGGATTTTAACCACTGGACCACTAGGAAGTTCTGTGATCTTTCTAATACACAGATCCGATTATATGAACTCCAGATTGAAGCCTTTCAGTGCCTCTGAAATGCATTTGCTATAAAAGCCAAATTAGCCCTCTATGATCTGATCCCTCTTGAACTCTCCAGCCTCCTTTTATACCACTGTGCCCCTCCCTCGCTACACTCTACTATATTGAACTTGTCTTACCTCCTCAAATTCACAGTGCTAGTATAATTTAGACGTGCCACTTCCATGCTCTCATGGTACCATGCACATACCTTTATTACAACATTTATTCCACTTTATTATATTCATTGGTTTGTCTATCTTGCTTCACTAGGACATAAGCTTCTCATATGTCAGAGACCATGCTTTATTACCTTATCTTTGCACTCCTAATTTCTAGCAGTACCTGACTCAATAGTTTGTTGAGTGACTGACCAAAAAAAGGGAAATAGAGATGACAGGAGGAGGAAGAACTAGCCTAGTAAAAGATAATATCTGTTTTTACATATATTAAGTTTGAAGTGGCACCTGTTTAGTGGAATGGAAATGGGCAAGAACTTAATAAAAGATATCAGGTCTGCAAATAATGATTTTATCTAATGACAGGAGTACTAAGTATTCTTAGAGGATATAATGAGGTCTTTTTTTCAAAGGCTGAAATGATGAGAATAGGGTTTTGAAAAGGAACTTAAACTAAATCTAAATTTCAGAAATGCATGATTTTATGAGTTACAGAATGAAAAGTGAAAAAAATATTTATAATTCAAACATTCTAACATGCAAAATAATTTGATTATGCTATCATTCAGAGCATTATTAAATGAATTTGTATTATTACTTTACATTAAGAGGGCCAAAAAATGTAACTCTATTGGTTCTTTATCAAATCCAAGATATCATATCACAAGAAATTGATTTTTGCCACATTTAACACTTAAAATTTTCATCAGATTTTCTCTGTGTAACCAAGAGTCTGACCATTAAGCACAGAGTGAATCTGAAATTGTACAGGTGTTATTTTTTTACTACTGCTACACTTTTTGCTAATATTTTATGATTTTAAGACTGCCTTTTTAACTTTTATGATATATAAAATGAATATCTAAGACAAAAACTTGATTTTTTTTGTCATTGAATAGATTCCTTTACTTCTGAGGAAAAAAATTCTCCCTCCCCCCAAATAATCTCTACTCTCTGCCAAGATTTAATATAGTGGCTGTTAAATATTGTGAAACTTGATCTCAAGAAGACACCCCACTGCCACCACCACCATCACAAATACTTCCTTTTTCTCAAGAATATCTCATGGGTAAGCCTACAGCATACATGCATATACACACTTTCATTTCAGTGTCCTCTGCGCTAGAGACAAGATTGTGCAGCAGCAGGACTTGAGTTCACCTCTTCTCATGAAAACACCAAAACCACAACTAATTGCTGAGCGATCATCAACAAAAGATTCAAACTTACCAAAAATAATATTCTATACCCAAAGATGGAGAAGCTACAACAAGATGGTATAAGAGGAGCTTTTACAATATAATCAGATACCTGCTGAGGTATTCCATACCTGCTGAGTGAGTGACCCACAAACTGGAAAATAATTACATTACAGAGGTCTTCCCATAGCAGTGAGAGTTCTGAGCCCCACACCAGGCTCCCCAGTCTGGAGGTCTACCATCAAGAGGAGGAGCCCCCAGAGCATTTGGCTTTGAATGAAAGCAGGTCTGCAGTACAGGAGCTCCACGGGATTTGAGAAAACACAGAAACCACTCTCAGAGAGTGCACACAGGTTTCATGTGTACTGGACCCAGGAAAAACCAGTGACTCCATAGAAGCCTAGGCCAGACCTACTGGTGGATTTTTAAGGGGCTCCGGTGGGGGAAGAGATCAGCTGTGGCTCACTGTGGCGGCAAGGACACTAGTGCCAGACGCCCCAGTGAACAATCATCATCCACGTGAACTCTCCTGGAGGTCAACATTTTGACACTGAGATCCAACCCCACCAAAAAGCTTGCAGGCTCCAGTGCTGGGATGCCTCAGGACAAACAACTAATGGCAGGGCTGGGGGGTAGGTAGGGGGACTGGGGTCGGATGGGGGCTAGAGAAACAGCCATACCCATCAGCAGACAGGCTGCATAAAGTTGTCCTGAGCCAGTTCAGTTCAGTTCCTCAGTTGTGTCAGACTCTTTGTGACCCCATGGACTGCAGCACGCCAGGCTTGCCTATCCATCACCAACTCCCGGAGCTTACTCAAACTCATGTCCATCAAGTTGGTGATGCCATCCAACCATCTCATCCTCTGTCATCCCCTATTCCTCCTGTTTTCAATGTTGCCCAGCATCAGGGTCTTTTCCAATGAGTCAGTTCTTCGCACCTTTGATGGCAAAGTAATGTCTCTGCTTTTTATTATGCTGTCTAGGTTTAGGAGCAAGGGTCTTTTAATTTCATGGCTGCAGCCACCACTGGCAGTGATTTTGGAGCACAAAAAAATAAAGTCTGCCACCGTTTCCACTGTTTCCCCATCTATTTGCCATGAAGTGATGGGACCGGATGCCATGATCTTTGTTTTCTGAATGTTGTGTTTTAAGCCAACTTTTCACCCTCCTCTTTCACTTTCAAGAGGCTCTTTAGTTCTTTGCTTTCTGCCATAAGGGTGGTGTCATCGGCATATGTGAGGTTATTGATATTTCTGGTAATCCTGATTCCAGCTTGTGCTTCATCCAGCCCGGCATTTCACATGATGTACTCTTCATAGAAGTTCAATAAGCATGCTGACAACATACAATATACAGAGTGACAATATACAATGTACTCCTTTCCAAATTTGGAACCAGTCTGTTGTTCCACATCCAGTTCTAACTGTTGCTTCCTGACCTGTATACAGATTTCTCAGGAGGCAGGTCAGGTGGTCTGGTATTCCTATCTCTTTAAGAATTTTCCAGTTTGTTGTGATCCACACAGTCAAAGGCTTTGGCATAGTCGATAAAGCAGATGTAGATGTTTTTCGGAACTCTTCCATTCTCGATGATCTAGAGGAGGTTGGCAATTTGACCTCTGGTTTCTCTGCCTTACTTTCTAAATCTAGGTTAAACCTCTGGAAGTTCATGGTTCACATACTGTTGTAGTCTGGCTTGGAGGATTTTAAGCATTACTTTGCCAGCATGTGAGATGAGTGCAAATGTGCAGTAGTTTGAACATTCTTTGGAATTGCCTTTCTTTGGGATTGGGATGAAAACTGATCTTTTCCAATCCTGTGGCCAATGCTAAGTTTTACAGATTTGCTGGCATATTGAGTGCAACACTTTCAGGGCATCATCTTTTAGGATTTTGATTAGCTCAACTGGAATTCCATCACCTCTACTAGCTTTGTTCATAGTGATGGTTTATAAGGCCCACTCGACTTTGCATTCCAGGATGTCTGGCTCTAGGTGAGTGATCACACCATCGTGGTTATCTGGGTCATGAGGATCTTTTTTGTATAGTTCTTCTGTGTATTCTTGCCACCTCTTCTTAATATCTTCTGCTTCTGTTAGGTCCATACCATTTCTGTCCTTTACTGTGCTCATATTTGCATGAAATGTTCCCTTGGTATCTATAATTTTCTTGAAGAGATCTCTAGTCCTTCCCATTCTCTTATCTTCCTCTATTTCTGTGCGTTGATCCCAGAGGAAGGCTTTCTAATCTCTCCTTGCTATTCTTTGGAACTCTGCATTCAAATGGGTATATCTTTCCTTTTCTCCTTTGCCTTTAGCTTCTCTTCTATTCACAGCTATTTGTAAGGCCTCCTTAGACAGCCATTTTGTTTTTTGCATTTCTTTTTCTTGGGGATAGTCTTGATCCCTGTCTCCTGTACAATGTCATGGACCTATGTTCACAGTTCATCAAGCACTCTATCTATCAGACCCAGTCCCTTAAATCTATTTCTCACTTCCACTGTATAATCATAAGGGATTTTATTCAGGTCATACCTGAATGGTCTAGTAGTTTTCCCTACTTTCTTCAATTTAAGTCTGAATTTGGCAATAAGGAGTTCATGATCTGAGCCACGGTCAGCTCCCGATCTTGTTTTTGCTGACTGTATAGAGCTTCTCCACCTTTGGCTGCAAAGAATATAATCAATCTGGTTTCAGTGTTAACCACTTGGGGATGTCCATGTGTAGAGTCTTCTCTTGTGTTGTTGGAAGAGGGTGTTTGCTATGACCAGGGCGTTTTCTTGGGAAAACTCTATTAGCCTTTGCCCTGCTTCATTTTGTACTCAAAGGCCAAATTTGCCTGTTACTCCAGGTAGCTCTTGATGTCCTACTTTTGCATTCCAGTCCCCTATAATGTAAATGACATCTATTTTGGGTGTTAGTTCCATAAGGTCTTGTAGATCTTCATAGAACTGTTCAACTTCAGCTTCTTCAGCATTATTGATTGGGGCATAGACTTGGATTACTGTGATATTATAACGGTTTGCCTTGGAAACAAACAGAGATCATTCTGTAGTTTTTGAGACTGCATCCAAGTACTGCATTTTGGACTCTTTTGTTGACCATGAGGGCTACTGTTTCTTCTCTGTTTCTTGGTCCTGAGCCAAGAGCTGCCTGTAAATACACTCCTTGACACAGCCCTGCCCACCAGAGTGACAAGTCCCAACTCCACCCACCAGTGGACAGGCACCAATTCCACCTACCAGGAAGCCTGCCCAAGACCTTAGGCCAACTTCACCTCCCAGGAGGCAGATACTAGAACTAAGAAGAACTATAAGGCTGAGAAAAACAAGCCATAAACACGGAAAGTGAGAGTAGAGAAAATGAGATAGCAGCAAAATATGTCCCAGGTGAAGGAACAAGATATAGCTACAGAAAAACAACTAAGTGAAGTAGAAATAGGCAAACTACGTGAAAAAAAATTGATAGAAATGATAGTAAAGATGGTCCAAGATCTCAGAAAATGAGTGGCACACAGACTGAGAGGATACAAGAAATGGTTAATAAAGAACTTGAAGCCTTAAAGAATGGAGATGAACAATACAATAACTGAAATGAAAAATACACTAGAAGGAATCAAAGCAGAACAAAAGAGGCAGAAGAATGAGTAATTGAGTTGGAAGACCAATTGGTAGAAATCACTGCTGTGGAACAGAATAGAGAAAAAAGAATGAAAAGAAATAAAGACAAACTCAGAGATCTCTGGGGCAATGTTAAATGCACCAACATTTGCATTATAAGGGTCCCAGAAAGAGAAGAGAGAGAGAAAGGGAGGAAAAATATTTGAAGAGATAACAGTTTAGAATTTCTGTAACACAGGAAAGGAAACACTCAAGTCCAAGAAGTACAAAGAGTCCATTACAGGATTAATCTCAGGAAGAACATACTGAGACACATATTAATCAAACTGACAAAAATTAAAGAGAAAATATGAAAAGCAACAAGAAAAAAGCAACAAACAACATATAACAGAATCCTCATATGGTTATCAGCTGATTTTTTCAGCAGAAACTTGCCAGGCCAGAAGGGAGTGGCATGATACATTTAAAGTGATGAAAGTGGAAAAACCCACAACAAAGAATACTCTACCCAGCAGGGCTCTCATTCAGATTTGATGAAGAAATCAAAAGCTTTATAGACAAGCAAAATTTAAGAGAAGTTAGCACCACCAGGTCAGCTTTGAAACAAATGCTGAAAGAACTTCTCTATATGGCCAAAATTAGAAACAAATTACAAATAGAAAAGCTCACCAATAAAGACAAACATAAAATAAAGATAGGGAATCATTCACACACAAATATGATATCAAAACCAGCAACTGTGAGGATAGTGCAAATGCAGGATATTAGAAATGCACTTGAAAGTAAGAGACTAGCAATTTAAAACAATCTTGCATATATTTTTTTACTATATAAATGTATTATCCATACCATAAATATTTTTTGAGGTAGTATCAGCTATCAGTATCAGTTCAGTTCATTTCAGTCGCTCAGTCCTATCTGACTCTTTGCAACCCCATGAATCGCAGCACGCCAGGCCTCCCTGTCCATCACCAACTCCCAGAGTTCACTCAGACTCACGTCCATCGAGTCAGTGATGCCATCCAGCCATCTCATCCTCAGTCGTCCCCTTCTCCTCCTGCCCCCAATCCCTCCCAGCATCAGAGGCTTTTCCAATGAGTCAACTCTTCACTATCAGTATAGCCAAAGGTAATTAGAAAAAAACGTGGAAAAACTTTACATATTTTTGGAATTAAGAATTTGTCAAACTAAAAAATCAAGTTTACAATGTGCACAATACCACACCCAAACTCCTATTTGTTTATTACAATTACACAAAGTTAACTTCATATCTTACAATATAATATATGTGTTTATAGTTCAAACTGAAGAACAGAAGTTTGAACTATGTGAATCCACTTACACACAGATTTTTTAAAAATAATACACATGACATTACTACATGATCTGCAGTTTGTTCAGTCTACAGCTGTGGAACCACTAATAGGGAGGACTGACCGAAAAGCTACAGGTGGAATTTTGACTTTGCACTGGGGTGGGGGACCAATGACCACAATTTCTCTGTTATTCAAGGGTCAACTGTAATTGATTTTTAAGACCAAGAATTAGAAAGCAACTATGCCAAAAAGAGAGATTTTTGGTTATAGTAAAAAACACAGAAAATAAAATTTACCATTTTATTTTTTTATTATAATCAAAAATTAGTCATTTTATCAAATTATAATCATTTTAACTATTTTAAATTTTACAGTTTAGTAGTGTTAAGTATATTCACATTGTTATGCAATAGATATCCAGAACGTTTTCATCTTTCAAAACTGAAACTTTATACCTGCTGAACAACTCCGCATTTTCCTCTCTATTTTCATTCTTTACATATCCCGTGTAAACGTAATCAGACATTATTTGTCTTTCTGTGACTGGCTTATTTCACTTACTGTAGTGTCCTCAAGGTTCACTGATGTTGTAAGCATATAATAAGATTGCCTTCCTTTTAAAGGCTAAGTTCACACACTTATGTTTATGACAACATTATTCACAGTAGCCAAGAAGTAGAAGCAACTCAAATTTATATTGATGGATGAATGTATAAATGAAATCTCTTTGACAGGAAAGTTTTTAAAATCTACTTTATCCAATGACAGGACTAAATGCCTGCAATTGTATTAGTGATAAGCAGCTGGAAGAAAAATGTGTCAAACATCACTATGTTACAACATAAAAGAATAAAAGACTAAAGCTGCAGTTAAGTATAACATATACTTATGTTTCTACTTATAGACGGACAATGACTATTCATCTTACATAGCAAAATGCAGTCTCCTTACCAGTAATTATCACACCATCATCTCTATGAGCTTCATTCATTTCTTCAACATGGACATCTGAGTTCACATCAATCTCTTTCCCTGATAACTGTAAATAAGCTTGAAGAGAAGATGCAACCTTGACAAGAATAGAGCCTGTGATGAATTTAATGAAGAGCTTATTTAATGCAAAGAAATGAAAAGTACTGGAGACTATTATAAAAATTATTTAAAGAGTAACATTGCTCCCAATAGTCTGTCTTTACTCATCAGTATATTTGATTTAAATAGCAATACCTTTACCTCACTCTCAGGTGGTCAACACCTCTTATTTCCAAGGCAATCACAATATCTTTTGTCAAGAATATGAGCCACTAGGCCATTAGGAACTACTATTTCTTCTTTTGCCAAGAGTCTTAGCCAGCTTGTCCAATACTAGAAAAGTGAGTTTAATAGACATGCATCTTATAGACAGAATTTGCCATTAATTGAGCATTTACTAAGAGCCAGACACCTTCATTACATCATCTTTTAATTTCCCTCTCAACTTTATGAGGTATTATTGTAATCCCAATTTTACAGGTAAGAACTTGCTCAAGTTTCCATGACAGCTATTACTAGAATCAAGATCCATTGCAATGACAACAAACCAGTGCTCTTAATCATTGCGGTATTTCATACACTGCTACCTCATTGTATTACCAGACTTGTGATCTCACTGATCACTATAACATAACTAGAACCCTGAGCTCTTATGCTTTCAGTAGTACCTTGTTTGTGGGGGAGGGGAGGGTCAATAACAAAAATTTAAAAAGGAATATTTAGATTTCAACTCACTAATGTTTCTTTCAATGGATTACAGACTTCTTTTGGGGTACCTGAAGCAAGACACTCAACTTTATTTCTACTACAATCTTACCAAAACAACAACAAAACACCTGTTAAGGAGGAGTCATTTTTCAAAACAATTACATGGGTTGCAGTGAAAATTCACCAGTACATTCTCCTTTCAAGAGTTTTCTTTCTCCATTTTTTACATATCAAATAAGTAAGAGGCCCTTCCCATAAAACAGTAACCTCATCTCTGTCCACAAAGAAGGTCAGGATGACAACTACTGTGAATGCTGTAAAGATTTCTTCTAGAAGGCTTTTGTTTATGGGTCATTGTGTGTGTTCCAGTTTGGTTGACATCAGCTTACGTCTCCCTAAGTAATTCTGTATCTTCTTACCCTTCCTAGTGGGAGCTGGAAATCTGGAGTTAAACCTGATGAACTTCAGTATTTACTCCTCAAAAAGGGGGGAACAAAGCACATTACTACAATTGGTTTATCTTATTTTTTAAAAAAAATTGCTTTTCAGAGTTTCAATGTCAGCTACTTAAATAGGAGCTGCCCATAAAAACAAATTATGAGGGCTTTAGGAAAATTCAAAAGCAAACTAGGAAAATGTCAGGATAAATAGAAGATACATGTTCTTCTACCAAATATACTTTAAAATGTAGAAAATAATGGATTTTAAAAACCTTTTCCAAAGGTTTTAAAACTTTATCTCTAAATACATGAAATGTGATACTTTTAAAAACATTTTTTTTTTCTGTTCTTAAATAAAGGGACTGTAAATCTGTGGGAGTCTTAAAAATGTTAAGTGATACAAAGAGTTCTACCCTTATCTCTCCACAGCCTTAAAGAGCAAAAACTATCACTAACAAAACTCCACTCCTATCTGTGAATGAAGTTTCACGATTTTTGAAAGCTCTACCCTAAGTGCCATCTCTAACACTATCTTCTTTAGAAAGGGCAGCACCTATTATATCTTCAACCTCTTTTCACTTCAAAAACTGCTTCATGGCTACTGACATCAACACCATTTTTTAAAAATTAAAAAGTGAATACTAACAATAGCATCATTTATTGAAGGGATATTATACGGTTAAGATTAAAGGCTTTATCAAGTAAAAATTTTAAGTGGAAAAGTCAGTTTTCAGATGTGACTCTGACTCTCAAGCCTAAACACAGCCTTTTCAAGTGAATTCATAAGGTCATCATGTTAACTTTCATAGGAAGAGAGGAAATAAGCATTGTGACAGTTTTTTTCACTTGGCAAAATGACTACAGGGGCTGAAAGGACAGCAGAGGAGACTCAAGTGGCTGGCTCTTAAACCCTTCAGCAAGAGAGTGGCAGAGCTGGAAAGGATTCCAGATGTCTTTACTAACTAGTGAGCAACAGAATTGTGAAAACTTTCCATCACTCCAGAAAGTTGGTGCTCCCAAGTCTAGTGAGAATTAAGAGACCTGAATAGAAAACTTTGTTTCCAGTTATCTTTATGCTTCTGCTAGTATCATGGTCCCAATAGGAGAAAACATAAAATTGTAATTCCAATCAAATCTGGCAATATCATGTGCTATTTCAGTAAGTTACTGGAAAAACAATCCAAATAATAGTTAAAAATACTTCAAGTGGATGAAGATTAACAATGCTTTTTGTTTGCTTTTACTTTTTTGCCCATTCATATAAAATAGTAAATGATTTCCATGTAAGAGCTATCCAAAACTATGTTTTTACTATTACTAGTTACATTAAATGTAGTATTGGTTTTTTCCCTTGGGTCTTCACAATACAAGAATGCAATTATATGAATTTTTTGCCATTTACAAAATATCCTAAATAGTATTATTGAAGCTCTTAGAAATTTAGTGAGAACATAATATTATCTTATTTAAAAGGAAAAAATGTGATCTTGAGAAATCAAATAATGCCTGTGTATCAGCAATAACTTCAGCTTCACATATTTATGCTCGTAGTTTCATTTTGATACTGAGAAGAGAGCCTCACTGAACAAAAACAGTACTAAACCAACATGACAAAGAAATTACTAACAATAGGAACAACTGGTCTCTATGGAGGTTTTTTCCTTGTTATAAACATAGCCATGTTCTCATCTATATGCAAGAGCTTCCAGATTTTCTCTAAAAAAATTTTATATAGAGGTATGGTTCTTAACTTTCCAAACCCAGATCACTTAAGCCCCTATAGCCAAGCTACTTCAAGTCCCCAAGTCACTTATCACCATGCATGTGTACATCTATGTGCATGCATGCATACAAAGACTTGTATATTCACAGCCTTCAGGTGATTAAAAAGTATATAATTTTCTATGAAAGACTTGAACTCTTAGAATAAGCTATTTGTATTAGAAATAAGATTACAGAAGAGACACATCATAAGTCTGATACTACAACAGTCCCCAACCTTTTCGGCCCCAGGACAGATTTTGTGGAAGACAAATTTTCCACAGACCGGGGACAGGGGGTGGTGTTTCAGGATGATTCAAATACATTACATTTATTGTGTATTTTATTTGTATTATTATGACATTGTGATATATAATGAAATAATTACACAGCTCATCATAATGCAGAATCAGTGGGAGCCCTGAGCTTGTTTTCCTGAGATGAGGCCAAAGCACAAGGGATGGGGAGTAACTGTAAATAGAGATGAAGTTTTGCTCACTGGTCTTTTGCTTACCTCCTGCTGTGTAGCCCAGTTCCTAACAGACCAGAGACCACTATTGGTCCATGACCCAGGGGTTGGGGACCCCTGCTACAAGAGACTTAGTTAATAATCACCTAGAGAACCTTCTTGGTGACACATTTATTTTAGGATCACACCTTTAAAAGTATTATTCTAGCATAATGGCCTGAGAAAGTCCTCTTACAAGGGAACAGGAAAGCTACCAAAAGAATGTATGAGAACTCTTTCCCTCCAAAGAGTATTTATTTTAGACATTAAACTGAAAAATACCAAACAACAGTCAATAAATTACAACATTTTTGTTTGTAATACAAAAAAGAAAAAAAGATAGTCTTCATGGCCATCTATTCCAAAAGTTTCAAAGATCATTGGTCTAGAGGGCCAGTATTCCAGTCTTTAAATCAGGTTCTAATAAAGAAAAATTTTATTGAAATCTCTGTCAGTGTAGATAATTTGACCATCTGTTTCCTGAACATTACATAAAATCTTCCTAATATCATATGTCAAAATAAAACATTTCACTTAGCTAACCTTTATGGACTTTCAATTCCACTTTTCCCAGTTGGCTGACATAAACATCTATGGCACCCTGCTGAGCCAAAGCATTTAGACATCCAGAAGACGAATCTAGGAGGAAGAAAGAACCATAAGCATAATCATTCTTATCTGAGTAACTGGAATTATAAACTTGAAATAAAAGGCTCTACTTCAGCATTAGGATAAGGAGCTAAGAGTCCTGAAGGTTTTCTATTTTCCTTGTAACCATACCATGTTTTGCTTTAAAAATGAAAACAGAATCAGAGGTCTACAAATCTACACTTAGGTAACTAATAAGGAAATCCCTATGTCTGCAGTAACCTCCAAAACTTAACTCTAAACATATTTAATCTAAAACCCAATTTGTAGGAAGGATATTATGGAAGTAATGACAACCCAAAAAATTGAGCATCATTGACACATTTAGTTTATTATCAACTTTCAAAATTTACTAAAGAATTCTGTAGGAGATTTCTGGAGATTATGAGTGAAATGACATAAAACATACAAGACACACAAGAGACAGACACACTCTGGCCAGAGGGAAAATAATAACTGCGCAAGCAAGCAGGCTCGCAGTTTATTTTTATATAGCCCCCCTGGGCAGAATTCCAGACTGTATGGACCAAACTTGTTCAGTACAGCGCAAGTGCATAAATGTTATCATACAGCAAAAGGGAGTGAAATTCCAGCCTACTGCAGAGTCTGTCCAGAACCCTTATCACAAGAAGGGAATGTTTCCTTATTTGCAAGGGACCATTAATCTCAAGGCTGTGTCCATCTTCTTGGCAAAACATCTTGTTTGCAAGCAGTACATCTCCACTTTTTCCTTATTGTGGCCGCATTAACCCTTCAAATTCTATCTCATATACAGTCACATAGAAGTAGTAGCAAAGTTAATAAAAATAAAAACTCTTATATTTTCTCCTTTTAGCAAATGAGCTAGTACTAAAAAGTGCAGCTAACAGTGAAAGACTACATTACATAAGATTTTGTTGTATTTCTTAGAGAGATGTGGAGGGGAAGGAATGACATGAAAAGTGGGTGAAGTTCATTTATATCTAAATATTTCAAGTTTTGGGAACTGAACAAATTATCTTTAAGTCAAGGGAAGAAAATCATAATTAAGGTGGTCCTGGTTTGACACTCAGATTTCCCTTTGTCATCACTGACCCCAGTTTTCAATCATCTAATATTTCAAGTTTCAGGGAATGCTGACAGTCAGATAAAGAAGCAAGATAACTGTGGTGAAGAGTTGGTGCTGTATAGCTTCTCCTTTTTCATCCTTTCCCACAGCAACAGAACTTTTGAGTTTTTCTATTCGATTGTCCTTTCTATTAATTTGTCTATTTGATTGTCCTATTTGAAGATCAAAGCATATTTTTTAGAGAGATCTTGTAAAAAGCATATTTTATTAGACACTTTTATTACTCGACGGTAGAAACAAATTAGGGAGTACGGTGAAAATAATGCCAAAAATTATACACTTTTTATAAAATGTGAAGGAAAAAAATTTGTATACTCACAAAGGAACCATCATTCTTCTTTAAAATAAATGTTTAAGACTTTAAACAAAGACAAAAACTGGGGAATAAATAGTTTAAAATGTGACTTCAAGATAATTTATAATTTATCTCTAACCTATATTCAAAATGCCATTTATCAGATCCAATGTATTTAATTTTTAAGTGTCACGAGTGAACACTGAATTTAGGAAGTTAAGCCACTGGAGATATATGACGTGGAGTAGCTGGACAAAGGCAGAGAAAGCAATGGCAACCCACTCCAGTATTCTTGCCTGGAAAATCCCATGGACAGAGGAGCCTGGTAGGCTGCAGTCCATGGGGTCACAAAGAGCCGGACACAACTGAATGACTTCACTTTCACTTTCATGCAATGGAGAAGGAAATGGCAACCCACTCCAGTGTTCTTGCCTGGAGAATCCCAGGGATGGCAGAGCCTGGTGGGCTGCTGTCTATGGGGTTGCACAGAGTCAGACACAACTGAAGTGACTTAGCAGCAGCAGCAGCAGCAGCTGGACAAAGATGAATATTTCTCTCCTCAGGTACCAAGAGAAACTTCTATAAAAACTTCTTCAATCAATTCAATTCAATGCAGTCACTCAGCAGTGTTCGACACTTTGTGACCCCATGGACTGTAGCATGCCAGGCTTCCCTGTCCATCACCAACTCTCGGAGCTTGCTCAGACTCATGTCCATGAAGTCAGTGATTCCATCCAACAATCTCATCCTGTCATCCCCTTCTCCTGCCTTACTGCATCCTAAAGAAAAACTTCTTACTGCATCCTAAAGAAGCCAAGTAAAAATATATTATGGTAAAAAACAAAAACAAAAAACTACAAAATGTGTATTACCCCAAGCTGAACAAAGCAAAATATTTGAAACAATATTTAATTTCTTGCTATTACTAGAGGAAACCACAAAATTTTTATATAGCTCATAAACAATGCTTTTCACTTCTTTTTCTCTTCACATGGGACATAAACAACAGTAATTATAAGTAATTATATCCTAATCCATTAATAAATTATACACTCATGTTATCAGTCTTGAGCTCTAATACTGGCCCACCCACTAGAGGCTGTCAAAAAAATTAAAATTCAAGATGTGTTTTCAAAAGAGAAAGCAAAGGTAATATTTTAAAAGCTATGTAACAGCAACCCACTCCAGTATTCTTGCCTGCAGAATCCCATGGACAGAGGAGCCTGGTAGACTACAGTCCACCAGGTTGCAAAGAGTCGGACACGACTGAGCAACTTCATTCTTCACTTTAATACAAATGAATGGAACTAAAAATTAATTCAGTTCAGTTCAGTCGCTCAGTCGTGTCCGATTCTTTGCGATCCCATGAATCGCAGCACGCCAGGCCTCCCTGTCCATCACCAACTCCCAGAGTTCACTCAGACTCATGTCCATCAAGTCGGTGATGCCATCCAGCCATCTCATCCTCTGTCGTCCCCTTCTCCTCCTGCCCTCAATCCCTCCCAGCATCAGAGTCTTTTCCAATGAATCAACTCTTCACATGAGGTGGCCAAAGTACTGGAGTTTCAGCTTCAACATCATTCCCTCCAAAGACACCCCAGGGCTGATCTCCTTCAGAATGGACTGGTTGGATCTCCTTGCAGTCCAAAGGACACTCAAGAGTCTTCTCCAACACCACACTTCAAAAGCACCAATTCTTGGGCACTCAGCCTTCTTCACAGTCCAACTCTCACATCCATACATGACCACTGGAAAAACCATAGCCTCAACTAGATGGACCTTAGTTGGCAAAGTAATGTCTCTGCTTTTGAATATGCTATCTAGGTTGGTCATAACTTTTCTTCCAAGGAGTAAGCGTCTTTTAATTTCATGGCTGCAGTCACCATCTGCAGTGATTTTGGAGCCCCCCAAAATAAAGTCTGACACTGTTTCCCCTGTTTCCCCATCTATTTCCCATGAAGTGATGACACTGGATGCCATGATCTTCATTTTCTGAAAGTTGAGCTTTAAGCCAACTTTTTCACTCTCCACTTTCACTTTCATCAAGAGGCTTTTTAGTTCCTCTTCACTTTCTGCCATAAGGGTGGTGTCATCTGCATAGCTGAGGTTATTGATATTTCTCCCAGCAATCTTGATTCCAGCATGTGCTTCTTCCAGCCCAGCGTGTCTCATGATGTACTCTGCATATAAGTTAAATAAGCAGGGTGACAATATACAGCCTTGACATACTCCTTTTCCTATTTGGAACCAGTCTGTTGTTCCATGTCCAGTTCTAACTGTTGCTTCCTGACCTGCATATAGGTTTCTCAAGAGGCAGGTCAGGTGGGCTGGTATTCCCATCTCTTTCAGAATTTTCTACAGTTTATTGTGATCCACACAGTCAAAGGCTTTGGCATAGTCAATAAAGCAGAAATAGATCTTTTTGTGGAACTCTCTTGCTTTTTCCATGATCCAGCGGATGCTGGCAATTTGATCTCTGGTTCCTCTGCCTTTTCCAAAACCAGCTTGAACATCTGGAAGTTCATGGTTCACGTACTACCAAGAGTCAAATTAAGGTTTCATTCATAGAATTTCATTTTTTGGAGATTCATAAAACAGATAATTCTATTATAGATCTTGGAAGAAGCCTTAAGGAAAAAAGCATTAGAGATTAAGTGAACAAACATTACTAGTACAGACACTGACTGGAATAAATAAAATCCCATAGAGAGTTTTCTATAACCACAACTTTGGAAAAAGACTGTGTTCATCTGACAGAGACCACTGAGTCTTCCTGGAAAATTACACACACAAAAGGGAAAAACCGATGTCAGCTACCAGCTAACACTATATATAACCAAATAAATAGATATTTGTAACATATACTCTGCTATTAAGCAAAGAATAACAACTAAGCTCAAAAGGCTAAAATTCCAAACTTTTCTATTTTCTTTCAGATAAAGGGAGAATTCTCTTGAAATTGTTCAAACGCATTCAGAAAGTTCTTCTGAATTTTTATAATTTTACCTCATTTCAACATGCAGATAACTAAGGAACAGCAACACAAAAGATAATGATTTTGCAATTTGATTCCTATACTTCCAAAGCTACACTAATTTCAAGAACAAGGAACAAATTTTATATACAGGATGTAAAGGATTTGCAAAGGCAGAATTTTAAGGTCACTTTGAGGAAAATTTTCTAAAGTAATGTCCTGCCCCTAGGTATTCTATGTTAGAAAGGTAGCTTACAGCAGGCTGGGCTTATAAGAAACAGCAACTGCTACTACCGGCACCCCCTCCAAAAAAAACTATGAAAAGATCCCTTTTTAAAACATATAAATTCCCAGTACACAGCTCCTGGCAGTGCCTTCCAAGAGAGGGAACATAGAACAGGCAAAGTAAGGCTGGATGAGCAACTTCTATTCCACCATTATCTACTATCAAGCCCTGCTTTCTCTTACTGACTTTTTAAAAATGGAAGATGACCAGGTATTCCAGAGGAAAGATACTGTTTTTAAAAATATAAGTCTAAGGAAAATTAGGATGAGGATGAAATGGCTGGATGGCATCACCGACTCGATGGACATGAGTTTGGGTGAACTCCGGGAGTTGGTGATGGACAGGGAGGCCTGGCGCTCTGCAATTCATGGGGTCGCAAAGAGTCGGACACGACTGAGCAACTGAACTGAACTGAACTGAATCAATTTTTTTTAAAAATAGAGCTTCAGCTTCTAAGAGAGCTCTAAATGTATTATGGAAATTAGGAAGAACAGGGTTTTTCTATGCTGCTAAGTCGCTTCAGTCGTGTCTGACCCTGTGAGACCCCATAGACGGCAACCAACCAGGCTCCGCCATCCCTGGGATTCTCCAGGCAAAAACACTGGAGTGGGTTGCCATTTCCTTCTCCATTGCATGAAAATGAAAAGTGAAAGTGAAGTCGCTCAATCGTGTCTGACTCTTAGTGACCCCATGGACTGCAGCCTACCAGGCTCCTCTGTCCATGGGATTTTCCAGGCAAGAATACTGCAGTGGGTTGCCACTGCCTTCTCCGTTTGTATGTAGATTATAATGTATATATAAAATACAAATGATTGTGGAGATTACCTAAGAAGCAGATCAATTATATTATCTAAACTAGATTTAAAGGACCATAATTACATGTATTCTTTTTAAAAGGAACCATGGAGATAACACAATCTATTTTCCTGAAATTAGACAATATAATACCTGTATCATCTTTAGTCTGTTAATATTCCAATTTGATAATGTTGTATAGCTTTTTCTCTACATCCATTCCAATATTTTGAAACCTCTGGTAGACTAACAAATTTCCTTCTCAGGTATCTAAACTTTTTGTTTCTTTGTAATTGTTTTGCTTCTACTGATCTCAATTTCTCAAAACTCAAGTTATGAAGTGACTTTAATTAGGTTGTCTTGATTTTCTGAGCTGCCTCAACTTTGTCCAACAAATCTTCTGATTTAAGGAAAACAAAAATCAACCAATCAAGAAATTTCAAATAAAATATTACCCACTTGTCACCTTTGGGATTAAGGTACCAGACCCAATATTTCTCCAGAATCATAACAACAATGGTCTTCAGATTCTATAGCAGGGTCGTCAAATTACAGTCCACCTCTTCTTATTATTAATAAAGTATTATTGGAACACAGACACATCCATTTGTTTGTATACTGTCAATGGCTGCTAGCATATCAAAATGAGAAAGCTGCGGAGTATTCATAGACTCTGTGGCTCACAGAGTCCAAAATTTTTACTATTTGGCTCTTTACAGATAAAGTCTGCTGCTCCTATAGCAAAACATTTTAAGAAAATGAGCTTCCATCCCCACAAAAAATCACAATGTTAAATTTGATTCTATTTAAGACAAAGATTCACCAATTTAGTAAAATCAGTTCTTTTTTCTAAGACTTCAATAATGTACAGATAGGTACATAACTCTTGCTTACAGAAATGAAAAAAAATTGTTGTCTCAGGGCAGTTCTGACTCTTCATTGACCCTGATTGCTTACTATTTTCTACGACTAACAGACTTGTTTCCATCTAATTTATTAAAGTGGGAAACAGCATATCATAATCCTACAGGATTATAATGACTTGCATAAAGATTTTGTCAGCTTATTTGTTTATATATTTAATCTTTTACACAGTATGCTCTTATTAAACAAAAAATCAGCAGTGCTGATTTTTGACTTACAAAAGAACTCAAGTGGGCTCCTGATGAATTGTATGACATCTCCTGCTCTGGTTGTCAGTAAAAATGGGATCTATTCCCACAAATCAGTGACTTAGGTCCAGATATATTCAAAGGAAGAAACCTGTAACAGGATCCAAACAACTTTGATTTCTATATAAATTCTGACTGAATTCTGCTGTGGTCTCCTCTTACTTCCACTCTCATTCTCCTTCCTTCCCTTCTTTTTTCTGATTTAATACTCAATATGAAAGCATATTTTGAAATAATAGTACAATGTTTTACTATTTTTTTCATTTAATTAAATGTCAGGAATATCCTTCTATAATGTATACTACAGACCTAAGTAATTATATGGTTAAAGGCTGAAGAACATTCACTTTATGACTGTATCATACTATATTTAGTTATTCTCTTACTGGGAACAACCTAAAATGTATACTTTCTTTTGCTACTAAAAACAGAGATGACATATATATATACATCACGTATATATCTTTATAACCTCATGGATATATCCTTATTTCCTTACCAGACTCTCTCCTTGAGATAAAGTTCTAAAAGAGGAAGTGCTAGAACAAAGCAAATGTAGATGCTTCCATTTTAATATACATTTACAAACTGACTTACATAATGATCAATTTATATCTGAACTAACAATTGATGGGAATCCCTGTTTCACCCTAACTTTCCCAACAATGGATGTTATCAATGTTTTAAGTCATGATGGTTTATACTTAGGTGCTTTAGGTTAGCAGTAAGGTCAAACAACACTGTATATGTATATACAGTATTTCTTCTGGGAACTGCTTGTTCATGTTTATCCATGTTCCCATCCCACTAGGTGTTCCTTTCCCTCTCATCTGTTGTACACACATATGGACAGAGATTATATATGAATATATATATTCAACTTCATTTTATAAGGATAGTGTAATCCTAATAATAAAACCTACAGAGATTTTACAAAATAAAAAATCACAGATCAGCATTCATCATAAACATGAATACAAAATCCTTGACAAAATATTAGCAACAAGGCTTCCATTGTGGCTAAGTAGTAAAGACTCTGCCTGACAATGTAGGGGACATGGGTTCAATCCCTGGTCTGGAAAGAAACCACATGCCGTGGAGCAACTAAGTCCATTCGTCACAACTACTGAGCCTGTACAAAGCCCACAAGCCACAGCTACTGAGCCCATGCACCCTGGAGCCTGTGCTCCACAATAAGAGAAACTACTGCAATGAGAAGCCCACACACAGCAACTAGAGAGTAGCCTCCGCTTGCCATAACTGGAGAAAGCCCACATGCAGCAACGAAGACCCAGCACAGCCATAAATAAAATAAATAAATAAATCTTTAAAAAAAAAGAGCAACCTCAACCCAACATGTATAAATAGGATCAATTCAGCTCAGTCGCTGAGTCATGTACAACTCTTTGCAACCCCATGGACTGCAGCACATCAGGCTTCCTTGTCCATCACCAATTCCTGGAGCTTGTTCAAACTCATGTCCACCAAGTCAGTGATGCCATCCAACCATCTCATCCTCTGTTGCCCCTTCTCCTCCTGCCCTCAGTCTTTCCCACTTTCAGGGTCTTTTATAATGAGTCAGCTCTTTGCATCAGGTGGCCAGAGTATTGGAGCTTCAGCTTCAGCATCAGTCCTTCCAATGAATATTCAGGACTGATTTCCTTTAGGATTGACTGGCTTGATCTCCTTGCAGTCCAAGGGACTCTCAAGAGTCTTCTCGAGCACCACAGTTCAAAAGCATCAATTCTCCAGCACTCAGCTTTCTTTATGGTCCAACTCACACATCCATACATGACTACTGGAAAAACCATAGCTTTGACTAGACAGACCTTTGTCAGTCAAGTAACGTCTCTGCTTTTTAATATGCTGTCTAGGTTTGTCACAGCTTTTCTTTCACGAAACAAGCATCTTTTAATTTCATGGCTGCAGTCACCATCTTCAATGATTTTGGAGCCAAGGAAAATAAAATCTGCCATTGTTTCCATTGTTTCCCCATCTATTTGCCATGAAGTGATGGGGACCAGATGCCATGATCTTAGTTTTTTGAATGTTGAGTTTTAAGCCAGCTTTTCACTCTCCTCTTTCACTTTTATCAAGAGGCTCTTTAGTTCCTTTTCACTTTCTGCCATAAATAGGATACTACATCATGATTAGGTATGGTTGATCCAAGGAATACAAAGTTCAGTTCAGTTCAGTTCAATCACTCGGTTGTGTCCAACTCTTTGCAACCCCATGAACTGCAGCAGGCCAGGCCTCCCTGTCTATCACCAACTCCCAGAGTCCACCCAAACCCATGTCCCTCGAGTTGATGATGCCATCCAACCATACAAGGTTAGTTAACATCAAAAATCAATGCAATTGATCATTAATAGAGTAAAAAAGGAATTTAAAAAAGCAATCATTTCAATAAATATAGAAAATACATTTGACAAAATTCAACATCCATTCATGATCAAAGGAAAGAAAAAAAAAAAACTTGCAGGAAACTAGGAATAAAAAGAATTTCCTCAGTCTGATAAAGAGTATCTATGAAAAGACTGCATAGCTAACATCATACTTAAAAGGGAAAACACTGACTGTATTCCGTCTAATACTGGATACTAGGATTGGGAACAATCTGCCACTATTATTCAATATTGTGCTGCAGAACCTTCCTAGCCTAATGAGGCAAAAGAGGAAAAAAGGAAAACAGATTGGAAAGAAAGCGATAAAACTGTATTAATTTGCAAATGGAATGACTGCCTACATAGAAAAGAATTCTGGATTCTAAAAAATACACTATTTAGAATAAATAAATTAAGCAAGCTCACAAGAAACATAGTCCATGAATAAAGGTCATTTGTATTTTTTTTATATACCAGCAGTAGACCATTAGAAAGTGAAATTTTCTAAAATTCCATTCACAATGGGGTCCAAAAAGCAAATTTAACCAGATATCTCAGACCACTACACTGGAAACTAAAAAACAAGGTAAGAGAAATTAAAGATATATATAAATGAAAAATGACACTTTGCTCAATTTTTGTGAATGTATCTTCTCTGCAAACTGATAAACTCATTCCATGTAAGGGCTTGCACTGGCTGTCCTCTATATCTATGGAGCTGTGCATTCAGAATTTTACATGCCTTTTCCCCATTATTCTGACCTTAATTCAAGTATCTCTTCTCTAGACTCTCCTTGATCGCTAAATGAAGCAGCTTTCTTTCTGCTCTATTACATTACCCTCTCTTATTTATTCATTACACTATGTGAAATTATCTTTTATCATTCACATACTTACTATCTTTCCTCTCAGCCCAAAGGTGAGCATGAAGACAATATCTTTTGACCAACATATTCCCCAGTATCTACACGAGTTCCTGGTATGGAGCAGGCACTTGGTAAATATATGTGGACTAGTTTTTGCCATATTCAGGGCTGTCTTCAAATGCTAACAGAATTTTAAGACCAATATAAACAGTGACATAATTTATACTTTCTTCCAAAGTCTTCATAGAGATATTCAAGGAATTAAAGGAATTTAAGAAATGAACACTATTATTAAGGTTAAAACATTGTGGCTTACTGTCTTATAGATAATAAAATGAAAAAGGAAAGAGAAAGATACAACCCACTCTTCCCAGCCCCATCCAGATTAGTTTGTGTATGTGTGTGTGTATAAGTCACTCAGTTGTATCCAACTCTTTGCCACCCCATGGACTTTACAGTCCATGGAATTCTCCAGGAAAGAATACTGGAGTGGGTAGCTTTTCCCTTCTCCAGGGGATCTTCCCAACCCAGTGATCAAACCCAGGTCTCCCACATTGCAGGCAGATTCTTTACCAGCTGAACTACCAGGGAAGCCCTTAAAACTTGTATGGTTAATCATTTATACAGCGTGAAACCATCTTCAAAGATGTAAATTACTGTTCATTTCATCCAGGCTGTTGCTATTCTTTTTCAGTATGGGTAATAACGCATTTATTTCCAATTTTAGAAAGAATGATTTTCCCTTTACATTCCCACAATTCCATCCAACAATAATACTAGCATTATCATATAAGTATTTCTCAAATTCTCATCTGCCTAAAGGGCCTGCTAGTGGGCAGTGAAACTTACTGTGCCTCCCAATTTGAAATATTCCCTTCTTTCCTCCCCTTCCCTTACTGCTACAAACTCTACCCATGTCTAGGACTCTCTCCCCAACCAGATAGCTCAGCTTTTTACTAGTGTATCTTTTTTTCACCCTAGAAACTTTCCTTACTAACCCTAGATGCACCCTCTGATGGAATGGCCTGAAGAGTCAGCAGTAAATTTTGATTTCTCTCTGGGATAAAGGTAAATCCTGTCATGTTTTCAGTTAAAATGATTTACAACTATCACTTAGGAAGCCTTTATCTTCTATTTATCCCTCACTGAACATAAAGGTTACAATGTCCAGAAAATTTAAAAAGAGATGTGCACCTTAATTCTGAGAATCCAGAAGAAGTTATAGTGAAAAGGACTGTTGAGTATATTAACCATTTCAATCAGCACACACACAAAAGAAAATGTAAAATGTCAAAAGGACAAAACCAGGAAGCCGGGGCATTCATATTGGCAATAAGCCATAGCTCTTCAACAAAGATCCTGGTTTCCCACCACTGACCCCTACGCTCTAAGGTCTAAAAATCAACCACCACTCTTAGAGCTCAGATTGCCTTCGCCTAACAGGCAAGCAGGTGTAACTAGGGATAGAGAAGAGCTCTATCTAAGCTATCTGGGAATCTGAACTTTTATTCCCATAGGCATAGCATCACATATGGTGATTAGGTCTAAAGGACCATTAGCCACTGTTAGCTCTGGCTTAGGATTAGAACAATAACAATAATTAAAATGGCTATTATTTATTGAGTACTTATCACATGTCAGGGAGAAGCCAATGGCACTCCACTCCAGTATTCTTGCCTGGAAAATCCCATGGACAGAGAAGCCTGGAGGGCTGCAGTCCATGGGGTCACTGAGCGTTGGACATGACTGAGCGACTTCACTTTCACTTTTCAATTTCATGCATTGGAGAAGGAAATGGCAGCCCACTCCAGTGTTCTTGCCAGGACAATCCCAGGGAGAGGGGAGCCTGGTGGGCTGCCATCTATGGGATCGCACAGAGTCAGACACGACTGAAGTGACTTAGCAGCAGATCATATGTCAGATGCTATGCTAAAGTACTTAAATATCTCATTTAATCCTTACAAGAACACCATTTGATAGGTACTTACTGTTATTTCTATTTTTTTCAGAGGTGGAAGCTTAGGTACAGAGCAGTTAGGTAATTTTCCATGAATAGAAAGTGGTGAAATTAGAATTCTAACAGTATTCTGACTGATAGCAAACCTATAATTATACAGAATTTATAGGATAATGAATTAATGAACTTTTAGAAATAATTTCACAAATTCATATATTTATTGTTGTTCAGTCGCTAAGTCATGCCTGACTCTTTGTGACCCCATGGACTGCAGCACATCAGGCTTCCCTGTCCTTCATTACCTCCCAGAGTTTGTTCAAACTCATGCCCATTGGGTCAGTGATGCCACCTAACCATCTCATCCTCAGTTCATATACTGGGTCTGCCTATATCTGACTGGTATATCAGGATACTACTGGGCTCATCAGCTAAATTGTAGATTTTATGTACTCTAATAAAATATTACAAATATAGCTATTTTAAAAAGAATATAAAATTTACCAACAACCACTTAGCACATACCTACTGTGATGTTACCCATCTTGCTTCGTAATGTTATATTACCTGCAAAAGAGAGAAAAAGACAACTTTACACATTAGGGATAATCCAGAAAAGAAATGTATTAATAGTGTTCTAAAACACGGTTAGATATCCACAAGGTTATTTAATAATATTATTATTGTCATTCACAATTTTTCTCAGTATCAAAATCCTAGTCAGAGATTTATGCGCAACTACAAAATAAATAGCTTTAGGCATTTATACAAACTCTCTTCTTCCACTCTAACTTAATCTACTACAGCACAACTAACAAAACAAACCCCTGTACTTTCTGGGAAACATGGAAGAAAAATAATGATTCTTCTAAAAGTTAAAAAACGTAAAAAAAAAAAATGACTCAAATGTACTGACTACGCATTTTCAACCTAAACATCACAATATTTATCAGACCATACAAAGCCAAGTTTTGAACCAAATAACACTAAAATAATCCATGGAAAAAAGTAATTACTGTTATTTTTCAGGCCAGTTTGGCAAACCTATCTGTGAGATTTCAGTGGTTTTTCTGCCAAGAGTTTAAAAGGTTTGGAACAGGAATAATAAATAATTGAAATATGACTAACAAAGAAAAAAACTTCAAATATTCCCTTCTTTCAATGAAAATATATTTTCTAGGATAAACACAGGACTCTGAAACCATTCTTCCCAGTGCCATCCTCCAACATCAAAAACAGCAGTATTTTTCTTCATGTGTGTTTAAGGGATAATTACTCATAGAGTTATACCACCTATATTTACTGCACTATCATAATTCTAAAACTATAGTGAAGAATAAAAAAGGAGTAAAAAAGAAAATGGTGTAGAGTGAAAGAAGCTGTGCTATTTAAAATCCCAAAAGATGATGCTGTTAAAGTATTGGACTCAATATGTCAGCAAATTTGGAAAACTCAGCAATGGCCACAGGACTTGAAAAGGTCAGTTTTCATTCCAGTCTTAAAGAAGGGCAATGCCAAAGAATGTTCAAACTACCACACAACTGCACTCACTTCTCATGCTAGCAAGGTAATCCTCAAAATTCTCCAAGCCAGGCTTTAGCAGTACATGAAACTAGAACTTCCAGATGTACAAGTTGGTTTTAGAAAGGGCAGAGGAATCAGAGATCAAATTGTCACAGAAAAAGCAAGAAAATTTCAGAAAAACATCTACTCCTGCTTCATTGACTACACTAAAGTCTTTGATTGTATGGATCACAACAAACTGTGGAAAATTCTTAAAGAAATGAAATATCAGACCATCTCACCTGCCTCCTGGGAAACCTGTGAAGCAAGTCAAGAAGCAACAGTTAGAGCCTGACATGGAACAACAGACTGGTTCCAAACCGGGAAAGGAGTACATCAAGGCTGTATATTCTCACTCTGCTTATTTAACTTATATGCAGAGTACATCATGTGGTATACTGAGCTGGATGAATCACAACCAGGAATCAAGACTGCCAGGAGAAATATTAACAACCTCAGATATGTAGTGACACCCCACTCCAGTACTCTTGCCTGGAAAATCCCATGGACGGAGGAGCCTGGTAGGCTGCAGTCGATGGGGTCACTAAGAGTCAGACACGACTGAGAGATTTCACTTTCACTTTGCACTTTCATGCATTGGAGAAGGAAATGGCAACCCACTCAAGTGTTCTTGCCCAGAGAATCCCAGGGACAGGGGAGCCTGGTGGGCTGCCATCTATGGGGTCGCACAGAGTCAAACACGACTGAAGCGACTTAGCAGCAGCAGCAGATATGTAGCTGATACCACTCTAATGGCAGAAAGCAAAGAGGAACTAAAGGGCCTCTTGATGAGGATGAAAGAAGAGAGTGAAAAAAGCTGGCTTAAAAGTCAACATTCAAAAAACTAAGAACATGGCATCCAGTCACATAATTTCATGGCAGATAGATGGGGGAAAAGTGGAAACAGTGACAGATTTTCTTTCCTTGGGCTCCAAAATCACTGCGGACACTGACTGCAGCCATGAAATTAAAAGACGCCTGCTCCTTGGAAGTAAAGCTGTGACAAACCTAGACAATGTATTCCAAAGCAGAGACATCTCTTAGTCGACAATGGTCCGTCTAGTCAAAGCTATGGTTTTTCCAGTAGTCATGTATGGATGTGTGAGTTGGACCATAAAGAAAGCTGATGCTGAAGAATTGATGCTTTTGAACTGTGGTGCTGGAGAAAACTCTTAAGAGTCTCTTGGACAGTGAGGAGATCAAACCAGTCAATCCTAAGGGAAATCAACCCTGAATACTCATTGGAGGGACTGATGCTGAAGCTGAAGCTCCAATACTCTGGCCACCTGATGCAAAGAGCTGACTCACTGTAAAAGACGCTGAAACTGGGAAAGACTGAGGGCAGGAGGAGAAGGGGGCGACAGAGGATGAGATGGTTGGATAGCATCACCAACTCAGTGGACATGAGTTTGAGCATGCTCTGAGAGATAGTGAAGGATAGGGAGCCTGGCAACCTACAGTCCATGGAGTCACAAAGAGTCAGACACGACTTATCAACTGAACAAAAACAACAAAAGAGTAAAAGAATAAATTTTGTCTCAGAATTAATCAGGATGAATAAAATACTTTATTTAATTTCATGTATCTTATAAACACTGACATGTATCAGTACCTGGGAAAAAGAAAGACAAAGAAAGGAGGCACTTGATTCATTTGTCCAACAGTTAAATGTGCTTTGACTGTAAAACTTTCTCTGAAAGTTTTATATTTCATCATACTTCACATGAGCACATGAACAAGCAGTACACTTGTGTAGGAGTAAAACTTGGTTTGTGTGAAGTTAAGCTTATAAAATTATTTTCAAGTTTCAGTAATTTACAAGGCTGTGCAGATCCTCCTGTTACATGGTAAGTAAATATTATTTCATTGGTGTGTTTGAGATACTCTTCCAATTTTCAAACCCAGTAAATGCAGATTCACATGCAAATAGTGACCAAGGATCACAAAGCTGCTAAGATGGCTTCCAATGACCCCTGCCTCCTGGTATTCATGCCCATGTATGAGCTCCTTCACTCATATGGAGGCTGGACCTACTGATGCTTTTAACAAACAGAGTAAGGGCAAATGAGATGTTACTTTCAAGACTAGGTTACAAACGATTCTTGCTTCTGCCTTGCCAGCTCTCTCTTGCTGTGATGGAAGCCAGCTAGCCATGTTGTCTAAGTGCCTTATGAAAGAGGCCCCCAAGACCAAGGACCTAAAGAGGCCCCCAGCCAATACAATCTGAACTGAATCCTGCTAACAACAACATGAGTGAACTAGGAAGCAGACTCACTTTTGGCTGAACCTTCAAATAAACCCATGGTCCCAACTGATACCTTGATTAGAACTTCAAGAGAGATCTTGAGGCAGAAGACCCAGTTAAGTGATACCCAGATTCCAGACCACCCAAAGTATAAGAAATAAATGTTTGCTATTTTCAGCTGCTAAATATGTTACAAAGGAAGAGGTAACTAGAAAAGATGTTGAAAGCTGGATGTGGGGTGATGCCACAAAAAATAACTAAAACTATGGGAACAGCTTTGGAAATTGGCAGTAGGCATAGGTTGGAAGGATTTTTTAGGAGCATGGTAAGAGAAAGCCTAAATTGCCTGAATAGTGTGTTAGTAGAAAGCTGGACTTTGAGTGCTTCTCATATAAGGGCTTAAATGGAAATGAAAAAGTGTTTTGGAAACTGGAGGAAGGCAGATGTTTGTTAAGCAGTATTAGAACTTCACAACACTATCACATTCAGTAATGTGGAAAGTAGGAAATGTGCCTAATGAACTGAATGATCTAGCTAAGAAGATAGCCAAGCAGAGTCAAAGTGTTGCAGGCACTGCCTATTTTTTCTTGTAGCGTCAGTAAAATGCAAACAAAGTAAGATAAACTAAAGAAACGATAGTTTAAAAAAAGAATCAGGACAAGAATCATTTTGAAAATTTTCAGCTTCTCAAGATGGCAAAAGATGAGAAAGTTAAGAATAGCTTCGACACAAAGACTAGAGAAAGACTAGAGATCTCTTCAAGAAAATTAGAGATACCAAGGGAATATTTCATGCAAAGATGGGCTCAATAAAGGACAGAAATGGTATGGACCTAACAGAAGCAGAAGATATTAAGAAGAGGTGCCAAGAATACACGGAAGAACTGGACAAAAAAGATCTTCATGACCCATATAATCATGATGATGTGATCACTAATCTAGAGCCAGACATCTTGGAATGTGGAGTCAAGTGGGCCTTATAAAGTGTTAGGAACATATCTCAACATAATAAAAGCTATCTATGACAAACCCACAGCAAACATTATCCTCAATGGTGAAAAATTGAAAGCATTTCCCCTAAAGTCAGGAACAAGACAAGGGTGTCCACTTTCACCACTACTATTCAACATAGTTCTGGAAGTTTTGGCCACAGCAATCAGAGCAGAAAAAGAAATAAAAGGAATCCAAATTGGAAAAGAAGAAGTAAAACTCTCACTGTTTGCAGATGACATGATCCTCTACATGGAAAACCCTAAAGACTCCACCAGAAAATTACTAGAGCTCATCAATGAATATAGTAAAGTTGCAGGATATAAAATCAACACACAGAAATCCCTTGCATTCCTATACACGAATAATGAGAAAGTAGAAAAAGAAATTAAGGAAACAATTCCATTCACCATTGCAACGAAAAGAATAAAATACTTAGGAATATATCTACCTAAAGAAACTAAAGACCTATATATAGAAAACTATAAAACACTGATGAAAGAAATCAAAGAGGACACTAATAGATGGAGAAATATACCATGTTCATGGATTGGAAGAATCAATATAGTGAAAATGAGTATACTACCCAAAGCAATTTACAAATTCAATGCAATCCCTATCAAGCTACCAGCCACATTTTTCACAGAACTAGAACAAATAATTTCAAGCTTTGTATGGAAATACAAAAAACCTCGAATAGCCAAAGCAATCTTGAGAAAGAAGAATGGAGCTGGAGGAATCAACTTGCCTGACTTCAGGCTCTACTACAAAGCCACAGTCATCAAGACAGTATGGTACTGGCACAAAGACAGACATATAGATCAATGGAACAAAATAGAAAGCCCAGAGATAAATCCACACACATATGGACACCTTATCTTTGACAAAGGAGGCAAGAATATACAATGGAGTAAAGACAATCTCTTTAACAAGTGGTGCTGGGAAAACTGGTCAACCACTTGTAAAAGAATGAAACTAGATCACTTTCTAACACCGCACACAAAAATAAACTCAAAATGGATTAAAGATCTAAATGTAAGATCAGAAACTATAAAACTCCTAGAGGAGAACATAGGCAAAACACTCTCAGACATAAATCACAGCAGGATCCTCTATGATCCACCTCCCAGAATTCTGGAAATAAAAGCAAAAATAAACAAATGGGATCTAATTAAAATTAAAAGCTTCTGCACAACAAAGGAAAATATAAGCAAGGTGAAAAGACAGCCATCTGAATGGGAGAAAATAATAGCAAATGAAGCAACTGACAAACAACTAATCTCAAAAATATACAAGCAACTTCTGCAGCTCAACTCCAGAAAAATAAACGACCCAATCAAAAAATGGGCCAAAGAACTAAATAGACATTTCTCCAAAGAAGACATACGGATGGCTAACAAACACATGAAAAGATGCTCAACATCACTCATTATTAGAGAAATGCAAATCAAAACCACAATGAGGTACCACTTCACACCAGTCAGAATGGCTGCGATCCAAAAATCTGCAAGCAATAAATGCTGGAGAGGGTGTGGAGAAAAGGGAACCCTCCTACACTGTTGGTGGGAATGCAAACTAGTACAGCCACTATGGAGAACAGTGTGGAGATTCCTTAAAAAATTGCAAATAGAACTACCTTATGACCCAGCAATCCCACTGCTGGGCATACACACCGAGGAAACCAGAATTGAAAGAGACACATGTACCCCAATGTTCATCGCAGCACTGTTTATAATAGCCAGGACATGGAAACAACCTAGATGTCCATCAGCAGATGAATGGATAAGAAAGCTGTGGTACATATACACAATGGAGTATTACTCAGCCGTTAAAAAGAATTCATTTGAATCAGTTCTGATGAGATGGATGAAACTGGAGCCGATTATACAGTGAAGTAAGCCAGAAAGAAAAACACCAATACAGTATACTAACACATATATATGGAATTTAGGAAGATGGCAATGATGACCCTGTATGCAAGACAGGGAAAGAGACACAGATGTGTATAATGGACTTTTGGACTCAGAGGGAGAGGGAGAGGGTGGGATGATTTGGGAGAATGACATTCTAACATGTATACTATCATGTGAATTGAATCGCCAGTCTATGTCTGACGCAGGATGCAACATGCTTGGGGCTGGTGCATGGGGATGACCCAGAAAGATGTTCTGGGGAGGGAGGTGGGAGGGGGGTTCATGTTTGGGAATGCATGTAAGAATTAAAGATTTTAAAATTTAAAAAATAAAAAACTAAAAATTAAAAAAAAAAATAAATAAATAAAGTGTTACTACGAACAAAGCTAGTGGAGGTGATGGAACTCCAGTTGAGCTATTTCAAATCCTGAAAGATGATGATGTGAAAGTGCTGCACTCAATATGCCAGCAAACTTGGAAAACTCAGCAGTGGCCACAGGACTGGAAAAGGTCAGTTTTCATTCCAATCCCAAAGAAAGGCAATGCCAAAGAATGCCCAAACTACCACACAATTGCACTCATCTCACATGCTAGTAAAGTAACGCTCAAAATTCTCCAAGCCAGGCTTCAGCAATACGTGAACCGTGAACTTCCTGATGTTCAAGCTGGTTTTAGAAAAGGCAAAGGAACCAGAGATCAAATTGCCAGCATCCGCTGGATCATGGAAAAAGCAAGAGAGTTCCACAAAAACATTTATTTCTGCTTTATTGACTATGCCAAAGCCTTTGACTGTGTGGATCACAAGAAACTGTGGAAAATTCTGAAAGAGATGGGAATACCAGACCACCTGACCTGCCTCTTGAGAAACCTATATGCAGGTCAGGAAGCAACAGTTAGAACTGGACATGGAACAACAGACTGGTTCCAAATAGGAAAAGGAGTACATCAAGGCTGTATATTGTCACCCTGCTTATTTAACTTATATGCAGAGTACATCATGAGAAACGCTGGACTGGAAGAAACACAAGCTGGAATCAAGAATGCTGGGAGAAATATCAATAACCTCAGATATGCAGATGACACCACCCTTATGGCAGAAAGTGAAGAGGAACTCAAAAGCCTCTCGATGAAAGTGAAAGAGGAGAGTGAAAAAGTTGGCTTAAAGCTCAACTTTCAGAAAATGAAGATCATGGCATCTGGTCCCATCACTTCATGAGAAATAGATGGCGAAACAGTAGAAACAGTGTCAGACTTTATTTTTGGGGGCTCCAAAATCCCTGCAGATGGTAACTGCAGCCATGAAATTAAAAGACACTTACTCCTTGGAAGAAAAGTTATGACCAACCTAGATAGTATATTCAAAAGCAGAGACATTACTTTGCCAGCAAAGGTCCATCTAGTCAAGGCTATGGTTTTTCCAGTGGTCATGTATGGATGTAAGAGTTGGACTGTGAAGAAGGCTGAGCGCCCCAGAATTGATCTTTTGAACTGTGTTGTTGGAGAAGACCCTTGAGAGTCCCTTGGACTGCAAGGAGATCCAACCAGTCCATTCTGAAGGAGATCAACCCTGGGATTTCTTTGGAAAGAATGATGCTAAAGCTGAAGCTCCAGTACTTTGGCCATCTCATGTGAAGAGTTGACTCATTGGAAAAGACTCTGATGCTGGGAGGGATTGGGGGCAGGAGGAGAAGGGGACGACCAAGGATGAGATGGCTGGATGGCATCACTGACTCGATGGACATGAGTATGAATGAACTCTGGGAGATGGTGATGGACAGGGAGGCCTGGCATGCTCCGATTCATGGGGTCGCAGAGTCGGACACGACTGAGTGACTGAACTGAACTCGACACAGTCTGAATTCAGTGTACTGCCAGAACATGGCCTAAAAATGAAACTGATGGATTGACTGTAAAATCTTTTGTCAAGACTCCAGAAAGATTAAGAGTGATACCTCACAGTATTAATTTAGCTGTACAAAAAGTCCATTAAACTGGCTGAAGGTATCTCACAGATCCTCTCAATTAAGCAATAGGTCCCCTAGAAAGCTTGCGAGTACCATACCTTAATTTCTCTGCAGAAGACATTTTGAAAACATTCTTGGATGTGGCCTTCATCTAATGGAATAAATACCAATGTGATTCATAGAATGCTGACAAATTTGTGAGAATTGTATCAGCAAACACATTGCTAACGTCGACCAAAAGGGACAATAACAGTACAAAGCGAAATGAGACCACTAGAGTCCCAAAATTCTGCTGGCAGGAAGCAGACTAAGAAAATTCCTCAGCTGCAAACACATGCTATATTTCATGAAAAAGGAAGGATGACTCAAAGGGAGAAACCAAGAGCTCAGAGGGCAAAGCCTGGAAACCTAAAGAATTATCACAAAGCCATGAGATCTAATCAAAGAACCTCCAATGTTTTCCTACCTAAATTTCAAAATCATTATGGACCAATGACTCCTTTGTGCCCCTTATTTTTCTCCCCTTTAAACAGGAAAGTCTATAGCAATTATCCTATGTGTATCCCATCACTGTATGCTTAGTGTGCAGGTGGTGTGTGGGGGTTGAGGAGGTTAGAGAACAGGTATTAAGATTGAGAACTATACTTGAGGAGTTAGACCTAAGCAACTGTATCCGAGGAGGTTCATCTACAGTCTGGATCTGATTTTGGTGTAGACATTCTGGACTCTGAGCAGATATGCAATAGGATGAGACTCTGGGAACCTTGAAAGGAAGGGAGTGTATTTTGTATGTGGGAAGGACACAAATCACTTGCGGGGGTGCAGAGGATAGACTGGCCATTCAAAACCTTATAGGCTATCTAGGGATATACATACATGAAAAGTTAAAAATGAGTGTTTATTAATAATTTTAAGTTAATGTTGTAACTGAATAGTATGTATTAGGTTCCATAACCATTCCGAGGAAGCAGACTAAAATGATGTGGCAGGAACAGGGAGAGAAACATACTGGAGATTTCATCAGAGCCTAAGTTTGAAATATGAGTAAAGTTTGATGCTGAGGGGGAATGATTTTGTTGAAAAGGTATGTAAGCAAAGGTAAAAAGGAGTTAACTATCTGTGCTATATTTAAATCATGCTCATCAGTTAAGTTAGAGCAATTAGCCCAGTCTATGAGGACAGGGATTAAGTTTTCTTACTTAGCATTATATTTTGAGAGCTTAGCATATTGCCCTGTACATAGTAAATACTATTATTATTTGAACCTATGTTCAAATATAGTTTGGAAAAACAGGTAAAAACAAATTTGTAGAAGAATCATAGACTGTTTAGTCTACTGACTTTGTCCTATACCAAAGGAGTCAAAGAAGAATTTCAAGATGAGAAGAACACAAGAAAACCATCTAATATTCCTTCCTTCCTAATCTTTAGGAAGATTAAGCTAGTGTCAGACACTCAGAATTCTCTTTACTGTTTTCACCTTATGAACACCTTAAAAATAAGATAAAGGAGACCTCTGATATTTGTGATTTTAACTATTAATAAAACAGCAACAATAAAAACACTGACATAGTTCTATAGTCAGTCATTTAGTTAGTGAGTTCAGCCATTCAGCAAGACAAAAGGAGCTTTACTAAACTAGTCTCCAATGAATGCAGTAAAAGTTTACTTTTTTAAACAAAAATAAAAAATGTGGTCTTTTTCAAAAAGTCAGTAGTGAGTGTGATATAAGTGATCAAGAAAACAATGGTTTTAGAGCCAAAAAAAAGTTTCTGTTTCATAAAAAAAAATTAAACAAAGGACTAGTTAAATTATAAAGTGAAGTCACTCAGTTGTGTCTGACTCTTTGCAACCTCATGGACTATAGCCTATCAGGCTCCTCTGTCCATGGGATTTTCCAGGCAAGAATACTGGAGTGGGTTGCCATTTCCTTCTCTAGGAGATCTTCCTGACCCAGGGATTGAACCCAGGTCTCCTGCATTGTAGAAAGACGCTCTACCATCTGAGCCACCAGGGAAGTTAAATTATAGCAGAATCTATACAGTCTCAAACTACATCTCTCTTGAATGTTAGAGTTCTGTACAGGAAAAGCATAAAGGAATAATAAAACTATGGAAATAAAGACAATCTGTAAATATAAGGAATATATCAAAATATTTTTGTTAGTGCTAAAGGACTTTTAAAACAATAAATGAAAAAATATTCTCAATTCATCAAATTGTTTAGAAAATCTCTAAACAGAAATATTCCAAGGTCATTAAAATACACAACATGGAACTCTTATCTCAAATACTTTGTGGAAGAAGACAGACTATTTTAAAGTATCCAGATCAACCAAATGGACATTACTAGCACAGTTTTCTGTAATTTGGTTTTACCTTTTTCCATCATCAGATGGTGAAAACAATAAATAAATCAACTATCTGAGAGAAGTAGATCTTTGTAAAAGCTCTCCTTTCAATGAAGCAGATGCCACATGATCTGTAATAATTATGTGTGCTTACTCTTCTTTCTAGTTACTTAAATTTTCCACAAAACCCAATGTTTGAGAAATAAATAGTTCTCCTTAGCTAGCCACTCTTCATTCCAATAGGATCAGAGGAAGAATTAGCTATCAATTTAAAGACAAATAGTTTATTTTTCTTCACTACAATAAATGTGATTTTAGTAAAAAAAAACAGCACACATACTCTCATTATCCAAACAGAGAAATAAAATATCCATAAAGGTTAAATCCTTTTTGTGCTTTTTTTTTAAGGGGAAGATTGGGGGAGCAGAAAGAATTTTCTACTTGCAAGCACATGGCTAAATGCAAAGCATATAGAGGTAAATAAAACATGATCCCTGCTATTGAGGAGTTTATAATCAGGCAAGAATTTATGGGTCAATGGAAGGCCAGAAACGGAGAAAGGCTGCTTTAGCTGAGTATGAAAAGATTACTAAAAGTAAATGAGATAAAGAAAGCTGGGAAAAACATTTTAGAAACACCATAACCGAAGAGTATGATCAAGGGCTCTGATCAAAAACTTAGCAGTATAGAACAGGTATGAATGTATACAGAAAGAAGTAAGAGATTGTATAATTCTAGAACACAAAGCATAAGGTCAAAAAAAGATAGTAAGTTAGCTAAGTCACTGAGTAGGAAGGGGTTTGGGTAAGACAATGCTGTGTTCAATGTGCTTTTCTAATAAACAACCATATAATCCCTAATAGCTCAGTTGGTAAAGAATCCACCTGCAAAGCAGGAGACCCTGGTTCGATTCCTGGGTCAGGAAGATCCGCTGGAGAAGGGATAGGCTGTCCTCTCTAGTATTGTTGGGCTTCGCTGGTGGCTCAGCTGGTAAAGAATCTACCTGCAATGTGGGAGACCTGGGTTCGATCCCTGGGTTGGGAAAATCCCCTGGAGAAGGGAAAGGCTACCCACTCCAGTATTCTGGCCTGGAGAATTCCACGTGGAGTCGCAAAGAGTAGGACACGACTGAGCGACTAGCACTTGCACTTTCACACAATAGTTAGGACAATGAATTTGAAGGCAAGACTGGAAGCAAATTTATTGCTAGAGGTGAGGCAAGAACTGACAAGAATCTTAATTAGAAGAGCAGAAATTTCTAAGAAAAAGATGGGACAGATTGAAAGAAATATTTAGGTGATTGTGCTCGTGCAGCTCAGTCATGTTTGACTCTTTGCAAACCCATGGACTGTACCTGCCAGGCTCCTCTTTCCATAGGATTCGCCAGGCAAGAATACTGAGTGGGCTGCTATTTCCTCCTCTAAAAGAACTTGCCAACCCAGGGATCAAACCTGTGTCTCCTGCATCTCCTGCAATGGTAGGCGGATTCTTTACCACTGAGCCACCTAAAATCTATCTAAACTTGGTGTTGACTAAATGTGGAAGGTGACAGAAATTCAGGATTACTTCTGGATTTCTAGCTTGGGAAATAACGTACATGGTAATATTAGAATCTGCAAATGGAAATAAAAGAGGAGGAATACATTATGGATGAGGTTGGGGGTGGGGGCTGGGAAAATAGGAGGAAAAAAGTTAGAAACATGAAGTCATCAGAGAAGACTATAAGGATCCAAATGGCTATGTCTACTAAGCAGATGGATGTGTAAGTTGGAAGTCAGGGCTAGAGATACACATTTGAATTATTGGAATACAATGGTAGTTGAGGCTCAAAAGTGTATAAGATGTCCAAGGAAAAGAAAGAACTGAAAGAACAATGAAACAGGATGAAATGCTGGAGAATACCAAGGGGGTGTGTAAAAGAGGAAGAACTCACAGACATTTGAGAAAGAGCAATTTTAAATACTGATGCTTTCAAATATGGTGCTGGAGAAGACTCTTGAGAGTCCCTTGGACTGCAAGGAGATCAAACCAGTCAATCCTTAAGGAAATCAACCCTGAATATTCACTGGAGGAACACATGCTGAAGCTCCAATGCTCTGGCCATCTGACATGAAGAAACGATTCACTAGAAAAGCCCCTGATGCGCGTAAAGACTGAAGGCAACAGAAGAGGACACCAGAGGACGAGATGGCTAGACAGCATCAACAATTCAATGGATGTGAACCTGAGCAAGCTCTGGGTGATAGTGAAGGACAGGGGAGCCTTGCATGTTGCCGTTCACAAGGGGTCAGAAGCGACTTAGCGACTGAACGAAAATTATAAATACAAGATGTGACACATGCCAGTACCCACTAATATTTGTGTGCCTTTCTCCTTCCTTAGAACACACTAGGCTCTTTATCTCAGACTTCCATAGTTAAGGTCATTTGAAAACATTCTGGCTAACAAATTTCTCACATGATCCTCTATGATCTCTCTTCTTTTAGTGGAAGCTTGGAGGCCATACACTGAAAATGGCATTATCACCTTTAAGGAAGGAGTCCAGTCCCTCCAAGGAAATGAGCAGGTCCAAACACTGCATGGAATAGCAGCATATTTATCACATGTCTAAATCGTGAAAAGAAAAAATCTATGCTATCTGTATCACAGAGGAAGCTATAACTTCATATACAAAAGTTTTAAGTGTCCAGATTCAATATTAACATAAATTATGTGTCAGATGACAATCAAACTTAATGAACTTAAGAATAAACACTAAAATTAGAACAAAGCATTTTCATAAGCTTATGAAGAATCCCATTTAATCCAATAAGAGTTTCTTTCCTTTAGAATTTTGTATTTCTGAGTTTCTAAATTCATAAGGCAGACTTATAAATTTACCAGAGCTTATATGTTCTTCTTAGAGAAAACTGAAACATTTCTTTATGAAGTTTTGAGTGCTATCAAAATTATCAATTATATTTGCATAGTTTATGTAACTTTTACTTTTGTGAAAGTTTCTAAAATCCAAAGTTATTTAAGAAAGCATTTAGCATGTATATTGCTAAATCTTTTGGTAACAAAGGACTTCTGAAGTACAGAAAAATGGGAACAAACAGTCATCAATTTATTAATGTATGTTCCCAAAGAGCCTAAAATAAGACCCTAAGTTATACAGAGAGTTTAAATATTTTAAATAGTTTTATTCATTAATCATTTATTCCAAAAAATAACATAAACTAAATATAAAACACTAAAATGACTGTCATGAGTACTCCTATATATTAAACCCAATTAATTTATTTAAATTGTAAAACCAATCCCAGCAAACCATTTCAAGGAAGCTTTCCTGAGTCAAGATACTATATATTTATAAATATTCTAAAAATATATTTATTAGAATACATATAAATACAGAATTCTTTAAAAAGCACAAATATTCAAATAGCAGAATACAACAAACTACACTTTACAAAGAATCTAATTTTTGATAACTTAGAAGAAAATCAAAAGATAGTTAACTGTCATAAAATTTTATATCTGAACACAAACTATTCAAGTACTTATTCTCCCACTAGATTCTCAGTGCCAGAACATTAGGGAATTTTTGTTGAATCAATGAATACACTAGTTTCTTCTGTATTAGAAGGCATACATACTTAATATGTGTGATTCAACATTCAGTTCAGTTTAGTCGCTCAATCGTGTCTGACTCTGCAACCCCATGGATGGCAGCATGCCAGGCCTCCCTGTCTATCACCAACTCCGACAGTTTACTCAAACTCATGTCCATTGAGTTGGTGATGCCATCCAACCATCTCATCCTGCGTCATCTCCTTCTCTTCCTGCCTTCAATCTTTCCCAGCATCAGGATCTTTTCCAGTGAGTCAGTTCTACCCATCAGGTAGTCAATGTATTAGAGTTTCAGCTTCAGCATCAGTCCTTCCAATGACTATTCAGGACTGATTTCCTTTAGGATGGACTGGTTGGATCTCCTTGCAGTCCAAGGGACATTCAAGAATCTTTTCCAACACCACAGTTCAAAAGCATCAGTTCTTCGGCGCTCAGCTTTTTTTACAGTTCAACTCTCACATCCATACATGACTAATGGAAAAACCATAGCTTTGACTAGATGGACTTTTGTTGGCAGAGCAACATCTCTGCTTTTTAATATGCTGTCTAGGTTGGTCATAACTTTTCTTCCAAGGAGCAAGCATCTTTTAATTTCATGGCTGTAGTCACTACCTTCAGTGATTTTGGAGTCCCCCAAAATAGTGTCTGTCACCATTTCCATTGTTTCCCCATATATTTGCCATGAAGTGATGAGACCAGATGCCATGATCTTCATTTTCTGAATGTTGACTTTTAAGCCAACTTTTTCACTCTCTTCACTTTCATCAAGAGGCTCTTTAGTTCTTCTTTGTTTTCTGCCATAAAGGTGGTGTCATCTGCATATTTGAGGTTATTATATTTCTCCTGGCAATCTTGATTCCAGCTTGTGCTTCTTCCAGCCCAGCATTTCTCATGATGTACTCTGCACAGAAGTTAAATAAGCAGGGTGACAATATACAGCCTTGACGTACTCCTTTCCCGATTTGGAACCAGTCTGTTGTTTCGTGTCCAGTTCTAACTGTTACTTCCTGACCTGCATACAGATTTCTCAAGAGGCAGGTCAGGTGGTCTGGTATTCCCATCTCTTTTAGAATTTTCCAGTTTGTTGTGATCCACATAGTCAAAGGCTTGGCACAGTCGATAAAGCAGAAATAGATGTTTTTTCTGGAACTCTCCTGCTTTTTTGATGTTCCAAGGGATGTTGGCAATTTGATCTCTGGTTCCTCTGCCTTTTCTAAATTCAGCTGGAACTCTGGAGGTTCACAGTTCATGTATTGCTGAAGCCTGGCTTGGAGAATTTTGAGCATTACTTTACTAGCGTGTGAAATAAGTGCAATTGTGCGGTATTTAACATTACCAATGGAGAAGGCAATGGCAACCCACTCCAGTACTCTTGCCAGGAAAATCCCTTGGACGGAGGAGCCTGGTAGGCTGCAGTCCATGGGGTCGCTAAGAGTCAGACACAACTGAGCGACTTCACTTTCACTTTTCACTTTCAGGCATTGGAGAAGGAAATGGCAATCCACTCCAGTGTTCTTGCCTGGATAGTCCCAGGGACGGGGGGGCCTGGTGGGCTGCCGTCCATGGGGTTGCACAGAGTTGGACATGACTGAAGCGACTTAGCAGCAGCAGCAACATTACAAACAGTAAATATTACTAGTTAGTTAGATAACTCATTTTCTTATCGAGAAAATACAGCTAGCTATACTTAAAATTTTCATTTCAAAAAACATTTAAGATAGATTTTTTTCTTTTCTCTACATATAGGAGTCAATTTGCAAGGCCAAGAAAGACTTATTACTCCTTTCATTTTCCCTTTCTTCATTACTGAGCATCCTCTTTAAAGTATTTAGCAGTACTGGTTTGCATCAGAGTATATGAACAAAAGGAATACATAGACAAAAAATAAATTTCAAGCTCCCTCTTTCTTTATGGAAGGAACCCTTCGAAGCCACACACTGAAGATAGCAGCAACACTTTTATAGAATGAACTGAGTACCTGAATGGCTCCATGGAGCTAAGCTGAACCCAGACACTCTGCTGCTGCTGCTGCTAAGTCGCTTCAGTCGTGTCTGACTCTGTGCGACCACACAGATGGCAGCTCACCAGGCTCCCTTGTCCCTGGAATCCTCCAGGCAAGAACACTGGAGTGGGCTGCCATTTCCTTCTCCAAACCATGAAGGTGAAAGGTGAAAGTGAAGTCGCTCAGTCGTGTCTGACTCTTTGTGACCCCATGGACTGCAGCCTACCAGGCTCCTCCATCCATGGAATTTTTCAGGCAAGAATACCACAGTGGGTTGCCATTGCCTTTTCCAGCCAGGCACTCTATGGAATACCATAAACTCATTTAAGGCATAATAAATGATCCTGAAACTGGAGTTTACAATTTAGAAGCTAGCTGAAGCAGTGCATCTGTGTTATAGTGTTGTTTGCCTAGAGGAGCATGTGTAGAGCAACCCAGGAAGCCCTTAAAACGATGATAGAATCTGGGTTGCAATCAAGAAATTCACCATGGCTATGTACAAACACTGTTTTAAAACATCTCCCTAAAAGTCAAGAAATCTGGATTGAATACTTGCTCTTCCACTAATTAACTTATAACTGAGAGCAAACAATTAGACATTTCTAAGTTTTGTATTGTTCATTTGTAAACAGCCAATTATCCAGTAAGTAAAAGAAGCAGACTCACTGAAGCACACAATAAGTGTTTGGTTTCAACACACTTTCACACAAACGCCCACCCACCTACGGATGGGCTCCCCAGGCAGTGGTAATGCAGGAGACATAAGAGAGATTGGGTTCAATCCCTGGGTCAGGAAGATCCCCTGGAGGAGGGCAAGGAAACCCACTCTAGTATTCTTGCCTGGAAAATTCTATGGACAGAGGAGTCTGGCAGGCTATCATCCCTCGGGTCACAAAGATTCAGACACAACTGAGGCAATTTAGTGTACACACACACTCCTACTGACTCAAGGGCTCCAAATTCATATATCTGAAGACAGTTATCATTATGATGTTTGTGGTATAATAGGCTTTTACAACATCTGTATGTTGGAGTTATAAAACAAAAATCTACCTTATGAAAAAGAACCCAAACTAAACAAATCCTGAACAGGCAGGTCTTAGAATATATATATTCTTATGAGTTTATTTTCTGTAAGATGCTTCAGTTCAGTTCAGTTCAGTTTAGTCGCTCAGTCATGTCTGACTCTTTGAGACCCCATGAATCGCAGCACGCCAGGCCTCCCTGTCCATCACCAACTCCCGGAGTTCACCCAAACTCACGTCCATCGAGTCGGTGAGGCCATCCAGCCATCTCATCCTCGGTCATCCCCTTCTCCTCCTGCCCCCAATCCCTCCCAGCATCAGTCTTTTCCAATGAGTCAACTCTGCATGAGGTGGCCAAAGTACTGGAGTTTCAGCTTTAGCATCATTCCTTCCAAAGAAATCCTAGGGCTGATCTCCTTCAGAATGGACTGGTTGGATCTCCTTGCAGTCCAAGGGACTCTCAAGAGTCTTCTCCAACACCACAGTTCAAAAGCATCAATTCTTGGGCGCTCAGCCTTCTTCACAGTCCAACTCTCACATCCATACATGACTACTGGAAAAACCATAGCCTTGACCAGACGGACATTTGTTGGCAAAGTAATGTTTCTGCTTTTCAATATGCTATCTAGGTTGGTCATAACTTTTCTTCCAAGGAGTAAGCGTCTTTTAATTTCATGGCTGCAGTCACCATCTGCAGTGATTTTGGAGGCCCCCAAAATAAAGTCTGACACTGTTTCCACTGTTTCCCCATCTATTTCCCATGAAGTGATGGGACCAGATGCCATGATCTTCGTTTTCTGAATGTTGAGCTTTAAGCCAACTTTTTCACTTTCCTCTTTCACTTTCATCAAGAGGCTCTTTAGTTCCTCTTCACTTTCTGCCATAAGGGTGGTGTCATCTGCATACCTGAGGTTATTGATATTTCTCCCAGCAATCTTGATTCCAGCTTGCGCTTCTTCCAGCCCAGCATTTCTCATGATGTACTCTGCATATAGTTAAATAAGCAGGGTGACAATATACAGCCTTGACGTACTCCTATTCCTATTTGGAACCAGTCTGTTGTTTAGAAGTAGCAATCTATTTTCCCATAAAAGATTCCTAAGCTAGTTTATTTAAATACAATCAAAACATGGATCTAATTTGCATTATATGACCATCACCACTTACAACAAAGAATTCACTGGAATATATATTTAGCATTCCAGCTTAGGGTGATCCTTGGGAGGTATCTCTCCCTACTAAACTCCATAGCTAGAACATAGAGACTTCCCTCCCCCCAGTCATGACTCTCTTTAAGCTTATTAGGATGTAGGGCTAGAACACTGGCTACTCTTCTGTACCCATCCCATCTTCACACTCCAGACTCAAGGAACATGTGCATATAATCCCTTGGGGCAAGGATGGAACTAGGTATGGCACAGAAGGGAAAGGCAAGAGACTTGGGCCTCTCTGAAGAGAGGAGAGCTGTTCTTATCCTCAGTGTTAATCAACATGTAATACGGTAAGGAACTGCTTTTCCACTAAAAGTTACTTAAGTACAGCACTTTTAGTTACAATTGACAGTTAGAAATGCAATGCTTACACAAAAACCTGATGAATAAGTAAGAAAACGATTTGCTTTATTTAGGTACAGCTCTACGGGACACAAGCGATTCTGGTCTCAATACTTTAAACCTACAAGAATCATTGACAAGGTTTAACTATGAAATTGAGGTTCAAGAATTATTTCAAGCATTTAAGTACTCATATTTTTAGTTTTCTTTTTAACTGTAAGACTACTTGCCAGTTTGCTATACAGCATGGCTAGCACTAGTCAGGTTTTCTAATACTACTTAATAACTCATGCTGAAAATAAAAATCTGGAAGTTTCACCAAAGTATACAGACAACAATATTCAGCCTTCCTATAGAAGTTAAAAGGGTGTGGACTATGCATAGCAAAAGCTTGTTTGTAACTCCTGGAAAATGGTCCAAAAGGAATTTAGCAGATGTGTATACACTACCTGCCAGGATAACAGATTCTGAATTCTATTAATATCCATATATATTTCAGAAAACATGCCTGGACTTACATCACCCGCTATGTGGAAATTAAAAAGCATGCTGAGTGACACTAAACACCAACATGTCCTCTGCCATGTTGCTTCACCATTATGTTCTCTTTTCTTTCTATAACACGAAAGTTAACTAAGTAACATTATTTACCTGCAGAGACATATTTTGAAAGTTGTAAGATTGTATTTAATTAAAGAACACTGAAAATAGCCGGGCACTGAGGGGACCTGGTGCTAGTACTAATGCACTAAAGTATTTTAGCCAAAATTAGCTTACTCCTTGGAAGAAAAGCTATGACCAACCTAGACAGCATATTCAAAAGCAGAGACATTACTTTGCCGACTAAGGTCTGCCTAGTCAAGGCTATGGTTTTTCCTGTGGTCATGTATGGATGTGAGAGTTGACTGTGAAGAAAGCTGAGGGCCGAAGAACTGATGCTTTTGAACTGTGGTGTTGGAGAAGACTCTTGAGAGTCCCTTGTACTGCAAGGAGATCCAACCAGTCCATTCTGAAGGAGATCAACCCTGGGATTTCTTTGGAAGGAATGATGCTAAAGCTGAAGCTCCAGTACTTTGGCCACCTCATGCAAAGAGTTGACTCATTGGAAAAGACTCTGATGCTGGGAGGGATTGGGAGCAGGAGGAGAAGGGGACGACAGAGGATGAGATGGCTGGATGGCATCACCGACTCGATGGACGTGAGTCTGAGTGAACTCCGGGAGTTGGTAATGGACAGCGAGGCCTGGCGTGCTGCGATTCATGGGGTCCAAAGAGTCGGACACGACTGAGCGACTGAACTGAACTAAACTGAGTATCACTGAATTGCTATAATCTCTCACACAAATGTTTATTTCATCCTTAGCTTTCCTATCATAACATAAAACACTCAGAATCCCTCTTTATTTTTTAACACTGCTTTCACTTCATCATGCTTTCCTTTGAATAGTCCTGCACACATTTCTTTGTTTGTTCCATTCTACAAGGAAATGCATTAAAAATCAGAATTATTTCTAGCTTCATGTATAACAACATGATATTCAATTTCTTGACAAAATAAAATTCAGTACACTGTGAGTCACTTTATTTTGTGGGTTTTAAAAAATGATTAGTTTGTAATTAATTATTTAGAGGGACACCTTCCTAATCTGCAGATCCTGCTTCAACTACAAAGAAACAGAGTCATCTCTTAAAATTTGTTACATGGCATATCTAAGACGTATTAGGCCTTTGTCATCTTACCATGAACACTTCCTAATGTAATATCCCCAGCAGCAGAAGACAGAAACGATGATTCTGTATAAAGATACTTGACTTTCAGCAAACCATCTTCAGTAGATATATTAACAGAACTTCCCTGTAGTTTATCTACAGTCACAGTCTAGTAAGAGAAAGATTCAAATCAGTATAAAATGAAGGCTAACAAAAAGTGAAAATGGTACCAACAGAATTAGTGAGCAACTAATATGTACAGCATGCAATCAGCTTACTGACTTCAACTCCCCAGCTCTACTTACATGATTATGAGCAACAGTGTGTTCTCTGTGGAATAGATCCATTATATTCCTTCATTTATTTAGATCTTCTTTACTTTCTCCTAATAATGTTTTATATTTTCTAGGTAGAGTTCTTCATATTTTGTTAAATTTATTCATATTTTGTTTTCTAAATCATTATAAAAGGTATTTTTTAAACATCATTTCATGTTAATTGGCTTTTGTATTTGACCATAAATCCAAAACCTCACTAAACTCACTTAATTCTAATAACTTACTTTAATTAGAATAATTTTTCTATATGCATAATTATATTGTTTACAAGTGATAGTTTCATTTCTTCCTTTCCAATTCTCATATTGTTTTTCTTGCTCTTTCTTGGCTTATTCAGCTCAGGCCTCCAATTCAACAGTGAATAGAAGTGATGAGGTTACAAGTAAGCATCCTTATCTAATTCCTATTCTCAGAGGGAAAGCTTACAACACTGCATCACTAAGTATGATGTTTGCTATATAGACCTTCTAGATCCCTTTTTGTTAGACTAAGGAAGTTCCCTTTTATTTCATATCTGTTTTGTTGTTGCTGCTGTTTAAATCATGAATGGGTTCTAAATTTTAGCATATACTTTATCTGATTTTATTTTTCTCCTCTCATCTGTTAATGCAGTAAATAAACTATTATTTCTAGAATTTTTCCCCTTTACATCGAATGTCAGTAGTTTTACATTGAGCAAAATGGAAATACTTTTATATTTATGTCTAAGCTTCCCTAACAAAATTTAGTATGCATTTATGTCTCAAATACTGAGCACAATGTAAAATGAAGATGTCTAATTAATGAAGATATCTAATTAAGAAATCCAGATTATGTTTATAGTATTTAAGCAAATATTTTATAAGCATAAGTGATTGTTAATATAAAGTTGTTGACATAAAAACTAAATCACCAGGAAGGCATGCCACAGTTTTGCCCAGGGTCAGATTCAAGCACTACACTGAGGTATTTAAAGACAGAACATCTTTCTCAACACATTGGCATCAGTATTATTCAATCTTAACACTTCCTTAAAAAATTGTTGAGTGCAAAATATTATCTAATAAGAATTGAGTTTCAAGAATACTAAAATATGAAAAGAGAAATAAAAGTACCTAGAGGTTATTATTGTAAGTACACTAGAATTACTTTGCCATCTGGATTTGAAGTATAGAATTTTCTTTTTTAATGGACTTTTATTAGCTATATTAAATACACCCAATTACTTCTTATCTACTACAGTTTCTTTTCCACTAATTATGGATTCACAGGTTTACTTTAAATCTAGTTTCGATAAATCTGTTAAAGAAGGACAGATATTTTACATACATTCAGATTTGTGAGGATACACAAGCTTTGCATTCTTCAGTGTACCAGTAAAGGTTTCCTATTTCTAAAAAAATTATCCTTTACCTACAAAATTTCTTTATGAAAAGTTGCTTTATGCATAACTTCAAATTCTCTGAGTATTTCCATAAAGCAGACAAGTATGAATACTCTAGCTTTTTATAAAGAGTGAGGCTGTTTTAGGGAATACCAAAAGATAAATATTGAAAGAATATTTGAAACTTAATTGAATTGGCAAAGGAGGAACTTTTGATTAGACTCTCCCCACAATCAAATAAAGCCTTTAAGACATTCCTTATGTATTTTAAAAAAATACTAAAAATTTACTAAAAAAGCTAAAGTTTACTAGAAAAAGCTTTTTACTAGAAAAAGGTAAAAATTTACTTTGTTCATTAAACACTAAATATTTTACCCTGTAGGAAGCTAAAAAAATATCCTCAAAGCAAATGAAAGCAAGCAAAAATACAACTCTCTTTGCCACAATAATATAACTATTTTAACCAATCAATCAATAAAACTACTTTCAAGAAATAGAAAATTCATTGAGGGCCATATATAATGCATTGTATCAGATACTAACTGAAACAATTAAACTTAGGGCACCATAGTTTAAATATTGAAGGTCTGATTTATATTTATGGTAATAGCACAAAGAGTGAAAAATAGACTCATTTAAACTGTACAGCTTGCTTGTTAAGAGAAGGAGCTATTTAAACAAAGAACAAAAAGCAGACCCCAAAATACCTTTCTTAGAGAGATATTGCTATAAATTAATCTGCCTTCCTACACAAAAAGAACTTTTTCTCATAAAGTCTAGTTATTATAAATAAACATTATCAAACTAAAATGAAGTTTTAAGGGAAAATTGTGGCCTTGTAGTCCAAACTAAGAAAGTGAAAATGAAAGTGAAGTTGCTCAGTCGTGTCCAACTCTTTGTCACCCCATGGACTGTAGCCTACCAGGCTTCTCTGTCCATGGGATTTTCCAGGCAAGAATACTGGAGTGGGTTAACATTTCCTTCTCCAGGGGATCTTCCCGACCCAGGGATCGAACCTGGGTCTCCCGCATTGGAGGCAGACACTTTAACCTCTGAGCCAACTAAGAAAGGAAGGTCAAATGATAACTATATCATCAATTCATTCAACAATCAGATAATATGGATTTCTATCTTCTCTCTATCAAACTTAGGATAATGAAATTAACAATACTATTTAAAAATAGCCATTCCATATAAAATGATACATAAAGAATACTGTTGAGTATTTATTATGCCCACTTGATTCTCACAATCTTCTTGAGCAAAAAAAAAACCACCATCCCTATGTTGTGAATAATAAAAGAGTCTCAGTCAAGTTAACTGGGAGGTTTGATGCTGCTGCCAAGTCACTTCAGTCATGTCCAACTCTGTGCGACCCCATAGACGGCAGCCCACCAGGCTCCCCCGTCCCTAGGATTCTCCAGGCAACAACACTGGAGTGGGTTGCCATTTCCTTCACCAATGCATGAGGTTTAGGACTTGTCAAATTATCTTTCCTGTGTTTCATTTACCTCTATCAACATCATCATCATCAACACTACAACAGAGTTAGCTATGCCAGACACTGTATTAAGTACTTTATCTATGTTATGTTTTAACTCATTTAATCCTCATGACAACCATCTGAGTTAACATCATCATTATTCCATTTTGCAGAAAACCAAAATACATAGATGTGAAATAACTAATTTGAAAGTAAAGAGCTTAGTAAGTGGCTGTGCCGGGATTCAGACCCAAGTACACTGATGCTCAATTCTGTACTCTTAACCAATTCACTATGCTATCTCTCAAATATCCCAAATATTTCTACTAAAGCTGTCTATTAAAAGTTAATATATTTTATAAGCATTTTTTATATAAAACCCCACAAACTTAGATATATGTATTAAAACTTAACACTATGCATAATACAAACTAAAAGAAATATCAAAATAGATTTGTTAGCACAACACAAAACTCAGTTAGGCAGGAAACAAACAAACAAAAAAAAACAGAAAGTAGGAATAAAGGAATATTCAATAAACCATGAAAGTTGACAGAAAAGACAAATGATGAGTGGAAACAGTGGCCAAAATATTAAAAACAGTAAGTAATTGTGATGATTTAAACCTTTGATAGTTACATCTGAACATCAGTATGTACTACTCTACAACTGCAGTGGTCCAATTTCCCTTTTGTACCTCCAAGACCACAATCAGAGAGGTGAAGCTAAATGCCATCTCAAAACAGCTGCCACATAAAGCCAGGCAGTGTCTTTCAACACTTTTTAAAAAGATATATTTGAGTGTTTGGATTTAAACAGTCTCCCACAGGTCCTAAGGAAAAGGCTATGAAAAATAAAAAGGTATAATAATTAGTGTGATAACCTGCCTTGTTTAATTATGCCAATAATAATCTACATATAGGATTCCAGTTCCTCTCTACCAATCATCTGAGGATATAGTTGAGTATGGAGCTGAACAAATTTATGACAAAAGAGCCATGCAAATTATCTAAGTGTAAAATAAAAGATGGCTTGTGTGCTCAGTCATGACCAACTCTTTGCAACCCCATGGACTGTAACTTGCAATGCTCCTCTGTCCATGGAATTCTCCAGGCGAAATCCTGGAGTGGGTTGCCAGTTCCTATTCCAGGGGATCTTCTGACCCAGGAATTGAACCTGCATTTCTTTCGTCTCCTGTATTGCAAGTGGATTCTTTACTGCTGAGCCACCACGGAAGCCCCAAAAGGTGGCTTGTGCCTGTGTGCTAAGTCACTTCAGTTGTGTCTGACTCTCTGCGACCCCACTGATTGCAGACCACCAGGCTCTCCTGGCAAGAATACTGGAGTGGGTTGCCATGCCCTCCAGGGGCATGGGATTCTCCATGCAAGAAACCCATGGGATTCTCCAGGCAAGAATACTGAAGTGGGTTGCCATGCCCTCCTCCAGGGGACCTTCCTGACCCAGGGATGAAACTGGAGTCTCTCACGTTTCCTGCATTGGCAGGGGGGTCTTTACCACTACTGTCAGTTGGGAAGCTCAAAAGGTGGCTCACACCTTTCTAAAAGATTCAATATATTACTGATTGTGCTGAAAAATTGTTGACAATTTATACTTCAAAATCATACCTTTACTCTTAATACTATGTTAAACCAGAGAAAACAACAAAAGTTGAACGAAAAAGGCAAACTGTCACAAAAATGAAAATTCCTATGGCTAATAAAAGCATTTGGAAAACAGTAATGCTATCTAATGGTGCCATCTTGTGGAAAGCACTGAAGAAAGTTGAGTTTTGAAACTCATCCTTCAATTGCCTAAAGGCAAAATAAATAGGTACTGGGTAAACAAAAATACTCAAATAAACCTAACACTAAGAAAAATTTAATTCCAATTATAGTATTACTTAGGGCTTCCCTTGTGGCTCAGCTGGTAAAAGAATCCGCCCGCAGTGCGGGAGACCTGGGTTCAATCCCTGGGTTGGGAAGATCCCCTGGAAAAGGGAAAGGCTACCCACTCCAGTATTCTGGCCTGGAGAATTCCATGGACTCTATAGTCCATGGGGGTCACAAAGAGTCAGGCACGACTGAGCAACTTTCACTTCACTTCACTTCTTCACAGTATTACTTAATGAATAATTTTAACCCATGATCAAAAAAAAAACCTCTTCAGAATCAGAATTAAATATTAAATATTTGCGAAGAAGGCACTGGGAGTTTGGGGTTAGACACAAACTATTACATATAGAATGGATAAACAATACGGTCCTACTGTATAGCACAGTGAACTATATTCAATACCCTGGGATAAACCCTAAAGGAAAGAATATAAAAAAGAATGCAGATGTGTATATAACTGAATCACTTTGCTATATAGCAGAAATTACCACAATATTGTAAATGAACTCTACTTCAATTTTAAAAAATTCTAAACAAATATTAAGTATTTAAAGATAGTACTGATTCCAAATAAGGAACTAATAACAAAAGTTTTAAAACACAAATTTAAAATTAAATTGCATAATATTTAATCATCTCTATTTCAAACTTAAATTTACTAATAAACTAAAATGAATTAAAAAGGGGAAGTTATACCAAAAATTTTGTAGAATCTACCCTCTATGTGAGCCAACCTGAGACAAAACTGTAGCTACTAAAAATGAAAATTTCAATCTTACACTTTTATCCGATGCATGGATATCTATGTTTCCATAAATAGTTCCCAGGCAGATCACTTTGCCTCCTATTGTTTGAACATGTAATTTTTGACTCTGAAAGACAAATACAAAATACACATATAGAAAAAGAGAGCATAAATTTGACTTATACTAATAAATATTCAACATTTTAATACATTTCTTTTAAAATAATAATAATAAAGCAGTAACAGAGGAACTAGGAATGAAATAGAAATGTACTGCTTTGAATAATAACATCTGTGAGAAAAGAATGTCAACTGCTATTAAAGGGATTAAATAAAGCTGGACTAAAGGGAAAAAAAGATACTCAGGGGTTTCAGCAGCTTAACTGGAGAAAGGGATGGGAATCAAAGATGACTGTGATTGGCTAACTAAACATAAATGATGAAGATGATAACAATAATCAATGTTACTGTTCATCATTATTAATGTGCATATTATTAGTAACAATAACATCTATGACTTGGCATTTTCTTTGCATCAATAACAGTGTTTGCTACTTTACACAAACTAACATTTAATTCTCACAACTCAGAGTGATGCATATTATATCTTTCTCCATTTTACAGAGAAAGAAATTCAAGAATCGGAAAGGTTAAACAACTTTATCAGGTGATATACTGGAAAATAGCAAATTATAAACTAACAGAATTAAACTTAAACCTCCTGCACTGGAAGGCGAGGCTCTTTACCACTAGCGCCACCTAGGTGCTTCTAAGTTCTTGCCAAAAAATACCCAGGCTTGTGCTTTTAGAAGAACCGATGTGCTTTCTCTGTGCTCTGCCCCTTCCATCAGGTGAGTGTATATTACAATAAGGCTTTAATAGATGACAGAGCCAGAAGATGAAAGGAACCTACAGTAACTGAATAGAAATGAGTCACCCAAGCAAATGAAAACTAAACTATAGTCGTGCGTGAGCTATTAGATGGTTTGCTCTATTTTTCAGAGCACCTTTCTTCACCTTAATATCTGTGTAAGTCTTCAGTTCTACCACAAGTATAAAGAGAAAAAGAATAGGTAAATATCAGAGAATGAAAGACAACAAAAGCAAAGCCACCAATATCACAACCAGTAATAACAGAAAAGTATCTAAAAAGTAGGGAAAAAAGTTCAAAACAATCATATACCTTCTGGTTGCTTTACTCAGAGGAAAAAAAAACACAACAGTAAAACTTTAGGTAAAACAGCCCAGGGATGAAATTCAAAAAATTCAGTAAAAAGGGCAAAATGAACCCCTCTTAAAAAGTTCATTTATGTTACAGCATGGTAGACTACTTCATGCCCATAGAAACATGAGTCAGAAGTCCAACTGTATTTAATAATACAGTCTTTATCAAGCAGACAAGTAATTCATGAACTTTAAAAAAGAATATCTCCAAAATAACTGAAGGACAAGGAGGCCTGGCGTGCTGCAGTCCATGGGTTCACAGAGTCAGACAGGGCTGAACAACAAGAGTTCTTAACCAAACTTATATGACATTCTAGAGTCTGCAAAACTTATGAAATTGTAAGCAAAATTTCATATACATGTATATTTTTTCCAAGTAAGTAATCATCCTATTTTCAAAGAAGTCTAAAGCTCAAAAATATTATGAAATAGTTAAAATGTTTAAATAAGTCAGAAGCTATTTAGTATAATATAAACTATTATTACTGCATTAAAAAATGCAAATGTGTGGCATTCAATGAGGTAAGAGACTACTGCTTGAAAAGTTTATTTATTTATTCCCTAATTATGCCAAAAAGAATGTACTACTGCTAGACATTTTGCTTGGACAATACAGAGAGGTGAAAATAGCATAAGCTTGGAATGCAGAAAGACCCAAGTTCAAATCTTAGCTCTGTTTATTAACTATGGGAACCTAAATGAGTTCCTCAGTCTCTGTATCTGACAGTTTCTTCCTTGATAAAAAGGAGACAATTCATGGAATAAATGAAGGCTTAGCTACGTTTCTGGATATATAATAAGAACTCAGTAGACAGTTTTGTTGTTTATTTGTTGTTGTTCAGTCACTAAGTTGTGTATGACTCTTTGGAGACCCCATGGACTGTAGCCCACCAACTCCTCTGTCCTTGAGATTTCCCAGGCAAGAATACTGGAGTTGGTTGCCATTTCCTCCTCCAGGGGATATTCCTGACCCAGGCATCGGAATCTATATCTTCCATGTCTCCTGCATTAACAGGCAGATTCTTTACTACTGAGCCACCAGTAGCTACTATTATTGCTATAAACATCTTATTACATAGATCAAATATATCTCAAATCCTTAAAATGAGTGGAAGAGAAACTTACATTAAAGGCAATCACTAACTAGAAATAATATTATACCGTATTTAAAACTTTATACCAGGTATTTTATGAAGCGTTCCCATTTGTGAATTTAAGTCAGTTAAATTCTGAGATCTCAAGAATGATTCTCTGAACTCAATTCTCCTAACTATCACTAAGATTCAGTGGACCCAAATTTAATTTTTGAATATTTTTTTACTATTCTGCTGCTACTGCTGCTAAGTCGCTTCAGTTATGTCCGACTCTGTGTGACCCCATAGATGGCAGCCCACCAGGCTCCCCCGTCCCTGGGATTCTCCAGGCAAGAATACTGGAGCCATTTCCTTCTCCAATGCACGAAAGTGAAAAGGGAAAATGAAGTCGCTCAGTCGTGTCCGACTCTTCGCAACCCCATGGACTGCAGCCTACCAGGCTCCTCTGTCCATGGGATTTTCCAGGCAAGAGTCCTGGAGTGGGGTGCCACTGCCTTCTCCGTTAACTATGCTATTTGTGGGCTTCTCTGGTGGCTCAGTTGGTAAAGAATCTGCCTGCAATGCGGGGGACCTGGGTTGTATCCCTGAGTGGGGAAGATCCCCTGGAGAAGGAAATGGCAACCAAACCCATAGTCTGGCCTGGAGCATTCCATGAACAGAGGAGCCTGGTGGGCTACAGTCCATGGGGTCGCAAAGAGTATGACACAACTGAGCAACTAACACATTCTATTTGTAGGACTGATGTATCATGACTTTTATTCTTTCTAAGAGGTATACTAAAAAAATAAATAGAAGATTTACTAATTTTTTAAATAGGATAAGCATTATTCTATCTTAAAATTACTGTAATGGTCCACTGGGCTCCTTTGTAAATCTCAAATACATTATGGAATCTTAGTAATCTTATTTTTCATATGTCTCAAATCATTTTGCTTCTTCATTATCTGAGTAGTTATTTCAATAACATTTTTCAATTATTCCTAACTCTGACAGAAAATGTCTAAAAGAATAAGACAACAGAAGAATGATAGACTTGCTTTGAATGGTGTGTTTGGTGGTGGTGGTTTAGTTGCTGAGTTATGTGCGACTATTGCAACCCCATGTACTGTAGCCCGCCAGGGTCCTCTGTCCATGGCATTTCCCAGGAAAGAATACTGGAATGGGGTGCCATTTTCTTCTCCAGGGGATCTTCCCAACCTAAGAATCAAACCTGGGTCTCCAGCATTGCAGGAGGAGTCCTGCATTGTAGGTGGATTCTTTATAGACTGAGCTACGAGGGAAGTTTTGAATGGTGGTTCTCAACTAAGGGTGGTTTTGCCCCCCAGAGGAGGACAATGTGTGGAGATATTTTTCATTGTACTATATGAGGACTGTTTCTTAGCACTTTGTTTACAGAAGCTAGGAATACTGCCACACACCGCACAGTGCATAGGTCAGCCCCTGACAACAAAAATTTATCCAGCCCAAAATGTCAATAATGCCAAAGTTGAGAAATAATTTTTCATGTTATGCACATAATGATAGAAAAAAGAAAAACTGACAAAATAGTTATTTCAGAATTTTCAGATGAATCAAAAGACAATTGCAAAGACAAAGACAGCAATACAGTTGCTTCTAAGTTTGATTGTGAGATTGAAAATCTAAGACTCTGAGTCTCCAGGGGACAATATTCTAGATGAGTGTTCTGAAATTAAAGCATTGATGAGTGAACAATACGTTTATAAGAACAAAAAGGAGCCATGGTATTCTCATTCAGTTAGTCATTCAACATGAAAACCGCATTGTTCAATCTTTTACAACAAGAACTGGAACCATCTCATTTTTCCAAAAGGTACGTAATCTTTTTTGATATTTGTGCAACTAAATGTATTGAAAAGGATCACATGTGAACAAATGACAAAGGCAGGTGTGTAAACAAAGGTGGTTGGAACAAAACAAATACTGTAAAAAAAAATTAATGCATCCAATTAATCATTCTAATTAGTTTATAAAACTAAAAGTGAAAGTTTTGCAATTATGAAGCAGAGATGACTGACTTCTCTTCAGCAATACTAACAAAGTTCACAAAAGTATTGAGTTTTGAATATGCAAATATAAGAAGTACCAGTAAGAATAAGCTAAATTTATCAATATGCATTTGAAATCATTTAGAGCTGAGACAAATTTAATTTTAAGAAAATTAAATATAAAAGTATTACAGCACAAAATGAAGCTTTTGTTGTTTAGTGAAATACCTACTTAATCCTTAAGTAATGGGCTACCTGGTACATTATAATTTTGATTAACTTAATATTTTAAGCATATTTATAATGCTTAAAGACTTTTCCTTACTCCTTAATAAATGTAAGAAAATCATTCTTTAATTTCTTAAACTTGGCAAGATCTAAGAATACTAAGAATATATTATGAGTTTTGCTGTACACTTTGAAATGAAATCTAAATGTAATATGATGAAAACCTCTGCTGCAACCTTTACAGTGTCATAACAAAACTGATTTTAAAACAAGCATTTTACAAGGAGTTTCTGAGTGATGAATAAATGATACTCAATATTTTCAGTAAATGATGTTCAGAATAACAGCCTTTATTAGATACCATGGTTCACAGTTTTAAGTGTTTCTAAAAATAATATTAAAACAAAATTAGAAAAATAAATATACCTTAACAGACTGTAAGATGCTAGTCCCCTGCTCAGTTTCAATTTTGCAATTATCACACTCAATATTTTGGACCTTTACACAGCCAGACCCTGATGACTGGATATTCAAATCTACAAATGAAAAAAAGAAAAACCAAGTTACTATGGCTAATGGCTCCAAAGCATTTAAGTGTCCCGCAAAAATTCAGTTCTTCAGTCATGTTCATAATGTTACAGAATTCCGGAAAGAATATAGTTGTCAGTAGTCTCTCTTTATAGGTAAGGGAACTCCACCACAGCAGGACCAAATGTAAAGCCCTTTTCTACCAGTTTTTAAAAAGCAGTTATTTCTGTTGGCCTCTATCAACTAAAGAAAGGAAGTAACATAGGAGGTAAGCAAAGGAGGTAGAAGATTCCAGATTCCCATAGGCACACCAGGGAAAGGTTAAAGAAGCCTCTTTCCCACTGAGAAAATACACACACACAAATTTGAGTAAGAATACAGCAAGTTAACATCATTATGGTGACCTGGATAAGTCAGTTAGATTATTCTCTTTAAAAGTTCAAAGATTTGTTTCCAAACCTCCCTCAAATTTAAAGCACACTGTAGAAGAAATGTGTCGGTGTACATGATCATGACTAAGGTTTCCAAACCCTACCTCTAACCTTTCATATTATCATGCAGCTATATCACAAGGTAATCTGTAGTAATAAAGAGTAGAACAACTCTGAAAAATTTAGTACTGAATATTAAAACCTCAAAATTGTGGAAAACAGTATATACATGAAAAGAGTTTAGAAAATAAGGCATCCTTAGCTTGAAAGTTTAACCTTGTGTGCAGCATACATGCTGGGTCGTCTCTGACTCTTTGTAGCCCCACAGAGTGCAGACACCAGGTTCTCTGTCTATGGAAGGATAGACAAGTCTCCAGACAAGACTCCAGACAAGTCTCTGTTTATGAAAGAACAGTCTCCAGATGAGAATACTGGAGTGGGCCGCCATCTCCTACTCCTGGGGATCTTCTCCACCCAGGGATTAAACCCAAGTCTCTTACATCTCCTGCAATGGCAGGCAGATTCTTCACCACTGCACTACCTGGGAAGCCCAACTTTAACCTTAAATTCAACCTAATATGTAACCTTAGATGTCTCTGTATAAAAATTTAAAACACCAATACTTAATACCTAATTCAAATATTGATGATTTCCCTTAAACCAGACCAGTGAAGCAATGTTGCCCCAAACACAAACTACTGGGGCCTAACACTACAATTCTAATAGTTATGGTATAAAGATCAGTTTCTACAGTTGTGTATATGGCAGTCTCTATAAAGGCAATATTTTGATTTGGATTAATGTAAAAAACATAAAAGACAATTTTACCCCATATTTACATGGATGCAAATGTAACTGGCAAGTTTTTAGCCATTAAGTAGTGTTATAACATAAGGCTTGATCTCAGACAGTTTAGATAGGCATAGGGAGAAGAAAACATATTCTAAATATACTCTACCCTCAATAGGTGTGTAGAGAAGTTAAGGCTAGATATTGAGTGGTGGTGGAAGTGAGAAATAGATTTAAGGGACTAGATCTGATAGACAGAGTACCTGATGAACTATGGACGGAGGTTCATGACATTGTACAGGAGACAGGGATCAAGACTATCCCCATGGAAAAGAAATGCAAAAAAGCAAAATGGCTTTCTGAGGAGGCCTTACAAATAGCTGTGAAAAGAAGAGAAGTGAAAAGCAAAGGAGAAAAGGAAAAATATTCCAATTTGAATGCAGAGTTCCAAAAAACAGCAGGAAAGATAAGAAAGCCTTCCTCAGCGATCAATGCAAAGATAGAAGAAAACAACAGAATAGGAAAGACTAGAGATCTCTTCAAGAAAATCAGAGATACCAAGGGAACATTTCATGCAAAGATGGGCTTGATAAAGAACAGAAATGGTATGGACCTAACAGAAGCAGAAGATATTAAGAAGAGGTGGCAAGAATACACAGAAGAACTGGACAAAAAGAGCTTCATGACCCAGATAATCATGATGATGTGATCAATTACCTCGAGCTAGACAAACTGGAATGTGAAGTCAAGTGGGCCTTAGAAAGCATCACTAGGAACAAAGCTAATGGAGGTGAGGGAATGCCAGTTGAGCTGTTTCAAATCTTGAAAGATGATGCTGTGAAAGTGCTACACTCAATATGCCAGCAAATTTGGAAAACTCGGCAGTGGCCACAGGACTGGAAAAGGTCAGTTTTCATTCCAATCCCAAAGAAAGGCAATGCCAAAGAATGCTCAAACTACCACACAATTGCACTCATCTCACACGCTAGTAATGGCACCCCACGCCAGTACTCTTGCATGGAAAATACCATGGACAGAGTCTGGAATGCTGCAGTCCATGGGGTCGCTGAGGGTCGGACACGACTGAGCGACTTCACTTTCACTTTTCACTTTCATGTATTGGAGAAGGAAATGGCAACCCACTCCAGTGTTCTTGCCTGGAGAATCCCAGAACGGGGGAGCCTGGTGGGCTGCGATCGATGGGGTCACACAGAGTCGGACACGACTGAAGCAACTTGGCAGCAGCACATGCTAGTAAAGTAATGCTCAAAATTCTCCAAGCTAGGCTTCAGGAATACATGAACTGTGAACTTCAAGATGTTCAAGCTGGTTTACAAAAGGCAGAGGAACTAGAGATCAAATTGCCAACATCTGCTGGATCATGGAAAAAGCAAGAGAGTTCCACAAAAAGATCTATTTCTGCTTTATTGACTATGCCAAAGCCTTTGACTGTGTGGATCACACTAAACTGTGGAAAATACTGAAAGAGACAGGAATACCAGACCACCTGACCTGCCTCTTGAGAAACCTGTATGCAGGTCAGGAAGCAACAGTTCGAACTGGACGTCAGGAAGCAACAGTTCAAACTGGACATGGAACAACTGACTGGTTCCAAATAGGAAAAGGAGTACGTCAAGGCTGTATATTGTCACCCTGCTTATTTAACTTATATGAAGAGTACATCATGAGAAATGCTAGGCTGGAAGAAACACAAGCTGAAATCAAGATTGCTGGGAGAAATACCAATAGCCTCAGATATCCAGATGACACCACCCTTATGGCAGAAAGTGAAGAGGAACTAAAGAGCCTCTTGATGAAAGTGAAAGAGGAGAGTGAAAAAGCTGGCTTAAAGCTCAACGTTCAGAAAACTAAGATCATGGCATCTGGTCCCATCACTTCATGGGAAATAGATGGGGAAACAGTGGAAACAGTGTCAGACTTTATTTTTGGGGGCTCCAAAATCATTGCAGATGGTGACTGCAGCCATGAAATTAAAGACACTTACTTCTTGAAAGGAAAGTTATGACCAACCTAGATAGCATATTCAAAAGCAGAGACATTACTTTGCCCACAAAGGTCCATCTAGTCAAGGCTATGGTTTTTCCTGTGGTCATGTATGGATGTGAGAGTTGGACTATGAAGAAAGCTGAGTGCTGAAGAACTGATGCTTTTGAACTCTGGTGTTGGAGAAGACTCCTGAGAGTCCCTTGGACTGCAAGGAGGTCCAACCAGTCCATCCTAAAGGAGATCAGTCCTGGGTGTTCATTGGAAGGACTGATGCTAAAGCTGAAACTACAATACTTTGGCCACCTCGTGTGAAAAGTTGACTCATTGGAAAAGACCCTGATGCTGGGAGGGATTGGGGGCAGGAGGAGAAGGGGATGACAGAAGATGAGATGGCTGGATGGCATCACCGACTTGTAGGACATGAGTTTGCGTGAACTCCAGGAGTTGGTGATGGACAGGGAGGCCTGGCGTGCTGCAATTCATGGGGTCGCAAAGATTTGGACACAACTAAGCAACTGAACTGACTGAACTGAATGCTATTCTCACTCTTTCATTGAAACAGTTATAGAAACTGGAGGAACACGAGTCGAGTATGAAGAAAACTAAACTATGTTGATTTGAAGGGCCTGTGGAATACACACAAGGAAACAGTAAAACTGGAAATGGGATTCTGGCTCTAAAAAGAGGAATCAACAAATAATGAAGTTTGGGTAGTTCATTTTTATCTGAACTGCCATAAAATTTTGCTTTTCTCTATTTCAATATTCAGTTTATTTTGTACTATCTAACACATCAGCAAATCTTCCTCCCCATCGTAGGCTTTTATATTTTGAGATCAGGGTCTCTTACTCATCTAGGTTAGTTAAAAAAAAAAAAAAAAGTTGAGAAGCAATAAAGCGTACTTGTTCAGCAGACTTCAGTCAGTTCAAATCTCAGCTCCACCACCTTATATCTGAGAGACAACAGGCATATTTTTTTATCTATCCCACTAGAAATTAAGTTTCATGAGGGCATGGATCTCCTCTACTTATTCACCCATAATAAATACTCAGTATATGAAACTTGTGCTGTGCTGTGTTGCTTCAGTCATGTCCAATTCTTTGCCATACTGTGGATGGTAGCCCACCAGGCTCCTCTGTCCATAGGATTCTCCAGGCAAGAGTACTGGAGTGGGTTGCCATGCCCTCCTCCAGGGGATCTTCCTCACCCAGGGGACTGAATCACTGTCTCTAGTCTCCTGCATTGACAGGTCGGTTCTTTACCACTACAGGGTCATCAAACTTGTATTTCAATTCTCTTATCGAAAATGGTGACAAAAACAGTGTCTATAATAGAGTACAACTGTAATTAGAAAAGATTATCTTAGGAGTGTTATCTGCTGTTATGATCATTAATAGTATTTTGCTTCAGTCCTAGGAAGGCAGAGAACTTGGGAAGACTTTCCTAGAGAAGTGTCGCAGAAATTGTGGCTTCCATGTGAGAAATAACATGGAACTCAAAACACCTAGAAAACATATCTGGCAGCCATTATCAATTGACCTTTCTGGGGCAATCTAACTATGTGTTTTCCTTCAAAGCCTTCAACTCACAGAAAATTTACTTCAGTTCAGTTCAGTCGCTCAGTCGTGTCCGACTCTTTGCGACCCCATGAATCGCAGCACGCCAGGCCTCCCTGTCCATCACCAACTCCCAGAGTTCACTCAGACTCATGTCCATTGAGTCAGTGATGCCATCCAGCCATCTCATCCTCTGTCGTCCCCTTCTCCTCCTGCCCCCAATCCCTCCCAACATCAGGGTCTTTTCCAATGAGTCAACTCTTCACATGAGGTGGCCAAAGTACTGGGGTTTCAGCTTTAGCATCATTCCCTCCAAAGAAATCCCAGGGCTGATCTCCTTCAGAATGGACTGGTTGGATCTCCTTGCAGTCCAAGGGACCCTCAAGGGTCTTCTCCAACACCACAGTTCAAAAGCATCAATTCTTGGGCGCTCAGCCTTCTTCACAGTCCAACTCTCACATCCATATATGACCACAGGAAAAACCATAGCCTTGACTAGATGGACCTTAGTCGGCAAAGTAATGTCTCTGCTTTTGAATATGCTGTCTAGGTTGGTCATAACTTTTCTTCCAAGGAGTAAGTGTCTTTTAATTTCATGGCTGCAGTCACTATCTATAGTGATTTTGGAGCCCCCCAAAATAAAGTCTGACAGTGTTTCCACTGTTTCCCCATCTATTTCCCATGAAGTGATGAGACCGGATGCCATGATCTTCGTTTTCTGAAAGTTGAGCTTTAAGCCAACTTTTTCACTCTCCTCTTTCACTTTCACCAAGAGGCTTTTTAGCTCCTCTTCACTTTCTGCCATAAGGGTGGTGTCATCTGCATATCTGAGGTGATTGATATTTCTCCCAGCAATCTTGATTCCAGCTTGTGTTTCTTCTAGTCCAGCGTTTCTCATGATGTACTCTGCAAAATTTACTTAGGCCAAAATGAAAGCTGACGTTTTCAGTAAGAAGCCGGGTGCCTATTAGAAACCAAACACTTGGTCCAGACTATATGAAACATACTATAGGCAAGGCTGTTTGGGGAACAGACCGCAGGCCATGAGCAAGTGGAAATGTGGACCGCCTGCCATGCCACTGAGTGGATTATCAAGATACTTTAACCCTGAAAAATAAAACACTTTGTAATGGACAAAGTGCAGTAACACAAATAGGAACAAAGTGTCAAAGGAGGATACGACAAAAAAAGATGTTATGTGGCTTAGGTTATTCCAAATCATGTTTCTACTAGATTTATAAAATTGCTATAACTGAAAACTTAATTCCTAAGTGCTACTCAGAAACCTAAAGTAGAACAGAAAAAAAAAAAAAAAAAGACATAGCTTCTGAAGGGGTCAAGAGTAAATTACGTTGAAAAGTCAGATCCAAAGGGACAAATTAAAAATGCACGTCGGCCTAATTTCAGAAGTTCACAGGGTGTGCCCCGGGACCCAAACCCGTTTTACAATCACTTGCCAAACTTCAGGGGCGCGTTCACTTCCACGGACGCCTGGTGGTCGATGACATCAGCCACGATGGTCACCTCCTTCTGCGCCTCGTCGTAGTTCACCTGCAGGCCGGCCAGGGCCCGCGCCCCGCCCTCCACTCCGCTCACTGTGACCAGCACGCGGTCGCCGTCTGGGTAGGTGAGGGGGTCCAGGGGCCTCACAGTCAGGTGGCATGGGAGCCGCGCCCGCAGACGGCCGAAAGGGCTCACCAGCAGCGCCCACTCCTTCAGAGTCCCGGGCGCAGGGTCAGACCTAGAGACCTCGGGCTGGGACCCACCTGAGCCGTACAGCCGGGACTGACATGTCCCACAGGCCCAGCGCCCGGTGGCCTCGCCGGCCCACACTCTGAGCAGACAGAGCCGGAGGCAGCCCAGCCCCCGTCCCGAGAAGGGGAACATGGCGTGCCCCTCTTTCTCCCACAGATTACTTCAGCCTCAGGTTAGTCTCTCCAAGTCCAGTCGGCTTTCCGCTGTGCTGACCAAGCCAAAAGGGAGACAGACGCTTGATAAGAGGGTTTGCTGAAGCAACAACAAAACCGCTCACTTCATTCAGCAATGTAAACGTCAGCTACACGGGTCTGGGCGGCAAATTGCAATTTTAAAGTTCTAAGTATCCATCCTGACCAGAACCCCTTGCCTACTCCCGCCCCTTTCGCAAAGGCCGGTGGGATAGGTAGTTCCAATGGTGGTCAGATGTTGAATGGCTCGGGCAACTGAGAAACTACATTTCCCAGAAGGCAATGCGCAGGATGCTGAGGGTAGATACGGCAGGTGTTGGACGGAACTCGGAAGGCCTGCGCTTTCCCCTCAAGCCCATTAGCCATTGGAGGGACGTGGGGGCGGGGGGAGGGGGGGGAACCTACACCGGAACCCACTGGCCAATGGAAAGCGAGGAAAGAAAAAGATGGGCCAGGCTGCTTGGTTTCCTTGGATACCGAGGACGCGACTTCTCCGAAGAGGGTGGAGCTTTGGAGTGAGACGGAGGAAGATCGTCTGAGGGAAAATAGGAGCCTAAATAAGAATCAGGACGAAGAGAAGAGCTAAGAAACTGCGCTTTTAAAGGTGAGACCGTGATTTAAAATAGGAGTACCCTCAGTGAGTGGTTAGCTCCAAGCGTCATTAAATTAGTTCGGGTTACCCTGGGATGGAGAATACCTCTGCAAGAGGTTAAAGACTCATTAGTGCTGTCAAAGGAAACTCCCTCTTCGAGAGTAAAATATAGGAATAGCATTAGCGTCCTGTCTCCTTTCAGACTCTAAAAGACCTCAGGCCAGTCTTTGAATGTATCTGAGTTTAAACTGCTTGCTCTTAAAATTAGGTCAATAATACCTTGTCTGGCCTCAAAGGTTTTGTTTTTTGTTTGTTTGTTTGTTTTTAATTTTAGGGATCAAATGAAATAATGGATGTGAACACCGGTGCACAGGCTAAGTTGAAGTTTATACTACTTTTATTTTATATCTAAAAATCCTAATGAACTGAGCTAAAGTCCTCAGGGGCCCAAGTCACAGAGTTCTTTGCAAGCCATTACCTGTTTAAAAATTCAGTGTTTTTCTTAAGTTATCCTTTCCTCCTTTCTGTCCTGGTCCATCTCCCTCCTTATAAAGGTTCACTCATGATAGGGGCAAGCTTTTAGGTTCATCAAGTTCCCACTGCATATTACTTCTGTCCTTGGCTTTGTGTTTCATTTCACCGTAATTATTCAAACTGATCTTCAAACTGTCTTTTTAATAAAATCCCACAGGAATAACTTTGGGAAAGGCATTGATTTAAGCATCTTGAGAATGCATTCAACTTAGCTGTTCAGTTCAGTCACTCAGCCGTGTCTGATTCTTTGCAACCCCATGGACTGCAGCACACCAGGCCTCCCTGTCCACCAGCAACTCCCAGAATTTACTCAAAGTCATGTCCATTGAGTCGGTAATGCCATCCAACCATCTCATCCTCTGTCATCCCCTTCTCCTCCTGCCTTCTATCTTTTCCAGCATCAGGGTCTTTTCAAATGAGTCAGTTCTTCACATTAGGTGGCCAAAATATTGCAGCTTCAGCTTCAACATCAGTCCTTCCAATGAACACCCAGGACTGATCTCCTGTAGGTTGGACTGGTTGGACCTCCTTGCAGTCCAAGGGGCTCTCAAGAGTCTTCTCCAACACCACAGTTCAAAAGCATCAATTCTTTAGCGCTTAGCTTTCTTCACAGTCCAACTCTCAGATCCATATTTACTATTTTCAAATAAATAAAACGGACCAAAACCGTTACTTTTTGGATCATCTGAGCTTTAAAATGGAGATTATGTACATTAAGGTTAACATAAGATATTAAAAAGTTAGTGATCCTTTTATAAGTCTGATGTCATGTAGCAAGTCTGTCCACATATCAATAATAACCAGTAAAAGTACCACCTTCCACATTTATGACATTATAGTTTTCAGAGCATGTTCACATGTATCATCTCACGGTATCCTCACAAAACACTCTGTGTTTAGCAGGGCAAGTGTTATTATGCTTACATTATTGATGAAGAAACAAGTTTTGAAAGATTAAGAAACAATTAGGTCTGACCCTCTCACCACTCTTCTAAAAGGTCCTTCTATCTTCCTGACACCTTTGGAGAAAAAAAAATTATTTACGAAATGAATAGAAAGTCGTATATAACTTCCCCCCATATTTAGAGTTTACTTGTAAAATATTTTTGCACAGTCAGTTTTGTAAAAGCCATTCCTGCAGTCATGAACATGCAGTGCTGGTAGGAGTATGTTCTTAAAACTTTCAGAGTTCAGTTTAGCAGTATGCATGGTGCTGCTGCTGCTGCTAAGTCGCTTCAGTCGTGTCCGACTCTGTGCGACCCCATAGATGGCAGCCCACCAGGCTCCCCCGTCCCTGGGATTCTCTAGGCAAGAACACTGGAGTGGGTTGCCATTTCCTTCTCCAATGCATGAAAGTGAAAAGTGAAAGTGAAGTCGCTCAGTCGTGTCCGACTCTTAGTGACCCTATGGACTGCAGCCTACCAGGTCCTCTGTCCATGGGATTTTCCAGGCGAGAGTACTGGAGTGGGGTGCCATGGCCTTCTCTAAGCACCTTAAAAATGTGTGTATCCACGACCTAGAAATTGTACTTTTTGGAACTTAATGTAAACATAAAATTAGGGATATTCACAAAAACTTACATTCAAGGAATTTTTTTACAGGATTACTTATGATAATAAAGAACTGAAGCAACCTAAATGTCCAAAAATAGGAGGGTATTACATAATTTGTGAACATCTGAAATATTATGCAATAACTTTAAAATTATATTTTGAAGACTGTTCAATTATATGTGAAATCTTCTACAACATAAAGAAAAACCTATAGTTCTCCTTCTTTGTATGGAAGAACTACACCCACAGCTACCACACTCACATAACTTTCCTTCTGACACTTTCAGTCATCCAATGTGTGGAGGTTTTCCCCTCAACAAAAAGCAACTTCTGTGACACCAGCTGGATGTCCTACAATTCAACTCAGTTCTGACACTAATGTTAGATCCCATAGGTTAGGGGTTCAATTCCACAAAACTGTTCCCACCCACCTCAGATGCCGAACACAAGTGGGAGGTCCTCAGGTTACCTACAACTTCTATCCCATTTGGCTAGAAATTGGAGATTCCCACAAGCCCCTCCTCAGATTCAATTAATTTGCTAGCGTGGCTCACAGAAATTGGGAAAATACTTGAATTTACAACTTTACTAAAGGATTAGTAAAGGATACAGATGAACGGTCAGATGAAGAAAACACAGAGGGTAAGGCCTGGGAGGGTCTGGACCGCAGGAGCCTCTATCCCCCTGGAGTCAGAATGTGTTCCTCTCCTGGTATGGATGTGTTTACCAATCTGGAAGCTCTCCAAACTGCATACAGTCTGATTGTTATGGAAGCTGCATCACATAGGCTTATCAACTCCATTTTCAGTCCTTCCTTCTCAAGAAACTTGGGGGCAGAGCTGTAGATTCCAAGCTTCAAATCATGTCTTGTTTTTTCTGGTGACCAGACCTCATCCAGGAGTCTACCCAAAGTCACTTCATTAAAACAAAAGACACTCCTATCACCCAGGAAATTACAGGAGTTCAGGAGCCCTTTGTTGGGAACCAAAGGCCAAGACCAATAGAGATATATTGTTCTGTTATCTCACAATAATGTAAGTGACATGAGTAGAATATCAAATTGTATGAATAGTGTATGATCTCAGCTCTATAATAAAAATAACAGGAATTTTAACCTAAAACTATATTTTAAAATATATTCCATAGAAACAATTATAGGGAAACACAGCTTGATAACAATGGTTATCTCTAAGTAGTAAGACATATTATCTTTTTGTGTGTGTGTCTTCAATAATGAATATATATTATATTTATAATACAAAAATTTAGATGCATTTCTTAGCATGTATTGTTTCCTAAGACTGACTCAAATAATTAAATAAGTAGAGGATTTCTTACCATCTAAATGCCCATGGACTGCAAGGAGACCCAACCAGTCCATTCTGAAGGAGATCAGCCCTGGGATTTCTTTGGAAGGAATGATGCTAAAGCTGAAAGTCCAGTACTTTGGCCACCTCATGCCAAGAGTTGACTCATTGGAAAAGACTCTGATGCTAGGAGGGATTGGGGGCAGGAGGAGAAGGGGACGACAGAGGATGAGATGGCTGGATGGCATCACTGACTCAATGGATGCGAGTCTGAGTGAACTCCGGGAGTTGGTGACGGACAGGGAGGCCTGGCATGCTGCGATTCATGGGGTCGCAGAGAGTCGGACACGACTGAGCGACTGAACTGAACTGAAAATGCCCATGAATATTTTACTTAATAATTAATATTCAGTAAGCATACAATTTAATATAGCATGATGAAATTTTGTCTGAGATACTTTATATTTAACTATTCTGATAGTTAAAGCTGTGGTTTAAGTAGCTGTTTCATAAGCTAGCCTAGTGATTAATTTTTGACCCCTCGTCCTGTGATGAGGACTTAACATACTCCAGACAGCCTAATGGAACAGATTCATTCCATACTGGACAATACATTCTGCAAAGTGAATGACAGTCTCTCATTGAGTGGCTGAGTCTTTTCAAGTGTCAGGGCAGGGAGGGTGGTGCCCCTGTAGCTGGGAATCCTGGTCCGCCTAGGGCTCTTTAAACTTTGTATTTGGCTGAAGTACACCAGGTCTTGATCATGCTCAGGAGATCCCTTCCCTGTGTCTTCCATCCCCTTCACAGGAGCCAGCTGCTGTGATTTACAGAGTCCTTCCCAGAGTTAATCCATCATCAGACCCCAAGGCTCTCAGGCTACAAAGTTGTGAAGATTCAAGGCTTTTTGTGGATGATAGGAAATTGGTCCTCACATTAAGTTCTGTGGACTGAATCTATTCAGAAAGGGATCTCTCTCAAGTTTTAAAAAAGGGAAATTAGTTGTCTCGTGCTACAGAAATAAAAAATTTAAAAGATTTGTGCTTGAAGATCCAATAGCTCACAATTTAAGGTCACATACAAGGATAAGTATTATTATAAGTAATTTCATTACAGTATTTAAAAAATGCCAGTTAGGTTTTATTAGTTGCAGAGCTCTACAACTCTTACACCCTATGAAAGACAGATGATATTGCATGAAATCAGCACCCGTCTTCCATCTTACAAGATGCTCTGAGTGATATCAGTCATAAAAATCACGTGTGGACAGCCACAGCAGGCTGTCACAAAAGCAAAAAGAAAACCTACAGGCTAGGAGAAAATATTTGCAACCAATGCAACCAATAAGGGCTTAGTTTCAAAAATATTTGCAAACAATGAAACAAATAAGGGACTTAGTTTCCAAAATATACAAACAGCTCATACAACTCAACAACAAAAAATAATCCAATCCAAAACTGGGCAGAAGACCTAAACAGAAATTTGTCCAAAGAAGAAATACAGATGGCCAATAGGCTCATGAGAAGATGCTCATCACTAATAATTAGAGAAACGCAAATCAAAACTACAATGAGGTGCTACCTCACACCAGTCAGAATGGTCATTATTAAGAAATCTACAAATAACAAATGCTGGAGAGGATGTGGAGAAAAGGGAACCCTCCTATACTGATAGTGGGAATGTGCATTGGTGTAGCCCCTGTGGAAAACAGTATGGAAGTTCCTCAGAAAAGAATTATCCGTATGATCCAGCAATCCCACTCCTGGACATATATCCAGACAAAACTATAATTCAAACAGATACATTCACCCCTATGTTCAGAGCAGCACTATTCATGATAGCCAGGACATGGAAACAACCCTAAATGTCTATCAATAAATGAATGGATAAAGAAGATGTACATATAAACAGAGGAACACTACTCAGCCATAAAAAAGAATGAAAAGATGGCATTTGCAGCAACATGAATGCAGCTAGAAATTATCATACTAAGCAAAGTAAGTCAAATACAGAAAGACAAATACCATACGATTTCACTTATATGTAGAATCTAAAATATGACACAAATGAAACTATCTATGAAACAGAAACAGAATCACAGACACAGAGAATAGATTGGTAGTTGCCAAGAGGGAGGGATGGAGTGGGAGGTTGAGGTTAGCAAATGTAAGCTTTTATATAAGAATGGGTAAATAACAAGATCCTATTGTAAAACACAGAGAACTGTATTCAGTATCCTATGATAAATCATAATGGAAAAGAATATATATCAGTAATGTATATATATATAGATGTATAACTGAATCACTTTGCTGTACAGGAGTAATTATCACATTATCAGCTATAAGCGTTAGTCACTCAGTCATGTCTGACTCTTCGCAACCCTGTGAACTGTAGCTCTCCAGGCTCCTCTGTCTATGGAATTCTCCAGGCAAGAATGCTGGAGTAGCCATTCCCTTCTCCAGGGGATCTTCCTGACCCAGGGATTGAACCCAGGTCTCCTGCATTGCAGGCAGATTCTTTACCATCTGCTGCTGCTGCTGTTGCTAAGTTGCTTCAGTCATGTCCGACTCTGCGCGACCCCATAGATGGCAGCCCACCAGGCTCCTCTGTCCCTGGGATTCTCCAGGCAATACTGGAGTGGGTTGCCATTTCCTTCTCCAATGCATGCATGCATGCATGCTAAGTCGCTTCAGTCATGTCCGACGCTGTGCAACTCTATGGACAGCAGCCCACCAGGCTCCCCTGTCCATGGGATTCTCCAGGCAAGAATACTGGAGTGGGTTGCCATTTCCTTCTCCCTTTACCATCTGATACTTCAACAAAAAATTCAATAAATGAACAGCAGAGGGCATTGGAGACTTTTCAGAAAAAAAAAATGTAATCTACAGAAAGGATTCTGGAATTCACTTTAAGTGAGGGGTGCCCTAGGAATTTGCTAACTTAATTATAAACTTTTGAAATACATATACCTTACAACTTCTGTTCTTCTTACAAAATTTTAATAAACTCAATAATCTTGAGTAATAACTATAATACTAAGAAGTAGTTAATGAATATGTAGGTAATCCCATTTGAAATCCCATGTTATTTGTTTCCATGCAGATGATGTACTGGAAAAAGCTTATTACTTAATGTAGTCAAATTTCTCTCACATTGAACACCTTGAGAAATCATCTAGTTTACAAATATCTGAAGAAGATTCCCAGGCTATACATTAAAGCAATGTGTGCGTGTGTGTGTGTGTGTGTCTAAGATAATACTTATTGCAAACAGAAAGTTAATTTATAAGAGAAAAACTAAAAGCTCACTTTAGGCTAGAGTTCTTGTATGTGCTAACTCTTCATTGCACTTCTACAAAGCAGCAATAGTGCTGCAACCATTCACATTGCAGTACCATTAACATATACTTTGAGTAGAAATTCCATTTACATTTTACATATTTTGAGGCAATACTGTTAGTTGTGTCCAGGGTCAGGATTAATATTACTTCTTGATAAAATTTTTGTCATTAAATAATATCTCTCATTATCTCTAGTACTGCTTTCTCTCTTGATGCATATTTTAATCTAATAATAATATTTTCATCCTTTTATTTCAAACCTGTTACATTATATTTGGGGCTTGTCTCTTATAAACAGAACATAGACAGATATTTTAAATCTACTTCAAGAACCTGTATCAACATGTAAATTGAATCTACCTACATTTTTGTAATTACTTTTACATTTATGCTTATTCATACCATCTTATTTTGTGTTTTCTATTAACCTTGCCTTTTTGTGCCTTTTTTGTTCTTCTTGCTTTTCCTGCTTTTCTTCATTCATGTCTTTAGTTTAAATGTTTTTCTTTGTTCACCTTTTGCCTCTATAGTAATTTGAAAGGCTATTTTCTTCTAATCATTATCCTTAAATTTTTCACATACTCACTTGACTTAGCAAATGTCTAATCAGTCAGTATCTCTATCTTCATCTCAAATAATAGAATTCTCTAACATAAGTCTTTTCCCTTCCATCTTTCATGTCATTTATTGTCTTGTGCTTTTTAGTTCCACCTTGTTTTTAAAGCCAAGCAAGTAGTTATTATTACTGCTGTTTATATTTAAAGCTTATATCAATTTAGCAAAGTTTACCAATTTATTTGCTCATCTCTTTCCTTCTAGATTTATTTTTGTTTGAGAGTCTCTGAGTAATTTCTTCAGACTATAAAGTGTTTTTATTTTACCCTCACTCTTAAGTAATAACTTAATTGACATATACTGTCTCTCAGTGGGCTTGCCAGGTGGCTTCAGTGGTAAAGAATCTGCCTGCCAGGAGGAGACGCAGAGACACAGGTTCTATCCCTGAATCGGAAAGATTTCCTGGAGTGGAGTAGGAAATGGCAACTCACTCCAGTATTCTTGCCTGGAAAATTCCATGGACAGAGGAGGCTGGTGGGCTACAGTCCATGGGGTCAGAAAGAGCCAGACACGACTCAGTGACATGCACACAAGCACTGTCTCTCAGTACTCTGGAGAAGTACAGTTTTTGCTAATGAGAAGTCTTCTATTTGTCTAATTTACTTCCTTTGTGAAGAATCTATTTTTTATTTTTGGTTATTTTTAATTTTTTTCCTTTTGTTATAATAGTTTACATTTCAGTATTTTGTGTATGTTTAGATCTTTTTGTTTGCCGTGGTTTATTTTAAAGTCAAGTTTGCTGCTGCTGCTGCTAAGTCACTTCAGTCGTGTCCCACTCTGTGTGACCCCATAGACGGCAGCCCACCAGGCTCCCCTGTCCCTGGGATTCTCCAGGCAAGAACACTGGAGTGGGTTGCCATTTCCTTCTCTAACGCACGAAAGTGAAAAGTGGAAGTGAAGTCGCTCAGTCGTGTCCGACTCAGCGACCCCATGGACTTCAGCCTACCAGGCTCCTCTGTCCATGGGATTTTCCAGGCAAGAGTACTGGAGTGGGGTGCCATTGCCTTCTCCGAAAGTCAAGTTTATTAAGGTATAATTCACACAAAGTAAAACTCATCCATCTAAAAACAAAAAAATACAAAATAAAACAAAAAAAACCCAAAACTTTCTCCAAATCAAGGTTGCAAAGATTTTCCTTTACATTTTCTTTTGGAAGTTTTTTTAACTTTTAGGTTTCACATTTAGGCCTATGCCTCATTTCAAGTTAGTTTTTATAAATTAGAGTGTGAGGTGAGGAACATTTTTTTACATAAGGATGTTAAAGATCAGTTGTTCCAGCATCATGTTGGAAAATATGATCATCTTAATGGATTAAAAAAAAAAGCATTTAGCAAAATTCAATACCTAGTCCTGATTAAAAACCCTCCACAAACTTGGAAGTGAAGGAATTTTCTCCACCTAATATAGGCATTCATGAAAAACACACACTCAGTACCATACTTAACCATAAAAGACTGGATGCTTTTTCCTTTTAAGATCTCAAACAAGGCACAGTTGTGCACTCTCACCACTTGATTGTTCTGGAGGCTCTAAATGTTACAATAAGGCAATAAAAGGAAATGAAAGGCTTCTACATTGGACAGAAAGAAGTAAAACTGTCTACTTGTAGACATGATCATCTAAGTAGAAAATTCTAAGGACAATTATACAAAGCTAACTGAATTAATTAAAAAGTTTATAAGAAACAGGGTCAATACAAAAAAATTAATTCTATTTCTAAGGGCTAAAAATAGCATTTGGAAACTGAAATTTAAAGACAATGCCATTTACAATAAAATACAAAATGTGAAATACTTAGGGATAAATTTAATGAAATAGAGTCGGACACGACTGAGCGACTTCACTTTCACACGTTGGAGAAGGAAATAGCAAACCACTCCAGTGTTCTTGACTGGAGAATCCCAGGAACTGGGGGGAGCCTGGTGGGCTGCCGTCTATGGGGTTGCATAGAGTCGGACACGACTGAAGCAACTTAGCAGCAGCATGCAAGACCTATTTTCTGAAAACCATAAAGCACTGCTGAGAGAAAATGAAGATCTAAGTAAGTGGAGTGAAATACCATATTCAAGGTAAATAAGACTCAAGGTGGCATATCACTCACACTAATTATTGATTCATTGTTCAGTCAAAGATTTTAGCTGGCTTCTATTTTAAATTCTATTTAAAAAATAGAAATTGACAAGTTACTTCTAAAATAGAAATGGAAATGTAAAATGCCAAGTATAGCCAAAACAATTTTGAAAAAAGAGCCAAGTTTGAGGACTTATCCTACTTAATTTTAAGACTTATTTTAAAACTGCAATACAATGTTGTATGACTGTAAGGAGAGACATTTAAGTCAATGGGACAGAATAGAGACTATAGAAATAAACCTAAAAATATCTGGTTAGTTAATTTTTGAGGAAGGTGCTATTATAATTATAATACAACAATGGGAGGAGGATACTCTTCCCAACAAATGTGCTGAAACATTAAATATCCATATGCCTCTCCATCCTTCCTCCAAAAGAACATTAACCTTTACATCAGAGCATATACAAAACTTTGAAATAGTTAAAAGTTCCAACAGAAGAGCTAAACTATAAAAGTTCTAGAAGAAAACATAGGGAAAATCTTGTGACCTCAAGTTTGGCAAAGATTTCTTAAGATACAAAAAGCATGAATTAAAAAAGGAAAAATTATAAATTGGATTTCCTCAAAATTCAGAAGTTTTGCTTTTCAGAATGAAGAGACTAGGAAAGATTGAGAGAAAATATTTATAAAACATTAATAAGCAACTTGTATCCAACCCTCCAATTAAAAATAAAATTAAAAAAGGACTGTATCTAGAATATGCAAAGAATTCTTACAATGATAAGCAAAACTATTTTAAATGGGCACAAAAAAAAATTGAACATACATGTAAACTAAGAAGATATATAAATGGCAACTAAGCCTGCAAAAGAATGCTCAAAATAACTAGTCATTATGGAAATGCAAATTGAACCACAAAATTATTAGATACTATTCAAACCTACCAAAATGGCTAAAACTAAAAATACTGACAATAGCAAGTATTGACAAGGATGTAGAGCAGTGGGAACCCTCATACATTGCTCGTAGGAGTATAAAATGGTACAGCCAACTTGGAAAACCATTTGACTCTTTCTTATAGAATTAAACATAATTTACCATTTGACCCAGAAATTCCATTCCTAGGTGTTTACCCAAAATATACATTCACATGAAGACTTGTACTTAAATATTCATAGCAGCTGTATTCATAATAGCCAGGAAAGAGAAATAAGCATCTATCAAATGGAGAATGGCAAATAAATCATGGTGTATTTATACAATGGAGTATCATTAAGCAATAAAATAAATGAAATATTGATATCCATAGCAATGTATATGAGCTTCAAAAACCTTATGCTAAATGATAGAAGCCAGAAACGGAGAAGGCAATGGCATCCCACTCCAGTACTCTTGCCTGGAAAATCCCATAGACGGAGGAGCCTGGTGGGCTGCAGTCCATGGGGTCGCTAAGAGTCACTTTCGCTTTTCACTTTCATGCATTGGAGAAGGAAATGGCAGCCCACTCCAGTGTTCTTGCCTGGAGAATTCCAGGGATGGGGAAGGTGGGCTGCCATCTATGGGGTCACACATGACTGAAGTGACTTAGCAGCAGCAGCAGAAGCCAGAAACATATATGATTTTACATACATGAAATTCTAGAAAAGGCAAAACTGCTGGTGATTTCCAGGTACCTGAGATGGAGGGGACAGGAAGGGAAGGGCACTGACTGTAAAGGGGCACAAAGGAAATTTTTAGAGCAATGGGAATGTACATGGCAGTGATCACACCCTGTCCGTATTTGTAAAAACTCATCAAATGTATACTTACAATGAGTTTTATTTAACATAAATTATATATCTCAATAAAGCTGATTGAAAAAAAAAAAAGGACTGAATTCATGTTCCCATTCCTCTCCTACTCCTGAGCATGAGACCCAAGTTCAGAGTTGTTAGGTAGCATTATAGTTTAGGGTGGCTGTCTAGTTAGTGGTGTCTGACCATGCTGATTCCTCCTGACCATGCTGATCTCCTCCCAGGAGATCCACCTGGGTCTCCTATGTGGGCCTCTATGCTGGCATCTTCTGAGCATCCTACATCCCCATTTGATGCTCAATTGTATGATCCACAGAACTTTCTGAAGCAACGTCTTCTCATCATAACACCAAGGGCTCTTGGGGTGCAGCACTCCCGGTCACCCTCAACACCCCTCCCACTCCACTCTAAAATCTCTTCAAGCTTCTCTGCTTTATCACATGAAAGGGTAGGACTGATGATGGCTCTGGAAACTTGCCACTTTCCCCAAGTCCTACTTGGCAAGAGAGGCACATTATCCTTCTGATGTCCTGCAAAGTCCAAGTTTCACTGTCTCATTTTCTGAGTTTGATCATGAGTGAACAGAGTGCCTCAGGGGACCATACCAGCTTGATTCCTCACCACCTCTCCTTGTTCCCCAGCTCAGAAGGTGTTTTGATTTATTTTATTTTTAATTTCCTCTTCCAATGTACAATAGGAAGATTGTCTTGCTAAATATTCTTTTAACCCTATCAGTTCAGTTCAGTTCAGTTCAGTCGCTCAGTTGTGTCTGACTCTTTGTGACCCCATGGACTGTAGCACTCCAGGCTTCCCTGTCCATGACCAGCTCCCGGAGCTTGCTCAGTCTGATGTCCATCGAATCGGTGATGCCATCCAACCGTCTCATTCTCTGTTGTCCCCTAGTCCTCCTGCCTTCAATCAGTCCCAGCATCAGGGTCTTTTCTAATGAGTTGGCTCTTCCCATCAGATGGCCAAAGTATTGGAGCTTCGTCTTCAGCATGGGTCCTTCCAATGAATATTCAGGACTGATTTCTTTTAGGATGGACTGGTTTGATCTCCTTGCAGTCCAAAAGACTCTTAAGAGTCTTCTCCAACACCGTGGTTTAAAAGCATCAATTCTTCGGCACTCAGCTTTCTTTATGGTCCAACTCTCACATCCATACATGACAACTGGAAAAACCATAGCTTTGACTAGACGGACCTTTGTTGGCAATTAATGTCTCTGCTTTCCTAACCCTATAATAAGCAATGTAAAAACCTTTGCTTTTAGAGGAAGGAAAGAAATTGAGTAAGGGATGCTGCCTGGGGAGAGGAAGACAACAGTAGAGATCTGCCTTGGACCAGAGGAAACCTGTGAACAGGAAATACTCATGCAATGAAAATAGAAATCTGTGAAATTTCTAAATATGGGAGAAGGAACTTGCTTGCTTTATTTACTGTCTGTAAAGTTGGCTCGTCCCACAGGGCTTCCATGGTTGTCTGGTGGCTAAGAATCTGCTTGCCAATGCAAGGTACATGGGTTTGATTCCTGGTCCAGGAAGATTCCCACATACCACAGAGCAACTAAGCCCCGCAAGCCACAACTACTGAGCCTATGCACCACGCCTACTAAAACCCACGCACCTAGAGCCCATGCTCTACAACAAAAGAAGCCGCTGGAGTGAGAAGCCTGGGCACCCAAACTAGAGAACAGCCCCTGCTTTCTGCAGCTAGAGAAAGCCCACATACAACAACAAAGACCCAGTGCAGCCAAAAATAAATACAAAGAAAATCTAGGGGGAAAAAAGTTGGCTCTTCCGTGACTCAGGGTTGACACATATTCTTTTTAAGGACTTTTAAAATTTTTAGTTGCTCCCTTTGCTTCTCCAGTACCCAATATCCTACATAGTCTTTCTTATCCTAGATTTAAACATTTCACAGTGGGATTTGAAGATTAGATTTACCAGGACTCTCACATCAAATCCTAAGGAGAGCTCTGGGACAAAATCATGCTAAAGAGGACCCAGGTCGCCTTTCCCAGACCATAGATTCCTGAAATAATTTGGTCCAGTCTCAGGCTGACCTCTGTCTTTTTTTTTTTCCCTATAAAAATAATCCAAGGCATATTGTATATGAAAGCAGAGGAACCAGGCAGAGATGGGAGGAGGCTGCCATTTATTGAGGACTATATGCTGAATCTGGGCAGAGACTTCACATACACTGTTCCATTTTATCTTCGCAACAACTCTTAAATCATCTTTCAGTTAAGGAAATAGCCACTTAGAGGCTGAATGTCTTGCCCAAGGTTATACAGGAAGAGGGGAGGAATGAGATAAGCCCACACTGAGGAACTTCCAAGTAGTCGATCTGTTAGCCCATGCTGTCATCCCGGTAGACTAAGCAAAAGACACTAATCCCAGTCTTGGATGAAATAACAGGAGAAGGGGGAGGACAGAGAGAAGGAAGAAGGGAGAGACCTGGGCTCTTGCAGATCGGAGGCAGTGACAGTCCCATATTTCATGAACATCTTTGCTAAGGAAACAGAGCCATGCAGACCCACAGTTTCTCCTGACTGTGACATGGAGAAGAGAAAAGGTGTACATGACAGAAGAGGTACGCAAGGCAATGGTCTGATTAGACAGGATAGACAAATGTTGGAATGTTATGAATATGCTTTCTGGTATCATTTTTTTAAATTCAAGCAAAGATAATAGAATTTGAAAACCACGGACATTTTCACAGCAAGAGTGAGGAATGGCCTACAATGTGAAGACTTCAGATTGTATGCACATGTGTAAGAATCTCTGTTCAACAGACCTTCTGGGAGACTCGCAGAAGATGGCAGAAATGTCCAGAAATACTTGGGCATTTCATACCTCCCACGGCCTTTGACACTCAGTCTCTGCTTAATACTAAATTATTTGGAAACTATTAGGGAGATCAATGGGCTTCCCTGGTGGCTCAGAGATCAATAGGACCTCTCAGGCACTCTTTGAATTTCTGAAGCCTGACCGGACTTGGAGACTGATTGTAAATTATTGCAGATGTAAGATCCAGCATTTCTTGTCATGCTTCGTATATGTGAAGGCATTCCTTTGGTTTGTAACTATAACAACAAGTTTTATAGTCCATGGTTTTACACAGATCAGTCTTAAGGCCTTTTGGACTGACAGTCACTGCTCTACAAGAATTAATTTGTTTCTGATTTATACTCTGCTGGCCTGCTCTTTCCCAAAGGCATCCTAGCCTTACATCTTTGTGGTGACAGAAGTTGAAGTCCATCAGCCTGCATGTGTTCTTGACCCAGCTTTCCGCTACTGGAGGCCTAGGGGCAAGGTCTTTGCTAGGACCATGGCAAGTGTCCCACAGAGCAAAATGCAAAAGGGTAAGGGATTTAGAGCAGTAAACATGGGTTTGAATAAATACTGTCGTTTACTGATGTCTGATCTTAGTCACATCATTTATATTCTCTGACCTTTAATTCCCTCACGTATGAAATGGAGATAATTATTCTTAGGGAACATGGCTGTTGTAAGGATTAAGTAAAACAATATGAGGGAAAGTTTTGTTTAAATAGTAAGGGACTATATAAATGTTCATATAATTAGGTACACAGGTAAGTGACCACTGGGCAAGAGTCTCTGCATGCTGATGGGGCAATCAGGAGGATATGTTAGAGACAAAAATCATGTCAGTTTCACATCTATGTGAAAGAACTGTTTCTATGACAGTTCTTCTACATAGATGGTGCTCACCATCATGACCCAATGTGTTATACCCACTCAGAAATGAGTAACACAGAGCTCCTTTTAGCAGTGCAGATTTCTAAGAAGCAAGCAGGAAGCTTTAACGAAAGGATAGCTTTTCTTATATCTGTGTTTGGGGTGGGAGTGTGCAGGAGGAGGTGATAGGACTGTGAAATGAGTTGGGAGTGGGGCTAGAGCTCTCTCAGCATCTTTTCATCCCAGAGAAGGGAGCTCATCCTGTAAGAGTCCTGGGTTCTCTATGATCATGGGCAGTTAACTGGTCGTGGTGGTTGTTTAGTCACTGAATCATGTCCAACTTTTGCGACCTCATGGACTGTAGCTCGCCAGGTTCCTCTGTCCATGGGATTTCCCTGGCAAGAATCCTGGAGTGAATTGCCATTTCCTCCTCCAGGGGATCTTCCAGACCCAGAGATCAAACCCATGTTTCCTGCATTGACCGGCAGTTTCTTTAACACTGAGCTATCTGGGAAGCCCTCCTCATTGATTACACATGCATATATTATCATTTAAGACTTAACTCTCTAATACTGTGAACATTTACATTAAAGTTTAGATATGCACTTGGAGCTTCCTCTCAAGAGTTTTAAGTGTATGAAATGTTTTTAATTAAAGGATGTCCAAGCCACATTGTTAGTTTAACATTTTGATTATGAACCAGATTTTATCTACTGACTGCTGCTGGTGCTGCAAAGTTGCTTCAGTCATGTCTGACTCAGCAACTCCATGGACTGCAGCCTACCAGGCTCCTCTGTCCATGGGATTTTCCAGGCAAGCGTACTGAAGTGGGTTGCCATTGCCTTCTCCGCTACTGACTGCAGTGGTTTTATTTTTTTTATTTTTTTCTGTGCAGGAATGGTATTTTGTGGGGTTTTTTCAAGATTCTTTTTTGAGTGGTTCTTTTTCTTTCTTATTCTTTTTTTTAGGAACAGAAAAAAGCCGTGGTTTGATTTGCTGGGTCTTTGAATGACAAAGCTTTTCTATTCCCTCTTCTTAAAAACATGACATGAAATCTGTAACTATATGTTATTAATAAAAAAAGTTTCAAGTATAATCTTGTCTTTGCATGGTACTAAAGGGTTATATAATTGTACATAGAATGAAGTACCTAGACATAAATAAGTTCAATAATTGCATCTGTTGCATTTAAGACTGCCAATGTCTTAATATCTGATAATGATCTTGTTGTTGTTCTTGTTGAATTAATTGGATCTGAGGTGACTACAGGCTGCGTGTTAGGTTGGCTGACCAGTATTCTGAGCCTGTCACACTGTGGACCAGAGGCCTCTTAGAAAGAAAAGCCTTCAGTGTAGACTTTAATGTTACCTTCAAAAGAGTGTAGACTTTAATGTTACCTTCAAAAGAGAATACACGTGTAATCACAGAGATACACTGACATGATTGAGAGGCACTTGCCCTACAACTTTAAATATACCACAGTTTTTTAACCCCATTTTGATATTTCTATGTTTTTTAATAAATACAGGAAACTGAAACAACAAAAAATTAGGTGTCCCGGACTTTTCCCATCCTTCAAGGGGTCTAGCTCTGAATTATTATAGAAATGTTTATGTAACTAACCTCTTATAGCAGTGGGTGATGGGGAAAGGAGCATGTGATTATGTTTCCAGGGCAATTAAAAATGCTAAAATACGAAAAATAATGCCCAGGTTCTGTGTGGGACAAAGAAATACTATGTTTGACTTTGCAATACACCTCACTATTCTAAGATAAGCAAAATATATGTTTGTTTAGTGACTAGTGATATCAAAAGGCAATATGGTGGTTTCCTGCTACATATGTCATATGATTTGTGTATCCTGCCCATTCTCTGGTGTGCGGGGTTTTCAGTTGTTTGCATGTGTTTCTTATAAATGTCAAGACAAATTTCCTGAACAGTTCAAAATCAAGACAAAATGATCACCTCTTTAGCTTTAGGGAAGAGGAAGCAGTGGTATATCTTACAAAACAAGGCATGCCCTGCAATGGTTATTGCTTAATTATTCTCTGGGAAGCTTCCTATTTTGGCTTTGTCTTTTAGCCCTGAGGTGAAGTGTGAATAATAGAGGAGTTGAGTGTTCTTCTGCAATGGAACTAAAGCTTTTACTTTTCTTCTTTCCTCCTTTGGCGGCCTTTGTTTTCCTGTGTCAAAGCTCAGTACATGTCCTTTCCCTTCTAGAGAGCCTCATACAGCCACGGCCTCTCCTCTGGACTCCTACAGTGTAGCATGGTGCGGCCTTGGTACTGCTCTCGGTACCTAACCTTCCAGTCAGGGTTGCTTCACTGCAGAACTTTCCCTGCGAATGGCACTCACTGGGAACATGCAGTTGCCCCATAACCCTGCTTCTGCATCCATGCTTTCACAGCACCTCTTTCAGTTACTCATAATTTTTCTATTTATCTCTGTGATTCTGTGATTAATTGCCATCTTGCTCACCAGTCTGTGAACCTCCCTGATGTCAGGGACTTGTCTGGTTTTGCTCACTATGGCATCCCTCTGCTACCCATAGCACAGGGACAGCTCAAAGCCTCTAAATTGTCTCCTTACCTCCAAATTCACACCCTTTCCAGACCATTCTGCTCACTGCCAGCAACATTTTTATAAATTCAGATAACTCCTCTCTGCAAAAAATGTAATGGCTCCCAATACATATAGATTAAAATCTAAATTCTAGGATACAAGTTTCTTCTTAAGCCTTACCTACATTTCTAAGAAAATTGCTTTTTATTTAGGTTTATTTTATGTTCATGGACTACACTAAAGTCTATGACTGTGTGGATCACAACAAACTGGAAAATTCTTAAACAGATAGGAATACTAGAACACCTTACCTGCCTCCTGAGAAATCTGTATGCAGATCAAGAAGGAACAGTTAGAACTGGACATGGAACAACAGACTGGTTCCAAATAGGAAAAGGAGTACGTCAAGGCTATATATTGTCACCCTGCTTATTTAACTTATATGCAGAGTACATCATGTGAAATGCTGGACTGGATGAATCACAAGCTAGAATCAAGGTTGCCAGGAGAAATAGCAATAACCTCAGATATGCAGCTGACACCACACTTATGGCAGAAAGCAAAGAGGAACTAAAGAGTCTCTTGATGAAAGTGAAAGAGGAATGTTAAAAAGTTGGCTTAAAATTCAACATTCAAAAAATGAAGATCATGGCATCTGGTCCCATCACTTCATGGCAAACAGATGGGGAAACAATGCAAACAGTGGCAGACTTTATTTTGGGGGCTCCAAAATCACTGCAGATGGTCATTGCAGCCATGAAATTAAAAGACAGTTGCTCCTTGAAAGAAAAGCTACGACAAACCTAGACAGCATATTAAAAAGCAGAGACTTGGGAGGTGGGAGGGGGATTCAGGATTGGGAGCTCGTATACACCCATGGTGGATTCATGTCAATGTATGGCAAAACCAATACAGTATTGTAAAATAAAGTAAAAATAAAATTTAAAAAAAATAAATAAATAAAAAGCAGAGACATTACTTTACTGACAAAGGTCCATATAGTCAAAGCTATGGTTTTTCCAGTAGTCATGTATGCATGTGAGAGTTAAACCGTAAAGAAAGCTGAGTGCCAAAGAATTGATGCTTTCAAACTGTGGTGCTGGAGGAGACTCTTGAGAGTCCCTTGGATGGCAAGGAGATCAAGTCAGTCAATCCTAAAGGAAATCAGTCTTGAATATTCATTGTAAGGACTGATGTTGAAGCTGAAGCTCCAATACTTTGGCTACCTGATGCGAGGAACTGACTCACTGGAAAATACCCTGATGCTGGGCAAGATTGAAGGCAGGAGGAGAAGGGGATGACAGAGGCTGAGATGGTTGGATGGCATCACCGACTCGATGGACATGAGTCTAAGCAAGCTCTCGGAGTTGATGATGGACAGGGAAGCCTGGCATGTTGCAGTCCATGGGGTCACAGAGAATTGGACACAACTGAGCAATTGGACTGATTGTACCTTATCTTGTATGACACAGAAATTATTTCCCTGCATTCCTCCCTCTTTAGATTGTAAATCACTTGCACCTTTGTACACTCTTGATTTTCATAAAATGACTCAATAAATGTTTGCTTAATTGATTTAGATATTATGGAGACATACGGCTCTAGAATCACTCACTATACTTGATAGCTATGTAGTTCTTACACTAGGCATTTAGATGTTTTGTAAATATTCTCTTGTTTATATCACTGTGGCCTATGAGTATATATTGTTGTTTCATTTATGGCTCTCAATTCATATTGACTGCAGCATGATAAGTACAATGGACTTTGCTATATTAACTAATCCCTGAATATTTTTTTGTCTGTTAAACTTTGGTATTTACTTAAAGCCTTTCTGTCTCTATATTTAACTAGATTGATTAGTGTTTTATATTTAATTCACATGAGACTTTTGCACTTGCCTCTGTTGTGTTTTTTTACTTTCTTACTCTCCCTTTCTTTTCTAACAGTTGAAGTTTGTCTGATAATGTCTATCAGAATTCCATTAGTGTCCTGTAGTTGCTTTCCTATGTAAAATGTCTTACCTGCCCTAAAATATTCAGAATGTTTTCAAGATAGTAGAGCCTGAAAACATCAACAGACTCAGGAATTTGTGCAAATTCAGCATGACATCTTCTTTCGTTGGCCAGGTAAGCTGTACCATATTTAAAGGTGCCATGCTCTGAGAAGATAGCCTGAGCTTCTGTTTTCAGGTTAATGCCATCTGGATTATAAAGATTCCAAGAACCTTGAAAATATGCTTTTAAATAAATTAGTGTACTTTACTTTGCAAAGCTGTAATAGCAGAAAACTGGAAACATTCCATATATTTATAAATAAGGGATTATTTGAGTAGCTTGTGGCATACCTATGCAAAGGGGTGACTTGCAGCTGTGAAATGAAATGAGAACTATCTCTACAAATATACAGAGATATTTAGGGAGTTCTTCAGTATATATTATTAAGTCTAGATGTCTAGGTTTTGCTTTAAAATAATATGGAGAGTGGAAAGAGAAAATGAAAGGGTTTAGATAGAACAAAATTACTCATGAATTGTTATTTGTTGAAGTTACTATGGTTATGTTTGATATATTTCTTAAAGAAAAGGCTAAAAGAAAAAGCTGAAAATAACAGTTATGACCTGATGTCCTGAAGAAAATGTTTTGCTGGGAAAGCCCTAAATCATTTCATCCATGAAATGACTGAACGTACATATTTTAGCTTATTAACACAAATCTAAACACTCCAGTGTTCTTGCCTGGAGAATCCCAGGGACAGGGGAGCCTGGTGGGCTGCCATCTTTGGGGTCGCACAGAGTCAGACATGACTGAAGCGACTCAGCAGCAGCAGCAGCAGCAGCAGCAGATATGTCATCAAGCCATTTCCAGTTCCCTGAAGACTTAAACAATAAACTGACTAAGGTTGTGATACCTTAATAACAACAGGTTCTATTTCTTTTTTTTTTTTTTAAAACTGTATTATGGCATTAAAAATGTGTGTGTTAAAGGAGGGGCAGTCCAAACAATATCAATTACTATTACTATCACATAAAGAAAAACAACCAGACATTCGGTGCTTCATGATGGAAGTGCACGCTATACCTGTGAAGGGTTTTTGTAGCAAGAGGAGGAAGGCAAGTGCATGTGCAATTTATGGTTGTGGCAGAAAACTGGAGATAGTAGAGTGGAAGCTAGAAGTCCAGAGGCATTATCACATCTAATATGCATTTTCTTTATGAAATAGAAAAATTAGTTACTATCGCTTCCATTCTTAGAGAGGAGAGAACAATGAATCAGTGATATGCCCGTGACCATTTTAATAAATTCAGGAATCAGAGCCTGTCATGCCATCTAGATTCATATTTTAGAACATATTTTCCATATTCAAGGAAGGAGGATCCCTATCATCAGAGTAGGAATAACATAGACATAATAGGCAATATGTGCTCAACAAAACCTTAAAATTACATAGGCAGAACACTCTTTGACATAAAGCAGCAATATATTTTTGATCCTCTCCAAAAGTAAAGGAAATAAAGGCAAAAATAAATGAATGGAACCTAATTAAACCTAAAGCTTTTGTGCAGCAAAGAAAACCATCAACAAAATGAAAAGACAGCCTACTGCACGGGAGAAAATATTTCCAAGTGATATGACCAATAAGGGATTGATATCCAACATATATAAATAGCTCATACAACTTGACATCAAATAAAACAATCAATCAAAAAATGGGCAGAAGACCTGAAAACACATTTTGCCAAAGAGGAAATGTAGATGGCCAGCCAAAATGCACATGAAAAGATGCTCAACATCACTAATCATCAGGGAAATGCAAATCAAAACTACAATGAGATATCACCTCACTTGTCAGAATGGCTAACATCAAAAAGACCACAAGTAACATAATCTGGCACTGATGTGGAAAAAAGGGGAACCCTCCTACACTGTTGACGGGAATGTAAATTGGTGCAGTCACTGTAGAGAACAGAATGGGGGTTTCCTCAAAAAACTAAAAATAGAACTACCATGTGACCCAGCAATTCCATTCCTTGGTAAACATCTGAAAAAACACGAATTCAAAAAAATACACGCACCCCAGCGTTCACTGCAGCAGTACTTACAACAGCCAAGATATGGAAACAACCTAAATGTCCATCAACAGATGAATGGATGAAGATGCAGAATACCACTCAATGGAATAATACTCGGTCATCAAAGAGAATGAAATTTTTCCATTTGCAGCAACATGGATGGACTTGGAGGGCATTACTCTAAGTGAAATAAGTCAAACAGAAAAAAGATAAATATGGTATGATATCGCTTATATGTGGAATCTAAAAACTGCAACAAACTAGTGAATATAATATAAAAGAAATAGACTCATAAATATATAGACAAACTAGTGATTACCAGCAGGGAGGTACAAACTGTTGGGTGTAACATAGGCTCAAGGATGTATTATACAACATGAGAAATATAACCAGTGTTTTGTAATAAGTGAAAAGGGAGAGTAACTTTTAAAAATTGCATTAAAAATTGCATAAAGTTAAAAAAAATTAAAGCAAAAAGAAATTAAGACAGTTGAAGTGATCCTGTCTAGTAAGAGAAGAAAGCAGGTATGCTCATCTGTTGAGTGCACATTCACATATGCGGAGATCAAAAGAGCAGATTAGACTGGCATTCTCCTATGCAACGGAGGCCTCTTACCAGCTCTCAGAGGAGCGGCCATTCCAATGCCACCAAAGTGAACCAATAGAGACCTTGCTAGCCAACACAGGGGTCATTTTAGAAATGACTCTAGGTCCACTTGACTACATGAGCAAATCAATGGTCAAAAAACAGGGCTGGTTTCAAGGATGTGTGACCTGTGTGGTGATAAAATGACTCACTTTTGGAGGGGCTAGTACTTGGCTTAACATTCTAATGTCACCAGCTTGAAATACCTGTAATTTTATTTTGAGCTCATGTTTTTTAAGTGGAGTCTGATGGAAGAGTTGAGCATATGCACACGAGCACAGAGACCGGCCGGTGTCAGGGTGCACAAGCATACAGGCCTGCGCAGTGGCCGCAGCTGGCAGTGCGGGTATCGGGCAACTAGCCCAGTGGCCTTGTGCACAAGTGCATGCCCAAGGCAGAGTGCGGCACCACAGGGAGTTGTTTATTATGTTTCTAAAAATAATTTGAATTAACTTTGTGATATATTTTAAGGCTAAAGGTTCTGTTTATTAATCTAATCAATGAATACTAATTGAGTACCTACTACAATACTCCGTAAACAAAATTAGGTTTATTTTCTGCCTTCATGGAACCTAAATTCTAGTTACTAATTATTTTTTCCAGTTAATGAAATAATCTACTCTTTAAAATTGGAAGTATTGCTTTGAGTGTATCAATGGAGAGCATCTTTGCAACAAAGCAGCCTTTTATAGTAATGTGATTGCAGCTAAGTTTCCTGGCCTATCATCTCATTGAATAGATTACTCTAATTGCTTTTATTATCCTATCCTCCATTAATTTTACTTTAAAACTGAAGATATCCATAAATAGCTAAATATGGAATGATTTTATTTTAGAATTGTGAAAAATGGAAGACAGTACCACAGACACAGACCAAGAAGAAGAAGAGGAGAAAGGTGGAAAGGCTCAAGAAGACCCCATTTATGCTATTGCACCCACAATTAATATCCAAGATGAGCGATTTGTTGATTTATCTACAACTCCAGCTTTCATTTGTCTGCATGAGGTACATATATATTTATGTATTACTCTCTTTATAAGTTACTACAATGAGACTTGCCTCCTTACCTACTTAAAAATTCAGATGAAGTTAATATCATTATCAAAATAATTTATCATATGTAATCTGTATGTGATACATACTGTTTGAGGCTCTTTAAAATAGTCCCTACCTTCTCTTCCAAAAGCCTATCACATAATCCTGGACTAATGCAGTAGTGTAGGTTCTGATACTGTGAAGGCATAATAAATCTTTATATACATGCAACTACTTAAGTACATTCTGTCTGTTGGTAAATTAATTAAGAGATTTCTTTCATTATTGGATAGACTATTTCAATAAAATGAAGATAAATGGTTTTATCTTATAATGACAGACAGAATATACATTTAGTTAACTAAATGTAGTTACTTCAGAAGAGCACTGAAATATACTGTTTTCTATTAGCAGAGAAGCAAAACAGGGAATATGATTTTTGTTACATTTTTTTAAAAAAATAAGATGAATGTTTAGGAAACATCCAAAAATGAGGAGAGTATTTTCTTTAATAGTAACCGACCACATAGCAACTTGAGAGATGTACTTGAGCAAAGAGTTTAGAGGGCATATGAATTCTGGACTCCTAACTTTACATGAATATAACTGAATAAAACATCTAAGAAATTTGATAGTAATAATAAAATGAGCTAAAAAAATCTTTGGGTAAAATCAGAGTTTACTTAAAACCAGAAGCAAAGGTAAATCCCCACCCAAATATTTTATTGGTGTAAATGTTTTGAATATTGTTGAACATCAGGAACACCTGATGTCATTTGTTCCATTACTCATGTTTTCAGCTTTTATCACTTGGTTAAGGTGGTGACTTCTAGCTTTCTTTAAAAGTTATTGTTTTTCATCTCAAAATTAATAAGGCCCTCTGGGGAGGTAATCTGAGGCTATTTAAGTATCCTCTTTGTTGTCATTCAGTCACTAAGTCGTGTCCAACTCTTTGCAACCCCATGGACTGCAGCACACCAGGCTTCCCTGCCCTTCACTATCTCCTGGAGTTTGTTCAAATTCATGTCCATTGAGTTGGTAATACTACCTAACCATCTCATCCTCCACTACCCTTTTCTCCTTTTGCCTTCAATCATTCCCAGCATCAGGGTCTTTTCCAGTGAGTTGGCTCTTGCCATCAGGTGGCCAAAGTATTAGAGCTTCAACATCAGTCCTTCCAATGAATGTTCAGGACTGAGATTGACTGGTTTGATCTCTCTGTAGTCCAAGAGACTCTAAAGAGTCTTCTCTAGCACCATAATTCAAAAGCATCGATTCTTTGGCACTCAGCTTTCTTTATGGTCCAACTCTCACATCCATACATGACTACTGGAAAAACCATAGTTTTGACTGTATGAACCTCTGTCAGCAAAGTGTTATCTCTGCCTTTTAAACTGCTGTTCTTCCAAGGAGCAGGCACATTTAATTTCATGGCTGAGTCACTGTCTGCAGTGATTTGGAGCCCAAGAAAAGAAAATCTGTCACTGTTTTGATTTTTCCCCATCTATTTGCCATGAAGTGATGGGATCAGATGCTATGATCTTTGTTTTTTAAATGTCAAGTTTTAAGCCAGCCATTTCACTCTCTTCTTTCACTTTCATCAAGAGGCTCCTTAGCTCCTTTTCACTTTCTGCCATTAGAGTGATATCATCTGCATATCTAAGGTTGTTGATGTTTCTCCTGGCAATCTTGATTCCAGCTTGTGATTCTTTCAGCCCAACATTTCACATAATGTACTCTGCATATAAGGTAAATAAGCAGAGTGATGATATACAGACTTGTTGTACTCCTTTCCCAATTTGGAATCAGTCAGTTAGTTGTTCCATATCTGGTTCTAATTGTTGCTTCTTGATCTCCATACAGGTTTCTCAGGAGACAGGTCTGGTATTCCCATCCCTTTCAGAATTTTCCACCATTTATTGTGATCCACACAGTCAAAGGCTTTAGTGTAATCAAAAAATCAGATTTTTTTCCTGGGATTTCCTTGTTTTTCCTATGATCCAGCAGATGTTTGCAATTTGATCTCTGGTTATTCTGCCTTTTCTAAACCCAGTCTGTACATCTGGAAGTTCTCAGTTCACATAGTGCTAGTTAGAAGGATTTTGAGCTAGGATAGAAGCCTAGTTAGAAGGATTTTGAGCTTTACTTTGCTAGTATGTGAAATGAGCACAACTGTATGGTAGTTTGAACATTCTTTGGCATTACCCCTCTTTGGGATTGGAATGAAAAGTGATCTTTTCCAGTCCTGTGGTCACTGCAGAGTTTTCCAAATTTACTGACATATTGAGTGCAGCACTTCAACAGTGTCATCTTTTAGGATTTGAAGTAGCTTAGCTGGGATTATATCACCTCCATTTAAGTATCCTGCTCTGCTAAAATTTTCACCTACTAGATTTACATCTCTGATGATTCTTCCCCAAATTAATTATTATGATGATGGCTGCACAATGGCAAGTTTCTTATTCTATCATTTCTTCTACAATTATTAGTCAGCTTCCTACTGTAGGGTAGAATATTCTCTTCTTTCCTGTATCTATCCATCCATCCATCCATCCATCCAACAGGGTGAACTTATAAGTTCTTATTCTACTCAGTGAGTTATAATCCATCATTGCCATTATTCATTTTGATACTTCAATTGTCCCAGATTTGGTCAGTGTAACTCTTTCAAGAAGGCTCACTTACCCTTTTAACATGTTCCTAAGATTCTTTATGTACTTTTTAACTTTCTGTCATAAGAATATATTGCATGTTTAGCTTGTATTTTCTTTGCTCCAACTCTAGGATCAGCCATTTCTCAAAGGATTTTCAGTTCCCTTTTCAGAGGAGAATGATATTTGAAAACTAAGATCTCAGTGCTGGATGTCTTCACTGCTACTGGACTGTCATTGCTTCTAAGTACTCTTAGAGATAGGAAATAGGCACATAAATATATTTATTCTACACAAATTTATATATATTTCTATCTATATCCTTATATATTTATAATGATGAGTTTATACTTCTATTATTAATATTTTCAAATGATCAGGATTCTCTATTTCTGCTAAAATCCATCATATGTCTAACTTTGAAATAGTATTTCTACTTTCATACCACTATTCCTAATAATTCTATCAAATAAGGGAACAGTTTATTTCTACCAAAGGTTATGCTAACAATAAAAATTATAGTCAAATTTTGTAAGCCACAGATAAATAAATAGGAAATGTTTGCTTTGTAATGTCAAAGGAGAACTTAGGACAACTTCTCCTGAATATTGCTCTTCAAGGTAATGATTCATTAAATAAAGAATCTGTTAATACTCATGTATGCACAAATTATAGCTATTAATCATTGGGTATGACCCCCCTAATACAGTGGATACCTTTGATTATAAGGTCAAAGAACTGTCCAACTATTTTGAGTAGTATTTACACCAGTGATTTTACTGCTTGAGAACTCTATTTTTTTTTGGCCAGCAAAATCTTGCAGAGTGAATTATTGGCTTAAAACAACTTTACTTCCAAAATAAACATCCTTGAGGTTATTCCTATTGGCATCTAGTTTTATTTTCTAAGATTCACAAGTCTAAGATTCCCAAGTCTTATAAATTTTTAACCTATTATATATAAGCCTTCCTCCTTCAGTTGTCCAAACAGAAGTTGAATCTGCAGAATAACAAAAGTTCTGAAAGAAAGCAGTCAGAAATCGACTTCTAAAGATCCAGATGCTTGGCATCTCACTGAAAGAACCAGAAGCTGCTCATGCATTTATTGTTGCTAATGCTAGTCATACAATTGGCCCAGTGCTACTTAATTGTAAAGCATGGATGTCATGCTCTCATCTAACACTGCATGAAGGATGTGTTCCGTAGTCATGGCACTCTGCGATTTGGGCCCAAACTACTTTTGCAATCTAATAGTTCACATAGCCCTCATGATCTTCTGTTTATGTTACTCATCTTAGTATGGAGTCTCCCATATTTAGATGGCTAGGAAACTAGCAACATATTCACAAAGCATGATGCAAGGTCATGGCTTTCCATAATTCTCCTACTTATGTTGCTTCTTGAAAGACTATGCTGCTGCTGCTAAGTCGCTTCAGTCATGTCCAATTCTGTGCGACCCCATAGACGGAAGCCCACCAGGCTCCCCTGTCCCTGGGATTCTCCAGGCAAGAACACTGGAGTGGGTTGCCATTTCCTTCTCCAATCTGTGAAAGTGAAAAGTGAAAGTGAAGTCGCTCAGTCGTGTCCGACTCTTAGCGACCCCATGGGCTGCAGACTACCAGGCTTCTCCACCCATGTGATTTTCCAGGCAAGAATATTGGAGTGGGGTGCCATTGCCTTCTCTGAAGACTATGCTACTCCCACTAAAAAGAAATCAGATCAAACATTTGCAGAGGCCACACCTTGCAAACCTGCATCCGTTCCTAACCTTTTAGAATCTGGCTTAGTTCCCACGTCCTTCAAGAAACTGTATCTGAGCAGCCAGCGCACAGTATTTTCTCCAACCTGTCAATTCTTATGGCATTTGTAGGCTGTACCTTTCACTTGGTACAAGATCATTAACAGATATTTATTGAATATCTTCTTATCATGCAATATTTTGCATAGCAGATTTAATTCCTCACTGATATTATGATCACATTAAACAGTAACAGGGAAGGGACTACATTGTGTTAAATTCACTCTTTGGGATTAATGTTCAAAGTGGTGCTTGGAAATGAAGTCACATCAATGGATTGTGTGGGTTAATTCTGGACACCTGCTCCTCAACCCTGCCATGGCTGCCTAATAATGAGGACTGACACTCTGCAGACTGTTCTTGTCCTGTTGAAAACTTTTATTAAAAAAAATTTTTTGTTAAGGTGTAACATATATTCAGTAAATGTCACAAATACTCAGGGTATAGCACTTCTTTATGTATGCCATTAACCAACATGTTCAGCACTAAATTCATTATTCTCCCAATCCTAATTCTCCTCCTGTGTTCTCTTTATCAGTTTGAGGGTTAAATATCTCCTTTAACTATTTCTTGAATTTATCTCTTCTTCATTCATGTCATATTTACACTGACATGAAAATATATTTCCTGCAACTCAGTGGTGTCCCTTGAAATTCTTCCAAGTCATTGCTCCCACTGAAGTTAGCCACTGTTCTGACTTATCACTACATATTAGTTTTGCCTCTTTAAAAAAATCGTATGAATGGAATCATAGTACCATGATCATTCCTGTGCATGGTTTATACTTTTGAAGCCATTTATCTTGGGTGTATACCTAGGACTGGGGTTCCTGTGTCATAGTTTAGGTTTCTATTTGACTTTAGTTGATATCTTCAAATATCTACTACTGTGGGCAAGAATCCCTTAGAAGAAATGGAGTAGCCCTCAAAGCCAACAAAAGAGTCCAGAATGCAGTACTTGGGTACAATTTCAAAAACAATAAGAATTATCTTGGTTCATTTCCAAGGCAAACCATTCAGCATCACAGTAATCAAAATCTATGCCCCAACCACTAAACAGAAGAAGCTGAAGTTGACCAGTTCTATAAAGATATACAAGGACACCCAAAAAATATGTATTTTTCATCATAGGGGATTGGAATGCAAAAGTAGGAAGTCAAGAGTTACCTGGAGTAACAGGCAAGTTTGGCCTTGGGAGTACAAAATGAAGCAGGGCAAAGGCTAACAGATTTTTGTCAAGAGAACATGCTGGTTATAGCAAACACCCTTTTCCAACAACCCAAGAGATGACTACATACATGGACATCACCAAAAAGGCAGTACTGAAATCAGATTGATTATGTTCTTGGCAGCTGAAGATGGAGAAGCTCTATACAGTCAGCAAAAACAAGACCTGGAGCTGACTGCGGCTCACATCATGAACTCCTTATTGCAAAATTCAGGCCCAAATTGAAGGAAGTATGGAAAACTACTCAGCTATTCAGGCATGAACTAAATCAAATCCTTTATGATTATACAGTGAAGGTGATGAATAGATTCAAGGGATTAAATCTGGTAGAGAGTGCTTGAAGAACTATGAATGGAGGTTTGTAACACTGTACAGGAGGCAGTGATCAAAACCATCCCCAAGAAAAAGAAATGCAAGAAGGTAAAGTGGTTGTCTGAGGAAGCCTTACAAATAGCTGAGAAAAGAAGTGAAAGACAGAGAAAGGGAATGATATACCCAACTCAATGCAGACTTCCAAAGAATAGCAAGGAGAGATAAAGCTTTCCTAAATGAACAATGTAAAGAAATAGAGGAAAACAATAGAATGGGAAAGACTAGAGATCTCTTCAAGAAAATTATAGATTCCAAGGGAACATTTCATGCAAAGATTGGCATAGTGAAGGACAGAAATGGCAAGGACCTAACAGAAGCAGAAGAGATTAAGAAGAGGTGACAAGAATACACAGAAGAACTGTATAAAAAAGGTCTTAATGACCCGGATAACCATGACGATGTAGTCACTCACCTAGAGCCAGACATCCTAGCATGCGAAGTCAGGTGAGCTTTAGGAAGCATCAAAGATACTGGAGGTGATGAAATTCCAGCTGAACTATTTCAAATCCTAAAAGACGATGCTGTAAAAGTGCTGCACTCAATCTGTCAGCAAATTTGGAAAACTCAGCATGGCCACATGACTGGAAAAGATCAGTTTTCATTCCAATCCCAAAGAAGGGCAATGCCAAAGAATGCTCAAACTACTGTACAGTTGTGCCCATTTCACATGCCAGCAAGGTAATGCTCAAAATCATTCAAGCAAGACTTCAGCAGTACGTAAACCAAGAAGTTCCAGATGTACCAGCTGATTTAGAAAAGGCAGAAAAACCAGAGATCAAATTGTGAACATATGTTGGATCACAGAGGAAGCAAGGGAATTCCAGAAAAACATCTACTTCTGCTTCATTGATTATGCTAAAGCCTTTGACTGTGTGGATCGCAACAAAGTGGGGGAAATTCTGAAAGGGATGGGAATACCAGACCACCTTACCTGTCCTGAGAAACCTGACGCAGGCCAAGAAGCAACAGTTAGAACTTGACATGGAACAACAGACTGGTTCAAAATTGGGAAAGGATTACATCAAAGCTGTATATTGTCACCCTGCTTATTTAACTTACATGCAGAGTACATCATGCAAAATGCCAGGCTGGATGAATCACAAACTGGAATTAAGGTTGCTGGGAGAAATAGCACTCTAATGACAGGAAGTGAAGAGGAAATAAAGGGCCTCTTGATGAAAGTGAAAGCAGAGAGTGAAAAAGCTGGCTTAAAACTCAACATTCAAAAAACTAAGATCATGCCATTCAGTCTCATCACTTCAAGGCAAATAGATGGGGGAAAAATTGAAACAGTGGAAGATTATATTTTCTTGGGCTCCAGCATCACTGAAGATGGTGACTGTAGCCATGAAATTAAAAGATGCTTGTTCCTTGGAAGAAAAGCTATGATAAACCTAGACAGCATATTAAAAAACAGAGACATCACTTGGCTGACAAAGGTCTGTACAGTCAAAGCTATGGTTTTTCTAGTAATCATGTACAGATGTGAGAATGAGCACCAAAGAATTGATGCTTTCCAATTGTGGTCTTGGAGAAGACTCTTGAGAGTCCCTTGGACAGCAAGGAGATCAAACCAATAAATCCTAAAGGAAATCAACCTTGAATATTTACTGGAAGGACTGATGCTGAAGCTGAAGCTCCAATACTTTGGCCACCTGATGGGAAGCACTGACTCACTGGGTCCTTGATGCTGGGAAATACTTTCAAATGACTTTCTGAAAAGACTGTACCAAGATATACACCCTGATGAGCTATAAGCAATTAATTGTCCTCCTCTGACACTATGGCAAGGACCATGTGTTAAACAGCACCTGGCTCAAGATCTTGCACAGAGATAAGTAGTAAATATTTAGTATTTTAAAATATTGTTAACAAATAGTGTGTGTCTCTTTGTTCAAAGCATCATGTCTATTGCACATTCAGGCTTAATTTAAGTGATAGCTTTCATGGTATTCCCCAGGTCAAAATTTCTACTTTTAATCTGTACGTGGTTACGTAAAGTAGCACTGATTTCTAAGGGTCAACTTGGTTGTCAAATGTCAGTGTGTAAGATATTGAACTTCTCCAAGCGTTGGAAGTCACAAAATCATTCTTGTCTGAATGCCAAGAGCCAAAACCAAAACATGAGTGTATCTTGCCTGAGCCTTTTGGCCCTTTTGCTTTTCATCAGAACTAGTCAGCAACTCCTTTCATTTCCTAAAAATAATTTTTATGCCAATCATTGTTAAGTCTTTGACCTGATTTGACCAAGGGATAGAGAAAAAGTAGCATAGAGCATCTGGGAGACACAAGGGGCAGTGTGAACACTGGAGGAAAACACTAAGGAAGTAAAAGTGTGAATCTGTATATAATACAAAATTCTGTTAGAGTGTAGGGTATGCAAGTATTGTGGATGTGTAGATTAAGATGGATTAGGCTTGTTAATAAGTGACCTTTTCACTGAAACAGATTCTATATAAAACTATCAACTGTTGGACTCCTTAAAAATGTGTAATAATAATATCTGTGATCAATTGCATGTCCAATTGGAAAAGAATTGAGATAGCAAGAAGTTTTTGAATTGTAGTGAGATGTTAAATATTAATCTATTTAACATATTAATTCAGCACCCACTATGTACCTGGCTCTGTGTTAGGAAATATTAATTACCGTTGTTATTAAAGTTACTAAAATTTACTCAAATTTATCCCTTCAGCTCCTCCTCTCTTTTGAGAAACTCCTATGTGCTGCACAGTGCTAGATGTCGTGGACATTCATAGGCATAAAGTATTTTAAAAGGTACTAATCCCCTGCAGGAAGAAATGACAACCCACTTCAGTATTCTTACTGGGAAAATCCCGTGGACATAGGAGCCTGGCAGGCTACAGGCCATAGGATTGCAAAGAATCAGACACACTGAGCACACCCACAATGTGCAATTCTTTAGAAGCTTAATTTGGGAAATAAGAAACTTGTGGTGGTAAACATCAACAAAAGGCAATGGATGGTTGAGAACCTAAAGGCCAAACAGTGTGATTAGAACTAAATGAAAAAAACAAACACATTGAGATGATCTGGAAAAAGCTTTTCAGAAGCAGTAGGATATGAGAGAGAACATTTCGTCCAAATCCATGGTGTCCACTATGAACCTACTCTTCTAAAGCTTTGCCCACACTGATATATGCACATACTTGGAATATCTTCACCCGGATAGTCCCAAGTTACCTCCAACTAAACATGTTCTGAATTAAATTTGTTATTTTCCTCCCAAACCTACTTTTCCTCCTGTATTCTGTCAGTTGGTTTTCCCTCTTAAATATCCATTAAATTTTTCTGTTTTCCATTCCCACCACCTCACCAACCAGAATGCCATTTCAGTGATTAAGATAAGATGTGCAGACCGAACCACGCAGTGGCCATGGAAAGGAGAGAATACATATAGGAGAGATAGTGAGGAAGTACAAAATGCTAAATTAACTCTCTGAATGGATATGGGGAAGGAGTCTAAATTGATGTTTAGATTTGTGATTTAGGAAAGTGGCTAGATTATGGTTTTGAAAGTGACAGAAAATTCAGAATAAGCAACGGTCTGAAGGAAGTGTCCAATATGTAAGTCTTGAGCTTACCAGGGAAGGCCCTTGACTGAAGACACAGACATAGCAGGTTCTTGGTCGTCAGATGGCTTTTCTGAAAAGAATGCAAATTGCTTCTTATGTATATTTAACAGCGTAGTCTACCACTGCATATTTATAAAAATAAGATGTTACTATCATTTATCTAATTTCCTACCTTTAAAATGATCTCTTTCACATGTTCAAAGGGCACTTTCTTATTTTTTGTTCACTTTGATCTCATAAGGCTGGTAACAGATTAAATAAATTTTGGAATTTTAAATAAGAACTTTATAAATTTCTGAAAATACTGGTGATTTTTCTGATGCTACTAAAGCTTCCTTCATTTTCAAAGTTGGATCTTTGAGTTACTGATGAGTTTCTTGAGATAATGTTTTCTACTTCTTTCATACATGAACTAATAATTAATCAAGTAACCGGTTACAAAGAAGAGAATGTAAGATATACCCCTACCCCAAGGAGCTTACAGGCAAGGCAGTTTCAAGTATGTAATTTAATTTTCATAATAGTTCCATAAAGAAGTTTGAGATACCATTATTCCACTTAAAGGTTCTGAAAGACTGCGGCTTGCCCTGCTTTGCACTGCGAGGCAGATACCTAGTCTCCTGTCTCCAACTCCAATGCACATTTCACCTGACATGCTTCACTTGACAGTCACACATTTAAACACTGCTATTTTAGGATTTTACAAATTTACTTTTAAAGTAAACTGTATATTAAAAGAAAAAATAAAGATAAATATTTTAACTCTCCATTTAAATATTTCTGTTTGGTTTTCCTATCCTTTCTTAGTTATCACACCTCACTAATATTTGTACTTAGAGGATATGCTAAAAAAAAAAAAAACTATAAGTTTCTTTTAAAAATGTTTCCATAAGTCTTATAGTTTTTGGAATCTTTTTACTTTTCCCTCAGACATCTAGGTAGGCTTGCAAGAATAATTCTTCAGGATTTTGTTTGGCTGTCAAGAAACTTTAAACAGACTAGTAATTTACTAAACAATACAGATAGGTTCCATTTTCCCCATAAAGTGTTTTGTTTTTCACTTTAAGAGCAAGGTGGAAATTTTTAAATCTTTATAGTATGGAAGAAGGTCGTGGATCATGCTTGGAATACACTAAACATTTGGGGTATTAACATGGCTTGTGTCTATCTATAAAGATTGTAAATTTACATTAGGGAAGGAAATGGCACCTCACTCCAGTATTCTTGCCTGGAGAATCCCATGGACAGAGGAGCCTGGTAGGCTACAGTACACAGGGTCGCAAAGAGTCGGATACAACTTCACTTTCACTTTCACTTTATGGGAAAAGAAGCCATATTCCATTTGCAAAGTGATTAACACCCCCAATTCAAGCAGTAAAAACTGTATCAGGAAAAGATAAAAGAAGGCCCCATGTTAGGGACCTATCCTTACCCTTGGCACCTTCAAAGATGATTCTGGACATGTATCTGGGGTGTGGTTAAAAAATAGTATTTTTTTTCTGCTATCTGAATGTGTGATCAGCGGCAAGTAGGAGTCAGAGAATGTTAAAAATTGGGAATTGAAAAGAATTGACAGTTTCTCTGCCTCGTATAAGTGAGGTTGTGTGTGTGTTAATCGCTCAGTCATGTCCAACTCTTTGTGACCCCATGGGCTGTAGCCCGCCAGGCTTCTCTGTCCTTGGAATTCTCCAGGCAAGAATACGGGAGTGGGTAGCCATTCCCTTCTCCAGGAAATCTTCCTGATTCACGGATCGAACCTATGTCTCCCACACTGTGGGCAGATTCTTTACCGTCTGAGCCACCAGGGAAGCCCATGTGTAAGATTATCTCCCTTTAATCATTCTGAAAATCTTTCCTGAGCATCCACCACATGGCGGACTCAGGCCTCGGAACCAGAGGAAGACATGGCAGTGAGCGCTGTACCCTCTGCAGCTCATCCGTTCCTTCATCTGTTTGGCTTACGTTCTTTGATTTCCTTTTCCCTTTTTTGATTCCTTTACTGACACAAGAACCTAGTCTGTGTGTGCATGCTTGCCTGTGTGTTTAATTATATATTTAACAAAGTTTTGATGATCTATTTTTCATTCATTCTTTAGCTATTTTGTAGCAAGTTGATTTAAATATTTAAAACAATAATGTAAATTCAGATGCTCTTTTTTGTCACTGTGACCAGATGTTGAGAATTCCATGGACAGAGGAGCCTGGGAGGCTACAGCCCATGGAGTTGCAAAGAGTCAGACACGACTAAGTGACTAACACAGACACACACACAGCAGTAGTGAACACCAGAAAAGTCCACTAAAACAAGGCAATTATTACAGTTTTCATTAGGCAAACAAGATCAAGATCTCAGCAATTAAGCAGTGAGATAGAAGCCAATGAGTCAGAAGCCAGGAAGCTAAAGAATACAATGCTAGAGAGCCAGGTATTAAAGATTTTAACCATGAGATTAGTTTATTTCTCTTTTAAACCACTTTTTAATACAAGAAATATGTAGTACAAAATTCAAAGATGCAGAATAGTACACAGTGAAAATTAGGCCAGTCTGCCACCCATTCCAGTCTGCTGTCCCCTTCCCCAGAGGCAATCATCATTCACAGTCTCCCAGAGAGCCTTGCAGAAATCTGTGCACAAAAAAGTAAGTGGTAGCATAATATTCATACTTCCTTTTTTATACACATATATACAATTGTTATATTCTTTTTAATGTTTGCATAGTATTTCAGTGCATGGATGGGGCATAATATAACCAATTTCCATTATAAAATTTGGATTAATTTGGATTATTTCTATCCTCTACTCTTATAATGATAGAGTCAATAACCTCATGTGTACATCATTTCACATTGAAATAATCATAGGACAAATTCCTAATAGTGGGATTGCTGGATCAATGGGTTTGTTCATTTAAAAAAAAAATTTGACTGTGGAAAAGTAGACCTACCATATTGACCATTTCTATATGTACAGTTCAGTAGTGCTGAGTATATTCATAGTGTTGTGCAACCAATTTCCAAAAATAATGTATCGAGCGACACAAATGAGAATTTGCCCCTCCTCCCAGATCCTGGCAACCACATTCTGCTTTCTGTTTCCATGAATCTGACTACTCATCCATGCGTGTGTGCTCAGCTGCATCCGACTCTTTGCGACCCTGTGGACTATAGCCTGTCAGGCTCCTCTGTCCACGGATTTTCCAGGCAAGAATACTGGAGAGGATTGTCAGTTCCTTCTCCAGGGCATCTTCCCAACCCAGGGATCAAACCCGTGTCTCTTATGTCTCGTGCACTGGCAGACAGATTCTTTCACCCCTGTGCTGCCTACTCTAGATACCTGATATTTTACAGAGTTTGTCTTTTGTGACTGGCTTATTTTACTAAGCATGCTGTCCTCAAGGTGCATCCATGTCGTAACCTGTGACTGAATTTCCCTCCTTTTTAAGACTGAATAATATTCCATTTGTACTGGATTGACCAAACAGTTCATTCAGGTTTTTAATAACATCTTATGAAAAACATGAAAGACTTGTTTGGCCGAAAATGCCATATTTTATGTATACATTTATCTGTCAGTGGACACTTGGGTTCCTCCCACTTCTTGGATATTATGAATATAATGCTATTAACATGGTGTCCAACTATTTCTTTGGGATCCTACTTTCAATTCTTTTGAAGTAGAATTGCCAGATCATGAGTTCGTTTATTTAAAAAAAATTTTTTTTTACTGCCACGGTGCTCTCCATAAAGGCTGTAATAATTTATGTTCCCCTCAACAATGAATGCATCTTTACTCATCAGCGTGCGCTGTGTGACTTTTCAACCTTTGTCACTCTGATGAGAGAAAAGGTTATATCATCATAGTCTTTATTTACATTAATCTTAAAATGAAGTGAGTTTCTTTTCATATATTTAAGACTGCTTTAAAATATAGTGTATTGCAAGTTCCCTAGTGATCTAGTGGTTAGTATTCAGTGCATTCACTGCTGTGACCTGTGTTCAACCCCTGGTTGGGAAACAGAACCTACAATTTTGGGGCATGGCCAATACATAAATAAATAAGATGTATTAATAAAAAATGTGAGGTATAGGAAGGCCAAAAGGTCAGGAGACAATTGTCATTGAAACGATAGTTTACTACTCACCGTTTCTAAAAAAAAAGGAGGCATGCCATAACATGGGGGGGCCACATGGGGAAGCACCAGGTTGATCAGGAGGCAGAGGAGAGGGAGGAACAGTACGAAAAGCTTTTATTGTGGTTTCCCTACGAAGGAATGAGTGATTTGGGATAAGCAGCTTAGGATTGGCTAGTGTGAATAATTTCAGCAGACTCTGGGGCATAGGCAATGTCCTGAGTTGTCCGGCACCTGGCATTGGGTCATGATTAGGACAGTTGTACAGTGACCTGAGCCCAAGAGCCCAGTAAAGGAGATTGGTGAGGGTGTGGACTCTGGATTGTTGGTTTCCATTTGACAAGTCTTCTTCCTCCAAGGAGGAAGACTGCTGTCAATGTGGGGGAGGAGGACAATGAGGGAGGCAAGGTGACTCAGGCATATTATCAGGTTGTTTAGAACAAGGTGTATCTGGCATAGGCATGTAGGGCAGATGTTAAAGCATCAAATTTACGGAAGCTGGTTAATACAAAGACCTATTTGTACCTTGGTTTTTTTGTTTCTTTGGTAAATTTTGTTCACAGCTTTTTTTTTTCAATTTTTTTGTGTGTAGTTTTTTTCTTAGAGACTCATAGAAACTCTCTATACATAAAGAAAATAGGCCTTTGTGCATAATATGCATTGCATAGATCTTATTCTCTGATTTTGGATTTCTTTTTTTACTTAAGATGGTTATTCTCCACGTGAAAATTTATTTTATATGTGCTTAAATTTGTTGACTTTTTCTTTTACAACTTCAAGATTTTATGCCATACTTAAGAAGACCTTTGGTACTCTGTTATCATAAATTATTTCCTGTGTTTTCTCCTAGTATATTGATAGTTTGAGTCATCATATTTTAACCTTTATTCTATCTAGCATGTGTGCTGATATAAGGGGAAACAGAAAGGATATGACAGCTTAGAACCTCATGCCAAGTCCAGAACCTCTGGACTTATCTTCTGAGGCAAATGTTCTTTACATATTCCCAGCCCATGTACACCTAGCTGTGGGCAAATAGGTATACCTTGGTGGCATCAGAGATTAGAATTAAGTGGGTACAAGAATTACCAAATATTGAACCACAGATTAAGAAGACAGGAATTTTGCTGTCTACATCGAAGAATGGACAGGCTCAAACTATCTTAAATTTGAATGGTTTGGAAAGAAAATCTCTGATTGGTAGGGCACGGTGCTGGGGGAGGCAGGGAGTGGAAAAATGGTTCAGTAAAAAATGGGTCAGATTTCCCACTCTGCATGTACTGGTCATATACTTTCAATTCCTGAGCCTCACTTTACACCAATAGTACATTTCTAATCTTCAGAGGTACCTCAAACTGCCTACCATTGTGATTTTCACCCTCCTTTTAAACTGCTTTTATTACTTTTTTCCCAGTAAAAAAAAAATCTTACACGGAAGCACAATATGTAAGACAGAGTTGGATATGGTGGGTGTAGAGGCGAAGGATGCAGAGGTGAAGGTCCGCTGTCCTTTCCACTCGCATCTCCTGTCACCACCAGCACCAGGGCCCCCGTCCCTCAAGGCGCTGGGGAAAGCCCCCATCCTCTGCGTAGACAGCCTGTGAACTGCACTCAATCGAGCCGCCTCTCCCCCACCCTAATACCCATCTCAGCACAGCCAAAGGAAACACAGATCTGTCCCAGAAAGCCGCAGAAAGCAATGGGAGTACACTGAAGTTTCCTTCAGGGAGAGAGGAGGGATCCACCGCATGCCCTACGGCAAAACTTGCTAAAATTCCTCATAGCAGAAGCCTCTCCTCACCACATCTACCCCTATTGTTCCCTCTTTTAGAACGCCTCCAGGAACTTTTTTTCCCCATCTCCAGCTGGGTTTTCCTCTTCGTATCTACACCCATCTTTCCCTTGATATCTTTGGCCATTTCATTATTTTATAAAACAGTCTTCAGAGTTCCTTCCAGCTTTCCTCCCCACCCAGTGTCCCAACATCACCCCAGATCCAGACACAAAACCAGTCAATAGGGGGCAGGGGGAGACTGTAGATACTTAGATCGTGAATGTTTTCCTGCTTTACATAAAGATCAAACATTACTTCTGTGAACTTAGAGTCACATCCCTCTACAGTCTCATCCACCGTTTCTTTCTTCCTTTTTTATTTTGTTTTTTAAACTGTTCTCTGCTACATACCTTGAGCTCCAGTCAAATTAGATGTATCATTGTTTTCTTAACTAGCTCCTGGTTTTCCAGCCTGCTTTTGTTCATCCGCTACCCAGCCTCGGACTGCTCTCCTCCACATTTCAGTGCTTTAGAATTCTACCCATTTTCCCCCAGGACAGTTCAGATTCCACCTTCTTAAAGCATGGCGCTTCCTGACAAAGTGGGGACACTTCTGTTGCTGCAACCTCTCTGCATGTGCTTGCACCACAGGCCACTTATTTTTTCCCCTTTTTTTTCCTTTAAAAAAAAAAAAGCTAATCCATAGTAGCTTTAGGAACTTTGAAAACAGGAAGCCTGTTATTCTTCATTATATTCCTTGCTAACTCTTGGCCCACTGTCACACGTGTAGCCGTGCCATTTTCCCATCCACATACTAACCAGGTCCGACCCTGCTTAGCTTCCGAGATCAGATGAGATCAGGCTCGTTCAGGGTGGTATGGCCATAGACTCTCAAAGGAATAGATGTATATAGTAATTAGTAAAGCCCTCCACCAAGATAATCACACTACTGAATGGCTACTTTACAAGGCACACTAAAGAGAAGAAATTTCTTCTGAATTTCTGATTGCATTTTCCACATCAAGCCCACCAAAATTCTCAGATATTTAAATGTTTAAAGTTGGAAATATCATACCAAGTTAGAACTGTTGTGCATCTATTTTAGTTTTATTTTTGCTGACTGAGCCCCAAAAGGGATATGCAATAGGGAGGCAATGATTTTACAATATTTTTTGAAAACAGAACAAAATATTTTAAGTGAAATTGAAGGTGAAGTCCCAAGATTCAAGATAAAAGTAAAACCAGAACTATTCAAGGTGAACAGTGTTTCATGCATCATATATTCTCCTGGCATCCTCTCCTTCCTCGCTTCCTTTAGCATTCATGAAATATGTCTGCAGAACCTTTTAGGGTGACTGGGGACACAGTTCAAGAACCTTTCCTCTAGTGGTTCAGCCTGTTAAATACCAACCCCATAAATACCATATGTAAATACCATAACTCCCATAACCATCCAACTGACATAACTACCCATGATATACCCATGAGTCTCTTTAGATTTTTAATCACTGACTTGTTATAGGATAGAAATTTTCAAAGTCACCATCACCAGTACCACTCATCTAAATGATATGTGCATTTGAAAATAATTATATAACAAATAAAAATAAAAACTTCAGTGTTTACAAGAGAAATCTTTTGGCTCCCAAGAACTTACAAAGTGCTTTGTACTTAAATGGAATGTTTTCCTTAGTGAATCCTGCCACGTAACCATGGAAGTAAGAGTGTTTGGAGAGTACAGAAACTTGCTTGCCTTTTCTGTTGGAATTGTTATAAATTCTGACTTAGTTACAGAAAGTAAATAATTTTTAACTGCTAGGTTAAGTAAGGATATTAACACCCTTGAAAAAATATATATATTTTAAAATATCTCCTTTCAGCAGAATATTATGTAATTGTTTTCTGAGAAGATACAAAGAGAGTTATTTCACCTTAAGTTGAGATTTATCTGGAATCATTTTCCGTTTTGTAGGTTCACACAAAAAGTCAGACAGGGGTGATACTGAGGCTTACAATGTACATATTGGGTTGGCCAAAAAGTACGTTCAAGTTTTCATATACCATCTTACAGGAAAGACCCAAAATAACTTTTTGGCCAACCCAATATTTTACCATGGAATTATCACAGGTAATTTATCATAGAAAATTAGTCCATTTCATGAGAAAACACCAAGAAGTCCAGGAGAGCTGGAAATAGATAATGGCTCACACATGATACACAGCTTGTAGATAACAAAGATTGTTTTTTTTTCCCCTCCTTCAGGGAAGACTTTAGTGAGTGTAAAACATTACCTCCTTATTGTGGCATGAATCACAGCAAACAGAAATAACACTGGAAATGCTCCTAGGAAAGTGTCCAGCACATGGCTGGTTCTCGGCAAGTGAGAGTGCTTATTATTATGAGCATTTAGAAGCAAAATCTCTAAACAAAAAGCAAAACAGATTAATTAGATTGACTGAAAAATTATGATACTCATTACTGAATAAGAAATAAATGTAAGCAAACAGTTCTGAGTCCCTTCTTTGATAAAATTTCACAACTATGTAAACACAAAGTACTTGCCTCTTGTAGAAGATGAGAAACCCAATTTCCAGAGATATCAAGTGAGAAGGTTTTCAGATTCTACATGATTTCAAATTTGCTGAACTTTTGTATGAGGCCTTTTGTAATAGAGAAGCAATTCATCTTAATAGTGTCATCCTTCGGAGAAGGCAACAGCACCCCACTCCAGTACTCTTGCCTGGAAAATCCCATGGACGCAGGAGCCTGGTAGGCTGCCGTCTATGGGGTCGCACAGAGTCGGACACGACTGAAGCAACTTAGCAGCAGCAGCAATGTCATCCTTGCTTACTCAGAGAAAATCCTGAATGCTAGAAATTAAACTCAGATTTTGAGAGTTAAGAAAATTATTATTTGGAAAAAACCTTATTCAGAATACTTTAATAAGCACATAGGTTATTATTAATTATGAATGTACTGTGCTTAGCAGCTCAGTCGTGTCTGACTCTTTGCAACCCCATGGACTATAGCCAGGCTCCTCTGTCCATGGGGATTCTTCAGGCAAGAATACTGGAGTGGGCTGCCATTTCCTTCTCCAGGGGGTCTTCCTGACCCTCTATCTGCTGCTGGACCCAACCTAAGCAGAAACTTCCAGTCACATTCACTGATAACCATTCCATTGTAAGCCCTTTGAAAGCTATTAGAAATACAAGATTTAGGTTACATCTGACTTGGAAAACTATCAGAAAATATTTGTGAAAAAAAAAACACAAGTTTTAAGATCACTAACGTCTCAAAAAGGAGTAAAACTAAGTCTCCTCTTAACTAAAGGTTTATAATCATAGCAAACTAGTGCTCTAATGATTTAAAATGTCCATACATGATTCCTCAAACTTGGGCATTATACTGTCAACAAAGAATGTTTTTTAGTCTGTAGCCTAGGTCATATATCTTTTGCTACATATGCATGTGTACACACACACATATATACCATATCCTGCATGAATGACAACCCTCCACCCTCAGAAGGCGGCGTCTCCCAGATGACGCACTGTGGAAGATCTCAGTATGGTATTCCTCCTCCCTTCGCTGTGAAATGACTGCTTAAGTCAAAAGCAACGACTTGTAAAAATCCACAGTAAAAGAATGGCTTCTAAGACATCCAGTAAGCCAACAACAGTGTGGCTGATAGAAGCAAGAAAAAGCACATCCAAATCTCCAATAATCCAGAGAAAATATCTGTTCCACCAGGAATAAATCTCTGCCCTCTTCATAAGGAAGCTACCCTGGGACTTCACAAATGACACATTTACAGGGTGATCGAATGGGATGAACTGTGTTGGTTCCTCCTTATCTCCAGCTTCTTCACTGAAAAGTGAAAGAAGTCTTCACTTCACGTGCATCTGTTTATTATGTTACTTCATCTAGTCCCAAGGATTTGTTACCAGCTAGATTTTGGCAACCTGCGTATCTTCCCTGAACATCACACTAACATCCAAATGCCATCCACTTGAATGTGTTATAGATCTGAACTTAAGATATTCAAAACTGCTGATCCCCGTCCCCTCCCCCACCACCCCCACATACACTTTCCAGACAGGGTCCCCCGGCAGTCTTCCCCATCTCAGTTAACAGCAGCTCTCTACTTCAATTGCTCAGACTAAAATACTGTCGTTTTCTATGATACCTCTAAATCTTTCCACTGTCCACACCTTTACCCTATCACTCTCCAAGTTTATTGCAAACACCATCAAGCTGGTGTTTATGCTTCACTCTTCTCTCCTAACTGTACTCTTCCCTCAGCTACAAGAAAGAAAGTGAAAGTCACTCAGTCGTGTCTGACTCTTTTCGACCCCATGGACTACACAGTCCATGGAATTCTCCAGGCCAGGATACTGGAGTGGTAGCTGTTCCCTTCTCTAGGGGATCTTCCCAAAGGAGGGATCGAACCCAGGTCTCCCACATTGCAGGCAGATTCTTCACCAGCTGAGCCACCAGGGAAGCCCAGGAATACTGGAGTGGGTATCCTATCCCTTCTCCAGCAGATCTTCCTGACCCAGGAATTGAACCAGGGTCTCCAGCACTGCAGGTGGATTCTTTACCAGCTGAGCCACCAGGGAAGCCCAGCTATAAGAGTGACCCTTTTAAAACTGGATGACATCATCTGCCTCCTGGAATCAAAACCTTTATGGCTCTTAGCTACTCAAAAGGCAAAATCCTTATGACTCACATGAGTTGGCAGCCCCCGCCCGCATTTCTTATTTAAGCCCAATTCCCCAAACTCTCTCTGATCTCATCTCCTAAGCCCCCTCCTCCGCAGACTGCCTGTTTTTCCAGGCTCCTTGCTGACTCTAAAATACACCAAGCGCTTTTCTACCTGATGTTCTGTTTGCTTGGAACATACTTCTCCCAGTTGTCTGTCTGGCTTGTTCTCCCTTATTTTTTATGTCTCTGATCAAATGTCACTTCCTCAAGGAGGTCTCCTCAGACCTCCCTATATAAAACAACACCGTCCCTCTGAAACTCATCTCTCTTGCCCTGCTTAATTTTTCATGGCACTTGTCATATATTGTTTATTCATCTCCTCTGATTAAATATAAACTCCCCAAGTATACTGTTAGTCACTCAGTTGCGTCCGATTCTTTGTGACCCCACAGGCTGGAGCCCACTGGACTCCTCTGTCCATGGAATTCTCCAGGCAAGAATACTGGAGTGGGTTGCCATTCCCTCTTCCAGGGGATCTTCCCAAACCAGGGATCAAACCCAGGTCTTTTGCATTGCAGGCAGATTCTTTACTGTCTGAGCCACAGGAATTTTGTCTGTTTTAGTCACTGATATATCTTTGTCTTCCATGAAGACTGTCTAGCACATGGTAGACACTCAATAAATACTTTAAAAATGAATTACAAAAATCCACTTCAACATTTCTCTCTTCATAAGTTTTTTATTTCCAAGACATTTTTGACTTATCAACGTCAGTTAGTATTAGCTGCTATTGAATCAAGGTTTGTTTTAACTAATCAAACAATTAGAACCAAATACATCTGCTCAAACTAGCCTACTGAATACAGAGTTTCTGGTAAATATACCTCTGTCAATGACCTCAGTCACATATGAAATTCTGGTACTTTTTTCTTTCTTTCTTGGTCAAACAACCTCAAAATCAATCTTTATGTGTGTTCCCCAAATTTCTGCTGATATAAATTAGCCAAGTTGTATAAAAGCTTCTCTGGCAACTTGACTTTATAATTCTCAGGAGGGCATGTCTTACCTTGGTTATAGATCTGGAGATGCTGAGGAGTGAGATGGAACAGCCTAAAGGAGGATTAACATCACTCCTTCAGAATCTGTGTTTTTGCTTTTATCAGCTATATACCCAGGAGTAGAATTGCTGGGTCATATAGTAGGTCTATTTGGCTGCATCAATTTATATTCCCACCAATAGTACATAAGATTTCCCTTTTCTCCACATCCTTGCCAACACTCATTATTTGTGTGTGTCTTTATTAATGGTTGTCATTCTGACAGGTATGAGGTGATATCTCATTGTGGTTTTGATTTGTATTTTCCTGATGATTAGCAAAATTGAGCATCTTTTCATGTGCCTGTTGGCCATCTGTATTTCCTCTTTGGAAAATGTCTATTCATTTTCTGCCCATTTTTCAACTGGGCTGGTAGTGGGGTTTGTTTTTTTTATTGAGTTGTATAAACTGTTTATATATGTTGGATATTAAGCCCTATTTGGTCATATCATTTGCAAATATTTTCTCTCATTCAGTAGGTTGTCTTTTCATCTTGGTGATGGTTTCCTTTGCTGTGTAAAAGTTAAGTTTAATTAGGTCCCACTTGTTTATTTTTGCTTTTATTTTCATTACTTTAGGAAACACATTCAAAAAATATTGCTGCAACTTTTGTCAAAGAGTATCCTGCCTATGTTTTCCTCTACAAGTGTATAGTCTTACATTTAGGTCTTTAATACATTTTGAGTTTAATTTTGTATATAGTGTTAGAGAATGTTCTAATTTCATTCATTTACATGTAGCTGTCAAGATAAATGAACCCCAATGTTTATAGCAACATTATTTACAATTGCCAAGATATGGAAGAAACCTAAGTATCCATCAATAGATGAACGGATAAAGAAATGTGTGGTATAGAAATACAATAGAATACTGTTCAGCCATTAAAATGAAAATTTGCCATTTTCAGAAACATGGACTTGGAAGGTATTATGCCAAGTGAAAAGTGTCAGACAGAGAAAGACAAATACTTCATGATATCACCTATATGAGGGATTTAGAAAATACAACAAACTGGTGAATATAGCAAAAAGCAGACTCACAGACATAGAGAACACACCCGTCATTACCACTGGGGAAGGAAAAGGGGCAATATAGGGGTGGAAGACTGAAAGGTAAAAACTATTGGGTATAAGATAGGCTGAAGGATGTATTGTACAACACAGGGAATATGGCCAATATTCTGTAATGACTGTAAGGGGAAAGTAACATCTAACAATTATATAAAAATTTTTTGAAAGGTTATTCCCTCAGGAAAGAAAGCAACAGTGCCTTTAGCAAGAAAAACCTTATTAAATGTGGGGGCGGAACTGCTTCAAGGAGCAATGGAGGCTCAGTCACATTTAGGAATTCAGGGGACTCTGAGTTCCCCAAGCACACCCCATTTCCCTCCCTCACTTCTATTCTTACTTTCTACTCGTCCCAATCAATAAACAGAAGAAACCTGGCAAAGCTATCATTCAGTAAACATTACCATTTGGCAATGTGCAGAATGAAATTCAAGTCTGGATTTAGCCATCTCTGCTTGTTACCTCTGGAGAGAGGGAGGGGATTGGAACTGAAGGTGGTTTGCAAAGGAGTCTTTAGTCTAAGTGATGACTGTTTAAGAAATTAAAGCATTCATGCATTTTTTATGATTAAAATTAATTTCAAAATTGCAATACAAGTATGTAAAATGCTTTTTTTTCTTTAGGAACTCAGCCAGGTAGAACAATCATTGGCCTAGTAAAACTATCTTTCTCTGCATGATAATATACCCAGAAGCATGTTCCCAGAACCCCTTCTAAAAGTTTGCCATTGTTTTAAGTACCCAACCCTACAGTATATCTGATCCTGTCTTGCTATGTCCTCCCCTGAAGGCAATCACTGCTAACCTGTATTCAGAGTCTCCTAAATGCTCAGATTTGATGCCACCCCTCCTTCCCCATCTATAACTCTGGCTTCTTTCGACTATAGCTCTGCATCTGTTGCAACATATTCATGAGCCACTTTGAGTAATAACACTCCTGTCTCAAGTTTCCTTTACATCTTAGTCAAACAGATGGATTTCAGAGTAGAATGTAGACGATTATTGAATAATGTAATGGATAATAAGGAATGTACAGGATGGTATAAAACCAATAGGAAGAGGCACCAACCCCCGCCCTCCCCTTGATGTCATCAGAGAAGATTGCCCAGAAAAGATAATTATTTAGAAAGATGATAATGATGATAATACAGATGTATATTCTAGGTGCTTTATATACACTATCTCATTTAATCCTCTCAATAACTCTATCAGATTCTACTGTAACTCTTATTTTATAATTGAAGGAACAAGAAAAAATTAGATTAGGTGATTTTGCTTGTGCTCACAGAGCTTGCAAATAATGGAGTTGAAATTCAAACTTAATTCTGGCTTCTGAGTCCCTGCTCTTAATCATGGATAATAAAACAAAACTCAGCGGGGGTTAAGGATGGCATTCTACCTAGACCAAGGGAACAACAACACAAAGTAATGAAAATATGAGAGAACAAGGTTTATTCTAGAACAAGGCATTCAGTATTGCAGGAGTGTGAATAGTGGCAGAAAGGAGAGGCAGAATTCAGTTAATGAAGAAGCTTATTTGCTGAATTTTATTGTTTAAAAAAAGGAGTTGTTAAAAGGTTTTAAGCGGGAAAATAACATGATCTGAATTTATATATATATATATATATATATATATATATATATATATATATTGCTGCACTGGTCAGCATGCTGGATCTTAATTCCCCAACCAGAGATCAAACCTGTGCCCCCTGCATTGGGAGCATGCATCTTAACCACTGGACCACCAGGGATTGTACTTTTGAATCATTCCTCTGGCAGTGATATGGAGGACAGGTTGTAATAGATTCAAACTGAGGGCACAGATCACACTTAGGAGCATTATCCTAAGAGGATGTTGAGGGCTAACCCAGAGCAGCAACATGAATGATGGAAAAAAAGGAGATGGGGTTAAATGCCACAAAAATGAAACCAAAACTTCCATATTTCAAATGTGTCAACAGTACTCAAGGAAAATAAGATAATGGTGTTCCTGTATTTGCCCCTGTCTTCCCGTTAATGAAATAGTTCTCATTAAAGTCGTCAGTGAGTCAAAGGTATTGTCTAATTAGGTAAACATTATGCAACTTTTCAACTAAGAGTAAATATATAGAAATTTTACAAACAATAGTACTTAATGTTTCCAAATTGAAGAAATAAATAGATGTGATGATTAAATCTTTTATTTTACAATGTTTTTAAGAGACATAAAACATGAACCTATTTTTATGTTTTATATAAACATAAAAACATTTCCTTTTATACATAAAGGAAAATAAGAATTCTAAACAAAGGCTTATCATGACACTATTATTCATCACTTTTTACCTTTAAACCTTCTACCCTTTCCTTGGGTAGACATTCAAAAATAAGGAGCAGCAAATTTGTTACTCAGATTTCTTTTGTCTTGTATATTTAAGCTCTTTATTTATTGGATAAATGTGTCATCATTTCATTTGGAGCATTACTACTTATCAGAAAAATTTGATTTTTTTTTTCTCAGTGATTAGTGAACCAATTCCATTTGGAATTTCTAAAGACCTAATCTTAGTCAATATTTTCAAAGTATGATAAAGCTCAGAAATAATTTGTTACCTCAGATAACAAATATTAGTCATTAAAATGGAACCAAGACAAGACTCTAAAATATTTGTTAGTAGTCAATCCATATTTGTGAACATTAGCTCATTATATTAGTGAATAGTTTTGCTAGGGCAAAAAACTCTCTCAAATAGAATCTATTCCCATCAATATGCTAAAGATTATAAAAATCTAAAATATATTTTATAAGTGACATGAACTGACTTCAAAAAGGAATTTCTATGTTATTGAATTTGTTATTAGAAAGGTACCATAAATATATAATAGAAAATAAAATTTTGATTATTTGAATAAGGTAGAAAGATAGGTTTTGGAGTATTTATGTAGATTAATGAATTATTTGCCAAATTCTCCTGAAATGATACCTGCATCCTATTAAAATCAATGGATAGTTGCTATGTAAGCTATTTTTTTTTAGAACTGTATTTTTTAAGGAATCTATTTTTCATCTCAGAAATTTGCCTAAATTTATACACATGTTAGTAGTTACATATAGCAAGTAAAAATGCCTTTATCTGAAATATTATATTGTATAATATCAAAATCTTAGCCTTTTTGTAAAAAACAGAAAAGAGAGAGAAGTAAAGAATAAATTAGTTACAACATTTACACTTACTATCCAATTGAGAGATATGAAGTCATTGAAATCTACAATGATATCTTACATTTTGGTAATCACTTAATTCTACTTGCATTTTCCTTGTTTTGGCATTTTAATAATTATTAATAATAACATAATCTTTCATTATGTTTGCCTGAACTTTGTACATTATATATTTTTAAAAGAATGTCTTGCTTTTTGATTTAAATTATCTATAAAAAGGCAATACTTGAAAAATTAACTTCTTACCTAATGATACTATTCTCAATTATTTTCAAATAATGGGTAAAGCTGCATTTTTGTGAATTTATTTTGAAAACTTGGCTACCTTAGTAGACAAAGATACTAGAAATTAAAGATTGACTGTATAACTACGACTCACATACAGTATTGTATATTCTTTCAAATGTTATTCTAGAGCATTTTTAAAACATGCTGTAGAATACTGCTATTCTCTCTGAAATGATTCCTTTTTATAATGGAGAAATTTAACAAATTATTTTTATAATCCTTTAAATATGCATTTTAGAATTAATGAATTATAAGCGTTCTAGCTACTTTTGTTAAAAAAAAAAACAACTGTGTTTGAATCTTCTAATAGCAAAGTAAGCAGAACACCAGTTAGGGTTGAAATATATATTTGAACTACTCTTCTATGTATTTAAAATTCAAGTTTTTTATAAATATGAAGATTTACCTATTTATCATATAAACTTAGCTTTGTGTAAAGTGAATCACTTAATAATATTAATGCTTTGGATCTAAAATTGGCTTTCAGAATGTTATAGCCTCTAAATAAGTGCTTCATTCCTTAGCCACACCTACTTCTCCAAAAGGAAGTTTACCAGTAGTTTCGCACAGCAGTGAGCAGTCTTAAATTAACAACTATTATGCATTAGAGCAAAGGAAGATATTTTTTATATTAAAGCAGTTTTTATGATCAAACATCTAAAGAGTTATAAAATATAAAAAAATTACCTTTAAATCATAGTCTTTAAGGTTAAATTAATTTTCTGAATGCTTTTTGGAGGGACATTATACTATCACATTTTAAAATATTTTCAATGATAAAATTTTACATTTCACAAATAGTACATGAGCAGGTTTAATTATATATATTTCTCCTTTCTTGGAAACTAAAATGCCATAAATGCTATAAATTGAGTAAATTTATCTCATAATGAGGAACAGGGTATTTGCTGCTGTTGCTGCTAAGTCGCTTCAGTCGTGTCTGACTCTGTGCGACCCCATAGACGGCAGCCCATTGGGCTCCACTGTCCCTGGGATTCTCCAGGCAAGAACACTGGAGTGGGTTGCCATTTCCTTCTCCAATGCATGAAAGTGAAAAGTGAAAGTGAAGTCACTCAGTCGTGTCTGACTCTTAGCGACCCCATGGACTGCAGCCTACCAGGCTCCTCCGTCCATGGGATTTTCCAGGCAAGAGTACTGGAGTGGGATGCCTTGCCTTCTCCGAACAGGATATTTAGAGACAAATAAGTAATTATAGCCTGAAAAAAATGTGTTTAAATCACTGTCAAAATAGAGGTCACTTGTGTAAAATCTAGCCTGCTGAAAAAAAACAATTATTTTTTAATTAGAGTGAGTAATATAAGTAATATAAAACTTTTTAAATAAGAGAAATTAAAAGAATTATAAGTCTAATGTGGGACTCTTAATATTACCAATTGCTTGCAAGTGTTTATTTGGATAACAGCAGAATAGTGACAAAGAACTTCTTTAAAAGGCATATTTTTCAGTTTTATTTCAAATGCTATGTGGCATAAGAACCCATTGCTCAGAGATAAATTTTAAGCCATGGAAAAGGAGTTTGAAACATATTCCAAAGTGCTGAAGGAATTAATTGCCTTATTGGGTAATGAATACCCAGAAGAATTAGCATTAGTGATTTATGGCTTAAAGTGCTTGGGTCTGATCATCATTTTGACTTCTTTGAAGGAGGACTTGTAACCACCAGGTTGTGCCTCACTTATGCCAGGCCAGGTACCCCAGAAAATCCCATTTCGGACACCTCTGTATTTTTGGTGATAATATTTGCCATTCAAGTTTGCAGAAAGACAGGCATCAAACCACCAGCCTGAACTGTAGTAGAGCCCACAGTTCCCAGAGGGGTATCGATCATTGTCTCTATCCGGGGTGGTGAAAAACTTCAGGTCGTGGTTGTAATGTTTACTGAAACGTAAGGCATCTCCAGCTGTGCCATTATAGTTACCAACGTGTAGACGGTATTTGAGAAACTCGTTGGCCACATAAAAGTGATCATACAAGGCATAGAGTTTGACACCATTAAAGTCTTCAAGATCTATTCTTAGAATCATGTCCTTACTCTTAGTCAGAAGATGGATTTTATCGTTCCCCAGCCAAAATTCTCTTCTGAGGTTTCCAAAGCCTACTTTGTAGTCTTGCCATGTTCTGGTGAAGTTGGTGCTTCCATCAACACGTGCTTGCAGCACTGTCCAGCCTCCCGCCATGGTCTCCATGTCACAGAAAACTTCGAAGCTACTGTTTCTGGGATCCGGTGTAACTCTATAGAGCTCACTGCTTCTTTTGCCTATTGTGTAGTATTCAGAGCAATCTTTATATATAAGATGTTGCTGAACTGAAGGAGTGAAAAAAGAAAGGCATTGGATTTTGTTAATAAAAACTAAGCATCTAAAGAACTCTTGATATGCACAAAAGCAGCTTGATAATTCGATCAATGGTGACAATGAAACCTTGCTCGGCTAAATTACTTGAACCTGTTTAGCAAATGCTTACTAAAGCCTCAGAACAATACCTTGATGTTATAAAGCAGGCAAAGTTCTCTAACACCCTCTTGGTTAATAATATTGACAATATCAACAACTAATAACAACAAGAAATAAAAGTGATAGTTTTAGTAATTTAATGATATTTAGTGAGGGCTCTGCCTGTGTCTTAGAGATTCTGCCAAAGACTTGGTGACATTTTTACAGTTGATCTGCACGTGAACTTTATGATGTAGGTAGTATTACTAATCTGCTGGTGAAAAAGGATATTTAGGCTCAAAAAGGATCAGTGGTTTGCTCAACTTCATAGGATCTTTAAATGGCAGAGCCAAGACAGAGCAAAGCTTGTCCTTGTAACCACTTCATTCCTTAGTCCTGAAACTCAGATGATTCCAACTCTCCTAGAATTGCAATCTATGCATGCAGAGGACTCACAGGCTTCTATTTCCTTTCACCTGAAGAGGCTGATATACTCCACTTTCAGGTCATTTTACAAGATTATTCCAAATGATTTATTAAAATTCTAAAATACAGCATTGATCAACATTTCCATTTATCTTACTTGCTTGACAAAGAAGCTCAAGTTAAAAAAAAACTTCACTAATATATGAATATTCTTATTCTGAATTTATTATCCAGGAAAATATTCAGCATTTCACATGTTCGGTTTTTAGAAGGAAAACATAGGTGATTACATTCAGGATAAATACCATAATCAAATAATGTGGCTCTGTAGGAACCACTAGAGATATTTACTCCAAAATAATTTTTACAAAAATCCTTGCCAGATCAGGCAAGTTTAATACATTAATACAAGCCACTATGAGCCACAAATAATCTATTCATGTGTATTTAGAACTCAGAATATTCAGACAGTTCCCCAAAACTTTAGTAGAAAAATAGCAGAATCTTGTTCTTGTCATTACACTTTGCCATGCAGTACCAATCTAATGCAGACCCAGGTATGCCACCTACGACATGAACCTCTGCCTTGCAATGTGCAGGGTCCATTTAGATACAGGCTGCTGGGAGTATTAGCAACAGTAGTCCTTGAAACTCCCAAAGACCTTCACTGGTTGATTCCCTGGGAGTGGAGCATGCATGAGGTGCTTCTTTCAAAGGAACGTGATCTCTGCCGCAGGCACCACACCCCTTCAATGTCACACTCATGCAGAGATGGCTTTCAGAAGACCATCAGCAAGGGTCCCAGGAACTCATGTGGAAAACCAGGGTTTGGGGGAACCAGTGCCACAGCCAGCAGTTCTTGGACAGAGTGGGTAGTTAGGTTTGTGGTCTTTAACATGTATTTATTAAAGTTAATTCAAATAATCTGGATGGGGAGGATGGCTTCTACTACTATATGCTTGAATTCTAGTAGTAATAAGATATTCCTTTCCTTAGTAGCATGCCAAATCTCTGCATAAAATAGTTTTTGTGCCACTAGGTCTCAAAGTAAAAAGTTTTGCACACACATGAAACCATATAACTATTTTTATCTGATCCATAAAATCTCCTATTTCCACTAGATGTTTGGGATTAATTGCAGATTACTTGCTAAAATCTTTCAAAGGTCTCTTGTTGCTGTATAAGGAGCAATCACCCAACTACAAAAAAAACTGATTTGCGAAGAACAGAGTACAACCACAAATACTGCCTTAACTCTACTGTTTTCAGATACTTCAGTGAACAGATAAGTAAGTTAAAGTCACTGAAACATTAAGACTTTCTCTCCACTTCTGTTTGTGTGTAGCTCTGGTGTCAGCAAATAAGATCTTTAAAAGTGCTTTAAAATGGATACAGAACTCATTATGACTTTTTTTGTAATTATGTCCTATCTCTTTTCTGTGGTCACATTTAGAAAGATAATAGTTTCCCTTGTACTACCTTGATGAATAAAAGGCTTAACTTTTAATTTGCCCTCCATTTAACATACTTTCTCAGGTTAATGTTTATAGATCCTATTGAGTTATATAACATTCATCAACAAATGATAAGAAAACATTATTATACATACCTGGGAGTGATTGTATTTGTTCTTGCCTGGGACACTTAGATGAACACTTGCCATCCAAACTATTGACAACAAATGTGAGGTTTGCCACTTTGCTATCAACATAATGTTCTATGTTGTTCATATTTACAAGATTCAGCTTCTCCAGGCGACCCTGAAGCACATCGATCTCCTCCTTGGCATTCTTAAGGTCAGAGGACAGTTTGTTCACCTCGCTCTCTAATTCTCTCACTCTGCTGTCCCCAGTTTCTCCTGGGGCTCCTGCGCCTGGTAACAGCAATCCATTTCTTCCTGGGTCTCGATTGTCATCAGCCTGCAGTTTGCAGTCTTGGCAAGTCTTCTTCAAACTATTTACAATTTCCTTGAGATTCTGAACTTCTTTGAACACCTCCTCGATCCTGCTGAACTGCTTGGGGAGCTGAATAGTCAGCGGGGGCAGGTTCACCTGGTAGGGACATTCGCCTTCCTCCTCACATCTCCCTCTGCTTTCTAGTCTCACCCGGCAGGCATTCTGGGCTGCTTCATCTTTAATTTCTTCTGTTTCATTGTTTGCCACAACCAAAAAACCATATGTAGCAAGGACAGTTGAGCTCAGCCAGCACCAGTTCGCCAGCTTCATCTTTGCAGTGGCGCTCACTTACCCCAGCAGGGAAGGGTGCCGGGCTGGAGCTGTTTTAAGAGCGGCCAGCTGCTGGCCTGAGTCAGGCTTTCTGTGTTCTCAGGAAAGGGCGGGAGCTCTTTGCATCACAAGTCTCAGAAACGCGGAGGAAGAGACTGTCCTCATCAAACTCAGTTTGCCAAAAACTGTTATTTATTTTCGATCAAAATCACCCTCTTTGGAATTCCTGCAGCTAGTCAGATGCACATATTCAACAAGTTTCACTTTCATTGTTTATTTTATGAAGCACAAGAAAATAATTGTATTTGGAGTAAATCATTTCATGATACTTAACTCCCCAGTGGGGAAAATAGTTTTTAGAGATAAAAGTGAATGTGTTAGCTATCTAGATTGTGTGAAGGACAGAAATGTTACTAAAATGGATATGGTTCTTTTTTCTTTTTGGAATAAGCCATCGAGAAACCTGTAGTTTTCTTCACATTGGGCTTTTAGGTGAAATCTCAAGCACTTAAACACAATTTTAAATATAATAAAGCTCAACTTTCTGACTCTTGCAGTGGACTTTTGTTTAATCTATTTGAAAAGAGAAGAAACCCAGACAAGAAAAAAAGTTCTGCTTTCTCTCTCTTTGACCATCACACAGTGTAGGAGAAATGTCTAAATGATGAAAACACTTTATAAGGTACATCATTGTCTTTAATCAAAACCAGCAGCCTCCTCCTTTGCCCTCCGGCAGTTTTGTGACTGTGCTGTCCTTCCACAACCACCCAAGTGAATCTGTGAACTAGTCCCGTCTGTGCTCCGCTCCTTCTTTGTCTCTAGCATCTTTGCCTTCCCTTCCTCCTGGCAGCCCTGCCAGTCCCAGCTCTGTGCTTTCTGCCTCCACAGTGGGCCCTCCACTTGGTCTCCATGCCACTTACTATGTCACTACTTTGCCCCAGACACGTCTGCATTCCTGACTTTTCAAACTTTTTTTTCCACAGTTTTTAAACTTTTCTCCTGGGAGGCTGAGGGCAAGAAGTGGGAACAGCTTTTATTGGAGAAACCACTTCCTTTTAATTTGTTTTACATATTGGCATCTCATACAAGATTTCTTATTGGTGGTAGTGGTGGCTTAGTTGCTAAATTGTGTCTGACTCTTTTGCAACCCCATGTACTGCCAGGCTCCTCTGTCCATGGGAATTCCCAAGCAAGAATGCTGGAGTGGGTTGCTATTCCCATGCACAGAGGAGCCTGGCAGGCTACAGTCCTTGGGGTCACAAAGAGTCAGGTATGACTTAGCGACTAAAAGAAGATTTATTTTAAAAGGATTTTATGGCTTTAAAAATCATTTCAAAATTATGGCTAAAAATCTAAATTCTTACTATTATCATTTGCAGTACTCTGTAATCTGTCTCTTATTTATTTCTTTAACCTGATTTCCTATTCTTTTTCTATATGCTCCTTCATCCCAGCCAAACTCTCCTATTCAACCTAACTATTCATGTTCTCTAAATGTGTCGGCTTCACTTTACCCTTGCAAACTGTATTTATTCCTGAATACTCAGGAGACCTAGATTCTACCTCTGGATCTACCTTTTATTGGATCTGTCATTAGCTTTGCTGGATCTTGGTTCCTGTAACTGTGAAGGAGGGGTTTGGCTATTCTTCCCTCATACAGGAATGATAGTTATAAACACCTTGAGTGCTGGAGTGCTGAAGGAAAAATGCAGTGTATAAAATGTAACATTCTTTCCAAACAAATTTGACAAACATGTTATACACACTTAGGTCTCATTTTCCTCCATCTTCTTCCAGCTTTTTAAAAAATTAAGCTTGTTTTTCTCTTTATTCCATTTAATATATTCAAATAAATTTTAGATACACTCTTAACTTTTTGACTAAAATATATATATTTAATCTCCTAATTTCATTTCTCTCTCCTCACCTACTTTCAAGCTGTGACACTCCCTTATTGTGAGGGGAGAAATAAATGAATGATTAGGGAATTTTAAAAAATGATGATAATATAAATAATAGATTAAAATATCTTAAAAAGTGGAAATACATAGGAACAATGTTGAGTTTAAGGTACATTATTAAATGCCTTTGACTGAATTGACTATAAATCCACATGTTTAGGGACTTCCCTGGTGGTACAGTGGCTAAGACTCCACACTCCCAAAGCAGGGTGCCTAGGTTCGATCCCTAGTCAGGGAACTAAGATCCTGTGTGCTGCAACTAACACCTGGCACAGCTGGGTTTAATAAGTATATATTTTTTTAATCCACACATTTAGTCAGTCAAGTCCAGTCAAGTATTTATTAAAGATCTGTATACTCAGATTTGTATATTCCAAGCATTAAGATATGTATACTAGAGCATATAAAAGATGGATCCCCCCATCCTATATCAACTGAGCATCCCATACATGCAAGACACTATTCCAGGCACTTAGGCTGCAGACACCAAACATAAATCCCCTTTTCCTTCTTAGGAAGGAGTATTGAGGACTTTGCATTTTGTTCATGTTGAACTTTCAAGTGAAATCTTAAGCACTTTTAAGCTTTTCTAAATCTAACAAAAGTAAAGCTTTCTTGCTCTTGCATTGGGCTTTTGTTTCATCCCTGTGAATCAGGGATTTGCTTTTCAGGCACTGCTATTGATTCTTGGGACCTGCAAACCCCACTTAGCCAAAGGCCAGTGTTATAGTTTCACCTAAAATGTTTGGGAACTGGCTCCAGTCCCTTCAGGACCATAGAAAATACCCAAAATAAAGGCAGAAAATTGCTTTATTAATCATTTTTTTGACATTAATAGGTGGGATTCTGAGTTCTTAATTTTAAAAGATTATTGTTCACTTACCACGGGCAGACACTGACTACCGCATAAAAGAGGCTCAACCTGACTAGTAAATTTATAGCCCATGGGGGCAGAGAGTTTGCTACAGTTCAAGAAGCTTTCACAAATACTGTCTCACTACATCCTCCCATCCACACAATTACTTCCTGCATGTGCAGATGAGCAGAGAAAGAGTTCAAAGAAATAAATGATTTGCCTATAGTTTCACACTTTTTAAGGGACGGTGCATTAAAAAGAAGAGACATTACTTTGCCAACAAAGGTCCGTATAATCAAAGCTATGGTTTTTCCAGTAGTCATGTATGGATGTGAGAGTTGGACCATAAAGACGGCTGAGTGCCAAAGAATTGATGCTTTTGAACTGTGGTGTTGGAGAAGACTTTTGAGAGTCCCTTGGACATCAAGGAGATCAAGCCAGGAAATCAATCCTAAATATTCATTGGAAGGACTGATGCTAAAGCTGAAGCTGCAATACTTTGGACACCTGGTGCGAAGAGCCCACTCACTAGAAAAGAGCCTGATGCTGGGAGGGATTGAAGGCAAGAGGAGAAGGGGACTACAGAGGATGAGATGGTTGGATGGCATCATCAACTCAATGGACATGAGTTTGAGCAAGGTTCAGGGGATGGTGAAGGACAGCGAAGCCCGGCATGCTTCAGTCCACGGGGTCGCAAATAGTCAGACACCACTGAACAACAACAAGCAACAGAGCTGGAATTTGAACCTGGTCTGATTCCAAAGTTCCTGTCTTTTCTCCTATGCCATCCTGTCATATGGGGGGCAGGGAGATAATGCTGGAAAGGAATACTGGTACCATGTTGTGGAGAGCCTGGTACTTAAATTACTGCTTAGATAAGTGGGGACTCACTGAAAGTTTTGAGCAAAGGAATAATTTAATCAGTTATGCATTTGAGAGAAGTTAATCATTGAAACTGTAGGTGCATTGGAAAGAGAAAGATTAGGTAAGGAGAGCAGTTTAGAGGCCATTTAAATAGTCATTGTTTCCCAAGTGTGTTTTCTGGAATGTGAGTGACTAGATGTTGATAAATGTTGTATCAAAATAGAGTTCCAGGACAAGTGGATCTGAAAATTATCAGTCATTTGCTAGCATGCATTATAGCTGGCCCAAAGCTAAATAATATATGCTGCATTTTAAAAATTATGATTGATAATGGGAATCAGTTTTTTTTTCTTTAGCACAACTTTTAAGAATGAATCTTCTGCTAAAAACCAGTAGGAAATGTTATTGCACATGAAAGGTGGCATGATGGTAGAAGGAGTGGTGAAGGGGTAGCAGCTATATGTGTGTGTGTGTGTGTGTGTGTGTGTGTGTTTAGTCGCTAAGTTGTGTCCAGCTCTTTGTGACCTCATGGACTGTAGCTTGCCTCTGTCCCTCCTGTCCATGGGATTTCTCAGGCAAGAATACTAGAGTGGGTTGCCATTTCCTTCAGGGGATCTTCCCAACTCAGGGATAGAACCTGTGTCTCTGAGTCTCCTACATTGGCAGGCAGATTCTTTACCACTGAGCCACCTGGGAAGCAGCTATTTTTAGCAAAGAGTAATAGAAACTACAGAATATTGATAAGGGATGAAAAATGGAAGGAGAGGAAGAGTTGAGAAAGCACATGAAATACAACTTCAGCTGAAGTTAAGTAATGTTATGGTGATAAGAGTCGAGAGGCAGCAGTAAATTGGGGAGACTGTAACAGTGATATTTCTGTTTTGAATAGAGTGACAAGACGCAAAGTAGAAATACCTAATATACAGTTGAATATCTAAGTATTACAAACAACACAAAATGGAAATGGATGTCAATTTGAAAGCACAGGAACCAAAAGGATTGTAAAATATCAGAACCAGAAGAGTACAGTATCACAAAGACCAGGGGAGAGGGTTTCAAGGCGTTAGCCATCAAATGACCAAAAACTTTAAGAGCTGACTTCCTGTCCTCAACTTGCACAAAATTCCCACCCTCTGACCTTGATTCTGTCTTCTCCCTCTTGCTAGGAAACCATTCTGGACCTTCTCATGCTCAGCCTGTCCTGACTCCTAGAGTCATCTACCGATGATGGCAGTCAGAACCTTCCATCCACTCTCAACATAAAACTGACACATTACGCCCACCTGCTTTTCAGATCTAAGCAAATTAACACCAATATACGTTGGAATTTTAAAGTAGTAAGATATGTTTTTATAAAAGTGAAAAGTGCTTTCATCAGTCGATGCTCACAACATATTCAAACTTCTTTTCTTTTTTTTATGCAAAGTATATTCAAAAGGGATCTGCATTTACTGTATCTGGATCAGATTCCAAAAGCACATTTTCATTTCCCTTAATACATTTTATTTTTAAATAAAGAAACCCTTTATGTTTCTATTTTTATCAAAGGGGGTAAGTAAATTTAATAATTATTATTTTTGTTATGTTGAGATCCCTTTGTTGATATTACACCTATTAATTTCACATATTTGTAGTTTCTGACTCATTAAATGGTTCTTTAGGGAGTGCATGCTTTTGTGATAAATATTAATACTTTCACTTTTTAAACTACTTGAATTGAAATGTCAACAATAAATACTGTTTATCTTAATACTCCTTAAAGGTTCATTGTATATCTCATGGTTCATTGTATATCTCATTTAAACAAAAGCCTGATTTCAGCAATCCACAGAGAGATCAAGAATTGCCTGATTCTGGTTAAAGCTAGAATAACAGTTGATAGGTTCTTTGTTATGTCTTGCAAGTACTTCACACTAGCATAGATGAAGCGATTTAGACTAGGAATCCCTCCAGCATGGACCTACCATGAAAGATCCACTATGTGGGTCCTTAGAGGGGTTCTGGATCAACAGAAATATCCAAAGGTCCACTCTTTATAAGACTACAGAACATATAATCACTTGATGAACTAATAGCCTCTCTTCAGGGGGTATCCAGGGATTCTCAGATGAGAATTTTATGAAACTGGAATATTCCATGGGAGTCTTGGAATGTCCATCTGTCAATACCTTATCAACAAAATCTCTTTATTATGTATCCCACACCAAGAAGGGGATCAGGAGGATCCAAGATATCCATGGGGTGTGGCATCTAATTTTGCTGTCATTTTTCTAAATTTCCAGAGACTTAAAAATCTTCATATAATCAATGAGGAAACAAAATATATTTTTGTATCTTATATTAGAGATTGATCTTGAGTTTCCTTTTATATTCCTCAAATCACTGCGGATGGTGACTGCAGCCATAAAATTAAAAGACACGTACTCCTTGGAAGGAAAGTTATGATCAACTTAGACAGCATATTAAAAAGCAGAGACATTACTTTGCCAACAAGGTCCATCTAGTCAAGGCTATGGTTTTTCCAGTAGTCATGTATGGATGAGAGTTGGACTATAAAGAAAGGTGAGCGCAAAAGAATTGATGCTTTTGAACTGTGGTGTTGGAGAAGACTTTTGAGAGTCCCTTGGACTGCAAGGAGATCCAGCCAGTCCATTCTGAAGGAAATCAGTCCTGGGTGTTCATTGGAAGGACTGATGTTGAAGCTGAAACTCCAATACTTTGGCCACCTGATGCGAAGAGCTGACTCATTTGAAAAGACCCTGATGCTGGGAAAGATTGAGGGCAGGAGGAGAATGGGACGGCAGAGGATGAGATGGCTGGATGGCATCACCGACTCGATGCACATGGGTTTGGGTGGACTCCGGGAGTTGGTGATAGACAGGGAAGCCTGGTGTGCTGTGGTTCATGGGGTTGCAAAGAATCAGACACAACTGAGCGACTGAACTGAACTGAACTGAACTGAAGGAGGAAATCATTAAAGAAATGAACTTGTGTTTTCTGTGTGTCTTCCCATTGTTTCTCATAATTTATGGTAGTTATATTTTCTAAAGTCACCACAAACACTGAATTAGCAAATACCAAACCATTGCTCCTAGGGGAAATATAGGGTTAGGTCTCTATGAGCCTCTTTGGTCATAATATTTTTGTCAACTGATCAATATATAACCTTATTTTAAATGTTTCTGTTTAAAGACATCTTATTTAACATATATTATTAATTCATTAACACAGAATTCATGACCAAGAGAACAATAATTCATGACTGAAGGAAGCTTTTCTAACCCATGTATTTTCTCCTTAAGGTATATCACAACTTTCTTGCACTGAGGAACACTTGATAGCACCTCAAAACTATGCTCAGGGGCCATTTTAAATAGTGAAAACATCAATAAAAACATACACACACACACAAACATGTTGAAAAACATGGCACTTAGACCACAGAAAGAACACTTTTTTACAGTATGAGAGCTGAAACAAGACAACAGTGTTGAGCTTAGCTGGGAATGTACGTGTTGGGCAACTCAAACTTTTCACGGCCCTGCACGTGCTGCAAATGGTCCCCAAAGCCCACAGGTATTATCTTCAGGTTGCAAATAAATTCTAATAAGTAAGCAAATTTGCAAACACACAGTACATGAATAATTAAGATTCACTGTATATTGTTACAAAATCCAAGGCTTTAAATTCTTGGAAATGTCTATATAGCCATTTCAAGTTAAGGGTTAATTTGGTTTTATCTGTTTTATCACTTGTGTTCCTTAGGGTATTATTTGTTTTGTTTTTACTAGGCATTTACAAATAATATATAAATATGAATTTATATAATATATAACATATTCAGTTCAGTTCAGTCACTCAGTTGTGTCCAACTCTCTGCGACTCCATGAATCGCAGCACGCTAAGCCTCCCTGTCCATCACCAACTCCTGGAGCTTACTCAAACTGATGTCCATCGAGTCAGTGATGCCATCCAGCCATCTCATCCTCTGTCATCCCTTCTCCTCCTGCCCCCAATCCCTCCCAGCATCCAGGTCTTTTCCAATGAGTCAACTCTTTGCATGAGGTGGCCAAAGTATTGGAATTTCAGCTTCAGCATCAGTCCTTACATATGTCTAATTATATTTTATATAACTATATATAATATCATGCAATATCATTTATATTATATAGTTATATAAATTTAAACTGAATAATAAAATTTAGCTTAGGGATTTGTTTCAGTTCGTTCATAAATATAGTGTGCATCTTAAACAATTAAATTATTATGGAAAAGCAAAACTATTAAACTAATTCCATGCCACTTGAATAATTTCATGTTGAACGTATATCTTTTGAATGCTTGTTCTTTATTTTCTTCAAAACTTGTTTTTAAAAGACTCAAGTTTATCTTACGAAATACATCTCATGTATGAATTCTCAATAAATGTTCATTTTAAGCTGATTTCCACTGTGCTAGTAACTAAAGAAAATTTATGAAATGGAGTAAATGTAGTAATTTAATAGTAAACATTTGAACACACCGATGACATATCATCCAAGTTCTTCTAAGTAAATCTTTTTAAACATAATTCAAACCATAGCATTCTGAGATATAGTCTATCTTACTGAGTTTCTTTCTCTGCTGTTGGCTTGATGTTATCTATTTCAGTCATATCCTATTGTTTGAAGTGAAAAATTCAGAGTGTAGGAAACCATTTCTTGATCATTATCAACAAATGTAAAATTGCTTGGCCCTTCTTTTGCTTATTTTAAAGTGTCCACCATTATTTACCACAGCTTCCTCTGCTTGTGTATTTATTTCAATCATGTTTACATGTATAAATGATATGGCATGTGTTTTGATACTTTATATATATATTAAAGCTCAGCTTTAACAATTGTTGCACAAAAAGATGACAAAATAGATGCATAAGTTGTGGTCAGTTATGGTATAAACATAGGCTTAAAGTAAGTTTCCATTTTTACTACCATCATCATCTTAAAAACATCATGACATGACAGGGTGAAAAGAGCCTTAGGGTGGTAGTCCAGAAACCCATGATCTTACTGAGCAAACTCCCACTTTCTTGTCACTTTTCCTCATCTGTAATATGAAGTCAGATTGGAGAGCTCAAGGTCCTTTTCAGGTGTAATAGTTTATGACTAAAAGTTATTAATTAGAAGCCATGTAATAGCAAAGAAAGTTATAAGTGCAGATGGTCCTTTGATTAAATCATTAATTCTGATGAAAAATATAAAGATCTACTTCATTTCAGTTATTCCTCCATTCAGTGAGTCCTTATTTTCCATTTATTGAGTCGTGCTCAGTACTAACCCTGGGGATGACAAAAGTGAAAAAACAGACCCATTTCTCACTTTGCGGAGCTTTAAGCTGCAAAGTAGTTCAAACCAGAGCCAGCCTTGGGCCAAGACAGCATGTTTAGCCTTAGACAGGGGGTCAGTAAGCACACTAGCTCACTAAGGTCTTTTGCACCCCTCAACTCCCTGCCTCAATGCCATGGCATTGGCCTCTCCCTTCCCTAACTCTGAAAGTAGCCACTTTTAGAGTCATTCTTTTCAGATTAGACCACAAAGATTGCACAGTGTCTGTATATAACAATGGCTATGTTGGATATACACTGCCTGGCAGAGAAGAGAACTTTCTCTTTTCTTTATTAGGCTTATTTCTCTGCATCTTAACCCACTTCCATAACTGCTACCACTCCAAAATGATCCATATACAAAGCAGAGAAAAACAAGTGTTTGGAATGAAAGGGATTTTAAAAAGAAAACCATATTTTATACAAACGGCATGTATAGCTTCCCTAGGTCTAAATTTTACTCTAATAAGCATGTGCATGCTAAGTTGCTTCAGTAATGTCTGACCCTTTGGGACCCTATGGGCTGTAGCCCACCAGGCTCCTCTGTCTACGGGGTTCTCCAGGCACAAATACTGGAGTGGGTTGTGTTTCATGCCCTCCTCCAGGGGATCTTCCCAACCTAGGGACTGAACCTGCGTCTCTTATGTCGCCAGCATTGGCAGGTGGTTTTTTACCACTAGTGCCACCTGAGAAGCCCTAATGAGCATAGGTTTATTAATTCAGTAAAGTATGGATTCTGCAGAATGCACAGAATAAAGATACAGTTGTAGCACTGAAAATATAAGTGCATAGAAGGTAAACATATTAAAACTTTTTGCTTTTATATATGCTGTTTTCCCTATTTTGTCCCTCCTGTTTTATCTTTGATTCTGCATTATGAAACAGTAGGGGCATGGAGGAAGAAGTTGTTCTTTAGCAACTACAAGCATGTGGATTGGGGGGTTTTACTTTTCTCTTTTCTAAGGCAAGACCCAGAAGAGGGGTTTAGCCTGACTTGGAGAATCTAGGCTGAGTTTAAGTTGCTCTTCCTCCCTGCTCCACAGCTAGCTAACATCTCCTGCTTATTATGTGGCCCATATTCTCTAATTTTCCTGCTAATTCCCACCCAAACACAGAAAACAGAAATATAGTGCAGAGGAACGTAGTGGAGCCCAGAGAGATGAAGGTGGTGGGATAAAGATGACAAAGAAACAAAGAAAAGAGACCTAAGGGGGAAAGAGGGAGAGAAATTGAATTATGGTGGGGTCTGTACCAGAGTATTTTGTTTAAAGAAGATATTAAGTCTATATGTAAAGCTAATTTTATAGGATTTCTTTTCCCGAATGGATATTGGAAGAACAAAGTTAGAGGACATGACTGCATTCAAGCATTAGGGCATCAAAGATAAATGCTTTATCCATCATTTTGACAGTGGGCAGTTGTGTTAATAATTGCTTCAGATTGTATTATTACATTGATATAAATGAAGTTAAATAAACTTTTAGGACATAGAAGTTCCAAACAGCTTTACTTTACAAACAATGTAAATTTTTAGCCAATATACCCAATTTCCAATGTTTAATGGAGTTTTACTGTGGAGCTATTTGCTTTCATAACAATTTAATTCACTGTGATTTCTTGAATTTTTCATATTTTAAAATACCAGTACTATAGCAAACAGAATAAGAACATTATCAGGTGGAAGTTGAATATACTAGATATGTATCCAGTAATTATTATAAAATATCTAAACCAAACTGCATTTAGTTTAGTAAATGAACTTTAATGTTAAACAACTATTTCACACTTTTCTAATGCTGTAAAACTTCAGGAAATGACATTACATGTTATCAAGACCAGCCGCTTCATTTTACAGATGAGCAAGGAGGTCTCAAAACAACTAAATGTCCTGCCCACGCCTGACCAAGGCTGCTGAAGTCTCCCAATTCCACACCATCTACTCTAAACTGATCTCTACAGTACCCTTAATTTGTAGCTAGACTAGAAAAACATGCTACAAAAATAAAGTCCACCCATATTAAAACTTTCCTAGTTAAATGCTTCTGGGGTTTTAGAAAGCAATAGTTTCCTTATATTTCAAAATAACTGGGAGTTACCAAATGAGCTATTCACATGTCTTGCTATATGATTCAATTTCTCTTATACTTTTATGTATATATTACATATACATATGTATTTAATCCATAATCCATTGCTACAATATTTAATTATATAAAACATAATCCATTGCTACAATTTTCCATCTGTTTTTTATGCTTGTTTGTGTTGTTTGGCTTAGAATATAAGTTCTTAGAATAATAATTTTTTAAAGACATCTTATCCCTTACCCTGCCCAGAGCTACATTCTAGAAGACATGTGAAAAAAAAAATTTTTTTAATCTCTTTTCATAGAAAAATTTTCTGATTATAAATGTAATGCTTGTTCATTATTTTAAAAATTAGAAAATACAGAAATTCTCAGGAAGCAATAAAAATCTCAACCTAACTTTATACATAAAAGAACTAGAACCTTACATCTAAAGGAACAAAACCCAAAGTTAGTAAGAGAAAAGAACTCATAAAGATGAGAGCATAAATAAGTGAAATAGAGACTTAAAAAATAGAAAAGATCAAGGAAACTAATAGTTCTTTGAAAAGATAAACAAAATTCATAAACCTTTAGCCAGACTCATCAAGAAAAAAAGGGGGCCTCAAACAATAAAATCAGTAATGAAAAAGGAGAAGTTACAACCAACACCACGGACATACAGAGAAGCAGTAGCGATTACTAAGAACAATTATATACCAATAAAGTGGACGGCCGAGAAGAAATAGATGAATTCCTATAAATGTACAATCTACCAAGACTGAAGTAGGAAGAAATAGAAAATATGACCAGACGAGTTAGAAGTAATGCAGTTGAATTAATAATTTTAAAACTCCCAACAGGACTTCCCTGGTGGTACAGTGGATAAGTCTGCCTGGCAATTCAGGGAACATGGGTTTGATCCCTGGTCCAGGAAGATTCCACATGCCACAGAGCAACTAAGCCAGTGCACCACAGCTACTGAGCCTGCACTCCAAGACCCACAAGCCACAGCTCCTGAGCCCAGCTGCCACAACTACTAAAGCCCAGGCCCTAGAGCCTGTGCTCCACAACAGGAGAAGCCCCCAGAATGAGCAGCTCACACGCTGCAACAAAGAGCAGCCCCCCACTTGCTGCAACTACAGAAAGCCTGAGAACAGCAACAAAGACTCAGTACAACCATAAATAAATAAATGATTTTTTAAAAAACCTCCCGAGAAACAAAAGTCCAGGACCACTTGGCTTCACAGGTGAAGTATACCAAATATTTAGAGATGAGTTAACACCTATCCTTCTCAAACTGTCCCTAATTATTACAGAGGAAGGAACACTTCCAACTCATTCTACAATGCCAGCATCACCCTGAAACAAAATTCCCACAAAGATAAGAAAATTACACAAAAATCATGCAAAGAGAATATTAGAGGCCAATATCAACAACACATACACACATCAATAACAAATATAGATGCAAAAGTTCTCAACAAAATATTAGCAAATCAATTTCAAAAATATATTTAAAAGATCATATACCATGATCAAGAGAGATTTAGCTCAGGGATACAAGGATGATTCAATATCTGCAAATCAATGTGCTATGCCATATTAACAAATAGAAGAATAAAAATCATATGACCATCTCAATAGATGTAGAAAAAGTATATGACAAGATTCAACATCCATGTATCATAAAACTCTCCAGAAAATGAATATAGATAAAACATACCTTAACATAATAAGGGTCATATATGATAATCCCACAGCTAACATCATATTCATGGGTGAAGAGCTGAAAGCATTTCCTCCACATGGAATCTAACAAAAAGAATGAAATGAACAAATAAAACAAAATAGGAACAAACTCACAAGAAGAAAACAACTACTGGTTATCAGTGGGGAGAGGGAAAAGGGGAGGGGCAAGATAGGGGTAGGGGTCTAAGAGGGGCAAACTACTATGTATAAAATAAATAAGCTACAAGGGTATATCATAAAGCACAGCGAATACAGCCAATACCCTATAATCTTAAATGAAGCATAATCTATAAAAATTTGAATCACTATACTGAACACTTGAAACTAACATGATACTATAAATCAACTGTTACTATACCTCAATAAATGAAAAAAAGAAAATATAGAAATGTATACGACATCTACATTCCCACCATTTTTTTTCTTTTTTTAAGTCTTTTTTTTCTATCACTTTTTATTGTGGTAAAATATTCATAACATGGAATTCAGTATATTAATCATTTTTAAGTGTAGAGTTCAGTGGCATTAAATACAGTCACATTACTATGCAACCACTACCATCATCTATATCCAGACCTTTTCATCATCTCATACTGAAACTCAGTACTCATTCAAGAATAAGCACCCCCTTCTCTGCTGCCCCATTCCTGGTAACCACTGTTCTACTTTCTGTTTCTATGGATATGAATATTCTAGGTACCTCATATGAGTGGAATCATATAATATTTGTCCCTTTACATCTGGCTTATCTCAGTATAATGTCTTTTAAGGCCTGTTCATGGTATAGCATGTATCATAATATAGTTCCTTTTTAAGGTTGAATAATATTCCACTTAAATTGAAGAAAGTGGGGAAAACCATTAGACCATTCAGGTATGACCTAAATCAAATCCCTTATGATTATACAGTGGAAGTGACAAATAGATTCAAGGGATTAGAACTGATAGACAGAGTGCCTGATGAACTATGGATGGAGGTTCCTGACATTGTACAGGAGACAGAGATCAAGACCATCCCCAAAAAAACAAATGAAAAAAAGCAAAATGGCTGTCTGAGGAGGCCTTACAAATAGCTATGAAAAGAAGACAAGCAAAAAGCAAAGGAGAAAAGGAAAGATATTCCCATTTGAATGCAGAGTTCCAAAGAATAGCAAGGAGAGATAAGAAACCCTTCCTCAGTGATCAATGCAAAAAATAGAGGAAAACAATAGAATGGGAAAGACTAGAGATCTCTTCAAGAAAATTAGAGTTACCAAGGGAAAGTTTCATGCAAAGATGAGCTCAATAAAGGATAGAAATGGTATGGACCTAACAGAAGCAGAAGATGTTTAGAAGAGGTGGCAAGAATACACAGAAGAACTGTACAAAAAAGAGCTTCATAACCCAGATAATCACGATGGTGTGATCACTCACACTCACCAGACATCCTGGAATCTGAAGTCAAGTGGGCTTTAGGAAGCATCACTATGAACAAAGCTAGTGGAGGTGATGGGATTCCAGTTGAGCTATTTCAAATCCTGAAACATGATGCTGTGAAAGTGCTGCACTCAATATATCAGCAAATTTGGAAAACTCAGCAGTGGCCACAGGACTGGAAAAGGTCAGTTTTCATTCCAATCCCAAAGAAAGGCAATGCCAAAGAATGCTCAGACTACTGCACAACTGCACTCATCTCACACGCTAGTAAAGTAATGCTCAAACTTCTCCAAGCCAGACTTAGGCAATACATGAACCATGAGCTTCCAGAAGTTCAAGCTGGATTTAGAAAAGGCAGAGGAACCAGAGATCAAATTGCCAACATTCACTGGATCATATAAAAAGCAAGAGAGTTCCATGAAAACATCTGTTTCTCTTTATTGACTATGCCAAACACTATGACTGTGTAGATCACAATAAACTGGAAAATTCTGAAAGAGATGGGAATACCAGACCACCTGACCTGCCTCTTGAGAAACCTGTATGCAGGTCAGGAAGCAACAGTTAGAACTGGACATGGAGCAACTGACTGGTTCCAAATAGGAAAAGGAGTACATCAAGGCTGTATATTGTCATTCTGCTCATATAACTTATATACAGAATACCTCATGAGAAACGCTGGGCTGGATGAAGCACAAGCTGGAATCAAGACTGCTGGGAGAAATATCAATAACCTCAGATATGCACATGACAGCACCCTTATGGCAGAAAGTGAAGAAGAACTAAAGAGCCTCTTGATGAAAGTGAAAGAGGAGAGTGAAAAAGTTGGCTTAAAGCTCAACATTCAGAAAACTAAGATCATGGCATCCAGTCCCATCAGTTCAGTTCAGTTCAATCGAGTCGCTCAGTCATGTCCGACTCTTTGCGACCCCATGAATCGCAGCACGCCAGGCCTCCCTGTCCATCACCAACTCCTAGAGTTCACTCAGACTCACGTCCATCGAGTCAGTGATGCCATCCAGCCATCTCATCCTCGGTGGTCCCCTTCTCCTCCAGCCCCCAATCCCTCCCAGCATCAGAGTCTTTTCCAATGAGTCAACTCTTCACATGAGGCGGCCAAAGTACTGGAGTTTCAGCTTTAGCATCATTCCTTCCAAAGAAATCCCAGGGCTGATCTCCTTCAGAATGGACTGGTTGGATCTCCTTGCAGTCCAAGGGACTCTCAAGAGTCTTCTCCAACACCACAGTTCAAAAGCATCAATTCTTCAGTGCTCAGCCTTCTTCACAGTCCAACTCTCACATCCATACATGACCACTGGAAAAATCATAGCCTTGACTAGACAGACCTTAGTTGGCAAAGTAATGTCTCTGCTTTTGAATATACTATCTAGGTTGGTCGTAACTTTCCTTCCAAGGAGTAAGCGTCTTTTAATTTCATGGCTGTAGTCACCATATGTGGTGATTTTGGAGGCCCCAAAAATAAAGTCTGACACTGTTTCCACTGTTTCTCCATCTATTTCCCATGAAGTGATGGGACCAGATGCCATGATCTTCGTTTTCTGAATGTTGAGCTTTAAGCCAACTTTTTCACTCTCCTCTTTCACTGTCATCAAGAGGCTTTTGAGTTCCTCTTCACTTTCTGCCATAAGGGTGGTGTCATCTGCATATCTGAGGTGATTGATATTTCTCCAAGCAATCTTGATTCCAGTTTGTGTTTCTTCCAGTCCAGCGTTTCTCATGATGTACTCTGCATAGAAGTTAAATAAGCAGGGTGACAATATACAGCCTTGACGCACCCCTTTTCCTATTTGGAACCAGTCAGTTGTTCCATGTCCAGTTCTAACTGTTGCTTCCTGACCTGCATACAGATTTCTCAAGAGGCAGGTCAGGCGGTCTGGTATTCCCATCTCTTTCAGAATTTTCCACAGTTTATTGTGATCCACACAGTCAAAGGCTTTGGCATAGTCAATAAAGCAGAAATAGATGTTTTTCTGGAACTCTCTTGCTTTTTCCATGATCCAGCGGATGCTGGCAATTTGATCTCTCGTTCCTCTGCCTTTTCTAAAACCAGCTTGAACATCAGGAAGTTCACAGTTCACGTATTGTTGAAGCCTGGCTTGGAGAATTTTGAGAATTACTGTACTAGCATGTGAGATGAGGGTAATTGTGCGGTAGTTGGAGCATTCTTTGGCATTGCCTTTCTTTGGGATTGGAATGAAAACTGACCTTTTCCAGTCCTGTGGCCACTGCTGAGTTTTCCAAATTTGTTGGTATATTGAGTGCAGCACTTTCACAGCATCATCTTTCAGGATTTGAAATAGCTCACCTGGAATTCCATCACCTCCACTAGCTTTGTTCATAGTGATGCTTTCTAAGGCTCACTTGACTTCACATTCCAGGATGTCTGGCTCCAGATGAGTGATCACACCATTGTGATTATCCAGGTCGTGACGATCTTTTTTGTACAGTTCTTCTGTGTATTCTTGCCACCTCTTCTTAATATATTCTGCTCCTGTTAGGTCCATACCATTTCTGTCCTTTATCGAGCCCATCTTTGCATGAAATATTCCCTTGGTATCTCTAATTTTCTTGAAGAGATCTCTAGTCTTTCCCATTCTGTTGTTTTCCGGTCCCATCACTTCATGGCAAATAGATGGGGAAACAGTGGAAACAGTGGCTGACTTTACTTTTTTGGGCTCCAAAATCACTGCAGATGGTGATTACTCCATGAAATTAAAAGACGCTTACTCCTTGGAAGGAAAGTTATGACCAACTTAGACAGCATATTAAAAAGCAGAGACATTACTTTGTCAACAGAGGTCTATCTAGTCAAGGCTATGGTTTTTCTAGTAGTCATGTATGGATATGAAGAGTTGGACTATAAAGAAAGCTGAGACTGAAGAATTGATGCTTTTGAACTGTAGTATTGGACAAGACTCTTGAGAGTCCCTTGGACTGCAAGGAGATCCAAGCAGTCTATCCTAAAGGAAGTCAGTCCTGGGTGTTCATTGGAAGGACTGATGTTGAAGCTGAAACTCCAATATTTTGGCCACCTGATGCAAAGAGCTGACTCATTGGAAAAGACCCTGATGTTGGGAAAGATTGAAGGAAGGAAGAGAAGGGGATGACAAGGGATGTATAGATGGCATCACCGACTCAATGGACATGAGTTCGGGTAAACTCCGGGAGTTGGTGATGGACAGGGAAGCCTGGTGTGTTGCGGTTCATGGGGTTGTCAAAAGTCAGACATGACTGAGAGACTGAAGTGAACTGAATATTCCACTATATTTATATATCTTATCTACGGATATGTTGATGGACATTTGGGTTGTTTTCTAACTTTTTGAGGAACTGCCATAATGTTTTCCACATCAGGTTGTACCATATTATATTCTGATCATCCATGCATAGGTGTTCCAATTCCTCCACACTCTTGCCAATAGTTGATATTTTCTGTTCTTTTGATAATGGCTATCCTATTGGATGTGAAGGGGTATCTCATTCTTATTTTGTGATTAGTGATATTGAGTGCTTATTGACCATTTGTATTCTTCTTTGGAGAAATGTCTATTTAGATCCTTTGTCCATTTTGGATTTTTGGTTGTTGTTGAGTACAGTGTAATGCTACTTTTACTAACATTTTCAGATATTTCAAATCACCTTTCTAAAAATATATATATGTGTGTAACTTTAAAAAAAAGTAGACCATCTTCTACATAGATTTTAATCTTTTAAAAGTCTAAAGTGTACATAAAGTGTCCAAAATATAGAGATACAATTCAAATCAAATACTCAACCACCATCCAAGGCAAAAAAAAAAAAAAAGCCAGCTCCCCCAAATTCCCCTCCTACTTGTCACTTACCCTGAGTAGCCACTGTCCTCACTTTTATGATAATACTTTCTTTTTGTTCTTAACAGTTTTACCACCTCAGCATGAATCCCTAATCACCATAATTTTGTTTTACCCATTTTTAAATTTGATATAAACAGAATCCTATAAATTATTTTGTGTTTAGTTTATTTCACTCCATGTTATATCTATGAGAATCATTCATATTTTTGCATGTCTATTTCCACTGCATGGTCATACCAATATTATTTATCCAATATATGGCCAGTGGTAGTTTCCAATTTTCATGTATTACTAATAATGCAACTTCAACATTCTTGTCTCTTGGTGTACCTGTGCATGCACCTCTGTGGGCATTTATCAAGGAGTAGAATTGTTTTGTCACAGGGTTTGTATAATTAGGCAATTTTTCATATAATTATTAGTCATTTGGGATATGTGACTTATATTTTTATGATCTTCATTCTTCTAACATGATATTTTTCTTTTAATTGTAAAACCTTATTTGTTCTTTTTAAAGTAGACTTGTATTATTAACCACTTGTATATCAAATATTTGCATACTTTTTTTTCAACTTTGACATCTGAATTTCATTTGTGGTAATTAAATATATGGAAGTCTTTAGATGTTTCATTTTTATATCTATTAATCTTTTCCTTATGATTCCTTCATAATACTACAATCATCTAAAGGCCATGTGTATTTTCTATTAATTTTTATGGTTTTAATTTTTGTGTTTTAATTTTACTACTCTAGGATTTGTTTTAAAGTGTGAGATAGAAGCCTAGCTATATCTTTCCCCAAAATCTTTGATTAGTTCTTACAATATAATGTGTTAATGGATTCCACCTTTTCCTTGCAGTGACTTGAACCTATCCATAAGCAAAATGTTTCCTCTTTACATTGATATGGCTCCTATTCTGGTGCTGTGCTACTGTTTAAATACCATAGACCAGAATGCATCTTAAATCTGAAAGGGAAAATGGACACTTAAAAGTCCTCCTCTTAAAAAATTTAAATAACTTATTATTCTAATGGCACTTTACAATCTTTTTTAGGGTACTCTTTAAAAAAATTTTTTAATTGAAGGATAGTTACTTTACAGAATTTTGTGGCTTTCTGACCTACATCAACAAGAATCAGCCATAGGTACACCCATGTCCCCTCCATCCTGAACCTCCCTCCTTGCTCTCTCCCCATCCCACCCTTCCAGCCAGTCACAGAGCCCTGTGTGCGTTCCCTGAGTCACACAGTAAATTCCCACTGGCTATCTATTTTACATATAGTATTGTAAATTTCCATGTTTCTCTCTCCATACATCTCACCTTCTCTCTCCTTCCCTCCCGCCATGTCCACAGGTCTGTTCTCCATTGCTGCCCTGAAAATAAATTAATCAGTACCATGTTTTTAGGTTCCATATATATGTGTCAGTATTTGATATTTACATTTCTCATTTTGACTTAGTTCACCCTGTATAACAGGCTCTAGGTTTGTCCATCTCTTAAGAACTGACTCTTAAATGCATTTCTTTTTAGGGCTGAGTAGTATTCTACTGTATATATGTACCACAGCTTCTTTATCCATTCATCTGTCAATGGACATCTAGATTGCTTCCATGTTCTAGCTATTGTAAATAGTGCTGCAATGAACATTGGGGTGCATGTGCCTTTTTCAATTTTGATTTCCTCAGGGTATATACCTAGGAGTGGGCATTTAAGTTCCAAAAATTCTAGTGACTAATTTGGGGATAACTGGCCTTTTTAAAAAGATATCAGCCTGGGACATTTGTTCAAATCTTCTTTTACATTTCCTTATACACTTTTGTAGAGTTTTCTGTATAGAACTTTCACATTTCTTGTTAAATGTATTTCCATATTTTTTTATCTTTCCCATCATTGTTATGAATCAGATCTCTTCTTCAATATGTTTTAAAACTTCTTAGTCTGATTAATTTGGAAACCTATATTTGTATAAATTTATTTTATAAATGGTTACTTTACTGCATTATAAAATTATTTTTCATGCAGGCATTTATATCATCTGTAAGTAATGACTATTTCTCTGTCTTTGCCATATATATACATCATTTTCTGTCTAAATGCATTGGTATATATTTTCTGATTTATATTTAATGATTCATACCTATCATTCTTCCCTACCTTATTTCTGATTTTAATGGGAATTCTTCTAGAGTTCCACAATTAAAATATGGTGCCAGCTATTTGTTTGAAATTACTGCTTAAGGGATAATAAATTATCAGTAGTTAGTACTAAGTCTGTAACTGTTGTTGTCTGATTCTAGCCAACATGGCAGGGGACAGAGTAGAATAGTGAAAAGAGGATGAACCCTGAAGTCACCATGAATTTGAACCCTTGCTTCTCTCCTTAGAACACAGACTCTCTGACACATACCTATTTCATAGGATTATCAGATTAATTGAGATAACATACTCCAGGCTCCTAGTGTACTTTTCTGGCATATATTGTTATTATGCACAATCTAAACACTATCGTTTAGATTTTCAGATTTTTCCACAGATCTCTTTGCAATTATAACTAATATTTTATTCATCTATATATTAATTACATTCATCTATTGGTCTCAAAATACACAGCACTTCACAAAATGCTCAAAATAAGGGTATTCTCTGTAAAAAAATAAATAAATAACCACTTTGATGAAATACCAATCAGTGTTGTATCTCTTTTCCTCTGTAGAATAGAATGTAATCTCTAAGTTTGATAAGAATATCAGAACATATTCAAAGTATCTTTGTAATATGTTCTAGGAAATTTTGTTCCTTTATGCTTTCTTTTTAAACTAGTCAATATAGTATATTCTAATTCTGTGGTATAGGTCTTCAGCACTGCAAGCAGATTCTTTAAGCATCTGAGCCACCAGGGAAGCCTAATGTTGACTATATGGATGATTAAATATATATTATAACTTTGATTATTATAAGATATAATTATATAGGATACCAGGGAAGCTTATAATATATAATTATGATATATATATATATATAAACTATAATATTACTGAAAAAAATTAATGGCCTTTAAAGTATTTTAGGTCAACACTCTTGGATATCTAAATTCTGATACTTCTGATTATCAACAAATATATATAACCTTTTAAAGAAAATTTCCAAACCTACATTAAAGAAAATAATATAGGAACCACCAAGAACCCAAAACTTAGCTTCAGCAATCATCTGTTCATCCCTCACTCATTTCCCATATCACTGAACTGCTGATTACTGTAAAACAAATCCCTAATATCAAAGCAATTTTGTTCATAAATATTTTATTATGTATCTCTAAAAGACAAAAATTCCCTTAAAATGTAACCATGATGCCATTATCATATTTCCTCAACTAAGAAAAATTAGTTGATATATTAGCTATCCAGTCAGTTCATACTTCTCTGTTTTACATAATTTTTAAAGTTAATATACAGTTATGAAACAACTGGATACATAGTTATGTTTGATTTATTCTGTTTTCAGCTCTTAGGAAATGATTTTAATTTTATAATTAAGGTACTATACTGCTCTAAATCACATCTATAAAACAAAGTATCCAAACAACTATTGCTTCTATCACTAGCTCCTTGCCTGTTTTCTCTTCTAAATCAAGGAAAACAACAGAATGGGAAAGACTAGAGATCTCTTCAAGAAAATTAGAGATACCAAGGGAACATTTCATGCAAAGATGGGCTCGATAAAGGACAGAAATGGTATGGACCTAACAGAAGCAGAAGATATTAAGAAGAGGTGGCAAGAATACACGGAAGAACTGTACAAAAAAGATCTTCACGACCCAGATAATCATGATGATGTGATCACTCATCTAGAGCCAGACATCCTGGAATGTGAGGTCAAGTGGGTCTTAGAAAGCATCACTACAAACAAAGCTAGTGGAGGTGATGGAATTCCAGTTGAGCTATTTCAAATCTGGAAAGATGATGCTGTGAAAGTGCTGCCCTCAATATGCCAACAAATTTGGAAAACTCAGCAGTGGCCACAGGACTTGAAAAGGTCAGTTTTCATTCCAGTCCCAAAGACAGGCAACGCCAAAGAATGCTCAAACTACCACACAATTGCACTCATCTCACATGCTAGTAAAGTAATGCTTCAAAATTCTCCAAGCCAGACTTCAGCAATACGTGAACCGTGAACTTCCTGATGTTCAAGCTGGTTTTAGAAAAGGCAGAGGAACCAGAGATCAAATTGCCAACATCCGCTGGATCATGGAAAAAGCAAGAGAGTTCCAGAAAAACATCTATTTCTGCTTTATTGACTATGCCAAAGCCTTTGACTGTGTGGATCACAATAAACTATGGAAAATTCTGAAAGAGATGGGAATACCAGACCACCTGACCTGCCTCTTGAGAAATCTGTATGCAGGTCAGGAAGCAACAGTTAGAACTGGACATGGAACAACAGACTGGTTCCAGATAGGAAAAGGAGTATGTCAAGGCTGTATATTGTCACCCTGCTTATTTAACTTCTATGCAGAGTACATCATGAGAAACGCTGGACTGGAAGAAACACAAGCTGGAATCAAGATTGCTTGGAGAAATATCAATAACCTCAGATATGCAGATGACACCACCCTTATGGCAGAAAGTGAAGAGGAGCTAAAAAGCCTCTTGATGAAAGTGAAAGAGGGAGTGAAAAAGTTGGCTTAAAGCTCAACATTCAGAAAACGAAGATCATGGCATCCGGTCCCATCACTTCATGGGAAATAGACAGGAAAACAATGGAAACAGTGTCAGACTTTATTTTGTGGGGCTCCAAAATCACCACATATGGTGACTACAGCCATGAAATTAAAAGACGCTTACTCCTTGGAAGAAAAGTTATGACCAACCTAGATAGCATATTCAAAGGGACATTACTTTGCCGACTAAGGTCCGTCTAGTCAAGGCTATGGTCTTTCCTGTGGTCATGTATGGATGTGAGAGTTGACTGTGAAGAAGGCTGAGCACCGAAGAATTGATGCTTTTGAACTGTGGTGTTGGAGAAGACTCTTGACAGTCCCTTGGACTGCAAGGAGATCCAACCAGTCCATTCTGAAGGAGATCAACCCTGGGATTTCTTTGGAAGGAAGGATGCTAAAGCTGAAGCTCCAGTACTTTGGCCACTTCATGCGAAGAGTTGACTCATTGGAAAAGACTCTGATGCTGGTAGGGATTGGGGTCAGTAGGAGAAAGGGACCACCGAGGATGAGATGGCTGGATGGCATCATTGACTCAATGGACGTGAGTCTGAGTGAACTCTAGGAGTTGGTGATGGACAGGGAGGCCTGGCGTGCTGCGATTCATGGGGTCGCAAAGAGTCGGACACGACTGAGTGACTGAACTGAACTGAACTTATACATAGTAGAGCATCTGGATTTTAGCAAGGCTTGTGCTTTTGTTATAATAGTTACCTTTATATTCATACCATTGCATAATAGCTTTTCTCCTTTTTTATAATTATTTTTGACTACTGTTGTTTGGTTTCACACTGTAAGTGATTTCAAACTAGCTAATATCACATCAGTTTGGCACAGTGTCCTTCTATAAGTATCGCCCACCCCTGCGCGGTCTTTTATGTCTGCCAGCCTGTACTACCTTTAGTTCTCTAGCTGTGTTTCACACTATCTCCATGCTGTCAGCAAGATTATGCTCCTTATTCCTGAGCTTCTCTAATTCACTTAAAAATGAGTAACAGAATAGGATCCTACAAAGCCTCCTAAAAGCTTTGTGACCTTGTTCAAGTTTCTCAAGCGTCTTCAGTTTTGTTTTATTTTTTAATTTTAGATAGGAATATTTATTTCATAGGGTGATTGTGGTGAGTAGATAACATACATACAGCACCTAACATAGTACATAACAATCTCTCAATAAAAAATGTCAAAAAGAAGAATTATTAATTTGTACTTTTTGTATATTTTCATCAGTATTCTTGGGCTTTCCTTGTGGCTCAACTGGTAAAGAATCTGCCTGCAATGCAGGAGACCTGGGTTCGATCCCTGGGTTGGGAAGATCCCCTGGAGAAGGGATAGGCTACCCAGTCCAGTATTTTGGCCTGGAGAATTCCATGAACTGCATAGTCCATGGGGTTGCAAAGAGTCAGACACAACTGAGCGACTTTCACTATGGTATGGTTCTATTTCATAAATATTGATATTTATTGAATAAATTCATTTGATGATTTACCCATTTATTTAATAAATACTTATTGAATAACTGCTATTTGCTAAGCACTCACATGTATGTTTCCTTTCACTTACTCAGCAAGTATTTGTGAGTTCCATATGAACTAGACCTTGGAAACATAGTGATGGGAAAGATGAGCATGGTCCCTAACTTAACGGAATTTTCAGTCTTTCATATGTCATAAATTATGCTCTTTCAAATCCCAGGGACGGGGTGGGTTGCCATCTATGGGGTTGCACAGAGTCAGACACGACTGAAGCGACTTAGCAGCAGCATGCTCTTTCTGAATCTATATTTTTGTCCCAAAGACTCCCCTCTTAGAATCCCTAGGGTTCCACTGCTTGACTTGCCTGGAAATAATTTTCTCAGTTGACTCCATTACTCACGTGTTTACTTCTTATTTGGCTCAAACCTCAACTAAAATGATATCTGGTAGGGTAAGTTGTTCAGAATTTATTTGCAACTTTCTTACAAGTTATAATTTGCTATTTTGTCAAAGCTTATAATGTACAAAGCCAAAAAGATCCTTAGCTGCTAGGATGATGTCTGTAGATAAGGAAAAGCTCTTTATTTTAACTGAATGTTTCCTGTTTTTCAGCCCCCTCCTCCAAAATTGAGCCAATTGACACATTTTTTTCACTTTCCCCTCAGAACATGTTTAGCTTAATTTTTTTCCATGGTGCATAAAGTTTTAATAAACTGAATAAAATATATTTCAATATCCAAATAATAAAATATCCCAATTTGAATATTTTTAAAATGTTAGTCAAAAGTATCAGAATCATGTTTATTTAATCTTTTCAGAAACTAAAATGGGAAAACAGTAAATCTCAGAAATTTTAAAGCATTAAGTTTTAAACTTCAGATGATATAGTTATGTGTGTTTGTGTATGTGTATTAATAAAACATGAAACAAAGCAGTGTTCCAATGTTAAATGCCTACTACTACAGGTCTGTAAAGGTAACAAGTGAAACAGCCTAGGTGTTAGCACATTGTACATACATTGAAAGGGTAGGGTAGACTGGGCCCCTTTTAAAAGGGGGAAACCTCTATTATTACTTCTGAAAGTCAGTCTCTGCTAAATGCCAATTGATTATTATAATGTTAGAATATGAATCCAGTGTCATCAAATCGAAAGTTTTTTCAAGAGAAGCTAGAAATTCAGTTTTTATGGCAAAATCTACAAGTTTTTAGATGGTACCAGCTAATTTTCTAATTTTAAAAACTGTACATACTAAAAATATCTGCAGATTTATACTTTTGAATGCTGTGCGCTAGAGTTGCTTCAGGCATGTCTGACTCTATGCAACCCTATGAACTGTAGCCCACCTGGCTCCTCCGTCCATGGGATTCTCCAGGCAAGAACACTGGAGTGGGCTGCCATTTCCTTCTCCAGCGGATCTTCCCGACCCAGGGACTGAACCTGAGGCTCTTGTGTTTCCTGAATTAGCAGGTGGAAGTTTTACCACTAGCACCACCTGGACTGCTAGTCTGCAATATTTGGGGTAAAACACACTGCTGTGACATGGATTAAGGTCCATCTCACATATTTTAAGAGATATAGGCAGTATCTTACCTACTTTTCCTGATTAAGAAATATGTAGAAATAGTTACCAGTCCCTAAATTTTACAACCTATCAAGGATAACTGGAAATGTGGCATTTTCATGAAATGAGGCTCTTCATGTTTGCCAGAAAGCACATTAAAATATTTTGTAATCACTGACTTAGTGAACTAGAAACAGCTGTGTTTGGTGAAATGTTTGTTAAAATCTACTTTTTAAACTTTTGTTCATGTATTTTTATTTTACTTTGCTTGGGTATCAAAGTTGGTATCAAGTGAAAAAGCTTTAAAATCATACTTGGTGACATTATATGGTTTTCTCTTCTTTTTTCAAAACTAAAAACTATGTCTTCAAATATCATAGAAAAACAGACTTCTTGGCAAACTGTGTTAATTTCTGAATATTCCACCCTTTTCTGAGGAAATCCCAGAATAGGCTGTTTCATAATTACCATGAGCGATTGCTATCTATTGGTTACCATTCAAGTTATAGTATTTCAAGAAATCTATAAAGTGACTAACTGGTTCATATAAGTACATAACAAAAGATTCTGAGGATCTAACTTTCAGTTTGAGTGTAACACATTATAATACTCATTTAGTTATAAAAATTCTATTATCTTTCCCTTTAAAGAGTTTTTGTTAGGATTCAAACATTCAGGTATTGAATTTTACGCTTTATTCATGGATTTTAATATTTCTGGCACTTAAATTTGACCTAACAGTGTACAGAGTCTGAGTAATTACGGGCTGAGCTATGCATCCTTGGAAGTAGATCAGGTTGAGTTGAGGACTTTCCCCCAGTGACAAGCTGTCAGAAGAAAATGTTTGACAGTTTTTCTATTCAAAGGCTAATATTCCATTCCAGCCTGTATGGGGAGTGTGCATTCCATATACAATCAACCAATCCATAAATCTTCCACAAATAATACCAGCTTATATCCTCTTAACTTTTATACACACACGCCCACATGCACACGCACACACACCACACACGCACACACACCATTCAGGCTGTTGGTGTTCCTTCTAGATTGACTTTTTTATATTATTTCAGTGATATCCAACCAATCCATTCTGAAGATCAGCCCTGGGATTTCTTTGGAAGGAATGATACTGAAGCTGAAACTCCAGTACTTTGGCCACCTTACGCGAAGAGTTGACTCATTTGAAAAAACTCTGATGCTGGGAGGGATTGGGGGCAGGAGGAGAAGGGGACAACAGAGGATGAGATGGCTGGATGGCATCACTGACTCGATGGATGCGAGTCTGAGTGAACTCCGGGAGTTGGTGATAGACAGGGAGGCCTGGTGTGCTGCAATTCATGGGGTCACAAAGAGTCAGACACGACTGAGCAACTGAACTGAACTGAACTGAACTGATGTCCTTTATCCTTTTGGCCCAATTCGCATGTGTATATGGAAAGGATAGGTCATATATTGAGATAAAACAGCAAGTTTTAAGGATTGCCCTCTATTTTCATGGTCAATAATTTTACTGATATGTGCAACCTTTCATGCCACACCCCTATCTGTCAGATGCTGATGGATTCTTGAGGCATGTGCTGAGCACCTGCTGTGTGCTAGGTTCTTGAGACATCACAATGATTTCCACCTTCAGAGAGCTTCCCATCTGGTGGACAGACATCTGAGCATTATTTCAACATTAAAGATAAGCACTCTAATTGAGGAATGTGTGAGGTATAGTAACATCACTATGAAATATTTCTACTGTTCAGCAGATTCTAGATATCTGGGCTATATCAAGTGAATAAAAGAGTGGGAGATATTCTGCCTTAACAGAAACGTCTGTAGAACACATAGGAAAGCTTACAGCAGGTTGTAAGGATTGGCCTATATTTTCATGGTTAATAATTTTACTCATCAAAATCAAATGGCTTCTGCACACTAGAAATAAACAATCCAAAGATGAAATTGCAAAAACAACTCTACTTACAATAGAATCAAAAAGATTAAATTACTTTGGGATAAAATGAACAAAATTTAAATGGCTTGCCCAAATATGTTGCCAGGATTTAAAGCTCCCCTACGAGGAGATTAGCAAGAATGCAACTCAAACATCCTCATATTCTGCTCCTGAGTTTCCATTTCATGGTATCAATGAGGAAGTTGCGGGCTGTCACTTTGGGTTTTTGTTCTTTCCCAAAGAACACTTCTTCGGTTAGCAGTGAAAAGCTTCACTATCCATCACAATCTGCCTGCTAGAAGGGGAAGTGGAGGACGCTGCCACAGAGCATGCTCAGCTGGCACTGGGGCTTCGCAGATGCCTCTCTGGTAAATGCACTGTTATTTATGAACACTGGGAAGAGCAGTGTGGGCAAATGCATCTTCAAAACAGGAAGGTGGGCACCAAAGGTCCCAAGTTTCTTTGCTGTGGGAAGTGGCTATATCCTCTATCTGTAACCTCATAGCCCAGAGCTGGAGGAATTGGCTGCCAGCCAGGTGAGAGGGGCCTGAAAGGTGGGAGCAGCGGCAGAGAGCAGCCAGGTCCAGGGGCCCAGCCACTGTGCTCCAGGCTCCCCCACATTTACAGCGATGGCTGCTGGGGCTGCACTCTGTGATCTGCATGATGAGATGAACAACAGACCATCTTTATACATTTGTAACCCTTGTGTGAGAGATGGGTCCCAGCTCCACTCTCGATCTCTCCCTGCCTAAAGGCACTCCAGCTCTGTATAGGTGCCCTAGAGGTGGGGCCCCTGCATGTGAATGGGTGAAAACTGATTGGTCAGAGTCAGAGGCAGCACATTTCTTCCTGCCCCGCCCCCACACGGCCATTCCTGCCCCCACCCCTACTCTTCTAGTTCCTGTTTTTGTGATTTTAGTCATTGCTGGTTTTAACTCTGTTTCCTAACTCCATTATGTTCTGACTCTTGTAAATACCCCTCAGGACTCTGGCCCAGTTAGCTTCTTTACTCTTAACCATTAGTTTGCCCTTTGAAGTTCGGAAAGAGGAATCTGGGTTTTAATCTGGCTCATTTCCTGCCTCCTGGGCTCACAGCCACTCCAACCTGCTATCATCTTTTCCCATGATTTTTGGAAGTAGGGGGAAAATCATTTAAACAAAGGATAAATGATTGTTAAAATTCCAAGCAACTACAGTTTCACTGGGACAAATGTATTTTAAAGGAATGCCACTCATTAGCATGTATGTGCTTAGACTGCTTTTTGTTTATTTGGCTGTGCATGGTATCTTAAAATTATTGTAACTTAACTTTAAAGTCTTACACAGAGCTAAGCCACCTGCACTGCTCACCCACAATGTCCACTGCACTTGATACCTTAACTCTGGGAGGCCCTGTTTGCCACTTGTGGCCTCCCCCGCATTCCTGTGGTCGGCCACCAAAGGAGGAACAAGACAGCTGTGGGAAACAGTCCCAGGGCTCTCTGCTCATCCTGTGAGCTTTGCCAACCACACAGAAGGGAGAAGGGGAGCTGTGGGTGAGGCAGCCTGTGTTGTATGGCACACTCTCTGCTCTTTGAAGTCTTGTGTTGAGGCCAAGTTACCTGCTCTTGTCCTCCTTTTACACCTGCCCTCTCTGATGGGAAAGTTGGAGTGGAAGTGAATGAATGAACAAGCGTTCTTACAGCCACATCATTGTTTTTAAGATAAGCTTAAGTCAACACAGTGTGAAGAATATTACCAAGTACTTATAAGACACCAAGCTATGTGCTGGGGCTTAGAGATGAACACCCTAGATTTCTATCCTCAGGGAGTACACAGCCTAACAGGGGCGACATATTTAAACATATGTTGATAATAGTTTACCATGTGTACAATAAGATATGCATCTAAATTTAAAGAAGCAGTAGAGAGAAAGAAATAATCTGCCTGGAAATGAAAGTCGGCCACAGAGGCTGACTGAGATGTTTCAAAAGAAGAATAAGAATTCTCGAAGTGGACAGGAGAGAGAAATTGAAGCTAGGGCAATACAACACACAAAGAAATAGTTTGAGACGGTATTCATTTTCTACTGCTCTCATAACTAATTACCATGGACTTGGTGGCTTAAACAACACAAATTTATTATATTCTGTAGGCGAGATGTCCAATATGGGTCTTGAAGGACTAAAATCAAGGTGTTGATAGGACTGCATTCTTTTCTGGAAGCTCTAGGGGAGTATCTGGTTCTCTTCCCGTTCCAGCTTCTAGAAGCAGCCCTTATTTCTTGTCTTGAGGTCCACTTCCTCTGGCAGGTCAAATCCTTCTCACACTTTCAACTTTCCTTCTTCTTCTATTTCATCTCCCTAACTGAGCCAAGAAACATTCTCTGCTCTGAAGGACTCATGTGATTAGACTGGACTCAGTCAGATACTCCACAATAATGTCCTCATCTTAAAGTCCGTATCTGCCAAGTCCTGTTTACCATAAAAAGAAGCATATGTACACATAATAGGGATTATGATGTGGACATCTTGGGATTGGCGGAGGGGCATCATTCTGCCAACCACAGGACATGTTCTAGAAATGAAATGGTCACAGTCGGTTTAGAAGGAGAAGAGCCAAGTTTGGAGAGGGTGGCAATCTCCAGATAACCAAGGCCCTTGTATACCAAGTAGAGTAACTTAGACTTCACCCTGAAAGTGATAGGATCCTTTGAAGGGTTTTAAGCAAGGTGAAAATTGTATTTTAAGACACAGAGGTATTCTTCCCCAACTGGCTATGCCTCAATAGGACTGACCTCTCCCTGGGGAAAGGTGCAAAAATTGTATTTTAGATAGAGCACTCTGCTAGCAGCTAGAAGGAGATTCAAGGGGACACAACCTGAAGTCAGGAAAGTGCTTAGTTATCTACTGCCACATTCTCAAAAAGAAGTGATGAAGACTTGTGTACAGCACTAAATAGATTCTGTCTGTTCTATGAAACTATCTGACATATCTAGTTTAACAGAATCTACGGATGCAATGCCCCATCATATCAAATTTCTCCCTTAAAAAATGGTCCCAGTATATGAATGTTGATATCATATCATTTAAGGAAATCATGTCTTCTAAATGTTAGAGGAAGATGTTTATTGCTCTCTAACTCTTAATTCCCATAGTCTTGAATGGTTCTTGCCCAAACAAAGTCCTAGTTTGTCCAATAACAGTAGCCTGCAGGCTCCTCTGTTTGAGAGTCATTGGCATACAGGCAGGTTCACACTATACAGGTAGTTCAGACTAGGTCAGTGGATAAGTTTAAAAAGAAAAAAGGTCATGGCAAAAGCACGGGCAACACCGACTTTCAAAAAGTTGGTGAGAAAAAGAGAAGAATTAGGAAAGAACCATGAGCCCATATGCCCTAGGAACCAGAGGAGAGAGTTCAAGAACAATGAACTGTCAGAAGTCAGTAGTAATAAACGTCATAAGATTAACAAGTATAATAAGGACAGAGGGATGTTTGAATTTAATAATTAAGAGGTCACTAAGGCTCCACTTCTAATCAAGATGGAGTAGCAGAAACTAGATTTACCCTCTTTACCCTAAACAACTAAAAAATGGACCAAATCCGGTGAAACAATGATATCCAGACTTTGGACAATAGCACAGGGCAGTGATCCCTTGGAACAGGTAAATAAATGAGTTGAGAACTATAATTGCCCCATTTTACTACTTACGAGAGTGTTTCTCCAAGTGATAACAGAGGGAGGGGATTCCAAACAGAGCCAGCTGGCCTTGCTGACTTGACAGATAGAGTTTGGGGTTCAGGGAGGCCACATTGGCTAAGTTATGCAGGTGAGGTGAAGGGGGAGGTGCACATGGAGAGAGGGAGAGAGCGAGAGCACTCCAGAAATCTGCCGAGGAATGCTGATCAGTGCACACACGTGAGGACGGTGCTGAGGCGGGGAAAGAACCCCCAGAGAGACTGGGGTAGACAATACCTGGAGCTCACACAGAGCCAAGAATAGTTCATTAGATTAGAAGACCTCTTGACACAGTAGAAGTGTATTGATTCAGGAGTGGGGCCAAATTAGCCCAGAAAGATCTTTCTAGACTTCCTCAACGAAGTTTCAAAGCAAGCCTTGAAAGAATCAAACTATTTCCAAGTACCTTAACTGTGACTCACAAAGTCCCAAGATATTTAAAGGAATATCCCCAAATCCATTTCACAACAGTGTAAAAATCACAATGTCTTTCGTCCAATCAAACATTAGTAGGCATGCGGAGAAGCAGGAAAACGTGACCTACAATGAGAAAAACCAATAATGGAGTAGACACGAAAACAGAATTAGTAGACAAGGACAATAAAACAGCTATTGCACACGCTTTGAATGTAGGGGAAAGGAGAGGAGAGCATGAACATAATGAGAGAGGAGAAATTATAAAAAGACCCAAACCACACTTCTGAAGATGAAAACACAACACTTGAGGTGAAAAGTTCACTGGATGGGACTAACAGCAGATTAGATACTGAAGAAAAAGAGATGAGTGAGGTTTTAGATATAACAATAGAAACTATCCAAAATGAAACAAAAAAGACTGGAAGACAAAAATGAACAGAACATCAGTGATCTGTGGCCATCAAGTGGCCCAGCATGCTTAATTAGAATCCCAGAAGGAGAGGAAAAGGGGACAGAAAAAAATATCTGAAGAAATAACACTTGAATTTTTTTCAAATTTGATGAAAACTGTAAACCCACAGATTGAAAACACTGAACAATCTCAAACCAAAGAAAACCACACCAACACATATCCTAAACAAATTATTGAGAAACAGTGATAATGAGAAAAATATCAAAATCCGCCAGAGAAATAAGGAAATCATCAGTCAGTTTAGCAATCTGGTGATCAGTGGCAGCCTGATCACTATGGATTGGTGAGTGACTGGAAGGTAAGAGAGTGGAGATAAAGGGCAGAGCCAACTCTTCCGATAAAAATCTGAAATCAAAGAGAAGGAGAGAAAGAAAGGGGTAACTAAATGGGAGCATAGCATTCAAGGTATGTTTTGTTTTGTTTGTTTTTATAAGATAGATGAGCAAATTTATAGGTTGAGGATAATGTTAATGATAATAAAATAACTAACATTGATAAAGCCCTTCTAGACACTATACTCAATACCTTATGTATATTGATGCCTTTGGTCTTCACTACAGCTTTATGATGGCTTCCCCTGTGGCTCAGCTGGTAAAGAATCTGCCTGTAATGTGGGAGACCTGGGTTTGATCCCTGGGTTGGGAAGATCCCCTAGAGAAGGGAAAGGCTACCCACTCCAGTATTCTGGCCTGGTCCATGGGGTTGCAAAGAGTTGGACATGACTGAGCAACTTTCACTTTCACAGCTTTATGAAATGGGGCTATTTTTATTTCTCTTTTATAAATGAGGCACAGATGGATTAAATATTACTCCAAATTACAGGGTTAAAAAGTAGCAGAGCTGGAATTCAAACCAAAGTCCACTTGTAATGTACTTGACTCGTATGTGTTGAGCCAGCAAAGAGGGGAAGCAGAGGTTATTATAAAGGTGAGAAGGTATAACTGATGCCTAGGAAGGGGTAGGAGATACATATTTGAGAGCACATGTGGATGGGTGGGATATGACCAAGAGGAAAGGAAGACTTCATTTTTGAGATTTGGGGAAAGAAATTAAGGCTGTGTTTAAGTGTAGATAAATAGATTTGTTGATGACTTTAGGTGGCCAAAGTTTGCTTGGTGAATGTGTTAAGTTAGGTGCACAGAAAAGCCAAAACTTGATATGACAACCAAGGGGAGAAGCCAAACAAAATGAGTGATGAATTGTTGTTGAGTTTGATTGCATCTGAGCTACATCTAATAGCTGTGTTCTTTATTTCTAGCACTGAAAGGGATAGGGTGAGAGAGAGATAAGGATGGTAAATATTTATCCTACCTCCCAAAGCACGGCAGCTATTTCTCAGGTGAGACCACCAGTAGGTACTGTCAAAGAAGCAACAAGAATAGAGTAGGTTAATAACCATGGTCACCTTGGGTGCCCTACAGACAGCCACACAGACGCCTAATTGTTTCCTCATGCTGATCCCCTTCCAGATAAGTCCACTTGGTAAAAGCTCTTACTGAGCTATTCGTTTCCTTGGAATGTCCTAAAATTTCAATTTTTGAAATTTTTTCCATATTATTACATGTCATCTATGAATCATGAATTCTTGTTAAACTTTTAGCTCTAGAGTAAATGTTTCCTTCCAATCTCGATTACCAATGAGGCAATTCAGTAACACAAGAATCTATTGTGAAATCATATTTATGAACTTCTGACATTATATCTAACCTTTTGTTGTATATACTCTTTGACAACTCAAGATTGGGCTTTATGCTCTATTTCTTAGAGCATGCATTTTTAAAACTTGGTTTTAAAACTTGGTTTCTGTGCCCAATTGTGTCATGCAGGGTGAAAATGCAACTGTCTTTTCCAGGTTTATGTTTACAGACAAATAATTTCATCTACTAGAACTGAATCGTTTTCTTTTAAAATTGTATTTATATTTATTTATTGGATTTATTTTTGGCTGTGCCGGGTCTTTTTGCTGCGGGGGCCTTTCTCTAGCTGTGGCGTGCAGGCTTCTCATTGTGACGGCTTCTCTTGTGGAGCACAGTCTCCAGAGCATTCGGTTCAGTAGCTGCAGCTCCTAGGCTCTGAGCACAGGTTCAGCAGCTGTGGTGCATGGACTAAGCTGCTCTACACTAAGTAGGCTCTTCCTGGGCCAGGGATAGAACCTTTGTCTCCTGCACTGGCAGGCGGATTCTTTACCACTGAGCCACGAGGGAAGCCCCACTCTTTTTAAGAGAGATTTGTGTTTAGCGGAGTAGACCATAGTAAGATAGCTTATCAGTCCTTTTTCTGAACATCTATGATTTAACCTTTTCCAAGTTATGCAGAAACTACAAACACATATCACAAGTGTTGCCCTGTCAGCTTTCTTCCAGATTCTGGATACCAAAGGTGATCTGGCTGGTGGAGTGATGTAAATAGCAAATAGAAAAAGAAACCTTCCACCTTCTCGCTTTTTCTGTGGACATAAACCTGCCAACAGGCATCCATAGCTGACCTGCCATCAGGCTTCAAACTACTGCTGTTTCAGATGAGACTTGAGTTAGGGAAAATTCAGCTGAGTTTTCAATAAGTCTGAGCTAGAATTTGGCTGTATCTGCCACTACGATCTGATCACAGTATTCTCCAGTCAGAAATTCTGTTCTGAATTCCTATTGCTTATAGCAACTGTTTTTAAGCATATTTTAACTTTTTGTTATTAAAAGTAGTATGTATCCATTTGGAGAAAATTAAGAAATATAGATAAGCAAAAATAAAATATAAAAACTATACATTCTTATGACCCAAAGAAGATCATTTTTTAAAAAATCTTAGTTCTTAACCTAGATCGATACCTTATTGATGGTCTCTATCTGATGAACTGTCAAATCTCTTCTAATTCTTTATATGCGATTTTGTTTCATTTTTTGAACATATTATAATAGCTGCTTTGAAGTCCAACATTTACACACCCTAAAGCAGTGACTTTTTTTCTTTGCATATCTTATGATTTTTTGTTGAAAAACTGGACATTTTGGATAACACTGGGGCAAGTTCAGATTCTGATCCTCTCCAGGCTTCTTCTTGTTGCTGTTTAGTCTTTGTTATTGTGCAGCCTCTGATGTGTCTGTGTAGATAATCTTTCCTTGTTTTTGTTATTAAGCTTGGCTTCTTGGGTGGGGGATGCTCCATAGCTTGGTCAACCACTGGTTGGTCAGAGATTGTATTTAAGCCTCCTGAGCCAGGAAACATTTCAAGGTTTCATTCTTTTCCACTGAATCTGTATGTGGCTTGAGGACTGCTTTCAAGGTTCAGGGAGTTTACATATCTACCCCGCCTTTAGCTCAGGGACCTTGGAAGTATCCTCTCTGGTTCCTCCTCACAGGTCACAGCCTTAAGCTTTTCCTCAGCCTTCTGGACCACCGGTATCAAGTGTGGTATTAGCAGGGCCCTCTTTGACTCTTTCTGGCCCCAGTTTCTTTGTTAAACTTCTGCTGGTCTGCCTCCACTGGTATCACTAAGTTATTAGCCTCCTTTTGCTGTTAATTCTTGTGATAACTCTTCTTTTTGACAATTCTTTGGGGCATGAATAGTCTACACTGTTTCGAATTGAGTGAGCATCCTCAGGCAGGAGGTGATCAGCATCTGTTATGGGGTCTGATCTTCTTAGGCTGCCAAGCCTACACAGAGTCTCCGTGTACAGCAGAAGACTGGGAAGTGGGGACGGGTGCTGCTTGACAGCTTCAGTCACCTACCCAGTAAAGCTCTTTCACATACAGAGCTTGGGGCAAGGGGAGGTAAAGTGCAGCAGCTTTCTGGGGCTGCCCCACCCCCTGGAATTCATCTTCAGCAATAGAAAGGTGGGGCAATGGGATTTTCATTGACTGTCAACCCTGCCCAGAATGCTTCTTATACAAGAGGGAGCTAAGAGCGATGGATGCCGCTCATGGGGTAAATGCCATGGTCCTCTTACTCTTCTGAGTTTCAGCAGATTTTATTTCATAAATACCTCTAAATTCCTTTCATGCCCTTAGGTCAACTTCCAGAGACCATAAATGGGGTCTTAGATAATTTTGAGCAGCTTGATCAACGTTTCTTTGAGAGAGGGGCTTCATCAACCACTTCACACCACCATTTTAGAAGTTCCACCCCATGGAAGGGGTCTCTAATTTATAGTTTTACTTATTTGCTTTAACTTACAACATAAGAAAATAATTACAAAATATCAGATATACTTTTTTATGAACAAAAAAACTACTGAGTGTAGTTCTAAGCATTCAGTAATTTCTTTTGTGCGTATCACCTCAAACTATGAGCTACTGTAGGGTAGGCCCTATGTCAATTCACTTGTTTCCATGGTGCAGGGCAATGGATGGGAGGTAATGGTCTTTACAGCCTTAAAACAAAATACTATATGTGTTTTTAAACATATGATTCTATGATTACCTTACCTAGTGGCTTAACTTCAGTGACTATCTCACTAGGCTAGTTTGTTGCTAGTTACAAGGCTGGCTCCCATGTGGGCTTCCTGCTGCTGCTGCTGCTGCTAAGTCACTTCCTGCTTCTGCTGCTGCTAAGTCCGACTCTGTGTGACCCCACAGACGGCAGCCCATCAGGCTCTGCCATCCCTGGGATTCTCCAGGCAAGAGTACTGGACTGGGTTGCCATTGCCTTCTCCGTGTGAGCTTCCTAATACACACATAATCATATAAGCCCACACTCACACACTTAACCTTTTCATAACATTTTCCCAGTTACTTGTCTCCTTTAAGAGTGCCCACATGTGAATTTTTTTAACCAATTAGACTTTACAGGCACAATGTCTATGGCCTGCATCCTTTTTTGAAGCCAATGAAAATGTTTCTGATTCAAAATAAATAATATATTGGCTCAGAAACACAGAAAGAAAACTGCAGAACCAAAATAAATGTGTTTAATTAAATGTTTATAAAATCAAATATTAGGTCAACCTATCAAAAACAACTCAACACTTAAAAAGTTACTTATGAATTATATTTAAGGTGGCATATGAATACATTTGGGGACATTTGTAGTGGCTCAGCAGTAAAGAATCCGCCTGTCAGTGTAAGAGACATGAGTTCAATCCCTGGGTCAGGAAGATCCCTGGCTGAAGGAAATGGCAACCCACTCCAGTATTCCTGCCTGGGAAAATCCATGAACAGAGGAGCCTGGCAGACTACAGTCTACAGGGTCACAAAAGAGTCGGGCATGACTTAGTGACTGAACAACGACTGGTGTTAATTACTTCTGTAACTTTAAACACATTACTTAAGCTTTCTAAAGTTTAGTTTGAAAGGAAAAGTACCCTATTCACAAAACATTTTCAAGAATGAAATAGCTGATGTACAATAATAGCTGATGCTTAATAATTACTAGTTCTTTCAACTTACAAATAGCCACCCTAATAATTTATACTCTGTACCTTGTTTGCTAAAGCTAGATATATGAGATTTTTTTAGAGTTGGAAGAATTTAAATCAATTCCTTTCCTCAGTTTACAGATGAAGAAATCACAGTATTTATCTTGAGAGGTAAAAGACTTTCCCAGGAACTCAGCAGAGTAGAACTAGAACCATCTTCTCTGAACACTTGCCACCTTTCTAATGTGCCTTGGTGCCACGTGTTTCCTAATGTTGAGTTGAAAGAGTTTATGATATATCCATTTTATCTTTGCTTAAAGCATGAAGAGGATTATGGCTAATAGTGGTCTTGCGTTCCTTGTGTTCTTTTTGCTAGTTACATGCTCTGGGGAAACTTCCTGGAACCAGGATGGCAGAGTTAAAAGCCAAGTACACCTTGCTGCATGATACCGTGATGAGGTATGCTGTTTACCAACGTGGAGACATGTTGACTCATGCTTCTACTTCTTACTTGAAATGGGACCCGTCTTATTTTTCATTTTCCCCAAAGCAGACTCTAAGACGAAGATTTGAGTTAAGCGGTTTAAGAAAATTATCATGAGGGAGTGGGAAAGTGACATGGGGAAGAAAGTCATTCAGCTGGGGATGTGTTAGTCTCCAGGTTAACACTGCAGACAACCGGGGCTCAGTCTCACTGAGTGACTACAGAACACGCCTCAGAACTCTCCCACTGAAGGGTGAGAACACTGGTATGGCTGTTCACTAATTTCCATCTCCCCTTGGTCTAGGGTTGCTTCTAGGTAGATGAGCTCCTGACACTTCTAGCTTACCCTCTGAGAAGCCTAAGTTCCAATGGCCAGAGAAAGCTCTTAGGCAGAGGCACACAGATGCTGTTGTTACACATGACAAGTGTGCAGAGGCACACAGATGCTGTTGTTACATACGACAAGTGTCCACCAAAGCTCCTGGTGACCACTAGAGTGGGCCTAGGAGACGTTGGTGAGGCGCTGACATTCTCTGCTACAGGACACTCCTGTAAGATTCTCTCCTCCCCACCTTCTATAACAACTCCAGTCCACGTCTGCTAAGATTTCTGTCTTTACTTCTCACCTGTTCCTCCTATCCCCAGCCACTCACCATAGCCCAGTTCTAATCAGCAGAGGTCAGAAGACTAGGCGACAAAAGAATCGTTCAACAAGGTTTCCTAAGCATGTGCGGGCAGCCACTGGGAATCAAGGGGGAAGGAGAGCGAAGAAAGAAGTGGAAATCGGTAGCGCTGCTACTCCCCAAGTCCCCTTCTTCCTTTTCCCCACCTGCCGCATAGCTTTGCATGACGTCTTCATTAAAACCCAAGGAGAGACACTGAATAGACACTCCATCCTCCCCCTCCCCCTTGCTCATATCCAACCCTTACTCCTACTGCTTTGCTTGCCCAGGTATTTGGCTACTTTGAGGATGGGAGCTTGGGGGAGGAGTGAAGGAGAGCAGAGCTGCATCCCTATGGACCATCCCCTGGGCTCCACCTCTTACACACTCAGCTGCATCCTGGCTCCTAGCCACCCTCCAGCTTGTTCCCTGCTCCTCCCCAGCCCCAGACCACATTCTCACCCTCACCCCTGTAACAGGGACTCCATCTCCCACAACTGATCCCAAATGCCAGCGTGTACACGCAGCTCTCAGGAACTTGGAGTATTTCGATGGAAAGTCTGGGGTGATCTTTTCAACATATTTCACGCCACTTAACTGTGAGAAATTCCACACAGTTATCTGAGCCTCCTTGCAGATTGAAACACTTCTCACCCTCTGGACAGCTCTAACCTAGAGCCCCACAGAGCCCTGTGTGGTGCTGATGTGGCTGCCTCCTTGCCTGGCTCACAACCCAGCTCCCTGGCCTCCAGTGAGAGTCCTGCAGGACCAAGGCCATGGCATTCCTTCTTCCTTCTTCCAGGCTGTGTCACAAAACCATTACTTCCCTTCTGCTACCACAGTTTTCCTCCTTCTGACCCCGAACACAGAAGAGTTCCCTCTTTCGTGATTACAACGAACACCCACCACTCTCTCCCACCCCCGCTGCCTGGTGGGTGGGAAAGACATGCAGATGCAGACTCCTCATTCTTGGTGCCGGGGCTGCAGCAGGACAGATACAGGCTGGAAACGCTGAACTGAAATTGAATGAGGTTTCCATAGAAATCACGTTACAAGAGTTGTTAAATTTTCTTCTGCTGATGCTCTACTTCATGTGTGTAAATTACCATTTGTGTTCTGCCTGGAACCGTAACCACTGTGTTTGCCTACTTTCTGAAGGGAAATGGCCTCAATGGCCCGAGACAATACCTTACAATTCCATAGTTGAAGACTCATGTTAAGGATATCAGGTAACGTCATATATATACAGTATATACAAGGAAATGAATTGTAAGAAATAACTCTAGCATTCATGAATGGAAATTACATGTGTATCTTTATAGCTGTTGTTGCTATTTGGTACCTAACACAGTGCCTGAAACATAGCCCAATAAATGTTTTGTTGTTGAGTAAATGATGTAGTAAAGACTGAGAAAATGGGTGGGGCTGGTAACTTCAGTCGAGACAGGCTTGATTAAGTCATTGGGCATCTCTGCAAATGAACAGAACCCTGAAGAGCTCTCCTAGTGAGAAAAGTTGGTGGGGAGCACGCACATAGTGCTGCCTTTAAAACAGGAACTGGCAGGGTCTTGCTTCTGAACAGGAGAGAGAGCAAATGCAAGCAGGGAGGATTTCTGAGAAAAAAGAGTCAGATCTGCTGATAAAGTTGGATCTGACACTAGCTTGCACCATAGGTCAGTGATTCCTTGAAGACACTGGAGATTCCAGTAAGTCCAGTTTCTACGCTCATTCAATTCTGCCTCAAGCCCCATGCTTAACCCTTTCCCAAGATAAGGCCAAAGCCATAGAATATACTTGGAATTGTAGGAACTGCTCTTTTCTGTGACATTCACCGCTGTAGCCAGGCATTGAAGTTATGATCAGAAATATGTAAATTAAGTTCATAATTTTATAGAAGAATCTTTCTTCCTAGTTTCCTGGTAAAGTGTCATTAGAAAATTTAACTGTTTTTTCTTATCACTAAGGAAGAAAAGATTTTCCTTTAATCAGGTCATGAGAATCCACAAATCCAAGAAAGCCAGGGTTGCTAGGGGATTTGGAGGGAGAACCCACTCTTCTTGGTATTCTTCTTCCCACCCCCTGGAAGGTCATGATCATTCTTTAAAGTCAAGTGCAAATATCACATTCCCATCCAACTAATCCTTTCTCTGTCGTCTCCCACCATCTTGATCTAGACACGAGTGGCAGCACTTGTCAGCTGGTCCTCCAGCTTCCTGCTCCTGTCTGCTCCCCTTGGCTAGATGTGAGTTCCATTTGCCTTTAAGATCTAGTGCAATACTTGGCACAGAAATGCCACTGAACTGACCTGAACCCAGCATGGACATACTCTTCCCACACCTCACCAGACCCCCCACAGGAGTGGCCAAGGGTATTGAAGGTGTACACTTCTCACTATGTGAATCTCTGTTTTCATGGGATCCAGCACACAAGAGTCAGAGGTCCAGCTGCTACAGGATGCCAAACGTTTCACTGAGCAAATACAAGAGCAGCAGTTTCACCTGCAGCAAGCTGATAATTTTCCACAGGCGTTCACCACCGAGGTTTCCAAAATGAGAGAACAACTTCTCAAGTATCAAAATGAATACAATGCAGTGAAGGAAAGAGAGTTCCATAATCAGTACAGACTGAAGAGGTAAGCACACGATTCTCTCAAGTTCGCTGAAGACAGATGCGAGCAAAGCTGCTTCCACGTAAACTAAGAGAGAAAACGAGGACTAACTGAAGAAGGAGTTTTAGGTACAGGGATTATGAGACAGCAATGATAAGAGAACTCCAAGCCGAGTTCTTTCCTTGATTCCCTAGAACAGGCAGTCCCTGAACAAGGCTACAAAATTTTAGAAAAATAAGCTCGGGTTTCAGGAAGATGCTCTTAGGAAGAGGAGATCCCTGTAGTGGTTTCCATGTGTCAGGAACACTATAAGCATCAGGAGCTGTGAGCAGAGAACGCACTCCATAGAACAAGGGCTTGGCATACACTCTCGGCCTCTTCAGCCCTGGTGGTGGCCCCTTTCCTTCCCATGTCCACATGGCGAGTGCCCCATGGGGACTTTCCAAACAAGCCTGTGTGAGCTGAGAGTCATACCTGGTTCCCTTGATTCTTCTGATACAGGGACGGAGACCACATAGTCAACCCTCTTCTCCTATTACTAGACTATTCCCTAAGGTCAAGGAAAAAAGTGATATCCTTTTGAGAGACACATTCACTTATCCAAATCTGAGGGATGTCATTCAGTGAACTGAAGCAGAAATGTATTACTGGAAGGGGTAGATGCTATTCGTAAAATCTCCTCTAACATTCCTCCTGTGAGTAGCAAGTCAGTCAAAGAGTTTGTTCATCAAATCACACTAGTTAGATAGAATTTCAAAACAACTGCAGTCCAGGTTTTGTGAAATGTGCTGTTTCTGGGTACCATCAGAGAGAAAGCCAAACCATCTCTCCTAGAATGTGTTACCATTTAAAGTGGCAGAACTTTCTCTGGCTATTTTTAAGAGTAGGTAGGTTCCCTGCAGAGTGATGGAACTCAGTCCTGCTAAGAGATAATGGAATGATTTGAGTGACCTTTGGAGGACTTTGCTCGCCCTGGTTTTGAATCCTTTCTTTGGGGCCTATTATTTCAACTGGGGGATGAAGATTAGCTTAATCAGGAAAATTATATTCAGGGGGAAAAAAATCTGAGTTCTTCTTTGTCTTTCAATCTAAACTTGTTTCAGTCTCACCAGTGAGATCTATAAAAAGAAAGCTTAGCTATTTCTGTGCTCTGTAAGCACTCTTTCAGTTGAGAAAATAATGAAATTAAAACAATTGGTAGTTGTTCATTAGTATTGAAAATATGAATGCTTGACATTTCCATGAAAGGGTAAGAGGAACATAAGTCAGTTGATATTTAAATTGTTTAAAATTTCCAAGTATTCCTGCCAAGAGGAAAGGAAAAAAATGACCAGAACTCTTGCCTTTTAGGTATAGACAGGCAAATTGTTCATTGAATTGCTTGGGATGAGGGTGGGGGTGAGGACTGTACATAGTGATCTACAGTAAACAAGAACATTTAAAGTGAACATTTGCAGGAATGTTTTGTGTGTATTATTTTTGGATTTGTTAACATGTAATACTTTAGCTTAAGCAGACTTCCCTGCATCCTCAACTATTAGCAGCTCAAGAATTAACAAACTTATTTATATAAAAATAATGGTGATATCAAAATAATTACTAGAAAAGACTTACAGGCTGTGTATTTCATTGGCTTAACATATTTAGTATTACACGGTACGGAAACAAATTCACTCAACACTTCCTCCCTGGGAAGAAAGTAGATATTTCCATCCCCACATAAAAATAAAGAAACCAAGCCAGTGAGAGGAAAAAAAAAAAACTATTCATCCAAATATACAGATGATATTTTTCAGATCAGCACAACAAAACCTCATTTTATTCTGGGCCTGAATAACAGAAGTCCAAATAACTAGCACTCCTCTACCCCAACATCTTAAGGAACTTCTGAATCATTGGCAACTAGTAAGAACAATATATTGTTTAAATATTCTAGAGAAAAGATTTTTGCTTTATTATTTAGTTGATTTTCTTATGTTTTCAAATAATATAAACTCCTTAATAAGTGCTAAGGAAAGTATAATAACATGGTTGGTTAATAATTAAATCTGTTGCAATAGTTTTTGGCTTTGGATTAATACTCACTGATGATCTCTTGGTAACTATGCAGTTCAGGAATGAATATGGAACTTACATCAATAAGTAAACACATACAAATAATTAATGAAGCAATTAAATAAATGCTGTTGAGAACTTATACTTGAAACAAAGTAGAAGTCATTATTTCTCCAGAAACTTTCGCTGAAAAGACTTTTCAGTCTTCTTTTCAAGGTTTTTCTAGCTTTTACTTTGTTACCTTTTGGGGGCTTCTCTGCTTCCTAGAAACCCTAAAGATCTGGACAGCAAATCAGCTGAGTCTCTCATGCTAAATCTGAAATACCCTGACAAGTCTTAGTTGGCTGGGGAAGCAGAGCCACGGTCAGTGCTGTCTGTTGTGGGTGTGGACGTGGAGTGGGGGACACGTGTGCCGCGCGCGTGCAGGGCTGCGCAGCGTGATTGTGGCCTTATGCCTACTTCCTCTGCCACGGCTCGTTCCCTGTCGGCGCTCACCCACGGGCTCAGTAGTCATTTTCTATTCTTAGTCCAATAGTGATAGCAAAGTTGGAACCAAAAAACAAACAGATCTGATAAGAAAGGAACGGAAAGATTATTTTAGTGATGCCTCTGGAATTCCAGAAAGTTAGACTGACAGAGGGACATGCAGATCATCGGGGTTAGTAGTAAGGAAAAAACTCACAGCTGGAACAGATTTTACCTTCTAAACATTAAAAAAAAAAATGTTCTTGTGGCAACCAAGAACAGAAAGAGCTTAGGACAGGTTTTGCTGCATATAGTCCTCATAACTGAAAGAGAAGCACCTTAGATCCAAGTTTAAAAGGCAGATCCAACTCAAAAACTAACGATTCCACTTTCTGTCCAGGCCTTCCCACCCAAGGTAACATTGGAGTTGCTTACATACTTCCTATATGATTCTTATTCTTGTCAGAGTTTGAGAACTGCTGGTCTCCAAAGAGGTTCTCAGCCCTGAATACTCTCAGAATCACCCAAACCTTCTCTCAGTAACCACTCATTGTGTGCTCAAACACCTCCAGTGATGGGGGCTCACAGCCTCCCATAGCAGCGCAGCCCAGCTTTGGACAGCCCGACTTGTAGGTGGCTATTGCTTATATTAGATGAGAAACTGACCTTCTTACAACTTCCACCCAGTCAGGCTGGTTCTGCTCCTGATGGTGGATGATGCCTCATGCACTTGGCCGCACACATGGCTTCCAGCATTGCTTCTTCGCCTACAAGTCCTTACAACCAAAATCCTTTGATGACATGGTTCAGTTAGGACTCTTGCTGCAGACAAGAAACGAATCCTGAGGAGCTTTGATGCTCAAACACCCCTAAGTCAGGAAAGCTGAAAGTGTCCGTTTTAGATTTTAATGTCAGTTTGAAAGGTTAGAGGTTTATGTATATCAAAAGACACACACACAATAACTTTTTCTCATCCCAGTAATGCCCCACAAAAATAAGAATCCAAAACAAGAAAAAAGACAATGCACGAAGATGCCTATTATTATTTATAAAAGCAAAAACTCTAAAGCAATCTAAATTCTAAAAAAAACAGTGGAATATTTCAATAACAGTGTATTCCAGGAATAGCTTGATACTGAACAGTGCCTTGGAGTCAGAGAGAGCTGAGTTTAAAAGTCCGTTTAGCCTTGACTGGTGACTTTGGAAGAAGTATCTCACTCCTCAATTTCAATGTTTCTTAATGAAAAAGGGGAAAATGTATGATCGAAATTTAATTCATTTAAAATGTTCAAAAGAATTAGCCATTTTACGTTTGCTCAAGAAAAAAAAATTTTTTTCCATTTAAAGAAGAGACTAAGTCTTATCTTGTGGGAGAGACTCATGGCACCATTTTGAAATTCAGGGACACTCAGGCGGGCTGTGCAACCCAGCGATGGCAGCACACTATCACCCCCTGGTGGCAACATGGCTGACGTGCAGGAGCAACAGCTTGGAAGTAAAAAAGCAATATATACACACGTTGAGAGTATGGTTTCATGGCTCAGAGGTTAAAGCGTCTGCCTGCAATGCAGGAGACTGGGTTCGATCCCTGGGTCGGGAAGATCCCCTGGAGAAGGAAATGGCACCCCACTCCAGTATTCTTGCCTGGAGAATCCCATGGACGGAGGAGCCTGGAGAGCTACAGTCCATGGGGTCGCAAAGAGTCGGACACGACTGAGCGACTTCACTTTCACTTTCACTGAGAGCATGAGATGGTTGGATGTCATCACCAACTCAATGGACACGAGTTTGAGTAAAGTCCAGGAGCTGGTGATGGACAGAGAGGCCTGGCGTGCTGCAGTCCATGCTGTCGCAAAGAGTCAGACACAACTAAGCGACTGAACTGAACTGAATACACAAGCTCTAAAAGGAAAGGGCTTCCCTGGTGGCTCGGATGGAAAAGAATTGGCCTGCAATGCGGGAGACCTAGGTTTGATCACTGGGCTGGGAAGATCCCCTGGAGAAGGGAATGGCTATCCACTCCAGTATTCTTGCCTGGAAAATTCAATGGACAGAGGAGCCTGGCAGGTGACAGTCCATGAGGTCGCACACTTTCTTTCTTTCTAAAAGGAAAGGTATAAGTATTCAAAACTCTGAAGAAATTCAGCTTCAGCCTACAGTCCACACAACTAACCTATAAAATTCTGTGTGGCACACAGTTATTACAAAAACCTTCAATTTACTTTATTGCAAATATAGTTTCATAAAAATAAACCTGGTATGCATGCTTCTTTAGACCTACTGGCTAGTGGGATCTGCTAATTAGATGGAACCAGTAAAGGCTGTATCAGTAATCCAGACAGGTACTAGTTTCTTGTAAATAATATAAAGAAAAAGCCCAGAGCCTGCCTGGAAGGAACCTGAGTCTGGAGGGGAGGTTGTGATCACAAGCAGTTACAGTGTGGTGAGAGAACTCCTTCAATGGGGGTGTGTACAGTGTTAGGGAGGACTGGAGAGGGAGCCCCTATGTGAGCCTGTGGGAGTCAGTGAAGCCATCAGCAAGGATGGACACCAGGCTGACAAACACACCGGAGAGTGTGTTCTGAGAAGAGAAAGTAGAAAATTATTACTGTGCAAATAGTTTAATTTTTGTACTTTGTCAAAGGTTTTGTTTGTTTGTTTGTTTGTTTGCAGCTTAGTGGAAGAAAAAAACCTCATACTAAAGGAATTCGAGAAGATACCTAAGCCAGGAGTAAGTCTTAGATGATCTAGACTTTGTTAAATACAGCTGGACTGAAACAACCTTTTTGATAAATATTAATGTTTATCACAGAAACCATATCCTGAAACATTTGAAAGACCCAGAAGTCTTAACTATGGATGATGATGAAAGCAATACCTGTATAACTTCTGCAGTAAGCATAAGTGTGCCTATTACAGGATTTAGCTACTTGGCATCTAATTTAGGTTGTGTTTGATTGGACAATATCTGCTTTGTTTTCAGAAGAAAAAAGGATTCTGTGGTTGGCACTTAAAAACATTATTTTTGCTATAGTTATTACTCTTTTAGCTTCCTGAATGTCTCAAGCTGATTATAAGAAATTTTTATACAGATGTATCATGCCTAACAAACTTAGTAATTCATGCCTAACAAACTTTGTAAAAACGTACTTCCCTAAAATGTACTAGTTTAAAACAACAGCCATTTCTTATTTTCTTATTTTCAACAGTTGTGAATTCTTCTGGCCTGAGCTGGCTCAGTTAGGGTAGGATGGCTTCATTTGTATGTCAGTCATTTTGGTGTAGTTGGTCTAAGGTCACATGTCACTGGTTAGTCTCATGATGGAAGGGTTTCCAGTCTCAAGAAAGAGACAAATAGTCTCAAGAAAGGGCAAACCTCAACACAAGCAGTTTTTGAGCCTTTGCTTAAATCACTGTTGGTAACATCACATTGGTCCAAGCAAGTCATAGTGCCACATCTGGAATCAAGGGGGAGAAGTCCTCCTACATCTAAATATGACATAGCCATATTGCAAAGAGGCATGCAAACATGACTAGGAGGAATTATGTCCCTTTCTTTTGTAATCTATCATACAAAGTAAATGGAAAAATCAGCACACACCACATTAATTGGGACTGCACTACACCTTCTGAATGGTTTTATTAAAAAAGTATGTTGTTGGTGGTTTAATTTCAAGGCACAAAAACCTGTTAAACATAGAGTAAGATACTATTACATATATGAGTATGAATATACATCATATTATATATGAATGTAAGAATGTATATATATATGCATATATATGTATATATTATATGGCAACCCACTCTAGTGTTCTTGCCTGGAGAATCCCAGGGATGGGGGAGCCTGGTGGGCTGCCGTCTAAGGGGTCACACAGAGTCGGACCAGAGAAAGCAATGGCACCCCACTCCAGTACTCTTGCCTGGAAAATCCCATGGACAGAGGAGCCTGGTGGGCTGCCATCTATGGGGTCGCACAGAGTCGGACACGACTGAAGTGACTTAGCATCATATAAGTATTCCTAACCACCATTTTCAACAGAGATTCTATGGGAAAAAGTATTTTGAATTTTAGTTTCAGATCATAGGATTACTCACCAATTTCACCCTCCAGGAACATCAGTGGAAGAGAGCCATATGCAGAAAGGCCAGAGAAGGCTAAGTGCATCCTTCCCCTTAGTCATTAGTAATGTGTGGCCCTCCTGAGTACAAGAAGGCTTCTCTCTCATAAGTTAAACACTCCTCAGATAATCAGTCACAGGAAACAGTCAAAGCCCTGTTAGGAGTCTGAGGCCGAGGGCATTTGAGGAGAATGTGCATGAGTTAGAGAAGCAGTATCAATGAGAGGGGGGGATTGAGGAATGTCAAGGACTAGAGACATTCCAAACATGAACTCCCTAATCTTTAATTCTCATGTGTGACTCAGACTAACCATAACCTAGATATTCAAACATTATTTGTATCTGATTTGTCAAATCACAAAGCTACTAGAAAAAAAGGCTGGAAATTTTTACTAATGCTTTTTGGTATCAAATAAACATTAACTCAGAAAAAGGAAACATTTAAAATGTAGGAAGACCGAAAAGAACATTAATTAAAAATGAAAAAAAGAGTTCAAATCTAATGTAAAACATTTAATACATATAGTATAATTGCTATGCATTCATTGAAAAGGTCAGAAATCAAAAGTTGCATTTAACTCTGTAAGAAATCATTTATGAAGCTCGAAGCAAATATAATCAAAATGGTAAGTAAATTTTTAAATTTTATTTTTAGCCAAACAGATGCTTGCTCAGATTTTGTATAACCTGATGATTTTCATGCCTTTTAAAGGAAATGGAGAAGAAGATGAGACTATTGAGAGAAAGCACTGAGGAATTACGTAAGGAAGTAATGCAGAAGAAATTAGAAATTAAAAATTTACGGGAAGATTTGACATCTAAGCAAAAGCAATTACTAAAGGAGCAGAAGGAGCTAGAAGAACTGCTTGAGTATCAGGTCACCTTGAAGGTGTGCTACTTCAGCTCATACATATGTGAACATTGTATCTGCAAGGACATAAAAATGCATGGGTATCACTGCGCTTTTTGCATTGACTACATAGGTTTGACAAAAACCAAAACACACAAACTGAAATGTTATGCAGTTGTGATTGATCCTATCAAACTAAACCTGGGCTCTGGGGATTCACAAAAGATTTCTGAATACTCAGTAGCATCACTCTAAGTTGGAGACCTGACTGGGAGAAAAGGTCTCTCCAGACCTCGTCAAGCATTTTCCAATATTAGAAAGCAGTGTCACAAACACAATCACTTCCTTCAAGAGCAACCAAATGTCCTGACCTCTTTATATAGTTACTACTTTATCCTTCTCTGCCTGTTTGATTCCACTTCACTTCCCTCTCACTGTGAACATTATACAAGACCCATATTTATGTTTTCAGTTCAGTTCAGTCACTCAGTCGTGCCTGACTCTTTCCTAAAACATATTTGTGTTTTGAGAAATAATTAAAATTCATTTCACTTTGAAATATTTTATAACAGGTCTTGAAACAATTTAAGTAACCTAGAGTTATTTTTTAAAGCAACACATCTGAGATACCTTGGCTTAGAATTAGGATTCACTTTGACCTCCTTAAGAGATGAAGCAGTCAGTCAAGACATACCCAGCTGCCACCTAGAAAATGGACACTGAGCCGAGATAGATTTACAAGGAACACAGTGAAGCTAAGGCTTCAGCCCTTCACATGCATTAACCGCCTCCAAGGCCCTGAACCTAATTTAGCATTTGTAACTTGTGATTCTTTCTCTTAAAAAGAACGCCCCAAATTGTACAAGTTTTAGCCTCACAAAATTTAGATCTGCTCAAGACTGAGCAAGACCCCAGAAATATACCACACTGCAGGGGTGTCTTCAAGCCCCTGTATTACCCCAGGTCCCAAAGTCGAGCATGACCCTCAGGTGGGAAGGGGCTCTTCCGCACCCCCTGCCATGTATGCACATACCATTCTTGAGGCTGAAAGTGAATCTTCTGTGAATCCACAGAGCATGATGCAAAGCAGTGTTAGACAAAGTTAGCTTCTGATCTTGGCCTTGCTGCTTAGAAGTTATGTGACTTTGGGAAAATCATTTACCTTATCTTAGCCTCAGCCTTCAGAGAAGGCAATGGCACCCCACTCCAGTACTCTTGCCTGGAAAATCCCATGGATGGAAGAGCCTGGTAGGCTGCAGTCTACGGGGTCGCTAAGAGTCAGACACGACTGAGCGACTTCCCTTTCACTTTACGCTTTCATGCATTGGAGAAGGAAATGGCAACCCACTCCAGTGTTCTTGCCTGGAGAATCCCAGGGAAGAGGGAGCCTGGTGGGCTGCTGTCTATGGCGTCACACAGAGTCGGACACAACTGAAAGCAACTTAGCAGCAGCAAAAGCAGCAGCCTCCACCTTAGAGATTAAGATGCGTATTCAGGGAGGTAAAGCTCTAAGGAGAATCCGATAGTAGAGTGAGGGAAACAGGACAGAGCTGTGGAAGAAGTCAGGCCAAACCATGGTTTCAGGAGACCCCTAGGTTAAAAGTGAATCAACCTGATCCCATGGGGAACTCAGATCATGAATCGCACCACAGAAGTTGTTCCACCCTGATTCGGGGGTGGGCTGCTGTACCTCCACATCAGTCACAGCCTGTGCCCCTCTTCCTTCCATCCCCCTACCCACCCACCCTTCTGCACCCCACCCGCTGCCAAGGCAACTCTGCACAGCCATGGCGCTCTGTGGAGAGAACAAGCATAAGCTGTTTAGTTCAGTCGCTCAGTCGTGTCTGACTCTTTGCAACCCCGTGAATTGCAGCATGCCAGGCCTCCCTGTCCATCACCAACTCCCAAAGTTTACCCAGACTCATGTCCATTGAGTCGGTGATGCCATCCAGCCATCTCATCCTCTGTTGTCCCCTCCTCCTCCTGCCCCCAATCCCTCCCAGCATCAGTCTTTTCCAATGGCCAAAGTACTGGGGTTTCAGCTTTAGCATCATTCCTTCCAAAAACACCCAGGACTGATCTCCTTTAGAATGGACTGGCTGGATCTCCTTGCGGTCCGAGGGACTCTCAAGAGCCTTCTCCAACACCACAGTTCAAAAGCATCAATTCTTCGGCACTCCACTCAGCTTTCTTCAGTCCAACTCTCACATCCATACATGACCACAGGAAAAACCATAGCCTTGACTAGACGGACCTTTGTTGGCAAAGTAATGTCTCTGCTTTTGAATATGCTATCTAGGTTGGTCATAACTTTTCTTCCAAGGAGTAAGTGTCTTTTAATTTCATGGCTGCAGTCACCATCTGCAGTGATTTTGGAGCCCCAAAAAATAAAGTCTGACACTGTTTCCCCATCTATTTCCCATGAAGTGATGGGACCAGATGCCATGATCTTAGTTTTCTGAATGTTGAGCTTTAGGCCAACTTTTTCACTCTCCTCTTTCACTTTCATCAAGAGGCTTTTTAGTTCCTCTTCACTTTCTGCCATAAGGGTGGTGTCATCTGCATATCTGAGACATCTGCATATTTCTCCCAGCAATCTTGATTCCAGCTTGTGCTTCTTCCAGCCCAGCATTTCTCATGATGTGCTCTGCATAGAAGTTAAATAAGCAGGGTGACAATATACAGCCTTGACATACTCCTTTTCCTATCTGGAACCAGTCTGTTGTTCCATGTCCAGTTCTAACTGTTGCTTCCTGACCTGCATACAGGTTTCTCAAGAGGCAGGTTAGGTGGTCTAGAATTACCATCTCTTTCAGAATTTTCCACGGTTTATTGTGATCTACACAGTCAAAGGTTTTGGCATAGTCAATAAAGCAGAAATAGATGTCTTTCTGGAACTCTCTTGCTTTTTCCATGATCCAGTGGATGTTGGCAATTTGATCTCTGGTTCCTCTGCCTTTTCTAAAACCAGCTTGAACATCTGGAAGTTCATGGTTCACATACTGCTGAAGTCTGGCTTGGAGAATTTTGAGCATTACTTTACTAGCGTGTGAGATGAGTGCAACTGTGCAGTAGTTTGAGCATTCTTTGGCATTGCCTTTCTTTGGGATTGCAATGAAAACTGACCTTTTCCTTAGCAGCCTTCAAAACCTCTGAGGGATGGGTGTATCTCCATAAAGAGAACCTGGGCAGAGCACCCACAGCATTCTCTACAGTCAGTTAGCTCCTCTTTCAAATGGTAACCACAACCATCTTGAAAAGTCATTACGAGAATTAAGTGGAATAATTAAAGCACACTGCAGGGTACAGGACAGATAGTAAAAATTCTACACCTTGTAGCTCCGTTCTCTCTCTCCTATTTAATTTGCTTAACTGCTTCTCATCTAAGAGTACATAATTTAACATGGCTCCATGTCTTTACTAGGATGAAGTGGTCCATCGTCAATCCATCCCCGTACAAATTGGAAAAGAGACAGAAAAGACAACACGCAAAAAAGTGTATGGTTTAATATTTTTATTTTCTATCCTTCCAGCCCACACTTCCCCAAGTTATGTGTGCATGCTAAAACAAGAATATTAGCCACTGAACATATCAAATTACTGTGATAATTTTAGAAATATCTGCATTTGGCTCTCTCTAGGTTGTATACATTAAGTTCTTTAAAAGAATGTAGTGCAGTCCATTACTGTCATTCCTAACACTTATTTATGTCTTAATTTTGGGACAATATTCTCTTTCTAATATATAAATCACGTCTCTATGGAGAGTAACTGACTTTAACAGAACTGCATATGGAATAAGTTGTTTGAACTGTGTAGAATTTCATGGTCTAGTTATGTCAGCCAGCCAGATGCCTGAAACCCAAAAAACAGTAATTCTTCACTTGTCACCTATCCGTGTGCATAAGCCCCTACACATTTAGAGTAGATTGGAGGCAGAAATCACAGAGAAAATTCTCAAAGTTTAGAGGAACCAAAAAAGATAAATAAGTGGAGATACAAAAGTCTGGAGAAGAGGGGAAAGAGGAGACAGACAATAGTAGTGGCTCTAAAACCCAAGCCCCACCAGTACCGATGCTGAGAGGTTTAGGTCAGTTCAGAGGGTGAGGGTTGAATCCCAAGAGACAGTAGCGCTGGGGACCTGGGGAGAAAGTAGGGAAGCTGGCCAAATGCTTACCCTCAGTGACACTCAGTGGAGATACCCCCTCAGTCCCACTCATCTGTGGTCTTCATCTCACTTCTGAATTTATGGCTAGACCTTCTGTTGCCTAGTTAGAAAGTACAAACAGGTGAAGACGTTCAGGGATCAAAATAAGGCAAATGTGTGAATGTGTTGTGTACATACATATATATGTGCATATGTATCCCCACAGAGAAATGGAAAAGAAAAAACTTCTCTTGGAATATGAACTCAAAGAGCTAAATGATTCCCTAAAGAAAGTTGAAACCAAAATTAATGCTGTAATGGAAGAGAAGGAGGATGTAATAAAGGAAGTTGAAGGCAAACGGGCCTTACTTGAAATTAAAGAGCGAGAATATAATCAATTGGTCAAGCTATTAGAATTAACTAGAGAGAATGAAGCAAGTTCACTAACTGAAAGGTTTGTTATATTAATGTGTTTTGTCATCTAAATATTTCTTTGATTTCTATTTTAAGATTCAAAATAATCTCAAACAGATTTATATTCACTTAGTAAACATTTTTATAGAATTTTAATCATTTTACTATTAATAAAAATGTATTATTAAATAAAGCATTTTATTTATTTATTTTTAATTTTTTTATTTTACTTTACAATACTGTATTGGTTTTGCCATACATTGACATGAATCCGCCACGGGTGTACATGAGTTCCCAATCCTGAACTGCCCCCCCAACCTCTCTCCCCATATCATCTCTCTGGGTCATCCCAGTGCACCAGCCCCAAGCATCCTGTATTTTTTATCCTTTATTCTTCATTGTCCTCAATTTCTTGTGACCAAATCTTAAGGACACAATTTATTGGGTTTGTTTTTTTTTTTAAGTTTCTCTAATGTACCTCTGGAAAATTGTATCACTGGAGTGTGCTATAATTTAAGGATTTTTTTTCCCTGCAGATTGCAGCATTTCTGAGATAATCATGATATTTTTCCTAAAAGGAGCAATTCCATGATGTGAGTCTCTAGGAGAGTGTTAATTCTCATTTTTAAGTAAAATTTCAGAGAAACTAGAACTTCTGTCTCTGCCAGTTTGCTCTTCCACTTGGGTTTTAATGACTGTGACACTGATAAGAACTTGCAAACAAAATTGCTTTTGGCATTACTTAAAATTTGATTCTAACATGAAAATAGTTCTGTATATCTCTGCTGACCATACTACCTTGAAAAAGGACAGCTGATGACAAATCACTTTCATATTCTCTTTTTACCTGGAACAGAGGGATCTTGGATCTCAATTTACGAAACTGTCTTATTGACAAGCATAACTACCACGATGAACTGTCTCGTAAGCAAAGAGAAAAAGAACGAGATTTTCGAAATTTAAAAAAAATGGAGCTACTCTTGAAAGTGTCCTGGGATGCACTCAATCAAACTCAAGCACTGCATCAAAGGCTTCTGTTAGAGGTGGGTGCTGAATACTGCCGTCTGGTTTACAAGCTCAGTGCCACCTTTTTGTTTTTTGGTTTGTTCCTTTTTTCCTTTGGGAAGCACTGGTGCAGCTTGTGGGATCTTGTTCCCTTACCAGGGATTGAATCCAGGCCCTCAGCAGTGAGAACACAAAGTCCTAACCATAGACAGCCAGGAAATTCCCTCAGTACCATCTTTTTGAAGCAAACATATTTCAGGAACTTGTTTTTGCTGTCAATAGGGAAAAAGGGAGAGGAATAGAACAGATAAAAGATAGCTTTAAAATGCATCAAATCTGTTATAGAGGCCCAGTCGTACAGTATGTTTCAATCTTTTTGTTATCCCAAGATTAGAGAAATGTCTTATTGGGATCACGCATCAGCCTGGCCACGGGAGGCAGTTAGGCCATCCAGTTCTGGAAGAGCTAATGGGTTCACTTCAGGGTAGAACCAAGTGAACCACTATGTTTGAAAGAGTTCACAGAGTCAGATCCAGAATGCTGTTACTGAGACTGCAACAGTCAGAAACAAGGCCAGATCACATGAATACGGATAGACAGCCAGCCTCCAATTAGCCAACGCCCATCAGAACCCAGTGTCAGCTCCCTGAATAATTTTGTGTGTATCAGAGGTGTACTACAGCTAGAGAATGTTCAATAAAACTATTATCTTCTTACTACCTCTATGCTCCCATATGGAGGGATTTTGGTCCCATTGTGTCTAATTCCCTCCTCTTTCGCATGGCACCTCCTGTGCCAGTGGACCAAGCACTGCTGAAAGGCAGTGAACCATAAAAAGGACTGCATCCCTATGCCCATGCCTTGGCCAGTGCTTCCTGGTGAAAAAGAGGTCAGTCTCTGAGATGAAGCAGCTGGGGGTGCCAAAATCATACCTGTTCTCTTCAGGATTGTCATGGTCCATGACCTTATAGAGGTTCATGACCTCAGAAACGTAAACAGGAGTTTCCAGCTATGGCAGACACTTCCAATTCTAACCTATAAGCCTAATTCTCCTCTCCTTCTGGGCATATAGAAGGTTTATACTTCCTTGTACCCTCTGCCATTGAGCAGGGTCATAGGACTGGTTCTGGTCAATGGATTGTGGGCAGAAATGACACATGTTCCTTCCATCCTAGAGCAGTATGAGAACCTCTAGCCCCTCTCCCCACTCCCATGGCCATTGTGGTGACTTCCAATGATGATATGGAAATGTTGTAAATGAATGCATCCAGGAATACTGAGCCAACTGTGGTCTTGGAGAACCACCTTGACTGGCCAGACACTTTGTCAGAGCAAGAAATAAGCTTTCATGCTTTTGGGTAATGATAATTAGGCTTGTTTCTGAGACAATAACCTACCCTATCATGATTGAAAGACCAACTTTTATTAAGTTGTGAAAATAACTGGTAGAGTTATGAATGTTCTAAATGACTAGGTCTTGATCTTGCTGTCAATTGGCACTCATGAACTGTTTTATATCTCATTGGGGTGAAAAGTGCTTTTCACACTTTTATGAAACAAATAGAATGTTTATTATTTTCATTATTAAAACAATAATATTTATGTTTCTCATCTATTTTAATAGTTTTATTAAAATTTCTACATGTAGATTGATTCCTTGACAACTGTGAAAAGGTTTAAACTCTAAAAATGTTTTTTTCTATAAAAGCTTACATTTTCTACATCAACCATTACACTACTTTTTTGTTGTTGTTTTTATGGTTATTTCCTCATCTATCCATTTACTTTCATCCCTTCTGTGTCCTTATCCAGGTGTGTCTTTTCCTACACAGCATATACTTTTTAATATCTAGTCTGAAATTTTCTGCCTTTCAGTTCTTGTATTTAGTCCAAAAGTACATTTGCTGGAGAAGAAAATGGCAATCCACTCTAGTATTCTTGCTGGGAAAATCCCATTGTCAGAGGAGCGTGGCAGGCACAGACATATTTGGGCTTATGGCCACTGTATTACTATTGCTTTTTCTCTGTCTTATTATTTTTTGTACCATTTTTTCTCTTGTCTTTTCTTCTTTCAAATTAATCAAAAAGATGAATTTTTATATTTTCCCCACTTTTTGATATGCATTAGTTTTGCACTCTTTTCAGTCTTTCAGTGGCTACCCTTAAGATTACATCATTTATCCCTGATTTATCAGAGTCCAGTGTAAATTATTTTATCCTAGATAATGTTAGAACCTTTGAAGACTCTAGATCTTTGCAACTCTTATACTTTCAAATGTATTCTTTAATCCAACTTTTCAAGTTATTTTTACTCAAAGTACTGGCTTACTGCAAGCTATTCCATCTTAGCCCAAAGCCTTGCTCATTAGAAAGTTAAGTTGGAACTTTGGATAAACACAGACTTTCTGGTACTCCACCTCACTCACAACGAGATCTACAGTGATGAGCAGTTAAAGTATTTATTCCAAGAATTGGTGGAAACCTAGATGTGGTGAATAGAAGGCTCTTAAGACCAGTAAATGTTGCTTTTATTAATAAAACAATCTTTGTTTATTAAGCAAATAACCATAGTAAGATTTCTTTAAACAATAATAGGACAAAAATTATCATTGCTTTTAGTAATCTACTATGGTGATTCCAGTAGTAAGTGAAGTTAGTCTATTAAATATGTTGCTAATGCTGACTCAACGAAACATTCTCTTTAAAAGTGGAAAGAAAGATAAGTTGAATGGAAGCAGTAAGATAGCTTGTCACATAGAGAAATATCTATTGGTGATCTCAAAAGCAGTTATAAGCTGATAACAGTCACAATATTGGTTCTAAAATATGACAAACACTAAACAGAATTAAGTTTGTCTTTATCCAAAAATTTAAAATAGAAGGGCACATAAACAGAATATAAAATGTAACTCTGCCATTTCTACTTCTAGTTAAGACATAAAGCATTGGAGTAGACCATGGTTCCTGTCATAAGAACCAGAAAAAAATTAGTAAACTAAAAATCACATATTTTTAAAAGACGTATGAGAGTTGTGGAAGTAAATTCTACAACAGTATAAACACTTCCTAGATGAACAGATACAGGTAGTCTTTTTCCTCCCAGAAGCATTTGCCAAGTCTAGGCATGAGCAGGTAGAAGGCGGGCCTGCCAAGAAGGATCAAAGCTGGAGGCATAATCCTCCCAGACTTTAGACAATATTATAAAGACACAGTAATCAAAATAACACAGTACTGGTACAAAAACATACAGATCAATGCAACAGAATAGAGAGCCCAGAAATAAACCCACACATCTATGGTCAGATAATCTTGGGCAAAGGAGGCAAGAATATACAATGGAGAAAAGACAGTCTCTTCAGTAAGTTGTGTTGGGGAAGTTGAACACAACCTCATAAAAATTCTTGAAGTTATAAGAGAACACTGCCTGACACCACACACAAAAATAAACTAAAGTGACTTAAAGACTTAAATATAAGATGCAAAACCATAAAACTTCCAGAAGAAAACAAAGGCAAGACATTCTCTGACATAAATTGTACCACTGTTTTCTTAGGTCATTTAACCAAGGCAATAGAAATAAAAGCAAAAGTAGAAACAGGGGACCTAATCAAACATATTGGAGAAGGAAATGGCAACCCACTCCAACATTCTTGCCTGGAGGATCCCATGGACAGAGGAGCCTTGCGGGCTATAGTCCATGGGGTTGCAAGAGTTGGACACGACTTAGCGACTAAACCAATCAAACATATAAGCTTTCGCACAGCAAAGGAAACCATAAACAAAAAGAAAAGACAACCAATGGTCTGGGAGAAAATACAGGCAAATATCACTTCTATGTGGAATCCAAAAAAATGACACAAATGAATTTATCTATGAAACAGGATCACAGACATTGAGAACAGATCTGTGGTTCCCAAAAGGGAGAGGAGGTGGAGGAGGAATGCAGTGGGAATGTGGGGTTAGCAGATGCAAACCATTATATACAGAATGGATAAACAGTAAAGTCCTGCTGTATAGCACAGGGAGCCATATTCAGCGTTCTGTGATGACCGTATGGAAAAGAATATTTAAAAAGAATGTCTCTATATATCTGAACCCCTTTGCTGTATAGCAGAAATTAACATAACACTGTAAATTAATTATACTTTTAAAATGAAATATATCCAAAATAAATAATGAGTTATGTGAAAAATGTAAAGAAAAAAATGACATACATATACATCTTAAACTGAATTCTGAAGTCTATAATTAGAATTTCCTCTCTGTTTGGTTCATCGCTTTGCCAATACTTTGTCCTTATTACAGTCTTTCCCTTCAAAGAAATGCAAATAAGATTCTTGGCTTTTAATTAAGAAAAGTCTTAAATGCCATATCACCTATATTACTAAAGTACAATGGGCTCTGTTTCTGTATGTTGAAATACAATTGATCATGCAGTTTCATGAAATATATATGATTTTTATTGGGCTTTAAAAAAAGGAAAAAGAAGACCAGTCTGCCATAAGGAGAGAGACTTTGCTAGGGTTAGGGAAAACCATGACAAATTGAAATGTAGAGAATTTCTTAAAGAATATCACACTTTCAGGAAATCAAACTATACATTAAAGTACACTTCTGATTTTAATCATAGCTCCTATTGACTTCCACTGAGGTACAGAAGAGGAATAAAACCCCATATCTACATTCTAACAGTGCCCTCAGTGACTCTGGGGATTTTGCTTTGACATTCACTGTCATGTTTTAAGAGTTGGAATATTATGTCCGTAAGGTTATTTTCTTTCAAACTAAAAACATACTCAAGATTGTGACAACAAAATCCTCTAACCAAGTAACTATGTCATTTTCTGTATGTACACATCAAGTCATGTACCAGGCAGGTCATCAATCCCAAGGAAGCGGAATGCCACGCACCACTCACCTATCTTGGGGAGGGGGCCCACTGCATCTTGGGGTTGGAGTCACCAAGGAAAACACAACAGTCAAGCACTGGATGGAACAACACTACCTACACAAAGAAGAGACAGAGGAAGATCAGCTTCAGTAGTGAACTTTGGTCCCCAGTGGCCAGCAGTCTCTCCTGATGGCCAGCTCAGGGTGATTGGCCTATGCTCACAATTGTCTTACTACGGTGAAAGGAACCTTGATCCTTCTTGTGGAGTCTGAAATCCTGAAAGCTGGCGGTGTGCCTGAGGGCCACTGACATACAGGCTTAAGCAGAACCAAGGAGTTCTCATTGTGCCTGAAACGGGGAAAGATATTCCCACACAAAGTGATAACCCAGTACAGGCTGTGTGGATTCCCTATCTCTTCATAAGGAAGAGTTCCAGGGCCAAAGCCCATTCTTTTGTAGCTAAGTGGGGGTGGAAAGGCTGCAAGCAGGAGACTGCTTTTTCCAACAAGCACTTTTCCTTTATTTGTAGTTTTCTAGAAGATTCATCTCTCTCTGCTCTGACTTAGAAGTGATTCTGCATTTCTCTTAGTGACTCCCTTCCAGTGTTCAAGGCAATTGTGACAACTTAACTATATAGAGGAGAACATCAGTTTTGAGTCAGGCAGAGTCAGGTTTAAATCCTAGATTCATTGAACAGCTGCTGATGTTTGGCATTTTCAACCTTTGAACTGGGATTATTGCAAGGAATAAAGTGATTACAGACGTGAAAGTATGTGGTTCCAAGAAGACAGTACCAAGAAACAACTGTTGCTTTTCTTCCTGTATATATATATAAACTTTTTCAAAGGCTAAAGAAAATTTTATAATCAGAATAAGACTTTGAATATGGCTATTTCATTCCAAAGGCAAGGCTGGCACGTTCAGGCCCTACTGATAACCCTCAGGAAAGCCTTTCAGTATCTACCCTGCATCATCTGAATGACTGCCACTGCCACCAGCTATTCCCCCTTTGTTCTATTTTTTCCAGGTTCAATCTACTCTCCATTTTACTACTAATATTCTTAAATGAAAAAAATAAAACTGAAAAAAATCTTAAATGATACTTTAATGTGTCACCTGCTCAAGACATTCAATGTTCTTTATTTTACATAATCATGGGATGAAAGAACAGGGGAATTGTAAAGATCATATGGTCCAAGGAAGGCAAGTGCCATTTCTCTTCCGCTGGTGGTAGCCCCCTGTAGTGAACATTTTGCAAAGGATTCTGAGACCCAGCACTGGCTTATCAGCTCTGTAGTTGATTAGTGATGTCTGCCTCAGGTATAGAAAGGTAGATGACAGCACATACACCATTTATTTCCTATTCGTAATTAAGTCCTCTTCCTTTAGCTAATTCTTGTGATCCATCTTCATCATTTAAGTAATATGTGAATGATGCTACGCCTTTATTTTTCAGTTTTAGACCTGATTATTTTTACTTCTCACTATAAATGATGAAGAATAAGCTTATTTTATACCCTGTCCATTGAACATACCTATTTCTTGTCCCTCCATATACTAAATAACTTTATGCTATAATTTTAACAATTTTGAAGTTTCATATTTGCATTATTATGAATAAATGTTATCCACACCTGAGTCACATTAGATAATTACTTACAAAATTGTATTCCCCAATATCTATATACATTGTGTTTTTATTTGTAGTTTTCTGTGTACTTATCATTAGTTCAACCCCAAACTGACCTGTTAGTGAATAAATTTCCTCTCTTAAAACACATTTGGTAGTCTATTCATTTAATCTTCTTATAGAAACCACTTCTGAGACTTTTCAGTAATCTCTGAACAGTAGGAACACATCTATGGTTTAATGAGTTGAGTTTACTACTCATTGCAGCAAGGGAAAATACACACCAGGCGGAACAGTAGGGTATTTCAGTGTAGCCTATTAGAAAGGACACATAGGTTTGGGGCTGGTGTTATGTGTTTTGGCGGATGGTGTAAGAAAACAGGACTTTGCTTTAGATTTGAATATCGTCAGAAAGTGAGGGTACTCCTATGACTATCTTAATTTTATGGCAGAAAGAGAAAAGACTAGATTGAGGCTAGAGCTATAATAGGCAAGGAAGACCAGGAGATGGGAATACATGATATTTTGTGGCATGGACAGTGTTCTTATTTGTATCTGTGACCAAAGACAAATACAAAGTGGTCTTGTTTTTGTCTATGATCATAGAATCGTCTTGTCTGATGGTGATTTTCTGTTAAATTGTGTTCAACAGAACACCAAGGCCCAGCTGTGAGTGCCAGGTCAACTGCCAGATATCAGAAGCTGCTTTTTTCTTCTCAGCTTTCCGATCTGTTGCAAATTGGGTCTCACTTCTCTACATGTACACTCCCCAGCTTAGGAGCCTTACTGCACCATCTTGGTGACTCCCTTTATCTCTCTCCTGTGTTGGATCCCGTAGTCCATGAGTCTCTTCTATTTCTCTTTTGACTTACTCTCTTTTTGTGGGAAGGGGATACTGTCCTCCTTTACCTGAGAAAAGGTGAATGGAAAGTAATCTTTTAAGACTGGTGTGTCAGAAACTGCATTGTCAGAACAACTTGCATATCAGGAAAGATTTTATCCTCACTTTAGCTTAACAGATAATTAAAAATTTAACTGGATATGACATTTTAATTGGAAATTATTTTTCCTCATAATGAAGGCATAGATCAATTGTCTTTTATTGCACTACTAAGACCCCAGGAGAAGGAAATGGCAACCCACTCCAGTACTCTTGCCTGGAGAATCCCATGGACAGAGGAGCTTGGTGGGCTACAGTCCACGGGGTCGCAAAGAGTCGGACACGACTGAGCGACTTCACTCACTCACTCTCTAAGACACTTGGTGCCATTCTCATGCTTGATTCTTCGTTTGAAACCAGTGTTTCTTTTTTTCCATGCTGGAAACTTGTAGGATTTTTTATTGCCTCCCAAAATTTAAAATTTCATGATGAAGTTCCCACTGTGAGGCTTCTATTTTTAGCCATCATACTGGACACACAGTGGGTTGTTTGCATAAAGAGACTTACGTTTTTCATCTCTGAAACACCATCTTAAATAATTTCTCCAAGTTTGTCCACTTTTATTTTACTATTCTCTTTCTGGGACTTCTAGTATCCAGATGTTAGACCTTCTCAAAGAATCCTTTTAATTTTCCTGTCTTTTTTTTTTTCTCATATTTTCCATTGTTTGTTTTTCTGACTTGCTACAAGGGAAATTTCCTCCACTTTTTCTTCCATTCTGTTATATTTTAAATTTCCATGAGCTATTTTTCTCCTAATGCTTATTTTTTATTGTACCCTTATGCATACTTCATATCATTTTTTAATCTCACCAAAGATATTAATAATAGCTTTTTATTTCTTCTTTTCTCTGCAAATTACATTTTTCTGTTTTCTGTGTTCTTGTTTATTTTTTCTCTTTCTTACTAGAAATTTTTCTCATCTATGTGGTAATCCTTAGCTATCAAGTTATATTTAAGAGTGAGAGTACTATAAAGCTAACTGCATGCTGTTTCTGATGATGAGGTTTGCCACTATAGACTTATCTCACTTGACACAAATATATAAGGGATTTCTCCTGACCAAAGAAGAAACTGTGGTAGAATGCTCACAAGTTGTTCGTATTTTAGTAAAGAAATACTATTTATATTGGACTAATTCTAGCTATTAAGTCCATAAAATAACACTCATATAGCGTAGAACAGAAATGAAAATAAAAGTCCTTTTCCTTCACTGATTTCAAGAAAAGTGTATGCTTTTGTTCTAGTTCAGTTTCAGGGAAAGACTAACTTCCTCTTTGAACTTATGACTTACAATTAGCCCAGCCATGGTCCTACGCTGACTGGCAGTACTTGAAAATAGGAGTGGGTCAGGCCAGTCACTCCCAGCCTGAACATTTCAGACTTGCAAGCATTCCAAAAACAAAAAAGATAAAGGAAAGCATGAAGGGCTCAGGCTATTCTTCAAAATTTGTTTCCCCCTAGGGACAACTGTTTGATTCTCTTAGGCCTTTGACTGTAGAGACTCTCCCAGAATTCCACAGACCTCATGAAAATTTGAAATATTTTAGAAAAACAACAGAGCCTTAAAGAAACTGAAGTTCACTGATACAAAGTAACTGGGATGTTTACAACAGAATATGCCTAATTTCTTAATGTTATGAAAGTAAATGTTTGTTCATGTATTTAAAAGGTCAGGAAAAACAGACACCAAACTATTAATGCTACCTCCTGAGAGTAGCATCTGAATGTGGGAGTGGGGAGTGAAGATGTTTAATTTCTTACTTTACCTACATTTTTCATTTTTTGTTACAATAAACACACAGTTTTTAAAAATACATCAAATGCTACTCTACAAAAATCAAATCACTAAAATGAATAAGCTTACAAAACATACTATATATACAGTTTGGGGACTCGAAAATAATGGTCAATTACTTTACCTCGGTATTAGAACTTAATATTAGAACTTTGATACTTGATCAGTTTTTCTCTTCTTCCTTAGTGGAAACTTCAGCGTAACTCCAGCCTATTCCCCAGATTACCTTAGGAAGATTTCCTTTGGAAGAGATGTATCAATCAGGTTTTTAATTTGGCTTCAAGAAGTAACAGACACTCAATTACAGTGGCTTAAGTAAATAGGGGTTGCTTCATTCAAATAATAAAAAAAATCCAAAGATAGGCACACGCCAAGCAGTTTCACATAATGCAAAGTCCAGAGCCTCTCAGCTTTCTCATTACAAAAATGGTCATTAAGCCTCTGGGCATAAGATCATACACAAGTGAGGAAGGGCAGAGAGCAAAATGCATATGGCAGCTGACTTGGCTGACACTGTCTTCCTAAAACAGTCACTTTTCCAGGAGCACCTCCAGATTTCCACTTACATTTTATTGGCCCACCTGGCTCTTATCATCACCCCCAACTCTGAAGGGGTTTGAAGATTTTTGGATACACTGCAGCTCTGAACAAAATTGGGGTTCAGTTAGTAAGGTCAAAGTGGAGGATAGATATTGGCTAGGCAGCCAGGAAGCTCTGCTACCAATGGCTCACCTTGTTACCTCTTTCACAAACAAAGCACACATAATTCCCTCCTGAAACTAGAGGGCTGGGTTTGTGGAGAATTGAGAAAATGTCAAAAAGCAGTTATGCAGAGTTCAAAAAATGAGTTTCATTCACTGTAGTATTGTTTGTAATTTAAAACATTGGAAAAAACTTAAAATGCCTGAGACCTGAATCCAGGAAAATTTGTCAGGAGCCTTTAGTTGACAGAGGAGTTGATGAGTTTGCTCTCATCATATCTTCTATAGAAACTGTATAAGCTTCTCTAGTCCCTGTCAGTGTACATGTACAGATTTGCCTACACTTGGGAGCAACATTTGGAGCAGCCTGCTCCTGGGCATCAGTGGCAGAGAAATAGTCAGGGACCAAGATACTTGCTGGACTCCAATCTGTCCAGGAAGAATTAACTCTACTTTCCAGAAGGAAAAATCAAAGTCTTCCTCACTGGCTTCTCAACTCTTCCTTGAAACCTTCCTTGATTATTCAAGTCTATGTGGAGCTCTCCATTTTCTGACCTGCTGTAGGAATTATCTGCTCATCCAAATCACAAAGTCTATATATTGTTACATGGATTTCATTATACCATGTCCCATTTTCCTAAGTCCAGTACATGCTTCTCAGCAGCTAGCTCTCTGCAGTAGGAGAGGCCATGGAAAGCAGGATGTCATTGGGCCTCTGTGGACAAAAAAATTGCTACTGAAGATGCACAGGTTCGTGGGTGTGAAGCATCCAAAGATACATTTCAACTACTTTAAAAGATCAGTGTGAACTTCAGAAGGATCCTGTTTAGTGACCTATAAGTCACTAAAGGAGTATGATCTTCTCTTGTTGGGACACATTTTAGCCAATATTCAACTTTGGTGCCTAGAAGTATGTGCTGTCACAGTAGGAAATAAACCACATCAGGTTGGAGTCATGAGCTTTTGATGTGAAGATCCAACTCTAAATCTTCTCTGAGTCAAGTATGCAGTCAGCACCCCAATGTAACCCTTTTTGTATTCTTGGATGGTACTCCTTCCCCATCAGCTGCCACGTGTCCTCTTTTTCTCTGTTCTTCTTCTCCATCATAAAGAATCCGATAAGTTCATTGCTAATAAGGGAACAATATCTTATAATAAGATGTTCTCTCTTCAAAGTACTTTGACAGAGGACAAAAGCACAAGCTAATACAATAGAAATGTAATGATGGAATCTCAAGTATCAACAAAAAAGTTAAGAGAGTTTTCTTTTGTATAACAACTTTCCAAGTACTCAAACTACTACAGAGTAGACAACTATTCTGTTCTTAATAATTCCTATTTTTCTTTATAGTATTTCATAAATGAATTCAGGTAAGTATTGATATAAAAAATATCATTTGAAGACAGGTTTCCAAAGTGCTGAGTCATTAAAGAGGTAGTAAAATACAGTGTTAAGACCATGGGCTCTGAGTCTAACTGCCTGGGTTTACACATACACCACCATGCAAGGTGCTTAAATGTCTTTGTTCCTCATTCTCATCTGTACAATTGGAGATAGTATTACCTACCTAATGGGGTTATTATGAGAATTAAATAAGACTATACACATAAGCCAGAGTAGGGAATGGCACCCCACTCCAGTACTCTTGTCTGGAAAATCCCATGGATGGAGGAGCCTGGTAGGCTGCAGTCCATGGGGTCATGAAGAGTTGGATGACTGAGCGACTTCACTTTCACTTTTCACTTTCATGCACTGGAGAAGGAAATGGTAACCCACTCCGTTGTTCTTGCCTGGAGAATCCCAGGGACAGCAGAGCCTGGTGGGCTGCCATCTATGGGGCTGCACAGAGTTGGACATGACTGAAGTGACTTAGCAGCAGCAGCAGCAGCAGCAGCATGCATATAAACACTTAGAACTTTGCTTAACACATACTCATGCTCTATAAATGTTAGCAACTATTAGTTCAGTTCAGTTCAGTCACTCAGTTGTGTCCGACTCCTTGCGACCCCATGAATCACAGCACACCAGGCCTCCCTGTTCATCACCATCTCCCGGAGTTCACTCAGACTCACGTCCATCGAGTCAGTGATGCCATCCAGCCATTTCATCCTCTGTTGTCCCCTTCTCCTCCTGCCCCCAATCCCTCCCAGCATCAGAGTCTTTTCCAATGAGTCAACTCTTCACATGAGGTGGCCAAAGTACTGGAGTTTCAGCTTCAGCATCATTCCTTCCAAAGAAATCCCAGGGCTGATCTCCTTCAGAATGGACTGGTTGGATCCCCTTGCAGTCCAAGGGACTCTCAAGAGTCTTCTCCAACACCACAGTTCAAAAGCGTCAATTCTTCGGCGCTTAGCTTTCTTCACAGTCTAACTCTCACATCCATATATGACTACTGGAAAAACCATAGCCTTGACTAGACGGACCTTTGTTGGCAAAGTAATGTCTCTGCTTTTGAATATGCTATCTAGGTTGGTCATAACTTTTCTTCCAAGGAGTAAGCGTCTTTTAATTTCATGGCTGCAGTCACAATCTGCAGTGATTTTGGAGCCCCCCAAAAAATAAAGTGTGCCACTGTTTCCCCATCTATTTCCCATGAAGTGATGGGATCAGATGCCATGATCTTCGTTTTCTGAATGTTGAGCTTTAAGCCAACTTTTTCACTCTCCACTTTCACTTTCATCAAGAGTAGTAAGGTTTTTATTTCCAAATGAATAAGAAGTAGAATATTTGCAGCTGGTGAATTACAAATCTCTTGCAAATCGTCATATTTCAATTTACCATGACTTTACAAAGAATAGTCAGCATAATAAGCAGTTTCCTGTAAGAGTGAGAATCGTAATTTGCCCACCATTTTCAAAAGGTTCATGATGGGGTTGACTACAAGACACTGAAAATTTCTTTCTTGTATAATACCTGTTTTAAATTCTGATTTCCAGATTGAAGCTATTCCTAAAGATGATTCTACATTATCTGAGAGAAGGCGAGAACTCCATAAGGAAGTTGAAGTAGCTAAGAGGAATTTAACCCAGCAGGTTAATATCAAGTTTCACTTAAGTTTCTAAGAATGACTAATGCAAAGTTGTGTTTTTAACTGTGTTCCATGAAACCTCATTAGTAGAAGAGTCAAAGAGAGTATGATCCTACCTAATATGAGTCTGTTTCTTTATCTCAAAGTCCACTCAAACCCACATTAAAATTTTGGAGGAGGAAAAAAAATATGTTTGAGCTGGCAAAAAAATTATACAAATTCATGAGAGTTTAAAGTAAAAAGTCTACTGATTCAAAATAAATAATAAATGCATTATTTCACTAATATCCAATTTCAAATTTTGTTTATCCAAAACCACTGTCAAAGTAAAACATGCTTTTATTTCTCTTCAAAACCTTACTTGAAAATATATTCTGAATAAGAAAAAGTTCTATGCTATCATGTTTGCACATTCTTTTTATAAGATAAATACTTGGTGCTAAGGCAGCAGAGTTACTTTTTGTGTTTTAATAAAATAAACTCTATATAGAAGATTTTTAAAGTTGTCTGAGATACTGGCCTTAGTTCAGTTCAGTCACTCAGTCATGTCTGACTCTTTGCAACCCCATGAACTGCAGCACACCAGGCCTCCCTGTCCATCACCAACTCCTGGAGTCCACCCAAACCCATGTCCATTGAGTTGGTGATGCCATCCAGCCATCTATCCTCTGTTGTCCCCTTTTCCTCCTGCCCTCAATCTTTCCCAGCATCAGGGTCTTTTCAAATGAGTCAGTTCTTCCCATCAGGTGGCCAAAGTATCAGAGTTTCAGCTTCAACATTGGTCCTTCCAATGAACTCTCAGGACTGATCTCCTTTAGGATGGACTGGTTGGATCTCCTTGCAGTCCAAGGGCCTTAGTGTGTTCCTTCAAATAAATACTTTATAACATTTGTGTTTTTCCAAAAGAAAATCCTATCAGAAGCTGAGTCTAAGTTAGTAGAACAGCAACTTGCTGAGGAAAACAAGCTTTTAAAAGAGCAAGAAAACATTCAAGAACTGCTTTTCAACCTTGTCCGTATGACTCAAATCAAAATTGATGAGAAGGAGCAAAAATCCAAGGATTTCCTGAAAGCTCAGGTAACTGCATTTTTGTAACCATTCATTAATTACCACAACAGTCCAGGGTAGCCTCATGTTAATACAATGTTCATTAGAAAACTATGACTAAGTCCCCTTCAAGTTCAGTTCACTACACAGCTTCCCTAAACAAAACTCAACCATGCAATGAAAAACAGTCCCAGGATTCAGCTGGCAACAGTCAACAATCTAGAGGGAAAAAGAATTAGATCAATGACAATGAGCAGAGGATTTGAACAGATGACAATTTCAGTAAGAATAAGGTGGGTACCTCAAGGGGAAATGGCTGACAGGCCCAAAGGCACAGGTGTCTGTGATTCACCACCATCCCACAGTCCATCATGATTTACCCGAACAACTCAGGAGCCGCAGCATCACACCACTCTCCTTCCCAAGTTCATCGAATCAGCATCATTTAAACCAATGTGAGGACAGTTACATTTAGTAACTGTTTCACCCTATGCCTTTCCTGGGCTCCTGACCAAGTGCCAGAGCTGACCCAGTGCAACATCCCCAAACAAAATCGACCATGAAACAATAGCAAAACAATCTTTCTATGATAGCTAAAATCCTAACATTACAATCATTTATTCCACATAAGGATTGTGTCCAGAGACCCTACTTTAAAAATTATTATGGAGTTTCCCTGGTGGTCTAGTGATAAAGAATCCACCTGCCAGAGACATGGGTTCCATCCCTGGTCCAGGAAGATGCCACATGCCCCAGAGCAATTAACCCCAAGTGCTGCAACCACTGAGGACTACACACTTAGGGCGGGTGTTCCACAAGAGAAGCCACTGCAATAAGAAGCCTGAGCACCACAAAGAAGAGAAGCTCCCACTCGCTGCAACTAGAGAAAGCCCACACACAGCAATGAAGACCCACCACCCCAAACACTAAAATAAGTATATAATTCTTAAAAATGATACGACATGTTACTAAAGTAGAATACCTAAATTTACCATGTGACCCAGATGCTGGCTGTCTCTGAGTGCAGCTTTGTTTAATTCTGAGCAAGCATTCACACAGGGTCAGTTCAGTTCAGTTCAGTCACTCAGTCATGTCCGACTCCTTGCGACCCCATGAATCACAGCATGCCAGGCCTCCCTGTTCATCACCATCTCCCGGAGTTCACTCAGACTCACGTCCATCGAGTCCGTGATGCCATCCAGCCATTTCATCCTCTGTTGTCCCCTTCTCCTCCTGCCCCCAATCCCTCCCAGCATCAGAGTCTTTTCCAATGAGTCAACTCTTCACATGAGGTGGCCAAAGTACTGGAGTTTCAGCTTCAGCATCATTCCTTCCAAAGAAATCCCAGGGTTGATCTCCTTCAGAATGGACTGGTTGGATCTCCTTGCAGTCCAAGGGACTCTCAAGAGTCTTCTCCAACACCACACTTCAAAAGCATCAATTCTTTGGCACTCAGCTTTCTTCACAGTCCAACTCTCATATCCATACATGACCACAGGAAAAACCATAGCCTTGACTAGACGGACCTTAGTCGGCAAAGTAATGTCTCTGCTTTTGAATATGCTATCTAGGTTGGTCATAACTTTTCTTCCAAGGAGTAAGCGTCTTTTAATTTCATGGCTGCAATCAGCATCTGCAGTGATTTTGAAGCCCCAAAGAAATAAAGTCTGACACTGTTTCCACTGTTTCCCCATCTATTTCCCATGAAGTGATGGGACCGGATGCCATGATCTTTGTTTTCTGAATGTTGAGCTTTAGGCCAACATTTTCACTCTCCACTTTCACTTTCATCAAGAGGCTTTTTAGCTCCTCTTCACTTTCTGCCATAAGGGTGGTGTCATCTGCATATCCGAGGTTATTGATATTTCTCCCAGCAATCTTGATTCCAGCTTGTGTTTCTTCCAGTCCAGCGTTTCTCATGATGTACTCTGCATATAAGTTAAATAAGCAGAGTGACAATATACAGCCTTGACATACTCCTTTTCCGATTTGGAACCAGTCTGTTGTTCCATGTCCAGTTCTAACTGTTGCTTCCTGACCTGCATACAGATTTCTCAAGAGGCAGGTTAGGTGGTCTGGTATTCCCATCTCTTCCAGAATTTTCCACAGTTTATAGTGATCCACACAGTCAAAGGTTTTGGCATAGTCAATAAAGCAGAAATAGATGTTTTTCTGGAACTCTCTTGCTTTTTCCATGATCCAGCAGATATTGGCAATTTGATCTCTGGTTCCTCTGCCTTTTCTAAAACCAGCTTGAACATCAGGGAGTTCATGGTTCACGTATTGCTGAAGCCTGGCTTGGAGAATTTTGAGCATTACTTTACTAGCATGTGAGATGAGTGCAATTGTGTGGTAGTTTGAGCATTCTTTGGCATTGCCTTTCTTTGGGATTGGAATGAAAACTGACCTTTTCCAGTCCTGTGGCCACTGCTGAGTTTTCCAAATTTGCTGGCATATTGAGTGCAGCACTTTCACAGCATCATCTTTCAGGATTTGAAACAGCTCGACTGGAATTCCATTACCTCCACTAGCTTTGTTCCGAGTGATGCTTTCTAAGGCCCACTTGACTTCACTTTCCAAGATGTCTGGCTCTAGATGAGTGATCACATCATCATGATTATCTGGGTCGTGAAGATCTTTTTTGTCCAGTTCTTCCGTGTATTCTTGCCACCTCTTCTTAATATCTTCTGCTTCTGTTAGGTCCATACCATATCTGTCCTTTATCGAGCCCACACAGGGTAGCGTTTCTTATTTTTCGGGAAGAACGCACAACAAAGCATTAGTGAGCCATGAGGATAAACACAGATGAGAGAAAACTAAGGTAAAGATCTGCATCACACAACACATGGCCAACTGTTCAAACTGCCCTTTAACTGTTTATTGCCACATCCCCCACCACCCCAGAATATTTGAGAGAGAGAAACTAAAGGTTTAGCATGGTCGGGGCATGGGAAGATGGGGAAAGTGTGTCAAATAGTGAGACCCGAATGCAGAGGTCAGGTGGTGAAGGTCACTTAATCCCCGTTGAACAGTTTGGATCCTTGTCCCAGAAGCTCAGGCAAAGCCCAGTAGAGTTCAGGGGGTTTCAGTAAAGAAAGGAAAGACAGTGGACAGGGAGGAATGGGGAAAAGAAGGCAGCCTGAAGGAACAGTGTGGCGGAGGGGAGGAAGAGGAGGAACCAAACAAGGAGCAGGAAACTTGTTACAAGGAACATGGATGTTTCATGAACTAGACAATTTTTAAATTAACCCCAAAACCTGATACATGTGTTATCCATGTGTGACTAATCTGTGTCTGTCAAATCTCATGACTAAATTGGCTAATTTAGCTCTCTAATTTCTCTCAAAGGAGATCAGTTCTTTCTCTTGAAATATGGAAATCAATAAAGGAAAATATTGTTTCCCTGAACTATTCTGAGCATTGGGGATTGATTGATCTGTTAAGCAGTGGTAATACACTATACTTTCCATAAGGAACAGTCAATCTTATCATTTATTTTCACCTCTCATCTACATCGCTAAGATAAAAGGTGAAGGGACGGACAAAGAAAGTCAACGTTGCTATCACCTTCAAGTGGGAGTGGATGACTACATTTTACATCTCTTTAATTCTTCATAGACACAGTTACTCAGATGCCTAGTTTCTTTTATGGGAATTGCTCTCACAGTCCTTAAGGCTAGCAGAAACTGGTTTCTACTAGCAAAATTCTGTACTTCTTTGAATATATTTCTCACCCCAGATGAGAGACAAAATATCTTTAGATTTTAAGATGTAACTAGTTCATTTAGCACTTGGTATATCTTGAGGACTTTGGAAACAATAACTGCTGTCTTTTAAAATATTTGTGTGGAATCTTGTTTCTTACCTCCTTATGGGGCTGGTCTCAGCATATCACTTCATTCTGTAGGAAAAAACACCCACAGTACAAAATAATGGAAAGGTGCTTTAAAATCATGGTTTCAGGGACTTCTCTGGTGGTCCAGGGGTTAAGAATTCACCTTCCAATGCAGGGGACGCAGGTTTGAGCTCTGGTTCAGGAAGATTCCACATGCGGGGGCGGGGGGTGGGAGGGAATTAAGCCGCTGCACCAGGGAGCCTGCACCCCACCCGCTGCACCAGGGAGCCTGCACCCCACCCGAGGGCACTTGAGCCCCAAGTACTGAGCCTGCGCATTCTGGAGCCCCTGCCCGGCAACTAGAGAGAAACCTCCGCGCTGCAACCAAGACCCACGGCAGCCAAAAATAAACAAACAAAAGTAAAATTATGACTTCAGTCTCTCATCAAAAATCATTGAGCCTTCAACTCTCAACAGTTCTATGACAGCCTAGAGGGTTGGGATGGGTAGGAGGTGAGGTGGGAGGGATGCTCAAGAGAGAGGGGACATATGTATACCTATGGCTAATTCATGTTGATGTATGGCAGAAACACAATATTGTAAAGCAATTATCCTCTAAAAAGGGGTGGGGGGAAACTGATTCCAAACCCCCTCCCTCAACTATCCGTCACAAATTCCTCACTCACCCAACCCAGTCGTGCTTTCCGTAATCATTCTTTGGCTCTTGAAAAGTTCCCTGAACTTTTCCTCAAACCAACGTGGGTAGGCTCCTTTTTTTTCCTCCTCTTTGGATCTTTCTGTCCTTTAATGAACCCTTTGTCCTAGTCAATGCAATTCAGTTCAGCTGGCCAGGTAATTTTCAGCCCTCACCCTCACCTCTTCCCTGTGATCTGCACAACCCAGCTGATGAAGATAGAATGGTCTTTATTGGATACTTATGAGATGGGGTGAGGCTGGGAATATCCACACGCTGTTGGTGGTGGACTTTTTAAAAATTTCACAATTAACTTTTATATTTCAGCAAAAATATACCAACATTGTTAGGGAGATCAAAGCAAAGGATCTTGAAATCCGGATACACAGGAAGAAAAAACGTGAAATTCATCGGAGGTAAAAGAATTACTCAAGGACTTATCTAGTTAGTTTAAAGAGGGAAACATTTATTTCACAAGTTTCAAAAATTCTTGTGTTTTCACAGACTCAGAGAGTTTGCTAAACTGTATGACACTATTCGAAATGAAAGAAACAAATTTATTAACTTACTTCACAAAGCTCACCAGAAAGTCAATGAAATAAAAGAAAGGCATAAAATGTCATTAAATGAACTGGAGATTTTAAGAAACAGTGCAGTTACTCAAGAAAGGTAAGTCTTACAGTAACTACTGTCCTTTCAAAAGTTTCTCTTCTGAGTCACTGAATGATAAAATACCCTAGGGATGATGAAGTGGAAAACAAGTCGTCTACAAAGCTAGAAAAGCCCTTGCTCAGATACCTTGCTTTAGAGCTGACAAGCTAAGCATTTGAATGTGATTCCTTATGCTTCTACTTGGGAGCTGTATATTTTTTAAGTGAGGGGAAAACTAAACCTGTAACTATTCTCATTTTATTTTCATTTATTCATCTAGAAATAAAAGCACAAATTTGACAATCCACATTTAAAGTTAGAAGACAATCCAATCAAATGTTAATTAACCAGCATCCCAAGACTGTAGTCCTGAAGCACCTAATGTACTTGTGGGGGGCAGTATAGCAGAGCTGTTAAGAGAGGTGACTTTTCTAGACTCAAATCCCAGTCCTGCCACTTACTAGTTGTGTGACCTTGGGCAAGCAATCCTAGCTCTCTCGGCCCACTTTTTTTAATCCATAGATAGTCCTTTATATAGGACATTTTGTTATTAAATGAATTAATCCAATGGTTGTTTTTTAAACTTTATTATTTACCATGTGACAAGATCTGGTGGACTCTCCCACCTGTATTTAGTCCCTGATCCATAGAATCTATACAACTTGAACTTTTTCTGGTGGCCACTATTGCCCGGTTTTCTTATCTAAAGATATTACAAACTAGGCCCTTGTGTGGGGGGTAGTGGAAGGGAGATGGGTGTAGAGCTGAGAGGGGACTGGTATGAAAAGGCAGAGCTAACATCCTCATCAGGTTCTCATCGTACATGAAAGCAAATGTCATTTACAGAGGCCATGCTTTCATTCGGCATTGTTTCTGATGCCATATTAAGTCAAGCACTACGTTAGGCCCAGTGGACATTGTCAGATATAACCACCTGCACCCTCAAGACAGCAGAGTCCCCTGGTGACAAGTGAGCAGTAAATGAATCACTGTAGTCTCTTGCTTTGATAAAGGGGAGCAGCAGATTCTTGGGGCACAAAGAAAAGATGTCCTAATCCAGATTAGAGGAAGTTGGAGACTTGGAAAATTACAGAAATCCCTAAAGAGTAGGACATGATGAACATCATCATTACTATTACTACTATCATTTCAAGAAATATACTAAGGCAAGAGCTACTTTGATAGTTTATGTTTCTGAAGTCTTCATTGTTTTTAAAGAAACTAAAGGAAGTTATAATCATACCCATTTTCCCATTATTTTTAAAAGAAAGCTACAAAATTCTATGCTGAAGCATGCCAACAACATTACCATCAGAGAAAGCATGCAAAACGATGTGTGCAAAATTGTAGCAAAACTTCAAGAGATGAAAGAGAAGAAAGAAGCCCAGTTAAATAACATCGACAGACTTGCCAACATGATCACAATGATTGAAGAGGAGATGGTACAGCTTCGGAAGAAATATGAAAGAGCTGTTCAGCGTCGAAATGAAAGGTGAAAACCAGGAACCTGATGTGAGAGTAAAGAACCCAGAGACCTGATTTAGAAGTGTTGCCCATTTTTCTATCTAGACTTGACAGTGAACAGTGAGGGACCTTTGACACTTAGATGTCATTAACCTCTGCAGGGCAGGGAGGGGGGCTGTATGCTTTCCTTGAAAATAAGACACTTTGTCCTCATAAGAGAGACAGGCAAGAGTAGGGTTTGGGAAGCTGCTCGCTTAAAGATCACAGTCCTTTCTCAGGCTACCATTTAGGATACTATCAAATTATTTCAGAATAATTGATATAAATAAGTCGTCTTTGGATCTTGTATTCACTTTGGGGACAGATTTATTAAATGATTCACCCAGTACAGTTTCTCAGCAAGTAAGTATCACCTTCAAGAGGTGTTACCCTTGAAGCATTATTTCTCCCAGCTATAATAATATTAATCAATTACTACTTAACAGTTTTCCTAAGTTTCTTGTGCTCTAAGAAATCTGGCATTTGAGACTATAGAACCTTGTAGTAATTATGTCAGGCATTATGTTTTGTTTTTTTTTTTTCATCAAACCTTGCTTGTGTGCTGTTCTGTGTAAGGCTGTGTTCTGTGTAAGTGCTGGGCCCTGAAAGTAAAAAAGGTGATAAAGCATCGCACCTGGCTTCTGATGTCAAGAGATCAAAGAAGCTCAGGAGATGACCCAGTGAACAGCAAGTGAGAAAAAAAACAGAGCTAAGAGTAACCAAATATAACCCTGTTCACACATGTCCTGAGGGAGGCGAGAGAAAGAAAAAGCAATGAAAGATTGCTTTGGGATAACAGATGGGATAACTCTGGGATAATAGATGCAGACAGTATCAGGGGAGAACTTCAGGGTCCTGACAAACACAACTTTTTCAAAGGCCTGGCAGGTGTTCTCTCTGGGAAAAGAAAGTCCTCTCATGTGGCTCCTGGCACAAATCAAAGCATGTAGGCAGTGTGTTCCCAGACCCTGGTCAGTTCTGTGAGGCTGGAATTAGAAAATTCTTACTTTGTTTTTTCCCCATAGCCTCCTCAGGAGGGGTCTTTCCCCTGGCATGATTTCAAAAGACAGGATTTTGCTTATGGGGAAACGTGCATCAGAAATATTTAACTGTGAAAGAGCCTAATGGGTCTGGCAAGTTAGAGAGAGCAGAATAGCTGCAAGAAACACATTCCCCGGCCGCCTGCCTGGGTACCTCTGGCCAGATCTTGGCTGGCGAGTCTGGCCCATGAAAAGGGTCTGCAGAAAATCAGACTCTGGGATCACGTTGTTCATGTGTGGGGAGTGACATTCTTTCCTATCCAGGGAAAACCTTTGGGACTTGCAGATATACTAAGGCCAGCCAACAACACAGTTAGCTCAGAGTCCAGATACTAAACAACCCTCTCTATCTCATGCCCAGAAAAATGTAAGAGTTTAACTAGAAAGCCAACAGTGAGTATCTGTTGTCTTCTGGAATTATGCAATGTTGATGTGTTATTTTGCCCCCAAATCCAGAGGGGACCACAATGACTAGTAAAACAGTGGCCTCAAAATCCTCTCAGCCTCTGCCTTTCAATTTGACCGTAGTGGTGTTCAGCTGATAGAGCGGGAAGAGGAAGTGTGCATTTTTTATGAAAAAATAAATATCCAAGAGAAGATGAAGCTAAATGGAGAAATTGAACTTCATGTCCTGGAGGAAAAGATCCGATTCCTGAAACTCAAGATTGCTGAAAAGCAAAGACAGATTCACGTGACCCGGAAATTACTGCCAGTCAAGAGTGCTTTGGATGCTGACTTGGCAGTGCTCCAGATTCAGGTGGGAAATATATTCATGACAAAATTTCTGGGACCATTTGCCTTTTTTTTTTTCCCCTCCTTTGTTTGTATGTCATATAAGTTCTTTCTTGTAAATCAAGGCATGCTACTCCTGGTACCTAGAACTCATGAGTTAAATGTCAGGGTACAATCTGTGCTTCAGACATCTGAACTATAGACTGTCCTTCAATCCCTGATGAATCACTTTCTGCCTTTCTTGGAATTTAGACTCTCACAAATCTCAGCTCTAGCTCAGCTTCTTCAGAGCTGGCTCTCGCTGTGTGTGCTTAGTCATGTTAGACTGTAGCTGACCCCATGACAGTAGCCCACCAGGCTCCTCTGTCCACAAGATTTCCCAGGCAAGAATACTGCAGTGGGTTGCCATTTCCTTCTCCAGGGCATCTTCCTAACCCAGGGATTGAACCCCACATCTTCTGCATTGGCAGATGGATATTTTACCACTTCACCACCCGGGAAGATGACAGGCTTCCACCACCACCCACATAATGATGTTTTTGATGCCTGCTGGAAGATCTTGCAGACCATCTAGCTCTCTTATCTTTGATACTCTTGTTCTCTAGAGCCAAGATTTTTGTTTCTTATACATTGATAATCATAACTCCTTGTTAACACCTGTAATTTCCCTCTAATTTAATAACTTGGCCTTTGATGTGGTTTTTTAAAAGTGGAATAAAGTCATAGCATTTAAACACAAAATAGCCAATAAATAAAACCATTAATATAAAGCTGTTTTCTTATGTAATAATTATACTTTTTTTCTTAGTGAAAATAGAAGAAAAAAAAACTAAAACATTTGAGGCTAAATTTTTCCCATTGATTCAATGTAGCAGGAACACATTTTAACCTGTTTTCTATAAAGTCCTGTTTGCTTTCAGATTTTTTTATTATAAAACTAAGACAAGTTCCACTTATGAAGTTTTGTAACACATGTTAAAAAGTTAAAGAAAAAATTACATCCCTAAGATATAATTACTATTAAACTTATTAAAAATTTAGATGAGATCCTTCTGATCTTTTTCTAGGTATACAGGCAAATGATTTTATTAGTTCATGCTATAGACACAGTTCTGGGTCTTTTTTTTTTTTTTAATCATGTCTTGGCAATTTATAGGACTTTATGAAATTGGATGATGCATGTACTATTTCATGGCATTTGAATGTGTAATATGCTATATAGACAAAAGGATCTTTCATTTTTCACAAATACACTAAGGTTTGGATTCCAGTGTTTCTTTAGCTTTGTGTTCTCCAGTTCACTTCTTCAGTAAGTGCAGCCCTGAGTCAGAGCCCCCAGGCCTCCCCCAGGTCTCCCACAAACTGACTCCTGCTTCCAATCTGTGGTTCATCTGGGGGATCCCCTCCTCAGATCGCAAACATGGGGTCTGGTCCACTTCTGTGTCACACTCCTCTTTCCGCCTGCACTGACACAAGGCCATTCTGTGAGGTCTGTGTCTGTAAACTGACTTTACTGAAGAACTGGGACACCAGTGTGACAGGATACGCTAAAGAAATGCAAAGGAGTTCAAATTAAGTATCAGACAAGTAGAGTTCTTAGGACCACCCCACCTCTGGGAACAGTCCTCCAGGTGTATTGGCCCATGCAGCACCCCCGCCTAGCTCCATTTCACAGCCTTGTCTTTCCATCCTTCATCCGCCACCATCTCCCTTCCACAGCCTCACCATTCCGGATTGCCCCCACCCCAGGGGTCATCTTAGTTCTAAGCCAAAGGACAGCTGAATAGAAAGTTTCCCATTAGTCTTCAGACTGCATCTAATTATTTCATTGTACACTGAGCATGAATCACTTTGTGCTTTGAAGGATATGGTGTGAAATTTTGAACTTCAGGCAAGCCCCTGCCGTGTAGTGCCAGATCCCTGTCACGTCCTGTTGTTTGTTATAGTCATAGTGTTTTGTGCTCTTTGTTTTTTCTTCCCCCAATCTTCCTCTTTTTTGTCATTTTCAGAATTCTCTTAAGGTTTGAATTTTTTGGTTTCTTGCAACAGTTCTTAATTGTCCAACAGTCTAATCCAAGGATTATCATGAGTCACATTTTCCTGCAATATTTTACTTACAATGATAGCCTCTTTTTAGGGTTCTCAGAAGTCATGTGAACTATTTTAGGACATAAGAACACCATTTTATATAGAAAAAGGAAACAGGTTTTCTTCAAGCCCATGGGAAAATAAGATCAATCAAGGTACCACTTTGATAAGCAAGTACCATATTTTTTTCCTATTTAATTCCCTAATTAACCATGGAGACATTAAATATTATTAATAACAAATACAACAAATGCTTAATTACACATACAAGGATACTTTAACTCCATATTAAGGGCAATTAGGAAGTGTGGAGAGAGAAAAAAATATTCATGTCACCATTTGAAATTCTTTTTTGTTGGGAGGACGAGAATAAATTTAAAATTTTAAATTCTACCTGTATCACTCTTGGATATGTTGTCAAGTACTCTAAATGTATTATCTCTTTTAATGGGTCAATCCCATGAGTTTGGGATTTATTTTCCCATTTGACAGTTGAGGAAACTAAGGTTTAGAGAAGATAAATGATTTGCCTGAGATTATACAGATTTTCAGTAGAAAAGCTAAAAGTGATAACTCTTGGTTTTCACTGTGTTCAACATCTCTACCTATAAAACAGCTAGGTTTAGCTGCCACTCCTACTTGGGAGTTTCTGTATTTCTTCATCTACCTCCAAAGTCTCAGGGTCAACAAATATAGTTGATATATGAAACAACATATTGGGTGTTTACCAAAAAAAATACAGATAGTTCAGGCTATTCCTCACAGACTGTACACTGTTTTCACCTAGTAATAAGAACTCCACTCTTCTCTGGTAGGCCATTAAGCCTACTGCCAGCAAGGGATTTAAACTGGAGGCTTGTGTGTTGAGTGCCCTGTGTGCAGTCTACCTTGGCCCCTGTAACAGTATGCGATAAAGAGATCAAGCGTGTATAGTCAGAGCCCTACAGCTACATGGCATCCCATGAATATAACACAAATGGGAAGTAATAAAAGGACTGGTTATGAAGTCTTTTTTTTCTTGGTGCCCTAGAAATCACCACTTTGCTTTGTATTAATAGAATCAATTAACAGGCATCTTCCTCCTGGTACCATGAGTGAGAAGAAATACTGTCTCACCCCAAGTCCCAGCTGAAGGGTTGTTAAGAATTCCCTTCCAACTTTGCCTGGAGGGACCCTAAAGACCCTGGGCTATGTGACTTTAAGATTTACTGAGCAAAGTTAATGTTTCTTTCTTGTTTAATAGTTTTCACAGTGTACAGACAAAATAAAAGACCTGGAGAAAAAGTTTATAAACCCTGAGGGTGAGAACAGAACACACTTACTTCCAGGGAAAGATATGACTGAGGAAGAAATGATCAAAAAAATGGATGCGGTAAATATCTTCTCTTAAAATAGCATCTGTTGTCCCCTTGTTGATCAGCATCACAGATATCTGTGGTACTGTCTCATGTTATGCAGATTAATCCCTCATGATTCTAGTCACTAATATAGTCCTTTCATTGTAATTTAGTAACAAAATCTAAGCTTGACTTTAGCTGTTGCCAAAAGAAGCAAAATGTGAGTGCTTTCAAGATACCCATCTCTGTCTCACAGCCCATGGGAGCAATTTTGGCATCTTAAATGAATTAGTCTTCCTGATGGGAGCATATCAGAGGAATGACAATATGGGAGCTAGATGGAGCCGAGAGGTCCATTGTTCGCAATGGGGAGAAAGAACTCCATAGCGCATGTGAGGGGAGGGGATGGAGGAGGTTGGAGAGGGTAAGTCTGGGCTTCGTCCAGTTCTAAAGACCTTCTGGAGTTATGAAGGCAAGGGGTTTTCATTGGGGAAAAGGGGGAATAGTACTCTAATTAGGAAAGATTTTGACTTGCATGACTTTTTTTCTCCCTTTGAAATTCTTTTTAACTGTAGCTGGAACTACAGCTGGCTAAGAAGGAGGAGAAGTTGCTGGAGAAGGATTTCATCTATGAACAGATCTCCCGGCTCACAGACAGGCTCTACAGCAAGACGCAGGCCTGCAAGCAGGACACACTACTCTTAGCCAAGAAGGTCTGCCCAAGTCCCTGCCCTCTCTCTTCTGCCCTTCCTCCTCTATCACCCTCCACTTTCCATAGATGGCTTCATTTGCTGAGAAAAGCCCTGGAGAGGTTAGGCTGTATAACTAGAGAAATACAAAGAATTAAAATTTATACTGTAAAGATGACTCTTAGAGAATTGCCCAAGGTAAGTTTCAGTCTTGTTTCCCTGAATGAATTCTCATTATAATGGGAAGTTCTAAGCCTTTCAATGACAGTACACAAGTTTCACTTAACAGAGTACGTACTCAAAAATGACCATCATTATCTTCATATTTCATGCGCCATGTTAAATCCTTTCTACTTCCTTGTGAAGGGAGGGGTTCACTTATCCAGCAGTTTGCATGGGAATTGCCTAAATCCAGAAGCAGCCAGATCCCAGCAATAGTGTTGTTGTTTAGTCTCTAAGTCGTGTCTGACTCTTTTGCAACCCCATGGATTGTAGCCTGCTAAGCTCCTCTGTCCATGGGATTTCCCAGGCAAGAATACTGGAGTAGGTTGCCATTTCCTTCTCCAGGGGAATTTTCCTGACCCAGGGACTGAACCTACGTCTCCTATATTGGTAGGCAGATTCTTTACCACTTAGCCACCAGGGAAGCCCCCCAGAATGGAAGGGAACCATTAAAGAGAATAGCAATCACACAACACCACAGGGTGGAGCTGCCACCAGGCCCCACTAGTGAAGAAAGGCCAGTAACACTGAGCTTCCTAATTCCCTAAGCTTAATATACCAGGGCTTCTGATCCAAAGCTTAGGGGTCAGGCAGAGACTCTGGAAGCTATACCAAGAGGAGCGAGGCTGGTGATTAGGATGCAACAGGACTTTGCACTGTCTGGAGTCAGAGGGTCTGCTGCCTGCCTGGCCTCCCTGGCCCCTTGGAGAATCCTTCTATGACAGCTCAGGGTTTTATTCAGTCAGCAACAGTCACTCGAGCTACTGTGTGCAAAAGGGGAAAGGACCCAATGTCCACACACTGCAAAAGGGAGGAAACGGTTAAGAAGATGCCACGGATAACAGTGACGCTATGCCTCCCACTGTGGCTCCTGAGGGCAGTGGTTCTTTCTTACTCTTAGTTTTCCAGATGCCTCGCATGTACTAACCTCTAGAAAAACATTTATTGAATAAGTTGACGGTTTTGTTTGAGAAACAGTTCTGGCACACTCAACTATTGTAAGTCTGAAGCCTTCTTGGCCACTTTTATTTGGTTTTTTCTCTTCCGCTCTAATCATTTCCACTAATGGACTGCAGCACTTGTGCAAATCTCAGCTTTGCCTCATAAAATAAGAAACCTTAAGAAACTTTTTTAAGCTCATAAACTTAGCCTAAATTAGCATATCTGGAGTTTCTTTAAATGTCGCCTTCCTTTCTTTTGGAAAATGAATTTCCCTTTCTGTGGGGGAAGTTGGTTTTGCTGAGGGCTGGCTTGTCAAAGCTGATGGCAGTCTCTCCGGTAGTCAACTGGAAAGCCAGAGTAACACAAATAGGAGCTGTTGAGACCATACACGTGGCCAGGAAGGTTCCAACAGAACTGAGTCCTGTCCTCATGATTTATTTCCCCTTTCCTTTCTCCACCTTCCATGCTCTCTACCTGGCTTTCATCCTCCTCCATTCAAAATAACCTCTTCATAGTAGGCAGAGTTGGAAGACAAGACATTCAGATCCCAGATCTGTGATTTATCAACACTAGCAAGTGATCTTGAGAAATATACACAATCTTAAAACTCAGTTTACTGATCTGTGAAATTGGTGTGATATCAGCTAACATGGCGGCAAGCATCACATAGTGAAGCAGAAATGTCTAGCCCCTTGAAGGTGCTCAGCAAGGTTGCATAGCTCATCTCTCATCTCTCCTGGAGAGCTTATGGCTCCTCTTACAAGTTTCCCAAATGAACAGAAAGTGTGAAATGTCAGCAAAGACTTAGAGAACCCAGAATAACACCATCGTTTTTTTTGTTTTTTGTTTTTTTTTTGTAGAGGAGAAGAGAGGTTGGTTACTTATACATACATTCAAGTGTGCAATGGCTGATTAATTAATGACATTTAAAAGAGATAATGACTCATCATTGAAGCTTTGAATGCCTATCATTTTTATTCAAATTATGCTTCCTAAAAATTAGTACAGCATAGAAGAGTTATAAAAATTTATATTCCCAGACTTCCCTGATGGTCCAGTGGTTAAGAATCTGCCTGCCACTGTAGGGGACATGGGTTCAGTCTCTGGTCTGGGAAGATTCTACATTCCATGGGGCAGCTAAGCCTGTGTGCCACAACTACTGAAGCCTGCTTGCCCTTGTTGCACAACAGAGAAACCACCACAATGAGAAGCCCATGGAACACAACTAGAGAGTAGCCCCCGCTCGCTGCAACTAGAGAACGCCTGCGTGCAGCAACGAAGATCCAGTGCAACCAAAAAAAAATTATATTCCCTATTCCATTAAAGAGACAAAGTTTGCACATAATAATTGGTCATTATATTTTCAGAGGAAAGCTAAATCACCAGCAGCAACGTTTCTGTAAGCAAGTGTACAGATAGACCAGTATATACTCTAGGGAAGAAAGTGTTTTGAGGTAGGGTGTAGTTTTTGGAAGGTCATATTTGTGTCTCAGTTTACCTTGGTTCAAAGGACTGAGCAATTAGACTAAGAACGTATTCATTCCTTCATTCAACAAACATTCAGTTTTTAATTTTGCCTCCTATATTCTAAGCACTGGGAACATTATGAGTAAAACAAATAAACCTTGTCCCCATGAAGAATACGTTCCTGTGGGATGACAGGCTATACCCAAATACATTTATACTATGATGTCAGTAGTGAAAGGATATGAAGAAATACTAAGGCAAAGTAATACAACAGTGAGTGTTGGTGGGTGGGAGGAGTCATCTCTTACTGCCCCACCAGGGCTAAGGCCACATTGAAAGGCCATGCAGTGGGCCAGAAAGCTTATAGGAACTAATTCCAACTTTTACTTCTTTTCTGTCCTTTAAAATCAAAATTTCCACTTAGTCTTATCTTTTAATTCTTTGATTCTTTAATTCAATGATAAATAGCTTATATGAAAAGGTAAGTACATGCATGTAAACACACACAACTAGGAATATTACATTTCATCAAATTACTGTCCAGATGGTCCAGTTCAGCTCATGCTTGCTTATGACCTCATAATGGTGCATCCTTGGAATTATGATCAATAAAACACACATGTTTAATAGCTTCTATTAAAAATCATCACAGATGCTGATTATCTTATTTAAGCCAGTGTTAATACACTGTAACTAATACAGTTCCATTCTATCAGATTCTCCCCCCTGGATAAGTAGCAAACTAGCAAGAAGGCAAAATCAGGTCAAAACTTAAAGACATCAAGAATATCCTTTCCCTTGTTCTTACCACCTCTTAAATATGGAGACACTAAACGATTCCCCTCAATTCTACCCACCTGGAAATCCGTTGCCTAGATGAACAGATCTCTTTCTTTTCCTTCCTGCTGTCCTTATTTCACAGCCAGAGTGTTGCGCTGAATCTGAGGTCTCCTCCAGTCCTTAGTCTCTGTGAATTCCCACTTAACCTCTCCCATCTTCAGGCAAGAATGCCACCCACTATCACAGCCAGCCAGTAGCCTGTCTGCATGGAGTGTATACACAGGCTAAGCCTTGGGCTTTTCAATCCTAGATGAATGGCTACCAGAAAAAGATCAAAGATGCTACTGAAAAAATGATGGCTCTTGTTGCTGAGCTGTCCATGAAACAAGCTATGGCCATTGAACTCCAAAAGGAAGTCAAGGAGAAGGAAGAGTTCATCTTCACTTGCAATTCCAGGATGGAAAAGGGTCTTCCCCTCAATAAAGAGATTGAGAGAGAATGGCTGAAAGTACTTCGAGATGAAGAAATGTACGCCTTGGCCATCGCTGAAAAGTCTCGGGTAAGCTGTGGCTTCTTTATTTTCTACATTGCATTTATAAAGTGTGCCAGGAAGGGCTGTTTCAGGGGTTGTCAATCCTCCCGAAATACATGAAATTTTTCTACTCCACAGCACACAGAGTCCTAACACATGATTAGAGAGAAGTTTTGCCTTTTTTAAGCTATTATGTACGTAGTCGAAGTACAACAGTGCGAGGGGTCAGAATGTTCCCTGGAGAGCATTTGGCAAGCACCAAGTCCCACGCCAGGGCCTCCCGCTAGCACGGCAATGACCAGGCTGGCACTGGTTCTGTCTTAGGTCTCCAGTCTCTGTCTTTGCAGCCCTGCTCGGACCATACCTTGCTCTTCGATGTCCATCTGCTGTGGCCACCACAGCATATTGTAAGGCCTCAAGCATATGCTCATCACAGGCTTCTGAAGACTCTGCATTTGGTGCAGAAGCGATGACTCCAGTGCCACCCTTCTCCCACCAAGGACCTAACTCTATCACTGGCCCCACCTAGGGGCTTTGTGTCCAGTTCTTTTCCTACTCCCATGATTTTTCAATAATCTTAGAGTGGAATTAGGCATCTCTTTCAAAAGAGACCTACAACTTACTCTTGACTATGGGGCAGACATCCCCAGAAGATCACTATTCACTCTCTAAGCCAAGAAAAAAGTGTACTCCAAACACATACTAAGAATTCCTGAAAATAGGGTCTGACTTATCATTCTCACACTCACTGCCTAGGATTGTATTTTTGAAGGCATTCAGATTTTTACCTGTGGTGTCCCAGCTGTCATTTACCTGTCTCCATTTTTTCCCCCAAGTTCTTTTTAATGCTATAAGAGATTCCTGTTTTCCAGAAACACAGGCAGAATCTTAAGGCTCAAAGCAAGCTGCTGACTACTTTCCCCTAATTCTCTTTCACTCCTTATCTCTTCCTTGGTACCATTTGCTCACCAGTGACCTACCAAAGGAAAAAGATTATCCTGCCTTTGTCACAGACATGGAAATAACTAGTGCTTAATGTAAGATACTGAGTTTGGAATGTGGTGACTTTAGGCCCTACCAACCAGTTTATGGTAAACCCTAAACCCCAGGAACAGAGTGATGCTTGAGCAACATGGGTCATTCTAGTGAGAGGAAATGTGTGTGGGGGTGGGTGTGTTTGGTGACTCTACCCTCACACCCTTTTGTCCCTTAGAATGTTGGCCAGCATAGCCAACGGGTGCTCAGACCCAGCTGTGTCTGATGGGCCCTGGGGATAAAGTGATTTAACCACTGTTTTCAAAAACTGAAAAGGATAAATCATTCTTTGCAGGAGTTCTTGGAAGCTGAAACTCGCCAGCTGCCCAATGGTGTTTACACGACTGCGGAGCAGCGTCCAAATGCCTACATCCCAGAGGCAGAGGCCACTCTTCCTCTGCCAAAACCGTATGGCGCTCTGGCTCCTTTCAAACCCAGTGAACCTGGGGCCAACATAAGACACATAAGGAAACCTGTTATAAAGCCGATAGAAATCTGAACATGTGAACCAACCCAGGCTTCCGAAGGAGATACTTCAACCAGGCTTTTTCACATCCACAGCTGGAAAATGTCAGCAAACAGCCCTAAATTACAAACAAACACAGTATCCACAATTACCCAACAGACAACAACATATACTTCCTTTCACACCCATCGATTTTTCTTTTTCACTCCATCTCTTGATTACATTTCAGAAATATATAGTCGTCTGAGTGCTATACAAATGCAATAAAAATAAACACCTTTTCAACAAAGTACAGAAATTGGCAGTGGTCTTTATTACAGAAAGAAAAGGAGATCCTGCTCAATATACTCACTTTAAAGAGAAAGAAAAAATGGTTTAAAAGAAAAATATCCCAAGTATCACAGGGGCATAACTCATTTTGGTAAGTAAATAGCTATATTGGAAGTTGATGTTGGTAAATCTAAACTGAAAAGCAGTAAGGGACCTTGACTTTTTTAAAGTGACATTATAAATGATTCTGTTTACAAATAAAGAATCCTTTCGTGCAAAACATTCATGCCCTATTTTTCCTTTCTTAAAACTAGATTTTCCACAATATTATAGGCAAATATGCTAGTGATTACTTTCTTTTGATGCCAGATCTTTCAAAATTTCAGTGAAAATATTTATAACTCTGCATGTGAAAGAGTTGAAAATGAGGCCAGTTTCACTTATTTCATTACTCTATATTGTATTGCACCCAAATATACTTTCATGATTCTGTTCACTTTCTCATATAAAAATACACAAGTAGATTTGAAGCCTGTGGTTCTTCCACTCATTAATATGCTCAAACTACTGTCATTTCATATTGATATCAGTTACAAATTTAATTTCTCTACTCTGAGAGTGAAAATATCACATTCATTTGTTTTTCTAAACCAAACAAAATCTGTGCCAAGCCCCCACCTGATAGACTGGATTTACAGACAGACTGAATCTCCTCCTCAATCTAGGAGTCCTGAACCTACCTGACTGCTTTGTGAAATCATTAAAAAGCAATTCCTTGGGAGTACCTATAAGTGATGCTGTATAAGCTGTGGTTAATGCCAGAAAATACTTCATACTTAAACACAGCTGCTGTGCTGTAGGATCAGTAATTAGGGGTTCAAAAAACAAACACATAAGAGGTTTAACAATATTGAAAGGAAAAATAATTTTTAAAAATCAGAAAGGTTTGAATGCTTAAATATTACAACAATGCTACAGGTCTGGAGAGTGAGATACCACTGTGCATTGGAGTGGCCAGGGATCGATCACTCAGATGTAACTTTTTATCTGGCTCTTAAGCATAAATAAGATTTTAATAAGTGGAGGGGAATTCCAGGTGGGGGAAATAACCTGAGGAAGACTTGGAAGTAAGAAGACAAAAGTCGTGCTCCAGGCCCAGTGAGCCAGTGTGGTACGAAGGGAACACTAGTACTAGGGAAGTGTATGAGGCCAGGATATCGGAGACTTGAATGTCAAGGAGTTTGGAATTTATCCTGTAATAAATGCCAAGTGCTTGAAGGATTATGAGGAAAGTGGTGATAGGATCAAACTAGTGTTTATCTCAAATATGCGTCAGATGAATTAGACTTCAGAAAGCAACAGAAAGCAACCCTGGTGAGAAAAGGAAAGTGTAGGGAATGAAAAATAGTGACCTTATCAGGAGGAAAAATCAGCACCGCCTTGCTGATATGGCTCCAAGATTTTGACCTCAGTGACCATGAAAGGTTTAACCAAAAGGGAAATTGTGTAGGAAAGGATAATTTTTAGAATACAGTGATGATTTTTAAAAAGCTGAATTATTACACCAGCTAGTGATGTTCGTAATCATTAAAATGTTACAAGTTCACTGATGGAAACAGCGTAAAGAGACAAAAGTAAAGGGTCATGGGCTTTTTACAGGAAGCAACTATATTATGGTTGGAATGTCACTGTAGAAGAGAAAGGGGAAAAAAAGAAAAATGGGAGAACTCATTAGGCTTCATGGGGTTCGGGGAACATGTTCATGGACTCATTCTTGACAGGAATGAAAAGGTAAAGTTCAAAGAACAAAGGAGTCAGGCCAAAACTTTCAGTGTTTTTTTTTAAATGATGAGGTATTGCTAAATCAAACTTTTATAAATATAAAAAAACACTTTATAATATTAAATACAGTTTCATCTGAACCTTCACAAAGACAAATCCTACTCTATGTATGTTCAAACTGTTGTATTCTACAAATTATTCTGTACTGGAATTAATAGATCTCACTTTGTTTAAATTTAGTATTTTAAAATAGTATCCTCTTTCCGATAGAGTTTTTCTGCAACTTTTAATTTTTTTGCTTGTCACATACTCAATGACACGTCTAATTTTTGTTTTTCTAAGCACTGTTCCTACACTTTTGAAGCATATTTTATTTCAGAGTATAACAGAAGCTAACTTTTGGCCAATGAGAGTGCTAGGAAGATCAGTCACTTGGAAGAATTTACACCATTGCATACCTCCTTGGACAGGTTGTCATTTCTCTACACTTGACTGTTCATCTGCTGTTCAAAATGGGATAAAGCACAGTGGTTTAGTTCTAGCTGAACAAAGTATTAAACTGACCTTCAGATGGCTCAACAAGGTACTCTGACTTTGGTTACCAATTTAAAATATTGCTAAAGAATTCTCAATGAGAATGGAGCTAATAAGCAAGATTAAGATATTGGAAGCAGGTATCACTGTATTCTCTCTTTATAATCCTAAAAGCATCGAGGTGTGTTTCAGAGCTGCTTCCTCCACAAATTTTGCATCCACATTGTCATGTCCTTCAAAAGCATACAGAGCTGAAAGGAAAACCAGAGAAAAGAGTTACTATGAGGTCATAGAACGTTTATAATATGGTGCCTACAACTCACTGAAATCACAGTTATTTTATATCCTAGTAAAATGTATTATTCTGAGAATGTGTTGTTAAAATTTATTCATCTTCAGCACCAAGAAAGGCCATTCACACCAACCAAATGGGTTATAACTTAATTTTTTTTTAAACCTGAAAGGTGGTTATGGTAATTTAGGTAGTAAACTGTATATTGCTAATTAAAACCAAATGCAATAAGATCCTACTTACCAGTAAGGGACATTTTGGTAAGAAAAGGGTACACAGGAGTAAATAGAGACTGATGGATGTATCAAGGAAAAACAGGCAAATTCTGAGAAATAGAGGAGTGACTTAACCTGGATTGGAGGACTCGATGTCTGTCAGGATGTGAATGAAGTAGTTCAGAGGCAGAAACTCTACACTGAATGACGACTTGTCCATGACAGAACTCCAGGGCTAAAAGGGAAACAGCTGTGAAGTCAGTTGATTCTCCGAAAAAGCACGAACTTAAAGTGGTAAGAACTATAAATTGCTGTCCATACTTCAGCACCAAGAAAGGCCATTCATAAAATGGACAGAGAGGCTCCAAAAAAACATGTAGCAGGGCTCCACTCCACACAGACTCACCTGCTTGTTGTAGTTCTGAAGCAGTCGCTTTACATGGTTCCGTGAAATTATATTAGAACTAACAGGATGATCCCAAAGTCGACAGATCTTCTGACCTGTAAGCTATTTTTGCAAATTAAAAAAATAGGTAGAGGAGGATTTTTAGGGCAGTAAAAATACTCTGTATATACTACAATGAGAGATATCTCCTTATACATTTGTCCAAACTCACAGAATGACCAACACCAAGCACGAACCCTGATGTGATCTATGGACTTTGATGATTATGGTGTGTCAGTGTGGGTTCATCCATTGTAGAAGACGGACCATTATGGTGGGAGCTGTTGACAATGGGGGAGGTCATGCATGTGCAGGGACAAGGGTATGTAGGAATTTCTGTACCTTCCACACTAAAAAAATTTAAGTCAGTAATAAAAATACGGAAAAATAGAGAGAGGCACCTATAGCTCACAGCAATAAGTAAATTTATCTTATATCTATTCATAATTTTACAAGCTGTATTCCAGCTAGTTAGTCTAAAAGATGTCATCTTTATAGTTAATGACCTCGGAGAAAGGCCATTTCCTATGAGGTATGCTTCTGAATTTTGAATAAATATTCCCTTAAATGCAACTCTGTGGAAAGCAATTTGTGCACTGATGTTGCCAAACTCTTTTTTTTTTTGAAATGGAGTTCATCTGTTACTCTTCAAAACTGAGTATGTGCATGCCAACCCTAAGTGATATTTTAATATGAAGTTAAAGGTTGTAGGCATGTACTCTGAAAATGTCTTGCTCAAAAATTTCAATTCCCTAAGAGTATAAGGGGAAAAGAAAAGAAAAACATGTTCAGAAACCAAACTAAATGTTCAGAGATATTCCCCAGAGAGATCTAGCCATGGAAAATATGCTTTGTTTTCTATTCTTGCCTTTGCTTCGGTAAGCCTGTGAAGGTGAGAAGATGTTACAAAGCAAGATGACTAGGTCCCGAAAGGCATCAGACACCCCTTGGTGGGAGGATCATGCTAGAGATATGAATGTTCAAGGTATGTACACAGCACAGAGCTGGCCAAGGCTCTCGGGGCCAGGAAGTCCACAGAGTTGGAGGCTCTGAAGACCTTGCAGTGGGATTTCTTAATTTCACAGCATTTCTGACTCAGAGAGCTAATATCCTCCACAAAAACAAGCAGTGCCTGTTTAACCCTTTCGCTCACGTTTCTCATCTTTCCTTCAACCCGGGAATGTTTTCCTGCCATGGCAGGAACAGCAGTGGGAGGAAATACAGTTCCAGAACCTTCTGACCTCACCTGTATTTAAATTTATCAGTTTAAATGCTAAAAGATGTGTTTCCCCTCTGCCTCCCCTCAGACTCACAGATGGAAATATTACTGTGGTTTCCTAAGAGGAGAAAATGGTTAAACATTCTAGGTGGTCTGTGCCAAGAAGCACACACACAGCCAGAGGGGCAAGTACTCGGTAGGCCCAGCGGGGGCAGCAGGCAGAGGGGTGGGGACGGATGGGATTTCTTGGAAAAGGCTGAAGCGTGAAAAATTCAATTGACTTCAACCCAAAAGCAAGCAAATGCTCTTCTTGCAAGAAAAAATTAAAGAAGGTACATGCCAAGGCTTAGAAAATAAAGTATATTTCAGGTTTACCGGAGGAAGCCGCATGATGATGCTGAATTTTAGTTTTTCATTTTTCTCTGTATTGTCCAGATCTACAAGAAAGTTAGAAATTGGCAAACAAAATAAAAGAAAACAAAACAAAACAGAAAGCTCCGTTTTAATACCTGAGCAAGCTAATACTTCAGTGCTTCATCCTGATAACACATGTCCCAACCTTGTTTTCCAAGACAAGTCTAACAACGCTATGAAAATATTAGTTTGTGTCTCTATGAATAAAAAAGGGATTTCTTAATGAAGCCACTGCTACAAATCATGGAACAGCATTCTGAAACAGGCTGCCAGTCACAAAGCAATTTTGCTAACTTAAAACAGAAGGCACCTTGAGGAATGACAAATACTTCAATGTATATTAACAAAATTCATCTATAAAATACCACAGTTGAATAATTTAATAGTCATTATATTACAGATCTTTTTTCAAGTTCAAATTCCCATAGGTACTGTATCTCCCATTTTTCCTTGCATTCCAAGTCTTACTTTGAGAGGACAGAGTTAATCAGCTGAAAGCAAGCCATTTCATGAGATTTTTCTTGAGAAAAAAGCCTTCAGTCTCCTATCCTCAAGTACTCTCATGTACAGAAAAGGAGTCTAATAGTTGTGTGTGGATTGAGAAGCCCTTGAAGGGCTAAGGCACATTGGCCCAAGGATGGTTACGGGAAACGAACTGTACTCAGCAGGCCCAGCTGCGGAATCATGGAGCCCGTCTTCAGCTGTAGACTGAAGGCAGAGCATTAAACTGTGTGTGGGCCCTTCTGAGTGTGGCAGGGCCTGGAGTGACCACACAGTCGCACACCCACAAAGGCAGCCTGGGGGGTGCTGGGGCTGGGATGAGGCAAACTCAGAGGCCTTACCTTTCATGAGCCTTGTGACAGCTGCTTCTGTGAGAAGCAACACTCCATGATCAATGTAATGCAACAGGTTATGCAAAGGCAGACAGCGGACGCCAAGGATCACGTGCAGAGTGTGAAAACCTGGGAAGAGAGATCCAGGATGATAAACATGGTCAGTCAGCATCTCCAGCCTCCCAGAGGCGATGAATCTGGTGATGGCAGTAAAGCACTCAGCTCCCCGCTTGGTGCCTGGAGTTAAACAAATGCTTCTTAAAGGCCCTTGAAGATAAGGTCCAAGGTTCCTTCTCTGTATTATCACAACCAAGTATGGTATATGGTAAGTCCCCAGTAAACATGTATTCCCTCCACCATGTACATCTTCCTAGGCCAAAGTGGAGAAGAGGGCATAAAAATGGACTTCTTTTATATACGGTTCTTTTATAGTGTTTTTTTATACTTTTAATAGGTCTATAATTCTACGGTAAAATTGAAAAACAGAAAAATTAACAGAAGAGCTTCAAACCCCACATGCCCAGGCTAAAGGCTGATGGCCAGGGACCATTTTATTGAAGGGGAAAATATTTGGACCAGAAGGGAATGCTTTTTATGACTAATCTCTGGGTATGCCCTGGAGAAAGGCTTTTGGGGTCTCCTTGCACTAAGTCATAGAAAAGAAAAACTAAAATGATATGGTTAGATAGCAAATCTATAGGAATTCAGTAAAAAGGCACTCTCAAATCGAAGTCTCATGGGCAGGGCTACCCTAGTTCTCCCAAAGCTAGAGCTCTAAGTCCACTATTAACACTAACCCAGACACACAACATCCATGGGAGAAGAAGATATCAGACTGGAAGAGAACCAGAAAAGCCCCCTTGGATGTCAGGTGAGAGGTGCTTTGCAGGGCTGCTGCCATTCCTGACAGTGGAAATGATGTGAGAGAACGCACACGCTGGAGAAGCAGCAAAAGCCATGCGGGTCTGAGTAAACAGAGGCCAGAACCGTGCTGTGCTGCTTACTACATACAGGTGACTAAGCCTTTCTCGTCTCCGTCTCTTCATCCCTCAAACAGAATCACCAGCACCTTTCCTGCAGGGCTGCTGTGAGAACTCGAGCTAGGTCTCTGAGGAGCCTGGCACTTGGTACAACAACGGTGACTAATACCAGACACGTACTGAGGTCTTGCATCTATGTACAGGCTCACCTGATTCTCATGTAACACCATGGGGTGGGTACTGCTCAATCCTTATTTTATAAATTGGGAAACCAAGATTCACAGAAACTAAGAAAACTTCCCAGGATCATACAAATAGGAAGCGGCAGAGCTGACATTTGAACCCAGGCTGTAGCATCTTAGTCTAGGCTTTTAACCATGTTATCTCGCCTCAATAACTGGTATTAATGGAACACTATGAACAGAGGCTCAGAGGTGAGAAAGCATGTGGCACATTCAGGAAAGGGTAAACGATCCAGTTGGGTTAGAACAGGTGTGTAAGAGGAATGGTGGGAGGTAAGGCCGGAAAGGTTAATTTATTCAACAAACAGGCAAAGGGGCTGGGTGTGCAGTGATGGGAACAGGCGTGACTGCTGCTCCCATCCACTTTCCAGTCTAAAGGGAAGACTGACCATCAAATAATCACAAAATAAACATGCATTTTTTTTAATGACCAGTTCTACGAAGGAAAAGTAAAGGGTGCTCTGAATGTAGATGTCAGGGATTGAATGCTGAATGACAGCAAGGAATCTATCATTTAGTAAACTCTGGGGAGGCACTGGAAGCTTTTGAGCAGGATGGTTGGAGGTTCTGAATTTTATTTTCAGAATATTAACATAGCAACAGGCAAAGAATGGGCTTCTCTGATGGCTCAGCAGGTAAAGAATCTGCCTACAGTGCAGGAGACACAGAAGATGGGGGTTCTATCCCTGGGTCAGGAAGATCCCCTGGAGAAGGAAATGTCAACTTACTCCAGTATTCTTGCTTGGGAAATTCCACGGACAGAGGAGCCTGGTGGTTTACAGTCCATGGGGTCACAAAGAGTTGGACACTCTCTGCAGGCAAAGAACGGACAGGAGCGACAGTTTGCTACCGGAGGAATGAAGGCCCGCTGGGAGGCCAGTGCGTGAACCTGCGCAGGAGGGATTGCGGACACTGATGGTGACAGGGAGGGAAGGGCCTGGAGGGGCAATGAGGTATGAACTGGCTTGGAAACTGATTAGATGTGGGTGGGGAATAACGAAGATTCACTGCCGAGCCTGAAAGGCACACATGACGAAGACATGATGGCCAGACAGCTGGGACTCGGATTCAGAGAGGCCGTAGAGCTTCCTTCTCCAAGCACGTGAATCACGAGCAGAGGGAGACTGGAGTCCCCTGTCACTGGCAACACTGAGGTCAGATAAAGTTCAGACTCTGCCCTCAAGCGGATGTTAATGGGCTGACAATGGGATGAATCTCCCAAATGCCCTGATTCAAAAAAAAAAAAAAAGATTCTATTAGCTAATTAGCAACACGAGATTTTTCAAATGGATTTGTACAGTCTTCCCAAGATTAAAAAAGTAATCAGATTATTTCTGAAAAAGAATTTCTAATAGGCTACTGATCTTATAGTTCTCTAGATTCAAAATTCCTCTCTAGCCCCACATCCATGTCCTAAAAATCCCTCACACCCTTTCATCCTCTTTCCCAAGGGCACAGTCCCAAATTCAACAGTCCGTTCTGGGCTTACTCTCAGCATGTCAGCTTTAAGCAACAGAGCCAACTGGGCAGAAGTAGGCATCAGCTCCAAAAGAGACAGTTCTTCCACCAGCCAATTCTAGTACTCATCCTCTAGGACTCTGGGCCTTCTCCAGGCAGTAAGGGGAACACAGGGCCCTTTTAAATTGTAAATACTCCGGCTCTAAACTATGACTTCCCTTCTGTGGCCCCCATTCACTTTTTTATCTTTAATTCCAGTTACAAGTTCCTGTACTTGGAACTCTAACTTCTCATTAGTCCAGGGGGCCTGGAAAGCAAGCTCATTTACATATGAACACACAAAAATAATATGCATTCACACACACACTTCATATTAGAGAAGCATTTCAGAAAAAAAGAGAAAGAGAAACTGCTCTTCCTTACTTGATCCATGGACACCAGCCATTTAAGTCTTACTCATAATAATTTTCAGTCACTATGGGTAACGTTTTTCTGTTTTCTGTCTTTATCCAGCTCTGTGAAGAAATGCAACGTTCCGTAGAAAGTGGATTTTTATGATCTCCCAGATAGAATATTATTCCCAGTGAGTCAGTTTTATTTATTTATAGAAGGAGCTTAGATATCCATGGTGAACATTCCTCTACCAGGTCTATTGTGTTAAAGACAAGCATTTAAGAATTTAAGCCAGAAAACCATACATAACTTTCATGAAATCCTTTCATTCTTTCTAGAGGGTACTTCACAATTCATATTCCATTTAAAACCTGCCATTCTTCTCATGAACCGTCACTTTTAGATCCCTGCAAAGTCACAAGAAACTCCCTTTGTGCCTCCACTACAAGCAGATCTTGTAAGATAAGGTGTATGGACAGAGAAAGTATAATGGATTCCAGACTGTATCAGATACTTCACAAATGCCGAGAAGCTGAGATGTGCTGTGGGGATTTTCTGCACCCATAAATAGCCAATGTTTCAATATCAACTAATTCAACTGTAATATAAAATTCAAGAGGCAGCACAGAATAGTAGTTAAAAGCATAGATTTTAGAGCCAAACTCCCTGGATTTGAGCACTGCTCTGTTGCTTAATAGCTATGTGACTTTAGGCAAGTTACTTCCTTTCTGTGCCTCAATTTCACCATCTATAAAATGGGAATAATATTGAATGGAACCGTATGAAAGTGCCATCTTTGTTGGTCAAAAGCTGATTATATAGAAATAATTTAATTATTTCTGCAATTTAATTATTTCTGGTTCAATTTAAGCTCTTATCACTTAGCATTATTATGAAAATTAAATATGCTAATTTGTGTAAAGTACTTAAAACAGTACCTGGCACAAAAATGGATACCATATACAGTCAGTGGAAAATGAATGAGCAAAGAAGCAAATTAATGAGGAATGGATGGACAGATGTATAGGAAAGAACAAATTAAATAAAACTGGCTAATATATATTATATAGTGATAGCTACCATAAGCTTAAAATTCATCGGAACTTAAACATATTCAGCATAAGTTAAGCAGTTGAGAGTAAACAGAAGCTTATTTGTTTCTTAAAATGAATATTGATTTATATGCATATTTTCCCTAGTAGACTTGTGTTAATTTTTGGAACTGCTCTAACTACCAGCCCAGGACCTGGCTCAACAAATGTTTGTTGATTGAATTAAAAAACGACCAATTAAATGAATGATTGCAGGCACACGTGCCAGGAGTGTTTTGAGATCTGATTTGGTCCTGTTTCAAAATCCCAAGGGAAGTTTTCAGTTTCCAAGGAACATATAAGAATCAACTCAATTTTTGAAACACAGCCAGGTCCACTTCCTTCTGAATGTTAACTTTCTTGATCAGATAAACTGGGCCTGGAGACATCAACGAAGTTTTCCACAGATTCAAAATATCCTGCTGCTGCTGCTGCTGCTGCTGCTAAGTTGCTTCAGTCTTGTCCGACTGTGCGACCCCGTAGACAGCAGCCCACCAGGCTCCACCGTCCCTGGGATTCTTCAGGCAAGAACACTGGAGTGGGTTGCCATTTCCTTCTCCAATGCGTGAAAGTGAAGTCCTTAGACAGTTGCAAAGGGACCAGATCTGGCCCCCTAAAGTTGGTGACAAGCTACAGTACAGTTTAATAATCAGAAGAAAGTTTCTGGTTAACCAGAGCTCCCTCGTCCATAGGGCCTTGCTGCTGCTGCTGCTGCTAAGTCACTTCAGTTGTGTCTGACTCTATGCGACCCTATAGGTGGCAGCCCACCAGGCTCCTCCGTCTCTGGAATTCTCCAGGCAAGAACGCTGGAGTGGGTTGCCATTTCCTTCTCCAATGCATGAAAGTGAAAAGTGAAAGTGAAGTCGTTCAGTCGTGCCCGACTCTAGCGACCCCGTGGACTGCAGCCCAGCAGGCTCCTCCGTCCATGGGATTTTCCAGGCAAGAGTACTGGAGTGGGGTGCCATTGCCTTCTCCGATAGGGCCTTGAATCTAGGTAATAGTTACGGACACTCAATAAGAGGGAGCAGGAGGCAGTAAATCCTCCCCTAGGAAAGAAGAGATGGATTACATCATTGCAGTCTGCACCCTCCTTAAAGACCTCCCGTTTCCCCTGCCCAGTACTTCATCTTTCTAGAAAGGAACAGTAGCTGACTCCAAGCTCCCCACATCTACTGAGAAAGCACACGCCAGCAAGTTTCCATAGAAGTTAGACTTGGCTTTTCTCTTGGCCTTCAATCTGTTTTTTAAAGTATACAAGGAAGATATTTCCCTGGTGGTCCAGTGGCCAGGTCTCTGTGTGCTCCCAATACAGGGGGCCTAAGTTCTATCCCCAGTCAGGGAACTGGATCCCAAATGCCGCAACTAAAGATCGCATGTGTTACAACTAAGACTTGGTGCAGCCAAATAAATAAATATTAAAAAAAAAAATCAGAGGAGATGTGATCAGCAGAGACCAACCTCAGACCCATCTCTTACAGTGACATAAGACCAAAAATTTCTGACTCAGGAGGTCTCATTCTTAAACTCATAATGTGCCAAAGTCCAAAAGAAATAACAAATTTATTACAACAACAACAACAAAAAGCCAAGACTTACCAGGAGGCAGGGGTAAAAACAAAGTGTTAGTAGCTTCCAAAATCCTGGTCATGATGTGAAAGACCGCAAATTCAGCAGCACTCGCCTGTCTATTGCTGCAGGTCAAAGAACAAAGCAGCAATTCAGCCAAGCAGCTCACTTCCAAAACCCCATTTGCACATAAGCAGTGGCTCTGAGTGCCACGTCCAGATGAAATTCATGCTATCCATGAAAGGCAGTACCCTATGGAAAGCTTCACAGATATGATGATGACCATTGTTGTAATGCCTAGAATCTAACGAGACAGTAGGCACATAAATGACAAATTGCGTTAACTCAAATTCCCCTTTTTGGTAGTACTGAGCTTATGTGCCCCTCCCTCCTCACCAAGCATATACCAAAGAAAGAGAACGGGTGAAGCAGCAGGGACATAACTTTAAATGTTGAGTTCAGAACTAGGACGGATGGTGTAAGAACTTGTGAAAGTTACTTTCGTCTACTAAGTTTAATCAAGGCTTCACTAATACTGGCAGCAGAGTTTTTTAGCATTTTGCACACCAGAATAAAACAGAGCAAGAAATACTTGCGTACAAGTGGAGAGCCCAGGGATGAAGATTATGTTTCCTCCAACTGGCTTCCAGTATTTGGCAAATGAGATCCAGCTAGAGGGTAAAGAGAGTCTGTTAACCTCCATTCACACCCTTCCCCCTCAGGAGCCCCTACAGCTCTGCTTCCATAGCTCTAACAGGCACTTCAGGGCAGCTGGCATTCTGGCTGTGCCTGGACATAGACCCAGCCTTTCAGAGGTCAGTTCTGAAGCCCTGGAGTTCAAAATGGAAAGACTGAAAATGAGCAGCCACATCTAACAGAGCATCCACTGTCATCGTGGGTAGTGCCCCAGCGGGGCTTCCCCACAGCTAACCGGCCCCACCACTCACAACAGGCCCTCAGTCACAGGCCTTTGTCCCCCAGTGAAGGTCAAGTGCAACAGGGTTTTGCCTTAGGCCTGTTATGTGGCAAGGGTGACACGGTAGACAGCTGAGAGAGGAAAGGCAATTCTGAACAGAAGGGAGGTCCCGAGCATGGTTGTGAAGGAAAACTAGGTTCAAGTCAAGTTCTACGTTTCACTAGCTTGTCAGCAATAGGACAGTGTTCCAGGAATTGTTATCAGGACCACAAACCCATGCACTGCACATGTAGGCAAAGGACAGGAGCAAAATTGGGAAGAGTTTCCATATGAGCACAGACAGACACTATTTATTCTCAGTGATATAGATTCTCAGTCTCTCCCTGGCTGAAATCATGTAAGATAACACACAAGCAATATAATCAGGTTCTGAAGCAACTTCCCAGGATTTATTTTTAAAGGCTGTCCAGTCACCCTCCTAGGAGGGGACTGGGAGACGCAGATGTTTGCTTCTGGGCAGGGCAAGCAGCTTTGGCATCAGTCAGTGACTGCTGGGTTGGAAAGGCAAGGGGCACCAAGTCTCAGTTTTCTGAGACTACATTGCTACCATTTCTGGTCCTATTGGTTCTAGGAGCTGTTAGCACAAACTAGCGTCACGTGGATTTTTTTTTTTTAATATGATTAACTAAAGGGAAGACTGATGCTTGAAGAAAAACCCTAACACTCTGGAAGAGGATGTTTAAAGTCAAAAGAAGGATGATACATGACATGATAAATAACTGTGCATTATGAAAGGACATGGAGAAGGCAATGGCACTCCACTCCAGTACTCTTGCCTGCAAAATCGCATGGACAGAGGAGCCTGGTTGGCTGCAATCCATGGGGTCTCGAAGAGTTGGACATGACTGAGTGACTTCACTTTCACTTTTCACTTTCATGCATTGGAGAAATGGCAACCCACTCCAGTGTTCTTGCCTGGAGAATCCCAGGGACAGGGGAGCCTGGTGGGCTGCCATCTATGGGGTCGCACAGAGTCGGACATGACTGAAGCAACTTAGCAGCAGTAGCAGCAGCATGAAAGGACAAAGAAAGGGGCTTCCCTGGTGGCTCAATGGTAAAGAATCTGCTGCCAGTGCAGAAGATACAAGTTGGATCGCTGGTCCAGGAGGATCCCACATGCTGCCCAGCAAATAAATCCGCACACCACAACTATTGAGCCTGTGCTCTAGAGCTTGGGGATAGCAACTGTTGAACCTATGCACTGTAACTACTGAAGCCCATGCACCCTTGAGCCTGCGTTTTGCAACAAGAAGCTACCGCAACGAGAAGCTTACACACTACAACAAAGGGCAGCCCCCACTTGCAATTGGAGAAAAGCCTGCACAGCAATGAAGACCCAGCACAACCAAAAATAAATAAACAAAAAAAAATTTTTTTTAAAGGACAGTGAAATCAAGTCAGTATCAACATAAGAAAGATCAGTAACACATTTGTAAAGTGAGCTCCTTTTCTACTGCAAAGAATTATTATTTAAGAAAGTTCCAATGCCCCGCTTGTACACATTAGTATATGCAAATACCAACCTTTCCTAATATAGTAAAAACTATAAAAGTCAAACTTTGCTGTAGAAATTCAAATATATCATTTAAAAACAGATACCAGTGACTGCAATAAAAGGGGAAAACTATAAAAATTGAACATGAAATTAAATCAGAGCCATATCCAATAAATTGAATCTTCTGGAGTTCAATGCAAAAATATTTGTTCATATTTACACACTAGTTCTATCCAAACTAGAGAAATGGAGTACTGGAGGTTTTTTTTTTTCTTTCTCTCGTTCTTTATATTTAAATACTTAAAAATTTTTATCTATCATATTATTTCTAGATTCTAAGTAAGGTCAGGCCTTAGTTCCATACACATTTTGAAAGATACCAAGACAGGCTCAAATTTCAATCCAGCCTCATCACTTCTGTTTACACAAGGACCAGTGTTATTAAGTTCAATCACACAGTTTCAATGAGTGGCTACCCGGTGAATGAACTGCCAGTCTCACCTGCAGATTCTAATGTGGTAGTGTTTATATAACTGAGCTGGAATCTTGCCTAATTAGGCTGTTGGAGCTAATTAAGAATTGAAGTTCAAGTTCTCTCACGTTGCACAAACCTCCATGTACAGAAATTACTACCTACAGTTTAATAGGGAGCTGGAAAATGCCAAGATGGCATGAACATTTGGCACCCAGGCTGAATTCATCACTGTTCCATGCATATGTAAACAATGTATGCACTGTTCCATAAGCATATATAACCACTACTGGAAGGGAAAAATAAACCACTTCCAAGGCCTGCTCTCCTTGTGTTTTGGTTCTTTTTCCCCTTTCTTCAATCTACAGCATCATATATACAGGTTTGAGGACAGGAGAGATCCAAAATCCTAATATGAAAAACATACTAAACCACATACTGGAAACCAGGGGACCAAGGAGATGGGTTGGGGGAGGGGTGCACGGGTAGAGAAGATAAAGCAAAACCAACCAGTTTTGAAACGTAGTCCAGAACCATCTGTTCAATTTTTTTCTTTTCTACACCCTGTAGATGTCTCAAAAGATGGTCTCTTAGTTCAGACACCATCTGAAAACAGAATGTAGATAAGTCAAAACCTACCCACTCACACCTGCAACTGGTTTGAATTCATTTATTAACATTCCCTATCAATATGAAAAATACTGGACCTGAAGATCCCACTAGCAGAAATGTATAACCCATGATGTTCCTCTGATGGGCATAAATCAGGCAGCACTACCATTTTCCTCAACAGGAATGACTTATGATACACCCAAAACCCAGTGAGCAGCTTAGAGTCAGGCTGCCAGTCCTGTTAAAATTCTCCAAAGTAGCCAGTGGAGGTTAGCCAGTGGAAATCACTAGGCTCAGCAGTCAAAAGCTTTGGGATCTACCAAAGGATTGAAGTCTACTGCTCCTGGCTCTGGAGAACTAACAGGAGCAACTCTAAACATGGAAAGTCTATGCTAATAGGAAGGAACAGGGTTTGGATGTTTGGAAGGACAGAGGCTGGAATAAAAAGGAAATGCCCCAGGTACCTCCCTCTGTGCAATGGCTAAAACAATTCCATGCAGTTCCCTAACATGCAAAGGTATGGAAAAATTTATTCTAGTGTCTCCAAATGGGCTTGTTTCTGTAGCCGCACTGTTAGGACCATCCCTTGGGCTCCACGATTAGTGTAGCATTCCCAGCTTTTTGCTTTTCTCTCCCCCTCTTCCTTGTCTCTTTTGTCTAAATGCCTTGCTCAGCAACAGACCCTCTTGGCTAGAGAAATCTTTGTACCAATAAGTACCATGGGAATTGTACAACTGACAACACACACACATGTATGTATGTATTTTCTATTAATATCTAAGCAAATTTACAACAGACACCCTGGGCAAAACTAAGCCTATGGCATCCTGGGCCAAGACAGAGTGGTATATTATTTCAGTCTCCTGCATGTATTAAATGATTAAGCTTTTAAAAAAAACATTATTTTTTTCTGGATAAATATGATGCATATTCTTGTCATTTTAATTTTTCTGTAATAATCATATAGATGAAAACTTACATTGCTCATAATCCTACAATTTACATTAACATTTTGGTTTTTTACTTTCCTTTTTTCCAGTGTGTATAGTCATTCTAATATTTTACAATCTGCTTTTTTATTTAATAGTTTGTCATTAAATATTCTGTATCACACTAGTTGTAACAGTTGTACAGTAACCAATTTTATGAAAAAATACTATAATTGAACTATTTATTCCCTTCTTATACATATGGAATATTTATTACTATTAATAATGCCACCAAAAAATCTGTATACAAGGGTTGTTTGTCATATCCTTGACTATTTTGTCAGGCTAAATTCCTAGAAATGGAATTTCTTGGGTCCTGTACTTAGACTTACAGAGACACTGCTGAAATGCCTTCTACTGAGGTTATATTAATGCTAATTTCAAATTCCATTGCATGGACTGTCAAATCCCTCATACTCTGACCCTTCCTAACATAATTTTTAATTTTTGTCAATTTGATAGGCAAAAACAAAAAAATATATAGTTATTCTGTTTGTCATTTGGTTATAGCAATGTTAAGTATTGTTTTTCTTTCTCTGCCCCAACTCGAGATATTTTTAGCCTAAATCAACTTTTGAAAATTCATTGGCAACAGTTTTTGTCCATTTCCCTTCTGGTATGTTGTCCTCTTACTGATTCATAAGCTTTATTTATATGCCAAATGTTATCCTTTTATCACATTATGTGGCAAATATTTTTTTCTAAATATTATTGCTTGCCTTTTTGTTGTTCTGTTTCAAGGTTTCAATCAATCTTCTCCCAATATGTTTACATTCAATACTATACTTAAAAAGCTTTCTCAGTGTTGTCTACTTATTTTATTCAAATTATTTCACAGTTTATTTTTTATATTTATATATTAATTTTATTTAAATAATATATACATTATACTAATTTTTATATTAAATTCATTAATCTGATATTTCTATGGTATAAAGTGGTATTTGGGGTGGGAAAAATCTAATTTAATTGACTTTTCAAGACAGTCAACCACTGATTGATCAACTGACTAAAAATTATTTCTTTTCACATTGATTTTTAAATATTTCATTTATCATTCACCAAATATTCAAAATTAAATCAGAATTTCCTATCTTTGTGTTAGTGCTATATTTTTCCAATTATTGCAGATCAAAAGCACATTTAGATATCTTGTAATGTTGGTCCCACTCTTCCTTATTTTGTTATGCGAGTCACTTAGTCAGTTGTCAGAGAAATTTAATTGGCTTTTTGTTTGTAATTTCATTAAAGCTAGATGCTAAGGATTTGGAAATTATATACTGTTTTTCATTATCTTTTCTAACTGATTAATTCTAATAAAATGAAAATAAATATAGCATTGTCAGTTTACTAACTTACATTATTATTTTTATTCTTTGTTTTTTTAATTTTATTATCTTCCATTTTCCCAGTTGATTATTTTGTTGTTTCATTAGACAATTATACTATCTTCTTTTACTCTTGTTTCTTCTTTCATGGCTAGAATTTTTAGAACAATGTAAAATTTTAGTGAAAACAGCAAGTACACTTAGCTTCTTTCTGATTTTAATAGGAATGCCTCCAAAGTGAGATTAAGAAGGATGTTGGCTACTAGTATGAGACTAAATTTTGTTTAAAATTCCAAGAGTTGAATTATACTTTCATCAACTTTTAGCACCCATAGAATCATTTTTGCCTCTTGGACTAATATTAAGTCTTCCTGGAAATAAGCCCACATGGCCAAGATGTATTTTCAAACAGAGTATTGGAAAGTATTTTAATTAAGCCTGTGGTATCTATATTCACAAGTAAAAGTGGTCATGTCAGATTCTGGTTTAAAGATCATGCTTTTTTTTTTTTTTTTTTTTTTAAATCTTTAATTCTTACATGTGTTCCCAAACATGCACCCCCCCTCCCACCAAGTGAGTAAAAAGCTTCCCATCATTCTTCAAAAATACTTTACATAATATGAGAATAATCTGGTCTTTAAAAGTTTGAAAGGACTAACTCATTAGATAGCTTGGGGCCTTTTTTAGAGCTAATCTTTGACATTTTTTCCAAATTATTTTATGGTTATAATACTTTCAGTTTTTCTATTTCTCCTTGGCTCAAGTTTGCAATTTCTATTTGCCAAGGAAACATTGTTTAACTAGAATTTTTAAGTGTATGGCTATGTATTTACACATCTTTTTCTCATATTTTTAAACTAGCCTTATCTAAGGTAATAGATTATCCCATTCCTAAGCCTGCACAGCATTACTAATATTTTATTAAATTTTTTAAAAAGTAGTTTTTCAGTTAAAGATGTTTTTCAGATTTAGATGTTTAACTAGTTTGTTTTTTCTTTTTTTAAGATTTTGGATTTACTTGCCAATTCTGCTCTTCAGTTAATTTATTTTGATTTACATCTTTGGTCTTCCTAGCAGTAAGACCTCTTAAGAAAGAATACTTTATTCTTTTGTATTTTAAACCCAAATACAAAGGCCACAGAGATGCTGGTCTTTCCTGTTTTAAATACTCTCAGTGTTATACATTTCTTTATGATGCTTTATAATTATACATTTATTGGGGTGACTGATTAATCTGTGTTTCTCTCACAAGACTACAAATACCAAGAGGGCAGAAATTATATATGTGTTCCTTACTAGTGAACACACAGGGCCTACAGTGGGTGGATGGCAACAACCTTGTGTTGACAGAATGGATGAAAAACAAGATCAGAATGAGAAATACAATCTAGCCCTCTCCCTCTTCCTTGGAGCTCACTGTTTGCCAGCACCAAACGTCCCACTTACCAGCCCGATAAGCAGCTGCTGGTGGTTGTCTTCCTCCTGGAAGAGGGGTGTTAATCTTGGCTCTGAAATTAAACAGAGTGATAGTCAAGCAGGGTGGTTTTTAGGAAATGACCAGAAGGAAGAGGCCTCAGTCTGGGCTTCCCTTCTCTGAGTCATTGGGAAAATATAACACTTTCCTGACAGGATGAAAACTTTTCTTTCAGTGTGACCCTGTCCTACACGCTGCAACTTATCATTCAGGTGGTATGCAGGGAGCACTGTGAACCAGAGAGAGGCACAGACTGAAAGAGAGAGAGAACACAAGGAACACATTCCCAACACCAATGCCCTCTGGCTTAAATTTCTCTTCAATGTGGAGACATGTCACTGAGATCCTCTGCTTCACAGGAGACTAAACAACTCAGGTCCTCTCTTAAACCTAAGGAGTGGCAAACCCAGGAACAGGGACTGAGTGGAAGGATCACGTGCCTCCCTTCTTTCTGACTCCAACTTGTAGTTTATAGAATTACTGAGGTGAGGGGACCAGTCACCGCAGTCAGTTACTGTGGCAAATAATAACTGGCACAAGTTATTGGACTGAAAATGTAGTTAGACTGAGATGGAAAAGTGGCGTGTAAAGTTAAACCAAATGGCACTTTCTCCACCATGATTTGCACTGTACCAGCAAGACTGAAGGGGCAGGCAAACGCTGTCTCTAGGAAGACCTCCTAGAGCACCTTCATGCCCCATCTTCCTCTGCCAAAACCTGAGTCACAGTGCTGGTCAAGAGGTAGAACTGCCCCGGTTAGGGAGCTGAGGACTCCTTTCAGGAGGGCACAGATGCTTCTTGACTCCTTGGGATAAATCCTAACTGGATTCTACACAACCTTCATGATGAAAAATTCAAAACTAGGGCCCAGCAGTTTTCATGGTTGTTCCGCATTTCATAAAGAATGTTCTCTTCTGACAGTGGCTTTCTTCCTAGGAAACTAGCACAAAGAATGTGAGAGGAAGTTCCCTAAAGTGCATCAAGACAGAATGACTAGTAATAAATGCAAACGGCCCTGAAGTACAGGAGCAGAAGGAGCTCTAACCAGACTTTGGAGCAGAAGATACAGAAACCTCAGCCAGACCAGACACACGTCCCATACTACAAATCCCCGAGTGATGCAAGAAGGGGAGCCTGCGAGCATGTGCACACCCCTGGCTGACTGCTCCTGCCTGGGGCTGGTGGCAGAGCCCTGGCTTCAGGCCGGGACGACCCAGGGCTGCTCAGTGACTTCACTGCTCACGTGAGCTGTGTGCACAGCTCCAGGATGTGCAGCAAAGCACTGTATAAAATAATTTCCATTAGGGTCACCCAGCATATAACTAAACATCCAAGCCCATAAAACAACATAAAAACTACAGCTTAGGGGAAAAAAAAGGGCAAGGCTGACCTTTAAGAGGTGTGAAAGAGTCCTACAGATAGATAGCTGGAGAGAGAATAGCTCTAGGCCAAGGGAAGTACACCCTGCAAGTACAGCCAGCGAGCATGTTAATTAGATCAGTTCTACAGGGAAACAGGAGGAAAACCTACAGTCAGGGAGTCCTACAGCAAAAGTACATTCAGCAGCTGTTCCCAAAGGACCTGGTGCCAAGAGAGACATGGAAGGAACTGGGAGTCGCTCTGACAGGAAGATAGTAAAGGGTATTGCCTTCACTGAGCTAGTGGAAGTGATTTCCCGGCCAACCCACAGTGGGAGGAGGAATGGTGTTACAAACAAACAACTGACTGAAATCCAGAAGGCTTTATTACAGGTCTTTTCTTACCCAAATTCTTTGCTTCTAGGTTAGAAATCACCCTACAAGAAAAATTAGCCAATGTTATTCACACAGGAAACATTAATAAAAAAAAATAAAAACCCACAATACCATACAAAGATATTATCGTTTAAAAACCCATAAAACCACTGCAGAAACTGTTCTCAGGCTGCTGAAAACCTCAAAAACTTTAATCAACTTGGCAAAAGCCACATTAAGCAATTATAAAATCTCAAAACTCTTTAGTGCAAACAATGACGGTAATTTAGAACAATTGCAGCTCTCAGTTATTGGAAATAATGGGAACAGAAAATAGAACAGGGGTTGGAATGGGGCCTCAGCTTGTAGCACTCTGAGATGACTCATCTGCTCAGAAAACATGCTTTCAAAATAAGAGCAGGTTCACCAGCCGACTAACTCTTATTTAAAATCAACCCACTACTTGTACCCCTCTAAAGCGATCTATTAATAAGCGCTTTCATTACTACTTATTCCTTGAGTCATCCATCCCCAGGATGCAAATCTAAAAGGTTTAACATACAAACTTTTCCCACAAGAAACTCTAGCTCCAATCTGCAAAGCAGGGCTCGGTGGCTGCTGACAGCATCATCTCATTGAGAATACAACAAAAGTAATAAGCTACTTCCCTGAAAGGCAGCCAGCAAAGTAATTACAAAAGATAGCCATCTTATAGCTATAATAGTCCTTCATTTTACTTACTTTATTGCATTATCAAGAATATTTCTCACATACACCGTAGACCTTCTTTTTCCTGTTTTCTAGGAGTGAAAATACATCAGAGGTATGGAAGGTAAAGGTTTTGTGGGTGACATTTTTCACACTAAGGTCATAATACAATATAGTTAAGAGTTCAGAAAAAAGGAGACTTTCTTTCAAGGTAATCACAACACCTAGATTCTTAAAAAATTGGCTTAAAAAACTTTTATTCTGAACCTATTACAAGTTTTCGGGGACCTGCAAGTCCAACTATATTTTATATATCAATACAATAACACTACAACTCTAGCCAACAATGCTGCAGAGAAGAGCTCACACACTCTTCACCCAGCCTCTCCCAGTGTTCATCTCTTATATAAACAACAGCAGTGCAATACCCAAACCAGTGAGCATACAGTTTTGCCATCTTATCACATGTATAGATTCACATATGACAATGTACAGCCGTAATCCAGATACAGAACTGCTCCATCACCCCCAAGATCTCCCTTGTGTTACCCCTTTATAGGAGTCATATTCACTCTTTTGCTTTCAACCATTCCTAACCCGTCTGTCTGCGCTCAGTTGATCAGGTGTGTCCGACTCTCTGTCACTCTATGGATTGTAGCCAGCCAAGCTCCTCTGTCTATGAGATTTCCCAGGCAAGAATACTGGAATGGGTTGCCATTTCCTCCTCCAGGGGATCTTTCCCATCAAGGGATCAAACCCACATCTCCTGCACTGGCAAGTGGATTCTTTACCACTAAGCCATCAGGGAAGCCCTCCCTAATTCCTGCTGCTTCTGCTGCTGCTAAGTCGCTTCAGTCGTGTCCAACTCTGTGCGACCCCTAACTACTAGCAACCACAAATTTGGGAACCTATAGATTTTTAAAATTACTTTTTAACTATGTAAGTAATGCAAGAACACATCTGAGACTCGAACGTGAATCCCACTTCTACTATGAATGTGTTGTGTGTGTCCCTTAACCTCTTTGCGCTTTAATTTCCTCTTGAAGAGAAAGAGATCACAGAAAACCTTGGTCTGCCTACTGGGGATCAGCAGCACTAATGAACAGTGCCTGGCAACAGTGGCGAGTGCTGGACCTAAGCCAGCTTTATGACATAAGGGCCTCACCTAACCTAACCTGCTGGGCTTCTTGCTCTCCTTTCAGGAACCCACACATACCTCTTCTGAGATCAGGTTGTGCCACTCTCTCCTGACCACGCTGTTGTTATAGTGTAAGTGTGGCTTGGAGTACTTCACATATTCCAGGTTAGAGTTTAGTTTTTCCCAGTAGCCCTTAAAGCTATGCACCTGTAAGAGACAAAAACATCAGTGGGCTCGAGAAGCAGGTTCTGTGGCCTGAACTACATAGCACGGCCCATGCAGGCCTTCCTACAAAGCTCTCATGAGGCAGCATTTCTGACCATATACTTCCCACAAGGGATGGTAGTCTTGTCCCGACAGGAATTCTAAAACAGACTCAAAGAGGCTTGCCTCCCTCCCTTTCTTTTCAAGCCCCTTTTACACACAGAGAGAGCTGCTCACTTCCCCAAGCCAGTGTGACTCCCCCTGGGTGAAGGCTAAGCAGGGAAGCCTGCTTTGAACACATCAAGTCATTTCCTCCCCAGAGACCCATTCTGACTCAGGTTATATCAACAATGCCCTGTTCAGTGACAGAACGGTCACAAGATTTGGATCACATGGAAGTATAGGTTTACTTTCCAGTTAAGTTTATTTACTTCCAAAGGGTCTTTTTCAAAACTCAAGAATCAGAATGGTGAAGTGAACTCCTTTCACACTCAGTTGTCAATTACTTCAAAATGGAATTAGCTGGCAACCATCTCCCTCTAGGTTTTTGACATATTGATATCACTGTACTAGCCCGAAGCAAAAAATATTCATTATGTTCATTTTAAAATAAAATGCTATAATAATATATTTTTAATGTTAAAGGATATCCTGACAAAAAATTGTTTTTGCAAATTAATGAAGACAGATTCATGATACCTATTATCTTGCCAAAATATATGCATTTATAAAAGATTTGACTGGGATCAAGGGTGCAATGCGTGGCCAGGAAACAAAGTGACCTTAATGCCTACAGCGGGAACAGACTTGGCTGTATTACAAGGGAAAAAAAAAGAGAACTTTAAAAAAATGCCCCATCAAGAAAAATGCCCTTTGTTAAGTAATAGCACATCACCCAAATTCTTACTGAAAGCACAGTCACAAGTGGCTTAAAATGGATACCGGTATCAGGAAAGTGCGTTACATAACAAAACGAACTTGCTATTTTAGAAGCTTGAAAGGCCTGTCCAGCCAACACCCATTTTCACAGAGACAGGAAGAGCTATGTCCAAGAAATTGTTATTTCCAGAGGAAATCGGAAACCAGGAGTCAGGTCCCACTCTACACCTGCCCTACCTCTCTTATCTTTTCTTTCCCTGTCCATACCTTGATAGTGGATACATCTTTGCCCACCATTTTGTCTCCCTTATATTGCAAGCAAACCCTGGAGACAACTGACAGAATGAGGACCCTGACAGGAAGTCGCTACAGATTTTCTTGCTGCAGCTATTCTACATCTGAGTTTAGGCTGCTGCTGCTGCTACGGCTGCTAAGTCACTTCAGTCGTGTCCGACTCTGTGTGACCCCACAGACGGCAGCCCACCAGGCTCCCCCGTCCCTGCGATTCTCCAGGCAAGAACACTGGAGTGGGTTGCCATTTCCTTCTCCAATGCATGAAACTGAAAAGTCAAAGTGAAGTCGCTTAGTCGTGTCCGACTCTTCGCGACCCCATGGACTGCAGCCAACCAGGCTCCTCCATCCATGGGGTTTTCCAGGCAAGAGTACTGGAGTGGGGTGCCATCGCCTTCTCCAACTAGTGCCCAAAGCCAGCAAATTAACTGGTGTTGTGGTGCCATCTAGTGGTCAGTTATGCATCTAGTTCTGCCTGCTTTGCATTGGAGGCCCACTGCTCGGTCCACCCAACCTTGCCCAGGATGAGACAGGGGAGGAAGGAATGATGATGTCCTACCTGGGCAAGCCCCTCTTCCCCTCAGGCCAACGGCATCCTTCTGTCAGAAGACCCTATTTTCATACTCACACTGCGGCTCCCAAACTACCTTCCTCTCACCCTCACCCCATTAAAAAAGTCCCTTTCCTCATAACCTTGTCTTAGTTGAGAATAGGCAGATAAAACAAGTCCAAGGACATGTTTGAGGCGGTCCTGAGTCTAATGATTGTATGTAAAACAGAGTATGTGTTCTTATGAGCACTTCTCTGGGATGAAGGTCTACAGTTTATATCCATTTCAAAGGAATCCATAGCTTAAAATAGTTAAAACTACTGAGGTAGAAGGGAACATTAAGTTTTAAAACAATAACTTACATTTAAATAAGGGTAGCCAAAAGCCCCAGAAATATTTTAATATTTGTAGGTCTATTTAATATGGGTCGGAGAAGGCAACCCTTCTCCAGGCCTCCAACTCCCAGGATGGAGGGGCCTGGTGCGCTGCAGTCCATGCGGTCTGGAAGAGTCAGACACGACTAAGCGACTTCACTTTCACTTTTCACTTTCATGCATTGGAGAAGGAAATAGCAACCCACTCCAGTGTTCTTGCCTGGAGAATCCCAGGGACGGGGGTGGCTGGTGGGCTGCCGTCTATGGGGTCGCACAGAATCGGACACAACTGAAGTGCCTTAGCAGCAGCATTTAATACGGGTAGGTGACTGAAGGAGGTCACTGGGCTGGATGTTACAATATGGATATTGAGAGAGCGCAAACAGTTAATGGCATATGTCACTACTTGGTATCTACTAGATAAGGAGGCAATTTTTTAAGCTATGAAAATTTACGAAGATCATTATAAATTGGAAGGTCTATTTGGAAGTCTGTGCTTAGTCACTCAGTCATATCCAACTCTGGGATCCCACGGACTGTAGCCTGCCAGGCTCCTCTGTCCATGGGGATTCTCCAGGCAAGAATACTGGAGTGGGTTGCCATGCCCTCCTCCAGGGGATCTTGCCAAGCCAGTATCGAACCCAGGTGTCCCACACTGTAGGCGGATTCTTTGCTGTCTGAGCCACCACGGAAGCCCAAGAATACTGGAGTGGATAACCTATCCCTTCTCCAGGGGATCTTCCCGACCCAGGAATCGAACCGGGGTCTCCTGAACTGCAGGTGAATTCTTTACCAGCTGAGCTACAAGGGAAGCCCATTTGGAAGTCTTGGAAATAGATAAGACCCAGAAGATGAAAATGGATACATAAGTGAAAAGTGAAGAGAGGATGTTCCAGGTGCAGCTCCCAGAAAATGAGCAAAGATTCAGACCATAGACAGAGCTTTAGAAAAAGTAGAGAAAACAAGCCATGGCACTTCAATCTCTGCAGTGAATATATCTGCCCCTAGGGTATGACTGCCAACCTCAGTTAACCACCTGGGTCCCATTCCCTAGACTCCTACTGGTGTGGGCTGTGACCTGGGCCTCATGAGTTTTAGACATTCCCCAGGCATGTCTAGTGTTCAACCTGGGCTGAGAACATGCTTGAGCACATCCAGGTCATGGCAGTCTCTTAGCCACTCTCGAAGGTTCTCATCTACATCTCTGGCTTAAAGGCTGATGAAGAACCACCTGCCTGAAGACTTGCAATTGTGTTGTGACGTAACAGGACATACCGTTAGAGAGGAGGTTCAATCTAACCTTCAAAGAGTCTTCAAATGCCAAAGTAACACCAGCACATTCCTTGACCCAGAGAGTAAAAGAAACACCAAGGTAAAATGCTAGCTGTCGTTACATAGTCTGGGGGGAAGAGGGCGTGGGAGCTACACAATCACACCCTACCCGCCAGCCCGGGAGCACAGAAAGACTCCTCTCTGTCAGCCAGCATTTACGGCACTAGCTGAGTACTAAGCACCGTATTCATCAGGGACAACAGGAGAGGAAAAGCCATGACAATCTAAGAAGCACATTGCCAGCTTCTTGAAAAGAGCTTATAATGCTTTCAAATACACACAAATGCTTTGTAAGAAAATACTCATGAGTTTAGCTACTTCTGGAAGACTCTGGTGTTAGAAGCCATCAGATCCTTAAGGAATGACCCAGGAGCATTTCCCTATGCGGACAGTTTTACACTTTGATTTTTAAGGAAGGAGAATTATTTCAAGTCTCTTCTTGAGAAATAATCTTAATTTGACTTTTAGGTTGACATGAAATAATTACCAAATGTAGCCCACCACAACTAATATTAATTGGAAAAAAAGGACTAAAGGGTTATATTGAGACTGTTTTCCACTTATGTGGGAAATAAATTTGATTTTTTTCTCTTTAAAAAAGAAGTACCAAGAAAGGAAAAAGAAAAAAAAAAAGCACTGTGGTACTTATTGGCTCATCTGCAAGTTACTACCAGGAAAAAAATATCTGCTTCTCATTTCTTAAAGGCCTTCTGGCTTTGATCCTACATCTGCTGATTAACCAGCATCTTCTTTCACAGAAGAGGAAGCCAACTTTACCCTTCATGCCAGGGCTCAACTAGTAAAGGTAAAGCATCAAACTTGTCTCTTCAGTGGATACTATCTCAGTATCAGCTTTTACTTGCAGCCCAGAGAAACACAGTGGCCACTACCTCCAGTACAAACAGAATAAAATAGAAACATCTGTGTGTCCATAAAGCTAGCAAGGTACCATACTAAGCCAAGATGCTCTAAACAGGGCCATCCATACAAGGACAGTGACTTTAACTCCTGAGGCTTCCTGCTAGGAAGACCACATGTGGTATGTGCAAATTCTCCTATTACAAGTGGACTTCCTCCTTCGTCCCAACATTTAGTAAAAAGCTCTCTCTTCTCTTCCCAGCTGGGTAGTACTCATTTTTAATGGGATGTGATTTTTAATGTAATTTACTAAATATGCCTCTAAACTATTACATCTCACGATCAGCTTGTATCTTAAGAAATCCCATGCTAAGATAGTTTCCTAGTCTCAACCTTAAGAATTAAACATTCTGTTCTCCACCAAACTACGAACAAAAGCAGCATAGTCGAATGACTGGCAGAAGAGAAAGAAAAATAGGAATCCTTGACCAGGTCTGTTCCTCAATTTCCATATCTGGGAAGTAAACTGAAGGTACTCCTATCTCTACAGATAATGACAGGAATAAATTTTCCAGCCTGGTGCGCTGTCTCTAACAAGTAGTGTTTCTTTGGACCATTATAAAATTATGTTTCTACAATCTTAATTGAACTTGCCATAATTCTCTGCCTCTAAAAATACACTATATAGGAATAACTTGTGTTTTTTCTCTCCAACAGTCTATTGACAAAATTCTTCACTTCTGGTCACCAAATTACTTCTGGTGGGTTTCTTCCTCCACATTCATCAATTCTCCAGTGCCAGCAAGGTGTCCTACGATTATCAGACTCCACAGGTTGAGGACTCCATCCCAAAAGGCTGCCCCCTTTTCAAATGCTGATCTCAAGTCCAGATTGCTGCCTGTGATTCTGACCAACTGCCTATCAATCCGAGGTTCCCAGCACCCTCTTCATGGGTTCTATAATATGTTACAGTGGTTCTGAACTCAGGAATACAGTTTACTTCCTATATGCCAGTTGATTATAAATGGATACAACTCAGTAATAGCCAGACTGAAGAGATGCGTAGGGCAGGAATGGGCTCTGAGCTTCCATGTCCTCTTTGGGTGCACCACCCCCACCCCTGCACCTCCATATATTCATCCAACCCATTAAATCTCTGAAAGATTCAACTAGGGTTCTTTATGAAGGCTCCATCACACAGGCACAATTGATTAAACCGTTGGCCATCAGTGGCTGAACTCATCTCTAGCCATTCTAGCCTTGGAAGGTGGTGTTGGTAGAGGGCTGAAAGGGCCAACCCTCTAATCACATGGTCAGTTCTACTGGCTACCAGCTCCACCCTTAGGTGCTTTCCAAAAGTAATTTCATTGACAAACTCAGGTGTGGCTGAAAGGGGCTTGTTAGGAATAATAAGACCTTCTTTTCACCTTTGTGCTCTGGAGCTTTTTCAGGAACTGGAGCACTAAGCATTATAACAAAAGATCTCCCTATAGTTCTTATCACTTAGGAAATCACAAAGATTTTAGGAGCTCTGTGCCAGGAATCATGGAAGAAGATGAAAGATATATTTCTGGTTATATCACAAGATCACATATGTACAAACTAAACTTTGGAAAGTCAATATCTCACACGTAACCAATTGACATTTCTGGTAATACTACACTGTTGTCAAAGCAACAATTCTCATTTTTAAAAACTGTAAGTTGTTACGATTCAACACTTTGAGTTGCTAAGAAACATTTTCTTCAAGTGATGGTGGCCATCTGCACTGGAAGGGTAAAGGAAAAAAGGTGTCTTTTGTGCCTCACTAAAAGCTCAATTATCTTCACGCTTTGCCCAATTAAAACAGTATTTTTTAAACACTTTTTAAGTGTTTAAGAGAAGAAGCATAATCAAGTGAAAACCACTCTTTCTCCAATTGCTCAGGGGCATCCAGACCGCTGATGGACACTGCAGCAGCCCCCTCACTTAGAGTGGCCATAACTGGGAAAGGGCTTGAAGTCCTTCTCCTTCCCAGTCTCTGGGTCAGATAGTTAATAGTCACAACACAAATGGTTAAATTAAAGCCTTCCTTACTGTATAAAATGAAACTAAAGATGTCTGGCTTAAAAATACTTTAATGAAAATACTCCATTTCTCCATTCTTGACATTCAAGTAAACTATTGTTTCTACTTTTTTTTTTTTTAATTCTTACATGACTTCCTGTGGAAGGGATTAAATCATTCTTAGGAAGGCCATTCTCAATGACATTCCTTTTAAGGTTTTAAGGTGCAGATCTTGTTTTAAAATACTTTTTTGTTTCATTTTTTAAAATTCTTTTGGAAACCATTCTATAAAGGAAACCTTTTGTCTTTCAGATGATAGACTGGTATAAACCAATTAAATTCAATGTCCATATATTAAACATCTATAAAGTACTCCACTTCACACTAAAATTATTTGCACGAAGACCAGAAGGAAAGTGCTCGTCTAGTTTCATTTTGTCCTTCCTTCTCCAGACTCCTTATCAGGGCAGTCATCTTACAAGCAGAATGGAAGCAAGTGTGCTCAGAGCAGACAGGGGTCCCTTGGGCCTCATGGAAAATCCAGCAGCAAGCACACCTTCAAAAGGTAACTTGTGATTCAGGTTAAGGGTGCTCAGAGCCAACTCCTATCAGGGAAGCTGCAAGAATTGTCACATAACGGGCTAGGGAGGGAGGAAAAGCAGGGGGGATATGCTACTACAACAAGATCCATTGCAATATAATTGGGCTGGGACCCGCGGTAGAAGTAGGTCAAAGGCAGCTGCTTATAGTGAGAGGTATTATGCAGGCAGAGATGGGGAAACAAATGAGAGCTGTGAGGGCCAAGTGTCTTGTGAACTGAAAGATTCGATAAGTTATGGGGTTGGGGGAGAGGGGCAGGAGCTGGCCAAACCAAACCCAGTACCATCTTCTCCTGAGTCCAAGGGAAAATCCCTCGGCATTCTTATGGCTTCCCTGATGCATCATGTTTGCATGGAAAGGACAGTGAAGAGATCTACAGCTCAAACTTGTCCTATGTAATACTTCTGACTCGTATATGAAAACATGTAGCATCTCGGAAGAACTCCCAAGCATGTTTGGGAACAGTTAATGGGAAATAACTCTCTGCAGAGCCAAATGTTAAAGACAATTAGTGGAGAGTAGAAAAAAGAGAGGAAAAGGCAAAGTGAATAACAAAGAAGGAAATAAATGAACTACATAAAAAAAAATTTTTTACACGCATACACACACACACACACACAGAGTACAAAAATAAGCTAGCTTGTTCCAAGCAAAGACAAATTGTATTCTTAGAATAAATCAGTGGGTAAAAATCTTGAGAACCTTCCCATCAGTGTTTTATACTTAATTTTTAAAATGAAAATATACAATGTTGGTAAGGTTACAGTAAAATTGATAAACCAATAAATCCCTTATAATACTGTAAATTATGGCAACATTTTTTGAATATGAGTTTGGCAATAAAAATCAAAGGCTCTAAAAACTGTCATGGCCTTTCACTCAGTAATACTCCTGGGCATTTAACCTTAGAGGAATAAATAAACAACACACGCACGCACACACACACGCACACACACACACCAAGAAAAACCTACATAAAAGTATTCACTGCCAAATTATTTTTAATAGCAAATATAATTTTTTCAGTGGGGGCTAGAGACAAACTAAATGTCTCAAAATGGAAGAATGATTAAGTAAACTAAGACACACCAACACAGTGGAAACCTATAGAGTTATAAATCATAATTATAAAATTATAAATCATAATTATGAAAATTATGAAGTTTATGTACCAACATGAAAATGTGTGTGATATACTATAATTCATAATCTTTATTAAATATCACTAGATAGCCAGTTCTACTAGGCAAAATATGAGCACCTGTGACAAAGACCAAGAGGAAATGGGGCAAATAGACAGTTATGTTAGAAATTAAAGAACTGTGGGTGACATTCCTCTCTTCTAAAAATTCCTTCACTGGTTTATTGTGTGTCCATTAAACACATTCTGGATTTGTTGAACTAGTGGTAAAAGCAAAAACAATAAAATTAAAGGATGGAGGTTCTTAATAAGAATCTTTTAAGCTATTAATCAAACCTTTCTTTTACATCATTTTCCTGCTTTTGTAGATCTTCAAAGTTGTCTCACATTGCTGCCTAGAAACCTCTCTTATCCATCTCCACTTAAAGGATGCTTGAAGTCCAAAACCAGGAACCACTAAACTTGCCCCAGTTGGCCCTCTCTCACCCCCAAGGCATCACCATGACCTCAAACGCCCACAACTTCCCCCCAGCTTCCTGGGCCTGGCCTGCTCTTCATGGATTCAAAAGAATCAAATGTAAATACCAAGAGGCACACTGGGCTGCCTGCTGCCAGAAGTTGAGATTTCCCAGCACACAGCAAGCTATAATTAACAGGAGGCAGTGCCAAAAACAACAAAGGAGCTTCAAGGAAACTGCTAAAATACTCCCCAGTTTTTAACAACATACACATTCTTTTCTACTCACCCACCTTACCCCACCCTCCCCATTGTCTTAGAAACTCCTGTGAAACCACCAGACTGTAGAGAGACTCTAACGCTGTCGCTTGGCGGGCAGGAAGAAGGTGCTCTGAGACCACAGAGACAGCCTGAACAGGCCACTCTTAAGAAGCAGAAAGCCCGCTCTCAGAACCAGAAGGAAACTAGATAATCCCAGCCCAGGTTACTTAATGGTTTTAAGATTCTGTGGTGTGTGTGTGTGTGTGTGTGTGTTGAGGGGGTGACAAAGTAAATGAAAAGAAAAAAAACCCCACAGCTCTCAGGTCCTCTAGAGAAGACTGAGAGGACTTCCTCCAGCATGGACTGGCTTCAAGCACAGTGGAAAGTATGACTTCTACATGCTTCATATTCTCTGTCTTCAGAAAACCTCCCTCTTTAAAGAGCACTCCTAAGAATTGCCCTGATACCTTCCTTAGAGACTACCACGTAGGAAGGACTGCCTAGACAACCAGCCTTACCCCTCAGCCCACCCTCCCCCGATAGTTTACAATCCCTTCTGGAACCGCCATGACGTTTGGGGCAGGTGACTGTGGAGGCCAGCAAGGAAGCCATGCAGGCCTGGGCTTTTGTCTCTCTGTAAGCACTTACCTTCATAAGAGGCAACGGAATCTCTTCTGTCACAAGGGTTATTCCAGGAATTTCCTGTGGAGGGGGGAAACACACACAACTGCTGAACGTATCAACTACCACCAGCCTGAGCCTTCAGGAAGTGTTTTCTGTGCACACAGAAGCTGAGGGCAGCTCCCAGTTTGCTAACCTCTACTTTAAATAAACCTTGGGGTTTATAAATACTAGTGAACACAGCCTATCTCTTACCTCAGGAAGGAAATATTCTGTAAAGTTACAGTTATGATAGTTGACAGTATCACTAAAGGAAAGAATAAGACTACTATGAAGAAACACAGAATAATGTATTATTTATACATTTCCATTTAAGAACAAAGGAGGCAAATTACATTTGCACCATCAAGTATGATGATAAGGCGGACACTTTCTTCTTCTTTTTTTTTTTACTCCTTTCTCCCTCTTCCCCTTCATTTAAATATATTACGTTGATTCCCATCTCACTACTGGGATTCTTTTTTAACTTCAGTGGAAAACTGTTCTGCACTTCATCCTCCAACATAATTTCAGAAATAAGAGATCTCCATAAAGAGTTTACACAGCACAATCACCATGGCAAATGTGCAAGAGGCAATTCATATCAGGAAACCCAAATAATAACATTCTTCTAACTCATGAGCATTACAACAAAAATTTAAACAAAAAGATAAACTGCCAAAATTGCCACTTATTTTGAAAAGAGTGGTTCCTTGTTGTTACTAATCTCTCAACTTGTCAATTCCTCTTTCATTTCCTAAAAGAAAAGTAGATGATATATGGGAAAATAGAAATAAAATCTAGTATTTGTTTAGAACTCAAATGTCCTGGGTTTCATTAACATACAATATTCCTGAGAAAAATAGCATCACAGGGATGGAGAAATAAATTTTCAGAACATTCAAGCAACTGAGATCTTCACTTGACAGGAGAAAGCCTTTTTAAAGAATCTATACGTGCTTTATTTATCACTACTCAGGAACAGAAATTTCACTACAGTTTTAGGTTATAAATAGCATCTTAAAATAGGCACAACAGGCCTCATTGTCTGCAAAGCATAATTCAGGATTATCTATGTGTAAGAGCACAATATTTCCTAGTATCTTAAAAAATCCAATTCAGCTATTTACAGAAATAATTTATTTCCATATAGTAATAGAAGTATGTAGTAATAGAAGTATGAATTAAAATTTTCTATTGTGGCAAGTATTTATTAAGGGTATAGCATTAAGAGCATATGCAGATTAGAGAAAAGTAAATGATTTATATCAATGCTAAAATCAAATCATAGGATCATAGAATTTCAGAACTAGGAGAGACTTTTAAGGTAACATACTCTAACCACAAGAACTTTAAAGCAACGTGGTAAACCCTAAAATAAGCTCTGTGCAGTGGTTTAACTGGGTTTTTTCATATTTTTCATATTGTATTTCTCATAGGACTGCCTGATGTCACTCTATGTGTCCACAAAGTTCCTCTGCCCCACAAAAAAGGAGAAACACAAATGTGAAGAACTGTCTGTCAGGGTGACAGTCACACAGCATCCCAACTAACATATTCTCAACCCTGGGAACTAGAGGTCCTGTTTAGTCTCCCAGACACTGAACACAGGATAGTGACAGCCAGCATCGGTGGTGAGGGGAGGAAGCTGAAATGTACATTTCCTGCTTCTGGCCAGGATGGAGGTGGGGGTTAACCTGCAAACTTCCTGCCACTTTACCACAGAGTCTGCACGTTTGAAGAACCCTTGTTCTTCAAACAGTGAGGACCTGGAGAAGAAACAAGCTCAGATCTTCCCTTATAACTTCACAACGAGGCATGAAAGTTTAACAGCTCTAACAGTGAGAGACAAGAAGAAAGGGCCTTTGGGAAAACACTTCCATTGTGTATGTCAAAAATTCAGAAATTCATCAAACATGGGACTTCCCTGGCTGGAAGACTAGTGATTAAGTCTTCCCTAGTGGTTAAGACTCCATGCTCCCACTGCACAGGGCCCAGCTTCGATCCCTGGTAGGGGGAACTAGGATCCTACATGCTGCATGACAGGGCCACCACCAAAAAAATTAAAAATCAAACACATCTGAAAGGCCTTTTTAAAGGATTAAATTTAGATAGTTTTAAAGCAAAATGGGAAGTGTTACAGTTTATCCTAGTACTTATCTTCCGGTGTCTCCTGGAATAAATTTATTTTTCTAAATGCCTTGTTGATACAAACGTCTGCCTCAAGAGTAAGCACACAGTAGTTCTAACATCTAAACATGTAAGGAGGAGAGGCAGAACCTTTTTCAGGGGCAGCCTGTACATGGGTTTCACTTCTGATTCAACAAAGTTCAGTTTATTGAACCACATTCAAGAGAAAATGAACAATATTTTCTCCTGTGACACTTCTTCTCAACTAAAAGGAAGGGAGTCTGGACCAACAGGAAGAAAATGATGAATGGGGTGAATTTGCTTAAGATTACTGACTTTAACTGATCTTGACACTCTAGAGTTATCACAGCTTTTCTTCCTAAGACTGGGGGAAAAGTTTATGAAGGTGCTAATCTACTAAGTAAATAGAGTGGCTGTGAATAACAGCAGTGGTCCAGCCGCTGCTCATTTATAAAATCCTAAGATTTATTTTCATCTACTTCCGCTGCTAAAAAATCTTTAAAAACTGAAACAATTTGAAGATGATAGAAGCTTCGGTAGTAGGAAGGGTAACACATACACTGTATCTTCTCTTTAATTCTAGAGTTTTATGTTAAATACATTTGGCCAACAGTAACAATTCACTGTCTTTCTTCTGCCAGAAATCCCCAATTCAGATCCTTATGGGGGCTTCCCTGATAGCTCAGTTGGTAAAGAATCTGCCCGCAATGCAGGAGACCCCAGTTTGATTCTTGGGTTGGGAAGATCCGCTGGAGAAGGGGTAGGCTACCCACTCCAGTATTCCTGGGCTTCCCTTGTGGCTCAGCTGGTAAAGAATCCACCTGCAATGTGGTTCAATCCCTGGGTTGGGAAGATCCCCTGGAGAAGGGAATGGCTACCCACTCCAGTATTCTGGCCTGGAGAATTCCATGAACTGTATAGTCCACGGGGCCACAAACAGTCGGACACGACTGGGTGACTTTCACTTTCATTTTCAGATTCTTATGAGTCAAAATAGAAATGAAATCACGGCCTTGGTTACTGAGACAAGGACGTCCTACAACTGACCCACAACTGCGAATCAATTTTAATTACACAAGGAATATATAAAGTGTTAACTTACTGTATCCCAAGTGAGCAGTGAGGAATACGGCAAAAGCTTATCCATGTTACTTGTCTCTGGATAAATGCTCCAATATGAAGAAGCTGAGTAAGTTTGGGGAGGGGGAGACATGTTTTAATATGAAGAACAGGCAGTAGACTTTGTAATTCACCAAAACAAGCAAACCAACAAAAGTTTTCATTGCCTTATTCTTCATTCTCAAAAGGCTAATCATCACGGTTCTGTCTGCTGATTAAAATGTTCAGGTTTTACTTTTTACATTGAGAACAATTTTAAAAGTTATTTGACATGTACATCTGTCCAAATGACATTATATCACTTCACACAGAACCAGCCAACACAATGCTGAGCATTACTTTTTAGTGGGAAAAAAAAAATCACTGACAAGGTTATAGAATCAAGATCATGTCTTATATTTCATCAGTCTCCAAGGAGTCACAGCTTCTTGCAAAACCACAAGAGAATGAAGTTTAATTAGCAGCTGACTACAATAGAGTTTAAAAATAAAATGCTCCTATCCAACATTTTGACATATTGAGGCCTTATCAATTTACTGCTTTCCCTTAAGCAAAAGGATCACGGATTCAATTTAACATGCACCATCAGAAACACCTACCAATTATAAATTCCTGAATGAGGTCAAATGAATGGCAGGCAGAGATGTTCTCAGAAATCCACTGAATAATCTTGAAAAAGTAAGAAGACAATTCCGTTGGTATTTAAATCTAAACTGTACCCTCCCACTACCAAAGAAGTACAAGATATGTATGAATCTTTTAAAGTGTGATATCTATTTTAGAATTGCCTAGGAATACACTCACTTCTACCTAACCCAAAGCTGCGTGGGTAAAACAGCACTATAAATGAGGTCCTCTTCATACATCATTTTAATAAACGCCCTTGGCAGGGATCCAAATAAGTCTTCTTGAATCTAGTGTTTGTTTTTGCTGCTGCTGCTGCTGAGTCGCTTCAGTCATGTCTGGCTCTGTGCGACCCCATAGACGGCAGCCCACCAGGCTCCCCCGTCCCTGGGATTCTCCAGGCAAGAACACTGGAGTGGGTTGCCATTTCCTTCTCCAATACATGAACGTGAAAAGTGAAAGGGAAGTCGCTCAGTCGTGTCCGACTCTAGCGACCCCATGGACTACAGCTTACCAGGCTCCTCTGTCTGTGGGATTTTCCAGGCAAAAGTACTGTATAATCCCCGTTATATCTACGATTCTCTCAATCAACCTCTATAACATCCTGCTGCAGAAACAAAACTCTTTGTTCCTGAATCTTAGAACTGCTGCTATGGGGTTTGACTGGCCATGGAGCCACTCACATCTCTGATCCTGCCAATAAGTTGTTCTTATTTCCAAACGTATTCATGCTAGTTGTCTTACTTAGAACAATTAAATGTTTAAGTAATATTTATTATTTAATAATATTTAAATATGTAATAATATCATTAATATCATTATTAATTGATAATGTTTAAATATTTGATTGTTTAAATGTGTTGTTTAAATATTATTAAATTTAAATATTATTTAAATGTTTAAACAACTAGATATTTAAATACTATTTAAATCTTTAAATATTAATAAAATATCACCCCAGACAAGTGAAATATGGATACAAAAAGAATACTAATGGGTAGGTTAAGAGTTGAGTGCTTGGCTAATAGGAAGCTGCTGTATGGCACAGGGAGCTCAGCTCAGTGCTCTGTGACGACCTTGAGGTCTGGGATAGGAAGTGGGGGGAAGGTTCCTGAGGGAGATGTGAGTATATGCATAGCTCACTTTATGAGCATATGCATATGATTCACTTTGTTGTCAGCAGGAACTAACACAACACTGTAAAGAAATTATACTCCAATTTAAAAAAAAGAAGATAAAGCTGAAAAAATAAAATGCTCAAAATACAGCTCAAAGAGACAAAAAGTTGGTATAAAGATGAAAGAGAAATTGAGACATGGAACACAAAGCAAGAAGGTCCAAAATACAGCTAATAAGGATTACAGAAATAAATCAGAGGTAGAATGAAGGAGAGATAATAGTCAAAGACATATTGGTAGAGAATTTTCCATAATGAAAAATCATTAGACTAGTCTGCAATAGAACCCTAAATCCTGAAGAAGATACATAACACAAATCCATAGCTAATACATTGAAATGAAATGACAGAATACACAAGATGATATAAAAATCTTAAAATGTGTATCTGAAAAGGGGCAGCAGACAGCAGACTTTTGACTGGTTACAACAGATGTCACAGATGACCAAATACTACTTTCTTTCTTTTTTTTTTCATTTAACCTCCCTCCCTATTCCACCCCTCCAGGCTGACACAGAGCCCCTCTTTCCATTTCCTAAGCCATACATCAAATTCCCGTTGGCTATCTATTTCACATATGGAAGTGTAAGTTTCCTTGTTACTCTTTCCATACATCTTACTCTCTCCTCCCCTCTCCCCATGTCCATAAGTCTATTCTCTATGTCTATTTCTCCATTCTTGCCCTGTAAATAAATTCTTCAGTACTATTTCTCTAGATTCCATATATATACATTAGAATATAGTATTTATATTTCTCTTTCTGACTCATTTCACTCTGTATAATAGGTTCTAGGTTCATCCACCTCATTAGAACTGATTCAAATGTATTCCTTTTTATGGCTGAGTAATATTCCATTGTGTAGATATACCACAACTTTATCCATTCATCTGTAGATGGACATCTAGCTTGCTTCCATGTTCTAGCTAATTGTAAATAGTGCTGCAGTGAACAATGGGATACATGTGCCACTTTCAATTTTGGTTTCCTCAGGGTATATGCCTAGGAGTGGGATTGCTGGGTCATACGGTGGTTTTGTTCCTAGTTTTTTAAGGAATCTCCATACCATCTTCCATAGTGGCTGTATCAATTTACATTCCCACCAACAGTGCAAGAGTGTTTCCTTTCCCCCACACCCTCTCCAGCATTTACTGTTTGTAGACTTCTTGATGAGGACCATTCTGACTGGTGTTAGGTGATATCTCATAGTTTTAATTTGCATTTCTCTAATAATGAGCAATGTTGAGCATCTTTTCCTGTGTTTGTTAACTATCTGTATGTCTTCTTTGGAGAAATGTCTGTTTAGGTTTTCTTCCCACTTTTTGATTGGGTTGTTTTTCTAGCATTGAGTTGTATGAGCTGCTTGTATATTTTGGAAATTAATCCTTTGTCAGTTATTTCATTTGCTATCATTTTCTCCCATTCTGAGGGTTGTCTTTTCACCTTGCTTATGTGCTTTCCTTTGCTGTGCAAAAGCTTTTAAGTTTAATCAGGTCCCACTTGCTTACTTTTGTTTTTATTTCTGTTATTCTAGAAGGTGAGTCACAGAGGATCTTGCTTTGATTTATATCATTGAGTGTTCTGCCTATGTTTTCCTCTAAGAGTTCTATAGTTTCTGGTCTTATGTTTCGGTCTTTCATCCATTTTGAGTTTATCTTTGTGTACGGTGTTAGGAAGTGTTCTAACTTCATTCTTTTACATGTAGCTGTCCAGTTTTCCCAGCACCATTTGTTGAACAGACTGTCTTTGCCCCCATTGTATATTCTTGCCTCCTTTGTCAAAAATAAGGTTCCCATAGGTGCATGGGTTTATCTCTGGGTTTTCTATCTTGTTCCATTGGTCTATATTTCTGTTTTTGTGTCAGTACCATACTGTTTTGCTGACTGTAGCTTTATAGTATAATCTGAAGTCAGGAAGGTTGATTCTACCAGCACCAGTCTTCTTTCTCAAGACTGCTTTGGCTGTTCAAGGTCTTTTGTGTTTCCATATGAATTGTGAAATTTTTTGTTCTAGTTCTGTGAAAAATGCCATTGGTAATTTGATAGGGATCACATTAAATCTGTAGATTGCATTTGGTAGTACAGTCATTTTCACAATATTGACTCTTCCTACCCAGGAACAGAATATCTCTCCATCTGTTTATGTCACCTTTGACTTCTTTCTTTAGTGTCTTCTGTGTACAGTTCTTTTGTCTCCTTAGGTAAGTTAATTCCTAGATATTTCATTCTTTTTGTTGCAGTGGTGAATGGGATTGATTCCTTAATTTCTCTTTCTGATTTTTCATTGTTAGTATATAGAAATGCAAGTGATTTCTGTGTATTGATTTTGTATCCTGCAACTTTGCTAAATCCACTGATTAGCTCTAGTAATTTTCTGATACTATCTTTAGGGTTCTCTATGTACAGTATCAGGTCATCTGCAAACAGTGAGAGCTTTACTCCTGCTTTTCTGATCTGGATTCCTTTTATTTCTTTTTCTTCTCTGATTGCTGTAGCTAGGACTTCCAGAACTATGCTGAATAATAGTGGTGAAAGTGGACACCCATGTCTTGTTCCTGATCTTAGGGAGAATGCTTTCAGTTCTTCACCATTGAGAATAATGTTTGCTGTAGACTTATCATATATGGCCTTTACTATGTTGAGGTAGTTTACTTCTATGTACTCCTCAAACTTTTTTGAAGAGTTTTAATCACAAATGGCTGATGAATTTTGTCAAAGGCTTTTTCTGCACCTATTTAGATGATCATATGGTTTTTATCTTTCAATTTGTTAATATGGTCTATCAAATTGATTTCTGTATATTGAAAAATCCTTGCATCCCTGGAATAAACCCAACTTGATCATGGTGTATGAGTTTTTTGATGTGTTGCTGAATTCTGTTTGCTAAAATTTTGTTGAGAATTTTTGCATCTATGTTCATCAGTGATATTGACCTGTAGTTTTCTTTTTGTGTGTTGTCTGTCTGGTTTTGGTATCAGGGTGATGGTGGCCTTGTAGAATGAATTTGGAAGGGTCCCTCCCCCTGCAATTTTTTGAAAGAGTTTTAGAAGAATAGGCATTAACTCTTCTCTAAATGTTTCACAGAATTCTCCTGTGAAGCCATCTGGTCCTGGGCTTTTGTGTTTTGGGAGATTTCTGATCACAGCTTCAATTTCAGTACTTGTAACTGGGTTGTTCATAATTTCTATTTCTTCCTGGTTCAGCCTTGGAAGATTGAACTTTTCTAAGAATCTGCCCATTTCTTCCAGGTTATCTGTTTAATTGCCATATAGTTGTTCATAATAGTCTCTTATAATCCTCTGTACTTCTGCATTGTCTGTTGTAACCACTCCTTTTTCATTTCTAATTTTGTTGATTTGATTCTTCCCTTTTTTTTTTTCTTGATGAGTCTCGCTAAGGGTTTGTCAATTTTGTTTATCATCTCAAAAAACCAGCTGTTAGTTTTATTAATCTTTACTATTGCTTCTTTCATTTCTTTTTCATTTATGTGTGCTCAGATCTTTATGATTTCTCTCCTTCTACTAATTTTGGGGGGTTTTTTGTTCTTCTCTTTCCAGTTGTTTTAGGTGTAATGTTAGGCTATCTATTTGATTTTTTCTTGTTTCTTAAGGTAGGATTGTATTGCTATAAACTTCCCTTTTAGGACTGTTTTTGCTTCACCCCATAGGTTTTGAGTTGTGTTTTCATCGTCATTTGTTTCTGGACTTTTTTTTTTTTTTCCCTTTTGATTTCCTTAGTAACCTGTTGGTTATTTAGAAACGTGTTGTTTAATCTCCATGTGTTTGTGTTTCTTACAGTTTTTTTCTTGTAATTGATATCCAGTCTCATAGCATTGTGGCTGGAGAAGATGCTTGATAAGATTTCAATTTTCTTAAATTTACTGAGGTTTGATTTGTGATCCAAGATGTGGTCTATCCTGGAGAATGTTCCATGTGCTATTGAGAGAAAGGTGTATTCTTCTGCATTTGGATGGAATGTCCTGAAGATATCAATGAGATCCATCTCATCTAATGTATCATTTAAGGCTTGTGTTTCCTTGTTAATTTTCTGTTTTGATGGTCTGTCCATTGGTGTGAGTGGGGTGTTAAAGTCTCCTACTATTATTGTGCTACTGTCAGTTTCTCCCTTTATGTCTGTTAGTGGTTGTCTTATGTATTGAGGTGCTCCTATGTTGGGTGCACAGATATTTACAATTGTTATGTCTTCTTCTTGTATTGATCCCCTGATCATTACGTAGTGTCCTTCCTTATCTCTTGTAATCTTCATTTTAAGGTCTATTTTGTCTGATATGAGGATTGCTACTCCAGCTTTCTTTTCCTTCCTGTTTGCATGAAATATATTTTTCCATCCTCTCACTTTCAGTCTATATGTGTCTTTAGGTCTGAAGTGGGTTTCTTGTAGACAGCATATATATGGGTCTTGTTTTTGTATCCATTCAGTCAGTCTGTGTCTTTTGATTGGAGCATTTAATGACTTACATTTAAAGTAATCATTGATATATATGTTCCTATTGCCATTTTCTAATTGTTTGGGGTTGATTTTGTAGATATTTGAGAAACTCTCTATTTTCCTGAGCACTTCCTTGGAATGTTACTGATAGAGCTAATATTCACTCACAATATGGAAAAGAGAACAGTGAAAAGAAGAGACATGCCTCCCAGTATGAGGTCTGCGTGCATAAAAACCTAGAGTACAGGGGAAGAACACCTTCAAGTCAGGACAAAAACAATAAACCTCAGTTGTCACCGAATAAACCTAGCTTCTGTTCATTTCAACCGCTAAACGTATACATCTGGGGTTGTCCGTTTGCAAATTCCTAAACTTAAGCTATATTCCCACCTTGGCTTCCAGTCGTCGGGGGTCTTGGCCACATGAGAGCACACAGTGAAGCAAGGCCATCCTCTCACAGTCCAGCCGGCTGTTCCACAGGAACTCCAATAAATATGACTGGTTGAGGAACGCCCTGTAGAGCTTTCCAGAACATGAATCCAGGACCAGAGACCCTGACAGTGACTGTAAAGGACTATGAGGTAGCATATCAATCACTTCACTGTTTTCTGGCCAAAAAAAAAAAAGTAGATCAGCAAATAAAAGAACCCCACTCCCCCAAATATAAATATCAACATTTAAATGAGCCCAAACAGACCACGTTCATGAGGGAAAAGCTACAGGCATACCTGTCAGAAACAGACTGTGGCAGATCAGGTCTGGATGTTGAATGTTAAGGAGATGAAAGAAATGACCAGGTAAATAAACGGCCACATAATAGTCTATGGAAGAGATATTTAAGTCAGCTCCAAGTGGCAAGTGCTGTACAGTACAGATTAAAATCAACAACTTTACAGTATCCCTATTTTTCTTTGAACCTCTTAAAACACAGAAAATTTGACCAAGACATTTTGACCAATGTAATAAAAAGCTGCCTGATGTCAGTACGTTTCATCTTACTAGCAAGATATCATTTATTTCTACCTATAGCTTTCTTCAGATATTTAGCTATGGTTATCTTAATTTATATCTGTAATTCTGTTTATGAACTGTGGCTTTATATGAATCTGAATGAACTCTGAGAACAAATCAGAATTAAAAAAATATTCAGCAACATGAATTATTCCTTAATATGACAGGCTGGATATTTCCATGGGAATTTCCTTCATAATTTCTGACATGTGAGGGAAGTTTTAAATTTAGTTTCTTATGTTTGCTCACTGCTCATTGCCACAATTATCAGCAGCAAGCATTTTCTGTAAGGAACCTCTAAACTGATATTCATCAAAACAATCTCTGTAGGCATTCTGACACTTCATGATGTACTAATTTGTTTCCTTGCATAACAAGCTGCCTAGAATTCACACCTTCACAGTCCCTTCATGAGATATTTTTGTACAAAGAACAGAATTTTTGTATACAGATTGAGGCAAGGTATACAAAATAGGTTTCTGGAGAAGGGGGCAGGATAGAAGTAGTCCTTGCCAATGATTTTTCTAGGATCTTAGAAAAACAGAAAAACTCATATAGTAGGAGTGAATTTCATGCAGATGAAACATTTAGATTATTAATATAAGCAAACCAGCTGGACTTGTTTTTTTCTCCCTAAGAAGTAAAGAAATACATGCTAATTATTTGCATAAAGGGCATTCTGTGGAAGGGAAAGGAAAGAGGATGTAGAACTCTAAACAACTGACTTATAACTGTCCTTTCAAGTCACTGTGGATTAAGTGATATTACTACTTAGCATAAGTGGTTGCGACGTTACCATTATGGCAGCACTTAAGCAGAAAAACACAAATCATGATACTGTAGGGGACAATGGAAAGACATCATGACCTAAATTAACTCCTCATCCTACCACTTACTTAACCAGTTAATACTATGTCCCTGGGAAAGGGGGCATTTGGAAATATATGAGGGTGTTCTAAGTTGTCACAATTATTGAGGCAGAGGAGAGATTTACACTGCCATTTGATGAGTGAGTGGGCTCCAAGAATGTCAAATCCCTCAGTGTGCACACAAAAGTTACTGTCTCACCAAAAGTGTCAGCAGTACCTGTGCTAGGCTGACAGCCCCAAAGACGTTCGTGTGGTAATCCCCAGAGCCTATGAGTATGTCACCTCAAGTGATAAAGGCGACCTTGAAGGTGTGATTAAGGATCTTGAGATAGGAGTACCCTGCATTACCCAGTTGGACTCAATGTAATCACAAATGGTTTATAAGGAAGAGGAAGGTCTGACTACAAAGAGAAGACCATAAGATGATGAAAGAGACTGGAGTGATGTGATCACAAGCCAAGAGATGCTGGCCTCTAGATGCTGGAGGAGGCAGAGTCAACTCTTCCCTGAAATCTCCAGAAGGAACCATTTCTGCCCTTACCTTGATGCCCTAAGACTTGCTCATTTTAGAATTTTGACGTCCAGAACCACAAGGCAATGTGTTGTTTATTTAAGGGCTAAAATTGTGGTGATTTCTTATTGTAGCAATAAACTAACATAAGATCTTCAGGGGATCTTCCCAACACAGGGGTTGAACCCAGGTCTCCCACATTGCAGGTGGATTCTTTACCAGCTGAGCCACAAGGGAAGCAGTGTCCCTGATAAGAGACACTAAAAGAAGTTTGAGCACACAACACAGACTTTCTGAGTTTCAGTTTCATTATCTGTAAAGTAGGGATTTTTTACCAACTGAGCTATCAACATTCAGAAAACTAAGATCATGGCATCCAGTCCCATTACTTCATGGCTAATAGATGAGGAAAAAGTGGAAACAGTGTCTGACTTCATTTTGGGGGGTTCCAAAATCACTGCAGATGGTGACTGCAGCCACGAAATTAAAAGACACTTGCTCCTTGGAAGAAAAGCTATAACCAACCTAGACAGCACATTAAAAAGCAGAGACATTACTTTGCCAACAAAGATCCATCTAGTCAAGGCTATGGTTTTTCCAGTAGTCATGTATGGATGTGAGAGTTGGATTATAAAGAAAGCTGAGCACCAAAGAATTGATGCTTTTGAACTGTGGTGTTGGAGAAGACTCTTGAGAGTCCCTTGGACTGCAAGGAGATCCAACCAGTCCATCCTAAAGGAAATCAGTCCTGAATATTCACTGGAAAGGCTGATGTTGAAGCTGAAACTCCAATACTTTAAGTGGCCACCTGATGCAAACAACTGACTCATTTGAAAAGACCCTGATGCTGGGAAAGATTGAAGGCGGGAGGAGATGGGGACAACAGAGGATGAGATGGTTGGATGGCATCACTGACTCAATGGACATGAGTTTGAGTAAACTCTGGGAGTTGGTGATGGACAGGGAGGCCTGGTGTGCTGCAGTCCATGGGGTTGCAGAGGTGGACATGACTGAGCGACTGAACTGAACTGAACTGAAAGTGGGGATAATATCACCAAGAAGAATTGCTATAAAGATGAAGCGAACTTAAGCGAAACACTTAGAATATAGTATTAATTGAGAAAAGACAGTTTTTTAATGTATAAATATATCTCTCTTATATAGAGGTGGTTTGGGGTTCATGAAAAACTTCCCTCAAAACTCTATTCTTTAATGTTTAAATCAATATAAGCCCCTTCTAACAGGGCGGCACTTCAGGGAAATTACGTGGAATAAATTGCAAAAAGACCTCACTCAAAAAGCAATACTGTTGCCATAAAAGTCACCTCTAGAATAGTTTTAATCTTGGGTGCAAACTTGTGCCTATGTAACAAAATCTGTTTCAAGAAAGAAAGACAACTTATGTAAGATAGCCTATTTTTACAAAGCTCTACTATTTTTGCACTCTCTACACTCTAAAGATCATAGATTAAATCATGGCTGCCCTTATCAAGAGTCATTGCTAGGGGTTAAAAAAAAAAGGAATCATACATTTGACCTTGCAAAATGCGAAGTTTTTTTAATGGAAAGTTTCCCACATCACTCTAGAAATGGGATACTGATATAGCTTTGCTGATAAGAATCAAGTCTCAGACCCAGGGAATCTTCATTTATCTCTCTTACCACAGGATGTAGTAGAATCAGGCCTCTCAAAAACAATTTCCCACAGGTTCAGAGCTCATATTAAAAAGTGCCACATATTGGCCCACTTAGCATAGGATATCTCCCCTCATCAACAGTATCATTCAAAATAAAAATCTTTTTTTTGCAACAGTGTGGATGGACCTAGAGAGTATTATGTTTAATGAAATAAGTCAGATAGAGAACTAAGAAATATTCTGTATCACTTATATGAAGAATCTAAAAAAATAAAACAATTATCTATAACAAAACAAAGCAGACTTACAGATACAGAGAACAGATTAGTGGTTACCATAAGGAGAGAGAATAAGGGCAAAATAAGGGTAGGAGATTAAGAGGTACAAAGTATGTACAAAATAAATAAGCTACAAAGATATATTTTACAGACAAGGAAACATAGCCATTATTTTGTAATAACTTTAAGTGGAGTATAATCTATAAAAATAATGAATCACTGTTGTGCACCTGAAATTAATATAATATTGTGAGTTAATTACACTTCAATTTAGAAGACCAAAAACAAATTATAAACTTTCTTATTTGGTTCTTTCTTTGCTCAGTTTCTTTACAAGCTTTTGCCATGATAGTAGGCAAATTGGGAAACAGGGATAAAGAAAATATTGAAGTTAAAAAAAAAAAAAGAAAAAAGAAAATATTAAAGAACCCATCTGCTCCAAACCTGAAGTTTTTTCTTTTAAAAATATTGTGCCATGTCCCATATGCAGGCAAGCAATAGTTCTGTTTAGCCTTGTACTAACCAACCAGTTTGTGCCCACTTATCCGAACTGTCATGGAAAAGCAGCTTTTCACTGGGAGCCACAATAAATCCCTTCTTTATTGGCTTCATTATAGACTCACTTAATATGTTTTGTTTTTTTTTCACTTAATGTATTTAAGTCTAAGTTCCCTTTACCTATTTACTCAGTGAAAAACAACTCACTCAAGCTGATCTATCTATAAATGATTTATGGGACTCAGAAGCTTTTAGCAATTAGTAACAGGGAACAGATGATTGCTCAAGGGTTTTTGTCTCTAAAATCAAGGGACAACATGATGTATTATTTCTCATAGGCTTTTAAGAAACATCTCATTCACTGTCGTCATTTTTATACGAACAAATGATCTTTTTGGATTGTTACTAAAAACACAGGAACACTGACATCTTAGGTTCTAAGAAGGGAGATATCTAAGAAGGGATTCCCCCTGCACCATGCCGCCTTTCAAAAAGCTCATTTTGGTGGTGGTGGGGGTGTATCCAGAGAAAACCTTCCCCTATTTGGCTTCAAAAAGGTCAGTCATAGTCATCACAACCTGAGTCCCAAAGAGGCATGAGAAAATGGGGTGCAAAGAAAAAACAAGGGCTAACATGTACCAGAAGGAAAGGTCAGAGCAGAAAGACACATATGCTGCTCACTCACCAAGGTTGAGAAAAGTAATGCCCTTTGTCACACGTGAGTCAACACTCCCAAGAGTAGTAGTGAAGGTTTTGCTGTGCCCTGTGGAGAGAACACCAAGCCAGAGAAAGGATGTTAAGAAACAAAGAGCTGCAATTCCACCCAAGGCAGTGACTACACATCATACTCTCCACACTGAGTAACTGTGAAACTGACAAAGCAAGTGTCTTCAGAGTCCTAGAGCTCATGGTTCCCCCATCATTCTCCAGAAGCCAGCACTGAAGATGGACCACCCGAGTGCAGTCACAAGCCAGTAGCTTACACATAATCTTAGAGCTTAAAGGGTGGGCTGTGCTGGGATAGAAGGATCTGAGGAACTTTACTTAAGAATCCAAGGGATGGAGAAGACCAGGTAGCTCTTTGGCCCTCATGCCTCAAGGCTCACTGCCACACTCTTGCTGACATTAAGGCCCATGAAGGCTTCTCTGAATCACTGAGAAAGCCCACTGTGAGTCAGAGAGGGTGTTTATCTAGTATACTCAGGGTAGTACTGGGCTTCACTTTCCATTCTTCTAACTCTTAATCATGGTTATTAGCTCTTAGTACAACTTTCAGAAAAGTTCTATTTACTGGCTTTAATTATTAACCATTTGAAAAAGGTATGAAAACATTCCACAAATATCAAACTTGTATTATTAAAGCATGCATATAGGTCTTCTGAATTTTCTTCTGTTTTCTTCATTATTAAGTTATTAAACATTTTTTACTTTGATCTCTAACTTCTGAATGTAACATTAGGCAGAATAAAATCTCATGTGACCTGGCATAGTCTTTCCAGAATATCCTAATTTTAAATAATTTTTAAGTCTACCCCCAGTATTATTATATAACTACTAATTTTAAGCATCTAGACAAGCAGAATAAATACCCTTTAGCATGGTTCAGGCTAAAACTATTAAAAGTCAATTTTAAAACTATTAAAGGGCACTCTGATGTCAACTACAGAACTAGAAAAGATTGGACACTTTACTCCTGTCCTCCAGGCTGACTATTGACATATCCATTTCCTGGGCCACAGATGTATGAAATGAAATAAATGTATCTTAGGTCTAAGAGCTGTTAAAGTCTAAGACGGTGGAAGCTTTTTTAACTGAAACCTTATGTACCTTTGTAAGCTAAATATATAGGGACCTTTCAATTAGTAATAATATAAAAATCAAAAACACACTATCAGCAAATACATCCTTTTGCATTGGTCTATAGGCCTGGTAAAAAGACATAGGTCAGGAAAAAATATATATTATACGATACTATTTTTAAAATAATATAAAAATAATTAGCTAACAACACTCATCATTCATAAATTTCTGTAGGAAATTTGTATTATATAGGTACACAGATTTATGATGTACTGATCAAATTTGTTATAAGGTAATAAAACTTTAAAATCTATATACTTTGCTATTTGGAAAAAATGATTATGTTAAAAAAAGAATAAATGAAAAGTACCTTTATGAAAGTAAAACACTGAATATGTGATTTGTTCCCAAGAGTCAAAGTTCGGGCTGTAACATACACACAAACTTCCTAGAAGGAAGAAAGTATTTAGTAAAGCTTAGAATCACAGACAAACAAAGTTTCCTAAGCTACTTATCCTTACTGCCATTCCTTTAGATGTTCTGCCTCAATTTACCTCACAGATTATTCCCAAATTCTAGAAATAAGTTGCTAAGAAATTTCGATTCAACAATTACTCAGCACACACTGTACGCAACGTATTGTGGTAGACTGTGGAAGGTTAGGAAAGTGAAGAGAGACGTCCATATACGGAATCACGGGAGTCCCGAGAAGTTTGCAGAGCTTCGTGAGATTCTCCTTATATACATAGCCTCCCCTGCGCTCTTTTCCAGTTTGTTCTCCAGCCATTCCTAATAACTATGGACCCCAGTTAATCAAAAATACGTCTCCTTTTTACAGAAAGTCTCCAGTCTTATTATTTATTTACAATGGAAGGCAAACTGAGGCAATGAGAGGAAGTGGTGTGTGAGCCTGTTCCCACCTATATTAGAGTCACTGAGGTCCATGGCCCAAGGTCAAAGGAGAGCTCCTGGGATAGACTGGTTTTTCCAGATGAGCCTTGACCGCCCTCACTTAGCCCACCACTTCAGAACAACCTCAGCCTGCCCACCCGCTTCAACGTGTAAAACTGTCCATCACGTCCAGCAGCTGCTGCCACCTGTACATCTGGGTAAATTCATCAATGACTTACAAATGAGGGCCTTATGCTTAGATGGATACTTCTATTCTAATGCTAGCATTTATGTGATCACCTGAAATAGGAGATTTCTAGGGTGGAAAGGAACTTGACAAACCTGGTTCTAGTCCCACAGCAAATATTAACTAGCTATGTGAACTCTCATTATTCTACTTCAGTGAATCATTTCCTCTACCATACTCCACTAGAGTTCCTTTGTTAAAACCATGGTAGGGAAAAAAGGTCCATTTTCCCTAAGAAGGCTATTCCAGGACATATTTAAGCACTCTGTTATAATATTTATCAGTTTTGACTCTTTTAATGATTTTTAAGATGGCAATATATTGTTAGAAATTCATTTTATTGCAATATTTTCAACATGAAATGACAAAAAAGAATAACTTTATCAGATTATAAAAGGTAATGATTCTGTTAGATTTTAAATTACCATTATGGTTAGTGACCACACAATAATACCTTTATTTAAATCTACAGCAGACTCACTAAGAATAAAATAATGCTACACTAAAGCATAAACAAAAATAGTAATTAAAAGAGTTACCGAAGTCCCATGTACCACTTTGAATACTTTCTATATGTTTACTATAGAATGTAAATCTACTGGTTTATCCTGTTCTTTTATATTCTATGATCACAAAGACAAAGACATTTTTAGCAGATAGAGTTAAAACTTCAGCCTCTCTCTGATAATAAAGAAATAAGAATTAAAATAGGGTACCACATTTTTCCTCCTTGGAAGAAAAGTTATGACCAACCTAGATAGCATATTCAAAAGCAGAGACATTACTTTGCCGACTAAGGTCCATCTAGTCAAGGCTATGGTTTTTCCTGTGGTCATATATGCATGTGAGAGTTGGACTGTGAAGAAAGCTGAGTGGAGTGCCGAAGAATTGATGCTTTTGAACTGTGGTGTTGGAGAAGACTCTTGAGAGTCCCTTGGACTGCAAAGAGATCCAACCAGTCCTTTCTAAAGGAGATCAGCCCTGGGATTTCTTTGGAAGGAATGATGCTAAAGCTGAAACTCCAGTACTTTGGCCACCTCATGTGAAGAGTTGGCTCATTGGAAGAGACTCTGATGCTGGGAGGGATTAGGGGCAGGAGGAGAAGGGGACGACAGAGGATGAGATGGCTGGATGGCATCACTGACTCGATGGACGTGAGTCTGAGTGAACTCCGGGAGTTGGTGATGGACAGGGAGGCCTGGTGTGCTGAGATTCATGGGGTTGCAAAGAGTCGGACACGACTGAGCAACTGAATTGAACCGAACCGCATTTTTCCTTTAAAATTAACAAAGTTTTAAAAATTATAATCAATTCTGCCAGTGGAAGAACAATCTCAAATAATAGTAATGAAAAGGTGAACTAGTATAAACTCTCTGAAAAACAGTTTTGCAGAGAATTAAATATATTCACACCTGTTGACCCAGCAATTGATCTTTTAGGAATCTGTCCTGAGGAATGAGCATGAAATGTAAACAATATAAGGAAGATTATAATCTCCATTCTAGAAAAAAATCTCTACACACCATTCTTTAGGGAATCGAGATTATTGTTTTACTTGTTTTGAAGAAAGTTAACATGAGATGTAGAATAAACTTACATTAAAACATACACTGAGAGCCATATTCAGATTTCATAGCAAGTATCTCCAAACAGGTTGTAGCTTAGTCACCCTTCTCAATCCCAAAAGGGGAAAAAAGACACAGCAAGGGGAAATGGACTGTGCACAGGCGCTGCAAACCTGTCCCGCTCCTAGAATTTTCTCTGATAGTGTCAATGTTCTAAATCTGGTAATCATGAGCCACAGGTGACTACTGAGCATTTAAAAGACAGCTACTGTGACTGACAAACTCCTTTTAAATTTTATTTAATTTTAACAACTTAAATAGCCGCACATGGCTAGTGGCTACCATGCTGGACAACACAACTCTGGAGCACTGGTTCTCGCCTCTGAAAGCACAGTAAAGCTTCCTGAGCTCACAGATACCTAGGCTCCATTTGAGACCACTAAATCAGAATCTCTGGGGCTGATACTCAGGCATCAGTATTTTTAAAATTTGCCTGAATCGTATTAATTGAAATCTCTAAGCCTCAGTTTCCTCATCTGTAAATAAGGAAAACAGCACCTCCTTCAACACTCACCTTCTTTCTTGAGCATTGAGTGCTTAAGATAAATGTGTTAAATAAGATAATATGTATAAAGCTCTGGCAAAAAAGTTATATGTAGTCATAAAGGTTAGCTGCTATTATTATTATTCCAGAATAATTATGCTTATGAGTTGGGGGAAGTCAGAGTTTGGGAAAAAAAAAAAAAGCATGCTCTTAATGGTGTATCCAGCAATGTTTAATGAATATTCATCAATGATGAAGATAATATCTCAAAGTTGGCTAGCCTGGGGGAAACCATTTGGACAATGAAAGCTATTATGGACAAAGTTTTCCAAGGGAAATTATCTCATTGTAAAAAGCTCTATAAAATGCTAAACAGAGGCCTAATTCTGGGAACTTGTGAAGGGCAACTCTTACAATTAAATGTGCAGGACGGAGAAGTTACACTTTTCACCCCTCACCACCTCCCAGTAGGTGGTGCACAAGAAAGAATTACAGCCACTATGGACTCAGAACACACAGAGCATTCTAAGTACCACTGCAGGGTTAACTCTCAACATAGGGAGTGCAGTCTTTCCTTCAGTGCTTAAGAAAGTCCCTGAATCAGGCTTTCCGGGTAGCTCAGCTGGTAAAGAATCCACCTGCAGTGCAGGAAATCCTGGTGCAATTCCTGGGTTGGGAAGACTCCTGGAGAAGGGCTAGGCTACCCAATCCAGTATTCTTCGGCTTCCCTGGCATCTCATCTGGTAAAGAATCCATCCATAATGCAGGAGACCTGGGTTTGATTCCTGTCAGCGATCAATGCAAAGAAATGGAGGAAAACAACAGAATGGGAAAGACTAGAGATCTCTTCAAGAAAATTAGAGATACCAAGGGAACATTTCATGCAAAGATGGGCTCGATAAAGGACAGAAATGGTATGGACCTAACAGAAGAAGAAGATATAAAGAAGAGGTGGCAAGAATACACAGAAGAACTGTACAAAAAAGATATTCACAACCAAGATAATCATGATGGTGTGATCACTCACACTCACCTAGAGCCAGATATCCTGGAATGTGAAGTCAAGTGGGCCTTAGGAAGCATCACCATGAACAAAGCTAGTGGAGGTGATGAAATTCCAGTTGAGCTATTTCAAATCCTGAAAGATGATGCTGTGAAAGTGCTGCACTCAAAATGCCAGCAAATTCGGGAAACTCAGCAGTGGCCACAGGACTGGAAAAGGTCAGTTTTCATTTCAATCCCAAAGAAAGGCAATGCCAAAGAATGCTCAAACTATCGCACAGTTGCAGTCATCTCACACGCTAGTAAAGTAATGCTCAAAATTCTCCAAGCCAGGCTTCAGCAATACATGAACCGTGAACTCCCTGATGTTCAAGCTGGTTTTAGAAAAGGCAGAGGAGCCAGAGATCAAATTGCCAACATCTGCTGGATCATCTAAAAAGCAAGAGAATTCCAGAAAAACATCTATTTCTGCTTTCTTGACTATGCCAAAGCCTTTGACTGTGTGGATCACAACAAACTGGAAAATTCTGAAAGAGATGGGAATACCAGACCACCTGACCTGCCTCTTGAGAAACCTGTATGCAGGTCAGGAAGCAACAGTTAGAACTGGACATGGAACAACAGACTGGTTCCAAATAGGAAAAGAGTATGTCAAGGCTATATATTGTCACCCTGCTTATTTAACTTCTATGCAGAGAACATCATGAGAAATGCTGGGCTGGATGAAGCACAAGCTGGAATCAAGATTGCCGGGAGAAATATCAATAACCTCAGATATGCAGATGACACCACCCTTATGGCAGAAAGTAAAGAACTAAAGAGCCTCTTGGTGAAAGTGAAAGAGGAGAGTGAAAAAGTTGGCTTAAAGCTCAACATTCAGAAAACTAGGATCATGGCATCCAGTCCCATCACTTCATGGCAAATAGATGGGGAAACAGTGGAAACAGTGGCTGACTTTTTTGGGGGGCCTCCAAAATCACTGCAGATGGTGACTGCAGCCATGAAATTAAAAGATGCTCCTCCTTGGAAGGAAAGTTACGACCAACCTAGACAGCATATTAAAAAGCAGAGACATTACTTTGTCAACAAAGGTCCGTCTAGTCAAGGCTATGGTTTTTCCAGTAGTCATGTATGGATGTGAGAGTTGGACTATAAAGAAAGCTGAGCACAGAAGAATTGACGCTTTTGAACTATGGTGTTGGAGAAGACTCTTGAGAGTCCCTTGGACTGCAAGGAGATCCAACCAGTCCATCCTAAAGGGATCAGTCCTGGGTGTTCGTTGGAAGGACAGATGCTGAAGCTGAAACTCCAATACTTTGGCCACCTGATGTGAACAGCTGACTCATTTGAAAAGACCCTGATGCTGGGAAAGATTGAAGGTGGGAGGAGAAGGGGATGACAGAGAATGAGATGGTTGGATGGCATCACCAACTCTATGGACATGGGTTTGGGTAGACTCTGGCAGTTGGTGATGGATAGGGAGGCCTGGCGTGCTGTGGTTCATGGGATCACAAGGAGTCTGACTCGACTGAGCAACTGAACTGACTGACCGACTCCAGTATTCTGGTCTGGAGAATTCCATGCAAAGTATAGTCCATGGGCTTGCAAAGAGTCGGACACAACTGAGCAACTCAGATAGGGTGTGCAATCTTTCCTTCAATGTTTTAGAAAGTCCCTGATTCATCCTCCTATTGTTAAAAATGTATCAGAAAAAACTATAGAAACTCATAATCCTAATATATCAGTGGTCTGACATTAACAGAGCACTTTTGCTCACCACTAACTCTTATGATCAGCCTCATCATCAAGATTTTAACCTTTAAATCTCTGAAAGGTAGCAAATTTCATTTCTTAGGGCAGGAAAATTCAGGGCAAAGATGCTTTCAAGAATGTAGTAAGTGATGGTGAAAGGACAAAGTAGCTCTCAATGACTAATATGGAACAACTAAAAAACAAATGTTATTACAGCATCAGCATCAATGTAATAGTTGAAATAAGTAGAGTTTGTAAAAGGTCCTGAGTCTATTGGCATTTCTTTCACGAACCATGTTTTCTGTTCTCCACACCAGTGGAAAACTAAGCTCCTTATTATAGAGGGAGCCATATAGGGATTAGACTATTTGCGCCTTTCTCCATTTGCTGAAGTAGGCATTTGCTTTAATCACAAAGTTTCAAAAGCTGTTTTTGAAAAGTAATTTGGGAAATACATGAATTGGCAACTTATGAGTTGAAAATAAAAAGAGTGCTTCTCTTGGTTTATTTCACCTTAAATCTGAAAGCACCCCATTTGAAACAGGCTTATTTTTTTATTTCAAAGCTGACTGTGAAAAGCAAGGCTCCTAGACATCACTGACAAAGGGAAAACAAGCTCTTTCACATCTTTTGCCAAATTAACCTAACATTTCTTAAGATATGTCATAGATAGCCTATTTATAAATTACTAATATTTGTGAGAAATTCCTATGGGAATAAAATAAAATGGAATAAAATCTTCACAGAATAATAGCCTTAAATGATTGTTTCTATTCAACAGATTTAAAGTAAGTAGCAGGGAAGAACCAACCCTGGGGACACCACATGAGCTCGGGATCCCATTGCATCCCCCCTTCTAAGCGAATTCAGTCTACTAGTTACTCCTCTCTGCTGTATAGTGTCATCTTTTCTTTTCCACTAAATATCCTATAAGCATTCAAACATACTACAGTCTCTACCGTCTCAAAACATAATACCCCCACAATGCCACTTCCCCATCCAGCTGCTGCCTCTCTTATGCAAGCACACGTTGCTATAATTTTTCAATTCTCACATGAGATTTCACCCAGCACAAACTACACACAGTAACTTCCACACAGCCATACCCAATGGGCTCCATTTCTAACCACCTACTAAAAGTCGCTCTGTTTTATGAAACCCCCTTGGCTCTTGGCTGCTATAACATCTCACTTGGTTTCCCTCTTCTCTCCCCATACTCCTTCTTTTTTCTTCGGATGTTCCACACAACCTTTGTATATTTATGTCCAGATCTAATTCCTAAACCTCCTCCCTTTTTTTGACCCTTTACTTGTGTGAGATGAGTGCAATGGTACAATAGTTCGAGCATTCTTTGTCATGGTCTTTCTTTGGAATTAGAAAGAAAACTGACCTTTTACAATCCTGTGGCCACTGCTGAGTTGTCCAAATTTGCTGGCATATTGAGTGCCCCACTTTTACAGCATTATCTTTTAGGATTTGAAATAGCTCAACTGGAATTCCATCACCTCCTCTAGCTTTGTTCGTAGTGATGCTTCCTAAGGCCCGCATGACTTCGCATTCCAGGATATCTGGTTCTAGGTGAGTGCTCACACCATCGTGATTATCAGGGTCGTGAAGATCTTTCTTGCACAGTTCTTCTGTGTATTCTTGCCACCTCTTCTTAACATCTTTTGCTTCTATTAGGTCTATGCCATTTCTGTCCTTTATTGTGCCCACCTTTGCATGAAATGTTCCCTTGGTATCTCTCATTTTCTTGAATAGATCTCTAGTCTTTCCCATTCTGTTGTTTTCCTCTATTTCTTTGCATTGATCACTGAGGAAGGCTTTCTTATCTCTCCTTGCTATTCTTTGGAAATCTGCATTCAAATGGGTATATCTTTCCTTTTCTCCTTTGCCTTTTGCTTCTCTTCTTTTCACAGCTATTTGTAAGATCTCCTCAGAGAACCACTTGGCCTTTTTGCATTTCGTTTTCTTGAGGATGGTCTTGATCCCTGCCTCCTGTACAATGTCATGAACCTCCATCCATAGTTCTTCAGGCACTCTGTCTATCAGATCTAATCCCTTGAATCTATTTGTCACTTCCACTGTATAATCATAGGGATTTTATTTAGGTCATACCTGAATGGTATAGTGGTTTTCGCTACTTTCTTCAATTTAAGTCTGAATTTGGCAATAAGGAGTTCATGATCTGAGTCACAGTCAGCTCCCAGTCTTGTTTTTGCTCTACGGCTGCAAAGAATATAATCAATCTGATTTTGGTATTAACCATCTGGTGATGTCCATGTGTAGAGTCTTCTCTTGTGTCTTCTCTTGGGCTTCCCTGATAGCTCAGTTGGTAAAGAATCTGCCCACAATGCAGGAGACCTGGGTTCGATCCCTGGATTGGGAAGATACCCTGGAGAAGGGAAAGGCTATCCACTCCAGTATTCTGGCCTGGAGAATTCCATGGACTCACAAGAGACTGACCCAGACTTGCCCGTGAGTATCCAGGAGTCTCTGGCAGAAGTGTGGGTCAGCTGCAGCCTGCTGCAGGGCTGGGGGCACTGAGTGCAGCAGTGCATGCGTGGGACCTTTTGAAGGAGGTCGCCATTATCTTTGTTACCTCCACCATAGCTGGGCCTCAGGCCAAATAACAGGGAGGGAACACAGCCCCGCCCATCGACAGAAAATTGGATTACAGATTTACTGAGTATGGCTCTGCCCATCAGAACAAGACCCAGTTTCCACCTTAGTCAGTCTCTCCCATCAGGAACCTTACATAAGCCTCTTATCCTTCTCCATCAGAGGGCAGACAGACTGAAAACCACAATCACAGAAAACTAACCAATCTGATCACATGGACCATAGCCTTGTCTAAGTCAAAGAAACTATGAGCTACCCAAGGGCTACCTAAGGGAGGGGTCATGGTGGAGAGTTCTGATAAAACGTGGTCCACTGGAGAAGGGAATGGCAAACCACTTCAATATTCTTGCCTTGAGAACCCCATGAACAGTATAAAAAGGCAAAAAGATAGGACACTGAAAGATGAACTCCTCAGGTCAGTAGGTGCCCAATATGCTACTGGAGATCAGTGAAGAAATAACTCCAGAAAGAAGGCGAGACAGAGCCAAAGCAAAAACAACACCCAGTTGTGGATGTGCCTGGTGATGTAAGTAAAGTCCGAAGCTGTAAAGAGCAATATTGCATAGGAACCTGGAATGTTAGGTCCATGAATCAAGGCAAATTGGAAGTGGTCAAACAGGAGATGGCAAGAGTGAACATCGACATTTTAGGAATCAGTGAACTAAAATGGACTGGAATGGGTGAATTTAACTCAGACGACCATTATACCTACAACTGTGGGTAAGAATCCCTCAGAAAAAATTGAGTAGCCATCACAGTCAACAAAAGAGTCTGAAATGCAGTACTTGGATGCAATCTCAAAAATGACAGAATGATCTCTGCCATTTCCAAGGCAAACCATTCAATATCACAGTAATCCAAGTCTATTCCCCAACCAGTAATGCTGAAGAAACTGAAGCTGAATGGTTCTATGAAGACCTACAAGACCTTCTAGAACTAACACCCAAGAAAAATGTCCTTTTCATTATAGGAGACTGGAATGCAAAAGTAGGAAGTCAAGATATACCTGGAATAACAGGCAAATTTGGCCTTGGAGTACAGAATGAAGCAGGGCAAAGGCTAATGGAGCTTTGCCAAGAGAATGCGCTGGTCATAGCAAACATCCTCTTTCAACAACACAAGAGAAGCCACCCTCATCTCTTGCTAAAATCCTCCCAGGGTCTGTGAGGCCCTACATGACCTGGCCCCTGCCTACCTCTTCAGATCTCTCTACCAATACTTTTCCTATTGCTCACTCTACTTCAACTAGTCACCCTGTTCTTAGCTCACATACATCCTCAAGTATCAAGGGAAATATTTCCTGCCCTAAGTTCCCCAAGACCAGTTTATAGAGGGACTTGTGGGCTTGAAGGAGACCCAAAATGGACAGAAAACTATGGACTGCATTTTGAAAGAGTGAGGTGGAGAAGGAAGCAATTTTCAGGACTAAGAATGCATTGGCTGAAGTAGAACATACTTGTATATACTTGAACATACTATAACAGTATCTTCTATTAAACCTCCACTATATGCTCTCATGGCTTCCTATAATTCTCATTCATAAAATGTACCATGATTGTATTCAAATACTCTGTGTGCACTTACTTAACGTCCAACATCCGTACTAAGTAGTAACTTTCTATTAATGCTCCATAAGTGACAGATCAATGAATACCACATAATATAGCTTTAAATGAATGTAATTTCAGTCCAAGCACTACTTAACTCTCATAGTAACGGTCCACTCAAGTTGGACTATTAAATATGGCTATTAGATTTAGCTATTAGAGTTGATTATTCAGATGATTATTAAAGTTAATGAGCAGTTTTTCATGAGATTCATTGACTGTAATCATACTCCTCTCCTCTCATTTTCAGGCATTATTTTCCCCCCTCCCTATTTTTTCTATCTATAATAAACAGGTCTTAAGAGATGGAATACTGTACACTCATAACTTGTATGTGAAGATTTGATTGTCAGCTCAGTAGGTTATAGCATGGCTCTGAAAGTAGCGAATCACATGGGTTTAGAACTTCAGCATCAGTAAGCCAGACACAAAAAGCATCCCTCTCATTGTATATCATTTCTCTACAATGAAGCAGGTGAGAAAATGTAGCTTGATTAAATATGAACCCATCCCCTCTACTAGAGAAATAATACAAAGAAAAACTTTTAGAACAATAGCTAGACTGTGGCTTCTTTTATACAGACAGCAAATGTATAAAATTACAGTGGAGAAGTTAATTTGGTATGTAAATATCCACATGATCACTTATGTTCAGGGTCCACATAACTGAACAATGGCTAAATATATGGAACTCAAGTAAAATTAAATAAATTGACAAGTACAACCCGCTTCTACCTGTATGGTTGGTAAAAACACATAAAGTCAGGTGTTCAGATAATTCCTCTTGGTCTTGAAGATCACTATATCCAAAGTTGACAAGTCTAAGAACATAAAGGATAAGAATTTACAAATAAGTTCCCTCATAAAAGATGTGAGTAACAACTATAATTTATCCACATGTCTCTGAAAAATTTAAGTAGATAATATGTCCTTTTGTTAAAATAAATAAGTAAAGCAATAATTTGTCAATCCTTGGTCCAGGAAGATCGCATACGCTGCAGACAGCAACTAAGTCCACGTGCCACAAACACTGAGCTTGTGGTCTAGAGTCCAGCAACCGCGGCTACTGAGCCCTCGGGCCACAGCTGCTGAAGCCTTCGTGCCCCAGAGTCTGCGCTCCGCAGGAGAAGCCACCATGAGAAGCTACTGGAGAGCAGTCCCCTCTTGCCACAGCTAGAGAAACGCCCACACAGCAATGAAGACCCAACACAGCCAAAAATAAACAAATAAAATTATTTTTTAAAAACAGTAATTTTTAAAAATAGATGGTACATAAATGGCAATAGGGAGAAGGATACACAATATTTCAACTTTTGTCTAATTTTAAAATAATGTTGATGCTACATTTCAAAATAAACAGAACTGAATGTTCATATATGATAAAAATAAGGCTAGTGAAATGTAGCATTTTGCAATTATCATTAATTCAGGAAGACTTTCATTTCTTCTGTGCACTTATGGCTTTGAGTCTATTTTTTCAAAAGTATCTCCTGTGTTTACTAAATGTAAAATAGTCTGGGGGGGTGGGGGTGGGAATCTTGCCTTTTGTATAAAAATGAAAACAGGCGGGGCGGGGTGGGGGCGGGGAGAAGCAATAGACTCAGCTGAGCTATAAGTGGATTGACCTGAGACATCCTCTTTGATGGTAACAAGAAAAGGGTTCTGATGCTTCATTCTAAACATAGAGCTCTCTGACTCTGACTCTGAATCTTTTTATTGAATTACAGAGCACTTCCACATATCAAAAAAAAAAAAAATGAAGATGCCCTATAGAAATAAATGGCTAAGAAAATCAATATGATTGCCTTTACATGGAAAAACCCTGTGTCCATACTTGATAACATTGTTTATATTCCCTATAGAAAACAGAAACAGAAAAGATGGCAAACACTCCCTCACAGAAACAGAACATCAAAGTATCCTTTTAGCAGTATATCACAGATTATGTTTAAATATAATCATTCTGTCCAGAAGTGTCTATAAAAAATAATAATAATTTAGGAGTAACCTACTTGAATCCTGAGTCACTTAATGATATATCCAAGGGTGCTTCAAACTGTCAAAAAATCAGGTGATAACAAAGCAAAAGATGACGTTAGTTAAGTGATGATAGTTCTGGAAACCAGAGCAAACCTGACGACACTATGCTTACACAATGATGAAGAGCTCCTTTAACTAGCATTATCTTCAGAGGTTATTTCACACATCTACACAGAGAAAGTCCACTGGGAATATTCTGGAGTCTACATAAATCACAAGCTTGATGTATATTCATCAATCATAAATATACATCAAGATTTTGCTTCAGATTTGACTACCGTAGACGGGTTGTGTAATAAGTCGATTGGAAGGAGTAGGCTTTTATAGGACACAGATGATTGTGTAGGGAATGGTATCTTTAGAAAGAGAATGAGTGTGAGTCCAAAAAAAGGGGGGGGGCAGGAGGAGTAAATAAAATTCTTATAATGGTATGATGTCAATCTGCATTAGACAGCAATATTAATCCTAGCCAGGAAGAATAATGTTCTGTCCATCACAGATAAAGATACTTATGACTCCTCACTACAATGATACTTCTCACCACACTCCAAATACTTTTCTAGGAGTGATTCTAGATTTTTACTAATTAAACTATATCCTCTCATCGACTTTAGACTCAATCCACCATCCTCACACATCCTTTTGGATCAAATGACATGTAATCACGTACTACTGACCACACCTACCACATACTGCTGCTGCTGCTGCTGCTAGGTCACTTCAGTTGTGTCCGACTCTGTGCGACCCCATAGACGGCAGCCCACCAGGCTCTCCCATCCCTGGGATTCTCCAGGCAAGAACACTGGAGTGGGTTGCCACATACTACCTCCTACTCAATTCTACGTCATACAAACCCTCACTCTTAACCATGTTTCTTTATTGTGAAGCATTCAGTTAGTAGAAATTCCCTGTCTGTGCTTTTCTTATCACCTATATTAATTGCATTTACTATAAAGCTGAAGCTTTGAGCTGACAGGAACTATTTTACTTGCTCATACAAGCTATTCATACATGATCAATAATGCTAAAATGCTCTTTATGATAACTTTCATTAAAAAGGAGTAATGGCTTAGTATAAGGGCTTCCCTTGTGGCTCAGCTGGTAAAGAATCCACCTGCAATGCGGGAGAGCTGGGTTCGATCCCTGGGATGGGAAGATCCCCTGGAGGTCTTCCAGGGAAAGGCTACCCACTCCAGTATTCTGGCCTGGAGAATTCCATGGACTCTGTAGTCCACGGGGTCATAGAGTCGGGCACGACTGAGCGACTTTCACACAAATCACAAAATGGGTATAAAATTTCATCATATAGCCCAGTCATTTTCTGGACTTACCATTAAGTTAAAGCGCTCATCAGCATAAAACTGGATGCATTTTAAGACACTCCTTGATTTCTAAAAGAGAAAACAGAGTAAGTGACAAATTAAGGAAAAAAAAAAACACTAAAGAGAGAGAGAGAAAAGGAAGCAACAAAAAAGCAAACAGTAATGAAAATCTTCATTATTTGTAATAAACTTTGACTGCTCTCATCAATGAAAATGAAGTAATTAATAAATTATAATAATGATAACATCAAAATTAAAACACTCCCATAAAAAAGAGAGCCAGTGGATTAGTTTTTACCTTCAGATCAATATAGTATAATCTCTGCTCTGACATATCCCACTGAGCCCAAACAAAATCTTCGGCTATTCTCTCTCTTGGGAGATGGCCAGAATTTTTAATTACCTAAGGAGGCAAAGAGATTTTAGAAATAAATAACTGTTTTAAAGGAGAACATATCTGGGTTTCACAATTATTTTGAATATTCTATCTTTATAATACCTGTAAATATTTCCACAGTTAATTTTTAGTTGCCCCTACCTCCAACACATACACATGGAAGCTCTTTCCAAAAAAAGATTTAAGGTATCATTTCATTACTTGCTCTTTACAACACTCTGCAATAAACTATTTTATTCTTGTTCTTAGTTAGACAGACAGGCTGGGGCTGTTGAAGGCAAGGCCACACTTATCACAAATCAACAGCTAGGCAAATAGAAGATTCAAAGCTTCCTGTTTTGGACATAACACACTCAAGTATCTGCAGTCTAGATGGCTTTACTACCAAAGGTCAACTGTGAGGACAAGGGAAAACTCAAGCCTAGGAGAGGGGAGTACTGGGCAACAATCCTAGATCTGCCATAAACACTTCATGTGGCTTTGGTCATAGTTCTTACCTGTCCATCTTCTGCAATGAGTCTGATGATACTGCCCATTGCTCAGCAATACTTAATTATTCATCCTTCAAGATCCAGGTGAGGCATTGCCTCCTGTACAAAACCCAGTTTCACCTCCCCATATGAAGGCAAAGCTCCCCATCTCCGTATTTCTGTCACTTTGGCGTGCTTCTATCACATTTATACTTTAATTAATGCTATAAGTCTATCCCAATGATTAGGCACTCTTCTACAGCACCTTTATATTTTCAATGACTTGACTGTTTCTAGTATGTAGTAGTGCTCAAGAAATACCTGTCAAATAAAGGGAAAGGAAATTGTATACAAGGGTAAATGGAAAGAAATGCTAAATGTAATACAAGGAATTCAGAGTTCATTTTCCTCAAAATGCTCAACAAGCAAAAGCTATCTATACTGGGACAGGTAAGTAAAGAATGAAGACAGGTTGGTGTAGGAGAATGAGGAAAAAAAGGGATGGACCTTTCTTTGATGGTCTGATGTACCATCAGAATGGTCCACATTTGTACCTAAACCCTCTCTAATCTCAGAAGGGATTTCCCCCCTGACGCTAAATTGGAACTCAAGGGAGGCACAGGGCAAGCAGAATCATACACCTCTATTTCTGTTTGCCTGGTTCCATCACGTTTGCTGGCAAAAGATCCAAGAGTACTTATCTGACTCTTAACTTTGGGAAACCCATCTTGTTTCCATCTGATGGCAACTGAGGTTCATATAGCAGTTCTTCCCTCTCCAGAGTTACCTCACCTGTGTGAGTCTACATTGTCGTGTTTCCTGAAAATGCTGGGATAAATGTAATACCATCTCTTTTATATAGGGATGTTAGGGTTGTTATAGGGTAGGTTGTTATAGGTTATAGGTTGTTTCAGAGTTGTTATATAGGGATGTTAGCAGTGCCTCACAGAAGGACACACGTGGATGAAGGTGTGCTGGAGCTGTATCATCTTGGCCAGGAGAATTCTTCCTGGGCTTCTGACAAGTGTCTCCTGGCCTCACTCTCCCGGAAATGTCTCTCATGACTCCCAACCCCTCTTCTTAACAGCAGTCCTCTGTCTGTATCCATTTCCAGTCCCTGACTCCAATCTGTTTATTTAACTATCTCCAAATCCTCACTGATGGTTTTGGGATTTTGCACCTTGGTCCTTCCTCTCTGGCCTGACCATTTCCAACCATTGGCCTTGTCTTTGCCCTCCCATCCATCTGGGGCCCAGAGCTCTAGTCACACACTTTCTCATCATTTCCCAGCCAGGCGTCTTGATTTGAGGCTTTCAGTCATAGATACACAATTAACAAATGCTATTTCTCATTTCAATTTTGTTCACATAATTTAAAATTAAAATCAGAGAAAGAGTATTCTGATGTAGACCATTTAAATATTGAAGGAAATCATTTTAATATCAGTAACATCACAAAAACTGTCAATAAAAAAGACAACCTAGCAAAAATATACACAAGAATATAACTAAACAATTTTCAGAAAAATAAATTCACATAGCCAATAAGTGTAGAAAATGTTCAAACTCAACAACATTAAAGGAAATACAAACTCAAATAACAATGTTCAGTTCAGTTCAGTCACTCAGTAACAACTTAAACCCATCAAACTGGATTTTTTAAAGAGGGAAACACATCTATTATTGGTATGGATAGAGGGAAAGGGTACTTTTATATTTTGCTTGCAAAACTAAATTGTTACAAGTCTTCTGGAAAGTAATCTGGCAAAATGTGTTGAAGTTTATTAAATGCATATAACCATCAACCCACTTATCCATCCCTGAGGGTTTAATCCAAAGAAACATGTGTACCAAACATGTAAAGTTAAAAACATTTGAAACGATTTGAAATGTAAATAAAAGGGGGGAAAAGGCAATCAAGTGAATATACATCCATGGAAGAATGGTGACAAAATTGTGTACATCTATGCCAGGGACTGTTTGCATTTCTGAAGACAATGTATTAAGTTACTCTAGGTTGCTCGGCAGTAATTGCACAAAGTTGAATAAGGAGAGAGTGAATAATAAACAAACCCCTGGGTGTATCAGGGTGGGGATGTGAGATACAGAGGTATGGAGAAAAGTATGAAAAGATACACAATACACATGGTTGTGAACAAAAGTTAGAGATGAAGAGTCAAGAGGGGTGTGGAAAACAAGCAAAAAATAAAAGAAAACTGAACAATATAGACCCTCAGCATATATGCTATGATCTCATTTATTATATGCATGCTTATGTATACATGTATACAAATTTAGAGAAAGAAATCATATCTCTGTTTAGAAACCTACAGGGATACCCCTGATATATTAAGCAAAAGCAAAAGCAGCAAATTAATATCTACACTATGAATCTATTTCAGTAAAAGCAACTGAATCCTAGTATCTGTGCACTGAACCCTGAGCGAGGTACAAGGCAAGGAAGCATCACTCAAGGCTGTCATCAGTTATCTCAGGAGACTGATGGGGGGGTGGGGAGGTGAGATAGATATGAAGGAGATAATCAACTCCTTCATGTATCTTATATTATTTCCTATGTTATAACAACCAATCTATAACTTGAAAGACACCAAATAAAGTAGAATGTTTTCCATAACATTAATACATCCTTAATAGCCTAGAAACGCTACTCTTTATGGGAAAAAAACTCTGAAGCAAAAGGACTTTCAAATATTTACCACTCGATTTCCATCTTCTTGGACAACTTGGATATGAAATTGTTCAATATCTTTTAAAAAAAGAAAACAGAAAGACAGTTTAACCTTCATGAAAAATATGAGTACTTTTTTTTCACCCAAACAGTTGCGAAGTTTTTTTTAATATATAAAAGCAAAGCAGATTAAACAATTGGCTGAAAAATAGTACTATCACAGATGGCAATCTCACAAGAAAGGTTCAAAACAAAAACCCACCTTTCTCCACCCTCCCTTTACAGTCTGTGTCAAGTCCAGCATTTACTCTGCTTCTCAATACCAACAACACATGAAGCATTTAACTCTGCGACTCCCCTGGGTTAGCTGAACAAGTGTTTCCCTCCCCAGTACCATCAGTCTTATATAGGGCTCATTTGGCAGGGTTTATCTTCAATTTCCAAATACCAAATACCTCTTTATATGAAAACATCATATAGAAAACTCATTATGCCAGATATTAGGGGAGGTATTTTTATAGGGGTCATTAACAGAACACTATAAACACTTTATTGATGTATAGATGGACCATTTTTCTCAGTAAGCAGTTTACATTGAGCCATATGTATCTTCTGTTGGTTCTAGCTACAAAAATGTGAGATACATAATTGGGCAAGAGTATCGGAGAGGGCAATGGCAACTCACTCCAGTACTCTTGCCTGGAAAATCCCATAGATGGAGGAGCCTGGTAGGCTGCAGTCCATGGGGTCTCGAAGAGTCAGATATGACTGAGCGTCTTCACTTTCACTTTTCACTTTCATGCATTGGAGAAGGAAATGGCAACCCACTCCGGTGCTCTTGCCTGGAGAATCCCAGGGACGGGGGAGCCTGGTGGGCTGCCGTCTATGGGGTCGCACGACTGACGACGGAAATGACTGACGCAACTTAGCAGCAGTAGCAGCAGAGGAAGTGAACACAAACCAAATCTTCAGTCTTGTCCCTCCAATTACAAATCAGCTACTTCACCTCATAACAAGAAAGACAGCTTCCTAGATAAGATGCACCAGTGAATTTTGTCCTTTCTCTATCCCTCCTTCCACTTGAAATCATCATTAAAGGATGTCCCAATCTTATCTCCCTCTACCTGAATTTGACCAAGTTGCTATGTATCCTCGAGTTCTGCCATGGATTTCTTCTAGCTCCTAATACCGTTCCCTCTGTCCATCCAAGCCTCTCTCCTTACATTATAGTTTCAACTGTGACAGACATCCTAAAGAAGGATGGACTAAAGAAGACAAAAATGACTGTTTTACAAACATTCTACCATGTGCCCAAACTGGAAACCCATATTTGCAGAAGCCCATCACATATGGAGACAGAACCCAACAGAACAACAAGTGAGGCAGACAGAAAGTCCTTCCACAGGAGTCCTAGATCTTCAATGGACATCAAAGTCAGTGGACTTTTGGACTGGCGAGTGGACAGTTAGAAGCTTCATCACACTCTATGCTTTGCTAGGAGATATGCTGTTCATGAAAACATAAAGATATACTTACATTTCTCTTCTGAAAGCAGTAACAGATGATTCTCTCGTTGAGGGCGACTTTCAACATGTGGGTAGAGGAACTATAAAAAGGAAATTAAAGTCATAAGCAACTACCTTGCTTACACAATTATTTCAAAAGTTATTTCAGTTATTTCACACAGTTATTTCAATTACTGTACAACTACATACCATAGAAGGGAGTGGGAACCGCAAAATAGTTCAGGCAAATCACATTCATACACACACACTATAGATGGAAGCAAGGAAGAAAAAGGAACACTTTCAGGAGCTCGGTTTTGCAGGAGGGGATTGATGGCAGGTCCAACACAATTCCTTTTAACAGTAAGGCTAAACTGTAAGCCACTCCTAGGGATGGTGCTTCATATTTGGAATATGTGATTCTGAAGTCAATCAAAAACAATATCAATAAACAACATTTGAACAGAAAGTTCCATTTCACAAGCACCAAAAAAGAGTGATCGATAACAATTTCTTATGCAGCTAAACCTAGTTTTTAATTTGAGAGCCAAGTAAACAAACTCTGCACGACAACTTCCAAAGTCCCACATCCGAGAGACAAAGCACAACAGAACCAGCGACTTTCCAGGAAAAGACAGTGAGTCACAGTGCGGCATGTGGTGGAGGATTTACCTCAAAGTATTCAACGACTGCCACTGGAAGAAAAGGCCTGATCCAGCCCTTCCTCCTCCTCTGTGCCTGCCCTTATTTGTCAGCCCACAGGACAAAGCGGGCAGCCAGAAACACTAGGCCTGACACCATCAGCTGTGATAATGAGGGGAACCTGGCCATGGGATGACTCCAGTGACTTAATTCCTTCATCATTCTAAAGTGAAAGTGAAGTCGCTCAGTCGTGTCCGACTCTTTGCAACCCTGTGGACTGTAGCCTACCAGGCTTCTCTGTCCATGGGATTCTCCAGGCAAGAATACTGGAGTGGGTTACCATTTCCTTCTCCAGGGGATCTTCCCGACCCAGGGATTGAACCCAGGTCTCCCACATTGGAGACAGACGCTTTAACCTCTGAGCCACCAGGGAAACCTAAGAGTAACTATAAATCTGAAGTTTCACTTTGCAACATGAAAGACAGCTCACTAGGTCCACTGGCTAATTTTGGGTTTTTCCTCTAAACTTGAAAGCATAATAAAAGAACAGAACTTTTCAAGTCCCTGTTTTACAGCCTACAGCCTTTCTAAAGATGAGGGAAATTTTTGACAAAATATATTACATGGTATCTTAACTTTTCATAATGCCAAATTAGAATAGATCTCATCAACTTTTAGAAAATTTTATCTTTTTTTTTGGCCACACTGCGGCATACAGGATCTTAGTTATCCAACCAGGAATTGTAGCTGTGCCCCTTGCAGTGGAAGCTTGGCGTTCTAACCACTGGACCACCAGGGGAGTCCCTAGACTTGGTTAATTTTTAAAACTGCAGTCATTTCCCTTTGAGAAAAACAAAAGATTTACTATATACCATTCTTCACAGCAGGGCTTCCCCAGTGGCTCAGAGGTAAAGAATCTGCCTGCAATGCAGAAGACCCAGGTTTGATCCCTGGGTAGGGAAGATCTTCTGGAGGAGGAAATGGCAACTCACTCCAGCATTCTTGCCAGAGAAAAAGCCCATGGGCAAAGGAGCCTCATGGGCTACTTACAGGCCATGGGGTAGCAAAGAGTCAAACACTGAGCAAATAAGCACACACACACACACACACACACACGCGCGCATTCTTCACTGCAATAAACTCAAAACTGTAAAATAGGAAGCAATGCAAAATTCAGCTGTGAGAAGAATGTAGAACTTATTTCTGCTGATTTGTGAAACTGTGTACATCAAAAAGGATACTTTGTGTACTGGAGTTGTGGAGAAGCAACGATGAGTTTTCACACAGATAATGGAAAAGCAAATACTCAATGCCTCAAAATAAGGGGAAACTACAGATTTGGTGTCCCCTGAGTCTCCAGAGGCAACCAGGGCTCGCTGGCTTAAGGCTGTGACCTAAACTGATGACCAGTTCTAAACCTTTGTCTTGTCTCTGTGAGGCAATCATGATTTTAAAAGTTCCATTCAGGTGGTTGTTTTTCTTTCTAATTTGAGGCAACCCTGGAGCAAGGCCTACAAGTGAGAATATACATAAGACAGGCTTCAGACACAGCTCTACAAAAGCATGCAACAATTTTGGAGATTTCGTTTTGTTTGCTTAATGAGTAGGAATCTATATAGACTATATTAGGAAAATAATTATTTTTGTAAATATTGAGCTAGATTGTGATCATTAATATTCATTGATGGAAGGTACATACTATAGGCATGTGGACGTGGACAGTGTGTAATTATCCAGTGAACTATCTGGAAGGTACAGTCATGCCAGTGGGGAACTCTACAAGGGCCCCAGATTGAGATCCGGACTCCGCTCACTACTGTCCTGAAGGAGTTTCTTCACAAAGGCTGCACAGGTAGAGGGAAAATGTACTACTGGAAATCATCATGGTTGTTTTGAAAAGAAAAAGGAAATAGATCACAGGGTAGGACCAAATTTTGTGGACAATGACTAGTGTTTCTCTAAAGGAGAGCAGAATGGAGAGAGGGTGAAGGTAGGGATTTGCCATGGGTGGAGGCTTGGAGGAGTTTCTTTCTTCAGAGGCCTGAGCATGCGAGCAGGGAGCAGGGCTTGGAGCTGGATGGACCAAGATGAGTGTGGGTCTACTTCACATGGGTGGGGATGCAATCATGCACCTTCCATTTTTAATTATTTTAATTAAGATAAAATGCACATAACAACATTCACTATTCACAGTTTTCAGTATTAATAATACAATTCAGTATTTTTAAAATATATTCAGAGTGTTATGCAACTATATATTTGTAAAACCTTTTTCCTTCCTACACTCTGATTACCCATCCTTCAATAACATCATCACAGCCCTGGATAAAAATGGTAAAGAAACCAAAAGAACATGCCAGAAAAGCTGCACTGAGGACAGTGTAAATAAACAGAGTGGATTCCTGGGGGAGGGAATGTAGCTTAGAAGTTCCAGGCCAGGCCCTGTCTGGCAGCAAGCAGCACCCCAGAGAGAAGCCAGGAGTGGTGGTGAAATGCACAACTGGAAGGACTGGCTGACAGTGGACAAGCAGGCATGTGCGAGACAACTCGTTCTCCCAACACATACTGCCAGAGGGAGACCCAAGGTCAGAGGCTGAGAATAGGTAGGGCAGGGGGAGGCTACACAAGGTAATTGTTCACCCAACCCAGCAGGAACAAGGGTAATCGATTCTTGTTCTCAGTGATAGTTACATTCCATTTGTGCCTGCATCAGTGCTTAATCGTTTTCAATTCTTTTTTTACTCCATGGACTGTAGTCCGCCAGGCTCCTCTGTCCATGGGATTCTCCAGGCAAGAATACTGGAGTGGGTAGCCATGCCCTTCTCCAGGGGATCTTCCCAACCCAGGGATCAAGCTCGACTCTCCTGCATTGCAGACAGATTGTTCACTTTCTAAGCTACCATGGAAGCCCTATGTTCCATAAGGTCACCACAAACACTGAACTCTGAACCACTGTTCCCAAGGGAAATGGTGATAAAAGCTCCTATGAGCCTCTAGCTACAATATTTTTGTCAACAAAACAAAACAAAACTTGGTCTGTGTCCCTATTTAAAGACATTGTGGGACTTCCCTGGTGGTCCAGTGGCCATGACTCCACGCTCCCACTGTAGGGGGACCAGGTTTGATCCCTGGTCAGGGAACCAGGTCCCACATGTCGCAACTAAGAGTGTGCAAACTAAAAAGATTCCATATTCTGCAACAATGATCAAAAGATCTGGTGTGCCACAACTAAAGATACTGTTGATTCGCTAGCAATGAACTCAGTCAGCTGCACTATAATGCCTAAATGAAGTTTCTCTAATGAACACACATACTTTCTCTGTAAAGTATATAGCAGCCTTTTTGCACTTAGAAACATGAATCACTACTTCAGCAATTCACTTGGAGGACATGTTAGACACGAAATCAGCTGCCAAAGAGTGTGAAAAACATGGCATTAAGTTGACTATGAAAACAATGTTTGTTTATAGTCTGAGAACTGAATCTGAAAGGCAGGGTCACCTTGTTCTGCCTCAGCTGGGAACATGTACATTGGGTGACAAATTTTCACATGTCTACCAACGACTGATTTGGGGGCTACAAATGAATTTTAGTGGGTAGCAGAATTTGCAAATTCTATGTGCAAGTAATGAGGATTGACTATATCTAAGTCTATTTGTGTTATACACACAGTGCTTCTGCATCAGTGCATGGAGTTGAGAAATCCAGGGATTAATTATGTCATTTAAACACAGGCGTTTAACCTGTCTACTCTATGAAACATTAGATAAGCCATTTTCAAAGTTCCTTTCAATGTGTTTTGATATTCAATATTTTATCATGTAAAAACATCTATTATATCAAACAACCATGATGTAATAGAAACAGAGAGCTAGGTTTGAATTTTTATTTCCATGTTTGTGAGGGAAGAGGTATTCATTCCAGCCATACCCATTCACTGGATTATTCTGAGGATTAAATCTGATAATGTGTTTGAAAACACTTTTAACCCCACTGTCTCTAGGTTTCATGCCTTTTGATTAAAGAGATAAGTGATAAAGATATGCTCACTTACCTGTACCCAAATATAGCTATCCACTGCTTTTAGAACCTTCACATTGTTAATGGGGTGGATCTCGACCAACAAAGTTAAGCACTTTGATCCTGTAAAGTAAAGGATGCTTTTAATAGTAGCAAAGTCCAGAATATGACACATTACTCTTCCACATAGGCCTGAACTTTGAAAATGTAAAATGCATTGCTTACTGTATTAGTTACTCCACAAACAAAAGCAGCTATCTTAAAACTGAGACTTCTTAAAACCACTAGTAGATACAGAAAACATTATAAAGGAGAAGTCAATGTACATGGAGTGAGAAACAGGTTCCCACCCATTTCTCAGCTATTTTTACCATCACTTCACAGGCCCTCTCAGCTTTTAAGTCTAAACAAATACAGCTCAGTTCAGTGTCACTACAATTCTGTAGCACAACGGCAAATACTGTTTGTGTAGGAAAATATAAAGATTTCTGATGAATGAATATGTTAGGGTTGACAGCAACTAGGACAGGGACTGGGCTTCCCTCAGGAAGGCTGGAACTGCATGGATAAAGACTCACTTATTTCCTTAGTGTCACATCTGAGCAAATGTCATTGAAGATAGTAATTAGAAGGAAGTTTTGGACACAGGCTAGAATGGGGTTACCACAGATATTCAAACTTAGACCAAGAGTTCCTCCTCAGAAAAGGAGTTGCCTTATATTTGAGTTCTTATAACAGCTCTAATATTCACATGTGCTTCCTCAATGACTTTACTCTGAGTAATAATTTACAATTTGGGGATGGTACAGCAGCCTGGAATGGAATCAATGCCAGTTTTCACTATTTAAGAAAGCAACCTAACAGTATTGCTTTATGTCAAGAAAAAAAATGTAACAAAAATAAAATATTTTCTGGGATATTGCCTCACATTTTCTTTTAATGTTCTTTAAAACTCTCTAAATGCTAGTTCTCTAAAACTCTCCTTTTAGAGTTTACTGAAAGCAAAACAGTGAATAAGTTATTATGTGGGATCACAAATACACAACAACAACAAAAAATCAAAAGCAAATGTTGTTTGGTCGATGGTACTTAGAATAAAAATTCCAGTGACAGGTCATTCATGATTCAAAAGGGCTATATACTTCTAATAACTGAGACAAGGTAAAGTGAGATGCTTTGGGAGTCTGCTTGATGACTCAAAAAATGGCTCTAAGAATAAGAAATATTGATGTCAAAGATACTTGTGAAGAAAAATACACTGTGAAATGTGGGAATGACAAAAAAAAAAAGCGATTTTCCTTATTGTCTTGTTTTAAGTGTATATAACTCGGAGAAGGCGATGGCACCCCACTCCAGTACTCTTGCCTGGAAAATCCCATGGACGGAGGAACCTGGTAGGCTGCAGTCCATGGGGTTGCGAAGAGTCAGACACGACTGAGCGACTTCACTTTCCCTTTTCACTTTCATGCATTGGAGAAGGAAATGGCACCCCACTCCAGTGTTCTTGCCTGGAGAATCCCAGGGACGGGGGAGCCTGGTGGGCTGCAGTCTGTGGGGTCGCACAGAGTCGGATACGACTGAAGCGACTTAGCAGCAGCAAGTGTATATAACTAATTTAATACAGTAAATAGTACAAGTTGATATTTGACTATTTCATCTCTTGCCCAAAAAGTTTATATATTCCAACTAGGGGAAAAAGCTTTTTAGAGGGCAGGCAGGGGAATCTTCTCATTGGAAAAATAACAAATCACCTATATTCAGCTTTTTTTGTCAATGAATCTGTTCCCAGGTGAGATTATCAGCTAAATTCACTTACCTTTAAAATGCTAGGTTTATCGAGGGCAGGACAGAATTCATCTTCCTACACTAATTTTTCATTTCTTTAGGGCAGTCCAGATACTTAATATAAGTAGCTTAATGAAAAGAGTAATTGGACAAACAGAAACGTCTCTCAATAACATACCATGTGCTTTCATAGTGTAACGGGAAGCACTCTGGAATAGGATTCTAGAGATATCAATTCTAGTTTAAAATCTGTCACTAACCTGATATTTATACTTCAATAAATCATGAAGATTTCCTAGGCCTTGGTGCTTTGTTTTTAGTTTATTTTTGCTTTTTTTTTTTTTTTTTTGGCCACACTGAGTACAGCTTGCAGGATCTTAGTTTCCCAACCAGGGAATGAACTCGGGCCCCAGCAGTCAAAGAGCCAAGTCCTAACCACTGGACTGCCAGGGAACTGCCAATGTTTTGCTATTTAAAAAACAAAGTGAAGAACTACAGAATCAGATTATTTCTATAATCACTTTCAGCCCTGAAATCCACAGTGATTCCATTAAGTGCTTAAAGTTGTCTTAAGAATTCAGAGAATCCAGGTATCAACGGAGCCTGGGAGTACATCCCTGAAAGGCAAGACAGACCCAGCAGGTCACCGAGGCTGTAGGGAGTAGGGCAGCAGGACCAAAAGGGACAGCATGGATGGGCCTCAAGGCATTATGCTAAGTGAAGTACGTCATATTAAGAATGAAATAATGCCATTTGCAGCAGCATGGATGGACCTAATGAAGTTAAGTCAGAGAAAGACAAATACCAAGATATCATTTATATGTGGAATCTAAACAATAATATATACCAATGAACTTATTTACATAACAGAAACAGACTCACAGACATAGAAAACAAACTTTACCAAAGGGGAAAGGGTTAGGGAAGGATAAATTAGGAGCTGGGATTAACAGATACACACTACTATATATAAAATAGATAACAAGTTCTTAGTGTTGAGCACAGGAAACTATATTCAATACCTTGTAATAACCCATAATAGAAAAGAATCTGAAAAAAAAATACATATGTGTGTAACTGAATCACTTTCCTGTACACCAGAAACTAACACAATATAGTAATCAACTAAAATAAAAGACAAATACCATATGATCTCTTTTATGTGTGGAATCTAAAAACCAAATCAAACCAAAACCAAAACCAGGTTTATAGATACAGAGAACAGATTGGTGGTTGCAGGAGGCAGAGGGTAGGAAGTAAGAGGAGAAATGAGTGAATATTTTTGCTTTGTTTAAACTGAATTTAAATTAAAAAAAAAAAAAAGCACAAGGACAGGCATGGCACAGGGAGGGTGAAGAGTAAGAAAAAGAAAGAACCTGGTCTGATGCAGGTAAAGGTACATATTGTGAAATAGTGAAAAGGGTGGAAGAGTTCGGTCAAGTCTGGTTGTTTAAAAGCTCTGGTTATTAGAACTTTGGAATCAAAGCAGCTCCATGGAGCATCTGCAGCACTTAACTGACTACAAAGGCTCCTGGGGTCCAGGAGCAGCAGTGGGGCTCACAACACTGCCCACAGGGGCCTGCCATGCCTTAGGGAAAATACCTCCAGGAAGGGTGAGGGGGCAGCTGGGCCTGGCTTCCTAGAGAAAACCATTTCCCGAATAAAACAAGTTTGCATGGCCTCGGCCAAGAAGAGAAGCACTGCTGACAAAAATTTTGTCATAAAGTTTGTAGACCAAGGAACTCTATCTTGCTTATTTGAGATACATTATAGTCTGTCTCATTTAGGCAATGGAAAAAATCTCATGATAAGCAACAGAATGTTAACACCTTGAGGCAAACTACTTTTTATAATCAACTGGCTTATCAAGTTATTCACAAACAAAAAAATCAGCCCTCAGCAAAAGGCAAAATATTTGCATAATATTTGTTCAAAGGACTAATCATTAAAACAGATCCTATAGTATTTTCTGGTCACATAATTTCTGAAATTGTAGTTGAACAAAAGACCTCCTAAGGGCGTCCATGATCTGTCCGCAACTCATGTTCATTTCCTGCTGGCCTTATTTCCCACCACTCTGCCCTTGTTCACTCCAGTCCAGCCTCACTGACCTCACTATCCTGGAACAGCTAGAGAGTCTACCAAGCACTCTGGCCTCAGGGCCTTCATGCTGGCTGTTCCTTCTGCCAGAAATGTGCTTCCCCATGCTGCTGCTGCTGTTTAGTTGCTTCAGTGGTGTCTGACTCTGTGCGACCCTATGGAAAGGCAGCCTGCCAGGCTCCTCTGTCCATGGGATTCTCTAGGCAAGAGTAGGTTGCCATACCCTCCTCCAGGGGATCTTCCTGACCCAGGGATCAAACCTGGATCTCTTGCATTGCATAGACGCATGCTTGCTGCCCCCCTCCTTTCAGGTCTCTGTTTAAAAACTCCTTTAATGGAGTTTCCTAGGATCATCCCTCAAACTATCTGGGCTCAAATACTAACCTCTTACCGACCTTTGGTACCAGCTTCTTTCTGCCTGTAGCACCTGTTTAGTCTGCAGGTGCTAACTGCCTTTTTTAATATTTCTGTTATTCACTGTTATACTATTTTCTGTACTTTCTTGTTTACTTGGAAAAAATGCAAAGAACATGCCTGACATGACCTTTGCCTTTTTATTCTGAGATAAAGCTATTTGTAAATATGCTTGCAGTTTGACTTAGTAGTTCAATAAATCTTCATCTATCAACAAGTACTGAAAAGTATAATTTCATTACCTGGTTGAAGCTCATTACTCCTTCCTTCTTTAGCAGCTTGAACTAAACTTGTAGCTAATGGAAAAAGGGGAAAAAAATCCATTAGCAAATGATCTATGCAGTGGCTTGTTAAAGTTTACCAGATAATACCCAGAATAAGTGAGGGTTCAAAGGATCTGTCAGTGGGTGACTAAAGTAAAATACAAAGCACTCTTTATTGTAGGTAGACTCTACAGATTCTTTATTTCAAATCTTATCTTGAAAGTACATCTTTTCCCAGAATAATCAACTATTGTAAAAATTCAATACTTTGAAACTCAAAAAATATAGCTTCGTTCTCGACTTGTAGCAATAAAAGAGTTCAACTTACCCAGCAAAGTTTTCTCCCTGTTGACTGAGCAACTGACAACTTGCAAATCTTTCTCAAATGTATAGAGATGCTATTAAAACAGAAGTATTTTTTAATTTGGAGTTTCATGTTAAATAACAATTTTATGAATGCAAATCCCCACTCAGCTCTTTAGCAAGTATCACTGTGGCAGGCATTTTATTAAAGGACCACCAATGAACCAGTTTAACTATACTGAGAAGTTTCAGATTTTTTGAGAAAAAAGTTTGCTATTGTAGGCCATGTTTGGCACTGAAATTTAACCATTAGACAACACAGTGTAGTAGTTAAAAGCACAGACCTTGAAGCCAAGCTAGACCCAGGCTCAAATCCTAATTCTGTCACTTGCTAGCTGTGTGACTTTGGATGAGTTACTCAACCATTCTATCCTCCCATCAGCAAAATAGGAATCATGTTTCTACACATCTTGGGAGATCCTTAGAAGTGCTGAGTTAAATAATCCATGTGAGAATACTTACTACAATGTCTGCCACACATAATAAGCACTCAAGGGTGAGCAATTAGGATTATGAAGGCAAGTTAGCATTTTAATCAAATTACATAACTATGACATCATTAACTATGTCTAAGAGACTGTCACAAGTGCATCTCCTAAAGGATGTCCATATTTAGAACACTGGCAAAGTAATCTGCTATTTTTATTTAACCTGTATTTTATTTTCTTATTGTTTAAATGTTGCAAGATTCTATTTCCTGGAATATCAAAGGAAATTAAAATGGTCATGCAGAAAGGGGATGTGAGGTGCAGACTGAGGAAATGGAGACAATCACAGTTATATTAAGCAAACTCCCTTAGAACATATTCAGGGTATAAGGAAAGATAGAATCTTAGACTTCAGGAGAGAACAGTTAAGAGAAACAGTGACTAGCAGAACTATTACAAAGGTAAATAGTACTTGCAGACTGAAAAAGCACTGAAAACATACTAGAATGCAATGGCCAAAAGTTGATAAAAAACGTTGCGAAGTCAGGAAAAGTAAACTTTGAGTTAATAAGAAAGCTCTGAATTCATGTGACAAATTATGGTTTCCTTTATTCTTGCTCTGAGGGATTCTTATTTATAAGTAAGAAGAGGCATGAATGTATATACTTAATTGTAACTGCTTCATCCTTTCAATTATGTAATAACACACATAGTCTCGTAAGTGTTTAAAACATGCAAACACTACCAAACAAAAAGTCTAAGTTCTCCATTATATTCACCCTATCCCAAACCCTTTTGAAAAAGAAACATTTTGTAATTTACTCTGTAGTCTTTCAGATCATCCAAAATGAGTTTTTAATATATTTACACACATATATTATGTCATTTTCATGCAAGTTTTTTTATAAAACATAAATGGAATGCATTATTCTGGCAACTTGCTTTTTCATGTACTAATGTGTTTTGGAATGACTCGTGACAGTGTACATTTATAGACTTCTCAGTCTCTTGATATTTACAAATTATTTTTACATAGATGCAAAAGGACCTCCTCCCATTTGCCTCAAGAATTAGACAAGCCTGTCACATTAACCAATGTCTTATGTGAGCTGTCTGGGGAAAGATGAAGAAAAAGAGGCTCATTCTACCACTGGATCTTTGAGAAGTAACGAGAAGAAAATCAGTGAAGTTCTGCAGAAGCAGAACTCAGAGTCAGAGGTCATTCTGACATCCTAAGCTTCTGGGAAACACACATCCTAGGGAGGCCAGTGGACTTCCTACATTCCTACAGAATACTGGATAATTGGTTTGAACCTGTTCAGCTTAAATCTCAAAGGACTAAAAGACTACAGTTGACATTTGGTCCAGGAGTCCTCACTTTTTTTTTTTTTTAAGATAGTATAAAAGGACAAGAGAAGGAAGACAAAAAAATATAAAATAAATTTGTATCTTAAAAAAAGGAAAACCAAAGGCAGTAAAGTAACTGAAAACTATAATTTATGGTGATTTTTACCTCATTTTGTTTGGTTTGGTAATCATATAATCCAAAGAAGACATTTCCCTTATTGTCCTGAAAAGAAAAAATTAACTAGATGTTTATTAAAGGTCATTGTTTAGGAATTCACTAGTTTTAAAAGAAATCTGCAATAATTCAACCAGTATTAGCAATAAGCACTCTAAAGGTAGCCTGCTGTGCATGTCAGAGAAGGACTGAACAGGTTTTCAATGGCAACACAGGTCAAGCGGTGAAAGGGAACCAGGAACAAACAGCTCAGTGAGTCTGAGGAAGCCTGTCTATAGAACACAGCACAGTGGAGGAGCAAATCTTTTTCTACTTTCATTTATTTCTGTAAAAGAATGTGAACGATGGATACTGAAAGCAGGTAGACTAAGTCCATGATAGTCTTATAAATAAAACTTCTTGGCAAATAGACGGCGAAACAATGGAAACAGTGACAGATTTTATTTTCTTGGGCTCCAAAATCACTGTGAATGGTTACTGCAGCCATGAAATAAAAAGATGCTTGCTCCTTGGAAGAACAGCTATAACAAGTCTAGACAGTGTTTTAAAAAGCAGAGACATTACTTTGCTGACAAAGGTCCGTACAGTCAAAGCTATGGTTTTTCCAGTTGTCATGTAGATATGAGAGCTGGACAATAATAAAGGCTGAGCACCAAAGAATTGATGCCTTCAAACTGTGGTATTGAGAAGACTCTTGAGAGTCCCTTGGACTGAAAGGAGATCAAACCAGTTAATCCTAAAAGAAATCAACCCTGAATATTCACTGGGAGGACTGATGTTGAAGCTGAAGCTCTAATACTCTGACCACCTGATGAGAAGAACTGACTTATTAGAAAAGACCCTGATGCTGGGAAAGACTGAAGGCAGGAAGAGAAGGGGACGGCAGAGGATGAGATGGTTGGATGGCATCACCGACACAATGGACATGAGTTTGAGCAAACTCTGGGAGGTGGTAAAAGACAGGGAAGCTTGGCAAAGAGTCAGACATGACTAAGCAAATGAACAACAACCAAAAACTTCGTGAATCATAGAATTCCTTGAATGTAGCATCCCCATGGATACAACTTAAAATAACTTCTTTAAGCAAAAAAAGTACAGTAATACAACTTGCAAAGCAAACTGGCCACTGCAATTATTCTTTCATGTTTCACTATTACAGTAAAATTATCCATGAAGTTAAATTTTCTTTCCTTAGAACAGTTAACATTGAAAACACACTGTTAAATAATAATGCCTCAAAACTCTGAGTATACAGAAATCTGAACAGATGATGTACAGTAATAATATTTAATGTTTTCTCAAAGATAAAAACTTAACATATTGATTAAGTTTAAATATCTCTTACTTGGCATTTTTCCTCTAAAGGATGAAACTGTTCATTTATTCAAAACCTTTGAGCACTGTATCAGACATTGGGTATAGTTTTATTTTATTTAAAAAAGAAAAAGTATTACATAAGACTGAATTTCAATCATCCTATTCAATCTCACAAAATAAAAAGTCATATGTTAAAGATTAAATGCCAACAAGTCTTATTCACTACACCTTAAAAAGATAAAGCATAAAAGTCTGTTGAAAAAAAAAATATATATAAATGGTTAAAGAGTAAATTTTATGTTAAGTATGTGTTTGCATGCTTAGCTGCTCTTTATGTTCAATGCTTTGCGATCCCATGAATGCTTTGCTCCTTTATCCATGGGGATTCTCCAGGCAAAAATACTGCAGTGGGTTGCCATGCCCTCCTCGTGTTATGTATATTCTACCACAATTTAAAAAAGAATATAGACTTACCTTATAGGTATAAATAATATTTCTGTTTTGTTCAACATTTAGGACACGTAAGCACTCATAATTGTTTTCCAAAACACCTTAAACAGAAATAATCAAGTTAATATCTAGAAGGAGATGTTTAAAAACATATCTAACAAAAATGTATCTGCATTAGATTTTAAAAGCCAAATACAATGATAATTCCATCATATAGAGCTTAAAAACAGGCAAAGCTAATCTATTTTACTGGAGATCAGATTAGCAATGACTTTTAAGGAAGAGGAAAGTAGTGATTAGCAAGTATCTCAAGGAAATCTTGCTAATGAAGTGTGCATTGGACAAAACCAGCAGAATCTACTAAGGCTGAATGTATATGGCTCAACAATTGTCTGTGTACTTATATCTCATCAGAAGTATATACATAATTTGGCAAATGACACATATGACATATACAGCACTATGATTCATAATAGCCATAACTGGAAACCCAAAATATTCATCAAGCAAAGAACTAATAAATCATGATATATTCAAACAATGGAATGTTATATAATAATAAGAATGAATTAACTTGCTATAACATACATATATACACAAATAATTGAGTAAAAGAAACTCATATTTTCACTCTTCCCCAAAAAGGCACAAACTGTATGATTTAATTTATACATAAGTTTCAAAAATGGCACAAAGAATCTATGGTGCTAGCTGAATGACAGCTGAAAGGAGTATGAAGGGGATCTTTGGGGTTCTATTAATGTTCTTCTTCCTGCTCTGAGTGCTGGTTCCACGGAGGTGCCTCACTTTGTGAAGATTAACTGAGCTGTGCACTGTGATCTGTATACTCTTCTGTATGAAGGTTATCTTCAATGACTGATATAAAGATTGTTTACACAAAACATTTAACTTGTAAGTTAACTGATCATCACCTTTCTTCTAAAATTTTAGGATATTCCTCTGAATTCTACAGTTAAAGAATTTAAACACTGGTTAGAAACAGCATGGATAATTACCATCATTAATCAGTGAGAAATGCATATTTCCCCAATTTCCTCAAAATAAATTGCTTAAACTTGACTCATCTTCCCCACACAAGAATAGTGTTTTTAGATGTTTAAAATATCATGTTGATTATGACAAATACCAATATTCAGAAAAAAATATGCAAAATACCCTATAAATCAGAGCAAATTTAGCCTGTATTCCTGATTAAAAAGGAAAAATCAAGATACAAAATCAGGATAATTGGTGAGCTCAATGCCTGCACTGGAGCTGGCAGTGGGAAACATTTAGAGAGGCGAAGAGCAGGTTCACTGAGAACCCAGGCATCATCCTGCAATCTCACTTCCAAACTCTTCACAGAAAGAAACTGCATGGATTTTCTGCAGACACGGCAAAGGGAGGGGCGAGTGTTGCTTATATATGTGTATATACAACTTTCAGTGTCTAGTGAGGTATCAGAAACACTTCTCAATGATTAAAAAAAATAATTCCTTTGTCTCTTAGGATAATAATATGATTCAGTTAGCTTACTGCTGAATAGCAAAGAAAAGGTAAACAGAATGAACTGCTTCCTCTATCATACTTACAATAGGAAAATGGGTAATTACTGGAAAATCCTTTAAGGTAGATTTTGCAGACATCTAAAGAGAATTTCTGTGAGTTATTTTTCATCCTGCATATGACTCAAAACTCCTGGAATGTAATGTGTCAATATTTTGCAAAGTATTTTTTTTTCTTTCCAGATTATAAGGATGCTGGGACTTCTCAAAAGTACACTTAAAAGCTTTTAACTAAGATAAGAAACTGCTTTATAAGAATCTTGCTAAGAAAATCCAATTTCCTTGCAAAAGCACACCTATTTTCAAATCACTATAATATTAAGAGAAAAAAAGTCTTCAACAAGTGTAGATTACAAATGATATATGCTTATTCCATTAAATCAGTGGTTCTTAAGGCTGGTTGTGTTAGAATCATCAGGGGAAATTTTGAAAGAACATGGATGCCCAAATCCTGCCCCCAAATATTCTGATTTTTTGAGCTGGTGAAGGTCCTACTCTCTCCTGTGTGTGTTTTTAAGTTTGCTTTGTTATTCTAATGGGCAGCCAGAACTGAGAACTACTGAAGTATATATTTACAATATACATTAAACAATATTTATTAGACAGCACAATTATAACCAGCTTACAATGTAATCATGATATACAGATTTGAAGAAAATAATAAAAATATTGCCTTCATGGGTCTATTAGGGAGCAATGATTGCAGTCTTAAGTAATCCTGCAATTAAGCACATGGTTCTCATCTTTAGGACATTTGCATTAGATAAATTTGGCAATACTGGAAATCCAGACACTGGCATCTCACCACACACTATAAACCCACTAGCCCTTCCTCTTCAGATTAGCTGCTCATGTTTTAGACACACCCTTTTAAAAGACTTATTCAATAACCTCTTTGCTTATTCATTCTGACTATTCTCCCACAGTTCATCATTGGAAAGTCCAGGAGGAAGTTTAGCAATTTCAAATGAGGAAATGTGGTTTAATTTTACAGTTTAGTTAAATCAGCGTTCATGAAGAAAAAATGTAGCATTTTGACAGTTACTTGCATAAAAGTAAATCTAATATAAAAATATAACTAAGTAGATGCTAAAGGTGTTGGCAAAGTCACAGCTCACGTGAAATTTAAGCTGGTTTGCCACATAGTCTCATCCAGCTCAGCGTATCCTGTACTAAACACCAGTGATTTCACTTTAAAAGATGTTTACCAAGTATGCAGATTTGGGTTCCAATTGCTATGAAATAAGATAAATCTCATATAAAAGTATTTCTTTTCTTTCTAATGACTATGGGAGCATGGGGAGTCTCAGCCTTATACAAAAATTTGGACTAGTTTCTAAAACACAGATCAAGGAGTGTTAAATATGATTATACCTATGACATTTCTATTCCGTAAATAATTCACATAAATCCTCCTGCCCAACATGACTAGGTGCTATAATTCCTAAACTTATGAAGTAAACGTCATTATGTGATTTATATTTCATAATCAAGGGTGGGGTGATGAAGCCAGAAAGAGAGAAGAGACTCAGAAAAGGAGACTAGGAAAGTAGGGGGAGGAACAGTGAACAGGAAGGACAGTGGCAAGAGAAGACTGAAACGATAAAGAAAAATAACGTGACAAGCCATCCTCTAGCCCCCAAATCTGTTTGGGGGTATCTAGGAGGCAACAACCAAAGCACTACCCTTGAGGCAGTCACCTGGTACAATATATCACTTCCCTGGAAAAGATGAATAATTACAATATTAGAAAGAATGATCAGTCTGGAATATTACTAAATTCTAACAAATTCACAAATCTAGTACTAATCGAAGCAGACAAGGGGACACAGGAATGGAAACCCACATTCTTCCTGGTCTTAAGTATACGTGACATTGAAACCTCAGAAAATTCACATACCACAGACTTTTTCTTAAGTTTCCTGAGGATCTGATACATTCCAAGAGGAGATTAAGCATTAGACACAAAAACTAATATATAAAATCTATTATATTGCTACACACCAGTAATAGTACATATAATGTTTTTAAATGTGCCATTTATGAGAGCAACAAAAACTAACAGTAGCCCAGGAGTAAATCTAGCAAATTTTCATAGAGAAAATTCTAAGACTTGTTAAGAGTCATAAAAAGGCTCTAAATAAAGAACAGGCTATATACTTTGTTCACAGTTGGGAAGATTTAATATCGTAAAGATGCAACTTCTCTCCTAGATGATCTATAGATTCAATGTAACTCAAATAAAAAAATCCAACAGACTTTTTGGTGAAATCTGACAGGCTGATTCCAAAATCTAAATGTAAGAACAAGGAGCATAAAATAGCCAAGAGGACCCCAACAGAGACTGAGGTGAGGAGACTTACTCTACCAGTTACCAAGACTTAACAGAAAGATAGTTACTAAGATGTCTTCACCTTATATTGACCAATGGAACAAAATTTAAAACCCAGAAAAGAAGACTCACACGCATATGGAAACATGATGTGTAAAGGAAGTGGTTTTGCTGTCAGTAAGAAAAGGTAGGGCTATCTGGTTAATGACCGTAGAACTACTAGCTATTAACAGAGAAAAACAATGCAGTTTACAAAAGAATATTTTAACACATGTAAGCTATAGATAATAACAAAATAAAACCATTTAACGACCACCCAGCTTAAAAGTAACAGATATCAAGACTACTTCTAAAGGCTCCAGTGTTCCCCTGATTCCTATATCACATTACACACAGAAATACATTCCAGGTGAATTTAAAAAAAACAAAACAAAATTCAAAAAGAAAAGCTTTAAAGCTTTTAGAAGTTAATATAAAAATGTCTTCATGGCTTCTAAGTTTCTTTAAAATAGCACAAACCATAAAGGAAAAACACTCACAAATTAGACTACATTATAATCAAGAACTCTTATTTATCAAAGGTAACTACAAACTGAAAAAAGACAACAGATACTTGGAACATATATGATAAACAAAGGACTAGAATCCAGAATGAAGAATGCCTTAAAATCAACATGGGAAAAAAAACCCACAACAGAAAAATAGACAAAAGGATGAACACCGTACAGAAGAAGAAACAAATAGCCAGTTAAGTATATAGAGATGTTTAACCTCAGATCATAAAGAAGTATTATTTAGACCCACCAGTCTGACAAGAAATTAAACCCTTGGAAAAATCAAGAGCTTATAAGGATATAGGGTACCAAAAATATTTTGGTAACACAAATGATACAAGTATTTTGGATAGCAATTTGGTACTACCCAAAGACTCTGATGCTGGGAGGGATTGGGGGCAGGAGGAGAAAGGGACAACCGAGGATGAGATGGCTGGATGGCATCACTGACTCGATGGACGCGAGTCTGAGTGAACTCCGGGAGTTGGTGATGGACAGGGAGGCCTGGTGTGCTGCGATTCATGGGGTCGCAAAGAGTCAGACATGACTGAGCGACTGAACTGAACTGAGGAGGTAACCCAATGGATAAAGAATCTGCCTTCAATGTCTTAGATGCAGGAGATGCAGGTTCTATCTCTGGGTCGGGAAGATCCCACAGAAAAGGGCGTGGCAACCCACGACAGCATTCTTGCCTGCAGAATCCCATGGACAGAGGAGCCTGACAGGCTACAGTCCATAGGGTTGTAAAGAGCTGGACAGAACTGCAGCAATTGAGCACGCAGGAAAAGTGAAGATGTGCATAGCCTGTGACTCAGCAACCTCACTGTCAGACATCTGTCCTAGAGAAACTTGCACCAGGTGACGTGCACAAGATTAGTAAAAGCATTGAATATAACAGCAAACCCCAGAAACCTCCCAAACATCACCATCAGGAAAAGGACAAGTAAGATAGGTTCCCTAGGAAACACCCTGAGACACTTTAGTACACACGATATTTACTAGACTGTGCTTATTAAAGTGGCAATAATGCCTGTAACAGGAAGGAGAAGAAGCAGGATCGGGGCGGGGGAAGAAGTCAAGCTACAATAAAGGTCCAGTGGCCTCAGATGACGTTGGGGTCCTCCATCAAGGAAGCTCCAGAATTGAAATGAATTGCCACAGTTGTCCCGTGTGAGTCAAAATGCCCAGGCTTTTATATCCTACCTGAACCCCTTATTAGAGGAGGGCACACCTAAAGGGGCATAAACTTGGGTGATACAGCCCTCTGCCAAGGCCAACCCTGAAGATGCTGACAGCTGATGGCTCTGTTACCAAGTCACAGCACTTGGGACAAGCCCTTCCTTGAAACAAAGATCTAAGCATTGCATCTCCATGGTTACCATATTGTATAGGCACACAAATGGAATACTACACAACAGTGAAACGTAATGCCCTATAGCAGTCAACGTGGCGCTAGTGGTAAAGAACCTGCTTGCCAGTGCACAAGATATAAGAGATCCAGGTTTGATCCCTGGGTTTGGAAGATCCCCTGGAGGAGGGCATGGCAACCCACTCCAGTATTCTTGCCTGGAGAATCCCACGGACAGAGGAGCCTGGCGGGCTACAGTCCATGGTATTGCAAAGAGTCAGACATCACTGAAGCAATTCATCACACATCACATACCAGGCAACATGGATAAATCTTACAATACTGAGAAGGAAAAAAAAAGCAGAAAGAATACATATGATATTCTTTCACTTACTTAAAGTTCACAAACAAGAAAATGAAATGATACTTTGCTTAGGGAGATAGATACAGGTTAAAACTACAAATAAGATAGAAGAAATGTGAAAATATAAAAGTTTAAATGGTTGTAGGCAACAACACATAGATGAGGCAGATGAAGAGAAATAGGATCAGATAGGGAGACCCAAGAACCATCAAAAGTCCTGCTATTTTCTATTTTTAAGACAGGTACATGGTTTTGCTTTTATATTATTTATAGCTTACATGTGTTAAAATATTCTTTTGTATAACTGTTTTAATTTTTTTTAAAGAACAAATATTTTCTTCATTTATTTCAGGAGAAATAATTTCCCCAAAGTTCAACCCAGAACCAGGAACAGAGGCAGTAACCAAATCTGGTCTCCTTATTTCTTAACCCCTATTGACTAAAATGCTATCCCACTAAATTTCTGCCTGGCCAACTTAGCCTTGCTCTCTGGCTATTTTTGCCAGAAATATGTCATACATCAGGAGTACTACTTAGCACCATTAAGAAATCTTCAACTGTATTTATTTATGTAAAAACATTAAGGCTTCAAATTAAGAGAGCAAGTGTGCAGAGAGGAGACTTACAATGATATAATTATTCATAATTTACATCTGAACAGCTGAGACTTTGAAAGGAAAATAATTTGCACAAATGTGTGGAGTTAGAGCTGTGCTAGAGATAAAATAGAATTCCAGATTCCTCTGCCAGTGCTACAAATTACAGCAGAAGAAGAATTAACTTGTGGGGTTTTTTAGCTGCCACCACTGGTGATTATCAGAAGTAACAATGTCTTTTAGGATAACAGGGCTAATATTTTTGCCAAGCTGCTCTGTAGGAGCAAAATACTAACAATATGAGAAAAGGCTGGTATTTCTAGTAAGTTTACTTTCTGAGGACCCAGGAGTATCTGCTGTTTGGTGGAATGTCAATGCACAAGTCTACGTGTCTTCACAGATGAATTAAAGACACAAGGAAGCCAAAATCTAACCGGCTCACACACAGCTTTTCAATCACAACACATTACTGAAACATAAGACTGTGGCATTTCACACTTCATCTAACTTCTCATTCTCAAGCAACTGCCACTTAGCTATATAAGGACACGGTCCAGAGAAAAGGGGCTTCCCAGGTGGCACAATGGTAAAGAATCTGCCTGCCAATGCAGGAGACTCAAGAGACACAGGTTCGGCCCCTGGGTTGGGCAGATACCTTGGAGTAGGAAATGGCAACCAGCTCCATATTCTTGCCTGGAAAATTATATGGACAGAGGAGCCTGGCAGGCGATAGTTCACAGGATCACAAAGAGACAGACATGACTGAGTATACACACCAGAGAAAGGATCACTTTGTGTTGAAAAGCACAAACCTTCAGAAACTCTTTAGACATCCAGAAGACTTTTTAAAATGCAGCACCTTCCCACCCCGCCAAAGTGAGCCTTTACTAATAATGACACTAGTCCTTGGTCAAACTCACTAGTCAAACTGGAGTCTTGAGCTAGGCAAAGATGACTCTGTATTTGGAACCAAGAGAGCCAACATGCCAAAATAAGGAACCCTACAAATATTCAGCTAAAACCACAGGACAGAAAACTTTCTCCAGTGATGACGGGAAAGGAGTTGTAGATACTGGTAGTTTGATAGCTGTTTCCCAAAAAGTGCCTTCCAGCAGTCTACAGTGCTTAAGGAAAACCAGAAGTGGAGGAAACATACACTGAAGTGGCTGGCTCCTGTGTACAACTGGGATTCCAGGGTATCATTGCTCAGAACCTGAACCCAAGTCCTGAAGATGCAACATTATGTGAAGCAAAGTTTTCTTACAAAACAACCTGAGAAATCACGGAGTTCCCCTTCTTTAAAGTTTCAATTGATCAATGCTGTGAAGGCTCAAAAGTCGCTTTTGACTCCTTCAAAATCAAAGGATTTCTGAGACACATGAAAACCAAAGCCTCAACTGCGGGGAATGTATTCCAATCCACCCTGAGAAAGTAGGGCAGGACACCCGAGCATCTTTTTTTTTTTTTTTGCATAAAGACCTTCCAGCCCCTAGTCTTGCTAGAGCCCCTACTCGGGTGACAAATCTTTTTAAAACAGGTGAGATGTGAATGAAGCATAGAGAACCACCCTCTCCCACTCCCCGCAGCCTTGCGCCAGGGGAGCAAAGCCTGGGCAGCTGTTCCTCCTGCCTGAAGAGATGATGCTTAGGGTACCACTAGTGCCCCCTGCCTTTCTGCTTAAGGTGACTTACTGTGAGCAATCAGTAAGCCAGAAGATGGAAGACTCGCCAGAAGGAGCAGTGTAGCTCGGCCGAGACTTTGCCCGGGGGCTGCCCCTCCAACCTTCACCCAGCGGCCCGGGGTGAGGATGACAAAGCCCAGACTCTAAAGAGGGCAACCTTCCCCTTTCAGGACCAAACTTCACAGGCTGGCAGGGGGCACAGGCTGCCGCTTTGGGTCGGTGCTCACCACTTGAGCGCAGCCCGAGAATCCCTAGACATGAATGACTGTCCCGCCTCCACGCCCCCCACGGCCCCCGGGCCTGACGCGCCCCTCGCCCTGCCCCGCCCCCCGGCCGGACGCGCGCCTACAGCACCTGGGCCGCCGCCTCGGGCCCCGGCGGCCGCTGACGCCGCTTGCTGCACCCGCAGCCACGGGAGCACGTCCTTCTCGAGATCGAAGTCGGCGATCAGACGGAGAGCCATCGCCTGGACACGGCCACGGAGCGGCCCGCACCGCGGGCATTCCCGGCCCTCCGCGCACCACCGCGCCCGACTCCCGCCCCTCCTTCTCTCCCCTCCCCGGTTCTCCCCGCTACCCCCCCGCCGCGGCTTTCGGTTCCGCCGCCTCCGGGGCCCGAGAGGCCCCAGCACCGCCTCCTCCCGGCCCGCGCCGCGCACGCGAGCCTCGAGCTGTGCACACCCGGCTGGGGGGAAGGGAGACTGCGGCGCGGGGACCAGACCCCACCCGGCCCCAAAACCGCCGCTGGCACCCTCCTGGCTGAAGGCAGAGGAGGAGGATTTGGTCTTTTAAGAGCTGTGGATGTCAATGTATGGCCAAAACCACTACAATATTGTAAAGTAATTAGCCTCCAATTAAAAAAATAAAAAGCTGTGGAGATGTGGCTGGACCTATGGTTTCCAAATTATGCTGCACGTTTACATGTGGGCACTAGATGTTTGGTTTTTTGTTTGCTTTTGTCTCTTTTAATGCCCAGGTGAGTCCACTGTGCAACAAAGTTCAGAAATCAGTTGGCTAGAGAGAGGTAATACTAGCGGGTTCACCTGAGAAGTTTCAGGTTCATCTCCAGGGCCAAAGCGGCTGGTGACTTGGGGCCTATTCAACCCAATTTCCGGGTGACGGTGTTTTATTACTATTATTTAGGTAGTCAGCAGCAGCGAGGAGTGTGTGAGGAAGATGATTCTATTTTAAGAGAGATGTGGAGACGCTGGAAAGGGTCAGTTGGCTCAGCAAAAACAGGTCCTCTGCCTGTTTACCAGATTGTTCCCTACACTGGCTTCAAGGAAGCTGAATTAAGGCTCCCTTTGCACTTTGTCTTTTAAAAGTGCTCTCCTTCCTCCAGGGCCACCTGTCACTTTGAACACCATCTCACCCCCATACAAGTACAAACAAGGCCAGTATGGTGTGTGTTTGTTTTCAGTCTTGCCACTGGGGTTTCTTTCCAACTGAGTGTGTTCTGTCACTACTGCTTGCTATACCTTTGGTACTGCAGATCCAGTCCATCCTGAACATGAATGCCAAGTTATTACTCTCCCTCAAAGCTGTCTTCATGTCCCTGTGTAAAGACCTGGAGGAAAGCCAACCCCAGGAACAAGTGTCTATGCTTTACTTGACCCTTCTAGCCTTTTCACCTAGACCTTCAGTTCAGGTTGGCCTGACTCCAGAAACCCTCTGATTCCACCATCTTCCCTCTCAAAAAAAAAAAAAAAATCACCAGCGCCTTCCAAGCTGGATCCACAAAGTCTTCTCACAGCTTCAGCCCCTAGTGACCTTCCTAACCCTGAACCTCTAGAGAAGTGTTGCTAGTATACCTCATTTGACAATCAAATACCACATGGAGACATGAACTGAATCTTGCCTCTTGGCACACTTCTCTGCAGCAGCACCCAGAAGTTGCTCGTCCGTTACTGAAGAATGGGTAAATGCAGTAACAGACTGAACTCTATGTCACATTTCTCAAAGTGAAGGTCTGAAAATACCTGCATTGCAGTCATCTGGGAAGCTGTTTTACAATGTGGACTCCTGGGCTCTAGTCTAGACCTGGGCAAGGCACAGAAAATGTGCATTTTAACCACAGTCTTAGGTTGCAAAGAGCTGGACACGACTGAGCAACTAACAGCTTCACTTTTTTTTAAGGTGATTTTTTTAGGCTTGCTAAGATTTGAAAACTTCCTCTGTAAAAAAAGATAAAAGAAACTATTGATTTTCCCATATAGACCTGTTTCTCCAGTTGAGCTAGTGGTTGATTTCAGGTAGTTGTCCACTCTAACCACCATATTCATAAGAAAATCATCCTACCTGTAAAGTGCATGAAACTCTTAATAGAAATGCTTACTCAGGCTGATAATATTGGGAGGGCATAAAAGTGAGACCACTGAAATCACGGGGAGATATACACTGAACCTTGATAGTAAATGGAGCAGGTTGCCTTTGTCATACAGAAACGTCTTCACTTTCCTATTTTAAAAACTCAGTAGGTTTCTGATTTTTTTTTCTGTTAATCTCTATTTTTTGCGAAGCAAGATTGATTTTACAGTCCTCATCAAGCAGTGATTATGTAAAAATTCCCCTCAAAATAAATTTAACTAAAAAAGAACACAGAGTTCAGGATGGGGAACACATGTACACCCATGGCTGATTCATGTGAATGTATGGCAAAAACCACCAAAAAATAAAATTTAAAAAAAAAAAGTAGAGAAGCTGAGAAATAATAACAAAGATACCAGAAAGATACAGCCAACGTCATAAAAACAGTACACAAATAGCTGAGCTTTGGAGATAATTCACTAAGGGAAAGACTAGTGAACGGTGAGGTTTTATAATTGCTCAGTCACTAGGTCGGGTCCGACTCGTGGACTCCAGCCTACCAGGCTCCACAGTCTGTGGGATTCTCCAAGCAAGAATATTAGAGTGGGTTGCCATGCTCTCCTCCAGGGAATCTTCCAGACACAGAGATGGAACCCTGCATTGACAGGGGGATTCTCTACCACTCAGCCACCAGGGAAGCCCTGAAAGCTGACTTACTGGTTTACAATCTGTGGAAGGTAAATAGGAAAAGCATGCTGATGGATTATCCTTCAGTTCTCGAGAAGGCAGAACTGGATAATGTCCTATCTTCTTTAGTTTAAAAGCTGCTTCTTTGATGGATGTGTTAACTTGACTGTGGTAGTCATTTCATAATTTATATTTACATTAAACCTCACATTACACACTTTAAATATTACCTCAAAAAAAAAAAAAAAAGAAAAGAAAGCTGCCTCAGAATCATTAGGTATTGGAACTGTCTTTAGGATAGAGTAGGGATATTCTGCTTTTGGGGGGTTTTAAGAATTAACCATCATCTTAATATCAGAGCATAGGATAGAGTTGGAGATTTAAAGATCTTATAATCAAGACCTTTATTTTATAGATGAGGACATAGGCTTAAAAAGGTGAAATTAGTGTCTGGTCTCAAGAAGCAAAGCTAGTAGTTAACCACAAGGTTGGGATCAGAACACAGGTCTATGGCAACTGGTGTTTGTGTTGATTATGTCCAGTGACTTAGAAGACTCAAATTACCATTCAGCCTGAGGATTCCTAGTTATACAAATACCACACCCTAACTGGAGTGGAATTCTGGGACCACATTGAGAAATCACAGAATCTGAACCACATAACTTCCTCAAAATAGCCTAGGTTCTTTGTAGTTTCATCTTGAGTTTTAGAGGTGAAGAAAACTAAAGGAATTGGAAATGTGGGATGAGTGATTCATTTGTAAATGAAAATAGTTTATCTAATAGAGATGTTAAAATTAAAAGTTTCACACCATTCTCCTAACCAAGAAAGAACTTCTGAAAGTGGGAAACTACACATGTTGATTTTGAAGAAATTAGAAAATGGCCTATTTCACAAATCTAACCAAAAATTCTAAAATTGCAAGGATTTTAAGGAAAGGACTACAGATACTACATTTGAAACTGGCATACATTGGAGCAATAAATGTGCTAAAAGAACATTTTTGTTTGTAAGCTCAACTGGTTGAAATTAAGTAGAAGTGAATCAACTAAAACCCAAACCTCATAGTTTGGAGGCTAATCCTTTGAATGCATAGCTGATAATTTTTTCATGAAAATTAATAGAGGTTATCAGAAAACCCATTAGAATCTAAGTAATGCATAAGTAAGGTTCCTGTTCCTCAACAGTTAGAACCAGACATGGAACAACAGACTCATTCCAAACTGGGGAAGGAGTACATCGAGGCTATATATTGTCACCCTGCTTATTGAACTTCTATGCAAAGTACATCATGCAAAATGCCAGGCTGGATGAATCACAAGCTGGAATCAAGACTGCTGGGAGAAATGTCAACAATCTCAGATATGCAGATAATACCACCCCAATGGCAGCAAGCAAAGAAGAACAAAAGATTCTCTTGATGAGGATGAAAGAGGAGAGTGAAAAAGCTGGCTTACAACTCAACATTCAAAAACTAAGATCATGGCATCCAGTCCCATCACTTCATGGCAAATAGATGGGGAAACAATGGAAACAGTGACAGACTTGATTTTCTTGGGCTGCAAAATCACTGCAGATGGTGACTGTAGTCATGAAATTAAAAGATGCCTAATTACTTTGTCAACAAAGGTCCATCTAGTCAAGGCTATGGTTTTTCCAGTGGTCATGTATGGATGTGAGAGTTGGACTATAAAGAAAGCTGAGCGCCAAAGAATTGATGCTTTTGAACTGTGGTGTTGGAGAAGACTCTTGAGAGTCCCTTGGACTGCAGGGAAATCCAATCAGTCCATCCTAAAGGAGATCAGTCCTGGGCATTCATTGGAAGGACTGATGTTGAAGCTGAAACTCCAATACTTTGGCCACCTGATGTGAAGAGCTGACTCATTTGAAAAGACCCTGATGTGGGAAAGATTGAGGGCAGGAGGAGAAGGGGATGACAGATGGTTGGACAGATGGTTGGATGGCATCACCAACTCAATGGACATGGGTTTGGCTGGATGCCAGGAATTGGTGATGGACAGGGAGGACTGGCATGCTGTGGTTCATGGGGTCACAAAGAGTCGGGCACAACTGAGCAACTGAACTGAACTGAACTCCTTGGAAGAAAAGCTATGACAGACCTAGACAGCCTATTAAAAAGCAGAGACATTACTTTGCCAACCTGATGCTGGAAAAGATTGAAGGCAAGAGGAAAAAGGGATGACAGAGGATGAGGGGGTTGGATGGCATCACCCACTCAACGGACATGAGTTTAAACAAGCTCTGGGAAGCTTGGAGTGCTATAATTCAGGGGTCACAAAGAGTCGGACACAACTTAGAGACTGGACTGGACTAAAGATTCTTCTGAACTTTCTAGGAAATAATCATCTAAGTTTTGTAACTAAGACGATAAAGTACTTACAATAAGGTGGCTTCTTATGTAGACATTGAGAATACTGCTTTCCTATAGTAATCTGTTTCTAGCAGAAGTACTTGATATATTTTTAAGTAGTATTTACTGTGGTGATTATTATGACCCCTCCCCAATCCATTTGCCCCCAGTCAGGTGGTGACAGTTCCTCTTGCCAGTGACTGATTGGGAATGGGCATGCATCCTAGTCAGTATTAGATTCACCAGAAGTCAATGCAAACCCAAATTAACAATGAACTGAAAACACAGGTCTTACTTTCTCACCTATCTGGAGGTAGCTAGTCCAATGCTCGTTAAGGGCAGGTCTCTGAAATCATCAGGGACCCAGGCTTCTTCCAGTTTTTTGAGTATGTCTTTGTCATCATGGTCCAAGGTGAATGTGAAAGTTTCAGCCATCATGTCTGCATTATAGAAATCAGAATGAAAGATAAAAGAGGATGCTGTCTTCCTTTTAAAAAATACTTCCCACAAGTTCTACATAACATTTTTATTTACATTTACACGGAAATAATTTACAAGGAATGTAAATTTGAATGACTAGTCATAAGCTCTGATAAAAATCATGATAATATTACTAAAGGAAATGGGGAGAAAAGATATTTAGAAGCAACTAGAGGTCTCTGTCATGGCATGAAATCCGATTCTGGACAATGCGTTGTAAGGAAACCTCTAATATGGTATTTCGGGGAAAGATTTCTCTATTCCTAAAAAAAAAGAAAAAAAAAAAAGACATGAGAAATCTATAAAAGCCTTTATCTATTTCAAGGCCTGGATATGATTCCTGGAACTTCATCAGTCCTGCTACGAGTCTGAAGAGGGAGTCAACAAATAGAACTAGGTAGAGCCCAGAGAACTGCAGAGAAAGAGGGCCTTGGCCTCTCATTCTTGATGCCAGCCCTATCTCTGGCCTTCTTGATGTTAGAGATAACAAATTTCCCTATTGTCTAAACAAAACTGAATCAGACATTTATTTTACTTGGGGCCAAGGCTCTCAATTTTAAAGGCCTATCATTTTGCAATTTTCATAACTTCCACCAAAGAATCCTACAGTCATAACCGATTTTGAACACATTAGGACACATTGTCCTATATTTTTGCATTGTTCTTATTAACATAAAATGAAACAATATTAACGGAGTAGGCTTGGAGGAAAAAAACCCAGATAAGCAAAAAGTTAGTTTCAGATCCCTGATAACTTAAGAACCTCTGGATCAGATCACACTTAAAACTCACTCAAGCAGACTTTTTAATTATAAGAGCTAATACATCTCCTTTATTATGTAAGCCAGTTTGGACTGAATTCTCAGTTATTTCTGCTAACAGCACCCCAAGTGGAGATTCTCTAAATTTAATGAGGATTTAAATTTAGAGAAATCTACAAAACACCTGAGGATCTTGGGAAACTGTAGATTCTGATTCAGCAGGCTGGGGTCTCCAGTTTAACAAGTTCATAGGTGATGCTGATGCTGGTGGTCCACAGCTGACACTTTGAATAGCAAAATCCTGCTACCTCCTGCAAGAATCTTTCCATTTGTGTACTGCTACCTTGCTTTCACCACAGAGAGGGCCAGGTAGGAAAAGGCTTGGATGGATTAGCTGTGGTGACATCACAGAACTAAAAATCTCGGTCCAGAGAGAAGTCTAAAATGGGGGTGAGTACTGATTCCATAAATTAGAACCAGACCGCGGGCCACAAGTTTTAGCAGCAAATTGCAGAAATCAGAAACTGAAGGGAGGAAATTTTAGGAAACAGAAAAGGATCTTAGCCCAGGACTTTTAGAAAGTAGAGCATGGAGAAAGAGTAAAGTGCTAACGCTTCACAGGAGAGATGCAAACAAGGGCAAGAAAAGAGGTAAAGAGTGGATCAGACTGTGCGTTTTAACAAGACCCTGAATGATTCATGTGCCTGTTAAAGTTTGAGAAGCAGTGTCCTAACTACTATATGCTTTAAATAAGAGTTGTTTTCTCTCTTTCTTTGTGAGTGAGTTATTGAGTTTCAAGTGTGTGTGGATTTGGTGCAGAAGTAGAGATCTCGCTCCAAGAAACAGGAGACAAGTGGTTCAGAATTACAAGACTCCTTGCAAGGTACATCTACTCTGTGCATATCACAACACAGTGACCCTGAAAGAAATAAAGGGATTTCCTTCGTGTTCATACTTTATACTGTTTTACTGAACGTAGCTTCAGCAATATTAGAGATCTACACAACAGGAAATGAACAAAGATGTGGCTTTTCTAGGGAATCTTTAAAAATATACAAGATGTTCAAGGTGGATAATTTGTATGTACCTAAATCAATTCCAAATTCTGTTATGATAGAATATTTCTGTAGTCATGTTAAAATTCTGTCCTAAATGTGAAAGTGAGGCACACTGACATCCAATACACTTCTTCATCTAAAAAATGTAATCCTATTTCTCTGTATTTAAAAAGAGACAAAAGACATAGTCCTATTTCTTACCATTTACAAATGGAATTCTAAAGATTGTCTCAACTGCTAACAATAGTTAACTCTGGGAAATATATAAAGTTTTTTTTAAACCTGAGCCACACATGAATTTTTTTACTTTTAAAAGCTAGTTTAAATTTTTAAAAGATTACCTTCACTCTGAATTTGGTAATAAAATTATTGTTCAAGCTTTAAGGAACATCTTCCTGATATTATGTGCAAATCTTTGTCCTGTGTGTTGTGGAGATGGCTGTATGCTTAGAGACACTGTATATGTTTTTACAGGTTTTCTTGGAGAGCTAACACTGTTTTGCAGCAGTGATTGATACGGTAACTGTTTAAATCTGCTTATCATTTACAATGTTAGTGTGAGAGTACTTTCCCTGCAGTTTGTTGAAAAGACTGACATAGATCTTGTAAGGAAATGCTCCAGGCAATAATAACCCTCTGATTAGAAGGGATATAGAGGGCTGACATTTAACAAGATGGACTAGACAACAGTTGGAACCCATTCTAAAGGAATTATACCTGATTTAATCAGGGCATAGGGAAGAATTGGGGTGAAATAATCCGAACAGTGCTAAATACTTCTGACAGCAAGAATGCTTCCCCAATCCCCTTTTAAAGTTTAGTTGATGAATAAGTATCATCTGTGTGGAATTACTATTTCTCAAGTAGGAAGAAGAGTTCTGCGCGCGGGGCGGGGGGCGGGGGGCGGGGGGCGGGGGGCGGGGGGCGGGGGGCGGGGGGCAGGGGGCAGGGGGCAGGGGGCAGGGGTGGCCACCGCAGAAAGAGAGAGGCAGTGGAACTTCCCTCAGCAAAGCCGAGGGGTCCCAAAGAGACAACCATATGAGACAGGGGGTTCCATCTAAGCAGTTCCGCTTTATTCCCACAAACTCTTGGTTTATATAGGCAAGCAAGGGGGTTTTGCGAGGGACTATCCATAGTTGCACCAATCACATTAAAGGTCAAATCGTAATATGCCCATAGTTGCACCAATCACGTTAAAGGTCAAATCATAATATGCCATAGTTGCACCAATCATGTTAAAGGTCAAATCGTCATCTGCCTTCATTGTAGCAGGAGTCTATGGTGATCACGTGCTGTCCACGTGAACGGAAATCAAGAGAGCCAATCAAAAACTGTAACATAGACCACGCCCCTATCTCTTCCACCAGGCGCCATCTTAGTTCCCAACGGCAAAGCTAACCCATCTTTTTTAAGGTTTCCCATTTAGGGCCCCACACAGTGGTATGTACAAAATATAAAAAGATAATCTAAGAAGTATACAATCATGTGAAAGTTGGGTTGCCATCTCTAATATCTGGACTTTGGTATTACTTGTAACGACCAGGGGAAAAAATGTTGCTATATTCTACCTCAGTCAGATAGCACTCCATTTCTAAGGGGCTTCTTAGAGTTCTCTTATTTCAACTGTATCATTTTAATGGAAACAATCTGCTTACTTGTGATTTATTTAAACAAAGATGTGCTTTTCCCTCCCTTCTTCTGCCTCCTTTTCTGTCCTTATTCTTTTCCCTTCCTCCTTCAAAGCCCTTTCCCCTTTTGATCCCAAACAATTCCATCCTCTAACCATCAGGTAATGGCACCCACTCCAGTACTCTTGCCTGGAAAATCCCATGGACCGCGGAGCCTGGAAGGCTGCAGTCCATGGGGTCACTGAGGGTCGGACACGACTGAGACTTCACTTTCACTTTTCACTTTCCTGCATTAGAGAAGGAACTGGCAACCCACTCCAGTGTTCTTGCCTGGAGAATCTCAGGGATTGGGGGTGCCTGGTGGGCTGCTGTCTATGGGGTCGTACAGAGTCGGACACGACTGAAGCGACTTAGCAGTAGCAGTAGCAGTAGCGACCATCAGGTGGGGCAAAGCATTCACATAGCTAGAGTTGAGGGCAGGATGTTGGCCAAGATTTATATTTCGGGGCCCAAGCAGGCTGAATAGGGTGTTCATGGGGGTGGGGGGGGAGGGGCAGTGGAAGGTGTCACCTAGCATGAGGTGTCAGAATCCAATCAAGGTGACCTTGGCAGATAGGTGGGGGTGGTTGCTCAGTATGGGATATCAGCTTTCAGATGGTTTGGGGAGGGCATCTGTACAAGGGTGGGTATGGCAGCCGAGTTGGAAGACTGGCTACTTACCATGGGGATTGTATCAGATAAGTAAGTATATTAAGAATGATATAAGTCATGTTTCTCATTGGCAGGCAGAGGTGTCACCAGAAAAGATAAAAAGGCTTAAGTAAACTCTGTAGTATTGGACAGGACTTGGAAGTATTAGTATAAACTTACAATTTTCTTTAGAGAGATGATGGTGATGATAGATAGAAATGTAGATGTGATATAAATGTGTGTATGTGTTAGATAGACATATACACATACACTAGTTCCAGCCATTGAAAGCCTGGGAGCAGCAATACTTCCAATGCCAGTTTACCTGTCTGGTACGAGAAAGAAGAAGATGAGCTGGAAACATCTCTTAGAGCCAGAAAGCAATAATGTGCTCCAAGAATGGTGGCAACATGTCAGGACATGTGAAGGAGGTTCCCACTGGCCACACCTGGGACAATTTGAGCATCGAAATAATATTTATATAAAGGATTGTGAACTGTTAAAAGATAAAAAGCATATTAACAATTTAAGAGTTTATTTGAACAAAATTCCATTTGAATTGTGCAACACCAAATTGAAACTGGTTAAGAGCACTTCACTAGGGAACAACATAAGGAAATTATTGATTGGCTCTAGCCTCAACTTGGTCTGCTCTTTGTAACTGGAAACCCTTAAGTTTTGATTTCATAATCTTGATGGATATATGGGCTTAGATTCTGGTTTGCTTACATAAGCTGCCACAGCATTAGATTCACCGCAGTCTAATGACCTCCCTGTTTAATTAATGTAACAAACCAAATAAAACAGGAATACACACACACACACACACCGTAATAAAGTTTGATGCAGAACAAGATATCTAGGTAGTTTCTGAGTACCACTCCACAAAATACTGGTTAAGTCTCAAATATATCACCAAAATCAAGGGATCAAAGTAAACAATATTGGTAATAATACAAAAAAATTATAGGATAAAATCATTTCCAAAAATTATAACTCTAATCATGAGAAAACATCAGACAAATCCAATAGGAGAATGTTCTACAAAATAACCGGACTGTTATCTTTGAAAGTGTCAAAGTCATGAAGAACACTGGAAAACTGAGGAACTGTTCCAGACAGCAGGTGGCTGAAGAAACATGACAGCTAAATGCTGCACAAGACTGCAACCTGGATACTTTGCTATAAAATTCATTATTGGGTCTAAATGCTAGAGAGGATGTGAAGGAAAGGGAACACTCCCACACTGTTGGTGGGAATGTAAATTGGTGCAACAGTCTGAAGCTTCCTTAAAAAAAAAAAAAAACTAAACTAAAAATAGAGATTGTATGATCCAGCAATCCCATTCCTGGGCATATATTCAGAAAATCTGAAAAGATACATGCACCCCAATGTTTATAGCAGCACTATTTATAATAGTCAAGACATGGAAGCAACCTAACTATGCATGGACATATGAATGGATAAAGAAGATGTGGTACAAGTATACAAAAAAAAAATCAAATAATGCCATTTGCAGCAACATGCCTGGATTTAGAGATTATCATAATAAGTGAAGTCAGACATAGGAAGACAAACATCATATGATATCACTTATATGTAGAATCTAAAAAAGTGATACAAATGAACTTATCTGTGAAACAGAAATAGACTCACAGAAAACAAAATTTTGGTTACCAAAGGGGAAGAGGGGAGGGATAAATTAGGAGTTTGGGATTAACAGATACACAGTACTATGTGTATAACATATAAATAGCAAGGACCAACTGAATAGCACAGGGAACTATAATCAATATCTTATAAGAAGTTATGATGGAAAAGAATCTGAAAAATTACATATATATGAAATTATGACTGAATCACTCTGCTGTACACCTGAAACTAATACAACATTGTAAATCAACTATACTTCAATTAAAAAAAAAAAAGTCCATTATTGGGTCAACTGAATAAACTTGAATAGGTCTGAGAATTAGGCAGTAGTGATGTTTCAAAATTAATTTTCTCATTTTGATTATTGTACTGTAGTTATGTAGGAGAATATTCTTATTTGTAGAAGATACATACCAAAGTATTTGGGAATAATGAGACATCAGATCAGCATTTGTGCATGCTTAGTCGATCAGTAGTGTCCAACTCTTTGCAGCCTTTTGGACTGTAGCCTGTCAGGCTCCTCTGTCCATGGGATTTTTCAGACAAGAATACTGGAGTGGGTTGCCATTTCCTCTTCCAAGGGATCTTCCCAACACAGGGATGGAAACCATGTCTCCTGTGTCTCCATTGCAGGTGATTCTTTACCACTTTGCCACCTGAGAAGCCCATCAGATCAGCAATTATTCCCAAATGGTTAGGAAAAAAAAAATATTTTGTTGATACTCCCAACTTTTCGGTAAATTTGTGATTGTTTTGAAGATGAAAAATATTTTTAAAAGCATAAATGCTATCAGAATGATTGGTGTTTCGAAAGTCTCATTATTTTCTATAGAAAGAAATACCATCTATTGTCTTAAGAGCAAACTTTAAATAGTGACATGAATGGATTTGATTTAAAACTGAATTATCAGAAGATGTGAAGATTTCTAATTAGGTTGCATTGACAGAAATGCAAAGAAAATTACTAAACCTAGTAGCTCTTGTGCTCTATGAAGTGAATTCTTCAAAACTAGCTGAAAAGAAACCATAGTCAAATAAAAGGAGAAGTATGATGAAAAATTTTTCACCTCTTACATGACTATCTTTTTTTCCTTAATAGGAATCTTCCATTAACTATTCTCAGGGGAAAAAGTAATTCCTAAAATTAAACATTTTTTTCAGAGCAATCAGATGACTTTATTTCATAGGGCAACTGATGGCATAAATATAATAAATACATAAAAAGAACAAATATATATTACAAAAACATTTTCACTAAAAATGTACACATTGAATTTCATTAACAACACTTACCCATTTAAAAAGAAATGTATAACAGATATTTGTGTGTGTAGCAGATTTTTAAGGTCCAACTGCCATGTGTTCTGTACGTAGATTTTTTTTTCCTTCAGATTTCTAAGCACAGTGGAAACCACAAGAGAGAATATCTGAAGCAATTCATTAAAATCTTGGCAGCAGAGCCTGCAGCTCCTGTTTCCCTGAAAGCTGCCTTTACTGAAGCTGCAGTTCCCTCCACAGAAGCCTATTGTCACCGCCTTTGGAGGGGCAACTCCTGCAGGGACTGCTTCAGCCAGTCCAGGGTCTTGAATAAATAAAAACTACATAAATAAATTACCATCTCGAAAAGCGGTGGTTTAGTGTGCTCTTTTGAATGTTCCTGGGAAAATAAATTTGATGAAAATGAAATATTCTTGCCGTACGATGTGAAGCTCCAATTCAGTGGATTCCAGTAAGTGTCAGCTGTAGGGGGAAGGGACATGACAGGCTGTCTTTCAGCTGTTGAATCAGATGAACCTCTTTTCTTGGACAAGATTCCACAGTGAAAATATGCTGTAAGTGATCTAAAATGAAAGATTTTTACCTGTTTGTGGTTCTGGGTTTGTTTTTGTTTTTATTCTTGCTACTGTCCCCTCCACTGGGCTTTGGTAATTAGGGCTGGGAATTTCCTGATTCCAGTGCTCCGTGGTAGCCTTTTCCCTCCCTCCAGTTTCCTCCCAGCGGCCTATCTCTTTAGTGTCTTTGTTCTCAGTACAAAATAGTCCCTGAAAGCATTGATCAAAGTTCTATGAATACACACTGACTCATTAACTGCTTGAAGATCTTCTTCATTAAGTAGCTTCTTTTTAAATTTTGGTGATGCCTTTTTTTCCCCCCCTTACCATGAATCACAATATACAAAGGGAATATGACTTGACAGAAAAAATCCATATCATAGAAAATCTTTTTGAAAAAGATTTTACTGTGCCAAAAAATAAAAAAAGGAAGCCTCTGATCCTTTCTTTGTGTGCATGCTAATAACACAGATTACTTCAGAGAAACAGAAACAAGCCCAGCACATTCAAAAGAGAATCCAAGTAGTTAATCACTAAAATGACAAGGCATTAGTCCTCTTTAAAATCCCTGTTATTTACTGAAAATAATGTAACAGGTGGAAGCAGTGAGAGCTGCAGGTAATTTAAAAAAAAAAAGTTTATTGAAAAGTCCATGAATGTTCCCCCATATGTCTATTTAGGTTTTTGAAATATGTAATTTAAACCCTCTTCATTCTCAAAAATACAAATCTTTTCCAAATTTTGAGATTATACCTCCTCGCACTGCACAATTTTTCTTTAAAGAGATGATCTGTATCTGTGTCATTATAGCAAAGGCTGGTCTCTGCGCCTTCACTGGAAGAGAGACTAGAGAGAAGAATACAAGCCAACGTAAAAGAGGTATCTTTTTGTCCTGCGTGGAATTGAACACCATGGAATGCCTGGTACTAATGGCGGCCTGAAGCCTGTAATGCTCCACCTTTTTCTTCATGGACTCCACCTTTCCAAATGCCCATCTAATCTGGGTCCACCCTTGGGAGCAGACAGTACAGTTCCCAGTCAGGGTGTTCTCTGATAGTATCAAAACTCACTGCTTAAGAAAAAGCCTGATATCTACTCCAGGTTGGCCAAACGCTCAGCTGAGTCTCAAGAGGGTGAAGAATTTCAGGTATTTAAAAAAAAAATAAAAAGCATACGTCTATTCTCGACATCTGTGTCTCTGTTTCATAAGTATCATTTTTCTAGATTCCACATACAAATGGTATTTGTTTTTCTCTTTCTGACTTCACTCTGTCTGATAGTCTCTAGGTATAGCACAGGCAATCCTACTCGATGCTCAGTGGTGACCTAAGGGGGAAGGAAATCCAAAAAAGAGGGAATATATGCATATGTATGGGCTTCCTTAGTGGGTCAACTGGTAAAGAATCTGCCTGCTATAGGGGCTTCTCTGGCAGCTCAGATGGCAAAGAATCTGCCTGCACTTCAGGAGACCCAGGCTCGATCCCTAGGTCAGGAAGATTCCCCTGGAGAAGGAAATGGCAACTCACTCCAGTATTCTTGCCTGGAAAATTCCACGGGCAGAGGATTTTGGCAGGCTACAGTCCATGCGGTCGCAGAGAGTCGGACATGACTGAGCTACTAACACTTTCTGCCTGCAATGCAAGAGACCGCCTACAATGTAGGAGACCTGAGTGGGGTCCCTGAGTGGGGAAGATCCCCTGGAGAAGGAAATGGCAACCCACTCCAGTATTCTTGCCTGGGAAATCTCATGGACAGAGGAGCCTGGTGGGTTGCAAAGAGTTGGACGTGGACTTAGTGAATAAACCACCACCACCACCACACATGCGTATAGGTGATTCACTTTGCTGTACAGCAGAAACCAACACAACACTGTAAAGCAACTGTACTCCAGTAAAAATTAACTTAAAAAAAAAAAAACGCAAAAGGGTGACCTACACAGTACTCAACTGAGTTAAGAAGCCTGAATTCTTGCCACAGCCCTGGTGTCAGGTGGCTCTGTGACTTTGGGCAAGTCTCTCAAATTTCCTGGACTTGGTTCTCTTGTTTGTAAAATAAAAGAAGATGGACCATGATCCCCAAAGTCTCTTTTTGTAAACAGTTCTATGATTATTAACTATAGTGGCAATAAGATAATCTAAAAAGGATATTCACACACCAGCCTCTGGCATGAAGTATACATGTGGAGAGAGGCTTATGAGAAATAGTGCAACTCTAGTAACCAATACTTTGGTCTCCTGATGCGAAGAACTGACTCATTTGAAAAGACCCTGATGCTGGGAAAGATTGAAGCCAGGAGGAGAAAGGGACGACAGAGGATGAGATGGTTGGATGGCATCACCAACTCAATGGACATGAGTTTGAGTAAACTCTGGGAGTTGGTGATGGACAGGGAGGCCTGGTGTGCTGCAGTCTATGGGGTTGCGAAGAGTCAGACACAACTGAGCAACTGAACTACTGAACTGAACTGAGTAACCAAGGAAACACAAAAATTTTAACAGTGAAAGATAACCTGTATAGCCAGGTAAGACACATCCTACAAAGCCAATCAGGAAAATGGAATAGAAGATTAAGGAATATTAGGGAGTTTTAAAACACAGTTCACTTATACTCCCTAATTTCCACTCAAAAAGCAAACTGTAGGTTTACCACATACCACTGGATAAATGACGGTTACTGCTTGGAAGGAAAGTTATGACCAACCTAGATAGTATATAGAAAAGCAGAGACATTACTTTGCAAACAAAGGTCCGTCTAGTCAAGGCTATGGTTTTTCCAGTGGTCATGTATGGATGTGAGAGTTGGACTGTGAAGAAAGCTGAGCACCGAAGAATTGATGCTTTTGAACTGTGGTGTTGGAGAAGACTCTTGAGAGTCCCTTGGACTGCAGGGAGATCCAGCCAGTCCATCCTAAAGGAGATCAGTCCTGGTGTTCATTGGAAGGACTGATGTTGAAGCTGAAACTCCAATACTTTGGCCACCTGATGTGAAGAGCTGAATCACTGGAAAAGACCCTGATGCTGGGAAGGATTGAGGGCAGGAGGAGAAGGGGACGACAGAGGATGAGATGGCTGGATGACATCACCGACTTGATGGACATGAGTTTGAGTGAACTCCGGGAGTTGGTGATGGACAGGGAGGCCTGGTGTGCTGCAGTTCATGGGGTCGCGGAGAGTCAGACACAACCGAGCGACTGAACTGAATTCAATTGAATTGGATAAATGCCTGAGAATCCTTTAGGGGTAGTTAATCCCTTCTAAAATTCAAGCAATGTTGCTAATTTTTTCTTTAAAATGTCTTCAACTAAAAAAAAAAAGATTGAAAGAAAAAAGAAAATTATGCCTTCTTTGAAGTTTTTTTCGTTGTTAAGAAAATCCTAACTCCCTGTGTACTGATGATATGGAATCCAACCCTACTGTCCTGTCCTTCAGAAGTCTGCTGTGTATTCTGTAAATAATCATCTCATTAAAAAACATGGATTGGAGCAAATAAAGACCCAGATGCCTCAGACAGCTGGATCTACTCAGTTTCCTCTTTCTCTTTTTTATATTTACATATTAATTTTAAACCATAGGTGTAAAGTCAAGTCTGCTCTCTCCCAGTCTCTCTTTAATGTTGCAAAGATCAAAGGCTTCCTAATGAAGGTTTCTTGCAGGGAATATTGATTCCAAGTATGATTGGTCCCCTCAATCTGACTGCTAAGACCGTGTGAGGACTGAAGTACTCTATGGGCCTCAGGAATTTGGCCACACTGCCCACCACTCTCCACCAAAGCCTGGGGTGGGGATGGCACTTCCTACTGAGAGTCGGGTCACCAAGAGGTGAAACTGGAACATACATCATAGTCACATCCTGTTAAGTGAAAGACAAGTTCTATTTCCAGAAACTGCTTTTTGTCTGAGGAGAGGGAGAAGGAAGTGGCGTTGGACACTGGATCACTACATTTAGCAACGTGCAACTGGCCCCTTGGAATGAGAATCCCAGGTGAACGGGCAGGCAGGGGACTGGCCTGGGAATCCTCTCTCTCTGAGCTTTCTCTAACATTTCTCCCCGTCACTTTTTCTCCTCTCCCAACACTCGCTGGAGAGCATGCTAGACACGGGGAAGTTAAGAGGAGAAGGGGAGAAGAGTTGTGGTAGGGAATAATAGAAACAAGAGATAGTAATGGTAAGGATTAAGTCCTTTTCAGGCCTTTGCATCCATATTTTTCTCCATCATGGGCCCCTCCTCCATCTCTGTAAGTGATGTTATGAGAGCAGCAGAGAAAAGCTTTGTTTTTCATCATACGCAGTATTAACCACAAGTTGGAATAGCTCCCGTGTGAGCTTTTTACTTGGAATGAGACCGGAGTCCCAGAGAATAATTTCCCTCCCAAAATACAAATTCTGAGCTGGCTCAGACAGAGGAGCACCCTGGAAGGAGTGGGAGGGATGGGCTCTGCCCCTGGTGATCAGCCACTACCTGCACCACCCATAGGACACATTGCCCATATGATGCACAGCCCACTCTACCTGTGAAATCGCAGCTCTAAGATATAAGCATCTGAATGTAGAGTTCCAAAGAATAGCAAGAAGAGATAAGAAAGCCTTCTTCAGCGATCAATGCAAAGAAATAAGGGAAAACAACAGAATGGGAAAGACTAGAGATCTCTTCAAGAAAATTAGAGATACCAAGGGAACATTTCATGCAAAGATGGGCTCGATAAAGGATAGAAATGGTATGGACCTAACAGAAGTAAAAGATATTAAAAAGAGGTGGCAAGAATACACGGAAAAACTGTACAAAAAAGTTCTTCACGACCCAGATAATCATGATGATGTGGTCACTAATCTAGAGCCAGACATCTTGGAAAGTGAAGTCAAGTGGGCCTTAGAAAGCATCACTATGAACAAAGCTAGTGGGGGTGATGGAATTCCAGTTGAGCTGTTTCAAATCCTGAAAGATGACGCTGTGAACGTGCTGCACTCAATATGCCAGCAAATTTGGAAAACTCAGCAGTGGCCACAGGACTGGAAAAGGTCAGTTTTCATTCCAATCCCAAAGAAAGGCAATGCCAAAGAATGCTCAAACTACCGCACAACTGCACTCACCTCACATGCTAGTAAAGTAACGCTCAAAATTCTCCAAGCCAGGCTTCAGCAATACGTGAACCATGAACTCCCTGATGTTCAAGCTGGTTTTAGAAAGGGCAGAGGAAACAGAGATCAAATTGCCAGCATCTGCTGGATCATGGAAAAAGCAAGAGAATTACAGAAAAACATCTATTTCTGCTTTATTGACTATGCCAAAACCTTTGACTGTGTGAATCATAAGAAACTGTGGAAAATTCTGAAAGAGATGGGAATACCAGACCACCTGACCTGCCTCTTGAGAAATCTGTATGCAGGTCAGGAAGCAACAGTTAGAACTGGACATGGAACAACAGACTGGTTCCAAATAGGAAAAGGAGTATGTCAAGGCTGTATATTGTCACCCTGCTTATTTAACTTACATGCAGAGTACATCATGAGAAACGCTTGACTGGAAGAAACACAAGCTGGAATCAAGATTGCCGGGAGAAATATCAATAACCTCAGATATGCAGATGACACCACCCTTATGGCAGAAAGTGAAGAGGAGCTAAAAAGCCTCTTGATGAAAGTGAAAGAGTAGAGCGATAAAGTTGGCTTAAAGCTCAACATTCAGAAAACAAAGATCATGGCATCCAGTCCCATCACTTCATGGGAAATAGATGGGGAAACAGTGGAAACAGTGTCAGACTTAATTTTTTGGGGCTCCAAAATCACTGTAGATGGTGATTGCAGCCATGAAATTAAAAGACGCTTACTCCTTGGAAGAAAAGTTATGACCAACCTAGATAGCATATTCAAAAGCAGAGACATTACTTTGCTGACTAAGGCCCGTCTAGTCAAGGCTATGGTGTTTCCTGTGGTCATGTATGGATGTGAGAGTTGGACTGTGAAGAAGGCTGAGCGCCGAAGAATTGATGCTTTTAAAATGTGGTTTTGGAGAAGACTCTTGAGAGTCCCTTGGACTGCAAGGAGATCCAACCAGTCCATTCTGAAGGAGATCAGCCCTGGGTGTTCTTTGGAAGGATGATGCTAAAGCTGAAGCTCCAGTATTTTGGCCACCTCATGTGAAGAGTTGACTAATTGGAAAAGACTCTGATGCTGGGAGAGATTGGGGGCAGGAGGGGAAGGGGATGACCGAGGATGAGATGGCTGGATGGCATCACTGACTCGATAGACATGAGCCTGAGTGAACTCCGGGAGATGGTGATGAACAGGGAGGCCTGGTGTGCTGTGATTCATGGGGTCACAAAGAGTCGATTACGACTGAGCAACTGAACTGAACTGAACTGAACTGAAGAGGCACCTCTAATGTGAATGGGCATCTCCTGCAGTGACTGTTAAAATAAGGATCCCTGGGCTCCACAGCCAGAGTTTCTGGTTTGCATTTCTAATGAGAGATCTCAGATGATGCTGTGGTTGCTGGTCTGAGGAACCACACTTGAGAACTGCCATTCCACCATATAGCAAGCATTTACCAACATTTGTTGTGGATCTGCATAATGAAAGGTGAGGGATGAATACTGTGGTATAGAAGAAAAGAGCAATCATTCCATTCTGGGTTTCTGAGTTAGCATGGATTTGTTTGCACTTTTCCTCAGTTGACCACATTGTTGATGCAATTTTAGCATTGTTACTGCAATTTTAACAGTTTTCAGGAAACAGCTGTTGCTTTCCTCCTTAAAAGACAATGGAAATTTAATAATAGGTTAAATGGTGTTTGGGAAGAAACTAGCGTTTCCTATACATCTGTGATAGCCTTGCCTCTGGCAGAATCGACAACTGCCATTACAGGGATTCTGTCCACTGACTTTTTCTTTCAAATCTTTAGGGAAACTTATCAATTAAAATGGTTCAAGTGATTTGCCAAGATTTACACAGAGTGCTTTTTTCCCAGAATAAACATTTCTGACCTGAAGATATCTTTTCTGACTCAAGTGATCCCTTTTGATCATAAGCTAGAAAAATATTAGAATCTGCACAGCGGCATTCAGGATTGCCACTTTCTTCATGCCATTTCTATACTCATCTCCTTTAGCTTAAAGCCTGCACATGAGTGAGTGAAAAGAAAATGGATCTTTTAAAACCCACATTTGTGGCTGATTATCCATTCTCCCAATGCCCTCCTCTTAGACATAGTTGCATCAGGAAAAATGGAGCATGAAAAGCCAACTTCTATATAATGAAAATGAATAATGCATATTCATTGATATATTAATGACTGGAATTAAGACTTGCCAGGACCACTGCAATGACAATATATTTTTCTCGTAATTATACTTCTCTATGCTCAAGAAGCTTTACAGGCTTCTAAAACGAATCTCTGTAACATCCCTCTAAGGAACAGGTGTAATTATCCCCTCTTCACAGATGGATAGGCAGACACAAAGGAAGGGACTGAATCAGACAGTAAGGAAATCCAGCTAAGGACTCAAATAATTCTAATACAACCTGCCTCCCCTTATCAGTGCCATTTTCCTTTGATTCATGACAATGGGTTGTGGGAAACTCAGAAGGCACTGTTTTTTCATTCTTCAGTGATGGCCTCAACTCTGTAGGGACGTCTAAAGAAAGGAAGTGATGAACAGGAGTACAAGTCTCAGGGAACCAAGGTTTAATCTTCCTGAGTAATAGAGTCAAGGTGAATGCTGAATTCCATCAGTACTTGATCAGCTAGCACAATGCTTTTAGTTGCATAATATCACAGGAAGAGAGGCTAATACAAAACTAAATGACATGATTGCTGGTCTGCAAACCTCTCAAAGTATCCAACATTTGGGAAGTACTAGTTTAAGAAGCAAGGGGGAATTTTTCTGAATGACAATAGTTTTCAGAGCAACATGCTTGGAAATTATGCTGTCTCTGGCCGCAAGCCAGATTGCTGACACGGAACAGCAGAACCACAGATTCTGGGGAGAGGAGACTACAACAGCCTGAAAGCCCACGCTATGAATCCTCTTTCATGTGCTTTGTTAAGAAGAGATTCATACTACAAAACTTTTTCCTTTAAGAATTATTAGCCTAATATTCTCACTTTTTAAGGAATGGACACAGTGACATGATCATGAACCAGAAGGCCTAGACGGCTCCAGCTTCCACAAGGCCATTCAAACCCCCAGTGCTGAGGTCTCCAGGCATCACCAGCCCACTCCCACTCTCTACTCTTCTCCTCCCTACCCGCCGCTGGCACACACCCAAAGAAAAGAGAAAGCTCTCCTCCCCTGATCCTCAGACTGCAGGGAATGAGAGATGACTGAGAATGCCTTCAGTGGTGAAGGTGGGTGGGTGGAGGTCTCAGAGTACAAAGCTCCAGGGTTTCCTTTCTGTAAGTGCTGTTCTTTACCAAGTGGAGTAAGTTTGAAGTGTGAAATTCTCCTATTTAAGGTAGAATGGGGCAGAAATAAAATTCTCAAAAGAGGCAGAGATCATAACAAGGGTTTGCCCTTGAATTTCCAAAAAATGAGAATAAAGAGTGGCCCTATCTATGCAGTGTTCTTTTTAGCACTTTACAGTTGAGAAGATAACATGCTCACATACAGCTACTTATGAACACTGACTATATAAAGATACAAACAGGCATTCAGAGGGAGGCGGTTACTGTTCTAATCAAATAAAGCTTACAGCTTAGTCACACATTTGATGCTATACATCACTATTTGTGCTGCATTGTAGTAAGACACAACAGAAAGGTCATTGAAATGACTGTAATTAATATTGTTTGGCAAGCTTGACCAACATTTTCAGTATTTTTTGGATAGTTCAATATCTTAAGCTACCAAGAATATTTTCAGTTTTCCATAGTTCCATGAGGTTCCCCCCAAACCCCTAGGCTGCACAGCATGTTGGATCTTAGTTCTCTGACCAAGATGATCAAACACCCCCACCCGCTGCACTGGCAGTATGGAGTCAACCACTGGACTGCCAGGGAAGTTCCAGTTTTCTTTTTTTTTCATATCAACATTCATGCAGATATATTAGTCCTGGGGAAAGAACAAAGGTGCTGGATCAAATTCCTTTTCATTCAAAAGTTTCCTTGTCTCTGCTCTCTGCCACTTATGTCCCTACTTGTCGTATGTCTTCACCCTCCTAGTCCTTGCTATGTACATTGGAAATTTTTCTTAAACTTAACAGATGCAAAGAATTAACTAAAGAAAATTAAAAGGTTTCAGGCCAACCCACTTGATCTCTAGGTGAATTGCTGAGGGAATTGGCACACTTAGCAAGCTGCAGGCAAGTACAGGCATACTATACAGCTGCTGCTGCTGCTAAGTCGCTTCAGTCGTGTCCGACTCTGTGCGACCCCATAGACGGCAGCCCACCAGGTTTCCCCGTCCCTGGGATTCTCCAGGCAAGAACACTGGAGAGGGTTGCTGTTTCCTTCTCCAATGCATGCAAGTGAAAAGTCAAAGTGAAGTCGCTCAGTCGTGTCCGACTCCTAGTGACCCCATAGACTGCAGCCTACCAGGCTCCTCTGTCCATGGGATTTTCCAGGCAAGAGTACTGGAGTGGGGTGCAATTTCCTTCTCCAATGCATGAAAGTGAAAAGTGAAAGTGAAGTCACTCAGTCGTATCTGACTCTAGTGACCCCACAGACTGCAGCCTACCAGGCTCCTCCGTCCATGGGATTTTCCAGGCAAAAGTACTGGAATGGGGTGCCATTGCCTTCTCCCATACTATACAGTGGGGTCCATATTTTCCAATCTAAAACTGAGGTCACAGATTTTTTCTTACAGGTTCAGTCAGATCAGTTGCTCAGTCTTGTCCCATTCTTTGCAACCCCATGGATGGCGGCACTCTAGGCTTCCCTGTCCATCACCAACTCCTTGAGCTTACTCAAAATCACGTCCATCAAGTTGGTGATGCCATCTAACCATCTTGTCCTCTGTCATTCCCTTTTCCTCTCACCTTCAATCTTTCCCAGCATCAGGGTTTTTCCAAAGAGTCAGTTCCTTGCATCAGGTATTGCAGTTTCAGCTTCAGCATCAGTCCTTCCAATGAATATTCAGGACTGATTTCCATTAGGATGGATTAGTTGGATCTCCTTGCAGTCCAAGAGACTGTCAAGAGTCTTCTCCAACACCATGGTTCAAAAGCCTTCCTCAGTGAACAATGCAAAGAAATTGAGGAAAACAATAGAATGGGAAAGACTAGAGATCTATTCAAGAAAATTAGAGATACCAAGGGAAGATTTCATGCAAAGATGGGCACAATAAAGGACAGAAATGATATGGGCCTAACAGAAGCAGAAGATTTTAAGAAGAGGTGGCAAGAATACACAGAAGAACTATACAAAAAAGATCTTCATGACCAAGATAACCAAGATGATGTGATCACTCACCTAGAGCCAGACATCCTGGAGTGCAAAGTCAAGTGGGCTTAGGAAGCATCACTATGAACAAAGCTAGTCAAAGTAATGGAATTCCAGTTGAGTTATTTCAAGTCCTAAAAGATGATGCTGTGAAAGTGCTCCACTCAATACACCAGCAAATTTGGAAAACTCAGCAGTGGCCACAGGACTGGAAAAGGTCAGTTTTCATTCTAATCCCAAAGAAAGGCAATGCCAAAGAATGCTCAAACTACCACACAATTGACTCATCTCACACGCTAGTAAAGTAATGCTCAAAATTCTCCAAGCCAGGCTTCAACAGTATATGAATTGTTAACTTCCAGATGTTCAAGCTGGATTTAGAAAAGGCAGAGGAACCAGAGATCAAATTGCCAGCATCCATTGGATCATCAAGAAAGCAAGAGAGTTCCAGAAAAATATCTATTTCTGCTTTGTTGACTATGCCAAAGCCTTTGACTGTGTGGATCACAAGAAACTGTGGAAAATTCTGAAAGAAATGGGAATACCAGACAATCTGACCTGCCTCCTGAGAAATCTGTATGTAGGTCAAGAAGCAATAGTTAGAACTGGATGTGAAACAATAGACTGGTTCCAAATCAGGAGAGAAGTACGTCAAGGCTGCATATTGTCACCCTGCTCATTTAACTTATATGCAGAGTACATCATGAGCAATGCTAGGCTGGAAGAAGCACAAGCTGGAATCAAGATTGCTGGGAGAAATATCAATAACTTCAGATATGCAGATAACACCAGCTTTATGGAAGAAAGCGAAGAAAGAATAAAGAGTCTCTTGATGAAAGTGAAAGAGGAGAGTGAAAAAATTGGCTTAAAACTCAATATTCAGAAAACTAAGATCATGGCATCCAGTCCAATCACTTCATGGCAAATAGATGGGGAAACAATGGAAACAGTGACAGACTTGATTTTCTTGGGCTCCAAAATCACTACAGATGGTGACTGCACCCATGAAATTAAAAGATACTCACTCCTTGGAAGAAAAGCTATGCTCAACCTAGACAGCATATTAAAAAGCAGAGACATTACTTTGCCATAAAGGTCCCTCTAGTCAAAGCTATGGTTTTTCCACTTGTTGTGTATGGATGTAAGAATTGGACTAGAAAGAAAGCTGAGTGCCATAGAATTGATGCTTTTGAACCGTGGTGTTGGAGAAGACTCTTGAGAATCCCTTGGACTGCAAAGAGATCCAACTAGTCCATCCTAAAGGAGATCGGTCCTGAATATTCATTGGAAGAATTGATGTCGAAGCTGAAACGCCAGTACTTTGGCTACCTGCTGCAAGGAACTGACTCACTAGAAAAGACCCAGATGCTGGGTAAGATTGAAGGTGGGAGGAAGAGGGGATGACAGAGGATGAGATGGTTGGATGGCATCACTGACTCGATGGACATGAGTTTGAGTAAGCTCCGGGAGTTGTTGATGGACCAGGAAGACTGGCGTGCTGCAGTCCATGGGGTAGCAAAGAGTCGGACACGACTGAGCAACTGAATCGAACTGAAAATTTAGATACTAAGTCATGTACTGAAATATTTTATAAAATATGTTGTTGGTTTTCCCAAAGAACAAGATGACTCTACCTGAAATGTGAAGCATCTAGGATATTCTGTTTGGCTGGGAGTTCTACCCTGAAAAGGGGTGAAGCTTGGGTGTGTAAGTAGGGAAAAGCACACAAGAAAAAGGAGAGGAAAAAAGCACAGAAAAAGGAGAGGAAAATCAGAACAGATCTGACCTCAGGCTGAGAGGGAAAGGAGAGGAAATTTTGGAATCAAGAGGCCAGGACTGTGTTGTTGTGGGGAAATGACTGTGGAGTATTCAGCATCTTCCACAGGATAGACCCCTTATAGTTGTAGCTACAGCTGCTGCTATATCCAGTGCACCCTTTGGCTATAGAAAAAGATTGGAAAACACAAACACTGTGTCTTCCGTTTCTTAAGTAACTCGCGTATACAATACCAAAGCCGGTTTACCTTCAGAGCCACCCAAGGCAGAATTGGCTTTCAACAGCAAGATGGACTGTGCCCAGAGAAATATATATTCTTCCAGGAAGGAAGAGAAAAGATCATTTATTATGTGCTTGCTCTGTATCAAGCACTTTGGAAGGAGCTCAGATGTGTGGGCCTAATATTCATATAGTAAATTCCTCTTCAGTATCTGTCAAGTGCTGAGCACTGGGTTAGGTGCTAAGAATGCAGAAGAATAAAAGGGATGGTTTGTGCCCTCATGAAACTTACATTATAGTGAAGACAGACATTTAAAAATTAACACATAAATCCAAGTTATGTAGTGAGTTTAAAATTTATAGTTACCCTAATACAGTATACTGACGCATATATACAGAATTTTAGAAAGGTGGTAACGATAACCCCACATGCGAGACAGCAAAAGAGACACAGATGTATAGAACAGTCTTTTGGACTCTGTCGGGGAGGGCGAGGGTGGGATGATTTGGGAGAATGGCATTGAAACATGTATATTATCATATGTGAAAAGGATCGCCAGTCCAAGTTCGATGCATGAGACAGGGTGCTTGGGGCTGGTGCACTGGGATGACCCAGAGGGATGGGATGGGGAAGGAGGTGGGAGGGGGTTCAGGATGGGGAACACATGTACACCCGCAGCAGAGCCATATCAATGTATGGCAAAACCACTACAATATTGTAAAGTAATTAGCCTCCAATTAAAATAAATAAATTTATATTTTTAAAAAAAGAAATAAAATTTATAGTCACCCAGACGTGCTGGAATTTGCCTTTATCTATCTTTTTCAAACTTAGCTTTTTAGTCCCCTTTCTGCTGACAGAAGAAAAAAAATTGACTCAACCTGGCCACTTGAAGATAGCTCAGTTACTTTTTGTTTAAAACTACTAAATATTCATTGAGAGAGGCAACTCACTCCAATATTCTTGCCTGGAGAATCCCCATGGACAGAGGAGCCTGGCAGGCTACAGTCCATGGGGTCTCAAAGAGTCAGGCACGACTGAGCAACAAAGCAGAACACAAATATTCATTATGATTCAAAGTTTTCCTCCTCCTTCTGCTTCCCTTTTTCTTGAGAATGAGCCAACTTCCCCAAGAAATTTTAACTACCTTCCAGCACTGGGGACATCTGTGGTGACGCTGTCCATGCAGTCCTTGGTGGGTCACGAACATGCACCAGCAGGTACAGTTTATCACAAGTGGTATTTGGCATCCACTCTGGTGGCCTTGGTCCCTGCCATGCTTCCGGCCTCAAGGTCCACATACTCAGTCTCTCCTGCTTTGCTGGGCCTCTTGGCAGTTTGCCACTGCCCTCAAACCCTTCAGAGGCTTAAAACCTCTCAACAGTTTCCTCACAGCACCCTGGCATGTACAAGGTTCTATAAAGGTGGCCGCAGCCCATCTGCCAGGACTCGTTCAGCCCTTGCTGGCCAGGTCCTATTAGCTGGGTGTGGCCAAACCTGAGATTAAACTAAGTAAATCAGGGTATTGAAATTACCTCCTCAGTTTTGCTCCAGCAGAGGACAGGATGCCAGCACCCTTCTTAGGGCCCCTTAGAATCCATAGTCTATTCCTGCATCCTCGGAATCTCCTTTTCTTATCTGGAAGACTAACTCACCATAGAGTTTTTACAACAAGCCTAGGAAATTGGAAAAAAAGGAAGCTGAAGAAATAGCCCCCAACTCAGTTAAACTCAGTTAAAGGTGAGAACCAAGTTAAGAACAGCATATACACTGATGACCTGGCCTAAGAAACAGTCAACCTTGGGAAGAAAAGAAGAGGAAGGAAGAATGGAATCTGACTTGGTGCTTAATCACAAGAGAAAAAAGTTCCAATGTGGAAATGATTAGCATGAGTTGTCAAATGTATGTTTTCCCATGCTGAGCTAGAAACCAAGCTTTGTGTGTTGTAAAGAATTTAGTTATATACACTGTCACATTCATGCACCCTGACTTTTCTGACTATAAATCTTCAAAGACCACTACAATTACACATTGTGACAACTACTGTGAAGGAAAAGTAAGGGATGCTGTGAAACTATATTAAAAATGCCCGATTCAGATTAGAGAGGAGGAAGGGACTGGGGCACTAGCCGAGGTTTCTCAGCCTGGCCGCAGCTGCTCATTGGAAGAAGCCCCCCTCACGTCGTCACCAGGCACTCACAGCCAGCACGACCAGAGCCCAGACCTCTGGCTGTCATCATCGGTGCCCAAGATATTACCACCAAACCGGTGAAACCTGGTAATAATTACCTGCAAACCTTTCTGTACTGTTTTAAGATGTCTTGTAACTACACTGCAGGCATGTAAGCAGCAAAGTCCAGACTATGAGGAAAGTGACAGGTTAAAAAATATATATCTTCTTCAACAAGTAAATTGCAAAGAGTAAAGAAACAGAGAGGTAACATATAAACAATCACAGTGTGAGGGATTAGATTCTGATTCAAAAAACAAACTAAGAAAGCTGATGTTTGTATCAATAAAATAATGAGAAAACTGAATACCAACTGCCTGTTTTATTATAAGAAATTTTAGGCATGATAATTGGTCATGTGGTAGTTATTTTTAAACTGGTTTGGGGGACTTCTCTGGGGGTCCAGCCGTTGACTCCGAGTTCCCAATGCAGGGGCCTGGGTTCGATTCCTAGTCAAGGAACTAGATCCCACAGGCCGGAAACTAAAAAAGTTCCTGCATGCTGCAGTGAAGATCCCTCATGTTGCAACTAAGACCCAGTGCAGCCAAATAAATAAACTAAAATAAATATTTTTTAAAAACCTGTTTCTGTCTTCTAAAAAAATATGCTAAAAAATAACACAAAACAGGGAGTGGATGAGGGAAGGAATGGGATAAGATTGACCTTAATGGGTTAATGTAGACTGGGGCCGAGTGATGGAAACATAAGAATTCATTATACTATTATGTCTACTTTTGTGTATATTTAAAATTCTCCACAATTGAAGGTAAAACAAAAAAAAAATCAAAAATTACCTAAAATCTGCCTTGCAATTCTAGCCTCATATATGACTATGTGTCACGAGTGTGTCACCTTTCCACAGAGCCGGCGGAAAGGAGCTGTCCTTTCTCTTTATGTCTAAGCATTAATGTACATACACATTATCCTCAGTCTTACATATATTTACCATCTGTTATCACTCAGGTGTCATGAAACAGAGAGGAGTTTCTGGGTTCTACATTGCTAACTTCTACAGACATTTGTGTCTTCAAGTGTGCATTTTTAACTCTAAATATTAATATTGTTGCCTGTAGAAAGGTATTGTGAGCATTAATGGAGGAACAGTAAAAATAGTTGAGCATCATGCAGTATAATGGAGAGTTTGGAGACCTGGGCTGGTTTTGACTTAAGATCTGGATATTAGTCCTGGCTCTGCCATTGGTTGGTTGTGTTGCAGCTGGACAACTGGGATGAGTCATTTAACCTAGTTAGTCCTCAGCTTCTTCACCTGCAAATGAAATGCTCTCCAAAATCCTCTAAGCTCTGATGCTATGATTTCATTAAGGTTTATTCTAAAATGTGTTAAAAGCTTATCATACAAAATAGTGAAAGCATGCTGCTTTTTAAATCTCATAATGATACAGATATAGGTATATGGTATAGATAGCCTGAAAGGTACAAGCTAAATATTTTTTTAAACTGTTTTTTTAGGGGGGGTGAGGGAGTGGTTGGGGCTAGAAAATGATTGTTCATTGGTCTTCTATAAATAAAGAAAACAGAGCATTTAAATAGTATTTAACAGTAACCAACAGTAAAAGCTAAGTTGCTATCACAAGTAAGCTAATCAAGGTTATGACTCGGGGGATCAGAGACTATGAAACTACATGGAAACATAGTAATTAAATTGTTTCTATTAATCTTCATAAAAACTAAAATAAAAATGTCAAAGAAACATTAGTTAAAACTGTAACATAGTAGATTAAAATTGAAAGAAATTTTGACAATAGCAACATAACAATATAATAACAACTACAAATTTTTATTTCACTCTTACTATAATATGGTGAGCACTATTCTAAACAACTTGACTGTATTTAACTTGTTTAATTTTCATAATAATCCTAGAGGTGGCTATTATTGTTTTCCTCATCTCTAAAATGAGGACCTTTGCCCAAAGTCACAGAGCCAGTTTAACACCAAGGTGTTCTGAGATAATTAGATGGTGTCTGTAAAACAGTATATGTGAAAATACTTTGTGTCATACAGATCTTAATTACCACATTTATGATGGGGGGTGGGGTTTAAATCTCTAAAATATATTTAATAATATAAGATAAAAAATAATAAAACATTTCAAAATTCTGGAAGATCTTATTGTAAACAAACACAGGATGTGCATAATGAAATAACGGATCATCAGTGGCAGCCAAGACCAAAGGTGAAAGCTAAGGGAGAACTTTATAATGGATGGATGAGGGTGACAAGTCTCAAACCCATTGACAAATGTTAACAGCAAAAAAGAGAGATAACGAGACATTATGTCTTTTCTGATGGATATACATAACCTCGTCTATGATAAAAATCAAACCAGAATCTGATTAAGATTCTAGATCTAACTTCAGTTTACAGGAAATATTGGGGACAGAGGTACACTAAACTGTGAAAGGAAACATAAGGAAGGATTTAGCCAAATTCAGAATGTGAGAACCACTATAAGACAAATGAGTTGGTTCTTCAGTAAATAAATTCCAAGAAAAAAGTGAGGAAGAGAGAAGAACTGTAATTAAAAATATATATATTTTATATTCTAAAATGTAGGGTTTGGATCCTCAATCATCACTGAAGGCAGGTGATGTGTACACAGGGTTTAGTTATAACATTCACTCTATTTTGTATATGTGTCAATTTTTCAATAACAGAACAGGTTTAGGAAAAAAAGAGAAACACAATACACCAACTGAAAACAGTTTTTGAAGCTGGACAGAATCTCATTATCCTTAAAGTGAAGATAACGCAGCTAAGGCTACCCTGGTGACTCAGACAGTAAAGAATCCACCTGCAATGCAGGAGACCCAGGTTCAATCCCTGAGTTGGGAAGAGCCTCTGGAGAAGGGAATGGCAACCCACTTGGTATTCTTGCCTGGAGAATCTCATGGACAGAGGAGCCTGGTGGGCTACAGTCCATGGGGTCACAAACAGTCCGACACGACTGAGCGATTATCACGCACACTCAGCTAAATTTCACTTTCTGCCTGTGAAGAATCCAATGTAAGTGTGTTCTTTAAAAAGACAACGACAGAACCTCTAGAGATTTGTTATTTTGCTTTTCTTTCTGGTTTAATTTAGGAATTAGAAACTCAAAGAAAAACAAGACTGCACGAATTATTCTGTTATTTAACAATCATTCACTAAGCATACACTATGTGCCAGACTTCACTTTCTTATATACATTTGTGGAATTTTAGTTACAGTGTAAAATCCAGCTGGGAATACAAAGACACCAAGCAATTAAAATCAGAGCAGGATAACACTGTAACAAAGCCAGATGGTTACTCCCCCCTCTGAGATTTGTGCTTCCCACCAAACAACAGAGTAAGAGTACAGTAGTTCCAAGGGTGCAGTTGCCCAGTCAGGGGGTACATTTCCCAGCAAAGGTGATCAGTTCTCATTACCAGAAGTGTTGACTTGTCCCAACTTGACTGAGGTGCCTAAGAAGCAGATGTACCTTCTCCACTCTTCTCCAATGCGTGGGCAACTCTGGGAACTCTGCATTCAATATGACAGAGCCTGCATCACCCTGGACCCCTAAACAGCTGTGAAAAGCACAGCACCCCTACCACCACCATGAGCAACGCACGAACACTTACACTATCTTCACTGAACAACAAATAGATCTAGGATATTAAGCCACTGAGATTTTGGGTTTTATCAGTTATAAAGCCAGTACAGGTATCAGTTGCTAAGTGGGATACTGTAGTGTATATGAAGGGGTTAGAAATCACCGCAACTGAGAAAATTTAGAAAACTGGAGAAGGTACAGCTTGAGCTAGATGTTGAACTATGAACTATATGTAAGTAGCTAAATGGTAAGTAGCTAAATGGCGAGAAGAGTAGGCAGTTTACCAGTGTAAGGAACCAACACAGGAACCACAGGAAGAGTTCACATACAGCCAGGGCACAGTGAGACCATTTTGATGGGCAGGTGCAGGTTGCGGGGAGTGGGAAATAAGGCTGCAGAGGCAGGATGGGATTAGAGTATGGAGATCCTTGAGAATTTAGGACATGATTCAGTGGCGATTACTGAAGTTTCTGGAGTACAAGGATAACTGATGAAAGGTCTACATTAGAAAAATCAGTGAGACAAAACAGTGCAAGATGCACCCGAGGAAAAAAGATCAGTCTGAGTGACAATCCAGTTTAGATATAATTAGACACCATATTGGCAAACACAGTAGAAAGAAAAGGGTAAATATGTCATCTTAAAGCACAAATCCATAGGGTTTGACAACAGAGGAGAAAGATGAAATCAAAAGATTATTCAGATTTTGAAAATATTTGATTATGAAATTAAACAAAAAAAAAGACATGTCTAGTCCCAACTTCCAAAATTGTGAGTTCTATTGTTTTGGACTTTTTTTTTTTTAAGTATTTGTTTTTTCTTCCTCTATTGAATGAGGGAATACAGTCAGAAGACCCCCCAAAGTGCTTTCTATCTGTAAAATTCCATGGTTATGAAATAATGAAGAAAAAATAAAACAACATAAGTGATATATTCAGTAGGAGGAGACATAGAAGGGGAAGTATTCCACCATTTGCATGAACAGTTTATCTGAATTGGTCTCCTATAGGGGGATGCTTGAAGTGTTTTAATCTTCTGCATTACTATCAGTGTGGTAATGCATGGTGCAAAAGTACTTTAACATGGCAAGATTTTCACTTGCATCTTGGTTTTAAGAACAAATACTGAATACAATAATCTGCTATAACAATTACACTAGTTGCAGTATTAATTCCTCTCTTAGAGATTAATTCTAAAATTTATTTCTTGATTTTAAAGATTTGAAAAAAGGTGTGAAAGTACTTTAAGGGGGGAAAAGATGTCTTCACAAACTTGCAATATCATCATCAACTTTATTACCATGAAATCACAGATAGCGCTAGCTACTTTTTCCCCTAGATAACTATGAATACAGTAACAGTAAAACATTAGTTTTATTTATTTATTTTTTTACAATTATTCTTATATTTATTTTCCTTTGTGTTACTTTATGAACAGAAAAACAAACAGTGGGAAGGGAGCTCAAGAAGGAGGGGGTATAGGTACACTATGGCGGATTCATGTTGATGTATGTCAGAAACCAAAACAATATGCTAGAGCAATCATCCTCCAATTAAAAATAGATAAACAAAAAGATATGTATAATAACCAAAAAAGAAAAAAAACTAGATGAAATTATTTTTTGAAAGTAAACTAAAAACGCTAATGTCCATTCTGAAAATAACCATTAAGACTATAGAATGACAAATAGGAAAAACAGCCCCGGACATTCAATAGTTTTCTGAAACTCCACTTTTGCCTTCTTATGGCATTGAAGAAGGATACCACCTAGCAGGTATTTATTTTACAGACCTATGAGGGTCTTTGGACAAGATACGTAGACAACACTTGAGGCTGGTTCGATTATGCTACAGAAAGAAGACCAAGATGGATGAAATCAGAGAAGAAATGGGTTCACAGGCAGATATCTGACAAAGGATTGGTATCCAGGACATATAAAGAACTACAACCCAATGACAAAAACATAAGCCATCTACTAAAAAAGTAGACAAAGATTTAAAGAGAAATTTCACAAATAAAGGCCTATGAATAACCAAGAAGCATATGAAAAGTACTGAACATTATTAGTTACTAGGAAATGCCAATGAGTACCTATATGAGACATCATTATATACCCACCAAAATGGCTAATATTCAAAAGCCTGACAACAATAAATGTTGACAAGAATGTGGAACAACAAATATTGGGGCTTCAAATTCTGAATTATGTGCTTCAGTAAGATTTTACATACTGTTTGAATACTTACATTCAAAATAGTTGCAACAGAAAAGCAGGCACACTGATCTTGGTTTTAGTATCTGTTAAAACAATAATTGAAGTAAATGTGAATAGAGGCTCTGTTTCACAAAGGGAGGGGCAGAAAATTTCAGTTGATAGAATTGAGGGCAAAGATGCGTTATATCACAATAAAGAGATGATGTTTTGGAAACAAAAGCTAAAGATAAAATCTTTAATAGGACACAAAGCTGTCCGCAACAGAGTTTTTGACTCATCCCTTTCTCAAAATAGATTTTCTTTGAGCCTTAAACCCTGAACTTTGCTGTGTCCCTGAGGATCTCACAGAATGAGTTATTTACACTTGTTAATCCCAGACCCTTAATACTAATCTGTTACCTCACCTGTTAGAGGATAGTTTAAATTAGCTTGATTGATTGCAGAGCTAGACATGCATTAAAATGTCTTTTACAGTCCCTGACCTAGCAAGGTATGAGAAATATCTGAAGTATGAAATAAATGCAGAGTGATACTGGTAAGGGGTTGCATTTTAAACTGCAAATGCAGCACTGATTTAGTTTCTATTTTGCAGATTCTTTTAACTCTACAAATAAAATTACTTGCAATACTGAATCACAATTGTCTGCAGTCTGTAAACAGACAAAATCTTAAATCAATGGACTTCATCAATTTCGCATACTTCCATTCCTTTTACTGAGACAGAAATTCAATATTCTTCCACTACAACTTTGACTGCAGTCTTGACAAACAGGTTGCTATCTTTTTAAAGATAATACTAGAATTTCACCTAGTTATCCTCATTTCAATTTAAGTTCTTTAAAAACTTGTTGGTTCATTAATTAAATAATTTTTCTGTTATTAAAAATCATCAGGCTATATTTATAAAATAAGATTCTGCAAAAGAATTATTAAATCAAAAAAGTCTTAGATATGACACTATGCTAAATACTTTTATTTGCCATTTAAAGCATGAATATAACTTCCTTCTGTAATTTCCTGAGCTCTTTTGGTTGTGCATGATGGCATTGCACCTGGGGAGCTGTAAGCTCAGTAGATCAGCCAGTGAATAGCTCAGAGGCTCTGCATGCATGCTCATGCTCTGGGCTAACTGCGAGGGCACGTCCACTGGGTGGGCAGCAAGGACAGCTGGGGAACCAGAGACTCCAAATACCCAGGAGCAAAGCACATGGCTTCCTCCCTATCCTATATTCTTAGAGTCAGTCTTATTAACACAAGGAGAAGGTGGAGGCAGACGATAAGATGGTTAGATAGCATCACTTGAGCAAACCCTGGGAGATAGTGAAGCACCCGGAAGCCTGGTGTGCTGCAGTCCATGGAGTCACAAAGAGTCAGACAGGACTTAGCGACTGAATAAGAACAGAGACCATACAGAACAAGGAAGTAAAAACCACTAGGAAGGGCTTCCAGATACATATACGTATAATCTCACTTAATCCTCACCAGTACTTTAATGAAGCAATTACTGTCATTACCTCTTTTGCACAGATATGAAAACCAAATATCAGAGAAGCTAAGTAATTTGCCTAAGGCCACCAAGTAGTCAGTAATCAAACCTAGACTCACAGCCCCAGGACTACAAAATCCTGCATTTAACAAGAATATCACAAAACAGCCCTGAGGCTGAGCCCAGGGAAACTTCCCAGAGGAAACAGAACTGGTGATATACTGTAAAGATTGCAAGAACTTGATATACAGAAAAGGAGAGATCTTTCTAGAAAGAGAAGAACAGAAGGAAAAAGCCAGAAGTGGGAATGATTGTTGGTGGAACAGTGAAGGAACAGGCCTGACTGGGTTAACGGATTACCTTATAATGAATGATTTCATAGGGACAATAAGGGAAGACGTTATTTTAATCTATATTCACATATACAGAACTTAAATCAAGAGGATAAGTGATGCCTCCACCATATGCCCTACCCCACACAGGGCCTTTGTACACAGGGCTTCTTCTGTCAGAAACGCACTTTCTCTCTTCTTCACCTTGTGAACGACTATCCGTCATGAAGTCAGCCATGACTTCCTGAAACAACCTTAGCTGAACTCTCCTGCTGTGGTTCCTCCCTAGTGTACCTCTTCTTTACTGGATTTATCATGCTTATTCTACTTATTAGTGGGAGTAAGTGCAAAGAGAATAAATAATTGAATAAACAAATTGACAGAACTCAGCTCTGCTTAAGGCAACTGCTCAAATATTTTCTACATTAATACACTATTTATAAAAGGTATACCTGAAAGATCTGAAAGCTATTTTACCTGGGTAAAAAGAGAATTTAGGGAAGAGGATCTGACAGCTGTCTTGAAACGTCTAAAGAACGGTCATGCTGAAGACAGATTAGACATATTCCGCATAGTTCCCAAGGGCAGAACAAAGACAACTGGGGTGAAAGTCCAGGGAGTGGACATTCATTACAGTATAAGGAAGTGAAAGATGTAACAATGAGACCTGTCCAAATATGAAGTGGATTGACTGTAAAGGAGGTGAGTATTCAAACAAATAGATTCAAGGGATAAGATCTGATAGACAGAGTGCCCAAAGAACTATGAACCGAGGTTTGTGACATTGTACAGGAGACAGGGGTCAAGACCATCCCCAAGAAAAAGAAATGCAAAAAGACAAAGTGGTTGTCTGAGGAGGACTTACAAATAGCTGAGAAAAGAAAAGATACAAAAGACAAAGGAGAAAAGGAAAGACATACCCATTTGAATGCAGAGTTCCAAAGAAGAGAAAGGAGAGATAAGAAAGCCTTCCTCAGTGATTAATGCAAAGATCAAGGAAAACAATAAAATGGGAAAGACTAGAGATCTATTCAAGAAAATTAGAGATACCAAGGGAACATTTCATGCAAAGATGGGCACAATAAAGGACAGAAATGACGTGGACCTAACAGAAGCAGAAGATATTAAGAAGAGGTGGCAAGAAGACACAGAACTATACAAAAAAGATCTTCAGGACCCAGATAATCAGGATGATGTGATCACTCACCTAGAGCCAGACATTCTGGAATGTGAAGTCAAGTGGGCCTTAGAAAGCATCACTATGAACAAAGCTAGTGGAGGTAATGGAATTCCAGTTGAGGTATTTCAAGTCCTAAAAGTCGATGCTGTGAAAGTGCTGCACTCAATATGCCAGCAAATTTGGAAAACTTAGCAGTGGCCACAGGACTGGAAAAACGTCAGTTTTCATTCTAATCCCAAAGAAAGGCAATGTCAAAGAATGTTCAAACTACTGCACAATTGCACTAAATTCTCCAAGCCAGTTCAACAGTACATGAACTACGAACTTCCAGATGTTCAAGCTGGATTTAGAAAAGGCAGAGGAACCAGAGATCAAATTGCTAACATCTGCTGGATCATCAAAAAAGTAAAAGAGTTCCAGAAAAATATATATTTCTGCTTTATTGACTATGCCAAAGCCTTCGACTATGTGGATCACAACCAACTGGAAAATTCTGAAAGAGATGGAAATACCAGACCGCCTGACCTGCCTCCTTAGAAATCTGTATGCAGTTTAAGAAGCAACAGTTAGAACTGGTTGTGGAACAATAGACAGGTTCCAAATCGGGAGAGGAGTACGTCAAGGCTGCATATTGTCACCCTGCTCATTTAACTTATATGCAGAGTACATCATGAGAAATGCCAGGCTGGATGAAGCGTAAGTTGGAATCAAAGCTGTCAGCAGAAATATCAATAACCTCAGATATGCAGATGACATCACCTTTATGGCAGAAAATGAACTAAAGAGCCTCTTGATGAAAGTGAAAGAGGAGAGTGAAAAAATTGGCTTAAAACTCAACATTCAAAAAACTAAATTATGGTATCCAGTCCCATCACTTCATGCAAATAGATGGGGAAACAATGGAAACAGTGACAGACTTGATTTTCTTGGGCTCCAAAATCACTGCAGATTGTGACCTCATGAAATTAAAAGACACTTACTCCTTGGAAGAAAAGCTATGAACAACCTATACAGCATATTAAAAACCAGAGATATTACTTTGCCAACAAAAGTCCCTCTGGTCAAAGCTATCGTTTTCCCAGTGGTCATGTATGGATGTAAGAGTTGGACTATAAAGAAAGCTGAGTGCCAAAGAATTGATGCTTTTGAACTGTGGTGTTGGAGAAGACTCGAGAGTCCCTTGGACTGCAAGGAGATCCAACCAGTCCATCCTAAAGGAAATCAGTCCTGAATATTCATGGGAAGGACTGATGCTGAAGCTGAAACTCCAATACTTTGGCTACCTGATGTGAAGAAGTGACTCATTGAAAAAGGCCCTGATGCTGGGAAAGATTGAAGGTGGTAGGAGAAAGGGACGACACAGGATGAGATGGTTGGATGGCATCACTGACTCAATGGCCATGATTCTGAGTATGCTCCAGGAGTTGGTGATGGACAGGGAAGCCTGGCGTGCTGCAGTCAATGGGATTGCAGAGTTGGACACAACTGAGTGACTGAACCGACTGATTCAAACAAGGCCAGAGGAACACCTGTCAGGCGTGTTTTTAGTGGAAATTCCTGTTCTGATCAGGAAATTTTTAGCCACCTGGGCCTTTGCAAGCTTGTTATGCATCTATAGGTGTGGGACAGACTGCAAAACAAAACTGAGTTTGATGTGAACTGACCTCAAGGGAAGAGAGCAGCAATATTAGACCCTTTTAGTAATACAACTGCACCTGTGGGTGGCCGTTTCGCGCCACCAGCGAGGTCTCTGATAGCCAGCATTCCGACGGTAGCTTGGGCTGTGCAGCTGCCACTGTGACTAAACAGTGTGATACTCCAGCCATACGGTACAAGGGCCCGATTCCAGGGTCAGCCCCTCCTTGGAGCAGTCGTCCTCTTCCTCCCCCACTCCCTACCCCTAGCTCACTTACGCACAAACATATTTCCACTCCTGGAGCTACAGTGCTGTGCTGACAGATCTCCTTCCAAACTACTTCTGGAAGTGATCCTTTTGCCTAGCTTCTTAAGGCTATCCCTTATCCTGAGCACAGCTTGACAGCAATATTTCTCCTCATGCCAACAATCGGATCATGAAAGAGACACTGAGAGAGAAGAAAACTAAAAATCACCTTTTCAATCTGACATTCCTATCTTAATTTCACAAAATCAGAGGCCTTAAAAATTATGTATGGGCTGAAAACCAGGAATCCTGATTGGAAACCAAGGTCCTGATCTTGCAGAAGATCTGTAATTGTTGTTTTCAGAGGATGCAGACCTGAACTGACAATGACAGCTTTTCCGTTAGAGAAATGTAATCTGAGTGTCAGATAACCAGTCTGCAAATTCTGAAATTCAACCCATTTGTGAACAATCAAATTCGACTCATTGTAACGTTAAAATTTATGGATAATTTATCATCTACATTTCAAACTACAGTGTCGATTTTGCTGTATCATACTTGGTAATCTAATCATCAAATATTTATTGAATACCTCCTAGGGACTTTCCTGGTGGCCCAGTGGTTAAGACGTCATCTTCCAATGCAGGGGGCACAGGTGGGATCCCCAGTCAGGAAACTAATCTCACATGCCTCGAGGTACAGGCAAAAGTAAATACATGAAAGTGAAAGGTTTGGGAAAAAAATTATTGAACACCTGCTGTGTGCAAGGCACTATACTGGAAGCAAAATGGAAAAGATCTCTGATGGTACAAGATTTATAATCTAATTTAGACAGTAAAAAGCAGCAAATTACCACATAACTACAAATTGTGACAATCAATATGAAGGCAAAGGGTTAGTAAGAGAGACTCCTAAAATTACGTAGAAGAGCCCTTTCTGATTCAGAGACAATTCTCTGAGAAATTAAGAGTAAGTGAAAAAAAAAAAAAGAGTAAGTGAGAGTTAAACTTGTAAAGGTTTAGAGAAAGGACATTCCTGGCAAAGGGCACATCCCAAAGCTCTGGGGTGGGAAAGAATGTGGTTCTTTATACAGAGTGAAGTAAGCCAGAAAGAAAAACACCAATACAGTATACTAACACATATATATGGAATTTAGAAAGATGGCAATGACGACCCTGTATGCAAGACAGGAAAAAAGACACAGCTGTGTATAACGGACTTTGGGACTCACAGGGAGAGGGAGAGGGTGGGATGATTTGGGAGAATGGCATTCTAACATGTATACTATCATGTAAGAATTGAATCGCCAGTCTATGTCCGACGCAGGATACAGCATGCTTGGGGCTGGTGCATGGGGATGACCCAGAGAGATGTTATGGGGAGGGAGGTGGGAGGGGGGTTCATGTTTGGGAACACATGTAAGAATTAAAGATTTTAAAATTAAAAAAATTAAAAACTAAAAAAAAAAAAAAAGATGACAATGACGACCCTGTATGCAAGACAGCACAAAAGACACAGATGTGTATAATGGACTTTTGGACTCAGAGGGAGAAGGAGAGGGTGGGATGATTTGGGAGAATGGCATTCTAACATGTATACTATCATGTAAGAATCAAATCTCCAGTCTATGTCTGACTCAGGATACAGCATGCTTGGGGCTGGTGCATGGGGATGACCCAGAGAGATGTTATGGGGAGGGAGGTGGGAGGGGGGTTCATGTTTGGGAACGCATGTAAGAATTAAAGATTTTAAAATTAAAAAAATAAAAAATTTTTTTTAAAAAAAAGAAAGAAATGGCAAGAAAGCCAACATAAGCAAAGGGCAGGAGTGGGGGTTGGGGGCTAAGGAGAGAAACCCTGATGCGACACTGGGGAGGAACACAAAAGAACCCAAGGGCAGAACCCGGCGGCCCTGAAACCTGGAGGGGACTCTCAATGTAATGGGAAGCCCCAAAAGAGGGGCGTGTGCAATTTATATTTTTAAACAGTTATTCAAAAGGTTAGATATGGAGAAGAGCTTAGCTGGAGACAGGAATCATCTCTTTCTCTAAATCCCCTATTCACAAAAATGACAACTTTCCAATTTACAACCATATGAATGTAGCATAGAGTTATTGTTTTTAAATAATTTTGAAAGTTTAATATTCCACATTTTTGTTTGTTTACTAGGCATTACTAGAATTCTTTCTGAAGGAAACATGCTACTGTTAAATGAATGAAAACTGAACTGTTTTCTATTCAGACAGTATAAATTCTAACTTACACTAAGAAGGAAGACAAATGATTATTCCTATGCACAGAATGAATCAAAACAAATGCCTTTTTATGTAATGTTGCATTCAGAACATTATCTCTATTTTATAATCTGGGGAAACTGCACTTCACTGAGAATGCTGGGACGGAAACAGAGCCAGAATGAGACACTCTCTATTTTGGCTATTTCTCTGTTTTTGTTGCCTTGTACTGTTTCTTCCTGTGGAGTATGTAGGAGCAGGCAGCCAGTCCTCTTCATCATTCTCATCAAATTTAGGTGCAGACTCTTGGCAAAGGTGAGTATGTGCAACTGGTTAATGCAATACTTGGAAAAATAATATGCTTTTCTCTTACTGCTCTGAGAACAGGACAACTTGACAAGGTCAGTTCATGGTATCCAGCAGGGGAGGGAGCTGGAAATTAGTGTATCTTAAAGAAGGAATGCAAAGGCAAATGTAATAGCTTCTGGTACTCAAAATAGAATCATGCAGCAATCCAGGTTATTTTCCAAGTAACTTATTCCAACCAAACTCAAAAGAGTTTTGTTTGTTGGTTTGTTTTGTTGTGGGATGTTGCTCTGAAAGTTGGTGGTTTACAGTAGTAGCCTCTTCTATCAGGGGAAGTAAACAACAAGCTTACTTCATTTAGATCCAGGGAATTGTAAAAACAAGAGAGAGACCAAGACAAAAACAGAGTCAGTCAGTTAAGCATGTATTCTGATTTGTCCTTTCAGTGAACTGCATTAAATCATGGCTCTCAAACTGTAATAAGCCTCAAATCACCTAGAGTATTTGTTAAAACACAGTTGCTGGGCTCCACCCCTAGAGTTCTTGATTCAGTAGGTCTAGATTAGGACTCAATAATTTGCATTTCTCACAAGTTCCCAGGTGGTACTGAGGCTGCTGGTCCAGGAATCACTGTATTGAACAAGTGAAAGTAAAACCAAGGGCAGAGGAGTTTGTCCTTGATTGTTACACAGTGACCTGGAAAGAGATCATCTTGATGATTGTACGCTGCTGAAACTGGTGAGCCAATTCTTCCCACATCAATGGGGACACGGAAATCACCTCCCTCTTCCACTTACATCAGGAACCTCCAGGAGAGAAACAGGATGGAAGGGGGTACCTCAGAGATTGGTAATTTTTTCCTCGAAAGATACAGTATTGCCTACTGGGACTGTTTAAATTTCCAAATTGAACTATTCTTAAATTGCACTGGACACACTGTCAGGTGTCTTTCTCTTTAATTTCCCTTTCTAATAACCATGCCAGTTTTCATAAGGTCTTTTCTGCTCTCTTTTCTTTTTTCTACTGGCTGGAATGTGGACTCAGTTGGTGTGGTAAGGAGCCATTTTCAGTGGTGTGAATGATTAAGGCAACATCTTTAAGAATGGCAAAGCCATAAAATAGAGGGAGCCTTGGTCCCAGACACTGAGGACTATGTCAAGTCACCTTACAGACCCTGGATTTTACCTGCTGTCTTTATATGTTGGGCCCTTTGGATACAGCAGTCTGTCTAATCTGTATCCCAATCAGTACAAATTGAATGAGAGGTATGAGCTATGTAAGAACAGTACATAAAGTCCTTGTTGAAGTGAAGTGAAGTCACTCAGTCATGGCCGACTCTTTGTGACCCCGTGGACTGTAGCCCTCCAGGCTCCTCTGTCCATGGGATTCTCCAGGCAAGAATACTGGAGTGGGTTGCCATTTCCTTCTCCAGGGGATCTTCCCAACCCAGGGATCGAACCCAGGTCTCCTGCATTGCAGGCAGACGCTTTATCCTCTAAACCACCAGGGAAGCAAAGTTCTTGCAGTCACTGGTTAACTTGTATAAGCACATTTTTCCTATGTTATACTCTTCCATGCTGAATGCCAGTGATCCTTCCAGGGCTTTGGTTAGCTCAGTCCTTCTTTTCCCTCTTCTCATTTCCAATTTTTCCTTTTCTTGCTTGGCTGTTCTTTGTCCTCCATTATAACAGTTTTTTAGGTCTAGTGACCTATGTAATTTCACATGTTTTATTAGTGTTACTTCTAGCTGCTTTAGTGTTGTTAGAAATGACTTGGGCATTTTTTTATACCTCCTTAATACTTTTGAATATCTGAATAAGCAATAAATACTCAAAAGAGTACACCTGTTTTACACTGTCATTATCAACCTTTCATTTTTTGTGTGAATTAACAGGTATAATTTATGAATTAACAGGTATGATTTTGATTAAGTGATAATGTGAAAATTATGTCCAGTTGAATCTTAGGCACTATACCTAAGAATACATACATGCATTTATTATTTATATATGCATATTTATTTTATATCTTTACATATATATCCATGAATTTTAAATTTACATATATGTACATAATAGACACATAGACAGCTTCTATTGAATAAAAGATCTTATAAAGTACATTCTCCAAAAAAATACATTCTCAAAACTTCCCTGGTGTTTCAGTGGCTAAGATTTCATGATCCCAATGGAGGGGGCCTGGGTTTGATCCCTGATCAGGGAACTAGATCCCACATGCTGCAACTAAAGATCCAGTATGCTTCAAAGAAGATCTAAGATCCCATGTGTCACGGCACAGCCAAATAAATAAATAACTACTAAAAAAAATACATTCTCAAATCCCTATTTATTTAGTAATCAAATATTTTAATCAAGTTTGTCTTTTTGTAAACTCAGTATGCAGACTTCCCTAGTGGTCCAGTAGTTAAGTGGTTAAGTGAAAGCTGTGCTTTCACTGCAGGGGGTGCAGGTTCAATCCCCTGGTTGGGAAATTAAAATCTTGCATGTCGTAGGGCACAGTCAAAAAAAAATTGCATTTATATGTGATATCTTAGTTCTCTGACCAGAGATCAGCCCATGCCCCCTACAGAGGAAGCATGGAGTCTATACCACTGAACTCCCAGGAAAGTCTCTTAAATATTTTTAAATTTGAATTTTCCTTCCCCAAACAATATATTATTTGGTAAGAAAAAAAGAAAAAGACTGTCCTCACATTGGCTCTCAGACTGTATGACACTATTCAGTCCTGAATAAATATTAATTTTGAAATATTTTTGGTTGTTTATCAATTCAGTTCAATCGATTCAGTTCTTTGCAACCCTGTGGACTGCAGTACACCAGGCTTCCCTGTCCATCACCAATTCCTAGGGCTTTCTCAAACTCATGCCCATAGAGTCACATCCAAGCATCTTATCCTCTGTTGTCCCCTTCTCCTGCCTTCAATCTTTCCCAGCATCAGGGTCTTTTCTAAAGAGTCATTTCTTCCCATCAGGTGGCCAAAGTATTGGAGTTTCAGCTTTAGCATCAGTCCTTCCCATGAATATTCAGGACTGATTTCCTTGACTGGTTGGCTCTTCTTGCAGCCGAAGCGACTCTCAAGAGTCTTCTCCAACACCACAGTTCAAAAGCATCAATTCTTTGGCACTCAGCTTTTCTTTCTGGTCTAACTCTCACATCCATACATGACTACTGGAAAAACCATAGCTTTGACTAGATGGATCTTTCTTGGCAAAGTAAACTCTCTGTTTTTTAATACGCTGTCTAGTACTTTGGCCACCTCATGCGAAGAGTTGACTCATTGGAAAAGACTCTGATGCTGGGAGGGATTGGGGGCAGGAGGAGAAGGGGACGACAGAGGATGAGACGGCTGGATGGCATCACTGACTCGATGGACTGAGTCTGAGTGAACTCCGGGAGTTGGTGATGGACAGGGAGGCCTGGCGTGCTGCAATTCATGGGGTCACAGGGAGTCAGACATGACTGGGTGACTGAACTGAATTGAACTGAACTGAGGTTGGTCATAGCTTTTCTTCCAAGGAGCAAACATCTTTTAATTTCATGGCTGCAGTCACCATCTGCAGTGATTTTGGAGCCCAAGAAAATAAAGTCACTGTTTCCATTGTTTCCCCATCTATTTGCCATAAAGTGATGGGACCAGATGCCGTGATTTTCGTTTTTTTGAATGCTGAGTTTTAAGCCAGTTTTTTCACTCTCTTCATTCATTTTCATCAAGAGGCTCTTTATTTCCTTTTTGCTTTTGGTTGTTTATATAACAAAATAATATTCAGAAAAAAAACTTCTCAAAATAGCCAGTAAATAGTTAACCCTTGAGCAATATAGGTTTGAACTGCTTGAGTCCATACTTTTTTCAATTAATATATTACTTCAAACTGCTTTCCAAACCGTCACATCATTGACTTGGATTGGCCAAACTAAAACAATTTTTAAAGTACATATAACCTAGAGAGGTGGCATGGGTAGTGCTGGGAGGAAGATTCAAGAGGGAGGGGATATATGTATACTTATGGCTGATTCACATTGTTGTATGGCAGAAACCAACACAACATTGTAAAGCAATTAACATCCAATGAAAAATAAATTTAAAAATAATAAGGACAACAGCATCAAAAAAACACATGTACATCATAGGCTATCTCCCTCCAGACCAACAAATATGTTACTATTCTATACTTTGCTCCATTCAAACTGCAATAGCCCTCTTGCCAAAAAAATACGGATATAGATGTAGATAAAGAGAGAAAGATTACTAAAAAAAAAAAGTACTCATAGCATCATTAATACAAAATTACAAAAACACGGCAAATTTTATTTAAAACACTTTAGAGTGCTTTTAAATACAGTTTCCAAAGAAGGGAATACGTGCATGTATTCTATTCTATTGGGGCTTCCCTGCTGCTGCTGCTGCTGCTAAGTTGCTTCAGTTGTGTCCGACTCTGTGCGACCCCATAGATGGCAGCCCACCAGGCTCCCCCGTCCTTGGGATTCTCCAGGCAAGAACACTGGAGTGGGTTGCCATTTTCTTCTCCAACGCGTCAAAGTGAAAAGTGAAAGTGAAGTCGCTAAGTTGTGTCTGACTCTTAGCGACCCCATGGACTGTAGCCCACCCGGCTCCTCCGTCCATGGGATTTTCCAGGCAAGAGTACTGGAGTGGGGTGCCATTGCCTTCACCCAGGTGGTGCTAATGGTAAAGAACCCGCCTGTCAATGCAGGAGACATAAGAGACACAGGTTCAATCCCTGGATAGGGAAGATCCCCTGGAGGAGGGCATGACAACCCACTCTAATATTCTTGCCTGGAGAATCCCTGGACAGAGAAGCCTGGCGGGCTACATCCATGGGGTCACAGAGTCAGACACAACTGAAGTGACTTGACACGCACTCAATGGCACCCCACTCCAGTACTCTTGCCTGGAAAATTCCATGGACAGAGGAGCCTGGTAGGCTGCAGTCCATGGGGTTGCTGAGAGTTGGACACGACTCAGTGACTCCACTTTCACTTTTCACTTTCCTGCATTGGAGAAGGAAATGGCAACCCACTCCAGCGTTCTTGCCTGGAGAATCCCAGGGGCGGTGGAGCCTGGTGGGCTGCCATTTATGGGGTCGCACAGAGTCGGACACAACTGAAGCGACTTAGCAGCAGCAGCAGCACACATTCTAATGCTGCGGGAAACCACAAAATGCTCGTCATCTGAACTCCTACTGATCATAGAGGTGGCATAAGAAGCCACGACTAGGAGAATAAAACAATGAATCTCTGTGACCAGCTACAGCAAACCCAGGTCACAGGCACTGACTAGGAGCCTGTGCTCAAGACAGAGCCAGTAATCAAAGAGCCATCATGAGTTACGGAGCACACACAGCCAGTCAAAGCAAGTCCTGAATCACACAAAAAACAGAGGCCAAAGCAAGGCACGGAATCAAGAATCAAGCCAAAAATTCAGAATCATACATATGGAGCACCACACTGTCCACTGGTCATTTGAGTGGATCTAGCTGCAGCAAGAATAGTGTGTGTTAACAGCAGGTAGATGAGTTCCAGCCTTCCCTTCCATACCAGCAGCCTCCCAGAGACTGGTAACAAAACATGCCATTCATTTTTCCCACTATCCATTAGCTGGGCTTCAGGAGGAAAGCCAGACTAATTATAGATTAAATAAAGAACTTCCATTTTCTCTTTGCGTCTGAGCTGTAGTGTGAGTTAAACTTCTACCCTGTTACATTAGGTCTTGGCTGGACTTCAAGTGGAATTAAAGGGCAAAGCAAATGTGAAGTTAAGCTGGGAATGCCCAGCTAGTCAGAGAAGTAATAGGAGACAAAATTAAAAGAAAAGAACAACAACAACAAAAAAGAACACACATTCTTTCCTTTTTACAACTTTATTAACATATAATTCACATACTGTACAATTCACCTATTTAAAGTATATAATTTAATGGCTTTTAGTATATTAACAAACTTGTATATCTATCACCACAATCAATTTTAGAACTTTTAATTATACCAAAAAGAAACCCCACCCCTCTTAGCCAGCACTCTGGGCAACCACTAATCTACTTCCATCTGTAGAGAATTGCCTATGTGGAAATTTCACATAGAATTGCACAATGTGTGGTCCTTTATGACTGGCTTCTTTCACTCAGCCTCTTTTCAAGGTTTATCCATGCTGTACCATGTATCATTACTTCATTCCTATTAATTGCTGAATAACATTCCACATTTTATTTATCTATTCATTAGTAAATGATTATTTAGGTTTTTTTCTACTTTTTGGCTATTCTGAATAATACTGCAAAGAACATTCATGTACAAGCATAAGCTCTAGTGTGGACATATATTTTCATTTCTCTTCTGTATACCTAGAAGTGGAATTGTTTAATCATACAGTAACTCTATGTTTAACTATTTGACAAACCGCCAGACTGTCTTCCAAAGCAGCTGCACCATTTTTCATTCCCACGGCAGTACAGAAGGGTTCCAGTTTCTCTATGCTCTTGTCAGTAGCTGGTTTTATTAATATCTGTCTTCTTCATTGTAACATTCTATCCCCTATTTTAAATCTTAAACAGACCTTTTGGATCTTTGGGTCTGGTAACTGAACCAGCTCCCTGGTTAGAGGAGCCCACTTACAAAAGGTAAAAGGCTGAACACACATATACCAATGACCAAGCAGGAAAGAAAAGGCCAACGTCAGGGCACCCAGTCCCTTCTGAGTATAAACACAAAGGAGGACTTCCCTGGTGGTCCAACGGTTAAAAATATGCCTGCCTATGCAGGGGTCACAGGTTGGATCCCTGGTCCAGGAAGATTCCACATGCCTCGGAGCAACTAGGCCTATCTGCCACAACTACCGAGCCCACTCTAGAGCCTGCAAGAGCTGGCGACGAGAGAAGCCACCGCAACGAGAAGCCCGTGCACCACAACTAGAGAGGAGCCCCTGCTTGCCCCAGCTAGAGAAGGCCCATGCACAGCAATGAGGACCCATCACAGCAATGAGGACTGAGCACAGCCAAAAATAAATAAATAAAATTAAAAAAAAAAAACACCAAAAAACACAAGGCCTGGCACTGACACTGCTTCTAACTGAACTTATTCAAGGCATGGCAAGGGCAGGATATGTAGGTAAGAGATGAACAAAGGTTGAAACATCATTTGAAAATTAACTGGGTGGGGGAATATGGAGCCAAACTTATCTTCTCTCCTCCACTCTCACTTGGATTTTTCCACCAGACAGCACACACTGAGTACATATTTGAGAGTTCTTCTCCTCCTTTAAAGTTATATGGTTCCATGATTTTCTTTCCTGAAGTACAATTTTTTTTTTTTCTGAAGTACAATTTAAACTGAATGTACTATGTATCTCTTTTATAAACAGAAGCCTTTGTCTTAAGGCTCAGTTGAAATGCTTTTAATGTTTATTTAAAAACGTTTTTCTTTTGATGATCCTGAATCTTGTTATAGTAACTTTAGCATTAGCATTAGTATTTCCTGGAAGTCACTAAAAGTTCCTGAAAGTTCACCCAAGCAAGAAAGGTGAATATGGTTAAAAAGGAAAAACTAAGAAGTGCATAGATTACTTATTTAGCTAGCAAGAGAACTGTGTTCTTTCATCCTTGAGAATCTTGCTTCCAATATAATGATCATATCTGAAAATACAGGGAAAAAATTATAAGGATGGAGGATTCAAAATAAGGAGGACTGATTCCAAATACAATATGAACCCGTCAAATTAGAAGATATTAGAGAGTGTTACACATGTTTTTTCTTACTTAATGTGGAAGGAAACCACAATGAATACGTGGCTAATAAGGCACCTTCTGGGCCCTAGCATTACTGGTTCTTCAAGTCAACAGATATTTGTTGTGTATCTGCTATGAGCCTGAAACTCTGCTAGCTTTGCCAAAATAAATAAGACAGAGTCTCCACTGGCAAAAAGCAGCAGAGGGCTTGGCCTCTGCCACACAGATGCAAACACATTATTCAGCTGCAGTACCCTGGGACCATCCTACAGCTCTGACAGGAAAGACACAGAGTGGAAATTCTGAAGAAGGGTGATTTACAGTAACCTCAGCTACAGTGAGAGGCGAACAGGATACGGATGGCAAAGGAGCAGGGGACGTGCCAGTGAACTCAGCCTCATCAAGAACACGAAGGATCTCACGAAGCAGAGACAGGCAGGGACATTGGTGAAAATACTCGTGGGAGAACAAATGTGTGGAGATTTACACAGTGTAACCACATAAAACTGCCAATAGTCAGTCACTTTCTGGTCTACAGACATAGTATCCTCATATGGTTTCAACTAACACAAAATAATCCCCACTGGTGTGTTGGGTGAATGTTTAGGAGAACTAGTTAGGAAAGTAGTTGGGGTCAGAGTAGAAAGGCCTTGAATTGCCTTCTAAGTTTCAACTTTGTCCCACATGTGATGGAGGCAGTCAATTCACAAAAAGAACTGAACAAATGGTTAATAAATGTATTTTTAAATATTTAAAGACTTTTGGATTTAAAAGAAAACTATGTATCATTTTCAGTACCACAAATTTTAAAAAGTTAATAATATTCAGTGCTAATAAGGTCTCAAGGAAAACAGGATGCTCCCACACACTGCTGCATGTGTAAACTGGAATATTTCTGGAAGGCCCTTTGACCAAGCATTTCACTCTTAGAACTTTATCTTAGAGAAACAGTCAAGGGTATTAACCGAAACAAGAAAAAAAGTTTTGCCACCAGGATATACTTAATGTCCAACAACAGCAAGTTGGTTAAATGAATCATGAATCGGTCTTATAAGCGAACATTATACAACTACTTTAAATATTCAGAGGAACATGTGAGCATTCATGGAAACGCTCACAAAATTTCTATTATATGAAAAAATTTGGATATGAAATGTTATATGTATCAGACCTCTTAAGAGCTAGGTTAAGACTGACTAAATTAGAGTTTCAGAGCTGCTATTTAGCCATATGACCTTGAACATGTAACCTGTCCTCTCTGCAGCTCAGTTTCATCATCTGTAAACTGGAAATAATACCAGTATATAATATACATAAAGCACTTTGAAATCTGCCTGGCACACAGTAAGCACTACCCAAAGCTAGTTATTGTTAATATCTAAGAGTCAGCTATTGTTAGTATCTAAGAGTTAGTTATTATTAACATCATTAGTGCTCATTGCCAGTAAATTAATTTAACTTTTAAACTAATTTAAGAAGTAAAGGTGGGAAGACAAACCACGGGGCAAGAACCACACCCAGCACACCCTGCAGAGCTGTTCCTGTGAAGTCATCACGGCAGCTGCCAAGCACTGACCCCATGGCTTGCACTGCCAAGTCTTCAGATGCCGGACACTGCACACTGCCCCAGAACAGCTGTCTCTGCTGCCACTGGAAACCGGATGCAGCTGCCATCACTCCTGTGCCCTGGCCAGAACGGATTCTGCGTCATCCCTGCTGCTTTGAGTCACCAGGTCCTGAATCAAAGCCTAGAGGATGCATCTGCTTGGCTGCACCAAGTCCTCAGTTCCCAGCTGTAAGGGAGATTGAGCAAAGGAGCATTAAGCATTTTATCATATAGAAAAGGCAGATTCTACTTTGTAAGTCAGAGGATTCAATACACTTAGCAAATTTTTATACTGGGAAACAAAAGAAAGCTGTAAACAATCCTTTCAGGGTTTGAAAAACACAGATATAACCTGAACATATATTTACAATATAGAAACAACTAAAAGGAAATACATATATATTAATATATCTCAAAGTATTAATGACCATGTAGCTGATTTGAATTTTTTATTTTCTGACTCTGTAACTTTCCAAATCTTCTATGACATAGAAAAGAAATTTTTTCTTTTCAAGCAAGACTAGGGCAATATTTAATCTCTATTTTTGAAAGAGAATTGAGTCTCAGATTTGGCCATGGGCTGGGAAGTGGGCAACTAGGTCAGGTGGCCACTGTCAGCCTAGAGCCGAACCTTGTTCATCGAAGAGCAGTCAGTACAGCAGCGCATCAGCCTGACTCAGAAGCATACTAGAAATGCATAGTCTCAGGCCCCATCCCTGATCTACTGAAAGCAAAGAGGAGGATGGTTAAAACGATATTCTAAAAGGATGAGCAGCAAGGCTTGACATCTGACAATGTGAAAAAAACAGTCGCAAATGATTACAATACTTGGAAACAGTTCCAAACTTGGAAGAATGCAGAGTCATTAACAGAAATGGGTTACTGGAATAGGAAAGAGTTTCAAAGGAAAAAGGTAAATGTGATTTTAGATATAAGAGGTTTGAGAACTTGAAAGATGGCCAGATGGATGTAACCACCCTGGACAATGTAGAACTGGGAGCCAATAAGAAATGTCAAGATTGGGGACTTCCCTATGGTCCAATGGCTAGGACTCTGAGCTTCCAATGCAGGGGGCCCAGGTTCTATCCCTGGTCAGGGAACTAGATCCCACATGCCACGACGAAAGATCCCATGTGCCACAACTGGGACCCAGCACAGCCAAATAAATACACAAATTTAAAAAAGAAAATAAAAGAAATGCCAAGATTGGACTTCCACATTTGAGAGCAATCTAAAAAAGGAGGTAACAGAAGCCATAAAAATGGATAAGAGAATGCCAAGCGAGAGAAGAAATCCAAGCAAGATTCTTTGTTAATATCTGTATCTTGGAAATAGGCGAGGCACGGAAGTCAGAAAATGGGTGGCCCAAATTAAGATCATCAGGAAATTACAGAGCCAAAGAAAACAAAGGACATCAGGATGGAGGGGACACATGTACACCTATGGCTGATTCATACTGAGGTATGGCAAAAACTATCACAATACTATAAAGTAATTATCCTTCAATTAAAATAAATAAATATTTTTTAAAAAAAGAAAAAAAATGAGAAAATTAAAAAAAGAAAACAAAGGGCAGATGTTTCATTATAATTAAATTCTTCTCTCCTTTCATGACAAATTAGGAGTGGTTTATATAGTTATACTTACATTAGACTTGACAGTGATAGATTAAAGGAGATCTTAATTCTTGAGACATAGAATGTCCAAAATATTTGGAAAAGAACACTGATGCTTTGGATGTTATAGTTATAGGTCATATCATCAGGAGATATTCAAAGCTTCTGTGTCATTTTAAAAAGTTTTTAATGAAAATTTTGAAATTTTTCAAGTAAGTGTTGCAAATCAAGTAAGACCATGACTTATCTTTGTTTTATTTATCCATTCATTGAGCAAACATTTATTGAGGACTTACTAAGAGCCAGGCACTCTTCTGGGTTTCGAGGATACAGCAGTTAAAGAAACAGGCAAAATACGCTTTGCACTCCTGGGACTTACAAGGAGGGGAAGATAGATAATAAACAAAAGAAATAAGTAAACATATTGTTATGTTATTCAGTAAAAACTGTTACAAAAGTAAGGAACATAGGGGCGGGGTGAGAACTGGAATTTTAAGAAATGAAAGGAAGTTGCCACTAAGGTGAACTGACCTGAAGGAGGGGAGGAAACCACTCCTGTAGACACCTGAGGGAAGCATCTTTCAGGTCAAGGCTGAAGTGGATCTGGGGGTCAAGAAGGCCAGTGTGGCTGGACTGAGGGAGTGCAGGGGTGGGCAGGAAAAGAAGACTAAGGAATAAAGGCCATCGGATGTTTCTGAACATATAAGTGGCATTATTTGACTTGGATGTTAACAGAATCATTTGACTGCTATTTTATGAACAGATTGAAGCTGGAAAACCAGATAGGTGGCTATTGTGAATACCGAGGCAAGAATAATGGTGACTCAGACCAGGTACCTTTGACAGTTTTCTCTTTTCAGATAACTGCCTTTTCTGTTTTTCTTCTAGTATGATGCAAGAGGGTGGAGAGATTGTGTGCATAGAAGGGAAAGGAGTACAGAACTCCCAATTATTCTAGTTATATAATTCCACATATTATATAGTTATAGTATATGGAATATGGTCACATAATTATAGTTATATAATAGTTATATATATATAGCATATAGTTATATAATTCCATATATTATATAGTTATAGTATATGGAATACAGTCACATAATTATATAATAGTTATATATATAGCATATAGTTATATAATTCCATATATTATATATAGTATATGGAATATAGTCACATAATTATAGCTATATAATAGTTATATATATAGCATATAGTTATATAATTCCATATATTATATAGTTATAGCATATGGAATATAGTCACATAATTATAGTTATATAATAGTTGTATATATATTAGCATATAGTTATATAATTCCATATATTATATAGTTATAGTATATGGAATACAGTCACATAATTATATAATAGTTATATATATAGCATATAGTTATATAATTCCATATATTATATAGTTATAGCATATGGAATATAGTCACATAATTATAGTTATATAATAGTTGTATATATATTAGCATATAGTTATATAATTCCATATATTACACAGTTATAGTATATGGAATATAGTCACATAATTATAGTTATATAATAGTTGTATATATATTAGCATATAGTTATATAATTCCATATATTACATAGTTATAGTATATGGAATATAGTCACATGATTATAGCTATATAATAGTTATATATATATATATATATATATATAGCATATAGTTATATAACCCCACCAGGGCCTCCCTGGTGGCTCAGTGGTGAAGAAGCCACCTGCCATTGCAGGAGACATGGGTTCAACCCTGGTCTGGGAGGATTCCACGTGCCACAGAGCAACTAAGCCCAAGTGCAACAACTGTTGAGCCTGTGCTCTAGAGCCTGGGAGCCCCAACTATGCAGCCCATGTGCCACAGCTACTGAAATCTACGTGCCCTAGGGTCTGTGCTTCACAACAAGGGAGGCCGCCACAATGAGAAGCTGCAGCTAGAGAGTGCCCCTGCTCGCTGCAATGAGAGAAAAACCAGAACACCAGTGAAGACCCAGCACACCCCAAAATAAATAATTAAATGTTAGTTTGTTAGAATAGGAAAAAGGAGTCCAAAATGGTGGTGGCTAAAAGACAAAGAAAGGGAAAAGTCTGTGAAAAACAGAGCAAAAGAAAATCCGCAGACCTGAGTAGGAATCTCAGGTGAAACAGACATGCCCCCTTCCTGGCTAGGCCTAATTTGCATTGGGCAGGCTCAGGGGGGAAGAAACAAAACCTATAAAAAGAAGGAGCCAAGATGGTTTGAGGCCTCTCCTTTGGGGTCGGCCAGCCCTCACGCCTCCAGGGTGTATTGTTCTTTGTTTACTGAATAAAACTCTGAGCCATAACCGAGCTATAACACTGGTCTGCAGTTTCAAATCTTTGTTGCAGCAAGACAGAACCAAGGAAATTACACACTTTCCTGGCATTAAATAAATAAAAAAAATTTTTTAATTATTTTCACATTTATCTTCAGCCACACAGAACAAAATGTACATACAATTTAAACATTTAAATTTAACTTAAACATGTAATATGTTTAAATAAGTAAATCTTTTAAATTATTACAATTTCAAGGAAATGTTTTTAAAAATAAAACTAAACCAAAAACCATTATCATCACTCTGTCAATAAATTTATATTTAGGCCAAGGTAATAATAACGCTGGGCATTATGCCGGGTACTAACAATGCAAAATGCTGGGCTGGATGAAGCACAAGCTGGAATCAAGATTGCGGAGGACATATCAATAACCTCAGATTTGCAGATGATACCACCCAAAGCAAAAAGGAATTAAAGAGCCTCTTGATGAAAGTGAACAAAGAAAGTGAAAAATCTGGCTTAAAACTCAACAAAAAACTAAATCATGGCATCCAGTCCCATCACTTCATAGCAAATAGATGGGGAAACAATGGAAACAGTGACAGACTTGATTTTCTTGGGCTTCAAAATCACTGCAGATGGTGACAGTAGTCATGAAATTAAAAGAAATGATTGCTCCTTGGAAGAAAAGCTATGACCAACCTAGACAGCATATTAAAAAGCAGAGACATTACTTTGCCAAGGTCCGCCTAGTCAAAGCTATGGTTTTTCCACTAGTCATGTATGGATGTGAGAGTTGGACCATAAAGAAAGCTGAGTGCTGAAGAATTGATTCTTTTGAACTGTGGTGTTGGAGAAGACTCTTGAATGTCCTGTGGACTGCAAGGAGATCCAACCAGTCCATCATAAAGGAAATCAGTCCTGAATATTCACTAGAAGGACTGATGTTGAAGCTGAAGCTCTAATACTTTAGCCACCTGATGTGAAGAACTGACTCATTTGAAAAGACCCCGATGCTGGGAAAGATTGAAGACAGAAGGAGAAGCAGATGGCAGAGGATGATATGGTTGGATGGTATCACTGACTCAATGGACATGAGATTGAGCAAACTTTGGGAATTGGTGATGGACAGGGAAGCCTCGTGTTCATAGGGTCGTAAAGAGTTGGACACAACTGAGCAACTAAACTGAACTGAATAATAAAAGAACTTGACAATTTATTTTAAAGACATGAGAAATATTTTTGAAATGTAGAGTCACTAAATAATGACTAGTTCTAAAAGGTGTCATTTTAAAGTTTCCACTCTGTAATGCTGTAATTAAAAAAAGCAAAATGAAAGTGAGATCTAGAGAGTACACACAAAGACCTGGGTCCCATCAGGACATGCAATTTGCCTCTTCTACGGATCTAAGCCCAAAGGCTTCATTTATTTGCTAAAGATTAAAAGGATAAAGTGATTTTTTCTTGCTTTAAAATAAAAAGGCAACTAAGTCAAGTTAAACATTGACTCAGAAGAGCTGTGGACACTTAGTATTATCATCCTAGATGTGTGGAGTGGTTATTATTTACAAAGCACTTTGATTACCATTACCTCATTTGATCCTCACAATAGACCCATTAGTAACATTGTTCTTAATTTACAAATAAAGAAACCCAGACTAGGAGAGTTCAGAGGACTGGTCCAAGAGTATGCAACTAATTGGCAGTACTAGAGCTAGGATTCTTTACCATCTGAACCAAGAAAAAGAAACGCCAAGAAGGCAAAGTGGTTATCTGAGGAGGCTTTACAAATAGCGGAAGAATGAAGGGAAGCAAAAAGCAAGAGAGAGAGAGAAAGGTACATTCAATTAAAATGCAAAGTTCCAAAAAATAGCTAGAAGAGACAAGAAGGCCTTCTTCAATGAACAATGGTTAATAATAGAAGAACAACAAAAAAGCGAAAGACTAGAGATCTCTTCAGGAAAACTGGAAACATCAAGTGAGCATTTCACCCAAAGATAGACACAATAAAGGGTAAAAATGGTGCAGACCTAGTAGACACTGAAGAGATCAAGAAGAAATGGAAAGAATACACAGAACTGTAGAAAAAAGATCTTCATGAATAGGATTGCTACGATGGTGTGGTTAGTCTCCAAGGGCCAGACATTCGAAGTGTGAAGTCAAGTGGGCCTTGAGAAGCACTGCTGTTAATAAAACTAGTGGGTGTAATGAAATTCCAGCAGAACTATTCAAATCCCTAAAGGATGGTGCCATCAAGGTTTTGCATTCATTATATCAGCAAATCTGGAAGACCCAGCAGTGGCCACAGGGCTGGAAAAGGTCAATCCTCATTCTAGTTCCCAAGAAGGGCAGTGCGAAAGAATGTGCTAACTAACCATCAGACAATTGCACTGATCTCCCATGCTAGTAAGATCATGCTTAAAATTTTGTATTCTAGGCTTCAGCATTATATGAACCAAGAACTTCCAGATGTTCAAGCTGCATTTCAAAAAGAAAGAGGAACTAGAGATCAAACTGCCAACATTTTCTGGATTACAGAGAAAGCAAGGGAATTTCAAAAAACATCTACCTCTGTTCCATCGACTGCCCTAAAGCCTTTGACTGCTTGGAGCATGACAAACTGGAAAGTTCTTAGAGAGATGGGAAGAGCAGACCATCTTACTTGTCTCCTGAGAAACCTGTATGTGGGTCAAGAAGGAAGAGTTAGGCCTTGCAGATGCTGCCACCCCGGAGCCTCCCGTGCTGTCTAGACATGGTCAACCCCACAGTATCCTTCGACAGCGCTGTCCATGGTGAGCCCTTGGGCTGCGTCTCTTTCCAGCTGTTTGCAGACAAAGTTCCAAAGACAGCAGAAAACTTTCATTCTCTGAGCAAAGGGGAGAAAGGATTTGGTTATAAAGGTTCCTGCTTTCACAGAATAATTCCGGGATTTATGTGCCGGGGTGGTGACTTCACACGCCATAATGGTACTGGTGGCAAGTCCATCTACGGCGAGAAATTTGATGATGAGAACTTCATCCTGAAGCATACAGGTCCTGGCATCTTGTCCATGGCAAATGCTGGCCCTAACACAAACGGTTCCTGGTTTTTCATCTGCACTGCCAAGACTGAGTGGTCGGATGGCAAGCATGTGGTCTTTGGCAAGGTGAAAGAGGGCATGAATAGTGTGGAAGCCATGGAGCGCTTTGGGGCCAGGAATGACAAGACCAGCAAGAAGATCACCATTCCTGACTGCGGACAAATCTAATAAATTTGACTTGTGTTTTACTTAACCACCAGACCAATCCTTCTGTAGCCCAGGAGAGCACCCCTTCACCACATCTGCTCGAAATATCCTATAATCTTTGTGCTCTCGCTATAGTTCTTTGGGTTCCATATTTTCCTTATCCCCCTCCAAGTTTAGCTGGATTTCAAAGTTAAATTTGTGATTATGAAATAAAAACTAAACAATTAAAAAAATAAGAAGAAGCAACAGTTAGAACCCTGTATGGAACAACTGATTGGTTCAAGATTGAGAAAGGAGTATTACAGGGCTATCTGCTGTCAACCTGTTTGTTTAACCTATATGCTGAGCACCTCATGAGAAATGCTGGGCTGGTTGAGTTACAAGCTGGAATCAAGATAGGAGGGAGAAACATCAACAACCTCAGATATGCAGATGATATCACTCTAAATGGCAGAATGTGAAGAGGAACTAAAGAGCCTCTTGATGAGGGTGAAGGAGGAGAGTGAAAGAGCCAGTTTAAGACTAAATACTAAAAAAAACTAAGATCACAGCATCCGCCCCCATTACTGCATGGCAAATAGAAGGGGAAAAGGTGGAAGCAGTGACATATTTCTTCTTCTTGGGCTCCAAAATCACTGTGGATGGTGACTGCAGCCATAAAATCAGAAGACAAATGCTTCTTGGCAGGAAAGTGTTGACAAACCTAGACAGTACGTTGAAAAGCAGAGACATTACTCTGCCAACAAAGGTTCATATAATCAAGGCTATAGTCTTCCAAGTGGTCACATACAGCTGTGAGAGACAGACTGTACAGAAGGCAGAATGCCAAAGAATTGATGCCTTCGCACTGTGGTGCTGGAGAAGGCTTCTGAAAGTCCTTGGACAGCAAGGAGATAAAACCAGTCAATCTTAATGGAGATCAACCCTGAATAGTCACTGGAAGGACTGATCCTGAAGCTCCATTATTTTTGTCTCTGATGCACACAGAAGAGTTATTGGAAAAGTCCCTGATGCTGGAAAAGATCGAGGGCATCAGAGGATGAAGTGGCTGGACGGTATCACCAATGCAATGAACACGAACTTGGGCAAATTCTGGGAGATAGTGAGGGACAGGGAGACTGGCATGCTGCAGTCCCTGGGGTCGCAAAGAGTTGGAAATGACTGGGTGACTGAACAACAACAGATCTGGGAATGGAACCCTCACTTCCTAGCTCTTTCTAATTCACCAACTTGTGTTTTTTCTGGATATAAAACTGGGAAAGAAAATGTTTTCCCTGTGCAAGAATTATCAGGTCAACAAAACCAAAGGTGCAGAGCAGTATCTATAGAGAAGTACCAGTTTGGGAATAATTGTCTTATGATAGATTCTATTGTGGGGACACAATTTGAGGTTAGAGAAGCTAAGGAACAGAGGTTTATTAAGTCAAACACTGGTTCTTTAATTATTCAGGGGCTGGTTTGCCATTTAGGCATAACTTGGTCTTCCCCCCCACACCTACCCCCTTTTATAGCTGGCTTGCTCTCCTAGTCTGCTCTTTTGGCACCTCCACCAGAGGGCAGGCAGAACAGGAAGAAGAGCATTGGTAACCTGCTTATCAAAGAGTTGGAAGAAGAAAACTTAGACCACTACCTCAACTTAGAGTTTTGGAGTCTTTCTAGATTTCAGTAATGAATGGCAACTTTGCCACCACAGAATAAACAATGCAGCAAAATGATCAGAACCGGAGACTAGGATCGCATTGCATGCAGTCGCTTCAGTCATGTCTGACTCTTTGCAACCCTATGGACTATAGCTCACCAGGCTCCTTTGTCCATGGGATTCTCCAGGCAAGAATATTGGAGTGGGTTGCCATGCCCTCCTCCAGGGGATCTTGCTGATCCAGGGAATGAACCCATGGCTTTTATGTCTCCTACATTGGCAGGCAAATTCTACCACCTATATTTCTCTATATTTTCACTCTGATTTTTCTGAATGATCAATATAAAGTGTTAAATCATTAAAATTATAACAAAAAATGTGGAGAAATAGACAGGCAATAAACAAGAATAGAAAATTCACAAAAGGAATTCAACCAGCAATGAATATCAGAAAATGTTCCATTCCACAGGCAATGAAAGAAATACACATTTAAAATAAGAAACTGCCACCTTTCTTGTCAAATTAATGAATATTAAAAGTTATAATTATGTGCAAGGGTATGGTGAGACAGGCATTTTCATATATGATTAGTAGGAATGAAAAGTTGGTACCATCTTTCTGGAGAGAAATCTAACCATATAGAGAGATTAATCTGACAGAAGAAAATCAGAGAAATTTCCTACTACTCAAGGTGGAACTAAAATCTGGTCCTTTTTCCTCTAGTCAAGTGAGTCCTTACATGGACAATACAGAATCATGATACATGACAAAAAAAAAAAAGCAAGCTTTATGTCACCTCTAGCCCTTGGCTGACTCAGTGGGATGGAAAGATGAGAATCTCTACCCCAAGAGAAAGGTCTGTAACTGTCACCACTCCAGCAACAGAGGCAGAGCATCCTGACAGCGGAGAGAACTGGGAGCATCTGGATGTCTCTCAAGATCACAGGGGCTGCCTCAGATCCATAGGAGAGGAAAGCAGTGCTTTCTCTAGGTTTCAGAAGGTGTAACACATCACGCTGACCTGCATCCTATTGCGCCAGGTTGCCCTGGAGAGACAGAGAGAATCAGGGGGAGACTGATTTTTATGGTACTATCCAGCATCCGAGGGTCTTATCAACAATGATCAAACTTGCAGTTGGACCACTCCTACACCTTCAGATTACATTGCAAAAAGACAGTTGTGGTCTTAAAGGTCACATACAACATTTGCCCCTAAATGTGAACTATTGTACCATAACAGAGTTCCTTGATCTTGTATATAAATTAATACTTACTAGATTCATTTAATATAAGGGAGATCCTGATGGTGAATAGAAGAGGTCTCATAATACAAATCTGCTTGGAAGACCTAAGCCCCACAAAAAGAGATTTTCCTGAGTTCTAAGTATATATTCACTACAGTTTATAATATGGAGAAACTGAAAGCAGCTTAAATGTCTGATCAAGAGTGTGGTACGTGCCTATTACCTATTTTATAAAATGGAAAATGCTTCTGAAAAAGAAGTGAAGATGCAGAATACCGAGGTTCTAGTTGAGGGTAAGTGACTCCCTCCTGTCTTTCCCACTGAATGGAGACATAACATGGACAGAATAAATGACTGCTCTAAAATGAAATATAGTACTCAGGTTGGAAAAGAAGACAAAAATGTGAAATCCTGCTAAGTCAGCAGGGAGTTTCCTGTGTTTTGTTTTCTTTTTTGTCCCTTCTAGTATCTCCTAGTCTGGACTCAGGGAAGACTGAAACCAGAACTGGGATCTGGTCCTGGACAGAAAGACTCCAGAAGCCTCTAGTTCTGGCCCACGAAAAAGAAAGAGGATCTCTAATGCTCAAAGAAGACAGAAGAAATCACCTAGTGTTTTAATTTTTTTTTCCATTTCTTTTTTTCCCATTTTAGACTCCAAGTAATCTAGGAGTATCAGTGGTGGCAGCTGTCACTGTGACAGAAGCAAGGGATAACAGTGCCTGAAACTCGGATGGAAAGGATGTTTACTGAGAAGAGAAACCAGTGTGGGGTTCCAGGGAGGGTAATCATATACCAGAACTGTAACTGTGGACATGACATTGGCAAATTGCCTGCGAGAAGATACCATGTGGACATGTCACAGGTAGCTAGAAATGTAAATCTAGACCTCAGAAAAGAGGTCTAGGGTAGAATTATAAGTTCGGGAATCATCTGCATTTAGAAGTTATTTAAAGCTAAATACCCTAGACATTTTCTCCTATCTGAATAACAGTTAATTACTGACATTTTCTTGCAGCATTCTTTAGTATCTGCTTCACTGCCAAAGTGAAAAATAAGACCATTTATTACAATAAATAAAGATAAATCCATCTTTATCTAATAAAGATGGATTCTCTCCAACCACTGAAAAAAGGACATAGGATTTTATTTGGTCCCAAGATTTGGGGCCTGGCTCCTAACACAGCAGTGTTTAAGACTCTGCTTGCAACATCCCTAAAATAACTTTGAAAAACTTTATATTCTCTAATATCTTTTGAAATTTGCATATAAATTTTTTCATCAAATTTAAATAATGGCAAAAGATGCGATTTGGAGTATCGTAACTATTGATACGTTTCTTTTAATTAACCATTTAAAAATTATTTATTCAATTCTTTTTGTTTGGGCTGTGCTGGGTCTTTGTTGCTGCTCAGACTTTGTTCTCTACTTCCGGTGCACGAGCTTCTCAACCTGGTGGCTTCTCTTGGTGCAGATCACAGGCTCTAGGACACACAGGCTTCAGGAGTTGCAGCATGTGGGCTCAGTGGTCGCGGTTCCCCGGGTCGAGAGCACAGACTCAATAGCTATAGCACACAGGTTTGTTGCTTCTCAGCATGTGGGATCTTCCTGGATCAAGGACTGAACCCGTGTCTCCTGCACTGGCAGGTGGAGTCTTTACCACTGAGCCATCAGGGAAGCCCTATGCCATGTTTTGATGTTTGAAAATCTTTGATTGATCACTATCAATTTTTTTCAATAACAATCTGAATGCAAATGGATATATCCTCTGGTTCTAAAAGCTGTGTTACTTTTTCTTTTGTATTTAGTTACCATTACAGTTAATAAATAGATTAAAATGATCAAAGAATATAACACAAATGAGTGTTAAATGTGCAAAGTTACAATTTTATTATAAATATATGCTTTAATGAGATAATGGGTCTTTTTTTCTTTTTTGTGTATGAATTCAAGATTCTGTTATTTATTTACTACTCCAATAAGGGTATGATAAGCATGTGTTATTTTATTAGCTTTTCTAATATTAAAGTTACACATCCTTATGGTTTGCGTGGTTAGTTGCTCAGTCATGTCCGACTCTTTGCGACCCATGGACTGCAGCCCGCAAGGCTCCTCTGTCCATGGGGATTCTCCAGGCAAGAATACTGGAGTAGGTTGCCATGCCCTCCAGCAAATGTTCCCAACCCAGGGATCAAACCCAAGTCTTCTGCTTTGCAGGTGAACAGGTGGTTTTTCACCATCTGAGCCACCAGGGAAGCCTTCTTTACAGTTTAAACAGCATCAAATTGTCCTAGAAGACATATAACAAAGTATTACGTGCCTTCCCCCCACTTCCCATTTTCAACAGGCAACTACTTCTATTTTTACCTCCATATGTCCAAGTAACATACTTATATTGCTACTTGTTGATTTAAAAAGTTTTAGTCATTATTTATTGCTACTCCCCTGAAGCAGAAGAGGTTTCATTTTTTAAAGTTGAAATACAGTTAGTGTACAATATTTGTTGATTTCAGGTATACTACATAGTGATTTGACATTTGTATACATTATAAAATGATTACCATAATAAATCTAGGAATCAACTCTCTCCACACAAAGTTATTACAGTATGAGTGACTATATACCTTATTCTGAATATTACATCCCTGTGGCTTATTGATTTTATAACTGGAGATTTGTACCTCTTAATCTCCTTCACCTATTTTGCCACCCTCTACACATCACTTCATGGGAAATAGATGGGAAAACAGTGGAAACAGTGTCAGACTTTATTTTTTGGGGCTCCAAAATCACTGCAGATGGTGACTGCAGCCAGGAAATTAAAAGACGCTTACTTCTTGGAAGGAAAGTTATGACCAACCTAGATAGCATATTCAAAAGCAGAGACATTACTTTGCCAACAAAGCTCCATCTAGTCAAGGCTATGGTTTTTCCAGTGGTCATGTATGGATGTGAGAGTTGGACTATGAAGAAAGCTGAGTGACAAAGAATTGATGCTTTTGAACTGTGGTGTTGGAGAAGACTCTTGAGAGTCCTTTGGACTGCAAGGAGATCCAACCAGTCCATTCTAAAGGAGATCAGCCCTGGGTGTTCTTTGGAAGGAATGATGCTAAAGCTGAAACTCCAGTACTTTGGCCACCTCGTGTGAAGAGTTGACTCATTGGAAAAGACTCTGATGCTGGGAGGGATTGGGGGCAGGAGGAAAAGGGGACAACAGAGGATGAGATGGCTGGATGGCATCACTGACTTGATGGATGCAAGTCTGAGTGAACTCTGGGAGTTGGTGATGGACAGGGAGGCCTGGCGTGCTGCGATTCATGGGGTCACAAAGAGTTGGACACGACTGAGCGACTGAACTGAACTGAACTGAACTGACAGACCCTGAGGAGCTTCCCTGTGGCTCAGTGGTAAAGAATCTGCCTGCAATGCAGGAGACCCAGGTTCAATCCCTGGGTCGGGAAGATCCTCTGGAGAAGAAAATGGCAATCCACTCCAGTATTCTTGCCTGGGAAATCCCATGGACAGAGGACCCTGGTGGGCTACCGTACATGGGGTCCCAAGAGTCAGAAAAGATTTAGTGACTAAACCACCACCACCACTACCACCACCCACCATGAAGGGGCCTTTTTTCAATTAGTGTATGCATTTGTGGCAGCAGAGGCTGAGACAGTTAGATAGCATCACCGACTCAATGGACATAAATTTGAACAAACTCTGGAAGGCAGTGAAGGACAGGGAAGCCCAGTGTGCCACAGTCCATGGGGTTGTAGAGAGTCAGATACAACTTTAGAGACTGTAAAACAACATGCATCTATGGACTAATATTACATATTGCCAGAATTTAGACATATATTTTGTTCTTTTCTATTTTTTAAACTACTTAATTTATTTAACTGTGTCAGGAGTTAGTTGCAGCATGTGGGATCCAGTTTTCCAACCAAGGATGGAACCCAGGAGCCCTGCACAGGGAGTGTGGAGTCCCAGCCACTGGACCACTAGCGAAGCTCTGAAAAACCTTATTCACATAGATCAGAAGACGGGACTGAAAGGAGGTTTATTATAGCAATAACCTACAATTATTTGAACCTCTAAGAGTTATATAATTAAAATCACATAGTAATAGATAATTAAAAATTATCTTTAATGAGTCACCAACTGACCACTCAATTTCTCCTTTAATTTTGTGGAAAGTAGTGAAAACCTCTTGAGTTTCAAAAGGATTATTATAATTATTCCTCTTGCTCACTGTTCACAGCAATAATTTGAATTGCCTGGCACCTCAGAAGTTCCTCTACCCCAAGGCAAAGAGCTGTAACATCTCAGAGGGAGGGAAGTCTTTTTTTCTTAATGTGAGAGGTAGAGCGGATGGAGATTATGCAAGGGGAGGTGAGAAAGGAGAAAGGAGCGCAGTGAGGGGGTGTCCTGGAGCAGATCAGTTTTAAGCAGAATGAAGGAAGTTGAAATCCAGAAGCTGGGTCCATCCAGTAATTCTGTCTTTTGGCTTTCTTATCCCTTAGAAGTCTTTGCTCACCCTTACTTGGTTTAAACCAACTAGTATTTCCTTTCTTTCATTTAACCTTATCATGGGGGCGGGGGGAAGAGAGAGAGAGAGGGGAAAGAAAACATAAATCTAGGAATATTTTTTGAGGGTTATAGAAAGAGTCTGATCCCTAAGGATAACGAATTCTCCAGGGAAGGTGGTGTGGTGAGGAGAAGGAGGAAGGAGAGGTTAAGTATTCATGGGTGGGACAGATAAGGAACTACTTTTACTTTTACCCTATTCCCCCCAAGGGAGAGTTGAGGCCACTCCTGGAATCAACACTTTGGTATTGTATTTCATTTATTGAACAAACATTTTTAAGGCACTTTTTATGTCAGCTTCCCTGATAGCTCAGTGGTAAAGAATCTGCCTGCAATGCAAGGGACTCCAGTTTGATTCCTGGGTTGGGAAGATCTGCTGGTGAGATAAGCTACCCACTCCAGTATTCTTGGGTTTCCCTCGTGGCTCAGCTGGTAAAGAATCTGCCTGCAATGTGTGAGACCTGGGTTTGATCCCTGGGTTGGGAAGATCCCCTAGAGAAGGAAAAGGCTACCCCCTCCAGTACTCTGGCCTACAGAATTACATGGATCATATAGTCCATGGGGGCACAAAGAGTCGGGTACAACTGAGCGACTTTCACTATGTCAGCTTCTGTGCCAGGCCTCAGGGATACAACTACCTTTGACGAAATTACACCACCACTCAGGACTCAGGTTGTTCACTGAGGTGCTCTAGCCAGCCACCCTCCCTGCTTCCTACCAAATACTTCTCCACATTTTCAGATTTCTCCTCCCACCATCCCCTCTTCCCAATTACACCATCACCAAAAGTTACTGTCATCTCATTTTCTTCAAACACTATTCAATGCTTTCTACCGTAGGCTGGGCCATACCTGGTGGGCACTGCAAAGAGATGCAATGAAGGGGTACCCAACATAGCTCTTCAACCCCTCAATAATTCAGGGTGGGGGGGGAGGGCTGAGAACTAAGCATTAGGAGGTCACATTTGAGATACCTCTAGGCAACAAGAAGCTTTGAATATGCTGTACAAATATTTTCATACTTTTACTTGTATACTGGTGTCAAATATGTTAGGAAACACTGGAAACTGATTAATCAAAGTATGGATCAACAGGTCCAAACGTGTTACCAGGAAGCTCAATCTGTCCTGCAGACATCCTTGGTTTGGCAGATACAATGCTGACAATTTAAAAATAATTTATGAAATTGAAAATTTTTATTGTTCAACACAATATTACATACTTTGAACCTTATACAATATTTTAATTTACACAGAATTTATTCCATGCATTAACCTTGTATAACATTCTTAACTTACTTGAAATTGGTTTGAATTCCCCAGAAGGCATCTTATGTGCTTTGGAGCTTAGATAATAATTTCCATCACTTGGTTCTGGTAGAAAGCTACATGCTTCAACTTTCGTTTTCAGTATCTTGGTGGTGGTGGTTTAGTCACTAAGTTGCGTCCAACTCTTGTGACCCAATGGACTAGTAGCTAGCCAGGTTCCTCTGTCCATGGAATTTCCCAGGCAAGAATACTGGAGTGGGTTGCTTATGTACAAATCAAGTTCTTAGAATGACCATCATATTAAAAAAAAAAAAAGGTAATACTTCCTGGATGCCCAAGTTTATGAAGATTCACCCTTGCTGTGCCTACTTTTCTCCCTGTGAAAGTATACTGTTTTGGGACTTGGGTTTTTCACATAATTACATTGTGAAAATACATCTAGGAGAATCCCTAGTTACTCTAGAGAGTGGTTGTTGAAGTGCTAACATTAGTTACCTTTACTGTTTTAACTGGGTTTCACAGATTTAAGATGCCAGTGACAACTGCAGTTTGAGAAAAGGAATTATGAATTTACAAAATTATGGAGGGGGAGAAAAAGCTTCTTTTTCTAAGTAAAATAAAAGTGTATCAAGAAAGGGTTTAATGTGGTTCTTTCTAGTCAAGTAAAAATAATGTTTCTGTGAGTTTTTTTTTTATACTTTTTTAGCCTTTCTATCGTAAAACATAGCAATTTCAATAGCACTGAAAACAATCTAAACAATTGTCATAACTATCCCATTTTAAAGCTGCTCCATGTTGAATTTTTCTTTCCCAGGGTATTTATACATTGGTTATCTTAACATACATTTACAGAAGGCCTACTCTGTGCCAGGCATTATGCTAAGTGCTGAGAGAAAAGGATAAAGAAGACACAATTCTCTCCCTCTAAGAGATCTCAATATAGACAAAGTGGACAACTGTACTACAGTGCTGTGATGAGGTACAATTCAGGGCAGAATGAAGAAGGCAGTGGGGCACCTACGGGAACGTACTGGAGGAACACCAAACTGGAAGAGTGATTAGAGATGAAGAAAGGAGATGGTGGCTGAGTCTTAAAGTATGAGTAAGAGTTTCCCAGATGAAAAAGTGAGAAAGCCATTGCAAGCAAGACGAGCAGTACATGCAGAGAAGTATGATTAAAAAACAAGGTGCATTTAGGAAGCTAAATTTTGGTTTAGCATGACCAAGAAGTTAAGTTGTAGAGTGGGACAGAGAGGATAAGGCTGAACAGAAGCACAAATGTCAGATCATAAAGAATCTTCCATGTTACGCTGAAGGTATAAATTTTATTTTTAAGGCAATGGGAATTCACTGAAACCTTTTTAACAGAAGAGAGTCATAATCAGACTTGTATTTTAGGTCAGTAGTTTTTCACAGAATGAAGACTCAATATTGGAAATAAAATAGTTGGGAGCTGATGGAATCATAAGAAATGGTAATGGCATGAACGTAGATGGTGACAGTAAAGACAGAGAAAAGAGGATGAAACTGAAGATGTTTAGGACATAGAGCCAGTAAGACCTGATAACTGCATGGATGTGGGAAATGAAGGACCTTCTGGTCATGGTCATTATAAATACTCATGAAAATGTTTGATCTCCTTTATTGGTATAAAGTTCAGGTTAAAACAAGTAATACTCATTCTTACTTTTGAGTACTAAAACTTTATACTGAAATCTTTTCAGCTTCTTGAATGAAAAATATTTTGATGGTGTACTCTCAATATTCAGTACATATTTTTCTGAATCATAAAACCATTATTTGCGAAGAAGGTGACAAAAAAAATGGGGATGGGGATGTGGTTCTTTAGAAATGCAGCAATTTCACATCTCTCTCACCACAATCTACTACACCTGTTCATACACCCACCTCCTGTCATTATTAATAGCCCTTTGCTTTTTCAATTTTCCATTCGAACCAAGTTTTTAAAAAATAGGCTGACCACCAAACGCAGTGAGTCACTTTTAAAGTCATTCTAATGATTAGCGGAGTTTCGGTTCTCAAATTTGTTTTAAATAATGAGTTATCCAAAATGTTAACAAATTTGAGTAATACTATCAACCTTCTTAAATGAATCAGAAAAAGGCAAGGGAATTGTAATGTAGTATGAATTTAAATTTAGGTCTCAAATTATGTATTATGGCAGGTGTGATTTAAAGGAAAGTGATCTCACTAGTGTCAACTTGCACACATTTGAATCAAATGGGAAAGGCACTGCTCAATGGATTTTATAGATATAAATGTAAAACATAATACTGCATTAGTTAGAAATAAATAGATACAAATATTAGTTGTAACATATAACATTGTTAGAAACTTTGCAAGTTTACTGAATAAGCTTATTCTCATATGAAACATATTAGCATGTTTTTAATTTAAACTGTTTTTTCTCCATATGCCATTAAATTTAAAGTTATATTGCTGTTGTTAAAATATTTAGAACTCGATTACCAGTGATGCTTAATGGTAGAACTCAGGAATTATGGGAAATAGAGCTTGGGAAATTCCTGACTCCACTAAGAATTCCACAAGAGTTATTGGACATAACTCAATGTCCAAGAAAGAAATCTGGGCCTTGATTGACACAAGAAATGAGTTCCTATAACTCGAATTTACAGGAGAAACAATGGAGAATATCTTGCTAAACTTTCCAATATTAAGAAATTCTTTGAGGGCCAAATGATTATCTGATATAACTAACAAGATAAACCTAGATGGTGATGGCCCTAGGATCTAGATTAGAGCTCTTCCCATGTAGCCCTGCTTGTCTTTCCCACTGAGCTTAGGAAGTTTCAACTAGAGAAGGAACTCTTTTTTATAAAGTTAATAACCAGCCTCCAAATTACATTATATTTTATACAAATTCTGATTTTCATAGCTCTATTCAATATGCTTAAAGTAAAATATATTCAAAGAGTTATACCTGTCAAATTTGGATTAGAAGGGAGGTTTTGTGGACAACAGCCCAAATTAATCAAAAGAATGAAAATTTAAAAAATTTATAAGAATATGTTCTTTGGAGTAAACACAGCCATGAGACTGTAAGTCAACAATATCTTGCTCATAAAGATTAGAGACTCTGTTTTAGTAACTGATATGGATGATAGTGATCAGCATATCTTGAGTTTAAGTTGGATGGTTCATCTCCCTCTGCATAGGTGGGCTCTAAAGCCCAGCCAGCTTCTATCTAATTTGTGATTTTCAGAAGTTCAAGTTATGGTGTTATCGTAGTTGTGAAAAATCTCCAGCAAAGAGAAAGTGACAGTCTGGCAGGAAGCTGCATCAGAGGCTTTCAATGAGCCCCAAACGGGAACATTCTCTATCTGCCTCCTTGTCTCCTCCTATCATTGTGGACTATAAAAAGAGAAGGGAAGATAGCCATGCTAAGGACATGGCATATGAGAGTCCTTGGATCTATCAGGAATCTTGTTCTTCATGTGTAATACTCAATTGCAGTTCTTTGCTTTCTGGTCATTAAATTCCTTTGTTCAACTTTGTGTTGAGAGTGCTTACAACTGAGGAACACTTGGCTGCTCAGTAGTATTCATTTTCATGTGGGGTGGGTGGGGCCCTGTGCCAAAGGAAGGTCAAGGCAATAAAATAATTACCCAAGCCCTTGTGGCTGAGCCAGTATTAACCAAGAGTCAGGCTATCATTAAAGAACTTACTTTCCGAATCCTAGTCATGTACTGACAGCCTGTTTCACAAATTCATAGTTATTCCTAGTCAATAAGGGAAGGTGCTAACATCTGAGCACCTGCAATGTGTTTTACATGTTTCCACATTCTCACAACAGCCCTGTAAGAAATGTATTACCCCGCTTCACAAATGAAGTAACAAGTTCTAAGAAATAAGCAAAGTTGCTCAAGATCATACAGCCAGGGGACTGACCCGCTAAACTCAAAATTCAAGTCCATTCCACTATGTTCTGTTATTTCCCCATCTAAGAACATAGAGGATCTCCAAATCCCCATTTGGAGTAAAAATATATTGTAAAATCCAATGTCCCTTGGATCTGGAGAGAATTGGCCTTGCTATGAGGCCATATTATGTCTCTGTTCACTTTCTGCACAATCTGCCGACTATCCTTCACTTCAAAGAGCCAAAAATTATCTCTATGATTAACTAACACTAGGGTAGGGGTTTAAGAAATGCAACTTGATGATGACTGCAGGAACATTTGCTTCACAGCCATGAACCCAGACCTAATCCCAGCTTCACTGCACTGAGATTGGCAAGTGCCAAAGGAAGTAATGACAGGGAGCCCGGGCAGATGTTATGACAAATTAACAAGGGAGACTGCAGGTCAGGAAAGTCAGAAACTGTTTGAAGCATACACTGAAGTACAATTTCAAGTCATCTAGCATGGTGACTAAAAGAAGTTGTCAGAAAAGTAAAAGTAAACCCAGTTTCAACTGCGAGAGCCACAGAGATAAGATAGCTGAGCACGTCGTAGCAGGATCTGGTTTTGTCATCAGTAGCTTCATTGCTAAGCATGTGGGCTGGCTTTCACATGCAGTGGGATTGTGTAAAATGGAATATTAAGTCATGGCCAGTTTACCAGAGCCAGTCAAGTGTAATCTACATTTAGACGAAGAGGCAGACTTTCTGGGCTATAATCGGCTATAGGACAACCTAGGGTCAGTCAGAATGACTGTCTTGGTTTTACTTATCCTACATGGAAACTGTCTCCAGCACCATCTAGGTCACATTTTTGTATTATTTAACTTGGAAAAGTATCAGTAGCAGAGTATTTTCATCATATTCATAGAGATGAATATTAAAGACCTGCCTAATTGTGATGATCCACACACATTAGGGTACATTTCATCAATGTGAGTTATCTCCTAAATATGTCAGTCACAAAATGTGATGGTGTATTGAAGGGGCCAAAGAATTGATAGATGTGCTAAAAGATAAATATGTAAAAACAGAAAGGTTTTTACCAAAAACTGAAGGACATACAAACAGCATTTTTAAATGTGGGGAAAAAAATGTTCACCATCACAGAGGCATCCTATAATCCCACGTGATGAAGTTACCGAGAATTTTTGGGGGGGAGGCAAAACTGGGAAATGCTGCTCACTGACAGAAATTAAAAAATAAATAAATAAAACAAAGACAATTTTAAAAAAATACCCAAGATGTGCGAAATAAAGTTGCAATTAGAGACTTCCCTGGTGGTGCAGTGGTTGACTTCAAGCTACCACTGCAGAAGGCATGGGCTCAGTCCCTAGCAGGAAACTAAGATTCCCTCATGATGTGTGGAGTGGCCAAGAAAACAACAGCAACAAAAAAAGCCCTGCAATTAGTTCACATTTTTTGCCCCTAACATCAAAAAACTACAATATTGAATGAAATAAAGGGTACAGTGGGGTAGGCTTTCTCATACTCAACTGATTAGAAATATAAATTGCTATGAGCTCTCTTGAAAGTCAAAATTTCAAAAGTCTTAAACTGTTTATATGCCTCTGAAAGTACAGTGGTATCAGAAACTTGGGGGGTGTGGCCAAGTGATCTGTGTCTTAACAAGCTAACCAAGTGATTCTGATGCATGTATAATACGGAGAATCACTGCCCTATGGGCTCTCACCCTCTCCCACGGCCACTGACCATCTGTAGAGAGATAAGTCCTAAATCAACATCTGTACCCCAGATGTCTTTTCTGAATTCCAAAGCCATACAATCTACTTACTCTCTTGGCATTTGCTTTCTCATAGCTCACAGTACTTCAAAATAAACACATTTAACATTAGGTTCAGATATTTCTTCCCCAAATATTCTCTACCTCCAGTGATCCTAATCTCCATAAACATTACTATCATTTCTACTCAAGAAAACTAAGTGTCATCTTTGATTCCTCCTGCCGTCTTCTAGCTAGTACTGTGGTTTTATAAGAGGAGGAAGAGAGAGAAAGAGAATAGAGATCTCTTTTCCTTTTGAGGACATGGTAAGAAGGTGGCCATCTGAAAGTCAGGAAGAGCACTCTCACCAGAAACCAGCCCTGGTGGGATCTTGATCTGAGACTTTCAGCCTCTATAACTGCGAGAAGGTAAGTTTCTATTGTTTAAGACACCTAGTATTTATTATATATTTTATTACAGTAGCCTGAGCCAACTAAAACAGATGTCGGTGAGCTGTTCATTTCTTCTTACTCCAATTGCTACCATTTTTGCACAGACTATCATCTCTTACCTAAATGACTGTAACGTCCTTCCAGATGAGCCTCATCTCCTTCAAATCATTTTCTATACCCAGCTACAGAGACAATATCAAATCAGGTTTTTATTTAAAATCCTTCAGTGGCTTTCCATTATCTTTTAAATAATGCCCAAATATTTAACATACGTGTCAGGATGATATAGGAAATATTACCTGATGGACTTCAACACCACCCCAACGTAATGATCCCTGATCCTTCCTCCTTTAGTCACTTGCTTCGTCAGTGTTTGCATTGTATCCCCAGTACCCTCAAGGTCAGCCTACACTTATGTGTCACTTTCTGGCCACGTAGGATAGTATCTGGCTGCTCCCCACAGCCTGCTGGAGGTCATCTTTATCTCTAGGTCTCTGCCAGTCCTTTTAGGCACCCTATGACGGCCCTGTACTATAACCTTACTCAGCAACTACAGTGCCCCATGTCTTCTAGTTTCTGGCCTCTATTATTTTTTTGTTGTTTAGATTTAAAAGTCAAAATTTGAAGTTCCTATTTTTTTCTCTGTGGTATTCTTTTTACATCTTGAGGAAATACTTCTTTGCCTATAGCCCAAGTGGTGGACGGTTGATGGTTAATACAGTACAGGCACTAAAAACACATCAATTAATAGTTTATAAATTACTCCATTGCATTGGCTAGAAAGTCTTATACTCTACAGCCTCTAATGAACACCTCACTAGTCTCTCCAGCTTTGCAGGAGAAAAGCCATGACAAGTTTTTGTTTCTAATATAAACCATGATTCTCCCACCTTTCCACCATCGCACATAGTAGCTTATCTACTTGGAACACTTTTTTTGCTCTTCCCTTTGCCTATTCATTTTTCATGTCTCAACTTAAACATCATGTCCCTTAAGGAGAACATCTCTGATCACTTTTGTACAAGGTTAGGTCTCCTGTCATGCATCCCCAGCATACTTATTAGAGTTCCTTTCACCTTGCAATTTAAGTACTTATAATCACTTAGAATTATTTGTTTAGTGACTATCCTCCTGGTTAGGTATAAATTCCATGTGTCTGTTTTCTCTAATGCAGTCTCAGTATCTAGTACCTACTAAGTGTTCAATGACTATTTATGACTGACCCACACCACGGTCAAATCATTTTAGGGTAGATTTCAGAGTTAGGGTTATGGCACCATATCTGTTTATCTATAGTGTCCTGTAATTCCAAAACATTTTTTTAACCATTCAATTTGAATCCACTTTTCTGACTGAATCAGGATTTTAAACTATATATATGGAAAGAAATGTTTGCTCATATACAACCATCATCCATATATCCTAGTTTAAAATTTTTATCTTCATCAAAATAACCTCACTGTTCTCATGAAACTTAGGCAACAACTGCAGAATAAATAAATGGTATATATTTGAACTCAATCAAGTACAGTTACATTTCTGATATACTATTTCTACAAAAGATTTCACTTGAAAAGAGAGCTTGAAAGCCACTTTTAAATAATGGCTTTAAGTCTGAGTGATGAAAAAGAGTTTCTACAATAGGTTGGATGGAGCCTAGACACAGACCTGTGAGACATCTATAGGAAAAGTATTATTTCATATTACCTAGTTTTGTGCCCAGTTGAAACATTTACAATAATAACTGCAGTTTGGGGTTTTATTCTCTTCTCTTGCAATTATCTTACATAATTTTGCCTCCCCCAGTTTATAAAATAGAGATATGTCTGTCAGTTAGCTGGAGGAAAGCAAAGGAAGGATTGAGGGAGAGGAGGAGAGCTCTAAGGGAAAGAGCTAGGCCCTAGGCATCTCCTAAGCAACATATAACACTGAGTATCCCACCATGAATCCTCTCACTTTTCCTATTCTACAATCCAACAGAAAATGCAAAATACATTGTTTTTGACTCCATGTCATATTGGGAATGACAACAATAGATCTATGTCATCTTCAGGACAATCCTGGTTGCATCACATTAAAGAAATAATTTAGCTACAGCAGCAATTCTCGGAAGTTCACCAAACAGAGAATTTATCTCACCACTCAACCTCAAGACCTGAGTCATCAATCAATTACAAGCTGCCTACAATATAATCACCATCTTCAATTGGATGTCAAAACCAACATGTCTCACATGGAATTCATTATTTCCTCTACAAACCAGCTTTCCTTTTTCATTTCCCTGTTTGAATCAGTGCTCCATCATAATCCTACTCATCCAAATTTACAACCTACGGGCTACCTTTAACCTCTCTCTTCCCTCATTCTTCATGGTACCTGGAAAAGAGAAGGAGCTAGGACCCAGTCTCTGCTCTAACCCACTGAAGTGGGGTGAGTGAGAGTGAGCTGAGTTGCTCAGTCATGTCCAATTCTTTGCGACCCCATGGACTGTAGCACTCCAGGCCTCCCTGTCCATCACCAACTCCTGGAGTTTACTCAAACTCATGTCCATTAGTTGGTGATACTATCCAACCATCTCATCCTTGTCGTCCTCCTTTTCCTCCCACCCTCCATCTTTCCCAGCATCAGGGTCTTTTTCCAACAAGTCAGTTCTTCATATCAGGAGGCCAAAGTATTGGAATTTCAGCTTCAGCATCACTCCTTCCAATGAATATTCAGGACTGATTTCCTTTAAGATGGACTAGCTGGATCTCCTTGCAATCCAAGGGACTCTCAAGAGTCTTCTCCAACACCACAGTTCAAAAGCATCAATTCTTCGGCGCTCATCTTTCTTTATAGTCCAACTCTCACATCCATACATAACTACTAAAAAAAACATAGCTTTGACTAAATGGGCCTTTGTTGGCAAAGTAATGTCTTTGCTTTTTAATATGCTATCTAGGTTGGTCATAACTTTCCTTCCAAGGAGCAAGTGTCTTTTAATTTCATGGCTGTAGTCACCATCTGCAGTGACTTTTGAACCCAGAAAAATAGTCTGTCACTGTTTCCATTGGTTCCCCATCTATTTGCCATGAAGTGATGGGACTGGATGCCATGATCTTAGTTTTCTGAATGTTGACTTTTAAGCCAACTTTATCACTTTCCTCTTTCACTTTCATTAAGAGGCTCTTTAGTTCTTCACTTTCTGTCACAAGGGTGGTGTCATCTGCATATCTGAGGTTATTGATATTTCTCCCAGAAATCTTAATTCCAGCTTGTGCTTCTTCCAGTCCAGCATTTCTCATGAAGTACTCTGCATATACGTTAAATAAGCAGGGTGACTAAATACAGCCTTGACGTACTCCTTTTCCTATTTGGAACCAGTCTGTTGTTCCATGACCAGTTCCAACTGTTGCTTCTTGGCCTGCATACAGATTTCTCAATAGGGCTCTCTGACCCACCCTAACCTTACATTGCACCTTGACAACTCTCTGATGTCAAAGTGGGGTAGGCACTGACATCAGAGAGTTGTCAGAGTGCAATGCAAGGTCAGGGTGGGTCAGAGAGCCCTGCTGCATTTGTTTAAAATGCAGACTACCAGACATACCTCAAACCTACAGAATCAGAGATGGGTTGGGCAATCTGCATTTTAAATGAGCTCTCCAGGGGACTTCTTAGGTCAACTAAACAGAAAGTTGATCGGTCCTGTCCTACTCTTTGTGACCCCACGGACTTTGCGTAGCCTGCCAGGCTTCCCTGTCCATGGAATTCTCCAGGCCAGAATACTGGAGTGGGTAGCCGTTCCCTTCTCCAGCGGATCTTCCCGACTCAGGGATGGAACCCCGGTCTCTTGCATTGCAGGTGGATCCTTTATCATCCAAGCTAAACAGAATCAGTGCTCTAAAAGAAATTTAATTACCCAGTTACAGAGAGATACACCATGAAGGCGCAGCCACGTGAGCAAGGCATACTGTCCAAAGGGCACAAAAGGAAGTAAAGGAGTCCCAAGCAGGTGGGTGGAACACAGAGACAGAGAAACAAACAGTCTGTAAGTGTTTAATACTTCCAAAGTCACCTTTTAGATCTATTCATGAAGAGCTGTCATGAGGACAGGGCAGGAGAGACTCTAGTTCACTAAAAAGAGGATCAAAACAAGTCATGTCAAAGATTGCGGCTGCTGCTGCTAAGTCACTTCAGTCGTGTCCGACTCTGTGCGACCCCATTGACGGCAGCCCACCAGGCTCCCCCATCCCTGGGATTCTCCAGGCAAGAATGCTGGAGTGGGTTGCCATTTCCTTCTCCAATGCATGAAAGTGAAAAGTGAAAGTTAAGTCGCTCAGTCGTGCCCGACTCTTAGAGACCCCATGGATTGCAGCCTTCCAGGCTCCTCCATCCATGGGATTTTCCAGGCAAGAGTACTGGAGTGGGGTGCCATTGCCTTCTCTAGTTCTCAGAATTAAAATACACAGGAGAGGAAATACACAGGAGAGGAACAGTAGCAACTCAGGCAACAATGCATCCATTCTAGGGTTATCCCTGGCTTGTAGGGTAACAGCTCTGACAACAAAAAGAGACCTAGGAAACAATACAAGAGGCTGGTAGGAGGCCAGGAGAAATGATGGGCTTCATTTGTGTCATTCAGAATTTGGGTGCTAATAAAAGAAGCCACTCTAGCTCATTGAAACTAAAGAGATTTAATATAATGAATTGCATGTTAATAAATTGTTAGAAAGTCTGGGGAAACAGGCTCCAGTCTGAGCTTCCAGGAATGATTGTCAACCAAGGTAGCTATTGCCTGTGCCATGATCAGATAACTGCGCAAAGATCAGAAAGCTGGGGAATAAGGAAATGGGAGCCCCAGTTGCGGGTTCCAGGCACATGGCATCAGTCCAGGTCCACGTCATCAAAATGGATGCCCCTGGCACCCATAGAAGTAGGTAGCAGACGCTGGGGCCTCCACTACACTGCCACAGAAAACCAAATCCTCCGCATCCCTGCTTGCTATTGGACACAGCAGATGCGCCACCTCTGTCTCACTTGTTTTCCAAATATGACATTCATATGTCTGCTAGGGTAGAGGCTGGGGGACACAGGAAGTCTGGGAAATGGACGCTTACACTCCCTATCCTTCAGCGTGTTACAAACGGGAGGGAAGTGGAGTTATGTGAGCCGCATATGGCATCTCTCTCACCACCACACTCAGCTGTAAGCTTCCCTACTGTAGGTGAGGGACTTGGGATTTTATCTGTTTCAGAAGTACCAGCACTTTGCAGAGTATCTAATGAACAATGGGTGAAGGAAGAAAAGAAGGAGGAAAGGAAGGGAGGAAGGAGGAGGGAGGGAAGAGAAGATAGGAAAGAGCTCGAGACCAAGTTGTGCAGAAGCCACAGGTGGAGAACACTGGGGAATTCAGTTTTGACAATATTTAAAACTTAAGATGAAATGAAGCAGGGACTGACACTAACAATTCTTATTTCATTGTAGCTTTTGCTTTCAGTCTGTTTATTTTCATTTTCATGACTATAAACTTAATACAGTTCAAATTTCTTATGTCTGGAAAAAATCAATTGTTCCCTAACTGGTATCCTGCCCAATTTCTCCCTATTCTATTCCATTCTACACATTGATCACTGACAGTTTCCTAAAATAGTGGTCTTCAAACTTTTCACTTGCAAACATTTCCAAAAGAATCTTGTAGAGCTTTGTATTCTCTTGTATATTATTAAGCTGATATCTAAAATTTTTCATCCAAAGTTAAAATAGTTGCAAAGGATGTAACTTCCAGTCTACTGTAAATATTGTCTCTAAAAAAGTAATACAGCACTGTAAAAAATATAACCAATAGAATCTAAGTACCACAACATCTATTTTTAAAAAAATACATGAACAAGCTGTTCTTTAATAGTGAGATTTTGCATCTTTCCTTTTTCTCCTTAAACTTGTACTTTCACTCTTCTATTAAAAATTTTGATCCTAATATGACATATTCTTATTACTGTCTTTTGTCAATTGTCTTAATTGTCACAACAAAAGGCATAAATGTTGAAACTGCATTTTTTATATAGATGACCATGCACCTGTGTTTAAAAATTATTCTTGATTGAGTTGTCATTTCTATTACTACTATATACTATTCATAAAGATAATATAAATATAATACAAATTTTGATTATTAAAGAGAAAAAACAAAATTTTATTTTAAACATGTCTCTTAATGAGCTGGATGAGGACTGGATAGTCTTGTTAAAGTTAGGTCAAGCATTTAACTTTTGCTAAAATTAAGTCAGGTATTAATTTAGAGATAACTATGCATTTAGTTCAGTTCAGTTCAGTTCAGTCGCTCAGTTGTGTCCGACTCTTTGCGACCCCATGAATCGCAGCATGCCAGGCCTCCCTGTCCATCACCAACTCCCGGAGTTCACTCAGACTGATGTCCATCAAGTCAGTGATGCCATCCAGCCATCTCATCCTCTGTCGTCCCCTTCTCCTCCTGCCCCCAATCCCTCCCAGCATCAGAGTCTTTTCCAATGAGTCAACTCTTCGCATGAGGTGCCCAAAGTACTGGAGTTTCAGCTTTAGTATCATTCCTTCCAAAGAAATCCCAGAGCTGATCTCCTTTAGAATGTACTGGTTAGATCTCCTTGCAGTCCAAGGGACTCTCAGGAGTCTTCTCCAACACCACAGTTCAAAAGCATCAATTCTTCGGCGCTCAGCTTTCTTCACAGTCCAACTCTCACAACCATACATGACCACTGGAAAAACCATAGCCTTGACTAGACGGACCTTTGTTGGCAAAGTAATGTCTTATGACTAAATTGAGATAGGCTTCAACCTCAGTATTGTCTCCCCACTGTTTTGCCTTTTATTATTAACATAGATGTGGAAAAAAATTTGTTCATGTAAATAAAAAGGTGGGAATAAAGGGAGTTTTGTTACAGCAATGCCCTCAATTCTTTGCCTTCTGTTAGAAACATAAGCCAAAAATCAGGGGAAACCTAGCACCAAATACCTGACATCTTCCTCTGATTTTACTAAAAGCAAAGTAGGAAAATATATGTAAAACATAGTAAAACTAGGAAAAGGATGTATTATTAATTCTTCAGTGACTCCCTTTCTCAACAACAATACCAGTATCTATTCTATTTTACCCCAGTGGGTTACAGAGGTTTTTCTAGTGTAGGGTGATACACTGTGGAAAGATTAGAGTAAGAGAAAGCCTTGCTTCTTTAAAATAAAATAATGGGAAAGGACTGTGTGAAAGAAGAAGTGGAAATGTTGTATCCTCAGGCAGATTAGCTAAAAAAATTTTTTTTCATTTTTTTTTATGTATAATTGACAAAACTATAAAGCATCTAAAGTGTACTATGTGATGATTTGATATATGTGTACATTGTAAAATAATTGGTCCCATTGAGTTAATTAACATATGAAGCACCTCACATATTTACTTTTTTTTTTTGGTAAGAACATTTAAGTTCTACTCTTTTACCAAATCCAGCCATACAATAAATATACTGTTAACAACCATAGTCACATTATACTTAGATCCTCAGATGTTATTCATCTTTTTTTGTACAACACTTTACCAACCTCTATTTCCTTCACTGTACCCAGCTCCCCACCCTTGCCACAGCCAGCTACTTTTCTACTCGGTGTTTTTATGTGTCTGATCTTTTTTTTCCCTTCAGATTCCACATATAAGTAACACCATGCAGTATTTGTCTTTGTCTGGGTTATTTCACTTAGTATAATGCTCTCCAGCTTTACCCTTATCAGTGCATATGACAAGATGCCCTTCCTTTTTAAGGCAGGATAAAATTCCATTATATGTGTATGTGTATATATAAAACCACATTTTCTTTATCCGTTCACATGAGGACAGGCACTTGGGTTGTCTTTACATCTTGGCTACTCTGAATATTGCTGCTATGAAGAGGAGAGTACAGCTGTCTCTTCGAGATAGTGATTTAGATTCCTTCAGATATATACCCAGAAGTGGGATTGCTGGGTCATCCTGCAGTTCTATTTTTCAGTTTTTGAGAACTCTCCATACTGTTTTCCATACTGGCTGAACCAATTTACATTTCTACCCGCAGGACACAAGGGTTCCCTTTTCTCCACAGCCTTGCCAATACTTGCTATCTCTTGTCTTTTAGAGGATGGCCATTCTAGAAGGTGTGAGGTGATACCTTATCATGATTTTGATTTGCATTTACCTGCTGAGCACCTTTTCATGTATCTGCTGGCCATTGTATGTCTTCCTTGGAAAAATGTCTATTCAGATACTTTGCCTGTTTTTTAATTGGGTCATTTCCTTTTTTTTCACTGGGCTCTGAGTTCCTCGTATATTCTGCATCGTAACCCCTTATGAATATGTGGTGTGCAAATATTTTCTTCCATTCCACAGATTTCCTTTTCATCTTATTGATGATTTCCTGTGCTGTGCAGCTTTTTATTTTTAGTTTGATGTCACCTCATTTCTTTATTTTGTTAACTTTACTTTTGGTATCAAATCCAAAAAAATCACTGTCAAGACCAATGTCAAAGAGCTTGCATGCATGCTTAGTCACTCAGTCACTCAGTGTCTGAATCAGTGACTCTATGGACTGTAGCCCACCAGTCTCCTCTGTCCATGGGATCTTTTTCAGGAGAGAATACTGGAGTGGGTTGCCATTTCCTCCTCCAGAGGATCTTCATGACCCAAGGATCGAACCCGTGTCTCCTGTGTCTCCTGCCTTATAGGTGGGTTCTTTACCTGCTGAGCCACTGGGGAAGCCCAGGTGTCCAAAAGCTTATCTGCTTATGATTTCTTCGAGGAATTTTATGGAATCATTGTATTCAAGTCTTTAATCCACTTTGAATTGATTTTTGTGCGGGATGTTAGATAAGTGTCCAATTTTCCAACACAGTTTATTAACAATATTATTTTTGTTTGCTATGGCCTTGAGAATGTAAGTCCTATTGGCTTTCAGAGCTAGGTGTTTGGGTAACTAGTTAAATGGGAGTCCTAAAACTCAGGTTGCTTCATGTAGGGTGCCAGCCTTTCACTGAAGGGAAAACTGGGAGTTGGGGGTTCAGTCCTTACTGTATGGCTTGTGCCAGGAGTAAGATTTATGGTGAGAGAATGTCTCATTCTCTCCTGCCTGTTTTTATGTGGGTATTTTCTTACTTATCCAGCAGTAGGAGTTGCCTGGCTAGTTTCTGGGTCTTTCAGCAGTATCTGCTCCATGTGCATCCATGGGAGGAGGGTAGCTTGGGAGCCTCTTACGTTGTGATCTTGGTCCTTTCTCCAGAAATTTCTTTTTCAGATCACTATTAAGGAGTGCAAAGAGAAACTAAATATACAGAACGCTAATTCTCCTAAAACTCTTTTTCTGGCTTCATATTTCTTGCAAAGTATTTATATCATAGTTTAGGCATAGGTACAGTTTGAAGACTGCTATGCAAAACAGCACAACTTGCCTCAGTAGTACCTTCTCATTGGCATAAGTGAAGTCGCTCAGTCATGTCCGACTCTTTGTGACCCCATGGACTGTAGCCTACCAGGCTCCTCAGTCCATGGGATTTTCCAGGCAAGAATACTAGAGTGGGTTGCCATTTCCTTCTCCAGGGGATCTTCCAGACCCAGGTATCGAACCCAGGTCTCCCGCATTGTAGGCAGACACTTTACCATCTGAACTACCAAAAATACGCACAATTTGAAAATAAAAATTTCAAGTTTAAGTGATTCTTAATCATTTAAACATGTATCTTAAAAGAGCTCACTATTAAGTAACTTGACAACTGGTAAATACAGGTGTAAGGTCACCATTTCTAGAATTGATGGATATTTTTGCAATTATTTCTAAAATTTCACCCAAAAGGTTTTTTTTTTTTTGCATGAAAAGGTATTGTTATATCAAAAGTGTATTTTACAACTTGAGGAAAGACACTTCTCAAGATGAGGGGTGGGCAGGAACAGAGAGGTGGTTTATTGTTTTATTGTTCTCAGTCCTGCCATTCCACCGCCAAATGAAAACTTCCTCCAAAGACTTAGCTGTCAGTCATTAACGTGTACTGGAGTCCCATTCCCAGGCCCCACCTCCAGAGTTTCTGATCCAGAACATCTGTGGTGGGGGCAGCACTCCGAGCAATTTAGGTATGAGACACTTCGGGAAACCATCACCTAAAGGGAAAGTGTTCTAGAAAATATGTAAATTTAAATTTGTAGAGGTGATTTATAAAATGAAAAAGTTAAGAACCAGGGGTGTGTTAATTTAGCTGGATTTAGAGCAAGAAGAACCACGACAAAATGCACATACTGTGAGTTCAGGATTGACTTGAACAGGAAGAGCACAACCTTGCTTGCGGTCATTGTTCATCTCCACAGGTTCTCTGGGTTGAAAGGTGAGCTGGACTGGCAAGCTCGCCCTGTGCTCTGGAGTCTGTGGGTTCTCCCAGGGAAGAACAGGACCCACTGAGTCAATTTACCATTCCTGTAACAAAACATTTTATATTCTGGAAATAGGCTGAAGACATCTATAAGCTACTTTACAGGCTAGGTAATTTGAAATAGAGTCTGATTTGAACACGATTTGAATTCTCTATGAATGCCTTCAGTTCTCAAAAAAAGTTTTGTTTTGTTTTTAATAGGTGAGGAGGGCATTATAAAGGGGGCAAATAAATCAATATAACTTGAAATAACAGAGGGGAAAATAACTCTACTTTTACATTTGATAATATTTTTAATTAGTGTTCATAGTGCAGTTGTACTGTAAAATTTTTAAAAAATGACAAGCTAAAATAAGAAGTAATGCACTCTTTGAGGTAAAAGGTAGAATTTTTAGTGTACATGGTTACAGAGTTGGGCATGATTTCACGAATGAACAATCTACTGGATTTACAGTACATAGTTTTCCTACTTAATTATCTTTGAAATTGATAAAAGATTATTTATCTATATATGAATAGATACTAAAAAAATTCATAGTGAAAGGTACCAGAGGTGCTTATAGAGAACTTAGATTCTCTCAACTTGGGTGGGGGAAGTAATGAACTGATGACATTAAAGTGTACCATGTATCTTAATGTTTATGAAAATGATTATTCCTTCCCAACCTGTAAAACAGATAAAAGTATGACTATAATGTAAGGTGACTATTTAAACTTTTTATTATTAAAAGTTTCAAACATGTAAAAGTGGATTATTATAATGAATCTCAAATGTCTATTCACTAATATTATTTCATCTAAGCTCTCCACACTGCCCTCCCCTCCCACCACTGAATTCCACAGTTTTACCTTATTATCATTATTTCTGGATGTATCTCTCTCCAAAGAACCATCTTAAAAGGTTATAAAGATGCTAGCATTTCTAAATACTTTTTAATTTTAGAATACTTCTTAGGATTATTTCCAGGATTTGCATTGTATTCCTTAGTTAATTATCCCAAATGATGACCAATCTTTACTCTTCAAGGGTAGACTTGACTTGAAAACAGTCAAAAGTCTTTGGGAATAAACCCCAAACAAATAGGGGGAATAATTAGACTGGGCAGGACTGGTTTTGTTAAAGAGAGTAATATACGCAGAGGCACAAGGTGTGTCCCTTTCATGAAAGGAATCTGATGCTCATAAACTAGCTCAGAAATTACCCTCAATGACCAGGGATGCTGAGTGCTAATAAGAACTCTGTTGTATTGGGAGCAGAAGCCAGAGTGAAATCAAGAGGATAATGTGAGAGGCAGCTGAGAGAGAGCCAGCCAACTGGTGAAAGGAAGTTATTCTTAATTTTTGTACCCTAAATTCCAGTGATTCCAAGCCACTTTCAGGATTTATTTTGCATTTCAGGCCTCCGTGCTTTTGCAAACAATATTCCCTGTGATTGGAATGCCTACTCCCACTGGGTGGACCCACTGGGCGAATCTCTAGTCATCCTTTAAGACCTTGATAAAATATTACCACATTCCTTGACTCTCTCTGGCACAGCTAGCTGTTCCATTGTCTGGTCCCAGCTGCACTTTGTAGGTATTTTTTCTAACATTTCTGTGACTATAATTATTCTGTATACATTTCTCCTATTAGGCTGGGGGGCTTCATTTTTATATCTTTGGCTCACAGACAGTGATGGTTGGATGGAATCGCCGACTCAATGGACATGAGTTTGAGCAAGCTTTAGGAGATGGTGAAGGACAGGGAAGCCTGGTGTGTTGCAGTCCATGGGATCGCAAAGAGTTGGACACAACTGCAACCGAACAACAACAACAAGGCCTTCAGTAATCATTTGTTGAATACCTGGATAAAATTAATAATATGTGTATTTTTACATGGGGTAGACATTGAAATATCCTCATAATGCAGCAAAGTAGTTGTAGGCTTGAAATACTATAGAATGAAGTGAAGAAGACAGCCTTATGCAAGAGCAGCTTTTGTAACAGAAACTCTGGAAGTTTCAGATGTTGACAGTGGAAAGTTACAGCATAGAACCACCCAAAGAAATATTAGCAATCTCTTTCCCTCTTTTTAAAAATAAAAATTTTAAATTCATTTCTTGGGATCACATTGTTTTCTTTTTCTTTGAGGGATTGATACTTGTGGAATGAACAAATTAAGTACCAGTTAAACTGAGTTCAAACTTGGTTGATGCACATTTTTCTCAAAATAAATTTTAAGGGCAGAACACAAAGTGTATTAAATGAATCATCTACTTCAAAGGGAATAGATGACGGACTCTTAAAGTCACTGTGTAAAAACTAAAGAAATCTGTAATGATTAAAACTATTAAGTATGCTCCCTTGTCAGGACGATTCATATACTCTTCTCACTTTCTCTCCCACCTTCTGCCCCAGAACAAGAACATGCATGTCCATTCCTACTCCAGCGACCTGGTCTTAGGTCTTGGTAGGAAGTGACTCTTGGCAGACTCTTGGTGTGGCACACCTGCCACAGCTGTGGCATAGTCGTAGGATGAGAAATAAAGGATAGCCCAGTGGTAGCCCAGGTGGTTAGAAAGGAGAAGGGGGAGAGCCACCCATAAACAACAATTACATCAGATATCACCTCTTCTTGGTTGAACCTGAATTTTATCCAGACAATAAAGCCTGCTTTTCAGAGCGTGTTCCAAACCCCAGTTGGCTTACAGTATATTTTCAAATTAATTTAAAAAAAATTCAAGAAGTCCACAGAAAATTTTCCAGTCCTTCTTGTCAGGTGGTATAAATATCCTGTTGAATGAACCATGTTTGTATGGAAATAATCTGATGTGGATACAGAAGAAACAGGACTGAAGTAGTTGAGCAACAGGTTTGCTTGGTTTTAAAGGTTACATTGCACAACCTGGGAAAGGTATCCCATGATATAAAAGACTGTTCTAACTCACCCTGGAAATCTCGCCAGTCCAACCAGGGGCTTACAAAAGCTCCTCAGCCCCCACAACACTGACCTCATGACACATGGCCTCTTGGATCCTATGGCCACTCTCAACTGGAGAACATATGAAATAAATTGGCACTTGCTTTCCTTGATAGAAAATCTGTTTTTTAAAGAAAAATAGAATCTAAAATTATAACCTAAAATGAATGCATGCACACAAAGTTGAGAAAACAGAAATGATGCTAATCCAAATAACAGTACCATTTTTGTGTTGTTTGAAAACTGCATATTTTGACTGTCACATACAAAGAATTTCTCATTCCTAATAGAGGAGGAAACAATCAAACATTCAAGACTCTCTTTTACCTTTTGAAATACCAAATACTAAAAAGTAAGATTTAATTTGTTTCCAGATTTCAGAGAAAGTTATATGAGAGACATCTTCTTAGATTCTCAAAGAAAACAAATCTAAAATATTTTAAATGATTCTTTAAAACATATATATTAATGGTCTTCCCTGAAAATCAGTGGCTAGGTTGACATTTATTTTTCCCAAAAGAAGTTTATTTTTTTGCTAGGTCTAACTTTTACATATTCATATGTAAAAAGGTAAAAATATATTTTAAAAATTAACTTCAAAACTGTTCATTGTAACTGCTGCTTCCTACTTAATCATCGATTTGGTTCATATTAATAATGCAAACTTCTACTTGCAGATCTATCTATGTCATTATGCTAGCCTGGAGGAACCACACATTAAAAAGGATGAGAGAGAATTCATCACTCTCATTACTTCTTTTAATCACATTCATGAGAATAATGCATCAATTATGACAAGTTGATAGGTTGCTAAGGGCAGACTTATACCTGTGATTTGGACTTGTAAGCCTTTTCTAAATAAATTCTATTTAAAAAGTTAACTAGTTGCATCAAGGAATCATTTACTTTTTATAAAACAAGATACATAACTTTTGAACTTTTTCATATTAAGTAATTTACAAAACTTACATAATAACTGCAAAAATAGGACATACAATTCCTGATATTTTTCGTCCGGTTTCACCAGCTTTACCAGTATGTCACATTTGCTTTCGCATTTGCTTTCTCTCTCTCTCTGCCTACCTATCTGTGTATGTATTTATAGTTATTATTTTACATGTTCAGGGATTTCAAGGTTAATACAATATTACACTATTATCTAATATACTGCCCATAGTCAAACTTCACCAGTAATGATCTTTATGACAACCTTTCTCCTAATTCAGAATCCAATCAAGGATTATTCACTGCATTTAATTCTTATGGCTTTCAATCTCCATTAATCTGGAAAGTTGCCCAGCTTTCCTCTTAAATGTTTTTAAAAAATACAGTCTATTTGTTTTTACAGAATATCTTCCAATTTGGATTTCTTTGAAGTTCCCTCATTATGAGACCAAAGTATGTATCTCTGGCAAGAATGCGTAATAAGTGATGCTGTGTCTTCGGTGCATTGCATTAGGGACACACAATGAGAAGTTTTTCTCATTAGTGATTTTAACTTGGTTACTTGGTTAAGGTGATACCCATTAGCAAAACAATACGAATTCTGGTTGCAAATAGGAAATAATTATATTAAATTTTAGAGTTATTTTGTGTGGATTGGTTTTGAATATTAAAATTTCACATTTAATGACATAATACCAAGCACACAAAAATAAGAAAATATACAAGACTTGTTAGATGAAATGCGAGGAATCCAAACAAGAAATATTACTTATTATATCAATGACTAATGGGACTACATGACTTAATAAAAATAGCTTTGATATATTTTATGTACACTACCTGAAATACACTTTAGCAGGTATAATTTCTAAACTTTATTATAGACCTGAACATTTTTAATTTTGGCTCCATTCTGCCTATGATGCAAGAAAATTCAGCGGTTCTTTTGGAATTAACAAGTAGTAAATGGAAAAAACAAGATTTGAATTCAAATCTACCTGGATCTCAAAGCCCTGCTTACTCTTGCATTTCATACAGCAGTTCTACTAAATGAAAAATCTAAGTTTCTATGTTAGCCAAAATCAAATATAAATGTTATTGATTTTTCTCCAGATAAAAAAGTAGATTAACTTTTGAAGAGAATTTTAAATGCCAATGGTAAATTTCAAAAGTTATCTTAGAAGTGTATCTTAAAACAAGCATTGAGAATAATGGAAATCTGTTGCGTCAATTTTAAGTAAGTCTTGCTGTATATATTGAACTTTTACCTACTTACTGAACTTTTATTTGCCATATGTCTCTCTCTTGATTACATACTTTCTCCCTGTTCCCACATCTTCCCATTTAGCCATATTATTCATCTGTATCTTTCTTTCCGTATATTTGACTCTCTAGATTTCTCTGACATTATGGCCTCTTTCCCTTTTCAAAACAATTTTTTATCTTCATCTTTTCAGTGTTTCCTTATTTCCATTGTATTATCACAGCTAACAGGGACTTGGGCACTGAAGATCATTTCAAGGGATCTGTCCTAAACCCTATGCCATAAGCACTTTCATTAGCAATTTTAATGATGATGGCTGAGAGTAATTTCAAACTGAAAGAGGTGGCTGTCACCAAGGAAATTTGCATTAAAACTAAAATTTCTAACAAGACAGAAAAATGGATGAATAAGAACAGGAGATGCTTAGTGGGATACCACTAATGTGATCTCACAAGAGCCTGAGCCAGACCTGCCTGTCTGTTTGAGGGTCTCCTGAGGAGGCATGGGTCAGCAGTGGTCTGCCGCGTAGACAGGGGTACAGGCAGCAGCAGTCCCGGGAGGCGCGTATTGGCATAAGTCTTCTTAGAGGTCACCATTACCCTACCACAGGGCCTGCAGACTCTAGGACTGGGTCGTCTCAGGCCAAGCGACTAACAGAGAGCACAGCTCCACCCGTCAGCAGACAACTGGATTAAAGATTTACTGAGCATGGCTCTGCCTACCAGAGCAAGACCCAGTTTTCCCCATAGCCAGTCCTTCCCATTAGGAAGCGTGCACAACAAGCCTCTTATCCTCATCCATCAGAAAGCAGACAGAAGAAGCAACAAGTACAATACCACAGCATCCAGAACGAAAACCACACTTAGAGGAAGCTAACCAAAACGATCACATGGATAATTGCCTTGTGTAACTCAAAGAGACTATGAGCTATGTTGTGCAGGGCCATCCAAGATGGACAGGTCATGGTGGAGAATTCTGACAAAACATGGTCTACTGGAGAAGGGAATGGCAAACCACTCCCATATTCTTGCTTTGAGAACCCCATGAACAGCATGAAAAAGCAAAAAAGACATGACACTGAAAGAAGTGCCTCCTAGGTCAGTAGGTGTCCAATATGCTGCTGGGGAAGAATGGAGAAATAGCTCCAGAAAGAATGAAGAGGCTAGGCCAAAGTGGAAATGATGCTCAGCTGTGGATGTGTGTGGTGATGAAAGTAAAGTCTGATGCTATAAAGAACAACACTGCATAGGAACATGGAATGTTAGGTCCATGAATCTAAGAGAAATTGGATGTGGTCAAGCAGGAGATAGCAGGAGTGAACATCAACATTTTAGAAATCAGTGAACTAAAATGGACAGGAATGGGCGAATTAAATTCAGATGATCAGTATACCTACTACTGTGAGCAAGAATACCTTAGAAGAAATGGAATAGCCCTCATAGTCAACAAAAGAGTCCAAAATGCAGTAGTTGGGTATAATCTCAAAAAATGACAAAATGATCTCAGTTTGTTTCCAAGACAAACCATTCAACATCACAGTAATCCAAATCTATGCCCCAACCATTAATGCCAAAGAAGCTGAAGTTGAATGATTCTATGAAGACCTATAAGACCTTCTAGAACTAACACCAAAAAAATATATTCTCTTCATCATAGGGGATTGGAATGCAAAAGTAGGAAGTCAAGAGATACCTGGAATAATAGGCAAGTTTGGCCTTGGAGTAAGAAATGAAGCATAGCAAAAGCTAACAGTTTCACCAAGAGAACACACTGGTCATAGTAAACACCCTCTTCCAACAACACAAGAGATGACAATTTACACATGGACATCACCAGCTGGTCAATACCAAAATCAGACTGATTATGTTCTTTGCAGCCAAAGATGGAGAAGTCAACACAGTCAGCAAAAACAAGACCTGGAGCTGACGGTGGCTCAGATCATGAACACCTTATTGCAAAATTCTGGCTTAAACTGAAGAAAGTAGGGAAGACCACTAGACCATTCAGGTATGACCTAAATCAAATTCTTTAATGATTATACAGTAGAGGTGACAAATAGATTCAAGCATTTGGATCTAGTAGGCAGACTGCCGGAAGAATTAGGATGGAGGTTCATAACACTGTACAGGACACAATGACCAAAACCATCCCAAAGAAAAAGAAATGCAAGAAGGCAAAGTGCCTGTCTGAGGAAGCCTTACAAATAGCTGAGAAAAGAAGAGAAAAGCAAAAGAGAAAGGGAAAGACATACCCAAGTGAATGCAGAGGTCCAGAGAATAGCAAGGAGAGATAACAAAGCTGTCTTAGTGAACAATGCAAAGAAATAGAGGAAAATAAAGGATGGGAAAGACTAGAGATCTCCTCAAGAAAACCGGAGATACCAAAGGAACATTTCATGCAAAGATGAGCACAATAAAGCACAGAAACGGCCAGGACCTCACAGAAGCAGAAGAGATTAAGAAGAGGTGGCAAGAATACACAAAAGAACTATACCAAAAATGCCTTAATGACCTGAATAACCACAATGGTGTGGTCACTCACCTAGAGCCAGACATTCTGGAGTGTGTAGTCAAGTGGGCCTCAGGAAGCATTACTAAAGGACAAAGCTAGTGGAGGTGATGGAATTCCAGCTGAGCTATTTCAAATCCTAAAAGATAGTGCTGTTAAAGTGCTGCACTCAATATGCCAGCAAATCTGGAAAATTCAGCAGTCGCCACAGGACTAGGAAAGGTCAGTTGTCATCCCAACCCGAAAGAAAGGCAATGCCAAAGAATGTTCAAACTACCATATAAGTGAGCTCATTTCACATGCTAGCAAGGTGATGCTCAAAATCTTTCAAGCTAGGCTTCAGCAGTATGTGAACCGAGAACATCCAGATGTACAAGCTGAGTTTAAAAAAGGCAGGGGTACCAGAGGACAGATTGCTAATATCTGTTGGATCATAGAAAAAGGAAGAGAATTCCAGAAAAACATCTATTACTTCTGGTTCACTGACAACACTAAAGCCTTTGACTGTGTGTATCACAACAGACCTTGGAAAATTCTTCAAAGAGTTGGGAATACCAGATCACCTTACCTGTCTCCTGAGAAACAGGTATGCAGATCAAGAGGCAGTAGTTAGAATCAGACGTGGAACAATGGACTGATTCAAAATTGGAAAACAGTATGTCAGGGCTGTACATTGTCACCCTGCTTTATTTTACTTATTTGAAGAGTATATCTTGTGAAATGCCAGGCTGGATGACTCACAAGCTGGAATCAAGATTGCCAGGAGAAATGTCAATAAGCTCAGATATGCAGATGATACCATCCTTACGGCAGAAAGAGAAGAAGAATTAAAGAGCCTCCTGATGAGGGTGAAAGAGGAGAGTGAAAAAGCTGGATTAAAACTCAACATTTAAAAAACTAACAGCATGGCATCTGTTCCCATCACTTATTGGCAAATAGATGGGGAAAAAGTAGAAACACAGACAGATTTCATTTTCTTGGGCTCCAGAATCACTGCAGATGGTGACTGAAGCCACAAAATTAAAAGACACTTGCTCCTTGGAAGCAAAGCTATGACAAATCTAGACAGCATATTAAAAAGCAGAGACATTACTTTATAACAAATGTCCATCTAGTCAAAGCTTTTATTTTTTCCAGGAGTCATGTACAGATGTGAGAGCTGGCCCATAAAGAAGGCTGTGCGCTGAAGAATTGATGCTTTTGAATTGTGGTCCTGGAGGCCTCTTGAGAGGCCCTTGGACTGCAAGGAGATTAAACCAGTCAATCTTAAGGAAATCAACCCTGAATATTCATTGGAAGGACTGATGCTGAAGCTGAAGCTCCAATACTTTGGCCACCTGATGCAAGCAGCCAACTCACTGGAAAAGACCCTGATGCTGGGAAAGGGCAGGAGGGCAGGAGAAGAAGAGAGCGGCAGAGGGTGAAATGGTTGGGCGGCATTACTGAATCAATAGACATGAGTTTGCGCAGACTCTGGCAGAAAGTGAAGGACAAGGAAGTCTGGTGTGCTGCAGTCCATGCAGTCGCAAAGAATCGGGCGCAACCTAGTGACTGAACAACATAGTAGTGTAATTACTTTAGGAAAGAAAAATGATCTGTTCAAGTAAAAAGTGGCACAGGATAGGGTTTATACAAGTATACCAGGAGAGAATAGAAAAGAATAGAGGATTAGGGTGATTTTCATTGTAAATATGAGTCAAGAAAGTAACACATTTGAAACTGTGTCTAACATTGTTATGTATGAGCAATACTACAAAATATATTAACCATGAAGCTACCTTTCCTTTGTTCCTTGGATGGGTTAATTCTAAGTTACAGTAATGTTTCTATTTTGGCTGTTTACATTTTTTAAAGTGTGCATATTATAGGAATATGGGAAAAATAAATGCTTATAGATATATTACAAATTACTTAGATTCCAGGGAAAAGCAACTTAAAGCTTTAAAGGACATATAATGAGACCTACAAGGAAAAATTTAAGAAAATGAGCTTATTAACCTACTGTCTATTTCAGAACTGTTAATATGGACTATATCAAAGCAGAAAACTTTTCAGATAAGGGCATGGAAATATTATTTATAGACTCAAAGAACTGTTTGGACTACAGGATCTAATAATAATCGGTATTACTTTGGGGGATGAATACAACTTGCTAAACACTTCATTATTATTTCTAAACTTTGCACAAGTCTGAAAGGAAGTAACATTAGCTTCAAGTTCTAATAATTACTAGTAATAAGCATTTTATTCCTTAATCAATAGGTGCTTACTTTAAAAAGCAAATGGCTGCTGAAGAAAACAGTCTTTTCCTTCAATTTTATCAAATGAAAAACATTTCATCAGATAATTACTTTGTTGTCAATATCTAACAAGTAGCTGTTTTGATGGGGGAAAGGAAGAAGACACAATAATTTCAGGGTACTGATATTTACCAGGGTGACTAGTTTGAGCTGAGTATTAGAGTAGGATTATTGTGACTTAAAGGATATGACAGGCACATTACAATTTGTTTTGCATCTCACATGGCAACAACCACTACACTGAGCATCATCTGCCTGCATTTGGGAAGGTTCCCTGGGAAGGGAATTTCTGTCCAGCTTGTTCCAATCAGCATAGCAAGCAGAGCCAGAGAAAATGCAGGAGTCATACATAGTAGATGTAAAGATGAACGCCCTAATTATAAGGACGAATAAACACTGGAACCAGCTACTCAGAGAGAGAGAGCTTGCAGTCTCCAAGTTCTCTTACGGGTAATACCTCTGTGGACCACATACCCCTAACTGGACATGACTAGACACACTGAGGGAGGACAAGCATAGCTCTGAATAAGAGGCAAAGGAGTAGTTGTTTTTTAAAAAAATTAAATGTTGGAGTAGGAAATGGCAACCCACTCCAGTACTGTTGCCTGGAGAAGTCTATGGACAGAGGAGCTTGGCAGGCTACAGCCCATGGGGTTGCAAAGAGTTAACAAAACTGAGCAGCTGAGCACAAACAAGGGCCTACCTTAATCCAGACTGATTGCATTTCAAAATGCACAATCACATGTACAAAGATTATTTTTGCAAATAAGGTCCTCTTTGTAGGTTCTGGGGGTTACAACTTGGGCATACCTTTGGGGCCACTATTAAACCTGCTGGAGTCTGGTAAGAAAAAAAACATTAAATGTGATGAATAAAGTAGTTATTTCTACCAAAGCAAAAACAGACAATTACCACATTACAAAAATATTTTATCCAGAGAATCTCAGAGTTCAGGTTTTCCAAACCACTAATTTTTTTAAATAGGCCACCTCTCCTAATTTTCAGAGATACTTCCAATTAGAAATTGGTGACTATACTGTGCATGTCCTCAGTCGGTCCTATTCTTTGTGACACCGGGGACTGTAACCCACCAGGCTCCTCTGTCCATAGGATTTCTCAGGCAAGAATACTGGAATGGGTTGCTATTTCCTCCTCCAGGGGATCTTCCTGACCCAGGAATCAAACCTGTGTCTCCTGTATCTTCCGCACTGCAGGCAGATTCTTTTTACCACTGAGCCACCAGGGAAGCCAGGAATTGGTAAATACAGTTCAGTTCAGTTCAGTCGCTCAGTCGTGTCCGACTCTTTGCGACCCCATGAATTGCAGCATGCCAGGCCTCCCTATCCATCACCATCTCCTGGAGTTCACTCAAACTCATGTCCATCGAGTCCGTGATGCCATCCATCTCATCCTCTGTCGTCCCCTTCTCCTCCTGCCCCCGATCCCTCCCAGCATCAGTGTCTTTTCCAATGAGTTAACTCTTCGCATGAGGTGGCCAAAGTACTGGAGTTTCAGCTTTAGCATCATTCCTTCCAAAGAACACCCAGGGCTGATCTCCTTTAGAATGGACTGGCTGGATCCTTGCAGTCCAAGGGACTCTCAAGAGTCTTCTCCAACACCACAGTTCAAAAGCATCAATTATTCGGTGCTCAGCCTTCTTCACAGTCCAACTCTCACATCTATACATGACCACTGGAAAAACCATAGCCTTGACTAGATGGAGCTTTGTTGGCAAAGTAATGTCTCTGCTTTTCAATATGCTATGTAGTTTGGTCATAACTTTCCTTCCAAGGAGTAAGCGTCTTTTAATTTCATGGCTGTAATCACCATCTGCAGTGATTTTGGAGCCCCCCAAAATATGGTAGATGTTGTGAGAGGGCATCAGAGGGCAGACACACTGAAACCATAATCACAGAAAACTAGTCAATCTAATCACATGGACCAGAGCTTTGTCTAATTCAATGAAACTAAGCCATGCTGTGTGGGGCCACCCAAGACGGGAGGGTCATGGTGGAGAGGTCTGACAGAATGTGGTCCACTGGAGAAGGGAATGGCAAAACACTGCAGTATTCTTGCCTTGAGAACCCCATGAACAGTATGAAAAGGCAAAATGATAGGATACTGAAAGAGGAACTCCCCAGGTTGGTAGGTGCCCAATATGCTACTGGAGATCAGTGGAGAAATAACTCCAGAAAGAATGAAGGGAAGGAGCCAAAGCAAATACAAGATCCAGTTGTGGATGTAACTGGTGATAGAAGCAAGCTCTGATGCTGTAAAGAGCAATATTGCATAGGAACCTGGAATGTTAGGTCCATGAATCAAGGCAAATTGGAAGTGGTCAAACAGGAGATGTCAAGAGTGAACATCGACATTCTAGGAATCAGCGAACTAAAATGGACTGGAATGGGTGAATTTAACTCGGATGACCATCATATCACTACTGTGGGCAAGAATCCCTTAGAAGAAATGGAGTAGCCATCATGGTCAACAAAAGAGTCCGAAATGCAGTACTTGGATACAGTCTCAAAAATGACAGAATGATCTCTGTTCGTTTCCAAGGCAAACCATTCAATATCACAGTAACAATCCAAGTCTATGCCCCAACCAGTAATGCTGAGGAAGCTGGGGTTGAACGGTTCTAAGAAGACCTACAAGACCTTTTAGAGCTAACACCCAAAAAGGGTGTCCTTTTCATTACAGGGGACGGGAATGCAAAAGTGGCAAGTCAACAGGCAAATTTGGCCTTGGAATACTGAATGAAGCAGGGCAAAGGCTAATAGTGTTTTGCCAAGAGAATGCACTGGTCATAGCAAACACCCTCTTCCAACAACACAAGAGAAGACTACACGTGGACATCACCAGATGGTCAACACCGAAATCAGACTGATTATATTCTTTGCAGCCAAAGATGGAGAAGCTCTATACAGTCAACAAAAACAAGACCAGGAGCTGACTGTGGCTCAGATCATGAACTTCTTATTGCCAGCTTCAGGAATTGGTAAAGGGCAGGCTAATTGATTTGGGTGAATTTCAGACATGAAAATATGCGCTTATGATTTTTCTAAACTCCTATGTTGTCCTAAACCAGCTTATAAGCATTTGATAGGAAAATGGTGGGAGAAGTGGGGGAAGGTCTCGGTGGGGACCTCAGGAAAGTTCAGGCACCTAGGTTTAATTCATTCAGTTCACTCTGCTTGTCTTACTGCCAACAACGTCGTTCTCTTCACAAAAAAGTTAATAATTATTACCACATTGTCCTCTTTTTTACTTATTAAAATATGGATGGCTTCCCTGGTGGCTCAGTGGTAAAGAATCCTCTTGCCAATGCAGGAGACGCAGGTTCAAACCCCAGGTCAGGAAGATCCCTTGGAGAGGGAAACGGCAACCCACTCCGGGAGTCTGGCCTGGAAAATCCCATGGACAGAGGAACCAGTTGGGTTACAGTCCAGGAGCTTGAAAAAGAGCTGGACATGACTTAATAACTAAAACAACAACAATAAATTATGTACTAGGCAAAGAATTTGATCCAATAATTTCACGCTTCCCTGATGGCTCAGTTGGTACTAACCCACCTGCAATGCAGGAGACCCTGGTTCGATTCCTAGGTCAGGAAGACCTGCTGGAGAAGGGATAGACTATCCACTCCAGTATTCTGGCCTGGGGAACTCCATGGACTGTGGTTCACAAAGAGTTGGACACGACTGAGCAACTTTCACTGTCACTTTCAATAATTTCACACTTTATTTCCATCTGAAAGACCATAAGTGTTATTGTATCTCTCTTTCCTTGTGTGTAAAATGGGTGTGCTAAAGGACAATGAAATAACTAGATGATCTATGAAGTCTCTTTCCATTTTAAAAGTATCTGTTTCTATGGTCTCTCTAGGCTGATACTGTTGCTTGTGTACTATGGAGTCAGACCCCAGCTCTGCCCTCTCCTCAGTGTGGGACTTTGGGCAGGTTACCTAACCCTCTGTGGAACCAGCTTCCTTGTGTTACTGCCATCATTACAATCCTCACTCGGTACACTTTCTTGGTCAAATTACTTAACCCGTGTACAAGATGCTATGGACAGGAGTTGAAGACATGTAATACCTGCAAAAGAAACACAACATAAAACCTCACAATGTCTCTCACAGGAGAGCCTTAATAAAGTTAATCCCATCCTTTCTGCTACCTTTGGAGAGTTTCCTCACCCATTTCAAACTAATGTCACACACAATTTCCCTTGGGAAAAAAGGGCAGGGGGTGAGAAGACTGTTAAGTTTTATGCTTTGGAGTTTGATATACGGTTTGTATTACCACATTTTCTCTTTCATCTTTTATCACTCATTATGATCAAAATCACCTGGCACGTACATTAGCTATCTGTGTTCTCAAAGTCAAGGATCAAAATAAATGCATATGAACATGACCTGAAACACTTATTTAGCAGAAATACAAATGACCAGGTCAAAGAGACAGATACAATTTATGAGAATCTCAAATTTTTCTGGATTTTTAAAAATCTTTTGCTCATTATTTGAACTATTTGTCTTATTAAAAATTTAAAATATTTTGTCCAAATTAGACCCATGAAATATTTTATTGATTTTTTTTCTTTTTAATTATATATTCTCACCTCAGCATAGGTGAAAATCCTTAGAACAAGTGGATATATAAATCATATATGAATACTCAAGGATCATCTAAAGATATGATCTTCATGAACATTTTTAGGTCACATGCAGAACAAGTATATACATTGTGACATCAATAAATACTTTTAGAATTAATGAAAACAAAAAGATCTCAGGAGGTCTGTTTTACAATGTGTCGTCCTCAATATTTCTTTCATTTTTCGCTAAGTGGGCACATTAAAGGGCAAAGCAATTATTTAATCTATCCTCATTCATGTTACCATCACCCCCAAATTACAAAATTAATGTACATTTCTTCAGCTTTCATAGAAATCTATTGAATATTGTATCTCTGGACTTCTGCCAAAAGCCTATGTTGAAATGACCATGAAAAGAATATTGTGGCATCTTTCATTAAATTGCAATTTGGTGACATTTTTGTTTGTACAGTATCCTTCATAATAAGATCTGTGAGGTAAATTTCCTTTAAGTTCAATGTTAAGCAATATTTGTTTCTTCTGAGCAACTGATATATTTCAGTTTAGTGGTTAGTAAGACTATGCAACTTACATTTCCCCTTTTACCAAGAAATTCTGAGTTACGTTTTCTACTCAGTTTTAACATCTAGTCATTTTTAAGGTTTCAGGTAAATTATTCACCATCTCTACCCATTGTTTCCACTCCCACAAACTCATTCATAAACTAGCTTTTGTTTTTTCTCATTTTTAAGTGCCTCTGTATTACATGCTAATTCAAATTCAAATATTTTTTATTTTTTTTAATTAATTTATTTTTTAATTGAAGGATAATTGCTTTAGAGAATTTTGCTGTTTTAAAGAGTACAGATAAATAACTTTACATTGTCACACTTAATATAACTTTTTTTCTTAATTTAAACCATTAGTGTAATTAAAGCCAATGCATTTGAGTATATAATACAAAAGCTTAAATTTATCTCTTTCTAAACAATACTCGATCACAAGAGGCAAATGCTACGAATATGTGTTTATTTAGACATAATCTATTAACATACTGTAGTGGCAAGTATATGTGGTTGTTACCTCTAACTATGTCAAACTGCTCCAAATAGAAATATGTACACTATTAGTATGGGCTTCCCAAGTGGCTCAGCGGTAAAGAATCCACCTACAATGCAGGAGATGCAGGTTCAATCCCTGGGTTGGGAAGATGCCCTGGAGGAAATGGCAGCCTACTCCAGTATTCTTGCCTGAGAAATCTAGTGGACAAAAAGCCTGGTAGGCTATGGGGTCATGGGGTGGCAAAAGAATTGGATGTGATTTAGCAACTAAACAACACTATCGGTACAATGCTATGCACTCTTAATACTCTAAAAAATTCCTTTAATTTTATAAACCATAGGGCTTTATACTTAAATTTAAAGAATCTCAATTGTTCTCTGGATTTATAGTCAGAAAAAAACAAGTCTGACATATTTCTGGGTGTGGTTTCTAAAGTTTTTATCCCCTTTGATTAGCTGAATATTTGAGGTCATCTTGAAATATGAATCTTGTCAGTCCAGAGGTTATGGAAATCTTGTAGTTGTCCTTGAGAAGACCCCAATGAAGATCACTGTGGCAGAGTATTTATTCTCCATGAATTAGCCTCAATCATGCAACAGAAGGGCTTAGCTGTGGGAGCCACTATGAAACAACTTGGACACCTACACATCCAAATACAGCCATTTCAATATTACTCTGGTTCTAATAAAATTAGGGGTAAAACCTTCTTCTAGTCACCATCATCTATGAACTCTGAATTGGCTATGTGTGAGGAGAACATCAAGCACTAATGCCAGTGGTGGAAAGAACACATACAAGAATAGAAATGAGAAGGAAGTACCCTCCAGGTGCTCCTACCAGATCATTTTCAGCCTCTGTGCAATAAATCAGGCCTCTCCTGGATTGGTTCCAAGTATACCATGGAAAAAAGCCATCTCTAAAATTAATATTCTGCTGATAATTTGATCATTGCATAAAAATCGAGAAGGGATGAAATTACCTTCTCTTCCTTTTTGGCCTTTTATGCAGTAACACATGTCATTTAAACAACTCCATTCTTGCAAAAGGAAGTCAATCATACCTCCAACCTGTAAAGCTAGAACAAATACATATGTTGAGAGAAGCGTGTTCATGGGAGATTATCTGAAGGATATGAAATCAATCCACTCCTCTAGATAAGCAGTCACAAACTAAGATTGATTTAACCCACAGAAATATTTTGTTTGGCCCACAGTGTGTTTTTTTAAAATTTGAGCCAACACTGAAAAATAGTGAGATTTCAAATATAGAAGGTGGCCACAGTGTCCTTAGTGTCCCCACATGGCAATATCTGTTGGGATTGAGAAATGGCAGCTGCTCCCCATAGCTGGGCCAGAGGCTCTCCAGGTGATCACAGTCCATAAAAACACAGACGCTAAAATCAGAGAGGCCAGCAGAGAACTGAATGCCAGGAATGCATCGCTACTGCAATCGTAGTGTCAGTATTGCTTTTACTTAATTCCACTTTGCTGGCTGTCATCAGCACCCCGCATGTCATCTGACCGTAGACTCACTTCACTGGAATCTGGCCCTTTTTTTTTTTTTTAATAGTACCTGGAATCTAACTCTTTCTTTCACGACATTAATAAAAATCAATCCTTTACTCTCCCACACAGATATCGACAGCACTTTTCCTATCCCATCAGAAGAGTAAGATCTCATTTATGGTACTTCCTTTCTTTTCATCATCTCATCACACCCCAGCACAGAAAATACACTTACCTACTACTGTAGACCGTGGTGATTATCCCCAAGAGGATTATGTATTCCCCTCCCAACAGATGTCAGGTTTAGCCAATGGAATGTGAACAGATATGATATATATAATATCTGAGCAGAAGCTTTAAAAGACAGTGAGTTTCTACCAGCCATCTTTACCTGCCATACCAAAAAGCAATGCTCCTTCAGCCTAGGTCCTGAAATGAGCACACATGTTACACCTACTTGAAGGCTGATAGAGCTGCAAGCAACTCACATCCTACATGTAATATGAGCAAGCTACTAAGATTACCACCTTGGGAAATGAGTTCATCTTCACATGGCATTCAAACTCTGAATAATATCACTCAATTCTTATTTCTAAGTATTCACAGAAGAAAATTAGCTGCTAATGAGGAACTATGAAAGAAAGAAGAATCTCTATTTTCTAAGGTCTTACGATCTGTAATATTAAAAAAAAACAAAAACAAAAAAAAAACAATGGCATTTGGAGATGTTTGACTTTTGCCTTCAGAGAGACTACCACAAGTCAGTTCTGGTTCCATCAATGACAGAAGGATCTTGCTTAGAAACACAAAAGGCAAACAGACATAGGAATAAGGGTAGTGTTACAGAAACTATCCTCAAGAAAAATCCTTGTTTTTCTCAGAAAGTGAATTTTTCTGAAGCCCTTGACTATGTCAGGTACTATGGAGGGTTCCTAAATGGGCCAGGAGAGGTATCCCTAACAATTGTTGCCAAGAACAGGAAATTGAGCAAGAACAGGAAAACAAAGGTTTCTTGAAATGTTGTTTAAAGTAAACTGGCTAATAATTTCACCTCCCATTCATTTACTAATAACTCCCAGGTCTTTATTTTCCAGTTCAGACTTTTCACTTGTGTTCCAGACCTGCATCTGTAGCTTGCTGTTAATTGATGTACCTCAAACTCAACATTTTCAAAATCTCATTAGTCTTCTCCATATCATCTCCCTAATCTGCTTCTCTCCCTCTACTTCTTATCTTAGTGAATAGCATCGTACTTCTAATCATTAAAAAAAAAAAAAAAAAAAAGGCATCATCTTAGGACAGAGGCTGCAACCTAGCTGCTTATTTACTGAAGTTGTTTATTTTGGTTCAGACAGAACTTAAAAAGAAAAAAACACAACTTTGAACCAACACTTAAGATTTGGAAGATGTCACAGAAAAATAAAATATTTAGGATTCTCTTTAAAAATCAGAAGATGCAACATCAGGCTCCACTTAAAAAGAACAATGGGCTAAAACTGAAGAGTAGATGTCCCATTTAGACTCAGGTAAGCTCGCTCTCATTTCCGGAGAAGGCAATGACACCCTACTCCAGTACTCTTGCCTGGAAAATCCCATGGACAGAGGAGCCTGGAAGGCTGCAGTCCATGGGGTCACTGAGGGTTGGACACAACTGAGGGACTTCACTTTCACTTTTCACTTTCATGCATTGGAGAAGGAAATGGCAACCCACTCCAGCGTTCTTGCCTGGGGAATCCCAGGGATGGCAGAGTCTGGTGGGCTGCTGTCTATGGGGTCGCACAGAGTCGGACACGACTGAAGTGACTTAGCAGCAAGCTCTCATTTCAGCTAGTATTTATAACAGCCACAATGGGTGCTGAGGTTTCTTTGACTCATTTTTGTCAACTGTTTGGCCCTTGAGGCATCTGAGATTATGACTTGTGCTAAGTTCTTTTTCCTCTCCATACCTCTACCAAGACCATCAGCCAGTCCTACAGATTCTAGCATTTCTCCAATCCGTTTCCCTCTTCTTCATCTCAACTGCTATATTCTTACTGTGGGATCTCAAACAATGCTCATCTGGACTGCTGTTAACAGCTGAAATACCTCCCGTTCCATCTGTCTAATGAATTCCCAAACTCCAGTGAAGTAAAGTGATGCAATGATAAAGCTCAAATTCCTCTAGTACATGGTACCAGGCCATTCATTCCTGATCTCTACCCACCACTCATTTTGCTCCCAGGGTAGTCTATACTCCAATACTTTCAAATGGTTCTGCTAACCAGGTGGATTATTTCTGTCCTCTAGATCCTGCTGCTCTTTATGCCTACAATATTTTCATCTCATCATTCAACCCATACAACCACATTCGTAACTCCAGAGATTCCATTCAACCATTAACTTCTTTTTGAAGACTTTTCAATCTAATTCTCAATTCTGCAGACAGATATGACCATTGCAGGCCCACATCGATTCCTTTTATGTCCCCTGTAAGACTGCTATATTGATGACCATGACATTTTATTGTGTCTATACTTGTGTCAATACTTGCTTGTATTAGACTGGGAGTCTGCCTCATTTGCCCTTATATTTCCAGACCCATGCTTGCTGCATACAGCTGCTTAATAAATATTGGCCTGAATGAATAAGCATACGATTACATCAAATGATTATCTATAGGTAGGCTGTTCTCTTAAACAGGTTGATCATCCATCTATAATTCTCTTTAAACCACTGATTTGCTTTTATCTGGAGATTATTCAAGGGTTAAAATTTTTAGCTCAGTTCAAGAAAATTAATTCAATTTCTAAAATAGTAGGAGCTCAAATCAATGAGGTATATTTGTATTAACAATGTTTCTCCAGTATTATTCTTAAGAAAGATACCATATATTGCCTCTGACACCTGGAGGCAAATGATTGGTAAGTAACTTATGATTCAGATTAATTATACCATATGTAGGACACACATCAATGTGCCTTATGGATATAGTTTATAAATAACACTAGGTTATAGCTATCAATCTTCTTAATGAAGGAAAAAATACAATAGGACCTTTAGAGAATGAATTATGAATCAAGCAACTTTTACAACATAAAGAGAATGCAAATGGCACATCTCCAGGTAATATACTTTGCATTATTCTCTAGAAAGCCATATTAATATAAAACTAAAGGTATTTAAGGCTCCAAATTTTTAGATAAAATCACACAAAAACACCTCTCTTGGAATTCTAAAGACAGTCATTCATTCAATAAATATTTATTGAGTGCCTACTGTGAACTGGGTACTGTTCTAAACTTTAGGGATACTGCTGCCTTTATAAATAAGACTAAAGGTTGGGGAAGCCAGTACAATTTTACACCAGATTGGAAGATAAAGGGAGCCCAGGGCTGACTTTGTAGCATATCAAAAACAAATTTCAATTGGCTGGGGAACTGGGTGATTTTTTTTTTTCCACTTTGCACCAATCCACATTGTGCAGCTGGCCTCATCAAATTTAGATTTTAGAGTGTGTTTTGGGGGGCGGGGGGGGAGGGGGAGGGCATAGGGCAGGTCAACAGTTAACCAAAAAAAATAAAAAAGAGCAAAATACAAAGTCTGTCTAGAAAGTAATAAGTCTGTAAGAGAAATAAATCGGGGAAGAGTCATGAGGAGTGCTGAGTGGTAGAGATGCAATTTAAAATACGGCGGCCAGGGAAAGCCTCACTGAGAAAGTGATATTTAAGTAAAGAGCTGAAGAAAGGGAGGGAGAGGGCCATACGGACATGTGGCAGCAAGGCTTTCCAGCAAAGGAAGCACAGCAAAGGAGGACACAGGTCCAGACGTGCCTGGAAATCTCATGGGACAGCAAAGAAGTCAGTGGCCAGTGTAGCTAGAGCCAAAGGGCAGGGAGGAGAATAGCAGATTCAAAGAGAGAGGTAATCCAGGGGAGGAAAGAGGCAGGATTGGAATTTATAGGACAGTCCTCTAATCTGAAGGTCCAGTGCTCTCTTTTTATAACAAATGTTTTATATTCTTCCCTTATATCCTGAAATTAACCTCACTGGTGATACAACTTATCTACACATCTAACTTCAAAAGAACAAATACAATACTGAACCTGTAATACAAATGAGAAATAAATGGAAGTAAGTTATAACAAAATTAATCTATTTCAATAGGTAAATGTTTAGACATAAACACTGTAAAAGATAAAAATGTCACCTTTCTAGCCACTGTAAATGTGACAGGCACAAATGCAGAATGATAAAGGTGTGTTTCCTTTAAGCCTCAAAAGTCATCGGATGGTGATGCTGATTCAGTCTTTAAAATGCCTTTCTAAATGACAAACCTCTGGTAAAGTTCTGAACACTCTATAGAGTGTCATCTTCCCTCAAATTATATGATGGTTGCATTTCTGGAAAATCAAATGTACCTTAAAACCATGCAAAAACATTTTGCATATTTATATAAATGGAGTTAGGTCTAGGTTCAGATCATTATAAACAGGTTTTTCACCTTCCAGAATGTCCAAAGGACATCCAAAAGTCATGCAGAAGACACACAAGGGGACTTTTTGCGATGATGAGAATGCTTTATACTTTGACTGTTGTGGTGGTTACAAGGGTGTAGACATGTGTCAAAACTGATCAAACTGAGCAATACCACATACACTGAGAATACAGCATGCTATCTCTTAGTGGGATGGGAAGTAACTAGGAGGTTTTGAGCTGAGCAGTGATGGAATCTGACATACTTTATAAAGGACTGTTCTGACTTTTGAGGCAGACAGGCAAGGGCTGATACAGAAAGACCAATTAGAAGACTATCATAAAAGGCAGGCAAGAGAGGATAGTAGCTTAGCAAAGTGGTAAATCATTAGATGTATCAGAAAACACCTTCACAAGTTTCCAACAGACCCCCAAAGGTAAGGCAGGAAATAGAAAGAGTTCAAAAAACGTTCCTTAGATTAAAAGAAGTAAAGGGTAGTATTTCTTAACCATACTCATATAACACTCCACACTTCATTATGCAATGTAATTTAAAAAAATGCGCCTCCAGCTTTATCATTTTATATCTAAATGTAATGAAACATGTTTCTAATGAAATGAGATTTAACAAAAAATTTTTTAACTTTACCATAAAAACGTATATTTCTTGCCTAAGTGAAATACTTAACCTTGGCTATTTCTATGATAATTTAGGTCTTGCAATACAGTTAAACTTAGTGATTTCTGAGAGTTTTTCTAAGTATAGAAATTTAGAAGGTTATGCTAGATTTGTTATAAGATTAGAACCTACTAAATCAAATTATATAAGCTTTGAGATTACAGATAATTTCTTATTTGTCTTGTCTGTTAAAATTGGGGGACAGTTAATTGAGGGTTCTAGTCAGCTGACTCCATGTACACTAAAGTTTTATATTTAATATTTAAACATTTCCTTTAAAAAGTATCAGAAAAGCATTTTTGACTGAAATGATTTCTGAGGTTTGCTTCAGAATAATTCATTGGAGAGAGAGAATGGAAGGGAAGTAGATGAGATGAGACTGGCCACAGGCTGATAACTGTCAAAGCTGACAGATAAGTAACAGTGATTCAGCTCACTGTTGTCTTTATTTTTGAATAAATTTAAAATTTTTCATAATGAAAAGTTTAAAAATATCAGGGTCTGATAATTTAGTCAATATTTGTTGAATAATCTCTATGTGTCCAACTTCTACTGGAGCTTGGGAGAAATTTATTAATTATGAGGATAAGATCTCTATGTTAAAGAGCTCACATTCCAGAGATATAAACAGTTATGAAACAATGTAAAGACTAGAATATTGTTTTAAATGTATAAAGTGCTATAGGAGCAAAGAGAGAGTAATTGATTGTTCCTGGTGAAATCACAGAATCTTCCCGGAGGACTGATGTTTAGATTGGGCCCTGAAGGTTAAATACACTTTATCTGGGACAAAAAAAAGGGGAAAGAAGCCTCCACAAAGAAGGCAACATAATTCCAGAAAATGCTCACACAAAGGCATTAAGAGAAAAACGACAGTGAAAAAAATTAAAAAGTGTGTAAAGAGAGTAAAAGGTAGTTGTATTTTTACTGCTAGTACCTAAAACAGTGACTAACAATATATTAGGTATTCAAAATTATCCTACTGAATAAATTCATTGTTTTAAAAAGAGATAGGATGAAAATAGCAGAGAGCAGTGTTTTAAAACCCAAGGGAAAAGACAACCCACAGGATGGGAAAAAATATCTGCAACTCATATCTGATAGGGGTCTAGTAACTATAAGACAGTTAGAACTGGACATGGAACAATAAACTGGTTCCAAATAGGAAAAGGAGTACGTCAAGGCTGTATATTGTCACCCTGCTTATTTAACTTCTATGCAGAGTACATCATGAGAAACGCTGGACTGGAAGAAACACAAGCTGGACTCAAGATTGCCAGGAGAAATATCAATAACCTTAGCTATGCAGATGACACCACCCTTATGGAAGAAAGTGAAGAGGAATTAAAAAGCCTCTTGATGAAAGTGAAAGTGGAGAGTGAAAAAGTTGCCCTAAAGCTCAACATTCAGAAAACGAAGATCATGGCATCTGGTCCCATCACTTCATGGCAAATAGATGGGGAAACAGTGGAAACAGTGTCAGACTTTATTTTTTGGGGCTCCAAAATCACTGCAGATGGTGATTGCAGCCATGAAATTAAAAGATGCTTACTCCTTGGAAGGAAAGTTATGACCAACCTAGATAGTATATTCAAAAGCAGAGACATTACTTTGCCGACTCAGGTCCGTCTAGTCAAGGCTATGGTGTTTCCTGTGGTCATGTATGGATGTGACAGTTGGACTGTGAAGAAAGCTGAGCGCCGAAGAATTGATGCTTTTGAAGTGTGGTGTTGAAGAAGACTCTTGAGAGTCCCTTGGACTGCAAGGAGATCCAACCAGTCCATTCTGAAGGAGATCAGCCCTGGGATTTCTTTGGAAGGAATGATGCTAAAGCTGACCTCATGTGAAGAGTTGACTCATTGGAAAAGACTCTGATGCTGGGAGGGATCGGGGGCAGGAGGAGAAGGGGACGACAGAGGATGAGATGGCTGGATGGCATCACTGACTCGATGGACGTGAATCTGAGTGAACTCCGGGAGTTGGTGATGGACAGGGAGGACTGGTGTGCTGAGATTCACGGGGTCGCAAAGAGTTGGACACGACTGAGAGACTGAACTGAACTGAACTATAAGACAGAAAGAACTGCTATCACTCACCAGTAAAAAGACAAAGATATAACCAGAAAGTGAGCAAAAGACATGAATAGACATGTTTTCAAAGAAGAGATATGAATAGTCAAAAAGCATAAGAAAAGATGCTCAACATTGATGATCTTTGGAAAATGCAAATCAAAACCACAAGGTACCACTTCAAACCCACTAAGATGGCTAGAAATTAGCAAAAGAAAAAAATTTTCTTAAGGGAAATAGCAAGTGTTGGCAAGGATATGGAAAAATTGGAACCCTTGTACATTTCTGGTGAGAATATAAAATGGTGCAGCCACTGTAGAAAATAGGTTAGTGGTTCCTCTGACAGTTTAACACAGAAGTACCATATGACCTAGCAATATTGCTCTACATACATGTACACACATGTTCACAGCAGCACCACTCACAAAGGTCAAAGGTAGAAACAGTCCAGTCCTTAGATGAATGAATAAAGAAAATGTGCTATATTATATATGAACCAGTCACAAAGACAAATACTGTGTGATTCCACGTGTGTGTGTGTGTGTGTGTGTGTGTGTGTGTGTGTGTAGGCTTCTGGAAAAGGGAATGGCAACCCACTCCAGTATTCTTGACTGAAGAATCCCATGGACAGAGGAGCTTGGCAGGCTTGCAAAGAGTCAGACACAACTGAGAAACTAACACTTTCACTTTTTCAGTCTTTTATGATCTATGCAAGAAAATAGAGGAAAACAACAGAATGGGAAAGACTAGAGAGCTCCTCAAGAAAATTAGAGATACCAAGGGAAGATTTCATGCAAAGATGGGCACAATAAAGGACAGAAATGGTGTGGATCTAACAAAAGCAGAAGATATTAAGAAGAGGTGGCAAGAATACACAGAGGAACTACACAAAAAAGATCTTCAGGATCCAGATAATCACGATAGTGTGATCACTCACCTAGAGCCAGACAACCTGGAGTGCAAAGTCAAGTGGCCTTAGGAAGCATCACTACGAACAAAGCTAATGAAGGTGTTGGAATTCCAGTTGAGCTATTTCAAGTTCTAAAAGATGATGCTGTGAAAGTGCTGCACTCAACATGCCAGCAAATTTGGAAAACTCAGCAATGGCCACAGGACTGGAAAAGGTCAGTTTTCATTCCAGTTTCAAAGAAAAGCAATGCCAAAGAATGCTCAAACTACTGCACAATTGCACTCATCTCACATGCTAGCAAACTAATCCTCAAAATTCTCCAAGGCAGGCTTCAACAGTATGTGAACCGTGAACTTCCAGATGTTCAAGATGGATTTAGAAAATGCAGAGGAACCAGAGATCAAATTGCCAACATCTGCTGGATCATTGAAAAAGCAAGAGAGTTCCAGAAAAACATCTATTTCTGCTTTATTGACTATGCCAAAGCCCTGATTGTGTGGATTACAGCAGACTCTGGAAAATTCTGAAAGAGATGGGAATACCAGACCACCTGACCTTCCTCTTGAGAAATCTGTATGCAGGTCAGGAAGCAACAGTTAGAACTGGACATGGAACAACAGACTGGTTCCAAATCAGGAAAGGAGTATGTCAAGGCTGTATATTATCACCCTGCTTATTTAACTTATATACAGAGTACATCATTGGTAATGCTGGGCTGGATGAAGCACAAGCTGGAATCAAGATTGCTGGGAGAAATATCAATAACCTCAGATTTGCAGATGACACCACCCTTATGGCAGAAAGTGAAGAACTAAAGAGCCTCTTGATGAAAGTGAAAAGGGAGAGTGAAAAAGTTGGCTTAAAGCTCAACATTCAGAAAACAAAGATCATGGCATCTGGTCCCATCACTTCATGGCAAATAGATGGGGAAACAATGGAAACAGTAAGAGACTTCATTTTGGGGGGCTCCAAAATCACTGCAGATGGTGACTGCAGCCATGAAATTAAAAGATGCTTGCTCCTTGGAAGGAAAGCTATGACCAACCTAGACAGGATATTAAAAAGCAGAGACATTACTTTGCCAACAAAGGTCTGTCTAGTCAAAGCTATGGTTTTTCCAGTAGTCAAGTATGGATGTGAGAGTTGGACTATAAAGAAAGCTGAGTGCTGAAGAACTGATGCTTTTGAACTGCAGTGTTGGAGAAGACTCTTGAGAGACCCTTAGTCTGCAAGCAGATCCAACCAATCCATCCTAAAGGGATCAGTCCTGAGTGTTCATTGGAAGGACTGATGTTGAAGCTGAAACTCCAATACTTTGGCCGCCTGATGTGAAGAGCAGACTCATTTGAAAAAGATCCCGATGCTGGGAAAGAGTGAAGTGGGAGGAGAGGGGGACAACAGAGGATGAGATGGTTGGATGGCATCACCGACTCGATGGATATGAGTTTGGGTAAACTCTGGAAGTTGGTGATGGACAGGGAGGCCTGTCGTGCTGTAGTCCATGATGTTCCAAAGAGTTGGACACGACTGAACTGAACTGAACTGATGATCCACTCTGTTTCTGTTGTGTTGATCGTATTACCTCCTCTTTCATTTCTGATTTTGAGTCCTTTTTTCCTTTGTAAGTCTCTAAGGACTTCTCACTGGAAAAGACTCTGATGCTGGGAGGGATTGGGGGCAGGAGGAGAAGGAGGGGACGACAGAGGATGAGATGGCTGGATGGCATCACTGACTCGATGGACGTGAGTCTTAGTGAACTCTGGGAGTTGGTGATGGACAGGGTGGCCTGCCGTGCTGCGATTCATGGGGTCGCAAAGAGTCGGACATGACTGAGCGACTGAACTGAACTGAACTGAACTGAAGGACTTCTCAATTTTGTTTATCTTTTTGAATAACCAGTGCTTCATTTCATTGATCTTTTCTATTGTTATTTTTTAAATTTATTTCTTAAAGGAGAATCGTGCTACATAATTTTGTTTTCTCTCAAATCTCATACATATATCCCTTTCCTTTTGAACCTCCCTCCCATCTCCCTCTATTGTCTTTTTAGTCTCATTTTAATTTACTCCTGTTCTAATTGTATTTCCTTCCTTCTACTAACTTTGAGGTTTGTTCATTCTTCTTCTTCTACTTTGAAGGGTAGATTACGTTGTTTGACAATTATCATATTACTTATATCTGAAATCTAAAATATGATACAAATTCATTTGCATCATATTTTAGATTTCAGAAGGGCAGGGCTTCCTTCAAAGCTCAGTTGGTAAAGAATCCACCTGCAGTGCAGGAGTCCCTGGTTCAATTCCTGGGTAAGAAGATTCCCTGGAGAAGGAATGGGCTACCCACTCCAGTAATCTTGGACTTCTCTTGTGGTTCAACTGGTAGAGAATCTGCCTGCAATGCAGGAGACCTGGGTTCAGTCCCTGGGTTGGGAGGATCCTCTAGAGGAGGAAAAGGCTATCCACTCCAGTATACTGGCCTGCAGAATTCCAGGACTGTATCGCCATGAGGTCGCAAAGAGTCAGACATGACTGAGCGACTTTCCCTTTCACTATGAAACAGAAAGAGGCTCAAAGATATAAAGAACAAATCTGTGGTTGCCAATGTGATGGGGGAGTGGTGTAGGGATGGACTGGGAGTTTGGGATTAGCAGATGGAAACTATTACATATAGAATGGATGAATAATAAGGTCCTATTGTATAGCACTGGGAGCTATACTGAATATGTTATAATAAACCATAATGAAAAAGAAAAAAATAAAGGTAGGTTGTTTCAGACTTTTCTTAATTCTTGAGAAAGGCATTTATTGCTTTGAACTGCTTGTCTTAGAACTACTCTTGCTGCATCCTATACATTTTGGTGTATTCCTTTTCCATTTTCATTTGTCTCAAGGTATATTTTTATGTATTTTTTTAATTTCTTCTTTGCCCCATTGGTTGTTCAGTAGCATGTTGTTTAACCTCTACATTTTTGCAAATCTTCCAGGTTTCTTCATGTTATTTATTCCAGTTTCAAGGGCTTCCCTGGTTGCTCAAATGGTAAAGAATTGCATCCAATGCCGAAGACCCAGGTTTGAGATCCCCTGGAGAAGGGAATGGGAACCCACTTCAGTATACTTGCCTAGGAAATCCCACGGACAGAGGAGCCTGGTGGGCTATAGTCCATGAGGTTACAAAGAGTTGGATATGACTGAGCAACTAACACTTTCACTTTCATATCATTGTGGTTGGAGAAAATGCTAGATATGATTTCATTCCTCTTAAATGTATCAAGATTTTTTTTGCACCCTAACATAAGATCTACATTAGAAAGTATTCCATGTGCACTTGAGAAGAATGTATTCTGTTGCTTTAGGATGGAATACAGATCATATGTAAACACCTGTTAAGTCTATCTGGTCTAATATGCTGTTCAAGGCCAATGTGTTTATTGATGTTTTGTCTGAAAGATTTATCCATTGATGTAAGTGGGATACCAAAGTCCCCTACTATTATTGTACTATATATTTCTCCCTTTAGCTATGCTAATAGTTGCTTCCAAAATTTAGGTGACCTATGCTTCATGCATAAATATTTATAAAATGTTTTATCTTTCTGTTGGATTGACCCTTATCATTGTGCAATGTATTTCTTTGTCTCTTATCACATTATTTGTTTTAAATTCTATGTTGTCTGATATAAGCATAGTTATTTCACCTTACTTTTGGTTTTCATTTGCATGGAAAATATACCTTCACTTTCAGTCTGCGTGATTCTCAACATTTAAAGTGAGTCTTTCGTAGAGTATATAGATGGATCTTAAAAAAAGAAATCCATTCAGCTATTCGGTCTTTTGATTGGAGTATTTAGTTCATTTTCAAAGTAATTATTGAAAGGTATATGCTTAGTGCCATTTTGCAAATTATTTTCTGACTGTTTTTGTAGTTCCTTTCTGTGCCTCTATTCTCCTGCTCTCTGACTGTGGTTAAATTTCTTTAATGGTATGTTTATATTCATTTCTGTTTATCTTTTGTGTGATTTTTGCTTTGTGGTTACCATGAAGCTTATACATAACAACTTGTATCTATAACATTCTAAGTAAAAATAACTTAAGTTTGATCCAACTGTAAAGCTTGTCGCTATTACTTCTCCCACCACATTTTAATGTTTTTGACGTCTCATTTTACATCTTTTTCTCTTGTGTATCCCTTATAACTAATTTTTTTACTACTTTTGTCTTTTAACATTCACACTAGTTTTATAAGTGATTAATTCACTATCTTCACTATATATTTGCCTTTCCAGTGAGATTTAGTTTCATGTGTTCTTGTTATTAATTAGCACCCTTTCTTTTTAGCTCAAAGAATTTCCACTGGCATTTAAGACCAGTTTAATGGTGATGAACTCTAGCTTTTGCACATCTGCAAAACGCCTTCTCTCTCCTTCACTTCCGAGTGAGCTCTGCTGCCATGTATAGTATTCTTGGTTAGAAGTGTTTTTCTTTCAGCACTTTGAATATATTGTGCTATTCTTTTATGGCCTGCAAAGTTTTTGTTGAAAACTCTGGTAAGTCTTATGGGGGTTTCCTTGTGTGTAGCAGGTTAGATTTCTCTTGCTACTTTTAAGATACTCTTACCTTTATTTTTGACATTTAAAGTATAGCATGTCTTGGTATGTGGGTCTCTTGATTTCCCCTCATTTGGAACTCTGGGATTTCTAGATCTAAATGTCTGTTTCTTTCCTCAGGTTAGAGAAGTGTTTAGCCATTATTTCTTCAAATAAGATTTCTGCCCCTTTCTCTCTTCTCCTTTGGGAGCTCAACGATACAAATGTCAGTCTGTTTGACGTACCATTAGTCCCTTAAGCTATATTCACTGTGCTTCTCTGATTGGGTGAGTTTCACTGCTCTATCTTTGAGTTAACTGATCTTTCTTCCTGCTTCATCTAGTCTGCTCTTAAACCCAGCTAGTGTATTTTTCAGCTCAGTCACTGGATTCTTTGCTCTGGGACCTTTTTTGGTACTTTCTTACATTTGCCATCTCTTCGTTGACATTTTCACTGTGTTCTCCCCAGATCAGTGAGCACCTTTATGACCATTAATTTTAACTCTTTATCATAAAAACTACTTATCTCCACTTCATTAATGTTTTGTTTTCCTGATGGTTCATCTTTTCTTTCATTTGTAACATATTCCTCTGTTTCTTCATTTTGCATGACTCTGTGTGTTGGTTTCTAATAGCAGATGAAACCATCTCTCCCAGTCTTGAAGATGTGGCCTCAAGTAGGAGATGAAATTTGCTGTTTCGTTTCCTCTTGCCTATCTCTCAAATATTTGTGCTTGACCAAGCAGACTTCTTATATTTCTAATAGCTCCCAGTTGTTAAGTATGTGACAAGATCTGCCAGTGTCCCAAAGTGGAAGATCTCAGCACCTAGATTCAGGCTGTTTGGAAGTCAGACATTCAAGTATCAGTTTTTAAATGTATGCAAATATATACAGTCCTGTACGACCGCAAGTGTAAGCCCCACTGGCCACCATAACCAGATGATCTGGAGGGATTCCTAGGTGGCACTTGCAAATATCAGGGCTCCAGATAAGTGTATGAAGTCTTTCCTGGATGATACTGATTAACTGAAGCAAAGCAGAGGGAAACAGCCCAGATGGCATGGCAAGGCAAGGCCTATGTTCCTTGAGAGCAGATCTACATGCCACAAAGTGTGGCCAAATCTGAAGATTGCTCCTCAGACTGAAAATCCAAAATAAACAAAGAGGCCTCCTTCACAGAAATGCTGGGGGGTGTGCCTCAGTCTACTGTCTGTACAGTGCCTTGTGGGTATAACTTGCCAAAGAATTGCCGCAGTGCCATGGGACCCAGAAATGGAAGCTTCCTGGCTATCAAAGCCAGGCAATGAAGACACATCCCAGACAGCAGCCACTCAACTGGTACAACAGACATAAAAATCAGGGTACTAAGTATATATTACATGTCTCTTCCCTCCAGGAGACAGTAAAACACTTTAAAGTGTACAGTTCAGTGATATTAGGTATATTTACGTTGTTAAAAAAAAATGGCAAATCAAAACTTAAACCCAATAAACAACTGCCCTTCCCCCTACTCCTAGACCCAAGTAACCACCATGATAGTTTATGTTTCTATGAATTTGACAATTTTAGATACCTCATATAAGCAGAATCACTATTTATTTTTTCTAGTTTTATTGAGAAATAGTTGACATGAATCACTGTGTCAATTTAAGGCATATAGCATGAGAGTCAGATGTATACATATAGTGCAATGATTACCACAAGGTTTAGCTAACATCCATCATCTCATAAATACAACAGAAAGAAGAAAATAGTTTTTCTCCTTGTGATGAGCACTCTTAGGATCTACTCTTCTTTCTACAATTTTCCTGTATATCATCAAAGTGTTAACTATAGTCATCATATTGCATATCATATCTCTAATACTTATTTATAACTGGAAGTTTGTACAGTTTGAATACTTTCCTCTAGTCTCCCCTCCCCATACCTCTGCCTCTGGTAACCACAAGTATGATCTCTTTTTCTGAGTTTGTTTTAGATTAAATATATAAGTGAAATAATACAGTATTTCTGTGTTTCTGTCTGCAATTTACCTTTAATTTAAAATAATAGCAGTCACTGAATAAAAGGGATTTTTTTTTGCTTTTTTGTTTTGTGGCTTTTTGCTGACAGTTGAACCTGAGTCCAATCAATATACTGGATGGATTTTATATATGGTGCAGTCATATGTTACAGTCCTTGTTAACAACCCATTCCTGAATACAGGAACTAGAAGTCATCACATTAAAGGATCACTAACTAGATGCTCAGGTAGTACTTGACTTTGAAGTTATTTATAAAATTTTAACTTTTCTTTGAATGTTAAATGAAATAGTATGAGAAATATGAGAGAAAATTTAGAGAAGAGAGTGGATTTAATTACAGTATTCTACTATAGTTAGCATTTATTGTTATCCTATTCAGCCTTTGTTGCGGAACACTGAAGCTTCAAGAGAGTTGAGAATCAGCTGGGTTTTGATTTCATTTCTGCCATCTATATGATTTTGGGCAAATCATTTCATTTCTTTAAGCTTAGGCATTAATATCCTTACTAGTATTCTAATGTATAAATAAGGAGGGAGATGATATTATCCAGCTTGCTTACTTTAGGGCAGAGTTATGAGAATAAACAAGGAGTAAGCATTAAAAAAAAAAAAAAACAAAACCTTTTGACATATAACTTTAGAAATGTATTTTATTTAAAAATTTCATCCTTTCCAAACTTCTTTCCATTTTTATATGCCTTTCTTCTAAAAGTCTTATTCTACTATAGACTAAAGAAGATATGCTCCTTTTGCATCCAGTTCCCTATAAACTGGATTTCTTATTTCAGTAATAAACTCACATGTTAAATAATGGTGAACATAGGACTTCCCTGGTGGTCCAGTGGTTAAGAATCTGCTCACCGATGCAGGGAACACGGGTTTGATCCCTGGTCTGGGAATATCCCACATGCTGCAGAGCAACTAAACCGTGTGCCACGACAACCGAAGTGCACCTAGAGGCCATGCTCTGCAACAAGAGAAGCCACCACAGTGAGAAATTCACACACCTCAACTAGAGAGTAGCTCTTGCTTGCCACAACTAGAGAAAGACTGCATGCAGCAATGAAGACCCAGTTCAATCAAAAAAGCAAAAAAAAAGATGTAAAGAGCTTTGTTGCTATAGCTAGGTCTAGGAATGGGGGAGTAAAGAATACCAGAAATAAAGTAGAGAAGAATTTCACTCTCTCCTTTCTTATCCATGCTCCCATAAGTTATCAGCTATCAGTCCTTAAATTTGAGAGTAGGGAGAAGACTGAGGACTAGAGCATGAAATGACAGGTTAATATTAGAAGCGCTGCTTTAGGAGACTCTTAGGAATGGGTTTGATTCTTTATCTGTAGTTTCACTTATACCAGGTATAAAAGCACTGTGACTCAGTGGTTTATGCAACAAGCTGGAAACTCAGGACCTGTGGCTTCTGGTCATGCACCTGACATTTGTTTTTCACATGAGCTACTCAGGTTCACTCCCATGTTTTATTTAGTTTTTCATCTATTAATGAATCAAAGATTCCAAGTAACTTTCCAGGTAATAGAAAAAAAACAGAACTCACATAGAGCTACAACTATGAAAGCTATAACAAGGGCAGTTTTTATGAGAATAGATGTAACAATACTACACGTTTAAATTTCTATATAGCATTATTACTTTATTATTATTTTATTTCTATAAAGCATTATTACTTCTACCTGAGCTAGCAAGGAATACTATGAATATGAAATAGATCTATAATCCTGAACTCTCTTTCAGATTATTAGTTTTAAACTCCCACTAAAATCTTCACAAAAGTAGTAAGGAAGTAGTAAGGGAGATCTTTTAAAACATTATTTGGCTTTCTTCTCACTCCTCACACATTTACCCAAAGTGAAGGTTACTATTGAGTAGGGAACGAGCCAAAGAAGAGAGGTTGGGGCAAAAAAGTAAAGATCTGGAAATCATTAATTCTGTCTTTCAGTTCAGTTCAGTCACTCAAACTCTTTGTGATCCATGGACTGAAGCACAACCAGGCTTCCCTGTTCATCCCCAACTCCCAGAGCTTACTCAAACTCATGTCCATCCAGTGGGTGATGCCATCCAACCATCTCACCTGTTGTTCCCTTGTTTAACCAGTTCTTACTATGTGTTTCCTATAAGTAAGTATAAGGTATAGTACATTAATTCTGAAACACATCGTGTTAAGACAGCATCAGCTAGCATTTCTAGAAGATGAAACTAAGGCTTAAAGTCAAGGATAAGTGATTTGCCCTGAGTTAAGAAATGGAATGGGTTTTTGAATCTTCACCTCTCTCATTTCAGAGCCTATGATCTTTATTACTGCCCTAATGTATTTCAGGAAAAGCAAAATTGACCACTGGAATAAATGTTAACAGAACCTATCTTAGAAAGTTACAAGGAAATTAAGTTGCCCCACAGATTCTCCCCATCTCTCCCATGGCCACATGCATGTACCTATTTCTGTATGCTTACTTAATGCTCCTTTCTTGACTAACCGGATTCTCCATACTTCTCCATACTTCCTACTTTTCTCACAGGGCTTCAGCTTGTCAAATCCCTAATTCTACCCCAGGGCATTCAGCTTCTGCCCTTGAGCTTAATGACTTACTCTCTCTAGGTTTTAAGTTCCAGTTCTTAACAGTGAGAACTGACACTCCCAGATCACATTCCTACATCAGGTCAAGGCTGCTGGCCAGTCAACATGGGTTGGTTAACCTGGGTCAAGCACACAAATCCTTGGCTGTGGATGGGTAAAGCAGTCACATTCCTTGGGAACTGTGGTATAAGCAGGTGGAAATTCTGAAACAGCCTGTGCCATTTTAAAACATCACCCAGACAAGATTTGCTTCCTCCTATTTTTGTGTGTTTCTATTAAAGATATTCCCATTCTTCCTACTGCCTAGACTGAAACTCTAAACATTTTTTAATGAAATAGATTTAACTTTGTTTGAAAAGTAATGCACACATATCCTAAAATACTCAGAATATAACAGAGTATGCTCACTGGAAGTTGTATCCTTTCTACCAAAGATTCTCAGGGTCCTCCTAGAGGCTATCACAGCTAGCAGTTTTTGAAGTATACTTCAGAAAAATTCTATGCATGTTCAAGCATTTTATTCATATTTTATCCACATTCCATTTTACATAAATGGAATAACATGAACAAGTGTGTGCCAAGCTTTCCTCACTTAATAAGCAGATTCTGAAACCTATTTGACCTCAACACATAACATATAGACTATTTTTTTCATTTTTTAATGGCTTCATAGAACTTAAATATGTGATTTTTTTTTTTAACCAGTGACCTTTTGATAGGTAGGTATACTGTTTTCACTCTTGCCATTACAAATAAGCCTGTATAAAGTACACATGCTTGTACACAGCTCTAAATATTATCAATAAATTTTTTAGTCAAAGTATACATGATATTTTCATTTTGATACATTTATGGGTTCGATCCTTGAGTTGTAAAGATCCCCTGGAGAAGTAAATGGCAACCCACTCCAGTACTCTTGCTTGGAGAATCCCATGGACAGAGGAGCCTGGTGGGCTACAGTCCAAGGGGTTACAAAGAATAGGACATGAGTGAGTGACTAACGCACTCACACACATGGCCAAATTGGGCTTCCCTGGTTGCTCAAGAATCTGCCTGCAACGTGAAAGACCTGGGTTTGACCCCTGGGTTGGGAAGATCCCCTGAAGAAGGGAATGGCAACCTATTCCAGTATTCTTGCCTGGAGAATTCCATGGACAGAGGGGCCTCACAGGCTACAGTTAATGGGGTATGGAGTTGCAAAGAGACACCACTGAGCAACTAACACACACACACACACACACACACACACACACAAGGGCAAACTGCTTCCAAAGATGGTGTGCCAGTTTCTCACACCATCTGTGCAAAAGTCTCCATTTGTCCAAAGCATGCACAGCCTCGTGTTCTGTCAAACTTTCTGATCTCTTCTAATCTGGTAATTTTAGTTATTTTAAAATTTCACCTTCTTTTTTGCCCACTAAGTCAGTCACTGAGTTCTGTGAGTTCTTTCATTCTCATCTCCTTCTGTGTCTCTGTAATTGCAATGCTATGATCTTAGTTTCAGCTTTTGTTGTGTCATTTATTGCCTCCTAATAGTGTTCATTCCAGTCTCTCCCCTTATTACCTCACAACTTACTCATACACAGCCAGAAAGACCTGAAATCCATAAGGGTACTTTAGCTTTCCCTAACCTACATGAGATGCCAAAGGTAGCTGCTGAGATTTGGAGACACTAGTGTTGCAAGAAAGAGAGAGAAGCTTGTAATAAGAAAAGTTAAAACAAAAACAAAAAAGCCCCAGCAAAACCATCAGCCAAAATAGGGCTGGATAACTCAAAACAAGTCAACACTTCCCACCCCACTGTCACTAGACTGATACAGTTTGTCCAGCATATAGTCTTTATCAATCTGATTTGCACATTCTTCTGACATATCAAAAGTAGAGGCAGTCCTGATCATCTGCCCATTTACTGCTCACACTCTAATTCCTTGCCTAGTTCTAGGGGAAACGGGTACTCTACAGTGAGCTATACTGGTGGGTGAGCGAATCCAGATCTTAATCTTTTCTCATATCCAGTGAGTCTCAATAATCTGATTAAAGTAAAATACTCCAGATCCTTATTTTAAAAGCTCACCTCAGAAATTAAACTATTCCTCTAAGGGGACTCTTTTTTAAAATACAGGACAAAACTGTATCTTTTTATATCCACATACCTGTATACAAATGCACAGGAAGACAATTGGAAGGACATCTGGAAGTGGTTCTTTCTGAGAAGAGTAGATTTGTATGTATCAGTTGTATTATTTTAAAAAGAAATATTTTTCTTTAAAACAAATAGGAAATTGGATCTTGCTACTCACACCTGTTTTCTTCGTTTATTATTAAATTCCACGGTGCTTCTAAACATTCATCTGGGAAACGGGGCCTGCTACTGATATTTATTTTAACCAAATTGCCTAACCAATCTTATCCGGAAAAAGCATTGTTTGTGGTATAGTGAACAAAAGGAAGTGACCTAGAGAAGTTCATGGATCAGGTCTTTCACTTCAGTCACATTATCACGTTTACGCTCCTTAGTGAGAGGTAACATGGTGCTGGTGAGAGAAAAAGGATCTGAGTTCCAGTTTGGGCTCTGCTAAGAATATACTGGGGGACCATGAGCAAACACTTTCATTGTAAAATGGTGAATAAGACTAGGACAGATTTCTTTGATTACTAGAAGACTTACAAAGATGCAGTCTAGGGTGAAAAATCTATTATTCAGTTCTGAGTTGCTCCGAATCTAAAGGCAAGAAGACAAATTCTCTCCAATTCAGCAAACGTGTGTTATGTATTAGGACCACTGTGAATCTCAGGCGCTCTTTCACCAGGTTTTAGACTGATTTGCAAAAAAGCAAAAAAGTCCTCTCACTGAAGAAGCGTTTCGTTTCTCTTGGCCGTGGCCATTGCCCAAAGTGCCAAGATCTAATTGCCGTCAACATTAAGATGAAGACGTACCTGCTGCGAACGTGAAGACACTACAGTTCCCAGCATGCCTCTCTTCCCACCGCCGCCCTCTCCCGCCCCTACTCCTGGACTCTTGCCGGGCCGGGACTTGCAGTCCCAGCTCAAAGCCGGCGGCGGCGCGAAAGCAGTCTAGAAATGTACTTTTCCCACAAAAAGGCGGTGAGACCGCAGTTTCCAATTCAAGTCCTACTCCAACTGACTAGCGTCTGTCCGGCGGAGTCAAATTCCCTCCAACCAGCTCTCTTCAGACCCGCAAACTGCTGGGGCGGAACCACGCCCCGGAAATGAGGTCAAGTCCCCCAGCTGACGGCTGAAGCTCCTTCCAGCCACTCCTAGACGGACTAGGACAGGCGGGGCGGGCTTGGGGGCGTGGCAAGCGGGCGTGGCTCAGCTCGGCGTAGCCCCGGGGATCTAGCCGCTGCGCGGGGCCGCGCGTCTGGGTGGCAGCGGGGGCGCGCCCGTGGAGAGTGGCGGCTGCGGTTGCTAGTCTGGAGGGAGGGAAGGAGGAACCGGGAAGGGGTGGGGGGGGCAGGGCGATCGGAGAGCCGTGTTCCTAAGGCGGTGGCTGCGTCTCCGACGGAGCAGGAGCAGGGCGGGGAAGGAGGATGGAGCAAGCTGGGGGTTGGGGTTGGCGCTAGCCGCTGCGGCTCGTCTACTACTGTGGGAGAGTGGCTGCTCCTGGAAGTTGTAGGATCGGGAGCCGGGCTGGTGCCGCCGGTGCCGCCGCTGCCTTGGGCGGTGGGGAGGAGCAGGGAGCGTCAGGGGTCGGGAAAGACGGGACGGGTAGGGGGCGCGAGCTGGGGAAGACTGAGCGGGCTCTGCGCCGGGCGGGCGGGCGGCGGGGGGGCCAGCGACCGCAGCCGGGGGGACGGGGGAGGATGGAGCAAGTGGAGATCCTGAGGAAATTCATCCAGAGGGTCCAGGCCATGAAGAGTCCGGACCATAATGGGGAGGACAACTTCGCCCGGGACTTCATGGTGAGTCCCTCCCCTCGCTGTTGCCTCCTCTCACCGGCATCCAAGCCCACTGCCTCTTCGCCCGCCCGGCCCGACCGCCGGCGCTTTGTGTGCGGCTGTAAGGAGAGGGGCGGAGGGGGCGCGCGCCAACCCCAAGGGCCGGGGTGGACTCGGAGGCTGGGAGGTGAGATCGCCCCTCGTCCTCCTTTCCTTTCGTCCTGCGATCGCGGCCCCTTCCGCCCGCGTCCGGAACGCGAAGAGAGAGGCCGCTGGCCAAGCCCGCACTTAGCGCCGCCGCCCGCGACCACCTATTGTTTCTCGGGCTGGGAGCGGGAGGCGAATGAGGTGCAGGCCGGTAGGCTCTTCTCATCTCCCCATCCAGTCTGCTCCTCCTGGGAGGGTCGAGGCAGGAAGGAGAGCGGATAGCGCCGACTGAGGAACGGAGCTATTAAGGTTGCATTTAACTCGTGGGGTCCCTTTGCTCAAGCTGGTCTCAAAAGAGGTCAGGGTAGGACTTTTTGCTCTTTCTGGGTTCGCAGTATTATCTCCAATGCAAGAGAAAGGATAGTCCATAGGAAATCTCGTGGAATGTTCGATTTCCATTTACTGCCGTCCTGTCTCTTGTCTCTTGAGACCCAGGTTTTAGATGGTGTAGGGGTCAACGTGATTTGAGGTTGAGGGATAAGTGTGTGTAGAGGCAGGGCGTGGGGGTGGAGGGTGCGTGGTTATCCCGAAGGAAGCCTACTTCAGACTCCCTAGGGGATACTGCCGAAGGCGGAGGGGATGTGACTATCACTTCCTATCCGGGGTGGGGGTGGGGAACTTGGGAACAATAGTCCTGGTGGGGCGGAGGCGACTGTACGGGCTGAAGCCCTGAACTGGGAGATAACCTTCGTAGTCTCCCCACCCCCCTTCCGACATCCCCCCTCCCCCTTCCGCCCTTTGCTTGTACTGGCGGGCTGGATAGGAGGTTAAAAGTCTTGGTCGTGGAATTGCTCTCGAGCCATCACTACGAGGGGGTCAGATCCGAAGGCGTGGGACCAGAAGTCGACTTCCTCCATTGCCACCCCCCCTCCTTTATTTTTCTGCTGGACAATGTTCCCTTTAGGGTTGTTTCTCGCCTTAGGAGGCGGTGGTTGCGGCGCTGCTCCTACGGATATTGCGCAAGACTGGGGCGTTGGAAACCCTGGAGGTCTGGGGAATGGAAAAGGAAGTGGGACTTTGGGAAGTGGTTGCTCCTTAGTCTTGGCGGGGTTTGGAAATGGGAAATAAGCTAGGGAAAATTTTGCTTCTGGGCAAGATTCACCTCCAAGAGTAGTCACCTAACTCTGAAATTCTGGATTGTGAAAAGGATACACAGTTAATGTGTATAAAAATGAGTCGCAAACATTGGCTAGTTTTTGTTTCAAAGTACAGTTTAATTGTTTACAAGGTGCAGGTGAAATGGCTTTTCGCACTGAAATACGAAATACTTTTCACATTTTAAAGAGACTTTGGTCTAGTAAAACTTTAGCGTTAACATTCTTAACCCTTAACTTTACTCAGTGTCATAACAGTATAGTTGAGCTTTGTGATTCCCGCCTCCCTAAACCAATAATAGAAGATAGGAGTTTGGTTTTGTTAGTATCTTTTGAAAGTGTAAAAAATGTTGATTAAATAATTTATGGTTTATTTTAAACATTTCCTCTTGATACTTAGCCCATGTATCTCCCCCCCCCCCCCAATTTCCCTTTTATCTGAAAAAGTTAAAGATGTTTCCTTCTTCCTATTGGGAATTTTGAATGTGTTAGGTATCTTTGAAATGACATCACAGTAATTGGACAGAGTCCCCCTTTTATTACTCTCTAGCAAACATAAAAGAAAATATTTACTTAGATTTTAAAACTAGTCTAACACAGTCTTACTTTGGATGTGGAAGGAGAGGTGTGTGACCCTGTCCACTTGGCATGTTGGTCCTCTTGTTCTCTATGGACATATCCTGTCAGGAAAGGGCATTGTTTGCTGATGCAGGCCATCAGGACAAGTGCCCAGTCTCTGAACTCCTGTACAGGGGAAGTAGCCTTCGGGTTCATGCTTTGGGGATGAGTCAGGGATTCCTATTGGAGATTTCGTTTCTCCGGGACTAAATGAGTTTTCTTTTTCTTCCCTAATACCTAGGGATATCTAGGTGATTCTGCATTTAAGATTTGATGACTAAGGCTGTTCTTTTACAGTGCTTGCTTTTTTTATTCTGTGACTTGATAAGCAATAGCTATAATTAAATCTGCCAGTTATGCCTCTTTTTCTCTTAACTAGAAAGCTGGAGGAAAACTTTGTCCCCTCTGCCACAAAAAGAAAATATATTGGCTAATAGATTCTTCTAATAATAAACACTTCTGTAATTCTTAAATTCTGACATTTTTAAATTTTTAGCATTTGAGAACTGAGCCTTAGGGTAATCTAGCTATTATAACCCTATTCATTTATAAAGTGATAATGTTCATTGTTTCAAATTTGGAAATTATAGAGCAGTAATTAAGAATGCCTTACCTTTAGGAAAGTGGAATAGGCATTCATACTGTGGTTTTTCCATTGTTCTGTTCAGTCTTCCTGTAGTTCCATCACCCAAAGGCTATCTTTGTTAATGTCTTTAATGCTTCTCTGTGACCATACTACACGTACCATTTAATATTCTTAGGGTTTTTTCCAACTTAATATTTAGGTGTTTTTCCTTTGTAAAGATAATTTTAGGTGGCTATATAATATTTCACCTAGCCACTGTCATATAGCTTAACCATTTTCTTATAGTTGAAAGTTTAGGCCGCTGATTTTCTGCTATTATGTGTCATAATTCTGTGGAGAACACTTAAGCATAAAATTTCTTTATTTTGAATTATTGCATAAGATATCTTCCATTGGTGTTGGAAGTACTAGATAAAAGGATGTAAACATCTGAAATATGTAAATGAATAACTTTTTGAAGTTGTATCACTTTTTACAACTAACAGTAATGTATGAGTGTTCATACAATAATCTTGGATCTTTGATAATTCGAGGTTGAAGAATAGTATGTTGTTTTAATTTTAATATTGTGATGACTAGTAAGAGTAGAGACTTTTCTGCCTGTTGTCATTCTGTGAGTTGTCTATTCCTGGCATTGGCCTTTTGTGTGCCCCATCCTGTAAAGAGGAGAATACTAAGGTATTGAGATGGTGTAAACTATAGCACCAAAATGATTTCAAGTTGATGGTTAAACTGATAATCTGTGTCAGATCCGGAACTTGGTCACAACTATCTCAGCTTGTCGTCTTTATGAAATTGCAGATAGTGATCATGAGAAGTAAATGTGTACATAGGGTGATGCCCATTTATGTTTGACATGTGTAGGTTTACTACCATCTCTGCCATTGGTTAGTTTTCTGACCTTGGCCACTTGCAAGAAAATGAATTGACCGAGTTCTTTCAATTTTAAAAGAAGATAAATGCTATCTACTTCACAAGACTGAAGTATGGGACTGATAGTTAGGATCTTCATCTAACAAATGATCATGCTGTCTTCAATATTCTCAAATGGCTGACTTATGTAGTCAGTTACATATAAATAGACATAGAAGGAAAAAAAGATGTCTGGGCTTTCGTTTTTCAGTAATTTTCTTTTGCTTTTTAAAGCTTTGTCATGTATAACTAAAGTATTGAAACAAGAAGTAAGTTTATTCTGATTAGGCTAAAGTTTATGTGATATACACTAGACATTTGTATATTTAAAAATTGTAAGAGATGACAGTAAAGCTGCAAGTAAATATGGCAGTTTCAGTTTAAAAACCCATTCTCTTTAAGATAAAAACAATACTTTAGTAAGTAGAGTCAGTGGAGCATTTCAAAACAGGATGCAGCAGAGGTGTGAATTACAGTACTTTTGTGAAACAAGGAGGAGAAGATTTATGCCCTGGAGAAGGAATGGCACCCCATTCCAGGATTCTTGCCTGGAGAATCCCATGGAGCCTGGCAGGCTACAGTCCATGGGGTCGCAAGAGTCGGACACGACTTAGTGCACTGCCTTACCCCAGAGATCCTGCCATATATACCACAAAAACCAAACATCCCCCAGTGACCTTGTCCCCACTGTTCCAATCACTCCCAGGTGGGAATTCAGGCACATGTCCACAGAGGTCACAGACAACATACATACGGTTCTGTTATGTCCCATATATTACTCTTTCATGTCCCAAGGAAGACATTTTCTCTTAGAGATTTTCATTTAGTGTATCTTTAAAAAACTTGTATTAAACTTGCCTCCATCTTTTTCTTGGGTAAGGACAACCCAGAAATGGCCCTTTTGTGTCTGTGATGTGGCCATTCACAGCTTTTCTTGATAGGCCTAGTACAATCGTAAGAACAGGGTTGCTGTATGCTGAATGTCAGACGGTAGCTCTTAGCTTTACCTATCTTAGGTAGTTATGCTGTGCATTTTTTATTGGTGTACCATGTTTGATTTGTCCCTAATACCATTGAAGTTTTTCTGAGAAATGAAATAATGCAACATGAACTTATTAAAATACATTTTAAGACTTAAAAAAAAGATTTATGGATTTTTTTAAGGCTAAACAAGCATTATAGCAAGCATTCCTGTGTTAAAATGCCATTTAAACTAACTGATTTTTAAATTAATCTAAATTTATCAATCACAGGTAACTGCAGAAGTACCTTAGTAGTTATTCACTCAAGGAGTTTATTATATAAAACCATCTGCTGTACAAATAGTAATCTTGACAGAACTGCTCAAAGCAACCAATTTGCTTGCTTTGTTATGATTAAATAATTGTTATATTGTTTTTATCTTACTACAGTAGCATTTGTGATGTTATAAATTAAACAGAAAGAAGATTAACATTTTTTATCCCTTCTATTTGTTAAACACTGTGCCATACATTTTACACTGTGTCTTGTTTAACATATCTGCCGTTTATGAGGTGGCTATAACCTAAATTTTAGAGATAAGGAGACGCACTCTGAGAAGTAAAGTATCTTGCTTGACTTCAAAACCTGATCTTTTTATCCTCCAGAATGCATCTGAGGTCCCTTTGGACCTGGCTGGAACTTGGCAGGTAGTGGAGGGTGCATTTCCATGCAGAAGGATAGGGGTTTTAGAGTTAAGCATGTTGAGAGAGTGGTAGATAATCTGCCATAACTAATGTAGCAGTTCTCACACATTTTGATTTCAGGAGTCTTTTACATTCTCAATTACTGAGGACTCCAAAGAGGTTTGTTTCTTTGTACTGTGTTAGAAATTAAAAGATATTTTAAAAAATAATTTACTTTAGAATAATGGTGATAAAACCATTCCATACATACACTGTATTTTATAACAAGTGATTTTTCAAAAAAATTACTGGTGGAAAGAAGCATTATTTTTATGCTTTTGCAATTTTTTTTAACTGTCTGGCTTAATAGAAGAGATCTGGATTCTCATATCTATTGCATTCATACTGATGCAGTGTAATATTTCACAGTATCAAGTTTCATGTATCCTCTGGAAAAATCAGTGTACACTCTTAAAGAGAATGAACATGATAAAAATATTGTACTAAAGGCTGTGCATTTGCATATTTGCAGGTGAGGAAGCATAACTTAGGTTTTAACCTCGTGAATTCTTTAAAATGGTCTAGGTGTGGGACATCTTTGGACCATATTTTGAGAACCAGTGAAACAATGGTATTCGCATGGTGAAGGTTAATGGGATGCTGAGAAAGCCAGTTAGGGATCAGGTTGTGAAGGTTCTTGAATCTGTGCTGTATTTTATTCTGCTGCTAAGTCACTTCAGTCGTGTCCGACTCTGTGTGACCCCATAGACGGCAGCCCACCAGGCTCCCCTATCCCTGGGATTCTCCAGGCGAGAACACTGGAGTGGGGTGCTATCGCCTTCTCCGATATTTTACTCTATAGATCAGTAATAGTAATTTTGAACAGTTTATACACTACAGGTCTCAGCGTTGCAGGGAAAGTAAGCAGTCATTTGACAGATGTGTGTTGCAGAAAGTTGATTCTGATGGATGACCAGATGAAGGAGAGCATTTTTGAAGTTGTTGAAATATAGGAAGTGAGATATGATGGCCTGAGCCAAACTTAAGACAGTGGGTCAGAAAATATACAAAGGATCTGATAAGGATTAAGAAAAAAGTCTTCATGACTCACTAGATGTGAGTAGTGAAGGAGAGAGGAATATTGTTGTGTGATTCCAGAGTTTCTAGCTTGGTATACTGTCACCCAAGTTGGAAGGTTCCATTTGGTAGGGTAAGGAGGAAGGACAAAAAGCAGAGGAGACCAGGGAGAAGACGGTTGGAGGAAACTTCAGAATTAAAGAGAATGAGTTTAGTTTTGGACACGTTAAAACTGAGGTGCCTGTGAGACATCGTGTAGAAATGTAGAGCTCAAGAGAGCTACTGGGACAGAATTAAAGCATGTAAGAGGTATTTGAAAGCTTGAGAGTCATGAACTCATTCAGACAAGTGTATGGTGTGGCCAACTTAAAGTTGAAAAGCAACAACATTTAAAGAGCAGCCTCTAAATGAAAATATTGGTGATTGCTCCTGGGTAGGTGTGGTCAGAGTAGAAGGAAAGGAACCTAGAGGATGTCAGAAAGGCCTGGGAGAGTTTCAGGGAAGACATTACCAAAGTCAGATAGTTCTGGGAGGACTGGTAAGGTGAGCTTAAGAAAAGCACCCATTCTGTTCGCTAAGTAGGAGTGATTTGGTGATTAGAAAAAGCAGTTTGGAGTTGGGGTATGGGAAAAAGCCAGATTGTCATAGGCTGAAGAGGAAATAGCTGAAGTAGTATAAATTCCTTCCATTTACTTTAGCATTCTGAATGTAGATGGCTGAAGCCAGAGGAAGACACAGATCCCCTCCTGCTTTCTGCTTAAAAAAAAAAAAAAGTAAGATAGGGACAGCATTTTTCATACATGTATTTCTTATCTATATGTCTATCTTTTGGTAAAATGATTGCTATTTAAGTATAATTTTAAAAGACAAATGGTGGCTCTGTGATAACGAATCTGCCTGCCAGTGCAGGAGATATGGGTTCGATCTCTGGGTTGGCAAGATTCCCGGAAGTAGGAAACGGCAACCAACTCCAGTATTCTTACCTGGGCAATCTCATGGACAGAGGATCCTGGAGGGCTACAGCCCATAGAGTAACAAAACAGTTGGACGCAAATGAGCACACACATAAAAATACAGATAACAAGAACTTGTCAAATAAGACTTCTGAAGTTTTGATTTAAGGTTTGAATTTGATTTGCTAAAAAATGGGAGAGGAAAGATTGAACGCCTGGCAAGAGCTTATGCTGCACACACTAGATAGTATTAAACATTTCATTTTTTGTTAAACTGTTCAATATTGTGGCTTGTACTATTTTAAAAATTAATAACAGCTTTATTGAGATATTTATTTATCATAAAATTCATTTTAAGCTGTGCAATTTAATAGTTTTTAGTATGTTCACAAAAATGTGCAGTCGTTACCACAGTCAATTTTTATTAGCCCCAAAAGAAACCCCATACCCATTAGTAGTCATCCCTCCCACCCTCTTTCCTCGCAGACCTCGGCAACCACCAATCTACCTTCTGTCTCCATAGATTTGCCTCATCTAGACATTTCATAAGAATGGAATCATAATATGTGGTGTTTTGTCACTGACCCCGTTGACTTAACATGTTTTCAAGATTCATCTGTGTTGTTGTGTGGTCAGAAAGACTTCATCCTGTTTTATGACTGAATAATTTTCTGTTGTATGGATATATCACATTTTGTTCACTCATTCAATTCTTGATAGACGTTTGAGTAGTTTCCACATAAGTTTTTGTTAGGATATCTGTTTTCGATTATCTTGGATATATACCTATAAGTACCTTTAACATTTTGAGGGAACTGACAGATTGTTATCCAAAGCTGCTGTACATTTTATGGTTCTACCAGGAAAATGCACATTTTCCACTCCCACTAATTTCTTTACATCCTTACCAATACTTGTTATTGTCTGTCTGTCTGTCTGTCTTCTTATAACCACCTAAGAGGGTGTGAAGTTCTGTTTTGTGGTTGGCTTGCAGTTATATCTCAGTAAGCTTATATACATGGTGTAGCATGTCTAAAATGTCTTTAAAACTAGAATGATTGGCAATACTTTGCAGTCGTAGCATTTGAGCTAATTTTAGTCCTTTTCCATGGCCACTGGTTTAGTTAAGATTTTCTTACTCTGATAAGTGTCCGGCCAAATGTATTTATCTTTTAACTAACTTCACAATTGGAAGTGAACTTTTAAGTAACTTTCCAGACATGGCTCACTGAGCTAGCACACTTAAAAATTTACCTGAAGTGTTAATTCTCAAGGTTGTTTTACTGTATTTCCTTTTAGAATATTGTTAGCTTTTTTTCCGTCAATATTTGACATTTAATTTGGGAAAGGGTTTTGAAAGATTGAAACTGAAAGTAAGATATTAACATTTAAATAGATTAAAATTTTTTGTTCATATGTTAAACACTTCTGAGTTTCTATAATACTCAGTTCATTAGATTCATAAACATTTACATTTCTGACTTCCCCAGACTGAAAGCCTCCGAGGCTATAGAGACTGGGACTTAATTATCTCTGTATCTCCACTGCTTAATGTAGTGCCTGGCATTTAGGCATTAATGGCCGTCGCGTGAGCAGAAATTGTAGCAAGCTTAATGCTGTAAGACAGATTTATTCTTCAGGTGGATTCTTCAAGTGGTCCAAGAGGCTTGTCTCTTAGACCAGCATGAGAGTTGCTTTTTCATCCACCTGCCTATAGGCATGCTTGCACAAATGTTTTTATTTTCAGTAAACAAGAAAGAAGAAGAAAATAAAAGATAAAGTACTGGAGTAAATTTAGTAAAACTTTTAAATAAGTAAGTGAAAATGAAGTCGCTCAGTCGTGTCCAACTCTTTGCAACCCTGTGGACTGTAGCCCACCAGGCTCTTCCATCCATGGCCAGGCAAGAGTACTGGAGTGGATTGCCATTTCCTTCTGCAGGGGATCTTCCCGACCCAGGGATCGAACCTAGGTCTCCCACATTGTGGGCAGACGCTTCCTCTGAGCCACCAGGGAAGCCCTAAATAAGTATTTGTTTATTAATCGTAATATCTTCTACATAAATGTGGAAAATAGTGTGGTACATATTTTTCTCTGGACACTGGTTGCTGTCATACGGACTGAGGGAAGCACTTAAAGTAACTACTTGTGTATCCTCTACTCCATAGACTGTTAATTTTAATAAAATGTCCATTTTTAACTTTTGGTTTTAGATTTCATTAAGAAAATCCAGATATCAGTTCACTGGCATCTCTTCAACAGTAGTGGTATCTTGTAAGTTGTGGGTGTCTTAGGAGTGATTACAGCAATAGCTGTTGTTCTCTCCTTGCCTGTAGTTTCTTGCCTCATGTAATTCCTTCCATATATCATGCTCACTTTCCTAAAATACCACTTTCAAGTGCTGGCATCTGTAGGATAATGGAAGGCATACTGGTTTTAAAATCAGATGTGGGTTTGAGTCCCACTGTTTGGTGCCTACTTCTGTTTCGTTTAATATTTATATAGAACCATATTGGAAACATGGTTTTATTTTTATCACAGAAAACTGTGACTTCCCAGGACCCTAAAGGCTCCTTTCAATGATCATTAAAAGTATTGGAATTTTAAATGCCTAAGGCTTGCCTGGAGAATCCTAGGGACGGGGGAGCCTGGTGGGCTGCTGTCTATGGGGTCGCACAGAGTTGGACACAACTGAAGTGACTTAGCAGCAGCAGCAAAGCAACTCAAAGCATTAAACCCAAGCTCTGCTTTCCTTCAAATTGTAATTATATGTCCCTCTTACAAATTTCCCTTCCTCCTACTCCCTGCCCTTTTTTTGTAGTTTTTGCCCTGGTTTAGAATCGCAGGCCAATAGGATAAAGTTTATACTTAACCTGGCCTTCCAGAGCCTTTTAACAGAGTCTCTCATACCTTTCTAGTGTTAAACTCGCGTACTCTGCAGTGTGTGTCCTTTTTTCCCCCTGGAATGAGCTGTTTCTCATCCTTGAAAAATGCTTATCTGTGTTTGTACTGCTGAACATATTTTTCCGCTTTCTTAGAAAACTTTCCTTCTATTTTATAGTCCAGTACTTTGAAGATCAGGACACTAAAAATTTAGAATAACTTGACCACATTCACCCAGAACTCAGAAGCAAGAATCGTAATTAACTCTCACTTTCTGAGATAAATCTTTTAGTCCAGTTTATCTTAAAGCACTTGTTCTCCTTTGCAAATTTGAATTTTAATACTGTGGAGAAAAAGCCTTTCATTAGATTTGAGTTGAAGACTTGTTAAGGCAGGTTTGCTGATAAATGCACTTGTCCTAAATCACTAGGCTTCCAAACAAGTATTGAACCCCTCTCTCAGCATTTCATATTTCCTGTAGTATTTAATTTTTTTGGATTCATGCATTCAAACCTTGACAGTTACCTCCGCTGTGAAATAACACAGATATCGTTTCCATTTGTATAAGATTAGAGTGTCAGTGAACTGGCTTATGGCAGATATAAGTAGTTGTTCCCTAAAAGCTTTTCCTAGAGAATGTAGAATGTGGATCATGTTAATCTCAGAGGCTTTAGGATGTACGCTAATACCTACATTTCCTGTAATAAGTGTTTTTAGTTGTAATCTACATTTGAAAAGCTTTTTAACAACATTTGAGTAGTTGTTGTGCTGGTCGCCTCTGAAGAAATGCAAAAATTCAGGTCTGTCATGAATCCTACCATCCACCACTACACCCTAGGCACTGTGTTTAGAACTGGCAACTGGAAATATGAAGTTTACTGGCTGTGAATAAACTTGTGAGAAGCAGCAAGAAGTTGTCCTGGGAGCAGTGGATGGGCTTCAGGGGGTCTGTGAACCCTTTCAAGTTATACTTAATGTTTTGTGTGTAAACCTATTGGGAGAGGGGTGAAGGTTTTTAGATTCTCAAGGGTTCCAAAAAAATCTTAGAAACTCTAGACTAGTAGAAAGATAAACAGCTTTGGAACCATACAGTAATTTCTGTCCTGGCCCTGTTATCCATATAGGCAGGTTATGTAGGGAAATTGGGGCTCTAATACTTACCTAGAAGGACCAAGATAATGTATATTTAAAGCTTCTAATGTAGTACATAGAAGGTACTCAATAGTAGTTTAAGACGTGTTATTACTCTAAGGGAAGTATATTCAAGATTAAAACCATAGAGGGAGGAGAGCCTAAATCTGCCTGAAGAGAACATGGACAGTTTTAGCACAGAGGCCACATTTGACTTGGCTCTTGAAGGGAGAGTTTGTCAGGTGGACTAGGATAAAAGGCATTTCAGAGATAGAAAACAAACAGTGTTTGCAAAGACACAGAGATAAGAACTATGGGTTTTAGAAGGGAGGAGCAGGGTGGCAGGCAGTGTAAAACATAAGCAAAGCTGATATAACCAAATAAACAGGAAGAGATTCCCAAAGGGAGAACAGCCTAAATGCTGAGTATGAGATGCATATAATATTGGCCTCAGCATTCCTGAATGTTTTGGTGAGGAGTGTTTTGATGTCTTACGATTGGGGCATAGTTGTTTACTCTTCGTTACAAAGTATGGTTTGGTTGTTATGAAGGATCTTTTTAAAATAGAGTTCCACAAAGCCAGTGTTTTTCACTCTGGTAATTTTACTTTATCCCAGATATATAAAGTAGTACTCTCAGTTTATATAGTTCTTAATTGGCCAGATAAGTGGTTTTCATTAGCTGTAAATGCCCTGTAAAAAAATTACATTAAAAAAGAGTCTATAAAACTTCAGTAAGTTATTTATAGTGGTAAGCCTCTGTTTAGTTTAGATTCCTCAGTATATTTGAGTTTTCTAGGTGATAACTGAGATTTTGAAACAATACATTTGGGACCACAACCATAGTGAGAATGGAGAAAAAGTCAACTCCCATTCTATGAAAATGTGGAGAGTGGCTTTTTTCGGACACCTTCTCCCCTCATTGTACACCGGAGTTATAAGTCATGGACCTTTTGATGTTAAAGGAAACATGAACGGTATTTAGAAACTAAGGAGCTTGTTACAGGTTTTACAGTTAGAAGTTGCCAGAGCTAAGTTTATCCCAAGATCATAGCAGATGTTCTTTCTGTAGCATGATGTTGCTGAGACCAACAGTTGTCTTATTATTATTTAGGGGAAAAGTTAATAAAAGGAAAAAAGTGGGGCATAAATATCCTGCAAATTATAGAAAAATTCTTTGTTGGTATAGATTTTTGGTTGTAGCCTACTTGCAAACCAGTTTGCGTGCTAAGTCGCTTTAGTCGTGTCTGACCATTTGCAACCCCGTGGATTGTAGCCTGCAGACTCCTCTGTCCATAGGATTCTCCAGGCAAGAATACTGGAGTGGATTGCCATTTCCTTCTCCAAGAAACCAGTTTAAGTGGGGGGGTGGGGGTGGGGAATATATGTGTATATATATATCTCACCGGAGAAGGCAATGGCACCCCACTCTTGCCTGAAAAATCCATAGATGAAGGAGACTGGTAGGCTGCAGTCCATGGGGTCGCTAAGAGTCGGACATGACTGACTTCACTTTCACTTTTCACTTTCATGCATTGGAGAAGGAAATGGCAACCCACTCCAGTGTTCTTGCCTGGAGAATCCCAGGGACGGGGGAGCCTGGTGGGCTGCCGTCTATGGGGTTGCACAGAGTCGGACACGACTGAAGTGACTTAGCAGCAGCAGCATATATATCTCACAGTAGACTACTGCCCTTGAGTATTCTATTTAACTGCTTTAAGGACAGGAACCAAGAAATGGGAGCCATCCATAACCTGGGTGCCTATTTCAGCTCTTTGTGGTTCTGCGTATTTATCAGTTTCTCCATCTAGAGCTGCTTGGACACTTATCTTTGCTCCTCTGTGCACCTGCTTTACTCTTAGCTCTCCACATTTGACTTTCACTACACGTGCGGTTGAATAAAGGCATCTCTTAAGTGATCTAACCTAAGTTCCTCACTTTGTCTCTGTTTAGAGGATTAGCTCAGAATAGTTAGAATTGCTGTCTCACGTTCACATTCCTGAAATTCACATCCCATCAGTCAACCTTCTAGTGAGATGGGTACTATGTAGTATAAATGTGTGAAGTTGACCCGGATGGGGAGTTTGTTCAGATGTGATTGGTAGGGACTTTTCTTAGTGAAAGAAAGTTATAGTTCCTTAACTTGACGAGACTGGCAGCCCAAGGTGTATCTAATACAAAAACCTTTGAAGCAAAACGGGGGGGGGGGGGGGGGGAAATGAGCTTCTATTTTAAGTTTTCAGTCCCAAATAGACTCCACCCACCTTCTTTCAGAGAAGGGACAGAGAAGCACAGAGTCCTTGTGACTTGAGAGAACTCTGTTGGCTCTGGCAGAGCATAATTTCACATGTACAGTGCATACTAAACCTTAAACTGTGTAGAAACTATAAAAGTAAGATGATCTATAAGCTGCATATTTATGGTACTTAAGATTTAAGGTATAATTTTTCAGTGTTAAAATATGAAACCAGAACATTACCTTCTAGATGAAAGTATAATTCTAAAGATCAGTTTTATCAGTATTATATCTAGTCATTTTTTATTCTCTCTCTAAATATACATCTGAAATTTATCACCATCTGAAAGACTAATATATTTTCTCCCTAGTAGATTTCGCATGAATAAATCCGAATATAGTCAGATCCATGTAGAATCTGAGCGCTTTAATACTGTGTGTAGCCTGGTTGTCAGTGTGTCTGTCTCTGTGCAGGCTTCTGCCTGACTGTGTGCCTCTTATCTTTATCTACTCTGTCCATTGGCTTATCTGTGCCAAAGATTCACCAATGGGTGTTAGAGAGAGATTTGGATGTACTGTATAATTCAGAAATTTCCTGTAATTTATGCCTAGTTGTTTATAATTCTTTACTTCTAGTGCTGCAAATAGGTTATAAATGCCAAGGAGGAACATAGTGCAGGTAGATACTAATATTAGGATTTTGCACCTATTTGAAGAAATTGAATATGTTTAAATGTTTATCTCTAAACCTATTCACTGGCATTATTCGATGTTGTACAAAATAACAAATTTTATTTTTTCATAACTATAATTTAGGTAGTAGAAAATTAATCATTAAGGTAAGAAATACAGTTTTAACATTAAATATGCCAGATGTTTTGATCTTTTCATTTTATGGAAAAGTAAAGAGGATAGGTATTTTAATAGTTCAAAAGCTAGAAACAGAAATACTTTGTGTGAAAAAGAGCATTCAAAGAAGTTATTATTAATTATAAGATATATGCTTAAACTAAGTTTTCTTGAATGGGTGATTAAGTAGGCACTGGCTGACTCTACTTTCTTGGCCTCTTCTTTCCTAGATGATGCAATATCATTATACCTAGATTTTCACCTACCTCTTTAGTCTCTCTCCTCTATTATTGGCTCAGATACAGCATATTTCCTGTTTTTTTTGTGCTCTTAGGTCTTAAGGGAAATATAATTGAATACTTGAATATTTAAAAAATAGAAAATAATCTTACAAATCTTATAAAATATTACAGTGACATCAATTCTAATGCTGCTTATTAAGAGTCTCAGACAATAATAAACATTGATATTTTCTCATACTCTACATTCTTACGATGGCTGGTGGATTCTTTTTAATGCAATTTAATCTAGACCAGAAGTATAAGATGAATGTTTAACCAGCACATTTAATTTTCCCATTGTTGCTTTATTATAAGCCAGTTTTTATATTATTTACAAGCCATGTTTTGTGTGCATATATTGTTTATGCCATATCTAATATTTTAAAATATGTTCTAAGTGCTCTTGCATTCTATTGGTCAAGGCAAGTTATAATGCCACCTCAACCTCAAAGACTCAGGAAATAGATTATACCCTTTACGTTGGAAGGACTACAAAGTCTTGTGCAGTTTTAATATAGGAAGAGCTGAAAAACAGGTTTTTAATATGATAAATCTACGGCTTCCCTGGTGGCTCAGAGGTTAAAGCATCTGCCTGCAATGCGGGAGACCTAGGTTCAGTCCTTGGGTCAGGAAGATCCCCTGGAGACAGAAATGGCAACCCACTCCAGTATTCTTGCCTGGAGAATCCCGTGGACGGAGGAGCCTGGTGGGCTACAGTTCACAGGTCGTAAAGAGTCAGACACGACTGAGCAAGTTCACTTTCGCTTTCACCTTCACTATATGACAAGTGTAGGAGATATTATGATTACATAAAAGTTAGGACATAGAACTGGGACTTGAAATAAGGAGTAAGCCATGCATTTACCTGGGAGGAGAGTATACTATTCCAGACAGAAAGAGCATTTAAGTGCCCAAGTATCTGAGTTAAGAGTGCGTTGGGATATCAAGGAAGCTGCTGTGCTTGAGCAGAATGAGGGGAAGGTTTAGTAGATTTATGATAGTGTTGGGAGTTATGGCAAACCATCCAGGTTCTTGTAGGTCATTGTTAGAACTTGGGTTTTTACTCTAAATGACAAGAGTTTACTTTTGGGTATGATGGGCTTTTCCTCGGTGGTAAAGAATCTGCATGCAATGCAGGAGACACAGGTTTGATCCTTGAGTCAGAAAATTCCCCTGAAGAAGGAAATGGCTATCCACTCTAGTATTCTTACCTGAAAGTCCCATGGACAGAGGAGCCTGGCGGGCTACAGTCGATGGGGTCACAAAGCACTGGACACCACTGAGTGACTAAGCAAGCACAGAAAACACCAGTTTGTAGAATTATTAACTAAACAAGCACAGTCAAAAAGAACATTTATAGAAATAACTAATATAGTAGAGCTGTTAGTGATTCATAAGTATACTTAATAAACAAGGGTTGCTTAAAAATACTAAATAGTATTTATTTAGAATAAATACTAAATCAGTTTTCCACAATAGAAGTAGTAAAAGTAGATTTATTTATTTATTTATTTATTTTTTTAGCTTTTTATTTTTTAAATTTTAATATCTTTAATTCTTACATGCGTTCACAAACATGAACCCCCTCCCGTAAAAGTAGATTTAGAGGAAATGTTCTAGGTAGCAGAATATTTATAATTTAAGCAATAAGTATTTGATTATAGGGGATATGCTCTAAAATAATGTACTCCCAGAGACTGTCAATGTAACTACACTACACATTAAATATTATGACAGGAGGTTTTGTATGACTCAGAGAAATCAAGCTGACAGTGAAGTGCCAAGTCACCCCAATGGCTTCATTTCAGTTCATTTCAGTTCAGTTGCTCAGTGTGTCCAACTCTTTGCAACCCCATGGACTGCAGTATGCCAGGCTTCCCTGTCCATCACCAACTCCTGGAGTTTACCCAAACTCATGTCTATGGAGTCGGTGATGCCATCCAACCATCTCATCCTCTGTTGTCCCTTTCTCCTCCCTCCTTCAATGATACCCAGCATCAGGGTCTTTTCAAATGAGTCAGTTCTTCTCATCAGGTGGCTAGAGTATTGGAGTTTCAGCATCAGTCCTTCCAGTGAATATTCAGTACTGATTTCCTCTAGGATGGACTGGTTGGATCTTCTTGCTGTCCAAGGGATCTTCTCCAACACAGCAGTTCAACTCTTCGGCACTCAGCTTTCTTTATATATAGTCCAACTCTCACATTCATACATTACTACTGAAAAAACCAAAGCTTTAACTAGATGGACATTTGTTGGTGAAGTAATATCTCTGCTTTTTAATATGCTGTCTAGGTTGGTCATAACTTTTCTTTCAAGGAGCAAGCGTCTTTTAATTTCATGGCGACAGTCACCTTCTGCAGTGATTTTAGAGCCGAAGAAAATCAAGTCTGTCACTGTTTTCCATTGTTTCCCCATCTGTTTGCCATAAAGTGATAGGACCAGATGCCTGATGGCCTCATCCTATTAGAAATTAGCTAGTACCTAAGAATAGTTACTTTACAAAGTGAGTCAAGAGAAGACTTCTTTGCCTAAGATTTCCCTTTGTAGTCTAAAATAGTAGCTGAATTACAAGAGTTTTTTTTCATTTTATTTTCAAATAAGTAAGTTCAAAAAAGATCCATCATATTTGGGTAAACATTTTTTAATATAATAGTTCTCTAAAGGAGTGAGTATGCCATGTAAAGAGACTGGTGAAACATTTAGGGACAAAACCAATCTGATTAGAGTGCTTTTTCTCCTGACTTGTATTTAAAGCACAGATATTACAATAATGAAGCTCAAATTTGACCTCACCAGAAAAAAAACTACAATATGAAAGGTAATGCAGAGATAAGCAGTGGATTGAGATAAAACACTTTAACACATTTAACAGTTGGAAGATTATTATCTAAAATATAAGTAGCTTCTCTATATAAATAAAAAGAATACTCCAATAGGAAAATTTGAAAATGCAAAGAAAATTAACAGAAGAAAAATGCGAATAATTACTAAACATGGGGGAAAAGTCACCAACCTATTCAATAATCAGGGAAATAAAAATTATTTTAGCACTTACTTTGGAGACAGGTCCATCAGGTCCCACCAAATTTGGTAAAATTCAAAACTTGGTAATTATGGCAATTCAGAAATTGATAATAGCAAATGTCAGCCAGGATAGAGAAAAACTAGCTTTCTATATCTGTTGATAGGTAAGACTTTTTTGGAAGGCAAGAAGCTTAACTTGGTTGATTACTTCAAAGGAGAGGGATAAGGAGGAGAGGTGATTCCTTTTTCATTTATAATTATGTGCAGAAAAAGTTAACAATTCTGGGACTGCTGTCCTCAGAAAAGCCAGTTTGCAAGATCCCCCCTTGGTAGGTATCTGGGAACTTGGGCTTTCAGAGGCTTCCCGTCATTCCATGATGGAATGGCTCCCTTTGCTTGACTGTACAAATATATTCTTGTTGTTTAGTCGCTAAGTCGTCAGTCGTGTCAGACTCTTTTGCGACCCCATAGACTGTAGCCCACCAGGTCCTCTCTCCATGGGATTTCCCAGGCAAGAATACTGGAGTAGGTTGCCATTTTCTACTCCAGAGGATCTTCCCTACACAGGGATTGAACCCAAGCCTCTCGCATCCCCTGCATTAGCAAGCGGGTTCTTTACCACTGTGTCATCTGAGAGCCCGTGTGTATATGCAGGCACACATATGTACCTCATTTCTAAGACTCTGTGGATAGGTTTTTATATGTGTGTATTAATACCCATTTACACCTTTCCCCCTTGGCGATGAAAGATTGAAAACTTTGGTGACATTGTAGGTAATAAAATACAGAGACAAATCAAAAACAAAGTGTTTTCAGGTATGCTGTTTAGGACACGGGGCTTATTACTTTATTTTTAAATTTATTTTTAACTGGATGATGATTGCTTTACAATGTTGTGTTGGTTTCTGCCATACATCAATGAATTAGCCATAGGTATGTATGTGTCCCCTCCCTCTTGAAGCTGCCTCCCATCTCTCACCCCATCCTACTCCTCTAGGTCGTCACCGAGCACCTGGTTGAGCTCCCCGAGGCATACAGCAAATTCCTACAGCTATTTGCTTTACATATGGTAATGCGTATGTGTCCGTGACCCTTCCCCCACTGCGTCCACAAATCTGCTCTCTATTTCTGTGTTTCTGTTGCTGTCCTTCAAATAGGTTCATCAGCACCGTCTTTCTAGATCCCATATATATGTATTAATATACGACATTTGTTGTTTTCTTTCTGACTTCACTCTGTAATTAAGGCTCTAGATTCATCCACCTCATTAGCACTGACTCAAATGCATTCCTTTTTATGGCCAAGTACATATATTATATGTATGTACCACAGCTTTTTTATCCATTCATCTGTCAGTGGACGTCTAGGTTTGCTTCCATGTCCTGGCTATTGTATATAGAGCTGCAGTGAACATTGGGGTACATATGTCACTTTCATCCTGATTTTCTCAGGATATATGACCAATAATGGGATCGTTGGGTCATATGATAGTTTTATTCCTAGTTTTTTAAGGTATCTCTATAGTGTCCTCCATAGTGGGTGTATCAATTTATATTCCCACCAACGGTGCAAGAGGCTTCCCTTTTTTCCACCCCTTCTCCAGCATTTATTGTTGTAGATGTTTTGATGATGGCCATTCTGACACGTGTGAGGTGAATGTCATTGCAGTTTTGATTTGCATTCCTCTAATAATGAGTGATTAGCATCTTTTCATGTGTTTATTAGCCATCTGTCTTCTTTGATGAAATGTCTGTTAATGGAACTTGTGCCTGCATTTTTTCGATTGGGTTCTTTGTTTTTCTGATATTGAGTTGCATGAGCTCCTTGTATATTTTGGAAATTAAGCCTTTGTCAGTTGGGCTGCTCAGGTGGCACTAGTGGTGAACAACCGGCCTGCCAATTCAGGAGACTCGAGACACAGGTTCAGTCTCTGAGTGGGGAAGATCCCCTGGAGAAGGAAATGGCAACCTGCTCCAATATTCTTACCTGGGAGATCCCATCAACAGAGGAGCCTGGCGGGCTACAGTCCTTGGGGTTGCAAAGAGTCGGACACGACTGAGCACACACACATACACTTTTATCAGTTGTTTCATTTGCTGATCTTTTCTCCGATTTTAAGGGTTGTCTTTTCATCGTTTATAGTTTCCTTTGAAATGGCAATCCACTCCAGTATTCTTGCCTGGAGAATCCCATGGACGGAGGAGCTTGGTGGACTAGAGTCCAGGGGTCTCAAAGAGTCGGACACGACTGAGCGACTTCACTTTCACTTTCACTTACTGTGCAAAAAAGCTTTAAACTCAATTAGGTCCTACTTGCTTAGTTTTGTTTTTACTTCCATTACTCTAGGAGGTGGGTCATAGAGGATCTTGCTCTGATTTATGTCATAGAATGTTCTGCCTGTGTTTTCCTCTAAGAGTTTTATAGCTTCCGGCCTTACGTTTAGATCTTTAATCCATTTTGACTTTATGCTTGTGTATGGTGTTAGGAAGTGTTCTAATTTCATTCTTTTACACATAGTCGTTCAGTTTCCCCAGCACCACTTACTGAAGAGACTGTCTTTTCTCCTTTGTGTATTTTTGCCGCCTTTGTCAAAGATAAGTTACTCACAGGTGTGTGGGTTTATCTCTGGACTTTCTATCTTATTCTATGTAAATATTTACTTTAAATTATACTTCATTTTTTATCAGTTTCATATATCAGTATAATGGTAAGCAACACAGATGAAATTTCAAGGAGTGTTCTATTTGTGGCTGTGCTGGGTCTTCACTGCTGCATGAGCTTTTCTCCAGCTGTGGCAAGCGGGGGCTCCTCTAGCTGTAGTGTGTGGGCATCTCATTACAGTGGCTTCTCTTGTTGCTGAGCCCAGGCTCTAGGCGTGCGGGCCTCAGTGGTGGCTCGCGGGCTCTCGAGCACAAGTTCAGTAGTTGTGGTGCAAGGGTGGATTCTTTACCATTGAGCCACCAGGGAGGTCCCTCAAGTAGCATTTTAAATGTATACTCTCCAGTTATACAGACTATATTATCTCAGCTTACTGAACTGAGTAAGTTATAAGTGTGATGATAGGGTGCCAATTCATTGACTGTGTGATGCTCTGAATGTGGTTATCAGTGCCAATTTTGTTTAAAAGACTTGTCATATTTCACTGTATATGTGATACCTGGAAGACCGTACGTATTGTAGAGGAGTTAAAATAAATATAAGAGATTATCTTTGGCAGATAGAAAGTTAAAATCTTGGGTGGCAGCAGTAGTAGTAGTGATAGGATAAAGCTTAAAAACAAATGATGGATAGAAGAGGAATGAAATACATGACTAGGATCTATTTTGGAATATATGCTACATAAGGGCAGGTTTATCTGTACCACCTGAAAGAATACCTGACACAGAGAGTAGGTTAGGAAAAAAATGATATATGACATATCCTCATGAGGTGATAATTGATTCTTTCTTTTTCCTTTTATAATAAGTGTCCAGATACAGTATGTCAACAAATTGAGAAAGTGGTTTTCTTTTTTTTTTTCCAAATATAGCAGTTAATTCACTAGTCAGTTCAGTTCAGTTCAGTTGCTCAGTCGTGTCCGACTCTTTGCGACCCCATGGACTGCAGCATGCCAGGACTCCTTGTCCATCACCAGCTCCTGGAGTTTACTCAAACTCATATCCATTGAGTCTGTGATGCCATCTGACCATCTCATCCTCTGTCGTCCCCTTCTCCTCCCCCACTTCAATCTTCTCCAGCATCAGGGTCTTTTCAAATGAGTCAGTTCTTTGCATCAGGTGGCCAAAGTATTGGAATTGCAGCTTCAACATCAGTCCTAGCAATGAATATTCTAGACTGATTTCCTTTAGGATGGACTGGTTGGATCTCCTTGCTGTCCAAGGGACTGACTCTCAAGAGTCTTCTCCAACACAGCAGTTCAGTTCTTCAGCACTCAGCTTTCTTTATAGTCCACTCTCACATCCATACATGACTACTGGAAAAACCATAGCCTTGACTAGACGGACCTTTGTTGACAATGTCTCTGCTTTTTAATATGCTGTCTAGGTTGAGCATAGCTATTCTTCCAAGGAGTAAGCGTCTTTTAATTTCATGGCTGCAGACAACATCTGCAATGATTTTGGACCCCCCCAAAATAAGTCTGACACTGTTCCCACTGTTTCCCCATCTATTTGCCATGAAATGATGGGACCAGATGCCATGATCTTAGTTTTCTGAATGTTGAGCTTTAAGCCAACCTTTTCACTCTCTTTGTTCACTGTCATCAAGAGGTTTTTTACTTCTTCACTTTTTGCCATAAGGGTGGTGTCACCTGCATATCTGAGGTATTGATATTTCTACTGGCAATCTTGAGTCCAGGTTGTGCTTCATCCAGGCCCAGCGTTTCTCATGATGTACTCTTCATATAAGTTAAATAAGCAGGGTGACAATATACAGCCTTGACATACTCCTTTTCCTATTTGGAACCAGTCTGTTGTTCTGTGACCAGTTCTAACTCTTGCTTCCTGACCTACATACAGATTTCTCAAGAGGCAGGTCAGGGGGTCTGGTATTCCCATCTCTTTCAGAATTTCCTACAGTTTATTATTATCCACACAGTCAAAGGCTTTGGCATAGTCAATAAAGTAGCAATAGATGTTTTTTCTGGAACTCTCTTGCTTCTTTGATGATCCAGCGATGTTGGCAATTTGAACTCTGGTTCTTCTGCCTTTTTTAAAACCAGCTTGAACATCTGGAAGTTCCTGGTTCACAGATTGCTGAAGCATGGCTTGGAGAATTTTTAGCATTACTTTACTAGCGTGTGAGATGAGTGCAATTGTGCGGTAGTTTGAGCATTCTTTGGCATTGCCTTTCTTTGGGATTAGAGTGAAAATTGGACTTTACCAGTCCTGTTGCCACTGCTGAGTTTTCCAAATTTGCTGGCATATTGAGTGCAGCACTTCTACAACATCATCTTTTAGAACTTGAAATAGCTCAACTGGAATTCCATCACCTCCACTAGCTTTGTTCGTAGTGAGGCTTTCTAAGGCCCACTTGACTTGACATTCCAGGATGTCTGGCTCTAGGTGAGTGATCACACCATCATGATTATCTTGGTTGTGAAGATCTTTTTTGTACAGTTCTTCTGTGTATTCTTGCCAACTCTTCTTAATATCTTCTGCTTCTGTTAGGTCCATACCATTTCTGTGCTTTATTGTGCCCATCTTTGCCTGAAATGTTCCCTTGGTATCTCTTAATTTTCTTGAATAGATCTCTAGTCTTTCCCATTCTGTTGTTTTCCTTGATTTTTTTGCCCTGATTACTGAGGAAGGCTTTCTTATCTCTCCTTGCTATTCTTTGGAACTCTGCATTCAAATGGGTAGCTTTCCTTTTCTCCTTTGCTTTTCGCCTCTCTTCTTTTCACAGCTATTTGTAAGGCCTCCTAAGACAGCTATTTTCCTTTTTTGCATTTCTTTTTCTTGGGGATGGTGGATCCCTGTCTCCTGTACAGTGTCATGAACCTCAGTCCATAGTTCATCAGGCACTCTGTCTGTCAGATCTAGTCCCTTAAATCTATTTCTCACTTCCACTGTATAATCGTAAGGGATTTGATTTAGGTCATACCTGAATGATCTAGTGGTTTCCCCTGAAGTGAAGTGAAGTCCCTCAGCCGTGTCCGATTCTTTGCGACCCCATGGACTGTAGCCTACCTGGCTTCTCCGTCTATGGGATTTTCCAGGCAAGAATACTGGAGTGGGTTGCCATTTCTTTCTTTAGTTTAAGTCTGAATTTGGCAATGAGGGTTCATGATCTGAGCCGCAGTCAGTTCCCGGTCAGTTTTTGCTGACCGTATGGAGCTTCTCCATCTTTGGCTGCAAAAAATATAATCAATCTGATTTCAGTGTTGACTATCTGGTGATGTCCATTGTAGAGTCTTCTCTTGTGTTGTTGGAAGAGGCTGTTTGCTATGACCAGTGCATTCTCTTGGCAAACCTGCTTCATTCCGCATTCCAAGGCCAAATTTGCCTGTTACTCCAGGTGTTTCTTGACTTCCTACTTTTGCATTCCAGTCCCCTATAATGAAAAGGACATCTTTTTGGGGTGTTAGTTCTAGAAGGTCCTGTAGGTCTTCATAGAACCGTTCAACTTCAGCTTCTTCAGCATTATTGGTCAGGGCATAGACTTGGATTACCATGCTATTGAATGGTTTGCCTTGGAAATGAACAGAGATCATTCTGTCATTGTTGAGATTGCATCCAAGTACTGCATTTCCGACTCTTGTTGACTATGATGGCTACTCCATTTCTTCTAAGGGATTCCTGCCCACAGTAGTAGATATGATGGTCATCTGAGTTAATTCACCCATTCCAGTCCATTTTAGTTAGCTGATTCCTAAAATGTTGACGTTCACTCTTGAGATCTCCTGTTTGACCACGTCCAATTTGCATTGATTCATGGACCTAACATTCCAGGTTCCTATGCAATATTGCTCTTTACAGTAGGAGGGGCGAATTCGCATTTAGAATCAAACCTCTTTCCCGCCAGAGACTCTAAGAGGGCTCAAACAAACCTTGTGTGCACCGGGACCCAGGGACCCCACAGAGACTGAGATGGAACTGTGTTTGAGCATCTCCTGTGGAGGTACGGGCCAGCAGTAGACTGCCACAGGGACAGGGGCTCTGGGCGCAGCAGACTTGGGTTGGCATAAGCCCTCCTGGAGGAGGTCACCAATAACCCCACCATAGAGCTGCCAGAACTTACACAGGACTGGGAAATAGACTCTTGGAGGGAGCATCAGAACCTTGTGCACCAGCACCCAGGAGAAAGGAGCAGTGACCCCACAGGAGACTGGCCCAGGCTTGCCTGTGAGTGTCCAGGAGTCTCCAGCAGAGGCGTGGGTTGGTGGTGGCCTATTGCAGGGTTGGGGGCACTGAGTGTAGCGGTACATTCATGGGATCTTTTGAAGGAGCTCTCCATTATCTTCATTACCTCCACCATAGTTTGACCCCAGGTAAATCGCAGGACTTCCCTGGTGCCTCAGAGGTTAAAGCATCTGCCTGCAATGCGGGAGACCTGGGTTCAATCCCTGGGTCGGGAAGATCCCCTGCAGAAGGAAATGGCAACCCACTCCAGTATTCTTGCTTGGAGAATCCTATAGACAGAGGAGCCTGGTGGGCTACAGTCCACGGGGTCACAAAGAGTCCATGGACATGACTGAGCGACTTCACATTTTACTTTAAATAGCAGGGAAGGAATACAGCTCCACCCATCAACAGAAAATTGGATTAAAGATTTAGTGAGCATGGCCCTGCCCATCAGAACAAGACCCAGTTTCCCCCTCAGTCAGTCTCTCCCATCAGGAAGTTTCCATAAGCCTCTTGTCCTTCTCCATCAGAGGGCAGACAGACTGAAAATCACAATCACAGAAAACTAACCAATATAATCACATGGACCACAGCCTTGTCTAAGTCAATGAAATTGTGAGCCATGCTGTGTAGGGCCACCTAAGAGGTACGGGTCATGGTGGAGAGTTCTGACAAAATGTGGTTCATTGGAGAAGGGAATGGCAAACCACTTCAGTATTCTTCCCTTGAGAACCCCATGAACAGTATGAAAAGGCAAAAATTTATTAGTAGAGCAGAGCTATCTAACTTTACATCAATATTGTGTGTCTTGGTAATCTGAGACACTTTAAAGGCACTTCCCAACAGCTAGCTGGTCCCTTTCCTATATTGGTTAGGGCATTTAATTTCTATTCAAACAACTACGGAGGGTTTCTTTGTTACTTTTTTTAAAAGACATTTTAATTGTGGTAAGTGTACAGTTTAGTAGTTCTAAGTATATTCACATTGTTGTGCAGCCAGTCTCTGGAACTCTTCATCATGCAAAACCAGAACTCTACACCCATCAAACAACTAACTCCTATTGCCCTTCTCCCAGTCTGCCCTTAGCAACTACCATTCTACTTTCTTATCTGTACGACTTTAACGAGTCTTCAAACCTCATTTTAGTGGAATAAAAAGTATTTGTTCTTTTGTGGCTGGCTTATTTCACTTAACGTATTTTCACGTTTCATCCATGCTGCAGCATGTGTCAGAATTTCCTTCCTATTTAAGGTCAATTAGTATTTCATTGTATCTGTATACCATGTTCTGTTAATCCATTGACCCATCCTTGGACAGTTGGGTTGTTTTCACCTTTTGGTATTGTGAATCATGTTGTTATGAACTTGAGTATACATGTACCTGTCTCAGAGCCAGCTTTCAGTTACTTGGGGTATATATCCATAAGTGGACTTGTTGGATTCAAGTTTTAATTTTTTGAATTACTATGCTATTTTCCACATTGGGTACACCATTTGACAATCCTACCAACAGTACACAGAGGTTACAGTTTCTACACATCCTCACCAACACTCGTTTTTTGTGGGGGGGGGGGAGGTGTTTATTTGATAGTAGCCATTGCACTGGTGAGGTGGCATCTGATTGTAATTTTGATTTGTATTTCTGTGCTGATTAGTGATATTGAGCATCTTTTCATATGCTTTTTATATATATTTTTGAGAAGTATCTAAGTCCTTTGCCTCTTTTTAAATTGTGTGTTTTTTTTTTTAATTAGGTTGTAGGAATCCTTTATATAGTGTTTCTATATATTCATCTTTTGCACAAAAAGCACAGTTTATGAAAATTTAACAGTCATAATAAAATAAAACTTGTGATTCATTTTCAAGGTAAAATTCTCTCAGAACAGTTAATATGGACTCATAATTCAGTTTAATTAAGAATTCTTAAAATCAGCTGAAGTTTCAGTTATTATTTTTTCTACCAAGATTGCTATACAGATTGACATTATCTTCTGCCTGTCTTAGTAAAGGTTTTACTAGAGGAAATATTAGTAAATTCTGTTCAATGACTTTGACCATGGTTTTGAAAGTCATCAAAATGTCACATCTTTTATTTAAAGTCTTGGGTTATTTTGATTCAAGGATTCTAAAATTAAAGAAACACATTCTAGATTTTATTTGTAAATTATTTTTGTTGCACATTTACTCTGTTACTGCAAGTTTGTTTTTATTTAAAATATTGCAGAAATCTTGATAATTGTATGTAGGTGGGTCCTAGTTTTTCATGATTGAAGTCTGGCTTTTTGTTTGAAGAGGAGTAATATTTATCTTTATTACAAAGAGATAATGTGAAGACAAAATCATGCCCTTGGTAACTTTGGGTGGACGTACCTTCACAGTAGTATAATCTGGCCTTTTCCAGACCAAGTCTAAAATAATGCCAGAATGAAATACTTTTTGCAAGAAATCATCAGTATCTAGTATCAGAAATCACTACAAAAAGAAACCTCATGCCCATTACCTGTCACACCTCATTCCCCCTCATCCCAGCATCCTAGAAATTACTAATCTACTTTCTGATTATAAATTTGTCTAGTCTGGACATTTCATATAAATGGAATGATATGTGCCTTTTTTGTCTGCCTTCTTTTACTTAGCATGTTTTCAACTTTCATCAGTTAAGGATGTATCAATACTTTATTCCTTTTCTATGGCCAAATAATATTCCATTGTTTGACTAGACTACATTTTGTTTATATTTATCAGTCAGTGGACATTTGGGTTGTTGCCACTTTTTAACTCTTATGAGTAACACTACTATGATGATTTGTGTATAGATTCTCGTGTGGGCATATGTTTTCAGTTCTCGTGAGTATATACCTGCTGCTGCTGCTAAGTCACTTCAGTCGTGTCCGACTCCATGTGATCCCATAGACGGCAGCCCACCAGGCTCCCTCGTCCCTGGAATTCTCCTGGCAAGAACCTAGGGGTGGAATTATTGGATTACATGGTAACTCTATATTTAGCCTTTTAAGAAATTACCAAACTGTCTCTAATAAGAATTTAAAATTTAAATTTACAAACAAAAGTTTGGCAACCTAACTTGACTTTATGTCTACTTGGTCTCCTTTTTGAAAAATGAAATGATTGTGTACAAGTAGATCCTTTATTATACTTAATTTTTTATATCTTAAAAACATAAATACTTCATATTAATCAAAGCGTTTTTATGCATTGATAGGGGAAATTGGCAGAGCATATCCTTTAATAAGAGTTCCTTATATGTAACTAGACTTGGGGAGTAGAGTGAGAAGATGCAAAAATATGGCTTGTAAACTTAAGCCTGGTTTGCCAGGTAATTTTCAAGCTTTTAGGTAGATTAAAGGATATATGTGGTGTCTACATAGATCCATAATGGAAGGATTAGGGAGAACATCAGTGAGCCATTCTGGAATTTTGCCTGTAGTTTATTTTGTCTAATGCTGCCTAAATAGACTTATAATGTACAGTTGGAAACACTTTCTGAATTTTAAATAGAAATTGTAACTGGTAATGAGCATTGTGGTCTCAAGTATTCTGTACTGGTATGGCATCAAATCTTAGGGTACACACAAAAAGAGATTAAAATCTCTTAGTGTCTTTAAGGAAAAAAAGACACTATTTGAATATACAAATAAAGATATTTTGGTATTTGCTAGTTTCTATAAGAAGTCAGGTGCTTCCCTGATAGCTCAGTTGGGAAAGAATCTGCCTGCATGCAGGAGATCCAGGTTCGATTCCTGGATTGGGAAGATCCCCTGGAGAAGGAAATGGCAACCCACTCCAGTATTCTTGCCTGGAGAATCTCATGGACAGGGGAGCCTGTGGGCTATAGTCCATTGGGTCGCAAGAATCAGACCTGACTTAGTGACTAAACCACCACCATAAGAAGTCAGCTAATCTGAGGCAGGTAATTAAAAATGTTCCTTAAATTCCTCATCTGTTGATCTTTTATGCTCTTCTCAGTCTTTACATATTTAAAGGCAAGCTCTATGGTGAATGTTGGGTAGGGTGCTTTGCATGCAAGGTGATGAACACAAATGCATTTTTCTGTCTCCTTGGCATACATTAATTATCAGTTATTTATTATTTTGTTATGCCACCGAATTTCCCATTTTTTCTTAGTCATTCAAAGGGTTTCTTAAATATTTTTAATTGAAAAGACAATGCAATTCCTTTAATATAATTAAATGAAAGAAAATTAAGTTACCCATCATTCTGTCCTTAAAACAACTATCTTTCTTCATTGGTAGTGGGACTAGAAAGTTAAGGGCCAGGTTTGGTAGCTGTTTACTGAGGTAGTCACACTAGAACTTGAAACTGGCTGGATGTGAGAGGAAGAAAGTGGACAGATAAGTGGGGAAAGTCCAAAACTACTGGGAGATTTTAAGCCTGAATGGCTAAGGAGGGCAGAGGTGCCATGAAAATCAAAAGGGACATAGAAGGATTTGAAAAAATCTGTCAATTTCTTTGTATCCAGTTAGATTTGAGAGGCTGTTGTGAATGTTCCAGAAAATACAGATTTGGGGATTGTGTCTTATAATAGTTGTTTGTTGTTTAACCATTAAGTTGTGTCCTGCTCTTTTTTGACACCATGGACTACAGCCTGCCAGGCTCCTCTTGTCCTTGGGATTCTAGGCAAGAATACTGCAGTGGGTTGCCATTTCCTTCCTCAGGGTATCTTCCCAACCCAGGGATCAAACCTGTGTATCCTACATTGTCAGGCAGATTCTTTACCACTGAGCCACCAGTGAAGCCCAATGTAATAGTTAAAGCAGTCGTAAGGAGCAGGGGATAGACTTGCTAAAAGACAAAATCTGAGGAGACTATAGTTGAATAGAGGACACATGCTTAAAGGACCAGAAAGGGTAAGAGGAAAGTCAAGAGACAGTTGTTTCACGGAATCAAAGAAAAGCGTTTTTAAGAGGTAGATCATTTGGTAAACAGTTTATAGGAATTGAGGCTATTAATTTTGATGCCTTTTGGAGATTATTGATGACTTCATAGAAGTAGTTTTCAGTACGAGTGGTAAAGAGAAGAATGACATTTTCAGGGGGTTCAGGAGTTAATGGCTTACCGGAAGTATAAGTTTCATTTCCAGATAGCGGTAGATGTGAATTGGGCTTTCTGAGACTGCAGAGGGGACTCTTCCTGTGCTACATTTGCTTCTGCAAAGATGAAAATATGAATTGTGCGTCCACACTATTAATTTGAAGGGTCTCTATTTTTCAGTTGGACAGTTATTGTAACTTAATGTGTTGACCCTGGGACTAAAAATCTTCAAGTTTACTGTGTATTTATATTATATATTTTGGAATAATGAGATTAGTAATGAATTGCTTTGGAATACTTTGAGAGTCTAGGCTTAGAGTATTTCCCAGTTTAGACTACAGAGTAAAGAGGACTATAGTGATTGTGTTTTCTTAAGTCAAGACATAACCAGATGAAGGGAAGCATAGTCAGAAGCCGGAGTATTAATATGTAGATTTTGAAAATTTTTGAGCCATTTGCTGTGGGGACAGTGGAAGAAAATATTTGAAGTTAGGATTGACATAGAAAATATGGAATCAATGGTTGCATGAGTTAAACGGTTAGAGGGGCATGAGATAAAGGATGATGAAAAACAGATGAAAAGAGAAGGTGAGGACTTTGTGAACAGAAACAAAAATAAACCTGAGAACCCATTTTTTCCCATTTGCTGCATTTAAATTATTGATTATTTTTTACATTTATTTTTAGACTAAACCACGTGGCATGTGGGATGTTAGTTCCCTCACCAGGGATTGAACCCATGACCTTTGCAGTAGCCGCAGAATCTTAACCACTGAACCTCAACAGAAGTCCCTCCATTGCTGTATTAACAAAACAGTTGTATTGTCCTCTTAGTTCAAATAGGATTCTAGTTTTTTTCCATTTAAAAAAAAAAATAGCTTAGAGGTAGCCAAAGGATAAACTTGAATTATATCCTTCTAATATTTTGATCTTGAGAAAGTACTATATTTTCTTTTCCAACTAGAGAACTGGAGTCTTTCCTTTAAGAAAAGGAAGCCATTTGCTTGTTGTCTAGGGTATGCAAAAAATGATTACAGGCTTGATATGAAATTTTTTACTACCTTTTTTAATGTTAGCTTTTGTGCTTTGCCATATTTATTGTTTTAAAATAAAGTCTGCAGTACAAAGGTTTATTTAAAAACTAATTCTCAAAATGAAGATCTATTGCTTCATCCATTCATGGAGGATTATAAAACTACTATATTGAAGAGATCTCCTTTGCTAGTGTTTAATGGAACTAGGAATTGAACCCTAGCTTCTTTGACTCGAAGCTGTCTCATTATGAAGTGGTAATGAAGTTTAAGGAGGGAAGGAAAATCACTTCCTAAGTTTACTGGCCAATTCTGGTTTGCATCCTTTCCCCCTGAATATTACCACCTGAGAAGACCTAAACAGTGTCATTGACTTGGCTGGAGTTTGTCACAGGTTACATTGGTAGTAGCTGTTATTAACAGAATAAGTCATGGTCTCTATCTTCAGGGAACTTATATTCTATCGGGGATGGTATATGTACACATATAAATAATTATTGCAAATTGGGATCTGTCCTAGATGAGAGATAAATATCAAGTGCTGTGGGTAGAAATGAGGAAGCAATATTGGAGGAAGTGGAAGATGGGGTGGGTGCCAGTACTATTCTCAGGAAATGTTTCAACAAGATGATTTCTGTACTTAGCTGTAAAGAAGCAAGGAGTTTGCTTGGCCAATTGAAAATAATGAAGCATTGAAATTTACGTGAACAAAGAGTAAAATTGTTTTATTACCTAAAGACTGGTAAGATTGGCCCCTTTTATGCATGCGTGTTCATTCGTGTCTGATTCTTTGTGACCCTGTGAACTGTAGCCCACCAGGCTCATCTATCTATGGGACTCTCCAGGCAAGAATACTGGAGTGGGTTGCTATTTCCTTCTCCAGGGGATCTTCCTGACCTAGGGATCAAACCTACATCTGCATGGGCAGGTGCATTTTTTCATATTGCTATGCTACCTGGGAAGCCCGCGATTGGCCCCTATTTACTTCAAAGTATGTCTTTCACTTAGCTCTGACTTAGATTTTTTTTTTTTAATAATTTTCATTGGAGTATAGTGGCCTTACAGTGTTATGTTAGTTTCTACTGTATAGCAAAATGAATCAGCTGTATAGGCCTGAGTTAGCTTTAATGAGAAGGCATAGCTATGCAGTTCTGAAGAAGAATGACAGATAAGTTAGTCTGTCATGCAGCGTTAGGTAAAAGGGTGAGCAAAGATAGGAATATGAATTTTGAAAGGCAGAGTTGCATAATTTGTAACGAAAGGTAAACAATGCAGTTGTGTAGTTGAAAGACCTGTTATTTCAATTGCTTATAACAGTTATTATCAGTAGCATACATATTTTTACATAAATATATTTGTAAATATATAAAGAATAGCCAGTTAAAGATAGTATATGTTTTATGGAAATTATACTCTGATTTTACTACTTGCTGCTGTTAGTTTGTATTTGAGGTTTTAAATTTTTGAATTTTCTCTTAAAAATCATCCCATTATTGTTGTTGGGTTAACTCAGTAGTATTATGATTCAGTGGCTTTTTGTGACTGATAACATTCATATTTTAGGCATAAAACCAAATGAATTTTTTCCTCTCACAGTTGTTACTGTGTGCCAACTATGTGCCACAGTACACACAGATGAATTTTAAAACTTTGCTGACTTTTAAAACTTAAGATGAATTTTCCTGAAATATTTCAGAACAATGGCAAAAGCAGTACTGTTTAGTTATTCTTATATTTTGCTACAGTATAACTAAAGCTTAAAGTAAGTAATTTCACTTTATTTAACTTTAAGGTACATTATTATAATTTGCATATACTTGTGTGCATATTTACCAAAATTAGTGTCTTATGAAGTTGATACTGTTTTTTTCAATTATTGGGGACATTTAGGAATTGGGGAGAAGGCAATGGCACCCCACTCCAGTACTCTTGCCTGGAAAATCCCATGGACAGAGGAGCCTGGTGGGCTGCAGTCCATGGGGTTGCTGGGAGTCGGACATGACTGAGCGACTTCACTTTCACTTTTCACTTTCATGCATTGGAGAAGGAAATGGCAACTCACTCCAGTGTTCTTGCCTGGAGAATCCCAGGGACGACAGAGCCTGGTGGGCTGCCATCTGTGGGGTCGCACAGAGTCAGACACGACTGAAGCAACATAGTGGCAGGAACTGGAGGCAGTAGTGTATGGCCTAATAACATATGAGAAGGCTTGATCTCCAATACCTAATTTATCTATTTTCCATCTTACACCAAAAAGAATTTGAGTTACTTTAATTTTATTTAAGCTCTACTGTTTTTCTGTCAATTTGTTTTCTTAATTGTCCTGATTGAAAATCTGGGTAAGAATCAAATTTAATACTTGTTCTTGTCCTACATGTACTCTGAATTCTAAGTCTGTTTGGTTAATAGGAAGAGCATTAGATAAGTTTGAGGGGTGGGGCTAACACAGCTTGCCAATGGACTGATTGGATGTTGAGTGAGACGAGGTAAAGGTAGGCATCAGGATGATTCCCAGCTCTTAGGCTTGAGCGGCTGTTGAATGGTGGTGCTGTTTGGACATGTGCTTTGGACATTTCGTGATGCCTATAGGACACCCAGTGGACAGTCGAGTAGACAGTTCTGGAGTCAGCAAGCATCACAAACACATTCTCATTAGCTTTGGTCCTTAGATAAATAAGGAAAGTACACTTTTAAAGAACCAAGTCTTGACACACAACTGGATACCTTAACGAGGATAGTCATATTGTATATGGCTTTAGAGACCTCTGAGAATCAGTTACTGATTTAGGATTGGGGAGTAAACATTTTGTGTTTTTAAAAAATGAAGAGAAAGTGATTTGTTTGAAACGTTAAAGCACAGTGATTGTTAAACCCTGTTTTTGTTTGCATCACAAATTCTAACATATCAGAGACAACTCTGACTTGCCTGAGAAGTCTAATTAAACAGTTCTTGAAATCACTCGTTTTAATGTGATTTGCACTGCACTAGTTTATAAAGTACAATAAGATACCCAGTCTCTGTCTTCAGTATTATAGTCTAATGGGTGAGACATTAAACTATAAATACTTTTCACAAGTGGTAACAGAGCAATGAATTCTTGACTACTTAGTTCTGCGAATTGGGAGCAATGAGGAAGGGAAGGTTTAAGAGAGGCTTCAGAAAGGAAATAACACTCTAGCCAGAGTCCTCCTATTAACTCACCAGAAAGAGTAAAACCTGTAGAACTGTGATGAGGGGTGGACGGTTGCTGGTGGTGGTGGCGGAGGTGGTGAATCTGGCTGAAGTGTCATACTCTGTGTGACAGTGTTATAAAAAGAAGCTGGGAAATTAGACAGGCAGCTTGCAAAATATGTTAAAATTAAAGGATTTGGTAATTTATCTACGATGTGGTAGACCCATTGGAGAATTTTCAGGTGTGGGATTTAAAATGACCAGACTTGCTTTATAGAATAGAAACTCTAGAGTGGAATCATGAGTTTATTACGTGATTTTTCTCAAGACTTTTGGGGGAGCTGAAAATGTCTTTCTTAAAGGTTTTTTTTTCCTTTGCTTAGTTAAAAAGCCACACATAATAAAGGGTGTGAATAGTACTTATAAGTTTATGTAAACATACCATTTAGCTATATTTTTGCTCAGTTAGGACAATGATTTTCTTGCTTTAGTATAGTTATGTGTAACTTAATAAATAAATAATTTTTATTAGTGTTTGGTTCAGTGCTGTTCTCATACAGCTGTCACATAGCACTATCCTTAAAAATAACGTTCCTTAGTACATTATGACCTGTTTCTTAATTGCATAGTGATATCACTACAGATAATGGAAATGGTGGTCAGGAAATTAAAATTACATTATATGCGTAAGTACTTTCCATTTCATATACCACCTTAGTGGTGCTGTTTCCTCCAAGCACTACTGAGACATTAAATTTTATGTGGTATTAAAAGAATGAAACCCATTTTCTTTTGTTTAGCCTAGCATTCAGATCTTATTCTAAAATTAACCTATTTAACATATAAGCATTAAGTATGCTCTGGTAATACAGGGCATTATACTTTTTAATCTAACAGTAATCTTGTACTCATAGAGTTTAAAGTTTAGTAGAGGAAATAACAAGCATTCTCTTTATGTATTTATCATGTAGTTCAGTCACTATACTCCTTCTTGAACATACTTTACACCAGGGGTTCTTAAGCACAGACTCCAGACAGCAGCAGCAGCATCACTTGGGAACTCATTAAATACAAATTCTGAGGATGGGTCCCTGCAGTCTCTTCGTCTAACAAGCCCTCCAGGTGATTGTGAAGCATGCTCAAAATTGACAGTATGAATGAAGCGTGCTTTATAATATGCAACACTCCCAGGAAAACAAATTGCTTAGAATATGTGATGCCTTTTGATCTCTGATCTAGAAAAGGCTTTATTTAAAGAAAGAAAGAAAATTGTAGTAGCAAATAACATTTAAAGAGTTACAGAAATATAGTAATTGTTAACAATTATTGAGCCTATTTTTTTCATGCCAGGCTCTTTGCTGAGAGATTGCAGAGGAGGAGACACAGGTTAAATATATTCAGTGTCTTACAGCTATAGAGTTTCAGATCAAGAATTTTAATTCAACCAACTAACTATAAAGCTGACTTTTTGTTAGGAAATAAGTTCCTATTTGAAGGTGTCTTTTTAATATAGCTGGGTAGAATTTTTCATGTTTAACTGACCACCATGGTTTTATTTATACTATATCATAGATTAGTATCTCTAAGAGGTAAGAACATAGGTTAGTATCTCTAAGAGGTAAGAAAATTTCTAAGTACGCTACTTACATAGATTTGTTGGAAGCATGACTGTAGATAAACATCCCATGTTGTGTTAGTCTGTAAGAAAACTGGATCTGTAAAAATTCAGATTCAATTTAGATATTTACTTGTACACGAAAGTGTTCTTAAAGTTTCATTATATGAGAAATGAAAAGTAATTTCCTATAAAAATTTTAATTTGCACATTTAAATATAATTTATCTTATAAAAAAAGAAATGCTTGGAGTGACTGGAGCAGGTATTCCAGAAGTGCATTTACATTTTACAATTAAATTCGTCCCTTCTTTCCTTTTCTTTGTAGTTTTTCGTTGTTTTGTTTTGTTTTTTTTAGTGTATGCGTGTATTTTTTTTTTTCAATGATAGTTACCTAAGTTTTATTCTCTTACCCCTGTGTTTCTGCTGCTCTTTGGATTGCTATCTTTCTGTTAGTCATATTCACATAGAACATTTTATAATACATTGATACTATATTTGAAAATCTTTGAGCAGAGAAAATACAAAAATTCTGTCTAAATATGCAAGATATATATGTACGTAACTAGGAGGAACTTTGTTAATGTAGAATAAAGAAATCGTGAATAAACTTTTTTACTTTTATTTTTTTAAACAATTTTATTTTTGAATAGGTAATGCATTCATATAATCCAGAATGTAAGCAAGAATGTGTAGTAATGTTTCCTTCCCATCCATATCATACAGCTACTCATTCTCTTTCCCATAGACAACAACCTTTGTAAATAGTCTCAGGGATGTTTTATGCACTTACAAGCATATACAAATGAATATTTTTAACACTAATATATACACTACTGTGTTCTCTGCTTTTTTACACTTCATATATATTTTTGAGATCTTTCCATATCACTGTATATTAAGAGCTTCATCATTGTTTTCAACCCTATCGTATCTGCTTCTGTAAATGAAACAAATCTTTTTAGCCAGGCCTCTACTGTCTTTTCCAATTTTGTGTGCTTTTCCTATTATAAATAATTCTGCCATAAATAACTTTATGTGTACATCATTTCATGAGCGTGTGCCATTAATCTAGAGAACAAATTTGTAGAAGTGCAGTTCCTAGGTTAAGAGGTTATGTGTATTTGTAATTGCCAAATTACCCTCCTTAAATATTCTTTTCTACCAGTGTTGTGTCAAAGTTCTGGTTTTCCCACACCCTCACCAACCCACCCATTTACTTTATAAACAACTACAATTCCCTGCCCCCGCCATGCACTTACATACTCTGAAAGCTTTATTACTACAGGAAATAACATCATAAAAGTGGACAGTTTTGCTTTGGCATTGTGCCTGTGCAAAACAAAATTCTAGTTGAGATTTTTCATTTTTAAAAAACATATTCCTGCTTTAGGTCTCTAAGATTGGGATGATAAAATTTAGGAGTTTTTCAGAGAAGAACAAAAAAGGTTACTATTCTGTATGTGAGGGTCTACTTTAAGATTATTTCAAATGTTAAATGTTAAATATGTCAATACAAGAATAAGTTAAAGATCTTTAATTAAAGTTCTATCTGTAAAAATATAGACATACTATTCTTAGTTGCTTAATTATCAGTATCACAGGGATCAAAAATAAAATGGTGAGAAAGTTAAATGTTGCCAGACATCTTTTTCATTTGTATTTAATACTTTTGTTCAATAGTAAACCCAGAATATCTTCGATATGTTTTTAAGCCTGGAAGAAAGTAGGTTCCTTTGAAATTAGATTTCAGCAATGTGGTTGAGTAGTGAATTTAAACAATTCACAATGCTGACTTTCAGTGCTTCTGAAAGCAGGAAGTGTATTACTGACATGCAGAAATATTCCAGCCCAGAGAACATCCCTACTGCCGTATGTGGTAAGAATTTCTCACTAACTCACAAACCACTTCTGTAATGCACTGAATAAGCAGAATTGGTCTTTGTTGAACATTTCCAATTGAGTATCAAAGAACTTTGTTTTGCAGTGTCTTATAAGTAATTATTAGCTTATGCCTTGGAAGGAGCCTGGCACATCATGGGTGCTCCAGGTTTATTGAGAGAAGAAATAAGAACTTTTATATAATCTTTTAGGTGTGATTTTAAAATTTGTTTTTCAGATCCTGAGTTAAATATTCTGACTCAGCTTATTAATGGTTTCTTTAAATAAAATTATTTATATCTGGTGCCGTGTTGTGCTCAGTTCTCAGTCATGTGCAACTGTTTGTGACCCCATGGGCTGTAACCCGCCAGGCTCCTCTGTCCATGGAACTTTGCAGGCAAGAATACTGGACCCGGTTTCCATTTCCTACTCCAGGGGATCTTGCTCACCCAGAGATCAAACCCAGTCTCTTGAGTCCTGCATTGTCAGGTGGATTCTGTACAACTCTTATTCTACTGCCACTTTTATTCTGCTGCCCCCCTTTTAAAATTACTAGTTGGAATATTAATCTTAGGTTTGCTCTTATGCTAAGAAAAAAAAATCTTAGGGTTAATTATTAAGATTAATTACTAAGGGCTAGGGAGATACCGTGAATTTAGAAAAACAAGAAAATGAGTTGTGAGAAATTGGGGTTAGCAAAATTCAATGAAGAGCTTTTTATCATTCAGATTTTCATTACAATTTTGAAATACTGATTTTTTTCTGAATTTGAATCTTCTTTTCTTTTGATTTTAAGCGACTAAGAAGATTGTCAACCAAATATAGAACAGAAAAGATTTATCCCACAGCCACTGGAGAAAAAGAAGAAAATGTTAAAAAGAACAGATATAAGGACATACTGCCATGTAAGTTTAAAATGCCATTAAAGGAACAAATGGATATGCTAATTAGTAGTTTTATAGCTTAAACTAGCATTATTCTTCCTAATGAGTTCATTTGTTAAGAAAATAATGATGAGCTTCTCTTTCAAGGTACCCTACAAGATAATAATTTGTGGTTGTGCTTGCCTTTCCTTATGATAGTAGATTCTGTTGTCGTTGTTCTTTTGTTCATTTCTTTTCTCTTTAGGCATCACAATTACTCTGATACTGCCCCACTTTTAAATCTGAAAAATCCAAGTAAAAATATCTTTCGTGGACTCCCTGTTCAGAGAAATTTTTTGTAAAAAATAAACTAATACAGACGTAATTCAATAAGTATAATGCATTTTATAAAATGCTAAAAATATTAACTCATCTATTTTCTATTCATAAGAACTATAATTGATTAATTGAGCATTAAAAATGAACCATGATTCATGCTTGTGTATCTGCTGTTCTTACTAGTCTAAGAACATGGTATGTATCTCTGAGGGCATGCCTAAGACTGATAGCATTATATTCTAATAATGATAATATAATTATATTCTTAAATAGTATAGTTTTCTATCAGAATGCGTTTAACTGTAAAAGTTAAAATTTTATATCATACTTGCTGTCTTTTAAAGCTGCCAGTAGTCTTTCTCTTTTCCTTCCTTCAAGTATCTAGAAATCTATACGTTCCAGGATACCATTCTCTCAATTCTCCTTGCATCCTTTTTTTTTTCTAGCTTTATTGAAGTATAGTTGACTAAAATCTCATTCATTCCTAAAGTTTATTCTCTCTAAAATGTCCTTGATAAATTTTCCAGTGACTTTAATTATCATATTCGATGGTCTTTTATTACTATTGTTACTGTTGTTGATTAGTGCTTATTCTTTTCTGTTAACTATTTTGATGTTGTTGACCAGTCTCTATTTTAAAAATTTCCTTCTTCTATAATACCCCTTTTTCAAATTCCTTGTCCTGCACTTGTCTTCTTCCCTCTTTCTTACTGTCCTCTTTGCATAAATTTAACCCTTCATCTTTCTGTTGTTATTCAGCTTTACTCTCAGATATGGGATCTGTGGGTGGCTGGTAGCAGCGCAGTTATTATAAAGTGGCAGCAGAGCATAATGAAGAGCCCTGGCTGGAAGTTCAAATTTTGCCTCTGTCAACTGTTATCTATGTAATTTTGGATGCATCCTTTCTGTGCTTTGGTTTCTTCATCTTCAAAATGGAGATTAAAATAATAATTACCTTAAAAGATTATTTTGTGCATGTACAATGCTTATAGTTGTCCCTAGCACACAGTAACCACTCGTTAAGGTTTTGGAAAATATAATTCACTTTTCGTACCAATCCACTTCAGAGTAGTGAATAATATGGGTTTCTGAACAGTTCTTTTAAATTAAGCAATATAATTTTGAGGTACTCTTATTATGCTCTGGAATTAATGTTCAGTTCAGTCATGTCCAAATCTTTGTGACCTCATGGACCACAGCACGCAAGGTCTCCCTTTCCATCACCAACTCTTGGAGCTGACCAAACTCATGTCCATCGAGTCAGTGATGCCATCCAAACGTCTCATCCTCTGTGTCTGTCTCCTTCTCCTGCCTTCAGTCTTTCGATCTTCATCAGGGTCTTTTCAAATGAGTCAGCTCTTCACATCAGGTGGCCACAAGTATTGGAGTTTCAGCTTCAACATCAGTCCTTCCAATGAACACTCAGGACTGATCTCCTTTAGGATGGACTAGTTGGATCTCCATGCAGTCCAAGGGACTCTCAAGCGTCTTCTCCAACACCACAGTTCAAAAGCATCAATTCTTCAGTCCTCAGCTTTCTGTATAGTCCAACTCTCACATCCATACCTGACTACTAGAAAACCATAGCCTTGACTAGACAGACCTCTGTTGGCAAAGTAACGTCTCTGCCTTTTAATATGCTGTCTAGTTTGGTCATAACATTCTTTCCAAGGAGCAAGCATCTTTTAATTTCATGGCTGCAGTCTCACCATCAGCAGTGATTTTGGAGCCCAAAAAAAGTCAGCCACTGTTTCCAGTGTTTCCCCATCTATTTGCCATGAAGTAATGGGACCCGATGCCATAATCTTAGTTTTCTGAGTGTTGAGCTTAAAGCTAATGTTTTCACTCTCCTCTTTCACTTTCATCAATAGGCTCTTTAGTTCTTCACTTTCTGTGATAAGGGTGGTGTCATCTGCATATCTGCTGCTGCTGCTGCTGCTGCTGCTAAGTCCCTTCAGTTGTGTCGATCCCATAGATGGCAGCCCACCAGGCTCCTCTGTCCCTGGGATTCTCCAGGCAAGAATACTGGAGTGAGTTGCCATTTCCTTCTCCATCTGCGTATCTGAGGTTATTGATATTTCTCCCAGCAATCATGATTCCAGCTTGTGCTTCATCCAGCCTAGCATTTCTCATGATGTACTCTGCATATATAGCTGAAATAGCTCAACTGGAATTCCATCACCTCCACTAGCTTTGTTTGTAGTGATGCTTCCTAAGGCCCATTTGATTTCACATTCCAGGATGTCTGACTCTAGGTGAGTGATCACACACCATTGTGATTATCTGGGTCATGAAGATCTTTTTTGTATATTTCCTCTGTGTATTCTTGCCACCTCTTCTTAATATCTTCTGCTTCTATTAAGTCCATACCATTTCTGTCCTTTATTGCGCCCATCTTTGCCTGAAATGTTCCCTTGGTATCTCTAATTTTCTTGAAGAGGTCTCTAGTCTTTCCCATTCTGTTCTTTTCCTCAATTTCTTTGCACTGATTACTGAGGAAGGCTTTCTTATCTCTCCTTGCTATTCTTTGGAACTCTGCATTCAGATGGGTAGCTTTCCTTTTCTCCTTTGCTTTTGGCTTCTCTTCTTTTCACAGCTATCTGTAAGGCCTCCTCAGACAGCTATTTTCCTTTTTTGCATTTCTTTTCCTTGGGGATGGTCTTGATCCCCGTCTCCTATACAGTGTCATGAACCTCCATCCATAGTTCATCAGGCACTCTTTGTCTATCAGATCTAGTCCCTTAAATCTATTTCTCACTTCCACTGTATAATCGTAAGGGATTTGATTTGGGTCATACCTGAATGGTCTAGTGGTTTTCCCTACTTCCTTCAATTTAAGTCTAAATTTGGCAATGAGGAGTTCCTGATCTGAGCCATAGTCAGCTCCTGGTCTTGTTTTTGCTGACTGTATAGAGCTTCTCCATCTTTGACTGCAAAAAATATTATCAGTCTGATTTCGGTGTTGGCCATCTGATGATTCCATGTGTAGAGTCTTCTCTTGTGTTGTTGGAGGAGGGTGTTTGCTATGACCAGTGCATTTTCTTGGCAAAACTCTGTTAGTCTTTGCCCTGCTTCATTCTGCATTCCAAGGCCAGATTTGCCTGTTACTCCAGGTGTTTCTTGACTTCCTACTTTTGCATTCCAGTCTCCTATAATGAAAAGGACATCCTTTTGGGGTGTTAGTTCTACAAGGTCTTGTAGGTCTTCATAGAACCGTTCAACTTCAGCTTCTTCAGCATTACTGGTTGGGGCATAGACTTGGATTGTTACTGTGATATTGAATGGTTTGCCTTCGAAATGAACAGAGATCATTCTGTCATTGTTGAGATTGCATCCGAGTACTGTATTTCTGACTCTTGTTGACTATGATGGCCACTCCATTTCTTCTAAGGGATTCCTGCCCACATTAGTAGATTTAATGGTCATCTGATTTAAATTCATCCATTCCAGTTCATTTTAGTTCACTGATTCCTAAAATGTTGATGTTCACTCCTGCCATCTACTGTGACCACGTCTAGTTTGCATTGATTCGTGGACCTAACATTCCAGGTTCCTATGCAATATTGCTCTTTACAGCATTGGACCTTGCTTCTATCACTAGTCACATCCACAGCTGGGTTGTGGTTTTTGCTTTGGAATAAAGAGACGGAATTAATGTGCACACTCTTAAAGAAGCAGTATTTCCACCTTGTTTTTTTTACCATCTGAGGAAATGAATCTCAAACAGCTTCAGGTTTCTGTTTTCATATGTTGTTTCATTCATTCATTTTACAAGAAGCTGTGAACATATACTGTGTGCCGCAGATAACAGCAGAAAACAAACTGACCAAATACCCTGCCCTTGTAGAGCTTATAGTGTAGGCAAGGCAGTGAACAATTCAAATAGTATGTTGGTCTCTTATAGTGGTTAGTGCTATTGAGAATAACGTAGTAGGAGTTACAGAGAGAAAACTGAGAATAGGAGGAAGCTTTATTAATTTTAACCAGAGATAGAGGGGGAAGTTCAGTGCTGTTCCACTGGCCCTCTGAAAAAGAAAAGCCTTGCTTTGTATTGTTTGCCGGTTTCTTTAGGAAATGAATTATTTACCATAATCATCAAAACAAAACTGAGGGAGGTACTATTATATGCCATTTTGCAGATAAAAAATTGAGACAAAGGTTAAATAGCTTCAGTTCAGTTCAGTTCAGTTGCTTATTCATGTCCAAACTCTTTGAGACCATGTGGACCGCAGCACACCAGGCCTCCCTGTCCATCACCAACTTAAATAGCTTGCCACACAGCTAATAGTGTGGTGAGAATTTAAACCCAGGCAGTTTGTATCCAAAGCATTGGTTTTCAGCCACAGTGATTTTGCTCCTAAAGGGAGAGACATTTAGCATTGCTAGAGGTGATTTGGTTGTTTGGTTTTTGCAACTAGGATGTGGAGCGAGCAGGCTGCTACTGGCATCTGGTGGGCAGAGGACAGGGAAGCCACTGCATCCTCCAGTCTAGAGGCCACAGCCTCCTCACAGCAAAGAGTTAGCCCAGGTCAAATAAAAATTAGTGCTGAGGTTGAGAAACCTTGCCCTAGAGTCTGAGCTCTTAAACATTGTGCTATAGGCAGAGTAGCAGTACCTTTTTACCTTATTTAAGGTTTGATAAGTCGGTTTCCAATAAATTTCTAATCATTTTAATTTGGAAACTTAAATTGAAAGTAATAGTTTTTAGAGATACATATTTTCCTCCTGTCATAAGAATAGTGCAAACTGACAATTTCTTTTGAGTATTTAGCATGACCAGTGCTTGCAGGTTTTTTTTTTTTTAAACAGCCTTATTGTGGTATAATTTACATATCATAAAGTTGACCCATTTTTAGGATGGGGACTCTTTATACTGTTGATTTATACTGGATTCATTCAGCCACTGTGGAAAACAGTATGGAGTTTTCTCAAGAAACAAACAAAAAAATAGAACTATCATATGACCCAACAGTTTTACTCCTGGCTATATATGCACAAAAAAAACCCAAAAACACTAATTTAAAGAGATACATGCATCCCAGTATTCATATCAGCATTATTCACAGTTGCCAAGATATGGAAGCAACCTAAGTGTCCATCAGCAGATGAATGGATAAAGAAGGTGTGAACAGTCTCTTCAAAGCATTTGCAGAATTTTTTAATTGATTTTTTTATCCTATTTAGTTATAAAAGTTTTTTATATACCCCAGATACAAGTCTTTTTTCAGATATTATGATTTGCGCCTCCCCCCCTAGTTTATGGTTTGTCTTTTCATTTTCTTAGTGGTTGGTGTCTTAATGCACACTTTGAATTTTCATGAAGTCCAGTTTATCAGTTTTGTGGGTCATGCTTTTCATGTTCAGTCCAAGAACTCTTTGCCTAATCCAGAATGACAAAGATTTTCTCCTGTGTTTTTTCATTTCATTCCTGTAAGTATTATAGTCTTAGCTGTTACATTTAAGTATATAGTCTATTTTGAGTTAATTTTTAATATGATGTGAGGCAAGGATCTAAAATAATCTTGAGCACGTGGCATTGTTCCAGCACCATTTGTTGAAAATTATCCTTTCTCCTCTGAATTGCCTTAGCTCTTTTGTTGGAAATAATTTGACTGTAAATGTAAGAGTTTATTTCTGGACCCTTAATTCTATTTCATTGACACTAGATCACAGTATCTTGATCATTGTAGCTTTATAGTAAGTTTTAAAGGCAAGAAGTGTTCTCTGTGTTCTTCTAAAAAGTTGGTTTGGTTATTCTCAGTCCTTTGCATTTCCATATAAATTGTGGGATAAGGTCGTCAAGTTCTGCAAAAATTCTGGAATTTTAATAAGGATTGTGTTGAATCTGTGGATCAGTTTAAGGATAATTGCAATCTTAAACCATATTGACTCTTTCAATCTAAGTGTTCATCAACGGATGGATGGATAAAGAAAGTGTTTATGTATATATATGTGCTGTGCTTAGTCGCTCAGTCATATCCGACTCTTTGCAACCCCATGGACTGTATGTAGCCCATCAGGCTCCTCTGTTCATGGGGATTCTCCAGGCAAGAATACTAGAGTGGGTAGCCATGCCTTTCTCCAGGGCATCTTCCCAACCCAGGGATCAAACCCAGGTCTCCTGCATCGTAGGTGGATTCTTGACCATCTGAGCCACCAGGGAACCATATATATAAGACAGCTCTGTTTATTTAAATCTTTAATTTCTCTCAGCAGTGTTTTATGGTTTTTAGTCTACAAATCTTGTATTTCTTCTTTTAAAAAGTTTTTATGCTGTTGTGAATGGAATTATTTTAATGTTATTTTCAAGATTTTTGTTACTAGTATATATAAATATAGTTCATATTTGCACATCGATTTTTTTTTTTTTTTTTAATCCACTGACCTTTGGACAGAGAAGCCTTCCACCAGGCCACAGTCCATGGGGTCACAAGAGTCAGACATAACTTAGTGACTAAACGACCACGACCTTCCTGGACTCATTTATCTTAGTAATTTTTCTGTGGAGATGTTAGGATTTTTTACATATCAGAATCATGTCGTTTATAAATAATAATAGTTGTATTCCTTTCTTTCCAATCTGAGTGTCTGTTTTGGCTTATTTCACTGGCTGAAACCTCTAGTATAATGTTGACTTGAAGTGGCAAGAGCAGACGTTATTGCTTTTGATCCATTAAAAGTAATTTCATCACTATTCAAAGATCACTTAGGTTTTTCTCAGGCTATCTGGGAGATTTGGTTTATTTTATGCTAGACCACTGAGACCAGTCCCATAATTAAGAAATTTCTGGATACTCCTGTGTCAAGGATGACCTGTTGCTTTTGTTTGTTGAAAGGGCTAAAACTGAGCTGGCTAGCCTTTAGAAGTAATGGATCAGGGTATTCTGCCTATTCCAATGTTATTATGGAGATTCTTTTATTTCTCACAACGAGGGCTTATCAATAGGTGTGTGTTTTCTTGGAGGCAACAATATATTTATATATTGTTTTGTGTGTGTGTGTTTATTTGTTGTTGGAATAGATGTTGATGTTTGCTGAAGAAGAAAAAAGCTGCTCCTTTAAGAGCCTCCTGTGTAGCGAATACTGGTTTTATCTATTTGGAAATGACTCCTGGGAGACTGCAGAAGCAGGCAGCAAAACCATGAAATGAAAACAATAATTCCTTTCATATTCTTTAAGTTATTTCTCTTCATTTTTATGCTTAATAGGACCACCAATAAAGAATATTAAAATACACAGACTGTGTTATATATAGCATAATATTGATTTTTAAATTCTGAATCATATTCTATATTATACATTATGAAGTAGTGACTAGAAAATTTGCCTATGCCTTAGAGTGTTTTAAAAAAAGCCATTAAAAAATTCTTATTGAAGTATAGTTGATTTACAATGTTGTGTTAGTTTTTGCTGTACAGCAGAGTTATTTAGTTATACATATACATTTTCATAATCCTTTTCATTATGGCTTATCACAAGATATTGAATAGTTTCTTGTGCTATATAGTAGGTCCTTATTGTTTATCCATCCTATATATAATAGTCTGCATCTGCTGATCTCAAATTCCCAATCCTGCTTTCCCCTTCCACTCTCCCCGTTGGAAACCACAAGTCTGTTTTCTATGTCTGTCAGTCTGTTTCTGTTTCATAGATATGTTCATTTGTGTCCTGTTTTATATTCCAAATATAAGTGACGTCATACAGTATCTTTCTGTTTCTGACTTCACTTGGTATGATAATCTCTATGTCATCATGTTGATTCTAATGACATTATTTCATTAAAAAAAATCCCATTTCTGTGTCCCATCTTGAACTGACTGAATCAGACCTACTGCAGAATATGGGACTCAGAAATCTTGCATTCTGAGTTGTTTTCCCCAGCCCCTCATTGCTGTATGATCAGCAATAGATGAAATGAGAGTGGCAAAATAGTGACACTTATTGAAGGTGGGTAATGGATAGATGAAGTTCATTATACTATTTTATTTTTATATACACATAAAATTTTCCAGAGAATTTTAAAAAAAAATTTCCCAAATTGTCTGTAGCAAACAACTTGGCACCAGTATTGGCTATCATTTGGGAGCCACTGTTCTCCTCTGGATTCACAGTCCCCAGAAACAGTTACTAAGGATTCAATGGTCAGCCAACAAAGTCTTTGTCTTTGAGATACTCTGTATTAATATGGACCTATCATTATGGGCAAACATGGTAAGAAAAGCGCCATATGATTGTTTAACTGCCATCGTACTAACTTCAGAATTGTTCTGTTATCATTTACCCAAAGCAGAGCATTTTTTATTTGTACATTTCTGGTCTAAAATGGCTTTTAAAAAAAGACATGTAGGATGTAATGAAACAAGAAACAAAGCATTGATACACATGCATGTATTCTTTTCCCTGGAAACATGGGAAGGGGATAAAATAATTGGAAACTAGTATGCCTCTCTTATATATCTCTTCCTACATATTTCCAAAGAAGATTTCACCAAAAATAAATAAATGAAATTAGCAGAATTGGATCTTTGTATTAATGTATAAATTCAGTTTGTTGACTAATAAATTAATTATTCTTCTTGAAAAATTTGCTAGGGGACTTTCTTGACAGGCCAGTGGTTAGGACTCCATGCTTGCACTGCAGGGTCACATGTTCACTTCCTAGTTGGGGAATTCAGATCCTGCATGCCACGTAGCAAGGCCAAAAAACAAAAAGTTTGTTAAGTTTATTTGTATTTGTTACCATTTCTGTATGTCTTTTTGTATTTTAATTGCCTTTAATAATCATTGTCCCTGGATGAGAAACAACCGAAATGATTGTGGGATGTTACATGTTATTAGGACCATGAAATTAGGTGATCCTACTACTGTAGTACGATTTCATAGGCTCAAAGTCTAGCCCCAGATATTTACTAAGTACAAAATAAAGATAGTAATGTAATGGTGGAAGTATCAGCTGACGCCAAATTAGCTGAGTGAATGCTACCCAATAATAAATATTATTTGTCAAGTGAAGTATTCAGCACTTTTCATACATCATCTTAATTTATTTGTCACTTTTACCTAATTTTTTAAATGTAATTTTTATAATTTCTTATAAAATATGAAAGTTAGAGTTCCTTAAAAGAATTTTGACAAACTAATGTATTAAGTGGTTTTAGTGCTTATTAAAAACTGTAGACATGTAAATCTCAAACTCTTGTATAGTAAATCTAAGATGATGCTCAGGACTTTGTATTTTTTTTTTTTTTTTTAGGACTTTGTATTTTTAAAAGAGGTCCTGAATATTCTGATTCCTACTTTGAAACACAGCTTTACAATGAGACCTACTTCCTGTCCATATGATGTTAGAAATTACCCTGCTTATACTTAAAAGTCAAATTTCATTCATTTTTTTAAAGTAAATAATTTTAGTTATTTAATCTTACTTATGGTTCATTAGGGAAAAAAACTTATCTGCTCATAGGACATTATTTTAAAAATCCCTTTTTTTCCCTGTAGTTGATCATAGCCGAGTTAAGTTGACTTTAAAGACTCCTTCTCAAGATTCAGATTATATCAATGCAAATTTTATTAAGGTATGTATTAACTTTAAATGGTGTTTCTCTGCCATATTTAATGACTTCCTACAGTACTAGTTTTATTAAAAATTTTAAATTGCCTAATGTGATGCCAACAGTAAAACAAGTAAAGTCACAGCCATGACATAATTTATGTTTTTCGTCTAGCATCCTTATTAAAGGTTTTTGCTTAATTTTATGATAGTGGAGATAAAAATTTTTTTGTTTGTGTGTTTCTTCTTTTATATTGAAGGCTTATTATAAACACCTTTGTTGCTGATTAGTTGCTAAGTCATGTCCAACTTTTTGTTGACCCCCTTGGACTGTATAGCCTGCCAGGTTCTTCTGTTGGTGAGATTTCCCCAGGCAAGAATATTGGAGTGGGTTGCCGTTTCCTTCTCCAGGGGATCTTACAGATCCAGGGATCGAATCTGCATCTCCTGCATTGGCAGGCAGGTTCTTTACCACCAAACCACCTGGGAAGCCTTTACTGATTGCTAAATTGTCTCCTTTGTTATGTACACAAATGTACTTAGTCATTTCTGTTAATTAACCATATAGGGTATTTATCTGTAGAGAGATTCAGACTGCTACTTGAGTAAATAAAAGACTATTTTGTTCTGTTACTCTGTGCTTTTGAATCTATTTAATACAGTATTTCGTTGAGAAAAATATTAAGGTGGTAAGAGTTATATGGTAAAATTAATATCAATGTCAACATTGAAGAATTATTGTTCCAAATAAGAGCTTTTCCTGAAAAGTCAATTTTATTACAAATATGGCAGAGCCCAAAACTAATAGTTAAACAAATACTCATACATAGGGGCTTCCCTGGTGGTCCAGTGGCTAAGACTTCCCACTCCTAATGCAGGGGTTCATTCCCTGGTCAGGGAACTAGATCCCACATACTGCAACTAAAAAACAAACAGAAAGCTCCCACACACAGTAACAAAGATCCTGAGTGTTGCAACTAAGACTTGGCATAACCAAATAAATGAATAAATATGGGGAAAAAAACAACTAATACATAGTTCACTCTTTCAGATGTAATTGATGCTTATGTTCTTTTATAAGGACATTTGTTCAGAGTTCTAGTTTTTAATTGCACCTAATAACACTGGCTCACTGTATGTGTGGTTTAACATTTTAGTCTGCTAGTTTGTTTGATATATTCTTGGGTTTACTATTAAAAGTATATTTAGTAGGTGCTTAAACCAAAGACAGCTATGGAAGAATCTAGCTAAGAAAGAACTATTAGCTAGTTCTAGTCTTATTTTTTAGAATTGATGCATGCTTTTAAGTTTCTGCTAGTTAGTTTTGTTGACTAGGGCTTTCAATTCATAATTTTTAAAACAGCATAAGGAGGTTTCCTTTGAATTCTATGAACCATGTTTCACCAGAAGTTGAAGTGAAATATATTTTGTCATGCTTTTATACATTATTAAAGAAAAATTATTTGGCAATTGTTTAGCTGAAAACAGCGGGAATGCTAATAAAATTTGAAAACTTAAAATTTAGGTAGAAAATATTTTTGGTAATCATAATTTGTATGCTTTTAATCTTTTTAGGGTGTTTATGGGCCAAAAGCATATGTGGCAACCCAAGGACCTTTAGCAAATACGGTAATAGATTTTTGGAGGATGATATGGGAGTACAATGTTGTAGTAAGTATTGCATGAAATGGCATGATTTTCTACCCATAATGTTGTGTTAACTATATCCTACAATATGACTTTTGAGCCATAATGATATGTTAACTATAGTTAGTTTATTAGAAAGACAGAAACTGATGGCTAGGTTGTCTTGTTAAATTTTGACAAATTTGTTGAAATATTTCAAGAATAGAGTATGGCAATACTTTAAATCTTGGTTTAAGTTGGTAGTATAAGACAACTACCAAACACTGATAGATGGGTGGAAGGACATCTGTGTGATTAAAAACAAGTATTGTCAAATGTTAATGGTAGAACATAGATGGTAGCTATACAGTATTTAGTGTAAAATTATTTCAACTTTGCTGTATGTTTGAAACATTACATTATAAAACTGTTGGGATGGGAAAGCACATGTAATAACCTTCATGTTTAAAGACAGTTACATTCAACCTTTAGTAAGCAAAGTATTTAATAGTGCTATTCTATTCAGTAAATATCCTGAATGCATTATTTTAATTACAAAAGACACATCTGTAAGATTCAAAAAATTCAGTTCAAATCAAATGCATTTTGTTATTTGAAGCCAATTTAACTCATACTTTTAATATTAAACCTACTTTTTTTGACAGGCCAGGTATACTTCTGCTCAGAATAAAAATAATTCTTGAAATGTACATTTTGTTGGAAAAGTAAAATTGTATTTAACTAATATATTCTCAATCTATCCTACCCCCCTTATTTTTAGATCATTGTCATGGCCTGTCGTGAATTCGAGATGGGAAGGGTACGTATAACTGTTAACATTTAAAGTAATTGTGGAATTTTTTTTTTATTGCTTCATTTCTAGGGATTTTATTCTTGGTCTTTTATTATATTCTTAGCCGTAGTTGTTAAAATAGTTAACTCTTATCTTTTCTGTGTGTTCTGCTATGCTTTCGTTTTAACAAAAGGAGCCAAATCATCCTTACGCACATAAAATACTTTTGTATTTTATAGGTACATTTTATGATATATTTAAAGCCATAGATTCTGTATTGTTACTTAGCAGTCTTCCAGTATTTAATGGTGGTGTAAGTAGAACACTGCTTATGGATAATAAAAATGGTTTAAAATAATTCTGATTAATTTATAGCTTGAAATTTCAATTTCTGTCTGCCAATTCCACTACGTTTTTGTAATGGCATCTCCAAAATGAAGAGAAGAAAATTCCTTAATCTGACATTTTTTAACATAGGTAAAAAACATGTACAAATGAAATTAGTATCAAAACCATTCTGATCTCCTGCAGAACTGATTCCTAAATCTTCATTTTAAGTGTGAGCATCTATAAATGTGACAAATAAATTATCTGATAATTTGAAGTATCCTTATACAAGTATAGTTCATTAACTGCATTATAATTAAGCTAAGAAATGATTTAAAAGTTATAAAACTTATTAAAATTTTCAGTCAAGGATACATTGCATAAAACAAGATACTACGTCTTTCAGTTATGTGAAATATTATTATATATAAATCACTAGAAAGCCTTATTTTTACTAGTAATTTTGTCATTCCTCCCAACCACATCAGTTACCAGTAGTGGAAACACTAGCAACATTGGACAGAAAATGAACAGTGTAAGATTAATATACAGACTGAGATACTGTTAAGTAATTATCTGTTTAAATATTTCAGTATGTACTTTGGTACCATTATTATTACTAGTTGTATTACGAAGTTTAAATTTCACCTTCCTAAATTTTTTTAAGTTACTTTTAAGATTTAGGATTTGTTTCTCTTCTTTCTGTTAATAAGCTCACATTGTACATCAGTAATAACGCTGAAAGATAAAGTTGTATTGAATGCTAAAACTTTTGGAACCTAATGATTTTTTGGATTCATAGTGTTTTGTTAGTTGGTTTTGTTGTTTTATCGGTCAGGGCTATGAATTCATTTGATAATCTCCACTTTGACTTAGAGTGTGACCTAATGGAAAGAGCACAGGTAATGAAATCAAACAAACCTGTACTTCACTGGCATTTGGACATGGTGCAGTGAACTGCCCCCCTTGAGCTTCAGCTTCCTCATCTCTGAAACCAATGACAAATTACTATAGATTACAGACCCTGATGCTGGGAAAGATTGAGGGCAGGAGGAGAAGGGGGTGACAGAGGATGAGATGGTTGGATGGCATCATCAACTCAATGAATATGAGTTTGAGCAAACTTTAGGAGGTAGTAAAGGGCAGGGAATCCTGCATCCTGTGGTCCATAGGGTCACAAAGAGTTGGATGCAACTTAGCAACTGAACAACAATAAAATTCATGTATGATGTTTAACACATACATTTTGGTATCAACTGTATCAGTAATTAGTTCATACCTGAAATATAAATACCAATATAATCTTTACTCAGTGTTGCTCTGAAGAGAGGCGTGTTAGTCACAAACTTTCAATTCTTGCTAAATTAATCTCCTATAAACTTGTTTCCTGTTAGCAAGATACTAAAGCTTTACTAAGTGAAAGACCAAGAAGAAAAAAAAATAACCTTCAAAATAATTTATTTTATAATTTTCTATAAACTTCTACTAGGAAATGAAGTTTGTGACTTTAAGCCTTCTAAAATTTTAGTAGTATTTACTCTTAAGTTAAACTGACATACTAGGCAGTTCTACTTTTTGCCCTGAGAGCAGTATTGTCAACTTACAATTAATTCCAGCCTATAAGTAACAGTTCCACTTACTGTGTTTAGAACTATGAGGATTTAGTAAGAACTGATATATTTCCCGCTGCTAAAATGTGTATTTTAAGCTAGATTGTCAGTTATAAAGACTTTCATTTTATTGGGTCTTACTGGTAAAATTACATTATTTCTTGCATCAGAATCACTGGATCTTCTATGAAGTTAGACTTTTATTCACTTACCTAAATTTTTAAAATAATGAGGCTTGATACTAGAAACCAATGTAAATGAATATTCTACTATTTCTATACCTATTTATTATGGGGAAATAAGGATACTGTTTGATTATACCTTCTCTAATCTCAAATAAAAGTGAATAGTTTAATACATTATTCTTGTATAGTGTTTTTACCAACAGTAGAACAGTAGAACATTTGAAATATACTCAAATTACTTGAAACACTCATGTAAGATAAGGATTATTATCCCTGTTTTTATAGGTAAAGGAACTAAATGTAAACAAATAGTAAAATTGCTACCTGTAACATTTTCTTATACCAAGTGGAGTGCTCTTTCCACTATGCCACAGATTTTATGCTTAATGAGAATTCAACTAGGTATTATAGATATTGTCATTTTAGAACCATTAAAACTTATATGCTAAATTTGTTTTACTAAATTTCTTACACTAAATTGAGCAACTTCTTACACTAAATTTACCTCCTTGTGCTAGGCATTTAAGAAAAAAAAGCAATTTTTCTTTTATAGAGGAGGATCTTTGGAGTCTATATAACAAGCAGGTAGAAATGAACAGTTTATACACTTAGGTTAATAAAGTTCTTATTACTAATCTTGAAAAGCAATTAGTAGCCCACCTTTAAAGAGTTGGATAAATCTAAGCTCTTAGTCCCTGCCGACTGAGGGCAGTTGTTTGTTTTCTGGGAATGAAGAACAAGCGGAACACAAAATAATTGTAGAAGTTCAAATAAAACAAATTATCAGTTATTTACTAACCTTTTTTTGGACAACAGAAAAAATGTGAACGGTATTGGCCTTTGTTTGGAGAAGACCCTATAACATTTGCACCATTTAAAATTTCTTGTGTAAGTACCTATTTTCATATACATTATTTAATCAGGTAGTGGGTATGTCAGACTGATGAGTAGTTAAATTATAATATGTGTTGAATCTTGTGGGTTATATAAGCCAAGCACTCAGTGTTTTCATGTGAATCTATACTTAATTATAATAAATATTAATAATGCTTGTTTTATACTGCTTTTTAAAATTTGAGTATAATTGTTCTACAATATTGTATTGCATAGTGCTTATAAATTAAGGAACTTTAAGAATAACTTTTCATAAATGTGTAATTTCCTTATTATGTTAATTCTGCCTTAGTCTTTGCATGTAAGTTGATGATGTGTTACATATCTAAGAATAAACAAATAACTATACTCTTATTCAATTAAGGGGAAAGATTTTTGATGATGAAGCTTAGTTTATGATGTTAATCTTTCATAACTATGTTATTCTCCCCAGAATTACATACAAAGATAGGTTTGAGAACCTCCATCCTAAAAGCAGAGATTGACCCTTTAGAAAACTTGACATGAAACTTAAAATAGATACCTATTTGATGAGCTTTGGAAACGAATTAAATTCAAGTTCTAAAACTAACAAAACACAAATCTGAGAAGATGAATTTAAAAATAAAAACAATGAGGGGAAAAAGAAACAATGAGCTTGAGAATAGAACCAACACTTTGCTTTGGATTACACATGATGGTTTTTTTTTTTAATCATTTAAATAAAATAATTTCCCCATATTAATCAGGGTTTTCCAGAGAAACAGAGGCAGTAGAATGAGTATATATAGAAAAGAGATTCGTCAAAATTGACTCACATGACTATGGAAGCTGGCAAGTCCAAAATCTGCAGTCAGGGTGGGCAAGCTGGAGACCAGGAGGAGCTGATGCTTCGGTTTCAGGCTGAAGACCCACAGCCTGGAGACTGAGAGCCAATACTGCAATTCTAGTCTGAAAGTGGGAAGGCTGAGACCCAGACAAACTAACGTTTCAGCTCCAGTCCAAAGACAGTCAGCTGTAGAACCAGGAAGAGCCAGTGCTGAAAGGAGTCACCTGGAGAATTCTCTCTTACTTAGACGAGTCTGATCCTTTCGTTCTATTCATGGGTTAACTGATTGGATGAAAGCCAGCCACTCTACTCAAAATCCACTGATTTAAATGTTCATTTCACCCCAAAACTCCCTCACAGGAACACAAAGAATAACGTATGACCAATAATCAGAGCATACCGTGGCCAAGCCAAATTGACACATAAAATTGACCATTACATTACCCATCTCAAAACTGTTTTTTATTTTGTTTTCCATGGTTAAATGAAATATAATTTCTGTGATCTTACTCGTCATTGTTGTATTCAAGAAGTCCTTAATTTTCTGACTTATTTGTATTTAGGACTTCTGAATTCCTCTGATGCTACCAGGAATTTAGTGCTTTCTAGGTTGATTAAGATAAGGACTCAAACTATGTTCCATAGTCTCCTTTATAATGCAGTGTGATTGTTAGAATGTTAACTTTAACTCATAATTATAACAGCCTGCATTTAATGTATAGTCAGTTCTCTAAAGTCCTGGTTAGAAGTAACTGTGGATTAAATATTTAAAAAATTAAAATCCTACTGCATTTCATATTATTTGCAACGAGTGAAAAACAGTATATAACCATATTGTACTTCTGTGATGGAACACTACCTAACCCCACGCCCACCCCCATCACCAGTTTAGAGAGTATTCTACAGTATTAAGTACCTGGACAGTTTAGGAAACCTAGTTCTGTGCAATGTGGTTATGTTGAAAATTTGTAAATTTAAATGTACTAACTGTAATGAATGTCACAGTTCAGGTGACAGCATATAGTGATTAATGGTCAACAACAAAACAAAATTTTTTAACAGGCAGGAATCAGGAATAGTAAACAATTTATCAAAATCAATAGAGAAAAGTAGGAAATAGTTTGAAATTTGGGAAAAGATGAATTGATTTGAGGATTGGTTTTTCAATTGCACTAAAGAGTAATTTTTTAAAGTGCTGTTAATAAAAAGTTTGATTTGATCAATAAGAGCTGGTTTGATTTATCAGTGATGGGATTGCTGAAGAAGCAAAATTTTTCTTTCAAGATTTCAAACTGGAAAGTAATTTGTATGTCATTTAATTGTTTCAGAGAACTCAGGATTTGTTATCACTGTTGTAAAACACAAATCAAATGTATGAATAGAAAGCAAGGTAGTGAAAATAACCATAGTAAGTGATTTGACTCTATTTGGCAATCACAGTGTTTAAGACTGAGAGTATTAGAAAAGCTCTCTCGATTTGGGGATGGGAAAGAGAGTAGAGTGTTGGTGAAGGGTGAGGGCCTGGCTAGCAGGGGCTCAGAAGCATGTTGCTGCTTATAACCTCGTCGATCAGCACTGTCCATGGGTCAGTCTAGCCCGCTGCCTGTTTTGTGAGTGAAGTTTTATTGGTGTACAGCCTTACACATTAATTTACATATTTGCCTATCACAGCACAACAGAGACTTTATGGCCTACAAAGTCAAAAATATTTATCTCACCTTTTATAGGTGAGCAAACGTTGTCTTGGACCAGTGTTTTCATTTATTCTCTGTTTTAATAACATACTTTCCCCCTAATGTTATTTGAAAAGTTCAAAATAAATTATTATGGTTTATAACATTAAAGCTGGAATAGTGTTGATTTTTTTTAAATTAATAAAGCAGCATATCTGTTGCTCTTGACAACCTATCTGTAGTTTTAGTTTAAAAAGGCAAAAATAATAGTTTACTTAGTGAAAAATTGATGAAGAGGCTTCATTCTAATATACTGACAAATAACAGTAAGAGGTAAAGTGACTATGTTGTCATCAACCAAAATAATAATTTGGTGTTTTCTGAATGCATCCTTTTCCTTAACCATTTCGCATCCATGTAACTCAGAGTTTGAGTGTTAGGTAGAGAAAAATCAAGCTTAATAGATAAAATGATTGAAGATGTTTGTAGTTTTTAGAAGTAACATTTTGTTTGTTGGTGTTATTCTGTTACATGATTCTGGTGATGGTTGTCACCTTGCAAGTATTTCGTTGGATGATCCACTCCTAGCTAAGCAATTGGTTGACAGACACTTCTGTTTAAAAACAAACTTCTAAATAAAACTTAAATAACCAAATTGATGACTTTTAGAATGGTTGTTTTTATAATTATTAGACATACCTAGAATTTTAAAGGTAATTTCATGTTGTAAACTTTAAGAAATTATTGTTTTGGCATGTAAATATTTTTGTTTTAATGTTCTCACTGACTCACAAGTGTTTCTCTTTATTTAGGAAGCTGAACAAGCAAGAACAGACTACTTCATTAGGACACTCTTACTTGAATTTCAAAATGTAAGTATTTTCCATTTAGAGACAGTTTCTAAGAATATGTACCCTAAAGAGACATTATGTGTAAACAGTATACTATCTTATCTTACATAGTTAAGGAGATGTATTGTTTTTTTGTTGTTGTTATGTAGTGTAACAAAGAAGAAAATCAGATGTGATATTTTATTATCTTAAGCCTTATATTTATCAATTAAAGTAATATAAACTTTAACTCACTTAGAATCTTTCCCTAAATTAAATTTACACTATGGAATAGTTGGTTTCTTTGCTGTAGATATTTTTCCTCTATTGTAATAAACAGATTATGTTATTATTTACATAATTATTACCCACTTTGACTGGTTTACAATGTTTTAGAAAGCAACAAACCACCATTAAAGCTAGTCTTCAGACTTCGGTGGTGGTCCAGTGGTTAAGAATCTGTCTGCCAGTACAAGGGGTCCCTGGTCCCAGAAGATCCCACGTGCCTTGGGGAAACTAAGCCCATGTGCCACAGCTACTGAGCCTGCTTGTCTAGAGCCTGTGCTCGGCAATAAGAGAAGCTACCACGATGAGAAGCTGTTGAGCCACAGTGAAGAGTAGCCCCCATTCACCACAACTAGAGAACGCCTGTGTGCAGCAATGAAGACACAGTGCATTCAAACATAAAAAAATTTTTTTAAAAAAGCTAAGTCTTCATTTATATGTATCTTGTTTTCACTTGAGGCCTGTGACTTCAACAGAACTATATAAAATGAAATTTTTTCAGAAAGGAATAAAAAATCTGACGGATATGAGAGAATGCCTATCAGTTCTTCCTTGGTCTTAAATTTGAATCACTTTAAAGTAAATAAGCTTGGCCATAAAGCTTACCATTTCTTCTCCAACCAGTGCATTTATAAACATAATTCCTTAATTCCTTACTGATGATAAGTAGACATGGTTCCAGTAGTTGTAGCATCCCCTGACCCGACTAATCATTTCCCTTTAGTTGACTCAATTATTATCACTTTGGTTGCTATTTTTTAATCTGTACTAATAATGATAGGTACTTTATGGAATTTCAGTAGTATATCAGGCATTTCAGTCCTCCTAACTTCTATAGTGATAGATACCATTTTCTCCATTGCACGCTGATGAAGATAGAGTCTTTGAGAAGTTAGGTAACTTACCTAAAGTTACTCAGTAAATGACAGAAGTAGCATTTGAATAGTTTTGCCTGAATGCCAAGCAGTGCTTTTTCTGGTTAACACCTAGAATAGCCATTCTTCAGGTTCTTAAAAATTATTGAAGTTTCCAAAGAGCTCTTGTTTATATGGGTTATATCTTTTAGTATTTACTATATTTGAAATTAAAACTGAGGTTTTTTTTTTAATACACAAGCAGACATTCCATTAGCTCTCAAAGTGATGACATCATCCTTAAGTCTCGTAGCCTTGAGAAGACTGCTGTACACTGATGAGAGAATGAGAGTGGAAATGGCAAATAACACCTTAGTATTATTATTAAAATAACGTGAAAGCTATTTCACAAACCCCTTGAAAGGGTAGGGAGATGGATGGCAGCCTGCACCATAATTTGAGTAGGTTTGGGTTCGGAAATTTTCATTTTCATTTAAATAGTCTATTAGCCTTCTGACTGTAATAGATTGTAAAACAATGCTTATGGTTTATTGCTCATCCATTTACTGCTGTAGATTAACTATATAGTATACTGGTTAAAGTGCAGGTTTTGGAAGTAAGACTGCCAGCTTTCCGATCCCATACTGTCATTTGCTGTGAAACATTATGCAAGTTATTCTTTCTGTCTCAATTTCCTTACCTATAAAATTAGGATTGTGCTAACAGTACCTTCCCCATTGTATTACATGGGGGATTAAGAAAAGGTATGTGATAAATGTAGGCTATCATTTTTTTTTAACAAAGTGCTGAATATGACATACCTATCTTAGAAATGGCAGCAAAGTGAGATGTGCAGCTTTTCTTTATGGTTTAAAATTTGTAACTGTATTTTTATATGGTTGAATTTCTGTTATTCTTGAAGGAATCTCGTAGGCTATATCAGTTTCATTATGTGAACTGGCCAGACCATGATGTTCCTTCATCATTTGATTCTATTCTGGACATGATAAGCTTAATGAGGAAATACCAGGAACATGAAGATGTGCCTATTTGTATTCATTGCAGGTACAAAAAATTTTTCTAAATATTTAATTAAATATTTTTCAGTATAGATGGCATTATAATGTGGGTAATGTATAGCATTTTGAAACATAAGTTTCGAATTTCATTCAGTTCAGTTCAGTTCAGTCACTCAGTTGTGTCCGACTCTTTGCGACCCTATGAATCACAGCACGCCAGGCCTCCCTGTCCATCACCAGCTCCCGGAGTTAGATTGGTCATTTAATTCCTGAGGCAGTTTTCCTTCTCTTAATTTTTTATTTTATATTAGATTTTTCCAAAAGACTTAAAATCATAGTACTTATTTCATAAAATAGCAATTTATTTTTTAAGTGACTTAAACCTGTATTCACAGTTGTTATGAAAAGTAAATGAAAATTTTCAGACTCAGAGGTTAATTAACTCAGGCTAATTCAATAGTTAAAAGGTATTAGTGGAGTTATATTTAAATTGGATAGCCAACAGGGGCCTATTCTGTAGCACAGGGAACTCTGCTCAATGTTATGTGGCAGCGAGTTTGGGGAAGAATGGATGGTTGAGTCTCTTTGCTTTCCACCTGAAACTGTCACCTCATTGTTAATTGACTCGAATATAAAAAATAAAAAGTTAGAAAAAGACATTAGTGGTGATGGAGCACCAAAGAGAGTTTTCTTAGCCATTTGGTTGGATTGTGATGCCTGTATTAGTGAAGTGAAAGGGCTGCTTTTTCTTATGAACCAGAAAGGTGACCTGCTGATGTAGACGTAGGAATCAGTTAGCAACCTGCTTAATTAAAATGATTTTTCTTTAGTTTGTCTGTGATTAGTTGAGTCTAAGTAGTTAACTGGTTAAAAAGAGAAGGGTCTGTTTAATTGTAGAATTAAAAGATAAATTGCTTTGGCTTGACTTCTTTACAAGTTAACTGAAATTATTTCCTGTTGTATTCATATTGTCCAGCCAATGTATAGGTCATAAACCCAATTTGATGTGAAGATTTTCTTTTAATAAAATAAAGTTGATCATTTAATATTTTCAAACAACCGAAATATTATGTTAACTGTAGTGTTTCATTGATATAGTTGTCTCTGTCTTTGTAATATCACACTTTTAACCACCAAGTTTTACATATATATCATTTAGCTCTAGTAACTCTTAACACTAAAATTTTAGAAACGTTTTGATGTGTGGAATTGACAAATAAATCAGTGGTTTAAAATTAATATTTTGATGTCTATTGTTAAGAGCTTTTTAGAAAACCATACTAAATTGCTTAAAATGTATTGTATCATGAATTCTTAGATTACATGATATTTCTAAAAGTTTCAAAATACATATTAAAGTGCTACCCCAATTTTTTTCTGCCTAAAATTATTAAAGATGTCAGTAGCATCTTTATTTACTCATAGTGATTTCCAGTCGTTGGGTGCATTTGCCTCCCTCTAGCTGAAAACCATTTACTTTATTTTTGTCTTGTTTTAAAATAACTAACTTTGATATTTTACTTTACATTCTTTAGGTTCTGTTCTTCAGGAGATTAGAAAGCATTAGAGGCCTTTCTTTCTTTAGTGTAATCACTGCTTATGTTCAAACCAGTTTCTAGGGCTTATTAATCTTCATCTTTCCTGTACCTTTTGCAGGTTGAAATGATGTAGATTTCTCCCTCTACCAGAGCTATCTAGAACATAGTATAAATTTATCTCTGCAAGGTGTTTTGTTAGCTAGACAAGGTTTCACGAGGTAGACAGACTTTCAAAGTGAAGGTTTCGAGGTATTACTCTTGCAGGTTCCTTAAAGGAAAACAATATGTAAATCATAATTTTAAGGATGTTTGCCCTGCACACATCTTAAGTTGTAGTTTACTTACTAAATAAGTAGAATTTTATCAGCTTTCTTAAACGATTTTCGCTTCTGAGTATTAACATATCCATCCACGTTTATCTTATAGTTCTTTTATTACAAAAATCAATTGTTTTTTCAAATTTTATATCCATAGTGCAGGCTGTGGAAGAACAGGTGCCATTTGTGCCATAGATTATACGTGGAATTTACTGAAAGCTGGGGTAAGAATAATTTTTATATAGCATTATATCTAATTCATCTGTTACGATTTTTAAACTTATGACTAATTGCAGTAAATTATGCCATACGTTTTGTTATACATGTTACTACTTTTTTAGAAGTAGCTTTGCTATGTAAGAGATAAAGGCAGTGAAAGGTATGAATGATGCATATTAGCATGAGGTAATACACTGGGCAGCAAAATGAACATATTGTCACTCATTTGTTTTGGATGAATTTATACCTACATTAGATATGTATGCTCTGCGTTGACTTTTCCAAATACTGCATCCCTGGTGCCTTTTATATTTATCTATGTATAAATATAGTCAAGTCAGTGAATATTTATGTCTAACTGGAAACATTATATAGTTTAGTGGTTAAGAATGCTGACTGGAGCTAGACCTCCCAGGTTAAAATTCTTGGCTCTGTCATTTACTAGTTGTGGGATCTTGGTCGAATTACTTTATTTCATTGTGCCATAATCTCTTTATTTCAAAGTGGGAATCATACCGTTAATAATTGAAGAATTAAGTAAGTTCTTCAGAAACTTGTAAAGTTCATCACTACTGTATGTGGCAGATAGCAAGTGTTCCATTTACTGTTAGTTTTTATTATAATCCTTGTTATTATTGTTGCTACTACTTCTGTTTCCAAGAAATTGGTTTTGATACCATGGAGGATATAAAGAAATAGCCTTCATTACAGATTTAAAAAGCAAAAGTCTCCTTATATGTAGATTTGGTTTATTTGCTGGTTCTATAGTACATTCATTTTCTATGAATTAGGAAGAAGTTTTATTCTTCATAGCTTTATAATTTCTATGAATATGTCAATCTGTCATATAAAATATGAATGATAAAATATTTATTTTCTTTTCCTTCTTCCTTTTATTCATTTAACTTTTTTTTCTCTGCCTTTCCATTTTGTACTTTTGCATGAGGAATATTTAAATTTTCAATTGTTTTTCAAAAAGCCTGCTGTTTGATTTTATTTTGGTATTCCCCCATTCTAATCATTTCCTGATACTCATATGAAATGAACAAAATTTAAGTGGCTTTATAACACATTTTAACATAAAAATCAGGGATTAAAATCAGGATGGGAAGCACTTGGATGAATACAAGCAGGCAAACATCTTGCCATTTCAGAAGGGTTGTGTATCTTAAATATCTTGATTGAGTTTGACATAACAAATATAATCTTAAGCCTTAGGTTAGGAATTGATATAAAAACATTTTGATATATGTCAAGACTCCTAAGCAGTGAAGCTAGAAATCATGTTTTAACTTTTCTATCTTTTTTATCTCTCCAAAATATTCTTGCTGATGACCAAGTTCTAATAATTCTGCCTCAGCAATATGTCTCAAATCTGTTTCTACTTTTCTTTCTTTTTTTTTTTTTTTTGGAATGCTTCAGTAAACCTCCACCAGTTTCTCCACTTTTCACTCTGTTGTTTTCCCTGCTACAAAAGTTACCCGAATATCAGATCTGCTCATGTCTGTATTTCTGCTCATGTCTACAATTGCCTATTGTAGTAGTTAAAATACCAGGTGTAGGAACTAATTCTGTAGGATTCACAATCAGTCTCCAGAGATGTAGCTGTCTCAACTGGTCCTCACAGAGACAGCCAGGAAAACCCTAGCCTATAGAATGAATTCAAACTCTTGATCATGTTTGTATTCTTATGCCAAGTAGCCTTATCTTTTCTCTTTTGAACAGCTCTCCTTCTTTCAGTCTTTTAGTCAGTTCTGTCTACATCAAACGTCTCTGTTCCCCAAATAGATTATACATTCTATGTGCCATGTTTGTGTTTATTTCTTTCATTTTTCACTCACATACCAATCAGAGTTGGTCACAGCATATTTACTCCAACTGAACTGCAACCATACTTTGGCTGGACATTTATCTGTCTCCGTATCTGGCTCACTAACTTGACTCCTGAGAGTCAAGATTAGTTCTTGGCTCTAGACAGTCACTGGTACATGATAGGTAGTGCTTAATAAATGTTTTCACTTATCCAGCTATATATAACGTCTGTATGAAAAGTTGAACACTGTCACACTGTTTTTCTGAATGGTTGTCCAGAGTTCATGTATTAAATTCTTTGTTTTAGAAAATACCAGAAGAATTTAATGTTTTTAACTTAATACAAGAAATGAGAACACAGAGGCATTCTGCAGTACAAACTAAGGTGTGTTTTTCTGTTTCACTTTATGAAGTGTATTTTTATAATTGCCTTCATTTTTTAATGTCTTTCCCTTGTTTATCATTTCATCTCCTTAATAGGAGCAATATGAGCTTGTTCATAGAGCTATCGCCCAACTGTTTGAAAAACAACTACAACTATATGAAATTCATGGCACCCAGAAAATTACTGATGGAGTGGTAGGTGTTCTTTGCATATTAATTTTAGAAAATTTACTTTTTACCAAGATGTGATATTTAGCTTTTTAATTTTCATCTTGTGTTTTATCTAATAATAAATATGTTAGTTATTGTTTTATTTTTTAAAATTCCTTTTCTTCCTATTTCAATCTCTACTGTGATGAATAATTTAATGACCCTAAAAAAAGTTAAATAATATTCTAAATAAAATATATTTATGAATTTAGATCTTAAAAATTATATAATTCAATATCATTTCAAGTATAGATTACTTTTAACAAATTAACTGTAGTTCTGTCTCCCCTTCCATCCAACCAAAGTAATTCTAAGTTGATTCTACATGAATTTTATTTTGTTTTTGTTCATCATGATATACAGTTTTGTCATTACTTTGTATGTGCTTTTTAATTAAGTGGAATTATAGGACCACAATTATGTCCCTTTGGGGCTTTAGTTCTTTGTCATTTTAATGTTAAAAGATTTTATTGGCTATTTTATTGACAAATGAACTGTTTTCTCACAGTGCTCTCTTTCTGCCTTTTTAAAAAGTACTCTTCTTACTTCCTCTATATAATCATTCTATCCTTGAAAGTATTGGGCCATTTTTTGGAGTTTTTTTGGATAAATTTTTTACATCTTTATTATTGAACCTAAGTTAACTGTCACTTGATAAACCAATTTAGCTCCAATAACTTAAGTAAAATGAAGATATTAGTGGTAACATTTATAACCTTTTAATTTTAATTTTTAATTTTTAAAATTAATTTTAATTTTTATAACCTTATAACCATTTAATTTTTTCCCCCTTTTATGTGGTTTTGGCAATTTCCAAGACTATTTGTTTGAATATCTTGGTGTTACAAATGAGAGATTAGTTAACCAAATGCTTATTACTTCACTGTGTTAAGTAATACAATATTGACCCATGGATTTGGGGGATAGTGTATTTCCTTTATTAAACATGTGATAGTTTCAGATTTTTAAGATTCATATATGTGACCTCATTCTTATTTCCTTCATCAACAAAGGAATCATTGTGCAACTGTGCCTCATGTATTATCACATCTGTTTTCTCTTTAGTTTAATTAAAGCCTGTTATAGCCTGTGCTCAACATAGCCAAATATTTTATAATATAGAGTAGAATGTCTGTATATTACTGTGTGTAATTTTACCTAACTTGAGACTCCTTTAAATTTACAAAAACTAAGTAGGCTACATTTTTCGTTAAACTTTATTTGAAAAATATTTTTGTTTTTTTCCTTAAATGCAATATTAATTTCAAAGTTCAAGTTTTTGTATTTCAGAGTTACACTACTTCCTTATTCCTAGGAACAAAAATATTTTTCATGTATGGAAATTATTTACATTAATTTTTGTTGAGATATACTTAACATGTAACATTACTTTCAGGTGTACACCATTGTGATTCAACATTTGCATATATTGTGAAATTATCACTATAATAAGTCTAGCTAATATCCATCATCATACATATTTAACAGAATTTTTTTCTTGTGGTTAAGAACTGTTAATTTGTATTCTCTTATGTGCTAAGTCATTTAGGTCGTGTCTGACTCTATGTGACCCTTTGGATTGTAGCCTGCCAGGCTCCTCTATCCATGGGATTCTCCAGGCAAGAATACTGGAGTGGCTTGCCATGCCCTTCTCCAGAGGATCTTTCTGTGCCAGGGATTGAACCCATGTCTCTTATGTCTCCTGCACTGGCAGGCAGATACTTTACTACTGGCACCACCTGGGAAGCCCATTTACTCTTAGGAACCTTCAAATATAAAATACAGTATTATTAATTATAGTCACCAAACTGTATATTATATCCCATGACTTACTTATAAGTGGAAATTTGCAAATTTTGACCGTTTCTCTCACTTTGGGTCTACCACTGACACCCAAGCACCAATCTGTTCTCTGTATCTCTGGGTTTGGGTTTTTGTTTTCTTTTTCCACATATGAGATCATATGGTATTTGTCTTTTCTCTGACTTAATTCACTTGGTATAATGTCCTCAAGTTCCATTCATGTTGTTGAAAATGGCAAGATTTCATTCTTTTTTAAGAACAAATGATACTTCATTTATGTGTGTGTGTATCTTCAACTTAGTGTTTTGTTTTCTTCAGATAAATATACAGAAGTAGAATTGCTGGATCATATGGTAGTTCTATTCTTAATTTGTTGAGGAACCTCTGTTTTATATAATGGCTGCATCAGTTTGCATTCCCACCAATAATACACAAAGGTTCTCTTTTGTTTTTCCCTTGCCTTTTTGATAATTACCATTTTGACAGGTATGAGGTCTTAGTATGGTTTTGATTTTCATCTTCCTCTTTTCACATACCTGTTGGCCATCATCGTGTCTTCTTTGGAAAAAATATCTTTCAAATCTTCTCCCATTTTTTAATTGACTTGTTTGTGGGTTGTTTTTTTTTTTTCTTTTGCTACAGTGTTATGCAAGTTCCTTAAATTTTTTTAGGTAATAACCCCTCATCAGATACATGGTTTGCAAATATTGTTTCCCATTTGGTAGATCGCCTTTTCATTTTCTGGATTGTTTGCTTTACTATTCAGAAGCTCATTAGTTTCATATAATCCCACTTGCTTAACTTTGCTTTTGTTGCCTTTGCTATGAAAAAAAAATACAGTTTTCAGTGTTGTATTTTTTAAAGCTTTTAACTGTATTTACGTTATCTCCAGAAAATGTGATAAATATTGCATTATTTTCATCTTTGTTTTTCTCATTACCTGATTTTTCTTTAGATTTTATTCCTAAAATTAAACTTCCTTTTTACTATACTGAACTCCACATTACAAGTATAATTTTGTTATAGTTTCTGCCTAGTAGCTCAAAGGTTTAAAAATCCCCAAGGAATACAAGAAAAATCATATATTATATGAGATTAGGTGAAATAACATACGATAGAAATAGTAGTTATTTCAGTCCTAGTCTCTCATCTCATTGCCTGGTTATATAGGAGACACATACTACATGCTTGCAACTTTAACTTCTGTTAAAGCTGACAGGGTGACTGCTGAATTTGCCATTGGACAAGGTGGGTTTTCTTATTTTGCAAGAGGGAAAAACAATTTTCTATAGAATCCATTCTAAGAAAGCAGTATTTGATAGCTTTGCCAAAGGTTGTGTACCATAATGTTTGGAACTGTATTTTTCAGTGGATGAATGGATAAAAAAGTGGAAAGACAAGTAGATAGAAGATAAGATAGTGTATCATTTTAGATAATTTTTTAATGTTGTCCTCTTAAGAAATCTTGTTTTCTAGGTACTTTAAAATATAAATGACCTGTTTTTTAAACATGTTTATATATGGTTGGAAACCACAAATCCCAGTTGGAGAAATGTGGGATCTAAAAAATTGGGGGAAATTATCTTAGAATTGTATGATGAGTAAAATGATTTGAAATATATTACTTACGTTTTTGAACCTATGCTCTGAGAAATAATAAATCTCCATTTATTATTTCTCTAACTACTTAATATGGAAGTTGAGGAATTAAAAAAAAAACTCAAAGCTCTATGTTCTGGAATTATTTTTGTAGAGATTTTAGTTTGAAATGCTAGTCAACAGTATGACTCTAATAAATAGTATTTGTTAGAGATATTTACAACTACAACTAAAATCACTTCCAGGAAGAGTAGGAGATCTAAAGAGAAAATTTATTTTCAGATTCAGTAGCATGGACTTGGGATATAGAAATACCTCAGTAAGCAAGTATCTCTAAGGTGTGCACACATGCCTTTTTTCTTGTATGTAAAAGATACTACCATCAGTTGATGCCAGAATTTTCAGTTTTAGGATTATTGAGTGACAACATTTTTGTTACAGTGTTGTTAACAATTATTGTTAATTTGTGTTATGATCCTGTTATGTTTATGTTGTACATTTTAGGATTGATACTATCAAATTCTGAATTTTTTCCTCACATGTGTTTTTTTTTTTAAGCACCTTGTTTTAGTATTTATTTCGTCCTGCAACTGATAATACATCCTAAGTTCAGTTCAGTTCAGTTCAGTCACTCAGTCATGTCCAACTCTTTGCGACCCCATGGACTGCAGCACGCCAGGCCTCCCTGTCCATCACCAGCTCCTGGAGTTTACTCAAACTCATGTCCATCAAGTCGGTGATGCCATCCAACCAGCTCATCCTATGTCTCCTCCTGCCTTCAATCTTTCCCAGCATCAGAGTCTTTTCCAATGAGGCGGTTCTTCTCATCAGGTGGCCAAAGTATTGGAGTATCAGCTTCAGCATCAGTCCTTCCAGTGAATATTCAAGACTGATTTCCTTTAGGATGGACTGGTTGGATCTTCTTGCAGTCCAAGGGACTCTCAAGAGTCTTCTCCAACACCATAGTTCAAAAGCATCAATTGTTCGGCACTCAGCTTTCTTTATAACCCACCTCTCATATCCACACATGTCTTACTGAAAAAACCATAGTCTTGACTAGACAGACCTTTGTTGGTAAAGTAATATCTCTGCTTTTTAATACACTGACTACATTGGTCATAGCTTTTCTTCCAAAGAGCAAGCGTCTTTTAATTTCATGGCTGCAGTGATTTTGGAGCCCCCCAAAATAAAGTCTCTCACTGTTTCCACTGTCTCCCTATCTATTTGCCATGAAACAATGGGACTGAATGCCGTGATCTTGGTTTTCTGAATGTTGAGTTTTAAGCCAACTTTTTCACTCTCCTCTTTCACTTTCATCAAGAGGCTCTTTAGTTCTTCTCTTTCTGCCATAAGAGTGGTGTCATCTTTAAATATTTGATTATTAGGCTCTAATTGTTATTTTTGTGGCCCTTGATACAGTTCTGTTATGTGGAAATATTAATACATAAAATAACTTCAGTGAAATGGGTGAAAGTGGTCAGAAGTTTTTTAAAAGTAATTTTAGTAATCTCTGCTTGAAACAAACAGTACACTAGAACCTAATCTCTGGTAGATTCTTTAATTTCTAAAATACCTTTCAACTTCAAAAGTTGGTGATTGTTTTAACTGGTAATAAAAGCAGCCAAAGAGAGCAGTACACATTAGGAGAAATGTGGTGACAAAAGGTGTATATATAAGAGGATCAGAAGATACAAAAGTACAGCAAACATTATTGTAGGTAAAAACTAGGAATCTAAGAACATTGTTCCGTTCTTAAGTCCAGTGAGTAGGAGGTTTTGTTCTTGCAGTGTGGGCATTGCCACATTGATTCCTTTAATTATTAGAAATTCAACATGCTCAAAATCTGACCTCCCCTAGAAGGTCTTTTCCTCTTTTGTCCCTTTTTGTTAGTGGCACTTTTTCACCCAGAATAAGGAGTCTTTAATGGCACCTTCTTTGCTTTGTCACATACAGTCATTTGCCTGGAAATACCCTTACTTTCTCTTCCTGGTCCAGTCCCACCTGTTCTATACCTCGTGCCTCTGTTCTCGTCAATGTCTTATCCACCCCTTAATGCCATTCTGCATGGTACATTCATATTTTCAACTTCTTAATATCTTCCCAACTATATCCTTAATATTCTCATCTATAACATTTCCTTTCTCTGATTTCCTAGCTTCAGTGTACAGATTTTACCACTTTATGATTTATTACCCTTTCACTTTTTTGTTGGATGGTTATATAATTCTTGAAGTTAGGGGCCATGTCCTTTGCATTTTTGTATCCTTTCCAATGCTTGCTGTTCTAAAATTGAAAATACAGGGAAAATGTACAGTTGGTGTGTTTGTGTGTGTGTGTGTTTGGTATTTGGCAGCAAAACCTGATTTGACATGACATGAGGCTATTTATGTTTTAATGACTACAAATTGCTGTGTTTCTGTAGGTTAGAAACAGTTACTTAACCTACTTACTGAGAATATTTATATAGATTTTGGTACAAAAATACTAATGAGTGTTATTTTGGGTATATGATTGTTTAATAGAAATAATAAGCAAATGAATCACTACCATATTAGGGTAATCTTTATGACGCAGAGTCTAAATTCTGGTGATAGTCAAGGATCTAAAAGTGGTAATGAAAAGTCCTGATTTACTTGAAGCAAAACCAGCTTATACTCGTTGTCTAGGTGTACAAGTCCTAATTTGGACAATAAATTGTATGGTCACCCTGTCTATAGCAGACATTCCTAAAACAGAAGTCTCCAATTTGAGAGTTGGCTAATGAAGGATGAAAACTTTCATCTCATAATGTAACTCTTGTTTTCATTAGAACAAGATACACAGTAAGATGCGTAAGACACTTCAGATGCATCTGATGTTAGGAGACGGGTACACTAAAATTTGCTGTAGAGTTAAAGTCTCTGATTCCTTTTGTTGGGAATACTTAGTGAAAAAGGACATTGGCAAGAAACTGTTATATAAAGAAAATGCCATGATGGACATGGAAGAGGTTCATTTGATTAAAAAAAAAAAGCAAACTACAGTTTCAGAGTTTTTAGTTGACACAGTTCATAGGGTCACAAAGAGACAGACACAACTGAGTGACTAACTTTTTAGTTGATTATAGTATCTAGAAAGATGTTTGTTTCTTGTTTGTTTTCTAAAATTGTCTAAGATGTAGGCAAGAGTGAAAATCATTCTTGTCTTCTGGCCCAGAATTAACACGGCCTAAAATGAGGTACTTTCTGAAGCTATAAACTAATTTAAGACAATGTTTTATATAATAATTTCACATCTCTATTCACAATCATAACTGAATACAACCTAAAGCTGTACTAACTCTGGATCATCCCTTTTAATAACTTTACTGGTCCATGTCACCAGTAAGAACCAAGTATATCCCTGGAGGCTCTGCCTGCCTCTTTTGGGTCCATTTGGTTAGGCAGTGATATAGGGGTTGTGTACCCTAGTGGAGTAGGCATTCTGTGTTGACAGAAGGATGGTGGAGCAATGAATGATTAAAGTCCGTTTCAGGACCTGCTTAAAAATAGTAGGTAGCAATATATGTCTCCAAGAAGTTTAGGACATAAGACTTACTTTGTGGTTCCCCCTCCCCCAACGTCTGCATGTTACAAATCTAGTGGTAGTAAGAAAAGATCTTCTTTGATCTTCATTTTCTTGAAACATCTGTTTCTCTGCAGGAGCACTTGAAGTATGTTGAAATGCTGCTGTATACGATTGACTTTTTTAGTAACTGGAGATGGACTTTTTAAAAAATATTTTTCTCATTGAATCTGGCTTTTCATTCTTAAATATAGAAGATATAATACCTATTTTATTATTTAGCAAAATTAACATTGTTTTAAAAATTCAAAAGCCCAGTAAAAAAGTTTATTTGAAACATGAGGAAGGAAAATTATTTTTCCCTTAACCTTAATGAAGCTTTTTTTCCTCTTGGCAGAATGAAGTTAACACTGAAAATATGATCAGCTCCATAGACCATGACAAACAAGATTCTCCCCCTCCAAAACCACCAAGGACCCGCAGGTATTGTATGTCACGTTTTGTTTGAAAGGATACTTACCTTTTACTTACTGTTACTAAAACAACAACAAAAATCTGAATATTACTAAGTTATTTTTTAAAATAACTTCTCTTATTCTTTTGTTTAGAATGTAGCATACGTATGGCAACGGATCTTTTAATGTATACTATAAAAAATTATTTTCAATTTAGATAAATTTTCAGTAGTATACCAGAACAGTGAACATAATCATGAATTGATTATAGCTCATCTTTTGATATGGTGCAACTAAAATTTTAGCTAAAGATTTATTTCAGTTTTCTAATAACAAGTATTAAGACTCTCAAATTATTTGCATGTTGAAGTTATATGAAGAGGTTAAATAATATTAGCAAAGATGAGTTAATTTATCACTAGATTATCTTACTTTCATACTAAGTGCTCATTTATAATAGATAAAAATATATATTCCTGTTACCCTTTTTCTCTCCCGTTTCTTTCACGTTAGTGCTAGGTCAGGTAGATGGTAGTTTGGAAAGAATATATGTAGTCAAAATGATTTTGTTTCAAATCCTTTTCAGCTGCTTACAAGCTTTGAAGTTGTAAGTCACTTAATTTATTTGATTTTTTGTTTTGTGTTTGTTTGATTGGTTCGTTGGTTTCTTTTTAAGTATTTTCCTGAGGAGTAAATGAAATGAAGTATATGAAAATGCTACATATAGGACATGGAACATACTTGGTTTTCACCAGATGTTAGTTTTCTCTTTACAATGTGGAGTTAAGATTGAGTTACTGAATTAAAAGGAGGCACAGTGGCAGATTTGTAATAATACTGTTGGGATGACTTTACTGTGTCTTATCCTGAGCATAGATCTGCCCAAACAGCTTGACCTTCCTCAAAGAAGAACTTCTTTGTATAGGATTCACCAATTTTTTTCCCCTTAAAACTATGATAGTAGTTGACTAAAGTTGGGTGAGGCAACTATGATTGTGTCTTGGCATTGAGTTACTGTACTTTATGAGATCCTTCTTTACAAAAGTAAAGCTTATAATAAGTAAGAAAAGATATAATAGTTATTTTATATTATAGTCTCTAGAATTCTTTTGCATCCTTTTATAAGGAAGATCAGGAAGCCTATACAGATGGTTTTAGGTGTCAGTGTTTAAATGCTCAGGGTGTCAACTGCCCACTAGCACTTCTCAGCAGTTCTTGTTTGATTTTCATTTTCGTATTTGCTGTGGAAGGTAGCCAGTTTAAACCTATAGAGATTGCCAGTTCTCTAACTTTTTTGTCTCCCGTATCAGTTCTTTATAGAGTCTTAAAGACACTATAATGACCTTAAAGGAAATTAAGAAACACTGTTTTGCTACACTAAAATCTTTTCATTTGGATTTTGAGATTGAGCCAAGGTAGAGGTCCCCAAAGTGTGCACTGATATTTGTGATTTATATGGTCATCTATCTCCAACAACAAATAGTGGTAGCCTCTTCCTAATTTTGAAGGAGAGTGAGTAGTGTTCTGAATTTTAAACCCTTCTCATATACCTTTTTAAAAACTTTGACTCCTGTTTTTCTTCAACAAACAAAAAGGTAATTTTTAAAAGTACTAAATGAGTGTTAACAGAAATGTTCATTCAGCTTACATCAGAGTTTTATTGGGGGATATATACTCAAATTTTTGTATGTGTGTGATTTTGTATAACACACTTAGGTCATCTTCTTTCTTATTCATGCAGTAGAGTAAATTCGGAGAAGGCAGTGGTACCCCACTCCAATACTCTTGCCTGGCAAATCCCTTGGGCGGAAGAGCCTGGTAGGCTGCAGTCCATGGGGTCGCTAAGAGTTGGACACGACTGAGTGACTTCACTTTCACTTTTCACTTTCATGCATTGGAGAAGGAAATGGCAACCCACTCTGGTGTTCTTGCCTGGAGAATCCCAGGGACGGGGGAGCCTGGTGGGCTGCCGTCTATGGGGTCGCACAGAGTTGGACAATGACTGAAGTGACTTAGCAGCAGCAGCAGCAGCAGCAGCAGCAGAGTAAATTGGCAGAATTTCATTGTGTTCCACAAAGAATACTTTGCTAACTGAAAATAAAATTCAAATAGCATAAGACTTATTTAAAAAAAAAAAAGTATACTTTGTTTTTTAGTATGGCTGCAGTAAGCAAGTTAATCTGTTCTGTAGATTATATTGGAGTTATTGGAGAAGAAGGCTTGTTTGTTGTATTAGATTTAGTCAGTCATATGATTCTGGTTTATAAATATTTAAATTGTAGATTTAAAATGAACAGAGCCAGGAATTATCAGACATTTGATAAAAGATTCTAACATGAAAGACATATCCAAATAAGCAGGGGAAAAGGGGACATGGATGAAATAGAGACAACACACAATGAGGGGAGGGGCCTGTCTGTTTTCTCAGTGCTTAATACTACAACCATGAGATGATAACCAGAGAGCCGGATCATAATAAAGAAGATACTCCTGGAAATTAAAAATAATAGCATAAGTTTTTAAAATTAAAATTTAATTTTAATTAAGGAAGGCTCAAAGATAAGGAAATTTCCCAAGAAAATGAACAGAAAGGGAAAATGTAGAGAAAAGATATTAGAAGATCAAACTAGGGAGTATGTCACATAGTAATAGTAGTAACAATAACTAAACCTAGCCATAGTCTGGAAGGAGACTGGAGGGGAATAAATTAGCAAAGTAAGTCCCTAGTATTAACATAAATGTTTGTATAGAAAGTTCTCAATATAATGGATTAAAAACTGTAATACAATGGATTTTAAAAAGCTAACACCATGAGATTGTGGGCTTCCCTGGTGGCTCAGATGGTAAAGAATCCACCTGCAGTGCAGGAGACCTGGGTTTGGTGCCTGAGTAGGGAAGATCCCCTGGAGGAGGGCATGGCAACCCACTCCAGTATTCTTGCCTGGGGAATCCCCATGGATAGAGGAGCCGGGGGGGCTGCAGTCCATTGGATTGCAGAGTCAGACACAACTGAGCAATTTAGCATGCATGAGATTATAGAACATCAAAGGTTTGAGAGAGAGAACCTGCATGCTCCAAGAGGGAGAAAAAACAGCTCACATTCAAAGAAACAGGAATCATAATTCTGATATAAAATTCTGAAGGAAAGTTATATCTAGTCTAGAATTATATTCCTTTTCCAAAAGTCAGTAACCTTAAGATATAATAATTATGTAGGCCTCGGGAAATTTGTTTCCTTTTTATAGTTTTTAAGAAGCAATTGGAGGGTATAACCCACTAAATCAAGTGTGTGTACCTAGAAAAAGGAAGGTGGGTTCTGGGAAGCAGGATCTTCTCTGTGGTGGCCTCAGGGGCCAGTGGTCCAAACTGAAGTGGGAAGATCAAGGTTTCTAAGACGGATGTCTGTGGTATTGATGGTTATGTGGCCAGTTATTGGCCTCTCTTGGTGGTTATTGACCAGTTGAGAGGAGGTGTTCAAATCTGCAGGAAAATTTGAAGGACTGAATTACTGATAATATATAGGAAACCCAAGGCAATTATTAGGGAAAAACAAGAGTTATGCAAGAAAAAATAGGAAATGATGCTATCATTGCTATGAATGATAGCTTTAGTCATAAGACTGAACTAGCCAAACATTAGTAATCTTAGGGAGATGGAGAAGACATTTACGTAGCTGGAAGACAGTAAAGTATGTGTGAAATAGAAAGATCCAGAATTAAGTTTGTGCATTTTATAATGTTTTGAAATATGGATGTAATTCTTAGAAACAGCAGTTTTAAGTTGAAACTTTAGGGAGGGAGAAATGGAGAGAATAGCATGTAATATACTACTGTATGTAAAGTGGATAGTCAGTGGGAATTTGCTGTATGACTCAGGGAACTCAAACTGGGGCTCTGTGACAACCTAGAGGGGTGGCATGGAGTGAGAGGTGGGAAGGAAATTCAAGAGGGAGGGGACTTATGTATACCTATGGGTGATTCATGTTGATGTATGGCAGAAACCAACACAATATTGTAAAGCGGTTATCCTTCAATTACATAAATTTTTTTTTTTAATTGAAAAAAGAAAGTTGAAACTTGATGTTTCAGGGTAACTGGAGGGCTGGGAGGGAACCGCTGATTTTTTATTAAAATTCTTAATATTATTTGACTTCTTGAAATAATGTTCATATATTACTACCTTGTTAAATATTTGATTTTCTTAGTTGGGCAAGTTTTAATTTTTAATTCATAACCACAGATTTTTTTTTCATGTTTTCCAGTTGCCTTGTAGAAGGGGATGCTAAGGAAGAAATACTGCAGCCTCCAGAACCTCACCCAGTGCCCCCGATCTTGACACCTTCTCCCCCTTCAGCTTTTCCAACAGTCACTACTGTGTGGCAGGACAATGACAGATACCATCCAAAGCCAGTGTTGCACATGGTTTCATCAGAACAACCTTCAACAGACCTCAACAGAAACTATAATAAATCAACAGAACTTACAGGGAAAAATGAATCAACTATTGAACAGATAGATAAAAAATTGGAGCGAAATTTAAGTTTTGAGATTAAGAAGGTTCCTCTTCAAGAAGGACCAAGAAGTTTTGATGGGAACACACTCTTAAATAGGGGACACGCAATTAAAATTAAATCAGCTTCGGCTTCACCGTGTACAGTTGATAAAATCTCTAAGTCACAGGAATTGAGTTCAAGAGATCTAAAAGTTGATGATATTTCCCAGAATTCCTGTGTGGACTGCAATGCAACACAGTCAAATAAAGATCCGATTATTCTACCAGAAGCATCACAGAAGAATTCAGACACACCTCCAAGGCCAGACCACTTACCTCTTGATGGAAAAGGACAATTAACGTGGTCATTTCATGGACCTGAGAACACTCTACCCATGCCTGATTCATCTGAAGGCAAATCCTCAGATATCCACTGTCAAACAATGAAAACTGTGAGTTCAACACCAAGCCCCACAATACAAGCTGAAACCCATGATCTTGCGGATCATCATGACAGCTCCCCTCTCTTCAGAGCACCCCTGAGTTTTACTAATCCTCTTCACTCTGATGACTCTGACTCAGATGAAAGGAACTCTGATGGTACTGTGACCAAGAATAAAACCAGTATTTCAACAGCAAGTGCCACTGTTTCTGCTGCCACCAGTAGCATTTCTACAAGGAAAGTATTACCAATGTCCATTGCTAGACATGATATAGCGGGAACAATACATTCAGGTGCTGAAAAAGGTAATAATAATAGTATCTACACTTAAAAATTTTTACTCTGTGCCAGTCAGTCACTGTTCTAAGCAGTTCTGTTATATTGAATTTATGTTTTATTCCACATATTACTCTGGAACATACAGCAAAATTCAATTATTTTTTATGCTAACTTTTTTTTTAAGTAAGCCTCTACCATTGGCTTTCCTGGTGGCTCAGTGGTAAAGAATCGGCCTGTCAGTTCAGGAGACATGGGTTCAATCCTTGGGTCAGGAAGATCTCTTGGAGAAGGAAATAGCAACCAACTCTAGTATTCTTGCCTGGGAAATCCCATGGACAGAGGACCCTGGTGGGCTACAGTCCATGGGGTCACAAAAGAGTCAAACATGACTTAACAACTGAACTGTAAACAACAGTTTTTCTTACCTTAGTTTCATCACATTGCATTTACCAGACTTTGTGTTTCCAAAATATTTCAGTTGTTGTAACTGAAAACTTTCTCTTCTTATATCTTACAATTCTTAGTATAAATGGGTCAAAGTTTCTATGACTGAATAGTTGGAAATGATTTAGAGAAGGTAGAATTACTTAAAGTGACACTGACATACTGGCTATTTAATTTCACCCATGTATGTTACAGAGAGTAAGGGATTCCCAGTTGCCTCAGTGGTAAAGAATCAGCCTACCGGTACAGGAAATGAGGGTTCTATCCCCAGGTTGGGAAGATCCTCAGGAGAAAGAAACCCACTCCAGTATTCTTGCCTGGAAGATTCTATCGACAGAAGAGTGGGCTACAGTCCTCAAAGAGTTGGACATGACTTAGTAACCAAACAACAAAAACATAACAGATATCTATTTCATTATCTTTTATGATCTTTTAACTACAACATACCTTTTTAAAATTGTTCTTAGTAAAGGCTCCTTTAAACAATGAGTTTAACCAAGGAGCAATATTGCAACTGCTTAACAGAATGAAAGTGAAAGGTGAAAGTGAAGTCACTCAGTCGTGTCCTACTTTTTGCGACCCCGTGGACTGTAGCCCACCAGGCTTCTTTGTCCATGGGATTCTCCAGGCAAGAATACTGCAGTGGGTTACCATTTTCTTCTCCAGGGGATCTTCCCGATTCAGGGATCGAACCCAGGTCTCCCGCGTTGCAGGCAGACGCTTTAACCTCAGCCACCAGGGAAGCCTGGGAAGTTTAATTCAGTCAGTAAAAAAATGGGATATTTCCATATTTAGTCATCAGTGCTACTGTTGTTGAATTAATGACTCTTTAAGCAATCTATGCATCTCAAGATAACACATGCCCTAAGTTCCACGATGTATTATTGGGTCTTGAAACTCCTCTTTACTCTGATAAAAATTACCATGATTGCTATCTTAAACAGACCATAAAGTTGAGAGCAAATATATAAACACAAAAGCTATTTACTGATAGATTATCAATGGTCTTTTACTTGTCCATGAACTTTGGTAGTGACACACAGACTGCTATTTATTATGTGCGGGCAAAGTTAGTACTGTGAACATGAAAGATGACTTTTTCTAATTCTGACCTGATAAGTTCACCCATACTGTGGTTCCTGTTTTCCTCATCTTAAACATTTTTTATTTATCATTTTCTTTATTTTGGGGATGTATCTGATAGAATAGATGAGAGTCTAAGCTAGTTTCTTAAATTTACTAAGAATTAAGCTAGTTCTTAATTCTTCTGCATTTGAGGGATCTTTAAAAGATACCGGTTGCCATAATATTATAACAGTTCAGCATAATTTAAAATTGTTAATATTTTTTCTCTCAACTTCAGGATTTGAAAAATAACTGCTAGGTTATAGCTACACAAGAAAATACATAGACAAGAAATTGTCATTTTTGGTTTTTTTTGTTTTAGTGTATCAGGCAGTGCAGTGTGACCAAAACTATGCTTAAATGACTTTGGCATTAAAGATTTTCCTGTAGAACATTCTGTGTTGCAACATAACTACAGGCATTTCTTTTCTTTTTGTTTGTTTTGATCACACTGTACTGGGATCTTAGTTCCCTGACCAGGACTCGAACTTCTATATCCTACAGTGGAAGTGTGGGTTCTTAACCACTGGACTGCTGGGGAAGTCCCTCAAGCAGTCCTAAATTTTAATGTTATTCATTCTTTACCGTGTCGATGAACCATTGGTACCAAGATTAGATTATTGTTTGCTTGTTTGTTTTAAAATTTGTTATAGAATAATTATGATGCCTGAAACAACCTTTTGCATAAGTTATTGCCTGAAAACAAATTCCTGGCTGTGAATTCTGATTTTAATATTGACTCAGGCCTCCTGAAAGATTTCTCAAACATGGCTATACTAGGCTCCCATAAAGTGCTATTATTTACAAAAGCCTATGAAAATGTACATCTCTGGTTAGCTAACATCTGAAACAGAATTTCATTACACAGAAAAGACAATTCAAAGATCCAGGGAGAAACATGCAATTGAGAAGCCAAGTATACAGTTAGAAAATAAAGTCTTAAAAATGAGGACTGTTACAACAGAAGAGGTATAGAGTTTCCAAAAGATACTTGATACTTGATGTAAACAACCAGACTACTTCCTGATTTGTTTACTTAATTATGAAATGACACCACAATGCCAAGATTGTGCATTCCTTCCTTCCAGTACCCATCTCTTCACTGTGAGCTGTTAGTAACAAAGGGGCAAGGGGAAATAGGATTAATACTCCAGACTGTTACTGCCAGGCAAGGTGGATAATTCTTTTGCTTGCTTTAACTTTATATGCAAGAGTTACAGTACATATATATATGTATGTATATATACTGGACTGGAACTTTACTCAGGAGAATCCGGGGGGGTCGTATTTTCTTTGGCCTCAGTTAAATAAATGTAGGAGGGACCAGAGTAATCATACCTGGCCTCATGCATGTTGAAAATTGAAAAGGCTTTTCTTGATTTTCACTCTCTTTTTAATGCATGTCCTGTCAAATATACAACAGCAAAGTATCAAGCACAGTTGTTAATATTTTTAAGGGTTAGGGGTACACAGAAATGTATCTTCAAAGTATGGTCATATGCACTGTTCACAAGATTTTAGGCACTAAATAAATAAACATTGCAAAAAATTTTTTTCCATGTGAATCATTTTACTGGACCCTTTTGAAAAATTATTTTTAATTGGAGGATAATTGCTTATCAATATTATGTTAGTTTCTACCACACATCAACATAGATCAGCTATAGGTATACATAAGTCCCCTCTCTTGCCCTAAAATTTATAATGGTTATATTTTGTGTATTAGAAAAATAACTAGCATTATCAATCTATTTTAGTCATGAATATTTATTTAAAACATGACTGAAGTACATTATTAAGTTGAAAATGAGTGGGATTTAAATATATATTTATATGGTCCACAGTATGGAAAAACTCATAAAAGGAGTTAAGCAGTTGATTATAGTTTGGGAAACACTGAGTTCAAATGACAAAGCTTCCCTTTGTGGACTCAAAGGATCATCAGCAGGCCCAGTAGAACAGGCACTTGCTTGCTGGCTTCTGTGTTGGAGATGCCTTCAAACTCAGGACAGTGTGGTTGAGGCCTAGAGGGTGTCAGGAGAATCATTGACATTTCCTCTGTGGAACAATGATGGAGGGTTTTGCTCAGTAAGCTTCCTCATTCTTTTTGATAATGAGTCTAGTGATAAGGATATCTTGTTTATTTTTTGCACTTTTAAAGACTGGTTCTCTTAGATACTTGTGACAGTGATCTTTAAGAATGTCAAAAAAGCTCTCATTTTGTTTAGATAACAAGTTCATTTTTAAATGAGTTAACATTTCTAACAAGTTCATAATTTGTCTAAATTTTATGTATTTAATATAGATGTTGATGTTAGTGAAGATTCGCCTCCTCCCCTACCTGAAAGAACTCCTGAATCATTTGTACTAGCAAATGAACACAGTGAGTGTATCTTCTGATTTTACGTATTTTATACTCTAATAATAAGCCCTGAAAAACATGGCTAATTATAATCTGTTGTTCTTGAGCTGCATAATTAAATTAAAAAACAGGTTTGGATTTATACTGATAAATGTTTTTAATACTTTGCATGAAAAATACCTTAAAATGGTGTTTTTATTTGCTAAGACTGGTAATAAAATGGCTGCATTTATGTCAAATACTATAATTCAGTTAAATGTAATTATAACAGTATATAATTTGTCTTTTCATTCATTAAAAATAGCACTTAGATGAAAAGACATATATTTAAATTCTGTTGTTGGCAGCGTCACTCAGGTGATGTTGAGTGACACTTGAGTCCACAAGAATATCAGTGAAAAGTGGGAGAAAGTGATCACATACATATTTCTCCTTCTCATCCTGAAAAACAGTTACAGAAACAACTTTACTATATTTACAATGTCTTGTGCTCAGTGGAGGTGCTCACTGCCAGTCTTACCCTTTGCATTTTACCAATATTTTATTAACTTTAACTGATTTTAAGAATTTTAAAATAGTGAAGCTGTAAACTTCACTAATACTAAATAAATAAATCTGTCATACCTGTAGATTACGCTCTGATAATGGAATTTTTAAATTTCAAGGAAGAAAAAATTGAAGGAATATTCTTCAGTTAATAAAAACTGGGAAAAAATTTAGTGGAAGTGATAATTTCTAAATATCGGTAGTATCTGTTTTAAAATATTACCTGAATGCAAGAAATTACAAGGATTAAAGATGTTAATTTTAATTGCAAGATTTTGGTTTTCTCAGATACATCTGTAAGAGCTGAGTGGAGTGAACTTCAAAATCAGGAACAGTCTGAACAAAAAATACCTGAAGTGAGTCTTTTGGGGATTAGAACAGCTATAGCTCAGTATTTTTGTTCTTTTATTAATTGATATTAACAGTTGTTTATTATAATAACTGTTGCCTTAAGACTATTAAATATAATTTTTGATAATTGTATCTTATGCTGTGATTTCAGATAAAAAGCCTATATAAAATGTGTGATCAAAAAATTTTTTAAAGAACATGACCATTACTTCAGAGTATTATTTTCCAAGCTGCTTTTGAAATTTGTAAATTTTGCCTTGTTTCAAACCATTTTGGAGGTATGAATGGAACAGGAGTTATAGTATATCCTAGAGTTTGTTCTTTCTATTATAAAATCAGGTATATAGTCTCTCCCTTTGTTTCTTCTGGTTATGTGAGGTTTCCTTTCACATTCAGGAAATGTTTTGGTAGCTCAGTATTTTAGTAATGGGAATGCTATTTTTATCAACATTAATATTTTGCATATTTTCCTTATATTTGAATATCTCCAAAATTGGAGTTTATCTTAAAATTGGTTAAAAAAAACATTGTGATATACTTTAACTGGTGCATAAAGTATTGGTAACATAATAATAAAGATATGTCTTATAGTCAGTAATATAATTTGATGAATACCATAGAGGCTTGGCAAAATGCACTTGTAGGCATGTTATCTCATCAGTAAATGCTGCAAGTTCAGTTTTCATCCAGAAGGAAAAATGAATTTCCCTGTCTTTTTATTCCCAATATAAAAACACATTAAACTTTTGACACTCTTAATTGAAAACACCATTGTTTTCTTTTCCTTTGACACTGAGAGTCAAAGATAGATATTGACTTATTGGGATATATACTCATAACACCACATTTTCTATACTTTGTGCATGAAAGGAATATACTATAATAGTTTTTTAATGTCTTCCTTATAGGGCTTGATAACCTCTGGAAGTGAAACATGTGGTAAGTTGTATTGTTCTTTTCTGCTATAAATTATATAGATTAAGTTACATAAAATAGCGTGTCTCATGGTGTACATGTTTGGTTATTTGTTTTGTTTTTGGTGTTTTTGTTGTTATTATTTGGTTATTTCTCCATGTGAAAAAATATATAGGATGACTACTGAAACCTGAATTATGTAGTGTAATTCTTTTAAATTTATTATTATACCACATATTATTATGGGTCAGGAGCATAACAGCATTTATTATCAGTCATTAATGGCTGATAGGAAGGAAATCATTTTTAGAATATTTTCTTATATTTAATTTCTCTTATTTATAAAAACACCTAGAATCTAGATGTGCCAGTGATTTGAATAAATGCCCAAAATTAACCTAGATGATTGAATAGGGTTGTTTTGGAAATTTTCTTTTTAGGACTTTCACATTTGTGAAGGCCATTTTCCATTGCATTATTTTTACTATCATAGTAAAATAAAATAGGTCAAGTTACTGTTCATTCCTTTAAAGGAGTAACCATGTGAGCGGCTCACCAAGCATCCTAGCCTATACAATTCCCTCAATTTATCTATCATCCCTGCCCTAACCTCTCTTCTGCCTCAGCTGGTGTCACTCTGAATCTGTGCCTAATGGGGCTCATTCCATCACATAAACTCTTTATTACTCTCTATTTACTTTTCTGAGGCAACGTATAAGGAAAAAGAGCAGAAGTTTTAGGGTCAAGCCTACCGAGACTGGAATCTTATTTTTGCCATTTTACTTATGATGTGGTTTTGGGAAGTGACCTAATCTTTCTAGGCCTCAATTTTCTTCTCTGTGAAATGCAGATAATAATAGTAACCTACTGTGGAGTAGGTTATGATTGTCATGAAGGTTTAAATTAAATCATATATACACAGTGCCCAGCACATGGTCAGCATTGAAATGGTAGCAGTGCTGTTATTATTATCTGTATTATATTACTACTGCTAGATCCCTGGGTCTTTTATTTTCTTTGTATCTGTTAACTCCTTTTGGTTTCTTTTTCTCCTCTATTCAGTCTAGATACTATCATCCATCACTTTAATCACACATATAATTATCCTTAACTTTCTTGTCCCTGACTCCCATGCCATCTTATTTTATCCCTCAAGATTACTCAGTACTGCTGGGGGACATTGTTCAGGTTTATAGATTGAGCATACAATTCTGGGATTGATCCACAATTGAGCCCTCAGCATTTATTATTTTCTAAAATCATGAATCCCAGAAACTCTTACTTCATCTAACCTTTTACTTCATTCAGAAAGTTGAGGCTTTTAATCTAAATCATCATTTCCTCATGGAAGGCAACCATGAACATATCACCGCCACTAGTTTCATCTACATGCCTCTCTTCTCTGTCCCTATACTTACCACACTGCTGTAATGATTAATGTTCTTGTCTGTTTCTCCTACCATACCAAGGGTTGGCAAACTACATCCCATAGGCCTAATTCTGCTCTTGGCTTGTTTTCTTATTCTGCCCTTGAGCTGAATAAATGGTTTTTACATTTTTAAAGAGTTGTTTAAACATAAAAACAAAGAAATGCAACATTGTAAATCAACTATACTCCAGTAAAATTAAAAAATAAATTTTATTGTTTTTTAAACCAAAATTAACTTTAGAAAATAAAAGCAAAAATCAATGAAGAATATGGGACAGAGACCATATGTGGCTTACCAAGCCTAAAATATTTATTGTCTAGCCATATATAGAAAAAGTTTTTCAGCTTCTTTCTAGACTATGAGTACCTGATGACAAGGATAGTGTGTCATTTGACTTGTATTCCAAGTTTCCGGAAAAGTTCCTTACAGGGGTATAGGGAATGTGATGGAGGTGGTGAGTGGTGAAAGAATGAGTCACAGCAGTTGATTTCTTTTGTTACTAGTCTTACACACTGGCAGTTAAATAAGTAAACTACAGTGTAAGCAATGCTAAACCTTAAAAGAATTACTGCTTTTTTAGGTGCAAATGTTAACTCCATTAATAAACTATGAACTTATTTGCTATTGATTTCCACAGAAAGGCATTTCAGTTGAAGTTAAAATAAGAGTCTAAGGAGAAGTCTCACATAGCAGAGGTACTCGCTGCAGATGTCTAGGTGCCTATAAGCACACCTATCATGGTTTCCTGTGTTCATTACCCTTGCATTTGCCTGGGCCTCTAAAATTATGATGCTCAAGAGAAAACTGCTCTTTTAACTATTTGCCCACATTAAAAGCAATTAGGGGAATTTTTTACATATTATACTACAAATGACTGTGATTAATAATGGCTTTGGTTTGCATTTTAGATCATCCAGCACGAGGTATTCATACAGAGACCTGTACAGAATGTCCACCTACTTTTAGTAATAAGAAAGATCAACTATCAGAAAGTCCAACAGAAGCCACAGAGATTGGTAATTTGTTTACAAAATAATTTTTAAACTATAATTGTGTAGTTAATGCTGGCAAGAATGAAAAACAGTTATTTGCCATCACTCCAGAATTTCCTTAAGGCAAAGTTTATCAAACTTTTTGCTATGATTTCTTCAGGTTTTTAAATGACACTTGGTAAGAATAAAACATGTACCATCAAAGTTGCTTGGAATTAATTGTAAAATAAATTTATCCTGTTTCATACTGAGATTAAAAACTAAAATACAAAATGCATATGTAAACAAATCTTACTTTTGTGTTGAAAAGACTAAAATATTCTAAATGTTTCTCTTATATTTTTATAGAATTGATTTTATTTTTATAGAAGAAGCAGTTATTTTCTCAACTATACAGAAGAAATTAAGAGTTGGTTTATGTTTGTAGATATTTGTTTAAATGCTAAATTCCCATGTGGAAATTTATTTGTTCCAGAAAAGAAGGATGTCTACAGATACGGTTGAATAGTATAAAAGTATTTCTGAACACTAGCCAACTATTGTGGTATTTTGCTTATAGGTTTTGGTAATCGCTGTGGAAAACCCAAAGGACCAAGAGATCCACCTTCAGAATGGACATGATTCAGGGAACTAAAAGACACTTTAAATTATACTGGAAAATTCAAGTGCCACTGAATGCCAGATTTATAGTATTCCATCTTAAAAATGTGGGACTAACAGCAGTGTAGATTGTTACCTTAGTGATTTTTTTCTTTTTCTTTTTTTGCTGGGACCATCTACCTGCCTTATATTACACTTAGGAAAAGTATTACATTTGGTTTATTTTGTAACTTCAAGTATTATTGCCTTAATGTCTCTTAACCCTGTTACACGCTGCTTGTAGACATGTTAATATAGTAATACTTTTTATGATAAATTGAGTTTAAGGACTACTCTTTTTTGCTAATGTTTTATCATGTATGCATTATTTTGTATATGTACAGGGCAAGTAGGTATATAATTTGATAAAGTTGCAGTTATAAAATATTATTAACAGAAGATGTAAGAAATTTCTGCATGGTCTAAATCTTTGTGTACCTTATTTGTAAATTATTTGCCCTGAAGTTTTAGAAAATAGTTTCTGATTTTTAAAATTGCTGGATTCATGCAGCCAGCTTTACAGGTTATCAGAGATCAAAGATTGTAATAATAATACATTTTGTAAATTGTAAGCAAAAAGTTATTTTTATATTATATACTGTCTAATTGTCCATCCTAATTGTCTTTGTTTTCATCTAGTCATGGAGATTCAGTAAGTGCCTTGGAACAATATTGAATTCTCTTAGCTTGTGTGTGTTACTTTAATATTTGAACTCAACTGGGATTAGAAGACTATCAAACTATATGTATGTTTCAGGATATTTTACCTGCCATTAAAAAAACAAAAACAATTTTACAGTGCCTATTTGTTTTGGTTTTTTATTCCTCATTTTTTAGAAAATTAGACTTTATATCCACCTTCCTGCCAGCTCAGTCTTATCTTTAAGTCATGTTGTGAATGGGGTTTAATCTCTTGATTAAAAAATAGGGAGCACCTTCTGCAGCAACATGGCTGTGCAGTTCTAAATATTTATCTTGAGTTAGCCCTGTGCATACTTATCAGCCTTATCATTATTGCCTACTGGGATCCAGGAAAACTCCAAACAAAGGTGCCCTTGGATAAGGGGAACTGGTTTCTTCCCATCCTCACTGCAGTAGAGGTCCTGTCCATAAGTACCAAGTTTGAATTTTGACATCGTGGATTGAAGTTGATAGACATCTGTACTTTCCCTCTGCATACAAAAGAGGGAAGACATTACAAGACTAAGGTGAGATAAAGTAATCATGTATGAATAGAAGGAGGATCATTGTGGAAGAGAAAATACTACTATAATTTCATGTCAATTTTTTCAAAGTTTAATAGTCTTAGAATTTCACATTTTCCTCATATATTTGGTGAAAAAACATTGTGAATCCAGTGGACCTTTGATATTCACAAGAAACAAACACCTCTATAGCATGTCATTTTCTTAATAAAATTTAAACTGAAATAAAGTTTAACTGAAAAAAATACTTAGTCTCCATACACTTTATGATTTATATAATATGGCACTGAAATCATTTGTAAGGACTTCTTTTGGGAAGGAGTTGCTTTGGAACACCTTCATTGAAGTACTTCATTGAATTATACATGTATTCAGAGGGTACAGAAAGTATACTAACCATCACAAAGTACACACTCCTATGAGTGTGACCACCCTCAAGCAGTAGAATAGCCACTGAGAAGCTTCCCTCTGGCCGTGTAAGATTTGTTCATTATGTACAGCAATTCCTTTATTCATTTTTCATTGCTAGAGTTTTGTATTGTGTGAATATATCACAGTTTGTCTGTTCTGCTACTAACAGACATTTGTGGTGTTTTCAGCTTCAGAAAATTATAAAAATCTTGTTGCTATGAATACTTTTTAATGTGTTTTGGTACACACATATATATATATATATATGCATCTATTGGGTATAGAATTCAGGAGTGCAATTTTTATAGAGTATGCATATATATTCAGCTCTGTAGATATGGCCAGTTTTCAAAATTGGTTGTTCTGATTGTTAGGTATTTCCCTCCCGACTAATGAGGTTGAGTACCTTCTTCGGTGCTTAGGACCATATGGCTGTTCACTTTTGTGAAGGACCTGTTCAAGTTTCAAAAAGATACTCTTTGGCATAACTACTAAAGCTGAGTACACACACATTCTATCATCTGACAACTCTGTACCTGTTTTTCTCTTTAGTTATTTGTCTTTTTCATATTCACTTGTTGGAATTATTTATATATTCCACATTTTAATCCTTGTGGGTTTTCCTGGGGTTTGCCTTTTCCCTCTATTAATGGTGGTTTTTTATTTTTAATAAAAGGAGTTCTTAAATTTAATTAAATCCAATTTATGAATGTTTTATAATTATTCTTTTTTTGTGTTCTCTTTTAGAAATATTTGCCCACCCCAAGATCACGAAGATATTCTTCAGTTTTCTAGAAGCTTAATTTTTATTTATATTTTTATTTTGTTGTTTTTATCTAAAACTGCAGAATTAATTTTTTTGCAGAATTAATTTTTGTATAGAGTATGAGGTAATTTATTTTTCCTTGATGAATCACTGTTTAATGTCCTTTCTTCATTAAATATATATACTCTTATCATCATAAGTTATATATTCATTGATCTTAGTCAATTGCTAGATTTTTTCTTTCTATTCCATTGCCTATCTTTATGTTTTAAATTCTGCCTTTTTCCGTCTTTAGCTTTCTCCCAGTGATTTTTATATTGCCTAGACAGTCCATAAAGTTCTTACTCATTTTTTATTTCTTATATAAAGCATATAATAAGTTTATTTGTATCTGAGATAAATTATTGCCAAATTCATCCTGCCACTTTATCTGAAACCTCTACCTTGTAGCTCATACTACAAAGACTTTTAATCTTTCCTTTTCCATTGTAGCACTATCGGTTACCTTTCTTTTGGAAGCAGTTTTTCACAAATAGTATTTTTTACTGTAGTATTTTTCACTTTATGGACATTTTTTCCTTATGTTGATAAACAGCAATAAAGCCCTAGTTGTATGTGAGTGGTGAGCTAGGCTCAGAGAATAGTTAAGTGACTTCCTCACAGGTAACAGCCTCGTAGGACATATGGTTATGTTTTTGCCTGAGCAAATTTATATAACTGTATATCCTCAACCCCTGTGGTCACTTAAAATAGCTGAATCTATGAAATCCTTTCTTTTTTAATTGTTTAAAACATTTCTTAATGCTATGGCCAGTGTCATTTTTTAAAATCGAAGTATAATTGACTTATAGTATTAGCTTTAGGTGTACAACATAGTGATCCGGTATTTTTATACATTACAAAATTATCACCATAATAACTGTAGTCACTGTCTGTAACCAGACAGTTATTACAATAGTGACTATATTTCCTATGTTGTACATTACATGCCTGTGACTTGTTAATAACTAGAAGTTTGTACCTCTTAATCTTTATTACCTATTTTACTCATTTCCCCACCCCTTTTCCCTTGCAACAACCAGTTTTATCATCTACGAATCTGTTTCTGTTTTTTTGTGGGTTTTTTTTTTTGGTTTTTTTTTTAGATTCACTTGTTCTGTTTTTTAAGTTCCACATATAAGTGAAATTGTACAGTATCTGTCTTCCTTTGTCTGACTTAGCATAATACATTCCAGTTCTATTTTTTTGGTTGCAAATGGCAAAATTTCATTCTTTTTCAGGGCTGGGTAACATATATTCATTGTATATATACACCACATGTTTATCCATTTGTCTATCGATGGGCACATAATTAGTTAACTAAAAAGAGACAATTTTGTGCTAAACGTGATAGCAATAAAAATAATGCAATCTGAAGGTTTGAGAGAAATTCAAGTGAAGAATGACATCTTAATTTTATATTTAGTCTTAAAATGTGTTCTGATTGTAATATTTTTGTTGAAGTACATATTTGGTAGTCTTGATTGTAATCCATGAAGTCACTATAGTTTAATCTTAAATCACTCTTGTGCTAGATTGGAAAAATTTTTGCTGTTTTTGTTTTCTTACACAGATATCTCCTCTAATTGCCTGCTTTTGAAAGTGGAAGTAAATATGTTAGTAACTCATTCGTGTTCAACTCTCTGCGACCCCATGGGCTACTGTAGTCTACCACACTCCTCTGTCCATGGGATTCTCCAGGCAGGAATGCTGGAGCGGGTTGTCATTCCCTTCTCCAGGGGATCTTCCCAACCCAGGGATCATACCTGGATCTTGTGCATTGCAAGTGGTTTCTTTACCCACTGAGCCACCAGGGAAGCCTTCCTGCTTTCAGTAATGTTATTTTAGATATTGAAAAAAGATTTTCGTATATATCCATTCAATAATAGCTAAAAGTAGCTCCAGTTTTTAATACAAACTATATTTTCTTAACAGATTTGCTGCAGTCTGTTTCCCCTGCTATTTGTCTTTAAGGTGACAAGTCTTATATGATTGGCAAATGACCATATGATAGGCAAATGACCAATTAGATTGTGAACAATTTAACCAGTGAAAAAGCAGCTGTGCTTGAGTAGCTCAAGATGTGTCTCGTGTTCTAAACTACAACAAATCTGGGCTTTGTTGAGTTAGTGGGGGAAGAGAATTCCAGAGATTCCAGCCACTTTTCATTTTTTAGAGATAAAATGCCTTATGTACTAAAATCATGTAATAGGAGTTGTGACTTAAATCTCTTGCCAACATTTCAGCCAGAACATGCAAGTATACAAACATGCAATACATGTGATGTTTTAAAATATTGTGGTTTTTAAATTTTATCTTTATCTACTTGTATGTAAACTTGTTTTCAGTACTTTCTAAAATTGTGAGAAAGAATTTACTGTATTAAATATAAAAATCAAAGTATTTAGTTTTCTCTTTGTATTTGAAATAAGTACACAAAAACATTTTCATGCAGCTTCTATATAAACACTGTTAAGTACCAATCTGAGGATACTACATTATGTTGTGCAATTTGAAGGATATAGTGATTAGCTGAGGTTAACATTAGAAAATCATTTTTTGTTAATTTTTTTCCTGGCACTGCACCATTTGGCTTCCAGGATGTTAATTCCCTTAACCAGGCATTGAACCCTCGTCACACAGTGTAAGTACTGCGGCCTAACTACTGGACTGCCAGGGAATTCCCTAGGAAAACATAATTAAAATTATATATGGTAAACATTTTGTTGTGTCAAAAAGGTAAAATGAAGTTTATAGGAAATTTACTATTACCATTTAGAAGAACAATAGTCCCACATTTTTTCAACTTAAAATGAGTTGTCCATTTTCATATTTCATCTATCAACATCAATATCCATGCAACAGATAAAAACAAAAATCTGTGTGTAGAGATTTTACATTTAGGCTTTAGACATTTAGACTTTGCTTTCATGTGAATTCACTTGAATTTAGGGCAAAAGGTTTTTGAAAGTTGGATTCTTTAACCTTAATAGCTTTTAGCAGTTTCAGTGGTTGCACGGATGGGACATCATTGAACTCTTCCCCATTCTGCCAGAAGGGGGCAAGCAAAGCAAGCAAAGGAAATTTTTCAGAAAGGCACTCAAAATTCAGAAAGGTACAGCCCCAAAGCTTCTTGGGGTGGCTTCACCGTTTGAGAGTGTAAAGTCCCTAAAGCCAAGTGCCCACTCCCCCATAAGCAAATCTTAAGGCATTAATACATGTTCATGCAGACTCAGGCCTATCTAATAAAAATTATTAACCTTGCAGAATGCTTACCAAGTGCCAGACCTGCTAATCTCTGAATACGTTACCTTTCTTAATCTTCACAAAAACCTTGCCAGACGGACATTCCTGTTTATCTGGGGAACACAAACTCAAAGTCACAAAAAATAGCAAAGCCAGGATTTAAGCCTAGCTCTAATAGGAGCTCTAATAGTGCAAAGTCCTTGCACTTAACTATTGACACTACTATATGCCCTAGTTTTCAGAGAAGCTAGGAGTGTAGGCTTTAGCAGGCAAGAAACGTGGAAATGTTAGTTGACTAGAAAAGGGATTAGTTTCTTAAGTCAACTGTCAGTAATAGGCTTTAAAATACATGACTTGAAAATTGATGGTGGGCCAGTGGTTAAGACTTGAGCTCCCATGGAAGGGGACATCCAGGAGCTAAGATCCCAAAAGGGGAAAAATAAGTTAAAACCAGATGAAGTCCATTTGCATGTTTTTCCTTGGTGTCTCTGTTTATTTCCTATCCTGCAATAGAGTAATTCTAGGGCAAAAGTATGGGGCAGAAGATAGAATCTGGAGTTTTACCAAGTTGGTCAATTTTAACTTTATAGTTAACTTGGTCAGATACTGTGGCAGGTTGGAAATCACGGCCACGATATTTCCAGCTCCTCCCATCAAGGTGAAGTTTGTTTTCCCACCCCGAGTATCTGGGCTGGACTTGTGTTTTGCTTTGACCCATAAAATGTAGCAGATGTGTTTTCTTGGTTGACTTTATCTAGACCTTGAGAGGGCAGGCTACTTCAATCTCTTGGGGCCCTGCTATCATGTACAGACACTCAGGCTAAAACACTGAACAATGAGAGAATGATGAGAAACTATATGGAGCGCTAATACAGCTGACACCACATGGAGGAGTGTCTAGGAGGACTTCCTAATCACCAGAACTGAGAAACAAAGTGATGTTTTAAAGACATTATATTTTAGCATAAAGTTTATCATGTAGTATATAACCAAAACAAAAATGGGGAACAAAAAATGCATAAGTTAAATCTCAAAATATTTAATGTAGATTCCACTTTTTCCCTCTCTACTATCACTTTTGATAAAGGTATAAAACATCCCTGTGTGTTCTTTCTCTTCTTTCTTATACAGTTGGTAATGAACTGAAAATGTCAAAAGGCTGCAGCTAAAAGCCAAGGACTTTCCAAAATCTTAATTAATACCTTACATAATTAGAAATGTACCCGTAATGAAACTCTGTGAGCAGCTCCAAGGGCTGGAAAAGCATTTCTCTGAGCTCTAAAATAAAAGGGCACAGTAGTGGTTCTTTTAGCAATTACATTCTTTAAGGCTATAGTGATATACATAAATAATCTGTAACGTTAAAGGTCTTAAGCTCAAAGTTGCAAGTTAGCAGAGATCCAAACAGATCTGAAACCCTGTCCTTATATGCTTCAGAACAATTCAGACTTTCTACTAAGTAGAACTATCTACATTATTTATGTAACAAACACTCTGTGTTACTATGTCCATATATTGCTGTCACTCACTCAGTAAGAAGGCACTATGTTTATATCCATTTATAGATGAGGAAATCGGTACAGAGAGAAGTTACGTAAGTTGTCCAAGGTTACAATGCAGGGAAATTTTGCTGTCTCTGAGGGATGAAGGGGGAAGGGTAGAAAGCAGAAATGGAATTAGATGGTATTATGTATTCAAATAACAGCTCCGTGTAAGTAATTCTTCCCAGGGAAGTAACCATGAGAGCAAGGAGGCTGTTGCATGTCATTTGAGGTCCATGATGTGTCTCCAGTATTTCCAGCTTTTGTCCACCGCCATGGCCCCCTCCACCCTATAGCTATAGAAAACAGCGCCTAAATATACCTTGGAATTTTTCTCCTTCTTGTTTTGCTCATTTGGCTCCATCCAACAGCAATCCACTACACAGAACCTTCTTCACATGTGTAAGTGGAATCACATACCTTTCAAAGTCCACCAGTAGTACTTTCCCCACAAAGCCTTCCAAATTCTCAATATGTTAATATTACTCTCTAGACTTCCAGCAGAATCAATTGCTCCTTCCACCATGTTTCTTTAGCTCTAGGATTCTAAGCAATTTTTTCACATCACTTTCTTTAATTTTTTTTTTTTTTTTAAAATTCTGTGGCCCCACTCTGCAGGATGTGGGATCTTAGTTTCCTGCCCAGGGATCAAACCTATGCCCCCTGCAGTAGAAGCACCAAATCCTAAATACCAGACCACCAGGGAAGTTCCTCCTACATCACTTTAATTGTTCATACAATATATCTTCCATAGTAACTTGCAATTTTCTTGAGTGCCTAACCCACTTTTCTGCTTACAGTGTGTATCGGAAAACATTCATTGTAATGATATATCTGAATAGAGGTGGCATTCAGTCAGGGTGAAGAGGGCATCTTTTCCAGACTCAGTTACTATAATATAAACTTTAGAGACAAGTAGAGGTGACATTTCTGATATTGCCTCAAGGCACTGTCAGTTTCAGCGTAAAGAATAGCAACCTCTTATTTTCAGTTCAGGTTAGAAAATTCCACAGCAATTTCATATAAGCAAGAGTAGCAGGTGAAATGGGATTCCCTGGTAGCTCATCTGGTAAAGAATCTGCCTGCAGTGTGTGAGACTTGGGTTCGATCCCTGGGTTGGGAAGATTCCCTGGAGAAGGGAAAGGTTACCACTCCAGTATTTTGGCCTGGAGAATTCCATGGACTGTGTAGTCCATGGAGTCACAAAGAGTTGGACGTGACTGAGCGACTTTCACTTTCAGGGGACAAGACTAACTAAACAGTCAACCCACCAAGTTTTAGATAGTTTATGAAGCACAAAGTTTAGTGGAAACAAGCATTTACTACTAGTTTCACTGATAGATAAGCTAACAGACAGCCCAAGTCAAATGGGGCTGCAGTTCCTTCAAGGAGGTATCCAGTCATTCTTTTAATCAATTAATACCAATTTTCCATTAGGCAGAGAAGCCACAATTTTGGTGAATCACTTTTAGGAAGACAAGGTAGTACTTTGATTTCACAAGTCACTTGGAATCTGGGGGAAAAACCCCTATATGTGCTTGAGTATTTGCTTTTAAAATTAATTAAAAATAAATGTAATGTGTTAGTATACTGTATTGGTGTTTTTCTTTCTGGCTTACTTCACTCTGTATAATCGGCTCCAGTTTCATCCATCTCATCAGAACTGATTCAAATGAATTCTTTTTAACGGCTGAGTAATACTCCATTGTGTATATGTACCACAGCTTTCTTATCCATTCATCTGCTGATGGACATCTAGGTTGTTTCCATGTCCTGGCTATTATAAACAGTGCTGCGATGAACATTGGGGTACATGTGTCTCTTTCAATTCTGGTTTCCTCGGTGTGTATGCCCAGCAGTGGGATTGCTGGGTCATAAGGTAGTTCTATTTGCAATTTTTTAAGGAATCTCCACACTGTTCTCCATAGTGGCTGTACTAGTTTGCATTCCCACCAACAGTGTAGGAGGGTTCCCTTTTCTCCACACCCTCTCCAGCATTTATTGCTTGCAGATTTTTGGATCGCAGCCATTCTGACTGGTGTGAAGTGGTACCTCATTGTGGTTTTGATTTGCATTTCTCTAATAATGAGTGATGTTGAGCATCTTTTCATGTGTTTGTTAGCCATCCGTATGTCTTCTTTGGAGAAATGTCTATTTAGATCTTTGGCCCATTTTTTGATTGGGTCGTTTATTTTTCTGTATGCAAGACAGGAAAAAAGACACAGATATGTATAACGGACTTTTGGACTCAGAGGGAGAGGGAGAGGGTGGGATGATTTGGGAGAATGGCATTCTAACATGTATACTATCATGTAAGAATTGAATCGCCAGTCTATGTCTGACGCAGGGTGCAGCATGCTTGGGGCTGGTGCATGGGGATGACCCAAAGAGATGTTGTGGGGAGGGAGGTGGGAGGGGGGTTCATGTTTGGGAACGCATGTAAGAATTAAAGATTTTAAAATTTAAAAAATAAAAAACTAAAAAAAAAAAAAAACCAACCAAAAGAACAGACTGTATATTACAGCAGTAAGTAAACAACTCTTTTGTCAACAGAAAGAAAAAAAACAACCTCATATATTATACTTTATAAAATGCTTTTCTGTATACAATGAACTTACAATAGTCTGTAATTCTTTTAATGTGGTGAACTATGTGATTAATTTTCAATTGTTAAGCAAGTTTAGCATTCTTGTAATAAACTACACTTGGTCATAATGAATTCTGAATGAAAAAATAAATAAATGTAATGATATCCATTTCTAAGAACATGAAACCATGATTTAAAAATCACCGTATTCTGCAATGGAATATTACTCAGCCACAAAAAAGAATGAAATAATGTCATTTGCAGCAACATGGATAGATGTAGAGATTACCCTCCTAAGTGAAGTCAGACAGAGAAAGACATATATATGACATCACTGATATGCAGAATCTTAAAAAAATGATGCAAATGAAGTTATTTATAAAACAGAAATGGACTCAGACATAGAAAACAAACTTAACAGTTATCAAAAGGGAAAGTGGTAGAGGGATAATTAGGAATTTGGGATTAACTAAAACACAATACGATATATAAATAGATAAACAACAAGGATCTACTATATAGCAGAAAGAACTATATTCAGTGTCTTGTAATAACCAATAATGGAAAATAATCTGGAAAAAGAATATAGATGTATACTTTCTGGATTATTTTCCATTATATATGTATTTTTCTATATATTTTATTTTCCATTATATTTATGTGTGTGTGTGTGTGTGTATATATATATATATACACAACTGAATCACTGTGCTATGTACATGAAACTTTTTAAATCAACTATCCTTTAAAAATATTACTGTATTCTAAATAAAGCCTTTTGGTCTAAGCCAGTGTTTCTGAAACTTTTTTCCATTATTGCTCTACCCCTACAGGAGAATATTTAAATTTAAATTCTCCCTAGTGAGAGTGATAAGGAATAAAATTTTGTTGGGTAGACTTGAGCTTTGAAGGGATCCAATAGTTTTTTGCCTTTAAGAAAGTTTCAGAATGCATTGTATAAGCCCATTAACAGAAAACTGCAAACTCAAGATTGCAGCCAACTAGTTTTAGAGTCACTGGTGGTCCAGGTGTCATCCCCTTGGCTGTGTCTGATAATATTAAGACTCTCAATGTGCTACTCACCCTTATATCACCCTGCTGGGATGATGTTTCAGGTTTGTCTCCGTCTTTAAAATGAGACAGTAGTTTCATGCCCTCTTATAGTTTCAGGGACCAGGGAACAATCTGAAAATATTTTGAACACTGAATCTAATATTTATTTTATGGAGTCTAAGAAATCTGTTCTCTTGAATGGAGACATCTGATAATGTGCCTTACCCATTAATTAGCTAAAATGCTAATAGTGTTCCTTCCCTGACTCTGCCTCCTTGTTCCTCCCAAACATATTATTGACAAGTGTACTTTAAAATAGACATTTGTTTTCATCCACACCCAGAAAGGCTATAATAGGTGTGTTTCCCTTAATGAACACTATAATTTCCTTTTACCAAAGGACTGCTACAAGGATTAAATTATTTAATATACATAAAACGCCTAGCATAATATAGTTTCTTCTTAGTATAAAACACAAAGCCATGAATTATGAAAGAAACAACATATAATCAACTGAAAAGCAAAGATCTTGCTGTGTAAGTGAATAAAATGGTTGTTGACATAACCATAATACTATTATCAAATCTAAAAAATTAAAAATAATTATTAATATGATTAGTTTTCCAAGTTTACATGTTCAAATTTCCCTGAGAGTCTCATAAAATGTTTTTCACAAAACAATTGTTTTGTTTGAATGAAGATACATACAAGATTCACACACTGTATTTACTTGATCCATCTTTTAAATTTCTTCATTTTAGGTTCCCCTCCCTTTTTCCCCCCTTGCCATTTATTTGTTGAATTGTGTCACTTTTCCTATAGTTTCCCACACAATTTTGCTAACTGCATCCCTGTGGTGTTTTAAAACATGTGCCTCTATCCTAATTCTTGTAAACTTGATAGCTGGATCTAGTGAGCTTCTCAGATTCAGGTTTAATATTTGGGGCAAGAATGCCTCATATATGCTTTCATCTACTCATTATACCTAGTCAGAGTGTCTAGTAGTCTCAGTGGTAATATTGATCAATGAGTGCTGTCAGGCTGACTTATTCATCAAAAAGTGTTCAACATTCCATATAATGCCACCCTCCTCTCAATATGCCTTCCTCCTGTTAGTCTGCCTTCCTGGGCTTTAGTATCTAGAAAGCTAAAATGCATTTCTCAAGCTGCCTTGCAGCTAGAGTTACTGATGTGATTTGAATTCCATCAGCTATAGGCAGTTGTGTATAGTCAACTGAGTTGTGGAGGGTCAGGTTGTGAAGCACCTTCATGACAGGGTGTATTATAGTGAAAGACATGTGGCTGTGGCAATAGTGGTTGTAGGGGTGTCTTCCCCATTCAGTAGGTAACCTCCTGAGCATGGCCTGATCAACAGTCCTTTGACAGCTCAGTTCTTTAGCCTGGATTTGTGAGTTACTCCTGAAGCTCAATCCACTGGCTGTTTCTTCAACCCTGCCAACCATTTGTGATAAGACCATGTAATACATCCCTTTTGGCTTAAATTACCAGAGTGGATTTTGTTCTCTGCTTTGAATCCTGACTAATATAGCTCCACTAAGAAAAAATATTTTCAGCAATTGTCAAACAGTTGCCTCTCACTTTTTTAAAAGAGTGAATTTAGTTAAGCTTGTTAACAATTGCCTGAATATGTGAAATAGATATCCTAGGAAGATAAGCCTTTTTAAAAGAAAAAAATCATATAGCAATTTCACATTAACATTGTATAAACTTTCTAAAAAAACAAGTACCTTCCCTGCCAGTTTTACTGAGAAATAACCAGAATCACTGTACAAGGTTAAGGCGTACAGTATGATGGCTTGATTTACATATATTGTGAAACGATTACCACAATAGGTTCAGTTAACATCTATTATCTTGTAGATGCAATAAAAAGAAAAGAAAAAAAAAATTTTTCCTTTGTGACAAGAGCTTAGGATTTACTCTCCTAATAACTTTCCCATGTCACACAGCAGTGTTAGCTACAATCACCATATTATACATTACATCCTTGTACATATTTATAACTGAAAACTTGTACCATTTTACCACCTTCCTCCAAATACCCCCCTCCCAGTGTTTTTTAAACATTTAAAAATTAATCCATGTTAAGAAAAATTAATCCACATCCATTAATGAAGATAATTTTATTGAAAAGTAATTTAAATATTATCTTCACAAAATTTTAATTCTATAATATGAAGTAATAGGTATAAATCTTCAGAGTCTGGCAAAAATATTTTTATTCAATATTTTATTACATAAATGTAAAACAGAGAAGTTGAAAGAAACTATATACCATGACCTATTCAGTGACAAATTATACCTGTCACCTGAACTTTAAAATTAAGTTATATTTGTTCTACCACACATCTAACCATCTATACAACTCTCTATCATACATTAATCCATCTTATTTTTTGATACATTTCAAAGTAAGTTGCAAGCGTGAGTACAGTGCATGCATGCTCAGTCATGCCCTGTCTGACTCTTTGTGACCCCATGGACTGTAGCCCGCCAGGCTCCTCTATCCGTGGAATTTCCCAGGCAAGAATACTAAAGTGGATTGCCATTTCCTACTCCAGGGGATCTTCCCAACCCAGGGATCAAGCTCTTGAGTCTCCTGCATGGCAGGCAGATTCTTTACCAACTGTGTCACCTGGGAAGCCCGAAACATGAGTACACTTCATGCCTAAATACAGAATAGCAAAAAAATTTTCAAATATAGTATCTGGCCACTGGAGGGCTTCCAAATGCCATAAAATGCATTAGAAAGTAAACTAGTCTATGGAAGTGAAAGTCGCTCAGTCGTGTCCGATTCTGCAACCCCATGGACTATACAGTCCCTGAAATTCTCTTGGCCAGAATATAGGAGTGGGTAGCCTTTCCCTTCTCCAGGGGATCTTCCCGACCCAAGAATCGAACTGGGTCTTCCTGCATTGCTGGCGGACTCTTTACCAACTGAGCTATCAGTTGGAAATCCAAAACTAGTCTATAGTGTTTAAGTTGTCAAGTCTTGGGGAAGGTCTAGGCAAGAAGTTGCATGGAGTGTGAAGGGCATCAATCAGACGGAGAGACCCAATCTGAAATCCAGCAAAACTGCAACATTTTTTATTTTTACCCTCGTACCTCTCCTCTTTTTACAGTTACTTCAGTTATAAAAGAGAAAACACATAACTGGCCCCTCTCCCACTCAAATGATTTGTGCTATTGAAGCTAGAAACTCTTTAAACCAGAATCTCAGAAAACTTGATGGAAATCAAGATGTTGTACTTGCAGAAATGAGCTGGCATCATGATCTCAATGGTAACTTTCCATGAGGGCAGGAGCTTAGTTTATCATTTATCCCTAGCATGTAGAACACTGCCTAGCACATACTAGTGCTCAATAAATATTCACTGAAGGAGTGGGTGAATTCAAATGATAAATTCGAAATATAATATTCATATATTTCCTGTCATTACTAATCAAAGAGGTTTTTCTAAAATAAAAATAAGCCTCAACTTAAAAATAAGTGCATAGGTTGATTATCTAGAGCTAGAGCTGCAATTATACAGACATGACACGTTTTCCATATGCAGTAGGAACTTTGACGCAAGCCTATAGTATATCCACCGCTGAGGCTCACCTCACTGGTGAGCAGGTTTTGCCAAAGCCCCTGGCTGGGCAGAAGCCACACTGCCTTTTGATGGAGACCACAGGAAAGCATCACAGAATTGTTAGGGCACTTCTCAAACACACTCTGGGACTTCTAGAAACAAATATGAAGTCTGTCTGTGAACCAGTGGGGACAAGTCAGTGGAATCTGAATTATTGCTATTGATGTTATTCTCCTTTTGGGCTTTCAGACTGGTGATACCTGAGGAAATTCAAATGTACTGCAACTTTAAAATTACCTTGTTAAGGTGATCATTTTCTTTGAGATTTCCTTGGCCTGGAAGAGTATTTCCATATTCAGCACAAGTTCATCAAGCTAGCACACATCTCAACAGTACTGTGATTTTTTTTTCTTTTCTTCTTCCTTTTTTTTCTTTTTCTTTTCCCCTTTCTCTTTTTCTTTTTCTCCACCGCCCCCTGCCCCGACCTCTTTTTTTTCCTCTGTGTCCCAGCACTTGATGACAGAACTGGCAGACTGTGGCCGCTGTTACTGAAGACATGACACTGAGGGGGCCAGAGCCCATCCCTCATCTGTACCTTATGCAGATTGGGACTGTGCGCCCGACCCCCACCAAGAAAAGGAGGGTCCACAGGCATCGGTTCCCTCCCTGAGATCCCCAGCCCGACCCCCACGTTTACTCAGCCATACTCACTCAGTCACCGCCTTCCTTTGCTGTGATATTTTAAAAAACATATATTTTTGTCTCTTTGAGAGAATGAGAGACAAATTGTTTTTTAATGTGTCTATATAGAGGGCAACATAAATAATTTCAGATCTATCCGTTTTCCTGTTATAGATCATAGTTGGTGGCCTACCTAGATGGGAATCAAGGTCAAACGAGATTTAAAATCCATAAAATCACCTTGTATTTTATACTCAAATAGGTATTTAGAGAAATTTCATGGCATAAGCTATAAAAGGGTAAATGTCCAAAGTAATCTGCTACAGCAAGTGCTACCCTCGCACTAAAGGTAGGTAAGATCTGCAGGCCCCTACAGACTTTCAAACAGCCCAGTGAAGATGTCATTTAAACATACCTTAGAGAAACCACATTCTTCCAAGTGAGCCATCAGAGGCTCCCTGCCACTTGGTATGATGTGATAGAGTCCAAGCAACTGGATACTGGTGGGAGATGGTTGACTGAGACCAAATATTCATTTGTTCTTTCTCAGAATGTTGCTTCTCTATGTCAAGGTTTACACTAACCACAGGTACATTCAGTGAAATAAGAAACAAGCAGCAAGCGTCATTTTCATAAAGGTAAATTCATCCAACTGAATTGGATTCCTTTTCTGTCTTTACGACCTTCCTATTTATTTTGGTGTTAAGATATCCTTTTTGTTAATAGTGGTAATGAATGATAGCTTCATGTTTTCATTGTACTTACCTTAGTAAAAATGAAAGTAAAAAACTCCACGTTAGTCTCCAAAATTATCTTGAAAATTTAATTGTACATGAAAGTCCAATGTCTGGAAAAGTCAAAAAGTCTCTTCCAAATTAAGATTCTGTAATGCAAAAATAAAATAATGAAGAACTCTATGAATTCATTTTCCCTATTCAGGTACTGGACATGAAACTGAATAAATAGAAAACTATTGGTTGTTAGGGCAGGAGTTCCTCCATTTTCAGCCCCCCAAAGCATCTGAAATTCCCTCAAGGAATGTAATAAAATTAACTAATACAACATAGCTTCTGAAGTCAACTGCCTAAGCTCTGACATTTACCAATTGCATTATCTTGGTCAAACTACTTAACCCACTTTGTGCCTTGATTTCTTTAATCATAGAATGAAGATAATAATAGTGTCTACATCATAGGGCTGTTGTGAATATTAAATCAGCTACTATCTGAAGATTTCATCATCACTTTTTTAGCATCATAAACTGAAACTCTGTACCGATTAAACAATAACTACCCATTATCTCATTCCCTGGGCTTCCCTAATGGCTCAATGATAAAGAATCCACCTGCCAGTGCAGGAGATGTGGGTTCACAGGCTCAACTCCTGAGTCAGAAAGATCCCCTGGTTAAGGAAATGGCAATCCATTCCAGTATTCTTGCTGGGAAAATCCCATGGATAGAAGAGCCTGGGGGGCTACAGTCCATAGATGGCAGAGTTGGACACGACTTACCAAGTAAACAACAACAACCTCATCCCCCAGCTGCTTGGTAAACACCATTCTACTTTTCATCTCTATGAATCTGACTAATCCAGGCACCTTAAATAAGTGAAGTTATACAATATTTGCCTTCTGTGTCTGCCTTACTTCAGTTAGCATAGTTTCCAAGGTTTACTCATGTTGTAGTATGTATCAGAACTTTTTAAGGTTAATAATATTCACCTCTATGGATATACCACATTTTGTTCATTTATCAATAAAAACTTAGGTTGTTTCTACCTTTTGGCTATTGCCATATTACATATCCTTAATAAATTACTTGAATTATTCTTTAAAATAAAACTTACTACGTTTGAGAGTATCTTATATGCAAGACACAAAATCAAACAAGAATTTACTCTGAGTTTCATATCTCATCACCACCAAATAATTGGACTGTGTTGATAAAATTACTGTGATGGGCTTCTCTGGTGGCTCAGGGGGTAAAGAACCTGCCTGCAATGTGGGAGACCTGGGTTCAATCCCTGGGTTGGGAAGATCTCCTGGAGGAGAGCATGGCAACCCACTCCAGTATTTTTGCTTGGAGAATCCCCATGGACAGAGGAGCCTGGCATGGTATATAGTCCATGGAGTCATAAAGAGTTGGACATGATTGTGTGACTAAGCACACACCTGTAGTAGGTAATTCATCTTTCTGCAATATCATTGCAAGTCACTTAAACTCTCTTAATTTCATCATCTGTAGAATAAGAATAATAGATATTAAAAGCAACAAAAGCAAAAATAAACAAGTGGGGCTATATCAAATTAAAAAACTTCTGCACAGCAAAGGAAGCCATCAATAAAATGAAAAGGCAATCTACTCAAATGGGAGAAAATATTTGTGAATCACATACCTGATAAGTGGTTAATATCTAAAAATATAATGAACTCATATAATTCAATATCAGAAAACAAACAATCAGATTAAAAACTGCATAGAACAGTTTTTCCTGAATAGGCTTCCCTGGAAGCTCAGCTGGTAAAGAATTTGTCTGCAACACAGGAGACTCCAGTTCAATTCCTGGGTCAGGAATATCCCACGGAGAAGGGATAGGCTACCCACTCCAGTATTCATGGGCTTCCCTGGTGGCTCAGATGGTAAAGGATCTGCCTGCAATGCAGAGACCTGTGTTTGATCCCTGGGTTGGGAAAATCCCCTGGAGGAGGGCATGACAACTCACTCCAGTATTCTTGTCTGGAAAATTCCCCCATGGACAGAGGAGCCTGGCGGGCTACAGTTCATGGGGTCGCAAGAGTTGGACATGACTGAGTGACTAAGCACAGAACAGCATAGAAGATAGCACAAGCTTTTCCCCAAAGACATACAGATAACCGGTTAGCAGGTACATGAAAAGATGCTCTACGTCATTAATCATCAGGAAAATGAAAATCAAAATCACAATGAGATATCACCTCATATCTGTTAGAATGGCTGTTATCAAAAAGACTAGAAATAAGTGTTGAAAAGGATGCAGAGCAAGGGAACCCTTCTGCATTGTTGGTGGAAATGTCAACTGGCATAACCACTATGGGAAACAGTACTTAGATCCCTTAAAAAATTGAGAGTAAAATTACCATATGATCCAGAAATTCTGTTGCAGTCAGGGAGACCCTTCTCAGGGCCCGAGTGGGCGCTTGTCTAACACTCAGAAATGAACTGTCTGAGGAGACACACATGCTGACAAAGCATGACGCTTTATTGGGCAGGGGCGCCTGGGCAGAGAGCAGGGGGGTAAGGGAACCCAGGGAGGCTGCTCCGTCCGGTGGCTTGCAATCTCGGGTTCTATGGCGAAGGGGTGGGCATGCATTGCTTGGCCAAGATGGATGCCAACAAGGATTTGTGGAGGTGGTAGGACTCAGGACACATGACCACATGGTGTCTCCTTTTGACCTTTCTCAAATTTCTTCCAGTTGGGGGTGGCTTGTTAGTGCCATGTTCCTTACCAGGCCCTCCTGTTGTAAAATAACTCACACAAATTGTTACTATGGTCCCTGGACAGGGTGGGCAGTTTTAGTCAGTGTGTTTCCTCCAACAGTTCTACTTCTGGGTATTTATCTATTAACTGAAAAAGATGAATGCATCCCAATCAAGACAGCCTTTTGTTACAACAACAGAGATGTGGAAACAACCCAAGTGTCCACTGATGGATGAATGGATTAAGAAACTGTGATGTATACATATACACACATACACAATGGAATATTATTCAGCCATAACAGAACGAAATCTTACCATTTACAGCCCCAAGGGTATCATGCTAAGTGAAAAAGTCAGAGAAAGACAAATGCTGTATGATCTCTCTTAAATGTGGAATTGTATACGAAACCAAGTGTATAGATACAGAGAACAGACTGGCGGTTGCCAGAGATAGGGGGTGGGAAGTGAAAAAGATGGGTGAATTATGTTGTTTTGTTTTTGGTCATGCTTTGAAGCTTGCAGGCTCTTAGTTCCCCAAACAGGGATTGAATCCCAGCTATCACAGTGAAAACAGAGTCTTAACCTGCCAGGAAGAACAATAAAAGTATCCACCTTACACCTACTACATAAATTTAAATACTATACAATATAAATGCTGTTTTTGTTATTATCTATCAGTTTGCCAGTTCAATATTTCAGGTAGAACGAACAATGTTGGCTGCCCACCCAATGTCCATTTTGTTCCTTCTCCTTCCTAACTACTCCTTTGTTCAAATACCTACTTCTTGTCCTTACAGCCCATGAGATTTATAGATGCTAGCCAAACTCCCAGCTCCAGGAAACTCATGTTAGCCAATAAAATTCCTTATGGTTCAGACCAATTGGCGTTTAACCATATCACTTGTTGCTGAAAGCATCCTAACTGGCATAGATCAATCTTAACTTCCAAAGAGAATTAAAACACTAGAAAGACAAATACTGTATGATTGCTGCATGATACAAACGCTATATGATTGCTGGTACTAGAGTTGGATAAACAGGTCCATGGAAAGGGGAAAAGAAAAAAGGAAGGATGAAAAAATGTGAAGAAAGTGAGTCTTAGATTATGTCTTCAACAAATAACAAATGTATATCACCACCCAAAGTTTAAAACAAAATTTTTGAAGAATGGCAAGAGCTACAGGATGAATGAAGCAGTGTCCTAAATATGTTAAAAATAATAGTACTAGTATGAGGAATATCACACATCCTTACTTCACTGTGAAAAGTGATAATCAGCTAAATAAAGGCAAATTCAGTTCTCTCATCTCTGTAGACAGAAGTGAGGGATGTAATTACTAGCATAAGGGCTACAGAGATCATATGAAGTTAAGGGGAAAGTAACTTGACCATTATACAACTTCTTAGGGATTAAGTAAAATCCCACAGTCATGCTATTTAACTTGCCACTGGCTAACTCGCTATTATGAAAAAATGTCTGTTTTCTCATTCTACTCTGTTGTAATAATAAAGAATTTCTCTGGTCTTTGTTCTGAGTTCCTGTCACTTGGCCTCTAGGGGAATTTTCTGAATGATAAGAGTATCTTTGTTATTCATAAGCATCTTGGATCATGCCCGATTTTATCTAATGACATGGCTCAGGATGGGGCTTAGTTAGCAGAAAGACCAACCAAGTGTAAAGAGGGTTGAGCTTTGAGTCACCTAGACCTTCAGAAAAGGAAGGAAGGAACCAGGAACCTTTCCTGGTTGGTGAACATACTGATATTCTGGAAGGATGACATGCCCTGATTTGGTGGGTAGAGGGCGTGAAAGCTGTGTCCAGGACCTTCCACGACTTCAATTTTAGCACAATATACTTTTCATACATCAAGTTAAACACTTGGTTTTATACTTCACTATTTGTGTATCTTTCTCTCTCTCTAGTCTGTAATGTCCTAAAGGGCACTGATTGAGTCTTGTTGCTTTTAGGATCCTATAAAACAGGGGGTAGGACATAATCTTTAAAGGAATGATATACCCAGTAAGGATAAGACATAAGGTAGTTAGACCCAATTAGGCCCAAGATGGTAGAAAAGCTGACTTCAGTAGACCTTGAGCCTCACTATAAAACATTTAGCATGTTAAAGACACACCCACCAGCAATAGGACTGTTCTGAGGCTGTCAAAAAAGTGGGTAGTGAGCCAGTTCCTGGAAATCCCCATCTCTTTCCCCAAATAGTTGGAATACACTCTTGTTTCTTAGCCTATGAAATTACCCAACCCATAAAAACCAATCACCCCATATTTTGGGGTAACTCTCTCTTCTGGGATGGACTGCACTTTGTCTATGGCATATGTATCTCTCTAAATAAAACTGCTTTCACTTTACCGTGGCTGGCTTTTGAATTCTTCCTTGAATAAAGCCAAGGATCCCCACTTGGTGGCCCATCCCAGCAATTCATCCGAGACCTGGGATGTGACTACCCTCTCGTACCCCATTTTTCCTGCAACTACAGGGTTTAGAATGCTGAAGGACTAGGGAAGAACGAAACAGCAATCTCAAGGGGATGCTAATGTGCTTCTTCAGAGTGTGGCTGAGTCTTGCTTTTTGGAGCACTCATGATGTTTGCTAGTTTCAAAGCATGATTCTCCAGCCTACTGAAAATACTGGTATCTTTCCCCTTTGCTTAAGTTGGCTGAAACTGGTTTATAATCCTTACAGATGAACTCTGACAGGAGTAAGCAAAAGCAGCCTGTTCTTTCTGCAGTTTTCAGTAACCTTTCCTGGTACCTAGCCATCTGAATCCTTTCCAGTTTGTATAACAGAAAGATTCAGAATTATACAAGCCTTGCTGCTGCTGCTAAGTTGCTTCAGTCATGTCCGACTCTGTGCGACCCCATAGACGGCAGTCCACCAGGCTCCCCCGTCCCTGGGATTCTACAGGCAAGAACACTGGAATGGGTTGCCATTTCCTTCTCCAATGCATGAAAGTGAAAAGTGAAAGTGAGGTCGCTCAGTCGTGTCCGACTCTTAGCGACCCCATGGACTGTAGCCTACCAGGCTCCTCCGTCCATGGGATTTTCCAGGCAAGAGTACTGGAGTGGGGTGCCATTGCCTTCTCCAATACAAGCCTTAGTGAATGACAAATAATTCACATTTATACCAAATATTCATGGAACAATCTTGGAAATAAAAATACATGGAATCCTTCTATGGATTTAACATTTAACTTTTAATGCTAACTTTTACTAAGTTGCAACAAACAGATATACCAGCTAAGACAGCCAAAGATGAAAAAGTCAAGTGACATCTGACGATTATGATGGGGGTCAAGTGAATGAGACTCTGTACTGAAACGAGAGAGAAATACTTAATACCACTATATTAAGACATATATGAAGAAAAAAAGATAAAAGCAATTATTTTTGTTTGATTTGGCACTGGCCAGGCTTCAGTTGGATCAAGCTATATTCAATTTTATATGCCAGGCTGTAGGAACAAAACAAAACAAAACAACCTGGAGAGTGTTCAGAGAACAGGAACTGATTAAAGGTTTGCTAAATTAGACCTATGAGAAATTGTCAAAAGAACTGGGCATGTTCAGTCAAATGCAAAACATCTGGGCAGGATGAACAATTAAGTACAAGCATATGAAGAGATGGTTCCCAAGTCTGAGGTTTAGGTTAAACAGCAAGTTGAAAATCATGGGATTAAGAACATAAAACAAAACAGATCAATGTTAAGTGTGGAGTAAATATTGTGAAAACAAACAAAAAAGCTTTAAAGAAAGTGATGAATGGATGTATCTGTCAGAATTCTTCACATACCACTATTAAAACAAATTCAATTTTGGGCTTAAATAATATAGAAAATGGAAAAAAAAACATATTTTGATAGGTTGTATTTAAAAAGTGAAAATATTCAGATCAAATATTAAGAATGTTTTTTAAGAAAAAAATGGTCTACCTGGGAGCTTTCTTTGGGACCCAGGTTTATCAGAAGAGAAGAGAAGCCCTGATACGAAGTGTCTCAGCTCCTGAATGAGGATAATTCCCTTGTGTGTGTTTTTTTGGGAATGGGGGCGGTGTAGAGAGCAGCGTGTCTGGCATCTAGAGGAACCCTCATTAAAGATTCCCCATGGACTTCCCTGGGGGTGCAGTGGCTGAGACTTTGCTCTCCCACTCCACACACCCAATGCAGGAGGCCTGGGTTTGATCCCTGGCCAGGGAACCAGATCCTGAATGCTGCAACTAAGACCCGGTGCAGGCAAATAAGTACTTAAAAAAAAAAAAAAAAGAACAGGGTGAAAAAGAGACTCCTAGAAATGCCCACCAAGATACATGATTCTCTCCAGATGGTCCCTGTTATTTATCCTTTCTCTTTGTCAAATAGAAACAGTTCCTTCTCTGAAATAACTTCTGCTATTCGGAGGTCTTGTTGGGCAAAGCAAGTAGAAAACTATTTGTTCTCCAGTTTATACCCTTTACTTCTTAAAAAAAAATTAGGATATAATTGCTTTACAATATTGTGTTCGTTTCTACAGTACAATGAACTGGATCAGCCATATGTCACCTCCCTCTTGGACCTCCCTCCAAAAAGACAACCTTCAGAATGGGAGAAAATATTTGCAAACGAAGCAATGGACAAAGGATTCTCCAGAATATACAAACAACTGAGCTGACCTGCCTCTTGAGAAACCTGTATGCAGGTCAGGAAGCAACAGTTAGAACTGGACATGGAACAACAGACTGATTCCAAAAGGAACTGGAGTACGTCCTCCAGGAAAAGGAGTATGTCAAGGCTGTATACTGTCACCCTGCTTATTTAACTTATATGCAGAGTACATCATGATAAATGCTGGGCTGGAGAAAGTACAAGCTGGAATCAAGATTGCCAGGAGAAATATCAATAACCTCAGATGACACCACCCTTATGGCAGAAAGTGAAGAGGAACTAAAGAGCCTCTTGATGAAAGTGAACGAGGAGAGTGAAAAAGTTGGCTTAAAGCTCAACATTCAGAAAACTAAGATCATGGCATCCAGTCCCATCACTTCATGGCAAATAGATGGGGAAATAGTGGAAACAGTGACAAATTTTATCTTTCTGGGCTCCAAAATCACTGCAGACCATGACTGCAGCCATGAAATTAAAGGACACTTACTCCTTGGAAGGAAAGATATGACCAACCTAGACAGCATATTGAAAAGCAGAGACATTATTTTGTCCACAAAGTCCATCTAGTCAAGGCTATGGTTTTTCCAGTGGTCACGTATGGATGCCTGAGTGTTGGACTATAAAGAAAGCTGAGCGCAGAAGAATTGATGCTTTTAAACTATGGTGTTGGAGAAGACGCTTGAGAGTCCCTTGGACTGCAAGGAGATCCAACCAGTCTATCCTAAAGATCAGTCCTGGGTGTTCATTGGTAGGACTGATGTTGAAGCTGAAACTCCAATACTTTGGCCACCTGATGTGAAGAGCTGGCTCATTTGAAAAGACCCTGATGGTGGGAAAGATTGAGGGCAGGAGGAGAAGGGGACGACAGAGGATGAGATGGCTGGATGGCATCACTGACTCAATGGACATGGGTTTGGGTAGACTCCGGGAGTTGGTGATGGACAGTGAGCCCTGGTGTGCTGCAGTTCATGGGGTCGCAAATTGTCGGACATGACTGAACGACTGAACTGAACTGATGGAGCTCAAAATCAAAGAAAACAAACCACTCAATCAAAAAATGGATGGAAGACCTAGACATCTGTCCAAAGGAGACACATAGATGGTCAAAAGCCACATGAAAAGATGCTCAACATTACTAATCATTTAGTTCAGTTCACTGGCTCAGTCATGTCAGACTCTTTGCAACCCCATGAATTGCAGCACGCCAGGCCTCCCTGTCCATCACCAATTCCCAGAGTTCACTCAAACTCATGTCCGTCGAGTTGGTGATGCCATCCAGCCATCTCATCCTCTGTCGTCCCCTTCTCCTTCTGCCCCCAATCCCTCCCAGCATCAGAGTCTTTTCCAATGAGTCAATTCTTCACATGAGGTGGCCAAAGTACTAATCATTACAGAAATGTAAATCAAAACTACAATGAGGTATCACCTTACACTGGTCAGAATGGCCATCATAAAAAAAAAATCTATAAATAATAAATGCTGGAGAGGGTATGGAGAAAAAGGAACAGTGTTGTACTGTTGGGAATGTAAATTGATACAGCTACCAGGAGTTGGTGATGGACAGGGAAGCTTGGTGTGCTGCAGTTCATGGGGTCGCAAAGAGTCAGACACGACTGAGTGACTGAACTGAACTGACTGTGGAGAACAGCATGGAGGTTCCTTAAAAAACTAAAAACAGAACTACTGTATGACACAGCAATCCCACTACTGGGCATGTTCCCTGAGAAAATCATAATTCAAAAGGACACATATAAACCCCACTGTACTCTTTACTTCTTAAATACAGAGGGAGATGAAACCAGGAAGTTTGCACCACTTTCTTTTAAAGTTGTTTTACTAGCCTCATCATTTAGATTTTAACTTAGATGCAGTCATTCTAACAGTAATCTCATTTAAGTGTTCTTGTTCCCTCTTTAGGTTTGGCACCTGAATCCTGCCAAATATTTGTTTACTACAATTTTGATACCAATTACAGTGTGTAGGTTTTCTGCCCCACCCCATCAGTCAATTCTGTTACCAATTGGGTGTCCTACTACTTAATTCAGTTCTGACACTATCTGCCAGGAGACAGCATCCAATCCCATAGGTTAAGGGTCAGTCCCATCAGGACACCCTCTACCTCAGACACCAGAGATCCCAGTGGTTATCTGTGCTTCTAACTGACTGGCTATAAACAAAAGGTTCCCACAACCCCTTCCCAGGGTTTAATTTGTTCATAGTACCCACGGAAACATTTTACTACTAGGTCTCTGGTCTATCATGAAAGGATTTAACTCCTTCAAAGAGAGCCAATTCTTTCCTTGCCTTATGCCAGTTCCACAGCACCCGCTTACAACACACCTGACAAAAGTTAATGATTAATTAACGCACGTTCTCACGATTCTCTTAAACGTAAATGAGCCTAGATTCAAGTTGCAAAAGTAGGAAGCACCCTCAGGTCTGCAGTATCTTTGAAAAAACAAGACCAGCAGCTCTGGTGATAGAATATGCTATCCAGTATCACAGGGCAAAGCCCTGACAGGACAGTCTGATGAAGCTGTTAACAAGATCAAAAAGGTTCCAGATAGCACTGGAGTGTGGAAGACCAACACTGGAGTGTGATCAGCGGTAAAAAGAAAACCTGGTATCTGTAACATTTAACTCATGACATCGAGATTAAGAGTGTTAATATGAATTTCATTGTATTAATCTTTTAGTTTATTTGACCACACCTTATGGCTTGCAGGATCTTACCCCCCATGAATTGAACCTGGGCAGCCGTCAGTCAAAGTGTGGAGTCCTAACCACTGGACAGCCAGGGAATTCCCTTTGCTCAAAAAAAAAAAAGTTGGGGTACTGAATCTTAATTTCCTATTGGGCCCTTCCCCCCCCTAATCTGGCTTCATTATACTGTTTTGATGTCTTCCTGACAGTAATTTTCTTGTTGCTATTATGTTATTACTATGTATGCTTATTGGATAAATAAATCCTTAGGAACTAGAGAAATGTTTTAATGATTGAAAATCAAAATAAATACACCTTATTAACAATTCAGGCAAGCAAACAGTTAACTCATTTTTTAAATTAAGACTTTAAATATGAACATGCAGTACATTCACATGGCTTAACATTCCACAGATACAAGAGGACATACAATAGAAGTTTCCCTTTCATGCTGGTCCTGGCTATTCAGTTCCTCCTCCCAGAGACAGTTAATGCTATCATTTTCTTTGGACCATCTTCCTGGGGACAAAAGTACTTGTTTTAAATTTAATAAAAAGATATAGGAAGAGCCAAAAGGTAATTTAGGACTGTTTTCAGTGTTATTCTGTAAACAGCAAATCCAGAGAGATACACCTGCGTTGTATTTTTCACTACCAAAATGTGGTCAGGACATTCCTGTTCACAAAAGAAGCTGTGCAACGCGGGACATCTGGTTTCTAAGTGAACACCTCTGAACAACTGCCTACAATAAATTCACTGGCTCCACTGTTGAAGTATAGCCTGTAACTAATGTGTGCCACAGCTACAGAGCAGAGGGGTCAGATAGGCACTTGTCCTTACAGTTCAGGCCAGTGTCACATATTTTTAAAGTGTACACAAGAAAAATCATCTCATTCATATGGCATGGCACATCAACCATGTGCTGGTTCAGATTCAAAGCTTTTGAGAGAAAAATAGAGGCCAAATAATAACCCTGTCTGGTGGCACTTCTCTAGTCTAATTCTATAGCATAAATTCTGGGGTGGAATTTATGAAGATAAAAATTAAAGAAGAAAAGACTGATGTAACAGTTTTATTTTCAATAGCAATGTTTACAACAAATTACAAATTATATCCTTAGTAAATATTTAAACTTATGAAATAGAAATTTTGAATTTCAACTTAAAGTTATATATGGAGGTGAATAGTTTTTCAAATTCTTTTAGAGACACACACATGCCTGAGGATCACTTTCTAATCAATAAATACTGGACTCCCAATCATCTCCACCTCTGTGGGCAACTTTGAGTGAGCACTCCACTCCGGGCTTAAAGCAGGAGGTGGGGGTGGGAGAGACTGATGGGAGGGTGAGACGAAGGAAGGTAGGCAGAATCAGGTCAGCAATGAGTATCTGCTGAAGCCTCTGCTCAGTGTGGCCTTGTGACTACCCTCTCCTAGTGGCTGGAACTGCTGCCATCCTGTCCTTTGTTACAAAACTCACCACCAGGCCAGCAAAGGATGAGGGAGCTGTGAGGATCAGGGGCCTTCAACTCACAACTGAATTACTCCAGCTGACCAGCACAGTCCAGTTCTGTGTTATGACTGAGAAAGTCAGAGCCTTCTCCTTGTTGTTTCTCCCCCGTCCCCTTTCCATTGCCTTTAACCTACTAGAGTGAATTTGGCGCTGCTGTGCTCTGCCGACTTCACTCACACTTGAAAATGAGCGTTGACTACCAAGTACAGAAATGGTAAACACTCTTTTGCCAGAGCTGGAGAACCTGGCAGAAAGGGTATTTTCCACTCTTGGTGAGCTGGATGTACATTTTCTCCTCAGGTAGATTTGGGGGGAACCAAAGATGCTAAGCTTCTCTGTCATCTCACTCTCTCTCTCTCACTTTAAGAAATAATCTCAGACAACACTAAAGCGACACGATTCATTTGTATGCAGAGTGCCTAATTTTATTGTATTTTTTTTGAGGGGCTTCTCACACCTTGCTGATTTTAATAACCAGCATTTGTGTCCCATGTTTCACATCAGTGTCTGAGCCAGTGTCTACGCAGTTGGCCATTTCTCCGCAGCCAGGACTCTAGATATAGCAGATTGTTCTCAGGTCTCTGAAGCTTGCTCTGCAGGCGCTGTTTGCTTAGGTCTTATCTCAGAGTGGTGTCGTTCTACAGGGGCTGTTAGACCTGGCCTGGCTGCGTTTGGCTCAGTCTATGGAACTGGCTGAAGCTTGGCCCTTCTTGTTCTCTTTTGTCTTCTTGTAGTTATAACTTTTGGGGAGTAATTTTTTCTTGAACACACATGGAGTGGTCTTTTTACCTTCTTATATATCTTCACCACCTGTTAAGGCAATGGTGAGCCCAGAGGTCACTGGTTGGGAGAAGGGTCGGGGGAAAGGGTGGGGGACTAAGGAGGAGGTTTGTGCCAGGCTGGGGCAGGATTATCTCGGGGTAGGGGAGGGGCAGAGGGTATAAATGGGAAAGAAGAGGAGGCGCTTGGGTAGGGTCATCTCACCTTGCCTCTTGATCCAGGCTGAGAGAGGGTCTTCCTTTTCTTCCACCGCTTGGTGCTTGTGGTTTTTGGCTCCCAAGATTGATCGGTCACTTTTGCCATGTTGAAGCCACTCAGTTGTCTACCTGTCTGCCAGGTCTGCCCTCTGTATATATACCTCTCCCCAGGACAACGAGGAGTCACACCTGTCCTGCTTTGTTTGGTCATCAGGACACTCCCGACAGCCAATGGCGGCTCTGGGGAGCTGATACATCATAAAGGACCACTCCTGAGGGGGTAGAGGTGCTGGGGAGGCCCAGACGCCCTGGCTAGAAAAAGTACCCAGTAAAGACTTGCTGCCCCTCCTTGTGTCTCTCTGTTCTGGTTGTACACAAGGCAGAGAGGGGTGTTTTCTCTAAGTCATTCCCCATGGTTCATTCTATCGACTCCCACCCTTTACCATCACCTAGTATTTGGATGTCTTCACCTAGGAATTAGGGAATTGGAGGAAAGTGTTTCAGCCATGGTGTCCTTCATTGTCAGTCCAAACAAGAAGTCTTTGAAATACAACTCAGGACAAGATGGGTGTGTGCACATGTGCGTGCACACTAGGGTCACTCATTCCCCCAAAATAAGATTAAAGTTATGAAGATTAAATTAGGTATCTACCTACCTAGCCACCCATGTTTATGGGTACTGTATGTGAATACCTTTGAAGATTGGATGGAAATTCTTGGAATGAAATTAATCTTCAAAGAATCAGGGATTTTTAACTTCAAATTTTGTGATGGCCGATAAGCAGAGATCAGAGGTAGAAGCTCCCCTCCAGACCAGAGCTCACCTTTCTTCCTATCTGTACCGTCCCATCTGCAAACAGCAATAATGACAAATCTATGGACAGAAAGTAGATTAGTGACTGATTAGGGCTGGCAGGAGAGTAGAGGAAATAGGAGGTGACTGCTAATGGTATGTGACTTCTCTGGGGTGACGAAAATGTTCTGCAATTAGATTGTTGGGATGGTTATACAACTTTGTGAATATGCTAAAAATCACTGAATTGTTAATATGCCAAAAATCTCCATAGAGTATGATTTATATTAAAATATGACTTTAACCACAATTCTGATTCAAACTAGCTGATAATGCATATTTATCTCTTTCCCCTCAAGAGGCCATAACACAGTAATAAAAATTCGTAAAACCACAATATGAAGAGAATGCTAGAGGTCATACATGCCTGAGAAAGTACACTTCTAGAAGAAGGAAAACTTGTGGAGATGTTAGCTACTGAAACAAGAGGGCAGGGAACAGTGCAGCAGAGAAAGGCAGAGTGTGGTCGAGGGGACAGCCACACTTTCTGCAGAACCTGGAAGTATCTCAGTATATGGTAGTTTAGTCACTAAGTCATGTCCTGCTCTTGTGACCCCATGGACTGTAGCCTGCCAAGCTCCTCTGTCCATAGAATTTCTCAGGCAAGAATGCTGGAGTGGGTTGCCATTTCCTTCTCCAGGGGATCTTCCCAACCCAGGGACTGAACCTCTGTCTCCTGCTTTGCTGGCAGATTCTTTATCAATTGAGCCAGCAGGGAAGCCCAGTGAAAGGATGAGTACCCTAGAACTCAGAGGATGATCTTGATACTCCTCTACTAGCTATGAAGATGGCTTAGGAATGGGGGAGGGGGGAGGGACTAGGGCAGTAATCTGGTTTTTAATTATTTTGGTTATTATTATTCCAGAAGAGGCCTGCCCACCTGGAGCTAGTGTTCCTTTAAGATCCAGGAGAATAAACTGGCAGTTTATAGGAACAAACTGAGTTGCCTCATTAAAAAGGCTTTAGTGACTGGCACATCCCAAGATAAAATTTGCTTTCACATGGAAAACTTGGTCTACTGCATCAAATAAATTTAACTCTTGCTACAGCTTCACTTTCTTTTACAGATTAAAAGAGGTCCAGGCAGCCATGCCAAATTAAATTAAATTTTAAACTTCCAACAACAGAAATCAGCCATATTTGCCAAGATTCTAGAGGGTAAAACTACATACAATGGGTGAGAATAACATGGGGGAAATGTTTGGTTTGGTTAAAAGAAATAACTTCCTAACAATTAGGGGGAATTCAAAAGTAGAACAGACTACTCTGTGAGGTAACAAATCTCCATTCATTGAGAACCTATGTGCTGATCAATGTTATATAAAACAAACATTAAGACTCATAGCTCCACTCAAGGTTATTTTCAGTATATGTTGGGGAAAAGAGAGTTTTGTCTTAATGTCCTTCTGAGTTCTCTACCAAGTAATCACTCTTTAGCTTCCCAAAGACTTCTCTGCGAGTACCTAGACTCAACTCACTCCCTAGAACTGGAGGTGGAGTCCTCACAACAGAAGCCATCCCCTCACAATCATGCCAGAGGAGGTATGAGAGAAGCAAGTCTTCTTTTTTTTCTTTAGCGTCAAGATCTTTATTTCCTGATTTAAAAAATTGTCCCTGGGAGAATGGCATTGAAACATGTATACTATCATGTAAGAAACGAATCGCCAGTCTAGGTTCGAAACAGGATACAGGATGCTTGGGGCTGGTGCACTGGGATGACCCAGAGAGATGACATGGGGAGGGTGGTGGGAGGGGGGTTCAGGGTTGGGAACTCATGTACACCTGTGGTGGATTCATGTCAATGTATGGCAAAACCAATACAGTATCGTAAAGTTAAAAAAAAAAATTGTCCCCATCACAGACTTCCTAGGTTCTCTTGTACCTTTGTCCCATTGGCTCCTGACAGTGGCTCCACACGGCTCCTTTCTTCCCACTGCCCACCCATCAACCTGAGTTTGACAGATCAATTCGATTTGTCCTTCCAACCTGTGGGAGCAAGGATTGGAATCTTCTGGCAGGTGGAGAGTTCCTCAATAGCCGGTGTTTAAGCCTAGTTCATCACTCTTTAGTTCTGCTTGCTCTTGGCTTTGGGGGCTTTGGCATCCAGTATGCTCTGGGCATGAGCAAGATGCTTTATAGAATCCAATATGAGGAGTCCGGGCAGCACCAACCACAGGGCATTCAAGAAAACAAAGTAAAACCAGAAGTAGAGTGGGTGGCCCAGCACCCCGTGCTGGAATCCATCACGGTACTCTGTCAGGAAATAGAGCACATCTCCATATACCTGACCGACAGAGACCACAAGCTGTAGGACAAAGCGGAGGGGTTGATGGCGGAGAAAAGCAATCACCACCCACAGGCTGAGTGGTCCCCACAGGTAAGCCGTGACAGTCTCCATGCATATCATGAAGTTATCATTCAGGATGTATCGGCTGTCTCCCTTGGCATACTCTTTCCAGAGTTGAGATAAGATGGCTTGGTCTCCGAGAAGGTCCGCGTGGTAGAGGCTGAACCAGCCCTCAATCACCAAGTGGATGAACCCACATACTGCAAACCAGCACAGGGACAGTCTCCGCCAAGTCCCCAGTGGGACGACCGCAGCACACCCTGACAACAGCCATGTGGCCACAACTAAGACTCCAGAGACAGAGAATAGGCCAGCCAGAATATGCCAGGTGGGGCAGTCATTAGGCACAAAGTTGTCTAGTCTCAGATGCCGAGGCCAGTAGGGGTGCGTGGGGCTGGTGTTGGTGGTCATGTCTTTGTAGGTCAACAGCGCGTTTGCAGCGGCCTATCCCACAGGCTCCTGGGTCTCACTAAGATTCCAAGCCTTCTTTAAAAAAAAAAAAGTGTTTTTAGTTTAAGTTGAATGGTTTTATTGAGCGTTAACAAAAAAAAAATTTTTTTTCCCCTCGTTTGTGCTTCTGTACATGTGGTAAAATGTCTTCAAAAGGGATATTCGCTGGGAGTAAGTTGACTGTAGTACATAACCCGAATGTTTCTCTGCCTTTTTTCTCCATGGCACTGACTTTTTTTTTTACAAGTCTGTTATCTTGTAGAATAATCTGCATTTTTAATTTTCTTTGTGATTTCATTTCAGATGGTCACTTCCTCAATAACACAAAGACCTAGGAGAAACTCTGAAATTACTTTCCTCACGGGCTTAAATTCTAAAAAGGTTAATTTCTTTCCAGGATTGGTCTGGGGGTTGAGGGGCTATGGTAGTTCTAGGGATAAAAAGAGAAACCAGATACATTCCCTCTGCTGAGATGCTGAAGCAGCAAGGTCGGCCCACTGGCCTGGCTCTAACACAGTTAGTGGCTTCGGTGGTCTACTTTCTCCACCTCTGCTGCACTCATGAACCCGGGTTTCCCTTCTTCCATTTTTAATCCCCAGCAAACAATTCCTCACATGGCTGTGAGTGAGGCTTTATGAAATCAGATCCCCCAGTTGTTTTTTTTTTTTTAAACAGGGTTTATGAGGTCTAGTCCTTACCTACCTTTTGAACTTCAGCCTGTCCTCATTACATCCTATATACAGATATTTATTTACAGGTACATAGATATTTATTAAGTCATACACAAATATTTCTGCAGTGCCTATTTAATTTAAAATACATTGTTCTATATTATTTTTTAAAAATGTGTCTTCTTTGTTGCTGCACTTAGGCTTTCTCTAGTGGTAAGTGGAGGCTCCTCTTTGTTGCGGTGGGTAGCCTTCTCACTGCAGGGGCTGTTCTTGTGGCAGAGCACAGGCTGTTGGCATGTGGGCTCAGCAGCTGCGCTGGGTGGCCTCTAGGGTGTGCGGGCTTCCGTAGCTGAGGCACACAGGCTCAGCAGTTGTGGTGCACGGGCTTAACTGCTTCGTACTATGTGGAATCTTCTCAGACCTGGGACTGAATTCATGTCCCCTGCACTGGCAGGCAGATTCTTAACCCACTGTGACACGAGAGAAGTCCTAAAATATAGTCTTAGACAAAAGAGAAAGATCTTTTCCTCATAGAACTTAATGTGCTTTTGTTGCTTGAACAAGCTCAGCTCCCTCCAGAGCCCATCTCAAGGGCCTTTGCCCAAGCTCATCCCTGCCTAGAATGTTTTTCTTTTCACTTCCCGTTCCTTTTCTTACTGTTCTATTTAGTTTCTCTACTTGTGCAGTAGAACTCCATTTGTTTCTTTCACAGCTTATACCAGGGAGTGTGCGTGTGTGTGTATAAAGAGGTTTCTTTGTGTGTAATCCATCTATTCTGTAAAGCTGGATCACGTTCACTTAGTTTGCCAGGCAGAACAGCAAAAGAGTTGGACATGACTTAGCGACTAAATAACAAATATACTTCAAACTTTTCATAATGACTGTTAGCATATCATAGGGGTTCAATAAGCACTGGCTAAAAGAGTAAATTGTGATTTATGTGTTATCAGATTGACCACCTGACATATCTTGATCTTAAAAAAATTAGTCATCTAATAAATGCTTTGAATGTAAAAACTGTAATTCTGAGTCTCCAATGCTATCCCCTTTCTATATGGTGCTAATTTTTACAACAAGGTAAGCATATAAAAAGTATACATAGTTTCAAATATTTATCAGCTTACAGCAATATGATTATAAGTCATGGGTGAGGGAAAAAATAACCAGATACTCAACTGGACAGACAGGTTTTTGAGTCCAAAGGTAACAAAGGTGTAGTTAAATGAATAGAGAGCAAAACCAAAAATTATTAAAAGAACTAGGGAAAAAGCAGAGAAAGGGAAGTCTATTAATGAGAACAGAGGATATTATATCCTTGACCAAGAAGATACAGGTCGCAGACTGCTGTGCTGGTCATAAACGAGGGGACCACATTAGAGACAACAGATATATTCTTATATTCCAATTACCCTGTGGGAAAGCAACTTCAGGTATAGGCCCTATGATCATAGGTCAGTAGCATATTTTTTTATTCCTATCACGTAAATTCCTTTTCATCCTGCTAACATTACACAGTGAATATAAAATACACATTCACAAAATACAGAACTTCCAGGCTAGATATAAGAATCAAAGATTTAAAACATCAAAAGTTGGGCTACCCTGGTGGTCCAGTGGTTAAGCATCTGCCTTGCAATGCAAGGAACATCGGTTCAATCCCTGGCCCAGGAAGATCCCACACGCCAGGAAGCAATTAAGTCCCTGTGTTACAAATTCTGATGCAGCGCAACTACTGGAGCCCGCGGGCTTAGAGCCTGTGCTCCCCTACAGAAGTCACCACAGTAAGTTCGCACACCACAAAAGAGTAGACCCTGCTCCTAGCGCCAGGAGCAAACTCGATAAAACTAGCGGAGCAACAAAGACCCACCACATCCTTCCAATCTTAAAAAAAAACAAAGGTCTATAAAGTATTCTTTGATGGAGTAAACTGCCTAATTATTGTATAATGGGCTTCCATATAAGAATTCATTTGAAGAAAGAATTCTTTTAGAAAGTCTGACAACTACTTATCTAAAGGACAGTAGAACTATTACAATGATACAGTTTTTAAAAGTAGCATTTCAAAGTGCTATTACATATTTGTATAAGGCCAAAAATTATCAAATATTCCATGTCCCATAAAATTCTAAAATGCCCAAAATATAATATACATAATATACTTTGTACTGACATAATCATTACTCAATGTATTGCTGACTTTTGGATCTTGCTGACCTATCAACAGGCTTCAAATGGATAATTTGAATTTAGTGTATCATTCCTGACCTTAAAAACTGTGTTTTGGAACCTCAGGCAAGTGACTAACATATGTCATATATAAAAAGGACTGGTTGTACTTAATACTTGAAGATTATGTAGCTAGAATAAGGCATGTTTTACCTGTAATCCTCTTGCAATTATGATATAGTATTAAACTGTTCACAGCTATGACTTCTTTTGGTAGGATCCTGTTTCTGATTTTAGTTTCACTTCTGCCTAATGGGATTAAATACTTTTCTTAAATATAATTTTTTCCCCTAAAACTGCTGCAAAATTATCACCGTATCTGTTTTGAGCTACAGGTAAGTATTTCCTAATTCCTTCTGCCTTTAACATAAACTATACCAAACACAAATGAAAGTTATTTGCAAAGTTTAATGTTTTAAAGAAGTAAAGTACTGGAAGTCAATAAATCAATTCAACATAAGTAAATTATTGAATCCTGAGACTGAATAATTATAGGACATAAATAATTTGAAATCTTAAATATAAACCAACTCTTCTATTGCTTCTCATAATCTAATCAAGGCCTCTAAACTTTTTTAAAATAAATTTTTATTGGAATATAGTTGTTTCACAAAGTGTTAGTTTCTGCTGTACAGCAAAGTGAATCAGCTACATTATATCTGCCCTTTTTTGGATTTCTTTCTCATTTAGGGCACCACGGAGAATACTGAGAAAGTTCTATATAGTAAGTTGTCATTAGTCATGTTTTATATGCAGTAGTGTATAGAGCCTCTACACTTTCTGACCACATAGCATGCACTCACTTTCTAGGGCTGCCGTAACAAAGTGGCCCACTCTACTGCAATAATATAGGGCTTCCCTGGTGGCTTAGAGGTTAAAGCATCCACCTGAAATGCAGGAGACCTGGGTTCGATCCCTGGGTCGGGAAGATCCCCTGGAGAAGGAAAACGGCAACCCACTCCAGTACTCTAGCCTGGAGAATCCCATGGAGGGAGGAGCCTGGTAGCTTACAGTCCAAGGGGTCGCAAAGAGCTGGACACGACTGAACGACTTCACTTCACTTCTACTGTAATATGGAGGCTTCCCTGGTGGCTCATATGGTAAAGAATTTGCTGGCAATGCAGGAGACTCGGGTTCAATCCGTGGTTAGGGAAGATTCCCTGGAGAAGGCAACGGCTATCCATAGTAGTATTCTTGCCTGGAGAATTCCATGGACAGAGAAGCGTGACTGACAATTCAGCCTCTAACACACTGTAATACATATATATTTATTTATTTAGAAATTATTTACATTCAGTCCTGCAGAAAGAATTATATATACTGTAGTCCTTACACAATTAGAAAATCTGAAAAGACGCAGGTAAAATATATATATAAATAGTAGTACTTCCTTTATGAACCCTAACAAGTTGTGTTGCACATTCTGTGGATTATACACAGCTCACCAATTTCAAGGATAGCATCATCTCTTTGGCTTGGTACCTCCTACCTTCTAACATCTTCCCTCTGCTTCCTTAGCCTGCCTCTTCTGTCACCTTCCACATACCTGGCGTTCCAACCAACCTGAAGCATTTGCATGAACTAGACCCTTTCTCTGTTCAACAACTGTGCACACGCTGTTTCTTATTGTTGAAATGTGCTCATTCTCTTCACTTCACATGAACACATAGTGAACTCCCAATCATTTTCTGAAATTCAGCTCAAATGTCATCTCTGGAAAGCTTTCACAGACTGTTCTGGGCAGCACAATGCACTTTTTCAGGGCACGTTGTTCGTATCTCTATTATTGTAAATTTCTATTTAATATACATGTAACACACACATATATTTAGACTGAACTGATATTTGAACATTCTGACCTAAAAAAACAATGCAATTTCATGTGGTTCAACTTAATACTTGACAACAAATCCACTGAGAGTATGGACTGTATTCTTCATTTTTATATTTCCAGTGACTATAATGGAGTTTGACAAAAGCATATATATCCTTAGTACATGCTTCTCGAAATTAAGGAAAGGCTTAGACACACATTCCATTTTCAGATTTTACTGTTTAAGAATGGGTAGATATTGACTTGATCCTATATGAGTTTCATTGGGTTTATTTAGTTTAATAGTATTTTAAGTTACTTTCCCTTGCTTTTGTATCTCTGTATATGGAGAAATCTCTTCAAGAGAGACACTCATTTTTTAAAAAACAGAAGAAGCTATGTAAGTTTTGTTTGAAGCCAATATAAAAAATTTCACAACTTTACTGTTTTACTTTCAAAATATTTTTATGCTTTTGAAAAAAAAATTAATCATAAAAAGGAATATAAACAGGAGAGCTAAATAAAGATATTAGTTGTATAAAGTAAGTGTGGTATTTTAAATCCCAACAATATTTTAGTAATAGCTAATATAAATCTAATTTTAGAATGTCATATTATTTTTTCATATTATTTGGTTTGTAGAAAAGCTGTGATAACTGAAATAGCATTTAAGTATTACATGGAGAGTTACAAGGCAAGGTATGGAGAAGTGTTCAGCTAGAGTTAGGAAGAAAGACGTGGTGAAGCCTGGGAGAAATTAGCAGGAAGTGAGACACAGATAAACATTTTCCATGCTTCCTCATTAAGCACTTAAGTTAACAAAATGCACGCAGTGAGTCTTCAGCATGCCAAGGCAGTCAAGAGCAACACAGCTCAGAGTCTGGCACTCATCCACTGTAGAGACTCTTCTCCTTTTATGGCACTTCATGTTCCTTATACTCAAATTACAAAAAACTTGTTGCAGAGAAAACCACATTAAACATGTCATTATTTCATGTCTTCTTCTAAGTGCTCTTTCCTCAGCCTCAAGTCTTTTTCCATCTTTTTGCCTTCTAATTTTTAAAAATTCAGCTCAAATATCATCATCTCTGGGATTTTCTCCCTCACTTCTCCAGCTAAAGTTGATGATCTGTCCTCTGCATTTTCACTGTATCCAGTGCATGCCATCATTGCATTCTTTTAACCACAGTGTGATAATTTAACTGTTGACATTTATCTTCTCAATTATATTACCACACAGTGCTGGGGACACTAGATACTTACTGCCATTTGTTACATAAATAAATTAGTAAGAAATGAAGTGAGAGTCTGGAATAACAAAGCGCTGATGAAAAGCTTATTTGGAAACAGAAATTGTGACTACAGAGTGAAGTCTGCCTTGTCTATTGCTATATTCCTAGCATTTAAGTATACTGCTTGGTACCATGTGAGTACTTTGCAGGTTCTAGCAGGGGAGTGTAACTACTCATATACCCCTGACCAAAGAATGGTCTTCTTTACTAGGGGAGGTGGTTCTCTTTGAGTGTGCAGCTTTGGGAGGGACACACATGTGAGGTGGGAAGCGGACACTGGCCTGGCTAGTCAGATCAGCTGAAACAACCTTGGCAACTGAAGGAGTGATAGATGTTGCAGCCAGAATGCCTTCAGAGCCTGTAAGTATGCACTAACTAAACACTTAACACACATGGAAGATAAGAAAAAGCAGACTATCTAATAATGGAAGGTAAATTGAAGAAGGGCACCCGTAAACGAGTAGTAAGAGAAGTACCTCTAGTTTAAGAGGTAGTTGTATCAAGGAATAAAGCAGCTGTAAAAAATAATAAGATCACTGATTAGCAAAATTTTTTTTAAAAAGTTACTAAATATAAATATGAGCTGGGGGAAGAGTCAATATAAGTTCATATAAATATGATTTATGCTTTCAATTAGAGTGGTCAAAGACATTAGCATGCCCACATAAATAAAAATAACACTGTTCTTTACATCTGCAAAATACTCTGTATCTTTTGCCACTAATGTATTTATGTTTTCCTGCTTAATGCCTCTACCTTGGGCATCAAAAGTCTTTCTTAACCTCCAAACGGAGTTAGCTGTTCATTTACAAGCATATCATACCACTCACGTCCAACCCTTTGCAACCCCAGGGACTGTAGCCCGCCAGGCTCCTCTGTCCAGGGAATTCTCTAGGCATGAATACTGGAGTGGGTAGCCATTCCCTTCTCCCGGGGATCTTCCCAACCGAGGGATCGAATCCAGGTCTCCCATATTGCGGACGGATTCTTTACTTTCTGAGCCACCAGGGAAGCCCATGACAGCATACCTGTACTTTATACTGGTGCTGCATTATTTTAGGATTGCTTTCCTATGATATACTGAAGCACTTAACTTGGTATCATCATCAAACAATATTTAAGAGGACCTGTGTACCTCTAATACTGATGCCCATGTACTGACAGTCCAATGTGAAGAAACAGAAATCACTGAACGTCTTTATCACTCACACTTTTCACATATCAAGGTAATGGGCAAGCTATGCTGGTAGAGTTTGTAAACTCAGATGGCAAGATAAAGACGACAGGACAAACTCGACCCAAGCTTACAAGAAATATACACACGGAGAGCTTACCATCTTTGCTCGGCACTTGGACTTGTCCATCTATGCTGGCAAGGTTTCATGCCTTGGTATTCAAGGTTTCCAGGGACCTGATTTGTACCTTCTTTTTCTGTCCTCTCTCACTAACTCCCAGTGACATTATTTTAGAACTTAGTGTTTTCTATTCATTGGAATCAAACACAGGGATTAAACATGAGAAAGACTAGGATAAAAATCCTAAAAATAGCAATTATAATAGACTTAATTAGACCTTGCGTTGGATTTAAAAGTTAACTTTAAAGTGGGCATTTCATGGTTTTTTATTTTTTATTTTTAGTTTAGCTGTTTTAGTTATGCATCTATTTTTTAATCTGATGGTACATAGAAGCAATAGTTCATCTGATGGGAATCAAGAAAAGCCAGCAGTGGCATCTGAGGCAAGATACATGCTGCTTCATGGCTCTGTTCATTAAATATTCAGAAAAGCTTTTCAAATTAGAATCTGTGAAACTGGAAAGTGAAATCACTTTACGGCAGGCGAAGGTTCGCAGTTTTCTGGCCCTACTGACACACGCGCAGACCGCCCTTCTGTGGGCCATCTCCTCCGGGAATCTGTCAGGCCTGCTTCAGGGTGCTCAGGTTACCCAACTCTGTGACTGACTCATAGAGTGTCTTGAGGGTTCAAGCCACTGTCTTTATAGATCTGTTTGTCTACACTCTCTCCCACTCTCACTTCCTCCCCTAAAAATATTCTTGGCCTCGTATGAGAAAAAAGCACTTGTGTCTACCAGCAACCAAAGAAACACTGCATCTTTCCTGAATGCGTTATTTCCTAAACATAATAAAATGGCATGATCAAAGTTTAGATTTACAAGGCTTTTTTAAAGATGTTTTAAGACTTCTGTTTCCTCTTACAAGATAGGATACATTAGAAAATCGGTTCAGTGTCACAATAAATATGGAATTCCAGTTCAGTTTTGAAAAACACCTTGGAAGGATTTTCAAAACATAGGCTGACATGAAATGTTCACAAACATGAGGTTTACACAAGACACTAAGTAAACATCATCCCCCTACCTACAGTGATGGTCTGAAAGTGTGGCTGAAACTTATGAAGCAGACCACAGTTACTCTGGAGGTGAAGTTTTCCTGTTCAAGAATAAAGCAAAGGATAAGTGGCAAAGGAAACTCATGAACTGGATACAGGGTTGGGTTTCCAATCTAGAAATTCTATGAGTTTATCACCTTTCTTTACACCTCTTTGCCACACTTAGGTTTCAAGGTTATACTATATACCTTATACTCTACTCACCAATTCTTAGCTAAAAAGTTTCCTCTTTTCAGAAAACTAACTAGTACTACAAAACTTATGCTTTCCTTTTCAGAGATTTACAGCATTGAGTAAGGCTCCTGTCATACATTTTACAGGCTTCCTACCCTTTTCTTAAAAATAAGCATCAAAATGATCTGATGTCTTTCCAAACAAAAATTCTGGTAGCAAAATTAATCTCCTGAGACATTATGGATGGTTTTCAGTTACTCTATTTGGCCCCTTTTATTCTTCCTACATTCTTCCTGCTTGGTGGTTGCTGCTGGCTCTCCCAACGAATCCTTTAAACAGAGGGCACTCTCTCATCTACAATTATCAGCTTCCCCCAAACTTAAGAACATACTCAAACTGCAAAGACTACAATTGGGCAAGCAGTTAAGCCACATTTGTTGTAAAATGATATTAATGGTTAAGAGTTCAACTTGCCTACAATGTTGAGTAAGTAAAATATGGGCTGAAAGTTTTACATTTTGATAGTTGAGGGTCTTTCTTTTTCCTCACATCCAAGTTTCAGGCTGGGAGAAAGGGGGAAGGGCAAAGAGGCTAAATACCCTCTCGTACTCTTAAATAGCTGTCCTGAAAGCCTTGCCCAGACTTCCAAAACGTCACTGTATCCCTAGGAATAAGGAAGGTTGGGCGGTCTACGCTTTTTTTTTTTCAAACTAGGCACATTGCACCTGAATGAAATGAAGTTAGGGTAGTAAGGAAAAAAGGGGAACAAATATTAGCCATCTCTACTACAGCCATACTGAATTTGAGGTGCTTTTGACATACCTGTGGAAGATGCTGAAGTGGTTACAAACACAAGAGGACCAGGAGGTTTACAGATATACATTGGGGAGCTGTTACTATAAAAATAATTTACCAACTTTATGGCCATTTTTGTCCCTTGGACTTCAAGGAGATCAGACCAGTCAATTAAAGGAAATCAACCCTGAATATTCACTGGACGGACTGATGGTGAAGCTGAAGCTCCAATACTTTGGCCACCTGATGCAAAGAGCCCACTCATTAGAAAAGACCATGACGCTGGGAAAGACTGAAAGCAGGAGGAGAAGGGGACGACAGAGGACGAGATGGTTTGATAGCATCACTGACTCAATGGACCTGAGTTTGAGCAACCTCCGGGAGATGGTGAAGGACAGGGAAGCCTGGCATGCTCCAGTTCATGGGATCTCAAAGAGTCGGACATGATGGAGTGACTAAACAACAAGAGGAACGATGTGAGGGGAAAAAACAGACCCTCAAATTGAAACTTGAGAGTCTCTAGAGGAGGCACCTATAAACTATCATGGAGCTGATATAATGAGCCTGAAATGTTCTTGAGATACACAAGTGAACAGTGGCAGTTCAATTTGAATGAAATTAAGATCATGGCATCTGGTCCCATTACTTCATGGCAAATAGATGGGGAAACAATGGAAACAGTGGCTGACTTTATTTCTGGGTGCTCCAAAATCACTGCAGATGCTGACTGCAGCCATGAAATTAAAAGGCAATTGCTCCTTGGAAGAAAAGTTACGACCAACCTTGACAGCATATTAAAAAGCAGAGCCATTACTTTGCCAACAAAGGTCTGTCTAGTCAAAGCTATGATTTTTCCAGTAGTCATGTATGGATATGAGAGTTGGACTACTAAGAAAGCTGAGTGCCGAAGAACTGATGTTTTTGAACTGTGGTGTTGGAGAAGACTCTTGAGAGTCCCTTGGACTGCAAGGAGATCCAACCAGTCCATCCTAAAGGAAATCAATCCTGAATGTTCATTAAAGGACTGATTTTGAACCTGAAACTCCAATACTTTGGCCACCTGATGCGAAGAACTGATTCATTTGAAAAGACCCTGATGCTGGGAAAGATTGAAGGCGGGAGGAGAAGGGGAAAACAGAGGATGAGATGGTTGGATGGCATCACTGACTTGTGGACCTGAGTTTGAGTAAACTCTGGGAGTTGGTGATGGACAGGGAGGCCTGGTGTGCTGCAGTCCATGGGGTTGCAAAGAGTTGGACATCACTGAGTTACTGAACTGAACTGAATTTGAATAATTCTCCCCTGATGTCCCCATATCCATCCTCTATTTATTAAAAAATTGTATTTTGGATACTATGAAAGTAGTGACAGTGTTAGTCACTCAATCATATCTGAGACCCCACAGACTATAGCCCTCCAGGCTCCTCTGTCCATGGAATTCTCTAGGCAAGAATACTGGAGTGGGTAGCCATTCCCTTCTCCAGGGGATCTTCCTAACCCAGTGATTGAACCCAGGTCTCCTGCATTGCAGGAAAATTCTTTACCATCTAAGCCACCAGGGAGTTGTATACTATACGGCTAAACAAATGCTGTTTGGGTATTTTAACTTTTTCATGTAATCCAATCTCATAATAATTGTCTTTTTTTTTAAGTTATTTTAATTATTTCTATATGCAACAACTCTACTTATAACATATGGTATATCTCAACCCTGGGACCTCAAATAGGTTCTTTTCTACTTCTTAAGAATGATTGTAATCAGGGTGAGGGAGAGGATCTACATAATCATTACAGAGTCTAGTGTTGATGGATGCCTGAGAAATTAACAGTGAATCTGTGGATCACTATGTTCTCTTGTCATATATTTATATGGATGCAAACTTGGTAACAATCTTATTTGTCAACAGAAAAGGCAATAAGGTAATGTTATACAGCTTAATAAGTTTCCTGTTCTATAGTTAATTCCAATAGTTCTTTTAACAGGTTGGGTGTGGATGGATGCAATGCTTGTCAATAGTTTTTTTTTTTTTTACTTCAGTAGTATAACAGAAGGCTTTCAGATGAATACAAAGAAACTGGTCTTAGATATTATGTTTTGTTCCAGTTCAAAAAACTTTTTAAAGTTTATTCAGAGTTGCTTAACTGCCAGGATTCTGAAGATAGTTACACAAGGATCAAAATTGACCCTCTAAGTCCTATTTACTACTCTATTATCCAAATATACCTTTTCTGCTAAAAGACAAAACTATGTCAGTATTTTTCTTAGAGTTCTGACCTTCCTTATATGAGGTAAACCTCCATAAAATCTCACGGTATACACTTGGCATTGTTTGACCTATTCAGATCTGCAGCTAGAGCTATTCTGTACTTTTGGAAATGAATTATAGAAAGGTATTCTGAGTCGTATAAATTTTCAATGCATCAGCGTGCTAATACATTGAGAAAGAGTGAAACATTTACTAAGAAAGTCACTATGACTGAAATGCACATGTAGGTATAATCAGATTAATCAGAAAGCTAAAATTTTTTTACTTCTTTGTGTATATACCATTGCATCATCATAGAACTATTCTATCAGTTCCTGGTGAACAACTAAGTTGGTTAATCAAAATTCAGGCTGAGTCATTAATTGATTTATCCATTCAATAAACATTTGGTGAGTGTCTAATGCATACAAGGCATTTTGCTAGAGCTATAACATAGAGTACTAATTACTATATGATCATGATATTGCTGAATGGCAGAGATACATTAAATAATATATAAAAGTGAATAAGAAAGACATGCTCCTTATCCCCAGAGAGCTTACTGTTTACTGAAGGAGACAGATGATAAAAAGGTAACAATTGTAAAATAGATATAATCTGTGATAGAAAGAGAATGTTATGTCAGAAAATAATGAACAGAGGAAGGCCTGTCATGACATCTGAAAGAAGGGAGTCGGGATGGGAGGGAGGAAGCATTCCAGGGAAGGAAACAGCCTGGGCCAAGGGTCTGAGGCAGGACTGGGAAAGTCGTGTGATTGATGTAGCAGGAGCAAAGGTGAGTGCGGAAGAGATGTTTACCCTTTCACATGGTATAAAGGTACAAATCCACATCCTAAAGCCAAGAGTCTGCAAACTATATATTGTAGGTCAAATCTATCCTGCCTGTTTTTATAGTTTTACTGGAACACTGCCCTGCCCATTCATTTCTATATCGTCTATGGTGTTTTTGCGCAACAAGCAGTAGTTGCTACAGAGAGATGCGGAATGCAAAGCCTAAAATATTTACTATCTGGCTCTTTACGGAACAAGTCTGCTGCCTCCTGTACTAAGTGTGGAGTAAATTAGAACTGACAATATGAAAGTTGAAAAGGTCAGGCTTTCCTAAAGCATAGAACCACTCTTTATAACTGCTCAATGCTGATTCACATAAGAAAGACACATAAAGATGAGCAGATCAGTGTTATAAAGGTAGGGCTTTAAGACGTCCATTCCAGAAGGGTAGAAGAGATGTCTTTAAGATTAATACATGGTTTCATAAAGCACAAGGACCTTTTATCCAAGGGGGTCAGGAACCTGGACAAGGCCCGAGGATAGTCTAACTGCAAAGTAAAAATGCAGTTAGGCTCAGGAGTACTGGAGGACATTATAAAGAGAAAAAACTGATTCTTGCTTACACACTAAGCACTGCTAACATACATTTATTACAGCTAGAAGTTTGCATGTATTTCTTTGTGTGCCTATGTGCTCAGTCGCTTCAGTTGTGTCCAACTCTTTGTGACCCCCTGAACTACAGCTGCCAGGCTCCTCTGTCCATGGGATTCTCCAGGCAAGTATACTGGAGCAGGTTGCCTGCCATGCTCTTCATGGGGTCTTTCCGACCCGGGATTGAACCCACAGCTCCAGCATCTCCTTCATTACAGGCAGAGTCTTTACCCACTGAGCCACCTGAGAAGCCCATATATTTGCTTAGCATCTATCATTTCTAGTAACTGACAAAAGTAGGGCTGTGAGTTAACAAATGAATAAAACTCTTAGAAGCTATCTTAACCAAAGCAACTTACTTTTTTTTAGACTGGAACTCAGACTAGGCTATCTGACCCACAGGTATGTTTGTCTTGTCTTGAGTAGTTTCTTAGGATACCTCGTATTAAAAAAAAAAAATCAAGGGACTTTCCTGGTGGTCCAGTGGTAGATTCTGTGCTCCCAACATAGCGAGTGCAGGTTTGATCCCTGGTTGAGGAACTAAGATCCCACATGCTGCATGGTGTGGCCAAAAATATACATAAATGAATAAAAATAAATGCATACTCCCATTCATTAAAACATTTTGAAAGAAATCTAGATATTTAGCAATCTAAATATTTGGCTTGCTTCATTTCTATATTGCTACAATCAGCAATGTACCTTGTAGATATAGACAAGGCATATAATTCTCAGTTTCCAGTCTTTACCACTTCCTATTATATTACATTCAGCCTGCCATATTATTTTTTTAACCTATCAAGAACATTTGTTTGTAATCTCTGGTCCTCATCTTATCATGAAGATCACAAATCTGTTCTTTATATACTTCTTTTCAACATTTATTTTCTAACCATGTCCCAGATGCTATGCATACAAATACAAATAACACATCATCCTTGCCCTTCAGGAGCTCTCAGGCTAGAGGCTGAGACCAATGCGTTAAATGATCCTAGGCAGAATGCTGACAGCACAAAGAAACAATCAACTCTACTCTGGCAGGTCAGGAAGCACAGTACCAGGGATATGCTTGAACCCAAACTTGGAGGGGTATTCCAGGAAGAATAGACAGAGCAACAAGGAATGCTACTCTTTTGGCAATTACACATAATCAGAATAGATGAAACATTGTAAAGATGCAGGAGGGTGAGAGCGATAGGAGTGCTAAGGTTATATCAAGATTCATGTTGATGTATGGCAAAATCAATACAATATTGTAAAGTAAAAAAAAAAAAGAATGGCTTGTATTTACACTAGAAAGAGTGACTTTTATCCCATATGCAAAAGGGAATTAGTGAAGAGACTGTGGCACAATCAGGTTTATATTTTAGAACTATGATTTTGGAAGCAGCATGGAGGACAGTTTCTGATGGAAGACTTCCAGTTAGGAAGGTATCAACGACAAAATCCAAACTGGTTTGAGGCCTGAAGGCAAGAGGCAGTGATAGGAATGGAAAAGAGAAACTGGTTAGAGACAGTGACTGACTAATGAGGAAGATGAGGGTGAAAAAAATGTCAATGAAGATTACTCGCAAGCTTGTACTTGAATGATGAGGTATATAAAAAAAAATACAGGAGAATTAATGAATGGGAGGATGGAAATAGGTAGTATAAAATCTGAGGTGTAAGTGGCTACATACATGGCAATATCCATTTGGCATCTGGATAAGAGTCAGGAATCATGTGGAAAGCCAAGGCAGGAGACAGACTAGGAAGCTGTCAGCATTTAAAGACACCAAGATGCACAGTATCACAGAGGGGTGTGCAGAGTTAGATAAAGAGCAACTACATATTCCTAAGAATCCCCAACACTTACATGGAAGAGAGGGAGCAATGCTTAGCAGAGAAGCAGGTAGATGTGGGGCAGGGGTAGCAGTATAAAGATGAAGAGAATCAGAGTACCAGGAATTGAGGTGATGGCAAAGGTATGGTGCAGATTATATACACAGATTCTAGGCTGGATAGAGAAGAAAATATAGAAAGGATGAATCTGTATAGGGTTGCCAGATTTACTGGAAACTAAAAAGGGACATTCAGCTAGATTTGAATTTCAGATAAACAAAGAATACTTTTTCAAGTATAAACATATCCCAAATATTGTATAATACATACTTATACTAAAAATCTATTCACTGTTTATTTGAATTCAAAATTAACTGGGGGCAGGGGATTAACTGCTCGCTGGGTATCTGAAACTTTAACTGAGTGTCCTGTATTTTATCTGGCAATCATAATTAATTGAAAAGGAAAGATGTAGAGATGGGAATTCTCTGAGGTTACAAGGCAAGGGCATATTGTAGAGGACTGAGAAAGCTGAATATTAAAAAACTGCAGTTCAGAATTTCAGAGATGGAAGAGTGATGAAAAGGATCAAGAAGGGGTCCATTGGAATTTGTGGCTGAAACAGAATGGAAATGTAAGTCCAGAGAAACACTGAGACAAGAAGAATAGTAAGTACATGGTTCATTAGCATGGACACTGACTTCAATTAAAATGATGGCTAGAGAGTAAAGGGGATGAATATGTAGCTAAGTCTTTAATAATTAAAAAATAAAGTAGAATATGCGAGAGATTAAAAAATATATATATAGTCTGTATTCTTGTCTGACACATGACAGCCAAGTGTCAGACAAGAAGATGGAGAAATAGGGTAAAGGGGAGTATGTTTTCATAGAACTGCTGTTGCAGAGGAGGAGTGAAAAGAGATGGGAGAGATGTGAGTAAAAAACAATAAGCAGAAAGAAATGGGGATAAGAAGAAAAGGAACAAACAAGTTAGTAACCTAGTCCTGACAGGGAGAGAAGGCTTCTCGAAGTAAATGAAGTGTAGCTTGAGCTGAGATCCAAAGGATGTGATGTCTTACAGGTACCTCATATTCATCAGCTGCAAGATCAAAGAGCATCCCAAACTTGTCATATTTTTAGTATTTCCTAGTTCAATGAATGGTTCTACTGTCTGTCAAGTCATGCAGGTTAGAAATATAGGAGGTATTCATGATATCTGCCTCCATTACATCCATTATGCAAACCATCACATGAGCATCAGGCAAAGAGAAAAGCATTCTATGTATGCAATATTCCTAAATTGAAAGAGTATGGTGCATTCTGGAAATTAAAGACCATTTACTTTGAAATAGAAGAGGAAGGGGCTAGATCATGATGGGTTTTGTAGGTCAATTAAGGATTTTGTTGTTTATTTTAATATCAATGGAAGCCATACAGAGGTCTGAAGCAGGAAAGTGACATGATCAGACTTATGTTTTGAAAAGTGTATTTTGGGTAGAATGGCCAGCAGATTTGAGAAAATTAGAAAAGAAGAAGAGTAGATAAAAGGCTAGTGCAATTATCCAGGTGAGAGGGGTGGTACTTGAAACAGGGTACCAACACTGGACATGGAGAGAAGTGGATGGTTTCAGTGCTAGTTGCTGAGACCTGGTGGCTCAGACAGTAAAGAATTCACCTGTAATGCAGGAGATCTGGGTTCGATCCCTGGGTCGGGAAGATCCCCTGGAGAAGGGAATTGCTACCTACTCTAGTATTCTTGCCTGGAGAATTCCATGGACAGGGGAGTCTGGGAGGCTATGGTCCATGGGGTCACAAAGAACTGGACAGAACTGAGCAACTAACACTTAATACTTAGTGCTAGTAGAGATTACGGAGAAGGCAATGGCACCCTACTCCAGTACTCTTGCCTGGAAAATCCCATGGGTGGAGGAGCCTGGTAAACTGCAGTCCATGGGGTTGCTAGGAGTCGGACACGACTGAGTGACTTCACTTTCACTTTTCACTTTCATGCATTGGAGAAGGAAATGGCAACCCACTCCAGTGTTCTTGCCTGGAGAATCCCAGGGACGGGGAAGCCTGGTGGGCTGCCATCTATGGGGTCGCACAGAGTCGGACATGACAGAAGCAACTTAGCAGCAGCAGCAGCTAAGAGATTAAGCCAGTAGGACTTGGTGATAATAGTAGGAATTCTCCCCTAGTCACTCAGTCGTGTTCGACTCTTTGCGGCCCCATGGACTGTAGCCTACCAGGCTCCTCTGTCCATGGGATTCTCCAGGCAAGAATACTGGAGTGGGTTGCCATTTCTTCTCCAGGGGATCTTCCCGACTCAGGGATCGAACCCGGTCTCCTGCATTGCGGGCAGATGTTTTACCCTCTAAGCCACCATGAAAGTCCTCTCAATGTTGTTAGGAATTATTTAGTTGTGAGGGAATGACTGATTCCAGGGGAGAGAAGAGATAACTGAGCATGTTTTGTAACAGTACTGCCCTTAGACTTGGGTAAGGTTCCTCCTCCTGCTACAAAGGGCAGGGAGTCTGAGGTCAAGGGGTCACGTCTACCAGGAGCATGCACACCTCTTTCAGAGTGGCTAGATTTGAGGGCAGATAGAGCGGCTCATTACCCATCACTATTTGCAGAGGGTTTAGGGAGGGGCTACCCTGGTGGCTCAGAGGTTAAAGCGTTTGTCTGCAATGCTGGAGACCTGGGTTCGATCCCTGGGTCGGGAAGATCCCCTGGAGAAGGAAATGGAAACCCACTTCAGTATTCTTGCCTGGAGAATCCCATGGATGGAGGAGCCTGGTGGGCTACAGTCCACGGGGTCACAAAGAGTCGGAAACGACTAAGTGACTTCACTTAGGGATGTGGACACGGCTTGAATATGTTGAGTGAGGTGGGTGAAGAAGCTTGGAATGGGAAAAGAATAGGGTCAGTCTGAGGACTCTAGAAGTCTGAGAATTCTAAATGTAAACTTGGCCTTCCAGATTATTATTTACAGAGGTTTGTGAAGGTAGTAGAGTAGAATATATTTTAAATAATAGTTTGATGATTCATAACTTAAATATTTAGACACATGGTCTTTGAGAATTCCAGTTGAGCTATTTCAAATCTTGGAAGATGATGCTGTGAAAGTGCTGTACTCAATATGCCAGCAAATTTGGAAAACTCAGCAGTGGCCACAGGACTGGAAAAGGTCAGTTTTCATTCCAATCCCAAAGAAAGGCAATGCCAAAGAATGCTCAAACTACGCACAACTGCACTTATCTCACACGCTAGCAAGTAATGCTCAAAATTCTCCAAGCCAGGCTTCAGCAACATGTGAACCGTGAACTTCCTGATGTTCAAGCTGGTTTTCGAAAAGGCAGAGGAACCAGAGATCAAATTGCCAACAGTCGCTGGATCATGGAAAAAGCAAGAGAGTTCCAGAAAAACATCTATTTCTGCTTTATTGACTATGCCAAAGCCTTTGACTGTGTGGATCACAATAAACTGTGGAAAATTCTGAAAGAGATAGGAATACCAGACCACCTGACCTGCCTCTTGAGAAACCTACATGCAGGCCAGGAAGCAATTGTTAGAACTTGACATGGAACAACAGACTGGTTCCAAATAGGAAAAGGAGTACATCAAGGCCGTATATTGTCACCCTGCTTATTTAACTTCTATGCAGAGTACATCACCAGAAACGCTGGACTGGAAGAAACACAAGCTGGAATCAAGATTGCCAGGAGAAATATCAATCACCTCAGATATGCAGATGACACCACCTTTATGGCAGAAAGTGAAGAGGAACTAAAAAGCCTCTTGATGAAAGTGAAAGAGGAGAGTGAAAAAGTTGGCTTAAAGCTCAACATTCAGAAAACTAAGATCATGGCATCCAGTCCCATCACTTCATGGGAAATAGATGGGGAAACAGTGGGAATAGTGTCAGATTTTATTTTTGGGGGCTCCAAAATCACTGTAGATGGTGATTGCAGCCATGAAATTAAAAGACGCCTACTCCTTGGAAGAAAAGTTATGAGCAACCTAGATAGCATATTCAAAAGCAGAGACATTACTTTGCCGACTAAGGTCCGTCTAGTCAAGGCTATGGTTCTTCCTTTGGCCATGTATGGATGTGAGAGTTGGACTGTGGAAAAGGCTGAGCGCCGAAGAATTGATGCTTCTGAACTGTGGTGTTGGAGAAGATTCTTGAGAGTCCCTTGGACTGCAAGGAGATCCAACCAGTCCATTCTGAAGGAAATCAGCCCTGGGATTTCTTTGGAGGGAATGATGCTGAAGCTGAAACTCCAGTACTTTGGCCACCTCATGCGAAGAGTTGACTCATTGGAAAAGACTTTGATGCTGTGAGGGATTGGGGGCAGGAGAAGAAGGGGACAACAGAGGATGAGATGGCTGGATGGCATCACTGACTTGATGGCTGCGAGTCTGAGGGAACTCCGGGAGTTGGTGATGGACAGGGAGGCCTGGCGTGCTGCTATACATGGGGTCGCAAAGAGTCAGACACGACTGAGCGACTGAACTGAACTGAACCATACTCTTGCTCACGCTCTACAAATTAGGGTCAAGCCTGATAAGAGAGTGTAAGAGTATAAAAGAGTATAGTGCAAGTAGTAACATATTCAGATGATAGTTCAGTTTAGTTGGACCCTTTAAGAGATAAGATTTTGCAGACTTTTGCATGGGTATAAATGATGTAAATTTCTTAGTGATTTCAGTGTGATTTTGAAAAGCTTCTTAAATATTGCAGAAGTTTAGAGTGCAGAAGGGATCTTGGTGGTCATGTAATAAAATTTTCTAACAATAAATAAACCAGAAGTTCTGACAGAAAACGAGCACCCTGACAGAAATCACAAAGGTAGTCAATACCACATAATTTCCAGCCCCATTCTCTTTGTCCACTCTTGCACCATTGTTACTTTTCAGGTAGATATCTACTGCCAGTCAAGTCCAAAAGTTTACACTTATTTTTATTGTTTTGCATTTTTTAAAAGTACAGTAAATACTTTTCATTACTTTAAAAGTTCGAGGTACCTCAAAAAAGTCTATAAAGCAATATTAAGTTTTGACTCCAAAATATTCTTAAAACCAACCCCCTTTATCCCTCAAAAGTGAACACAAAATTAAGAATTCCAACCTCATGAACTCCCAAGAAGTGGGAATTCTGGAAAGTTACTTTCAATTGTTTTCTACAAAGTTACAGGCAACTTAGGGCACCTTTTGGGATTCAAAATATTCTCTGATTGGTCATCTACTCATTTGACTACTTTATATATATTTCTTTGACTTTTTGGTCTCATGTAAGATCTTGGAATAAAATTATAATCATACTCTTCACTTTGGTTGCAATTACTGCAACCCATCTCCTCAAATTCTGTATCTTCTAAGGTACAAATCAAAGCACACACTTACAAAACATCAAACACTCAGACTGCTAACTAAACGCTAAAATACACACAAAACCCTCTTTCTTTTCAAACATCTATAAACATCGCTATTGAATTTTTCTTAAGGGTATCTGAATTATAATAGTTAAAAAAGAAATTTCTCTAGGAGTCTTACCTTCAAGCTGGATAGTAATCCGAAAGTTCTAGGTTTGCAGTTAGTTATTTTCCCTCAAGCATTAAAGATGATCTGAGCAAGGCAGTAACGCATCTTGTCAGGACACCAAGCGACCTTTAGCCCCTCCCATCAACCGACTACTGCCTAATAGAAGGAAGGTTTTAATTTCCGGCAAAATTTTCTCTTCACAGCTGAGAATCTGCGAAATTCGGCTTTTTGAGGGGGAAGAGAGAGGGGCGGGACCAAAAGGACCCCAGGGGAAAAGGAGGGGAAAGTGGTACAAGAAAAAGTCGTCGAGGCAGACACGAGAGAGACCTGCGTTCGAACTGACTCGGAGTCTGGAGTGAAGGTTCCTCTCAGACATTCACTGGGCCCCCGAATTCACGCGGGCGACAACTCGAAGACCCTCCCCTCACAGCTTGCTCCGCCACTAACTACGCCTGGAGGACCTGTGACCTCCAAAACGGGTATGCTAAGCGATTCCCCACACAACTTCGGGTAGAGATTCGCGCTTTTGATTGGTTCTTGGAGATATCCCTCAGCGTGGCTCGCCCAATGGAGGGCCAGACCGATCCGCCCCTTCCCCGCCCCCCAAGGAGAGCCCGCCCCTGCCCCGCGCCCGGGAGCCGAGGAGAGTAAATACAACAGGAGCGCAAAATGGCGGAGCCGCCGAGCTTAATGCAAGGCGCCCCCGCCGCCGTCTCGGAGAAAGAATCGTTCAGCAAAGTGCAAGCCCCATCCCGGGACCCACCGGGTCCTCTGTCCGCCAAGAAGATCCGGACTGAGGAGAAGAAGGCGCCGCGTAGACTGAACGGAGAAGGAGCCAGCAGCGGTAACAGCAGGCAGCTGCAGTCTCCCGCCGCACCTTCGCCTCAGAGCTATGGCAGCCCTGGGTCTTGGAGCTTTGCCGCTCTGTCCGCTGCCCCCTCCCCGTCGTCTGCTCGGAGCAATTTCTCCTTCTCTGCGGGCACGGCCGTCCCCTCCTCTGTCTCTGCTTCCTCCTCTCAGCCGGTGCCGCGCAAACTGCTGGTGCCTCCTACGCTGCTACACGCTCAGCCTCACCATCTCCTGCTGCCCGCCGCCGCCGCCTCGGCCGGCGCCAAGCCGCGCAGACCCAAGGAGAAGCGAGAGAAGGAAAGACGGAGGCACGGTCTCGCCGGGGCGGGCGACGCTGGCGGGACCTCCCGCGAGGAGAACGGGGAGATGAAGCCGCTGCCGCGAGGTGGGTGCCGAAGCCGGCAGCGGGGAGGGGAGGGCGCCCGGGGTCCCAGGCACGAGCTCGCGCCCGCGGGGCGCGGGCTGGGGGCGTGCGGGGGCCGCGTGCGCCAGCCGGGAGCGGGCGGGAGGCTTCCCGTTCACTGCAGGCTGTTTTGCGGTCCCCGTGGGGACAGGAAATGGAGCCTGTAATTTCGGTCGCAGAGTGGGGAATGGCCGAAACTCATTTTCTGTATCGTTTTTGCCTCCTAGTTAATGCGCGGCAGGGTTTGTAGAACTCGATCTAGAGGACCCGCCTCGGTGTGTTTGGCTATGGAGGGAGATTTGAGGAAACGGGATCGGGAAAGGTTTGGTCTTGTAAAAGATGTGCTTGACTATTAGACCGTTTAGACATGATCACGAATTTATATTTGTGACACTGGCTCCCAACGCCAGAAAATCCTATCAAGAAAAGGGGTGTGGAGAGTATTGGCGTCAGCTGGAAGCTACCAGAGGCCTGAGCTTTTCATCCCTATTAGGGAAATGAGGTAGTGTGCAGGGCCTGGAGTGTGCTGTTTCATAAGGTACCCTCCCTCCACACTTCTCTCCCTTAAGTATTTTGAGTGGTCCTGTTTGAAATACCACCCTTGAAAAAGAATTTTCAGTCATATTCTTTTTTTTTTCTTTCTTGCAGCTAATGATAAAATCAGGAACATTGACTTTTTTTTTGCCCAGACCAAATACTTGGCTGCAGAATGTTTTAGCATCAGAGAATGGCAGATTCTTTACTCTTTATTTTTTAAAATTTATTTTTAAGTGGAGGATAATTGGTTTACACTCTTGTGAGAAAGGCACATTCTTAAGCACTCTTTGCAGACAGGACTACACGGCCTTCTTTTAAAATGTAGGCTAAGCATATATAATTTTCAGAAAGTATTTTTGTAAAATAGATAGTCCTGTTTAGCCATTTCGTGGGCAATGTTTTGAGAGTGGTACACGTGGAGACTGGTTGAAAATTAGATTTTTATGTGATCAAAAGCTGAAAGCACGTAATGATCTTTATTATAAATGTACATTGATACACGGTGTTGTCAAAGTATGTTTTAGGAAAAAAATGAAATGTCAAGCACTTTTAGCATTACTAATCTTTTTTTTTTTTAATTTTTGTTTTTACTTTATTTTACTTTACAATACTGTATTGGTTTTGTCATACATTGACATGAATCCACCACGGGTGTACATGTGTTCCCAAACATGAACCCCCCTCCCACCTCCCTCCCCGTAACATCTCTCTGGGTCATCCCCAGCATTACTAATCTAATGGTACCTTAGATCATGAAAAATTCTCTGTATTTTTTCGTAGTTTTAAAAAAAAATGCTGCACCTGAGTATGTAACAACAGTGTTACTTCGATGGTCTGCCTGTAGCAAATTTTTGATATCTAAGCATAGCCATCAGGTACTCTGGCACAAGATAAAAGATCTCACAGCTTTGAAGAGTTTTGTTTCTAGAAAAGTGGTTTTGAGGATGGGATTTGTACTACTTTTAGTCTGAGATTTTAAGTGATTTTTGTTTTAAAGCAATTTTGTTTGAATACATTTGAAAGTTGAAAGTGCCTGGAAGTCTGCATTTACAGCTCAATATTAGTCTTACTTGTGATGTGTAAACAGTGTAATTGCACTTCTAAGTTCTTTGAGGAAGTGAACATGAATATAACATTGTCAACGTATTGGAATGGCTGAAAATGAATAAGCATCTTTAATAATTCTAACTCAAAAACTGGAGCACATAAATCACTTTTAAAGTGAAATGGCTGTTAAAGAAGAAGTTTTCTAATCTTAAATTGCATTTAGAATCCTCTGTTTGCAGGCTATAGCTTACATTATTAAGCCTGAATATAAGCAATGATAGCTTTTACATTAAGATGTTTTTTCATGATTTATAGGTTTTTTGAATAGTGACTAGATAGTAACACCATGGTAAAATTTTCTTCTCTTTCTTGGATGGAAATGCTGTTTTTATAGAGAGAAAACTAAAAGTCATTGAGGAGGATTGCTTTTAGTGTCTTGATGGTAAATTTCATGATGAAAATCTGATCGAGCCCCCAGACTCCATTAAACAATTAAGCTCCTGTATTTATTAGTAGAATTTTTTAAAAATAAGTTTTCAGTCAGAACTGCTGCATTTTTACATTGGCTACCATTCCAGCAGAAGTTATTTGGATTAAATGAAAGTGTGTGTGTGAAAAGTAGGGCATCTAGTAAATGTTACTTGAGTCAGAAGCATGATTTTTTTTTAAACCCCTTAGAAAAGTTGGGTCAGTCCAGATTGAGGACAGATCTGTTGACAGCATATCTGAAAGTTAAAAGTGATGGACAGGGGGATTATAAGAATTTACCAGTCTCAGCCCATTAAGTATAAGGACTGATGCCTCACACACCTAAAAACTCTGATGCCATTTTGTCATAGTGCTGGAGCTGACTTGCATGATAGCCTTAGTCATCAAGTAAAAGTTAAATTTCTTTCTTATAAGAAGAAAAAGTGGAAAACATCTTAGATTTTAAAAATTATGAATAAGCAAGTTTTGCTGTATAAAGAGGTAATCCACTAAAGAGTTCACAGCCCATTTTCCTGTAATACTGATAAGTGTAGAAGATAAAAATGAATATTTGCTGGTGTCCGCCATTTAACTTACAGCAAAAAATAGAGCAGACATGTTACTAGATAGTAAGCTCCCTTAACTGAATCCACTAACCAATAAAACTTTTATCGATTTTCTGATTTTTGTTAGCATTTTTGCTTTGCCTTTATTAACTTACTTCCTTAGAACGACCTTGCAAAGGAACAAAACCAGGACATTTCACTAATTTTTCGCCTTGAAAGTGTAAAGAATTTAATGAAAATAGAGGCTTTCTTTAGAATTGAATAATTTGATATATGTAAATATCAGTGATTTTAAAGGGGTAGATGTTCAAAGATTTTTCAAACTGGGCTTTTTCTTCATCTTTCTAAACCTGTTATTCTGCAATTTTAGATTAAATTCAGGTTAAGAGTATTCATCATTCTGACCAAATATTTGTCACTGGTGAGATAGTAGTTTACTGTGATTTTATTTTATTGTGTAACCTTTTGTTTTCCATACTTTGTTTTTTCATTTGCTAAGTTTTGTCTTTCTCTGCCCTCTAGCAGCTCTATAAAATGCTTCTCAGTACAATTTTCCACATGGTCAAATCTGTCAGATAAACTTAGTAGTTCCATTTATTCCTGTAGTCATCCCTTCTATAGCTGTCTTTCTTCCCGCTTTATTCTGGTTTGTTCTCTATCTAAGCCTGCCTCAAAGCTGTCATCTTGGGACATTCTGGGAGTTTGTTTCGCTTTTGTTGAGTCCTTTTTTCCTGGATCCCATGCCTTCCTTTTGGTTTGTTCCTTCATTTTGGCTTGCTTGGGAAGGTTTATTTCTACCCTCACACTTGACTGTTGGGCTGTTGAGAGATTTCTGTATCGGAAATTATTTTCCGTTAAAAGTTTGGAAGTGTTACCTTATTGCTTCCAGTATTGATGTTGAGAACTTTGATCTCCAAACAGCTGTCTTCTGTTCTATTTGGGAGATTTCAATCCTTTAACCAAGTTTTAAAATTTCAGATGTCTTTTTTAAAAAATGTTTTATGAACTCTTCTCTGTCCGTATTATAGCATTTTTTTTTTCTTTTTCACAGGTACAGCATCTTCTGTTATCTCTTCAAGGATGTTAATTATAGTTTCTTTGGCATGTTCTTCCATGCCTTGCATTGTATCTGCTTCCTCTAACTTTTTTTCTGTTTGTTTTGGTCTCTTTCTTTTTGCTCAGAGCTTTCTTCAGATCTGTATGATCCTTAGCAGTTCCTTTATAATCAAGAGAATGATTGAAAGCTCACTGGGCATGCATGAGCATGCGTGAGTGTCCAGTCACCAAGTCCTGTCTGACTCTTTGCAACCCATAGACTGTATAGTCCCCCAGGCTTCTCTGTCCATGGGATTTTCCAGGCAAGAATACTGGAATGATTTGCCATTTGCTCCTACAGGGGTTCTTCCCGATCCAGGGATTGAACCTGTGTCTCTAGGATTCGCAGGCAGATTTTTTGTTGTTGAGCCACCTGGGAAGCCCTCTCATAGCTTACTGACTACTGAACTCCCTTATTTTTTATCTTTTGTTTGTCTGTTTTCCTCTAGGTGGTTGGTAAGAGGGCTTTCAGTTTCTTCCTTCATCTTTCTGTTCATCTGTATAAATGGAATAGTGGAGAGAGAAGAGGACTGGCAGAAGTAATGAGTTTTGATGTCAGGGTTCTAATGCTGGATATGAGAAGAAAGCTACAAATCTCACTGATTTATAAGTTTTCAGTAAATCTGCCTGTTTTCATACCAACATGTAATTTCTCCCTTTTTCTGTATGTGTCATCCCTGAGACTGGAGCCACACTCTGATTCAGTTTTGCGGAATACCTCTCATTCCGTTAGTGTGTGTGTTAGGGGGAGGGGGCGTGTGGAGAGGTGGGGAGGGTGAGGCAGTATGGTTCTGTCATCTTGCCTCTCCCAGCACTTCGAATTTCTAAGCCTTTCTGAGGTACTGCGGTGTAAACAGAGTTGTTTCTTATTATTTCTTTCTATAAGGATTTATATTAACCTTCTTTCATTATGCTAGGTCATTTACTATTCCATCATCAGCTTTCTGTCTTTGTAAGTTGTATTTCAGGTTAAAATTATAATTTCACAGTTATATTAAAAATGGAATTTATGTGTTCAAATTTTTTTTCCTTCTCCTTATTGTTAGGGTCTGTTTTTCAAGAAAAGATCTTAAATTTTAGCCTTATTTTGATTTGTGCCTATTTGTGGGACACTGGTGAAATGCCTTAATCTTCTTGAGCTCATACTCATCTGTTATTATAGGTATTCCTTTTCAGAGCATGAAATTACCTGAACCTGGCATATTGTAGGCATTTATAGGGATGTTAGTTCCTAACTCTTCTTTCCTATAGAAGACATTGGAGACATTTAGTTTGATTTAATTCATGGGTATGTATAACCTGTATAGTTTTCCCATTGGTATCCAGGTTTCTGGTATACCAGAATTTTTGGTATTAGTATGAGCCATACTAACTTGTTCAAAGAAGTGTATATTTCAGAAGTTTATATTACAGTTAATAGTAACTCATTCATTTTTCACCATCCTCAAATGAATTAAAAATGTCAAATTATAGATAAACTATATAAATAGGATATTGAAAAAATAGTACTTGGTTTTAGAGTAAATCAAGAATGCCGGGAAATATCAAAACCCTCAGATATGCAGATGACACCACTCTTATGGCAGAAAGCAAAGAAGTAAAGAGCCTCTTGATAAAAGTGAAAGAGGAGAGTGAAAAACTTGGCTTAAAATTCAACATTCAGAAACCTAAGATCATGGCATCTGGTCCCATCACTTCATGGCAAATAGATGGGGAAACAGTGGAAACAATGAGAGAATATTTTGGGGGGGCTCCAAAATCACTGCAGATGGTGACTGCAGCCATGAAATTAAAGACACTTACTCCTTGGAAGAAAAGCTATGACCAACTTAGCATATTAAAAAGCAGATACATTACTTTGCCAACAAAGGTCCGTCTAGTCAAAGCTATGGTTTTTCCAGTAGTCATGTATGGATGTGAGAGTTGGACTATAAAGAAAGCTGAGCGCTAAAGAATTGATACTTTTGAACTGTGGTATTGGAGAAGACTCTTGAGAGTCCCTTGGACTGCAAGGAGATCCAACCAGTCCATCCTAAAGGAGATCAGTCCTGGATATTCACTGGAAGGACTGGACTGATGTTGAAGCTGAAACTCCAATACTTTGGTCTCCTGATGTGAAGGACTGACTTGTTGGAAAAGACCCTGATGCTGGCAAAGATTGAAGGCAGGAGGAGAAGGGGACGACAGAGGATGAGATGGTTGGATGGTGTCACCGACTCAATGGACATGAGTTTGAGTAAGCTCCGGAAGTTGGTGATGGACAGGGAGGCCTGGCTTGCTGCAGTCTATGGGATCGCAATGAGTCAGACACGACTGAGCAACTGAACTACAGTAAAAAGAATTCTGATGAAATAATTGTGGCTTATGTAAAATTTTTTTGTGTGTGTGATTTAGGAGAATTAATAATAAAAGTACATTCTTACCAACTAAAGTAATTTTTAATCTCTTTAGACATTATTTTGAATACATTAAGCTTTATACATATTATTTTTTTTTAATTGTTGGTTGAAAATATTTAGCTTTTTATCATGAAAAAATTTAATACTAAGGAAACCAGAGCCATATGACTTCTGGGTCTATCCATCATCCTGTTTTCAACAATTACCAACAATTTACAATTCATGTTTTGTTTCTTCTCTACTTTTGTTTTTTGCTCAAGTATTTTAAAGCATATGCTGAATATATATCATTGACCCCCAAATAATTAGCATTGAATTTTCTTTTCATTATAGAATAATGCTTATAAAATTTCAACAATTCAGTGTATATATTGGTGCTTTAACGAGGGCTTCCCAGGTGGCGCCAGTGGTAAAGAATCTGCCTGCCAGTGCAGGAGTCCTAAGAGATGCAGATTGGATCTCTGGGTCGGGAGGATCCCCTGGAAGAGGAAATGGCACGCCTCTCCAGTATTCTTGCCTGGAAAATTCCATAGGCAGAGGAGCCTGGCGGGTTACAGTCCCTGGGGCTGCAAAGAGTTGGACACGACTGAGTGACTGAACAGATACTTTTAAAGACTGCAGTTCTCTTCCACTCCCAAACTGTCAGAAACAGTATTTCAGTATCTCCTGAAATAAATAAGCTTATGCATTTTTTAGATTCTTTTATAAAAATTATTTTTTTAAATTCTAGTAAAATACACAGAACATGAAATTTACAGTTTTAGTCATTTTTTTAAAAAAAATAATTAATTTATTTTTTGGAGGCTAATTACTTTACAGTATTGTATTGGTTTTGCCATACATCAACATGAATCCGCCATGGGTGTACATGTGTTAACCATCCTGAACCCCCCTCCCACCTCCCTCCCCGTACCACCCCTCTGGGTCATCCCAGTGCACCAGCTCCGAGCATCCTGTATCCTGCATCGAACCTGGACTGGCGATTCGTTTCACATATGATACTATTCGTGTTTCAATGCTATTCTCCCAAATCATCCCACCCTCGCCCTCTCCCACAGAGTCCAAAAGACTGTTCTATACATCTGTGTCTCTTTTGCTGTCTCGCATACAGGAGTTTTAGTCATTCTTAAGTGTATAGAATACTGGCATTAAGTACACTCAAATTGTTACGCAACCACCACCACTGCACCAGCCATTTTCAGAACTTTTTTCTTCTTCCCAAACTGAAACTCCATACCCATTAAAGAATTACTCCTCTTTTGCTTCCCCACTGCTCACCCCAGCCCTAGCCCACCACCATTCTAATTTTCTGTCTGTCTGAATTTGATGACTCCTAAGTACCTCGTATGAGTGGAATCAAAGTATTTGTCCTTTTGTGACAGACTTACTTCATTTAGCATAATATCTTCAGAGTTCATCCATGCTGCAGCATGTGTCAGAATTTCCTTTCTGAAAGCTGAGTAATATTCCATTTTACGTTATACCATATTTGGTTTATGCATTCATTCTTTGATAGATGCCTGAGTTCTTCTGTTTTTTTGTCTATAATGAATAATGCTGCTATGAACAGGGTGTACAGATACCCAGTTGAATCTCTGCTTTCAATTCTTTTGGGTATTAACCTCAGAAGTAGAATTGTTGAATGCTATAATAATTTTATTATTGTTGTTACATTTATAGTTTGCCCATAACTTTTTATAGCAGTTGCACCATTTTACATTTCCACCAGCAGTCCCCAGAGGTTAGGTTAGCTTTGTTTTATTGTTGTTATTTTTAAGGTTAACTCTTTAGTATCTGAAAACTAAATAAGTAAGCAAACAAACCCCCATAACAGCTAATTGATGCAGATATTTGCAAAGTCAGTGTGCATTCAACCGTATCAATATAGGGGGAAGAAAATGAGGGGTTTGGTGGGAGAAAGAAAAGGCTTTTATTGAGTGCTTGTCAGGTGCCATGGTGTTAGCTTAATATTTTTCCATTAATACTTGGAGATTTGTTTATCTTTTTCAGAATTGCATAGCTAATGTCTGAAGAATTTGAATCAACCCTGTCTCTGCTAAGATCTAAGACTACTTTTTTACACAGTGCTTCAGTTAACTTGATTTTTTTCCTTTTAGACTGTGATAACAGGAAGAGAGTAAAGATGAACTTTATTTTCACAAACTATTTTTCCCCTAACTTTTTATTATAAAAAAATTTAGAATTCAGAGAAGTTGAAAGAAAAACATGATGATCTCGTATAGATTTTCCTTACTGCTTTCCTTCTATGTTAATATATTTTTTTATGTTAATATTTTATCATATATTTTCGTTGAATCATTTGAAACTGAGTTGTAGACATCATGGCACTTCATTCTTAAATATTCCAGCCATCATGTCCTACAATTAACTACATAACCATAATAATAGAACACTTAAGAAACTTAATATAGCCAGTCCATACGCACGTTCTTCAGTTTCCCTCAAACCCCTCATCATACTGAAACATTTTCTGTTTTTTTTTTTTAATCTAAAATTATTCTGGTTACATTTTCAATATGATCAGTTGACTTTTTGAAAATACCAATTTAAGATATTTGTTATATATTTTTCTTTTTTATGATTTTTAAAGGGTTGCTTTATTGTGGCATTGAATTTGTTCCTTTGTATTTCTTATAAACTGAAAGTGAGGTTTAAAGGCATGATTGATTTCAGCTTAAATAGATTTGGTAAGAATATTTCACAGATGTGCTTCATATTATAGCCCATCAGGAGGCCTGTAATATTCACATTTTGCTGTAAGTAATCATGTTACATTTGATCACTTGGTTGAGATGACCAATGTCACCATTTTAATAGTTTATTTTTCACCTTGTATTTAGTTTATAATCTGTGGAGTGAAACTTTGCGAATATCTACTTTGCCAATTGTCTTTTACCTAAAGACTTTAGCATTAACTTCATGATCCCTGCTTGAATTAGCCATTTCAGTTCAGTTCAGTCGCTCAGTTGTACCTGACTCTTTGCAACCCCATGAACCACAGCATGCCGGGCCTCCCTATCCATCACCAACTCCCAGAGTCCACCCAAACCCATGACTTGAGTCGGTGATGCCATCCAACCATCTCATCCTTTGTCGTCTCCTTCTCCTTCCGCCCTCAATCTTTGCCAGCATCAGGGTCTTTTCAAATGAGTCAGCTCTTCACATCAGGTGGCTAAAATATTGGAGTTTCAGCTTCAACTTAAGTCCTTCCAATGAACACCCAGGACTGCTCTCCTTTAGGATGGACTGGTTGGATCTCCTTGAAGTCCAAGGGACTCTCAAGAGTCTTCTCCAACTCCACAGTTCAAAAGCGTCAATTCTTTGGTACTCAGCTTTCTTTATAGTCCAACTCTCACATCCATACATGACCCGGAAAAACCATAGCCTTGACTAGTCGGACCTTTGTTGGCAAAGTAATGTCTCTGCTTTTTAATATGCTGTCTAGGTTGGTCATAACTTTCCTTCCAAGGAGTAAGTGTCTTTTAATTTCATGGCTGTAATCACCATCTGCAGTGATTTTGGAGCCCAGGAAAATAAGATCAGCCACTGTTTCCACTGTTTCCCCATCTATTTGCCATGAGCTTTAAGCCAACTTTTCACTCTCCTCTTTCACTTTCATCAAGAGGCTCTTTAGTTCTTCACTTTCTGCCATAAGGGTGGTGTCATCTGCATATCTCAGGTTATTCTGGTTAGGATAAATAAGAATTGATCACTTATATAATTTAGCTTCCTTCTTATCTCTAATAATTTCATAAACCTAACTTGGGTTATTAAGATTATTAAGCAATAATCAGGCCTTATTGACTTTGCAAATACTGTTCAGTGCAGATCAGAAGTCCTTTCTTGGTTTTCAGAAAGTTAAAAATTGCCTCTTTTTCATTTACATATATACTTATAACTTCATTTTCTGTCTTCTCTGGTCTGTGATGAGGTAATCTGGTGATTCTCCTTTATTCCTGGGAAGATTTTTTCTGCAGTTCTCCATTCGTATTTCTGGCCCATTCTGTTACCCTTTGAGCCAGCTGCACAGCTTTCATACTCGTATTTTCTTGTGTTGCTCCTCTGCGCTCTGGGTCCTGTTTCCTATGTCTCAAGTCTTCTTCCTTCTTTGTGTACTCCTTTACTTCAGCATACCCTCAAGTAACTTCCTAAAACAGGATGCATGCATGATAAAAATTTTGAACTTTTGCTTATCTGAAAATGTCTTCCTACATACTTGATTCACAGTTTGGCAGATTCTAGGTAGAGTTCTAGGTTAGAAAACATTTTCATTCTGAATTGTAAAGGCACTGCTGCAGTACTGCTTTCTAGCATCTAGTGTTACGTTGAAGAGTCCAGTTACACATTGTTACCTGATATATATATTCTTATCTTCTCCTCCTCTGGAGGCTTTTCGAATCTTCCTTTATCCCCAGTGTACTGCAGTTTCCTGAGGGTGTGCTGGTACAAGGTGGGTAGGGTGTGGGGGTAAGGGGCTGCAGTGCTGAATGCCGTTCTTTGTACTTGTCCGTTAAAGAATCTGCATTTTGGAGACTGATTTTTTTGGGGGGGATTTATTTATTGATTATTGGAGAAGGAAATGGCAACCCACTCCAGTGTTCTTGCCTGGAGAATCCCAGGGATGGGGGAGCCTGGTGGGCTGCCATCTGTGGGGTCACACAGAGTCGGACACGACTGAAGTGACTTAGCAGCGGCATTTATTGATTGATATTTTTCTTATACAGTTGTTTCTTTTTTGTGAAATTTCAGTTCGCTTGGTATTGGAGCTCCTGAATAGATCCTTTGGGTTGCTTTATTTTCTACTATTTTTCACTTCTTTTTCTGTTGCTCTGCTTTCTGGAAGATTATCTAAACTTGATCTCTTTTGGCCTTTTATTTAAGCCTGTCAGTTTTGCTGTTGTATTTTTAATTTTCGAAAGTTCTCATTTTAAAAATTTTCTGATGCAGTTCAGCTTAAATATTTTAGGAAAGTACAGTCAGCTTGTATTTACCTTGCCTAGGGTATCTGGGAGAAGGCTGTGGCTACCCACTCCAGTACTCTTGCCTGGAAAATCCCATGGGTGGAGGAGCCTGGTAGACTGCAGTCCATGGGGTCGCAGAGAGTTGGACACGACTGAAGCAACTTAGCAGCAGCAGCAGGATATCTGAGTCTTAGGCCTGTTCACTTTTTTCAGAAAATGAATGTTTGAGAAAATGAGTGTTTGCCTTAAGGGGTGCGATTGAAATGATCACTTGAATGTTTGGGGTGAGGGTAAGAGAACTGGAAAATCAAACTCTTTCTCATATAAACTTATAAACAATTTCTCTTGTTTTAAGATCCTTGTATGTGTGTATATGTGTGAATACATACATACATACCAGATGTATACACATGAATGTGTGTGTGTTTACATATATATATGCACAGTATACATTATATGTCAAGCTTGGGATTCTTTTATAGGTTTACACTTATATATATCAATTTGCAGTTTTCCTCCAACGTATCTTGAAAATTTTGCCTGTGAAGTTAACTATTATTTAAACATGATTTTGAGGGGGCTTCCCAGGTGGCGCTAGTGGTAAAGAACCCACTTGCCAGTGCAGGAGATGTAAGAGACGTGGGTTCAGTCCTTGGCTTGGCAAGACTCTCTGGAGGAGGGCATGGCAACCGCTCCAGTATTTTTGCCTGGAGAATCCCATGGACAAAGGAGCCTGTGGGCTAGAGTCCGTGGAGTTGCAGAGTCGCACATGACTAAAGTGACTTAGCACGTATGCACACAAACATAATTTTTAATGACTTCATAATCTTCCATTTCTTAATATACCCAAATTTAACTAATTTTCATTATTAAACATTTGTTATTTATAGTTTTTTACTATTAAAAATAATATAGAAAAAGAATAATATGAGGTGAAGATCCTTTCATGAGCATTTTTGTGCAGACTTGGTTTTCTTTTTATTAAATCCTACTGGTGGAATTGGGGGATAAAAGGAATGATGGGTTTTAATATTTTTTCAGTGTGTAGTTAAATTGCCCTCCAGTTGACTCATTAGAAAAGACTCTGATGCTGGGAGGGATTGGGGGCAGGAGGAGAAGGGGACGACAGAGGATGAGATGGCTGGATGGCATCACCGACTCGATGGACGTGAGTTTGAGTGAACTCCGGGAGTTGGTGATGGACAGGGAGGCCTGGCGTGCTGCAATTCATGGGGTCGCAAAGAGTCGGACACAGTTGAGCGACTGAACTAAACTGAAGGCTATCAGTTTATACTCATTATCATTGTGTAGAAGTACCTATTTACTTCACCTTTGCCAAGCAGCACTAGTTAAGAAAAAATTTTGTGTTTATGTAAGATGATGGACAGTTTGTGATACATGTAAGTCAAATCATTATGCTTTATACACCTTCAACTTATTATTCAGTGACATATGAATATCCCAATAAAACCAGTCAGTTTGATAGGTGAAAAAAATGATTTTACATTATTTTAATTGAGTTTTTCTTCATGTTTATGGGACAATAACATTGTTTGAAATGTGTTTGTTTTATGTGCTTTTTACCTTTTTCTATTTACTATTTTCTTTTTAAGATTTTTATTTTTCTGTTTATAATATTTTCCTTTCTTGGTGTTAAATTGTAAGAGTTCTTTGTGTAAAAGCAGCTCTTTGTAAATAAGAAATTACCCCATTGTCTTTTTTTTTTAATTTTTTAATTTTTTTAATTTTAAAATCTTTAATTCTTACAGGCATTCCCAAACATGAACCCTCCTCCCACCTCCCTCCCCATAACATCTCTGTGGGTCATCCCCATGCACCAGCCCCAAGCATGCTGTATCCTGCGTCAGACATAGACTGGCGATTCAATTCTTACATGATAGTATACATGTTAGAATGCCATTCTCCCAAATCATCCCACCCTCTCCCTCTCCCTCTGAGTCCAAAAGTCCGTTATACACGTGTCTTTTTTCCTGTCTTGCATACAGGGTTGTCATTGCCATCTTCCTAAATTCCATATATATGTGTTAGTATACTGTATTGGTGTTTTTCTTTCTGGCTTACTTCACTCTGTATAATCGGCTCCAGTTTCATCCGTCTCATCAGAACTGATTCAAATGAATTCTTTTTAACGGCTGAGTAATACTCCATTGTGTATATGTACCACAGCTTTCTTATCCATTCATCTGCTGATGGACATCTAGGTTGTTTCCATGTCCTGGCTATTATAAACAGTGCTGCGATACCCCATTGTCTTTTGGGAGAATTATTTGTCTTTATTGAGGCTAATCCAGAAAAGTTTTGGATTCCTGCTGTTGTTGAAGAATAGCTTCATTAAATCTTAAAACTGTTTGTCAAAAATGACCAGGTCACTTAGAAAAGGGATATATATACATTTGAAGGACTAATCCTGAACAGTTTTCCCTTTCTTGCCGTGGAAAAGAAGGAAGAATTAACAAAGATCAACCTAGAGTACCTTACTGGAGAGAAAGTCGTGATGAACTATAGAAAATAACAGTAATATCTCACTTTATTGCAGGACTTCTTTCATGCATCAAACAAGCATTTATTGAGGGAGAACCATCTCTGTCTCAAGGAATGTACGCTGGTGGGAGCCGGAATGATGCTAAGAAGAAAGATATGTTTGTAGCTAACTAGAATACAGTTGAGATGGAGAACCTGCTTTCTGTATTATTCAGTAAAGTGTTAGTGGACCTGGTCTAGTTTCTTAGCACAGAACAAATGAGAATGAGCCCATCAGTGACTGCCAGAAGTTAGAGCTGGGTGATAAATGACAGGTGAAACAATAAAAATGAAATGATTCTCAATTGCTGTTTTTCCTTCTGTTTTTGAAGGCAGTATGAATATGATAGTGAAAGTTAAAATGAATTGTATTTTTGAAAACAGTGATGTATGTAGAAATGTAATTAGAACTGTTAAAACATAGGTGGCAATCGTGTGTTATCTGGAAATCTGTGAATTAATTCTGAAGATTCCAGGTGAATGACTTGTTGATATATTTGATCAGTTTCTTAAAGGTATTCACAGTTCTTTTTCTAAGTTTTGCTTTCTTACTGGAGCAGTTCATCTAATATTTGTGTGTGTGTGTATATTTTCATCCCTACATTATTATAATAACATCAATACTTGTGGAGTCTACTGAATTTTATTATAACCAGGCAAAAACAGTTATTCTGTTATTTAAGAGCTGGTTTCCAGGAGACTTCCCTAGAGGTCCAGTGGTTGAGACTTCACCTTCCAGTGCGGGGGGTGTGGTTTCGATCCCTGTTTGGGGAGCTGGGTTCCCATATGTCTTGTGGCCAAAAAATGTAGAACAGAAACAGTATTGTGACAAATTCAGTAAAAGCTAAAAAAAAAAAAAGACGCATTTCCAAAGTGGTGCTTAACATAAGAATCAACTGATACCTTATCAATTTTTTTTTTTTTTTAGGCTTAAGTTACCTTATCAATTTTAAGGTTCCTTAGTCAAGCACTAGAATTCGTTTTTGCCTCTTACACATAAGTGCTCAATAGGAATGTATTGGGTGAATGAAATGTATGTTATTATACATTGCTGCATATATGGTTTATGCTACTAAATCATAAGTTGACCATATGTTTGACGAATCCCATTTATATTTTGTTTGAAACTATTTTCATTAGCTTTCCTTTTTATGTCTTAACTTTTCCATATGAGACCTGTCCTTAGCCCATGTGTGTTTTTCCACATACATAATTTATAGTATGTTGTGAGTTGATAATGACTTATTCCTTTTTTTCCCTTCATTCTTCTATTCCTTTGGCCTCTTTAGATTTAAATTGTTTTCGTGGGTCTCTTAGCATCTGTGTTCCATCTGTTCTGTATCCCCCTTTCTATTTTAAAATAAAACTTGTCCTTAGGTTAAATTGGACTTTTCAGAACAAATACTTTTGTTGTTCTTATGATTGAATAATTCTTACTTTTATTCTAAGAATTGTGATGGGAAGGTGAGCTAGAAATTCTTTCCAAGCCTTAGATTAAACCCCGAAGGTTAAAATTGTACAAATTCTTGGTCATGGAAAGAAATAAACACTCAAGAATGATCGTTGAAGAGCAACCTATTCAGTAAACTAGATGCCAGGGAGTCTTTCTTTTGTGTGTGTGAAAAGACCTAGAAGTGGCCTTTATAAATAAAAATGCATTACTGTGTAGTAGCAGCAGACTTGAGGTTGTATAGACAGTGGAGTTCTCAATTGTTATGGCCCGGAATGTTTGTTATACCTCAGTAGTATGGTTAGATAGATAATAATAGTCTATATTTATAAGGCATATTGTATAAAATGTTTTTGTATATACTTCTATTTAATCTCACCTAAACTCCATTTTACAGCTGAAACTGGAGATCTGAAAATATGTTAGTTATCAGGGTTATAGAGCTTAAATTTGAACCTGGGTCTTCTGAGCTTGTGGGTTTCCCACTTTCTCATAGCTGTTACATGTTTGCCTGTAACAAGTAAATACCTAACATACATCTTTATACTATGTGTAACATGACTAAAGAAAATTTAATGAATGTACTTGAAGTTGGATTTTGAAAAAAGGATGTGCTCTGACAGGAAGCAAAAAATTCTCAGAAGAGTGAGTAAGGTCAAGACTGAGATAGATGTGTATGTTGGGACAACAGTTACGCCACAAAAATGCTTTTCTCCTGTGTATATATAGGTTTATTTGTATTTTTGTTTCCTTTGTTTTGAGGGTATAGGATAGGCGGTAAATGCAGTTATGTTGTCAGTCACTCTTACTGTCTTGGCTGTGTCATTGTTTTGTTTCCATAGGTGCCTTTCATATGATGACTTCACACCTTACTTTTACTTGAACTATTTAATGCTGTACTTGAGGGCATATTTCAAGACCCCTTTTTGTGTATTCAGTTCAGTTCAGTCACTCAGTCATGTCCAACTCTTTACAACCCCGTGGACTGCAGCATGCCAGGCTTCCCTGTCCATCACCAACTCTCGGAGCTTGCTCAAACTCATGTCCATCGAGTTGGTGATGCCATCCAGCCATCATCCTCTGCCGCCCCCTTCTCCTGCCTTCAGTCTTTCCCAGCATCAGGGTCTTTTCTAATGAGTCAGTGCTTCGCATTGGGTGGCCAAAGTATTGGAACTTCAGCTTCAGCATCAGTCCTTCCACTGAATATTCAGGACTGATTTCCTTGAGCATTGACTGGTTTGATCTCCTTGCAGTCCAAGGGACTCTCAAGAATCTTCTCCAACATCACAGTTCATCAGTTCCTTGGCACTCAGCTTTCTTTATAGTCCAACTCTCACATCCATACTTGACTACTGGAAAAATCATAGCTTTGACTGGTTGGACCATTGTTAGTAAAGTAATGTCTGCTTTTTAATATGCTGTCTAGGGTGGTCATAGCTTTTCTTCCAGGAAGCAAACATCTTTTTAATTTCATGGCTGAAGTCCCCATCTGCAGTGATATTGGAGCCCAAAAAAATAGTCTTGTCACTGTTTCCATTGTTTCCCCATCTATTTCCCATGAGGTGATGGGACCAGATGCCATGATCTTAGTGTTTTCAATGTTGAGTCTTAAGCCAGCTTTTTCACTCTCCTCTTTCACTTTCATCAAGAAACTCTGTAGTTCTTCTTCACTTTCTGCCATAACGGTGGTGTCATCTGCATATCTGAAGTTAGTGATATTTCTCCCAGCAATCTTGATTCCAGCTTGTGCTTCATCCAGCCTGGCATATCACATGAAGTACTATGCATATAAGTTAAATAAGCAGGGTGACAATATGCAGCCTTGACGTTCTTCTTCCTTAATTTGAGAACAGGCTGTTGTTTCATATCTGGTTCTTACTGTTGCTTCTTAACCTGTATACAGATTTCTCAAGAGGCTGGTCAGGTGGTCTGGTATCCCCATCTCTTTCAGAATTTTCCACAGTTTATTGTGATCCACACAGTCAAAGGCTTTGGCATAGTCAATAAAGCAGAAATAGATGTTTTTCTGGAACTCTCTTGCTTTTTCGATGATCCAGTGGAAGTTGGCAATTTGATCTCTGGTTCCTCTGCCTTTTCTAAAACCAGCTTGAACATCTGGGAGTTCACAGTTCACGTATTGCTGAAGCCTGGCTTGGAGAATTTTGAGCATTACTTTACTAGTGTGTGAGATGAGTGCAATTGTACGGTAGTTTGAGCATTCTTTGGCATTGCCTTTCTTTGGGATTGAAATGAAAACTGACCTTTTCCAGTCCTGTGGCCACTGCTGAGTTTTCAAAAAATGCTGGCATATTGAGTGCAGCACTTTCACAGCATCATCTTTCAGGATTTGAAATAGCTCCACTAGAATTCCATCACCTCCACTAGCTTTGTTCTTAGTGATGCTTTCTAAGGCCCACTTGACTTCACATTCCAGGATGTCTTTGAACATAAAACTACTTAAAAAAAAAAAAGGAAAATCTGTAAGAAAATATATTTATAAATAAAGTCTATAAAAATTGGATCATGCTATATTACAGTTTTATTTCCTGAGAAACTAGTTTAATTTTATTCTGCAAAAATATATTCTGTTGTAGATTTATAGCTCATATTCTTTATTTGCCCTTAAAAGTCTATAGTTGTTTTAATCTTTGGTGTTAGAAGTGAGGATCATGGTTACCCTTAGCAGTACTTCATAAAGGCTGAAGGGAACACATAGGGGTACTGGGTGCTATTCATTTTTGTGAAAATTGAGCGGTTTATCGTACTTACATGTGTTTTTTTTCTGTATGTATATTATAGTTTATTAATAAACTTTTAAAAGTTATTGAAAAACACTTAAGTTAATAAATATTTAGGGGTAATTGGGAAAAGAAATGTGGAGACATTACAGATAACTGTTTTCTTCAGTTGTGATTTTAAGTGATATGTAACTAGTTCATTTAAAAAGTGATTACTTATACAATATTAACTTATATATGTTTTTAGGCTCCAGCTATTTGTGCTGCCATTTTATGGCTGAATGATAGCCTATGATATGATTTCAAGGATTTTAAAACATCAAAAAGTAAGAGTAGTGAGCTAATCTGAAGTATGAGAACAGTTTGATCAATTCTAGAACTTGAGAATAAGTTGTATATGAGCATATATGAGAACTGGAAAAGGTTAGTTTTCATTCCAAACCTAAGGAAGGGCAATGACAAAGAATGCTCAAACTACCGCATAATTGTCCTCATTTCACATGCTAGCAAGGTAATATTCAGGATCCTTCAAGCTGGATTTAGACAAGGCAGAGGAACCAGAGATCAAATTGCCAATAGCCATTGATCAAATGGAAAAAGCAAGGGAATTCCAGAAAAAGCATCTGTTTCATTGACTATGCTAAAGCCTTTGACTATAGATCACTACAAACTGGAAAATTCTTCAAGAGATGGGAATACCAGACCGACTTACCTGCCTCCTGAGAAAACTGTATGTGAGTCAAGAAGCAACAGTTAGGACTGGACATGCAACAATGGACTGGTTCAAAATTGGGAAAGGAGTATGTTAAGGCTGTACATTGTCAACCTGTTTATTTAACTTACGTGCAGAGTATATCATGTGATATACCGGGCTGGGTAAATCACAAGTTGGAATGAAGATTTTAGGGAGAAATGTCAACAACCTCAGGTACACAAATGAAACCACCCTAATGGCAGAAAGCAAAGAGGAACTAAGGAGCCTCTTGGTGAAGGTGAAAGAGGAGAGTGAAAAAGTTGGCTTAAAACTCAGCATTCAAAAAACGAAGATCATGGCATCTGGTCCCATCACTTCATGGCAAGTAAATGGGGAAATAATGGAAACAGTGACAGACTATTTTCTTGGGCTCCAAAATCACTGCTGATGGTGAGACTGCAGCCATGAAATTAAAAGACGCTTGCTTCTTAGGAAAAAAAAAAACTATGACAGACTTAGTGTATTAAAAAGTAAAGACATATCACTTTGCCCACAAATGTCTGTATAGTCAAAGCTATGGTCTTCCCAGTAGTCATTTAATGGATGTGAAAGTTGGTCCGTAAAGAAGGCTGAGTGCTGAAGAATTGATGCTTGCAAACTGTGATGCTGGAGAAGACTCATCAAAGTCCTTTGGACTGCAAGGAGATCAGACCAATCAATCCTAAAGGAAATCAACCCAGAATATTCACTGGAAGGAAGGATGCTGAAGTTGAAGCTCCAATACTTCGGCCACCTGATGCAAAGAGCCGACTCATTGGAAAAGACATTGATTCTTTTTAAAAACTAGTTTTATTTATTCATTCTTGGCCATGTTGGGTCTTTGTTGCTGTGCGCGGGCTCTCTGTAGTTGCAGCGCACAGGCTTCTAATTGCCATGGCTTCTCTTGCTAAAGAGCACGGGCCCTAGGGTGCACAGGACGCAGCAGTTGCACTCCCAGACTCTCGAGCACAGGCTCGATAGTTGTGGCACTTGGGCTTAGGTGCCCCGTGGCGTGTGGGATCTTCCCAGATGAGGGATCAAACTTGTATCTCCTGAATTGACAAGTGGATTCTTTACCAATAAGCCACCAGGAAAGTCCTCAAATATGTATTTTTAAAATTAATACATTTCAAAATATTTGTTAAGTACATAGATTTAATGTTTTTTAGGAATTATCTGTTTTAGTAGTCCAGAGAGTGGTTCAGTACGGTAGCCCCTGGTCTCACATAGCTATTGAACAGTTAAAGTTGAGCTACTTTGTATTGAGATGTGCCATAAGTGTAAACTGTAGACTGAATTTTGTAATCTTATGAGTAAAATAATGTGAAATATCTCAATAACATTTTTTTAGTGTTGGTTCCCTGTTGAAAAATATATTATTAAAATTAATTTTACTAGTTTCCTTTTGTTTCTAATGACTGCTAAAATGTAGATTTACTTATGTGGTAACCCTTATATTTCTATTTGACAAAACTGATCTAGACAGTAATCTAAATAAACATTAGATGATTAATACTTGAATTTAGACCAGTATTTGTAGAAAGAGAAGCATGAAGGGATTTGAGGAAATTATGTCATTGGCATATGTGGTGTATAATCTTGGCTGTTACAGGATGTTTTGCAGTTTTGTGTGAAGTTTTGTGTCATAACTTTGTAATCGTAGTGAGCTTTTTGAGGACAAGGACTTCATCACTATTTTAAAGTTCTCCTCTACATTGTTGTTGCTGAGTGCATAGGAGCTTGATTGAACAAACAAGAATTAAAAGGACATCAAATAATTTTGCAGAAACAAAGTTTGAATTTTAGAATGTGAACCAATGATTCTTTGAGTTCGTGTATGCTTTATTTTAATATCATAGTATCACTAGTTAGCCAAGTCAGTCGTCTTTTTTAAAAGATACAAGGGTAAGGAAACTTAACATCTAGTCTTTTATATATATATATATGTATATATACATACATATATATATGTATATATGTATATATATGTACATGTATATGTACAGACATATGTGTATATATATACATATATATGTGTATATTATATATATATATCAGACTCTAGGTAGTTTTTTTATATCTTCCTTCATTTAGCCCGGGTGTAACTTATGAAAATTTATCATCCATTTCATTATTTTACACATTAGGCCATTGAGAATGAGTATTTTTTCCAGTGTTATGTTAACCAATATGCCCAACTTCAAAACTAGCCCTTTTTCCACTGTAGTTTACTCTCATGATCAAAGTTAGCCAATTATTTTAAGTGATTTGAAGTTAGGCTGATGTTGTGTTGGAAATGAAGTAGGTGAAGAATAATCTGTAGAATAAAATTTGTAATGATACATTTTGACAGCTTATGATATATATATTCCAGTGTTTAATATATGAGAGGAAATTTAAAAATACTTCCTAAAAACTTAGAACAACAATTACATCTTTTTTTCTTTCTGATTTCCTTGGTGTATTGTAACTTGAGAAATTGGACTGTAGTTCATGAAAGAAATAAAATTGTAAAATGTTTTGAAGTATTTATTTTGTCTTTTAGATAAAATCAAAGACAAAATTAAAGAGAGAGATAAAGAAAAGGAGAGAGAGAAAAAGAAGCATAAAGTAATGAATGAGATCAAGAAAGAAAATGGAGAAGTAAAGATTTTGCTGAAAAGTAAGTTTATATTAAGTGATTTCAGTTGTACGATGTTAACATTGTTCAGTATACTTATTGGCTTAGTGATTAAAATAAGAAATGTTACTTGGTGCTGAATTTTACTGAGAGTAAACATTTGTGGTCAAGATACGAAAAGTTAATAGTGGACTTCTCTAATCTGTATAGTAATATGTCTTTAGTATATTTATTTAGTGAGTTATTGGAAGTAGTAAAGGTAATTATTAGGTTCCTTGAATCATTTAAAAATAGGTTATATAATTCTGTGTTTACATTACTGGTTCATGGATAATCTAAAAGAAGAGACTAAAGCAGCTTTTTCCGTGATAGAGAGGTATGGCAGAGGCAGTGATCTCACCAGTGTTTGATGATAATCACTGTGCATAGTTTAGAGGGAGCATTTTACTCTGAGCTAAATAACAAGTTTTCCTGTTTTACTGTCTGTTTCTTGCATGCTTAAGAATATCCTCTTTTTGTTTCCTATTTTTTTCTCATTATAACTGTTAAAGTTATTTATTATGTGGGGGTGGATGGTTAGGTAATAATATAGATCCTATCAATAAATATGAACTCTTTGAGAGAGAATTTGTGATAGATAGTTTTAAATTCACTCAGATAGGAAGGTAAGAAGAATCAATGGCATTTGCTTGCTTGATAGCTAGCAAATTCATTAACTGCCTCATCAAGTCAACAATTTGTTGGTCATAACAAGTTGACTTTTATTAATTTCGTATTGGATTTACATGTGCATAAGCCTTCCTGTCTACATATGGGAGAGAAGTCCATAGCACTGTAGGTGCAATGAAATAGCTGGTTAATTACATAATTTAAGGTACACAGACTTTTAGATTCTATGGTTTCATTTAACTCTTTGTCCTGTTTCCACATGCTCTTTGGTGCACTTTGGCTAAGCTCTTATTTTCTACTTGTCAGAACTTTATTTTCTAAAAAATTCTTTAGATCCTGAAGAAACATGACAGAGCCAAAGTTGGTGACTACTTGGTTAATGCTCGTGGTCCTTTCGTTTTGTTTCTTTGCCAGTGTGTTTGATATGTGTTGTCCAAATAGATTGTAAGCCTCTGAGGCAGGAATTGAATATAATCACACTGGTGCTGTACAGCAGCTTATGATGAACACTTGAAAAGTGTTCTTTTCCTTACCATATTGGTTTAGTCATTTTTAAAACTGCTTTAGTCACATAGTCATTTTAGTATTCGTTTGAGTGCCAGTGTTGTAAATTCCTGTGACTTGGTAGAATGTTAAATTCCTTGCATACCATTAATGTGAAATATGTGAACCTCGAAATTACATATGCAAGAAGAATTTTAAATAACCTAAAAAGTGGAGATTTTTCTAGTAATATACAGTGGTAACCTTGATTTTGAAATAAATGAAAAGCTTAAGAGATAATTAAGCTAAACTGAAACCTAGTGATGATAGAGGGGAATAAAAGAGATTTGGAAATAAATTGATCTCTGGGATGGCATAGGAAAACATACTTACTGTGAAATGGAGGTAAACAATAATTACTGCCTTTCAGGGTTGTGGAGATTAAATGACGTTAAGTATAGGGAAAGTACCAAGTACAATGCCTAGTCCACAGATATTCAATAAGTAGATATGAATCTTTCTTGTTTACATGTACAAAAGATGAGCTCTTGTGATTAAAGACAATGAGAAAACTTATCTCTCCTCGGAGGGTAAAAAAAAGTGAAAGTGAAAGTCGCTCAGTTGTGTCTGACTCTGCGACCCCATGGTCTATATAGTCCATGGAATTCTCCAGGCCAGAATGCTGGAGTGGGTAGCCATTCCCTTCTCCAGGGGGTCTTCCCAACCCAGGGATTGAACCCAGGTTTCCCAAACTGCAGGCGGATTCTTTACCAGCTGAGCCACGGGTAGTATGTAGATAATTAAATGAATAAAAACATGATTAACTTGTGAGATTGTGCCTGTCCCATGGTAAGCAGTGAGTAAGTATTAGCTGTTGTTATTTTCAGCACAGTTTGTCCTGCTTGTGTGGCCAGCCATTTGCCAAGTGAGCGTTATGATCAGGGAAAGGCATCCTTTGTTATTGGTGTCCTGAAGCAACAAGAAAATCAGTTAGGTTGGGAGAGTAAGTATGCTATTCTTTACTGCCTTATGCCCATTTTATGGTTTTTAACTTTTCTTCTCTTTATAAGTTTCACCTTCTGATGATGCTAACATTGAAACTTAGGGCAGATACAGGCATGGAGTGGGTGATGACCCTTGAGTATCTGAAATAGATGCTAACTCTTTCTCCACACCAGTCTTATTTCCTCCAGATTTTCATTAAAACTGCATCGAGTATGACTAGAGGTATATACTGATTACATACATAGCAGAAAGGTATTATTAATGGAGAAATCTTATAAATGTATTTCACTGATAAAATAGGAGTTTGCTTTATTAGAAACAGTTTAAAGGAACAAATAAATTTGAAACATAAGCTTATTTAGCTCATTTTTAAAATTTCAAATGTCTACCAATTACTTTTTCTGAATATACTTACATGTTCCAGTCATTTTTATGTTCTTTATTGATAAAGGTATAAGAACATGGATGTTACCAGTATATTATTTTTGAGAGTAAATTTTGTTATTATAGCATATCAAGGAGCTTGATGGTGAGCAGATGAAAGGAGCATTAAAAGAAGCCTATGTTCAAGGTTATTGGTAGTGTACTAAAGGTCATGGGTAGGTAATTCTTGAAAGGAAGAGTGAAAATATTGCTGTGCATAAAAGGAAAGTCATTCCCAGAGACCACAGGCTGAAAATAGCTAAGCTAATTACTACTTTGTTTCTGTGTATGATAATGAAATTATGTATATTACTTCCCATAGTGAAGTTGCTCAGTCGTGTCCGACTCTTTGCAACCCCTTGGACTGTAGCCTACCAGGATTCTCTGTCCATGGGATTCTCCAGGCAAGAATACTGGAGTGGGTTACCATTTCCTTCTCCAGGGGATCTTCCCGACCCAGGGATCGAACCCAGGTCTCCCACACTGGAGGCAGACGCTTTAACCTCTGAGCCACCAGGGAAGCCCCTATTACTTCCTATATTAAATATGAAATCAGATCCAGTGTTTCTGGCAACCTTTATTAAAATTAAAAATATACTAAGGTTAGGAATGGGAATTAATTCTAGTGATTTTGTAAGTTTTAAACATTTTTTAAACATAGCTTGCCGTTAGTGACACATACTGGTTTTTCTTTTTCATCTGTGTCTGTGATTTTTTTCCTGTCTCTGTCAGAGGGTCTCTTCTGGCTGTGTGTATCTCCGTTTCTCTTTGTGTCTGATTCTCCGTTTGGCTATCTGTGCATGTGGAGAGGGGCTGGGATCTAAGTGTTTGAGATCTACTGTTCATATGTCTGTGGATCTTCAAGGGGAGGGTCTCCCATCAACTACACTTCTATACTTTTTGAGGATCCAAATTACTTAGCAGTTCTTTCTGTTACGGGTATTTACCAGGATCCTCTAATAAAACACTGCAGTTCTGATGTATTGGGCTCTGTTTGAAGAATTATGAATTTAGAGTAAATATGTACTTTAAATACCTTTTAGTATAAGAGAAGAACATTAATATTCAAAATAGTCTTCTGCCTTAAGTATTTAAAAATTTCCTACATATGTATCTATTGCATTTCATGCATCATTCCAAGACAGGAAATGCATGATTATATAAAACTTAAAAATCTATCTAGTAAAGGCTAGTGTTTGATTTGTTTTAAATGTAAAGAATGCATTTTATCTGTATCCATTGGAGGGGAGGGGTCCCAAAGACTGCCCCAGATTTGATGATTTGCTAGGAAGACTCATAGGACTCAGCATAAATTTGTGCTCATGGCTATGACTTATTATGGTAGAGGATACAAAGTACAATCAGTAAGGACAAAAGGCACGTGTGGCAAATTCTGGAGGAAGCTAGACGCAAGCTTCTAAGAGTCCTCTCGTAATGGAGTCACAGGATGCACTTAGTTCTTCCAGCAGTGAATTGTGGCAACATATATGAAATGTTGTCTACCTGGAAGCTCATTAGAAACTCAGTAATTAAGGTTTCTGTTGGGAACTGGTCACGTAGGCACCCCCTGTCTAGTTGTAGCAAAATCGAAGGCTCCCAGAAGGAAAACAGGTGTTCAGTGTAAACCATATTATTTGCAGAAACAATGAGCCACTTTTATCAGAGAACAGTTTTAATCTTCCCAAAATACAAGTTCTCAGGTGCCAACCAAGGGCCAACCTTGCAAGCAGGCCTTTCCAAGGATAGCACTCTTAGGCATTTTGTGTTAACTCTCTTCTGCTCATGGTGCTCACTTTAATATTTAATTATAATTTGTCATGTAAGTTTAATTATTTGATTTGCAATATAATAATCTTTTGACTAATTTGTTATTAGCTAGTGTTTCTCAGTTTCTGACTATCATACTACAACAGAAATGAACTGTTATACCTGTTTTATTTTAATGTAACATGTATTTTGAATATTTTCTCTTAATTTTTAAAAAATGTATTAGGTATAAATGTAATATATTTTCATTCAAATGAAATTCTGCTCGTATTGGCAAGCTATTTAATTTGTGCAATTTTACATTTATTTCCAGTTTAGTTATTAATTATACCTAGAACAATTAAACTGTTTTAAGTTCTGGTTTTTTTTATTATTGATTTTATTTTTTTTAAGTTCTTTTCTAATTCACTACTGTCTTTTTTCCTTGACTCATTTGGATTTCACTTACATATATAAACTTCTTTTTATCTTTCATTTTTATTAACTCCCTATTTTAACTTTTTATTACTAATTTTGTTCCTATGATATTAACTGAATCTGGTGTTTTGATCATTTATACCTGGGTAGCAAGTATGAATTTGTTAATATATTTTTAACTTACTTACATGTAGACTCTTGAGAAAATTAACACTTTGCATTTTATGAATTTGCGAACTTGTGCAATCAATAGTGTTATCATATTTTTCATTTTGCTTTTCACAGTGATACCAGTTTGGCCTTCATTTCATACTCATGAATTTTCAGAAGAGATGGTTAATTATTAACATTAAACTTTCCATTTGTAAGAATTGCTGTGAACTTGAGAGAATTTTTATGCTTTTTGTTTCAAGGTTAGGATATGGTGAAAAACTGACTGAACTGGAAACAGGGGATAAGCCTATAAACGTCAGGTAGTCTGTTGGTGAGAGAAATCTTTGGATTCATGGATTCGTTAAATGTTCACATATAGCAATGTACTAGATGCCAGAAATGCCAGGAGGGATTCAATGATTGGTGAAAAAAGTGTTTCACTATGAATTCATTAAAGTTATTTGTTTCACTCATACATTATCCTGAAGGATATATATTATACAGATATCCTGTGAATGAAAAAAATAACTTTGTATGACTATATCGTATATATTCATTTATGTAGAATATGTAATAACAGTTTATTAATTTAGAGCGAAGATATTTTAGTTCCAAAGAAAAATGAAAATAATATAAGAATTGTCTTTATAGGATGGGTAAGAAAGTCCAGTAGTGAGTACTGGGGCAAGGCAAAGATGTTTTGGGGAAAGGAAGTAACTTTACCAGTAGTAGAAAGATAAAGTAGGATTAGGTATGTTTCATAAGAAATTGTGAGTAGTGTAATTGACCAGAGCATGGGGGTACTTGAGGACACTGAGTTTGGATTCCAGACTGAAGAGATTGTATTTTACTTGGTAGTCATTGAGAACCCTTGAAAACAGTTGAATCAAGGGATGAACATGATCAAAACAATATATAAAACTTATAGAATTAGTGTTATGGCTCTAGCATTAAGGATGAGAGTTAGTCATGAGGCTTTTAGATCAGAAGCTAAGGCATAGTAGTATCATGGAAGTTAAAAATAATCAAGGATGAGGTGGGTATTTACATAGAACCGTGGAGAGATCAGGAAAAATGATTTGAGAGAGAATATCATTGGATTTGATATTTGAACAATCTGGGATGGTAAATTTGAGTAGACTGGAAACAGACCCAGAATTTTAAAGGATAGAAATAGTCATGTAATGAAGATAAGATGTTGGTGGATATAGTGGTTTTTTATGAGAAGTTTGATGGTCAAAAGAAGAGGAGAGAACTTTAAGCAAGAGTTTTGGAGTTGGTGGGAGGAACTTGTTTTTGGAAAGTAGGCAGGACATCTCATTCACCAGAGACAGAAAAGAATACTAGAGATATGTGAAGATTGAAAAATTTAGATAAAGAAGCAGGTTGTGAAGATTTAAGTCATGACTGGTTATCTTTAAAAGTGAAATAACAGATGGAAACAGTAAATCCTTTTTTCTTCTCAATTGTCATATTAATAACTTTTTTATTTTGTCTTAGGAACCATAATATTTTCTTGTGAGGATATTTGTTCTTTTCTGTGTTTTTTATTGTCTAGAAATAAATATACTGTGATAATATTGTATTTAATATGTACACTTAAATTCTATAGCTGTATAGCCACTGTAGATTAATCTTTTATTCTTTGGATTTCTAAATTTTTGAGCCTAGTGTCTACTTACCTTTGGTTACAGAGGTTCATTAATATATAAACTTATTATTGACCCATTTCTTTTTCTTTTCTTTAATGTTTCTCTTTACCAGTACATGGATATCATTTGTACTCAGGACATGAGAAGTTATTCTGATTTTGTCACCTCTTATGGTATCTTGCTGGGTTTTCACTGGGAATTCTGTAGACTCTAGTAGATCTAGAATAGCCCGTTTTGGATGAAAGAGTAGTTTACGGAGAAGGAAGTATGGTAAAGAGCTAAGGAATTTCTGTGTTTGTTGCTCATATACTATGCAAGTGTTTTTCTCCTTTGCTGATTTGTAAATCTTGACACCTGTATGTAATTTTTAAGAACTTAAAGTAAAAAAGATATATATCAATGGAAAATGTCTCATGTCCTAAATGCAGGGCATTCATTGTTCACATTGGCTTTTGTTCAGCTTTCCATTTCTGATTTTTATTTAAAATTTGAAGACTTATGATTTCTAAAACATTAATTTCATTACTTCATTAAATACTGATTGAGCATCTACTTCATGTTAGAATGGTACCACTCACTGTAAGCATAACTGTCTTAAGCCTTCCTCTTTGTGTATGTGTGCCTATGTGTGTGGAGAGAGGGAAAGAGTCTGACTAAATTATGATTATCAATACTGCGTAAAACAAGTCCCAAATATAAACTTCATTTTGTGTAAACTTTGCTTATTTGTTATAAAACAGTTCCTGAAGCATGATATTTAAAGAAACTAAAATGAGTACTTTCAAAAAAAATTTTTCCCAACAGGTGGGAAGGAGAAACCAAAAACAAGTGCAGAAGACTTACAAATTAAGAAGGTAAAGAAGAAAAAGAAAAAGAAACACAAAGAGAATGAAAAACGGAAGCGTCCAAAAATGTATAGCAAATCTATTCAAACTATATGCTCAGGATTGCTGTCTGATGTTGAAGATCAAGAAGCCAGAGGTATCCTAAATGATAACATAAAGGATTACAGTGGAAAGAGTTTGGATACCAAGAGTTATGATTCCAAAATTCCAGAAAACAGTGAGTTTCCATTTGTCTCATTAAAGGAGCCACGGGTTCAGAACAACCTCAGAAGGCTGGACACTTTGCAGTTCAAACAGCTCATTCATATTGAGCACCAGCCTAACGGAGGTGCATCAGTTATCCATGCCTACAGCAATGAACTCTCCCATCTGTCTCCTGTGGAGATGGAGAGGTTTGCAGAAGAGTTTGTGGATCTGGTGTTCAGTGAAAATGAGAACTCTGCAGCTTTCTATGTAATGGGTATTGTTCATGGGGCAGCTACTTATTTACCTGATTTTTTAGACTACTTTTCATTTAATTTTCCCAATTCACCAGTGAAAATGGAGATATTGGGAAAGAAGGATATAGAGACAACGACTATGTCCAATTTTCATGCTCAGGTAAGAGGTTTTAGTTGTGTGTTTTTTTTAAACTTTAAATTACATGTTTTAGACAAGTTTATTATGTTCTTTGATCATCATTTTCTTACAGGTTTGCAACCAAAAAAGGTAAGGATATAATGAAACCTCTTGGGGATATTAAAAATAAATTACTCTCTTGATGTGAACACTAGAGTTTAAATTTCAACTTCTATTTGTCTGTCTTTTCTTAAAGATAGTGAAATAATTAAGATTCTGTTGTCCTTTATTCCTTGGATTTGTTTTGGGAGTGAAATGAATTTACCTATTTATTATTCCAGTCCATACAATAGTTCTGTTACCTGAACATCACTTAAAATTGTCTTTTTGCTTTATGAAATAGTGCTTTAAAAGTGCTTAGCATTGGCTTCATCATATGGAAGGTGCTAAATAAATGTTGGGTATTCAATATATTGTGGTACAAAGGAATCTAACTAATGATTATTAGTTAAATATGTGATTATGTGAGAATATTAGCACATCAGTGCATATATTGAGCTAATTTCTATTTCCTACCCTTCTCATTGTAGAATATGCATTATTTTAAATTTATTTATTTTGGCCGCATCATGCAACTTGTGGGATCTTAGTTCCCTGACTAGGATTGAACAGTGAAAGAATGGAATGCTAACCATTGGACCGCCAGAGAATTCCTGAATATACATTATTTTAGAAAGCAGAGGCAGAATCCAGTCCACTGGCTTTTAGAAGTGAATGTAGGCCCATCTGAAGGCGGGTGCATTATTATTCATTCTCAGATCAGAGACTGCTTAGGCCGAAGATCAGCAATTTTCATGTTTATCTGTGCTAAAGTTTCTGGTATTCTAAGTAATAATTGATATTCTGGTTTGAAAAGAGGAAAGAAAGTGAAGAAAGTTTCAGAGAGATCTTAGTGATCCTCTGACCCAATCTTTGTCAACTTAAACAAGCACAGACAGGAGTCATTTCAGGTTTTACGGTTGGCAGCAGTGCCAGCAGTAGGACACCGTCTCCTTAACCTTCACCCAGGAGGACCTTTTTCCTTATTTTGAGTGTGTATCTTTTTTTGTGTTTGTTTAATATCTGTTCAAGTTATAGTTTCCACTTTAAATGATAGTCTGGACATTCAGTCACACCCACACATACCCACCTCCCCACCCCACAGTATGTTTGGTGTGTATTCTATCATATATTGAAGTCTGGATAATGTGCTTGTATTTAACATTTTAATATGTGTGTGTTGGGGGGGCTACTAACTGTGGGAGAATTCAAATTTGAATATTTTTTGGAGCTGAAAGGGAGCTGTAGAGCATTGGGCACTTGCTCTGTCATTTTATAAATTTCAGAATGGTTAGTAGACTGGCATCTAGTACTAGTGTCTGCTGTTTATTGAGTACTGCCTGTTGACTACCAGGAACTGTTTTAAGTACTTTATATGTAATAACCCATTTAATCTCCGTTACCATTTAATTTTAGCAATGAGGACAGAGAAGGAATAATTGCCCAGAAACCTTTGGTATTAGATCATTGATTTGTTTTTCATTTATTTTATGTCTGCTAAGTGCTAGGTTTTATGGTAGACCTTTTGGCTTCCAGTGTAATTTGTTTCCACTGTAGCATAAACTTTCTATTGCCATACAGTGCAAGTTATTTCAGTCATCTTTTAAATGTCACAATACGTTTATTTGCTTTTAAGATAGATTTTAAGGTTAGGAAGTATTAATTTTTTATTACTTGATATTTGTTAAATGATAAGCATTTTCATCCTAACTTGTGTAATACATACAACATGAAACCATACTTCTGTTGTTAAATACCATATTTTGCTGGGACTTGTTAATCAGGCCGGTGTGTGACTAGGTAGTGAGTCTGAAGTCCTTGAAGAGCCACCTTCCCTGATTGCCATTACCTGTTGGAGTTCTTGGATACCACATACAGCTGCATCCTTTGTTACCGGTTGTGTCTCTGGCCCTGTATCTGTGTGATTCGCCAGCTACAGGGACTGCTTTTCCCTCTTTAGCTTTAGATGTGGTGGCAGGAAATTGCCTGTACAAGGTCCGTGTGCCTTTACCCCATGGTCCTCCAGATCCAGCCATTCCCGTGGTGTCAGAAAGAGTATCTAGCGAAAAGCTTTCCTGAGCTGCTCATTTGATGTTTCTCCAAACCAGATTCTTTGTTTTTTTAAGAGCTTAGAAGACTGAGGAAGTTGTTTTCTGCAGACTAGTTTTCTGAATATTTGTTTAATGAAAATTAGAGCAGCCAAAATCATTTGCCCTATATCTGTAGACACTAAATGATGACAATATAAGTAAGATGTAGCTGTTTCTATGATCTTTATAGTGATAAGGTTTATCTTTGTAATATTACTCTGTAGTTTTCACAGAACTTCATTTTTATATCTGTTTAGCCTTTATCCTTGAATCATGTTAATTTAAAGATGTTTTGGTGTATGTACACACACAGATACACGGCACTGCCAAAACGGATCAAGGCACAAGACATCCTGTTCTTTGGTCAGTGATTTTGGAATTCTTTTTACTTGTATAATTCTGTTTTTCATCTTCATCTATATCCCTGCAGATTGCCTGAAAAATTTGAAAATATGGTAGAATTATATATTGTCTTATAGATTATGTCATTTTTCTGATGTTGTGACTCTGAGGTTAGTGATATAATATCAGTCAAACTGTATGATAAAATTCTGTTTGAGAATAAAAATGGATTTTTTGGGAAAGCTTGTAACCTATCCATATCAGATATTTTGCCACAGATCAAATCAAAAAGCCTCAAAACTAAGTGGCTTAAAGGTATTCCTCACAATTTGTTGGCCTCTCTGGAAAGTCTCTGTCAGCTTGACTGGTGGCTGGATAGCTTCATTCATGTCTTGTGGTTTTCGGATCAGTTGTTCTTAGGAGATCTTGCTTGTATGTCTGGTGGTTTGATGCAGTGTCAGTTGGGGTAATGATCGCGTTTTTCTCATCTTCTTGCAAGTTAACTTGGGCTTGTACCCATGGTATTAGCTGCAGAATTTATAGAGCAGAAAGAGTGAGTCTGCTTGTTTTGTGTTTGCTTTAATGTCCCACCGGCCAAAGGAAATCATGAGGCCAAACCCAGATTCCCTTCTTGATAGTGGGAGTGGCACAGTCACGTTGCTCAGAAATGAGTTACATGCTTGGGAAGAGATTTTGGCCATGTGCAGTCATCCACATCTCTCTCGGGCTTCCCTTGTGTCTCAGACAGTAGAGAATCTGCCTGCAATGCAGGAGGACCCGGGTTTGATGCCTGGGTCAAAAAGATCCCCTAAAGAAGGGAATGGCTGCTTACTCCAGTATTCATGACTGGAGAATTCAACGGTGAGGAGCCTGGAGGGCTACAGTCTGTGGGGTCACAAAGAGTAAGACACGACTGAGTGGCTAACACTTTCATTTTTTCACATCTGTCTTGGTCTACCATCTCTATTTTGTTCAAATAGTCATTTGGGCATTTATCATTCTCGTCTTTCATGGTAGGAGAACAGAAAGGCACGTAAGACAATATTTTCATCTGTCAAGGAATAATTGAGACTTCTGTCTTGACACACAGTATTTAATCAGTGTGCATTCCAAATGCTGTAGTAAGAACTTGCTACTGTGAGAATATGAAAACTGGGGCAGTTATCCTCCAGTCACCTTTTTCCCTCCCTCAAACCTGGTTCTGGGCAGGAGGAGAAGGGGACGACAGAGGATGAGATGGCTGGATGGCATCACCAACTCAATGGACATGAGTTTGAGTGAACTCCGGAAGATGGTGATGGACAGGGAGGCCTGGCGTGCTGCGATTCATGGGGTCGTAGAGAGTTGGACACGACTGAGTGACTGAACTGAACTGACTGAAACCTGGTTCTGAGTTACTGCAGGCAAATAACTTAAAGCAAGTGTTAACTCATGATTAAATCTACCAATATTTTAATAGCGAGTTCAGTTCAGTTGCTCAGTCATGTCCAACTCTTTGCAACCCCATGGACTGTAGCACGCCAGGCTTCCTTGTCCATCACCAGCTCCCGGAGTTTACTCAAACTCATGTCCATTGAGTCAGTGATGTCATCCAACCATCTCATATCATCCCCTTCTCCTCCCGCCTTCAATCTTTCACAGCATCAGGGTCCTTTCAAATGAGTCAGCTCTTCTCATCAGGTGCCTGACGTATTGGAGTTTCAGCTTCAGCATCAGTCCTTCCAGTGAACACTCATGACCGATTTCCTTTAGAATGGGCTGGATGGATCTCTTTGCAGTCCAAGGGACTCTCAAGAGTCATCTCCAACACCACAGTCAAAAGCATCAATTCTTCGGCGCTCAGCTTCTTTATAGTACAACTCTCACATCCATACATGACTACTGGAAAAACCATAGCTTGAGTAGATGGACCTTTGTTGGCAAAGTAATGTCTCTGCTTTTTAATATGCTGTCTAGGTTGGTCATAACTTTTCTTCCAAGGAGCAAGCATCTTTTAATTTCGTGGCTGCAGTCACCATCTGCAGTGATTTTGGAGCCCCCAAAATAAAGTCTGTCACTGTTTCCACTGTTTCCCCATCTATTTACCATGAAGTTGATGGGACTGGATGACCTGATCTTAGTTTTCTGAATGTTGAGCGTTAAGCCAACTTTTCCACTCTCCTCTTTTCACTTTCATCAAGAGGCTCTTTAGTTCTTCTTCACTTTCTGCCATAAGGGTGGTATCATCTGCATATCTGAGGTTATTGATATTTCTCCCGGCAATCTTGATTCCAGCTTGTGCTTCTTCTAGCCCAGCGTTTCTCATGATGTACCCTGATAGAAGTTAAATATACAGGGGACAATATACAGCCTTGACGTACTCCTTTTCCTATTTGGAACCAATCTGTTGTTCCATATCCAGTTCTGACTGTTGCTTCCTGACCTGCATACAGGTTTCTCAAGAGGCACGTCAGGTGGTCTGGTATTCCCATCTCTTTAGGAATTTTCCACGGTTTCTTGTGATCCACAGAGTCAAAGGCTTTGGCATAGTCAATAAAGCAGAAATAGATGTTTTTCTAGAACTCTCTTGCTTTTTTGATGATCCAGCGGATGTTGGCAATTTGATCTCTGGTTCCTCTGCCTATCCTAAAATCAGCTTGGACATCTGGAAGTCAACAGTTATTAAATCTGATTTGAATCTTAGCCTTGGCTCTGCAAAATGAGGGGAGAAAACTAACAGTTATTGAATTCATCTGGGGTCATTCATTCATCGTGCTAGGCCAATGAAAATGATTCAACATGGCATCTTTGACCATTGCCTTCGTTTGTACTGACTTTTCATTTTGACCAGTTGTGCTTGACATATACAGCTCCAGTGTTTGACCTGATCTGCTGTGGCAGGTGGCAGGTATCAGATGTTTGAATTGAGAATGGAGACTTTTTCCTTTATTGTACTAATTTAAATAATAAATAATAACACTTTTATTCTTATTTTAGTTATAAGGATATTTTTGAAATAAAATATTGATTAAATGTTATTACCTGGTACATGCTTTAATTTGGAAGGATATACTAGATATGATGGGGAAAAGCTCCCCCTTGTGGCACATTAATTTTTGTTAGACGCTTGGATTGCTGTGGTGAGCGTGACTTTTTTTTTTTAATTCACCAGAATTGAACCAGAAGCTTCTTCTGCTCTCATTTCCACATTTTTTTTTTTTTTTTACTGTAGTAACTATCCTCTTGTTTGTATTTCTTTTGGATTGATGATGATACTTGCTAGAAGCATCTATAATATCTTCTCTATTTAGCATGAGTTAACTATAATATATACTATCCCCTGGAGAAGGAAATGACAGTGCACTCCAGTGTTCTTGCCTGGAGAATCCCATGGACAGGTAGCCTCGCGGGCTCCAGTCCAAAGGGTTGCTAAGAGTCATACACAACTGAGCGACTAAGCGCATACTGTATACTATAAAGTATACGGTGGAATCTTTAATATCTTGGGATGTTGCTAGGCACACTAAAAGAAAACAGGTAAATAAGAAAAACAGATTTTGAAATCAAAACAGTTTGTCTTATGCTGGGCGAAATGTTTATTTGAGTGTTCTCACAGCCTTTATAGCGTTTAATAGTGTGTGGTGAACCTCCCAACCAGAAGAGCTTTCCAAACTTACTGGACTATAGAGCCTTCTCTTCAGGGACTGGCATATCAGGGAGCACATTTTGGGAAACAGCATTATTTCAAGTGAGTCATTCCTAGTGGTTTTTTAAATTACATATGTCCAATTTGCTTCCCTTGTTGCAGCAATTTTTATAACTAAAATAAGAGAAAGCAGTATATTTTTGGCAATGCATTTCCTGTCATAAAGGCTACTTTTTTCTTCTATAGCAAGCCAGATGTGTTTTTTGTTTTTGTTTTTAAAGATTATGTGAGGAATAATGAATAGGCTTTTAGTTTAAACATAATCTAATTGAACAGTCCCTTTCCCATTAACCGAAACTGAGATTATGTTGTTGACAATTACTGACAGTGGCTACGAAAAGTCTTCTATTTCCTCCTCTCCCATTCCCCTTACTCCCCTTCATAACATTTATAGAGAATAAATGGAGTGAATAAAGGGAAATATGAAAGTGTAGTCATGATGGTGGTAGGTTTTTTGTGGAGTGGAGGACTGTAGGGGAGGTTTAGGTTAAAAATGTTACATCTGTTGATAGCTTTTACAAATATAAGCATAACTATCCTTTCTGCCTTTTATTATGTTGTCTTCTGAGAGGTATACCTTTTAAGGAATATATATACCTTTTAAGGTATACCTTTTAAGGAAGCATATAGGGTATGTTTTAATGCAGTGATGTATGTTGATATTTTCAATTTTTTAACTGCATCAGAAAACTGATAATTTCATTGTTTACTGAAGCAAATACAGTGATCTTATGCAAAGTGTCATCACGATGTGAGTATTTCCAGGTAAGTGGTTTTTTTGAATAATGGAAGCATACGGTTTTAAGGACCAAGATTTTATTGAAGATAACCTTTTGACTGAGGATTGTTGTTGTTGTTCAGTCACTGAGTTGAGTCTGACTCTTTGAGACCCTATGGACTGCAGCATGCCAGGCTTTTCTGTCCTTCACTGTCTCCCGGAGCTTGCCCAAACTCTCTTGAGTCAGTGATGTCATCCAACGATCTCATCCTGTGGCCCCCTTCTCCTCCTGCCTTCAGTCTTTTCCAGCATCAGGGTCTTTTCCAATCAGTCGGCTCTTCACATCAGCTTCAGTACTTGGGAGCTTCAGTACTTTGAAGCATCAGTCCTTCCAATGAATATTCAGGGTTGATTTCCTTTAGGATTGACTGGTTTGATCTTGCTGTCCAAGGGACTCTCAAGAGTCTTCTCCAGCACCACAATCCAAAAGTGTCTATTCTTTGGCACTCAGCCTTCTTTATGGTCCAACTCCCACATCTGTACATGACTACTGGAAAAACCATAGCTTTGACTGTGGGGACCTTTGTCAGCAAAGTGATGTCTCTGCTTTTTAATATGCTGTCTAGGCTTGTCATTTTCTTCCAAGGAGCAAGTGTCTCTTAATTTCATGACTGAGCATATTTAACAAAATTTATGTTTTTCCATCTAGATTTGTCATTATGGTGTTATAATCTCGATGAGCTAGGGCAGGTGCAGTTGTGCATACCTCTTGCCACTCCTTTCCCTTGTAATTGTGGTTTCTTATCCTTTAAGATTTTTGATATTAACTGGAATTATGCCAAGTGTAGAAACACATATGTAAGAAGAGTATCCTCATATGAATCGTGGCCTTTGTGACATTTATTTTAACTATTTAGATATTCTTTCAGCTCTTACCTTTTTCGTTTTCTCATCCCACTGCTCTTGAATTGTAATTGTTGGATAAATTATTTTTGGATAATTGAAACTTTTTTTCTAATGATTATTGTAGATTTCTTTTTGTTCCATGCTACAGAGGAAACTTAATTATTTGCTGTATAATATTTCATTATTGCAGATGTCATGTAAATCAAAGCATACTATTTTTTTTGTGAGAAGTATGTGATTATATTCTTATATCTCAAGTTTCATCAAGAAGTATGTATGTTTTGAATTTGAATGTGTAGTTTTCAATGTTTGAAACATTAATTGTTCAAATTTAGTGTATGTTTGAAGTATTGGGTTATTAATCTAGAAAGTAATAGTGTTACTTGCCCAGTCATGTCCCACTCCTTGAGACCCCGTGGACCGTATCCCACCAGGCCCCTCTGTCTCTGGAATTCTCCAGGCAAGAATACTGGAGTGAGATGCCATGCCCTTCTCTAGGGGATCTTCCCAACCCAGTAATCAAACTCCGGGTCTCCTGTGGTGCAAGTTTTTTTACCATTAATAATTGGTAATTCTTTACCAATAGCAAATTACCGATTCTTTACCAATAATAATTCTTTATTATTCTGAGCCACCAGGGAAGCCACAAGAACATTAGAGTGAGTTGCCATTTCCCCCTCCAGGGGATCTTTCCAACCCAGGGATTGAACCTGTGTCTTCTGCTCTGTAGGCAGATTCTTTATGCACTTAGTATTAAAAGTTGTATTAATATGAAGTTGCTCAGTCGTGTGCAACTCTTTGCGATCTGAACCCATGGACTGTATGTAGCCTATCAGGCTCCTCTGTCCATAGTATTTTCCAGGCAAGAGTACTGGAGTGGGTTGCCATTTCCTTCTCCAGGAAGGAATTAAATGATATGTATTAAATGGTATATAACTAAAAGTTACATTACAGTGTGTTTGTTTAATTCGGGGTGTGCATGCATGCTAAGTCACTTCAGTCATGTCTGACTGTTTGTGACCCTATGGACTGTAGCCTGTCAGGCTTCTCTGTCCATGGGATTCTCCAGGCAAGAATACTGGAGTGAGTTGCCATGCCCTCCTTCAAGGGATTTTCCTGACCCAGGGATTGAACTCATATCTTTTAATGTCTCCTGCATTAGCAGGTGGCTTCTTTACCACTAGTGCCACCTAGGAAGCCCCTAATTGGGTTATAGTTGATTTATATTAATCTTAGTTTCAAGTGACAAAACAGTGCTTCACAGTTTCTTTACATTATACTCCATTTTAAAGCTCTTATAAAATACTGTCTGTATTCCACATGGTGTACATTATTCCCTTGTAGCTTATTTATTTTATACATAGTAGCTTGTACTTAACTCCCTGCCTCAGTCTTGTTCATCCCCCTCCCCCCCCACCCCCTCTTCCCACAGGTAACCACTAGTTTTCTATATCTGTGAGTCTGTTTCTTTTTTGTTATATTCATTAATTTTTTAGATTCCTTATATAACTAATAACATACATAGTATTTATCCTTATATAATTAATAACATACATAGTATTTATCTTTCTCTGACTTATTTTACTTAGTAATATCACTCAAATCTATCCATGTTGTTGCAAATAGAAAAAAAATGCATTCTTTTTTATAGCTGAATATCATTCCACTGTGTGTGTGTGTGTGTGTGTGTGTGTGTGTGTGTGTCTTTGTATGTGTATATATATACACACACACACCATGTCTTTGTTACCCATTCATCTGTTGTTGGACACTTGGGTTGCATCCATATCTTAGCTGTTATAAATAATGCTGCTTTGAACCTTGGGATGCATTTATTTTTTTGAATTAGCATTTTCATTTTTTTTTTGAATATATACCCGTGAATGAAATTGCTAGTGTTTTGAGGAACCTCTGCTGTTTTCCACAGTGGCTACACCAATTTACATTCACATTAACAGTGTACAAAGGTTCCTTTTTCTTCACATCCTCTCCAACATTTGTTATTTTTGATCCTTTTTGATGATAGCCCTTTTGACAGATGTGAAGTGATGTTTCACTGTAGTTTTAATTTGCGTTTCCCTGATGATTAGTGATTTGAACATCTTTTCTTGTGCCTGTTGGCCATCTATATATATTTTTTGGAAGTTCAGGTCTGGCCATTTTTTAATTGAGTTACACTGTATTTTAAAATGCAGATTACTTTCTCAAGCTAAGATTGTGATGAATTCAATTTTTAAAATTTAGTTTTAAATTTAAATATATTTATATCCATTCTATTGAATCATCAGATTATTATCTTTAATATTTGGAGAATCAATGTTTAGAAGAAAATTTTTTTTTGTTTTAATCCCGATAGCTAAGTATGTGTAATTTATATAGAGACCATACTTTTTAGTGGAATATATGTGTGGATTGCTTTTTGTTTGTTTAGTTTTGCTGTGAACTGTTTCACTTAAGGGATCTTGGTTCCCCTATCAGGGACTGAACCTGGACCCTTGGCAGTGAGAGATCGTGGAGTCTAACCACTGGATCACCAGAGAATTACTTATCTGTGGTTTTAGTAGTGGACCAACAAAATGTGTTTTACAGTTTTAGCACATTTTGGTGAAAAAGGAACGGACTTGTGCTTTTATTATAGCAAATTATATGTGTAAATGAATTTTACATATATATGTATTTTGCCATGAGATGACAAGAACTATGAAGATTCACGTACCATATTTAACATTATAAGCCAACATGTAGAGTCTGTATTTACTTTATTCTTTAAAATTTAGTTTTTTCCATATATCCTTTGAAATATTTATGAATTTTAATAGGACAGACCAAAAAATCATCAACAAATATAGTGTTGTTTTAAGGGTGTCAAACGGAGGAGAGGAGGAAAAATCGAATTTGTTTTAATCTATTGTGTTAAAGTTTTTAACATTTAGGTCTGTACTAATTTAGACGTGTTTCATTTTATTTTACTTTTAAACAAAGAACAACATATGTAAACTTGGAAATTAATGTAAAAGTGGAAATTTGAATGAAATGAGATAGCTAGGTCAGTAATGTTCTCTTCAGTCAGTGAAATAACCATTCCAATCTAAAATAGCAACATCTGGATAAATCAAAGTACTTAAGTTATAAAATATATCTTTAATATTATCACCAAAGAAGCTTTACCCATTCTTGCTGTTACTAAACGTTGCATGTTTTTACTTAACATTTAAACACAGAAATTTTATTCAAAGAGGGCTGAATGTTAAACTTATTAATAGTAGCTCTGTTTTTCTAATTATTAACAGTATTTATCCTCCTCTATAGTTAAATAATGTTATAGTAGGTTCTTTTTTTTATGTTTTAGAATGGAAGTAGTTACTTGAATTGCATGGAAACCATTTGGTAGAACTCCAAAGTCTATTTCAGTTAGAGAAATGAATTATTTCATGTATAGTTTGGCCATTTTTACCTATTAAATAAACTGTAATCATTTTAGATTAATATTTTCTCAGAGAAGATTGACTCCTAAATGTCTCCTAGTATTAAAGAGCATTCTTTCTTTATTGGTATGTCTTTTGAATGTGTGTCAGTTCAGTTCAGTCACTCAGTCATGTCCGACTCTGCGACCACCCCAGGCCTCCCTGTCCATCACCAGCTTCGGGAGTTTACTCAAACTCATGTCCATTGAGTCGGTGATGCTATCCAACCATCTCTTCCTCTGTCGTCCCCTTCTCCTCCTGCCTTCAATCTTTCCCAATATCAGGGTCTTTTCAAATGAGTCAGCTCTTTGTTGGCCAAAGTATTGGAGTTTCAGCTTCAACATCAGTCTTTCCAATGAACACTCAGGACTGATCTCTTTGGGATGGACTGGTTGGATCTCCTTGCAGTCCAAGCGACTCTCAAGAATCTTCTCCAACACCACAGTTCAAAAACATCAGTTCTTTGGCACTCAGCTTTCTTTATAGTCCAACTCTCTCATCCATACATGACCACTGGAAAAACCATAGCCTTGACTAGACGGACCTTTGTTGGCAAAGTAATGTCTCTGCTTTTTAAAGTGCTGTCTAGGTTGGTCATAACTTTTCTTCCAAGGAGGAAGGATATTTTAATTTCATGGCTGCAGTCACCATCTGCAGTGATTTTGGAGCCCTCAAAATAAAGTCTGTCACTGTTTCCACTGTTTCCCCATCTATTTGCCATGAAGTGATGGGACCAGATGACATGATCTTCCGTTTTCTGAATGTTGAGTTTTAAGTCAACTTTTTCACTCTCCTCTTTCACTCTTCTTTACTTTCTGCCATAAGGGTGGTGTCATCTGCATATCTGAGGTTATTGATATTTCTCCCAACAATCTTGATTCCAGCTTGTGCTTCCTCAGCCCAGTGTTTCTCATGATGTACTCTGCATATAAGTTAAATAAGCAGGGTGACAATATACAGCCTTGACGTACTCCTTTTCCTATTTGGAACCAGTCTGCTGTTTCATGTCCAGTTCTAACTGTTCCTTCCTGATCTGCATATAGATTTGTCAAGAGGCAGGTCAGGTGGTCCGGTAGTCCCATCTCTTTTAGAATTTTCCAGAGTTTGTTGTGATCCACACAGTGAAGGCTTTGGCATAGTCAATAAAGCAGAAATAGATGTTTTCCTAGAACTCTTTTGCTTTTTCGATGATTCACTGGATGTTGGCAGTTTGATTTCTGGTTCTTCTGCCTTTTCTAAAACCAGCTTGAACGTCTAGAAGTTCTTGGCTCATGTGTTGTTGAGGCCTGGCTTGGAGAATTTTGAGCATTACTTTACCAGCGTGTGAGATGAGTGCAATTGTGCAGTAGCTTGAGCATTCTTTGGTATTGCCTTTCTTTGGGATTGGAATGAAAACTGACCTTTTCCAGTTATGTGGCCACTGCCGAGTTTTCCAAATTTGCTGGCATACTGAGTGCAGCACTTTCACAGCATCATTTTTTAGGATTTCAAATAGCTCAACTGGAATTCTATCTCCTCCACTATCTTTGTTTGTAGTGATGCTTCCTAAGGCCCACTTGACTTCATGTTCGAGGATTTCTGGCTCTAGGTGAGTGATCACACCATCGTGATTATCTGGGTTGTGAAGCTCTTTTGTACAGTTCTTCTGTGTATTCTTGTCACCTCTTCTTAATATCTTCTGCTTCTGTTACATCCATACCATTTCTTAAGTTACAAAAAATAGTCCTTTATTGAGCCCATCTTTGCATGAATTGTTCCCTTGGTATTGAATTTTCTTCAAGAGTTCTCTAGTCTTTCCCATTCTGTTGTTTTCCTCTCTTTCTTTTCACTGATCACTGAGGAAGGCTTTCTTATCTCTCTTTGCTATTCTTTGGAACTCGGCATTCAGATGCTTATATCTTTCCTTTTCTCCTTTGCCTTTTGCTTCTCTTCTTTTCACAGGTATTTGCAAGGCCTCCTCAGACAGCCATTTTGCTCTTTTGCATTTCTTTTTCTTGGGGATGGTCTTGATTCCTGCCTCCTGTACAATGTCATGAACATCTGTCCATAATTCATCAGGCACTCTGTCAGATCTAGTCCCTTAAATGTATTTCTCACTTTCACTATAGAAACAGAAGGGATTTGATTTAGGTCATACCTGAATGGTCTAATATGTATTCCAAGTCTGAATGTGTGTATTCTTACATATAATCTCTTGGAAAGAAAAGAGTCCAGCAGACCATCCATTCATTTGACTTTTGTTTTAAAGGTATGTTAAAAGTACCCATTTCTTTGTAAGAGATCTTACATTTAGTTGTGTTTCAGAAGGATTCTCTCACTGGAAATTCCTCCTTCCTCAAGTTAATTTGTTGATAATTGAGTCACTGTGCAAATCATTAAGTTGATCATTGTTGATACTGTGATACAGTAGAATGAACCAGTTGGATGGGAAAGACTGGATTCTGGCTTTGTTAGAACTGGTTAACAGTTTAGACAGTTATCGAAGTTTACACAAGACAAAGAAGTTTGAAGCACAGAAAATTGACTCACTTGTGTGAAGTGGAAATCCTGCCTGTCAAATATATCTTGTAAATCAAAGCACTTGTAAACTTGTGTTTAACAACAAAAGGTGTTTGATTTCAATGAGATATTTATGAATTTTAATACAAGTCTTTTAATTTTAATCCAGTCTCTCAGAAAGTCATGCTCATTTGCAGATCCAGTACTGAGGCCACGATCTCAGAGTCAGCTAACAAAATTGATATCAATCCTGATAATTTTGCTAAATTTTAAGTTGACATTTTTAGCTTTGTTCGACTGCATTACAGAAATGCATAACAATGATTAATTTTACTTTTGTGGTACTGTTAGTATATCTAAACGTCTAGAGCCTAAATATTGTTGTAAAGTCAGATACTCACTTACAGTTCTCTCAGTATCGGAGATGCTAGGAACTTTTGGGAGGCAGGAGAAAGATCAGACCATGAGTACAAAATGGGGACACAGACCCCAGCTTTTTTTGTTTTTTTTGTTTTTTTTTTTCGTAACTTGAAGAATTTGGGTAAGGTTTTATGTTTCTGAGAAGTGAATTTGTGGCAGTTCATGAAAACTTAACTTTGAAATTCTGGTAAATGAACTTATTAAGGAAATAATGTATAGTTGATAACACCGCTTTGCTTATTATTCTAAAAAGTAAAATTATCTAGTGTTTTAGTAAAATATTCTCTTAAGATAGAACTAAGTAAAATTATCTAGTGTTTTAGTAAAATATTCTCTTAAGATAGAACTAAGTAAAATTATCTAGTGTTTTAGTAAAATATTCTCTTAAGATAGAAATTTTATTGTCCTGTTTTTGATGTAGGTGGGGGCTTAGATGCTTTGATACATAATATTGTGTTTACCAACTGCAGTTGTAGAGATTCACCTTGTGATCTGAACATATTTTAGAGTCTGTGTCCCTGATGTGATGAAAATTTAGCCATCTAGATTTACCTGGTGTATGGGACTTCCCATTTTAAAACCGGAATAGACCCAGGTAAACTGAGACAATGTTATTTCCCTAAAGTTAGTGGCCACAAAAGCGAATCCAGAGAAAAAGATGTTTATTTATGAAAGGAATTTGTTTTGCTTTAAGGATACTTGTGTTTACTAGCGTTACCATATGAGGTTTCTCTGTAAGGTTTAGATGTACTTTTGAAATTTAGGACCAATAATTCTTGAGGTATAGCCTCTTTTATTTTGGTTTAAATTTGAATGATAACCATTTGCTCACATTGTACAGGTGGCTTTACATAATTATTGTTTTCTTTAGAAATCTGAGATCAGTCTTTCCAGTTAAAGAAACTAAAACTGAAGGAATTTAACTGATTTCTCCCCACATAACTGGTAGATAGCAAATGTAGATTTGGAACCTAGGACTTTTGGTTCTCTAGCTTACTAGTAGGTTTTCATCAGAGAAATATAAACTGAATCTTCGATTAATATGCTGAAATCTAGAAAGGAACATAATTCCTGGTGGCCTTTTTGACATACAAAGTACTGATGATGGTTAAATGCACTGTTTTCAGAGGGTCTGTTTTTGAAAATTCTGACAAAAAATAAAGGTATAGGAACTTTTGAATATAATTTCAGTAGCATTATAGATCAAATAAACTGTGTTGAAAGGAGGAACTATATTGTCAGGAAGTATGCTGTTTATCTCAATCCTGTTTTCATAAGCAGTGTGTAGTAATAGCTAGAGAAGGTAAAATACCTCGATTTTGTGCAGATTTTTTGTTGTTTGTTTTATTGTTTGTAAAAGGCGTTTTTGTTTTATTTTGCTTGCCTCACATTTTGTTTTAAAAATCTAAGACAGCATACATAATTTAGGATTATGCAGTGGTAATAGGAATTGTCTTATGTTTAATGAAATTAAATCCATATCCTTCAGGTGAAAAGAACATATTCTCACGGTACTTATAGAGCTGGCCCAATGAGACAAATCAGCTTGGTGGGAGCAGTTGATGAAGAAGTGGGAGATTACTTCCCTGAGTTCCTTGACATGTTGGAAGATTCACCATTTTTAAAAGTAAGAGAAAACAATGTGAAGCAATCTAAGTTGTGGGTGTTACTTTCATGCTACAAATGATAGAAATCATGGGTTTTTCAGAATTGTAAAATTTTTGATTTCAGTTGATTTGGCAGGAAGGGAAGAAGAGGTGAGAAACTAGAAGTAATTCTTGTGTTGTGTGTGTAACTTCTCAGGTACTAATTCTAATAGCAAAGCTGAGTGGTAGATCAGAAAATAATACTTGCCTGTAGCTGCCACTTTAGGAAAGTAAGTTCCACTGGTTTATCACCTTTTTATATACTTGAGTGCCAGTGTTCTTGCCTGGAGAGTCCCAGGGACCGGGGAGCCTTGGTGGGCTGCTGTCTCTGGGGTTGCACAGAGTCGGACACGACTGAAGCGACTTAGCAGCAGCAGATTTAAGAAGTACAGGATAGATGCTTACCACAGTGTTTGCAACTGGGTAGTGACAGTTTGGGTGTGTGGAAAACTGGCCTGGCAAGTTGTATAACTGTATTTCAGCTTTGGAGATCCTAGCTGGGTTGGGCAAACCAGTTATACTTGCTGGGCTTCAGTGTCCTCATCAATAAAATAAGGTATTTAAACAGTGCAGCTTTAAGACCCCTTTAAATTCTTTAAATGATTTTGAGCAGGATTCTGTTTTCTTTCTTCCTTTCCTCCCTTCCTTTTTTTCCTTCCTCCTTTCTTTTTTCCCCCCTTTCTTCCTTTTTCTTTGTTTTCCCAGCAGTTCCTGCATTCCAGAAAATATTTCTTCTAATGGGCTGCTAGCACTGTCCTATTGAGAGAAAAATCTCTGAACTATGTAGTTAGGTCAGTTATTTAATCAGTAATTAAAAGGTCAAAGTGTGACAAGATTAGTTTATCTCTAAAACTTGGTACATATTCTGTAGAACATCTCTCTCTTTTTTTTTTTTTACTTCTCAGTTTTCTAGTCTACGTGTTTATATATATCTTTTCCTTTTTCATCCTACTCCATTTTCCTTTTATTTCCTTTTTTGTTCCTTTTAAACCATTGGTTCCTTGTCTGTTTCTCCCAGCTAGTGACGTGGATTTTGGATACATTTATTTTGAGTGGCATTTTAAAAATACCGTTATTTCTTTTACAACATAGCATTTCCTTTATATTCTCAGAATTGAATTAGAAGTTTCAAGCCTCCTTCAAATTTATTTTAAAAAAGTTGCTAAGATAATAAGCTTTCTCAACTTCTAGCTGTAATGCGAGATGCCAGAATAAATGGAACTATATCAGAGTTTTGAATGACTATAAATTAGGCCTAGCATTCTATTCATACTTATTCAAACAAGTGGAACCAAAACGTCATGAAAGTTTTAGTTAAGCAAAAATTCATAAGTTTTCTAAAATATATATATATACATAGTTTAGAAACATAAACTGAAATGGGAGCACTGAATATGAAATAGAAAAAGTGAAACAAGCTAAATAAAAATTAAAGATCATCATATTATTGTTTTTAAATATGGCTGCTTCATTAGAATCACATTTGGAACTTTGGAGAAGGGGGAAAGAAAACACCTGGGTATTTATATTTGTCAAAAAAATTCCAAGATAATTCGAATGTGCATCTGGAAAACAGGAAATTAACATGCGATACAGTTTTTTTTTTTTTAACTAAAGTACAGATTTTGTTCAAATTTCACAACATTTTAAGCTAGTGTCCATTTGTTTTCATGCATTATTTTTAAGAGTCCACATCATATTTAGTTGTATTGAGCAGCTACAGCTGCATGCAGCAAATTCTGATAAATTATTTTTTTCATTTTTATTCTGTTACAGATATTTTCTAATTTTCCTTGTTATGGCTTCTTAGATACACCTATCATTTAAAAGTGGATGCTTAATTTCCAAATAGATGGGTTTTTAAAAGTATCTTTGATGTTAATTTCTCACTTAAATGCTTTTTTTTCCTATAATATTACCCTCTGTGCCTTTTTATGGAGAAGGCAATGGCAACCCAGTCCAGTACTCTTGCCTGGAAAATCCCATGGACGGAGGAGCCTGCTGGGCTGCAGTCCATGGAGTGGCCAGGAGTTGGACGCAACTGAGCTACTTCATTTTCACTTTTCACTTTTCATGCATTGGAGAAGGAAATGGCAACCCACTCCAGTGTTCTTGCCTGGAGAATCCCAGGGACAAGGGAGCCTGATGAGCTGCCATCTATGGGGTCGCACAGAGTGGGAGACGACTGAAGTGACTTAGCAGCAGCAGTGCCTTTTTAGTCTTTTAACTTTATTGAGGCTTTTCCAATGGTAAGTCAAAGATTTCTCTTGGTAAATGTCACATTGTACTTGAAAATATGTGAGTTATTTTCAGATATCTTTTGATATTGATTTCTAATGTAATTCCACAGTGATAAGAGAACAGATTATGATTTCAGCCCTTTCAGATGATGAAATTTTTGCACTGTTTTATGTCCTGGGATATGTTCCAGTTTCTCCTGGTTTATATAGTCTGTGGGAACTTGAATAGGATTTGTATCCCATTGTTGTGTGAATATTCTATAAATCTTTATGCTGAATTGGTTCATGGTGCTTTTCAGGTCTCCTGTAGCCTCCTACTTTTCTGTCTATTCGTTTTATTAATTTTTGAGAGTTTGATATTGAAACAACTAAAAATCTTAATTTATTTACTTAAAAAACTATAATATATACTAGAACTATATGTAACTTGTTCTGTATTTTCCAAGTCTCCTGTAAATGTTATCATACTTTCATAATTTAAGAAATAAAGAAGAAAAAATCATTTAAGTATTTATATTTCAGATTTTAATTTTAAAAGTAAATGAGATAAATAAATGCATTCTTCCTGGAGAGATGTAATTTGACAACCTCCCCTTTTGAAAAGGGGGGTATGGTTTATAAATACCCATTTTCTCACCATTCAGTGGACAGTGACTCTTGGTCATTTCTCTGTTGCTCCTGTTTTCAGAGATTTTAATCCCTGGTTTTAGACCAGCAACCTCTTCAAGAAACTACTACACAGGAATAAATTTTAATTTTGATTTAGTTTTCCTCTTTGTTCTGTTAGGTTTTAACTACTCAAAGAGGTAGCCCCCTTTTATTTGAGGTATCCATTTTTTAAAACTCAGTTGGTCATTTTTATAGATTGTCATGGAAGATAACTTGCTTATTTTGCCAATCTGTTAACACTATATTGTCAGGTTGGTTTATTTTTCTTCCTCGGTTCTTGCCTCGTCGCAACAAAAATTTGGAACGACTGAGTAAAGGGTTTAAGACAACTGACAAGTTACAGCTCAGTTCAGCTCAACCAGGCAGATCTTTTATTAGACTGACACCCCCAAAATATGAGAGCAGGTCCACCCCAAAGGAGTCTTCCTTTTCCATCTGGGTTCCCCCTGTTTATACTTCTAGTTTCTTTCTTTTGGTTATGCCCTGTGCAAAATAGGGTTTGTCCTCACCACCAGTCAATGAAAAGGAATGCAAATGGGCATACACGCAAGGCTGAATGACAATTGCAAGTCATATAACAGTAGGCTGTGTTGTTTATATCTTTCCAAAATTCAGTCTGTTACAATCAGATGTAGTATATTTATGAACCCTTAATGAGCTCCTAACTGCCTAAGATTACTTGGGGAAGACACTGTGGTTATTTTGTATCCACTGTGGGCCTAGTGCCCATGTGCAGGAGTTGGAAAAGCCTCTGGTTATTTTTGTAGCATATCTGTGCAGTCTCCTATGTGTGTCTAGGATGGGTTTTAGAGATCAGCTTCTATCCCTTTCAGCCAGGCCACCCCTTGTGCTCATGCCTAACTTCCTACTTAACAATATGACCCATATATTTGGTAGAAAGAGTAACAGATGATGAATACAGTGAATCATACCTCTGGCAGAATTGGAGAAGTGGGGGAAACCATCCAAGAATAATTATTCTCTTAATGTATCTGAAATAGAATATTTTGAAGGCAAACTTATGAATATATAGAAATATATTTAAAACAGGTACCTAATTCAGATGTATATATGAAATTTTGTGAAGGACACAGTAGTCTTTAATGTATATTTGAAGATTCGTTTTAAAAAATAATCGATTTCTGTGTCATTATTTGCCTCTAGTGTACACTGCCCTGGGGGACACTATCTAGTTTAAAATTAGAGAGTCGGAAAGATAGTGATGATGGTCCCATCATGTGGGTGCGCCCGGGAGAACAGATGATCCCTGTGGCTGACATGCCAAAGTCACCTTTCAAAAGGAAAAGGTATGTTGGATATAAATGTTTATTGCTGGGAATGAGTGTTTGTACATTGGTATGTATGCATTTGTTGAAAGTTGGAGGAAGAAAGTAGGGAAAGTTTAGAGCATAATTGAAATGTAAATTCAAAAATGGTTATCCATGCTGATATAATTTCTTATAAATATCAAATAAAATCAAACATGAAAAATGCAGGCAAATGACATGTTGTAACCACAGATGGGGAAAAAATGTCATTCACAACAGGGACATTATAAACTGTATTGGAATAAATTGAATAAATATTCAGAAACAAATTTAAATAATATTTTAAGAAAACTAAAACATCTATGGAGAATATAAAAAAAGATCTAAGCAGATGTTTAGATCTGTACTCTGGATTGAATACAAATGGTAGTCCATTAGAATTTTAGGGTTCATTTGGACTCACACTTCCAGCACTGGATAAAATAATTTTAAAATTCGTCTGGAATAACAAAGTCAGCAAATAGTCTAGACAGCTGTGAAAGAGAAGATACATGTGAGGGGGGACCTCCTGTTACTCAACATTAAAAATTACCATAAAGGTCAAAAAGATCACTGGAATAGGATAGAGTACACAAATAGATCAAAGTATAATGGGAACTTAAACATAAGATAAATGGGAAGAAGAAGATTATTCAATGAATAATGCTGGCATAATTGGAAGTCCATTTGAAGGGAAACAAAGCCATAACCCCAGTGTTATATAAGAAGTAAGGGACTTGAACATAATAAGTAAAAAAAGAATAAAAATATCAGAATAAAATACTTAGGCTTAAGAGAGACCTTCCTAAACAAAGATGCAAGAATATAATGGTGATACTATTGTGAGAAAAAAGACATCAAAACAACAAAGCTCTAAACTGGATATTAGTAACATGACAGACTAAAGTTAATATACAAAGAGCATTTCTAAATGAGAAGAAAAATGTAAAAAAAAAAAAAAAAACCCAATAGATAAATAGGCCCTAGGTAGTCAATAGTATATTCAGTTCGGTTCAGGCGCCCAGTCATGTCTGACTCTTTGGGATCCCGTGAATCGCAGCACACCAGGCCTCCCTGTCCATCACCAACCTCTGGATTTCATTCAAACTCATGTCCATCGAGTAGGTGATGCCACTCAGCCATCTCATCCTCTGTCGTCCCCTTCTCCTCCTGCCCTCAATCTTTCCTAGCATCAGGGTCTTTTCAAATGAGTCAGCTCTTCACATCAGATGGCCAAAGTACTGGAGTTTCAGCTTCCACATCAATCCTTCCAATGAACACCCAGGACTGATCTCCTTTAGGATGGACTGGTTGGATCTCCTTGCAGTCCAAGCGACTCTCAAGAGTCTTCTCCAACACCACAGTTCAAAAGCATCCATTCTTCGGTGCTCAGCTTTCTTCACAGTCCGACTGTCACATCCATACATGACCACTGGAAAAACCATAGCCTTGACTAGACGGACCTTAGTCGGCAAAGTAATGTCTCTGCTTTTGAATATGCTATCTAGGTTGGTCATAACTTTCCTTCCAAGGAGTAAGTGTCTTTTAATTTCATGGCTGCAATCACCATCTGCAGTGATTTTGGAGACCCCCAAAAATAAAGTGTGCCACTGTTTCCACTGTTTCCCCATCTATTTCCCATGAAGTGATGGGACTGGATGCCATGATCTTCGTTTTCTGCATGTTGAGCTTTAAGCCGACTTTTTCACTCTCCTCTTTCACTTTCATCAAGGGGCTTTTTAGTTCCTCTTCACTTTCTGCCATAAGGGTGGTGTCATCTGCATATCTGAGGTGATTGATATTTCTCCCAGCAGTCTTGATTCCAGCTTGTGCTTCTTCCAGCCCAGCGTTTCTCATGGTGTACTCTGCATATAAGCAGGGTGACAATATACAGCCTTGACGTACTCCTTTTCCTGTTTGGAACCAGTCTGTTGTTCCATGTCCAGTTCTAACTCTTGCTTCCTGACCTGCATATAGGTTTCTCAAGAGGCAGGTCAGGTGGTCAGGTATTCCCATCTCTTTCAGAATTTTCCACAGTTTATTGTGATCCACACAGTCAAAGGCTTTGGCATAGTCAGTAAAGCAGAAATAGATGTTTTTCTGGAACTCTCTTGCTTTTTCCATGATCCAGCGGATGCTGGCAATTTGATGTCTGGTTCCTCTGCCTTTTCTAAAACCAGCTTGAGCATCTGGGAGTTCATGTTTCATGTATTGCTGAAGCCTGGCTTAGAGAATTTTCAGTGTACATTTACTAGCGTGTGAGATGAGTGCAATTGTGCAGTAGTTTGAGCATTCTTTGGCATTGCCTTTCTTTGGGATTGGGATGAAAACTGACCTTTTCCAGTCCTGTGGCCACTGCTGAGTTTTTCCAAATTTGCTAACATATTGAGTGCAGCACTTTCACAGCATCATCTTCCAAGATTTGAAACAGCTCCACTGGAATTCCATCACCTCCACTAGCTTTGTTCATAGTGATAACTTTCTAAGGCCCACTTGACTTCACATTCCAGGATGTCTGGCTCTAGGTGAGTGATCGTACCATTGTGATTATCTGGGTCGTGAAGCTGTTTTTTGTACAGTTCTTCTCTGTATTCTTGCCGCTTCTTAATATCTTCTGCTTCTGTTAGGTTCATACCATTTCTGTCCTTTATTGTGCCCATCTTTGCATGAAATATTCCCTTGGTATCTCTGATTTTCTTGAAGAGATCTCTAGTCTTTCCCATTCTGTTGTTTTCCTCTATTTCTTTGCATTGATCCCAGAGGAAGGCTTTCTTATCTCTCCTTGCTATTCTTTGGAAGTCTGCATTCAAATGGGTATGTCTTTCCTTTTCTCTTTTGCTTTTCACTTCCCTTATTTTCATAGCTATTTGTAAGGCCTCCCCAGACAGCCATTTTGCTTTTTTGTATTTCTTTTCCATGGGGATGGTCTTGATACCTGTCTCCTGTACAATGTCACGAACCTCATTCCATAGTTCATCAGGCACTCTTGTCTATCAGATCTAGTCCCTTAAATCTATTTCTCACTTCCACTGTATAATCATAAGGGATTTGATTTAGGTCATACTTGAATGGTCTAGTGGTTTTCCCTACTTTCTTCAATTTAAGTCTGAATTTGGCAATAAGGAGTTCATGATCTGAGCCACAGTCAGCTCCCGGTCTTGTTTTTGCTGACTGTATAGAGCTTCTCCATCTTTGGCTGCAAAGAATATAATCAAGCTGATTTCAGTGTTGACCATCTGATGTCCATGTGTAGAGTCTTCTCTTGTGTTGTTGGATGAGGGTGTTCACCGTGACCAGTTGCATTTTCTTGGCAAAACTCTGTTAGCCTTTGCACTGCTTCATTCTGTACTCCAAGGCCAAATTTGCCTTTTACTCCATGTGTTTCTTGACTACTTTGCATTCCAGTCCTCTATAATGAAAAGGGCATTTTTTGGGGTGTTAGTTCTAAAACGTCTTGTAGGTCGTCATAGAACTGTTCAACTTCAGCTTGTTCAGTGTTACTAGTTGGGGTATAGGCTTGGATTACCGTGATATTGAATGGTTTGCCTTGGAAATGAACAGAGATCATTCTGTCATTTTTGAGATTGCATCCAAGTACTGCATTTTGGACTGTTTTGTTGACCATGATGGCTACTCCATTTCTTTTAAGGGATTCCTGCCCACCTTAATAGATATAATGGTCATCTGAGTTATATTCACTCATTCCAGTCCATTTTAGTTTGCTGATCGTAGAATGTTGACGTTCATTCTTGCCATCTCCTGTTTGAGCACTTCCAATTTGCCTTGATTCATGGACCTGACATTGCAGGTTCCTATGCAATGTTGCTCTTTACAGCATCGGACCTTGCTTCTATCATCAGTCACATCCACAACTGGGTATTGTTTTTGCTTTGGCTCCATCCCTTCGTTCTTTCTGGAGTTATTTCTCCAATTGTATATTAAAGTAAAAGTAAAGTGAGGTCGCTCAGTCGTGTCCGACTCTTTGCGACCCCATGGACTATAGCCTACCAGGCTTCTCTGTCCATGGGATTTTCTAGGCAAGAGTACTGGAGTGGGTTGCCATTTCCTTCTCCAGGGGATTTTCCCGACCCAGGGATTGAACCCAGGTCTCCCGCATTGCAAGCAGATGCTTTACCCTCTGAGCCATCAGGGAAGTCATATAGAATTGTATATTAAATGTATGTTAAAAGAATTATGGGATATTATTTTTACCCATTACATTGGCAGAAACTATTAATAGAGAAATTATATTACAGAGTGGTAGGTATGTGAGGAAACAGGGTCATATATATTATTGGTCGATGGGTGAGCTTCTGTAATCATTTTTTTAAAATCATTTTTTAAAAGTAAAATAGCTCATAAAGCTTAACGTGCGCACACACACTCTCTCTCTCTCTTTGAACTACAATCTGTACTTTTGGGAATCTGTCCCCAAAAATAAAAGCACTAAAGGTAAATATATAAGAATGTTAGTTGCACCATTTACAATAGTGAGATTGAGTATAAAATGATCTCATTGTCCATTATTAGAATGGTTGAATTCATTTTGGTATATTCCTATGAAAGAATAGGGCTTCCCTGGTGGCTCAGCTTGTAAAACATCTGCCTGCAATGAGGGAGACCTGGCTTCGATTCCTGGGTTGGGAAGATTCCCGTGGAGAAGGGAACAGCTACCCACTCTGGTATTCTGGCCTGGAGAATTTCATGGACTGTATATAGTCCATGGGGTTGCAAAGAATCGGACACAGCTGAGTCACTTTCACTTTCACTTACAGAAGAATGCAATAAAATAGTTAATTTCATAGTATGAATTTTGTCTGTTGAGCTGAAAGAATATCCAATGAAAAGAGCTAAATGTAGAGTATATGTTAAGTGTGATTCTGTTGTTATGAAAAGAAATAAAAAACACGTAGAAAAGTGTAGAAAAATATACTTTAGGTTAACATTGTTGGGAATGGAGTAGGTGATCCTGGGGGGAGGTAATATCTGTTTTTTTACATATGTAAAGATGGTCTCTCTTTATTATTTAAAAAAAAATAGGGAAAAATGGTGATAGAGTGGAATGTAGGTTACATGAGAGCATGGACAATGTTTTGCTTGTTACTAATGTCTCTTGCACCTAAACAGAATGCCTGGTGGTTGATAAATAAATTTTTGTTGAATGAAATTTTTACAAGTTCATTTTTAAGTTGGGAGTAAATGGTAAACTTGGTATGTATCTTAATGATTAACTTAAATTTATCAATCATTTAGAGAATACAAAAGCCTCTCCCCAGAACAATGCAGATGTACAGACTGTTACATGTAATTTAAGGGAGTTCACCAGCCCCTTGAGGAACTCAGGGATTAAAATCCATGGTATATATGGTCATTTCCCATCACATTACCAACTAATGAGAACATTGTCCTAGGCACTGTGCCAAATGCTTTTTTTTTGCAAATGCTTTTTTTTTTGCAAGTCTCAATTCATTAGAATGCGGTATAATGAGACCAGACTTGCTTGTTTGTAAACCTGTTAGCTTTTCACAGAAAGCAACATCATCGTCTAGCTTTCTGATATCTGTAAAACATTAATCACGAACAGGAAAAAAGGATATTAAAGCATTGCATATGTGTCTGTGTGTCTCTGTGAATGTTTGTATAAAACTTTTAAGACAAGAGTATGCAAAGAGCAGTGAAGTAGTAGAGATTGAGGGTGGGAAATAAAGAGGACCAAAAGGAAGAGTGACCCTAGGGGATAGACTAGGATGCGATAAGAAAATAATGCGGGCAATCCTGATTTGTCTGTGTAAGCAAAAGAAAAATCATACAGGGTGATAAATAAGATGATGACTCCCAAAGTAAATTCTTCTCACCCTGTTCCCCTTCTGCAGCAAAATTTGAGAGGGTTTCTGCTGTGAGTGAGGCTAGGTGGTAAGCAGTTTCTGTATACCTATGGATTCTAGAAGGTGAGTGGTGGAGGAGAGGGCCAGTGGGAGATATCTATCCTCTACAGTGGAGCTAAAGTGTTTTTTTTTCCCCTCCTACTTACGGTAAACTATGTGTGTTTTATGGAAGCACTTATTGCCAAGTGTTTTCTTGCTGTTTATATTTTGGTATTTCTCCCATAAGAATATAAACTCCCCCAAGAATAAGGAATTTGTCTTATTCACTGCTGTCTTGTTGACTTAAGTCTACCTCTGTCTCTTTATCTACATATATATATGTAATTTTTTTTTTTAAACAGAACTACCAATGAAATAAAAAACCTGCAATACCTACCTCGAACTAGTGAGCCCCGTGAAATGCTCTTTGAAGATAGAACAAGAGCTCATGCAGATCATATAGGACAAGGTTTTGAACGACAGACTACAGCTGCTGTTGGAGTGTTGAAGGCTGTGCACTGCGGAGAGTGGTATATGTTAACTACTGCTGTTTAATGGCTTCTAAGCTTTTTCTTGGGAAGTTTTTCAGTAATTCTTCCTAATGTGGGGGAAAAGGTTTAATTTTCCTGTATTTGGATATTGTTTTTGTGTGATTGCACTAAAGATTTTCAACTGATAGAATCTAGATTCTATCTTTTGGATTTGACTGAAATAGTTTGATTTTCTACGTGACTGGAAAACAGTTGTCTTACAAACAGTAATGGAAAACCCAAGATTCACTTGGTGCTTACTGTATGCCCATTTACAAATGTTCAGTTAATTTTCTCTGCTTTTTGGCTCATAGTTTTTACACAAGGAGACTAAGGACTCAGGACTATCAAATAGTATTATAGTCATATAGCTAATAAGTGGTAGAGCTCAGTCTGATTTCAGAACTGACTCCAGCTTCTTCTGTTTTTTCTTTATACTGTTTTAACTTGCTGTCTTTTTAAGGTTTGGTATCTATTAAGTGTTTGTTTACCTTAGTATATTAGTATTTTTCCAGCTTTGCTTGCAAGTTTCACTAAATCTTTTGATAGATTAGAAAAAATGGATAATTTTTTTAAGGAAATGGATAATATATTTAAGGTGGTTGTCTCATACATTAAGAGAATTTCCATTTACTAAATTGATAAAATCTGTAGAGCAAAGCTATATTTATACTGTAAGGTAACTTTGGTCAGTTAGGTTTTGTTTTCAAATTGGGTATCGTTCGGGTATGAACCTTAAGTTGAAATATGTTATTTTGCTTATTAAAGCAGTTGAATTAAATACTTAGCATATAAGAAAGTTTTCTAAGTAAAAAGAAACTTTAATTCTGAAAACAGAAAATGTCAATATTGTTGCATAGATTTCTAAGATGTTTTGAATAATATGGTCTGTATTTTCTACATGAGGAAATTGTATTTTCAAGAGTTGTGAATACAAAATTGACCCTATGTTCAAAAGAGAAAATTTAAAGTAATGTGTTATAAATTAATACTGAATGGGGAAGCCAGTGTAAACTGACTTTGTTCCTTAACATAAATGAAGGAAGCTTTATCAATTTCAGATATGCAAAGTAGCTAGTACCAAGCTAACCCTATGAGTTCTTTAGGAAAATGATGTTAATAATTTATTAGTTTATGATTCAATAATAATAATTTATAATTGTGTTTAAGTTAAATGGTAATATCTGTGGTGATTCCCATACAGTTTCAAAGCTCTTACTATAATCTGGTTTAAAATGCTAATTTTGTCAAAGAGTAAAGGCAGATTTGTCTGTGGAAATCATTACAACAAACCCATTTCAAATTAATGGGATTTCTCTTGAATGTTTGGTAAAAAGATTTAAGAGTGGCATCAAAATTTATTAGAGTGAAATCTGATTTATAGATAGTACTCAATAAAGTTAGCCACATATTTATATATTTCCTCAGAGATAAATATTCTTGCTTCTTGGCCTTAACTTTATTTAAATCTCTTTCAAGTTTAATTATTGTTTTTGTTTGCTTTTTCTCCACTTTATATGTGATTTGATGTTGGAGGTTGTTTCCTGTCCTTCACAGGTCCATCATAGTTCACTGTAGTTACTGAATTAAAAAGTACTTGAAGCTAGCAATTTCACAGTGAAGAAGACTATTGTCAAATTACAAATATATTAGGGGCCAGATTTAAGAATATTCTTGAGATAGATTTTGGAATGAGATGTTGCTCGTTATGAGTTTTCTCACTTTTGTAAAATACAGTTTACTTTATCTACCAGTGCTGCTTTGATCTCTTAGTATTATACTAAAGATGGTAAGAAAATAATTTGGTTGATACTTTTAAGATGGTTTCATGGCTCTGATGCAGACATGGTTTATGATCGCTTTACTGTTGATTCTTGCTGTTAACCTAAGCTATACTAAGGAAATTGGAGCACTGTCTTAGTGTTCTTATCTTAGCATTTTGAGTTCTCCTTCTTTTTCTCAAGGAGACATTATTTTATCTTAGAGCCTGGCTTAAAATGAATTTGAGATAAAAGACTTAAGTTGATTTAGACTATAAAGAGATCTTTGGAGAAGGAAATGGTAACCCACTCCAGTATTCTTGCCTGGAAAATCCCATGGATGGAGAAGCCTGGTAGGCTACAGTCCATGGGGTCGCAAAGAGTTGGACACAACTTAGCAACTTCACTTTCACTTTCATAAAGAGATCTTAAACTAGATAGACTTGTGAAGTGTTGGTCAATTTTATCACTTTTTAGTATTAGGAAGACAGAATTCACATAGATTTATAAATTTAAGGTTGCCTCTTTGAATTCAGTTTTTTGAAAAATCAACTAATGGAATATAATTTATATTCAATAATACAAAACTTGTTATAAGTATACAGGTAGATGTGTTTTGACTAATATATACAGCCATGTTAACCACTACCAGAACTAAAATATAGACCATTTTGTTTTTCTTGTATCCCTTGACAGTTAATCTCTCCCCATTCTTACTCTAACTCAAGACGTCTATTAACCTATTTTCTGTCTTTATAGGTTAGCATTGCCTAGTCTAGGATCTCATGTAAATAGAATCATATATTGTCTGACTTCTTTCACTTAGCATGATGGTTTTTAGATTTATCTAAAATCTAAAATTTAGCGTTAGGTGTCTTAGTAGTTCATTCCTTCTTGTTGCTGAGTGGTATATCATTGTATGGATATATCAGAATTGATTTATCCATTCACCTGATGATAGACATTTGAATTGTTTCCAGTTTGGGGTTTTTATGAATAAAGCTCTTATGAACATTTCCTTATAAGACTTTGTGTGCACATATAATTTCATTTCAGTAAATACATAGACATGGAATTACAGGGTCTTAGAATAAGGTAAAATAATTGTGTGTAGAGATAATTCTAAGTCTATAAAAGAAGTACTAGAATTTACTAAGTTACAAGACAATATTAAAAAGTTAGTTGTATATAACTATATTTTAGCAGTAAATACTGAAACATTTTGAAAATGAAGGGAAAAAATAATGCCAGCTTATAGTAAAATAAAAATTATAAAATACTTAATTTTTTAAAATAAGATTGGCTTGCACTAAAAACAATAAAACACCAATGAGAAAAATAAGATTTATAGAAATGTTAGAGATATACTTTATGGATTGAAAGACTCCGTATTATATGTCAGTTCATTCTTTTTCCCCACTTTCCTTTCTTACCTTTTTTAGTGTTTTCATTATACCTCCACTGACTTCCCAGGTGGTACAGTGGTAAAGAATCCACCTGCCAAGGCAGGACACACGCATGGGTTCCATCCCTGGGTTGAGAAGATCCCATGGAGTAGGAAATGGCAACCTGCTCCAGTATTCTTGCCTGGAAAATTCCATAGACAGAGGAACCTTGTGGGCTTCAGTCCATGAAGCTGCAAACAGCTGGACACAACTGAGCATGCACTGTTATACCTCCACTATTTGTTTAGTAGTGGTTGCCCTAAAGTTATCATAGTGTATCTTTCTATGTAATGTGTAAGAATTTTCAACAGTGTACTGCCATCTTTCCATGCCCCTATTTATGGCCTCTGTGCTAATTATTATTATACATTTTGCTCTCTATAACATGACCCCCTCCCCCATATGTTCCTTACTTTGGCATTAAGGATATATTTCTGAAAATATTTTAAAAATAAGAATAAGATAACTTTCATATTTACTGTTACTTGCATTCTACATTCCTTTGAATAGATCTGCATTTTCATTGAAATATCGTTTCCCTTCAGCCTAAGAAGTTCGTTACCATTCTTTGTTGTGCAGTCTTCTGGTGACAGATTCTCTAAGTTTTTGTCTGAAAATGATTTTATCTCAGACTTTTTTAAGGATATTTTTTGGGGTGTAGAATTCTAGATTTACCTTTTATTTCAAATACTTTAAAAGATAGTCAGCTTTCTTCTGGTTTGCATTGTCTCTGATGTAGCCTGCAATCATTCTTACACTCTTTCCCTGTATATTAATATGATGCATAAGGTTTAGATATTCTCTTTATCACTAGTTTCTTAAATCGGTTATGATTTGCCTCAGTATGATTGGGGGGGTGGTATTTATTTTGCTTGGAATTTTATTCCAAAATCCATTTTGAGCATCTTTTATAAACGTGTATGTGTATATTCTTAATTAACTGAAGAGTTTGGGGGTTTTTAGAAGTATAATTAAAGATACTATTAACCTCTGCAAGTAGAATGGTAACAGTTTATTTTATAAGCACTTTCCTAATAAATGTCTCTTAATTTTTTAAAAGAGTTATTTAGGGATTTACTGTATCATTGCAGTTATATACGTTTAGATTGAAAGAATGTATTCCCTTCCTCTCCACATTTACCTCTGACTTCTGTGTTGTGTTTTTAATTTCATACTTAATTTGTTGAAGTACTGACCTTAACTATAAACACTTAGGCTTTTGATTTGCGTAATTTAACCAAGTCAATTTAATTTTTCAAAACATCATTACATATAGCCATAATAAAATGAGATGAGCCTGCTCCTGGAAATCCCTGCCTCTTTCCAAGAGTCCTCATGACATGTCTTCCTTCTACTCCTTAAAATTTCCTTTGTTCTTCTCCCTTCCTTGAACAGTGAATAGTTTCTGCTCTGCTATTGCCTATATATTATAGAAATAATAAAATGAGTTGTTTTTATCCATATTTAGGTTAAATCTCATAGTGTTATCCTTTGTTTAAATATGTAAAGTGGTATTCTAATTACAGTTTATTTCTAAGATAATACTTTGATTTTTGACCATAAACTAGTTTTGCTTTGAATTAGTATATATATATGTGTGTGTGTATATATATATGGACACACACACACGGCTGCACTGAGTCTTAGTTGCAGCGAGCAGGATCTTTTGGATCATGCGGGATCTTCCTCTCAGCACAGAGACTCTCTAGCTGTGGGGTGCGGGCTCAGTAGTTGTGGCACATAGGCTCCAGAGTGTGTGGGCTCAGTAGGTGTGGTACCCAGGCTTAATTGCCCCATGGCATGCGGGATCCTGACTGTGAATGGAACTCACGCCTCCTGCATTGCCAGGTGGATTCTTCTTAAGCAGTGGGCCACCACGGAAGTCCCTTTTGCTTTGAATTTAATAAGGCTTAGCTGAGTGAAACATTAATGGCAGACTTTTCATTATCTCTTGTTCTTTTTAGGCCTGATCAACCCCGAATAACCAAAGATGTAATTTGTTTTCATGCTGAAGATTTCTTAGAAGTAGTTCAACGAATGCAGTTAGATTTACATGAACCTCCACTGTCCCAGGTATATTTAAAACTATTATTATCCTCAATTTAATTTTTATTGTAGAAAAGACTTACTGGTATTTTGTGTTTTGTTTTAGTGTGTCCAATGGGTTGATGATGCAAAACTTAATCAACTGAGGAGGGAAGGCATTCGCTATGCCAGGATTCAGCTGTATGATAATGACATTTATTTTATTCCAAGGAACGTTGTTCATCAGTTCAAGACAGTTTCAGCCGTATGCAGTTTAGCATGGCATGTTCGGCTCAAGTTGTATCATTCAGAGGAGGACACTGCTGAGAATACAGTTACTCATGAAACAGGCACATCACCAGATTCCACATCATCAGTTCTTGGACCTCACACTGACAGCACAATTTGTGCTGTAAGCAAAACCTCCTTGGATTCTATTTTTTCAGACAAACTTCATTCTAAATATGAATTACAGCAGATTAAACATGAACCTGTCCCATCTGTAAGAATCAAGGAAGAACCTGTGAATGTTTATATTCCTGAAAAGACTGGAGCACCGAATAATATGGATGGCAAGAATGTTAAAGCAAAATTGGATCATGTTCAGTTTACAGAATTTAAGGTTGAAGTGGACTCTAAATTTGAAAATAGCAACAAAGATTTAAAGGAAGAATTGTGTCCTGGAAGTCTCATAAGTCTAGTTGATACAAGGCAACATAGTTCAACACATTCAAATCAAGAGAGAAAAGATGATGACATTTTGTGTTAAATTTGTACATACCATTAAAATTTTTTTTTTCCTAAACTTAATAGTGTAAAAAGATTCGAAAGCAAGCCAAGGACTTGCTCCCAAGTCTGTTACAAAATCTAGTGTAAGTAGCTTTGTAACATTCCTCAGTGCCTGTCCATAACTGTGAAGCAGGAAAGCACTTAGGGCCAGATGCACTGTAAACACTGCAGGTTTAAACAAAAGCAGTCTTTAAAAAAATCATTTGAGTTGGAGTTGTAGGTTTTAGAATAGAGCTGACATTACCATATATATATATATATATATTTTGTAATATGAGCCAGAATTCTTTTTTGACAATTAAGGCTTTTCCATAGAGTTTATTTATACCAATTTTTTTTTTCATTTTAAATGTGTCAGCACTGTAGTGTAAATAGCTTTTAAAAAATCTTTTTAGTGTGATTTATACTGAAATGTGAGACACTTAATAAAGGTTCATAACAATAAATATGTTTTCTGTTGGGTCTGCCAAAAAAAAAAAACCTATTCATTTACATCATTTATTTCATCTGTTATGTTTCTGTTGGTATATCAAGTGCTAATGGAATGCAAGTGTATGTATTCAAATCTAGTTAATATTTAAGTTTCCCACACTGTGCAAGCATTTTTAAAACCAAGATTCAGTTATGAAAGTATATTTATGTGTGTGTGTATGTATGGGAATATATATATGTTATCATATTTTGCATAACTTCTTAAATTGCTGAATGAGTATGTGAAACTTCCTATACTCCCTGGAATATATTTTAAAATATTTCAATGTCAAGAAAGTTCAAAGTCAAATAAGTTCGGAGAAAAAAGGTATTTGAGTGGTATCTAACCTTCTAACTAATGAAGTTATGTGGCCAGATTATATAGTCCTATTAACGTGAATTTTCTTTGTAGTGTGTGGAATAAGAAGTTGAGAAAATTTTCTAATTAATCAGCACCTATACTGTATCTAATAGTAGCTGGGAAAAAAATGTTCAGTTACAGAAAGTTTAATTGTGTGCAGTTAAAATATTTTATTACATATTTCTTGAGGAACAGGAGAAAAAGATGGCAAATATAGCATATTAAAATAAGAGCAGTGACTTAACTGCCATATACAGAAGTATAATTAACAAAATTTGTTACCTGATCTTTCTAAGCATCCCTCTCCCTACCTTACTGAAGTAAACAACTTAGATTTTTTTTTCTTTGTATAGAAGCTCTGGAAAGTAAAACTGGCATAGGAAACAAGATTGCCAGTGCTTCGCCAAAGATGATTAAAACAAATCTCTTCAATGATGGACTTTAGCACTGTTTCAAATTGCTTTCATTGTAATAAAAGTCAAGCAAATGTCTATTGTTTGCTTTGATGTTAAGAACTCTGCATTTGCAATTTATTTTCTTCTATTTGAATGATATTTTTCTGGGCTCATGCTTTGGTGGATTACTTTCAGCTGGAGTTCTTTGTGCTGCTGCCTTTTGAGCTTGTGTAGCTATTCCCACTCAGTGGCTTCTACTCTGGCCCATAAAGCTGCTTATCTCTATGACTAGGGAGAAGCCACTTAAAGGCATTTCACTAGAAATAATAAACTGTAGCAATGGTGTCATTTCTGACCTCCAATTTAAAAGGGCAGGCAAATATTATACAGAAATATCAATGGTTTGTAAGAAATCAATCTATTTGCAGCATGAATTTTCATGGAGTAAGGAAAGTATAAATCATCAAAATGTAAATAGGGTTTTTGTTTATAACTTTCTTGTTCCTCACTACCTTTGTCTTTAATTTTAAGCTAAATTTATGTATTTACACCTACTTTGGGGAGAGACAGAAGTTTCTAATAAACCAGTATTGAAAACTGAGAGAGAATGTGATTAAAATGTTTAGGTTTTTCAAGTAAAGGGTGGCATATTTAACAAGGTTTGCTTTAGCTCCAGTTTTCCAGTGTCACACACATAGATGCATGAGACCATAAAATGTCTTTAGGATATCCCTCCAAAATATATGAGCCTTAAACTTTTAAAGACATATCTAAAACAACCAGAGTGGTTACTTTTTAAGTGTAGTTTCCTATTTAACCTATTGTCAAACTTCTCCATATTTTGAAAATTTAATTGTTTTGTCAAATGCATACATCCCCGTAGAGGTGAAACCAGTCAGTGAACCCAGATTTTCAAGATTCAGCCTTGTTACGCTGCGTCATGCTTATCTTCCTGTCTTACAAATTATAATTTTAAAATTCTCTCCAGACGCAAACTGAGAGCTTATTGGCTCCATTTGCTACATACAAATAATTCCTATTTCAAACTTTAATATTGGTATTAAAGTTTTCCTAGCTAGTCCACTCCAGTTCTTTATTGGAACAAAACTTTTCTGCTATTACTTCCAATTTCTTGGACCAGAACAATAAAGCACATAAGATAGTTTCTATATGAACTTACACTATATGGAATAAATGTTATTACGTAAATTATTAAATTGCTATAAAGACCTTTACAAAAAAAAAAGCAAAACTAAGGTACCTCAGTGGTGTCTGCTACAGAGATTTTTTCTTTTTCATTATTTTTGGTCATATCCTTTTTGGTAAGTAATATATATTCCATACTCAGGTTAGCTATGAAAAGAATTAAGCATTTGTGATACTTGGTTGAAAACTTCTACTAAAGCCATATTTATTATCTTCTTTGTCGCTACAGCTATTGACCTTAAAGGTTAAGTTGATCTAGCACAGCACTGTGTGTGTGTGTGTGGTTGTGTGTGCACGCGTGCGTGCCTGTGTTATAAAGTTATTGGAAATACTGTTTTGTTTCCACATATATTCATTTTTGTATCCATTCTGTAACTGTGGGAAGGGGTGGTCATGAAGGTAGGAAATATTTTATTTCTTGGGTTAAGTATTCAAGGTTATTTCATTAGTGTTCCTGAATGTAAACAGGTTTTTCCTGAATATTTATGGCAGGTAAGATCATCTTTGTAAATAATAGATTAGCACTCTTCCGGTATATTTGGATTATTTTTGGGGGTAACTTCATTGTCATGTAAAGCAAATATCAGTTTATTCTGCATTTAGCAAAGGTGCAGGATTTATTTTTGAAGTTGGAGAGGAATCTTCCTTGTCTTCCACCTTTCAATAAATCTAAAATTGATAATTGTAATATTTTAAATTTGTTTTGTAATTATTTTCTTATATTTGACATTTTATTTTCATCTTACCATATTTGAAAGTTCTTGTTTATCTTCAACAGAAACCATAAGATCTTGAAAGTGATTCCAATCTGAAAACTCTTTTTTCTCTTTAAAAACTATGAAAAATTGACTTCTGTCAACAGAGAAAAGAATAGTAAAGCTCACTTTAAAAAAGGTTGCTAAACTAGGAAGGTATGGGTGCTGGAGTGTAATGGTAAATTGCCTCTCTTCCCTGTAGATATGACTGTTTTTATCTTAAGGCGGAAAGGACAGAAGTGCCATTGTTTTCAAAATACTTTTAGCCTGGTAAAGTGTTACTTGATGGGTTTTATATGTAGCTCATTCTTTATCTTCTTTCCTCTTGTATAACTGCTGTTGATATGTAAACAAAATTTTACTGGTTTTAGAATGTGCTATGAAAGAGTTATATTAGAATATGCACAGAAAGAGTTATGTTTGGTAAGATTTGGCTCTGACAGTATACCTCAAATAAGAAAGGAGGACAACTCTGCTCCTGCTAAGTCGCTTCAGTCCTGTCCGACTCTGTGCGACCCCAGAGACGGCAGCCCACCAGGCTTCTCTGTCCCTGGAATTCTCCAGGCAAGAACACTGGCCTGCGTTGCCATTTCCTTCTCCAATGAATGAAAGTGAAAAGTGAAAGTGAAGTCGCTCAGTCATGTCTGACTCTTCCAGACCCCATGGACTGCAGCCTACCAGGCTCCTCCCTCCATGGGATTTTCCAGGCAAGAGTACTGGAGTGGGCTGCCATTGCCTTCTCCAAGGAGGACAACTCAGGACAGTTATAAAATCCTATCTCTGTCTTGGCTTTTTTGTTCAGCTCTTCCTGTAACCCACTGCATACTGCAGATGGGAATGAGTTTTTTAGAATGTTAAGCACAGGGAACCTAAAAGCAGTGATGTCTCCTTTTTTAAGTTTACAGATGTTGTATATCATCTCTCTACTGGGAGAACAGAGAAAGGAAGGGGAATACATCTTGCTAAAAATTTTACGTTTATCTTCCCTTCAGGACTTCAGACCCAAACAAGGAATATGAATAACCTGAGAACAAAATGTAGGAAAGTGAATTATGTTAACTAGAAATTAAAAGTAGAATTTGTACTACTTGTATGCTCTATTACTATTCTCTACCTTCTAAGAACTGTACTATTAAAATATGAAACTCTGGATCTTCAGCACATTTTGAGATTTAGATTTTATGCATTTATGTTTTTAAAATGTTAATTAAAAAATATTTTTATGTTTATTTGGCTCCTCCAGCTTTTAGTTGCAATCAGTCTTCATTGCAGGGCATGCAGGATCTTTTAGCTGTGGCATGTACGATTTTTTTTTCTTAGTTGCAGACTGTGAACTCTTAGTTGCAGCATGTTGGATCTAGTTCCCTGACCAGGGATCAAACCTGGGGCCCCTGCATTGGGAATGTGGGCTCTTAGTCACTGGACCACCATCAGTTCAGTTCAGTTGCTCAGTCGTGTCCGACTCTCTGCGACCCCATGAATCGCAGCATGCCAGGCCTCCCTGTCCATCACCTTCTCCCGGAGTTCACTCAGACTCACGTCCATCGAGTCAGTGATGCCATCCAGCCATCTCATCCTGGGTCGTCCTCTTCTCCTCCTGCCCCCAATCTCTCCCAGCATCAGAGTCTTTTCCAATGAGTCATCTCTTCGAATGAGGTGTCCAAAGTACTGGAGCTTCAGCTTTAGCATCATTCCTTCCAAAGAAATCCCAGGGTTGATCTTCAGAATGGACTGGTTGGATCTCCTTGCAGTCCAAGGGACTCTCAAGAGTCTTCTCCAACACCACAGTTCAAATGCATCAATTCTTCGGCGCTCAGCCTTCTTCACAGTCCAACTCCCACATCCATACATGACCACAGGAAAAACCATACATGGGAGTCCCTAAAATGTTAAATCTTTACACTTTCCTATAAAGTTCACTGCTGCGGTACTGCTGAATACTACTAAGTGTGCAGACTCAGAGGCAAGTCAATATACTTGCAAATATTTTACATCAACAGTGTTTTAAAATTTTTAGACAGTTCAATCCCCACTCTGCCAAGTTTCTTCTTCAGTTGAAATTTTTTTTTTAAAACATTTATTTGACTACATCGGTCTTTGTTGTGGTGCTTGGGTTCAGTAGTCGTGGTGCACAGGCTTACTTGCCTCAAGGCATATGGGATCTTAGTTACCTGATCAGGGACCTAACCGGCGTCCTCTGCATTGCGAGGCAGATTCTTAACCACTGGAATGACAGGGAAATCCCGAAATTTTGTTTTTTAACTGAATTAGACTTTTATGTGAAAAATCTCAAGTCTGTCTGTTGCAAGCGAAATGACACAAAGACAAACACACGAGACACACAAGAGACAATATACCACTCCGGCTGGAGGGAAAAAACTGCAAAACTAATTGCGGTTTATTTTTATAAAGCCCCCTAGGCAGAATTCCAGACTGCATGAATAAGCCTTTTCAGTACAGCGCAGGTGCATACACGTTATTGTACAGCAAGGGGAGTGAAATCCCTGTCTACTGCAGAGTCTGTCCAGAGCCCCTTTTTTTCTTCTTATCACAAGAAGGAAATGTTCCCTCATTTGCAAGGGACCATTAAACTCAAGGCTGTGTCCAGACTCCTTGGCAGAACGCCTCGTTTGCAAGCACGTTCAGCCCGGGCAGACAGACCCGTTTGCAGGCACATCTCCGCTACCCTGTTGTGGCTGCATTAACCCTTCATCTCCCCCTTTTTTATTTGCTTTTATAAATTGTAGCATGGTCTGGGTCTTTTCTGCTTTGCGCTTTAGTTGTTTTCCTTTTCGCCATCGCCGGAAGACTAGAAAAGCAACACAACATAAAAGTAATATAAACACAGTGTTCTCAAAGGTAGTCCCAGTTAGTGAGGATACATGCCCTGATGGATTTAAGTTATTCATTCCCTCTTGAAGACTTCTCAGCAAATCAGACCCCGTAACGTCAGGTAAAGTCCTGCTAAAAGTAGACAAAATTTGTCGTTCCAGGTCCATAATCTCCGTAGTGAGATTTTGATGCCCAGTCAAGGATCGTTTTACTTTATCCCACTTTTCACTCATGTTAAATGGTACAGGTGTTATACAAAACAGAAGAATTCCAATCACATTTCAACACACTTCGTGTAGATAAAACAGCCAATTGATCTCCAAGCCAGGAAACGGTGTGTTGAAGATTGAGCACGTCGGTAGCAAGTTGTGCATCCAAATCTCGCTGTTGTTGCCATAACAAATGAGAGTCTTTATGTCAGTCCCGAATAAAATCAGCTGTTTGAATTTCTTGGTGTAATGCAAGTCCTGCCACTGCCGCTGTTGCAGTTACTGATGTGACTGCTAGAATTGAAGCAATGACCACACCAAGCATATGTCGAGATCGATCGGTGTAGCAGTCTGTATAGCGGTTACTAGATGAGAAACAGCAAAAGAATCTGACCATGGCCGAGTCAGATTTATAGGTAACCATACTTCTGTCCGAGCCTTAACAATTACTAACGAGACATTGGAGTTATAGGCTCGTCTTTCAAATTTTTTCCACCAAGACTGATTTACACATTGAGTTAGATTATAATAATCACATGACACAGACCCCACAGTATCATTTCAGGTCCAATTTCCATATAACAATGCAAAAGGATATTTCACACATGCCATTGCAGAATAACATTAACATGTAAATTAACATGGAATGGACCCGAAGAGTCACCACTATCCAAAGTATAGTTTCCTGACCATATAGTGAGATTATCAGAAGCTGCCATAGTTTCCAAATATCTCTTTGAATGTGCGGATATCCTTGCAATTGTAATTGAGGAGGGACAAGTGCAAATTGCTGCCATTTAACTGTTTCATTACCATCGCCCATCAAAGTGCTATTTGCACGATGCCACCTAAGAGATTTGACCATTTTTCTAAGAATTGCCCATGATCTGGACTCCAATCTACAATGATGGCCCCAGAATAATTTATGACTCTAAAGGGTCGATGACTTCGGCAACGTTCCCACTCCAAAGATTCTAGAGAAGGAACAAAAAAGTTAACAGGACATAGCGACATGTTTTCCATTATGAATGTCTTATCGGTTTTGTCGAGGTGTTAAATCCCCTGGTGGAAACAAGCACAGTAAAAGTAGCAAAATGGTAATTATTATATTTTACCCCCCATGTATTGTAAGAATGATGAGAATGTTCCTTGGTGGACAGACAAAAGGGGTGTCCCCCTATACATAAAGGAATACCTTCCACTGCAATGGTCAAGTTACTAATATTATATTGTTGTTTATGATGAGATAGTTGTTCTATTCCCCCGAAAGCTGGTGGGGGAAAGAAGGCAGTCTCATTAGTACATACCTGCACTTCTGGTTCCCCCCAGGAAACTGCTCTTACTAATGGGGGATTCGGTACATACGCCCAATATGTATGATTACTTGCCGATACACCAATTACCTGACATGTCACCACCGCCATCATGGCAAGCAAAAGATTGGTAGGATTCAGAGGTTGCCCCGCCTTCATTAACGTCTTCTCTGCTTCCTGGGTCAACCTCTTCATTTGACCCCATGTAGGAGGTGTTGCTTCCCTTGTACGGAAAGTAAAGCTTCTCTGCATAGTAAGCTCTTTGAATTTTTGAACAAAGGGATCAGCCATTGTTGATTTTGATCAATCTTGCTGGGGTCCAAAACCTATAATTATTAACAGAAATGAAAGCATACCCTCGTCCCAAATATATTAATGATGCTGGGATCCAACCTTTCTCTTTATCTTTATACCAAATAGGCGTATTCAAGATCTTCTTATCCTCTTCTTTCCCTTGAAAATGCAACTCTGCTGCTGATAGATTTCCCTTGCTCCAAACATTCAAAAAATTTAGGGTAAGTAAGGTTTTATTCAGAATGTCTTTAGGTTTCATAAATCTCTCTTGTTCCCCCTTTTTTATTTTTTTAAGATATTTATGCAAGGTATGATTAGCTCTTTTAATGATAGCTTGTCTTTGACTACTATAAGGACTACCAAAAGTATGAGTTATATGGTATTGAGATAAAAAGTGAGCTAATTTTGTGGATTGGTAGGCAGGTGCATTATCCGTTTTTAATTTAATTGGTAATCCCATAACTGCAAAACAAGATAACAAATGAGTAATAACAGCATCAGCCTTTTTAGAATGTAATGCAGTGGCCCATTGAAAATGTGTGCAAGTATCTATAGTATGATGCACACATTTTTGTTGTCTGAAAGAAGAAATGTAAATTACATCCATTTGCCATATCTGATTTGCTTGTTGTCTTTTCATGTTGACACCTGGTGGGGTAAATGGCAAAGCAAAGGGTGTACATATGGAACAAGAACGAACAATATTTTGAGCTTGTTTTTGAGTAATAGCATGAAAGTTTTATAACCCTTTGGAGTTGGTATGCTATAAGAAATGTTTTTGTTTTGTTGTTTTTATAGGATAAAGTGAGGCATCAATTGTAGCATTTTTGAATGATAAGGGTCCAGGAAGGGCAGAATGTGCAGGGATGTGAGTAAAGAAAATTAACTCCGAATGTTGCAAGAGCAATTGTTGTACTTGGTAAAACAATTTATCAATAGCTGTTTTAAGGGTCAGTGGAAGGGAGACATGGGGAAGCTGTAGGCAAGAGAGAACAGCATATCGAGAATCTGAAACAATGTTAATAGGAAGTTGGGGAAAATCTTGCAAAACTAAATAGAGAGCCCACAATTTAGTGGGCTGTACAGAAGAAAATGAGTGGGGGAGAACCTTGGAACTTTTCGGGGTCTAATATCCAGCAGTATTTTTATTTGCATCTGTAAAAATAGTGGGTCTCTTAACTGGAACATCTGAAATTGGGGAATGAGATATCATAGTGTTAGTCTGGAGAAAATCAATCAATTTAGATGATGGATAATGATTAGAAAACGAACCAGGATATGAAGCAAGAGAAATTTGCCAGTTTTTATTAAATTGTAAACATCGAGATATTTGAGCAGTTGCTAACTAACAATCTGGTGTGGTTCACATCCTGACAATTGTAAAATACGATGGCGACCTTTCTGTATAAGGAAGGCTAATTTATCTATATATGTAGTCAATTTTTTGGAAAAACTGTTAGGTAAGAAAACCCATTCTATTAATCCTTTTTCTTGAGCAATTACACCAGATGGAGAATAAGGGGTATGAAATATAAACGAAATAGGTTGAGATGCATGTAAGTAAGTAAAAAAGCCGTCATTTAGTCGTTGCTCAACAAATTGAAGTTTTTGTAAAGCCAATGGGGTTAAGGTCCGGGGGCTATCCAGAGCTGTATCTCTTTTTAAAGTAGAAAACAAATGTCGTAATTGATAAGTAGGAATCTCAAGTACTGGGCGTAGCCAATTAATATCTCTCAATAACTTTTGAAAATCATTTAAGGTTTTGAGATGGTCTCTTTTAATTTGTAACTTTTGGGGCCTTATTTTATGTTGTTCCAATATTGTCTCTAAATACAAAATAGGAAAGTCTTTTTGAATATTTTTGGGGGCTATTTGCAAATTGTATAGTCTTAAAGCCTCCTGTATTTTTAAAAAGAATTTATCACGTTTAGCAATATTAGGAGCTGCTAATAGATCATCCATATAATGATATAGAATATAATTGGGGTATTTTTGACGGAGGGGTTGTAAAGAGCGAGCTACGAATTTTTGGCATAAGGTAGGACTATTTATCATTTTTTGTGGTAAGTGTCTATTGATAACACTTAACAGGCTGAGCATGGTTAAGAACAGGAACTGTAAAAGCAAATTTATCTCTATCTTGCAATTGTAGGGGAATGGTAAAAAAACAGTCTTTAAGATTTGGCACCATTAAGGACCAATTTTGAGGAATAAGAGCTGGAGAGGGGAGTCTCAATTGTAATGCTCCCATAGGCTTAATACATTTATTAACTTTTTGTAAATCAGTTAACATTCTCCATTTTTTAGATTTCTTTTTCATAACAAAAACAGGAGAATTTCAGGGCGAGGTAGAGGGCTCTATATGACCAAGTTGGAGTTGTTTTTGTACTAATTGTTTTAACGCCTCGAGCTTTATTTGTGGTAATGGCCACTGCTCACCCATTTTGGAGTATTAGTAACCATTTTAATGGGCATGCTCGAGGAATTTGAGCAGTGGCTACTAGTTTTTTGATGGAATGGTTACAGAAGCCCCCAAAGGAGAGAGATCTCTTTCCCATATATTAATAGGTATGTCTACAATATAAAAGGTAACAAACATTGATCTTCCATTATGGAACTGGCATTGCAAGGGATGGGTACTCTTCTAGACATTTGCAATGGAGCCTAGTCTTGTCAGCATTAGAGGTTTGTTTTTTTTTTTTTTTCTAATCTTGGGGCCATTGTTGAGAAGAAATGACTGAAACATCCGCCCCTGTGTCTACTAGTCCCTCAAAGTTGTTTCCTTGTATAATCAAGGAGAGAACAGGGCGAGAATCTTTGATAAGCATTTTTTAAAATATTATGTCGCCCAGTACTTTTAAATCCTCCTGTTTATTAGGAAGAGCCAAAAAGGGGTGATAAGGTAGGAGAAGTATTTGAGCAATATGCTCCCCAGCTAACAATGAAAGCGTGGTAGAAGTAGAGACCATAATTAAAATTTTCCCAACATAGTCAGAGTCTCTTACCCCAGGAATTATTACCCCAGGTAAGACCTCTCAAAGCCGTGTTGCTAATATCCAAAAGTGCCTTCAGGCAGTGGTCTAAATACATTTGTTTTTAATTTGTAAATGCCTCCCCCTGGTGACAAAAGAACATTATCAGCTAGTGGCAAATCAGCAGCAGCACTCCCTGAAGTAATCTGAGGTCTTTTTAATGGGGCATCGTCTCGTAACGGTTGCTGGGAGGGAACAGGGTTGGGGCAGGTGGGATGGCAGGAGGGCAGGGAGGAGAAGCCCCCGGTATTATTTCTGGGCCCCAAGGACTTAGGCCCGCAGGATAGTTTTCTGGTATCGGGTTGCCCATTTTGTCTGTTTTAGATCTGCATTTATTAGTCCAATGAAGCCCCTTTTTGCACCGACGGCAAGGTCCAGGAGTCTTATTTTTTTCAGCAAGAGATCTGTCTTTAGGAATTGTACCTTGATTAGCTTTTAATTTTTGACACTCTCTTTAAATATGACCAGGTTTTTTACAATGGAAGCAGTTACCTCCCTTTTGTGGTCTCATAGCTTTGGCCAAGGCTGTAGCAAAGACATTAGCCTGATGCTCATTTTTTTTTTTTTAATTTTCGAGCAGGCTCTGATATATTTAGCTATAGATGCACCCTGTCCCTTTAATGGTCCCAGTATATGCTTGCATTTAGGATATGCATTTTTAAATGCTAAAGTTTGTAATAATAACTCTGAAATCTCATCTCTCCCTAGAGCCCATTCCACAGTTACCCTCAGTCTTGCTAGAAAATCAGTATATGGCTCATTGGGGCCTTGCATTGTTTTAACAAAGGAGGGCTGGGCGTGGCCAGTAGGCACCACACGGCGCCATGCTCGTAAAAAGACCTGGCGGACTTGTTAAGTCCTGATCAGAGTACTGAGCCTGTTTTCTTAAAGCCTGATAATGGCCCTCTCCCCTTAGCTTGTCCTCAAGAGGACCAGGGGGATTTTGTCCCTCATTAACCTGAGCCTGCTTTTTAGCTTCTTCTTTCTACCAGCTATGAAGTTGCAACCATTGAGAACACTCCAAGACAGCTTGGGCAATAGATTCCCAATCTAACGGAATGATTAATTTACCTTTTTCCAATGATTTTAGCATAGGCAAAACAAAGGGAGATTGAGGACCGCACTGCGCTACTGTAGCTTTAAGATCTTTAAAAAAATTATATTTTAAAGGAGTGTATTGAACATTTATCACATTGTCATTTTGCTGTCTCTGGATGGGAAATAATTGTGGAGGATCGATAAACCCACCAGGGGGAGCAGGCAAGTCCTCATCATGAAGCATAGACAAAGGAAAGGAGAACCGACAATGTTCCCTGCCTGCATCGGGCCGACCAACCGCAGTGGGGAAAAGAGAAGCACAAGGAGGAGCAGAGGGTATAGATTTCTTCTCCTCCTTACGGGATTTCCACCACTCCTGGAATAGATGGGTCATTTTTTTAATCTCTTTGCCCTCCTCTGACGAAACTGAAGAAGCCTCTGAATCTGATTTTGAACTATCAGATGTTTCACCATTTACAGGAGGAGGCTCACCTGTATTCTTGCCTTCAGGCGATGCAGAAGCACCACCAACGTCTGACACATCCTCATAAATTATTTCTCCCTTCCTTGAAGCATTAGATTTAGTTTTACTATCAGTAGAAAGCAAGGTCAAAGCCTGTGTTATAGCACTACATAAAGTCCATAACTTCAAAGGGATCACATTACCCTTCTGATGTTGCTTTTTCAATTCTTTTTGAATTATTTTTTACTCTTTTAAATTTAACTGTAACTTAGTTTGATATTGAAACCAATGACAATATTGCTCCACCAAGCAAAAGAGCTCACTCAATCGACGAGTCGAGACCTTAACACCTATGGAGTGGAGAAGTCCTTTGACTAACTCCATGTATTGTGTCCGTAATGATGATGAGGAATTCCCCATGATTTTCTGAAAGTTTCCCTGCTAGGGTGAGGAATTCCCCATGATTTTCCCGAAAGTTCCCCTGCTATGGATTTAAAATCCCCCCGGGGTTACTCACCCTTTTGGTTTCACTCGAGCCCCACGTTGGGCGCCAGATGTTGTGAGCTAAATGACACAACGACAAACACACGAGACACACAAGAGACAGACAATATACCACTCCAGCCGGAGGAAAAAAACTGCAAAACTAATTGCGGTTTATTTTTATAAAGCCCCCTAGGCAGAATTGCAGACTGCATGAATAAGCCTTTTCAGTACAGCACAGGTGCATACATGTTATTGTACAGCAAGGGGAGTGAAATCCCTGTCTACTGCAGAGCCTGTCCAGAGCCCCCTTTTTTTCTTCTTATCACAAGAAGGAAATGTTCCCTCGTTTGCAAGGGACCATTAAACTCAAGGCTGTGTCCAGACTCCTTGGCAGAATGCCTCGTTTGCAAGCATGTTCAGCCCGGGCAGAGAGACCCGTTTGCAGGCACATCTCCGCTACCCTGTTGTGGCTGCATTAACCCTTCATCTGTCTTAAACAAACAAAAAAACATTGAGTCTGACTTTATGCTCTTGTTCCCTCTGTCTTCCTAACAAAGTTTTTGGAAATTTGTCTGCTTCACTTCCTCATCTCACTACAATTTCATTTTAATTCTCAAAAATTTAATTGTTCAACCGAAATGATTCTCCCAACTGTTGACTATCAAATCCAGTGGCTTCATGTCTTAATACTTCCCCTTAACCCTTGTAACACTTGTTATCGATCTTTTACTCAGTAAAACTCTACATGACCTGTTGTGGAGTTTTTCATTGTTTTCGGTTTCTTTGGATGGCGTCTTTTACCTGTCCACTACTATTTAAGGCCCCTGGAGAAGGAAATGGCAACCCTCTCCAGTATTCTTGCCTGGAAAACCCCATGGACAGCGGAGCCTGGTGGGCTGTAGTCCATGGGGTTGCAAGACTCAGACACGACTAAGCAACTAAACCACCACCACCATTTAAGGCGGTCTCTGTGGTTCTCCCCTTTAGGTCTTTAGGCTATGTCCTTGAACTATCTTCATGACACCATGACTTCAGTCAGCCTTGGTTTCTTACTTAACCTCTAATGACCCATGCTATCAAATCTAAATTCTTCTCTTTACCCTTGCCCCCGAGAATTAGCTGTTTCATTCCCTCTTAATTTGGCTGTTGTATCACTCTACACAGTCATCTCATGGTAATCTGATTTCTATACCTTTTTCTCTGTGTCCCTATAGTTGACTCTTGGACAATACATGTTTGAACTGTGAGGGTCCACTAACACACATTTTTAACCTGTACTGTATTACTACACAACCTGTTACTGATTGAATCCAAGAATGTGGAACCTTGGATGTGGAGGGCCAGAGAGCCAACTGTAAATTATAGGTGGATTTGCCAGTATGGAGGTCAGCGCTCCAAACCCCACATTATTCAAGGATCAGCTCTACAGTATATTATTAAATATTTTCCTGCGTTGACCCCAGAACTGTTTATAGCTTTTCTACTCCTCGTTATAGTAGATGTTCACAGTCATAGATCTTCATCTCATCTAGATTTTTAAAATAGCATAAACTGTTCTAGGCTGCCTGCAGTCCTCTGCCTCTACCCCTATTCCAACCTGTTATGTTACCACCTGGTAATTAATGGCTTCACTAAAGTATTTCAAGCTTCTTTCTCAAAGTAAAGTGTGTTCTTTTTATAAATACCATCAGTAAACATTTCTACTATAAAGGAAGTATTCTGTAGCTAAAATCTAGAAGACAACTTTCTGCAGTACTTACTGTATTATTACAGTAGTTTTGCTTTTCCTGTCTTACATATAATTTCACTTCTATGTCTTTCATTAATGTTTTATTATTTAAGTATATCCCAATTACTGAGACTGATATTGTGACTTTTAAGAAGTATTAATATATATCTAGTTTTCATCCCTGTTGCTTGCACAGGAATTGGACACCCTTGTAATTTCCCGTGACAACTGTGAATAAGGTGTCTTGCATTTATGTTAATGAGGAGACTTTTGGAAAGGTCCTAGGTTTGAGGCCAGTTGCCAGGGGAACCAACCTAGTGATTAGAGTTGAAACTTTCAGTCCCCTTCTCTCCCCCAGGGGTGGAGATGATTTCAAACACCAGTGGCTAATGACTTAATTAATCACGCCTATATAATCAAGCTTCTATAACATCCCCAAAGTAAAGGGTTCACAACGCTTCTAGGTTGGTGAGCATGAAGCGATGGGGGAAGAGTAGTGTGCACAGAGAGCATGGAAACTCTGCACCCCTTCCCCATACCTTGCCCTGTGAATCTCTTCCATCTGGCTGTTCCTGAGTTAATATCCTATAATAAACTGGTGTTCTAGTAAGTAAAATGTTTCTCTGAGTTACGTGAGCTGTTCTGGCAAATTAATCAAACTTGAGAGGATCATGGGAACCTGCAATCCAGAGCCAAGTAGGTCAGAAGCAAGGTGACAACCTGAATTTGTGATTGGCATCTGAAGTTGGGAGGGGAAGGAAAAGGTGCAGTCTTCTGAGATTGAACCTTAGCTTATGGGATATGATTCTATCTTCTATCTCCACACAGTGTCAGAACTGAGTTAATTCCTTGGTGGTGTGGGGAAAAAAACAAAAATATCTGGTGTCCAGATCAGGGAGGCACACATCAATAATACTGCTGCGTCAAGTTGCTTATTTAGTGTGGCAGTACACCAAATTATGGAGAAGGAAATGGCAACCCACTCCAATATTCTTGCATGGAGAATTCCATGGACAGAGGAGCCTGGCAGGCTCCAGTCCATGGAGTTGCAAAGAGTCAGACACAACTGAGCAAATTAAGAATGAGGAGTTCTACTTTCTGGGATTCTTTCAGACATTTAAGATTGGTTGATCCTTACATGTAAACAAGTTGCTTATTGCGCTGCCTTTTACATATAATTCTTACCTAAACCTCCTTTCCTTGGAGACCAGCCCCACCTCTCCTCTTAGTAGTGTCATAAAAATTTCTACTTTTGCTTATTTTATGGCCTATAGCTCAGAGGTCAGCAAACTACTTTACCCATGTGCCACATCTAGACCACTACCTGCTTTTTGTTTAGCCTGTAAGGTAAGAATGGTTTTTGCGGTTTTAAATAGTTGAAACAAAAAAGAATATTTTGATACGTGGCAATCATAGCATGTTAAATTTCATTGTCCATAAACTGTCTTATTGGAACATAGCTAGGGTCTGGCTGCTTTCTTACCACATGAGCTAAGCTGAATAGGTGTGACAAACCCATATGGCCTACAAAAGGTTTAAGTATTTACTATACAGCCCTTTATGAAATAACCTTACTGACTCCTGGCCTAGCTGATTCTTTGCACGTGATGCTGTTCCTTCTCCTTTTCTCTATGAGAGATTATACTTCGTGATGCTTTCACAAATGTAGGTTTTCCTAAACTACAAAATCGTATCTGGTTTCTCAGACACAAAAGCTTTCTTCTACTTCGAATGTACCCAATTAACAGATTCCAGGGACAAATAGTTTAGATCTCTCAATTGAATTAGGAATACCTAGTCAAGTCTTGGAACATTATGTTCCCCATATTAACTATCCTTCTTAATCCTATTTTTACATATCCAAAATACTAGTATATACCAATTATAGGAAAACATTTGTAATCAGTTTTGTTTTTCTTTTCATTTAACCTATCTCCATAGTTTCAAATGAAGAGTTAAGCAGTATTAATTTGTAGTGTTGTGTCTGAAACTTTGTCACGTTATCTGTCTACAAGAAGAAAGGAAAGGAAAGTGAAGTCGCTCAGTCGTGTCTGACTCTTTGCGACCCCCATGGACTGCAGCTTCCCAGGCTATTCCATCCAGGGGATTTTCCAGGCAAGAGTACTGGAGTGGGGTGCCATTTCCTTCTCCAGGGGATCTTCCTGACTCAGAGATAGAACCTGGGTCTCCTGCATTGCAGGCCGATGCTTTACCCTCTAAACCACCAGGGAAAACTAGATCACAATTCTCTAAGCAATCTTCTCAAGCTTCCTTGGTGGCTCAGATGGTAAACAATCTGCCTGCAATGCAGGAGACCTGGGCTTGATGCCTGGGTCAGGAAGAGCCCCTGGAGAAGGAAATGGCAACCCACTCTACTACTCTTGCCCGGACAATTTCATGGACAGAGGAACCTGGCAGGCTACTGTCCATGGGGTCACAAAGAGTCGGGCACAACTGAGCTAGTAACACCCTCAAGTACTAGCAGCCAGGAATCATTTTCTTGTTAGATATTTTTAAAATGAACACAATACTACTTTCAGTTCAGTTCAGTCATTCAGTCGTGTCCGACTCTTTGTGACCCCATGAATCGCAGCACGCCAGGCCTCCCTGTTCATCACCGTCTCCCGGAGTTTACACAGACTCACGTCCATCGAGTCCGTGATGCCATCCAGCCATCTCATCCTCGGTCGTCCCCTTCCCCTCCTGCCCCCAATCCCTCCCAGCATCAGAGTCTTTTCTAGTGAGTCAACTCTTCTCATGAGGTGGCCAAAGTACTGGAGTTTCAGCTTTAGCATCATTCCTTCCAAAGAAATCCCAGGGTTGATCTCCTTCAGGATGGACTGGTTGGATCTCCTTGCAGTCCAAGGGACTCTCAAGAGTCTTCTCCAACACCACAGTTCAAAAGCATCAATTCTTCGGCACTCAGCCTTCTTCACAGTCCAACTCACATCCATACATGACCACAGGAAAAACCAGAGCCTTGACTAGACGGACCTTAGTCGGCAAAGTAATGTCTCTGCTTTTGAATATGCTATCTAGGTTGGTCATAACTTTTCTTCCAAGGAGTAAGCATCTTTTAATTTCATGGCTGCAATCACCATCTGCAGTGATTTTGGAGCCCCCAAAAATACTACTTTAGAGACTCCCAAAGCTAAGAGGGCTGTATAGGGCAAAAATAATCACCCTGACCCTGCCTTAGGGCTGTGGACTCTGTAATTCTTTTAAGTACTGCCACCTATGTGCCTGTTAAGTTGCTTCCATGGGATTCTCCAGGCAAGAATACTGGAGTGAATTGCCGTTTCCTTATCCAGGAGATATTCCCTGACCCAGGGATCCAAACGCTGCAGCTCTTGCAGCGTTTGCACTGCAGGCAGATTCCGAGCCACTGGGGAAGCCCTACTGCCGCCTGTCTCACTGGAATTGTTTAAGTCCTATGGTAGGAGCATCTGTAATTTTTCAAGCCAAGACACTTGTAAGAATTAAAGGGGAACTACGTCCCTGAGACCCCAGACCAATAGGCATAACCTGGACTGTCCTGACATAAATGGGATGGATGGTTCCCCTAACATTAGAACAGACAAGCTTCTGCTCAGTTCTTAATATGCTATCTCTACTTTATTTGTTCAAAATGGAAGGCGAAGATAACAATGAAGGTAGCCTAGACAAAAAAATGAAAAAACTAAAAACTCTTAAGATTCTTTCTGAATAGAAACCTTAAGTGGCACCCCCAATTATTTCAGTAACTAGGTTTTCTTCTTCATAATTGAGAAGCACAAATGACTATTTACATGGTCATAATGGGGCCGTGATATAGTAAATGTTTATTCAAATGTGTAGACTAAAGGCTTTTACTTACTTTTACTTTTTTACTTTTACTTTACTTACTAAAGGCTTTTACTTTATGTTTATATACTTTTAATATTGACCACATACTTAAAACAGATTATTCAAGTCAAGTAGAAACATAAGATCCCAAACAAACTTTATTCATATAGAACAATAAGGGTATTAATAACTCAAATACTGAATGATTAGGTTTTGGGTCAACTAGAAGTCACCCAACTAGTCACTAGAAGACTATTTTAATGGAAGCAGTATAAAATTACATTTGGTATTTTTCTCAGTTCTCTGGCATTCTTCAAGCTTGCAAAGATTCAGTACACTTTAATAATAGTTTGCTGAACAGCAATAAAATGAACTCATGTCCTTAGAAGTCAGTCTCTTACAAAAAAGACGTTATATCCAAGCTCTATCAAAGCCCCAGCCAGTAAGGCCCATAAAGGAATGAAGACATAGGACAGATTCATGGTAGTAAACTGTTCCAGTTTAGCACAGAGTGCAAGACAGAAGGCTAATTTAAGTAACATTGCAATGAGGTACCAGGCTTTTTTTTTAATATTGTGTGATCCATGTCGAGGGTCAAAGCCAGACTTACATCGCCCAGCCATTTTCACAATCAGCATGACAAGAAGGATAGTATCAAATATCCAGACTGGAATAAATATGAGGAACCAGTTCCAAGGTGCCTTCTCATCCAGTTTCAACACCAACATGATCAAGAAGAGTAATGTGAAAAGCCAGGTGAGTAGTACTCTCTGAGCCAAGGACATTCTCATTTAAACAATTTAAAGAAGCTGTTGCAGGGTCGAAAAAAGGGAAATATATCCTAAGAGAAGGAAAAAAAAAGTCAAGATCTTAAATTTTGGTACCAGAAAAAAAATTATTTCTATTCCTGGTTTACAAAGCTGGCTCTTTTTCTCTCATAGATTTCTTAATTTTGAAAACATTTTATCATCTCCCTTTCATAATCCATCAAATTTGTAGCCATCTTTGATAACATCACATCCATCATTCCATACAGCTGTGACAAAATGTAATTTTTAGTATATCCACTGGGTGTAAGTTCTATTCAAGATGTTTTAAAAACAGCCTGCTTTTCTTCATTGTTTTTCACACAAATCCAGGCACTCAGGATTTTTTTCCTGTACCTCAGGGATGTTCTTAATTACCCTTTCTTTGTACATTTGCACACCTATTAATTTTCATTCAGTATCAAGGAATACTAAGAAAAAGCATTCAAAATCAAAGAAAGGGTGGTATAAAGCCAGGAGAGGAGTTTTAATAAGGAGGGAACAGTTAAAAACAATTACTACATTAAGTAGAACTATGATTGTACAGAGGTCACTGGGCTAAGTAACATAGAACACATTGGTAACACTGGATTTTCACATAGCTTAATCCATGGGTCTTACATTTTTTAATCAAATTTTCTCAAAGTTCTTATAAATACCTATTTTCTTAGTCTATAACTTTTTAGTAATACCCATTTTTTTTTGGTTTGTGGTATATAGCTTTTTTACTACTTGCTACCCAATAATCAAAACCACTTAAAAAACTTGTGATTACTGGATGCGAGATTGTTTAATAATTGGAACTATTTCTTACATTCCGATCCTGTCTTACTGATCGATGTCTGTTTTGCACTAGTACTGTATCGCTGTTACTAGATATGTTCTAATATCTAGGAGGCCTAGCATCTACTTACTATTTTCTTCTCCAAAATATTTTCTCTTATTTGGCCCTTCCAGTTTTTCAATGCTAAAATCACTAAATTAAAAAAACTCGGAATTTTGATAGGGATCCATCAATCTGTAATACTTAAGTATAAACACATTTAATCTTCACATACAGGTTTACAGTATGTTCCATATTTATTCCAATTTTTATATCAGTCTTGTGACCATCTGGAAAAAGGGTAAACAGAATGGCAAGTCAGAAGCAAGGTTGCATGAAGTTGGGTGAGGAGCTAACAGAAGATAACGAAATGCAAACAGGTGACAACATTTTATTTCTCTGAAACACTGGGAGAAGAGAAAATAAAAGACAAGACTTACGATGAGGATGATGAAGGATCAAGAAGAGATTTTCAGTAGAGAAACTATAAACAAAGGGAAATAAGCCACTGGGGAATGACAGACTGAGGATGAGAGAGCATATGAGATGGCAAGGGGAAAGATAAGCAGGCCATTCGGATGGTAACAGAAGTATGGGTGACAGGAGTAAAAATGCAGGGAGATAAGAAATAAGGAAAAAGGGAGGAAACTGGCTAGATAAATCAAATGTCCTAGCCTATCATCTTTAAGTAGTTATATTCTAGGACTAACTTTGATTGTTACATCTTTACTGCTTTAAACAGTGGGTAGCTATCACGGTGCAGGAGTATACATCTCTGTTTCATTTCAGTAATGATCTCAGTCTCCCAGCTCCCTTCTTCTTTCCCTTATACTACCCATGTGCTTGCACTCAATTTGTTTACTTAGCTTGAAGATACTTCATACTGCAGTATGAAAAACAGATGCTTTTGCTCCCAGGAAGGCATTTTCTGTGCTGGTCTCCTTTCCTGGCTAGAGGCTGCCATAATGGGATGTGGAACCAAATTTGGAAGAAGAGGCGGAGAGGTGTGTACTGATTAGTAACTACAGATGGGTTTCATACTGTAAATTCAATTTGCTCAGTTCCAGTTTCCAATCCCTCTGGCCGTTTTTGTTAACTTTAAAAAAAGTTTACGATAATACATTTGCTTAAACATAACTTCTATCAGCCAGCCATTAAATGAGTCAAGCTTTCCGCCTCCCTCCCCCAACATAGGTCTGAGTAGTAACTCAATAAGAAGGGTAACTGCATTCAAAACAGGTGCTTTAAGATTGGAGGTCAAAAGACTGCAAAAAAAAACACAACCTTGTGGCTGCAAGTTTTTTTTATGTGGGATGCAACAAAGTTTTGTGTGCACTTTCACTAAAAGCACTCTATTGATACTTAAATGATGCTTGAAGAATCACGGGTGCTGGGGTACAAAGATGACATACAACTCCGATTTATTAATAAATCTCCATTAATTTATTATATTTGTTTCCTACTACTCTCCTTTCTCTTTTAAGGAGGGTGGGGGAGCTGCACACTCCAAAATTTTTTAAAGTATTTTTCATCTGAGGTGATTATGTTTTGCACCTGAAGACAGTTAAGTATATCCCGCCTATCTGCCTAACACCTGCACTTCCCCTAAATGGAAATCTAAAGGGCCCTGCCCCCACACAGGTCCAGCATCTCGGTATCAGGTATGTGTGGACCCGATAACTTGTCCGTGGTGCTTACCACACCATTTCCATTTCCCTTCCCGCGACTGCCAGTACACTTCCATGAACTCGTCCTATCCCAAAGACAGTTTTGCTTAATAAGCCCACAACAAAGAATTCCTCCAGTCACCTTCGAAAGGTACCTACTTCCAACAGCCTTGGCCAACCTGACCATCCCTCAAAGGAACAGCGTTCTGCTTACATTTACCCGATTTTCGGGCCTACATGTCTCTAGTATTTCAGGGCGTTTCTAAGGGCGTTCCTAAACTATCCGTACCCTTCAACTTCAAACGCCGACGGTCCGACAGCGGCGCCCTATCCGAACTCCCCCCATTCTGCTCTGTGGGCCCAGTACATTTTGGAGTTGAACGCAGTTCTTGTACGATGTGATCCACAACGCAAACAGAAGCCTGGTGCCAATCCGGTGGATGTGGGGCTGGAGGGTGAGGGGATGGGGGCGGCGACAAGGGAGGCAGACACAGGGTAGCGGGCGGGGGGCTAGTGCACTTCGGGGTATGCCGGCTCGTCGGAGCCCTGGACTCACCCGGCAGTTCCGCTGTCTGGAGAGCGGAGAGGGGCTCGAAGATCAGGAAATTCGCCAGTTTGGATCCTTGGCCTTTTCCACACTTCTTCCCCCATTAAATCCAGAAGCCATCACATGATAGTCAAGAAAAAGGTACCTCAATTCCGCCTCTTCAAACGACCACAGTACAGGCTCTCTCGAGTGTACCTTAGAGCCGCGCCCACATCCGGGGCAGGGTCTAACCGCCTGGGCCTCTCCTATAGGTAGAGAGAACGCCAATCAGAGAGCTCAGAGGCTCCCTCCCCTGAATTAATTGGGCCATTCAGCCGCCAGTGCTAACCAACCGACATTTTCGTACAATCTGGTTTGTCAAAAAGATGGCTATAATAGAAGCCATTGGGCCCGCCTCTTGACTGCTACGGGCTAGCAGGAAAGTCAGTCTAAGCAAAGCCGGGAGCGTCCGTGGTCCCATTGGGCCTACAGCTGCCAATTAGGCTTTGCAGCGCTCAGCCCCGCCCCCGCGGGGCGCCCCGCCCCTCCTCTGGCTCTGCCAGTCAGAGCCCTGAGACTGCAGGCTCCAGCGCAAAATCCTGCGGGAGAGGGGGTGGGGCGGCGGATCTGGAGGCGGCGCGCCCGCGGGCAGCTTCGTTGTGACTCCTCAGGCTCCCGCGGCGGCGGTGGCGCTCGCCTCGGTGTCTCCCGCGCGCACCCTAGCCGCCTCTAGCGGCGCGGCGCCCTTTCCTAAGGTAAGAGCCGGCATCACCTCCACGCTCGGGCGGGCCGTGTGGAGGTCGTTGGGTTCTGACATAAGCCGAAAATGAAGGTGGATGAGGGAGGAGAGCGGCGAGTGGGATGGAGGTGGGGGCTCCGGGGTCAACGCGTCGTCCTCCCGGCCCGTGACTTCGTCGGGCAGCCGCCGGCACCTGCGCTCCGGGATCCTACCATTTGGCCGGCGGCGGAGGCTCAGTTTCCCTCCTCCCGAACCCGGGCAGTTCTTGAGCGTGGATGGTGACGGCCCGAATCGCAGCGCCGCCTCTCGCCCCTCCCGCTCCTTCTCAAGGCCCCTCTCCTTCGCTTCCTTCCCGTGGCGTTCTGTTGGGGGCGCGTCGGGTCCGAGGGCGTGTGCGGCCAGCGGGTGGCCGAGTCCCGGGCAGAGGGGAGCGGCCAGAGGAGCGAGCTCGGAAGAAGGAGGCGACTCTGTGCGCGCTGAAAGCCGGCTGGCGGGGGTCGCTGCCCTGCCCTCGCTGAGAGGGCAACAGTTTTCTGATTCCAGGACTGACTGCGGAGCGGGTGCTGAAATCCTTGGCGTGGGCCTTAAAGGGGTATTTCTTGTCTGGAAACAATGCCGCGGTCCATCAGCGTGCTTCACATTTTCTTATTTTATTCTGTCTCATGTTGACAGCCAGTGTTTTGGTATTGTTTCTTCAGGTCATAGCTTTCTAATGCAGTGTCTCTTTGTAGAACTTTGGAGAGTATTCTGTCGGTAATCTGATACCCTTTTAATTTTTAGCGTGGTCCCCCTCCCCCTCAAAAAAGGACCTGCTTTATAACAACATGTACTGAGTAGGGAACTGCAGAATCTGGGACAATTTCTTAATCTCAGTATCTGTTGACATGTACCAAGTAATTTTAAAATTCGTGTGACTGTATTAAGTGTTTTGTCATTTACACTTGCTTTCTTAATAGTATATCCTACTTACTTTGATATTAGTCTGTTATTTGTGGTACTTTGATTTTATAGTTTTTGTTTAGCTTTAGCCAACTAGGCTTTTGAAGATTTGTCCCCCCTCCCCCTTTGAGATTGTGGCCGTAGCCTTAGTATTTGCTCTTGTCTCAAGGGGTTATGTATTTTTAAAAACTCTTTTCCCCCCAAACTGATAGCTTTTTAAAGTTTTAAGGGGTAAATTCTAAAAATTTGGAAATTACACACTTCAGCCTAAAGATCCATAAAAATAGCATAACAATATAAAATCCTAACTTTTTGGAGTAACCGCTGCTATGTTTAAGGGATGGCAGTGGGTCCTCCCTGTCCGGTTCAGTGACTTAATCCTCTAGATTGCAGAGAAATCTTGCAGGTGTGGGGAGAATGAGCTATGTCTGAGACCAGAACACAGGTGGTTCCAGGAGCGTTTTCTTGTTGGGAAAATAGCATGCCTCCCTCACAATTTAGTTGTCTGTGTGCATCCTAGATAGTATTAAGTTAGGTGGTAATAAAGTAGAAAGTGTCTGTGTCTAATTTTCAAAGTTTCTGGTAGGGCTTGAAAATGAGGTAAGCAAATAAAATATACAGTGGGGACACTCTTGCATGGTCAGAATTCCAAGAATAAACTTTTTTTGAATCCAAACTGGCACTGGCCAGTTGGCTGTAAAAGTCAAGTAAGCGACCTGACCAATTTTTAAGCCATGAACCTTTTTGGCTAGTCCATTTCATTCAAAATTACAAGGAATTTTTTTTTAAGTTTTTATTGGATATAGTTGATTTACAATGTTGTTAGTTTCAGGTGTACAGCAAAGTGAATCAGTTATACATATATCCACTCTTTTAGACACTTTTCCTGTGTAGGCTATTGTAAGTATTGAGTAGTTTCCTGTGCTATGCAGTAAATCCTTATTATCTATTTTATATGAAGTAGTGTCTATATGTCAGTCCCAATTTTCCAATTTATCTCTCCTCTTTACACCCAATAACCATAAGTTTGTTTTCTACATCTGTAACTATTTGTTCTGTAGATAAGTTCATTTATACCCTTTTAAACTATTCCACATATAAGTGATATCATGTGGTGTTTTTCTCTGACTTCACTCAGTATGACAGTCTGTAGGTCCATCCATGTTGCTGCAAATGGAATTATTTCTTTCTTTCTTTATGACTTGAGTAATACCAACATTGCAAGAATTCATAATGAAAAAGGATTCCCTAGACTGAGCTGAAGAAAATTTAGGGTAGCATGTAGAAAAAAATGAGATCAAAAAAATAGTTCAGTTGCCTCTGTATTACCTCATTTAATCGTTATAATCCTAAGAGGTAGCTACAGTGATTACTGTCCTCCTATGAGTTAACGTAGTTAACACATGTGTTCAGGATTTTTCAGATAATAAGTTTAGAGGTGGAATTCACATCTAAGCGATCTAATTACAAAGCCTCTGTTCCAAACTGTTGTGTTTTACCATCACAGTAAAAATGGCTTCATACAGATTTGGTTGAAGGCGACTAATCAGTGGAAAATAATGCTTCAGAATAAACTTAACATTTGGTAACACTTTGCGATCACTGTATAGTAAGCACTGTTGACTATTGCTGGAATGTAAGGATGGAGTCCTTCCCTGTCTTTGAGGAACATCCCTTTAGTGAGAGAGAGAGATGTGAACAAATAATGGTAATACAATACAGTGTATATTGTACTATAAGAGAGTGCCATAAAGTCTGTGGTTTCATGGAAGGAGAATTGAGTTAAAGTTCAGACCAGCATTTGAATTCCTGTTTTGCTTTGTGACCTGGAACATGATACCAAATTTCATTCATGTTTAGTTTCTTATCTGTTAAGTGGAGAGAATAATATTTCAAAGAGGAGTATTAAGCAAGATATGTAAAGTATTGGCTTATTGGTATGTGGATGAATAAAATCCTGAATGAGGAATAAGAAACAAGTAAATTGAACAGAGTTGAGGTGGGTTGGAGGTTTACCAGGGCGCTATCTCTAGAGCCTTAAGGGTGACTGATAACTTTTATTAGTGGGGAGGAAGGGCATCAACACAGACAGAACATACAGAATCAGAGGCAGGATCTCAGAACAGGAATATGGATTGTTGAGGGAATGGCAAGTAATTGTGGCTCTGTATACAAAGTATTTGCAAAGGCCAAATGTAAATGGTAATTGTGTAGAAATGTGGCTGGGCAATTTTAGTAGTTAGAAATTATATATTTTATAAGAGTATCTCAAGAGTGTGAATTGTTACTTTTTTATTTAATATGTACTTTTTAATACTTATTAAAACTGATTTCCAAATGTGTTCAGGCAAGCAACTATTTCATTATGATATTTATCTTAACCAGTAAAAGAAGACTAAGACAACTGCACCTAATTCAAGGGAAGCATTTTGGGATTATTTTAAAAAGAAAAATAATCTTGAGAATTCCCTGGATGTCCAGTGATACACTTCCACTGCAGGAGGTGCGTGTTGGATCCCTAGTTGGGAACTAAGATTCTGTAGGATGTGGGGTGCCACCAAACAAATGAAAGTAAAATAGTCTTAACTAAGTGATTGCCTTTCCTTAACCTGACCTACCACGTTGCTGCGTAGAGTCAATATTGCACACTACCCTTGGCATATATTTTACCATCTTTTCTGACCCAAAACTTGAGATGTGACAGTCTTAACAGAATGTTTTAAATTGAGACTGTCCTTGAAAACCTGAGAAAAAGTCCCATGCTTATGTCTTCTCTTCAGGATATCACAGAACCATAAATACTCACATTGGATTTATAAATGTGGATCACTTGATAACTAAAATCATATGACTAAGTTGAAAATACCAAATGACATTTAGGAAAGCTGCCTTTTTAGTCCAACTTGTTAAGTGTCATGTAGATGCGTAAATGACACAAAATAATAGAGGTGAGCTTTCAGATGAAAAAAATTGCTTCCTAAAACAGGTAATTTTAGAAGATTAGGAAAGAAAATATGTTGGACTTCATTTTGAACAGAATTTTGAACAGAAACTGGGGCAGGAAATGGCTGTGGCTGAACCACTACCTGATAATAATCATAACATGATTAAATGTGACATTTAATGAGAGGAAGTAAAGGAGAAAAAGTGCACTGTATGCAGCTTTCCAGTTTTAGAAACAGTAGGGAAAGGGGCTATTAAAAGTGTATCTACAGAAATTTTGAAGACATGTAGTAGGCACACTTGTTGCATGGATGAAATCACCTTGGTCAAAAATTAAGCAAGAGGCCTCTTAAAGGTAGCAGAAAGCTTATGAAAGTTATGTGTCACAAGTGTTGGTGCCCTACAGATCTAGTTAAAGTGTCAATTCTGCACTCTACCAGTTGTCTTAATTTTCGGCTCATCGTGCAATCTTTTTCAGAGTTCAGTTCAGTCGCTCAGTCATGTCCAACTCATTGCGACTCCATGAATCACAGCACGCCAGGCCTCCCTGTCCATCACCAACTCCCGGAGTTCACTCAAACTCACGTCCATCGAGTCGGTGATGCCATCCAGCCATCTCATCCTTTGTCATTCCCTTCTCCTCCTGCCCCCAATCCCTCCCAGCATCAGGGTCTTTTCCAGTGAGTCAACTCTTCGCATGAGGTGGCCAAAGTATTGGAGTTTCAGCTTTAGCTTCAGTCCTTCCAGTGAACACCCAGGGCTGATTTCCTTTAGACTGGACTGGTGGGATCTCCTTGCAGTCCAAGGGACTCTCAAGAGTCTTTTCCAACACCACAGTTCAAAAGCATCAATTCTTTGACGCTCAGCTTTCTTCACAGTTTTAGTTTTATTTAATCATAAAATGGAGATACTTTGCAAAATTTTGAAAATGAGATGAACTAATATATGTGAAGCATTTGATAGATGGCCTGGCTTATAAAACTTGCCAAAAAAAAAAGTTGCTGCAGTTCAACCAAGTTGAAAAGATGTACTTAAAAAAAAAAAATACAATTCTTGAGGTTTCCCTGGTGGTCCAATGGCTAGGACGCTGAAGTCCTGAAGTAAGGGGCTCGAGTTCAATTTCTGGTCAGGGAAATAGATCCCACATGCCCAACTAAAGATCCGCATGATGCAATGAAGAGTTAGCATAGCCAAATAAAATAATATAAATATTAAAAATGTAAAAAAATATAATTCTCAAGTAGAGTCAGGAAAGCCAGAAAATGGCAAACAGTGAAAACTTTAAAAGGAGGCAAAGGATATTACATAGGTAGTAAGCAGAATTCAGTAAAGAATGGAATAATTACAGCCACATACAACAAAAAAGGGAAAAGGTAGGGAGAGAGCTTCACATTCCCAAATTTTTTTCTGAAGAAAGTAGGTCAGGCTCATTAAACCAGATAGAGCAAATAAATAGGGTGGGCTTCCCTGGTATCTCACAGAAGAACTGTACAAAAAGGATCTTTACAACCCAGATAATCACGATGGTGTGATCACTCACCTAGAGCCAGACATCCTGGAATGTGAAGTCAAGTGGGCCTTAGAAAGCATCACTACGAACAAAGCTAGTGGAGGTGATGGAATTCTAGTGGAGCTATTTCAAATACTGAAAGATGATGCTGTGAAAGTGCTGCACTCAATATGCCAACGAATTTGGAAAACTCAGCAGTGGCCACAGGACTCGAAAAGGTCAATTTTCATTTCAGTCCCAAAGAAAGGCAATGCCAAAGAATGCTCAAACTACCACACAATTGCACTCATCTCACACGCTAGTAAAGTAATGCTCAAAATTCTCCAAGCCAGGCTTCAGCAATACGTGAACCGTGAACTTCCAGATGTTCAAGGTGGGTTTAGAAAAGGCAGAGGAACCAGAGATCAAATTGCCAACATCTGCTGGATCATGGAAAAAGCAAGAGAGTTCCAGAAAAACATCTATTTCTGCTTTATTGACTATGCCAAAGCCTTTGACTGTGTGGATCACAATAAACTGTGGAAAATTCTGAAAGAGAAGGGAATACCAGAGCACCTGAACTGCCACTTGAGAAATCTGTATGCAGGTCAGGAAGCAACAGTTAGAACTGGACATGGAACAACAGACTGGTTCCAAATAGGAAAAGGAGTACGTCAAGGCTGTATATTGTCACCCTGCTTATTTAACTTATATGCAGAGGACATCATGAGAAACGCTGTCACCATTGTTGTTGTTTAGTCATATCTGACTCTTTTTGACCCAGTGAACTGCAACACACTAGGCTTCCCTGTTCTTCATCATCTCCCAGAGCTTGCTCAAGCTCATGTCCATTGAGTCGATGATGCCATCCAACCATCTCATCCTCTCTCGTCCCCTTCTCCTCCTGCCTTCATACTTTCCCAGCATCAGTGTCTTTTCAAATGAGCTAGTTCTTCACATCAGGTGTCCCAAGTATGGAGCTTCAGCATCAGTCCCCGCAGTGAATATTCAAGACTGATTTCCTTAAGCATTGACTGGTTTGATTTGATCTCCTTGCAGTCCAAGGGACCCTCAAGAGTCTTCTCCAGCACCACAGTTCAAAAGCATCAATTCTGTGGTGCTCAGCCTTCCTTATGGTTCAATTCTCACATCTATACGTGAGTACTGGAAAAACCATAGCTTTGACTAGATGGACCTTTGTCAGCCAAGTAATGTCTCTGCTTTTTAATACGCTGTCTAAGTTGGTCATACCTTTTCTTCCAAGTAGCAAGTATCTTTTAATTTCAGATGGTGATTGCAGTCACCATCTGCGGTGATTTTGGAGCCCAAGAAAATCAACTCTGTTACTGTTTCCATTGTGTGCCTGCCTATTCGTGATGGGACTGGATGCCATGACCTTTGTTTTTTGAATGTTGAGCTTTAAGCCAGCTTTTTCACTCTCCTCTTTCACCTTCATCAAGAAGCTCTTTAGTTTCTCTTCACTTTCTGCCATAAGCTTGGTGTCATCTGCATATCTGAGGTTATTGAAGTTTCTCCCAGCAGTCTTGATTCCTGCATGTGCTTCATCCAGCCTGGCATTTCACATAATATACTCTGGGAATAAGTTAAATAAGCAGGGTGACAGTATTCAGCCTTGAAATACTCCTTTCCCGATTTGGAACCAGTCAGGTGTTCCATGTCCAGTTCTGTTGCTTCTTGACTTGCATACAGGTTTCTCTGGAGACAGGTAAGGTGGTCTGGTAGTCCCTCTCTTTAAGAATTTTCCGGTTTGTTGCCATCCACACAGTCAAAAGCGTTAGCGTAGTCAGTGAAGCAGAAGTAAATATTCTTCTGGAATTCGCTTGCTTTTTCTAGTGGAATTTGGCAATTTAATCTCTGGTTCCTCTGCCTTTTCTAAATCAACTCAAACATGTGGAAGTTTTTGGTTCATGTACTGTTGAAGCCTAGCTTGGAGAATTTTGTGTGTTACTTTGCTAGCATGTGAAATGAATGCAGTTGTGTGGTAGTCTGTACATTCTTTGGCATTGCCCTTCTTTTGGATTGAAATGAAAACTAACCTTTTCCAGTCCTGTGGCCACTGCTGAGTTTTCCAAATTTGCTGGTATATTGAGTGCAGCACTTTAAGAGCATCATCTTTTAGGATTTGAAATAGCTCAACTGGAATTCCATCACCTCTACTATCTTTGTTTGTAGTGATGCTTTCTAAGGCCCACTTGCCTTCGCATTCCAAGATGTCTGGCTATATGTGAGTGATGTCGCCATATGTTGAAGAACATATCATCTTTTCTTCTCTTGTATTGCCTATTCTGGTGAATGGCTCTTCTGATGTTCAGGCCGGGAATCATGGAATATCCTTTCTCTTTTATTCCCCATAGCTTTCAAGTCCAATCAGTCACTACATCTGCTAATTCTCTCTACTCGTTGTCTATTTTATTAATGCCCTATCCCAACACCGACTCCAAGTTAATAAAAGTGCTCATTGCCACTGACTTATTTCATGTCCTTGTCATTTTATTACTGTCTCTAGTCTCTTTACCATTTTTTTTTTTTTTTTTTTACTTTGAGCCATTCAGGATCTTAGTTCCCTGACCAGGGATCAAACCTGGGCCCCCTGCAGCAGAAGTGCAGAGTCTTAACGACTGAACCACCAAGGAAGTCCCAGGTCTCTTTGATTTTAATTTAGCCTCATGTTAACCAATTCTCTACACAGCTTCCTTCCAGAATGATTTTACTGAAATACTAACATAGCCATATCAAATTTCTATCTGTAATGCTTGTACATGATAGTTAATAAATATTTGATCTCTCCAGGTATTGATATCTTAAACTTAAGATGAATTTAAGTGGCTAGCATACTTACACCTGGAGTTTTCTTTATGGGAAAGATTTTCACTTCAAATTCTATTTATTTAATTTATTATTTCTTTTTACTTCTTTTATTTATTTCTTTTTGAGTAAGCGTCAGTTGTTTGTATCTTTCAAGGAACTTGTTAATTTAGTCTCAATTGTAATAACTTCAGGGGCATACATGTTCATAGTATTCCTTTATTATCTTTTTAATATCTCTAAGATCTGTAGTAATGTTTTCTTTCTCATTCCTGACTGTTAATTTGTGTATTTTCTCACTTTTTTTCCTGTTCAGTCTGGCTGCAAATTTGTTTTGTTGATATTCTCAACGAGCCAGTATTTTTTTTTTTTAATTGATTTTGTGTTTTCAGTTTCAGTGATTTCTGTTCTTACTTCCATTTTGTTGTTTGCCGCTGCTAAGTCACTTCAGTCGTGTCCGACTCTGTGTGATCCCATAGACGGCAGCCCACCAGGCTCCCCTGTCCCTGGGATTCTCCAGGCAAGAATTCTGGAGTGGGTTGCCATTTCCTTCTCCAGTGTGTGAAAGTGAAAAGGGAAAGTGAAGTCGCTCAGTCATGTCTGACTCTTAGCGACCCCATGGACTGCAGCCTACCACATTCCTCTGTCTCTGTCCATGGGATTTTCCAGGCAAGAGTACTGGAGTGGGGTGCCATTGCCTTCTCTAATTTTTTTGTTTGTTTGTTTACTTTGTATTTTATTTGCTTTTGATTTGTTAGAATCTTAAAATGTAAACTTATTGTTATTGTCTTCTAATATAAATTTTTAATGCTATAAAATTCCCCTCTAAATAGTGATTGGAGTGCATCTCACAAATGTTGATATTTGTGTTTTCATTTTTGTTCAATTCAAAAATCCTTGTTGATTTTGTTTGTGGTTTCTTCATTGAATCTGTTGGTTATTTAAAGGTATGTACATAAGTTTCCCAATATTGAGGTATTTTTCAGATGTTGACTTCTGATTTAATTTCACTGTGGTCAGAGAACATACATGGCATGACTTGAGTCATTTTAAATTTATTGAGACTTGTTTTATAAGAGTGTCATCTCTCTTGGTTAATGATTCATGTGTGCTTGAAAAGAATGTTGGGTGGAGTGTTCTATAAATACTAATCAGATCGAGCTGACTGACAAAATTTTCAGCCTTTTGTATCCTTGCATATTTTATGTCTGCTTGTTCTCTCCATTTTTGAGAGAAGGGTGTTGAAATCTCTGACTATGATTGTGGCCTTGCCAATTTCTCCTTGTAGTTTGATCAGTTTGGCTTCATATATTGGTAGTTTGAAGTTCTGTTACTTGATGCATGCATATTTAGGATTGTTATCTTTTGATGAATTGAATCTTTTTGTCATTGTGAAATGACCTTTGGTAATATGCTTTTCTCTGAAGTCTACTTTGTATTGCCACTCTAGCTTTGTTTTGAGTAGTGTTAGTGTTATTTCTCTTTTTCCACTTGAAAACTTTTTACTTATTTGTATTTAAGCTGGATTTCTGGTACATGGCATATAGTTGGACCTTGCTTTTTCTTTTCTTTCTTTCTAATCCAGCTTTCTAATCTCTGCTCTTAATTTAGACCATTTACATTTAATGTTATTATTTTGTTGGGTTTAAATCTTCCTTCTTGGTACATGTTTCTGATTTGTTACATCTGTTCTTTGTTCTTTTTTTTCTTTATCTTCTTTTGTATTTGAGTATTTTTATGATAATAAATACTTTATTTGAGAATTAATTATCTGTAGCTTTAAAAAAATTTTTGCTGCTTGTTTGTAGTGGCTATATATATGTTTAGCTTATCACATCTACCCTGAGTAAAACACCACTTTTCATTTCATGTCAGTGCCTTGTAACGGTATACTTCTATTGTGCTATTGTCATACATTTTGGTTTTACGTGTGTTAAAAATTCCACAGTGTATTTCTACTTTTTCAGCTTTATGTGGTCAATTGTCTTTTAAGGGGATTGGTGGCCCAGATGGTAAAGAATCCACCTGCAATGCTGGAGACCTGGGTTTGATCCCTGGGTTGGAAGATCCCCTGGAGGAGGGCATGGTAACCCACTTGAGTATTCTTGTCTGGAGAATCCCCACGGACGGAGGAGCCTGGCGGGCTACAGTCAGTGGGGTTGCGAAGAGTTCGACACGACTGACTAATTAAGTACAGTGAGCTTTTTTTTTTTTTAAAGCTCTTACATTTACCCACATATTTACCATTTTCAGGGCCCTTCTTTCCTTTGAAATTCTTTTTCTATCTGGTATTCTCCTTCTTCCTGAAGTACTTACTTTAGTATTTATTGTAATGGTTGTAATGTGGTATTACTGATGAAATTTTTTTCAGCTTTTGTATGTCTGAAAAAATACTTTTTTGAAATATATTTTTGCCAGGTATAGAAACTTAGATCAACACCTTTTTTTTTTTTTCCCCAGGAGTATGATAATACTGCACCACTGTCATCTCATTGCATTTTTGCAGTGTGAAATCTGTTATCCTTATTTCACTATACTGAAAATGTTTTTTTCCTCTGGCTGCTTTTAAGATCTCTTTATCATTTGTTTTAAGCACTTGTAGTAAGATGTGCCTAGTTATTTTATGTTTCTTAGGCTTGGGGTTTGTTGAACTTTGAAGCTTTACTGTTTTTATCAAATGTAGAAGAAATTTGTCCGTTATTTCTCCAGATAGTTTTTTTGTTTCTTCATTCTTCTCATTCTGGTACTAGTTATTCATATATTATGCTTCTTGATAATGTCCCACAGCTAACTGCTGCTTTCTTCCTTTTTTTTTTTTTCTCTCTTTGTTTCAACTTGGACAATGTCTCTTGCTCTGTCCTCAAGATTACTAATCTTTTCACTTTTTGATTTGCTATTATCTCATTAAGTGTATTTTTCTTTTTAAATTTTTTTATTTTTGGCTGCACTGGGTCTTTGCTGCTGTGCTTGGGCTTTTCTCTAGTTGCAGCAAGCAGCAGCTGCTCTTTATATGGGGTGTGTGGGCTTTTCACTGTGGTGGTGTCATCTGTTGTGCAGCATGAGTTCTAAGACTTGGGGGCCTCAGTAGTTGCAGCTCCCAAGCTCTGGAGCACAGGCTGAATAGTTGTGGAGCACAGACTTATTTGCTTCACAGCATTTGGGATCTTCCTGGACCAGGGATTGAACCTGAGTCTCCTGTGTCGGCCAGTGTGTGAAGCACCTCTGAAGCCCCACGGTATTTTTCTTAATAGGCGTTTTCATTTCTAGAAGTTTGATTTGAATCTTGTCTGTATCTTAAATGTTTCCCCTTTATATGTTCAGGCTTTCTTCTCCTTTTTTGAATAAAGTTGATCCTTCCACAATGTGGGGGTTAGTGGTGGTGACTGTTCACACAGTCAGAAATCTTTGTATAACTTTATAACACTCTATGTCATGGTTCTGCATCTGCAGATTCAACCAATCAGATCATGTAGTAATGTAATTTTTTAAAAAATTGTGCATAAGAGAAACTACACAGTTCAAACTATGTTTTTTGAGGGTCAACTGTATACATGGCGTTTATACTGAGGTTTTTTTTAATTGTAATTAAAAAGTACATAAAATTTACCATCTCAGTCATTTTAGTATACAGTTTAGTAGTGTTAATGTTTACATTAATGTTGTCTTGAAACAGCTTTCCGAAACTTCTCATCTTGCAAATCTGAAACTCTGCAACCATTAAACAACTTAAAAACAACTACTATTTATGCTTTCCTCCAGTCCCAGGAAGCCATTCTTCTGTTTTCTGTCTCTGTGAACTTGGCTATGCTGGGTACCTCAAATGAATGGGATAACACGGCATTGGTCTTTTTGTGACTGGCTTATTTCACTTAGTTTAACGTCCTCAAGATTCATCCATGTTGTGATGTGTGGCAGGATTTCCTTTAAGACTAAATAATATTCTATTGTATAATTTTCTTTATTCATTCATCCATTGGTGGACATGTGGGTTATTTTCATTGCTTGGCTGTTGTGAATAGTGCTGCTGTGAACTTGGATATGCGAATATGTCTTCAAGACCATGCTTCTTTTGGATATATCCCCAAAAGCAAAGCTCAGTCAGTAAAGAATCTGCCTGTAGTACAGGAGACTCAGGTTTGATCCCTGGGTTGGGAAAATCCCCTGGAGAAGGAAATGGCAAACCGTCCCAGTGTCCTTGCCTGGAAAATCCCACGGGTAAAGGAGCTTGGTGAGCTGCAGTCGTGGGGTTGCAAAGAGTCAAGCATGACAGAGCAACTAACGCTTTTACTTTCCAAAAGCAAAATTGCTGGATCATTTGGTAGTTCTATTTTCAAATTTTTTGAGGAACCTCCATACTATTTTCTGTAGTGATTGTGCCACTTCAGCATTACACCAATAGTGTACATGGTTTCTGACTTTTTCACATCTTTATCAACATTTGTTATTTTCTATTTTGCCGATACTTGGTATCATAATGAATATAAAAGTGATATCTCATTATGGCTTTAATTTGCATTTACCTAATGATGCGAAGAGTTGACTCACTGGAAAGACCCTGATGCTGGGAGGGATTGGGGGCAGGAGGAGAAGGGGACGACAGAGGATGAGATGGCTGGATGGCATCACTGACGTGATGCACATGAGTTAAGTGAACTCCGGGAGTTGGTGATGGACAGGGAGGCCTGGCGTGCTGCTATTCATGGGGTCGCAAAGAGTTGGACACAGTTGAACGACTGAACTGAACTGAATGATTGATGATGTTGAGCATCTTTTCATATGCTTGTGGCTATTTCTATATCATTGGAGAAATGTCTATTCAAGTCCTTTACCATTTGTAAATTGAGATATTTGATTTTTTGCTCTTAAGTTGTAGTTCTTTATATATTCTGGATATTAACCCCCTATCATGTATATAGCTTGCAAATATTCTCGTTCATCCATAAGTTGCCTTTCACTCTATTGATTATATGCATTGATGCACAAAACTTTTAAGTTTTATATAGTCTCATTTGTGTATTTTTACTTTTACTGTCTTAGGTTGTGCCTTAGGTATCACAACCAAGTAAATCACTGCCAAGTACAGTGTCATGAAGTTTAACCATAAATTTTCTTCTAGGAGTTTTATAGCTTTAGGTTTTATTTTTAGGTTTTTAATCCACTTTGAGTTAATTTTTGTGTGTGGTGTTAGTTAAGGGCCCACCTTGATTCATTTGCGTGTGTATTTTAATTTTTCTGCATACACGTTTTTGAGGAGACTGTCCTTTCCCCGTTGAATGATCTTAGCATTTTTATCAACGATTATTTGACTGCATATACAAGAGGTTATTTCTGGGCTCTGTTCTATCCCAGTAGTTTGTTTATCTTTATGCCAGTAGTGCACTGTAGCTTTGTAGTATGTTTTGAAATCAGAAAGTGTGACTCCTCCAGTTTTTGTTTTTACAGAATTATTTTGAGCACCTGGGATCCTTCAAGATTCTATGTGAATTTCAGGATGGATTTTTCTATTTCTGGAAAAAAATGCCTTCGAAATTTTGCTAGAGATTGCATTGAATCTGTAGAGTATTTTGGGTATGGACATGTTAATATTCAGTCTTCTAATCCGTGAACATGCATTTCTTTCTGTGTGTCTGTGTCTGTATATGTATACATGCAACACGTACATACGCATCCCATATTTTGTGTACAGTAGCTGTTTTAGTCATATCACTTCTGTCATTTCTAGATCCATTTCTTATAACTGATTTTTCTCCTTATATGGATTATATTTTCCTTTTTGTTTATGTTCCTGCTAATTTTTGTTGGATGCCAGACATTGTGAATTTTGTTGTTTAGAGCTATCTTTTTTTTTTTTTTTTGTATTCTTTTCAATATTTTAAGATTTGTTTTGGGACACAGTTAAGTTACTTGAAAACAGTTCTTCAAAGCATGCTTTTTAAGCTTTGTTAGATGAATCCTGAGCATCCTTTAGTACAAGGCTAATTTTAGCATTATTCTGGAACATTGCCCTCTCATTTGAGTCTTAATATTCCTCTGTCTCTATGAACTTCAGTTTTATTTCCTGAAAACAAAGTCATTCCTCCATAAACATTGTATGATGATAAAAAAAAATCAGGAAATTAACTTTGGTATAATACTGTAATCTGTAGATATTCACATTTCACCAGCTATCCTAATACTGTCCATTTTGGCAAAAGTGCAGATTCACATCCTGCCTTTACTTGTCATGTCTCTCTAATTTAAGTTGGAACAATTCTAGAGCCTATGTTTATGTTTCATGATACTGACATTTTTCTAAAGTTTTGAGGCCATTCATTTTGTTGAATGTCCTTCAGTTTTAGTTTGGTCGATTTTCTCTCAAGATTAGAGTCAGGTTATATACTTTTGACAGGAATATCACAGACTTAATGTTGTGTTCTTTTCAGTACATTATATCAAGAAGCAAATGCTGCAATTTCTCCTATTACTGATGATGATAATTTTTATCGTTTAGTTCTGATGATATCTGCCAGGTTTCTCCTAGGTTAAGTCATTATTTTACTCTTTGCAACTAATAAGTACCTTGTGGAGAGATCCTTTGATTATGTAAATATCCTGCTGCTGCTGCTGCTAAGTCTCTTCAGTCGTGTCCAACTCTGTGCAACCCCATAGACGGCAGCCCACCAGGCTCTGCTGTCCCTGAGATTCTCCAGGCAAGAACACTGGAGTGGGTTGCCATTTCCTTCTCCAGTGCCTGAAAGTGAAAAGTGAAAGTGAAGTCGCTCAGTCATGTCTGACTCTTAGCAACCCCATGTATTGCAGCCTTCCAGGCCCCTCTGTCCATGGGATTTTCCAGGCAAGAGTACTGGAGTGGGGTGCCATTGCCTTAACTTGCCCATTGGCTTTAATATCTGTTGATGATTCTTGTACGAATCAGTTATCAGGATAGTTTCATAAAAGTTCTCATCACAAGGGAAAAAAATATGTAGCTGTGTGAGGTGATGGTTAACTTACTGTGCTAATCATTTTTGCTCTGTATACATGTATCATACCATTATGTTGTGCAACTTAAGCTTATGCAATGTTAGGGCAACTATATCTCACTAAAATTGCGGGGGGGAAAGATGGTTGAAAATTGGTGATTTTCTTTGTCCCCAGTTCACTAATTTCTTCTGTGTTTATTAGCTGACTTTCTGCTACAGAAAAAACTTCATTCTCTTATTTATTTGCCCATTCATTCATACTAGTATAGACTCATTGTTTCTTATTTTATTCTTTTGACAGTGTCCCTATTATTCTTGGAGCACTTTAATTTTTTTAATGTTTTTTATTGTGGTAAAAGTCACATAGTATAAGATATACTGTTTTAACCATATTTAACATTTCAGTGGCACTAAGTACTTTCACATTGTTGTGCAGCTCTCAACATCATCCATATACTGAATTTTCCACTTTCTTAAATTGAAGCACTGTCTTCATTAAACACTAAGCCCCCATTCCCCATTCTGACCCCTAACCCTGGCCCCTGGCATCTACCAGTATACTTTCTGACTTTATGAATTTGACTGTTCTAGGTATCTTGTGTAAGTGAAATCAAGTAGTATTTGTTTGCACCTACTCTATAATGTGTTTCTAAAGTTAATATTAGTCTTGCAAACAGATTGTATCTTCGTTTTCTCCTTGTGCTATACAGTGAAAGAAAGAAAGTGAAGTTGCTCAGTCGTGTGCGACTCTTTGCAACCCCATGGACTGTAGCCTACTAAGCTCCTCTGTCCATGGAATTTTCCAGGCAAGAGTACTGGAGTGGGTTGGCATTTTTAGTAGGTTCTCATTAATTATCTATTAGTTTATACACAGTAGTGTGATGTCAGTCCCAGTTCCCTACCCCCCAACTTTGTGTCCATACATTTTTTTCTCTGTGTCTGTGTCTCAATTACTGCTTTGAAAACAAGTTCATCTGTACTATTTTTTATAGATTCCACAGAAGTGAGTTATATACAATATTTGTTTTCCTCTTTCTGACAGACTTCACTCTATATGACAGTCTCTAGGTCCATCCACGTCTGTATAAATGGCACAATTTCATTCATTTTTAGACTAATATTCCATGGTTGTATATGTACACATCTTCTTTATCCATTCCTCTGTCAGTGGGCATTTTGGTTGCTTCCGTGTCCTGGCTGTTGTAAATAGTGCCACTGTGAATATTGGGATGCATGTGTCTTTTGGAATTATGGTTTTCTCCTGGTATATGCCCAGGAGAAGGGATTGCTGGATCATCTGGTATTTCTGCTTTTAGTTTAAGGAACCTCCTTACTGTTCTCCTTAGTGACTGTATTGTTCCCACCAACAGTGTTAGAGAGTTCTCTTTTCTCTACACCCTCTCTAGCGTTTCTTTGTAGATTTTTTTGGTGATGGTCATTCGGCCTGGTGTGAGGGGATACCTCATTGTAGTTTTCATTTGCTTTTCTCTAATAATGAGCAGTGTTGAGCATCTTTTCATGGATTTATTGGTCATGTGTATGTCATCTTTGGAGAAACGTCTGTTTAGGTCTTCTGCCCAATTCTTAATTGGGTCATTTTTCTGATATTGAACTGTATGAGCTGCCTGTATATTTTGGAGATTAACCCTTTGTCAACTGCTTTGTTTGCAGTTATTTTCTCCCATTCTCAGGGTTGTCTTTTCATCTTGTTTATAGTTTGCTTTGCTGTGCAAAAACTTCTAGGTACCCTCCCCCTTGTTTTTTCATTACTCTAGTACATAGGTCGAAAAAAAATCATCTTGCTGTGATTTATGTCAGTCTTCTGCCTATATTTTCCTCTAATAGGTTTATAGTATCTGGCCTTACATTTAGATCTTTAATCCATTTTGAGTTTATTTTTGTGTGTGGTGTTAGGGTGTGTTCTAATTTTATCTTTTTACCTATAGCTGTCCAGTTTTTCCAGCACCAGTTATTGGAAAGGCTATCTTTTCTACACTGTACAGTCTTATCTCCTTTGTCATAGGTTAGGGGGCTATAGGTGTGTTAGTTTCTCTCTGGGCTTTTTCTCCTGTTCCATTTATATATATTTCTGTTTTTGTGCCGGTACCATACATACTGTCTTAATTACTGTAGCTTTGTGGTATAGTCTGAAGTCAGGGAGCCTGATTCCTCCAGCTCCGTTTTCTTTCTTAGGATTGCTTTGGTTATTTGAGGTCTTTTGTGTTTCATACAGATTGTAAAAATTTTTGTTCTGTGAAAAATGACACTGGTAATTTGATAAGGATTGTACTGAATCTGTAGATTGCTTTTGGGATCATAGTCATTTTCACAGTATTGATTCTTGCAGTCCAAGAACATGTTATATTTCTCTGTGATGCCTTTGACTTCTTTCATCAGTATCTTAGAGTTTTCTGCATGTAGATCTTTTGTCTCCTTAGGTAGGCTTATTCCTAAGTATTTTATTTTTGTTGCTGTAGTGAATGGGATTATTTCCTTACTTTCTGTTACTGACTTATCATTGTTAGTGTATAGGAATACAAGATATTTTTGTGCCTTAATTTTGTATCCTGCAACTTTACTAGATTATCTGTTGAGTTCTAGTAGTTTTCTGTTAGAATATTTAGGATTTTCTATGTATCATATCATGTCATCTGCAGTGACAGTTTTCACTTCTTTTCCAATTTGGATTCATTCATTTTATTTCTTTTCCTTCTCTGAGTGCTGTGGCAAGGGCTTCCATAACTATGTTGAATAATAGTAGTGAGAGTGGACATCCTTGTCTTGTTCCTGATCTTAGAGGAAATGCTTTCAGTTTTTCACCATTGAGAATGATGTTTGCTGTGGATTTGTCACATGTGGCCTTTATTATATTGAGGTAGGTTCCCTCTGTGTCCACTTTATGGAGATTTGGGTTTTTTTGTAAATAGGTATTGATTTTTGTCAAAAGTTTTTTCTAGGAACAAATAAGTGACCTGGAGGACAGAATGGTGGAAATCACTTCTGCAGAACAGAATATAGAGAAAAGAATTAAGAGAAATGAAGACAGCCTAAGAGACTTTTGGGACAACATTAAACATACCAACATTCGTATTGTAGGGGTCCCAGAAGGAGAAAAGAGAAAGAAAGGACCTGAGAAAACACTTGAAGAGGTAATAGTGGAAAACTTCCTGAACACGGAAAAGGAAATAGTCACTCGAGTTCAGGAAGCACAGAGAGTCCCAGGAAGGATGAACCCAAGGAGAAACACACTGAGACACATGGTAATCAAACTGACAAAAACTAAAAAGAGAGATAAAATATTAAAAGCAACAAGGGAAAAATGACAAATAACATACAAAGGAACTCCCATCAGGCTATCAGCTGATTTCTCAACAGAAACTCTACAAGTCAGAAGGGAATAGAAGATATATTTAAAGTGGTGAAAGGGAATAGCCTAGAATACTAAGAATACCAGCCAAGAATACTCTACCCAGCAAGACTCTCCTTAAGATTTGATGGAGAAAACAAAAGTTTTCCAAACAAGCAAAAGTTAAGAGAATTCAGCATCACCAAACCTTCAGTTCAGTTCAGTTCAGTTCAGTCACTCAGTCGTATCCGACTCCCTGCGACCCCATGAATCGCAGCACTCCAGGCCTCTCTGTCCATCACCATCTCCCGGAGTTCACTCAGACTCACGTCCATCGAGTCAGTGATGCCATCCAGCCATCTCATCCTCGGTCGTCCCCTTTTCCTCCTGCCCCCAATCCCTCCCAGCATCAGAGTCTTTTCTAATGAGTCAACTCTTCACGTGAGGTAGCCAAAGTACTGGAGGTTCAGCTTCAGCATCATTCCTTCCAAAGAAATCCCAGGGCTCATCTCCTTTAGAATGGATTGGTTAGATCTCCTTGCAGTCCAAGGGACTCTCAAGAGTCTTCTCCAACACCACAGTTCAAAAGCATCAATTCTTCGGCACTCAGCTTTCTTTATAGTACAACTCTCGCATCCATTCATGACCACTGGAAAAACCATAGCCTTGACTAAATGGACCTTTGTTGGCAAAGTAATGTCTGCTTTTGAATATGCTATCAAGGTTGGTCATAACTTTTCTTCCAAGGAGTAAGCATCTTTTAATTTCATGGCTGCAGTCACCATCTGCAGTGATTTTGAACCTTAGCTTTACAAAAAATGCTAAAGGAAATTCTCTAGACAGAAAACAAGAAAAGGAAAAGCCCTACCTGAAGAAAATAAACCCCAAACAGTCAAGAGAATGGTAATAGGATCATACATATCAATGATTCTCTTAAATGTAAATGGATTAAATGCACCAACCAAAAGACAGACTGGCTGGGTGGATGAACACATGTGCATGTATGCACTTCCACATCACTCTGCTTGACCCCCTCCCCCAAATTGTATGTGATTTTTTTGTATTGTTAAGTTAATCATGTTACCATTATGGCTTGCATTTGTAACTATCTTTTATTTTTTTGTCTGGCTATTGATTGTGAAAACTGATAAACATCTTTTACTATTGTGATTAAGTAACTAGTACTCAATACCATTGTTAACAGAAAAATAATAGTACTCTGTATCACCAAAACTAAGATCTAATAGAAATCACTGTAATCACTTTTTAAAATCCAGATGCATATCAGAATTATCTTGATATGTTCCAGCTATGTTTCTAACCAGCAATCATGTTTCAAAACAGCTGGACTATATGATGATCTTTTATTTCTCTCTAGTTTGTCTTACTTTTCCATTTCATTTTCAGTGCTCCCATTTCATTAATTTATGTTCTCTAGTTTCTCCATCTCTTCTCCTTTTTTTTTTCCTTGATGTTCTTTCTCAAACCTTTATCAAGTGTAGTAGAAGAGCTTTTGTATACATAATATATATATATGTGTGTGTAATCATATATTTTAGAAAACATTGATTTTTGCCTAAATTAAAAAATTAGAACATTTTGATTCTACTTTTTGACTTAGTGTGAATAGAATGCTAGATTTCTAATTTAAAAATAGAGGTGCAACAAGCAACAAAGGTTTACTGCATAGCATAGGGAACTATAGTGAAAATTAATTTCAAAAATAATGTATGTGTATTTGTATAACTGAATCACCTGCTGTGCACCTGAAACATTGTCAGTCAACTATACTTCAATTAAAAAAATACATATTTTATTTAAAAAAGGGTTTTTCTGCATCTGTTGAGATGATCGTATGGTTTTTTTCAGTTTGTTAATATGGAGTATCATGTAGATTAATTTGCCTATATGGAAGAAAACTTGCATCGTTGGAATAAATCACAGTTTGATCATGGTGTATGATCCTTTTATTTTATTTTATTTATTTTTCTTCAAAACACAGTAACTTTTATTTTTTAATTTAAATTTATCTATTTTAATTGGAGGCTAATTACTTTATAATATTATATTGGTTTTGCCATACTTCAGCATGAATCCACCACGGGTGTACACATGTTCCCCATCCTGAACTCCCCTCCCACCTCCCTCCTCGTACCATCCCTCTGGGTCATCCCAGTGCACCAGCCCCAAGCATCCAGTATCATGCATCGAACCTGGACTGGCGATTCGTTTCATATATGATATTATACATGTTTCAATGCCATTCTCCCAAATCATCCCACCCTCTCCCTCTCCAACGGAGTCCAAAAGACTGTTCTATACTTCTTTGTCTCTTTTGCTGTCTTGCGTACAGGGTTATCATTACCATTTTTCTAAATTCCGTGTATATGCGTTAGTATACTGTATTGGTGTTTTTCTTTCTGGCTTACTTCGCTCTGTATAATAGGCTCCAGTTTCATCCACCTCATTAGAACTGATCAAATGTATTCTTTTTAATGGCTGAGTAATACTCCATTGTGTATATGTACCACAGCTCTCTTATCCATTCATCTGCTGATGGACATCTAGGTTGCTTCCATGTCCTGGCTATTATAAACTGTGCTGTGATGAACACTGGGGTACATGTGTCTCTTTCAATTCTGGTTTCCTCGATGTGTATGCCCAGCAGTGGGATTGCTGGGTCATAAGGCAGTTCTGTTTCCAGCTTTTTAAGGAATCTCTACACTGTTCTCCATAGTGGCTGTACTAGTTTGCATTCCCACCAACAGTGTAAGAGGGTTCCCTTTTCTCCACACCCTCTCCAGCATTTATTGCTTGTCGACTTTTGGATCGCAGCCATTCTGACTGGCGTGAAATGGTACCTCACTGTGGTTTTGATTTGCATTTCTCTGATAATGAGTGATGTTGAGCATCTTTTCATGTGTTTGTTAGCCATCTGTATGTCTTCTTTGGAGAACTGTCTGTTTAGTTCTTTGGCCCATTTTTTGATTGGGTCATTTATTTTTCTGGAATTGAGCTGCAGGAGTTGCTTGTATATTTTTGAGATTAGTTGTTTGTCAGTTGTTTCATTTGCTATTATTTTCTCCCATTCTGAAGGCTTGTCTTTTTACCTTGCTTAGAGTTTCCTTTGTTGTGCAAAAGCTTTTAATTTTAATTAAATCCCATTTGTTTATTTTTGCTTTTATTTCCAATATTCTGGGAGGTGGGTCATAGAAGATATATGATCCTTTTAATGTGGATTAAATCCTATTGGATTCTGTTTGCTAGTATTTTGTTGAAGATTTCTGTATCTGTGTTCATCAGTGATACTAGTCTTTAATTTTCTTTTTTGTGACATCCTTTGTCTGGTTTTGCTATTGGGTGATGGTGGCCTCACAGATTGAGCTTGGGAGTGATCCTTCCTCTGCAGTTTTTTGGGAACAGTTTGAGAAGGGTAGGTGTTAGTGCTTTGCTAAATGTTTACTAGAATTTACCCATGAAGCCCTCTGGTCCTTGACTTCTGTTTGTTGGAAGTTTCAATTTCATTACTTATAATTGGTCTGCTCATACTTTCTATTTCTTCCTTGTTCAGTTTTAGAAGATTGTACCTTTCTAAGAATTTGTCCCTCTCTTCCAAATTATCCATTTTATTAGCATATAGTTGCTTATAGTAGTCTTTTATGATCCTTTGAATTTCTGCTATATCAGTTGTGGATTCTCCTTTTTCATTTCTAATTATGTTGATTTGTATCCTCTCCCCCCCCCCCCCTTTTTTTTAAAATTGAGGAATCTGACTCAAAAAATGTATCAGTTTTGTCTCTCAAAGAACCAACTTTTAGTTTCATTGCTCTTTGGTATTGTTTTCTTAATTTCTGTTTCATTTATTTCTGCTGATTTTTATGATTTCTTTCCTTCTACTAACTTTGTTCTTCGTTCTTTGGTTGCTTTAAAGCAACTTGTAAAGTTTTGAAATTTGTAAAGGTTTGAAAAGGTTTGAAACTTTTCTTGTTTCTTGAGGTAGGATTGTATTCCTGTGATTTGCCCTCTAAGAACCGCTGTTGCTGCCTCCCATAGGATTTGTGTCATCGTGTTTTCATTGTCATTTGCATCTATGTACTCTGATATTTTCTTTGATTTCTTTAGTGATCTTGTGGTTATAAGCTTATTGTTTAGCCTTCATGTGTTTGTGTTTTTTATGTTTTTTTTTTTTTCTCCTATAGTTGATTTCTAATCTCATAGCATTGTGGTCAAAAAAAGATCCTTGAAACAATTTAAGTTTTCTTCAGTGTAACAGAGCTTGATTTGTGATCCCCGTGATGTGATTTATTCTGGAGAATGTTCCATGTGCACTTGAGAAGAATGTGTATTCTGCTGCTTTTGGATAGAATGTCCTATAAATATCAATTAAGTTTATCTGGTCTAATGTGTGATTTAAAGCTTGTGTTCCCTTATTTTCTATCTGGATGATCTGTCCATTGGTATAAGTAGGGTATTAAAATCTCCCACTGTTACTGTGTTACTGTTGATTTCCCTTTTATGTCTGTTAGTGTTTGCTTTATGTATTGAGGTTTTCCTTTGTTGGTTGTATAAATATTTATAGTTGTATCTTCTTCTTGGATTGATCCCTTAATCATTATATAGTATCTTTTTTTTTGTCTCTTGTAACAGTCTTTGTTTTAAAGTCTGTTTTGTCTGATATAAGTATCCATACTCTGGCTTTCTTTTAATTTGCATTTGCATGGAATGTCGTTTTCTGCTCCCTTACTTTCAGCCCGTGTATGTCAATAGGTCTCAAGAGAGGATCTTGTTTTTGTATCCATTCAGCCAGTCTGTGTCTCTGGCAGCATTTAATCCATTTATGTTCAAGGTTATTATCAATATGCTAACATCTTCTTAATCATTTTGGGTTTGTTTTCTATAGGTCTTTTTCTTCTCTTGTTTCCCTCTTAGAGAAGCTCCTTTAAAATTTGTTGTAAAGCTGATTTGGTGGTCCTGAATTCTTAGCTTTGTCTGTGCTTTGTCTCTCTGTAAAGCTTTTGATTTCTCCGATGAACCTGAATGAGATCATTGCTGAGTAGAGTTATCTTTGTTGTAGGCTTTTCTCTTCCATCACTTTAAATATATCCTGTCACCCTCTTTTGGCCTGCAGAGTTTCTTTTGAAAGATCAGCTGATAACCTTATTGGGTTTCTCTGGTATATTATTTTTTATTTTCCTCTACCCGCTTTTAATATTTTTTCTTTGAATTTAACTTTTGTTATTTTGATTAATATATGTCTTGTTGTGTTTCTCCTTGGGTTTATCCTGTGTGGGACTCTGTGCTTCGTGGACCTGGGTGGCTGTTTTCTTTCCCATGTTAGGAAAGTTTTTGACTGTTATCTCTTTAAATTTTTCTCAGCCGCTTTCTGTTTCTCTTTCTGGGATCCCTATAATTTGGATGCTGGTGCGTTTAATGTTGTACCTGAGGTCTCTGAAACTCTCCTCATTTCTTTTCATTCTTTTTGTCTTTATTCTACTCCTTGGCAGTTATTTCCACCATTGTATCATCTAGTTCACTTATTTGTTCTTCTGCCTCAGTTATTCTGCTACTGATTCTTACTTTTCATTTCAGTTATTGTGCTTCTTATGACTGTTCTTCAGTTCTTCTAAGTCCTTGTTAAACATTTCTTGTATTTTTTGGATCTATACCTCTGTTCTATTTGTGAGATTTTGAATCATCTTTACTATCATTTCTCTCTGAGTTCTTTTCAGGTAGATTACCTATTTCTTTTTTCATTTGTTTGGTCTTGTAGGTTTTTGCTTGGCTTCTTCATCTGCAACAAATTTTCTGTTATGTCATTTTTGTTGATACGTGGGGCTGTGTTCCTCCTGTCTTACTGGTTGTTTGGCCTGTGGCATCCAGCACTGGAATTGAGTGGACTGGAGTTTGCTGGCAGTTGGGTGGAGCCAGGTTGTGGTGCTGAGATGAGGACCTCTGCGAAAGTTCACACCAGTTAATATTACCTGAAGCCAGTTAATATTGCCTGAGCCCTGAAGTTCTCTGTTAGTCCAGCAGCTTGATCTCAGTGCTCCCACTGCAAAGTCTCAGACCTGACCCTGGCCTATGAACCAAGGACCTGCAAGCCACATGGTGTGGCATGAAAGAAAAAAAAAATACAACAAACAGAAAAGAGCAGAACAAGAAGAAAGGATAAAAAGTAAAATGAGAAAACCAATAAGTTTATTGGTAAAATAAAAACAAAGTGAAATGATAAAGCACAAGAACAAAAATATAAAAAATTTTATTTTAATTTTTAAGAAAATTAAAAATATTTAAAACTTTCTGGTGTTTCCATTGTCAGTGTTCTCGCCCCTACAGTGAGCTACATCCAACCTTCTGTTCCCCAGGAGGGCCTCCAAGACCTCTAGGTAGGTCTCTGGACCCGCTGTGTCAGCCCCACCGTGTTCCTTTCCGCAGCATCTGCTCTTGAAGCTGGCCTGGAGTACACATGGGCAAAGGGCTAGCTGTGGCGCTGGCTTCCATGGGCATGCCCACAGGGGCCAGAGCAGCAGGGCGAGGCTTTAGAGTGGGAGGGCATTGCAGGTTGAGCACTTTAATTTCTGACTCCACAAGATGTTCTAGGATCACCTTGTCATGTCTCTATACCAGCCCTGAAATTAGACATTTCTCTAAGGAGCCTTGGTTTCTTTACTGTAGTAGGAAAAAAAAAGTGAAAGCGAAATCGCTCAGTTGTGTCTGACTCTTCACAACCCCATGGACTGTAGCCTGCCAGGCTCCTCAATCCATGGGATTTTCCAGGCAAGAGTATTGGAGTGGGTTGCCATTTTCTTCTCCAGAATAGTATTTAAATATTTACTTGTTAGATATGCTTATTGCTACTGAGAAATTGTTGCATCTAAGCCCTCTTAGTGGATATAGCTAAGTGTATTGATTATATATGAGTATGTATGTGTGTGGATGTATGTGATACATAGCTTTACTTTTAGAAACTATTATTGAGTTAACCAGTGTCATGGCTGCTAAAAATTTAAAAAGTGAGTATACTCTTAGGTTGTATTACTAAGTGATCATGTTCATTATAAATCCACAGTTGTTTGCATTCTTCAGACAAATAGATTGTTCTGTTGGCCAACTAGATTCCAGGAATTTAGATCTTATCTGATAAGGAAGATGATTGGATGGAGAGAGGTTTGAAAGGCATGTTATGTGAAGAACAGTTGAAGGAGGCAGCTATATTTAATCTAGAGAAAGGAAAGATTAACAGCAGCATGTACTTGCTATATTATTTTATTTGAAGCCAGAAGATATGGTAAAATTCTGTGCTCATGTAGCGTATAATACAGGTGAGTGTAACTTAAGAAAGACAACCAACTTATCTTTACATAAGGAAATTTTCGAGGCAAACTCTCTTCTAATAGAGTGAATTCCCTTGAGAAATCCTCAAACTAAGTTACTGTCTTTTCAACTGGTAGAAAAGTTTGCCCATTTTCATATAATTAATTTGTACCATGAGAAGTTGGAAGTACTTGGAAGATGTCTAAGCATGCCATATTTCGTGGCTTGTTAGTTAATTGTATTGGCCATATTTAGTTAATTGTATGTGTTATGAGGTGCCTCATGAGGAAAAGGTTCTACTGTGTAAGAAACAACATGATCATAGTTTTCTCTTATATGTTTATAATGCACAGCAGCATAGGAGGCTCTGGGAAGCCCTCAAGTAAGGAGACTTGTTTGACTTTTTCTTATCTAGTGGATTTAGGGGATAGTTGAGAATAGAGAGGCAGGTGAGGTGGTCTGGTATTCCCATCTCTTTCAGAATTTTTCAGTTTATTGTGATCCACACAGTCAAAGGCTTTGGCATAGTCAATAAAGCAGAAATAGATGCTTTATGCTATATGCTGTATATGCTATATACAGGTCAGGAAGCAACAGTTAGAACTGGACATGGAACAACAGACTGGTTCCAAATAGGAAAAGGAGTACGTCAAGGCTATATATTGTCACCCTGCTTATTTAACTTACATGCAGAGTACATCATGAGAAATGCTGGGCTGGAGGAAGCACAAGCTGGAATCAAGATTGCCGGGAAAAGTATCAGTCACCTCACATATGCAGACACCACCACCCTTATGGCAGAAAGTGAAGAGGAACTCAAAAGCCTCTTGATGAAAGTGAAAGAGGAGAGTGAAAAAGTTGGCTTAAAGCTCAACATTCAGAAAACGAAGATCATGGCATCTGTTCCCATCACTTCATGGGAAATAGATGGGGAAACAGTGGAAACAGTGTCAGACTTTATTTTTTGGGCTCTCAAATCACTGCAGATGGTGATTGCAGCCATGAAATTAAAAGACGCTTACTCCTTGGAAGGAAAGTTATGACCAACCTAGATAGCATATTCAAAAGCAGAGACATTACTTTGCCAACTAAGGTCCGTCTAGTCAAGGCTATGGTTTTTCCAGTGGTCATGTATGGATGTGAAAGTTAGACTGTGAAGAAAGCTGGGGGCTGAAGAATGGATGCTTTTGAACTGTGGTGTTGGAGAAGAGTCTTGGGAGTCCCTTGGACTGCAAGGAGGTCCAACCAGTCCATTGTGAAGGAGATCAGTCCTGGGTGTTCATTGGAAGGACTGATGCTAAAGCTGACACTCCAGTACTTTGGCCACCTCATGCGAAGAGTTGACTCATTGGAAAAGACCCTTATGCTGGGAGGAATTGAGGGCAGGAGGTGAAGAGGATTACAGGAGATGACATGGCTGGACATGAGTTTGAGTGAACTCCGGGAGTTGGTGATGGACAGGGAGGCCTGGCATGCTGCGATTCATGGGGTCATGAACTGAGACTAGAGATATAATCTTCATACATAGTAGTCATTACATACACATGGTATTTAAACCAAGATATTTTGAGTGATTACCAAGGGACTGAGTGAAGAAGACAGATGTCAAGGAATGAGATAAGGGAGAAGATTGGAGTCTGCAAAGAAACTGAGGAGTAGCCAGCAAGTTAGGGGCAAACCCAAGAGAGAGGTTTTCTGGAGGGTAAGTGACTGCTGTTCTGACTGGAGGGAACTTAGTCAGCTGTGTTGTGTACTGCAGATTAGATGAGGAACTGAGAACTGACCATTGGATTTGGCAACCTGAATTCATTGGTGTCCTTAAAGGGAACTTTCATTGGAGTGTGGACAGCAAAGATATGCTTGGATTGAAGAGAGGAAGTAGAGAGATTGGAGGAGATAGCAAAATTTTGCTGTGAACGGAGGAACAGAAATGGAATATTTCCTTTTGTCAAGCACATACCTTCTGTGTATATAGTCATCCATTGGTACGCGCAAGGATTGGTTCCAAGATTCCCTACTGGGGATACCAAGATTCACTGGTGCTCAAATCCTTTATATAAAAAGGCATTGTACTGTATAGCTGGAGAGATTAGAGACCAATGAAAAGAATGAGTTATACATAGTCGAGCTGTTGGTTCTGCTTAAACGGTAGTTGTAGTATGTTAGAAAGTACTTTTCCTCTGTGGTATGGACTTGGATGGGCTAGAAATTGAACGTTGGTTTCCTGATATGTAGAAATCTCCCTCAGACACAAGAATGTTATGAGTGTAGTGGCTATTAAGCTGTGCTGCATTCCTGAATTTCAGGCAGTTTGGGTCAGTTGGCATGGTAGTTAGTAGTAATATGAAGCAAAACCCCCCAATTTCATTTTCATTAACCTTGAATTGATGATCTGAACATATTAATAATGGTATTATTACATGAAATAATTTGATCACCAACCATAGGTTCATTTAAAAAATATAGTTCACTTGTCCCATAAGAAGTTACCTGCTATATTTTAAGCCACATGTCCTAATTTTAAATTGGCCACTTTAACTATGGGGTGAGAAAACCCAGGGGACACAATTTGATTCTTACCACTACTTCACCATTAATCCTGCATCTACTTTCTTAAAACCAATTCCAAGTTCATTCCTTATATATGTATGCTTTTGCTGTAGTTTCAGTTACTTATTGTAAGGGAGTGAAGTTGTTAGATGCTTGTGTTTCATCCACTCTTTTTTGTTTATTTGTTTGTTTGTTTTTTTGGCTGTGCTGGCTGGCATGTGGAATCCTAGTTCACAGACTAGGAATCAGACTCACGTCCTCCGCACTGGAAGCATGGAGTCTTAACCACTGGAACCCAGAGAAGTCCCCACCATTCTTTCCCCTGGTAGTTTCAAATATTTAAATCTTATGTTGTTCTTCATTAAGTCATTTGAACATCATTGTTTATATATTCTCCTTTGTTTATATATTCACCATTTAATTTCCTGTGATGATCTGGTCCTAGAAGAGTTCCAAAGTAACTTGTCAAATAGGTCAAAACAAGGAAAAAGTCATTTTAGAGTGAGAAATTACCACCAGGACTAGAAGGCAAGCATGGAAATATATTTGATAATCCATGTGGCTTGACTGTAAGGTATGTTTGGATGGCAGATTGGAGTGGGTAGTTAGTGTGTGGAAGAAGGTAGAGATGATGGATGCTGCTGGTTATAAAAACAATGAATTTGTGATCAGCTTGTAAAGGAAGGGTCTTTTGTATACTGTGCTGATACAACTCTTTTATTAGGTAATAGGAAATTAATAGAGATTTTTTAAGAAGAGAAACAGAAACTCAGTATTTTAGAGAGATAAATGGTGAAAGTGAAGAAGTAGTAAGAGACCGTTAGAGTAGTCCTGGTAATAGATGATACGAGCGTGCACTAGGCATGTGGTAGTGGGGCCAGGGACAGGTTATATAAGAGATGTTTTGCCCATGTGACAGATAGACTATATTAATTTATCCCTTCATATTTATCTAATGGTTCCCATGTGCCAGGAATAGAATTGGTGGTGGTGGGAAAGGGAAGGAGACAAAGATTCTAGGGTTCCTTGCTTAAGTACTGAGTTGAGTAGATAGTAAATGAATAATAATAGATCAGAGGAGGGAAAATGCATTTTAGCTTTGTTTTTCCCTGGAGGTAGTTGTCGCAGATTCACAGAAAAGCTTAAGCTTGGCCTGTATTTTCTGTTTAGTATCTTGATTTTATGAAAAGAATTGAAACTGAATGTCTTCCTTTTACTTCCCTCTGTTAGAAATAACAGAAGTAAAATTGCAGCTGTTGTTAGTTTAGCATCCTATTTTAGAATATTTAAATTTTGCTTTTCAGTTGAGTCATTAACTTAAAAGATTGTCATTAGTACATAAAAAAATAAGTACTAAAAAGTAAATTTAGGGATTTGTGAGTAATAATGAGGTTCAGTCAGTTCAGTTCAGTTGCTCAGTTGTGTCTGACTCTTTGGGACCCCATGGCCTGCAGCACACCAGGCTTCCCTGTCCATCACCAACTCCTGGAGCTTGCTCAAACCCACGTCCATTGAGTCGATGATGCCATCCAACCATCTCATCCTCTGTTGTCCCCTTCTCCTCCTGCCTTCAGTCTTTCCCAACATCAGGGAAAGACTCTTTTCCATTGAGTCAGGTCTTTGTATCAGGTGGCCAAATACTGGAGCTTAAGCTTCAGCATCAGTCCTTCCAGTGAGTATTCAAGACTGATTTCCTTTAGGATGGACTGATTTGATCTCCTTGCTGAACAAGGGATTATCAAGAATCTTTTCCAACACCACAGTTCAAAAGCATAAATTCTTCTGTGCTCAGCTTTCTGTATGGTCCAACTCTCATATCCATACATGACTACTGGAAAAACCATAGCTTTGACTATAGAATCACATAATTTTACTTCACTGAAACCAAGTGAAAATAGGAAAAAGTGGGTAGGGGGAGAAGAGAGGGCAAAAAAATGGAATAGAATCTGGGAAAAGAGGTATGTGCAACCTTATACCAAATACTTCAGAAAGTAGAGACCAGGAAAGAAGGAGAAAATACTAGATGTATCTGTCAAGGTTTATAATTCCAGCCCCATATCCAAGAAGCCAGACAAAGGGAAGATGAGGTCTATAAAACATGAAGTATTCTCTAATTCTCTTCAGGGAGGCAGATCTAAGGGATGAGTAGGGAACAAAAAGTCAACAAAAAATCCCTAAAGACCCTCACATACTATTTGTGAGCCTCACACTGTCAAGGACCATTGACATTCTGAAATGTACTCTGGTTAAGGATAAGAACCAAAACCCAAGAAGATAGATAGGATAGTCCCCTGATGGGGGCATGTATCCTGGTAGAGGATACTAAATGACTTTTCAGCAGTGGCTGTTCTCAGTTTAAACTTTTCCTGACCATTGATGGATTATAGGAAAAATGATTAAAATAGTACTATCCAGTTCTCAAATGGAAGTTTGTGTGTACTGTGTGCATGAACATGTATCTACAGAAATAAAAGTGGTCCTGGGTGAGAAGGATGTTGAAATAGTCAAAGAGAACCTATTGGATATCAGAATAAGTAGGAGCTTCAGTGTAGCACTCCCCATGTTAAACATAATCAAGATTTTATTTTTTAATGACATGGCAAATGTTCAAGCTGGATTTAGAAAAGGCAGAGGAACCAGAGATCAAATTGCCAACATCCGCTGGATCATGGAAAAAGCAAGGGAGTTCCAGAAAAACATCTATTTTGCTTTATTGACTATGCCAAAGCCTTTGACTGTGTGGATCACAATATACTGTGGAAAATTCTGAAAGAGATGGGAATACCAGACCACCTGACCTGCCTCTTGAGAAACCTACATGCGGGCCAGGAAGCAACAGTTAGAACTGGACATGGAACAACAGACTGGTTCCAGATAGTCAAAGGAGTACGTCAAGGCTGTATACTGTCTCCTTGCTTATTTAACTTACATGCAGATTACATCATGAGAAAAGCTGGGCTGGAAGAAGCACAAGCTGGAATCAAGATTGCCGGGAGAAATATCAATAACCTCAGATATGCAGATGACATCACCCTTATGGCAGAAAGTGAAGAGGAGCTAAAAAGCCTCTTGATGAAAGTGAAAGAGGAGAGTGAAAAAGTTGGCTTAAAGCTCAACATTCAGAAAATGAAGATCATGGCATCTGGTCCCGTCACTCCATGGGAAATAGATGGGGAAACGGTGGAAACAGTGTCAGACTTGATTATTTTGGGCTCCAAAATCACTGCAGATGGTGACTGCAGCCATGAAATTAAAAGACGCTTACTCCTTGGAAGGAAAGTTACGACTAACCTAGATAGCATATTCAAAAGCAGAGACATTACTTTGTCAACAAAGGTCCATCTAGTCAAGGCTATGGTTTTTCCAGTGGTCATGTATGGATGTGAAAGTTAGACTGTGAAGAAAGCTGGGGGCTGAAGAATTGATGCTTTTGAACTGTGGTGTTGGAGAAGACCCTTGAGAGTCCCTTGGACTGCAAGGAGATCCAACCAGTCCATTCTGAAGGAGATCAGCCCTGGGATTTCTTTGGAAGGAATGTTGCTAAAGCTGAAACTCCAGTACTTTGGCCACCTCATGCAAAGAGTTGACTCATTGGAAAAGACTCTGATGCTGGGAGGGATTGAGGGCAGGAGGAGAAGGGGACGACAGAGGATGAGATGGCTGGACGGCATCACTGACTCGATGGATGTGAGTTTGAGTGAACTCCGGGAGATGGTGATAGAGAGGGAGGCCTGGCGTGCTGCAATTCATGGGGTCGCAAAGAGTCGGACAGGACTGAGTGGATGAACTGAACCAAACTCTACAAATACATTACAGGAAAAAAAAAAAAAAGACCATGAAAAAAAGAATAGGACTATCCTACATTAGCATAACTTGTATTCCCAAAATAGAAACTCCAACAAATGGAACAGAAAAAGATTTAAGGAAAAAAAGGAAAAAAATTTATGACATTAAAAAGTAACACTTGCAGGCTGAAAGACTCTAAACAGCAGGAAAAATTTCATGAAACAGTGAAAAAATGACTACACCATTGTAGTTCTTAACTTCAGAAATAAGCAGAGAATTATTTTGGAATCCTGGCCAAAATGAAAATCTGACTTACATGGGGAAGTGGGAGGCAGGTATCTAGCTGACTGCAGACTTCTCAGTTATATACATATAGTTCCAAAAGACAAGCCAACAACATTTAGGAAGTATTGATGCCCCCCCCCAAAAAAAAAAAATTATTGTGTATCAAAACTATTATATACAAAAGTATTAGATTTGGTTTGGCTGCTAATAATAGTTGCTAAAGCTGTAAGGATTTATAATTTTGGATATAAAAAGTATGGAGGAAGGCAGTCCAGAATTAGTATGGTGGTTTTACTAGGCAACCTAGTTTCCTTCCTGTCATGAATATACCTAGCTTCTGTCTCAAGGTCACTATCCATGGTGCCTGCTGTAACTTCGGCCATTAGAACAGCATTCCAAGGTGGAGGAAATAGAAAATAGAAAATAGAAAAGAACAAAGGATTTTCTCCAACTGAGCTTTCTTTAAGGGGCTTAACTTGGAAGTTGTACCTAACACCTCTTGTGTCTGGACCAGAACATAGTCATAGCCACACCTGGCTTAGGAAAGGTCTTTATCTTGGGCAGTAATGTGCTCAGCAAAATTTTGCAAAAGGAAGAGGAAGGTGGAATAATGAGAGTCAACTAGCAGTCTCTGGTGATTTTTATTTTTTTAAACAGACATTCTCTTCTTTATCAACCATTCTTCTCATTTGACCTTGACTTCTGTCTTTTCCACTCCATTTCAATTGCTCCTAAATCGGCTGTCTACAACGCAGGAGACCTGGGTTCGATCCCTGGGTTGGGAAGATCCCCTGGAGAAGGAAATGGCAGCCCACTCCAGTATTCTTGCCTGGAAAATCTCATGGATCGCTGAGCCTGGTAAGCTACTGTCCATGGGGTCGCAAAGAGTTGGACACGACTGAGAGACTTCACTTTCTTTTCAGACTTTCTGTTTTGTTTAACCCATTGATCTCTTAGCAGCCTACTCTTCTGTAAAAGACCCTCCTCTCTTGGCCCCTCTTTTTTCGCGTCTCTGAATAGTAGTAGACTTGAGGCTGAACCTCAAGTTCCTTTCCTTCTCTAATTATAATCTTCTTAGTTGATATGGCAGTCACATGATTTTATTGACATCGTCTCTGAAAGGCACAGGTGTTAAATTTTGTTTAGTTTTGACCTAAACCTGTATAGCCTACCTCTGAGTTTGTTTTTTTCCCCCAATATTGCTAAAGCTTCTTTTTGTTTTTTCCGTCAGGTGCATCTTTTTATTTTTTATGTTCTTTTTTCTGCTGCTTTATTTTTGGTTGCACTAGGTCTTTGTTGCTGCAGGGGCCTTCCTCTCGGGGTGAGCAGGGGCTGCTCTCCACTTGGGGTGTGTGGGCTTCTCATTGCAGTAGCTTCTCTCTCTGTGGAGCCCAAGCTCTAGGGCACCTCTTCCCAGTAGTTTGTGGAGCACGGCTTAGTTGCCTTGAGGCATGTGGGATCTTCCTGGACCAGGGACTGAACCCATGTCTCTTGTATTGGCAGGTGGATTCTTTACCACTGAGCCACCAGGGAAGACCCGCCCCCATTGCACCCCAATTTTAAATGTTGGCTGTGTATTCGTGACTTTTATACCCATATTTCTATCCCTCATCTTTATTTTGAGCTCAGACTCAAGGATCTAACTCCTTGTTGGACATCTTTATTTTTCTGTCTAGTAGGTAATGTCACCTTAACAAGCCTGAATCAAATTGTTTGTATTATTCTCATAAACCTTTTTTTTTAATGGGAGTCCATCTCAGAAAAATGGTTCAAATCAAAAATTTAGATTTCTCTCCCTATCCTTCCCTCCATTCTGCCCCAAACTAGTCCGTTCCGAGATTTTGTCGATTTTACCTATAAATAAAATTAAAAACTGCACACCCATTGCCATCTCTGTTCCTTCCATCTGACCGCAGCGTACTGTCAGCTTCTGTGTGAGATTGACTTTCTTAAGTAGCCTTGCTGTTTGCACTCTGAGTTCTTCAGTCCAGTCTTTTCTCTTCACAGCTCTCAGAGTGGTCTTTGCAAGTCAGATTATCACTGCTTTGCTGAAGTCGCTTCAGTGGCTTCCTGTCTTTATAATAAGGTTATTTGCTGTGGTGTCTGAGACCCTGTGAAAAGGCTCCTATCTCCCTCTCATATTTCACAGAGCCACTGTCATCTGTGTCCATTATGCTTGTGTCACACAGGCCTCCTTTCTGCTTCTGAAAAACTCTAAGCCTGTTCCTACCCGAGGGTCTTTGTGCTTCCTACTGTTCCCTCTGCTCAAGATGTCCTCCCTTGGTTCTTAGCCTGGCTGTCCTCATCCTTCAGATCTCAGTTAACATGTCGTTTTGGAGGGGACTTTGGCCATCTTTTCCAGAAGTGCTGCACTCCATCCCAACTATATCTCCCTGTGTATTTCCTTCATAGTACCACCTCAACACAAAATTATCTTGATGTTAATTTATCTTGTCCTGCTATTAATTTATCTTCTCTCTTTGCATTCTAATTTGTTTCATGGCAGGGACCTTGGTTTTTGTTTACTCTTATGTCCTTAGTTCCTGCAACAGTGCAATGTTAGTGTTTAGTCAGTCAGGTACTGGCTGAAACATCTCTCACGTAGTGTTTTTCAGATTTTATTCATGGTATTTTTAGTGAGTAATTTTTGATCTCTAAATACTTTTTTAAGTTCTATTAAATCCTTAAAATGTTGGATTATCATATCATGCATTATCATTTTGATAATGGAGTACCTGGAACACTAACTTAGTTAATATTTTAGTAGACACCTCTAATAGCGTATTCATATTTGAATGAAGTCTGAACAGTTGATGTAAAAAAATTTCTTTTGAGTAAATGAGGAAGTTAAACTATTTAGATCATATTTCATTGTTGACTTCTCCAAATGGCACAACAGTTAAAAATGAAAATCACTTACCCAGTACACTGTCAAATGAGTATTCAAAGGACCTCCTAAGTATTTAAAAGAAAAGAAAGCCCAAAGGAATGCTATCAGTAGAGATTTCATAGGTATGTGCTAAAGTTAAGAAGCTACTTTAAAGGATATACAGGGTGGGTTGGTTGTACACATCAGAAAGTTCTACAGACGGTATTCTGGGTATTAAGATTATACCTCTAGGGATTCTCTTAGATTTCACAATGGTGCAACATGTTTTTGTAAATATAGATTTAGAGAAAAGTTGTTCTGTCACCCAGTTTTGTCCGACTTTTTGCAACCCCAAGAACCGCAGATGCCAGTCCTCCCTGTCACTCACCATCTCCCAGAGTTTGCGCCAAGTTCGTGTTCATTGCATCAGTGATGCCATCCAGCCATCTCATCCTTGGACGTCCCCTTCTCCTGCCCTCAATCTCTCCCAGCATCAGGGACTTTTCCAATGAGTTGGCTGTTCACATCAGGTGACCAAAATATTGGAGCTTCAGCTTCAGCATCAGTCCTTCCAGTGAGTATTCAGGGTTGATTTCCTTTAAGATTGACTGATTTGATTTCCTTGCTATCTAAGGAACTCTCAGGAGTCTCTCCAGCACCACAGTTCGAAGGCATCAATTCTTTGGCGCTCTGCCTTCCTTCTTTATGGTCCAGGTCTCACAACTATATGTGGCCACTGGGAAGACCATAGCCTTGACTATATGGACTTTTGTCAGCAAAGTGATGTCTTTGCTTTTCAACACACTGTCTCAGTTTGTCATAGCTTTCCTGCCAAGAAGCAGTTGTCTTCTGATTTCATGGCTGCAGTCACCATCTGCAGTGATTTTGAAGCCTAAGAAGAGGAAATCTGTCACTGCTTCTGCCTTTTCGTTTTCTGTTTGCCATGATGTAATGGGGCTGGATGCTGTCTTCGTTTGTTGAATGTTGAGTTTTAAGCCAGCTTTTCCACTCTCCTCCTTCACCCTCACCAAGAGGTTCTTTAGTTCCTCTTTGCTTTTTGCCTAGAATGGTATCATCTGCATATCTGAGGTGGTTGTTGTTTCTCCCACCTATCTTGATTCCAGCTTGTAACTCATCCAAACTGACCTTTTTCAAGATATACTCAGTGTGTAAGTTAAATAAACAGGGTGACAGGCAGACAACCCTGTCGTATTCCTTTCTCAATCCTGAACCAGTTAGTTGTTCCATACAGGGTTCTAATTGTTGCTCCTTGACCCACATACAGGTTTCCCAGAGTCAGGTAAGGTGGTCTGGTATTCCCATCTCTTTTAAGAGCTTTCTACTGTTCGTTATGATTAACACAGTCAAAGGCTTTAGTGTAACTGATGAAACAGAGGTAGATGGTTTTCTGAAATTCCGTTGCTTTCTCTATGATTCAGCGAATGTTGGCAATTTGATTTGATATCTGGTTCCTCTGCCTTTTCTAAACCCAACTTGGTCGTTTGGAAGTTCTTGGTTCTTGTAATGCTGAAGCCTAGCATGCAAGATTTTAAGCATGACCTTACTAGCATGGGAGATGAGTGCAACTGTCTGATGGTTTGAGCCTTCTTTGATACTGCCCTTCTTGGGAACTGGGATGAGGACTGACTTTTTCCCATCCTGTGGCCACTGCTGGGTCTTCCAGATTTGCTGGAAAAGACTAATTTTTCTTAACTTAGGTGTTATCCACTAGCCCCCAAAACGTGGACTATGTGGTGTTTCCATGAAGGAAAATAAAAATTTCAAATACTCCTTTTATGAACTGGTATAATAGAAAGTGTGTACCTTTTAGACCTCTTTTTGCATTTGTTTTTTCTATCCTAAGATTAAAAACAATTTTAAACATATAGTTTGTGATGTTTATTCTTCACAACATCTCCATGAAATAAAGTCTGTTCCAGATGAATTATTTTGTAAGCTTTCAAGAAACTGGAGCGATCTGTAGGGCACGTGATTAGAACATAGCCACCCTGAAACTAGTGGAAGTTTTCCTTCTGTCCATACCACATTCCTTCTACCAGAATTTCACTTTTTCCTAAGTTCAGTAGCAGTATGGAAAAATTTGGTTTGTGCCATTAGTGTTTGTGTGTTTGTTTTTAAAGAGAAAACTGCCTTGTTCCTAGTTTCTGAAGTCTAAAAATTACTTATTTTAGCCTTGGAGGATGCAGCTGAGTTATATTTAACTATAGCATTGTACTTCATAGGTTTGCAAATCATTATATATTTGTTGGTTGATATGTCAGCTAATAAACCAACTATATTAATTATACTTCACTATAGTTTTGTATCTTTTACTATTAGGAAAAATGTTTCTCTGTTTATATTCATGTTGAGGTAGTACAGGAGTTTGACAGGTAGAGTTTTTAATTTTGGCCTGTCTACTAAAAATTGTCCCTCTCCTTCTGACACTACAAGAATGAAGTTGTTAGCCACTGACCTTCAACACACCCTGAGAGGAATTCAGGGCGGGGATCTGGAATGAGGCACTCTGTGCTCTTGGAAAAACTGGCAGTACAGGCCTTCAGATAGTTAGATACTTGGAGAAGATTTTATGAGCCCAATTTCTTGTATATTCTCACATCTGGAAAAAATCATTAATGGAGGCATCTGCTCCTTGTGACTAGCAACAGCCTTCTTGTGACCAGCAGCAGCCTTCTGCCAAAATGTGTGACTAACTACTCATATCCCCCTTTCACTAAAATCGCATACATACCAACCTTGCCCCCTACCTCTTCAGAGCTGCCTGAAAGGCTGTCTTTCAGGTTGTAGTCCTCATTTTACCCAAATAAAACTTAACTGACAACTCTTGTGTTGTTCCTTTTTTTTTTTTAAAGTCAACAGGCCCTTAAATTCATTGATTTGTGATGGTACTTTGGTTGGCATCTGTTTAATCTGATTTGTAAACATTTGTGTTTATTATATATAAAAAGGTATGGGAGAGTTCAGAGGTAATAAACACATTGGATTGCTTTTAAAGAACTTATGGGGGACTGGTGGTTCAGTGGCTAAGAAATAAAACTGCGGATAGTGGTGGGGCGTGTACAGACAAGTACACAAAAGTCTATACAAAACAGAACATGTTAAGTGTGATGGGAATACAGAACAGGATGAGAAATATTTAAAATGGAGGAATTTGGGAGAAACTTGTAGAGAAAGAGGAATTTAGAAGGCCTTCTTGAAATCCTTGTTTGGAAAGAGAAGAAGTGTTAATTTTGGCAGAGAGGTAGAAAAGTGGAGGAAGTATGGTATGATTGAAACGTGTGAGAAGATGGTAAGCAATAATGTTGGGTAAGTAGGGTAGTGTGAGATTTCAGAGGGTCTAAATACAGTTCTAAGTGCAGTGGGGGAGTGATGCTAGGTTGTTGAATAGCATAACAACGAGGACTCAAATATGTATCATTGATTTAGATAATATTTTGTAGTGTGTTACTAAAGGATTACATTATTAATGCATTTGTGTAGACTTTGACATCAGTTCAGTTGAGTCGCACAGTTGTGTCTGACTCTGCGACCCCATGGGCTGCAGCACGCCAGTCCTCCCTGTCCATCACCAACTCCTGGAGTTTACTCAAACTCCTGTCCATTGAGTCGGTGATGCCATCCAACCTCCTCCCACCTTCGGTCTTTCCCAGCATCAGGGTCTTTTCAAATGAGTCAGTTCTTCGTATCAGGTGGCCAAAGTATTGGAGTTGCAGCTTCAGCATCAGTCCTTCCAATGAATATTCAGGACTGATTTCCTTTAGGATGGACTGGTTGGGACTCCTTGCAGTCCAAGGGACTCTCAAGAGTCTTCTCCAACACCACAGTTCAAAAGCATCAATTCTTCGGTGCTCAGCTTTCTTTATGGTCCAACTCTCACATCCATACATGACTACTGGAAAAACCATACCTTTGACTAGATGGACCTTTGTTGGCAAAGTAATGTCTCTGATTTTTAATAAGCTGTCTAGGTTGGTCATAACTTTGACATAGTAAAAATGCTTTGACAAGGTATGGTGACTAAAGCAGCTTCAAGGAGAGAATTAGCTCAGGGTAACTGCCTGTGGCAATATTTGAATGTTATGCCTATGGTTAGCTCTATTTTCACAATTGGATTATTTTTATATCTTAATACCTTCTATCAGGTCATTTGATCAGAAGTTAAAATCCTCTTAGAATCCTGTGTTTAAGGTACTCAGTAAGTATAATATTCTACTTTTTTTCTGTAAATTAAACTTAGTGTCATAATTTAGCATATAAAGTTATTTAGCATGAACTATCATGATAAAAGAGATCTCTTCCTGGACAGTCAGAATTAAAGTAGTTGGAAAAGCTTTATAAACAATCTTCATTATTAATGAAATCGTTTGTTGACTTAAATGTGTCTTTATGCTTTGTCAGATGTCTGATTCAGGAATGCATCTTAGCATGCTGTAAAACCTGTTTTAAAAATAGATATGAGCCACTCAGTGTCACTGAAAGATTGTTGACACAGTGGAGAAACTGTTAAATGAGTTTGCGGACCAGAACTTACCTTTACATGAAGAAGGGTGGTGTTTTGGTGTTTTTTTTTTTTAAATAAAATTGAAAGTTTATTTCTGTAGGTCCATATGAATATAACTAAAATATTTAGAACATTTTATTTACCTAGGGTAATGTTATAGTTGATTTTTGAAATTTATTTCCAAGGATAGCATAGTATAAACCAAAGCATATTAAAAAATGCTTTTCACATAATTTTATTTGAACCAGGTACTGTTTTCCTAACTTGCATTGAAGCATTTTTCTTAAAAACAAAACAAAACTGTTTATATGTGACAATTTAAATATTCTTTAAATGTATTAAATACCTCATATTTAATAGATTGAGTAAAAAAATTCTTTCACATTTTGTATATGAAATGCATGGTATTTACACAGGTGGGACATTAGGAAAAAGGATTTTTACTTTGGTAGATAATGTGGAATTTTCATCAGTGAAGATTGGGTGAGATTAAAGGACAGTAAAGTGAAAAATTGATACTGTCATACATTCTGTAGAATTTTTTGTAATTTGCATTTGGTAAGGTGGGGACAGAAGCGGGGGAAAAGGAGAGTTAAACCAGTTTGGAAAACATACACATGTCTTAACAGTTACAATGACTGTGTAATGTTTTAATGAGTAGTCTACTGACAGAATCAAGGGAAAACCTCTAGGACAAAATCTGTTTACAGTTAATGAAATATTCCCAGAGGCCTCCAGGAAAAAACAAAGGGGAGATTTTAAGTTGGTAAGGACAAGCTTCCTCCCAAAACCTTGGTAAGAGAAATGAAGGTAGTCACATTTGACTGAGGAAGTTCAGAGGATGTGAACTTTGAAGTCTCTAAATAATTGGTGTGTATATAGTTGAGAATTGACATTGCAGTCTTAAGATAATTAGGTGGTGGTGGTGTTTAGTTGCTCAGTTGTGTCTGACTGTTTTGGAACCCTGTGGACTTATAGCCTGCCAGGCTTCTCTGTCCATGGGATTTCCCAGGCAAGAATTTTATTTTAAATGTCAATAAAAAATGATTGAACTTTGTTTTCCTTCTTTAAACTGATTGCAATGTTTAAAAAAATGAACTATTAATACTCCCTAGTTACTGAATTGGGGAACTTTAAAATATAAAATTGAGAATATAATTATAATTGAGCATCGATATGTATTAGACGTTGGAAAGCATTTTATGTTATTGTTTTATTTATTAGTCACAAGAATCTTATAGAGGATAGATAGGTACAGTTGTTCCTATTTTATAAATATAAGAAACTAGGTCACAGAGGTGAATGATCTCTTCAGTGTTACGTATTAGCTTGTGGAGCCATTTGAATCCTTGTCTTTTGACTCTGTACTCCTCTTTTCATGATATGTGGGAATTTATGAGGTTTTCACAACATGGTTTACTTGAATTTGACCAATTAAAGATATAATCAGTATCTTAGGAAAGGTAATAAGTAATCTGGTCTCTAACACTATCATAAATATAGGCCATCACAACATCATAAATCAACTATATTTCAGTAAACGTTAAAAAAAAATACAGGCAGTAAGTAAATTCTGCCTTAAATTTTAGAAGTTGATCTGACTATTTGAACTTGCCAGTAATTATTGTCATTATATTTGAATCATTATGCCCTCCTAAAAATGGAGTATAAAAACCTCTGGTATTTTGTTTCCTCTGGGTGAACTTGGCCCTTGCAAATCTGCATGTGCCAGGATTGGCTGAGGAGGGTGCTCTTGACTCTCAGAATTTCCTTGAGATCCTGTTTGGCCTTGGATGATCCCAGTTTGTAAAATGAATTCTGGGGCCAGTATCTGCATTTGAACCTGTTTAGGCTCGTGCTTAACACCTGCCAGAGGTACCCTCCTGTGCCAGTATGGTATTAAAAACTAGTAAACTATTTCAGAGGTTACTGGAATCAATCTGGAATTAATTTTCTTTAGGGGTAAGGAGCCATTAAGTTTAGTATCTAGAAGATGGTTATAAAATTGTCTGTGATGAATTTTTAAATATTAGCAAACTGATACCTGAAAAGTCCTTAATATTAGTTATTCGTGTGTAATTAACTCTAATATTCACTTAGCATTTAACATACATTAATTAAGTTTCCCCAGCTATTTGATCTCAGTTCAACTTTGTGTTACCAAGTATCAGGGAAAATTAAATGTGATTATAAATTTTGGCATCTCTGTCAAGCTATCCATTAGCAGCAGTAATTGATGCTAGTTCCTAGGATAGAAGCTAAAACACAACTGATCTGTTACTGAGTTAATGGATTGATTCCTATCATATGTGAATTTATAAATGAAAAATTTCTTGTATACCCTGAAAATTCTGAAATTTATTTAAATGACTTATTTAAAAATTCAACTATTTTATAAGAAATTTTAAATGTTCTATTCATGTAGAAAGATCCTTCTTTTATTATGGCAACTGATTTTTTGTTTACCTAAGAGAACCTGTTGCTAAAATAGTAATGAGGAAGGGTGTAATTTAAGTATAGTCATACACCCCTTGCTCTGCAAGTAACCAGAGTGCTATGTATACATGTTGTTCAGTCTCCTTTTAGAGGGTGGAAGTCAAGAAGTCCTTTGTTTTTCTCTCTCTTGCACAGCCTAAAATGACGAATGTGTGATTTCAGTGGAATAAATGGCGTCCAAAGTCACAGATGCTATTGTGTGGTATCAAAAGAAGGTAAGTTGACAACCAGAGCTTTTACTTTTTAAATATTTTTTATGCATATTTTAAAAATTTGATGAATTTGTGTCAGATATTACCTAAAATAAGAAAGGTGATGCTTAAAAATATTTTTCTTTAATTTTTACTCCACATTGTCAGAGTATCTAGATTATTTTCAGTTATAAACCACATTTCCAGGATTCCAGTTCACATGTTATGAAAGCATTACATTTTTTCTTGCATTAATTTCGAGAAGAGGTAGGTTAACAGAGCTGTTATAATTTTATAACTATTTTACAAGGGTAACTATAGGTTTAATCTCTTTCTTGTAAGCTACAATTCAACAGCTGAATCTTTTCAGTAAAATAAACCTTTGGAGACTGTATTTTCCAAACTGAAATATTAAAATGTTTATTTGACATTTTAGGAATAGTTGTCATAACTACTTAACTAGCTCTGTCACGCTATATGTTTCAAAATAAGCTTTACCAATTTAATGTTTCCTTTACAAAGTATAAGTTCCAGTGCCTTTTTTTTTTGAATATACTCCTATTTACTCCTAAAGAGTGTTGTTTATACTCTTTAAAATGTACTGTTGTTATATGTGATATCTTAGATTTTTAACTTCTGTAGTGAATTGTGTTTGTTTTCACGTTTAAAACATTTTTATGCCTTATTCATTAGGTCCCTATTAACAAAGGATAATTAGGTATTTAAAGCTTTTCCTTTGTATGGGAAAATCAGGCAATTTTAAAATTTAGTAGTAAATAAATGGTAATTAGCACACTAAAGATTAGACAAACCCAAGAATACAGTCTGTCTTTGAATATGTTATTTCTTTCTGGGTAGAACATACCACAGATAATTCAGTATCACATTTTTCTCATGAAGTAGTGAGTTGGATGGAGAAGGCAGTGGCACCCCACTCCAGTACTCTTGCCTGGAAAATCCCATGGATGGAGGAGCCTGGTGGGCTGCAGTCCATGGGGTCGCTAAGAGTCGGGCACGACTGAGCAACTTCACTTTCACTTTTCACTTTCATGCATTGGAGAAGGAAATGGCAACCCACTCCATTGTTCTTGCCTGTAGAATCCCAGGGTCGGGGAGCCTGATGGGCTGCCGTCTCTGGGGTCACACAGAGTCGGACACGACTGAAGCGTCTTAGCAGCAGCAGCAGCAGCAGCAGTGAGTTGGAAGTATTGGTGTTGATCACACTGTTCAGTCTTTTATGTTTCTATATTAGTGTTAAAGTTACTTTTAAATTTCCAATAACCTTAAAGAAAGCTGAATTAAAGAAAACTAATTGTTTTTGCAGATAGATCTTTGAAAGCTTTTCTGTTAATTTCTACTTATGAGAGAAATGCTTATCAATCTAACTTTTTATGTGCAAACATTTCAAACTTCACTAAAGATCATTTATAGAAGGTATTAAACACTAAAGATCATTTATAGAAGGTATTAGCTTAACTGACCTCTTTTAAGATCAGAGAGTTTGAAATATTATATTCACATTCAGTAAGCACAGTAACACCCTTCTTATCTGAGGGTCTAACAGCTTTGGATGTGTGTTAGTCGGTCAGTTGTGTCCGACTCTTTGCGACCCCATGGATCACAGCCCACCAGGCTCCTCTGTTCAGTGGAACTCTCCAGGCAAGAACACGGGAAAGTGGATTGCCATTTCCTTTTCCAAAAGCTTGGGATATGTGCAACCAAAGAATTCTCCAGAGCAACCCTAATAGATACAACAAATTATATCTAGCAATCATAACCACATCATAATCACCAGAACCATTAACCAGATTTGATTTGCTTGATTGTTTTATTTTGCTTTTAAATTTAATTTTCTTGGAAACATTACTTAATCTTTCAAGGCTTATTAAAAAACAAAATAGCACCTGTAAGTAGCCTTTCCTATCCTTATCCAGCCTCTGAGCTCTGTTCCCAGAGGTAGTTGTTTTAAATTCCTATGCCCTGAATACTTATTTAACCAGAGTTTTTAGTCATTGGGAGGATGGAGGCGGGTTAGTCGGGAGAAATCATAAAAAAATGAAATCCTAATTATACAGTCAAAAATCAATAAGAAATCATTTACAATGTAATATACTGTGATAATATTTCCTTTCAGTGCAATAGTTTATATTTTTTGCTTGGTTTTTCTAGATCTTGAAAGTCTCTGACAGAACTGGAGAACTTTTGTTATAGTCAATCCCATTCGGGTATTCTACCAATTTGTTTTTTTCCTTCTTGGGAATGACCTTCTTAGAACCCTCTGTCCACCTGCTGCATTCTTCGGTGGATTGTTCTCAAGTCATGCCTGTCACCTGCCATCTTGGTATTTTCTTTTATCATCAGCCTGAGAGTTCCTTTCACTGCTCTTAGATCATACAGATTTGTTTTCCTCTTAAATATATCCTAGTAAAAAGAAGTCCTTTCAGAGGTGTTCATCTTTCATTGAAAGGAGAAGGCTTGAGTACTGAAGCTTGATATTCCTGATTATTTGACTATGAGCAGATGATTTGAGTTTTTGAATCTCATTTCTCTGAATTAATTAGATAATGATTCACAACCTCTTTTCAGTCATTTATCTTTTTGAAATTATGATGAAATTTCCAGTTTCCAGGTTCTTATTTCCAGAAAAGTGTATATAAGGAACAAAAAAAATTTTACATCTGATTCAAGCCCCACATGAAGAAGTCCTGGGTTAGGTGATTGTAAATGTTTTAATATTTTAGCATTCTTTGATTTTGTGTCTGTCATTCAGTAGTTACTCATGTTATATACTAGGAGGTATCACTATAAATAAAAACCGGGAAATTTCAACTTCATTTTCTTGAATATTTCTTTAATTGTAACTCACTTTAGAGTCACCTTTTTAACTGGAAAATGGTGACATTTTCATAATTTAGTTTTGAGTAATGAAAATGAGCTACCCCCAAAGACCATTACTTGATTTATGGACTGCTGTGAACATGAATTCTAATATCAGATGGGAAATTTCCAGGAGGAAAATAAGTACAAATAAATTGGTTTTAAGTATTAAAATGTGTGTTGACGACCTAGGTAAATATCTTGTTAAAAAAACTTTTAATAAATTGCGTGGTTTATTTTGAGATTTTAACAGTTCACTAGTGTCTAATCTAAACTTCATTTTGTACTGTCATGGCCATCTATAGTCATGAATTTGAAAGTTCCTGTTGAAGCAAAGTGATTTTCAGTGTTAATTTGGAAGACTCATTTAACCCTCAAGAATGGTAATAGAAGAAACCAGAATAGTTTTTGATTAATATTGGGCTTTTGAACTTTTTTTTTTTTTAAATAGTACAGTGCTTTTCTTTAACATTTCTCCTTTCTTGTTCCTGAGAAGACGGGATTATTTATCTTTCAGAAGGCATCCTAAATAGGGGCTTAAGTTATAGGAGTTCAAAGATAATTGACACACTAAGTATTTCTTTTAAAAAAATATGACCTGTAGAGTTCTATTGTAAATATGTAGATCATATTATGAGAGAATGAGGGTATGTTTTCGGGAAATGAGTATGTAAAAGCAGAGTGGCCCAGATACAACTCCAAATTTTAAGGAGGCACTAGTGACACTGTATAGAAATAGTGAAACAGGGAACTTTACTTTATAGAACGAGGAAGAGCTGTATACATCTTGGTCACTGCTTTTATGGAGTCAGTAGCCAGCAAGAAAATTTGAGTGAATTATGTTTAATAGCTTTTAAATATGAGCCAACAGTGGAATTTATTTAGTAGTTTAAATGAGAAACTGGCCTTAGTATCATGAACTTGATTGATAACTACTGTCAACTATTGATAGTTGGGAACATTAAATTCTCTACCATTTTAGTAAAGTTCAGTTGTGTATACTTGTGTGTGTGTGTATGTGTGTGTACTAAGGACATATGTAAGGCATTTCAGAGCAAAAACTTGCCCAGGGTCACACAGATGGTTGAGAAGTATTAAGTGTCAGCTTTCATTTCCAAAAACCTGTGCTATAATTTGCAGTAAGGCAAATCCAACTCAGCCTATCTTTGGCAAAACAAGGGACATTTTTTGTCTTTCAAACTAAACTATGAAAAGTGGTGAAATGCATCTCAGGGTTGACTGAATTCTAAGACCAGTGCTTCATCAGAGGTGTCTTATCTGTCTCTTTCTTTCCTACTTTCCTTGACCTGACTTGTTTCTTCCTGCCACGTACACGCAAAAAACTTTACTTGCTGTAGAAATATCCCCAGAGGTGCCTCCACACTCCTTTTAGCTCCTTAAGGAGGATGTGTGGAGGACTGGAATACAGTGGGTTTCCTACCAAAACTATTCCCAAACTTTTTCCCTGTTGGAAGAACCTCTGTTTTGTTAGGGAATGATTATAGAGCTGTGTGGCCTGGGAGCATATATCTAGTCTCGGAGGGCATGAATCCTGATCAGTCTAAGACAGTCTGAAAGTCTATTTCCATTGCCCAGTGATTGGCTTAGAAAGAGGCACATATTCCGTTTCTGGCTGATGAGATATGAAAACTTCTGAGGAAAGTCTTCCATATCTTAGAAGGAGACCCAACAATAATAATAGCAAAAGCTATATAACATTTATTATGTACCAGGCATTTTCTAGGTGATATATATAAATATATAATCTAACATAAATGAATGAAATGAGATACAGTGTCTGCTTCCTGTCTCTGTACATTTTGGGTGAATCTCTGCTGCCTGAAGCTGTTGTAGCAAACTTACTCCCCAGAGGGGAACAACAGGCAGAGTTGAAAGATGGAAAGAACCTGAATTTTTTAGGATTTTTTGAGCCATGGAATTAACTAACTCTGGAGATATCTTACTTTGAAACTTCTTATTGTATGAGATACTATCCCCTCATTTTTTTCAGCTACTTGAAGTTTAATTTCCTTGCAGCTGAAGGCATGCTAAATAATTACCAAGAAATGCTTTCTAATGGTATGTGGTTTCCTGCATAGTCCTTTTTTTTCCCTTTGAATGGTTATAGAGTAGATACAAGATTAACATCTACCAACATAGAAGTCCTGAGCCTCAGACCAATGGATTTATCACATTTTCTCTCTCTTTTTTTTTCTTGAACTGTATTCTTACAGGAATCATTCAATCTTTAATGTAATTTAAAACTACTGTGCCTTATAGTATGATGTGATTAAAAGAGCATTTGTATTTGATTTTGTGATATTGGTTAGCTTGTAATATTGAGTATGTTACCTAATCTGTGTGAACCTCAATTTCTTTTAAGCTGAGGAGATTAATGCTGCTTCTGTGTGCCTGAAAGGCTTGTGAAGCAATAAATCAACTTTGAATACAGTTTTTAAAAAGGTTTTTATTACTGGTTTATGAATTGCTCAGTAATATGCAGTATCGCTCTTAAAAATGATTTGAGTTTGAGTTTTATTTACAAAGAAGAAACTATGCTATGCAGTGGTCGGTTCACTCCACCCTGAGGTTAGTTTCAGCTCTGACCCTTGAATTGTTTAGCTGATGTTTCCCCTTTTTGTTGAAGCTAGTTCAAATTGGACTGTTACTTGTAAAAGAGTCCCAACTAACATATAGAGAATATATAAATGTTATTGAGGTATGATACATACTGAGAACCACACAGATTATAATTTATTATATATTATATATTTATATATATATTTACAAACTGAGCAATTGCTTGTGTTCAAGACTGTTTGTTTGCTGTTTACAAAATAGGACTCAGATCAAGAAAGAGAATGTTACTAGCTTTACAAAACCTTCAGGCTCCCTTTTAGTCACAGCCTGACCCTTTGACCAGTGTATGAGGCAGTATGTCTTCATGGTAACCAGAACACAGGTTTTGGGGTTGGCAAAAGATTTTGAATCCTTGTTCTTGAAAGCATGTATGATTCTGGATAAGTTTCATCTCTGAATTTCACTTTCATGATATATATAAACATTGTCCTTTATATTTGCATACTTGCATGCTAAGTTGCTTCAGTCATGTCCTTTATAGTTACTTGAGGATTAATTGATAACATATGTGAAGTGTTAGCAAAGTGCTCTTCACAGGCAAGCCTTCAATGAATGAGAGTTATTTCTGTTATAATTGCTTCAGAGTCTGCACTGATCAGAGGAAGTCCCCCTAACTTATTTCAGAGTGTTTATTTCATGGATTCTAAAAATTCTCATGAGGCTAAAAAGATTCTTATTTGTAAATAAGAAACCTGAAATATCAGTCTTCTGATGCCTAGTATTAGAACAGTAGGTATTTAGTTGATATTTAACACTTATGCAACAGAGACATGATTAAGTGTAATTTATAAACCTCAACTTTCTTTGCTTTAGTCACTGCTCATTTTTTCCACCATTTCCTTTTCAAAGTCACTTTCTTGCCAAAAATAAAGATTTTTCCTAGCAGAAATAGATTGGTTAGTTTAGTTACTGAAATATTTACCTTTTCACTTAGGACTTTTCTCCCCTATTTTGGTCATGAAGTTCTTGAAATTTTCCATTCTCACAGTCTCTCCAGTTTGGGTGCTTCTAAGGTAAATAATTTGAGTTTGAATTTTATTTACAAGGAAGAAAGAAACTATGCAGTCGTCAAAATAGTTTGACTTTAGAGATCATCTAGTTCCTGTTAAACTTTTTGCTTTACTGATAAGAAACCTGATGCCTGTAGATCTAATAACCTGATCGTAGTCATGAATTAATGATAAAACCAAAACTCAAGTCTGCTGACTTTCAGGCCACTCTTTTCTCCTGTACTAAGGTTGCTTTGAAAAACACACTGAAGAAACTTTTATAAAATTTATCTGTTGAATGTGAACTTTTTAAAAAAAACTTCTAAAAAAGCTTCATTTAATCTGTATATAACCTTAATAGAAAGCTGAGCACTGAAGAATTGATGCTTTTGAACTGTGGTGTTGGAGAAGACTCTTGAGAGTCCTCTTGAGAGTCCCTTGGAAGACTGCAAGGAGATCCAGCCAGTCCATCCTAAAGGAGATCAGTCCTGAGAGTTCATTGGAAAGACTGATGTTGAAGTTGAAACTCTAATACTTTGGCCACCTAATGAGAAGAACTGACTTGTTTGAAAAGACCCTGATGCTGGGAAAGATTGAGGGCGGGAGGAGAAGGGGACAACAGAGGATGAGATGGTTGGGTGGCATCATTGACTCGATGAACATGGGTTTGGGTGGACTCTAGGAGTTGGTGATAGACAGGGAGGCCTGGCGTGCTGCGGTTCATGAGGTCGCAAAGAGTTGGACACGACTGGGTGACTGAACTGAACTGAAACCTTAATAAAGAATGTTTTGTGTTCCCCGACTCCCCTTCCAGCTTCTGCCCTTGCTCATCCTTCTTACTGTTCCTTGGCTTCCCGTTAGAAAGGACTGTGCTATTGTCTTTCAGTTCAGTTCAGTCGCTCAGTTGTGTCCAACTCTTTGCGACCCCATGGACTACAGCACTCCAGGCTTCCCTGTCCATCACCAACTCCCATAGCTTGCTCAAACTCACGTCCGTTGAGTTGGTGCTGCCACCCAACCATCTCATCTTCTGTCATCCCCTTCTCCTCCTACTGCCTTCAGTCTTTCCCAGCATCAGGGTCTTTTCCAGTGAGTTAGTTCTTCGCATCAGGTGGCCAGAGTATTGGAGTTTCAGCTTCAGCGTCAGTCCTTCCAATGAATATTCAGGACTGATTTCCTTTAGGGTTTACTGGTTTGATCTCCTTGCATTACATTGTCTTTATTGCCTCTTTAGCCATTGGTCCTCGAGTTGCTACAGTCTGGCTTCTGCCTCTGCCCTTCTACTGGAAGTATTCAAAGGTCAGAGGTGATAATAAACCATTATTACAAGAACACCTACTGCTTCTTGTGGATTTACTGGATGTCAAACACTGGGCTCAGTGCTTTGTTTACATTGAAGGGAGAAACCTGGAGAATCATAAGGCCATGCAGGACTTGCAGATGTTTTTGGCTTAGTTGGATAAATTTTAAAAAATCAAGTCAACATTGAAAGAGCAGAATATTTCAGATAAAAATCTGAACTTAGGGAATATACTGTCGAGTTTGCTACAGTCCTCATGGTGAATATATGTGCCCTTGGACCTACCTCGCCTCTCATTTATATCACCTGTCTGACCCCTATAGGAACATGGTATACTGTCTGCACTTTACATGGATATTCAGGGCTTTTTAAAGGTAATTTCTTTTATGAGAGTGTTTGAAAGGGTGTCACCTTTTTTTTTTAAATAAAAGAATTAATATACATAGGTATTGATTTAACATTAATGATTGAATGATGATGATGATAATGAAGGTACTTAGCACTGCCACATATTTAAGTAGCATCTGTTTTTCAGAGTGCTTCCATATTATATATTTTCATTGTTTGATTTACTGTGATAATGAAATGGATTAACTTGGTGGCAATATCAAGACACTATAAGAAGTTGTATAAGATTTCTAGGACTTTCATAATTGACCACAAACTGGATGGCTTAAAACCACAGAGTTATATTTTCCCAATGGTTCAGGTGGCCAGCAGTTCAAAATCAGCATGAGCACGATTGGTTCCTTCTTTTGGGAGGCTCTAGAAGAGAAACTGTCCATGCCTCTCATGCAGCTTCTGTGCAGACACAATCCCTGACGTTCTTTGGCTTGGGGACGCATCATTCCAGTCCATGCCTTCAACTTCACGTTGGCTTCGTCACTCTTTCTGTACTTTCTCTTCTGTTCCCTCTTGAGAATAGTGGAATGTTGTTATTAAGAAAAATTTGGATACTTAAAGTTTTGGTTAATAGTTTTAAATTGGACATTTCTATATCTGTTAAAATAGACATCATCAAAAGAAGGGGGCAATTTTCTTTTGTATTTTTGATAGCTCTGTATTTGTTGCATTTAGTTGCTCTCTTCTTTGCTTTTTGCTTTAATTTCTAGAACAAATAGTTTCTTTTTTTTGTAAAATGTCATTCTTTATCTGAGATAATTTGAAATACTTTTTTTCATGATTCAGGAGAGGTATTTTAGGAAGGAACAAAACAAATGATGCGTTAAAAAGTGGATGGAATAGGATAATTTCTTAAGTTTAATACAGCCTAATTTTACATAGTAACTGTGAAGAATGAACCATACTATTTGATACATTTTCTGATACATTTCTTCAAATAGCCAAACTTGTTTTTAAAAAATTGACTTTTTCCAAAAATTCTTTTACTGCAAATGGTGTAGAGATGATCACTTTCTAATATTTTCCTGAATTGTGGTTGCTGTTAATTGTGGTTTAACTGTGTTCATTGTGATTTGGTCTGTAATACATTGTAGTTTACCTGTGCTCTTTTCTCATGAATTTTCACTTCTTTGGCCTCATCCTTATTGTTTAATCAGTTAGTAAAATAATAGGTAAATTCATTGCACAGGGCTCTCCATATCCTCAGGTTGTATATCCTCAAGTTAAGCCAAACTCAGGTCAAAGATGTTCAGGAACAAAAAAAAATTCAGAAAGTTCCAAAAAGCAAAATATGATTTTCCCAAGCACAAGCAACTACTTACATAGCATTTTACATTGTGTTAGTTATTGTAAGTAATCTAGAGATGATTTAAAGTAAACGAGAGGATGTACATAGGTTAAATGCAAATATTATGCCCTTTTTGTAAGGAACTGGAACCAATCTCCTGTGGATACTGAAGGAGGACGTCTCTGAAGCAAAACGTGAGGGAAGGTTCAAGGAAGTTTCTCTTTGGGTAAAAATTCAAGTACTCCAGTGAGCTGATTCTGCCGACAGCTTTTTCAGTGACTCAGAAACTCTTATTTCTGGTTTTTTTTTTTTTTTTTTTTGACCTGAGGCTGTCATTCTTTGAGGTTGCCTTGTGTTAGAACCTTGTTTCTAAGGAATCAGAAATGTAGAGAGGGAAAAAGGTACCTTAGAAATTAACCTTTTTAGTATCTTTATTTCACTGATGAGGAAACTGAGACACTGAGAGATGAGAGAACTCAGCAAGGTCTTGCTTTTATTTATGTGTTTGTCTTTACCTAGTCTAGAGAGCTGTCAACCATACTGTGAATTATTGAATTTCACTTTTTGAGCAAGCTTTACCTGTACTTAATTGAAATAGTAGAGTCAGCTCCCGTGGATGAAGCAAATGGAAAAAAATGGAAAAAAAAATACCTTGTACTCTTTCCTAGCAAAGTTCTTCTGAGCTGCTACATGGTAATGTTTACACACTCCAAGGGGATCCATATTCAGTCCTCCTTAGTATTAAAGTACTAAGTTCACAAAAACAGTATTAATAGGAAATTATCATTATTAAAGGTTTTGAAGTATCTTTCCCTATGTTAATATATTATGAATACATAAACACGCAATTGCTTAATATTTTATGTTTGTCCTCTTTAGAAGTTGAGTTTTGGCGATAGAAGGTTTTTGGTTTTGTTTTGCAAATATTCTGGTATGCCAGAACTAGGAATGTCTACAAAGTACATAACTTCTTTGAAATACTGCAGTTCTCTTATTTGCTTATGACTCTTTTTTGGGGGGGGGGGTAGGTGAACTATTTATTCCTTTAGAAGGAAATATTCATTTGCCTATAGCAGTTGCTGGAGATACAGTGCCTAAAAATTAAAGTAGTTGTTTACACAGATTATGAGAAGATCTAGGAAACAATGTTATTGAAGAGAGTTGAAGCTTTTCAGTGATTAAAGCTTATACCTGTAGGGAGTTGGTAAGAAAAATATTAATATTTTATGACATACTAGAAAACTAGTCTCTAATCTTTTTCATTTTCTTTAAAATAGAAATGTTAGTCAAGGATATAAGTTTGCCAATTATATTCCAAATATCTTGCAGTCAGTTTATCTTTAACCATGGTAACAGACAGAGTGGTGAAATAAGTTGGTAGGTTGCCATTGACAGTCTAAAATTAGGCAAATGTACCAGCTTTTACAAGGCCTGAAGTATCTAAAACACTGGTGTTAACCTGCTCTGTGTTTATAGTTCACAAAGAATGACATTTATAAATGCTGTTTAGCAGGGTAACTTGCACACTAAATTGCCATTTGCCAAATGGCACATGGAGTTTATTCAAAAGAAGGCTGTTAATTCAGTACCAAGGATTGATTCACGAAAATAAAAAGCTGGAGAGGGTATATTGCCTAAAAATTTACTATTTGATTTTTTGCCCCAAATACAAGCTGGAATCAAGATTGCCGGGAGAAATATCAATAACCTCAGATATGCAGATGACACCACCCTTATGGCAGAAAGTGAAGAGGAACTAAAAAGCCTCTTGATGAAAAGTGAAAGAGGAGAGTAAAAAAGTTGACTTAAAGCTCAACATTCAGAAAACAAAGATCATGGCATCTGGTCCCATTACTTCATGGGAAATAGATGTGGAAACAGTGTCAGACTTTATTGTTTTGGGCTCCAAAATCACTGCGGATGGTGACTGCAGCCATGAAATTAAAAAGACGCTTACTCCTTGGAAGAAAAGTTATGACCAACCTAGATAGCATATTCAAAAGCAGAGACATTACTTTGCCAACTAAGGTCTGTCTAGTCAAGGCTATGGTTTTTCCAGTGGTCATGTATAGATGTGACGGTCGGACTGTGAAGAAAGCTGATTGCCAAAGAATTAATGCTTTTGAACTGTGGTGTTGGAAAAGACTCTTGAGAGTCCCTTGGACTGCAAGGAGATCCAACCAGTCCATTCTGAAGGAGATCAACCCTGGGATTTCTTTGGAAGGAATGTTGCTAAAGCTGAAACTCCAGTACTTTGGCCACGTCATGTGAAGAGTTGACTCATTGGAAAAGACTCTGATGGTGGGAGGGATTGGGGGCAGGAGGAGAAGGGGACGACAGAGGATGAGATGGCTGGATGGCATCACTAACTCGATAGACGTGAGTTTGGGTGAACTCCGGGAGTTGGTGATGGACAGGGAGGCCTGGCGTGCTGCGATTCATGGGGTCGCAAAGAGTCAGACATGACTGAGTGACTGAACTGAACTGAACATCCTTAAGATACACTTGGTCATTTTAATGAAATTTTCTTTGGTGTGCTTTTTGTGTTTGGTGTCTTTTCCCTTCTCCTCCTATGATGAGATTGGAATTATAGATAGAGAGTTCTGATTTATCTAGTTTATTTATCTAGTTTCTTTATCTGGTTTATCTAATGAAGAAGTGGGTTGGTGCATAACTGTAAACAAGTAAAAGACAGTATATAAAAGAAAGTATGGTAGCCCTCAGTGTCCGATTCTGTGTGACCCCATGGACAGTATCTTGCCAGGCTCCTCTATCCATGGAATTCTTCAGGCAAGAGTACTGGAGTGGGTTGCCTTTTCTTTCTTCAGGGGATCTTCCCAAATCCAGGGATTGAACTGTGTCTCTTCCATCTCCTGCACTGGCAAGCAGGTTCTTTACCACTAGCACCACCTGGCAAGCCAAAGATAGCCTTATTAAAATTTAATTATTTAATAGAGTTTTGGGGAATCAGAGAATGAAGTATTATTTTTCCAATATCAAAATGGTAGACAGAAGGATTTTTTAATTAAAAAGTAATTTTTAATTACTGGTTTGTGGCCACAACACTTCACGTGGTTCATTTTTATTTACTGGTAGAAAACTAGGAAAAATTGTTAGTGAAGCCTCATTACATTGACTTCATATAAGGAAAACTCAATACATATAAGTTTTATCAGTACAGTTTGACTTTCAGAATTAAAGCCTTTAAAAAAAAAATCAAGACTTCCCCCTCTCTCCAAAAATAATGTCCTGTTAGAATTTGCACCCATCTGTATTTAAATAGCATTTATGATGGACCTGCTATGTATTAGGCATTGAGTACTACCCTACAGCAGCTCTGCATCATGGGAGAAACAAAGTGCAAACAGAAAACGATCATGCAAGTGCTACAAGAAAACTATCCTAGATGCACTGTGGGAACTCAGATATACTACTTGTATTTCCTAACTAGTTCTCAGATTTGCTGTAATCTTCCTGTCTTTATTGTTTCTTAATTCTTGTTCCAGTTAAATATTTCTTCCTTACAGCCACCAGAGTGATTTATCTTAAATGAAAATTTGGACTTACATATTTAATAACACTCTTCAAAGACTTCTCACATATCGTATAAACTCACATTTCTTCACAAACCATAAGGATTAAAAAAAATTTTATTTCAGTAACCTTTGTCACCTCTTCCAGCCTTCAGCTCTCACTGAATTAATTCCAATTCTCCAACAAATGAAACTTTGACATCTCCCCATACTGGTTTCTACCTTACTGCTTGAGGTGCCCACTTCATTGCCCACCCCACCCCCAAACTAACTCAGTTGATCCTTAATAGGTAAACCTAGTATCTTCCCCGAAGGACATCTTTCATAATCCCATAGAGACTGGATTATGTGTTCCCTGCCAATGCTCATATAGGAAATTTATGCATGCTATCGGTAAGGCAAGAATATGGTGATTTTTATTTTCTTGATTCTTTCTTGTTCGTTTTTTTTTTTTTTAACAACTTTACGAACTAATGTGATAGTTACCTGCCACCTTCAGAAGTCAACACCATTCTTTGTTTTTAATTATCATTGTGAACTCTTGGCTTTAAAGATACTTGATAATGTTTCACCCTGTTGCAGTTATTGATGCTCAGATTATTGTGTTGCCAATAGGAGATTATTCAGGTTGGCTTTTGAGTCTCTTTGGCATGACTAGTGAGTCAGTCAGTTCAATCGCTCAGTCATGTCCGACTCTTTGTGACCCCATGGACTGTTGCACGCTAGGCTTCCCTGTCCATCACCAGCTACCAGAGCTTACTCAAACTCATGTCCATCAGGTCGGTGATGCCATCCAACCATCTCATCCTCTGTCGTTCTCTTCTCCTCCTGCCTGCATGACTAGTAGTATTTGTATAAATTCAGTTATTTTTCTGACTCTGTGTTACAGTGGTATTTTGTTATTCTAGCACTTACCACAGATTGAGTGCAATATAATTAATTCCCCCTGATAATCCATAAGGGAAGGAATTGCTATCTTTGTAACTCTATTATTTATTTCAATGCTTTACTTTTTATTTAGAGCTTGGTAAATTTTTCTGCTTTGATAACAGTGCTTTCAGAAGACAATACTTGCATTAAAACTTTTGGTTTATGTAGTTTTTTATTATATTGAGTGCCAGTGATGTGCCATATACCAAGGCAGACACGTATTTTGAGTAATTTGATTTAATTTATTTAGTAGTAAATATGAAATAGTCTCTGTATGCCGAATATCTGTTACATTAAGTATTAAACATAATACTTTAGCTTGAGGAAGGCTGAGCACCGAAGAAGTCAGACATGACTGAGCGACTGAAATGTACTGAACTGAACATTCCCCAAGTGTTTTCTGTATGATGTTAATAGGTGTTATTAGAATAGAGGTATTTTTATGGTCAAATAAGTTTGAGTCAAATATTGAGTTAAATAGAGGTTAAAAACTTTATTATAGGATTTCATAGTTTATGTGTAGTGTTACTGCCTATAAGACAAATAGAAGAAACATGGTTAATTTTTCAGTTTGTTTAATTCCCCATCCCCTCCCCCTGCAAGTATCTGTGGAACATACTGAGGAAAATGCTGGCCAAGTTATAGAAAAGAGTGCAGTGCAGTGGAAAAGGCATGTTGTTGTAAGTCAGGACTTGAATTTCTACCCTGAAACCCTAGATGCAGAACTTTCTGAGAGCCTCTGTTTTCTCATCAGTATAAGAAGATATACAGCACTAGTATGTATAGCCTGGTATACTGGAGTGGGTATAGCCTTTCCGTTCTCCAGCAGATTTTCCCAATCCAAGGATTGAACCCAGGTCTCCCGCATTGCAGGCTGATTCTTTACCAATTAAGGCAGAAGGGAAGCCCAAGAATACTGGCGTGGGTAGCCTGTCCCTTCTCCAGCGGATCTTCCCAACCCAGGAACCAAACCGGATTCCCCTGCATTACTGCAGGAGGATTCTTAACCTACTGAGCTATCAGGGAAACCCATGTACAGCCTAAGATTACAAATTCTTTACAAAGCACTTGACAAAGATTAGTAATTTAGCATAGTCTTACTATCTAGATAAACAGTTCATTCCTTCCTCTGCAAAGTTTTTCCTAATTCTACATAGGGAAGATGAAACAGTCTGTTTTCGAAAGGAATTCCCATAGTCACTCTTAGTAGCAATTTTGTAGCCACCTGGATTCTTGAATTAAAGCAAATCTTTTCTTAACCAATAATAATAGTGGTCCAGGTCCCTTAGATTCTAATTCTGAGGAATCTGAACTAAGCATCCAGGAGCAATTTATCTTAACTTTTTCTCCACATTAATTGTATCTTATGTAGGTAAGTGGAAGAAAGCTAAACACTTTAATGTGTTTGATTTTGAATAACTTAGATCTATTTCATCATCTCATTTCTAATTTCAGATGATTGAATTAGTGGCAGTAATATGTTAGGTATTTTCTAAAATACAAAGGTACTTAAATAACCAAGATATTTTAATACTCTTAGCATTTTAATTGCTTTATAAATATGATACAGCTTTTCATGCTATTTATAGTTAACTGTTGAAATATGTAAACAAGGAAGGTGCTGTAGTGTTGATTCATAATATGTATGCATCATTTAGTCAGGGTTATGTTTTCGAGTAATAAACCAGAGTATATCCTGTGATAAACATTAAAAGAATGCAAAAAAGGCATATATACCTTCCTTCCTTGTCTCATGCTGTGTTATTAAGGAAAGGGAAGCATTAGGTAATTTATCAAAGTGACATGATAGCTAACATTTATTGAGCTCTTACGTGTCTGTTACTGTTGTTAGCTCAATATGATTTAGCACGTTTAATCCTTATGGTTATCCCTGTGGTTACTAATAATATTAAGTATTTTGCATATTTTTAGAACTGAGTAAACTGTACTTCCGGAGGAGTTTTGTGTATTTTCATTTGCTTTCTTAATAGGTCTGACAGCTTCCCAGCTGGCAAGGCAGCCATGGAGAGTCAGTAGAGCATCTGACAATGATTAGGGGTTGAATACCACCCTTCTCGGATACCTCTTAGTGATCAGAGCCAAGGCAGAAGACCATAAGGTGGTTTGTGTAAGGATGTGAATGAAATTACTGGTGGGTAAGACCTCAGTTGTAGAGCCAGTCCATCTGGATTTGAATTCCTATATTACACTACTTACTGTTAAATTTTTTTTTTCCTTTTTTTAAAAAATTTATTTATTTTTTAAATTTTAAAATCTTTAATTCTTACATACGTTCCCAAACATGACCCCCCCTCCCACCTCCCTCCCCACAACATCTCTCTGGGTCATCCCCATGCACCCGCCCCAAGCATGCTGCATCCTGCGTCAGACATGGACTGGCGATTCAATTCTTACATGATAGTATACATGTTAGAATTCCCATTCTCCCAAATCATCCCACCCTCTCCCTCTCCCTCTGAGTCCAACAGTCCGTTATACACATCTGTGTCTTTTTTCCTGTCTTGCATACAGGGTCGTCATTGCCATCTTCCTAAATTCCATATATATGTGTTAGTATACTCTATTGGTGTTTTTCTTTCTGGCTTACTTCACTCTGTATAATCCCACTGCTGGGCATACACACTGAGGAAACCAGAATTGAAAGAGACACATGTACCCCAATGTTCATCGCAGCACTGTTTATAATAGCCAGGACATGGAAACAACCTAGATGTCCATCAGCAGATGAATGGATAAGAAAGCTGTGGTACATATACACAATGGAGTATTACTCAGCCGTTAAAAAGAATTCATTTGAATCAGTTCTGATGAGATGGATGAAACTGGAGCCAATTATACTGTTAAATTTTGTACAACTTAAGTTTTTGTAACTATAAAATAGGGATAGCAGTAGTATCTACTTCATAGAATTGTGAGGATTCATTAAATTATTTTGTGGAAATTGTGTCTGGCACTTGGTAAATAACAAATTTTAAAGATAGACCACCTCTTATTGACATCTTGGGTGATATAAAGGTTATTTCAGTGAACATGACTCAACACCAGTACTTTCTCTACTTCTACTTTCAAGTTTTCTGTTTTTCAGACAAAACTCCTGATACTGATGCTGTTATTACATGATTTCCTGAATGGAAGGGTTGGGGGAGAGATTTCTTTCTTTTTTTTTTTTTTTTTTTAAAAAAAGGGTGTTTCTTCAGAAATGTCTGTCTACTGCAGTAAATGAGAAAACATCAGGAGGTTGAAGTAATTTGAGTGAAGTCATTAGTTAGTCACTGATAAGGCTGAAGTTTAAGCCTCGGATTTTAATTCTGTGTCCCCTGCTTTAAAAATAAATAAAGCAAATAATTTTACAGTGAGTAGAAGTTTTCTGATTTAAACCCCTTTGTAAACAAGGCAGTATCTTAAATTGGTCTTAAATAGAACTAGATTCCTTTTTGTTTGTTTGTTTTAGAAATTTCTTCCATGTCTATGTATAGAAGGACTCTTTTCCTGAAAGCAAATTGGCGACAGAGTAAAGCAAATACTGCTGTCAACAAGCTGTAGTCTAATAGCGTTAGATGTTAAAAAATATCAGATGAAAATGTACGGCATCCTAGGTTAACGTCTGTGAAGCACAAGGTTCCTTTTTCATTTACTTGGCTGTTTAATAGAAGTGTCCATGAGAGGGAATTTTCATTTGCCCTTAAGCAGAAATGAATACACAGGGGCTTCCCTGGTGTCTCAGTGGTAAAGAATCCACCTGCCAGTGCAGAAGACATGGGTTCTATTCATGGTCGGGGAAGATCTCATATGCCGCAGAGCAGCTAAGTCCGTGGGCCACAACTACTGATCCTGTGCTCTACAGCCTGGGAGTCACAGCTGCTGAGCCCATGCGCCACAACTGCTGAAGCCTGCAAGCCCTAGAGCTCATGCTGCACAAGAAAGGAGGCCACTGCAAAGAGAGTGCATGCACTCTTCTGCCTCACAGCTGTATCCCCACCTCACTGCAACTAGGGAAAGCCTGCACAGCAGCAGAGACCAAGTGGAGACAAAAATAACAAAATAAATAATTAATTTAAAAAATGATTATACAGGAGTACTGACCATTGAGAAATAAGAAGCTGAGAAATTCTTAGAGTACATGGAAGAATGCTCAGGTACAGTTACTCAGATTTGCCTTGTTTCTCAGTGTGTGAGTCCATTTCCTGATGCTTTTGTTCTTTGAGAAATTGACTCTTTATTTATTTTTTTTATTTTTACTTTACTGTATTGGTTTTGCCATACATTGACATGAATCCACCACAGGTGTACATGAGTTCCCACCCCTGAACCCTCCTCCCACCACCCTCCCCATATCATCTCTTTGGGTCATCCCAGTGCACCAGCCCCAAGCATCCTGTATCCTGTATCAAACCTAGAAGAAATTGACTTTTAACTGAAATTTTTTTTACCTGTGATGTTTAGGAAAATGTTCTGATATATTTTTGATAGGTTGAACAAATCAAAAATTGAAAGCTGCAAAAGCTAGATTTTCCTATAAATACTTCAGTTTAAAAATTGCTTATTGTCTAAGTTAAATATGAGCATTGAATTTCTTCATAGCTTAAATTGCTGTTAATATGAATGTTTAACTTGTCATCCCTATTTACAAGTTCATACCATAGTGCCATAGATGGTCAAAATCAGAAACTAACTCAGCTTTCTATTATGTTTCAAATATTATGTCATGGAGTAAATAACTCATTCTTTTATTTCAGTGTTGATCCAAAAATTCTAGAGAGGGCATTTTGATGGAATTGAATTACAGCAGATTTTCTCCAGTTGTATATGATATTTTTGTGTAATGCTAGACATAGCTGGCATTAAAATAAAACTTAAATTCCTGATATATATTAAGTGCTGCACTGTCCAATTTCAAAAATGTCACTGAAGAAGCAAGTTCAGAGGTTTTTTTCATTTTTGCTCTACTCACTGAGTGCTCTACTCACTGAGTAAATGGCAGAACTTGGCTTGTCCAGATCTTCTGTCTCTAAAGCCCTGCTTAAGAAAAAAAAAAACAAACTCATTATTATTTACTTTCATAGCAATTATCTGATTATCCAAGCAAAAATTACATATTTAATAATTGCAAACAAGTTTCTTATACATATTTACAGAGAAATCCTAAAATTCCCTACAGTGTCTTTAATTATAGACATATCTACCTATCTATATCTATTTGTATGTCTTTTCCCTTTAAATGCTGTTATATTATTTTAGTTAAAGAAATTTTGCAGAAACATAGCTATTCCTTTTTACGAAACAGCTTTTATTGACATGTAGCTTAAATGAAATAAAACTCAGTTGTTTTAAGTGTACAGCCATCACCACAGTCTAATTTCAGAACATTTTGATCATTAACCCCAAAAATGTATTGCTTATTTGTAGAGGGAAGACTGACATGCTGCTGTCCGTGGAGTTGCAAAGAGTGAGGCAGGACTTAGTGACTGAACAACATTTATAGTCATTCCTCATTTCCACCCCCACCAGCACACAACCACTGATCTACTTTTTGTATCATAGATTTGCCTTTTCTGTACATTTCATGTAAACAGAATGATAGAGTGGTCTTTTGTATCTGACTTCTTTTCTTAACATGCTATTTATGTGTTTCACTCCTGTTTTAGCATATGTGAGTACTCCATTCCTTTTTATTGCTGAGTAAAATACCATTGATGCTTTTGAATTGTGATGCTGGAGAAGACTCTTGAGAGTCCGTTGGACTGCAGGGAGATCCACCCAGTCCATTCTAAAGGAGATCAGTCCTGGGTGTTCTTTGGAAGGAATGATGCTAAAGCTGAAATTCCAGTACTTTGGCCACCTCATGCGAAGAGTTGACTCATTGGAAAAGACTCTGATGCTGGGAGGGACTGGGGGCATGAGGAAAAGGGGATGACGGAGGATGAGATGGCTGGATGGCATCACTAACTCGATAGACGTGAGTTTGGGTGAACTCCGGGAGTTGGTGATGGACGGTGATGGACAGGGAGGCCTGGTGTGCTGCAGTTCATGGGGTGGCAGAGTTGGACATGACTGAGCAACTGAACTGAACTGAGAATACCATTGTATAGGTGTACCATGTTTTGTTTATTCACCATTGGTGGCATCTGGATTGTTTACACTTTTTGACTGTTATGAATGGTGCAAGTATAAACATTCATACGCATCTTCATATGGACATATGTCTTCATTTTTCTTAGAATAGTAACTAGGAGTGGAATTACCAGGTCAAAACTGTCAAACTGTTTTCAAAGTGGCTTCTTCATTTTACATTCCTGCAAGCATTGTATGAGGATTTTAGTTTCTCCCCATCCTTGCCAGCATCTGTTATTGCCTGTCTTTCCTCTTTTTTTTTTTTTTGGCCATGCTGCCTGCGGCATCTTAGTTTCCCAACTGGGATCTGTCCTGTGCTCCCTGCAGTGGAAGTACAGAGTCTTAACCTCTGGACCACCAGGGAAGTTGCCTGATGTCTTTTTAATTATAGACATTCTGGTGGATGTGAAGTGCTATCTCTTGGTGACTTAATTTGCATTATTGTTCCTTTTAATTTATTATTTTGGTATTATAATTGTAATCTACAGTCTGATGCAGTAAACCATCTACAGAATTATCCTATTCATGTGCTTTTTTGGTTTTATTCACGTTGGCCACCTCATGCGAAGAGTTGACTCATTGGAAAAGACTCTGATGCTGGGAGGGGTTGGGGGCAGGAGGAGAAGGGGACGACAGAGGATGAGATGGCTGGATGGCATCACTGACTCGATGGACGTGAGTCTGAGTGAACTCCGGGAGTTGGTGATGGACAGGGAGGCCTGGCGTGCTGCGATTCATGGGGTCGCAAAGAGTCAGACATAACTGAGCGACTGAACTGGACTGAACTGAGACCAGTGAAACCCTGTACAGGGAATTTACTTTTGATTAGAAAGAAAAAAAACTAAAAAAACTTACTCTTATTAAAAAACTCGTCTAAAATAATTAAACAATACAGTTTAGAGGAAAGTATATACATTTATGTTTTAATAAATAGTTAATTTTTCTCCTCAATGTACATGAAGTGCTTTGGTGTGGAATCTTTTCTCACTGTTCCGGGTTGGTGTTAATCCTCTTATATGCAAAGTAAGTAATAATACTCCAATCATGAATGCAAAGGAAAAGTGATAGTTATTCTTGGGAATGTGATTGGTTAAAAACAAGTCTTGGCAAATCAAAGAATGGATATATCTGAAATAGTTGGTATGGTTACTTAATTTTTACCTTAACAAGTAATTTGAAATGGTTTCAGCTACTAAGAGATAGCAGTTTCCACAGATTGCTGTTATTTTGAGAAAAGAAAATGAAGACTTATCTTAGGAAGATAGCACTGTGCAATGGAAAGTCAGCCTTTGGGTATCAGTGTTTATAGATGGGATCCAAATTCTGTATCTTATAAGCTCTCTGACCATGAGCAAGTTGTTTCAACCTTTTTGAGACTTAAGTTCCTCATCTTCAAAATGGAGTGAAAAGGTTGACTTTTTTTTATTTTATTTTTTTATTGAAGTATAGTTGATTTAGAGTGTTGTGTTAATTTCTGCTATACAGCTAAGTGACTCAGTTATACACATACATGCATTCTATTTTACATTCTTTTTCATTATAGTTTATCCCAGAGTATTGAATATGATTCCTTGTGATTTATAGTAGGACCTTGTTATTCATCTATTATGTGTAATAGTTAGTACCTACTGACCCCAAACCCCAATTCATCCTTCTTCCATCCCCCTTTCCCACTGGTAACCATAAGTCTGAATGTATTTTGAGAAAATTCTAGCACAGTGTCTGAAAAGTTTTAAAATAAACATTCTCTCTCACTTTGACACAATTTGAATTTGTAGCACATACAGATACCGAGTCTTAATAACTTGAAAGTCAGCCAGGAGTAAACAGTCAAACAAAAAAAAACACAAAAAAATAGAGCCTGTGTTTGAATCTGGTTTCATCATTTGCTATGTTGTGACTTTGGACAAATTACTGAATTTCATATGTCCAATTTTCTTTAAAATATGAGGATTATATAATACTGTGTAAGTAAAGTAGTTGGCCCAGGGCTTCCTATGTCACAGTTGTTGAACTTGTTGAATGATGATAACACGTAGCATTTATTGAATACTTACTATGTGCTACAGTATTGTCCTTAGTACCATACTTGCCTTTAATTATCACAGCAATTTCACGAAATAGGCATTACTGCCATTATCCAGAATTTATAGCTGAAGAAACTTAAGATTCAGAGAAGTCTATTGGTTTCTTCAAAGTCACATAAAGAAGGCGTGAAGAGCCAAAATTTAAACCCAGTTGTAGTAGGCTTCATAATCTTCACTCCTTAACTGATAGCTATTCAACTCCCAACTTTATATCCAAATCTGGCCTATTTCCTCTTTCACTTTGCATTTTCTTGGCTGTGGGCTCTCAGGTGGTTGTGAGTGGTGGGATCGAATCCGTCCTGTGTGTCTCGTTTCCTGCCAGGACTGTAATCTGTGACAAAACAAGTGCTCAGTAACTAGAACAGCAGTTATGTTTATTCGTACAACTGTTACGTTAGCTTAAATGTATTTGTTTAGTCTATTGGAAGTCTTGTACATATTCTGACTAGCTTGGTCTGGGTCAGCTTGTTATTTAAATAAGTTTTTATAAATGCATGTTTGGCTAGGAGAATTAAAATCTGTGTTGTTGGTGAATGTCTTGTCATGGACTTGGTGAGATGAAGTTTGTTTTTTGGGGGAGGTTTTCTTTCTTAGGCTTCCCCAGTGGCTCAGATGGTAAAGCGTCTGTCTACAATGGAGGGGACCCAGGTTCTAGCCCTGGGTTGGGAAGATCCCCTGGAGAAGGAAATGGCAATCCACTCCACGACTATTGCCTGGAGAATCCTATGGACAGAGGAGCCTGGTAGGCTACAGTCCATGGGGTCTCAAAGAGTCAGACACAACTGAGCGACTTCACTTTCACTTTCTTTCTTAAGCTTGATATATAAACTATGTGCAGCACTGGAAATGGTAAAATGAAGACAAAGTAAAGTTTATATTTGGTCTTTCACTGTTTTTGGATGATCTAGAAACTAGAGAAGTGAATCCTTAATTTTTAAAACTTTAAGTAATGAATAGATTTTAAAAAGCTTTTTTAAATAGTTTAATAATTTATTTAAACTATTAATAATTTCCATTCTCATTGTTGAAATATCATTTACTGAAAGTTTTGAGTATTAATTGTTAAATTTTATAGACTTGATTGTAAAAACTTTAACACCTGGAAATTGATGTTATAGATTTGTTAAACAGAACTTTCGTATTTACCCTTGGCAATGTGTTTTTGACCTTCTGATTGATTAAGTAAGGCATATTTGAATTATTTTCCTATGATTAATAGTAGCAACCAATGCTCCCTTTTTTCTCACTAGCAGGGTCTTTTCACAATTTACTGTGCAAAGTTAGGTTAAGTAAAAACATAGAAGTAAAGTTATCTTTGCCAAGATGACTTCTTGGAGAAAGTTTTTAATTGGATAGTGCCTTGATTAATAAATCCACTGAGAATACACTGCCATGTACTAGCACATTGGAAAATAAACAGTCTTCGTAAATTATGCAGTGGTGTTGGTTTGCATCAACAGCAGCATTCTCATTAAAGTTGGACCCAGAAAATACACCACTGTGTTCTGCTTCTCCTTCCACTACACATGTAAACTGTGCCAACAGCAGACGGCCGAGAGAGCTGGGACGGAAAGACAAACCAGGACTATGTTAGGGCCCACAGCAGCAGAATTTCTAGATACTTCTCTGTAGGGCTCTGTGGTATTAATTTTATTTCCCTCTGTTCACCATTCGTCTCTGTTTTTTCTGTTTACCTGACACTGAAATGGAGAGATAATCTGATTTGTTCATTTGAGTCAGCTGTCTCGCCTGAAATCACTGGAGGAGGGGCCTGGGCAGGATTAAATTACACAGACCAGGTCCTTTGGAGTCCTCCTCAGAGTATAGTAGGACTTCAGTCCTTTATTTTTAGTGATTGAATGATTTTACCTAAGTATACATGAAAGGCATTAAATCAGCTGTATCCTTTTTAAGCTTTAAGTTACAGATTACAACTCCATATTAAAGTTGGGAACTTGGCATTCAGGGGCTATTGAGGACCCCTGATATTACACTGCGTCACTAGATCTCGTTAGCTATGAGGGTAGACTTTGAATCTCTCGAGAATCCCTGATACCACACTGTATCACTAGCTCTCATTTGCTCTGAGGGTAGACTTTTACTCTCTTGAGGATCGAAGGGAACACCAGGAGAGGATTCAGAAGAGACAGTCCACAGCTGCTGCTTTCTCCTGTATGTCCAGCCCCTACTGGTGGCTCCAGAGGCCAAACAACTGATGATGGCCTTTTCTCCTTGGCTCCTTCCAGAACTTGGAGTTCTCCCAGTTCTACCGTGGAGCTGTTTGCCAGTCTCCCTTCCTCTGTTCCCTCCCTTTCCTGTGTGAACCAGTTAATTCCTTCCATCACCACGTAATGCAATTTAAGTTACCCTTCTACCACAGGAGTCCTCTATGAAGTGTTGTTTTCTTGAGCTTTTGAGTATTTTAGCATTTTGCCTCTTTAACTCCTTTTTTTCCCTTGATGTTCTAGGATGTAGATATCTATCTGCCCTTTTACAGTACTAGAATTTCTGACAGTTTTGTTATTACAGCATAACTTAGCTGAAAATTTCTGTTACATAACTCATAGGAAAAGCCTTATTTATTTTCATAATGAGACTTAAATTGATTTTGAAAAATGGCAGTTACTTTCTTGGCAGTACTTTCCCATGAGAAAATGTATTTAAAACCATCTAGCCCAGTACCTACGGAGAAGGCAATGGCACCCTACTCCAGTACTCTTGCCTGGAAAATCCCATGGATGGAGGAGCCTGGTGGGCTGCAGTCCATGGGGTCGCTAAGAGTCAGACACGACTGAGCACTTCACTTTCACTTTTCACTTTCATGCATTGGAGAAGGAAATGGCAACCCACTCCAATGTTCTTGCCTGTAGAATCCCAGGGACGGGGGAGCCTGGTGGGCTGCCGTCTCTGGGGTCGCACAGAGTCGGACACGACTGAAGTGACTTAGCAGTAGCAGCAGCAGCCCAGTACCTAAATACTTGATGCTGTGTTGTGTCACTGAGTCCTGTCAGACTCTTTGCAACCCCATGGACTGTAGCCTGCCAGGCTCCTCTGTCCATGTGGATTCTCCAGGCAAGAATATTGGAGTGTATTGCCATGCCCTCCTCCAGAGGATCTTCCTAACCCAGGGATTGAACCCAGGTCTCCCTCATTGCAGATGGATTCTTTACTGTCAGAACAACAAGGAAAACCCAATACTTGGTGCTACTCAGATAATATGAGCTTCTATTTCCTCGTGATTTTTTAATGTTTTAGTCATAGTTTAAAAGTAATATATGTCTCCATTACAAAAAGTGGAAAATGCAGGTAAGTATAAGGTCACACAATTACCCTACTATTAACATTGTGAATTTACCCCAACAAAATTAGGATTATGTTGTATTTAGTTTTTTATATCCTGTTTTCATGCAAAAATATACTTTTTCACATCACTAAACATCCTTTTAAAGCATAATTTTAAAGATTATAATAGTCTCTTGACTAAATATGCCATAATTTATTAATGAAACCCCTCTGCTTATATATAGCATTCATGTCATTGAACTAATTATCTCTTGTACTTCAATAGCTTTATAGAGATTTTTGAGTCAACAGAGGAACATTTCCAAGCCTTTGAGATATTAGTCCCTATAAATGTAACCAGTCTCTTGTAATACCATATTGTATATGGATACCCTCTTAATCCCATTCAAGCTCTTTATTCTAGACCTTCTCTATGTTTCTTGGGCTCTGATACCCCTCATCAGCATATTCTCCAAGTAGTTGATCTCTTTACCCTGCTAGGCTGGGTCACTCTCACATGTCCTCTCCTTACCCTTCCCACAAGGTCCCCTTCTACACCCCTCTTCGGTTGATAACCCACCATGGTTACCCCTGTGTGTCAGAATCTCTGACACCCTGCTTTGCATGCGCCACACCCCCGGCCCCGCCCCCCACCCCGGTAACTCTGACCCATGTAATGGCTATACTCCTGAATTGTTTGGGAGAAGCAGGAAGAAAGAGAAAGCAAGCTATGTAGTTTGAAGACTTAACGAAGGGCCTTGCCAAGGGCATAGCATCATGCCTGGTATGTTGTAGATATTTGGTGGCAGGTGTGTGTTTGTTTGTATATTTAATTCTTCTCTCCTGATCCTGAGATTTGGTGGTGAAAGAGAAAATACAAACATGTAACTTAGCTGATTCCCAGCTGACTGTTTCTAATACCAACTCATCTGCATTTGCTCTTCCTGGTGTCCCTAATTTAACTCACTCTAGTTGATTCTGTATTGTCTCCCCGACTGGTTATTTCTTACCTTTATCATTCCCCATTTCCTAAACTCCCAGTTCCATATTTCAGCTAATGACTTGGCCTCTATTTAAATGTGATCAAGATTATTTGACATGAATATGTTTATCTAATAACTTCAAAATGTTTCAATATTTTTAGCTCTCTTTACCTTTTTTCTTAAAACTCCTGTTTGCCATTTATTATAGTATATTAATATGTATACTATACTCCCTTTATATATGTAAATATAATGCTTTAATTATCATATATAGATATATTATACAATCTCTTCCTACCTATCTAATTTTTCTAAGTCTCCTTACTTGATTTCGATACTTCTTCGCTCCAGTTGAATATTTGTCCTTCTTAATAACTTGACTTTTGATATTTCTCCTCTCCAGTTGAATATTTACCCTTCTTAATATTTTGTTCTTGATCTCACTGAGTTATTCTATTCCCCTAGATTATCAAATTGACCACATAATGTCAAAACATCTAGTTTAAGCTTCTGAGTTCCAATTTTTTTTTATCATTTTTTCAACTCTCTGATCTCAGACATAATTCCTAGCTGTCCTAGAGCTCCAACAGCTTTTTTCAAAACTGTGTTTTTTTTTTTTTTTTAAATTCCATGCCATGGTTAATGATACCTTAAGTTCAAGGTACTTAAGCCAGAAATTGTCGTGTTACCTCTTTCCCATGCCCCCATTTCCAGTATGTTTCCTATTATACCTTTTGTCTCACAAATACTGCTCATTTTCAGACCAACTCTCAGTGATGTGTGAGACGATAGTCCTTACTTCATTCTGTTTTGCATTATAATGAACTCTGAGTATTTTTTCTTTGGATTTATAATTTCTTAGAAGCACATTCTACTATAATCATCTCTCTTTATTGAACTAAAGAATACCCTTCAAGACTTTTTTTCTGAACTTGAATCATTGTTTTACTGTATCATTAACTGGCTTTTTTTTAGGCAGTAGAAACTTGGTCATGATTCATGATTTGATAATATGTATGTGGCCTGTAATACACTATTCTTAGGGTTAATCCAGGTAAGAGAGTAGTTTTAGATGATGTATAACCTAGCAGAATCTGTGGGAAGACGTGAAATGACCTTAGCTGTTATTACTAATAATGAATGGAATCTTTGCTATTTAGCCAGATTTTAATATCTGTAGATGAGGATGTGTTTTCAAACTTTGATGATTTAATCCAAATGCCAGAGGCCAGGTAGATATGTTTTAATTTTAAGTGAAGTCGAAAGTGAAGTTGCTCAGTTGTGTCCGACTCTTTGTGATCCCATGGACTGCAGCCTACCATGGGATTCTCCAGGCAAGAATACTGGAGTGGGTTGCCATTTCCTTCTCCAGGGGATCTTCCTGACCCAGGGATCAAACCCAGGTCCCCCACATTGCGGGCAGATGCTTTAACCTCTGAGCCACCAGGGAAGCAAAGTGGGTTAAATTTCATAAATCTTTTTTCTTCCTTTAAAGTTCTATTCGCCATCTGAAAAGACTTTTTACTCTTAAAAAAAAAAAGTTTTATTTTTTACTTTACCTTCTACTTAAGCAGCTTTGCTTTCTGTAGTAACACTTTTGGCATAATATGATTCTGGTAGTAATTGATAGCAAAAGAAATAAATGACAGTTGAATCAAAGAGATTGCCAGGAAACCTCTTTGCTTATGATTATTCCAATTTATTCTGTGATTTAAACTTCTTTCCCCAATTAGGATACAGGTATCCCCCACTTGTTGAAAGTGTGGTGTACACCACTTGGTTTTACAAAAGGCCTACATTGGGTTTGTTGCTACCCATCCCCCCCAAAAAAATCCAAAGAGTGTTTTCACTTTTATGAAAAAAGGTGAAAAGTGAAAATAGCATCCAGCATTTGTTTTGCAGTGAGTGAGCTGTTCAAGGGGCCGCACACACCCCGAGCAGCAAGAATGCACCGCCAAACTCCTTCCCCAGGAACAACGTGAAGCATCCCAGCTGCCACTGCTTTGAACTGTGTCTGTGAGCATCTGTGCTTTATCTCGATTTATTTTGTGCCTCTGTTAGCAAGATGTGTCCTCTTCATTTTTCATTTTAAGCCATTTTGGCCTATAAACAGTTTCATAGGACTGCTCTACTTTCAGAAAGTGGGAGAAACCCTATCTTAACTTTAAATACTTACCATTTTAGGTCCTTCTCTTGCCCTCAAAACTAGAATTATAGGGCAGTATTTTAATTATTGGATTAGAAGGCTTCCGTGATTTGGCTTGGGCTTACCTGGTGGCTGAGAGAGTAAAGAATCTGCCTGCAATGTGGGAGACCCGGCTTCAATCCGTGGGTTGGGAAGATCCCCTGGTGAAGGAAAAGGGATACCCACTCCATTATTGTTGCCTGGAGAATCCCATGTACAGAGGAGTCTGGCGGGCTCCAGTCTGTGGAGTCTCAAAGAGTCAGACATGACTGAGCTGCTGACACTTTCACACTATGATTTGGCGTCTCATATGATTTTTAGAGTTCTAAAACTGATTCAGTAGAGTTAAAGAGTTTGTAATTTGGTAGTTGTTACACATTCAAAGGAGTTGCTAGCTCATGCCATGTCTTCATACCACACCATTTTTTCTGACATTATCACTCATAGTTTATATTGTGTAAAGAGATGATTTTAACGTCTTCATTTGATCCTTATCATTAAAGTTACATGAGTATCTGACAATTATAGGAGTGTGTGTATGTATGTAATGGACAATCAGAAACATTGGACAATATGTTGATTAAAATAAGACATTGTGAAAAAGCAAGAGAATAGGATAAGAGAGCATATAATTGGAGATGTAATGGGAATTTGGTATTGAAGATACATAGCAGGTTAGAAATAAGGCTTATGTTACATAGGAGCAGTTTTAAGGACTCAGATATTCCTAGGCATTCAATAGCTAAATTTGTTTGAGAGGCAGTATTTATGAGCAAAAAACAATGAAAACCTATTTGATATTCAAAGCATTGAGAGCTTTTCCTTGAAATAAAATAGTTTAAAAAAGTTAACCTACATATCCATTGGCAGTTGAATGGATAAAGAAGATGTGGTGTTTATTTATACAATGGGTCATTAGCCATGAAAAAGATTGAAACAATGCCATTTCAGCAACATGGATGGATCTAATGATTATCATATTAATGAAGTAAGTCAGACGAAGACAAATATCATACAATATCACTTAAATATGGAATCTAAAACTGATACAAATGAACTTTTTTGTAAAAGAGAAATAGACTTGTAGACATAGAAAACAAACTTGTTACCAAAGGTATACATTAGTAGGTTGGGATTAGCATATACATACTACTCTACATAAAATAGACAAACAATGAGGACTTACTATATAGAACAGGGGATTATATTCAATATCTTGTGATAACTTATAATGGAAAAGAACTTTAAAAGAATATGTGTGTATGTATATACATACTATATACATATACATATCTAACTGGATCACTTTTTTGTATACCTGAAAGTAACACAAGATTGTAAATTAACTATACTTCAAATAAAAATGGTTATAAAATTAAATTTGAAAGTTTAAAAAAGTCAAAAGAATTAGTTTACACTAATTCTGGGGAGAGATTTATCTGCAAGGTAATCTAATGATTTTAAATGACCCTAATTATTTCTTTAGGATTTTTTAGTAACATGAACAGAAGTACCATATAATTTCAGAATGTCTACCATGACAACATAATTTATTACAGATATAAATTTTCTTTCATTGGTGATTAGTATTCTCAGATCTACTGTTCTCTTCAGTAACTTTACTTCTATTGGTTTGTTCAACCCCTCCCTCAGTCTCATGTTTCTTGTCATCCTTGTAGATTGTGAGAGTGGAAACCATATAGTTTAGTTGTCTGGGTAAATGAGATTTTGGGTGTTGACAGTTCTGGTTTCACTAATAAATTGTTTGTAATTCTAGAAAAATTTTATCTTGGTAATTTAGAAAAGGACACTTTACACCATTGTTTGCTTTTTTTCTTAGTACCGTCTGCCTCGACATTTCTAGCTATCCTTTTGTTTCTACTTTTTTCCATAGTAGCACTGAGTCTTTTCTCTCCCCATACTGGTACATAAAAAAAATTATCTCTGGTCATCCAAATTATCAATAGTGAGCCTAAATGTTGTCATACAACCTAGAGGGGTGAGAGTGGGAGGGAGGCTCAAGAGGGAGGGGATATGTGTATACTTAGAGCTGTCTTACGTTGTTGTATGGCAGAGACCAACACAACATTGTAAAGCAGTTGTCCTCCAATTAAAACTTTAAAAAAATTGTCCTGATTCAATTTAAATATAATTAACTTCATCAACTTAAAAATGAGGTATTTGAGGCCTGGAGAGATTGAGGTTTGCCAAGAAAGGAAAGAACTAACATTCACAGAGCACTGACAGTATAGCAGACACAGTCATTTTATGTTCCAGTTCTGCGAACTATGTTCTGTTTCCCCCATTTTAAAGAAACTCAGAGGTCGAGAAACTTGCCAAGGACCATAAGACTAGTCATGGTGGAGGCAGGATGAAAAGCCAGTTCTCTTGCAGAGTCCAGGGTCTCTTCTAACTCCTGTCAGCAAACATTAAGAGCTGAAAAACTAAGGCAGTGCAGGAACATAGGATTAAGAAACCAAACTTATAAATATAACAAAGGATATTTTCTGATTGATAACTTTCATTTTTATAAAAAGACTCAAAGATAAAAACTAATTATTGTGACTTGTACTGGAAATCAGTTATCTCTCAAGATTCTTTAGCCTCTTGTCTTGTGCTTTTAGCAGACACTCTTGCTGACAAAGGCAGGCTTCATTTGTCCTGACACGTGATTGGCCTTTGATGTTTGTTGAATGAGACCAAGCTTGGAGAGGATTGGGCTCTGTGTTACTTTTTAAAACATTTACTTATTTTTATTTATTGTGCCATGTAGGATCTTTTAGTTGTAGCATTTTGGATCCAGTTCCTGACCAGGGCCTGAGCCCAAGCCTCTTGCATTGGGAGCATAGAGTCATAGCCACTGGACCACCAGGAAGTCCCACCTTTTTAAACCTGATTTGTTGTTTGTGAGAATTAATAGCCTACTTTTCAGAGTTTCTGAAATGAGATTGCAAAAAAATGAAACTGAGCATGAAAGTAGTAGGAAAAATTAAGGCTCTAACATAGTATTATGGAATGCCCATTCATTAATGAAAGAGCTGAGTGTTTAAAGTATGTGTGCAAATCTGGGCCTCCATTTGCCCTGCTTATATTTGTGAACTCTACATTTTTTATTTAAGCACTTCATCTATTAACTGTTGGTAACTACATTTTTGAAGCAACACTTTCTCTTTAGCCTCCTGATATCTGCTCCACTGTTCTTGTGAATGTGATGACCTAAGTAATAATCAGATCACCCAAGAGTACCTTTTCAAATTGTTTTTCAGAGGTATTTCTTTTCTGGAATCATAACTGGTACATATTTCCCACTTCAGCATTTAATTACCAAGTTTTTAGTATTTGTATTCTCGATACCTTCATTTTCATTATAATTTCTTTTCCGGAGAAGCCAGAGCCAAATGGCAGACACCTGGACAGTCTTTTTCTTTACCTACCAATTCTTTCCTCTCATTCCCCTCTATCCCTCCATCCCTGACTGTCTGTCCCACCTCTCCCTCTCCTTGTCCCACTCCTCTATTTCTCTTCCCCATTTTGTCTCAGTATATAGAAAAATAAAAACTAGAATGATGGCAAGTAGAGGTAGATGATTCCTTGCAAAGATAATATTCATTGACAGAAACATATTAGTTTCTTAGATAACCAGTTCAAATGACTTTGTGGTTCACTAGACCTGGGTTAGACTCCTGCTTTATAAAAATAGTACATGTCCATTGTAGGGAGAAAAAGTGATACAGTATCAGTGAATATAAAGCAGAAAGTAAAAGTGCTGTTCTTTTCTGTACTTTCCAAAGATACTATTAATGGTTTTTATGTATCTTTTTGAAATGTCTGCTCTGTATATTTATATACATGTTTAATGTAGTTAATAAGCTCCATCCATTTGCCTTTTATAAGCAGTTCTTCAGAATGTCATAAAGCATCTATTAGTTCAGTTTTAATGTGCTTGATACTACTAAATTATAAGATCTCAATTTTTTTTCTCCTTTTTTCCTTAAAATTATTTTTTTAACCACTTTCAGGACACTGGTCCCTCAAATATTTTCTTTATTTTTTAATTGTTTTTTAAAACCAATCTTAACATTTGCATCGTACGGCTTTGATGCAGTTGAAATAATTGATTAAAAGCGCTTCCAGGAGTGTTATGTTCTGAGTAATTAGGAATTAAAGCCTGTAAGGAGAAAATTTAGAATTATGCTTGCTGTCATTATGGGGAGTATTGTAAACGATCCATATAAGATTAAAAGACCTGTTGTTGAAGATACAGAATGCATCTATAGAGGGCAAAGTGTTTGGTCTTCTGGGACCTGGTGAAAAAGACTGACTGCTGATTAGCTCTGGTTAGATAAGATTACACTAGAGGCTTAAGGTGTTCGGGGCATCTGTGGGAGTAATAATCAGAGCATTGATAAAATTTGCTTTTTGTAGCCAGGCACCAGAGAATGAATGTTACTTTCTTAATGTGTATAAAACTGTTGGCTGCACATCAAATGTTAATCAGAATTTGAGTCCTCTCTTATAATAGAAGCAATTTTTTTCCCTCCTTAAAGCACAGCATCACATGGAGAATATGGCCAAAATTCATGGAACTACTGATACATTAATTACGTAGGTATTTGTCTACCAACAAAACATTATTTGCATATATATCCTTTTCTTCCTATAGAATGTTGGGCACTTTTCTAAACACCCAAACAGTGGAGGTATTTTATAGGTCAGGGAAGAGCAGTTAGGCAGTTAGGAGGTAGCTAAAATTTGAAAGTGGCCAAAATATTACATATTTCTCAGTTGAACATATTTTCTGATTAAAATGCATTCTCTTTTAGACATGTGTTACTACTGAACTTCTGTTAATATTTTGTATGGCATTAAAATATAATGTAGTTATTGTCTTCCTGATTTTTCACAGAACTCTATTTGAACTTGGCCTTGGCATTTAATTTTTTGTTGAAGAAATAAATACGCAAGAGAAATAGCTATCAAGGTTAGGTGATTTAGTCAAGTCTGTGTAGTATGTGTGAGTCAGAAATAGCATATAACCTTTGGAAAACTTGTCAGGTTTTTTTTTTTTAATACACAGCTCTGCAAATTATTCTTGATCTATGACCTTAAGTCTTGAGAAGTTCGTTCTTCTCTTCAGTTTGTTTCACTTCTCTTTTTGCTCTGTTACGATTGACCATAGATTATGTTTCTTTCAAGAGAAAAGCTTGACCCCAGCCGCGTGTGTTCCAGTCTTCTATCTTGCCAGATTTCAGGGTGGAATAAAGTGAGGCTTTAGGTCAGAAAGGATTCTTCCCTTCTGAATTCCTTTCCAGTCCCTTCTAGTGCCCTGCCACCACCCTGATTTCATGATGCTTCTGAGGTCCTATACACATATCCCAGGATGCAGTTTTCAGAGACAGTTAAGCCTAAATTCATATGTAAGGGTAGTTGGTTAATGGCGTTAGCATCTCCTGAAACACCTGTGGTTAGCTTTAAAGGCTCCTATCTCGTAGTTTTCTTCAGTAAACCAGGCAGTCTGTTTATGTAACTAAAGGGTCTGCTCTGGTATTATTTTCAAAACAAAATGAAAACTAAACAAAAGAGAACTGATGTTTCCACTTTAGAGCAATTTAAATGCTTGTAATTGAAAATGACACTTAAACCTGGTTTAAAACAACAACAAAGATCTCACAAGGTATTCTGTTACAGCAAAAGTTGTGCCTCCTCTCATCTACAAAATCGTTGAAGAAAAGTTGATTACCCAGTAAAACAAGCCATCCTTTTCTTTTTTATATTTTTATAGCAATATTCTGCATCACCATTCTGCTATTTGCAAGAATTTCAGCCTTCAAAAATCTTCCACTTGTAACCACTGCTTCTGCAAGGTTTATTAGACTTTATACACCTTTAAAATCTGGAGCTGTTCAGTAGCATACTGTGGCTGTACTGGCATGCTTTTTTGAGTTGGTCTGTTGTACATGGATTATTTTATTTTCCCTGACTTTAGAACTGTGGGGTATATATTCCCATGCCCGTATTCTTGAGTCATCTTGAAATAAAAACACTTAGATGTTCTTGGATCCCCTCATGATCAAGTTAAGCATGGTCAGACTCCATGCTTCCATTGCAGGGAACTAACATCCATCCCTAGTCAGGGAACTAAGATCTCTCATGCTGCATGGCACAGCCAATAAATTAATTACTTTAAAAAACAAACAGAAAACAAAACCCACCACAGTTCTTTTTAAAGAGAAACTAGTGCATTGTTTTGTACCTGAAAACAAAATACTGCCAAAATAATTATTAAACATATTGCTACCTGTGTCTGGGAAATCCCATGGGCAGAGGAGCCTGGTGGGCCATGGTATATAGTACAAAAGAATTTTATGTGACTTAGCTACTAGGGTTTCCCTGGTGGCTCAGATGGTAAAGAGTCCGCCTTCAATGTAGGTAACCTGGGTTTGATCCTTGGCTTGGGAAGATCCCCTGGAAAAGGGAACGGCTACCCACTCCAGTATTCTTGCCTGGAGAACTCCATGGACAGAGAAGCCTGGCAGGCTGCATACAGTCCATGGAGTTGCAAAGAGTCAGACACATCTGAGCGACTTTCAGCACTCACTCTCTAGCTACTAAACAATAACAACAAAACCTACTATTTATTGGTTTTGGTTATTGTTTCACTGAAGAGTAAGCAGTGCACTGAAATAGTTACATATTTTAAAAAAACAAATGTTGATTGAATTAGCCCAGTCATTCTGAATTATCATGTTAGAGCAGAATTATTCCTATGGAATTTATATTCTGATACTAACCTTTTATGATTTTAAGAAAGATGATTGATTGAATTCAGAATTTAAGAGAGTAAGGGGAAGATAGTCATCTCAGTTCAGCACTACCATTAGGACTAACCACTCGGTTATTGCTTACCTAGGACTTAGTAATCATGCTTTATAGAGACTGATGGCAGTTTCAGTTAAGTATGTGTGACTTGGTCTACATGTTAAAGGATTTTAATTTGCAGGGTGTTAGTATATCATAAAGTGGTCTTTAAAATAAGAAAGAAGTCACAGGAAAGTGATGAAAAAGAACAGTATTTCAAGGAACAGAGAAATTAGAATAAATAAGATTAACATCTAAGAGAGAATAATAGAAATGAAGGGTACTTACAGAACAGCCCCAGATACAGACTGGATGTCTGGGCATTTCTTTCTCTCTGCTAGAAAATGTGTAAAAGCATGTACATCCTTAAAAAGTCTTTGTAAAAGTCACGCCTTTAAAATATGATTTAATATTTTTTTTTACCTCCTTTATGTCTATCTTTAAGACATTATCAGCTTATCAATTTGTTGTTTCTTGAAATGAGATTTTAAAAAGAATGGGTAGAAAAGAGGACTTGTGGGTAGAAAGATCTTGTGAGTCAGAAAATACTTTCTTGAATTTACTCATGTCTTTGCCTGTCTCTGGTCACTGTCTCCAGTCTCTAAATTGTAATTATCTGAAGTAATTTTAATTTTTCAGAATTCTAATTTTCAATTAATGCTTATAATGAAAACTCTTAAACTATAGGCTTTTGACCCATTTCAGTGTCCTCTTGAATATAGGAAATTGAGTGGAAACTGGAGATAATAGGAGGCAAGAGAAAAGAACTTGGTTAGGAACAGTAAGAATGGTTTGTTCATCCTGCCCAAGTAAAGGTATATCCAGAGGACTTTCCAGCATGTAAGAGTAATAGGCACAAGCTCCAAGGAATTCTGCTTCTTGATGCTTTCTCTCTGTCTTCAGTTGCTTTTCTGACTTTATTTTTCAACTTGAACCTTAATCTAAGTGGGTAATTGTGGTTTGCCTGCTCATGAATTTTTACTTCTGTATAATATTGACATTTTCTCTTTAAAAATAACTCCATAAAGAGTGTGTCACTTGGGAGTTTTTTCTTGAATGTACCAGGGCTTTAACAATTATGTTAGTTTAAAATAAAAGATTCCCTAGGGTCATTGCCCTAGGCTTATAAACTTTAGTAGTGGATCAGAAGCATCTAGAGGGATTTTAAAAACAGATTGTTGAGTATCGAATCCATATTTCTGATGCAGTAATTCTGAGGTGAAGACAGTTGGCATTTCTGTCAAGTTCTGAGATGGTGCTAAAACTGCTGGTCCTACAAGCACTCTTTGAGAACCACTGCCATACAGCACTGGTACAGAAGTATGAGACAGAGCTGGATCTAATCTGTGTTGAATGAACAACTTGTTGCTTGTAATTCAAAAGTTGTACTTGTTGGATGGGCTCCAACAATGATCATTTAATGTAGTACTGTTTTTATTTTATTTTTATAGATTGGAGCATATGATCAACAAATATGGGAAAAATCTGTTGAACAAAGAGAAATCAAGGTAATGAATTTATTTTGTGTATTCTATAAATTGATTATGAACCATAGTTAATATCTTTCCGCAGACCTTTTCAGGTACAAATTAATATTACTCATTCTGTCCACACTTTTATATAACAAAGTAAAGTCTTTAATGATGGTATATTCATGTGTCTTTACCTCTGATTTTTCTTTTTGGGATCTTTAGCATCTTTCTGTTTTTTTAAAATTTAATTTCTAATGATTATTTTTTTGTCAGCTTTTTTCCCCTTTCACTTGTCACCTTATACTTCTAGTTTACTTTTCCTCCCTTTTGATGCTGTCATTGCTCTGTACAGTTTATTAAACTGGTAAGTGTTTCAGGATTTTTCCCGCCTGAGTGATACTGTGCAAACGCTGCTCTGCTTAATTGAGATCTGCTTTTTGGTGCTACTAACAATGACTTGGACGCAAACAGAATCGCTGAAAAGTTGGTCATTTTTGGAAAGAATTTAGGAAAATAAAACATTAATTAAAATGTTTCTATAGTTTGCAATTTCTTCTTGAACATGTAATCATTTACAGTGATAAGATGTCCTCATAGGCTACCTTGCTAGCATGAAAACTGTTCTTTAACTAAATTTGTTTTGTTTCTCAGCAGTCACACCTTTTCAGTAATAAGATTTATATTTTTCATTTGCATAGATGATACTAATCAGTGTTTTCCTGCACGAGCTAAACTTAATATTGGCCCAGAGAATGATACTTTAGTTGCTTTATATTTTGTACAAAAAGTTTACATTAAATTGAAAACCCATGTCTATATTTGCTTAAAAATCTGTCAAAAAAAAATCTAGTGTTTAGACAAACTTAGTCATCTATAATAAAGAGCAAGACTCTACCATTTGTCAGCTTTAATCTTTGAACTATTGTCATGAAGAGTTAATACAGTCAACAAAGTTGCAGTGAGCACTTGCTATGTCTTAAATATAGGATTAAATCATGGGGACAAAAAAAGATAAAGTATACTGTAATTATATAGACGAGATACATGATTACAAATGAGATAAATTCAGTTAAGAGAGGGATGTGTAGTTCTCTGTTAGGGTACAAATTTGAGAAGCACCGCTAGTGAGGTTAGGAAAGATTCACAGAGGAAGTGACTCATGAGTTGAGTTTGACACACATTAGGGAGAATGAGGAAAACATTCCAGACAGAATGAAGAGCTTATGAAAATAGACATGATGGAAGGAGCATGACTGACTCAGGAATCCTCAAGGAACTTGATGGGTAATAGTTGGATGGAGGAAGGTAATTAGAGTGATGTGGAGAAAAACAAGAAAGGAAAATGAAGTCAGATCTTGAAGAGGCTTAACTACTCTACCCAAAAGTCTAGACATATCTAAAAAACAATGGAAGAGATATGAAAGAATTTTAAGCAGAAAAGGTTACCTGATTAGATTTCTATTTCAACAACTTCCCTAAGGCAGCACTAAGTATGGCGGGAAATATTAGAAGAGGAGCAGATACATAATTCTGTTTTAGAAATATTCAGGATACTTGGCAGAGAGATTGGGGAGTCCTCAGTATATAAAGTATGTATGTCTGTATATATGTATATGTATGTACCTGTGTGTTACGTCGTTCAGTTGTGTCCAACTCTTTGTGACCTCATGGACTGTAGCCTGCCACAGTCGTCTGTTCATAGAATTCTCCAGGCCAGATACTGGAGTGAGTTGCCATTTTCTTCTTCAGAGAATCTTTCGGACCCAGGGATCGAACTGGACCTCTCACATTGCCGGCAGATTCTCCACGTGTATGTGTATGAAAGTGAAAGTGTCTCAGTTGTGTCTGACCCTTTGTGACCCCATGGAATGGTCCTTGGAATTCTTCAGGCCAGAATACTGGAATGGGTAGCCTTTCCCTTCTGCAGAGGATCTTCCCAACCCAGGGATCAAACCCAGGTTTCCTGCATTGCAGATTGATTCTTTACCAGCTGAACCACCAGGGAAGCCCAAGAATACTGGAGTGGGTATTTGGGTATCCTATCCCTTCTCCAGTGGATCTTCCTGGCCCAGGAATCAAACCGGGGTCTCCTGCATTGCCAGCTGAGCTACCTATGTGTGGGTGGTTTTTTGTTGTTCAGTCTCTAAGTTTGTGCCTGGGTGTTATGTAGATTATATATGGTACACATTATATAGATACGGCCATAGGACTCAGTGGATATACACTGAATGATGAGAGAAAAAAGCTGAGAACAGAACATTGGGAAACAAGATTTAACAGATAGGTTTATTAAAAAAAAGAGATGTAAGTGAAGGAGGAAAGAGAAATGAGAGATCATGAAACAATAGTCTGAGAACGTCACAAAGAGGTGGAATAGTCAAGAATATTAGCAGAGAGGTCTACTAAGATGCTTTAAAATGCTCTTTGACAGTCTTTAACTTATTGGGCAGGAAATGTTAACTACCTTAAGAGATTGTGTTACCGGTTGGCACACTTAGATGTTTTTGAAATTAACTCCCCACCCCAAATCTATCTATCTGTCTATGCGCAGTTTTTTAGCTTTAAGTGCTCATCACAAATTACTATTTTAGTTATATAATCTCATTTTTAATAGATCTATTTTAATGCCTAAATAGAGGCCAAAGTAAGGGAGGATTATATCCGTTGGTACTTGGTGTGCTGGCAGGATGAACTTAGGAAAGGCTAAGACTTATAACTTGTTTCTGAAATATGTCTTCCTTTTAAAGATAATACTTTGAAATAGTAACTGAAGAATTAAAACTTACTTTCGTTATTTTGCATTGAAAGGCTCAGTTTGTTGACAAGCCTCAAAGCACATTCCATTCTTATTAAATGTTCTATTGGAAGCAAGCTATTTATAGTGTAAAATAATTTTGTATTTATTCTATGGAAGGTAGAGAAGTTGTGTAACTGTGGTTTATTAATGTTGATACTTGATTAAAAAAACAAAAACATTTTACCTGTTGTGCTTAGAGAATACCGTAACAAATGTATTGACTTTGTCCTTTTATATAATTAGTTCTTTTATTATCTGTCAAAGCAGTGAGCAACAATTAAAGGAAACCATGAAAATATATTTCTTGAAAATTGTTTTTATATAAAGACCCTAGCTGATACTGCTAAAGTGTAAAGTCTCTTGTAAATTGCAAGTTATTTTTTTCTTAAACATTTTAGAAATTATAACTGAAAACTATAGTTTTCTGTTCCCCTTGACCCAAATTTAAAAGTAAATATGGAATTTCCCTGTTGTAGTACCCACTAGAGTTGTAAAGTTTCAACAAAACAAACTATATTGTTTCAAGTCATTAAAGGGATAGGGGAAACTAGGATTTCCAGGAAGTGAAACTGTGGTTAGTATATATTTCAATAATATATATTCAATAAAGAATATATTATTTGAATTCTTGGCAATTGTGTTCATAGTACTTATTTCTACTTTCTAGTTAAACCAGTAGTTTAAAAAATCTTTCTAAAACTAAGTTAGTTTTCATTTTTTCTTTGTTCACTTAAACTTCTTGAAGGCGCATACATTTTTTTTAGTACTGAAAGCTATGATGTTTTGTGTAAGTGTAGTTTATTCAAAACCAATTTAAAGTTGTCCAACTTAAAATATCTACTTAATTAGAATCACATGTTATAAATGACCTTGGTACTAATATCTTTTGTTTTTGTGAATAAAGTCACTAATGTTAGAAGATTTATCAATAATAATTTTCTATATCCTTTTTTTTAAACCCTTTAAATACTGATAGGCTACCTTGAAGGGTATTTTCGACTCTGCTGTGACTTTACAATGCTATGACTTCACAATGTAGCTCAAAATTATGCTATGACTTTACAGTGTACGAAAGTTCAAAATGTTTTAATAAAATATAAAATAGGAAATTAACACATATTTAAAAGGCCAGGTAGAATAAGCATGTTGAAAACAACATAATTGCATAAATCAAAATACTTTACTGTTTTCTCTTATAAGGACTTGAAGTTCTTAAAACAGTCCTGAGGAAAAGTTTAGGTATACAGCAGTAAATTAGGCTTCACATTTGTTATAAACATTAGCAATAAGGTTATTTTCAAAGTGCTAGAAAGGCAGTTTATGAAAGATATAAGTAAATGAAAATATGTTATTGTTTTCAAATTTGTTGGCACTAATAAAGGTAAAATAGCATAATAAACTTCATGCCAAATTTAAATAGTGTTTGAACAGTGAATTTTTTGTTTAAATATGTTTTACTAGTTTACCTTTTCAATTTGCAAAATATTGGGAGTGATTTGCAGTCTATGAGTGACACTATCATGACATTAAAGTGGGAAATGACATATAGATAGTTGTTTTTTGTGATGTGCAATAGTTAATGTTCTTTCAGCTCACCGTGAATGCTGATTTAGTGAATACTGACTGTTGTTCTTAGGAAGAATACAGAATTAAGTTCCTGCAAGCCCCTAGTCACAACACTTGTCAGCTAATCAATATATAACCTTGTTTAAATGACATCTTATTTAATATATGGTGTTGATTCATTAACACTGAACAGGAAACACCTCATGCCTGAACAGAGCTTATCTAACACGTTTTCTCAGTGAGCCACGTCACAGCCTTCATGCACTTAGGAACACTAGACCACCTGTCAGCACTATCTCAGGGATCATTTCAACACAAAATTACCAACAGAAAGCAAAAGATTTGACACTGAATAGATTGTGAAAAGGAACTGAAACAAGAGAGCTAAACAAGAAAGCAGAGTGATGCCTTGTTTGATCCCAGCTGGGAATGTAAACGTTGAGTGACTCAAATTGTTTGTACTCTCACTGCATGTCTGCACAGCAAATACTGATTTTAGGGACAAATTAGTTTTACCATATAGGTGAGTTTACAGGTATGGAATCTATGAATATCAGTACTGACTACATGTAAGATGATCGTGGCTGTGTCTTCAACTCTGACCCTTTCTTTCTTTTGTTTTTGTATCTGTGGGTAGTTTGCACCTTCACACAGACTATTTGAAGGAGTTCAGAGGTTAATTGCATCTTGATTTCAGGATACATTTTTGGTTTAAAAATCTCAGTTAATTTTGAGCTCAAATGTCCTATTCTCTGTTTCAGATAAAAATGTTACTTGATTAAATTTTTATTTTAAGGGGTCATTATTACTTAGATTAGGACTAAACAAAGGATTTACTTTATAGTTACTTGGTTAATTGAATGAACAATAAACAAATATTTGAAACACTAGGTCATCTCTCAGCACTTGGATTCCAAGGAGTTTAGCCTAGGCTGCTCCAGTTCTTAACATCCTAGTCTTAAGTTATAAAGCGTAATTTATTTTGATAGTTTTTTTTCATTCATTTTGATCTCTACTCCTACTCTAACTCAGTACGCTGATGCAGAAACTTAATCTTAGTGTTCAGTAATTCCAAGTTGAAACTAACTCATTTCGTGATTTCTGCTTTCTCCTTTCTCCTCCTCCTGGGCATGGCATCTAAGTTATGAGGGGATAAGGTGGCATTGTGGTCTGGTTAGTGGTTGGCATGTGAAGACAATAGCAGCCCTGAGATGTGCATCGTCCTCTCTGGTCTCACCCTACATGTTGGCATCTGCTAAGAAGTCTGCATTCCTGTCTGTCCTCAGCTCTGTGACCACTGCTTTATTCAGCATTGCCTCCAGCATCACACCTTAAAAGGCCTTTTAGGGCCACTGTTCTCCCAGCCAGCTTCAGCACTTTGCTGTGCAAAACAAGGACCACCTCAGTCTCCTGGACCATCTCAGGCTGTACATCTAAATTGGTGGTGATAGTCTTTGTTTTAAAATTATGCTTTTAGTAATAAACAGACCCCATGTGTTACATACATCCCTAAAGTTATCCTTTTGGAAATAATAAAATTTATTACACTACTGTTGTGTTCCGTTTGTCACAGATATATATGTTTTTGTCTATTAAAGTTTTTCTTCTTAATCGAAATCTGTAGGCATTGATTTGGGGTATTAAAAATGTACATGTGTTGAATTTCAATACTATTGTTTTACTGAGTTAAAATTGACATATAACATATTAGTTTCAGGTGTAAAACATAGTAATTTGATATTTGTATATATTGAGAAATGATCCCACAATAAGTCTAGTTTAAATAATCATCCCCATACATACTTACATATTTTTTTTCTTGTGATAAGAACTTTAAAGATCGACTCTCTTATCAGTACTACTTTTAATATGTTATAGGGGTTAAGGAATAAACCAAAGAAAACAGCCCATGTGAAACCAGACCTCATAGATGTTGATCTTGTAAGAGGTGAGTCTTGAATAACCAAATATTTAATGAAGTTAGAAATTGTCCTCGAAGGAACAGCGATCAAAATGGGTTAGATGAATATGTTTGTAGGAATAAAAGCAATGTGAGGCTAAATGAAGTTAGAAGTAGTATTAAAAAAGAGAGAGTGGAGACCTTTAAATACCATTGACTAGTCTTTTCTCTCACTAAAAATCATTCCAGTTAATAAATGTAAAAGAAAAGCAGTTCATATTTGCTTAGCAAACTATGAAACTTGTTATAAACATTAAAGTGGTATTTTTAATTCCTAACTGAAACTGACATTTGAAAATTGTCTTGTATTTATAAAATATCTAGGAGAAATATTGCTCCTATTTCAGTTAAAAATAGTTCTTTTCAAAGTACCTGAGTCAATATGATGGCATGTGTGATGTTTTAAAAAATGTTTCCTACCCACAATTGGACAGTTGACACCCATAGTACAAAAGAAATAATATGTTGTATTGTTCTTCAGATGTTGAAATTTTTTTCTTTAAGGAAATTAAAAAATAATAAATGTTGTCTTTCATTTTGCATTACTTTTCTTAGGGTCTGCATTTGCTAAGGCAAAACCTGAAAGTCCATGGACTTCTTTGACTAGAAAGGGAATTGTTCGAGTTGTATTTTTTCCCTTTTTCTTCCGGTGGTGGTTACAAGTAACATCAAAAGTCATCTTTTTCTGGCTTCTAGTCCTTTATCTTCTTCAAGGTACAACTAAATGAAGGAAATGCATTTTGCTTTTAACTTTCAGCATGTTTTCTTTTTGGTTAGGATTACTAAGGCTTTGTTATTTTTAAAATATACTACTACTGAGTATGGAAAAAAATTTATTGTGATGCTTCATTTAATAAGACGCAAATAGTTTGGGATTAAAAATATCTAAGGAAGCAAAGTAGTTATTTTCCAAAATAATTTTATGATAATTTGAATGTATGGATTGCTAAAGAAAAATACAAGTTGAGAAGATTTTTAAAAATTACAGAATCTCTTCTAAATGTACTCGTACAATATGGACCCGTGAGTCTTTTTTTATGAAGCCTTAGGGCTCATTCTTCCTTTCTCAGCAGTATTCTTTTTTTCTCCTTAACCACTGTGTTCTGAGACTGTCCTCGTTCTGTGTTAAAATTCTGTGTACCATGTACTGTTCTAAGAGCTCGTCAGAGATGCTCATTTAATACAACCATCCAGTGAAGCATGGGTACTATTAGTATGCCTAGCCTATAGACATGGGACCTGAAGGACCTGCAGGTCCAAAGTTACATACTCAGCAAGTGTGGCGGTCCAGGTTCGAGTCTAAGCAGTCTGACTTCAGAACCACATGCTTAACACCTCTGTAACGTTGCATCCCAGCACAGCAGTATTCCCATGCACAGTCACAGCAGCAGTGTACAGTGCAAAATGCACAACACTCTGGAGCATTTACAGCCTCAAAGAAGAAATTGCTCACATTTCTATCACTCTGACAAAGCAACAATTTTAATTTGGTTTATCTTATTTTTTTTTTTTTAACACAATTGTAATCCTGACGGGCTTCCCTCATGGCTCAGCTGGTAAAGAATCCGCTTGCAATCTGGGAGACTTGGGTTCGATCCCTGGATTGGGAAGATCCCCTGGAGAAGGGAAAGGCTACCCACTCCAGTATTCTGGCCTGGAAAACTCCATGGATTGTACAGTCCATGGGGTCGCAAAGAGTTGACATGACTGAGCGACTTTCACTGTCTTTCTATCAAAAAACACTAATTAAAAGATATCTTTTAAGTAAATGAAAACAACAAAAACAAAAGACTTATTTCGGTTATTTAAGCTTGTGTATATCTTATATACTTAAGAGGGAGTGAACTTGAAGTTATTCTCCAATGTTTTCTAGTTTACCTAGAGGAGAACACTTTCCATGGTCAGAAATTGCAATTGCTTATTAGAGTAATAATTAATCAGTATCAGTCATTGTAACTACTGTGCCTTGTACTTTTATGATATTATTGCTTTATTGTATTTGAGGACAAACAAGTTTCCAGTGTAATTAGAAGGGTGTATATTGTGGCTGAAATTCACATATTGGCTTGCCTAAATTAAATAGGGAGCATATCTTAGATGAAACATGAAAAACAGATATTTTTCAGTTCCAAACCGAAGTTTAACGTAATTAGTGTTTATAAGTGTTGGCCACTGAAATCTTCTCTGGTAAAGCTTAGTTTAAAAAGTGCCTTAACCTGTTTCAAGTCACACAAGCCAGTGACAAAGCCATGATAAGACAAACCCTCAGCAATCTGAGTGCCTTTAGAAACCCCTGTGCTTCTGCCGCTTTGCATATTGAGCAGAGTATAGCACTCTGAATTATGTCCTCATTCTCTATCCCACCTTCTTGTCCTGAAGAGTAGAAAAACTCATGTGTAGTCAGACTGGGTTTTACATAGCTACAGTTTTTCACTTCAGTCACATGCCTTTTAAATATCTCAACTATGTGTTTTCAGCTTCATCCTACTTACTGCTTATGTCATTTCTCTCCTGGATCACTGCCGAGAGCCCTTTATGTCTTTTACTTTCTGTCCATTTACCTTTTTGGGGGGGCTTCCCTGGTGGCTTGGTGATAAAGAATCCACCTGCCTTTCAGGGGACATGGATTTAATCTCTAGGTCAGGAAGATCCCCTGGAGAAAGAAACGGCAATCTACTCCAGTATTCTTGCCTAGGAAATCCCATTGGACAGAGGAGCCTGGGGGGCTACAGTCCATGGGGTCACGAAAGAGTCAGACACGACTTAGTGACTAAACATACACACACGCATTTACCTTTTACATTACAAATCTAAACCAGCCACTCAAGTTCTAAATCTTTATTATCATTGCTTTCAAGATAAAGAGCCAGTTTTTCAGTCAGTCTCTTAAATTTCTCAACTTTAACCAAACTAAACTGGTTCTGTGTTGTTTCTTAAACATTCTGTGCCTTTTTTGGTAACCTGTATGTTTTGGGGGTAACTCTTTTTGCCTGTGTAGCCCTTTCCCCTTTTATTTACTTAGTCCACTACTTATTCTGTGATTAATTAACTTTTGAGAGTTAGGCATTAGAATTCCTTCATACCTCTCCACTGTACATATCTGTTTTTATGTGTCATAGACATGGTTAGTCTGCTCAGGCTGCTGTAATAAAGTACTGCAGACTGAGTGGCTTAAACAACAGAAATTTATATTCTCATAGTTACAGAAGCTGGAAGTCTAAGATCAAGGTGCTGTTAGGGTTGGTATCTGTTGGAGGTTTCTTTTCTTGTCTTGTAGATGGCTACCTTCTTGCAGTATCCTCACATGGCCTTTATTCTGTGCATGAGCTGCAAAATATTTCTGGTACCTCTCTCTAGCTCTTATAGGAGCACTGGTCCTTTTGGATTAAGGTCCTACCCTTATGATTTTATTTAACCTTCATTACATCACATAGGCCCTATCTGTTAAGATAATCATGTTGGGGGTCAGGACTTTAAAATACGGAATGAAGGTGGAGGGCACAATTCAGTTCATTACAGGGGTTTTAATTATTTCTCTATATGTCCTCCTTTTCCTTTAAGGAGGGGGTATCTGTGATCTTACCAGGAATGCCTTTAGATTTATATGTATCTAGTTTTCATTGCAGTGTTAAGGTGTGTACTTTAGAGACCACCTTGGCTGTTACTTTGTTCCAAGAGTTTCTTTCTGAATGGCATGATTAGCCAGGGGCAAAGAAGTCTTGAAGAGCTTGTCTGAAGTAACTTTTACACTCATTTAAATTTAGAAAAATAATCTGGCAAAGAACAATGTCAGAACAGTTTTTAAAGTTTTTTGTAAACTTTGAGGACATGACTGTCAGATCTATGACTAAATGTATTTTCTTTCCCTTCCTGTAGTTGCCGCAATAGTGTTATTCTGTTCCGCTTCTAGCCCGCATAGCATACCTCTGACGGAAGTGACTGAGCCAGTATGGCTGATGCTGCTCCTAGGCACTGTGCACTGCCAGATTGTCTCAACAAGGACACCCAAGCCTCCCCTAAGCACAGGGGGTAAAAGGAGAAGGTACTGTCTCTTTAAAAGTGATCTTTGTGTAGATTTCTGTAATTTGAATCCAGTATTGTTCTTGACTTGAATGAAATGTTATCTTGAAACTGAGCTTCAGTCAGAATCAGCTATTGAATAAGTTAGTTTCTTATATGTGCTTCAGAGCCATTTTGAGACCCATACCTGTTTGTTTTTGTTTTCTTTCTTGAAGCTCATTGCTCAGGCACATATCAATGTAGGGAATATATGTTAGTTGGAATTGCTAATAATTTCCACCATTACAGAACCTTGTACTGAAAAGATGCTTTGGCAAAAACAAAAGTCAAGGAAATTTTTTAGCTAAATTCCATTTATTATATGTCATTTGAAGCTGTTTAATATTTCCCTTTGATTAAGTAAGCATAGCAAGTCTTACTGGCCACTTAGCACAATGAAGTTCTGTTTTAAGGGTCTTTGGGAACAATTTCTCTTTTGAATATTGTTGCTAAGAGATTGTGACATTTGTTGTTTTGGAATATTGATTTAAGCTCTTTATTTAAAAAAATAAATAATACCTAATTAGATAAGTAGCACTGCTGAACAGATAGATTATAAATCTCTCCAATTTAAATTTTCTTCTTCATCTGCAAATAAGTGGCATTCCAATAGGGAAGGGGTACTTTTGTAAATAATCTGCCTAGTGCTGTCCTTACAACCTAGCGTCCACTGACTTATCAGTATGAGCAAGAAACAATAACTTAACATTTATAGAAACTGGTCTTGAATATGTACTTAATATTTGGCATAACTTTTATGCATCAGCCTGAATTTTACTGTGTATTAGAGTTCCTGTGTTTATGTTTTCCGAATTTTTTAATGTACTGTCGAGAAAGTGGTTATTAAATTTAAAGTTACCTTCCACTCTTAATCTCTTCTAATGAAGGAAATTAAGAAAAGCAGCCCATTTGGAAGTACACAGGGAAGGAGATGGTTCTAGCACCACAGATAACACACAGGAGGGAGCGGCCCAGAGCCCCGGTACAAGCACCTCTTACAGTGTTGGCGCCGTCTTCAGAGACCTCTGGCATGCTGCTTTCTTTTTATCAGGGTTTGTATTTATTCAAGACTTCCTGTGGCTTAGAAATGCACTGTCCCTTTTTTGACACTACAGTCTTAATTAATGAGTACTAATGATTTTGAATATGACAGTCCTAGTGTGGATTTTATTTTTATAAATTATAACAGTATATATAATGGAAAGAATAGAGACCATAAAATTTACTCTGAGATATACATATATATATGTAAATGTATATGAGAATGAGATACATATATTCATTCTGTATGAGAATGAATATATACTATTAAAGTATATTTAGTATTTATCTTAGTTTCTTTTGTGATTTCTCAAGTACTATTTTATTTCTATTAAATTGCTTATTTAATCTTCATCAGCACTATAGGACAAATTGGCTTTGTTATTATAGCATGTGAGTTGTATGACATTTTTAAAAAATTTGCCTCAATTACATAAAATTATCTGAAATAAAACGTATAGGTATACGTATTGTTACTTGAAAGAATAAAATATATACTATAATACCAGATTCTGTTTTTCCTGTAGTTTGGGTTTTTTCTTTAGTTTGTGCCATAATAAAAACTGATGAAAATTGCTAAGTTAATAAGTCAAGAAAAGGGATACTGCAAGTAACTTATTTTCAGTCACTTCTGGTAACTTCTCTGCTAGTATCATTGTTTTATCAATTTGTGATTGTGTTCTTATGATAAAGTTTATCATGTACTATATAATTATAGTGCATATAATTATATAATTAACCAGTTATATCCTGGGAATATTCTCATTGATAGTAATTTGGGGAGAAATTTTCACAGATTTTAATAATTTGCAGGAATGTGGCATTAAGTTGATTCTCTGACTTTTCAACCACTTAGTCTTCTAGAAAATACATATTTTATATCAGTTCACTTCAGTTGCTCAGTTGTCTGACTCTTTGCCACCTCATGGACTGTAGCATGCCAGGCTTCCCTGTCCATCACCAACTCCCGGAGCTTACTCACTCATGTCCATCGAGTCAGTGATGCCATCCAGCCATCTCATCCTCTGTCGTCCCCTTCTCCTCGTGCCTTCAATCTTCCCCAACATCAAGGTCTTTTCTAATGAGTCAGCTCTTCGCATCAGGTGGTGAAAGTATTGGAGCTTCAGCATCAGTCCTTCCAGTGAATGTTCAGGATTGATTTCTTTTAGGATTGGCTAGTTGGATATCCTTGCAGTTCAAAAGACTTTCCAGAGACTTCTCCAACACCACAGTTCAAAAGCATCAATTATTCGGCAGTTAACCTTCTTTATAATCCAACTCTCACATCCATACATGACTACTGGAAAAACCATAGCTTTGACTATATGGACTTTTGTTGGTAAAGTAATGTCTCTACTGTTGAATATGTTATCTAAGTTGGTCATAGCTTTTCTTCCAAGGAGCAAATGTCTTTTCATTGCATGACTGCAGTCACCATCTGCAGTGATTTTAGAGGCCCCCAGAAATAAAGTCTGTCACTGTTTCCATTGTTTCCCCATCTATTTGCAATGAAGTGATGGGACCAGATGCCATGATCTTAGTTTTCTGAATGTTGAGTTCTAAGACAGCATTTTCACTCTTTTTCAATTTCATCTAGAGGCTCTTTAGTTTTTCTTCATTTTCTGTCATAAAGGTGGTATCATCTGCATATCTGAGGTTATTGATATTTCTTCCGGCAGTCTTGATTCCAGCTTGTGCTTCAGCCAGCCTGGCATTTCCCATGATGTATTCTGCATATAAGTTAAATAACCAGGGTGACAATACACAGCCTTGATGTACTCCCTTCACAATTTGGAACCATTCTGTTGTTGCATGTCTTGTTGCTTCTTGATCCGCATACAGGCTTCTCAGGAGGCAGGTAAAGTGGTCTGGTATTCCCATCCCCTTAAGAATTTTCCACAGTTTATTGTGATCCACATAATCAAAGGCTTTAGCGTAGTCACTGAAGCAGATGTTTTTCTGGAGCTCTTGCTTTCTTCATGATTTTGGCAATTTGATCTCTGGTTCCTCTGCCTTTTCTACATCCAATTTGAACATCTGGAAGTTCTCAGTTCATGTATTTTTGAAGCCTAGCTTGGAGAATTTTATGAATATAAATAAATATCTCTTAATTTCTGACAGTGAAAATATGATAGTATCTGCATTATAATATGATAGTATTATCACTGCAGAGTCAAGTTTTTAAATATTTCTCAGGACTTTCTGTAAGCAAGTATCAATGGCATAGTAGGTATGTTTGGCTTTGATGGGATCATTTAGATATTTTGGTCATTGAAACTGGTGTTACATGGTTATGTAGTATTCAGAATCCTCCTGACTTAGTTCGTGCCTTTAGAATTCTGCCATGTTTCTCTAGTCAAATGAGTTCCACAATTTAATTTTCATCTTTTGGGGCTGTACCATGACTTTGACTCCTAGTTATTGATATTAGGATGGCTAAATCCCTTTGGATTTATTCCTTTTAATCATGACAACTGTAATCTGACTGTTTTTAAAGAAGCACTGCTTTGAACTGTCTCATTTGGGATAGTTTGCCAGCATATGAATGAGACTGTTTTAAATACTGGGTATAAAAAGATCTTAAGAAAAATGTTAATTTCAAAAGTTCTAAACCGAGTTCTGGAATCTTGATGATGTCTTGGTCTTTCAGGCTTTGATAAGACACAGAGTGCTTATACTGAAATATCAACTGAGACTTAAAATTGTTTCTGATGATAAGTTGAATTAGCATAATTGATGGAAAAATAAATGCATAATCACACAAATATCTAAGCTTTGTGTTTGGCGAGTTGGTGGTTTTCTGGATGGTATGATGAAAACTGTATTTTTAATACCCTGTATTTATGTTCAGTTCAGTCACTCAGTCGTGTCGAATATTTGCGACCCCATGAATCGCAGCATGCCAGGCCTCCCTGTCCATTACCAACTCCCGGAGTTCACCCAAACTCATGTCCATCAAGTCGGTGATGCCATCCAGCCATATCATCCTCTGTTGTCCCCTTGTCCTCCTGCCCCCAATCCCTCCCAGCATCAGGGTCTTTTTCAGTGAGTAGCTCTTTGCATGAGGTGGCCAAAGTACTGGAGTTTCAGCTTCAACATCACTCCTTCTAATGAATGTCCAGGACTGATCTCCTTTAGGATGGACTGTTTGGACCTCTTTGCAGTCCAAGGGACTCTCAAGAGTCTTCTCCAACACCACAGTTCAAAAGCATCAATTCTTTGGCGCTCAGCTTTCTTTATAGTCCAACTCTCACATCCATACATGACTGCTGGAAAAACCATAGCCTTGACTAGACAGACCTTTGTTGGCAAAGTAATGTTTCTGCTTTTGAATATGCCATCTAGGTTGGGTTACTACTTTCCTTCCAAGGAGTAAGCGTCTTTTAATTTCCTGGCTGCAATCACCATCTGCAGTGATTTTGGAGCCCAAAATAATAAAAGTCTGACACTGTTTCCACTGTTTCCCCATCTATTTCCCATGAAGTGATAGGACCAGATGCCATGATCTTCGTTTTCTGAATGTTGAGCTTTAAGCCAACTTTTTCACTCTCCACTTTCACTTTCATCAAGAGGCTTTTTAGTTCCTCTTCACTTTCTGCCATAAGGATGGTGTCATCTGCATATCTGAGGTGATTGATATTTCTCCTGGCAGTCTTAATTCCAGCTTGTGCTTCCTTGAAGTACTCCTTTTCCTATTTGAACCAGTCTGTTGTTCCATGTCCAGTTCTAACTGTTGCTTCCTGACCTGCATATAGGTTTCTCTAGAGGCTGGTCAGGTAGTCTGGTATTCCCATCTCTTGAAGAATTTTCCAGAGTTTATTGTGATCCACAGAGTCAAAGGCTTTGGCATAGTCAATAAAGCAGAAGTAGATGTTTTTCTGGAACTCTCTTGCTTTTTCGATGGTCCAGCAGATGTTGGCAATTTGATCTCTGGTTCCTCTGCCTTTTCTAAAACCAGCTTGAACATCTGGGAGTTCACAGTTCACGTATTGCTGAAGCCTGGCTTGGAGAATTTTGAGCGTTCATTTACTAGCATGTGAAATGAGTGCAATTGTGCGGTAGTTTGAGCATTCTTTGGCATTGCCTTTCTTTGGGATTGGAATGAAAACTGACCTTTTCGAGTCCTGTGGCCACTGCTGAGTTTTTCAAATTTGCTGGCATATTGAGTACAGCACTTTCACAGCATCGTCTTTCAGGATTTGAAATAGCTCCCACTGGAATTCCATCACCTCCACTAGCTTTGTTCGTAGTGATGCTTTCTAAGGCCCACTTGACTTCACATTCCAGGGTGTCTGGCTCTAGGTGAGTGATCACACCATCGTGATTATTTGGGTTGTGAAGCTCTTTTTTGTACAGTTCTCCTGTGTATTCTTGCCACCTCTTCTTAATATCCTCTGCTTCTGTTAGGTCCATACCATTTCTGTCCTTTATCGAGCCCATCTTTGCATGAAATGTTTCCTTGGTATCTCTAATTTTCTTGAAGAGATTTCTAGTCTTTCCCATTCTTTTTTTTTCCTCTATTTCTTTGCATTGATCACTGAGGAAGGCTTTCTTATCTCTCCTTGCTATTCTTTGGAACTCTGCATTCTAATGGGAATATCTTTCCTTTTCTTTTTTGCTTTTCGCCTCTCTTCTTTTCACAGCTATTTGTAAGAACTCATCAGAGAGCCATTTTGCTCTTTTGCATTTCTTTTCCATGGGGATAGTCTTGATCCCTGTCTCCTGTACAATGTCACGAACTTCCGTCCATAGTTCATCAGGCACTCTGTGTATCAGATCTAGTCCCTTAAATCTATTTCTCAGTTCCACTGTATAATCATAAGGGATTTTTTTTTTTTTTAGTTTTTTATTTTTTAAATTTTAAAATCTTTAATTCTTACATGCATTCCCAAACATGAACCCCCCTCCCACCTCCCTCCCCATAACATCTTTCTGGGTCATCCCCATGCACCAGCCCCAAGCATGCTGCATCCTGCGTCAAACATAGACTGGCGATTCAATTCACATGATAGTATACAAGTATAATCATAAGGGATTTGATTTAGGTCGTACTTGAATGGTCTAGTGGTTTTCCCTGCTTTCTCTAATTTAATTCTGAATTTGGCAATAAGGAGTCCATGATCTGAGAGCCACAGTCAGCTCACTAGGCACTACTTATTAATGTCATTTCTGAGTATATTTCATTTTCAAGATAAAACTTTTTAAAGTAAGGCATAATATTTCTCATTTGAAAAGATTTCGGAATTATTGTAAAGGAATTCTGTAAACCTGAGAAAACTGAGCCAGACAAAATATCAATTAGAAAAGATACACAAATCAGTCGTATTTTGTAAGGACTTAGCACTTTAATATCAGTTAGTTATAGTCTTAAATTAGCATAATTATAGAAAGAGTAAATATGAGAATTGCATCTAGATTGTACATCTCTTCGACACAGTACCTATTTCAAAATTCAGAGAGTTCCTAAATTCTCTTTCATGTCCTTTAATAATTCGTCTCTCACAATATCATTAAAACAAAAGCATTTGGAATTATGCTTTTGAGTAAAAAAAGTAATTATATAAATTGAATTGCTAAGTTAGAGACAGTAGAATAAAATCAGGTTTCGTGTTAACTCCTCTGCATAACTGACCTACCTTGAAGTGTTCTGTTCTGTTTAGCTTCCATATTTACTGTTTTTAACACCAAAGTGAAAATTAAAGTTTCAATAAATAGATTTTCTTCACATAATGGAGTATATTGCGTAGTGTAAATAGTAAGCAGTTCCGCCAGGAATTTTAGATAACAGGGATTAAAACTTGGCTTTTACTGACTGTAGTTTATAATTCAGTTGTTTAAGCTGTTGACTGGGCGAAGCTATGTTGCATGTGTTCCACAGAGAAGGATGAAGACCATGTAAAAGCCAGTGTATTCTGTCTTTTTCCAGATTTTTAAGACTATCTTATGGACACAACTAGATAGCTTACTAAATTTGCTAGCGTCACTGTATTTAGGGTTGGATTGATCCTGGAAAGGTTACAGGTACTATAAATAATTTGGCACACCTCTCAAACTTATTTGTGATAGAGGATACCTAGAGAAACATAGGGTCCCCAGAGTCTTTGAAAGGGGTATGTTAGCATATAATCATGGTGTAGTCATAGATCCAGATAGCAGTGATGGTTGTAATAGGCTCCTTTGTCATTTTCTTATATCTGAGATTTTATGCATTTTGTTTCTATAACTTTCCCTCCCCCCTTGATTCCTAACCATGTGCAGATGAGAGCAGGAACAGAAATTTCATACTGTATTCTAGAGCAGAGTTACCTGCTGCTGTTGACTTTTTCCCTAGCATGTCTAATGTCCTTTAGTACCAAAAGCATGATCTTCAGTTGGCTCAGTTTATATAGCTCTGAACAGTTTTGAGAGCACCAAAAAAATACTTCCAACATTTTTTTCCATAGCAGTTCAGAGTATTCTGAGTGTTCTTGATAACCTGACTAGGTTTTTAAATATAGAAACACACTAATTCTCATGTTTGGCATAGTAGATTGGATATTTCATAAGCTAAGTAGTTCTTTAAAAGTTCTGTTAACTTTTTGGCCAAAGTTTTAATGTGAAAAAATTTAGTTTCATCGTTTATTTATGGTGTAGATCGTACATGTACAAAATTTACTTACATTTTTTTCAGAAAAGACCCAAATTGTCTCCCACTGTGTCTCACAGAGGAACTAAGGCAATTAAAGTCATGTCCTCCTAAGATATTTTTGACATAGAGCTACCTCCTTTGAATGTCAAGCATTATACTCCAAAGAAAGTATTACACAGGTCATGCCTTCCAAAAGTGTTTATTAGTTATCAGTCCCTTTATAAGCCATGGCCATGGCAGTGAAGTTGGACATTCTGTCATTGCAGATGCTTTCTGTCCAGAATCCAATGCAGCAATATGTAAATGCTGAACCACTATGTTGTTAACAGCTTAAGCTAAAATAATATTGTATATCAACAATACTTCAGTTAAAAAAAGGCCAGATGCAAGAAATACCACTTCTGTTGTGGAGTAAGTAAAATCATATAGACTTGTATATCTCCTTTTTTAAGATACTGCTAACCTCACTGCCCATTGTTAACTCTGGTTTTATTAGGTGACTGTATTATATGCATTATATATAGCTATCAAAAGGTAAGATCTTTTTGTAAATAATAGTAAAAAGCACCATTTCTTTCTATACTGTAGGGTTTTAATTCCTAACTAGCTTCTTTCTACCTTGCTTTTTGTTTTTGGTAGAAAAAGATGATTTAGATACATGTGTTTATTTTATTTTATTTATTTATTTATATTTTTTATGTGTTTACTTTAAAATCAATGCGCTATTAATATTGACAAAAATAAAAAATAATAAACTGACTAAATTATCTCCTGTAAAAGAGGAAATTCTAGTAAATGATCCCCCCAAAAAAAGAAAAAGGAAGAAAATCAAAATGATGTTTATCTCCCTTCAGTTTATTTTTTAGCGTATTTTAAAGTTTTCTTAAGTAGAAGTCACTTCCCTTTAAAAAAATATATTCTAAGTAGAATTTCACAGTTATCTATTTTTTAAAACTGAATGTCACTCCCACTGTCTTTCCCTAACAGTTTTATTCTCTTCTATAAAGAAATAGGAGGAATTCCTTAAAATCTCAGTCTTGGTAATCTGTGTTCCTTTTGAGAAATTATTACTCTGTGAAGTTCTTACTTTCAGCTATTAATGACAATATCAATGATATAGCAATCAGTGGTAAAATTAAACCTTGCCTGGAGGTTTAACCTCTTTAACTTACATTTTTGACCTTCTTTAACCTACATGTTTTTTTGAACTTAGCTCTCCTACATTTTCTCCTTCCTGCATTTCTCCTATGTCAAAATCTAAAGTAATCAGTTTGTACTTTTAAAAATGTATAATTTTACTTTGAAACAGTTTTAACAATTGTTAACAGAAAAGTTGAGAGAACAGTGCAAAGAACTCCCATACATTTTTCACCCAGAGACCCAGTTCAATTCTGTTAATTGTCCCTATTAATATCTTTTGCAGCAAAAGGATCTAATCTGGGATTATATGCCACACTCAGGGGTCATGTCCTTTTAGTCTCCTTCACTCTGGGACAGACTTCAGTCTTGCCTGAAGTTTCCTGTTTTTCACAGTTTGGAAGATACAGGGCAGTCACCTAGTAGAATGTCCCTTAATGTGGGTTTGTGTCAGTGGTTTTCTGTGTCTAGTTCCAGGTGACTCATGAGAGCTCAGTGTATATCTCTTCCCTATGCTGTCTGAAATTGATCATGATAGGATTATCTACACTATGGAAATCAGAAAACACTACAGACAAGGACTTTTTACACCTGGATAGCTGGTTGTTCAACATTTAGCAGCCCACCACTGAGTTAGTTGTGTGATATTTCTTCATATCCCAGTTGCACATTTTTGGTAGGAATATCATTGTGTACTATCAGATGGCAAACAGTGTAGATTATTCCTCACTAGTGATATTTATATGAATCACTTGATTAAGATAGTGTCTGCTAAATTTCTGGAGCAGGAAATGGCAGCCCACTCCAGTGGTCTTGCCTGGAGAATCCCAGGGACGGTGGAGCCTGGTGGGCTGCCATCTGTGGGGTTGCACAGAGTCAGACATGACTGAAGCGACTTAGCAGTAGCAGCAGCAGCTTAATTTCTCCACTGTAAATTTATATACTTTTCCTCTGTAGTCAACAGATATCCTGTGTAGAGATACATTAACTGTAAAAATGACCTGTTTCTGATCCCACTTTCTCTTTCTAGTTTTAGCATCTATTGATGATTCTTGCTTGAATTATGGTAGTTGCCAAATGGTAATTTTTCTAACGACATCATTTCCCTCTACATTTATTAATTGGCATTGACTTCAAGGAAGAGCTTTCCCTTAACTATTTACTTAGAGATTTTTATTTTTTCAATTTGTTATTGTCATTTTTTATTTGGATGACTAGATTGGCTTCAGTTTGGCCAGGGGATACCTTAGAGCAGTTTCTTTTCTTTTGGGGGATGTCCTTGTCATTTTCTGAACCCTTCCTTACTTTTTGGTACAACAAAATGTTTCCAGGTTCAACTTGTACTTTCTCTTCCTCAGGCTTGGGATGAACTGCTTTTTCAAGGAGAGTAATGTGTGGAAACTTAAGTTCTGAATGCTGGATACACTCATTGCTGTTGTAATGTTGCCACCCTGGAGCCTTCTCAGTGGAAAGAGCTAGAAAGTGTGTGTGTGTGTGTGTGTATGTATGTGTGTCCTTTTACATTTATATTTATTTCTTTGTCTAGATATAAGCCATGGATTTTCAGAGATAGTTCCAATTCAGATACAGTACTACAAAGCTCATTGTATCTTTTCTCCTCTTTATATTTTCATTCTCTGTCACTGAAAAACCTGGTTCCAATCCTGAATATACTTATTCGATTAATCCTCTGTGTGTATTGATAGCCCATTTCCAGTCCTCTGGGCTGCACCTTGCCCCCTGCCCTAAAACTGCCTTCAGATTAGTTGCCATTATTGTTTGTTGCTGGGCTGCTCCTGCTGTTCCATTCCAACTAGTGTATGCTCTTGCAACTCTCTTATTACCACTGCTGTTATCAGCCACTGCCAGTATGCCTCAATTTGTATTTTAAGCTGCTTTGTAAGCCCTGAGGTTGGTACTTACATTTAGTATTTTCTTTGTTATTTCAGCTGGATTTTCAACTTATGTGCATTTAGTGTGAGAGAAATATCAAGTAGCTACTGTAGCTTAGTAAATTACTGTTCATACCTTCTCACAGCATTACTTGTACTTTCAGGAGATACTGGGAGAAACAGCCCAGAGAAAATTGGAAGGAGGCAGAGATAAGGAAGAGAGGAAGTAGGAGATAGCTGAAAATTATATGGAATGAGTTCTACTAGAACTCTTTCTCTTGGCTTAATAGTCTACTCTGTCCTGGTAAAGAAAGAATACATTCTCTTTAGAAATATTCTTAAAGCAGCCATTATCACAGATTCAAGCTCTTTTCCTAGGTTCATATCTTTTGGTCCTCTGGGGTTCTGGGTTACTCTTCAAGGTTACAGCTACTTTTTCTGCTTTAACAATTGTCTTCTAGGCCTGTGTTATCAACTGTCTACTGATCTTTCTCAGGATGTTCCTGGGGACTTTAGCTCCAACATTTTCATCTTTCTTCCCAAATAAATTTCTCTCCTTGCATATCCTGGCTGATTAATGACTCTATTCTGCTAACTTTCCAGTCTCCCTTCCTCTTATTCACGGCCTCACCCTCCCTTTCCAACCTAGTACAGTTTCCATGAAGCTTCATAATACCTTTCCAGCACACTCTTTCACTGTCTGAGTTTCCCACATTTTTATAAGGTCAAGTAATTTCACTTCTTTTGGTCTTTTTCTACAACTCCATGTTGCACAGTGTTCAAGGGAGAGGTAAAGGGAACAGTAAATGACATTCTGTAGGCAGAGAAGGTTACAGGTGTTCTCTGCACCTTTTATTTTCTCTTTTGCCCTGTCTCTCCTCTCTCCCGTAGTTCATTTTCCTCCCTGCATCTGCCACTCTTAAATGATCTTTGTTCTGTTGTGCATGCCCTTAGTCTCTCTGTGCCTCTTAGGGTCATACAGAAAGAAAAGGGTGAGATGATTGGGCATTGCATCTTGCACCTTTGTGAAGATCTGTTCTTGGTGACCGGGAAGGAAGCATTAGAGCTCTGTAGAGCATGTGGGAGGTATGATCTGTCTGTCCCCTTTCATAATCTTACAGAAGAAGGTCGGAAGTGTAAGAGAAACTTTGTAGGCCTTGAGTGTGTTAAGAAGAAATCTTAACAGGCAGTTTCCTGAGCAGTGGGCTGTTGGAGATCATATAGAGAATACACCTCATAGTCAGAAGGTCTGTGTTCTGATGTCAGCTTTGGCTCTAACCGACTGTGTGACCTTAAATTAATCATCTACACCTCTTTTTATTTCTGATTTATTGTTTCCAAAGCGAGCATTTAGCATAGATGAGTTATAGTGTCTTGTACAGTTCTGATATATTCCAATAGAACTGAGCAACTGTAGTGTTAAAGATAACATTTTTCTCCCAAAGAAACATTCCCCCCCACCATTTAAAAGTTCTGTTTTTTGACCTACATGAAGGCATTGTACTAGTTTTATTTTTCCTGTCTTACAAAGCCGATACTCTAGAGAAAATTCAAGGAAATTTATTTTGAATACAATTAGACACAGTTGCTTTTTAATAATGTTTTATGATAGACTTAATCTGCATTGAGCACATTTTAAGTTTGTGTGGGATTTGCATTGTATTTCTTCTACTAACCATTTCTTTTGAATAGCCATTCTTTCACCCGCTGGATCCCTCAAACATTTGTCTATTAATCAAAAATGATTTCTTATTTTCCATGTTACATATTATGTATTGAGAAAAACTTAATTCCTGTAAATGAAGACCCTCAAGTGTAGTCTTTTAGAGACTTGTAAGCTATATGATTACTGACATTTTTCCTAGAGTATTTCAGTGGGTGAAAGAGGTTACTTCTTTCTTTATGTGTTCTTCATTTTTACTTCTTCCATTATGTAGAATTTTGTATCAAGTTTTCCCTTTTTTCATGTGCTTTTATGTTACAAAGGTCGTTTGTCTCCATTGTGTATTAAAATGAATTTATCAGAGGTATTTAGATATCCACACTTATGGTAAAGTGTTTGGGTAAAAGAGAGTATTAAAATTAAGTTAAACCACTAATTGTAACTTCATTTTGTAATTACTGAGATAGTTTTTTTAAAATTAGTCTTTAAAAGTATATTATTAACCATAATAAAATGGGCCAAATTTTGATCTAGGTTTTGCTCAAAGACTGGTTGATTTTGACCAAATATTGTTTGATAAGTTAGGGCATGTCTCTTAGAATTGCTCTTTGTAAAACCTTAAAACTTATAAAGTAAGGTAAAATAGGACCTTGGTTTTCATATTTATTTTTATGATATTATTTTTATGAATGATTTATTGTAAATATAAGATAGCAATTAAAACCTGAGAAATAACTACCATGTTTAATTTTTAGCAGACTGTAATTTCTGCTGGTAACCTATCCAAAATAAACTAAGTCCATATAACACATTTCACATATTTTTCTTTGTAGATCAAAGAAAGCAAAGAATTCAATTGATAAATCAACTGAGACTGACAATGGCTATGTATCCCTTGATGGGAAAAAGACTGTTAAAAGCAGTGAAGATGGAATACAAAGCCATGAACCTCAGTGTGAAACTCTTCGACCAGAAGAGGCAACCTGGAACACTGGAACACTGAGGAACATCCCCAGCAAAGTACGTGTGATTAAAAAAAATAATGCTTTGTGAGATTTTACATTAGTTAATGGAAAGTGACTTAGACGTAGTAGTTACCCTTGAGTGTATATATATTCTCCAGAATTTATTCTGTGAGCCTTTACAAATAACACTGATAATGCTGAAAATAGATAAAGTAATGTGAATAAGCCTGATTTCCATTATAACCTGGCACCTTCTAAATTAATTGACTCCAATTTTTCTAAAATGTTAAATTAGTTTTAAATTTATAATTAATGTTCATTAAACCTTACTTTTTATTTCTCCATTTCCATATGTGTAAATGAATTTGTTTCAAATGGAAGATCTATGTTAATCTAAAAGCTTAACCTAGGACCCTGGTTTTCCTTTAATGTTCTCTATAAGAAAATCTTACTTTGTTTTTCCTACCTTTGTGACCTTTGGTGTCAGCACATTTGTTTTGTTTTTTAAAATTCTTAGAGAAAATATTTAAGGATAACAATTGTTTATTTACTTTTCTAAAAGAAACCCTAGGTTTATTGTAACATAGCCTAATATAAATATCTTCTTTCTCTTCATTTCCCTGAAGTTTTTTAGTTAGATAATTTTTTTCTTTAAAAGCTGTTACAGAGGAAAAAATTTGGTCAAATTAAAAGATAATACCTTAGTTACATTTAGAAATATAAACATGAATGTGGCTATTGAGGAATAGTAAATGAAGAAAAGAGAATTCTCTGTTTGAGTAAAGTATGTGTTATAGCTTTACAGTATATATATTTTCAGTACCTGTAGCTATATAATAAATATCATAGAGTGGCAGTAAAATAGAGTCCCTTGCCATAATTTTAGATTTTTGAGGCATTTAACTCTCTGGTAATGTGAGCCTCACATCACTAGCATGTCTCAACAAACAAAGTTTTTAGTTATGCAGTTTTCAAACACATTTCCAGATATGTATTACCTACTAACATTCTATAAGAGGAACATGAAAGTATCAATAAAATACCTATTCTGAAGTCTCTTGGTTTCAGAATTTCTAAAATCTGGGTATCTTAATGTGTACACGATGTTGTCTGTCTGATACGTGTTTCATTTGGCTACCAGTCACCTCATCTTGCCTTGTAAACCATTATTAAAACAGGGTTGGTTTTATGGCATTTTTGGTTTGTGAAAACAGTAAATACATTTTAGGTCTCTCAGCTTCTTTTAAAGGGTCTCTCTTCTACTTTTATACTATTTTATGTTCTCATAATTTTATAAGCTATTTCAGATCTTTTGAACAGAAACATTGTAGGACAATATTTGATAAATGACTTGAGTTACTCTTGACAGAACAGTACCAAAGTCACTGGTTTAAGATGTTTTTTAGAAAATCAGGTGGTATTAATCAGTTACTTTGAAATTTTTAGAGGTATTTGAAGGTATGTGTATATATGTATGTATAATTTAAAATTTTCAGTTTTAAAGCTACAGGTTTAGTCAGAAATTACCAATGATCCTCTTTGCATACTCCTAACTTAGGATACCCAAAGGACAGTAACACATGTCTCTGATGAAGTCTCCAGTGAAGAAGGTCCAGAAACAGGATACCCATTACGCCGTCATGCAGACAGGACTTCTGAGAGCATTCTTCGGAATAGAAAGTCACACCATTATAAGAAACATTACCCTAATGAGGTATTTACTTTGGCCTTACATTTGTGCATATTTATCTATATGTTTTTCATTTACAACTTCTTTCAACTATTGCATATATTACTGAAATAAATATCTCCCATCAATCTCAATATCTTACTGTTATATGATCTGAATTTATAGAAGAGTACTTTTAGTTTTATATATTTCACATATAAATAGCCACATACTTTTATTCACTTTGTGCATCATCTCTGAGGATTCATACATTGAGTTTGTTGTTTTGTTTTAAAGAGCGTTCTGGAGAGACAATCTGAACTCCCATGTTAGATTTCCACAATTTGAAAAGGCTTTACAACTTCTAAATTATAGCAGTGTTACTATTCTAAGTGACTTCTTTCTTGTCACTGTCACCAGTTACATTGCCCACACTATAAAATTCAATTCCTTTTTCTTCTATAACTCTTATATTTCTTTATTAATGTGTGTTTTTCTTTAAACCTTTTTTTCCAACTTTATTGCATCTCTTGATGTTGTCATATCTCTGGAAACTATTTCAATAGAAAAAGATTTTTTCATTCAATTGTATTTTCACATTTTCTTAAGGATAGAACATTGTCTTTCTTCAGGGCACATGAATTACTCCTTTTGTCACTTGCTGATAAATGTTACCTTCTGTTCTTTTTGTACTATATTAGAATATATATTTTTTTCTTGATGGTTTAGAGTCAAACTTCTGAAAAATCTAATATTATGCTATGTTGTAATATGAAAACCTTAAGAGTTTTAAGATTGAAGGAGTTACTTGTTCTTCCTATACTTTTCTTTGTGATTCTGTCTCTAGTTAATCTTTCTTGAGAACTATGGCTGTTTCTTCTGTTAGTGTCTCCGTTTGAAAGACGCATAATGCCAGTGTGTCTGCTCATTGCCTCTTCGCCCACAACTGATGTTCCATCTCCTGTTCCTAAGCCAGATAACCATGCTTGTGAAATTTATAGTCTTAGTCTGTAAACAGGTGAAAGTCTGTTGGTCCTGGAAAGGATTCAGAACCTTCTATAAAAAGAGGTCTCCACTCTCCTATAGAATAACGTATTTGGTTTTAAAGTTACTTTTTTTACCCATAATCTTTACTTTTCTTGATTTGCAACTATATTTTGAGATTTGAGATTCTTTTTTTTTTTTAAACTATTTGTTTATTTGGCTGTGCCAGGGTTACTGCATGTGGGATCTATTTTCCTGGTCAGGGATTGAACCTGGGCCCCCTGGATTGGGAGCTAGGGGTCTTAGCCACTGGACAACCAGGGAAGTCCCGATATTGAGACTCTTGAAGGACAGAACATTATTCTGCTAATCTTAACTTTTAAATTAATGTTTCTTCACATCTTCCAGATTCTAAGCTAAGTAAGGCTAATAATTAGAGAGTAGGCAGTGGTTGTTTTAAATCTTTTAAAAGTGATCTAAAAGATTACATTAAAAATAAAATCAGATCTTCAAATTCTTCATCTGTGAAGTGAGAAACTTGAGACTCAAGGATATTTAAAAGGCTGTGTTTCAAAATTTTTTACTCTCAAGTCAAACCAACTGAAAAGTTGTTCTTATTGTTTTATTAAAAAAGCAAAACAAAACCTCCTTTGAATAAGTAAAATTCAAACAGGATTTATAGTGTTGTTTTGCATCTATATGTAGTTATTGCTGTACTTTTCAAATTACTGGTGATACTGTTTTCTTTTAGGGTGAGACACAAAGAAATCATTTGGCGAAACACTTTGTGCAGGAGCAGGACTGATGGGCCTCACTATAAGAGTACTTTTCAGGAACTCAGCCATTTGTTGTAAGCCTCCCAGATGTTAGCATCTGTAGATATGCTTCTTAGGGGGATTTTGTTTTTCAGGAAGAAATCATCCAGTCTTCTGGTGGCGTGGGGGTGGTAGGTACTATACCGTGTTGTCATGGTGTTTGGCACCAAGGGAGTTGGGGATGAGGTGTGATCTTGCCATTCAGTATCTTGGACTTTGACTTAACCCTTCTGTCTCTTACCCCTCAACCCCCTACCCTGGTTCCTTGCCTGTTTCTGCTGTTAATATCTACCATGTCTGATGGGTTTCTTGCAGTCTCCTATTGGGAAGATGGTGGTGGAATTACTTGGTTATCTGGGATATAGGAGATGTCCTGGGTAATTGGTAGCTCCTTTTAAGCATTTGTACTATTTCTTAGCTCTGTCTTGCTTTGTTTAACTCTGCAAGTGTCTCAGTTTTTATTTCCTGTTGTGAATTAGCTTTTCATCTGATAATGGGAAGCATAATGAAGAAACAATGGGCTTGGAGTCAGACTGCTTAAGTGACTTTGGAAAAATTGTTTAACTTGTGTGCGTCTCAGTTTCTGCTTCTGTACAGTGGGGAGAGGAGACTGGCCTCATCAGATTGTTAAGTTTAAATAAGATTATGCATAATTGCCTGGCACAAAGCATTTATGTTATAAATGCTTCTTCCCTTCAACTATTTCAGTTCAAATAAATAGTCTTTATTAATATGATTGTATCCTCAATTGAAACTACCAGTCTAGAGATTTGAGATAAGCAGAGCAAACCATATTGAATGACCCATTGAGCTATTTTCTTCAGTTGTAAAATTCCCTACTTTTAGGCTTAATTCAGCAATTTGTAGTGAAATTTAAAGTGGCCATTAACCACCTAAATATTTCAGGTAAAATTCTATTTGAAATGTAAGCAATTATAGGTAATAATGTTTAGATTTGACATTTGTGAAATGGCCCACTTAGCAATGAATATTTGATGAAATACATTTATTAAGAATTACATATACATTTTTTTAATCCCTGAAATCACCCATTAGTTTCACCTAAACAGTTATCAGGCCTTTAATCTTATTACTTATATTTGTATCTGGTTAGCAAGTCTGCATCAGCAATTAGTTACAGATAATCTAGTTTCATTAAAAATTTTGATTTAGCAATTACTGATTACTTCATGCAGTGTGTCTTCCTATCTGATGAAAACAGTTTATCTTTCAAATATTATGGTTGATATTACTGAGTCTGAAGTATTTTGGGAGTGTATGTCTTAAAACAAAATTGACTTATTTTTACCCTTTTTTCTTTCTTTATTCATTTTCCTGCTCAGCTCTTCTGGAAAATTTTCCTCTCTCAAACAGCGTTCCTCCCATAAATACTCTTATCAGTGCAGTAAATTTATGTTTATGGTATCCCATCCTAGTATCAATAAATTAATAATCAATAATATATCTAATTCATTTAAGATATTTGTTACTTGTGCTAATGATGGCAAAAAAAAGTGGTTTCTGTCTTTCATGGACTTATAGTATATTTAAGAGATATAATATATTTGAGAATATGAACTACATGAGCATTTAATTAACATAGATAAATTTCAGATGCCAGAAAACAATGCAAAATTTGTCATTAAATAAACATAAAAAGTAACAACTTGCTTCACGGACAAAATGATTGCTCTAAATAGAGAGTAGCTTTATTTTTTAAAATTTATTTATTTTAATTGGAGGCTGATTACTTTACAATATTGTAGTGGCTTTTGCCATACATTGACATGAATCAGCCATGGGTAGAGAGTAGCTTTAAACTAACATTTGTCGAGTCCCTGCTTTGTACTAGGTTTGCATTAAAAACCACAGTTCTCATTTAATTTTCAGTATCTCTTTAAGGTAGTAGTTTTATTCCCCATTGGTAGATGATTCAGAAACAACGTAAGACAGCTAGAAAGGATGGAGATGGTATTTTCGTGATACTTTGTAGAGTAGACTTTAAAGGAGAGTAGGATTAACATGATTAATGTTAATCATGCTAGGAACATGATCAGAGGCTAGAGTGGCAAAGAGCAAGCTGTGTTGAGGGGCTAGGAGTAGCCCAGTGTCGCTGTGGGAGAAATAGACATCAGGGTCCAAAGTAGTACATTGAAAGACAAGCGTGCAGGTTGAAGGAATGTGAGAAGCCACAGAAAGATTTTAGTCTGAGGAATGAAAGAGCAGCTGCACTGTGAGAAGGTTAATCTAGAAATAGGGAAAGGCCTTTCAGATAGGGGTCAATAAGGAAGGTCTTACAGTAAATAAAGTGTGAATGATGAAATCTGAACTGTTGTGGTAACATGGCAAAGAGAGAGGAATAAATATAAAACATTTGCAAGTAAAATTGACAGTCTTACCAACAGAGGATGGGTAAAAACAAATCCAAAAATTTCAGCGTACTTGACTATAAGGATGGCTAATTACCATTCTTTATTTAGGAAGTTATTAAAAAAAAATAATACTTTCCTGGTAGCTCAGACAGTAAAGCATCTGCCTACAATGCGGAAGACCCGGGTTCTGTCCCTGGGTCAGGAAGATCCCCTGGAGAAGGAAATAGCAACCCACTCCAATATTCATGCCTGGAAAATCCCATGGACTGAGGAGCCTGTAGGGCTACAGAGTCAGAGACAACTGAGCGACTTCATTTTCACTTTTGAATTAATTTAAATTAAAATTTTACTCAAAGGTATTTATTTTGTATTTGAAAAAACTCCTAGTGGAAAAGTGTATTGATGAGAAATTATTTAACTTAGGCCTTTTAGTTTTTCCCTTTTTTTAAATTACCATAGATTATCTAAAAAACCTGGGACTTCCTGGGTAGCTCAGCTGGTAAAGAATCCCCCTGCAATTCAGGAGACCCTGGTTCAATTCCTGGTTCAGGAAGTTCCGCTGGAGAAGAGATAGGCTACCCACTCCAGTATTCTTGGGTTTGCCTGGATGGTAATGATTCTGCCTGCAGTGCGGGAGACCTTGGTTCAGTCCCTGAGTTGGGAAGATCCCCTGGAGGAGAACATGGCAACTACCCTCTGTATTCTTGACTGGAGAATCCTATGAACAGAGGAGCCTGGAAGACTATAGTCCATGGGATCACAAAGAATCAGGCATGACTAAGCACAGCACACATCTAAAAAACACAAGTTGGCAGTTATCTTCCTGGTATAGAGTATTTGTTAATTTTATATCAATTTATTGAACTTTTGTTTGAAAAATGAAAACAGTAGATATATGAAACCTAAAAAAAAAAGAAAGACTAGAGTAAGAAAAGAACTTCATTAAATATATCAGTTAAAGTGGGTTAGTATTCACTGACTATGCAGTCCATATAGATTTAGGCTAGTCTTTGAATTCTGAACTTTGTATAAAGTTTAAGAGAAAACAGGCAAAGCTTTTGCCTGCAAAATAATACTGGAGCTGAGATGTGAAATCACATTTTGATATGAGAAAATTTTGTTACTCCTTAAAAAGTAATATGTATTTTAATGTTTTGCTATTTATTTCACTGTCATTTGGCAGTGTGTTTGTTGTTTTAGTAAAAAGTAGCAATATATGTTTCTGATAAAATCCATTGAGTTGGAAAGGGTACATAAATTGTATTAATGTCAAAGAATATCTTGATTTCAGGATGCCCCTAAATCGGGTACTAGTTGCAGCTCTCGCTGTTCAAGTTCCAGACAGGATTCTGAGAGCACAAGGCCAGAATCTGAAACAGAAGATGTATTATGGGAAGACTTGTTACATTGTGCAGAATGCCGATCATCTTGTACCAGTGAGACAGATGTGGAAAATCCTCAAATTAATCCTCCATGTGTGAAAAAAGAATATAGAGACGACCCTTTTCATCAGGTTGGTTTACAGTGTTGGGTTGTGTGGGGCTGTTGGTCCCGCTCCTTTGAATGTATGTACATTTTACAGAGGTGAGAGAAAACTTACATTCAATTAAAATAATGTTCCCATATTTTAATCTTTATGTGACCTATGATCTGGCTTCATAGGAACATAGAATCTCAGTATTTATATAGTGATTGTCAATCACCTTGCAAACATATGTTCCTGAGAAATTGTTGGCAAATAGAATTTTCTAAGTCAGATTGTACTTTAGATGTGTTAGTTCTTTTCTCACTAAGCATGCTTCATGGTCAGATTCATCTATACCTGTAACCTTAATTCCACACACATATACAATTATAATTCACACAGCTACACCTCATGAATATCAGATTTCTATTTCAAAGTGCCTGTAGTAATGCTATCCAACAGAAATAAAATGAGTTACATACATAATTTAAAGTTTTCTGGTAGTCTCATTTAAAAACACTTAAAGAGATAAAATTAGTTTAAATGTGTTTTGTTTAACCCAGTATATTCAAAATAATATCATTTCAACATATAACTACAATAAGAAGATCCAATGCAACTAAGACCCAATGCAGCTAAATAAATAAATACAATAAATACTAAAAAAAAAAGAGAAGAAGCATAACCCTGACAAGTTGGAGAAAGTGAAGGAATGTTTTGGTCCCCAGCTGCTAGATGTGAAGATGGGAGAGCACTTACATGCATAGGAGAAAAACAGGTGGGAAAATTGGTACAGTTTTGGTTTCTTAGGGTTCTGGAGAAAAGGTGTACTTAGGAAGCCTAGCCTCCAATAGGACAAGGAACACATCCTCTGCTGAAACAGGCAGAGGAGGAAGAGTTCATGAAGCAAGTCAGACCATGAGAGTTACTGCATGATCTCTATCTGAAGTGCTGGAGGCCAGATGGTCTCTTAATAGTAAAGAAGTGAGATAGGATAAGGGGCTTGTGGACAGTGGTGAAGGCCTGGCATTATCATTTATGGGAAATGGAGATAGTGAGGAAAGAGTATATGTTTATTTGTGTTCAGGCCATATAACACATTAAAAGAGTCACACTCCTACTTGGTTGAATGAAATCTTTGTTTAGCTGGAATCTAAAACTATGAATTTGTAGCTGCCCAGTCTACACATTTTCCAAAGCAAACCATTCAGTATTATAGTAATTCAAGTCTGTGCTCCAGTCACTGATGCTGAAGAAGCTGAAGTTGACTAGTTCTGTGAAGACTTTCAACACCTTCTAAAACTAACACCAAAAAAATATGTCCTTTTTATCATAGGGGATTGGAACACAAAAGTAGGAAGTCAAGAGATAATCAGAGAAGAAAGTTTTACCTTGGAGTATAAAATGAAACAAGGCAGAGGCTGACAGATTTTGTCAAGAGAACTTGCTGGTCATAGCAAACACTCTTTTCCAACAACCCAAGAGATGATTCTACACATGGACATCACCAGATGGTCAATACTGAAGTCAGATTGATTATGTTCTTAGTTCCTGAAAATGGAGAAACTATATGTAGACAGCAAAAACAAGATCTGGAGCTGACTGTGGCTCCTATCGTGAGCTCCTTATTGCACAATGTAGGCTTAAATTGAAGAAAGTAGGGAAAACCATTCAGGTATGACCTAAATCAAATCCCTTATGATTATACAGTGAAGGTGATGAATAGATTCAAGGGATTAGATCTGTTAGAGTGCCTGGAGACAGAAGTTTATAACATTATACAGGAGGCAGTAACCAAAATCATCCCAAAGAAATATAAGAAGACAAAGTGGTTGTCTGAGGAGGCTTTATAGATAGCAAAGAAAAGAGAGCAAGGGAAAGATATACCAAACTGAACGCAGAGTTCCAGAGAATAGGAAGGAGAGAGAGAGTCTTAAATATTGCAAAGAAATAGAGGAAAACAATAGAATAGAAAACCTAGAGATCTCTTCAAGAAAATTGGAAATATCAAGGGAAAATTTCATGCAAGGATGGGCACCATAAAGGGCAGAAATGGTAAGAACCAAAGAGAAGCAGAAGAGATTGAGAGTACATAGAAGAACTGTCCAAAAAAGATCTTAATGGCCTGGATAACCACAATGGTGTGGTCACTCACATTGAATATCCTAGAGTGTCAAGTCAAGTGAGCCTTAGGAAGCATTACTACGAACAAAGCTAGCAGAAGTGCCGGATTTCTAGGTGAGCTGTTATAAATCCTACAGGATGATGCTGTTAAAGTGCTACACTGAATATGCCAACAAATCTGGAGAAAACAGCAGTGGCCAGAGGACTGGAAAAGTCAGTTTTCATTCCAATGCCAAAGAATGTTCAAACTACCATGCAATTGCACTCATTTCACTTGCTAGCAAGGAAACACTCAAAATCCTTCAAGCTAGGCTTCAATATCGTGTGAACCTAGAACTTCTAGATGTACAAACTGGATTTAGAAAAGGAAGAGGAACCAGAGGTCAAATTGCCAGCATTCATTGGATCATGAAGAAAGCAAGGGAGTTCCAGAAAAACATCTATTTCTGCTTCATTGACTATGCTAAAGCCTTTGACTGTGTAGATCTCAACAAACTATGGAAAATTCTTAAAGAGATGAGAATACCAGACCACCATACCTGCCTCTTGAGAAACCTGTTTGCGGGTCAAGAAGCAACAGGTAGAACTAGACATGGAACATCCAATTTTCCAAATTGGGAAAGGAGTACATCACGGCTGTATAATGTCACCTGCTTATTTAATTTATATGCAGAGTACATCATGCAAAATGCCATGCTGGATAACTCACAAGCTGGAATCAAGATTGCAAGGAGAAATATCAACAACCTCAGATATGCAAATGATACCATCCTAATGGCAGAAAGGAAAGAGGAGCTAAAGAGCGTCTTGATGAAGGTGAAAGAGGCTAGCGAAAAAGCTGGCTTAAAATTCAATGTTAAATAAAGCTGAGATTGCGGCATCTGGTCCCATCACTTATGGCAAATAGAAGGGGGAAAAGTGGAAGCAGTGATGGATTTTCAAAAAAATATTTTCTTGAGCTCCAAAATCACAGTCAGTGGTGACTGCAGCCATGAAATTTAAAAAAGACCCTTGCTCCTTGGAAGGAGAGCTATGACAAACCTAGACAGCATATTAAAAGCAGAGGCATCACTTTCCTGACAAAGGTATGTGAAGTCAAAGCTTTGGGTTTTCCAGTGGTCATGTACAGATGTGAGAGTTGGACTGTAGAGAAGGCTGAGTGAAAAGAATGGATGCTTTTGGACTGTGGTGTTGGAGGAGACTCTTGAGAATCCCTTGGACTGCAAGGAGATCCAACCAGTCCATCCTAAAGGAGATCAACTCTGACTATTCATTGGAAGGACTAGCACTGAAGCTGAACCTCCAATACTTTGGCCACCTGAAGCAAAGAGTTGACTCATTTGAAATGACCCTTACGCTGGGAAAGATTGAAGGCAAAAGGAGAAGGAGGTGGCATAGGATGAGGTGATTAGATAGCATCACTGACTCACTGGACTTGAATTTGGGCAAACTCTGGGTTATAGTGGAGGACAGAGGAGCCTGGTGTGCTGTAGTGCATGGGGTCACAAAGAGTCAGACATGACTTAGTGACTGAAAAATAACAGTTTTACACAGTTGTATGATATTCTCTAGAATATAGTTGTAATAATTATAATAACAAAGATTTAATAAGCATTGACCCTATATATCACCCATTGTGCAAAGTAGTCTAGATGCATTGTCTCATATAATCTCCATGATTTATGTCAATGTAGTTTTTTGTTTCATAAATGAGATGAAGGCTCAGGATTAAGTAATGCACCCAGAGTCACACAGTGTAGGTGCCAAGTAGTTGCTATTCAAGGGACAGGAAAGGGGATGCTATGCTGGTTAAAATAATGGATAAGGCAAGACTCTAAACATGTTAAGTTGAGAAGGAAATATGAAGAAGAAGAGACCGATAGGTTGAAGAATATGTGTGTTCAAGGAAAAGTGTGTTTTAAATTGAAGGTTTGTGGAATCTTTCCTCTCTGGTAAGATGGAAGACTGTGGTTAGAGTCTCATTTCAGTGTGGTGACAGGGTCCAGGGTGTGGTCATGGGACTAGTTGAAGACCCCTCGAATTTAAGAAGTAGAAAAAAAAAAAAAGAGAGAAGAGAATAATGCATGGGAAAAGGGTGATGGATGAGTTACCTGTATATTCATCTAAGTCACTGAGGATAATAACTGGATTTTAGGTTTATGAAAATGTCTGTGAGCTCTTTTCTTAGCAACCACATAAGTGGCACAGAGCTAGGGACCTCGCGTTGCTTTGCTCATTGTTGTATCACACAGCACTTGGTACATAGTAGATGCTTAATATTAGTTGAGTCAAATAATGAAACAAAAATTTTCAAAAGGTGCTAAGTAGACCTTTCTTAAATGATAAAAAATTTTGTTGTAATGAATGCTCTATAGAATAAATTTTGGTCCTAAATCTGTTATATCTTTTTTTTCCTTTTTTTTTTTTGGTAAAATAAAAAATTTTTTTTTTACTGTTTTACTCTACATATTAATTACAATATTCTAGATTTAAAGTGGTTTTGCTTTTTGATTTAGGACGATTTCACATGCATTCTGTATTCTCAGGCTTCTAAAAACAAGCTCATATTTTCAGTTTTAGCTGAAATTAGCTCCCTTTAATGAAAAGCTGCCTTTTTTGTTTATTTGTTTGGCTGAGATCTGTATAAGGTTTGGAGGACCCTTTTCTGCCTACGATAAAGACTGGAAAATTCCTCCCCATGAAGACGCACTGAACATTTCAGTCAGTGTGTTCTAGACAGTGTGTCACCAAATATGTAGTTTTCTTTTCTTTTCTTGGTAAATAGTTACTGAAACATTTCTAAAAGAGAAAATTTTTATTCTGTAGCCACGGATGAGTATATAATATAAAGGTGCATTCTGGGGGCTTCCCTGGTGGCTCAGCAGCAAAGAATCCACCTGCCAGTGCTGGAGACATGGTTTTGGTCCTTGTGTCAGGAAGATCCCATGAAGAAGGAAATGGCAACCCACCCCAGTATTCTTGCCTGGGAAATCCCATGGATAGAAGAGCCTGACAGGCTACAGTCCATGGGGTCACAAAGAGTTGGCACAACTTAGTGACCAAACAGTGACCAAGACACATTCAAGTGAAGTTAATTTTTCAGTGGGTAAAGCCATACTTTAACTGCTATAGTTCTCAGAGGTAGAAACTTCAAGAAAACTTTGACCGAACAGGGAGCAAAGCAATTGAGATTTTGATAAGGATAACAAGAAGTATTGAATGAGTTCTAAACTTTAGCTTGAAAAACATAGCTAAGAAGAACCTGTTATCTGATGAAGCTGTAAAATGGAATGATTTGCTCTTATGTTTTCTTTGAGCCTTTAAAAAAATCTTTCATGTACTAAAGGCAGTGTATATTTCAATAAGAATGTTTCTTTTAGTACATTACACATGCACACACACATTCCTATATCTTTTTAAATTCTCCAGGTTTTAGTTGCTTTCTATGCTCTTGCCTTTTTCCTTTCTAGAAATAGGAAAATGCTATCACATGCTAGTTAGAAGTTACCTGAGCAAAATGAGTACTTTTAGAATTAGAATGAAGAATTTTTTGATTTCCCATTTCTTTTTCTAGATGGACATTCTTGGTATTGAATATCTTGCTTCATATAATTCACTGTTACAGACTAAGAGTTTAAAAAAAAGGAGCTTGTATATCGATGCTTTAATCTATTACCTCTGTGGTTTAACACTCTTTCCATTCAGCTTATCATACTTGTTCCAGGCTTTTTGGTTTCATCATTTTTCATAATTTAATTATAGTTTCAGGGAAATTTTGACGTTTTAGTGTAAATTATTTCTGTTTTGTTTGGGGATAAATTTTAAAATACAATTTGTATCACATAGCTCTTAAGGTTCTCCAATAATGAAATATATACTATGAAGGTTAAAGTATATTAAGATACTCTGTTTTTGGAATAGATAAATTTTCAGAGGAACCGTCTTGGTAGCCAAATAACTACACATAAAAGGGCTTTGCCAGTAGCTTGACTACTGGCATTATGGTTTGCCTGTATAATTGGTCATCACTTTTTTTACTCTGTGCACTATAAATGTGGTGTATTAGCTTTACGTAAAATTAATGTATGAGGTCAGAATAATAAGTTCCCATATTTATTTCTTGCATATTATTATATTACTTTTTATACCTTTAATTGAAATTAATCAGTGCAACTTACTTCCTCCAGAGGAAAATATATTCCTTAAGTCTGCAGAAGCATATCTTTTATCATATTTCAATCACATTTTTCTCTGCCAAAGAATATTTTAAAGTAGATTCTTTGGTTCATTGTTAGAAGTTCTCTCAATGAAATGTTATTAAAATAACTTAGAAATAATATGATATTAAAAATATCAATTGTATCTCATTCTGGAACTAATCTTTTTTGGGAGGAGGGACCAGTCTTTTTGTGTTATTTCTATTGATATCTGATAATGCAAAGATTAGTGTTTTATTGTGTTGCTATCTTTAACCCTCAACTATCCTATTTTGAAGTTTTACTCTTTTAATTATAGATCTGAAACAAACAGAAAAACACACTAAATATATGATTTTGTTTGCATTAAAGCTTCCAGCTTTTCTTCCTACCATTTTCTATTCTGTGAAACTGTGAGAGATACTTTATTTTACCTGGGGGAATACTTCTAGTTCTATGTGCTTCAGTTTGCAATATTTGCTCCAAAGGGAAAAGTTAAATGGATCCTTTGGAGAAATGCTAGATTTAAAAAAATCAGAAAAGTAACTAAATCAAGTATTAAGGGTAAGTGTGTGTCTTTCTGAATGAGATTATATCACTGTTTAGTCTTTCAGAAAGGTTCAGATCTCAATGATCATTTTCTTTCGTATCAGACGTGCATAAGTTGAACAGTCAGTAGTATGAATAATTAGTAATATGAATTTGATGCACATTTGTCTTTGAACACTAATATATTAGGAGTTATGTAAACAGATTAACAACTAAGTGCCTTTGCTGACAAATTTTAGAGTATTTTTGAACAATAAGTTGCACTAGTATAGATTCTGAAACTTATATGCATTTTTATAACTGTAATTTCTTAGGCTACATGTCCAGTGTATATGCTAACTAATTTTAAGATAGAATTTTAGTGTCCTTGAAATTGTACATGAGATAGCTTTGTATAGATATATCTATTCTATAAATATAAATGCATTCACCAATTTCTGTTTTTTAGTGTATATAGATAAAATTGTGTGTGTGTGTATATGTATATATACACAGTTTATTTTGAAATGCAGTTAATATACTCACCAATTTCTGGTTATTTTTTATAGAGTCATTTGCCCTGGCTCCATAGTTCCCACCCGGGATTAGAAAAAATAAGTGCTATCGTATGGGAAGGCAATGACTGCAAGAAAGCAGATATGTCTGTCCTTGAAATCAGTGGAATGATAATGAACAGAGTGAGTTTTTAAATTTTGTTTAGATAGTGATTATTAATATAGTAAATGATTAGTGAAGTGTTATATTTACAACCTACTCACCTCATTTCTTTAACCTGAAAAAAAAAAAGAGTTCCTTGTGTTTGAGTGGTTTGTCACCAAACATTTTTTGGTGCTTTTCATTTTCTGATCAAGAATAGACCTTGATGGTTTAAAATTTTCTTTTATGTTATTCTATTTTTTTGCTTTCAGTGGATCAAATTTAGGAGCTGCTAGGTATATACAATTGTTAATGAAAACGTTTTTCTGTATTATTTATCTCACTTTATTGGTTTATTACTACTCAAAACATTAAAAAAGAGAATTCACACTGGAAAATTTCTATTGATGCTTGCCTCTTAAATATACAAGAGTAATGCAACTAACAGTAAAATAATCTTAAGTCACTTGGAGATGTAGAATACAAATCCTACAGATTTAAACTTCAGTTTCTGTTATTTCTTTTATTACATCATTACTACTTTAAAAATTTTGCCTAATTCCCATGGACAGCTAGGCGTGATTTAACTTGGAATTTTAAATTTTTTGTGTGTTGCTAGTTAGAACTCTTGTGCATACTTTTATGTGGGAAGGAATTAAAATAACTGGTTTCAGAAACTGAGCTACTTCCTATTACATATTTCCATGTGAGCTATGAAAAGCTGTTAACAAGGAGTCTCCAAAAACTTGCATCTGGTTAATACTCTGTACCTTATTTGTGAATTTTTACATACTATGTAATATGATGATAAAAAAGGTAGCTAGATGATATTTAAAATCCTTCCCAGTCCTGCCAGTTTTATATTTTCCATTATTCAATTTCCAAATTCCTTTTTTTTTTCTTATAATTCCCCTGCCCCTTTTTCCCTCGTTCTTATTTAATTTTTACCCCTCTAGCATAGTCTCTCTTCTGAAATGGTTTCAGAAAACAATATGTATATACATGTATGTATATATACATAAAAGAAAGTTTTACAGTTTAAGGAGATTATCCATTTGTATTGTGAACTCTTTGAAGAAGAACATAAAGTATAAATTCTAGATTTCTTTCTGTAACTGGATTTAAGTAGATAAGATCTCCTCATTCTTTTCAGTATTTGTAAGTATTTCTAAAGTTTTAAATAATGAGATAAGTAGAATATGTTTTTCAAGATCCAGGTAAGACCAGGTAAGTAAATCCTTTTGCATCTACTTAATGAATTAGAGATCTGATAATGAACTGTTTTTAAAAACTGAAAAAATTGACTTATATTTTATGTGTAATAGGTTCTCAAACTTTGAGTAAATTTAAATTGCATTATTCAGGTGTTAAAACTGATATATAACAGTAATTTCATATTGCTATAAATAAAATAATGCTTCATTAGGAATTAATTTTACTGTAGATAAAATTTGTGTATTTCTCTCTCTCTCTCTAAAGGTAAACAGCCATATACCAGGAATAGGCTACCAGATTTTTGGAAATGCAATCTCTCTAATCCTGGGTTTAACTCCATTTGTTTTCCGACTCTCCCAAGCTACCGACTTGGATCAACTCACAGCACATTCTGCTTCAGAACTTTATATGATTGCATTTGGTTCTAATGAAGATGTTATAGTTCTTTCTATGGTTATAATAAGCTTTGTGGTTCGTGTGTCTCTTGTGTGGATTTTCTTTTTTTTGCTCTGTGTAGCAGAAAGAACTTATAAACAGGTGAGTATAATATGGACACCTCAATAGAGAATTTTATCCTTTTCATAATATTCATGGTATTCCTGAAGTATTTAAGTATTTCATTAAATCATTTTGACATGCTAATTATTTCCCCATTTTGTTTTTATAATAGTTAACCAAATAAAACCATAATGACTTCTATTTTGTTATTTTTGTTTTTATGTGGTAATCTACTTGAAAATTAATTTTTATTTTAATCTTTTTTAGCGATTACTTTTTGCAAAACTCTTTGGACATTTAACATCGGCAAGGAGGGCTCGAAAATCTGAGGTTCCCCATTTCCGATTGAAGAAAGTACAGAATATAAAAATGTGGCTCTCTCTCCGATCCTATCTTAAGGTAGAATGGTAGTGATAAAAGTACTCTTAACCTGCTGGCTCCCTCTCATAGTTCCAGTTCTTTGTCAGTATGTATGTATGTCTAGATTTATAGTCAGATTTGTACTCACATGGTGCTATGTGGCCACGTCTAGTGTTCATTTTGATCCATTTGCAGAAATTCAAAATGTTTAACTGGTTCTTTACAGTAAAAGATCTGAAGTCCAGAAGACTTAAATGCATTTTAGGTAGATGATTCAAGATCAGATTGTTCTAAATTTATTTTTGTTCATAAATCTCACCAACTACTACTACTCCACAAGCCAGCAGAGGGAGCCCACTGCTTAAAAAAGGAAATTAAAAAAAAAAAAATCTGTCAATGAGCTGCCTCACTGAGGTGACCTATTACTATTTGAAAACTTTAGCTTCCAATTCTAAGCCATCCTTTTCATGCCATTCTTTTCCTTTAATCTTTTAAAATAACTTTCCTAATTATGGAATTAAGATATAAAAGCTCAGGAGGGAAATGGGAAACATCTGAATTAGTTTTAGGAAAACATTTTTATGAGGATTATTTCTTTGTTGCGTACGCACTGTGTATGGAGTAATCATAGCTTAATAAAATTGACCCAAAGGCCGACTATCCTCTGACATGCTTAGATCTTTAATGACTTTTATTTTGAGGTAACAAGGAAAAAGTAGAAAAATTTTGCAGTATTTGTCTCCACTTCTGTTTTAAAAAATTCATTATGCTGTTTATTTAACTTGTTAAACTCAGCTAAGTTAGTCTTCATTGGGCAATGCCACAGATCAGTGTAGATTGTTTTTTCTCACTGTGACACCGCTGGAAGGATGGATATGATCCTTGTTACCTGTCTTAGTGAGAAGCCACCTAAAATTTGCTCTCCGTATCATCCCTGAGCAGGTATTGCATTTTTTTATGCATTGATTATTTTAGTCAGTAAACATTCATTTAATGTTAACCATGTGCCATTCATTATTGATGAGATGAAACTCCCTGCCATTAGGAGCTCATTCTTCAGTGAGGGAAACATGTAACCCTAGGTCTAGGAATTATCCTGAGTACTGACTTCATCTTTTGCATTTCCAACATTCAGTTTATTCAGTTCCCACCCTTTCTGTTTCCAGAATGTATCTCAAATCCATTTACTTCTCTCTCTGTTTTTATTTCCCCAACCTAATTGCAGCCACCAGTTATCTCCTGTATTGGATTACTGCAGTTTCGTCTTATATGGCCTCTCAGCATTCCTGTATCCTCCTTTTAGTATTTTCCTCAGTTTGCTGCCAGTTTGACCATATTCTTAAAACCTTCTGAAAATTCTCCATTGATCTTAGGATGTAGAACCAAATCTTAATTGGCTTTTAATGCCCTTTGTGACTCAGCTCCTGCAGATAGCCTGTCCCTCTTGTCTCATTTTGAAATACTTTCCTCCCAGACTACACTGCTTCAGTGCTTTGAATGTACTGTGATCTTTTCTGTTTTACACTCTTGCACTTGCTTTTCCTTCTACCAATAACACTGCCGTGTGCCATCATGCTACTGCACCCTACTTTGGTGTAAATATCACTTCCTTGGAGAGATCTTCCCAGGCCTACACAGTCCTCCTGAGAGGAGTATGGGCCTGGTAAGATCTCTGTAAGGAAATGATATTTGTACCAAACTTGTCACCAGTGTTCTGAAAGCATTCTATACCTTTCTGTCATAGCTCTCATCACAACTTGCATGTATATCTGTCTCTATGACCTTGATGTTTGACTCCTTGTCTGTTTTGTTCTCTACTATATTTCCACCATCTAGCACTGTCCCTCATTCTGAGCAGGTGTTCAAAAAACATGTTGAATAAATAGTTAGTGTTTGACAAAATGGAATATTTGGGATTTATCCTTCTACAAATTCTAGGCTATATATTCACCATTTTTCATGGTGTTGCCAATCCTCAGGCAATAATAACAGTTTATAATTAAAATTCATCTCACAAATCAGGTATATTTGCAATGTCATAAGCTTATGTCAGTGTGCAGTGATGGATCAGTACCTTAACTGAAAGCATGGAATTAGCTGCTAATTAGTAAATATATTTAAAAGTGTTTTCACTTTTCTCCCCCCAGCGTCGAGGTCCTCAGCGATCAGTTGATGTTATAGTTTCATCTGCTTTCTTGTTGACTATCTCAGTTGTATTTATCTGTTGTGCCCAGGTGAGTTAATTTATTTTGTGTAGAACTTAGATGATCAGATCTATAAATATTCAACCTCCAAGGCTTTCTAATAATAAACAAAGTAATAAGTAATTTGAAATTGAATTTTTACAGTTTATTTTTTTTCAGTAGAGTAAGTAAATGCATCTTACTTATTTACGTGATGAATAATAACTAACTTATTTTCAGGGGTCTATTAATTGAACATAAAATAGTTTTTGTCTACAATTCACCTTTATTTCCCAAAACAAACTGATGAGTGTCTAGAGTTATGAAATTTTTCAGACTATTTTCCATGATCTCTGCTTTATTCACATTTAATATTAACTTTTATTTTATACCTGAATATATCACTGTCACTTGACCGCCTCATCTCTGAAAAAAGAATTCTCATTGACCAAGATTAGTCGGGAAGCACAAAAGTATCTCAGGATATAGTCTACGCTATGAAATTTAAACTTCCGTTTCAAGTAATAAGACATGCTGGATTACCTGAAAATTCTTCTGGTTTAAAACATACAATACTGGGGGAAGAAAACCCAGCATCTTAATATGTATAAGTGAAGTGTTTTATAAATATATATATTGCTTGTATATTTGAGTTTATAACACAGTAAGGGGCCAAAAATGAGGATAAAAGTGAAAAACAGAGCAGTTAAGTATATGTGTTAATGTTAGGTTGAAGTGCTTTGTTTGTGTTAGTATGTGAAAGACTTGAGATTTTACGCCCATTTGAGGACAGGAGATGAGGCCTTGATCTGCTGTCCCTCCTTATACAGATGCTGCAAGGCCAAAACCCTCGAAGGCCTACAGTCTCAGTGGAGAGGTGCAGTAAGACAAGGCTGCGCAACAGCGCAGGAAGACAATAGGGAGCTTGGCCAGTTTTGCCAGTGTTCTGGCCAAGGAGGCAGAGAAAGTCTCTCTTAAGAATATATAAATGTAGGTCAGCTTTTAATACAGATTCAGGGTTCAAGTGTACATTACAGATATTGTCTTGTAGCCGCTGTGTCAAGAAGTTTATATAACAAGATCCTAGACTCCTGGATACCTGAAAGAAGCTAAACCAAGACTGTTCTTGGGGAACATCAACCCTAATCCTCACAGAATTTGCACAGTTAAAGCCCCATCAGGTCTCAGAACACATGAAAAAACTTTCTAGCATGAGTGAGTCAACAAATTAACACACAGCAGGAGTACATCTCCAGCAACTTCGGATCTGATCAGATAGAAACTATAAGCTTGTTTAAAATGACTGAAGATGTAGATAACACTATTGAAAAAAAAGGCAGATAGATTTGAAAAATACCTGAGCATTGCTTCATAGAATTAAAAAAAAAAAAGTCACTGACATTAAAAACACAACAAACAGAAGAAACAGCAAATTGAAGACAAAGATAATTGGTGAGCTGGGAGGTGGAAGAAATTAGCCAGAATATAGAACAGAGATGAAGAGATGGAAATATGAAAAGAAGATCCAACATATATCTAACAGGGATTTCATATTGAAAGAAGAGAGAGAGCAATATTTGGAGAGATGATGACTTAAGAGTTTTTCTGAATTAGTAGAAGACATTAATTTTCAGGTTTAGGAAGGACAAGAACAAGAAGCCACAATAAAAACAAATTGACACTTGGATACATTATAGAGATACAGCAGTAAAGATACTGCAGAACACCAGAAAACAGAGAAACCTAACCCAATCAAAAGGAAGAAGGCTGGTTTCTTTACTCACAATTGCTTGTTGCATTTTAGTCTTTTCTTCAGGGTTTTATTTCCATGTTCCTGAAGTACATCCTGCAGTATTTTTGTCTCTAATGAACATAAAATCTATTTCTGTCAACAAAAGGCACATGGAACATAATAACATTGTCAAGTTTTAAATGTAAAAAGATAGAAAAATACATTGCAGATAAATACCAGCCAAGAGAAAGCTGGAGAAGTAACGTTAATAGCAGATGAAATAGACTGTAATCTAAGACGTGTTACTGGGATAGAGAGAAACCTGACAAAAAGTTTGAAGAATTGTTAGTCAGGAAGATCTAACAATTCTAGAATAGTATGTGTGTTATCACATAACTTCAGTCTTATCTATATACAGCCTAAATCAATAGCACTGTAGTGAGGAATTGACAAAATGCCACATTGGGAGCTTTGAACACATTTCTTTCATTATTGATGAAGCAGACAAAAATATGAAGACATGTATCTAAACAAGACAGTTAAAATTTTATTCTGAAATTGGACAATACATACTCTTCAGACACAGAACAGTTTATTAAACTTTCCCATGTACTAGGTGACAAAATGATTCTCAACTGATACCATACAGACCTCTAGTTATATACTAGAGGTAGAAAACAATGACAGCAAAAAGAAAACCATGCATTTGGAAATTTCAAAACACACTTATAGATAGCAGTGTTTAAAAAGAAAACTCACAGTATTAAACTGAAATAGTTGAGAATTTTTTAAAAAAGAATAGTAGTGTATATTAACGTCATTAAAGTTAAAAGCTTCTGTTGACAGTTTTGTAGAAATATTAATTAAAACTGACTCAGAAAGTAACTGAAGAGCTGGGAAGACCCTGTAGCCATACAGCAGTATTGATTCAGTAGTTTGAAAATCAGCTACCAACAAATATCCCCAAGACCCATGTGATTTTTACAGATGAATTTTGCCAAATGTTTTAATAAACGAGTAACCCTAATCCTATGCAAAAGATCTAGGGAGTAGAAAAAGGGAATATTCCCCAACTCATTTTATGTACTTCATGTAAGTTTGTTACCAAACCAGAGAGACAGTATGAACACAGGAAGCAGTCAACCAGCTTAGATGCAGAAATACTCAGAAGATGAAGCCAGCAGTTAATAACAGTAAATATGCCATGACCTAGACAGCCTATCCCTCCAGTTATCTAGTTTGAACTCCTTCAGTTGATTAAAGGAGAAATCATCTGATCATCTCAATAGATACAGAAAACAAATTGGTAAATTTCAATAGGAGAGTCATAATGTAGTGACTGAAAAGAACTGTTCTTAATATGATAAAGAAAAAATCTTTCAAAAACTGGAGCAAACATTGTACATATGATATTTATTATCTTCGAGATACTCTAAAATCAGGAATGAGATGAGTGGCCTCTTGATCACTTCTAGTTAAGAAAGGTGCTAACCAGTGAAGATAGGGAAAAGAAAGAAATTGTATAAAGATTGGAAAAGAAAAAAAAATAGACTGTATGGATGTCTATGTACAATATTCTAGTAACTTTCCAGACAAATTATTAAAAACATGACACATTTTTTTAGAAGTGCAAGATCAATAAAAATGGATATAACCTCAATATAAAAGAATCAGTTTTGTTTCTTTTTTTTTTAATTTTTTTTTATTTTTTAAATTTTAATATCTTTAATTCTTACATGCGTTCCCAAACATGAACCCCCCTCCCACCTCCCTCCCCATGACATCTCTCTGGGTCATCCCCATGCACCAGCCCCAAGCATGCTGCATCCTGCGTCAGACATAGACTGGCAATTCAATTCTTACATGATAGTATACATGTCAGAATGTCATTCTCCCAAATCATCCCACCCTCTCCCTCTCCCTCTGAGTCCAAAAGTCCGTTATACACATCTGTGTCTCTTTCCCTGTCTTTCATACAGGGTCGTCATTGCCATCTTCCTAAATTCCATATATATGTGTTAGTATACTGTATTGGTGTTTTTCTTTCTGGCTTACTTCACTCTGTATAATCGGCTCCAGTTTCATCCATCTCATCAGAACTGATTCAAATGAATTCTTTTTAACGGCTGAGTAATACTCCATTGTGTATATGTACCACAGCTTTCTTATCCATTCATCTGCTGATGGACATCTAGGTTGTTTCCATGTCCTGGCTATTATAAACAGTGCTGCGATGAACATTGGGGTACATGTGTCTCTTTCCATTCTGGTTTCCTTGGTGTGTATGCCCAGCAGTGGGATTGCTGGGTCATAAGGTAGTTCTATTTGCAATTTTTTAAGGAATCTCCACACTGTTCTCCATAGTGGCTGTACTAGTTTGCATTCCCACCAACAGTGTAGGAGGGTTCCCTTTTCTCCACACCCTCTCCAGCATTTATTGCTTGCAGACTTTTGGATCGCAGCCATTCTGACTGGTGTGAAGTGGTACCTCATTGTGGTTTTGATTTGCATTTCTCTAATAATGAGTGATGTTGAGCATCTTTTCATGTGTTTGTTAGCCATCCGTATGTCTTCTTTGGAGAAATGTCTATTTAGTTCTTTGGCCCATTTTTTGATTGGGTCGTTTATTTTTCTGGAATTGAGCTGCATAAGTTGCTTGTATATTTTTGAGATTAGTTGTTTGTCAGTTGCTTCATTTGCTATTATTTTCTCCCATTCAGGAGGCTGTCTTTTCACCTTGCTTATATTTTCCTTTGTTGTGCAGAAGCTTTTAATTTTAATTAGATCCCATTTGTTTATTTTTGCTTTTATTTCCAGAATGCTGGGAGGTGGATCATAGAGGATCCTGCTGTGATGTATGTCTGAGAGTGTTTTGCCTATGTTCTCCTCTAGGAGTTTTATAGTTTCTGATCTTACATTTAGATCTTTAATCCATTTTGAGTTTATTTTTGTGTGCGGTGTTAGGAAGTGATCTAGTTTCATTCTTTTACAAGTGGTTGACCAGTTTTCCCAGCACCACTTGTTAAAGAGATTGTCTTTACTCCATTGTATATTCTTGCCTCCTTTGTCAAAGATAAGGTGTCCATATGTGTGTGGATTTATCTCTGGGCTTTCTATTTTGTTCCATTGATCTATATGTCTGTCTTTGTGCCAGTACCATACTGTCTTGATGACTGTGGCTTTGTAGTAGAGCCTGAAGTCAGGCAAGTTGATTCCTCCAGTTCCATTCTTCTTTCTCAAGATTGCTTTGGCTATTCGAGGTTTTTTGTATTTCCATACAAATCTTGAAATTATTTGTTCTAGTTCTGTGAAAAATGTGGCTGGTAGCTTGATAGGGATTGCATTGAATTTGTAAATTGCTTTGGGTAGTATACTCATTTTCACTATATTGATTCTTCCGATCCATTAGAGCTCATCAATGAATATAGTAAAGTTGCAGGATATAAAATCAACACACAGAAATCCCTTGCATTCCTATACACGAATAATGAGAAAGTAGAAAAAGAAATTAAGGAATCAATTCCATTCTCCATTGCAATGAAAAGAATAAAATACTTAGGAATATATCTACCTAAAGAAACTAAAGACCTATATATAGAAAACTATAAAACACTGATGAAAGAAATCAAAGAGGACACTAATAGATGGAGAAATATACCATGTTCAGTTTTGTTTCTTTAAGTCAGAAATCAGCAAACTTTTTCTATAAAGGTCCGGACTAAATATTTCAGACTTTTACCTGATACATTCAGTCTCTCATATATTCTTCTCTCCTGCCTCTCCCTAAAAATTGTTAAGTATTAAAAAAAGCACCGTAAGTGACAAAAGAGAATCTGTGAAAAAATACTGGCAAAATACATGGTTTAAATAGCTTTGTTAATCACAATAAATAAATAGGCTTCCTTGGTGGCTCAGACGGTAAAGCGTCTGCCTGCAATGCAGGAGACGCGGGTTCAATCCCTGGGTTGGGAAGATGCCCTGGAGAAGGAAATGGCAACCCACTCCAGTACTCTTGCCTGGAAAATTCCATGGACTGAGGAGCCTGGTAGGCTACAGTCCATGGGATCACAAAGAGTCAGACATGACTTTAGCTTTGTTAATCACAATAAATAAATAACTTCAATAAATCAATAAAAACAGACAACCTAATAGAAAAAGTTAGATACAGAATTTAAAAGGATAACTTAGAGAAGAGGAAACCCAGTGACCAGTAAGCATATGAAACATACTCATCCTCCCTAAGTAATGTGGAAAAGTGAAAGGAAAAGAGTAAGAGAACAATTTACACCCATTAGAATGGCAGGTGTTAAGAAGTTGAATAATACCTAGTTTGGACAGATATGAAGGCAAAGGGAACTCTGATCTGCTGCTGAGAGTATAAATTGGCACAACTGTTTTTCAGAGACAAATTTGTAATATCTGCTAACACTGAATGTGTGACTATCCAAGGCTTTAGCAGTTTTACTCCTATTTATTAACTCCTCAAGAAGGTCTTACATGTGCACAAGAAGACCAGGAGAGGCAGAAGAGAATATTTATTGCAGCATAGTTTGCAATGAGGAAATTGGCAGCCCAGTGAATGTTAATTGGTAGAGTAGGCAAATCCACTGTGGTTGATTCTTTTACTATAATACCTTGCAGTAGTTAGAATGAATGAATGTAAGCTTAATGAATCATGGATAAACTTTGAAAACAAAATCCAGTAGATTAAAAAACAAATTGAAGAATGATAAGGTCAATGTGATAGCATTTATACAAATTCCAACATACATATAACATAGTATAACCATAAATACCTAGCTAACTATAAAAGCTGAGTGGAAAAGGTAAATGCAAAAGTCATTACCCTTACAGAGGGGTGAGGAAGAAGGGCAGTGATGAAAAAGAACAGTTTAAAGGGGCTTCCTTTGAATCTTTACTCTTATTTTTTTGAAAATCTAAAAAATGTTGCAAGATATTAAGATTTAATGAAAGTAAATATGTAGGTTTTGATTATACAATACTCAATACCTTTCATCTGCTTGCAATATTTCCTAAGAAATGTCGAATGTTTGAAAAATGTAACACTATATCCATGATCTATCTGTATGAAGTAAAATTTTACTTTCTTTTAAAGAAGAAATTTTTGAATCACATTCTTCTTCGTATTGCCTTTTCCTTACATTTTTAGTTGCTTCATGTACATGAGATCTTCCTTGATTGTCACTACAATTGGGAACTGGTAATCTGGTGCATCTCGTTAACACTTTTTCTCCTAAGATTTGTTACCCTTGGATCAGAAACAAGTAAAAAATATAGCAATACCTCAATATTACTTACTGAACAGGTGAGAATTCGTGTTAATTATGTTATAAATTAATGTCCGATACCTATATGTTAAACTTAAAAGTTTTCATTTACTTCAGAATTTTTCAGGAACCTCTGTTAAGACCATTTACGTTGCAGAGCAAAACTTGAAATTTGGTAGAGCACAAAACTTTCTTCAGTGTTCTGCCTTGGTACAGATTTCAAGTCTAAGCTATTGTTTCTGTGTCTCATTTTCATTTCATAAGCAGGAAATACCGTTTGTAGAAATGGATGGATTTTAAACCATTGTTGGGATATGTTTGCATTGCAGTGTAGCAGAGCCATATTTGAATAAGCATAAACTTTTATTTGATAGAAAGTGTAAAGCCAAATAATTTTGATGCTTAACTTTATTTTATATGAATTTTAAAAAGTGTTTTCCTTATTTCATAGGAATATTTAAACAAACTTATTGCTAGTGAACTTGTTGAATATTTTTGTCAGGAATAGTTTGATTTTTAGAAATTGGTAACCCTGTCAAACCAAGTCAGTTAGAAGGAAAGGGGAAAGTAGTAAACAAACCAACTGATTTACTTTACTCTGCTGCTGCTGCTAAGTCGCTTCAGTCGTGTCCGACTCTGTAAAACCCTATAGACGGCAGCCCACCAGGCTCCCCCATCCCTGGGATTCTTCAGGCAAGAACACTGGAGTGGGCTGCCATTTCCTTCTCCAATGCATGAAAGTGAAAAGTGAAAGTGAAGTCGCTCAGTCGTATCCAACTCTTAGCGACCCCATGGACTGCAGCCTACCAGGCTCCTCCATCCATGGGATTTTCCAGGCAAGAGCACTGGAGTGGGGTGCCATTGCCTTCTCCATGCTTTACTCTAGTTATTGTTTATTTTCTGTGTTAATTTGGATCTGGGGCTAAACTGTTTCACATTTTAATAAAGAAATCCAGTGTTCCTTCTTTCAGCTTTTAGTTACATTTGAAAAGTTAAAAAAATATTATTTTCTTATAAAATATTTGCTGTAAGAAGTTAGGAATATATAGTTAAGTGTGAAGAAGAATATTAATATCACCTATACTCTTAATAATGGAGAACTACTGCTAATATTTTAGTAAATGTTTTTCAGTTCCTCTTAAAAATGAGTATTAGTTATAATTTTAAGTTTATTTAATTGTTCATTCTTTTTAAATAAAAGATAAACCTCTACTTGAAAATGGAAAAGAAACCTAACAAAAAGGAGGAATTGACACTAGTAAACAATGTTTTAAAATTGGCTACTAAATTGCTAAAGGTAAGAGTGAAATGAAAATGGACATCATGTAGAAAATGCTGTTCTAACTTTTCTTACTGTTTTGTTTGTAGATGCTAATTTGTGTTTGGTTTTCAGGATTATTGAAGATGTTTTCCAAATTATTTTTGAGCACATTCATGCAGTTTACATTTTATTTCTCATTGAAAAGCTAATCAAAGTAATTCAGATCATTTTATTTTGAACTTTTATTCAGTTTTGAAATTTTAAGTCTCTTAATAATGTTTAGAATATTGTAGAAGTTGGCATCTTTGGAAGTTTTTGCATCCTAGAACTTAAAATAGATTTTAAAAAAGATACGATGTTAATTTGCTAATTTTTTTTCATTTTGTATTTCTCAAAGCAGTCTTCTGTTTACTTGGCCTGAATTGGTTTAAAAAGTAGTAATACATTATCACTGTAATAATTATATATCACCAATAAATAAATTTTCAAAGCTTTTTTGGGTAGCAATCAAAAATAATATAATTTCAGTATATTTCATCTCATAACTGTAACTCTTTCAGTTCAGTTGCTCAGTCATGTCCGACTCTGCAACCCCACGAACTGCAGCACGCCAGGCCTCCCTGTCCATCACCAACTCCCGGAGTCTACCCAAACCCATGTCCATTGAGTTGGTGATGCCATCCAACCATCTCATTCTGTCGTCCCCTTCTCCTCCTGCCCTCAGTCTTTCCCAACATCAGGGTCTTTTCCAATGAGTCAGTTCTTTGCATCAGGTGACCGAAGTATTGGAGTTTTAGCTTCAACATTAGTCCTTCCAATGAACACCCAGGACTGATCTCCTTCAGAATGGACTGGTTGGATCTCCTTGCAGTTCAAGGGACTCTCAAGAGTCTTCTCCAACACCACAGTTCAAAAGCATCAATTCTTTTGTGCTCAGCTTTCTTCATAGTCCAACTCTCATATCCATACATGACCACTGGAAAAAACATAGCCTTGACTAGACGGACCTTTGTTGGCAAAGTAATGTCTCTGCTTTTTAATATGCCGTCTAGGTTGGTCATAACTTCAAGGAGTAGGCGTCTTTTAATTTCATGGCTGCAGTCACCATCTGCAGTGATTTTGGAGTGCAGAAAAATAAAGTCAGCCACTGTTTCCCCATCTCTTTGCCATGAAGTGATGAGACCGGATGCCATGATCTTCGTTTTCTGAATGTTGAGCTTTAAGCCAACTTTTTCACTCTCCTCTTTCACTTTCATCAAGAGGCTTTTGAGTTCCTCTTCACTTTCTGCCATAAGGGTGGTGTCATCTGCATATCTGAGGTTATTGATATTTCTCCTGGCAATCTTGATTCCAGCTTGTGCTTCTTCCAGCCCAGTGTTTCTCATGATGTACTCTGCATATAAGTTAAATAAGTAGGGTGTCAATATACAGCCTTGACGTACTCCTTTTCCTATTTGGAACCAGTCTGTTGTTCCATGTCCATTCCTAACTGTTGCTTCCTCACCTGCATATAGGTTTCTCAAGAGGCAGGTCAGGGCGTCTGGTATTCCCTCTTTGGAGGTAATTTAATAAAATATCATTATCACTGCAGTGTTAATAATTCCTTTCTTTCTTAAAAGGAAACCATTTTTTAAAAATCTCTGTTTCTGTAACAAACTAAATGGAAAGTTTAGAATTGTGTATAAGGTGTTCATAGAATAGTAGGAAATTAGTTGCGTCTCAATGCTATGGTTACTTCTTCAGTTAACTAAAATGCATTAACTGACTATAGATTGTGCCTCACAGTATATAGGCACTGAAAAGGGTCAGAGGAGTTAGGTGGGTTTTGTTTTTGTTTTTTTTTTTCCAGTTTTATTTATTTTTGGCTCTGCTGGGTCTTTGTTGCAGCATGGGCTTTTCTCTAGTTGTAGTGAGCAGGGACCCCTTTCTAGTTGTGAGCAGTCTTCTCTTTGTGGTGGCTTCTCTTTTTGTGGAGTATAGGCTGTTGAGCGCATGGGCTTTAGTTGTTCCCAGTCCCGCTCTCTAGAGCACGGCTCATTAGATGTGGCAAATGAGCTTAGTTGCTCTGCAGCGTGTGGGATCTTCCCAGACCAGAGCTCAAACCTATGTCTCCTACTTTGGTAGACAGACTTTTTTACCACTGAGCCACCAGGGAAGCTCTGGGTGAGTTTTTGACACATAAATATTGAGTATCTTAAGAGTCTAGGCACTATGCTAACTAGGAGAAGGCTCTAAAGTTGAGACTTCATGTGAGCAGCTTCATTTGCAAAATAGAGAGAAATACAAAGTTAACCAAAAAACAAAACACATCAGTGTGATCTTTTTTGATCAAACATAGTCTTCTGTTCAGAACCTGGGACAAAATATAGATTGCTCCTTCTTTCTCTTTCTTCACAGCCAAGAAACTCTTGGGCCCATTGACTCATACTCTCAAATATTTTCCAGTTCATCCTCTTTTTCCTACCAATACTGCTGTAAGTCAGACCCGCATCATTTTCACTTGAGCTTCTGATGAACTGAACTCTGAGGGCTTCTTCCTTCTGATCTTGCTGCTCTCTAATCTGTATTTCTCACATGCACATCTGATATACTACTCCCCAAATTAAATTCCTCTTGTTCCAATCTCCTGTCATACTTTGCCTAAAGAATGACCCTTACCTAAGTAGCTAGTTTTATAAAATTTATCCTTGCCTCGTACAACCTGTAACAATTTAAAGGTGCCATGTTCTTGTGTCTTGGGGAATACCTTCTCTCCTCCCATGAACTAAGTTGCAGAAACACCTTCTACTCTGGCCCTCTGCCATTTATACATATTTCTTTTGTGGGACACATAGTTGAATTATATCTTTGCTTGTCTATTAGACTGCAAGGTCCTTCAGCATGAGGACTGAATCTTAACTTTTCCAGAGTCTGCCATGGTGCCTAGCATATATAGAACTTTACTTAAATGTTTGAGTCAGTGACTCAATTAATGAATCTATGCATTTGAAAATTATCTCAAAGGGGGATTATATATATATGCATATATGTATGTATATGTGTGTGTGTCTGTGTATAGACAGAAAATTTGGCTAAATAAATTTCTAATTCTTATGCAAAAATAATATTGTTCTCTTTCTCTTTCAATTTCTATTACAGTGAAAAGTATTCTTTAACCTTATAGCTACCAGACCAATAGTTATTAGTCATTCATTTGGGACAGAAATTGGAGTTACAAATTTAGGTTATAGATTTCTTTTAAATGAAAGTTACGTTCTCCTAAGAAAACCTAAAAGTATATTTACTTACTTCAGGTTTAACCAAGTTTATTGTAAGACTATCATGATTTGTAACTGTCTTTTGAAACAGTGTTTATAAAAATTCTCTTTGCATATTGCCCTGAATTAGTTTAACTAATAATTCTCAATGAATCTGGGTTCATGGTTTTTTCCTCTTCTACTAGGAATTGGACAGTCCCTTTAGACTATATGGACTTACAATGAATCCACTGCTTTATAACATCACCCAGGTTGTCATCCTGTCAGCTGTTTCTGGTGTTATCAGTGACTTGCTTGGATTTAATTTAAAGGTAAGGGCTTGCAGGTATTTTTAAATTTCTTAGTACCCTATTACATTTTCGTGATGTTTATTTCACCCTAACACTTTGAGATCTCACATGTATAGTAATGGAGTCATTTTGGTTATATTATATACAATTAATGAAGATAACTTAACATTTAATTTCAAAGAATGATAAATATTCTTGGCTTATAATACTGATGGAGCTTCTCATTCAGAACAGTATTTGTTACAAATGGTACTCTTGGATAGGATAAGTGGAAGTGTTTATTTTTGCTCAAATATAAGATAAATCTAATTTAGATGATTTTTTAAAAAAGAGCCCTATTACTGGCTTTGGCCAAAAGCTATATTGTTTATCTATATAGCAATATATGCATCCTCCAACAGGTGCAAAGCTGCTAGCAAATAAGGTGTAGAATGTTTATATTAACCGGTAGTAGATGTATATTGTCACTTTCCAGTTAGAGAAAGCAAGAGAAATTGGGGTCTCACTTTTTTGTTTGAGGTGAATTCTTAAAAATAAAAGAATGAAAGAATTTAAAATAGTAGAACCTTCAGTTGTTTATGAATGAAATTTAGATAAAAAACAACATCGTATGATATAACTTAATAAGTTGCAATATCAAAACTGGCTCTAATGGTCCCTATATGTATTATTTTTTCACTAGCTCTGGAAGATTAAATCATGACAATTCAGAGAAAAGAAGATGTAGCCTCTTTTCCAGAATAAGAGTACCAACTAAGCTGCCTGAAAGCAGTCACTGACTCTTTGCTTCAGGAATCTCAGCTGAGAAATCGAAGTGTTTACATCAGACTGTCCTGTGCAATTCTTATATTTATTTCACTTGTTCACTGTTTTTTACATCTAGTCTTTATATTTTATTTTTAGCATTGATATACTTAGTTGTTGAAAGGGTGATGAAACTGATGTCCAGATACTTGAGATCCTGGTAATTGCTCATAAAAAATGACAACAAATTGTGAGAATAGAAGCCATTGCTAAACACTGTTTCTCCATCAATGCCGTGACTTGCCTTACTTGAAGTAAACGTCTTTAACTTTGTAATCTTGCATTAGACTCAGCTAAACACATAAAACATTTTTATTCAGTAAATTAAGATCCAGTCCGGGTTTCTTTTGAGTCATTTTGAAACAATGCCAGGATCTAAACTGATTAAGCTGCAGTTTAAGCACCCTTCAGTATTAATATCTATGGTATTACACAACAGGTCAACAAGTGCTCTTTGATGATAAAACTCTTAATAGAGCAATAATTGTAAATGGTTACCATACTGTAAGATATTTTGATAAAAATAAGTAGTAATAATTGTATTTATTTGAAACACTGGGCTGTTTGCACAGCTCCAACTGTGCATGCTCAAAATGTGCACTTTTTAAAATTGTTACTTTTAATGTGTGTCTTTATATGGGGTGTACTATAATGTGTCTTTATAGTGTACTAGGGCATGATATGGTATCCTTTTGAGTGAGGTATATACTCATCTCACAAGTGAAGTGCCTATTGATATTACTCAAGTATGTTATGTTTACTCAAGTAAAATAATTTTCTCCCCATGGTACACTATCGTGTATGCTATTCATACCGCACTCAAATGAACAACTTAAGAATAACATTAAGAACCAATCAGATATTCCTGATTGCTAGCTGTAAAACTATATATGAGTTTTCAGGAAAAATAGCGATAGCTTGCAAATTCTACTATCTAGTACATCCCCCTCCTCAACTCGCAGTTATATAAGGGCTATTTTAGATGCTTTTAACCTAGAAAGTAACCCCCTTCCTCCCCTCCAAATAATTTGCCAAGTGTCCAAATGAGAACTTATCTGTTGGCATGTTAGGTAAATAGGGCAACTATGATGGTATCTTACATTGGGCCTTGATTTTAAGTTGTTATATTTACACAATCAAATTTTAGGAGTTACATGAAATATGAAATGTTTTAGCAAGCTTTTTTTTTTTTTAACTGGGTGTCTAGTTTTTAAAAGACTTTATTTGAAACAATCTAGAATTTTCTTGGTGCAAGTTGTATCATGTTGAATATCCTCACCTTTTTTTACCATGTTTTAGGGAATTTAAAATAATTAATTGTAAATGATTTATTTGACTGGTGCAGTTTTAATCCCCAAATCATAATCTTAAGATCAGGAATGTGTGGAGAACAGAGCCATATCATAATATCACTTTGTTCTCACCATTCCTTTTGATCAGCCTCAAATCAGCCTCATTGTATAGAAAACAAAAATATTTTGTTTTATTTGCCTATGTTCTAATATGTTTAATAATGACCAAAGTGCATTCTGAGTTTTTTCAAGGAATGTATTACTGGAGCTTTAAGAACATACTTTTTTTCTCCTGTGAAAAATTAGGCTTTGTCTGATATGTTTATTCTTCCTCTATTGTCTAATGTTGAGGTTGTTTTTAGGAATTATATTTTATAAAGTTTTTCAAGATAAGGTACATACCTATACAGAACTTAACATTTTGCACAGAATATATTGAATATATTTTGAGAAAAAAAAGTACAGCATGAGTTCTGTTAGGAATAAAAATGAAACTATTGTATCTCACACACAAAAAAAAACTTATTTCAGAATGGAAATATTTTTGAGAAAAGTAGCTGAGTAAACTGATTTAGGAAAATGCTTGTTTTTTGATTGAAGTTCATTTCAATTTGGAGTTGAGAGTTGATTTATTAAGTACAGTGTACCTCTCAACATGGTATTAATATGTTGAATTATGTCACTAATATGGCAGCGGTAGAATACTAAGAGGAAAAAGTTATCATTTTAGGTAATTTCAGAACATTAATGGAACTGTTTTCAAAGCAGAAAAATTGACATTGCTGCCTTTAAGAATACAATGAATGTAAGAAATTGAAAGAAATTGTAATATACCACATAATATGGAAAAGACAGTTCAAAGATAGAATTGTGGCAGATGTTGTGTGTTAACTGTTGTTTCTTTGCCACATGTATCATATTTGAAAGTTTGAATGGCAAGTTTAAAATAAAACGTTCTATGACTGACAGTGTTAAACCTGGAGTGGGTTTGGTTTTTTTGGATTGTTTTTCATATTTTCAAGTCATGCACATTTCTATGGTAATTTTGTATTTACTGTAGCATAAACTTTAGGTATAACTGTTAGATTTGAGGGGAGTGGGAATATATTTTTAAAACGTTTCCAACATTTCAGATTTTGTGTTATGATTCTCAGAATAGTAAAGAAGAATTGGTGCACAGGCTTTTCATCACCAAAATGCTATGACATCATTAATGTTTGTTGCTTGTTTGTATTTAAATACAGAAAACTGGCTGTACCCTGGGATATTAAAATTCATTATCAGAAGGATTGTGTTTTTAACCAAGTGATTTTACACGTGATTCAACAAGAGAGATCATGGCCACCAATAACATGGGTAAGCGTTGTAATATTTCTGTTCTCTGACTGGTACAAATGTTCCTAGGCCTTAATCAGGGACTTTTCATTGAAGTGCACTTTCCAACTTTCTTTAAGCTTATAATTGGGTCTCTTAGTGAGTCTCCCTTCACACTTACAGATAGAGCAATATGACTTGCATCTCTTTATATTGTATCACTTAGAACACTAATTCTCAACCATTTTTCTGCCAACCTTGTAAGAGAGATACCACAAATGCTTATCGATATCTCTGGCTCCCCACAGTGCTTACTTCCTGGGGAGTAGACTGTGCATCTTGGATGTGGTACATGCATACTCTGAAAAAAGTATTCCATAAGTGATTTTGAAATTGTGTTCCACTTATCATTCCTCACCACCTTGAGAATTACTGTCTTAAGATCAGAAATTTTAGAGCATGTAAATTGCATGAGATTTTTAACTTCATTGACCGCTGTTTTCCCAGCACATAAAATAGTGCCTAATCTCAGTCTATTGAATGAATGATGACCTGAGTCACATAGAACCCAACGCCACCTAGTCCAAAGCTCTCATTTCACTATTGATAGGTTTAAAAAAAAAAAGAATCCAAAGAAGAGATTGAAAAGCTTGCCTAAGTTTCCTCAAGTAGAATCCACACTCTTCTTTATTCCCTTTGGAGGTATATTCTGTAACAGCACCTCTTAACTAATCAAAATGCTTAATTATAGGAAAAAATTCTGGAATATTTATAAATATTTATAAGTCTATACATATGTGTAGTGAGATCATGTGTATACTAAGAAGCTTTTGGCATTAGGAAAGAGAATTCATTTGATGGCTCCCTGTTCAGCTCTGCAGTGGGACTTGCTGGAGGGAACACATACTTTGGAGTCAGACTTATTTTACAGTCTTAGGCAAATTATTTAACCTCTGGAAACTTTGGTTTTCTCAACTATAAATTACTGACAGTTATTTTACAGGACTATTAGAGGGATTAGTAAGATTAATATATGCAAAGCACCAGCATTGGAACTGACATGTATTAAATGTGCAGAAAGATTGGTTCTCTTTCCCCTCCAAATAAGTAATGGCCTAGGACAATTTACAAACAAAAAGTTCCAAGCTAAAGCATTCACATTACATAAGATGTATGCATCCTTACCAAATATGAGATATAACTAAGTATCATGCTTCATATAAATTATCATACATGAAGAGTTCTTTTATAGATTTGAGATCTAATTCCTTTACTGCATAAGTAGGCACACTAAAATGTGGAAGGGAATTATTCTCATTCTTTTGCTAGCCTGTGTATTTTATCCAATTGTGAATGACTTTACTAAATTCTCAGGCGCATATTCCATTCATATCTTTTCATTATTAGATTTCTGTTTCATTTATGTGGTAGATTCCCTTACTAGTAACAGCCTAGTCTTTTTGTCTTCTACCTGATCTCACCTCTTAACTTTAAGTGTCTGCTCACTATTTGTGCTTTGATTAGCTGGAGAACAGCTGGCTTCACTTTCTACAAATGGTGCTTATCAAGGTATGACTAGAAATTTTGAATCCTGTATTTGGCAGTGCTTATTCTTTAATCTGGAGAAGGAAATGGCAACCCACTCCAGTAAGAATCCCATGGACGGAGGAGCTTGGTGGGCTACAGTCCACAGGTCACAAAGAGTCGGACACGACTGAGCAACTTCACTTTCACTTTCTTTAATCAGTCTTTTGTCCACTTAGATGTTGCCTACAATGGCTTTTCCAAACCTCCTTTGTTATCCTCAAGCTCCTAATCCCTCTCATTTTACAGCTATTGGTATTTTAGTTATTTTACGAAAGAGAGAAAAATCCTCATGCATGAATTCTGTCTTTTTCCCCTCCTTCGGTTCTGTGAAGGAAACATTGCTCTGTGAGGCCAGCTCTCTATCAGTGCTCAGGATTCTGTTGCTGCCCTCCTGTACGATACCTCCTCCGCTCTTCCCCATCATCATCTCCAGTCTTAACCCTTTGCAATTTTATGTTATAAATCATTTATAGTTCAGTGAGAGGTGCTTGGATCCTTAGTATGAGATTGAATGTATTGGTCATAGGTTGGATGGGACCATTGTCTACTAGATGGCCCTGTAAGGGCTTGCTACAACGCTCATCTGAACAAAGCAAGAAGTTGGTCAAGCTTGGTTTTCTTCACTTTTCTCTCTCAGCCATAGCTGAACAGGTCAATGATTGGTGCTGGGCCCGAAAGCAGCCAGCCATTTTACAGGCCTTGAGGAGCCTGTAAAACCAACAGGCATGAGAGTTTTCCCCAGCACAGGCTTTCCATCTTTAATGGTTACTTCCTGACCCAGTCAGAATTTCTGTTAATGCTGCAGGAATGAATCAGGACACAGTATAAACAGGAAGAGTTGGTAGGATAGCAGAGTCCCAAAAGAAGCCGTGAAATTAAAAAGCCTTAAAGTAGAGAGACAGTGGTGAAAGTGAAGATGGGAGAAGAAACTAACAGAAACTTCCCTAAGCTGTTGGAGGCAGAGAGACCGAGTGATAGCTTGATCAGCTGTGCCATTGAATCATTAGAGCTGCTCTCAGACTGTGGTAGCTTCATCTTGTGTCCTGAACCATGAGGCCAGATGCCCCCATTTATCTTTATGATAAATTCATCACCTCAAGTAACCAAAGGATGACTGTCAACCTGGATAAGCGTCATACATTTGACTGACTGTATAATCTTAAGCCATTTTTCTTGCCTAATTGGCTTTCCCTCTGCATCTTTCTGCTCCTATCTCGTTAAGGATAGTGCTTGGCTATCAGTGCTGTCTACTCTTCCAACATATTTATATCTCCTGTGTCTACAAAATAGTTAACAGTCTCAGGACTAAAAGTTTTGCTTGTTCCTTCCTTTTTATGCTGCTGCGTTTCTCAGTTCTGTGTTTTCAACAATGATCTGAAATTTAAATTAGCAGCTTGCTTTCTTTTTTGTCTTTTAAAGCAAAATCTGACTCTGTGCCAAATGTAATCATTTACTTAATGCAGTTATTTAGCAATCTTTGGTTTTTAAGAATTTGGGGTTGTCTTTATCAAATTCTCTTACAAGCTTTGATCAATTATTTATATTTGGGAATTTCTGGTTTTCCTAACCTTGTAGTGAGCGGTGTGCTTTAAAGCAAAATAGACATGTTGCCAAAGGCTGTGACCAGTTTGCATCCCTTGGGATATATACCCAATGTTTGCAAATGCATTTGCTTGTTTTTGCCTGGAAATGCAGACTGACCTGGCAGCTTTCTGGCCTTCTATTTATACCCTTACTCTTGCTCTCAGCCAGAATTTACTGTGTCAGGTTAGTAGTGCTGAAAGATTCTCAAAATGTGAGTCTGCTGTCTGGGGAAAGACATTGGGGTAAGAGGCTAGTCTAGCAAATGGGAAACACACCAAATGCCTTTAAAATTGCAATTTTATTCTGTTTTTCTTCCATCCATTCCATGGATAGTATTTGAATATCACATGCTAGGCACTGAACTAGGTACTAGGGAAATAGTACAGCCCCTCGTTTCATTTACCATGGAGGCTAGGCGGTACAAATTTTAGCTTGTGAAGGGTGCATGCTGTGGAGGTGCCGGCGTAAGTGTCACATGCAGGCAGTTCAGTATGGCTGGAGAAGGTGATATTCGTAGACAAGGGTTGGAAGATAACACTAGCAGATGATTTTGTGAAGTTAAGGGTTTTGAATTTTATTCTCAAAGATTGGGACTATCTAGCTCAGTTCTGGCATGTTGTAGTTACTTGGCAAATACCAAACTCAGGGACCATGTTCTTCACTTGGGTACTCAGTGAACAGCTCCAGACTGAGAATTAAGGTTTTTAATTTAAAATTTTTGTCCATGTTAAATCTATGCTAGAATTTTTGTGTCATAAAAAAAATGACATGGCACAAATTTGTATCCAAGAGTACTGTAAAATTAAATTGACTTCAGTTTCTTTCTCCATGTTTGGATGATAGAGTCAATTTGTAATTATTGATATTTGCAAAATTGCATCTCTCTCTCTGTCTTTTTTTTTACAGAGTAGCCCAGCTCATCTGCACTATGATGAGGACCATGGGTTCTGAAGTTAGGCAGAGCTGGGATACTTCACAGCATGTGTATGGCCTTGGGCAAGCTCCTTATACTCCCTCAGCCTCACCTGTAAAATGCGGTGTGGAGCTGCTGCTGCTGGAGCCTGAAGTGGTTCTTGTGAGTATAAAATTAGAAAATGTCCGTGCACTGGGCATAGTCCTGCTCCACCAACCTCCTGTGCAATAAAACATCAGTTTATTTATCCTCAAACTAAATCCAGCATTGAGCACTTACTGAAAAGATTATTGAGAATATAATATGTTATGTTTGGAAGAGCCTCTCTTCCCTAGAGTGACACAAAATCCCAGGGGGGATTCACCTAGTACTTGGAAAGTACAGAACTGGCCCAGTCCTTATTCTCTGGTGGTAGCTATTCCTCCATTCTGATGCTCCTGCCTGGCCAATGTGTCCTGTGTCTATTGGGCATGTATGCTCTAGCCAGCTCAGAGATGCTCCCCACAGAGGTCCTCCATGACTCTGACCCCAGGCTAAGCCTCAGGGTCCTCATCTCTGCTTCAGGGTTTCTGCTATCAGTGCCCGTCTCCTTCCACAGATGCCCCACAGCTGTGGGCCATTGCACGTCTGCAGCCTGTCTTGAGGATGTGCCCCTCTTCCAGTAACCCACACTCCCTCATTTTCCACTAGATGCTCTGAATCTACGAGACTTCTGAGCCAAAGCCTGGTTGAGTTGTCGTCCTGCGAGCCTTGAGAACTACTCTTTCCTGTTTAGAAGTTCCAAAGATAATGATACCCTTGCAGGGGAGGGACTTGAGCTCAAAATAGATTTGTGGGATTGTGTTCTTAGAATAGTGGAGGGGAAGACATCACTTTTTTTTTTTTAAGTCTTTTCCAGCATCAGATATTCCAAAGAATCCTGCCACTTAAGAAAAGTGTTTAGTTTGGTACCTGACATACAGTCATGTCACAATAACTGTTAAATATTATCATTATTATTTTTTATTAGCATCCTTTTCAGGTAATAAATGAAGATTCAGTGATCTCCATAAATTAAAGAAATTATCCAATTGGAAAATGAGCTAGAGAAACTGAAGCTGTCTAGAAAAAAGTCTAAATTGTTAAAGAGATGAAAAGTCAGGCTTTGGGAGAAAGCACTTGGACTACTCAATATGGAAATGGAAAAAAAAAATGGAAGGTCACATTTGTCTTTGGGCATGTTATGGCTTACAGTGAAGTCCCTAATCAGCTGCTCTTCATTCACCTCAGAATTTAAAGCAGCAGGTAGTACCTTGGATTGTATTGTGGGACTTTGGTTCGTCATATACACACAAAGTATGAAACAAAAAGCATCTTATTCAACACTGAATGTTAGTAGAAGCCGAGGCGATCCCAACTTTAGAGACACTTCAGGCAGTTATGGGGTTCACCTGCTTGGAAATAGGAACTGGTTTAATTGGTGCATTGAATCCTCCTCTTATCAGTGTAGAATGATACCTTGTAGAGTACATTGTCATTCAGTAGGTGATCCTGAAAATCATATTTTCTCATCTGCAATGAAAGATTTTTTTCATCTCAGTTGAATATGCAGGAGATGTGGCATAGGAGGAGCGTCTTGCTCTGAGTATCAGGAACCTAGATTTTTATCTTTCCTTTTAGGCTGATTTCCTTGGTGACCTATAGTAGCCATTTACTCTCTATCTGAATAAAGATGGGACAGAATTAAAATAACTTGGTCTGTTCCCATTGAACTTTACCATTCTGAGACTTTTTTCTTTACATTTTCTCTCTCTACTGCTAATAAGCAGTAGAATTAAGAATATTTCATTCTCAGAGGGTGAAAGAGAAGTCACTCAGTCGTGTCCAACTCTTTGCGACCCCGTGGACTGTAGCCTACCAGGTTCCTCTGTCCATGGGATTACCCAGGCAAGAATAATTGAGTGGGTTGCCGTTTGACTGTGGTTATAATTTCCTAATATAAATACTTAAAAGCATTGTTACTCTCTGACCAAAGAGTTAATCAGATCACATCTCATTAGTAGGCCTTTATTTTAAAACTCTGGAAACAGAACTTTCTTACTCCATTGATCTTCCACCATACCTAAAATGTAGCTCACAGTGGCAAACTCTTATTTTCTATGGCCTTTTCTTATTCTGAATAGGTGAATCCCAGAATTGTGAGATAGGATCCCTGACTGATTTCTATTTCCTCCTTCCCTCCATGCTCCAGTCCCAACAGGGTACTAAACTCTGTATGCCACCTTGTCAGAAAGCGACAGATCCTCTGCACTTCACTCTTTGTTTAGTTTGCCCTTCTGTTTACAACTTACTTTTTCTGTCCTCTTTAAGCATCTTATTAAAATATTAAGTAGGCACATGATTCTGCCATCATAATAGAATGTAACATCTTTGTGTGTGTAGGTTATAAGAAACAAAGTCTTTCTATCCTCCCAAACATCTAATGTAGACCTTTGAACATAACCTTTTCACTGAGGGGAAGATTCAGAGGGAGTAGCAGAGGCAGACCATCAGGTTTACTGAAGAGTGTGGTGTCTTCATGAGTGTCTCAAGCTGGGCTGACTATTAGAATGACCTGGACCCTTAAGAAAACTGATGTATTTGTTCCACTCCCAGAGATTCTGAGAAGAGGATTTTTTAACTCTGCCCACTATTACCAGTTACTCTTGGGGAACCAGAACTGTGATTATTAAAATGTTGGTCTTCATTATCAGAAACATTTAGACAGTGTTGAAAACATTGCCAGTGGATTCATGATTTCAGAGGCTAGAAGAAATGTGTTTGCTCTGTTGACAACTGAAAATTTTGTGCCCTAAATAATGTACCATTGTTTTTTTTATTTATTAGTTTCCTGGCGCTTCTCATACCTGGAGACCCTGTTGATCCTCGTTAGCTGCTGATAGCACCTGTGAGTAATATTGTTCCTGCCTCAGGACTTTAAGATTGTTGATATGTTCAGACAGAATATGTCAGCTGGGTGTTGTTGGTGATGTTTAGCCCGTCTCTGTTTCCCAGAGTGCTCATCTGTGGTGCAGAGGTACAGCAGGTCTTTTAGGTACTTTGTTTCAAGAGGATATTTAAAGAGGAAAGCACAGTAATTTGTTGCAGACATTAAACTGATCCAAACTACTTACCAAATCTAGTCTTTAAATCAGCACGAGAATTACCTTCCTTACTTTGTCAGATTCTTTAGGGTCAGCTAGGCCCCAGGAGTTGCCTCCATCTCAGTTGATAAAAGATTGAATAATCTAGATCTGCCATTGAAAAGTGTGGTTCAGGGCATTTTGGATATTACCAAGACTCTTTCATGGATCTGCAAGATGATAGATCTTTCATGAATGAATGAAAGATCCATCCAAGTGTAATATGGATCAATGTATTTTAATGTAGCAGCATAAAATATGTAAAATGTGGTTCCAGATTCTACCCAGTGATGTTAGCTTTAAATAATCCATGTACACTTGAACTTGTATTCTGCTATTACTTGGTAGTGAAAAGTGAAAGTCGCTTAGTCGTGTCCGACTCTTTGCAACCCCATGGACCATACAGTCCATGGAATTCTCCAGGCCAGAATACTGGAGTGGGTAGCCTTTCCCTTCTTCAGGGGATCTTCCCAACCCAGGGATCGAACTCAGGTCTCCCACATTGCAGACAGATTCTTTACCAGCTGAGCCTAGAGTGTGTGATAAATATTAGGTCAAATTGGTTGATCATATTGTTCAAGTTTTCTGTTTACTTAAAAATTCTCTACTTTCTCAATCAGTGATTGAGGAAGGGGTGTTGAAATCTCCAAATGTAACTTTTTTTTAGTGTTTATTTATTCAGGTGTGCCGTCATCATAGCATGCAGGATCTTTAGTTGTGGCATTCAAACTCTTAGGTGCAGCATATGGGATCTAGTTCTCTGACCAGAGATTGAACTCAAGTCCTCTTCATTGCTAGCACAGAGTCTTAGCCACTGGACGGCTAGGGAGGTCATCCAAATATAATTATTATTCAAGAGAATAACAGTTCTCTTTTTATTTCTGTCAGTTTTTGCTTCATTTATTTTGATGTTCTCTTATTAGGTACATATGTGTTTAGCCTTGTTATGAACTTACAATAAATTGAGCTCTTTATCATTATGAAATGACTCTCTTTATCCCTAGTAATATTCTCTGTTCTGAGATCTACTTTGTTTGATATTAGTATATAGCCACTTTGGCTTTCTTTTGGTTACTATTAGCATGGCATGTATTATCACATCCTTTTATTTTTAGCCAGTTTGTATTTTCATTTTTAAAGTTAGTTTTTTTGCATCGGGGATGTATTTAGGTCTTGCTTTATTATCCAGTCTCCTAATCTCTCTTTTAAAAAATTTTAATTTATTTATTTTCAACTCTGTTGGGCATTTGTTGCTGCATGGACTTCTTTCTAGTTGTGGCGAGCGGGGGCCTCTCTCTAGTTGTGTTGTACAAGCTTCTCATTGTGGTGGCTTCTCTTGTTGCTGAGCACAGGTTCTAGGGTGTGTGGGCTTCAGTAGTTGCAGTGTGAGGGCTCAGAAGTTCTGGTTCACAGACTCCAGAGCACAGACTCAATAGTTGTGGCACACAGGCTTAGTTGCTCCACAGCAAGTGGGATCTTTCCAGATCAGGGATCAAACCCATGTCTGCTGCATTTGCAGGTGGCTTCTTTTACCACTGAGCCACCAGAGAAGCCCTGTCTCTGTCTTTTACTTGGGAAGTTTAGACCATGTACATAAAATGGTGTTATTGATATGGTTGGATTTGAGTCTGCCATGTTGACATTTGTTTTCTATTTGTTCCATCAGTTTCTTGTTTTATGTTTTTTCTGCCTGCTTTTGGGTTGAGCATTTTTTATGATACTTTTTATCATTTTTGTTGTCTTATAACTATTTTGTTTCAGTGGTTGCCTTAGGGTTTGTAATATACATCTTAAACTTACCATATTCTACTTTCAATTGGTGTTACAGCACTTCACATATAGTAGAAAAAGTCTATAATAATATACTTTCATTTCTTCCCTCTGAAAATTCTTGTTGTGTCATACAGTTTGTTTCCATATGTTATAAATTCCATAGTACATTGTAGTTGTTTTTACTTTGAATAATTGGCTGTCTTTTAAATGTATTTAAACAATAAAAAGAAATATTTATATTTATTGACATAATTACCAGTTCTGATCTGTTTTATCCCTTTGTGTAAATCTAGATTTCCTATCCCTTGAAGGATTTCCTTTAGTATTTATTTTAGTGTAGATCTGCTGGTAACAGATTCCTTTAGCTTTTGTATGTCTGAAACCGTCTTTATTTTGCCTTTGCTTTCGGACAGCTAGTTTTAAGCAGTTTGTTTATGAAGTGACTTGGTTTGGCTTTGTTTGTGTTTCCTGTTCTTGGAACCGATTAAGATTCTTAGATCTAATGGGCTTATTACTTTTATCAAATTTGATTTCAATAGAATCTTGGCCGTTATTTCTTAAATTGTTTTCTGCCCCTCATCTGCTTTAGGGATTCCAAATGCATGTATATGAGGCTACTTAGAGTTTTCCCAAGTTATCACTGGTGTTCTGTTCACTTTTTTTCAGCTTTTTGTCCTGTGTTTCGTTTTGTATGGTTTCAATCATGATAGCAAGTTTACTGATTTTTTGTTTCTCCACATCTAATCTGCCATTATATATTTTTTCCTGTTTCTTAGATGATTCATGTAGAATGGTAAATCTGATTACTGTTTTTCCCATCTATTTTGGAAGCAGAAATCTCGTCCATTCTCTAGAAGCCATATATTAAAGAGATTTGCAAAGATTCAAAACAATTCTACACTTTAAGCTATTTTTTGTTTGTTATGGAAAATGTTTTTTATAAAAATATTTAGATTAACATGTAATTGATTTATTATCATTACCTTGAAATAAATTAACAAATAAGTGTTTAAACTTCTTCTGTTTTAATTTTGAACATGGTAAATAATGATAGATACAAGCCATGCAACCAAAAATCTTTGGATTTGTCAGTAATTTTTAAGAGTGTAAGGGCTTCCTTAGTAGCTAGCTCAGTTGGTAAAGAATCCACTTGCAATGCAGGAGACCCCAGTTCAATTCCTGAGTTGCAAAGATCTGCTAGAGAAGGGATAGGCTACCTACTCCAGTATTCTCGGGCTTCCCTGGTGGCTCAGCTGGTAAAGAATCCGCCTGCAATGCGGGGGACCTGGATTTGATCCCTGGGTTGGGAAGATCCCCTGGAGAAGGGAAAGGCTACCCACTCCAGTATTCTGGCCTGGAGAATTCCATGGACTGTATAGTCCGTGGAGTCGCAAAGAGTCGGACGTGACTGAGGGACTTTCACTTCACTTTAAGAGTGTAAAGTGATTCTGAGACAAAAATAATCTGAGTACATGTGATCTAAATGTCTGAGGTAGTTACAGTGGACTGCTTGAACCTACAAGTTGGGTAACCCTGGTGCTGAAGAGGGCATGGGTATAAACATGAGAAGACCCGTAAGCAAATAGAACAACAACAACAAACAAAAGTTAAGTCACATAGCTCCCAAGAGACTCAGGGTAATGTAGATTTCTCACTTTTCAGCTGCTGTATAGAGATTTATAAGGCCCACTTATCCCTCCTGCCCTTAGGATTTTTGAGACAGTAAGCTAAGCTAAGTCACTTCAGTCGTGTCCGATTCTGTGCGACCCCATAGACGGCAGCCCACCAGGTTCCCCCGTCCCTGGGATTCTCCAGGCAAGAACACTGGAGTGGGTTGCCATTTCCTTCTCCATGAAAATATTCCATAAATGAATTTCAGTAACTCTTAAACATTCCACAAAATTTCCTAAGAACCTGTGAGAGTATAATACCTGGCAATCCTCTCTAAAACAGAAATTTGAGACAGTACTAAAACTAAATTCCATCTTTTCTTTTTTTTTCTTTTTTTTCCCTTTAGGGAGGAAAAAGAAACAGGAAGGGAAAATAAAACACTGTGGTAGACTTAAAAGGGAGACATTTTGAGAGCCCAGGGTCCTTTTGGAGTCCAGAAATTACATTGCTATGACAAAGGCTCTTACTGTTCACAGTGCTCATGGGGAGGCCAGCAGATCGCATGTCTGAGGTGTAGAAAAGGAATCTCTAGTTTTGTGATTCTGTGGTTATTTTCAGTATGCTGGTAGTTCATTGGCACACACTGGAGAATGAGGACCTTCCCTCACCTTATTGTCCAATCTGGGCAACACCTCTCTGGGACTTATTATAGTTTATCTACAGTTACAAAGTTGGAGTCAGAAGCCTTTCTAGGTCTTCGTCTAAGTTACAGAAACCTGCATCAAACTAGCTTTAAGCACAAAAGAGCATTTATTAACTCGTGTAACTGGGAAACCAGGCTGAGCTAGTGCTGGCTTGGATCAGTTGGATCCAAGTGTTCAAACTGGCTTCACTCTAAGTTCTCTTCCCTGTTCTTTCTTCCCATTTTCTGCCCATTCCCTCTGCTTACTTGTGTTTACTTTGTTCTCCATTTGGCCACAGGATAGCCATCAAAAGCTCTAAGCTCATATGGACCTTTGAGCTCATGAGCTCAGAGATCGAAACAAAGATGCACTCTCAGCAGTCACAGACCAATCCTTTGGAGACTCTTTCATTGGCTTGACTTTGGCCACATGCCTGTTTTCAACCAGTAACCTTAGACCTTAGAGCTCAGGAGAACCTTGGTTAACCAGACTGGGTCATATGCCCACTCCTTTGGCAGGGAGTGGTGGATAAATTGGTATTGGTATCCCATCAGAACTACCTGGAATAAGACAGAGGCAGCTCAGTGACTGCTGGGCAGACTGCAGCCTGCATCTTCAAAGTGTCGTGAAGTGAAGCAGACTGTGCCTATTAGGTGTTTATGACTTAAAAAGAAATACAATCATGTGGCTATTACAGCATTGTTGAGAATTTGGCATTTTCTTCTGGGTACCCTAATTCTCTTCTTAGGAACAGTTTCCTCTTTGCCTATTGCTTTTCAGGTAGTTTATCTGCACGCTTTAGAAATCATCTTTGCTCTAAAGCCTTTTACTAACTTTTGTTACATCGACAAGAGTCAGGTGTACCCAGAGCATTCCTACTCAGTGATTTTCCTTCTTGGACCAACACATTCATGCTTCTTTTCAAGTCCAAATCTTTTCTACTTGAATATTTTCTTTAACCCTGATGTGTAACAGACATGTATAGTCAGAGTTGGTATTAAAAGTGTACAGATCAATAAAAAGGCAAAGAGGATGATCTCTTAATACAGAATCCTCATCAGATTTAATGTTTAGTTGAGTAATCACCTCTAGCCTCTTTGGGAGTGCAAACACACAGAGTGAACACATAGGTGAAGGATTATGCACAGTGCCAGAATGTTTATTATATAATGCATTCTTTTTTTTCTGAAGCGGCAGCCTTTAGTTAAAAGCTCTCTCTACCAATCCACTTTAGAATCTCATTCCTATGTTTTTAAGCCTAAGAGAACTGAACAAAAATGTAGAGTCTGAATTTGTGCACTCATACAAATAAGATCCACAGGGTCACAAAGAGTTGAACATGAGTGAGCAACTGAACAACAACAAAAAAAAATAAGATTAACAGTGTCATTTTAGTTATGTTTCAGAATGTAGCTTATCACCTACATGTTATGTTTAGATTGGTACTATCACAATGAAAAGGAACACACCAGGTGGTTATTATATTCTAGAATATTCAAGCAAAGAAATTTACATTTGGAATTAAATATAAGGCCTTGATCTTCCATAAGATTCAGCCATACTCAGTTCAATAAGATACAAGAATCTGGCATTCACTTGTGTTTAAATGGGTAGGTTGCTGGAAGAAATGCTTCAAAAAGTTATTGGAAGTTGTCTCTGAAAACGAAAATATGGGTGATATTAATTTCTTTACTGTCCAAGTGTTTTTGTAATGAGCACATACCACTTTCACATTAAAAAATACTATAAAGAACAAGTAAAGGCTGTTCAGATCTTTGATATAGCAAGGGGGTCAACCACTGTCACTTGCATTTTAGTGGAGACTCAAAGACAAGTAGAAAAGTGGGATAGCTTTATACTGGAAAAAAGGGAAGGCCTTGGTTGTGCTGTGACTGGAAGCGGTTTGCATGAGGAAGCCATAGGCGGTCTCACTAGAAGCCTAAACCAGGGTATTTTATGGTGTATGTATTTAGCTTTCTCTGACTGGTCCTAAATTGGAAATGAGGATTCAAATTAGAGAAGCTATCAGTTGTTAGTCAAGTCCTTGTCACTTTGAACAAGTTATTATAGAAGTTATTGTTTGGCTTTTTGGATTATTATTAGAGATAGCAATCCAGTCTCCTGCAAGGAGACTTCCTGGGCTGATTATTGTATACAGTATAAGAGGGTTGGTTTCCTGGGCAAATTGCTGCAAGTTGTGGGTCAGAGTTCTGTTTTTATACCCGGTTTGGTAGTTGTCTCTTTGTATATTCAGTCTCTCACCGGGTGGCCCTGACTGCCCTTCTCACTGACTGCCTTTTCTCTTTCATCCATTATTAGTTCACAATGAGTCTGTCAATATCAGGTCCTCATAGCTAAAGTAAGTTTTACAAAGGCATGTTTTAGATGGTGTGATATGGTGATTTATAATAAGAAACGTATGTTTGGTCTTCATCCAGTACACAGGTCTATAAAAAAGAATTATTTATTTGGTTGTGCTGGGTCTTAGTTGTGGCACACAGGATCCTTTAGTTGGGGCATGTGGGTCTAGTTCCCTGACCAGGGATCAAACTGGGGCCCCTGTGTTTGGAACATGGAGTCCTAGCCACTTTATAGGGAAGTCCCGTAGCACATAGCTCTTAAACCTTTGGAGTTTCTTAGGTATTGAGAGCCACTGGGGAAACAGTGGCTGACTTAATTTTGGGGGGCTCCAAAATCACTGCGGATGGTGATTGCAGCCATGAAATTAAGTCGTTTACTCCTTGGAAGGAAAGTTTTAACCAACCTAGATAGCATATTAAAAAGCAGAGACATTACTTTGTCAACAAAGGTCCGTCTAGTCAAGGCTATGGTTTTTCCAGTAGTCATGTATGGATGTGAGAGTTGGACTGTGAAGAAGGCTGAGCACCGAAGAATTGATGCTTTTGAACTGTGGTGTTGGAAAAGACTCTTGAGAGCCCCTTGGACTGCAAGGAGAGCCACCCAGTCCATTCTGAAGGAGATCAGTCCTGGGTGTTCATTGGAAGGACTCATGTTGTAGCTGAAACTCCAGTACTTCCACCTGATGTGAAGAGCTGACTCATTGGAAAAGACCCTGATGTTGGGAAAGATTGAGGGCAGGAGGAGAAGGGGTCAACAGAGGATAAGATGATTGGATGGCATCACTGACTCAATGAACATGGGTTTGGGTAAACTCCAGGAGTTGATGGACAGGGAGGCCTGGTGTGCTGCAGTTCATGGAGTCGCAAAGAGTCGGACACAACTGACTGACTGAATTGAACTGAACTGAGAGCCATAAGGGTATCTTTGCTATGTTAATGAGATGACTTTTTTTTTTAAAACAAAAATAATTGTTAAAAATTGCATCTGTGCTGAATTGGGAAAGTTCTTAGAAACCAAATTATGTTTAAGCAGGATACACCTACTGAATGAGACACACTGACACTCAGGAAACTCTGGCTTGAACCCCTGTCTGGGCACTCTGATTCTGCCCTAATTCTGGGGAGTCCCAGTGTGGTTTAGCATGTGTACCCACCTCAGGACCCTTTGTTGTGCCATTAGGGCTGCAGGAGAGCTGTCTGACAAGCACCATAAGACCTCTTAGGACAAACCCAGAGGAAGTTTTGAAGCTTATGTTCCGGTCTGCAGTTGCCAAGATTTATGACTGTGTTGCAAAGAAGAGACATTTCCCCCAACTTCTGACAGTAAGCTCTGCAGTGGAGAGGGAGCATATATATCGCTTTAAGTGGGGAGGGAGAGACATAGGCACAGTGCCCTGAGAGCAGGCCTTCACCCCCAAGCCTTCCCTTCAAGCATCTACCTGGTCTACATTCACAGCATGTCAGCAGGACCACTGGCTCATCTCTTCTGAGTAAGCTCAGTTGTCTGACCACACACACAAACCCATTGGTGAAGAGTGCAGTGTCGTGTCAAATCTCTGACCCAGTCTCTGGGAACTGCTCCTTCTGATGCACAGACTACTTGTTAAAGAACAAAGTCACGATTAGAAGCCTCAGAGATACCTGACCACTATCTGGTAGCTCCAGGCCCAGGTTAAGACTGAGAATGGGTCTTCAAGGTGGTAGGCTTGATGCGAGTCCTGGCTCTCAGCCAACAGTGATGAGATCTTGAGGAAGAACTTAACCCTCAGATGATTTTCTCATGTAGAAATAGTTGGATAGTTTATTTTTGAAAGCTTACCAGAAATAAGATGGGGTCAAATGTTGGCAGTGGAAATTGCTTAATAAGTGACAGTTCTCATTAATGCCAAATCATATTTACAAAATAAATTCAGTCCCCCTCCAGCAGTTTTTATCAGACTCAAAACCCCATTCTTTAAGTTTCCCATCAAATCTGTTAGTAAAACCAGAAACTATCTGTTGCTCATCTCTAAACCAACTAACTATAAATTGTCTTTATTATGCTTCAGTTAACACTGCACAACTAGAAACAGCTTCAGTTCAGTTCAGTTCAGTCGCTCAGTTGTGTCCTACTCTTTGCAACCCCATGAATTGCAGCACACCAGGCCTCCCTGTCCATCACCAGCTCCCGGAATTCACTCAAACTCACGTCCATCGAGTCAGTGATGCCATCCAGCCATCTCATCCTCTGTCGTCCCCTTCTCCTCCTGCCCCCAATCCCTCCCAGCATCAGAGTCTTCCAATGAGTCAACTCTTCACATGAGGTGGCCAAAGTACTGGAGTTTCAGCTTTAGCATCATTCCTTCCAAAGAAATCCCAGGGCTGATCTCCTTCAGAAAGGACTGGTTGGATCTCCTTGCAGTCCAAGGGACTCTCAAGAGTCTTCTCCAACACCACAGTTCAAAAGCATCAATTCTTTGGTGCTCAGCTTTCTTCACCATCCAACTCTCACATCTATACATGACCACTGGAAAAACCATAGCCTTGACTAGACAGACCTTTGTTGGCCAAGTAATATCTCTGCTTTTGAATATGCTGTCTATGTTGGTCATAACTTGTCTTCCAAGGAGTAAGTGTCTTTTAATTTCATGGCTGCAGTCACCATCTGCAGTGATTTTGGAGCCCAAAAAAATAAAGTCTGACACTGTTTCCCCATCTATTTCCCATGAAGTAATGGGACCGGATGCCATGATCTTCGCTTTCTGAATGTTGAGCTTTAAGCCAGCTTTTTCACTCTCCTCTTCACTTTCATCAAGAGGCTTTTTAGTTCCTCTTCACTTTCTGCCATAAGGGTGGTGTCATCTGCATATCTGAGGTTATTGATATTTCTTCGGCAGTCTTGATTCCAGCTTGTGCTTCTTCCAGCCCAGTGTTTCTCATGATGTACTCTGCATATAAGTTAAATCAGCAGGGTGACAATATACAGCCTTGATGTACTCCTTTTCCTATTTGGAACCAGTCTGTTGCTCCATGTCCAGTTCTAACTGTTGCTTCCTGACCTGCATACAGGTTTCTCAAGAGGCAGGTCAAGTGGTCTGTAGTTTCCATCTCTTTCAGAATTTTCCACAGTTTATTGTGATCCACACAGTCAAAGGCTTTGGCATAGTCAATAAAGCAGAAGTAGATGTCTTTCTGGAATTCTCTTCCTTTTTCCATGATCCAGCGGATGTTGGCAATTTGATCTCTGGTTCCTCTGCCTTTTCTAAACCCAGCTTGAACATCTGGAAGTTCATGGTTCACGTATTGCTGAAGCCTGGCTTGGAGAATTTTGAGCATTACTTTACTAGCATGTGAGATGATGCTTCCATCTTTCAGATTCCCGGGATGACCTTTTTCAGCTTTGGGAGGCTTAGGCCTGTTATTCATAGGAAGTGCTATTAACAGGGCAGACTGTCATTGCTAATGTTCAAAATGTATCAGATTTTTTTGGGTTTGTTTGTTTTAATGAGAAAAGAGAAAGCAACTCTACTGAGTTTACTAATTCTATAATGGAAGTTCTCACTTTTTTGTATATTCTTATATTTTACTTTTCTCTCTTAATAAAACTGTCATTGAAAAAGTTACCGGTCATCAAATCAGTGTATTTCTCTAATAGAGTAAAACATGTAAGATATGATAGAAGTCTATGAGCATCTGGTCTTACTAAATATAATGTGGGCCTCAGTGGATTGGAGCAAAGAAAACATAACCTTTGCAATTTTCATTACTTCATATACATTGTGTATACTCTTATTTTCCACATGCAAATGTTAGGATAAGGAAATGGCTACATTCTATTTCTTCCAAAATCATAAGTCACCCAGTAATTTCTTCTTAGCAATCTGATGTTCAGTGTTTTATTGAATCTAAGGTGCCATCTATTGTAAAATATATCATTATTCTGTGTATTACTAAGAAAAAGCACTGTCATAGATTGAGAGATGTTAAATGTGAAAATGTGAGTCTTGAAATCAGTTGAAGATGGTATAGCCTTCTATGTTTGACGAGGTCTCTTTTTATATCCTTTGTGTTTGTTTGTTCACAGTAATACTTAAAGACATTAGTCAACCAGTTTGAGAGAATTAATCACAATTAAAATATATGTTCCACTTTATACAACACAAATTCAACCATTCACAGCTGGATGCCCTAATCATAGCATTTTAAGTACTAATGAAATGAAGCTAGTTTATATTTCTTGAATTGATTAAATAATACAAGGGCTCAGTCATCAGGCAGATCGAGACAGGCATCACTGGGAGGACTGGCTGGGTCGTACAGTGTTCAAAGGGTTTGTAAACAGAAATGCCATTTTGTCATTCCTTCTGTCTTGTGCACTTGTTCCTAACAAATCCTTGGGATAATACCAGACTTCCCCCATCCCCACCTTTTAAAGAACTAGTTATAGAAGAGCCTCAGATTTTGGCTAATACTCATCAGCTCACCCCAGGCAGTTATGATACTTCCCTCAAGAGTATAACAGGCAGAGTTATTTCAGCAAGAGACTTTGCTAGCAGAACGCTAAGAAAACGCTCAGCAGGGAGAACGGTAGATGGAAAATATCAGGAGAGAAATTGGTTTCTATTTTGAGGGTAGTAAAACCCTTACATTTTAATGCATTCACGTTTGGACTGATTCACAGCCAGTGACCACGCAGGTTAGAGCCAGAGCGTGCACACTCCCACTGAGGTGGCGCATTCACACTCTGCCTTTCAGGAGGCAGAGGGCAGGAGGTAGGGGCTTGGTCTTTGGAAGCCTCGGTTTCCTCATCTCTGCTATTGGACTTCATGATATCCACAACGCTTTTAGTCTTTGATGCTGTGGTCTAGCCAGAGGTCATCGTTGAGCAGCAAAAGCAGGTCCAGGGTCAACCTCCCTGTGAAAGGAGGTTAGGACTGAGTAACGGTCATGATACCAAGGACTTTAGGCATCAGATTGGCCCATAGGACCTTAGATTCTGGGTTCCTGGACCGTTCAGACTGAGATTGTTGTTTTGTCTAACTCCCTGATCTCTGTCAAGGTCAGGTCTGTATCAGCTCAGGAAAGCGGGAGATAAGGGCCTAAGCATAGCGGTGGCTGGCAGGGCACTGCTGAATAGGGCAGAAAGCAAGGACCTGAAGCATTGTCAGGTCTCCTGGCAGCTTAGAAAACTCTTCTGGAGGAGTTGGCCTACCCGGTAGATAGTAAGTCTAACCATCTGCCTTTTTACCCTTGTCCCTTCTGTCTATAAACCCTTCCCAATGCCCCAGGCATGCAATTAAATACTATTTTTAAAATCAGGTTTTATCTCAGCATCTTATATGTTATCTCAGCATCTTATAGGTTATCTCTGCTCCCACAGAGATGCAGGAAACTCAGGCAACACACTAGTTAGACCCCACTTGATAGGGGGCAGCCTAGGGAGCTGAGACGCACACGGCAGCTGTTTTGTTGGCCCTGCTAGGAGGTTTCAAGATATAGTGCTTATCTGTTAAATCTCTGAGATTTTTGTTGACATCTCCCCACAGTATAGAGAGTTCCCTCTAACGCAGAGCTGGGGTAAGATGGATTTCTTTCTTTCTTTCGTTTTAAACCATGCTTATTCAGGCTCTGGGGAATATAGTTCCTGGCACTTCAGAGAAGGTGCCTGTTTGACTCTGAATAAGGCATTTTTCTCTGCAATTAGAGACTTTGGCTCAAACAAGACCTTTTCCGAGAAACCATAAGCCCATATTCTGGTACTTCAACATCTCATTCCTCATCCTGCCACCAGTCCTCACTAGGGTTTGTACAGTCCTAGAAATTGAATGCCACCATGAAACACCCAAACTCATTCTTCCACTTTACAGGCTAAAGAAAATGAAGTTAAAAACACACCCCAAAAACTTTTAGTGGAGCTTTACATCTAATATACATGAAGGACCTTTTCCAGAAGGAGTAATAACTAGAAGCCACAAATAAAGCACTGAAATAAAATCCCCCTTTGAATTATGTATAAGCAAAGTAAATTAGTAAAATCCAAGTGTACTTTAAGAATAGAGATTTGTGATTTGCTGGGACTGGGGTTTATTTCATTATTGAAAAGTAAGGGGAAAAACAAGTAATAAAATCAGTTGTACTTACTAATAGTATTGATGACAAATGTGCTTCACATTTTTGATGATCATCTCTCTAATCCATCAGTATGTTGTCTGAGCTGCTCCTAGGTTTAAATTGTCATTAAGAGGAGAGTTGGGCTTCCCAGTGGCCCAGAGGTAAGGATTCTGCCTGCCAGTGCAGGAGATGGAAGATGCGGGTTCAATCTCTGGGTCAAGAAGGTCCCCTGGAGAAGGAAATGGCAATCCACTCCAGTATTCTTGCCTGGAAAATTCCATGGATACAGGAGCCTGTTGGGCTACAGTCCATGGGGTTGCAAAGAGTTGGACATGACTGAGCACAGGCACAAACACAAAACAAGGCAAAAGTTACAGGACTTCCCTGGTAGTCCAGTGGTTGAGAATTTGCCTGCCAATGCAGGCGACGCAGGTTCGATCCCTGGTCTGGGAAGATCCCACATGCTGCAGAGCACCTAAGCCGTGTGCCACAACTACTGAGCCCACAGGCCGCAACTGCTGAAGCCTGTGCGCCTTAGGCCCTGTGCTCTGCAGCAAGAGACGCAACTGCAATGAGAAGTCTGAACCTGAGCACCACAACTAGAGTAGCCCCCACTCTCCACAACTAAGGAAAGCCCATGTGTTGCAGTGAAGACCCAGCATAGCCAAAAATAAATAAATAAATCTTTTTTTTTTAAGAGGTATCTCATTTGATGGGATTGATTATCTCTTAAGCTGAGGAGATGAAACATGAAGGTCTAATTTTTCTTCTATTTCTTCATTCATTCATTTGTTCATCATGAAGCCCCTTCACTGCCTGGTACTGAGGAAGGACATTAACACAAAAACAGCTCCTACTCTTCAGGGCCTTCAGTATTTAAGAATCATGCCACTTGTCATATGTTTTCTTCATCAGATGACTGTGGGAGATGTTTACCTAGTGGTTCTGTTTGAGTTTCAAAGGAAAGTCACTGCTTCCTGTCACAGTAATCAGGGATAAATCCATGGAGAACAGTGGTTTAAACTAGGTTTTCAAGGATAAGTGAGATTTTGACAGGTAGAAATGGATAGGACAAAGGCACTTCAGGGGAGTGGGGAGAATGGGCTAAGTGTCTGGGAGATTCCAGTAGTATTTATTCAGGAAGAGAGTCCTTTGGAATAAGATGAGAAGAGTAGTGTGGAGCTGCCCAGTGGAGGCCCTTGAATAAAGAACAGAGCTTTTCTGAAGAAGTTTGGGACACGGAAGCCCTAGTTTCTTTTCTATCCTTGTAGGAATTGTTCTTTGCATTTCAGTTGATGAGGTCGGTTCATGAAAATCTAGGGGGCTTGCTGTTGAATTCTTGCCCTTCCACATTAGCTGCTTTTGATAAGCTCGAGAAACTTCCACTGTCGGGAGTCAGAGGAGCCAGAGTGACTCTGGCGGGAGGCTTCCTGCATGGCTGAGGTGTGACCACCTGGTAACAGTAGTGCTGCTCGTCCATGTGGGTCGACAGTGGAAGAGAAGCCATGTGTAGCTGGATGGAGACACCCCAGATCTTTCTGTGAAGTGAAGAAGTTGAGCTTGCTCCTCCCTGGGATGACTTCTTTCCATGCTTTAGTCTCCCCTGAACTGTCATTTGGTGGGGAGTCCCTGTCTCATTTGGCATGGGTTTTGCAGGTCTCCAGGCTATGGTTTGCTGAGCTCATTTGCTAATATATATATATATTTTTAAAATTCTCTTTTGTTTCTCTGGATTGCTTGAATTTTTAAAATTTGAGTAGTTGTTTAAACAGCAAGGTTTAAAATCTTGAGTCATCTTAAAGTCTGTGATTTCAGCTCCCTAGCCTCATTCCAGATGTTGATCATTGAATCTGCTGTCACGTTTGGATAATTAAAGGGATGTGGACATTAGGGAGAGAGCAGGCGGGGAGCAACATGTGACAGGCTTGATGAGTCTTGTGTAGTTCAAGTAAGGTCAGCACAGGATGTTGTTAAAACTCTTTAAGTTCTGGTACTCTGTCGCTATGCATAGATACTCTAACATTCAGAGGTTTTGCTGCCCTTTGAAAGTTGTCAAACTCATAACCCAACTATGAGCATTAGCTCGTTTTATCTCAGAATACCTTTATAGAATTAGCCTATTTCATCCAAGGAAACACAGCTAAGAAGATTTTACATGTGCTCTAGGCTACTCACAGATAAGGGGTAGTGCCTGATCAGAATCTCTGGGTTTGCTCTTAACCTTTACACTGTCTTACTTCCCCCAGAGAAGTGTGCAATGACATCTTTTAACTTTGTGTCTGAGGGTTTCTTTTCCTGATTTAAGCAGAACCAAGTCTGTAGAAACTACTTAATCCCTGAAGGTTTGGCCTACTGTGAATTTTCAGCAAAGGAAGGACCTGGGCAGGGTAGCAAGTGAAGGAAGATGATAAGAGAGGAAACACTAACCTTTTTCTGTTCTTGTTGTGTATTATGAAATTTGAACAACTCTTTGAATTTATTTTCTTAAAACTTTTTTTCTGATTTAAAAATATAAAGAATTAAAATCGTCCATTATGCCTCAATCAGGAAGAAACACTGTAAATATTTTTTGTGTACTTTGTTATTTCTGTGCGTATACATATGTATGTATGTAAACAGACTGGGGTTTTAAGTACTGAGCCACTTCCCTTTCGATGGCAAGGTTGCACAGTTAAATTCAGAATAAAATTCAAAATAAGCATTTTTGTTAATAGCTACCTGTGCCTTTGGTGCTTCCCAGGTGGCACAGTGGTAAAGAATCTGCCTGCCATTGCAGGAGACATGGGTTCGATCCCTGGGTCAGGAAGATCCCCTGGAGAAGCAAATGGCAACCTACTCCAGTATTCTTGCCTGGGAAATCCCATGGACAGAGGATCCTGTTGGGCTACAATCCACAGGGTCACAAAGAGTTGGACATGACTGAGCATGCTCATGCCCACATACACATACCTGTGCCATATTTGATGTTTCATTCTTTCTTGTACCACAGGGAAAGATCTTTTCTTTTGCCAGGTCTTGCTGACGCATCCCCTGCCTTATCTGTTACAGTCTATCTATGCCTGTTGCTATTTCCATGTACAAGTCTTTTTACCTTTCTTCTTTTCCTTTCCTCCAAAACTGCTCTTAATCAAGGTCACCAAAGCTCTGACTGTTGATGACCCTGTGGTGTCCAGTTTATCTATTTGTTTCTTTTTTGCTTGTGCGTTTTGGTACTAAGGAACCATCATGGTCACGGAGGGTTATGCCTAGGTTCTCTTAAGAATTCTGTAGTTTTAGTTCTGACATTTGGGTATTACACAAGGCATTTATTAATGGGGGTATTTTATAGAATTAGGAGAGTTTGAAGAAATGGCCTATGGCTTGGGCTTCCAGGAACAACCCTCCAGACCACATTATAGAACTGTGCTGCCAAAGAGCTGCTGTCTTAACTGTGAGCAGGAAGCTGCACCCCTGCAGCTCTGGGGCCTCCCGCACCTCTACCGTGGTCTACTACCCCTTTTCCTGTGAAGCTCAGAGCGTCAGTCTCCTCGTTGATAAACTGGGAGTGCTGTCTATCTCCAGGCTGTGTTTAGTACATTTCCAACCGGTGTGGCACAGGCACAGACCAGTGGTTGTGGATGAGGATTGTAAATCACTTGTTGGGACCGACTTGTGCCAACCAGCTGAATATCAGCCCTCTTGACAGTATTACAAGAATTAAATGAGCTTGGCACGGCAATGGTGTGTGGCAAAGGTTCTCCTGATGGTCCTGGGTGCATAGATCTTGCTACTTTGACTGACATTACTCAAGGTACCAGTGGTCAGACTGAGGTCGGAATTCTTGGAACACCCTCAAGACCTTAGTGAATGCTCTCACAGACATAGAACAGAAACTGGGGATGATGGGGCAAGAGGCTGGCATCGTGGTCTAGCACTCTACATCTGGACTGTCCACCTGAGTGCAATGCCTGCACACACAAAAGGGGGCAGAGTGGACTTTGAGTGGTGAGTCAAGGAAGAGGCTGCTCTGTTTCTCAGCTGTTACTCTAGTGAAACAGGTGGACACATTTGAGCCTGAGAGGTAAGAGGAGAATAATTTGGAGCATTGGATTTTGGGGTCCCTTCTGCATGATCTTCTGCTTCCCTGTTAGCTCAGTTGGTAAAGAGTCCGCCTGCAATGTGGGAGACCTGGGTTCAATCCCTGGTTAGGAAGATCCCCTGAAGAAGGGAAAGGCTACCCACTCCAGTATTCTGGCCTGGAGAATTCCAAGGGGTCGCAAAGAGTTGGGACACACTGAGTGACTTTCACTTTCACTTTCTGCATGATAATGATGGTCACTCAAGCTGTCCAAGGGAGAGATGTGGACAGGAATAAACACAGCAGAGACTGCAGTCCAGAACCTTGAAAGCTTAATGAGGACAGTTAGTGAAGCAATACCTTGTGATTAATCACTTCAAAACATCACCTAAATCAAGTGGGATCATAGTGGACAATGACCATTTAATTTATCTATCAAGGGATGTTTGAAGCTCTGAATAGTGTACTGTCAGGAGAACTTGACTTCTAAATCCAGGCAGATGAAGGCCCATTAGCTCCCCAGAGTAGAGGACTTAAGATCTGAGCCAACTCTGCAGACCTGTTGCACCTGAACAGATGAGAAAAGACATGTATCACGGGAACAGAGTCACTGAAGGTGGCTTGTTTGTTTTGCTTCTTTTTATTTTTTAAACATCTTACTTGAGGTCCTAAAAAAGTGACATTAAGAAAGGCAGTAACTGAATACAGGTTATTAGAGGGAATATTGCTATCATGTTTCGTGAGCATGCTGGACATGTTATGTAAGCTGCAAGTTATAAAAGCTGTGTGCGAAGAGAAGACTTTAATATTTTAATCAGAAAAAATTGAGGCTTACAATTGAATGTACCTGATGCATATTTAATGAACAACGTAATCAAGGGATATTGGAGCTGTAAAGGACCTGGCCAGTTGTCTAGTTCAGCCTCCTCAATTGCACAGATGAGGAATATGCAGAGATGACTTGAAAGTCCTGAGCTTACACAGTCATGAGGAGTGTAACAGTGATTACCACTGGCCACTCCATTCTGTCCAGGCCCATCCACTTCATCGTTAACTGTGCTGAAGGAGCATTCGCTGTAAAACAGACACCTCATGTTTCTGTGCTGCCGCTGAGCAGACTTCAGGGAGGCAGCTGGGAGAGGAAGAGTCAGACTGAGCCAGGGTTTCTCAGGAGATCCTGAAAGGCTATGGGTTTGGAACCTCCCTCTCTGAGAAAGTATGTCTAGGCTTCAGGTACCTGCCTGCTCACCCTTTGCTTCCACCTGCCCACCCAGGTGGCAGCTGAACTTGGAGACAGTCTGGCTTAAGGGAGCGAAGGGATGGGTGCACTGCTGGTGAGTTACCAGGAAGAGTTCTCTCAAATCAGTGCCTTCCTCCTGGTGACCATTGTCATTTCATCATTCAAATGCCCTGCACGTTTTTCTTGCCTTACTGTCTTTTGAATGGCTTGCCTGTCGTTGCTTGTTTTCTTATTCCATATCCTCGTTTTCACTGATTGGGAAGTTAGACCCTCTACTTTTACAGTGTTAGTGTTTGTCCTTGAAACTTTAATATGCACGCTCATCAGTTCAAATGTAATCAATATCTTAATTCCTTTACTATAAAAATAAGGAGACTTGACTGCTTTTAACTTAGATCTGCTCTCCTTACTTCCAAGCTATTGGTGAGTTTTTTAATGTCTTTTTAACCCCTAAGAATTAGATGTTGTTATTATTTTACATAGTTGTTTATATTTACTAACAGATTTATCAGTTTTCTTATTCAAGGTACTTTCTCAGTCCTGTCTTTTCTTCTGTAGGATACCCTCCTCTTAGGTGCAGGTCCTGTTGGTGGTAAACTCCCTCAGTTTGGGTATTTCTCCTGTCTTCTGGAAAGGATACATAATTCTGTGCTGACAGTTATTTTCTCTCAGCAGAGATTTCCCCACCCTTTCCTGTCTTCCTGTATAGCTGTAGGCAAGTTGACTATTGGTCTAATTGACATTACTTGTGACCAAGATGTCTTTCTTCTCTGGGTACTTTTGTAATCATCTCTGTTTTTCTTGTTTTGTGGTTTTACTCTAGCAGATCTAGGTGAGGATATTTTTTCTTTTCATTTATCTATGTGCTTCTTGCCTATAGTAACATCTCACGAATTTAAAAACCAAACAAACTGCTGTTTATTTACATTTTCTCTATTATTTCTTTTGAGTCTCCTTCTGTGGAACCTCATTCTGTCTTTCATTTCTCCTTTCTTATTTTCTATTTCCATGCCTCTATGAAATTGTGGGTAATTTCTTTGAATCTATCTTCCAGTTTGCTGCCTTTTTTTTTTAAACAGTATATCTAATCTACTGTTTAATCCATTCATAATTTTTAGTTTTAATATTTTTCCTTTCTAAAATTTTCATATGAATCATTTCAAGTCTTTCTGGTTCTGTTTCTTGACCTTTTCTGATGATATCTTCCTCTTTAAATATTTCATACATACTAACTTTGTTTCCAGTGATTCTAACGTTTGGGGTTCTTGGAGATGTAAATCTGCTGTGTATTGTTTCTCCTGACTCCCACCCATGTCGTTTTATTTCCTTCTGTATTTGATGGGATCATTTTTGATGGAACTTACTTTGTTTCTCCAGAGAATTTGTGCTTGCTTCTGCTTAGGCGTTAGGAAGTGTTAGTAACCTGACACCACTTTCACCGCTCTATTATAATTAATTTTTATTTTTTAAAATAATTGTTACTTATTTTTACAGACCCTAAGGGGGAGGGAGAGAGAATAAGGAAAGAGAAGAGACCATTCTGTCAGAAACACTGGGCATGCTTAGATGGATTCCTCTGGCACTCCCAGAGTTCAGTTCACGCTGTGTGGATTTATCCATTTAAGTAGTAGTGCCCTTAAAGATGCTCAGGGAAGAAGGGTAGAATAGAGAAATAGCAAATGAAATCTGAAGCTCTTAAATGTTGTGGTGGTTTTCCCTCTTTCTGAGGAATAGAAATACTGTGAGCTGCAAAACAGTGAAGCGAGTGGGACTGTGGGAATGGCCCCACGTGATCCTGCCGCTTCTTTCAGCAGTTCTTCATGCAGTTTGCTGGGTTCGGGTGATCATGATGAAACTGCCTGTACACTGTGCCTGCAGCAGATGGAGGGGTAAAGAAGCGTGAATGGCAGGGCACCTGTGTGAGACGCAGAGCTTTGGATGTAGTTGTACTGGCCCGAGGGGCCACAGGTTGTTCTAGAGGAGCGGAGAGTCACTGCCAAATGACGTGAGGTGTAGGAAGGGGTGTCCGTGGGATTAGTAAGAAAATAAGTCATTAGGACGGGTCTAAACTCCGCCCAGAGGGAGTGCTATTTCCAGCTTTAGTGCTCCGCTCTCCAGGAAGCCTTCTAGGATAGCACCCTTTCCCCACAGACCCCTGAAGACTGAATGGACCAGGTCCCTCAGTGGTTTCTTCTCAGCCTGTCTCCGGATCCTGGTTTTGCCCAGAGGTGAAGGGAGGCCAAGGAAGTGCAATAGCTTCAGGAGGAGGGGGTCCTGAAAGCCTCAGGAGTGACTGCTGCCTGGCCTGGGACCTGGGTGTGAGTTCCCAGGTGGAGGGGACTAGACCCCACCAGCTCCAGGGTTAGGAGCAGAGAGCAGAGCACCCACATAATTCCACCTGGAATTATGATAGAGACAATCCACGTTCTGCCTGGGTTTCCTCTGCTGGGAGATGAGTTATTTTTCTCTCCTGAAGTCCCACAAAGGGTATACTCCGCTTGAGAGTCCTTGAATCATTGTGAGGGTCCAAGGTTCAGTTCCTCACTCTGCATGATCCAAATTGGTCTCTGGTTCTTTGTTGATAGAAGCATTGACCTTCAGGAGAAACCAAGCTTGTTTAGTCTTGTTTTTTGGTTTGTTTTTGGTTTTATTTTTCATTTACTGTCTATAGACCTGGTTTTAGCTCACTGCTCCTATTTTGCCCATTGAACCCATATTTTCATTTGAGCTCAGCAATACTTTGTTTTTCCAAGTTTTACTGTGATATAATTGTCATATAATATTGTATAAGTTTAAGGTGCAGAATATAATTTGATATATGTATATACTGTGAAATGATTGCCATGCTAAGTTTAAATAACATCCATCACCTTACATAGTTACAGAGATTTTTTTCCTTGTGATGAAAACCCTTAAGATTCACTCTCTTAGCAGTATACAAATACTGTATTATATATCTTTCACATATACAATACAGTATTGTTAACAGTAGTCATGTTTTACACCACATCCCCAGAACTTATTTATAATTCAGAGTTTGTGTTTGTACCTTTTGACCACCTTCACCCATTTCTCCCACCCTGAGCCCCTCCCTCTGGCAACTAATAGTCTCTGTGTTTCTATGTTCTTTTTAGATTCCACATAACATTGAGATCAAAGAGTATTTGTCTTTTTCTGCCTGACTCATTTTACTTAGCATAATGTCTTCAAGGTCCATCCTTATTGTCACAGACTGACAGAATTTCCTTCTTGTTTTCTTTTAGCCATGCCATGCAGCAGCCAGGATCTTAGTTCCCTAACCAAGGATTGAACCCATGTGCTTTGCCGTGGAAGTGCATACTGTTCATCACTAGACGTCCAGGCAAGTCCCGCTTCTTTTTAATGGCTGAATAATACTCAACTGCATATGTATACCTGTCTGCTTTATCCATTCATCCACTGATGAACACTTAAATTGTTTCCATCTCTTGGCTATTGTAAATAATTCAGCTGCACTTTAAAGAGTATGTTTATTATAATTAATCCAGAATTTAGTATTCTCAGGGGAGGATTTTCATAATTGCAATCCATAACCTTACCAGAAGAGCAACCCCCACATGTGTATTGATCTATTCATTTTTCATTCTCCACCTAATTCCAAAATTATCTTAGGTGGCCTACAGATAGTGGTATGGTAGAGTCATCTTGTACTGGCTTATGAGAAATTTATTGTTAAACTTTTAAGACTCGTGCAAGCCATCTGTTAAACACAGCCATCATTAAAAATTAAATTATATAAACTTACAGTTAAATAAATTATTAAAAATGTAATAAATACTCAAATTTATCACTTTCTAATTATGTTCCACTGTTATTTATACTGTTGAGGTTATTTATGTCCATCGTATCTGCATGGTGAAAATGCTACAGAAAGGTATCCTACTGCACATCTCCTAAATCCACGTTGGACAGCCTCATGTTAGTATCTTGAAATTGGCCATGGGGGGAGTATTTACACCAGGGAAATGGACACACATTACAAATCAACTCTTTATTTATTTCTTTATTGATTGTCTAAATTTCATATAGTGATGAAGAGAATGATAACAGTGCAGAGTAAATACTAAAAGTGTGTCATATCCACAACAGTTACATTCTGAATAGCACAAAAAGTTGAGGAAATACTCCTCCAGCATTTGGAAGCAGTTAACAAATTTAGCAAAAAAGTTGCTTACATGGGGAAGAGTGAGTGGATTTCTGACACATGACATAGATCTTTGTTGTTTCACTTTTGTCTTCCTTGTTAAAGTAAATGGAAGTATCAGCCAACATTCATGTCTAAACTATTCTTATTTATTGATTGCAACCACAGGTTGGCTGTGGATAAAGGATTTGACAAAAACGAACAAAAGCATTCTATGAGAATCAATTGGCTGCTTGGAATTTACAGTAAGTATTGTGTATTTTACTATTATTTGTTTACTGTGTGTTATACATCTTTTACAGCAGCACATTTGTAATGTACATTGTTTTCAGAGAACCAGGTGTGGAACATTGACCAGCACTCCTCTGCTTACAGGGACATATACAGATACACTAAGGTAAGATTTGAAGTAGATCAGAAAGGTCAAAGGAACAGCAAGGAGAGGGCCTAGAGCTGGAGATGATGCTAACAGACAATTTCATATTATGGAGGGCAGACATGGGACATGGTGGGCTGCAGGTTTGCCTCTAAGCTTCCCAGCACATCTTATTAATACATAAAGGGAAATTTGATCGTGTACTAATTTTTCAGTGTTTGGGTCAGAAATTGTGGCAGTTCTCCCAAGCTAACTCTGGAAGGAATTTTACTCTGAGGCTGTGTGTACAATGTGTTTTTCTAAATATCAGTAATATCCTTAAAGCAAACCCTCACTTAGAGTCAAAGGAATACTTTTGGGAGAGCCCTTCTCTGAAGGCTGGACACTTCTTGCCAAAGTGCATTTCTGTAAGATACACTATTGAAGTATTTGTGGATGAAATCGTAAGAACTCTGGGACTTGTTTTAAAATTCTCCACAAAACAAAGGAATAAACAAACATCTGTTGAAGTGAATAATTGAAGCAAAAAAGAGCGAAATATTGATAAATACTGAAGCTGGATGGTGGGCAAGCTGGATGGGGAGTCACTGAACTCTTGTCTGTACTTTGAAACAAGACTGAATCTTATTAATGTAGTCTCTTATAACAGCTCCTCCTCCCTTCTCCCCTACATACCTTATCTCCACTTCTCCCTCCTTGCTATTCCTGTGGTAGAACAACTGGGTCTTTTGTCCTTCCCAATTGTGGATTTGGCTGTTGCTACCTCATGGTGACAAAAAATATACCTAACAGAAATCCATTAAAGTTAGAAATTATCCTACAGGAATGAGACAGGTCAGGGATGAAAACAGAAGGGAAGAAAAATGAGCCATCTGACCCAAAGAAAGGAATTGCAGTAACAGAGGCACACCCCACAGGGAAGGTGAGGAAAGTGGGGGCTGAAAAGCAGAGGACCCGCAAGGAGAAGCACTGGGGATAACTTTCGCCTGCTGCTGATTTCTGAGTTCTTTGTCTTCCAGCACCTCCCCTTCCTCACCCTGCCACCTCAACCCTCAGGCAGAGTGGTAGGGCAGGGGCAGCAGGGGAGGAAGGTGTCAGGGGCATTTTCCTCATTCTGGTTGCACTGTTGAGCTAAAACTTAAGGGATTTGAAAAAAATTATTTTTCTTGAACCACATGCTTTTTAAGGAAAAAAAAAGATAAATACATTTAAAATCAAATCAGTTTTGAAGGGGCAGCATCTTTATCATCTCCCATCCTTGGGATTCACTTCACATTCAAATAAATAGAAAACTACTTGCAAAAAGGCAAATTACACCTAGATTTACCCACAGGTGGCATTTAATGCCATGACTTAATGGCATTTCATCAACATGAGATTTTTCTGGGCTCACTGATTAGTTCTTGCAATATGGAAAGTGCCCTACCATAATTTTTCATTAGTTCACAGGTTATGCAATTTGGAACCATGTAAAGTAGCTAATGTTTTGGTGGTTTTCAAAAATACTGTATAACCAAGAAATTCAAGCACCACATGCCAGTGACTTAGGGACCATTTAGACATCTGAGAGATGACTGTGATTAAAGGTTAGTTGTAACAGTATTATGATATTTTAGAATCTTTGAAGTGTATGAACGCTTATTTAACTAACAGTGATGAGCATCAGCCCCAGGCCTGTCCTGTGGCTCTGCTGCAGCCAGAAGCTGTGGTTCCCTGCCCAGGCTCACTCGCTGCAAGCCCTCCCGCTCAGCTCTTCTGTCTGCTGAGGCGATGCCTCTGCTGTCCAGGCCTCACAGAGGTGCCTTCCCTGTGTTCTCCAGGAATAACTGGTAGCAGTCCGCACCCGGGAGATGCTTGACAACTGAGAAAATTGATCTTCCTAGAGAATTGCCTGGAGGGTTTGTCTGACCTATCAGTGGATCTTACCTAGTTTCTAAAAAAATGAAATGCAGCAGGATGAAATAGAATGGGAAACCATCAGAGCATGTGATAAAGATAAGTACTATCTTATGAAAGCTTTGTTTCAATTATTTATGTGGGTATATGTGTATACTGAGACATAATGTGAAATGTATTTTTAAATCAAGTCAAAAGGTCTTGAGGAGTGCTGCTCTCAGAATGTGTAATTTACCACTGGAGCAAGCCAGACTAGTAAGAAGCTGTTGCTTAGACACATCACAGTGGCTCTGAAAGAGTGCTTAAACATTTCCATAACAAGTTTAAAACAATACACACCTTTCCTCTCATACCTTTGCCTTTCTGAGATATATGTGAGCTTAGTGAATTCCTCTATTCAGGTAACAAGAGTTAGCATCTATTCAGTATTCCTTCCATCCACAAACATTTACTGAGAGTGTTCCAGGCACTGAGAATATAATGATGGGGAAAAAAAATGGACAGGGATCCCTATTTTAGTGAAACTTGTATTCGAAAGTAGAGGACGAGGCAGACTATAAGCAAGGTAAATCTGTGAAATAGAAAATGTTAAATGGTTATAAATGCCAGGGCAAAAAAGTGAATCCTTCTTTGGGAGGATTTGGGGGATATATTCTCAATTTTTCTGCATATTACTACAAACTTAGCCAGTTAAAACAACATATGTTTGTTATCTTACAGTTTCTATGGTTTGAGGAGTCTGGACATGGCTTCACTGGGTCCTCTGCCCAATGTCTTACGGGACTGCAGTCAGCATGCCACCCAGGCTCATTTGAAGAATTAACTGAAGAATCATCTTCTTGCAGGCTCATTCAGGTTGTTGGCAGAACTTAATTCCTTCCAGTTGTATAACTGAAGGCCCCAGCTTTTTGATGGCTCTCCGCTGGAGCCCACTTTCAGATCCTAGAGGCATCCCAGTTCCACTGGCCCTCTCTCTATATGGCAGCTGACTTCTTCATGTCAGCAAGGAAGAGCTGTCACTCTAGTTTCCGAAGATGGTGTCTTTCATCATACAGTCTAAATATGGGGTGACAGCCCATCGCCTTGCTGTATATTGTAACCTAATCAGGGAAGTGACATCCCATTACCTTTGCTCTGTTTTATTAGTTAGAAGCAAATAACAGGTTCTGCTCTCACCCAAGGTGAGAAGGATTCTAGGTGTGGCTCATTAGAGGTCACCTTAGGGAATATCCCGACCCAGTGGGGTTGCAGTTTTAGGGGGGCCGGAGAAGGCATCCCTGAGAGGTACCATTTGGGGAAGGACCTGGGAGGAGAGGAAGAAAGTCATGTGACTGTCCTGGGGAAGAGCATCTTCCCAAGAGGAAAAAAAACAAATGCAAATTTTCAAGGAACATGCCTGCCATTTTGAGACAAAATAGCCTGTGTGCTGATGAGAAAGATCAAAGTGAGGGACAAACGGATGCTGCAGGGGAAAAAGAATTGCTGGAAAATCACCTATGAGTAAGCAAGGGGAATCCAGTGCAGAAGTCAAGCAGTTGACACTTGCTAGAAGGAAAGACAGATTCCTGGTAAAAGTCTTGAAGGCAGAGTAAGCGGGCACATGTACAAGTGTAGACACGGTGATGGAAACGTCTGCTTTCTCACTGAACTAAGAAACAGAACAGCTGCTGAGAGTGAGGACTAGGGAGGTGTTAGCCATCTGAGGGGGAATAAGAAGATAGGCAGTAGTCACCCATGAGAATGGGATTAGAAATGGAGCCTTCCGGGGAATGGGGAGTGTCAGTCTGTTCACTTCGTAGCAAACCAATCCCACCTGATCTTAGTGCTTATGAATTTAAGGAGAGACCATTCACCATGCTGGGGTGTCTTTCACTGACCACAGTCAGTATGTGTGGAGACAGGCAATATATATGCAGAAAACTGGATTGAACAGAGTTGTGGTTTAGGTAAGTGAATGCATGGAAAACAGAGAGGGGCAAGGTGCAAGGGAGGAGTATGGTGAGTGCCCGTGGAGTTTAAGCTAGATCAGATCCAGCTGGCAGGGAGTCAGTAAGGATACAGTTGAATTGAACAACACTGTTATCAACTGGATCTAGTTTATGCTTATACAGTTCTCTACCTCAGAACAGCAGAATATTCATTCTCTTCATGCTCATATGGATGATTAAAACACATCTGGGTCATAAAATATACCTTAACAAATTCAATAGAGTAGAAATCCTACAAAGGCTCTTCTCAACCACATGGAATTAAACTAGAAATCAGTAATAGAAAGAAAGCTGAAAAATCTCAACATCATTGGAGATTAAACATGACACTTTTAAATAACATGGGTCAAAATGAAGCCATGGGAAAATTTTTAAAGAATATTTTCAAGTAAATAAAAATATAACATCAAAATTATGGAATGCAATAAAAGCAAGGCTTAGAAGAAAATTTGTAGCAGTGAATTCATATATAGAAATGAACTATTAAGTCAGTTGACATGAGTTTTGAGACTAAACATTTTATAGAGGAGGATGGAGAGGTGCTGAAAGTGACATGAGCTGTAAGAAAGACACTTAACCCTCAAGGAACAAGAGAAGTGGAAACGAAAACTGCTACCACCTGAGAGCCTGCAGGGGAAGCAGAGTCCCAAGGGGAAGGTAGGTTCCAGTGACTACAAAGGTTCAGAAAAGTTCAGAGAAGAAATAAAGGTTGTGGACATTTTGCTGATGATTTTCAAAGGGCTCTGTGGAAGAGCTTCAGGGAAGGGGATCAGAAAAAGGAGTCTCAGAAAGGGGTGGGATAAGGGTTTGAGGGTAAAAGCGTTGAGGGTCAAAGCAAAGTTAAGGGGCATGATGATTTGGGGCAAGTTATCCTGATGGTGCAAGAAGGAAGTTGTAGGGGTCTCCTGGGGACACACAGAAATTCTGTAGTCATAACATTGAGGCTGGTGGTCTCTTATGAAACCTGCAGAGGGCGCTCTTCCTGAGCAGGGGAAACAGTCCATCCCCCAGTCCCCCAGAAAGAGTGTGGGGAACCTTAGTCAAAAGAGAGTTAGTATAGGGAAACTCGGGGAAGTAAGGAAGACGGGCAGCTAGACTTGCTAGTTAGAAGACTGTGATACATTTACTTATCATGTGTTAAAATTTGTGACCATGCTGACTGAGATTTTAATTATTTGTGAGATTGCAGTTATTTGTGACTGCTAATTTTAGTGTTTAATCTTTCTGTAAAACAGTTGTTCATATCTCTGTTTTTACTGTTACAGTTGTTGCTCATTCTCATTTCATGTTTTGAATTCAAATTCTGAGAGGATATCCAGTCATCTCCACCAGCTAATCCACCCATTCCTTTCTTTCGGTCTCCCTTCCTCCCTCCTGTGTCTTTCCATCCCTGCTCCCATCACTGCATCCAGTCTTTCATTTATTTGTTCATTTAGCAAGTATTTATAACATCCAAAACTAATATAATACTGTATGTCAATTATACCTCAAAAAAGCTTCTTTCAAGAAACAAAAAACTCAGGTAATTATGGAGCATTTGAAGATCCCCTGGAAAAGGGAATGGCAGTCCACTCCAGTTTCTTGCCTGGAGAATTCCATGGACAGAGGAGCCTGGTGGGCTACAGTCCATGCGGTTGCAAAGAGTCGGACACGATTGAGCAACCAACAATGTTTCAGAAACTGTTTTAGGAGACTAAAGTGATGACAGCAGGTAAAGCTTACATTCTTATGCAAATAAGCAAAAAAGGTACCTGGGAAGTGCTGTGGAGACAAGTAAAACCGAGTAAGGAGGAAAAGGAATACCGAGAGAGAAAGATCAGGAAAGAGGTCTCTGATAGTGACTTTTGAGCTAAGGCCCTGAGGGAAGTGAGGGAGGAAGGCATGCAGAAAACAACAGGAAGAGCATCGTGAGCAAAGGAAAAAGAAACTATTTCAGGAAGAACAAGGGAGCCAGCGTAGCTGGAGTGAAGCGACAGGGAGAGCGAAAGGAAGTGAAGTCAGGTAGGTGTGCGTGTGGAGAGAGGGTAGAGGGTGCTGAGTGTGAGCCAAAGAGTGAGAGTCTGACTTGTTTTATTTACAGTCGTAGAATTTTATTCAGGTTCATAAGTGATCAATTTTCTTTCTAAAAGTCTAAATAGAAATCCTATTCATATATAATTTTTTGAATTCAAATACAGTAAAATTCACCTTTTTTGGGATCCGCAGGAACACCGTGCCTGCAGAGAACAAAATCCATGGATACTGAGGTTCCTTATATTTACATATAATCTACGCATATCCTCTCATGTACTTTAATCATCTCTGATTTCTTGTAATACCTAATACAGTGTAAATGCTGTGTAAATAGTTGCTGGGATGCTTCGAATTCAAGTTTTGTTGTTTTAGAACTTTGTCAAAAAAATTTTTCCCCTGAAACTGAGATCTGAGGTTGGTTGAATTTGTGGATGGGTAACCTGAGGATATGGACTACATAGTTCTGTGAATTTTGACAAACAAGTGTGGTCACGTGACTGTCACCACAGTCTAGATGTAGACCAGTTTCCCCACTCAGAGTGCATGGGGAGCCCTTTGTGGTCAGCACGGCCCTCACCCGGAGTCCCTGGCACCACTGTTCTCTTTTCTGGCCTTTTAGCTTTGTCTTCAGAGTTACCTCTGTAGGGCGTCATATAAATGAAACTATGTATCCTTAGCCTGTGCTATATAGATGTGTATTTATTTGTTGCACTGGGTCCTAGTTGCAGCAGGCGGGATCAGCAGGCGGGATCTTCAGTCTTGGTTGGTGGGTGCAGAATGCCCCCTGCAGTGGATGTACAGAGGCCTAACCCCTGGGCCGCTAGGGAGTTGCCCAGTCTCCTTTTCGCTGAGTGTGTCCAGTGTGTGCATGTGCCTCCGTGTTGATCCAGTCACAAGTTTAGGGACTTTCAAGTTGTTTCCAATTTTAGATGAATAAGAAATAAAGCTACTATACAAATTCACATACTAGCTTTTGTGTGAACATAGATTTTCATTTCACTTGGATAGTTGCCTCAGAGTGGGAGTTCAGAGTCAGATGGCAAGCACATTTTAACTGTATAAGAAACTATCGTACTGTTTTCCGAAGCGGTTGTCTCGTTCTGCACTCCCACTACCAATGCATATCACTTTTAAAATTTTAGTCATTTTAATTGGTATGGAGTGATGTCTCTTTGTGGTTGTAAGTAGCATTTCCCCTAGTGACTAATAACGCTGGGCATTATTTTTATGTAATTATTTGCCTCTGTATATCTTCTTTGATGAAATGTCTTTACGAATATTTCATGCCTTTGATGAATTGCTGTTGAATTTTCAGAATTTTAAAAAATGTATTTAGGATATAATTTCTTTAGCAAGTTGTTGTTTTTCAGATATTTTCTACCAGTCTTTGACTCTCTTTTTTCCCATTTTTAAAAAAATAGGGTCTTTTGAATGGCACATGTTTCCAGTTTTTACTTAAGTCCAGTTATCAGATTTTAGGTTTTACATTTAGGTCTGTGATCTATTTTGAGTTAAATTCTATGCAGTGTGAGGCATGCATCAAGGAACATATATATATATATTTCTTGAAAAGACTATTCTGTCTTCTTTGACTTGCCATTTAGGCTTATGTATGGTTGTGTATGAGCTCTTACCTGTTCCGTTGATCTGCGTGTATTTGCCAGGACCTCACAGTCTTGATGACTGTAGCTCCATGGTTCTGCATGGCTCTGATGGTTCTCTTGAGGACTCTCAAGGGTTATGCTTGTTTCTCCCTTGCACACTCATGTCGTGTGTGCCCTGGGGCGGGGCCTGGTGTCTGTTGTCAGAGCAGTGTTTCTTCCCCTTTGGCCACCTGCTCACTAAGGAGGTGTCATGGTGAGAACATGCTTAAGATCTTCTCCTGGCAGATTTCAAGTGTACAGTGCACTATTAGCGGCTATCCTTGCTTCCTTTGTGAGGGTGGTTCATCCTGGTGCTGAATGGTCTGATGTATTGGACAAGAAGGTGAAAGCCTCAGGCTAGCCTGTTCTGGGAGGGGCCTTGGGCCAGATTGCCCAAGATTAATGACCCTGCCGATGACTTTCTCTGGCCTTATGCTGATCCTGTGGTGCATGGCAGCCCTGACTGGGCAGTGCCCTTGGCCAGGATGGACCTCAGAGCATTTGCTACACCTGTTCCAATCTGAAAATTTCCCCATGTTTTACATTCATTTAACTATTCATTCTTTCATTTAAATGTGACATTTATGGTGCTGTGTTCAAGGATTATAATACGGAAGGAGATAGAAATGGTTCCTGTCCTCACAGAGTTTACGATTTGGACAGGAGGCATTAAGTAGCTTAGTAAATACTCAGTAAAGTTTGCAACATGAACTATAGTCAGTTCTCCATACTGTTTATATAATGTGAATTAGTTTACATTTTGTCTGTGCTGCTTTTATGCTAGAATGGCAGAGCTGAGTGATTGCAGCAGTCACAGAATGGCCTGCATAGCTCATAATATTTATTATGTGACACTTGATAGGAAAAGTTTGCTGAGCCCTGGTTGGATACCTTAGATGTGTTCGGAAGATAAGGTCATTCAGGGATGGCCTCTGAGCTGAGGGTGAGGAGGGAAGCAGCACTGATGTGTAGTCACAGACTCTTGCATATAGAAGCCTTGTGGGGGCATCTTCTTGTCCAGTACGTTGGTCCACTTAGCACCAGGCTGGGCCACCTTCACATTGGAGGCTGCATGGCGACTGTAGTTAATGATACAGAATTGTTTACTTAAAACTTGTTGGAAGTAGATCTAAGTATTCTTACCACAAAAATCCATTTAAAAACCCAAAAGAAAGCTGGGAAAATTGCCCTGTCACTTTATTCCAAGACAGTTTCTAGGAGAGAGGAAGACATTTCTTTCTACTCATGGAAAAAAATACGAAAAGTACTCTGAGTCAGAAATGTCTGTCTACCAAAATCCGTCTTCCTAGTTCCATAGTGTGGTGTGGTAGCTGCCTGATAGTTGTCCAGTCAGGAACTGCATTTCCCACAGTCCTTTGTGTCTAGTGTACCCATGTGACTAGTTCTGACCAATGGATTGGGAATGGGAGTGACCTGTCATTTGTAGGCTGGGATTTTTAATGAAATACTCACTTGAAAGCCCTCTGTCCCCTTCAGCTATCTGGATATAGAGGGCTCTGAGGTTGTGGAGCAGGACTTCTGAAATTTATGTGTGTTTGAGTCACCTGTATCTGGAGATCTTAAAGCACAGGGCAGGCACAGTAGGTCCAGGGCAGGGTCTGAGATCTTGCATTTTTAACAAGCTTCCAGGAGATGGCAGTGCTGTTGGTGCTTAGACCTTTATTCTGTGATGGAGCCATAAAATGAAAGGAACCTGTCTCTGAATCACTTAAATAAGAAAAATCTCCTTTACTCAGCAACTCCTGATCTGTTACCTGAGTGAGAAATAGGCCTTTGCAGAGAGGTATGGGTGTGTCTGCATGTTCAGTCACGTCTGACTCTTTGCAACCCCTATGGACTCTAGCCTGCCAGACTCCTCTGTCCATGGAATTTTCCAAGCAATACTGGAAAATACTGGTTGCCATTTAGGGGATCTTCCTGACCCAGGGGTCGACCCCGCGTCTCCTGTGCCTCATGCATTGCAGGCAGATTATTTACTGCTGAGTCACAAGGGAAGCCCATTTTGAAACCTGCCAAAGCCTTATACCATTAGCTCATTGACAATAGCAGTGGTTAAAGGAAAAAAAAAATCTGGGTTTTATACTTGTTGACTTGGATTAAAAACAGAGAGTGAAAATGTTTGGGATGGGTTGTGAATGATCTGCCTCATCTGGCAGGAAGGTTAGTGGAGAGCAGACCATGAAGGTCTCTGAGGTCTTCTCAGGTCTGAGACCTGAGAAGTCTCAGAGCAGGGAGCTGGGGTAGAGTCTCTTAAGCAAGGGACCAGCGGGAGAGTGCCAGGGCCCTGGTACAGGTTGCAGGGCAGACGTTGGCTGGAGGAGCCCAGCCGAAAGTGTGGTCCCTCAAAGGCTGCTTGACACCAGTGACAGAAGCCTGGGCAGGGAGGCAGATGGGATATATGGTATCTGAGTGTGTGTGTTATTGGGAAGAGTTGCAGTTGGGGCAGAGAGGCAGAGGGAGTCCAGACCTGCTCCAAGGTCAAAAGCCACAGGAGCCTTTTGCCTCCTTGCAGTGAACATTCACATTGGGGAGGCCAAGTTCATCTGAGGAGCCTTGACCAGCTGGACCCAGCGGGCTTGAATTCAGCCAAGGACGCTAGTGGGAAGTCTCTCCCCAGGTGGAGAGGAAGAAAGGCTGGAACAAGAAGGCCTGCCCTATCACTGTGGGTATGGTCCTGACCTTACCTTCCTGAAATAAAGCCAGAGCTGGGTCTTCTCAAGGCCTGCTGGCTTTGGGACAGAGCTGGGCCTGAGCAGGAACAGGAGGAAGTCAAGGGAAAATGATACTGATTTTGGATAAAGCACTTGGGTGGGTTGCAGAAGCTAGCCTTGATCCCATCTGCTATTCATATAACATCAAGCCCTTCTGTCAGAATTGTGTAGAAATAGCAGCAAACCTGGGAAGAATTGCAAGCTGTCCACTTTGACTAGTCAGGGTCATTTACCATGTTGAAAACCATTTTTATTCGAGGGAAACTATAGTGGATTTAGACATGAGACCAGTTGTTTTTTTTAATTATCTGATGTTTAAATACTCACCAAGCGCCTATTGTATGTGAGGCACCATGAAGATTAATTGTAAAAATCCAAGGTGAATTTTCATACCTTGATGATAGAGAAGAGAGCAGATTATAAGAATGTGAATCTGTGTACTGATTAGATACCTGCCCAGGAAAGCTCTTGGAAGAGTTGAAACACATCTGGGGCCTGGGAGAGGGTGAGTTCCGGGCCAGCAGCCTGTGAGGGCTGCAGCCTCCAGCAGAGGATGGAGGGGAAGGAAGAGAGGCAGGAAGCATACTGGTGGGCTCCACCTCAGCTCCGGGTTCTGTAGGGGGACCCACGTCGTGTCAGGTTGTCCTTCCAGTGAAACCCGTCAGTGCCTGCTGCTGCCTGGCGTGGAGGCCCACATCCTGGCCAGGGTCTGTTAGGCCTGTGAAATCTTCAGCCCAGGCCCCCCAGCCTTCTGCAGGCCAGTTTTTGATATCCTCTGCCCCCAGGTGATGGGCTGCCATCAGGTCTCAGATTTGGAGCTTGGCCCCCAGGCCCTTTTCTTCTCAGGTTGCTGAACTGCTCCAGTTTGCCCAGGACTCAAGGTAGGGAGTGTGTTGCTTGGATGCCCACTCAACAGTTTCGAACCCAGGACCATCCTTGTCAAATTGGGGGAAGTTGTCACCTTGTTCCCGAGGCCTGGACCCCCCACACTGTTCCTGTCCTGATATCTGCACACATTGAACCAGTCCCCGGCTGTTTTCTTAGGAGAAGCCCTGGGTATACCCCTCCTGGCCTCACGGGGCCTCCCGCTTGCCCACTCTGACTCCTTCACTTCTCCTTTGTAGCTCTTATTACATCTGCAAGTAACGTAACTAGTTGTGGAATTAGCTTCCTGATATTTAAAGCCTGCACATCTCTGACAGGTGGGTAGTGCCTGTCTGGTTTAAAGTTGTAGTCTCGGCCCTCTGCACAGTACCTGTCACATGACTGACACTGAAAAACATCTGCTGAACGAGAATTCCGGAGCACCACTGCAAACCATTACATGTCTCAGCTGTTAAGAGAAACAACTTAAAAATGTGTACGGGTCATTGTATATGTACTGTGTGCTCGAGTCAGAGTCCCTGGTTACATCTTGGCACCCTTAACAGGTACTCAGGTCTCCTTATTTCTCACCGGAGGATGTCAGTGCCTGCCAGCGCGTCTCCTGTCTCCATTGCACCTGGACAGGGCCGCCAGGGCCGCCTCCCAGAGCTGAGTGCTGAGTTCATCTTTGCTCAGAAAGCTCTAATGACGCTCGACTGCTCATAATAGCATTTGTGATCTTCTTGCCCCTATGTCTGTTATTCTTCTGCCTCTCTGTCTCTGTCAGTCTCAGTCAAAATAAACAATACATTGTTTCTCTGATGCACCTCCAACTTTCTTAACTCTGACTTCTCTCATGCTGTTCTATGCCTTATCCCTCCCTTACCTTTTGAAATCCTACCCATCCTCCAAAGCCCACTAATAGACCTCTTGTCCAAGGTCAGTTCTAACTGCCTCCACCCATTTCTGCGTTTTGTAGAAACAGACATTCCCACTGTGTTAACTGTCTTGATCTTCTAACCAGATTATAGGCAACTTGAGAACAGGGGCTGTGTTCTATGCATCTGTAATGCTTTATACATAGTAGGTACTCAACACTGTTCAAAATGTTTGTTAAGCTGAGTTAAGTAGGTTTAACTTCATGCTCCTTTTGTTTCATGTAGCCCATAAGATAATTTTATAAAAATTCTAGATCTGATTTCATTTTTAACTTGACATCTATGTTTTTTCCACAAATTTAAATACTGCCAAGGATATGTTTTTTTTATATATGCTTTAAATGTATCTTATTTAAACCTTGTAGTTGCAGATTTGACTCATTTAACTTATGGAAAATACCTGCTATATAATCTAACTTGAAAAGCTAGTCCTTGTGGTCAAGTCAGACAAACAGCCAAGCCACACATTTAATCAGAAAAAAAGTCTGACTTTATTTTAAAATTTAGATAAACGTGGGTGCTAATTCTTAGATAGGAACCCTACAGGGCTCTTGAATTGAAGGAAGGCATTGCCCGTGTAAGTGACGCTCTCTGCTTTGCTCTCCTGACTCCCAAAGGCTGCCTTCTCCAGTTGTCACTTTAATGCCCTAGAGGTTTTACACTTTAGGGGGATGAACAGAGTCGAATTTAGGTTACATGATAAGTCCATCTTTCTTCCATAATGTGAAGGGTCCTTGTGTAGGGCAGGTGGGAATGGGCAGTGGGCAAACCACAGGCCTTGAAATGCATAAAAATGGAAGATGAAGTTCTGGAAGTGGATTCCAAGTAAGATAGGTCTCTGCTTGTGTGAGCCCTGGAAAGTCTGTGTGCCCTCCAGGGACTGTGTGTTCTTGGCGTGAAGGCATTTGACCCAGGAGGAAGGCACAGTGGGGATCGCATCTTCTTTCACACGGACACACCTTGTGAGGGTTTTAGAAAATTTTCCTTCCACTTAATGAAGAAAGGTCACTTTGTTGCTTCACAAGATTTCCAGGTGAACTCATTCTCCAGGACACCGTTACATCAGAAGAAAAGATCCAATGAAACTCTCAGAATCTTTTAAAACAGATGCGGCCCTCATCTGCGGTTGCCAGCAATCCTCCCCCAGGGCGGTGGACAGACTTCTGCTTTCCTGGATCATTGGGCTGCCGGAGTGATATGCCACCAGTGTGGCCCAGCAAGAGGTCAGTGTAGTTTGAGATTGTTGCTCCATCATTTATTCCCAAATGTTTACACACTGCAGCTGCTATTACCACCAGTAAGCATAAGCATCATCTCTACACATTCAGTTGGTGCCCTAAATAAACTTGACATGATGCGGAATCATGCATTATCATTGAATGTAGTGCCAGTACTGTGTTAAGACTTGGAAAGCACTCTGGAGATTTTGTAGGCATCCCGTCTGGCGCTATGGTTATCTGAAAAAGAAACCTTGTTAGTCCAACTTCTTCAGCAGTTAGGTCACTTGATTTTGCAGTGAGTTTGGCCTGAAAAATAATATCAGTTGGGCAGGGTCAGATTCATTCTAGGGGAGCCCCAAGCTTACACATTTTGGGAGAGACTCAGTATGAAAGAAAATGTAAAATTTCACATAAGCTTGAGGGCTCACGCATGCTTCAGTTCCTCCAGCTTCACAGCAAACCCACCTGTACCGCAGGAACAGTGGTCAGGTGTCTGGCAGAGTGCCTTGCACTTGGAGTACACACTTGAAACTATTCCAGGCACGTGCAGCCCCCAGGAGCCACACACTTCACCAGGTCTGGGGTGTGTGTGATCCACTGCTTGGAAGGGGAATCAGATCCTGATGAAAGCAAGGGGTTCTCTGCTGAAAGCCTTGCTGTTGTTCCAAGACAGAGGCTGCAGATTGGTAGGCTGTGGGCCAGACTCGGTGTGCAGGTGGTTAGTTGTGGTAGAAGATAAGAATCTTCTTGTTCATTGTTTCTTAAAAATGTGAATTAAACTTGTCAAACTTTAAAAACCATAAATTTCATATAAAAAGCTGATTTCTGTTTTCTTTTCTCCCCCCCACGCCCCCAACCCTTCTCATGAGGAACTGAAAGATAGTTCCAGTGACAGATGACAGCTTTAGAGGAGGGATGTGCTTATTGGTCCACCCAGTCCCCACCTTGGCTATCTTCATGTTTTGTTTTCTGCCTGACCTTGGAAACTTGATTCATGGTAAAGCCTTGTCCTTTGAGGCTCCTCACTTGCTCAGCCCTGGTGCTGCCCTGTCCCTGCCCTGATACCTTTGGTCTCTGATCTGTGATCTTTTTGATGTCATAATGATTTTTTTCCTTTTAAGATGTAATTGGCTGTGCATGATTAATACTGACACCTCATTTTTTAAACTAAATACATTGTTTCATAGATCTTGCTTTTTTCAGCTTGCACTTGGCCTTTCTCTGGTTACTCCATAAAGAACGACATACATTTATGGTAATTATCTCAATTTGTGTGCTTGATTTCACACTTTGTATTAGCTTCTCACTTTTCTGAGCGATACACAGTAGGTTTAAATCTTGAAAAAGAAAAAGCCTACTGGAGTAAAAATGGTCAGTTGGGCATTTTAGGCCTCCTGTTGACATCAGTGGGAAGTCTTGATTAGGGTTGAGAACTATTTCTTTGGATTGTAATCTTGATGGCACGGTTGTCATTATCCTATTCCTGTTACTTCCTAGAACTCTTTCTTCTCTGTAGTGCAAGTATTGTTTTATGTTGCAAACAGGTTATCTGGCCATTCATTTCGCACCTTTACACTGCTTTTCACAAAGTCTTGGCTTTTGCATACGCTTGGATTTTGCATGAAAAAAAATCCAGAATTAAAAGAAAAAAATGTGATGGAATTTACTGGTGATTGATACCTACCTTTTTGGGAAAAAAAAGTTTCAGTATCAATCAGCATAGCAAGCAACAGAAACATAGTGTCAATTCATGAATGATGTAGTCACTTGACAGGCAAATACCAACTAGAGTGTCTATGAGAAAACTCTGTTTACTAGGGTGAAAAAAGTCTACAGTTATTTTCCCTTGCAGTTTTACTGCATTTAGAGTCAACTTTCAAAGAAGTCCTATTTGGGCATTAAACTTATATTTTGAAAAATCTAAGACAACTGCAGTTTTTAAAAATCAACTCAACTTCTGGCAATTGTTTCCTTCAAATTAACACTGCCAACAAAAAAGTTTTGTGCATGGTTAGAACTGGCTAAGTTTAAATTTAGTGGAGTAAATGAATTTTAAAAGTAAGCTGGTACAAGACTTGAGTTTGGTTTTTGTCTCTAAGAGACATTTTTCTTAAAATGTTGAGCTGTCTTTGATAACATTTTTAAGTTTCTTTACCTTTTAAGTGATCTGATCTGTATTTGCCTTAGTCGCTAAGTTGTGCCCTACTCTTTGCAATTCCATGGACTGTAGCACGCCAGGCTTCCCTGTCCTTCAGTATCTCCTGGATACTCAAAGGAGTACCATGTCCTCAAACTCATGTCCATTGAGTCAGTGATGCCTTCCAGCTATCTCTTCTTCTGTCATCCCCTTGTGCTCGTGCCCTCAATCTTTCCAAGCATCAGGGTCTTTTCCAGTGAGTCGGCTCTTTGCATCAGGTGGCCAAAATATTGGAGTTTCAGTCACTTTTATTAAGGGAATGTTATTCTGCAGTGACCTATGATCCTGTCTGACAGAGGGTTTTAAAACTTTTTGATAATTTTTTTTTAACAAAACTTCGAAAATCAAATTCTAATGAAGTTCTTTTGACCCCTAGCTAATTTGGGGATGCTTCAAAGGGCCCCTGGAAAACTTTAGAGACAGATATTAAACTAATTAGGTTCATTTGGTATGTTAAATTTCATGGGAAGTATTGTCAAATGAGTAATAAGTCTTTTTAGGTTATGTTATAAGGGGAAATGTTATTAACATAGATACTCCAGAAGTTGCATGGAATTCTTAAAATCTGATACTTCTGGTAAAATTATCAGTCATAATTCTAGTTATTAAAGTGTTATTTGTTATAGCAGTAGCCAAATTTGTCAGTTGCATTGTAGTCAGATTTTAAAAGTGCCATATGTCTTTTGACCATTGGCATTTATGGTTTTATTCTGATTGCTTTTACAGAAATGCTTCCTCTTCAAAAAGATTTATGGGAAGAACATTAGGACAAGTATAGGTTTCTGACTTTCAGACAATAATGCTGAACTGGGTAAGAAATTAAGGAATTCTGAAAGGAAACCTAATGGCTTCATAAAACTGTTAACAATAGGAGTGAATGAACTGATGACTGGCTGTAATTTTTATGGTTTCTATCTGAAAAGTAACTGGTTTTAATCTGTGTTTTCCAGATACAAGGAAACCCTCCTCCTCAACCTGATATAACTTGTGTTTGGTAAATTATGCTTTTGTAAACTGAATTGAAACATTTATCTCACCTATCTGATCTCTCCAGAGATTGGAAGTGCTTAGGTTCCAAGTAGCTTTGTCTGATATATTAGGAAGGACATCTCCTAACAGATACAGGAGTCTCAAGGAAAGGAATTCACCAAAGTCTGTGAGACAGTCTGTGACAAGCCCTTGGGTATGACTTTGCTGTTTCTGAGAGGCCTTTTACAGGTTCAGTCAGGGACTCCTTATAAAAGAAGTCCCCTCAAAGCTATTTTTAAAAAAGCCTATGCAAGCAACTATATTTATATAAATCATCAGGCCAAGTTTATTGAGATCAGACTGACTTTGGAAACAGATTAGTCTTAATTTGGCTGAATTTGGTAGAAATGAGAGTAATTGTAGAAAAAGAGTTTGTCAGTGAGTACTAAATTCTAGTTGTGTTGAGGTCTGCATTTACTAAGACTCACTCCTCCGATGGTTCCTTGCTGTTATATTAAGTTTAATTGAATAATTAATAGGACACCCTAAGTTTGTCTCTGAAGCTTATCTTAACAGTCTATCTTTAGAGGAAGATCAAGTATCCCACAACCTGCAAGCAATATTGTGTGTACTGGAAATGGCATCTTTTAAAGGACCACCTCCCACACAGGTGGAAAGATCCTTACCAGGTACTCTGCACTAGCTCATGCACTGCAAAATTGAAAGAAATTGACTCTTGGATTAATATTTCCACTTAGAAAGGGCTCCTACACTGGACTGGTCTACAGAAAGGACTGCTGATCTCAAATTCACCTTAAAACAACACTCAAACAGAGGAGAGACTACACTCAGACCAGGATGAGAAAAAGACAACATCAGAAGTAGACAGCTGACTGAAGATGCTGGACCTGATCCGTAAGATCATTTATTGTGTTTTCTTGACTTCTCGGACCTTTGTACACTCAAATCAGATGTTTTTCTATCATGGGCATGATCCTATAATGGTTTTAAAATTGAATCCAGTTATTGGGTTTGTGACCAGTTACCTGTGTCTAGTATTTCTGTGTTACCTTGGATTTCTCCTCTCCTTTTGGTTGGCTCTTAGGAAATATATTCTAAAAGAAAGAAATTATAGTTCTGTTTCGGACACCATTGTTAGGTGATATCCCTTCACCTGGCCAATTAATAATACCTGCTCTGACTCTGGCCATAAATAGACATTTTCAAGTTCAGTCAGAGCAACAGACAAAAAAATTTTAGCCAAAGAATTTAGCTCCCACAATTTTGAGACTAATTTATGTGGTTAACACTAGGCTATATCCATTTACGTTTAAAGACTCCCTTTCTGCCTGCAATGCGGGAGACCTGGGTTCAATCCCTGGGTCGGGAAGATCCCCTGGAGAAGGAAATGGCAACCCACTCCAGTATTCTTGCCTGGAGAATCCCATGGACAGAGGAGCCTGGCGGGCTACAGTCCACGGGGTCACAAAAGAGTCGGACACGACTGAGCAACTTCACTTTCACTTTCACTTTATGTTGGGTACAGTTAAACCATACTGTAGATAGCCAGAGCTTCGCAGGTGGCGAAAGTGGTAAACAGTCCACCTGAAGGAGGAAATCGCAACCCACTCCAGTATCCTTGACGGGATAATGCTGGCAGGCTACAGGCCATGGGGCCACAAAAAAAAGATGCAACTGAGCACACACACACACACAAGGAGAGCCAGCCTAGTAACACCAGGAAGTTGGGCTGGGTGCCTTACGGACAGTGCCAGGATTGGGAAACAGACTAAGACAGCCTGGGGATGTACTGGGCTGCTCCTTACCAATACTGGTAGCTATATTATTTGTATATTGCCTGTTTTACAAAATTGTTTCTTGTGTTATCAAATGTGTGACTGAACCTCTGAAAAAATGATGGTTGGAAGCACTTGACCAGATATATAGTTCTTCTCTAAATATATATATATAAATATATATGAGACAGATGATTTCACTAGATATGACTCTAGATATGGGAAGAAGCAATAAGAGGGAGTTTTCTTTCCTGGACCATAATAGACTAGTAAGACTGGTATTGTCCAGAGACTTTTGACTGCTGTTAAGAAGGCCCAGTCCAGTAACAGCACACCGAGTGACTTAACAATGAAAGCCTCACCTGACCTAGGGATCCCTAGCACCATGGGCCAAAATAGTCACACAGTGCCTCCCAGTCCACACATTTATGACCATGAGGGAACCCTGCCAACTAAAAATGGGCACGTGCCATCTGCCTCTACACAGATGAGGTCACTCGCCACTGTAGTCACCGACCTTCAACACCTCCTGAATGGAGGTCAGGGTGGAGATCAGGAATGGGACACTGCTCTGGCAGAACAGGCCTTTGATAATCAGATGTTCTCTGGAGATTTTACAAGCTCAGTGCTTGCATCTCCTCATACCTAGAAAAGCACTAAAATCATTAAAGGTGACATCTGCTCCTCATGACTAGCAGCAAGCCTCCACCAAAACATGTGCTTGACTGCACATCCCACCCTTCACTAAAATCATACATAATACTGACCTCTCCCCACCTCTCTGTGGCAGTTTCTCTGAAATGCTGTCTTCTGGGCTATATATAGTCCTCATTTTGTCCCCAATAAGACTTAACTCACAACTCTCATGCTGTGAATTTTTTTTTTTTTTTTCAGTTGACAACACACAGCCTATATAGTTGGAAAAAGAAAATATTTTTGGATATATATTTTATTTGACAGTGTTTTAGAATATCATACAGTAAACAAGATTTCTGTAAAAGTTAATTTATCCATAGTGGTGCGTTTCATAAAAATAGTTGCTCACTTACAGTCTTTCTGTGACTATTAATACATGTAATTATATTTATAGAGATACAGCTGTACAGGGTAAATTCACAGCTAACACTACACAGAAATATTACTTGGAATGGGGTTTAGATGATGTGCTGTCTTCACAGGTTATGGATTACAGCCGCATAAAGCAATTACTGCACAAGTAGTAGCTGTGAACTGTGCAAATTAGAGTTTATGCAAGCGTAATCTCAGTTTTTTTTTTTATCCTTTTGTAACACATGGAAAATAAAGGTCAGAGGATACAGTACCCGGACGTGCAGCTACACTATAGAAGCATTGTCCAAAACCAGATTCAATAACTTAATGGCAAAATAGACTGGATTTCTAGTCCAGGGGAGAAAGACTAATTGAGATTAAACCAAAAGTACTGTAAACTGCTACATGTGTTTGTGCTTTAGTTTATGATGACTTAGTTTCATTTTTTGGAAATTGCTTTTATAGGCTGCAAGACTCTTCACTTGAGGCTTTCAACTACATTGTCCTCTTGTCAAACAACTAAACTATACCTCTGCCTGGTGGGAATTAAACAGCTGGTGCTCAGGATACTGCACTTACAAAGAAAAGGAAAGAGGCAACCCAAGGAAACTGTTTACATGTGCCCTCTTGTGATGGACCTGATCTCCCTCTTTGACTTTCTGACTTCAAGTAGGGGAGGTAAGGTTTATTTGCATTTGAATTCATGTGAGGGGCAGAGTATGGGAAGCCTCATTATTTCAGGTCACATAAAAGAGAAACTGCCCTCTGAAACATTTGCCTTTTAGTATGTGTAGCTACAAATAAGAATGCATGGATAACTAACTGAAGGTAAAACTTTAAAGAGAAAGATTAAAAATTAAAATGGCAGAGCAGAAAGGCAAGCATTGAAATTTTACTAGGTTATCAACCATGGGCAAGGAAAATAAACATCTAGACAAAAAAGCAAACCAAACAGAAATAAAAGGAGAAAAAAATAAGGTAAGCAGAAGGGAATGCTAAAAAGATCCGTGTTCTTTAATGAAAATAAATGGGCTATAATAATGATTTTTTAATATTAGAGATTCATTGTAATCTGAGAAATATAGGAGGAATACTTTGCTCTGTCAAGGTGAAAATGTAATGGAAAGAGGAATCTTAAAAAGACAACAAATGAGTGAAATATAACACTGCTGTCAAAGAAACTCCTATCTCTGAGCCTGAGAGGAGAGGAAAGCCTTCTCATAAAGGAACTGCAGCAATGCCAATCTCAATTTAACAAATAATGGTCCTTCAATTATAAAATTTGTATTGTAGATGAAAACTGATTAAGATCTATGAGCTAAACTGCAAAATTCTGACTTATGGCAAACTGTTGCCTAGAATACAATTTTTAAAACCTTTTTTTCTACCACTGAAAATGTACAGAAACGTGATTACAGAAATGGCAGTACAAATGGCATCACACCAGTGAATTCACTAGGTTTCTAACTCACCCTGCAAGTGTGCAGGGAACACTGCTTCTAAGACTGGTGATGGGTGCCACAAGTGAGCCGTGGAAACAGGTCATGGGCGAACAGTTCTGAATGTTTCAAAGAAACCTTTTAACCCCTGTCTAGATATGTCAAGAACAATTTATTTACAACTCTTCAGATCAATTAAAAGATATAATCTTGTCTCAGTTTCAGCTTGCTCCGTGCAGTTTGATTTTTAAGGCGATATTCCAGTTTGTGATTGCTCTTAACTTGTCCAGTTTCTTGAAACAAAGTTTGGATGACAGCCAAATCCTTCATGCAGTGGGGGAAATTTTTTTTCTTTTCTTTTTTTTTACTAAAGCTACACTGCATTCTCTGTGATGTTCTTCATGTTATTTTGGTTCTTCCGTAGCTGCCAAAGCCCCCACTGTGTAACAGGGGACTTTAGGATCAGTTAGGTCTGCACTGTGGACACCGTCCGGACCATGCTTATTGGACACGTGGGGCTTCACGTCGGTGCTCCCAAGCCTTGGTGCCTCGTGGATTTATGCATGTGACAGTGGAAATAAATTAAAACGCCAAGAGACGGAACCTAAGAACGGCCTGCAGGTATTGAGGCGGGGCGGCGGGCTCATCTCCCCGGGGCTGAGGCGCCGGGTTTGAGGACGCCCGGCAGCTTGTCGGAGCCTGGCACCTTCCACGGCCCGGGCGCCACGGCAGCCTTGCGCGCAGGGGCGCCCCCGGGGGGCCGCGCGCCCTGCCTGGACCCCGCCCGCGCCCCCGCCCGGCCCTCGACCTCCCGTGCGCCCCCGCCGCGGCCCGGGCCCACGAAGGCAGGTGCCGCGCCGGGGCCTCCATGCCGGCCGAGCTCGGAGCCCGCCGTGGCCTGCAGCCCATCCTTGTTGCCGGCCCGCGCCGCTTCGGCCACTGCGGGCCCAGGCGCCCTGGTCTCCGAGGAGGGCCTGCCGGCCTCAGGCTGCCCCTGGCCGCCAGGCGCCTCCTCGAACCCGGGTTGCACGGCCCTCTGCGGGCTGGCCGAGCGCTCGCTCTGCTCCCCAAGGCGCTGCTTCTTCTGGCTGCCGGCTGAAAGCTCCTTTGGTTTCCTAACGTCGTGTTCCCTTTTGATATCCCAAGTTGGGTCTGGGCTTGTCTGGTGGGAAGGGTCGGAGGGTGGGGCTGGATGTGATGGAGAGAATGGAGAGAGGACGTCCTCCAGGGAGACGCCTACTTCCGGCAGACCTGGGGAGGCGGCAGCGGGAGCACTCCAGGAGCCGGGTTCGTCTGTGGGGCAGGAAGCGCAGGCATTAGGGCCCGGCCGCACACGCTTTCCACGTCCCGCCGCCTCCCTCCACGTTGGGAATGAGAGCAGGGGGTCGGGTCGGGGACTCCCTGCTCTCGATGCCCAAAGCCACTGCCACCCCCACCCCCACTGCCAAGAGGGCAGCTGACACCCCACCGCGCCCCCCCCCTTCCCCTCCTTGCTGGTTCAGGAAGGCTGTTACAAAGCCCAGGCCTAATCCACCCCTTTGTCCTGGCCCCTTCTAACTTCCTGGGGTGTCATCAGGTCTGACAGTCAGTCCTGTGTGGATATCTGATTTGGCAGAACGTAAATCTCCTAGGACAGCCGTGAAAAATACAGATTCTTCGATGGTCAATCCCAGAGCTTCCAGTAGGATAGGGCCACGGAAGTCCTCTGCATTTTTAACAGGCATCCAGGTAATTCAGAAAATGGAGAACCAGCTTTTGAGAAATACTGGCCTGCATTCTCTGGAAGAAGTTAGGGGAGTGACCTCAGTAGTTCAGTGTCACTCAAGACATATTTCTTAGTGACCACCAGACAGAGAATTTGGATAAAGACACCTAAAAAGGTTCATTTTTTGGGGGACAGGGGTGGGCAGTGGGACCAGGCTGGTGTGGAAGGAGGGACCCTTCTATGAGGCTCTGCCTTAAAGTGTTAGAAAGTTTTGTAGAAACTTTGACTTCCTGGATGGATACCCCCCAACTTTCCTTTGGCATTACATTGTCAACCTGAGTTCCAAGATTCAAACAGGTAATATAAGGCTGTCTACTAGATGTTCAAACTTTATTGTTAAAACACAAATTATTTTATTCTGCAGGAACCTGAGGTTGGTTGGAGACAAGAAGGCAGACACCTTGAGCTCCCCTCCTTTCGTGAACGTGCTGGTCACAACTAACTGCTGAACAGCCACTGATAAAAGACAGGAATCTACCAGAACAGGATATTCTGCATCCAGAGACATAAGAAGGAACCACGAGATAGCGGTAGGAGGGGCACACTCACGATATAATCAAATCCCTTACCACCCGGGTGGGAGACCCACAAACTGGAGAAGGATTACATTGCAAAAGTCCTCCCACAACCTAGAAGAAATAGGCATATTCTTAGAAAAGTACAGTCTCCCACGACTGAACCAGGAAGAAGTAAAAAAAAAAAAAAAAGAACAGCCCAATGACAAGTACTAAAATTGAATCTGTGATTTAAAAATTCCCAACAAGCAAAAGTCCAGGACCAGATGGTTTCATCGGTGAATTCTACCAAACATTTAGAGAAGAGTTAATTAACATCTCTCTTGAAACTATTTCAGAGGAAGGGAAACTTCTAAACTCATTCTATGAGGCCACCATCACCCTGGATTGAAAGATCCAACATTATCCAAATGGGCTGTACTACCTAAGGCAGTCTGCAGACTCAGTGCAGTTCCTATCAAACTTTCGTTTCTCACGTGGGCTCCTACCATAACCCAGTCTTCTCTTTACTTCTTCTCTTTCCTACCTCTGGTCTCCATGCAGCAGCCACAGCAATGTGGCTGAGACATAAATTTGATCATGCCATTCCTTTGCTTAAAACTTTTGGTGGATTCTCACTGCTCTTAGGCTAAAATCATTAACAAAGCCCACAAAAGTTTGCCTCGTCTGGCCCCTGCCAGCCTCTCCAGCTTCACCTCCATTCATCCCCTTTTCCTCATTCACACTGGTCTTTGTGCAGTTACTCAAACACACAAGCTCATTCGTATTCTGGGACCATACATCACTGCTGGCTCCTCTGTACCCCACAGTGATTCACATGGTGGGTTTTTCATTCTTTAGGACTCCTAAATATTACCCAAGAGAACCCCAACCCACAGTAGGTACTCTGGTCTCCTTGAGAGCTTCTTGTCTTTTTATTTCTTTGTAGTGCTTATAATTTGGAATTAATACTTGGATGCCCCTTTGATTAACATAAGTCTCAATTAGTAGATTATAAGTTTCATGAGGGCAGTGACCACAACTGGTCTTGTGTATCACAGTGGACTTAACATCTAGCATAGTGCTTGACACAATAATACCTGCTCACTGTGTATTTGAATAAAAAATAAGTCTACTGCACAAGTAGAAATGGAAGACTTTCCAAGGGGAGGATGGTGGTGAAATGATGATGCCTGTTTGAAATGTGAGAGGAAAGAAGGCAGTCTGTGGAAAGAGCAGGAGGAGGACACCAGTGACAGGAAGTCCACGCGGAGGAGTCCTCAGCTTTCCCTGGTGGCTCCTCGGATGCAGAGGGCAGAGAGGGCCCCGATCCAAGTCCATCTGATACAACAGATGTTCTTTCCCTCTGTAATCGTCGCAGTTATAATGATGATAATGCCTTCGCTTAAAGGAACATCATCCCTATGGAAGCGTGAATCAGCATGCCAGTGAATGTTCAGATTAGCCCACAGGTGAGACAGAACCGAAATGTCTTACGCGCCCTTGAGGGAGAAGCAAACCCCTTTCCTAAGTTAGATCAACTTTATTCCCCTTGCTGTTATCAGCTCTAGCCAGTTTGGATCTCTTCTAGAAAACAAACCAGTGGATACACTTTACATATTACTAGTATATGGTGTACACACATTACACACTCACAAACACACACCATTATCTCTGGGTTAAAAGGTGTATGACCTCTTAAATTATCTTGTAGGAACCTGGCAATACTGAAAAAATAAAATGCTCTCTTTCACTTCATATGTCCAAGCTTTAAAAAAAAAAAACAAAAAACTTATCTACTGTGCTTCAACCACTCTTTTTATTTTATTGAATATCACTAGAGTGACAATAACCAGAGAGGTGATCTGCTAGGAATAAACTACTTATTGTAGTAAATATCTGTATTATTGGTTTTCCCAGGTGGCTCTTATTGGCAGCAAAAATTTGTACAGAAGAGGAAAATAAGTCAAGGAAGAGTTGGGTTTTTTCTGTGCTGAAGGGTAAGGGAGACCCTTGGAAGGAAGGAAGGAGGCCAGGGATTGTTGCAGGGAAAGAGGATCCGTCTCCCCCTCTACCCCTTACCTGACAGCCTCCAGGCTTCCAGCATGGGCTGACTGTTCCCCCAAACCCTGAAAAAGAGTTCCTGCACTTGTCTCCTCCTCTCAGTGAGGTCTGGGGCCCAAAGCCTAATGGCTGCCTTTTGGATTAGGGTGTCTAGGAAAGTAACTACTATCACCACCATTGGAATGACTAATATTGACAACAGCTAACATGGATTGAAGTGCTTCCTAGGTACCACGAACTATTCTGAACTATTCTGAGTAAGATGTATTTACTCACCTGGAAACTTGCACATTTACAGATGGGGAAACCAAGGCACAAAAAGTTTACCTTGTTCAAGACTACAGAGCAGAAGGTAATGGAGCAGGGTTGTTGAACGACTTTCTGAATGGGGTGAGGTTCTACAAGCTCAGCTGGAGAACTGTCACTAGACTCCTTTGCTATCAACTCTCTTGGTTGGGGCTCATCTCTTCTAGGGCAGCTTGACAGGAACTCCCATCTGAAGCACTGTCAGAGGCAGATCTATTATTAATCCAAATAGTCTCTGAAATGCTATTTGTGTTTGAATTTTGGACACAGAGGAACAGTTACCAGAGCTGGGGTGTTGTATTGATCTGTGGAAATGCTGGGCATATTATTAGCTGGAATTAGAACAGTGAGATTAGATGTCTTAAGGTTGGGGATAATATTATATGTTTTAAAAATATCCCTCACGTTGTCACACCTTGAACCTGAATTGAATTGAAAATCTACAGTGGAAAAAGTCTCTTCAAGTGGTGTTGGAAAAGTTGGATCGCTGCATGTAAATCAATGAAGTTAGAACATACCCTCACACCATACACAGAAATAAACTCAAAATGGCTTTTAAAGACTTAAATATAAGACGTAACATCGTAAAACTCCTAGAAGAGCACATAGGCAAAACATTCTCTGACATAAACTGTGCCAGTGTTTTCTTTGGTCAGTCTCCCAAGGCAGTAGAAAAGGAAACAAACGGGACCAAACAAACTGAGAAGCTTATAAAAGATGTTCCTTATCGCTAATTATATTAGAGAAATGCAAATCAAAATTACAGTGAGGTACCACCTCACAGTGGTCAGAATGGCCATCATAAAAACTGCAAATAACAAGTGCTGGAGAGGATGTGGAGAAAAGGAAGCTCCCCTACAGGGTTGTTGAGAATGTAAGTTGGCATAGACGCTGTGGAAAACAGTGTAATGGTTTTCCAGAAACTGCTAAGAAAACTAAAAGTAGAATTAACTACCTTATGATCCAGCAATCCCACAACCTGAGTGTCCATCCACAGATGAATGGATAAAGATCTGGTGCAGATATACGCTGGAATACTACACACCAAAAAATAATGCCATTTGCAGTAACCTAGATGCAACTAGAGATGATTATACCAAGTGGAGTAAGTTAGAAAAAGAGAAAGACAGATACCATGTGAGGTCACTTCCGCGTGGAATCTAAAATGTGACACAGATGAGGCTAGCTGCAGACCAGACACGGACAGAGAGAGCAGACTGGCTGCCAGAGGCGGGGCGGGGGCTGCTGCGTCAGCAGATGCAAGCGCTCACATACGGAGTGGGTGAACGAGGTCCTACGGTGCAGCACAGAGACAGTCGGTGATAAACCACAGCCGGAAAGCAGATAGAAAAAAGAATGGGCATGTACTCACTCTACTGTAGAACAGAAATTACCACAACACTGTAAATCAACCATACTTCAATAAAATAGTAAAAGGATAAATATATAGTAAGATAAAAAATATTCAAACTAGATATTGGAAACATCTTTTACATAAATACTTTTGCTGAAATGAGTAAAATTTCTGCAAAGAGATTTCTGGATTTGGTTAAGCATTATTTCTTATAAATTGGGTTAGAGAATACTGATATGGTTATACAGGAATATATTTTCTTCTAATTTAGAATATTACAGGAAAATATAAATGATTAGATCAGAAGACAGTACTGTGAAGTCATCTTGGTATTCAGAAGAAAGCTTGTTAAGACATGTTCCAACCATAATGGCTCATTTGGATTTGTTCTACCATCATGAAGATGCTTGTTTTTTTAACAAAATATAAATAAAAATGTGCATTTAAAAAAATTTCAGAAAAATGTATTTGATTCTGCTCTTTCTGAAGCAGTGTTTCCAGTCTGGAGGCACTGTTAATAGCCTTCAAATACGTATTTGTTTCACCTTTATCATCAGAGAGTATAAACTAGGTGTTAATAGTCACAGTTTTTAAAGTTATTAATGTTTATGTTTGTTTATTGTGTTTCACATCTATACCCTTTCACAAGCATTATCAAAGGTGCGGCACTAGTAAAGCCATGGCAAAATTTACTTCCACAGTTGAGGGCAAATCTCAGTGCAAGGTGGGGCTATTAACAGCGGATCTACTGTTCACTGCGTTCTAAGTATCATACCAGGTACTGTGGCATGTCACAATATTCTCTCTTAATCCTCACAGCAGCTCTTAAGAAATGGTGCTGTCATCCCCATTTCACAGATGAGAAAACTGAGGCTTAGCTAAGCAATTTGCCAGGACCATTCAGCTAGTGAGAATCAATATGACTGACTACATAAAATTCCAGAGTCCAAGCCCCAAGTGTTACTATATTTTAGTGCTTCCAGTACTTTGTGCTTCCTAACTTTTTCCACATCAGGAAACACATGGAAGAAGAGCTTATTTAGACGTTGCACTGGAGTAAACTGAAGAAGACAGTCAAGGTCTACAGATAACAGCCAAGCATGTCCTGTGGGCTAGAGAGAGTCCATATCCCGGTATAACCCATCAGAGGGGTATCATGGAGAACAGATTTTGAAATTCAGCTTTTTTTTTTTTAAACAAGGTACATCTTGATAATCCAGATTGGACCAGTCTTAATTAGTAAACTATCTACAAGATAGAAGAGAAACATGTGGGCTTATTTATTCCAAGTATGTTTTAGAAAGCAATGCATTCTTCTAAATTAAAATCTTAAAAGTGCAGTATGTAAAACAGATAAAAGCTGGACATCTTTGGTTGGCTGAGTGGAGCCACAGTCTCTCCCATTCACCCCCAAGCCCACTGCAGTGGCTCCTCTGGCCGTTTCTCAGGAACATGGAAGCTCTAACGGAATAGTCTGAAAACCACTGCCCATCAGGGGTGGGAAGGGGAAACAGTCAAGGAAGATTCGTGCAATAGGCTTTTTTCTAAGTGGTAGTAGCCAGGAGTTAGGCTTCACAGATAGGAGATAACTCACAGAAGAGAAGCAGGTGGATATGTCCAGCACACCTGGGAAGGACAGACTTCACCTTCTGGAATTCTGCCTGGGCTGGCTGCTGACCTAGAGCCTCAGTGCTCTGCAAAGTAGGAAGTGACCCCATTTGTCTGAAAGTCAGTCAGTCAGCATCTTGTGGAGAGAAGGGTATCCAGAGCAGGCAGGCTTTGAGCCCTCCTAGCCCAAACACTTGTAGCTCAGCTGGTATAAAGAATCCACCTGCGATGTGAGAGACCTGGGTTAGATCCCTGGAGATCCCCTGGAGGAGGGCATGGCAACCCACTCCAGTATTCTTGCCTGGACAATACCCATGGACAGAGGAGCCTGGCGGGCTATAGTCCATAGAGTCTCAAAGAGTCAGACATAACTGAATGACTAAGCATAGCACATTAAGATTCCAAAAAACAAAGCTATCATATCATCCACAATCCCACACCTGGGAATGTACTGAAGAAAACGATAAGGTAACAGTACATGCCTCCCAACGTCATTGCAACACTTTGAATAGCAAAGACCTGGAAGCCACCAAACTGTCTGTTAGCAGATGAGTGAATGAGGATGTCGTACACATATACAATGAATGTTGCTCAGTCATAAAGTAATGCCGCTGGGGACACCACCACTGGATTTGGAGATGATCGTACTGTGGGTAACAGGTCACACAGAGAAAGATAGCATATGTTACCAGGTTGAGGTGGAAACAAAATGGATAGGAAAACAAATTAACAAAACAAAACCAGACATAAACTCTTGGTTACTAAAGAAAGGTGCAAGAGAGGGATAAATTAGTACCTTGGGATTAGCATATCTGTAGAGGTACTCAACAAGGACCTACTGTCCAGCACAAGGTATTCACTCAACAATCTGGAATAAGCTATCTGGGAAAAGTGGCCGAAAATGAGTACACAGAGCCCTATGTATAACTGAATCAAGCTGCTTGACAAGGAAAACAAACCCAAGTTCATCAACTGTGTTTCAGTAGAAATAAAAATGAAATAAAAATGTAAACAGGAATGATGCCTAGTATATCCTCACACCTGGGTGAACAGAGCTGGTGGGACATCCCTGGACCCTGAGCAGCTAGGGTCCCAAGGCTGGACTGTCCTAAGGCTGAGGGAGCAAGCAGGATGGGCAGGAAGGGAACCCTTAGACCTGCACTGCCTGGTCCCTCTGCATGGGCTCACAGGCCAGACCCAGGCGGGGCATCTGACAGCAAAGCCAGGTCTAGTGCACCCAAAGGTGATGGACCCTGTGGGTTGCAAGACTTTGAGGGGTCACTGGGTCTCTACATCTCCTGGTGCCCTCCAGCCTCCTTCCTTAGAGTCACCCTGCCTACAGACAACAGTTCCCTCATCACAGTGCTTTTGTAGGTGTTGGGATTTGTTCCTGGGTGAAGGGTATGGGGGTGAAAATGGTGAGACAGAAGCCCTGGATATGTGTTCTGGCACATTGAACTCATTTACAACCGCGGACTTTCCCTGCCTGAGTAACCAGAGGTGGGGAGGAAGAAATCCTGCCGCCCAGTGGTCATTTCCCAGAACTACAGCTATATCTCCAGTGTTGGCACTGGAGATGCCCATACTATGGAACCAGGTCAGACAGACAAAAATAGACACTATATGATATTAGTTTGAAGTGCAATCTAAAGATGGATAGAAATACCCCAACTGACAACAGAGAAACATGCTCAGAGACTTAGAAAAGAAATTTATGGTTACCAAAGAGGAAATCTGCAGAAGAGAAGAAAATTAGCACTTTAGGATTAACATGTAATATTTCTTGGGCTTCCCTGGTGGCTCAGATGATAAAGAGTCTGCCTGCAGTGCGAGAGACCTGGGTTCGATCCCTAGGTCAGGAAGATCCCTTGGAGAAGGAAATGGCAACCCACTCCAGTATTCTTGCCTGGAAAATCCCATGGACAGGGGAGCCTGGCAGGCTACAGTCCATGGAGGTCACAAAGAATTGAACATGACTGAGCAACTTCCCTTTCTTTTCTGATATTTCTAAAATAGTCAACAAGGCCCTACTGTCTTAACACAGGGAACTCTACTCAACACTCTGGAAGAAGCTATCTGGGAGCAGAGTCCAAAAACAAGTAGATGTACTCCTATCTGTAACTGAATCGATGCCAAAACAAATGCAACTTTGTTAATCAACTGTACTGCACTAGAAACTAAAAATTAAATGAAGATATCAGTAAAAGGAATAATGGCTACTATAGTCACCTCTTGCCTGTGTGGTCAGGGCTGGGGGTACTATCCGTAGAGCCTGAACCAGAGTGAGTTGAAAAGCTCAACTGGGGGATGGAAAGGATCTGCCAGGAAAGGAAGCCCCTTGGGCCCACAGTGCCTGGTCCCTCCATGTGGACCACAGTTCCCAGATCACATCGGGCCCTTCAACAGCAAAGCCAAGCACAGTGCACTCAAAGGATGATGGACCCTTAGGTTGCCAGGACTTTGAGCAGTCACCTGGTCTCCATGTCCCCTGGTGCTGGGGTTCCCACCTCCAGTCCCCCATGTATAGAGAATAGCACACTCAACACAGCACTTTGGCAGGGGTTTGGATTTTTCCCACATTGAAGGGCAAGGGGTGGAAGTGATGAGACCAGCCCTGGGTCTGTGTTCTGGCACATTCTGCCCTCCTTTACAACCTAAGAGCAGGACTGTCCCTAGTCATCCCCTCACCCTGGTTACCAAAGGTGGAGAGGATGGACTCCTGTCACCTTGTGGCTATTTCATAAACTACAACTTAAAGTCAGTGCTTTGGGGAATCATACTCATAAGGTTATTAGGTTCATTAAAAAAAAGGGGGGGGACCTCAAGAATTGTCATACTTGAAAAATATTTTTCTTAAAGGCCAACCTTCAAGACACTCATTTCAGGAGAAAAGTCATTTCAACTTTACTCATTTTTTTTTAAAATGTAAACTACTTGGAAAGATGGTCAACATCCCTCATTATCAGAGAAATGTAAATCAAAATTAAAATGAAGTACATCCTTGCACCAATTAGGGCAGTCATCATCAAAAAGTCTATAGCAGTAGATGCTGGGAAAGGTGTGGAGAAATGAACTCTCCATCACCGTGGGTGGGAATGTAACCTGGTAAGAGCCACTAGGAAGGACACTATGGAGGTTCCTTAAAAAATGAAGTAGATGCTACCACATGATCTGCAATCTCACCTCTGGACAGATACCCGACAAAACCCTAAGGGAAAAGAAGCCTGCACCATAACGTCACTTCAACACTACTTTCAATAGACAGGACCTGTCCATCAGCAGACGAGTGCATAAGGAAGACGTGGTGCATACAAGGGAATATTGGGCAGCCGTAAAATAGGATAAATTAATGCTCCTTTCAGCAACATAGGTGGACTTGGTGATGATCAGATTATGGGTAGCAGGTTACACAGAGGAAAACAGCATACCTATCACGCTGGGGTACAATCTAAAAATGGATAGAAACACATGAATTGACCAAACAGAAATGCACTCAGAGGCTTAGAAAAGAAATCTATGGTGAGGAGAGGGAAAATACTGGGCAGGGATGAATCAGCATGTGCAATTATTATATGAAAACTGGTATCTGTAGAGATAATCAACAAGGACCTGTTCTGTACAGGGAACGCTAGTCAATACACTGGAAAAAGCTATCTGGGAAGGGGGGCAAAAACCAGTAGATGTGTTTGTATGTATAACTGAATGCATGTGCTTGATGGGGAAAAGAAAAGCAACATTATCATCTCTGTTCCAATAGAAATAAAAATGATACAAAACTCTAAGAAGGAATGATGTCTACTATATTCCCCTCAGGCTTGGGTGTTTGGTACTGGTGGGACATCCCTGGAGCCTGAGCAGCTAGGGCCCTAAGGCTGGACTGCCCTAAGGCTGAGGGAGCTGAGAAGGATGAGGCAGGATGGGAACCCTTAGACCTGCGTGGGACCAAAGTCCCCAGACCCAGGCGGGGCATCTGACCACAAAGTCAAGTCTAGTGCACCCGAAGGATTATGGACCCTGTGGGCTGCAAGACTTTGAGGAGTCACCTGGTCTCTCTGTCTCCTGATGCTGCGGTTCCCACTCCAGTCTCCTTCCTTAGAATCATCCCACATACAGGTGAAAGCTCCCTCACCACCGCACTTTTGTAGAGGGTGGGATTTGTTCCTGGATGAAGGGTAAGGGGATGGAAGTGGGGAGACAGAAGCCCTGGGTATGTGTTCTGGCACATTCAGCTCTCATTTACAACCACAGACTTCCCCTCATTTCCCCCTTGCCTGAGTAACCAGAGCTGGGGGAAAAGAAATCCCGCTGCCTCATGGCCATTTATGATTACCACAGCTATAAAATCAGTGCTATAAAATCTTCCCTCAAGAAATGTGCTGTGGTAAGTAATCAAAAGAAAATTCAAAATACAGCCACTTTCAAGAAGCTCTTTTCAAGAGAGAAGCTATTTCAATTTTCCTTAAAAATCCTTAAAAAAAAAAAAACATAAGACACGGAAAGATGCTCAACACTGCTCAATATCAGAGAAATAGAAAACAAAACTAAAACGAGGTACCACCTTGCACCAGTCTGAGTGACCATCGTAGAAAAGCTTACAAGCAGTGAATTTTTGGAATCGCATGCAAAAAAAGAATACTCCTATGTTGTGGGTGGCAGGAGCTATTATGAAGGATACCGTGGATGTTCCTTAAAAAACAAAATGATAGCTACCACATAATCCACAATTCCACTCCAGGGCATATATATGACAAAAACCCTAAGGCTAAAGACACATGTACCCCAACATAATTGCAAAACTACTTTCAATAGTCATGACATGGAAGCCACCAGACTGTCCATCAGCAAACGAACACATAAAAATGATGTGGTACACATATATTAATACAAGGGAATACAGTTCAGACAAGAAAAGGGATGCAGTAATGTCACCGCCTATAACATAAGTGGACCTGGAGACGATCATACTATGGGACACAGGTTAGAGAAAGACAGAAAGCTTATGATATTACGTCGAGGTGCAATCTCAAACTGGATAGAAATATATGAATTTACAAAACAGAAAAACCCTCAGAGACAGAAAAATCTTAAGGTTACCAGAGGGGAAAGGTGTGGGAGAACAAATTAGCACGTGGGATTAATATATGAACACTGATTTCTGTAACAGATACTCAACAAGGTCCTCCTGTCCAGCAGAGGGGACTCTGCTCAACACTCTGGAAGAAGCTATCTGGGAGGGTCTGAAAATGAGTAGATGTATACCTATGTATAACTAAGTCAAGCTGGACACCTAAAACAAACAATATTATCAATCAACCATACTCAGATACTGAATATTAAAATGTTAAAAGCAACGATGCCTATTATATTCACCTCTTGCCTGGGTGTTCAGGGCTGGTGGGATGTCCCCGGAGCCTGAGCCGGGTAGGCTTCTAGGTTGGACTGTCTCAAGGCTGAGGGAGCTGGGGAGGATGTGCCAGGAAAGGAGCTCTGACTGTAGTGCCTGGTCCCTCTCCTGAGACCACTGTCTCATGATGGACACGGGCTGTGGCACAACTAAGCCAAGCCCAGTGCACCCAAAGGCTGATGGACCCTGTGAGTTGTGAGACTTGGAGTGGTCACCAGGTCTCCCTGTCTCCGAGTGCTGGCGTTTCCACCTCCAGCCTCCTTCCTTAGAGTGACCCCACCCAGAGATGTGGGTCCTGCCACATTCTGCTCTCACTTAAACAACCCACAGCAGGACTTTCCCTCATCTCCGCCTTAGCAGAGGTGGGGGAAAAGAAATCCTGCCACCACGTGGTCGTTTCCCAGAACTACAACTTTAAAACCAGTCTCCGGCCACACCTTCACAAGGCCTGTGTGGTTATTAATGAAAACAGCCCTCAAGATATGTGCTTTCTAGGTAATGCAAAGAAAATTCAAAAAAATTATCCATTTCCAAAGAGAAGCCATTTGAATGTTACTCAATAATTATTTTGTTTTTATAAAAGGACAGGGAAAGATGTTCAACATCGCTCATTACCAGAGAAATGTAAATCACAACTACAAGGATTTACCAGAAGCCATCATTCATTAACCTCCAATTAAAATAAATAAATTTATATTTTAAAAATGGACAATTAAAAAGGATTAATGTCCAGCATATATAAAGAACTCCTACAAGTCAATAAGAGAAAAGGCAAAAGCCCAGTGGGCTTAGTCGTGTGTTTTTTTTGTGGGAAAAAACCCCAAAAGTCTACAAGCACTGATTTTGGGGACAGCATGGTGGAAAAGATCTCTACTATGCTCTGGGTGGGAACGTAACCTGGTAAGAGCCATTGCAAACGGCACGACGGAGGTTCCTTTAAAAACGAAATGAGAGCTACCGCATGATCCGTAATCCCACTCCTGGGTGTATACCTGATGAAATCTCTAAGGGGAAAGACACATGAGCCTCAACGCCATTGCAACACTACTTCCAACAGCCAAGACGCGGAAGCCAGCAAGCTGTCCATCAGCAGATGAGTGCGTGAAGGCGCGGCACGTGTAGACAGAGGAATATCGCAACCACAAAAAGGAAGGAAGGCCACTCGGAACCACACAGGTGGGTTTGGAGATGACCATACTATGGGAAGCGGGTCAGAGAAAGACAGACAGCATATGCTATCAGGTTGAGGTGGAAACTGAAATGGATAGAAATGCATGAACTGAATAAACAAATACCCAGCCATAAAAAAGTAAACTTTTGGTTCACAAGGCCCTTCAGGTAAATAATAGCCTGCCCTGAAGAAATGTGCTGTGGTAGGTAATCAAAAGAATATACAAAACAAGGCCATAATTTAAGAAGCCCATTTCAAGAGAGAGGCCATTTCAATTTTACTTAAATTGTGACTCAAAAACATTTCACTTTTTCTTTTTTCCTGTAAAGGACATAGAAAGATGCTTCATATCACTTATTATCATAAAAATGTAAATCAAAACTATAATAAGCTAAACCCTAGCACTAGTCTGAGGGGGCATCATCAAAATGTCTGCGAGCAGTAAGTGTTGCAGGGGACCCAGGAGGACAGGGCTCACCTAAGCTGTGGGTGGGGACGGTGCCTGGCAAGGGTCGCTACAGAGAACATTGCGGAGGCTCCTGAAAAATGAAACTGCAGTGCCCACAGGATCAGCAGTCCAACTCTTGGGAACATACTTGAGGAAAACCCAAAGGTAAAAGACATGCACCCAAACGTCATCGCCGTAATACTTTCAGTCGCTAAGAAGCCAGCAAACTGTCCATCAGCAGCGGAATGCAGAAAGACCATGCGGTGCTTGCACGCAAGGGAACATCTAAGCCATAAAAAAGAAACAAATGATGCCGCTTGTAACAACTGAGGTGGACCTGGAGATGATCACACTGTGGAACCTCAGTTAGGTAAAGACAGACAGCATATATATCATGTTCAGGTGGAATCAAAACATGGATAGATACACCCTAATTGAAAACAGACACATCCTCAGAGACTTAGAAAACTATATTTACCAAAGAGGAAAGGTGGGAAAGAGGGAAAAATTAATACATGGGATTAATATATGAACACTGATACATTTAATAGATAATCAACAAGCACCTTCTGTCCTGCACAGGGAACTCCACTCAACACTCTGCAAGATGCTATGTGGGAAATGAAGCCGAAAATGAGTAGACGTAGCCCTGTGTGTAACTGAATTGAGCTGCTTGACACCAAAAACAAACACAACACTGTTTATCAACTGTGTTCCAACAGAAATAAAAAGTGAACTGAAAATATAAATAGGAAGGATGCCTACTTCATTCCCCTCATGCCTGAGTGGCCACAGCTGGGGTACACACCTCTGGCTCAGCTGGGCTGGGTCTTAAGGCTGGACTGTCCTAAGGCTGAGGGAGCGGGCATGATGTGCCAGGAAGGGACCTGCCTTAGACTCATAGTGCCTGGTCCCTCTCCATGGGACCACAGTCCCCGTATCCAGGCAGGTTATCTGACATCAAAGCCAGGCCTAGTGCACCCAAAGGATGATGGAGCCTCTGGGTTGCAGGTCCTTTGAGGAGTCACCTGGTCTCCACGTCTCCTGGGGCTGGGGTTCCCACCTCCAGCCTCACTCCTTACTATTATCCTGCCTATAGATGACAGCCCTCTCACCGCAGCACATTTGCAGGGGTTTGGATTTACCCCGGATGAAGGGTAAGGGGGTAGAAATGGTGAGACAGAAGCCCTGGGTACACGTGCTGGCACATATTGCTTTCATCTATAACCCAAGACTTTCCCTCATCTCCCCCTTGCCAGAGCAGCCAGAGGTGAGCAGGAAGAAATCCCCCCGCCTCATTGTCATTCCCCATAACTACAGCTGTAAAACCAGTGCTTAGGGGAATTGCATTCACAGGGCTGCTGATGGAAACTCCCCTCCAGAAATGTGCTGAGGTAGGTAATGGAAAGAAATTTCAAAGCACAGCCAACTTTCAAGAAACCCATTTCAAGAGAGAAGCCATTTCAATTTTTCTCAAAAATATTTTGTTTTGTTTTTTTTAATGTAAAAAGGCCATGGAAAGATGCTCAACATTGCTCATTATCAGAGAAATGTAAATCAAAACTGCGAGGAACCACCTTGCACCAGTCCAAGTGGCCATCAGACAAAAGTCTACAAGTAATAAATGTTGGGGGCGGGGTGTGGAGAAAAAGAACTCTCCTGTGCTCTGGGTGGGAGTGTAACCTGGTAACAGCCACTACGAAGGATACTATGGAGGTTGCTTAGAAAACGAAATGAGAGCTACCACATGATCCACAATTCCACTCCTGGACATATACCTGAGGAAAATCCTGAGTCAAAAGACACATGTACCCCAATGTCATGGTAGCAGTACCTTCAATAGTCAAGACCTGAAAGCCACCACACTGTCTACCAGCAAAGGAATGGATACAGATGGTGTAGTACATGTATCCGGGGGAATATTGCTCAGACAAGAAAACGAATAGAGTAATGTCACTTCCTACACACAAATGGATCTGGAGATGAGCATATTATGGCAAGCAGGTTAAAGACAGAGAGCATATGATACCACATTGGGGTGGAATCCACAAATGTACAGAAATACACAGATTTACAAAACAGAAACACACTCAGACTCAGAAGCTTAAGGTGACCAGAGGGGAAGGGTGCTGGGGAGGGGTAAATTAGCACGTGGGATAAATCTATGGACACTGGTACTGTAATAGGTAATCAACAAGGACCTCCTGTCCAGCACAGGGAACTCGATCCAACACTCTGGAAGAAACCATCTGGGAAAAGAGGGCAAAAGTGAGCAGATGCATCCATATGTAAAACTGAATTGAGCTGCTTGGTGCCAAAAACAAGTACAATGTTGTTAATCAGGTGTATTCCAATAAATACAAAAATGAAATGAAAATATAAACCGGAAGGATGCCTGCTATATTCCCCTCATACCTGGGTGATCGGGGCTGGTGGGACCTCCATGGAGCCCGAGCTGGTTAGCATTCTAAGACTGACTTAAAGTTGAGGGAACAGACACAATGTGCCAGGAAAGGAACACCCTGGACCTGTGGAGTCTGGTCCCTTTGCATGGGACCACAGGCTGAAGATCCAGGTGGGACAACTATCCGACAACTGCACCCCAAGGGTGACGGACCCTCTGGTTTTAAGGCTTTGAGGAGTCACCTGGTCTCCGTGTCTCCTGGTGCCGGGGTTCCTACCCCTAGCCTTTTTGACAGCACTCTCATCACAGGGTTTTTGTAGGGACTGGGATATTTTGGGGGGGGGGGCGGGGTGGAGTGTAAGAGAGTGGAAGTGGTGAGACAGAAGTCGTGGGTGTGTGTTTTCTGGCACATTCGGCTCTCATTTACAACCCAGGAGCAGGCCTTTCCCTCATCTGCCCCTTGCCCCGTTAACCAGTTGGGGGGAAAGTGAAATTCTGCCACCTGGTGGCCATTTCCTATAACTGCCACTTTAAAACCAGTGCGGAATGGCATTCACAAGGCCTGCTGGTTCTTAATGAAAACTGCTCTCAAGAAATGTGCTGTGGTAGGTAATTGAAGAAAAATCGAAACACAGTCAACTTTCAGGAAACCCATTTCAAGAGAGAAGCCATTTCAATTTGCCTCAAAAGAAAAAAATCCCCCCCCCCCCATGTAAAGGACATGGAAAGATGCTCAGCATCACTCATGAATGGAGACATGTAAGTGAGAACTACAATAAGGCACCACCCTGCATCAGTCCAAGCAGCCGTCACAGAGAAGTCTACAAGCAGTAAATGTTGGGGAGGGTGTGGAGAAAGAACTCTCCTGTGCTGTGGCTGGGAACGCAACCTGGTAAGAGCCTCTATGAAGGACACCATGGAGTGGAGCTTCCTTTAAAACTGAGATGAGAGCTGCCACAGGGTCCTCAATCCCATCTCTGGGCAAACACCTAACAAAACCCCTAAGGCAGAAGACAGATGAACCCCAAGGTCACTGCAACCCTACTTTCTTTAACCAAGACCTGGGAGCCACCAGACTTTCTATCAGCAGGTGAAATCATAAAGAAGACGTGGACCTTAAATACAGGGACTGTGGCTCAGCCATAAAAAAGAAAATAGTCCCATTTGCAACAACACTGGCGGACACAGAGATTATCATCCTACTGGAAGGACGTCAGATAAAGACAAATCACATGATTCTCCCGCTTTGAGGCGGAATCTAAAAATGTAAAGAAACACATGATTTTACAAACAGACACATACTGACAGTCTTAGAAAAGAAACTTATGGTTGTCAAAGGGGAAAAGTGGGGAAGAAGGATAAATCAGCACACTGGGACTAACATATGAACACAGATACCTCTAAAATAGGCAGTTAAGAAGGGCTTCCCTGGTGGCTCAGCTGGTGAAAATTCCATCTGCAATGTGGGGGACCTGGGTTTGATCCCTGGGTTGGGAAGATCCCCTGGAGAAGGACATGGAAACTCACTCCAGTATTCTTGCTTTGAGAATCCCATGAACAGAGGATGCTGGTGGGCTACAGTCCATGGGATTGCAAAGAGCTGGACATGACTGAGCAACTAAGCATAGCACAAGAAGGAACTGTTGTTCAGCACAGGGAACTCCACTGAACACCCTGGAAGATGCTATCTAGGAAAAGAATCAAAAAAGAGTAGATGTACCCCTATGTATAACCAAATGAATCTGGTTCATGTCCAAAAGAAATGCAACATTGTTATTCAACTGTACTCCAATATTAACTAAAAAATAAATGAAAATATATGAACAGGAAAAATACCTACAATATTCCCCTTACACATGGGTGTTTGGTGTTGGTGGTACATCCCTGGAGCCTGGGCTGGCTAGGGTCCTCAGGCTGAGGGAGCTGGGAAGGATGTGCCAGCAAAGGAACCCTCTCGGACCCGAAGTGCCTGGTTCTTCTGCACAGGACCATGGTCCTCAGGGCCATCCGACAACTAAGCCAAGGTCAGTGCACCCAAAGGATGATGGACCCTCTGGGTTGCAGGTCCTTTGAGGAATCACCTGTTCTTCATGTGTGCTAGTGCTGGGGTTTGCACCTCCAGTCTCCTCCTTTCGAGTTGCCCGAGCTTCGGACCACAGCACCCTCAGTAGTGTGCTTTTGCATGGGTTGGGATTTTTCTGGGTGTGAAGGGTAATGCTGCTGCTGCTGCTGCTAAATCGCTTCAGTTGTATCCTACTCTGTGCGACCCCATAGACGGCAGGCTCCACCAGCCACCCCTGTCCCTGGGATTCTCCAGGCAAGAACACTGGAGTGGGCTGCCATTTCCTTCTCCAATGCATGAAAGTGAAAAGCGAAAGTGAAGTCGCTCAGTCGTGTCAGACTCTTAGCGACCCCATGGACTGCAGCCTACCAGGCTCCTCCGTCCATGGGATCTTCCAGGCAAGAGTACTGCAGTGAGATGCCATTGCCTTCTTCAGAAGGGTAATGGGGAAGAGGTAATAATACACCAGCTCTTGGGTGTTTTTTTTCTGGCACATTCCCCTCTCATTTACATCCAGGAAGAGACCTTTCATGAAGGCTCCCGTTGCCAGAAGAACCAGATTTGGGCATGAAGAAACCCTGCCACCTTGTGGCCATTTCTGGTAAAACAACCTTAAAACCAGTGATTTTGGAAACTTCACAAATGGCAACCCACTCCAGGGACAGAGGAACTTGGTGGGCTACAGTCCATGGGGTCATGAAAAGTCGGACATGACTGAAGCAACTTAACACACATATTCACAAGGCCTGAAGGGCTGTTAGTGACAGTATCCCTCAAGAAATGTACTGGAGTAAGTAACCAAAAGAGAATTCAGAAGAAAGCAGGCTTTCAAGAAGACAATTTGAAGACAAACTGTATTCACACCATTTTTTTTAACATATGAAAAGATGCTTAACATTACTTACTATTAGAGAAATGCGAGTCAAAACTACAGTGAGGTATGATTGGCACAAATCGAGTGGTCATCATCAAAAAGTCTACAAAGAATAAATGCTGTGGAGGGCATGGGCAAAAGGGAACCACCCCACACTGTGGGTGGGAATGTAAATTGGGAATAGGCTCTATGGAGAACAGTATGGCTGTTCTGCAAATTAAACAAACTAAAAATAGAGCTATCACATGATCCCAAATACCATATCTGAGAGAACCAGAATTCAAAAAGACACATGTACCCCAACATTGATTCCAGCCCTATCTACAATAGCCAGGACAAAAAAGCAACGGGAGTGTCCATGGATAGGCGGACGGAGAAGGTGCGGTACATGTACGGAAGTGGATGTCACTCAGCCACAAAAAGAAGGAAATAATGCCATTCATAGCAACATGGCTGCACCTGGAGGTGATCATACCCAGTGAAATAGGTCAGAGAGAGGAAAATATCGTATGATATAAATTATAGGTGGAATAATAGATGGCTTCCCTGGTGACCTGCAACGTAGGAGACCTGAGTTCAATCCCTGGGTTGGGAAGACCCCTTGGAGAAGGAAATGGCAACCCGTCCAGTATTCTTGCCTGGGCAACGCCACGGACAGAGGAGGCTGGCAGGCTACAGTCCATGGGGTCGCAAAAGAGGTGGACAAGACTGAGAGACTAAACAACAATAATAGACATAAACGAACTTATTTACAAAACAGAAATGGACTCACAGCTTTCAAAAACAAAGTTATGGTTACTTAAGGGGATAAGTTTCAGGAAAGGATAAAGTAGGCTATCTCTTCAAGAAAATTGGAGATGCCAAGAGAACATTTCCAGGACTTATATAATGACCTGGATAACCACGATGGTGTGGTCACTCACCTAGAGCCAGACATTCTGGAGTGTGAAGTCAAGTGGGCCTTACAAAGCATTAGTAAGAACAAAGCTAGTGGAGGTGATGGAATTCCAGCTGAGCTATTTCAAATCCTAAAAGATGATGCTGTTAAAGTGCTGCACTCAATATGCCAGCAAATTTGGAAAACTCAGCATTGGCCAAAGGACTGGAAAAGGTCAGTTTTCATTCCAATCCCAAAGTAGGGCAATGCCAAAGAATGTTCACACTACCATATAACTGTGCTCATTTTACATTCTAGCAAGATAATGCTCAAAATCCTTCAACAGTATGTGAATTGAGAACTTCCAGATGTACAAACTGGATTTAGAAAAGGCAGAGAAACTTGAGGTCAAATTGCCAACATTCACTGGATCATAGAAAAAGCAACAGTATTCCAAAAAACATCTACTTCTGCTTCATTGACTACACTAAAGCCTTTGACTGTGTGGATCACAACAAAATGTGGAGAATTCTTAACGAAATGGGAATACCAGACCACCTCACCTGCCTCCTGAGAAACTTGTAAATAGGACAAGAAGCAACAGTTAGAACCAGACATGGAACAATGGACTGGTTCAAAATTAGGGAAAGGAGTTCATCAAGGCTGTATATTGTCACCTTGCTTATTTAATTTATATGCATAGTACGTTATGTGAAATGTCAGGCTGGATGAAGCATAAGCTGGAATCAAGACTTCCGGGAGAAATATCAATAACCTCTGATATGCAGATGACACCACCCTTATGGCAGAAAGTGAAGAGGAACTAAAGCCTCTTCGTGAGGGTGAAAGAGAAGAGTGAAAAAAGCTGGCTTAAAACTGAACATTCAAAAAAAACGAAGATCATGGCATCCGGTCCCAACACTTCATGGAAAATAGATGGGGAAAAGTGACAGACTCTACTTTCTTGGGCTCCAAAATCACTGCAGACGGTGACTGCAGCCTCAAAATTAAAAGACACTTGCTCCTTGGAAGAAAAGCTATGACAAACCTTGACAGCATATTAAAAAGCAGAGATATCAGACTTTGCCAACAAAGGTCCATCTAGTCAAAGCTATGGCTTTTCCAGTAGTCGTGTATGGATGTGAGAGTTGGACCATAAAGAAGGCTGAGTGCCAAAGAACTGATGCTTTCTAACTGTGGTACTGGAGAAGATTCTTGAGAGTCCCTTGGATGTCAAGGAGATCAAACCAGTCAATCCTAAAAGAAGTACACCCCAGAATATTCATTGGAAAGACTGATGCTGAAGCTGAAGCTCCAATACTTTCGCCTCCTAATGTGAAGAGCCAACTCATTGGAAAAGATGCTGGGAAAGTTTGAGGGCAGGAGGAAAAGGGGACAACAGAGGATGAGATGGTTGGATGGCATTACTGACTCAATGGACGCGAGTCTGAGCAAGCTCAGGAGATAGTGAAGGACAGGAAGCCTGGAGTGCTGCAGTTCATGGGGTCGCAAAGAGGTGGACATGACTGAGCGACTGAACAACAATGATAACAAGGTAGGAGGTTAGGCTTAATATACACCCAGTAATATATATAAAACAAATAATCAACAAGGCCCTACTCTATCACACAGGGGATTCTATTCAATATTCTGTTATAACCTATATTGGAAAAGAATTTTTTAAAAAAATGGATATATGTAAGTGAATAAGTGAATCTCTTTGCTATACACCAGAAACCAACACAACATTGGAAATCAACCATACTCCAATATAAAATTAAAAGTTAAGAAAAATAAAATACATGGACAAAAGATATGCACTATCACTTCATCAAAGATGACATATAATTGGCAAATAAGCAGATAAAAAGATAGCCAACCTCATTAACGGCAAAATCCAAATTAAAACTACAATGAGATACCACGACACATCTTCTAATATGGCTAAAACTGAAAAAAACAAACAAATAGAAAATAATGCAGGGATGTGAAGCAACTGGAACTCTCACCTATTTTTGTTGGAAAAGAAAAGAGCAACAGCCCCCTTAGAAATCATTTTGGAGGTTTCTCAGAAAGTCAACCATGTACTTCCTGTATAACTCAGCAATCTCACTCTGATATATCCACACAAGTTACTGTTCAAACAAAAATCTGAGTAGTGCAAATTTTTTAAAAAATTCAAGTATAGTTGACTTAGAATGTTATATTAGCTTCAGATGCACAGCATAGTGATTGTACATTTTTATAGGTAACACACCATACAAAGTTATTATAATATTATTCGTGTCCAACTCTTTGTGAGCCCCTGGACTATAGCCCACTAGGCTCCTCTGTCCATGGAATGCTCCAGGCAAGACTATTGAGTGGGTTACCATTCCCTTTTCCAGGGGATCTTCCCGACCCAGGGTTTGAACCCAGGTCTCCTGCATTGCAGGTGGACTCTTTATTGTCTGAGCCAACAGGGAAGCCCATAATTGACTATTTCCTGTTGAAGGTAAATTTTTATGGTAGCTGTATTTTTATCCACCCCAAACTGGAAACCACCCAAATGGCCATCAATGATCACTGGGTAAATACACTGTGCTGCAGGGAGACAATACTCAGCTACACAATGGAACAAACTGCTGCTGCTGCTGCTAAGTCGCTTCAGTCGTGTCTGACTCTGTGCGACCCTATAGACGGCAGCCCACCAGGCTCCCCCGTCCCTATTAATACTTATATACCCAATAACAAAGTTAACTCAAATTTTAAGTTAAATAAGTCAGCTTCAAAAAGCTGATTGTATGTATGATTCCTTTTACATATTATGTTCTAAGGCACAAAACGAAAGGGATTGAAAACTGATTAGCGGTTTCCAGGGGCTGAGGGTTTAAAGAGGCTTGACCCCGGTGGAGAATGAAAGAGTTTGGGGAGACTATGGAGCTGTTCTGTATCTTGCCTATGACAGTGACTATATATAACTGGATGGGTTTTCAAACTGGTCAAATTGTACCCTAAACTGGTGATTTTTACTATATGCAAATTAAACCTCAGTTTAAAAATGTTAAAAAATTAATGGTGTTGATAAACTTTTTACACCTATGGAAAGAAATCTTTTTAAACTGGTTACACCTTTTGCAAAAACTGTTTCCACCACTTATTTGCTTAGTAACTTCCCTCCCTCCCTCACCACTGAGCTAAGTTAACTCTCAGCCTAATGAAACTGATCATGAATTCTGAATTCAGACAGTGGAATGTTAATTAAAGAGACTTTACTTTAATCTTCAGAAGGCATCTTTAATATCCCAGCTTTTCTGGAGTCATGTTCTTCGTCACAGAGATACATTCCCTGTCTGAAGTGGCAGAGAGTGGAAGAAGGGATGAGAATGACCCATCATAATGTACCTATTTCATGGGAGAAATGATGGAAACGGTAATAGCTGCCTCTCACCAAAGAGGCAAGAAGTGGAAATGAGCTACTCAGAGGATGCTCCTGTACTCTAGCTAAATCCACACCTCTGTGGTACCCAAACGAGCTTTTCTCCATAATCCTTTCCTCTGCCTACGCCATCCACAGGAAAGACTCAGGCATCACACTAACTCACTTCTAGACTGTGAGGCCCCACAAGTGATGTGCAGCCGTATCCTCATAAATTTGTCCTCGGGGAACAAAGTCCCTTAACAATTCTGGCTGTTTAAAAGAAAATGTAGTTGTGGAAGCAAAGCTCTGTGTCTGCAGTCATCCAATTTCGCAGTCATATTTCATCAGACAATACACAGACAAAGCACTGTCCTCCCACTCATATCTCTGTCTAGGCCAGCTGCTCTATTCACCCTTTTTTCTTTAAAAGATAAATTATTAAAATAATTGAAAAATAATGTATTCACTTCTGATCATGAATACACAGCAATAGCAATGGCTATGTCTGTAGCCACCTGGCTGCATATCTTGGCATACCTTGGTATCACACCAGCCTCCACCCCCACAATCACTTCCCTACATTCTAACAGCCGCTGAGGACGGTATACCTCCATGTGGGAAGTTTCAAACAGATGTCCCATTCACAATGCAGGTTTCCCCTCCAATGATGGTTTTACAGCTCACTTGTGCAAATACTAAAACTGAAGTAACTAGTTCCTACCATTGATTTTCTAAAACTCCCTCATGAACAAGTAGGCCACAGACAATGTATGCCTGCACAGCTCTTAGGGGTGTTTAAAGTAACTTTTTTTAAAAAAGGTCTTTCTTCATCAGGAACAATAACCAAGGCCTTTTCTGCGACCCTAGCCTACTAAGCCCCAGGCTGCCTGTGGCCCCTGGATGGCTGTCCTCAGGTCCCCACATCCCAGGATGGTGCTGGGTGAAGGGCAGACCAGGCAAGAGGCATAGACTGCCATTATTGTGCTCAGCCCGGGAGTCCCTGGGTCTTGAGGATCTCTGTGGATGGACCGATTTTCTTCTCCACATTCCTTTCAGCCTTTTCCTGTAGACTCATGAGCTGGTCTTTCCTCCAGTAAAGAAACCTAGCCATCCTCCCCTTCTCCTCCAGATGCTATCACCTCCATACTCCCAGCCAACCTGCCTGTCCTGGCAGCCTGTGTGGACAGACTTTCACAACGCTTCCAGACACACAGTCTGGAGGGCAGCAGAATGACCACCTGTTTTCTCTTGTCAGGGGTTGAGGGATCTTATCCAGCACCACAGAGGTCAGGTTGCTTGGTTTTGTGGGTGGCAAGCCTCCTCCATCCACCAAGGAATGAGAATGGGGCTGGAAGAGGGAGGGGCCCAGGGACCAGGGATGTTCATACACTTTCAGAGGAGGGCCAGGCTCTTTAGCTTGTTTCTGAGAAACTGCCAGAAACGATGTTCATGCCCACTCAGCACATGACCATGCCTTCCCACCCAGAGGACCTTCTTGGCCACGATGGGTGCCTGTGGCCCAGGAGATGGCCTCAGCCATCAAGCACCAGACCTGCTCCACTGCCACCTTCAGCAGACGCCTGGGGGAACTTTTCACTGAACAAATGTTTATGTCTATGCCCTGAAAATAGCACCTGTGAGGAAAGCAATATCCTGTCTTCACAGACTTGACTTTTAGAGTAGAAGAGACAGAAAACTGATACACAAATAGGCAACGGTAACAAATCTGGTATGAACCAGTACAATGCAGGAAAGTAAGGTTAGGCAAGGGGACAGAGAGAAATTTGGGTGCTATTTAAGATAAGGTGGTCAGAGAAGGAGCTTCCCAGGTTCCCAGGAACAGTGGTAAAGAATCTGCCTGCCAATGCAGGAGACATGGGTTTAATCTTTGGGTTGGGAAGATCCCCTGGGGTAGGATATGGCTAACCACTCCTTTATTCTTGCCTGAAAAATTCCACAGGAGGTGGGCTACAGCCCATGGGGTCACAAAGAGTCAGACATGACTAAGTAAGGAGGCACGGTCAGAGAAGGCCTCTGTGGTGAGGTGACACTGAGCAGGGACTTGAATGCTGAGGAGCAAGCCATGTGAGTGAGAACAGAACAAGAGCAAAGAGAGGGTTTGGCATGTTCAGTTCAGTTCAGTCCAGTCGCTCAGTTGTGTCTGACTCTTTGCGACTCCATGAATCACAGCACGCCAGGCCTCCCTGTCCATCACCAACTCCCGGAGTTCACTCGGAATCACATCCATCAAGTCAGTGATGCCATCCAGCCATCTCATCCGGTGTCGTCCCCTTCTCCTCTTACCCCCAATCCCTCTCAGCATGGAGGCATATAAATAGAGTTGGGAGGCAGAAGAGAGAAAATCTGAATCAATGGGGCTTCAGTGAGGAGTTTGAATTTTATTCTAAGTGTGACAGAAACCAGAGGTTGGTCTCAAGCAGGAGACTGATATTTTAAAAGGCCAATGGGGCTTCTGTGTGTGGAATGGATTAAAAATGGAATCAAGATAACCAGATAGGAGGCTACTGTGGGGTCCAGGCAGGATATGATGGGGCTTGGACTAGGGTGGTAGTGATGGAGGTGGAGAGAAGGGGCTGAACTCTGGATAATTCTGAAGATAAATTAGACTGGACCTGCTGACGGGTTGGATATTGGGTGTGAGGGAGAGAAGAGCGATGGAGGACTCAAGGGTTTCTTCTGCACTTATTCATTAGAAAATGCAATGACCTTCATACAAGCACGGAGAGGTAAAGATTGATAAGACACAATTAGTGCCTTCAGGAAGCTGAAGTCAGATTTCTAGACTTTGGGGGGCAAGTACAATGTGCTGTGAGGTGGGCAGGATGAGGACAGCTTGTTCTGTACTTGGGACTTAAGGGAGGTTTCAGTTTGGGCTTGAAGGCAGAATAAGAGTCCACTAGATGCAGAAAGAAGGAAAGAATAGGAGGGCTGGTTCAAGACGGCAGAGCAGAAGGATGTGCGCTCGTCGTCTCCTGCCAGAGCAGCAAAATTGCAGCTAGCTGTTGAACACCCATCAGCAGGCAGACACTAGAGCCCACCAAAAAAGAGAAACCCATCCAAGCACGAAGGAGAAGCTGTAACAAAATGGTAACAATGACAGCAAAATAAAATCCTATACCTGCCAAGTGGGTGACCCACAAATCGCAGAACAATAACATCAAAGAGGTTCTCGTACCATTGTCAAGATGCTGGGGTTCTGGCCAAGGGACTGGAATCCCCAGAGAAGCTGACGTTGAAGGCCAGAGGGATTTGATTACAGGAGTTTCGTGGGACTGGGGGAAACAGAGACTCCACTCTTGGAGGGCACAAACAAAATCTTGTGTGCACCAGGACCCAAGGAAAAGGGTCAGTGACCCCACAGGAGACTGAGACAGACCTACCTGTGAGTGTCTGAGGGTCTCCTCGGAGGCATGGCTTGACAGTGGCCCACCATGGGGACAGGGGCACTGGCAGCAGCAGTCCTAGGAGATGTATCTTGGCATAAGGCCTCTTGGAGGTCACCAACAGCCAATAAACTCCAGGACTGGGTTACCTCAGGCCAAACTAACAGGGAGGGAGTACAGCCCCACCCATCAGCAGACAATTGAATTAAAGTTTTACTGAGCACAGCCTGGAGAAGGCGATGGCACCCCACTCTAGTACTCTTGCCTGGAAAATCCCATGGTTGGAGGAGCCTGGTGGGCTACAAGTCCATGGGGTCATGAAGAGTCAGACACGACTGACCAACTTCCCTTTCACTTTTCACTTTCATGCATTGGAGAAGGAAATGGCAACCCACTCCAGTGTTCTTGCCTGGAGAATCCCAGGGACAGGGGAGCCTGGTGGGCTGCCATCTGTGGGGTCGCACAGAGTCAGACACGACCAAAGCGAATTAGCAGCAGCAGCAGAGCACAGCCCTACCCTCCAAGCAAGACCCAGTTTCCCCCCAACGCCATCCCCCAGCCAGTCCCTCCCATCAGGAAGTTTACAAAAGCCTAAATGGCTGTCTGGGGAGGCCTTACAAATAGCTGTGAAAAGAAGAGAGGCGAAAAGCAAAGGAGAAAAGGAAAGATATAAGCATCTGAATGCAGAGTTCCAGAGAATAGCAAGAAGAGATAAGAAAGCCTTCTTCAGGGATCAATGCAAAGAAATAGAAGAAAACAACAGAATGGGAAAGACTAGAGATCTCTTCAAGAAAATTAGAGATACCAAGGGAACATTTCATGCAAAGATGGGCTCGATAAAGGACAGAAATGGTATGGACCTAACAGAAGCAAAAGATATTAAGAAGAGGTGGCAAGAATACACAGAAGAGCTATACAAGAAAGATCTTCACGACCCAGGTAATCATGATGGTGTGATCACTAATCTAGAGCCAGACATCCTGGAATGTGAAGTCAAGTGGGCCTTTAGAAAGCATCACTATGAACAAAGCTAGTGGAGGTAATGGAATTCCAATTGAGCTATTTCAAATCTTGAAAGATGATGCTGTGAAAGTGCTGCACCCAATATGCCAGCAAATTTGGAAATCTCAGCAGTGGCCACAGGACTGGAAAAGGTCAGTTTTCATTCCAATCTCAAAGAAAGGCAATGCCAAAGAATGCTCAAACTACTGCACAATTGCACTCATTTCACACACTAGTAAAGTAATGCTCAGAATTCTCCAAGCCAGGCTTCAGCAATACGTGAACCGTGAACTTCCTGATGTTCAAGTTGGTTTAATAAAAGGCAGAGGAACCAGAGATCAAATTGCCAACATCTGCTGGATCATGGAAAAAGCAAGAGAGTTCCAGAAAAACATCTACTTCTGCTTTATTGACTATGCCAAAGCCTGTGGGGATCACAATAAACTGTGGAAAATTCTTCAAGAGATGGGAATACCAGACCACCTGACTTGCCTCTTGAGAAATCTGTATGCAGGTCAGGAAGCAACAGTTAGAACTGGACCTGGAACAACAGACTGGTTCCAAATAGGAAAAGGAGTATGTCAAGGCTGTATATTGTCACACTGCTTATTTAACTTATATGCAGAGTACATCATGAGAAACGCTAGACTGGAAGAAACACAAGCTGGAATCAAGATTGCTGGGAGAAATATCAATCACCTCAGATATGCAGATGACACCACCCTTATGGCAGAAAGTGAAGAGGAACTAAAAAGCCTTGATGAAAGTGAAAGAGGAGAGCGAAAAAGTTGGCTTAAAGCTCAACATTCAGAAAATGAAGATCATGGCATCTGGTCCCATCACTTCATGGGAAATAGATGGGGAAACAGTGGAAACAGTGTCAGACTTTATTTTGGGGGGCTCCAAAATCACTGCAGATAGTGACTACAGCCATGAAATTAAAAGACGCTTACTCCTTGGAAGAAAAGTTATGACCAACCTAGATAGCATATTCAAAAGCAGAGACATTACTTTGCTGACTAGGGTCCATCTAGCCAAGGCTATGGTTTTTCCTGTGGTCATGTATGGATGTGAGAATTGGACTGTGAGGAAAGCTGAGTGCTGAAGAATTGATGTGTTTGAACTGTGGTGCTGGAGAAGACTCTTGAGAGTCCCTTGGACTGCAAGGAGATCCAACCAGTCCATTCTGAAGGAGATCAACCCTGGGATTTCTTTGGAAGGACTGATGCTAAAGCTGAAACTCCAGTACTTTGGCCACGTCATGAGAAGAGTTGACTCATTGGAAAAGACTTTGATGCTGGGAGGGATTGGGGGCAGGAGGAGAAGGGGACGACTGAGGATGAGATGGCTGGATGGCATCATGGACTCAATGGACGTGAGTCTGAGTGAACTCTGGGAGTTGGTGTTGGATAGGGAGGCCTGGCGTGCTGCATTTCATGGGGTTGCAAAGAGTCGGACACAACTGAGTGACTGAACTGAACTTATCCTCATCCACCAGAGGGCAGACAGAAGAAATAAGAACTACGACCCCGTCAGCCTCCATAATTAATACCACAATCACAGAAAGCTACCCAAAATGAAAAGAATAGGATTATGTCCCAGATGAAGAAACAAGATAAATCCCTAGAAAAACAACTAAATGAAGTGGAGATAGGCAACCTTCCAGAAAAAGAATTCAGAATAATGATAGTGAAGATGATCTAGGATCTCAGAGTAACAATGGAAAAGATGCAAGAAATGTTTACCAAAGACCTAAGAGAACTAAAGAACAAACAGAGACAAACAATACACTAGAAGGAATCAACAGCAGAACTGAGGCAGAAGAACAGATAAGTGACCTGGAAGACAGAATGGTAGAAATTAATACTGCAAATCAGATCACAGAAAAATGAAAAGAAGCGAAGACAGCCCAAGAGACCTCTGGGACATTAAGTGTTGTCCAAGATTTGCATTATAGGGGTCCCAGAAGGAAAAGAGAGAAAGGACCCAAGAGAAGATTGGAACAGATGATAGCTGAAAACTTCCTGAACACAGCAAAGGAAATAGTCAGCCAGGAGCACAGGAGTCCCAGGCAGCATAAACCCAGGGAGGAACACATGGAGACACATGGTAATCAAACTGACAAAAACTAAAAGACAAAGATGAAATATTAAAAGCAACAAGGAAAAGAAAGGCAAATAGCACACAAGGGAAATCCCATAGGATACTAGCTTACTTCTCAACAGAAACACTACATGCCAGAAGGGAATGGCATAATTAATTCCAAGTGATGAAAGGGAAGAACCTACAACCAAGAATACTCCACCCAGCAAGACATCTTAGCAAATTCAATGGAGAAATCAAAGCTTTTCGGACAAACAAAAGTTAAGAGAATTCAGCACCACTCAACCAGTTTTACAACAAAGGAACTTCTCTAGGCAGGACACACAAGAGAAGGAATAGAGCTACAAAAATAAACCCAAAACTATTAACAAAACGGTGACAGGATGATACATATCTCTAATTACTTTAAATGTAAATGGATTAAGTGCACCAACCAAAGACATAGACTGGTGAAGGTGAAAGTGAAGTCGCTCAGTTGTGTCCGACTCTTCGGGACCCTGTGGACTGTAGCCCACCAGGCTCCTCTGTCCATGGGATTCTCCAGGCAAGAATACTGGAGTGGGTTGCCATTTCCTTCTCCAGGGATCTTCCCAACCCAGGGATCGAACCCGGGTCTCCTGCATTGCAGGCAGACACTTGATCCTCTGAGCCACCAGGGAACATGTGGGTGGGGTGGGTACAAAAACAAGACCCATATATATGCTGTCTACAGGAGACCTACCTCAGACCAAGGGACACTTACAGACTGAAAGTAACGGAGTGGGAAAAGGTATGTCACACAAAAGGAAATCCTAAGAAAGCTGGAGTAGCAATACTCATATCAGACAAAATAGACTGTAAAACAAAGACTGTTTTAAAAGGCAAAGAAGGACACTGTACAGGAGGGAAAATGGCAGGGCATGAGTGACACAGCCAAGGATGCAGCATAAACAGGTTAGAATCGAATGGGAGCAAGATGGCAGACAAGACCTGACCTTGATCCTCAATCAGCAAGTGAAATGACACGCCCAGAGGTGCCATGACAGTTCAGGGCACCGTTAAAAGACCAAGGAGTGGGTGGTGGCCCAAATGCTGGGAATCTCTGCCTCTTCCCCAAAACAGCTGGGATAATCCTCCCACTCATTAGCATAGGAAATTACCCAGCCTATGAAAACTAACCACACCATATTTTGCAGCCACACTCACCCACATGTTCCCTGGTGGCTCAGAGGATCAGGTGTCTGCCTGCAACGCAGGGACCCGGGTTCGATCCCTGTGATGAGACATCAAGAATCTGAGCTTTATTAGGCCTCAAAACCAGGAACTGTGGGTTTTGGCTGGGTTTGAGTCCCAAGCAGGATTTTGGCTGGGTTCGGGTCCCAGCCAAGTGGGTTCAAGTTCCAAGCAGGGTTTTGGCTGGGTTTGAGTCCCAGCAGATGGGTTCAAATCCCAACTGGAGGTAAACAGTTTCAACACTACATGATGATCAAGGGTTCAATCCAAGAAGATATAACAATTATAAATATATATGCACCCAACATAGGAGCACCTCAATATGTAAGGCAAATACTAACACACATAAACAGAGAAATCAACAGTAACATAATAATAGTGGGAACATTTAATACTCCACTTTCATCAATGGGCGGATCATCCAGACAGAAAATTAATAAGGAAATGCAGGCCTTAAATGATACTTTAGACTAGCTGGACTTAACTGGTATTTGTAGAATATTCCATCCAAAAGCAGCAGCCTACACATTCTTCTCCAGTTCACTTGGAGCATTCTCTAGGATTGACCACATGCTGGGCCACAAGAAGAGCCTTGGTAAATTTAAGAAAATCGAAATTGTATCAAGCATCTTTTCTGATCACAATGCTATGAAATTAGAAATAAACTACAATATAAAAACACAAAACTCTAAGAAATACAAACACACAGTGACTAAACAATATGCTGCTAAACAACCACTGGGTCACCAAAGAAATCAAAGGAAAAAAAAAAACCTAGAGACAAATGAAAACAAAAGCACAATAGTCCAAAACTTATGGGAGGCAGCAAAAGCTGTTCTAACAGGGAAGTGTATAGCCATACAATCTTACCTCAAGAAACAAGTAAAATCTCAAATAAACAGCCTAACACCTAAGACAATTAGAGAGAGAACAAACAAAACCTAAAGTTAATAGAAGGAAGGAAATCATAACGATCAGAGCAGAAATAAATGAAATTGAGACAAAGAAAATAATTGTGAGGATCAATGAAACTAAAAGCTGGTTCTTTGAAAAGATGAACAAAATTGATAAACCTTTAGCCGGACGCATCAAGAAAAAGGTGGAGAGGACCCAAATCAATAAAATAAGAAATGAAAAAGAAGTTACAACTGACTCCACAGAATTACGAAGGATCCTAAGAGACTACTATGAACAACTGTATGCCAATAAAATGTACAACCTGGAAGAAATGGGCAAATTCTCAGAAAGGTACAGTCTATCCAGACTGAACCAGAAAGAAATAGAAAATATGAACAGACCAATCACAAGCAATGAAACTGAAACCATGATTAAAAATCTCCTAGCAAACAAAAGTCCAGGACCTGATGGCTTCACAGGCAAATTTTATCCAAAGTTTAGAGAAGAGTTAGCACCTATCCTTCTGAAACTGCTGCAAAAAGTCACAGAGGAAGGAAAAACATCTCAATTCATTTTATGAGGAAACCATCACCCTGATAGCAAAACCAGACAAAGATGCCATGAAAAAAGAAAATTACAAGCCAATATCACTTATGAACATAGACACAAAATTCCTCAACAAAATACTAGCAATCTGTATTCTACAATACATTAAAAAGATCATACACCACGATCAAGTGGGATTCATCCCAAGGATGCAAGGATTTTTCAACATCCACAAGTAAATACGATATACCACATCAACAAACTGAAGAATAAAAAACATATGATTATCTCAATAGATGCAGAAAAATCTTTTGACAAAATTCAGCTCCCATTTATGATAAAAACTTTCCAGAAAGTGGGCATAGAGGGTACCACATACCTCAACATAATAAAGGCCGTATATGAAAAACCTATAGCTAGTATCATACTTAATGGTGAAAAGCTGAAACCATTCCCTGTAAGATCAGGAGCAAGACAAGGACACCTCTTTTCACCACTTTTATTCTACATAGTTTTGGAAGTCCTAGCTACAGCAGAGAAGAAAAAGAAGTAAAGGGAATCCAAAGTAGAAAAGAAGTTAAACTGTCACTGTTTGCAGCTAACATGATCCTACACACAGAAAATCCTAAAGATACTACCAGAAAACTGCTAGATAGAACTCATCAATGAGTTTGGTAAAGTTGCAGGTTATGAAATTAATACACAGAAATCTGTTGTATTTCTATACACTACCAATGAAAGATCAGAAAGAGAAATTGAAGAAGCAATTCCATTTACCACTGCATCAAAAGGAATGAAATATCTAGGAATAAGCCTACCTAAGGAGACAAAAGACCTGTACTCCAAAAACTATAAGATGCTGGTGCAAGATATCAAAAAAGACTTAACTAGATGGAAAGATATACCATGTTTGTGGATTGGAAGAATCATTATTGTCAAAATGACTATACCACCCAAAGCATTCTACAGATTCAATCAAATCCCTATTAAATTACCAATGGTATTTTCCACAGAACTAGAAGAGAAAATCTTAAAATTTGTACAGAGACACAGAAGACTCCAAATAGCCAAAGCAATCTTGGAAAAGAAAAATGGAGTTGGAGGAATCATGCTCCCTGACTTCAGACTATACTACAAAGCTACAGTCATCAAAATAGTGTGGCACTGGCATAAAAACAGAAATATAGATCAACGGATCAGGATAGAAAACTCAGAAATAAGCCCAGCACCTGTGGTCAATTAATCTATGACAAAATGGGCAAGACTACACAAAGCTGGAAAGATAGTCTCTTCAACAAATGCTGTTGGTAAAACTGGACAACCATATGTAAAACAAATAAAATTAGATCATTCCTTAACTCCATATACAAAAATAAGCTTAAAATGGATTAAAGACCTAAATTTGAGACTGGCTACTATAAAACTCCTAGGGGAAAACATAGGCATAATGCTCTCTGACATAAGTCACAGCAACATCTTTTTTCAGTCTATCTCCCAGAAAAAAGGAAATAAAAGCAAAAATAAACAAATGGGACCTAGTTAAACTCAAAAGCTTTTGCACAACAAAGGAAATAAAAAACAAAATGAAAAGACAACTCACAGATTGGGAGAAAATATTTGCAAATGATGTGACTAATAAGGTATTAGTCTCCAAAATTTAATAGCATTAAAACAAACAACCCACTCAAAAAGTGGGCAGAAGACCTGAATAGTCATTTCTCCAAAGAGGATAAACATATGACCAATATTATGGCAGAAAGTGAAGAGGAACTAAAAAGCCTCTTGATGAAAGTGAAAGAGGAGAGTGAAAAAGTTGGCTTAAAGCTCAACATTCAGAAAACGAAGATTATGGCATCTGGTCCCATCACTTCATGGCAAAAAGACAGGGAAACAGTGGAAACAGTGTCAGACTTTATTTTGGGGGGCTCCAAAATCACTGCAGATGGTGACTGCAGCCATGAAATTAAAAGACGCTTACTCCTTGGAAGAAAAGTTATGACCAACCTAGACAGCATATTCAAAAGCAGAGACTACTTTGCCAACATAGGTCTGTCTAGTCAAGGCTATGGTTTTTCCTGTGGTCATGTATGGATGTGAGAGTTGGACTGTAAAGAAGGCTGAGCGCCGAAGAATTGATGCTTTTGAAGTGTGGTGTTGGAGAAGACTCTTGAGAGTCCCTTGGACTGCAAGGAGATCCAACCAGTCCATTCTGAAGGAGATCAGTCCTGGGATTTCTTTGGAAGGAATGATGCTAAAGCTGAAACTCCAGTACTTTGGCCACCTCATGCCAAGAGCTGACTCATTGGAAAAGACTCTGATGCTGGGAGGGATTGGGGGCAGGAGGAGAAGGGGATGACAGAGGATGAGATGGCTGGATGGTATCACTGACTCAATGGATGTGAATTTGAGTGAACTCCGGGAGTTGGTGATGGACAGGGAGGCCTGGTGTGCTGCGATTCATGGGGTCGCAAAGAGTCGGACACAACTGAGGGACTGAACTATACTGAATATGCATGTGAAAAGATCTTCAATATCGCTAGTTATTAGAGTAATGCAAATCAAAACTATGATCACCTCACACTAGTCAGAATAGCTATCATCAAAAAAATCCAGAAACTAACAAATGTTCTTTTTTACTTAGCCATTTAAAAAACGAAACAATGCCATTTGCAGCAACATGGTTGGACCTAGAGTGTCATACTGAGTGAAGTCGGACAGAGGAGAAATATCATACAACATACCTTATATGTGGAATTAAAAAAAAAAGTGATACAAATTAACTTACTTACAAAATTAGAAGAAATGCACAGACTTAGAAAACTAACTTGTGGTTGCTGGGGAAAAGGGATAGTTAGGGAATTTGGGAAGGTCATGTACACACTGGTTTATTTAAAATGGATAACCAACAAAGGCCTATTGTATAGCAGATGGAACTCTGCTCAATGCTATGTGCCAGCCTGAATGGCAGGGGGTGGTGGTGGGGTTTGGGGAAGAATGGATACATGAATATGTTTGGCTGAGTTCCTTTGCTGCTCACCTGAAACTGCCACAACATCGTTAATCAGCTATACTCCAATACAAGATGTTTTTGCTATTAAAAAAAAATGTAGTAAAGAATATTCAAGAAAGTGGGATCAGCAAGAGCCCAGTGGGTTGTGGAAATGGTAAGGAGTACCTGCCTGGGCTCATGATGGAGAAAGGAGGTTGGGAAGGCAGGTTGGGTGCCTAGGAACTGTGGGTATCAACCAAGGAGTGAAAACTTCAACCTACAGACAGTGGGGAGGGTTTAAACGCAGGAAAGTGACAAGGGTGCTTCCCCCTCCTTCACTAAGAAGTGAGTAAATCCCCTGACGCTGGAACTAAAACTTACTGTCTGCTGTCTGTTTTAGATTCCTATATCATGAAATGAAATTTCTTTTTATCTTACTGGTTTTGGAAAGGAGAAACACTATTGCTCTCAGGGCAGACAAATACTATTAATCTTGCAGTTAATTAATAATAATTGAACATCTGCTATGTGCCAGGCACTGTGTTCTTTGCTGGGAATCCAGAATCAACAAGGATGATGGTCTTTCCCTTAGGTACTTGTTATATGAGGCAGATACAGAACAAATGATTTCAAATATGATGCATTATCAAAAGAGCGTAAAAAAGTGAAAGCTGCTACAGAAACATTTAATGGGGGAGCTGACCTCATTTAGGGGTTCAGGAAAGCTCCCTGCCAAAATGGTCTTCAATTGAAAACTAGATTAATTATAGTTTTATTATTAGCAGCAATATCATCCCCTATTTCCTTAATAATTAGCCTTTTTCTCTCAAGTGGTTGCTTCTCTTCCACCTTCAATCATGTTCAGTTCTTGCCTACCTTGGAAAAAGGAAGAAAAAACAAATCTCTCACACGTATACACCCCAAACTAAGCTCCTCTGTTTTTCAGAGTCAGCCACACAAACCTGACTCCTGTGCATTCATATTTACACACACTTATTGTCTGCTCAAGTTTTGTGCTATGTGCACAGTGTATGAGAGGCTCTGAATAGTCTATCCAAGCACGTGAGGAGTAGAGTAATGAAGAGGAGGCGATGGCGAGCTTCTTCATTTGCAGGCATGTGGAGGAGTTCATTCACTACTCAGGTGTCGGAGAACCACTGGAGGGTCTGAGCCCGACTTTGTAATGTCAGTGTTCATGAACACCCGTGAAAAAGCATGGATGGAGATCTAGAATCGAGGTGGTGTAGAGTTAAATTCTAGCTTTACTACTGACTGGCTGTGTGACTTTGGGCAAAGTACTCAACTTCTCTGAGCCTAAGTGATATAATAACTTTCTCAGATATCTACTATGAAACTTAAGATTACCCAAACTTTTGTAGACATTAAACAAGCATCTATTACAGCTTTTGGCACATAGTAAGCACTTGTAAATAATAAAGATAATGGCAAAAAACAGCTAACATTCACTGGGCACTTACTATTGTGCTAAATGTTGTATGTGCATTCTGTCATTCAAATTTCACAACATATCTTCGATGTAGATACTGGCATTATCTCCATTATATAGATGAGGAAACTGAGCCTCAGAGAGGTTAACTGGCTTGTTCAGAGATTGTCCTCTTCCACCCTTTTAGCCTTTCTGTAACTTTTACAGCTCCCATGAGGAGCAAAAAGGCAAGGTGAGTTTTATCTCGTTTCTCATATATCCTGTAGAAGATGCTGAGAGCAGAGCTACGGCCCCAGAGAAGGATGAACAAATACAGATCCTAGTAGATCCGTCTCCTGGATAATTCACCTGAGAAGGAACCAGAGCCCACAAGGCATCCATCCACACAGTGTTTGCCTCCTTAAAAAAGATAATTCTCAATGGGTTCTGAAAAAGACTGTCTAGGAATTTTTTTCTGTACACAAAGTCCCTGCTCTTCCTAGGAACAAACAGTAAGTATCAATTTCTGCAGCATTTTGGTCTCATACATAATGTTCAATTTCCAGCAGGTTTAATTTTGTTTTAGCAAAAGATAAGACTCTTTTGTTGGAGTCTCTTTTTCAGACATGAAACTGAACTGAGAAGAAATACCAGAAACTGTTTGACTATCACTGCAGTGGATGGTTTATCAGCACCCAGATTTTCCCGGGTCTGCACAAGGAGAAAACCGCCACTCGCGTCGGCAAGCCTGCAGGGGGCGCTAGTGCAGTGGCTGGATGGGGCTGCCGACAGGAGGGGACCAGAGGCTCTGGGGAAAGAACTTCTCAGCTGAGTTCACCGTGGTCCGTGATGCCGGCTTGGAGCTGAGGGCCGAACTTGTGCAGCGGCTCCTTCTGCTCAATACCCATTTGCTGCCAAGGAAGGAGCAGCTCCCTGGGCCGTGCACGCAGCTGGAACCCAAACACTCGGCCGCAGTTGTTTCACATGAGCAGACGTTCAGCTTCAGTGTCGTCTCCTCACACAGGCCTCTCTCACCACTTTGCCCAAAGGGGCCATTTTCTTTATTTAGGCTCCTTTTCTTCTTTCACAGTGTTTACCCCAATCCGTGTGTCTCTCTTCCTCCAATACAAATCCTATTAGACAGTGATCTGTCTTGTCCGCTGTTACAACTTCATTATCTAACACAGCTGTGGGCTCATACTGGGTGTTCAATAAATAGCCCTTGAATGAAAGATGAGTATCACTTAGAGATCACTCACTCTCCTCTCCTAAAGGTGTAACTGCAGCCAACCACTGTAATTTAGAGAAATGTGGAAAGCTGGTATACTTGAAATAAATGTATATGTATCAATGTCTGTGTCTATAGGTAATATCACTCAATATTAATAAACTCTTAGTTACATTTTATTGCATTACTGTCTTGCTAAATGAAAAAAAAAAGTAAAGATATTCCACGTCATGTACAATATGTAGGAAAAATTTTGTACGAATTGCTAACACTTTGTTATTCAAGCTGTTCCATGGACCAGCAATATTGGCATCACCTGAGAGCTCGTTGAAAATGCAGAATCTCAGGCCTCAATCTCAGATTCAAGGAATAAGAATTTGCATTTTGAAAATCAATCCTTTGTCAGTTGTTTCATTTGCTATTATTTTCTCCCATTCTGAGGGGGTGTCTTTTCACCTTGTTTATAGTTTCCTTTGCTGTGCAAAAGCTTTGAAGCTTAATTAGATTTCACTTATTTTATTTCTGTTTTTAATTGCATTATTCTAGGAGGTAGGTCATAGAGGATCTTGCTGTGATTATGTCAAGGAATGTCCTGCCTATGTTTTAAGCTCATGGAGCTTACTACCAGAAAAACAACCCAAACAAAATGTGGGCAGAAGACCTAAACAGACATTTCTCCTAAGAAGATATACACACGGATAACAAACACATGAAAAGATGCTCAACATTGCTCATTATTAGAGAAATGCAAATCAAAACTACAAAGAGGTATCACCTCACATCAGTGAGAATGGCCATCATCAAAAAATCTACAAACAATAAATGCTGGCGAGGGTGTGGAGAAAAGAACCCTCTTGCATTGTGGTGGGAATGTAAATTGATACAACAACTATGGAGAAAAGTATGGAGATTCCTTTAAAAAACAAGGACTAAAACTTCCATATGACCCAACAATCCTACTACTGGGCATATACCCTGGGGATACGATGAATGAAAAAGACATATGTACCCCAATGTTTATTGCAGCACTACTTACAATACCTAGGACATGGAAGCAATCTAGATATCCACTGACAGATAAATGGATCAAAAAATTGTGGTATATATACATATAATAGACTATTACTCAGCCATAACAAGGAATAACCTTGAGTCAGTTCTAAAGAGGTGGGTGAACCTAGAGCCTATTATACACAGGGAAGTAAGTCATAAAGAGAAAAACAAATATCATACATTAATGCATATATATGGAATCTAGAAAGATGGTACTGATGAACCTATTTGCAGGGCATCAGTGGAGACGCAGACATAGAGAACAGACTGTGGACACAGTGGGGAACGGGGAGAGTGGGACAAACTGAGAGACAGCAGTATGGGAACATATACACAGATGTAAAACAGATAGTAGGGCATTGCTGTATGTCACAGGGAACGAAACTCTGGTGCTCTGTGACAGCCTAGAGGAGCAGGATGGGGTGGGGGTAGGTTCAGGCAGGACAGGATATGGGTATACCTATTGCTAGCTCCTGTTGATGTATGGCAGACATCAACATAATACTACAAGCAATTATCCTCCAATTCAAAAAAAAAAGAGAATCTGTACTTCAATGAGTTCCCTAGCTTGAGAAGGCAATGGCACCCCACTCCAGTACTCTCTCTTGCCTGGAAAATCCTATGGACGGAGGAGCCTGGTAGGCTGCAGACCATGGGGTCGTGAAGAGTCAGACACAACTGAGCAACTTCACTTTCACTTTTCACTTTCATGCACTGGAGAAGGCAATGGCAACCCACTCCAGTGTTCTTGCATGGAGAATCCCAGGGAAGGGGGAGCCTGGTGAGTTGCCCTCTGTGGGGTCACACAGAGTCGGACATGACTGAAGCGACTTAGCAGCAGCAGCAGCAGCTTGAGAAACTGTTCTCAAAGATTCAGTTTAGCCTGTGAGATCGTTCTGTGAACTGCAGGGGGCGCTTTTCCAAAGAGGAAAAGGAGTAATAGTGGTGTCCAGAGTGCTGAAGTGAATGATGGTTCAAGGATGAATAAGAAACTCTGTGCCTCCCATGCAGGCTTTTGCTTGTGAATGCTAGAGAGAGACTACTGGCTAAGCCAGCGGTGTTTTAACCAAGCATAAGTCATGCCATGTTACTGGCGTATTAACTCTCAGTGTTTCATTCAGGGCAGGAGAGCAATCATCCCCGTCTACCCCAGGTATGACTAGAGAGAGGGTATCTGAGTTAAGTGTTGATAGACAGTGCTCTTTAATTTTTATAAATGATTTGATGGTTAATACTAATAGGACTTCTTAAAAAGGAAGTTATCTGGCTCTTGTTATTAAGAACTTGAGCCTGTTTATCCAGTTATATTCCTGAGGCCGTCAGCTGTCCAAAAACCACCTCTCAGCACCTGGCTCCTGTTATTTTCTGGCAACCACTTGAGGGAAAATGGTGACAAGCTCTTCCCTGAAAAGCTGTTACCAAAAAACCTCAATTCTCTAAAATGGTAGATGTGGTCAGTGATGGGGATAATAAGTGGTCTGATCGCTCGCACTTGAATTGATTGATTAAATAAGCATTTGTTCAGTGCCCAAAGATGCCAGTGTGGGGCCAGTGCTGGGAATCAAAACTAATAAAGCCAGATTCCTGCTTTCAATGGGATTATGCGACTTCCAGACAAATCTCTTCCTGGCCTGGTGAAAAACCGGGAATTCCCTCTCTCTTTAATCAATTTACTCTGTGCCCTAGGTCAACAGGAGGATCAATGGCAATGAGAAAATCTTGTTCTTTTTCATCTGGAAAATTAAACCTCCATCCCAAAATGTCCTTAGTCACTGATCCTCATCAGTGAGGATAATCTTTCCTTTACTCTGAGCAGGCTGTTTTTATTTTGTAGGCCTTCAGAGCAGAAAGAAAAATCATTTCTGAAGCTTCCTTTTCTGGTGAATGTGCCTGGCACACTGTTGCTAAACAGGCAATAAATCATAATAAATGGAAATAGTCGCTCATGGCATGATCTGATTGAGTCGTTTAAACGATCACTTTGTGTTGACAAAGGGTAGGGTGATTATGCCAGAGGAATTCAAAGGTGCTTGAAACAAATGAACTGGAGAAATTGCTTGAAAAATGTAGGGAGGTCCTTGCAGGGCAACAGCTTCCTGCATTCTGGCTCAGCCTTGAAGTCTATACACCCCGGTGGATGAGTAATTAAGATGCTGCTAATTCTTTGGCCTCTACCCTTGGTGGAGTGGACCCGACCGCATACTTGCCACCTGAGATTTGCTTTCTGAATCTGCAGTTTTGAGAGATGAACCTCATAGTGACCTGCTAATACTGTTCCACAGGTTGGGGGACTAATCTTCACAATAATGTGTTGAGTCATTTAGAGGACCACTCCCAGCACATGTGCAGCCGTTCTAACACAGATATTAGACTTCAACAAGTTATTATTCGTAATGATAATAATTCCTGCAAATGGGCTGCTTTTGCTGGTACATTCCCCAGCCATCCCACTGTTGCTCTTAGGGCACTTGTCTAGGGCTTGTGGGTAACAGTTATTTTTGTATGTATTTTGTATGTATGTATTCCCAGAGAGCAAGTGACTTCCTTTGAGTCACCTCACATGCAGGAAGGAGTTAGAGCACAATGCTAGTTCTTTCTCATCTCTCCCCAGGCCATCACACAGAACGCGCTGCACGGCCTGGCGTGGACTGGAGGAGGACAGGCGTCCCCTGGTGGACTCCTGGCTGAACCGCCTCCTCACAGTTCAGTCCTGGGGTGGAACCTGGGTGCCTCATTCTACATTTTGCTCAACTTTCCCTGGGTTGGTAAGCTCACCCCCAGAAGTTCATATGGTGGTTCCTACACTGGGAAGGTCAGGTTCAAGGTCAGAAGGGGTGACCTTGTCCAAGGTAAGCAGCAGTGGCTGCACTTTGCTGAGCAGCTGTGAAGAGATACCTCACGTCCAAGGTAAGAGAAACCCAAGTAAGACGGTAGGTGTTGTGAGAGGGCATCAGAGGGCAGACACACTGAAACCATAATCACAGAAAACCAGCCAATCTGATCACATGGACCACAGCTTTGTCTAACTCAATGAAACTAAGCCATGCCATGTGGGGCCACCCAAGACAGACGGTTCATGGTGGAGAGGTCTGACAGAATGTGGTCCACAGGAGAAGGGAATGGCAAACTACTTCAGTATTCTTGCCTTGAGAACCCCATGAACAGTATGATACGGCAAAAAGATAGGATACTGAAAGAGGAATTCCCCAGGTCGATAGGTGCCCAATATGCTACTGGAGATCAGAGAAGAAATAACTCCAGAAAGAATGAAGGGATGGAGCCAAAGCAAAAACAATACCCAGTTGTGGATGTGACTGGTGATAGAAGCAAGGTCCAATGCTGTAAAGAGCAATATTGCAAAGGAACCTGGAATGTTAGGTCAATGAATCAAGGCACATTGGAAGTGGTCAAACAGGAGATGGCAAGAGTGAATATCGACATTCCAGGAATCAGCGAACTAAGATGGACTGGAATGGGTGAATTTAAATTCAGATAACCATTATATCTACTACTGCGGGCAGGAATCCCTCAGAAGTAATGGAGTAGCCATCATGGTCAACAAAAGAGTCCGAAATGCAGTACTTGGATGCAATCTCAAAAACGACAGAATGATCTCTGTTCATTTCCAAGGCAAAGCATTCAATATCACAGTAATCCAAGCCTATACCCCAACCAGTAATGATGAAGAAGCTGAACTTGAACGGTTCTATGAAGACCTACAAGACCTTTTAGAACTAACACCCAAAAAATATGTCCTTTTCATTATAGGGGACTGGAATGCATAAGTAAGTAGTCAGGAAACACCTGGAATAACAGGTAAATTTGGCTTTGGAGTACAGAATGAAGCAATTCAAAGTCTAATAGAGTTTTGCCAGGAGAACGCACTGGTCATAGCAAACACCCTCTTCCAACAACACAAGAGAAGACTCTACACATGGACATCACCAGATGGTCAACACCAAAATCAGATTGATTATATTCTTTGCAGCAAAAGATGGAGAAGCTCTATACAGACAGCAAAAACAAGACCAGGAGCTGACTGTGGTTCAGATCATGAACTCCTTATTGCCAAATTCAGACTGAAATTGAAGAAAGTAGGGAAAACCACTAGACCATTCAGGTATGACCTAAATCAAATCCCTTACAATTATACAGTGGAAGTGAGACATAGATTTAAGGGACTAGATCTGATAGACAGAGTGCCTGATGAACTATGGATGGAGGTTCATGACATTGTACAGGAGACAGGCATCAAGACCATCCCCATGGAAAAGAAATGCAAAAAAGCAAAATGGCTGCCTGAGGAGGCCTTACAAATAGCTGTGAAAAGAAGAGAAGTGAAAAGCAAAGAAGAAAAGGAGAGATATAAGCATCTGAATGCAGAGTTTCAAAGAATAGCAAGGAGAGATAAAACATCCTTCCTCAGCAATCAGTGCAAAGAAATAGAGGAAAACAATGAAATGGGAAAGACTAGAGATCTCTTCAAGAAAATTAGAGATACCAAGGGAACATTTCATGCAAAGATGGGCTCAATAAAGGACAGAAATGGTATGGACCTAACAGAAACAGAAGATATTAAGAAGAGGTGGCAAGAAGACACAGAAAAACTGTACAAAAAAGATCTTCACAACCCAGATAATCACGTTGGTGTGATCACTCACCTAGAGCCATCCTGGAATATGAAGTCAAGTGGTGCTTATTTAAGCATCACTACAAACAAAGCTAGTGGAGGTGATGGAATTCCAGTTGAGCTGTTTCAAATCCTGAAAGATGATGCTATGAAAGTGCTGCACTCAATATGCCAGCAAATTTGGAAAACTCAGCAGTGGCCACAGGACTGGAAAAGGTCAGTTTTCATTCCAGTCCCAAAGAAAGGCAAAGCCAAAGAATGCTCAAACTACTGCACAATTGCACTCATTTCACATGCTAGCAAATGCTCAAAATTCTCCAAGCCAGGCTTCAGGAATACATGAACCGTGAATTTCCTGATGTTCAAGCTGGTTTTACAAAAGGCAGAGGAACCAGAGATCAAATTGCCAACATCCGCTGGATCATGGAAAAAGCAAGAGAGTTCCAGAAAAACATCTACTTCTGCTTTATTGACGATGCCAAAGCCTTTGACTGTGGGGATCACAATAAACTGTGGAAAATTCTGAAAGAGATGGGAATACCAGACCACCTGACCTGCCTCTTGAGAAATCTGTATGCAGGTCAGGAAGCAACAGTTAGAACTGGACCTGGAACAACAGACTGGTTCCAAATAGGAAAAGGAGTATGTCAAGGCTGTATATTGTCACCCTGCTTATTTAACTTATATGCAGAGTACATCATGAGAAACGCCAGACTGGAAGAAACACAAGCTGGAATCAAGATTGCTGGGAGAAATATCAATCACCTCAGATATGCAGATGACACCACCCTTATGGCAGAAAGTGAAGAGGAACTAAAAAGTCTCTTGATGAAAGTGAGGGAGGAGAGTGAAGAAGTTGGCTTAAAACTCAACATTCATAAAACTAAGATCATGGCATCTGGTCCCATCACTTCATGGGAAATAGATGGGGAAACAGTGGAAACTGTGTCAGACTTTATTTTTTGGGCTTCAAAATCACTGCAGATGGTGATTGCAGCCATGAAATTAAAAGAATTTTACACCTTAGAAGGAAAGTTATGACCAACCTAGATAGCATATTGAAAAGCTGAGACATTACTTTGACAACAAAGGTCCATCTAGTCAAGGCTATGGTTTTTCCAGTGGTCATGTATGGATGTGAGAGTTGGATGGTGAAGAAGGGTGAGCGCCGAAAAATTGATGCTTTTGAACTGTGGTGTTGGAGAAGACTCTTGAGAGTCCCTTGGACTGCAAGGAGATCCAACCAGTCCATCCCAAAGGACGCGAGTCTTGTGTGTTCATTGGGAGGACTGATGCTGAAGCTGAAACTCCAATACCTTGGCCACCTCATACAAAGAGTTGACTCATTGGAAAAGACTGATTCTGGGAGGGATTGGGGGCAGGAAGAGAAGAGGACGACAGAGGATGAGATGGCTGGATGGCATCACCGACTTGATGGACATGAGTTTGAGTAAATTCTGGGAGTTGGTGATGGACAGGGAGGCCTGGTGTGCTGCGATTCATGGGGCTGCAAAGAGTTGGACACGACTGAGCCACCGAACTGAACCAAACACTGGGAATGAGTGGATCCTCCTCCGCCTGCACTTGAAATATGGTGGGTGGGTTTCTCCCCCAGCAGAGGCACCGTGGACCAGTCCCTGGGCTCTGCAGATGAGACTCAAATTTGGGTTCTTGTAAAGCATGGTAGGTGATTCCAATCAGCAGGTAGAGCAAAGACCTGCTGCCTTAGAAATGCTGACTGGAAGCATTAGTTGGTAATAAGAATCCCTTTTCATCTGAGAAGACTAAGCTCTTTGGTATTTACATCACTGCTCAATAAGGCTGGGCTCAGGTGATCTGCCTCCAATTAAACGGCTTAACTACTTAAGCTGATGGGGTGGAAAGTGAAAGTGAAAGTGAAGTTGTCCAACTCTTTGCGACCTGTGGACTGTCGCCCACCAAGCTCTTCTGTCCATGGGATTCTCCAGGCAAGAATACTGGAGTGGGTTGCCATTTCCTTCTCCAGGGGATCTTCCCGACCCAGCTCTCCCACATTGCAGGCAGACGTTTTAACCTCTGCACCACCAGGGAAGCCCTTAAATACAAGAATCCAAGTACTAACATCAAAGATTTCAAGGGAGAAAAGGAAGCCAGGTTGAAAGAAGAAAGGGGAGGGGGCGGGAGAGGGGAGGCGAAAGGGGTGGCCTTACAGACGTCTCCTGCCACCTACAGATACCCAGGTGTTATGGGATTTTTCCCTGGGCCTCCGGAGAAGGGAGGACTGGAACTCGGCCCTACCAGGAATCAGATCAGACCAGAACCAGAATTCGAGATCTCTGCCAAGAGGAGGTGATCAGTCTCCAATCCTCAGCTCAGGCTGAGGGCCCTTCAACCAGATTCCTGCATCCAGGACTGGGGGACTAAAAAAACAGGGAAGGACAGGAAGGGTTAAGGAGAGGAAAGAGAGAGGGAAGGGGAGAGAGGGGTGGGGTGCGGTGTTAATCCTTCAGTGGCCTTTCAGGAAGTCATCGGGTCCAGGGATACTGAAGGAGCCTCAAGGTGTGCCTGTGGCTGCCACTGTGCCTACCGTAGAGGGAGAGCAGCTGGGGAAACGCTCACACTCCCCCTCCCCAACCCCCCCTCCCCAACCCCCCCCTCCCCAACGCCCCCCCCCCGCCACCACCACCACCACATACTCTGCATCTTCTGATTCCACTATCAGCTGCTTTGCTGAACACACAGGGTATGTTGTTGGGTGAAGACAAAACCATCTCAGGCTGCTTTTAGCACCAGAGACCATGTCACTCCTCACCTGAAACCTGCATGCTTTAACAAAAGCATCCATGGAAAGAAAAATGCACCCACCATGACCCCTCAGGGCCAGTCATCAGAAACTAATGCAGGGGGTGGAGCGATCTCTGTTGCCAGTCTGCCATGCAAAGCTGCTCAAGAAGGCTCTGGTCAACTTAGAAACCCAGCCCTGTGAATGCCAGTTGCCCGGCTGAGGTCAGAATCCGCCCGACTCCATGCCCTGTTGCCCCTCTCAGTGGCTCCTTTAATGGGCCTCACAGAACCCTGCTTCAAGGGGTGAGGCTGCTGTGCGGAGGAGGTGAGGAGGCCTGGAGGGGATGCAACGAGCAACGGAAGGCCTGAGGAGCTGCCGCTGCTCCTTTTCAAAGCAAAGGATGACTCCGTTATACATACTCAAAACAACTGTGAGTACGGAAGACACGGGTCCTAAATGGCTCCTTCTGATCTCAAATCAGTACATTTATTTCAAGTCTTTATCTTTTCTTCCTCTGATATGGTTTTTAGGGAGTTTTGCTCTTAACTCCAAAGAGTCGGGGTCATGGGGCCTTTGTTCAGGCCCCAGTGGTTGAGGAATATGTTCTTTGGCTACATTTACATGGCTTGATAAATGACCCAAAGAAGAACGAGAGGGCAGTTTCACTGTGCTAATAAAATGGCAGCTCTTCCCTGTCCTGGCAAACATCGCAGGCCATAAGCCAAGGGGGCTGGCTGCTGTTTTTTAGGACAGTATTCTCTATAAAGGCTGCAAGTCTGGTTAAATTTCAGGAGTCTCTGGAGGGCTGGGGCTGATTAGAAGGGCATGGATTCCTCTGAGCTGTTATAACACATCTTCTAAAAGTCTGGACTGTGGAGTCCAACTGCCCTGATTCCACTCTCTGATCAGCATCCCCAGTCAAGGCCAACCAGCACTCTCTACTCCTTGACTTTCTTCTTAGGAAAATGAGAGGATGGGACTTCCCTGGTGGTCGAGTGGTTAAGAATCCTCCTGACAATGCAGGGGACATGGGTTCGATCCCTGGTGCAGAAGTAAGATCCCACAGGCTGTGGGGCAGCTAAGCCCATGAACCACAAGAACTGTGCCTGTGTGCCCTAGAACCTGTGCCCACGACAAGAGAAACCATCACAATGAGAAGCCCATGCCCCACAGTGACTGCTCGCCACAACCAGAGAAAGCCCAGGCACACAGTGAAGACTCAGTGCAGCCAAAAATAAACAAGTTAAAAAAGAGGAGTTGTAGGGCCCAACTCCAAAGCTGTTATAAAGTTTGAGGGATCTCAATAACCACATCACCCATTAGAGTGCCAGACACATAGTTGATACAAAGTAAATGCAAAGTGAATTAAATGTTGTTGTTATTATTGGTTGACCACAAAGACCCTGTCCTCTGGAGACTCTCTGAAGGCCTGACTGGACTGAATTGCCTGGAATTACTCTGAGTGATGCTAAAGCTGAAACTCTAATACTTTGGCCACCTCATGCGAAAAGTTGACTCATTGGAAAAGACTCTGATGCTGGGAGGGATTGGGGGCAGGAGGAGAAGGGGACGACAGAGGATGAGATGGCTGGATGGCATCACTGACTCGATGGACGCAAGTCTGAGTGAACTCCGGGAGTTGGTGATAGACAGGGAGGCCTGGCGTGCTGTGATTCATGGGGTCACAAAGAGTCGGACGCGACTGAACTGAACTGACTGACTCTGAATGAGTCAGCTTTATCCATATCTACAGTATTACAGGGGGTGAACCCTGGAGATGTCAAATGCAGCTAAATGACACAACTGCCAGACCCTCACGACCAGGACTTCATCAATACATCAATATATACAATACGCAGGAATATGCCAGCATCCTCCTAAGCTGAGTAAAGCCTCTGAATCAGGGCAGCAGGGCGGCTGAGTGAAAAGAACACTATGCTTTGAAGTCGGAAGATGGGTTTAAGTACGCTGTTTATTGCTTACTCGCTATGTGACCTTGGACCACCTTATCTGGGCCTCAATTTTCTTAACTGTTAAATATTAATTACTTTCCTTCTGAAAGTTGCCTTGTATGAAGTAAAGATGCTATACAAATATAGAGTGGGATATATTATTTTTCTTATTTGTATTACCTGACAAGAACTTTTTTAAAACAGTAAAAATTTGGGGGGCTACATTTTAGCAACTGAAATTTCTACAAAAGGCTTTGGATGTCGCCAGGTAAGCTGGATGGACCCTACTGGTTCTGTGTCTGGCAGGTGGAGTCTGAGAGGGGGGTACATCTGTGTGGGGAGCTTGTGCTCTGGAGCTTCTTATCAGCCTTAAAGACCAAGAGAAAGTTGCACAGGGAACTTAAGTTTTAGAATAATTTGTTTTAAAAAGTATAGATGCTCTATTGACCTCTGGGGATAGAATGGATTGGTCAAGATCTCCATTTATAGCCACTTGAAATAACCAGCAAAGCTAGATTAGGCTTGGATTCAGAGAGCCCTAGAGGATAGTCTGTTGGCACTTTCCTCTTTTGTAGCATCTAAGTTTGAATGAGTCAAGCAAGTCAAAGATATTTTAACTTGATGTGTGACCACTGTCTTCATGGTCAACTTGCCACATTGCTGTTTTAGGAAAGAGTGAATGCTAATTAGCCTTGCACTTTATTTTTGGCAGTGCCTTTCCCTAGGACACAAGCATCCTCAATTTACTGAGAAGTATAAACCTTAAGAGATGTACATTTGCCTCAAAAACTTAAAAATTGAGAACCGATATACTCTGGTATAACTATTACTTTCACCAAGTTTGATTTTTGCCAAACTCTAACCTAAAGCAAATGCAAAAAGAATGACAATTAATGGATCAAGACAATTACTCGGGTACAACTCTTAACTCTTTCAAGTTCAAGCTCATTCTCTTTACTCTTTCATCTTCCCGGGGGTAGCTTGATTAAAGGTAAACGGGGGGAAGAAGGTAATTTGTGTCATAACTTGTACGTCTGTTATGAGGAGGTCATTTTTATTCCATTATTTTATGAGAACTATTTAATAAAATAATATGATTTCTCATCCCTAAATTTATAGCGCTATTACTATTCCCTTCCAGGATCCAAAGTTCCCTGGGCATTTTTCTCTTAGTAAGACTGACAACAGTTATTTCTAAGTGGAAACACTGCTTCTTTTAAGTAAGAGGTCTCTGTGTGCATGTGTTGTTTAGTTACTCAGTTGTGTCCAACTCTTTTGGAACCCCACAGACCAAGGCTCCCCCATCCATGGAATTCTCCAGGCATGTGTATGTATGTGTGTAAAGAGAGAGAGTGTGTGAGTGAGCATGTGTGTGTGTGTGTAGGAACAGTAGAGACTTTTTCCTCCTCTCTCAACATAGCCATGAGGAAAACAGGTTGGTTGTTGTCACTGCCGTTCCAGGGACAGAATGACAAAATTTCAGAGCCGCATGGAGTGGTATTAGTATCTCCTCAGACTCTAGTTCCACCTTTTGCTGAACGCAAGGGAACCACTCATTCTTAATGCAGAGCTCTAGTGTTGCTTTTTATTTCTGTCTTTTCTTCCACAGCAGTATAGAGGACTGGTTAGATGGCAGCAGACTGCGAAATCTTTACTTTCTCATTTGACAAATATCTTTGGAGTAACTATCAGTGGTGGCACTCAGGATACAGAGGTCAGCAAGGCATCACCAGTGCCCTCGTAGAGCTAACATACCATGTGGGGGGCAGTATTCGGCAAACAGAGGCTCCCACCAAGAGGTGGAGTCCGAGAATCAATGGCAAAGTCAATATGACATTCAGAAACCTCAGTGTTATCATTTGCTGCAAGTGGGGATAAATGTCAAGTGAGGATGGAAAACTTGCGACTCTGGAGATTTTGTTTGGGAGACTTCCCCCAGGTGCTTCAAGATGTATCCTAGTGGCAGAGACCTCGGTATATGGAACAGCAACAGCCATTTAAAGATCTCTGGTTGGGGGTCTGATACTCTTTAGCTTCTTTTCATCCATCTATTCATTCAACCACAGGCTGAATAGCCTATTCATATCCCCAAGGCAGAGTGGAGAAGGCAATGGCACCCCACTCTAGTACTGTTGCCTGGAAAATCCCATGGATGGAGGAGGCTGCAGTCCATGGGGTCGCAGAGTCAGACATGACTGAGCGACTTCCCTTTCACTTTTCACTTTCATGCATTGGAGAAGGAAATGGCAACCCACTCCAGTGTTCTTGCCTGGAGAATCCCAGGGACGGGGGAGCCTGGTGGGCTGCCGTCAATGGGGTTGCACAGAGTCGGACACGACTGAAATGACTTAGCAGCAGTAGCAAGGCAGAGTGAAGTGCTCACAATTGGGAATATGAAAATGAATTTAAAACCTGTTCTTTCTGACCTTGTGTAGCTCACATTCTAAAGAAGGGAGAAGGACACCTAAAGAAAGAAGTACAGTACAATTTGTTAAGCACATTCGTAGAGTTATATACTGACTGATATGAAGACATGGTACAATTCCTTAGAAATGTATTCTAGGCAGAAAGTACCTGAGTAATGATGGCACTTTCATGAGCCTTTTCAATTTCAGTCAACAATTTTAAGGTTATGTATATACATGGGGTAAGTTCACTTTCCCTTCATCTGGGATGGAAGGTTCATCTAACATGAGCCTGTTTCCTTTACAACTCCATGCAGCTCTCTTAGTAAACAGCATGGATGCAGTGAAAGCACTTTAATATTAAAGTTAACAAGCCTAGATGGATTAGAGATGTTTTAACTTTTATCACTTGACCTTCCTGCTTTACCATTTCTTTGACCAACTTCCCTTAAGACAGACTGACCTGAGGTTTCTTCTTAAAAAAAGAAGAAGAAGAAGAAGAAGAAAAAACTGTAGTAGCATCATATGCTTATTTCTCAGTCATGTCATGCTTACTTTAATATATGAAACAGTGTGAGGGGAAAAACTCAATTGCTTTCTGAGCAATTCATCCTTGGCTACTGCACTCTTTTTGGCTCAAAAACTTTCCCAGTTGGAACTAGAGTTAGATCAAAGAACAGCTTTTCTGTAATCAATGCACTCTGGCTTAACTCTGAAACCAACTGGCTTTACCTGTAATTGAAAACATTTGGTGACTATGGCAACTCCCTTATTAGCCACCAAGGTCTGGGAGTGCTTGTTTCCTGGTGAACAGACAGGTATTCTCTCTTCCCCTTTGGTGGTTTGCTCTCAGTCAAGGAGCAAATCTCTACAGGAATATTCAGGCTCCTTGCAGCCTTATCCCATGGAACTTAACATCTCCTGGGGGATATGACATCTCTTCTCCATCCCCTATTTCTTAGTTCTTCCCTGCCAGCAGCCCTCCCATGATGAGTTCTGATATATGTCTTAGGATACTGGCTCTACTGAACACTCAGCAGCTTTGCAACCTTGTTGCAAACATCAAGGTAAAAAACCGCATGGTCCCTGGTGTCCTGGTCCTGCCAGCCTTGTATCTACAGAGCCTGGAGGATGAGTCCACAGTTGAGAAACTGAGCAGCTAGGAACTTAATACCAAGGGAAGGCATCTCACGTTCAGAAGTAGGAATGTCTCCAGTATCAGGCTCAATAAAGATGCTGATGACATGACCTGGGTCATCATAGGTGAGGCTGCTGACCATCCAGTTTGAATTGCTTTCAACATGGCTTCTGTGGGCTAAAGGTCATGACCATGGAAGAGAATAAGCTAAAAGCTAAGTATCTGCTCAGAGCTCTGACAAACTGGGCTACAGTCAAGTCATGAGGCCACGTGGGGAGCCGCTGCTTTTAATCAACTTCCTTTACCAAATAACTATGATAGATATAAAAAGAACAAAGCTAGCTATGGACCAATTGCATGACAGCTACAGCAACCCTTATTTGCCAAGCAGGAAATAACTAAATCAAAAGCTATAATTAGAAAAAGATAAAGATTTTAAAATTAGTTTTTATTAATAGAATTAAGCCATATTAAGCCTTGAGATGGTATCACAAATATGCTAATAAAATGTTCTTCCCAGATGAAAATGTATATGGACTAAAATATTTGAGAGTCACTTACTTCAATGTTAGTGTATAACATTAAATATTAAATATATTAACTGGCAATATAAAGTAGTTTAATGACATTTTGCATCACTCGCTAAATAGCTAGTTCACTGCTTATCCATGTTTATAAAATATATAGACCAGATCCCCATCGACAGGATTTAAAATTAGCATACTGATTAGTCAGAGACTGGGCCCTTTTATAAAGAACCAAGGAATGAGCTGTGTGTATCATCTTAATAGGGAAGGACAAGAGATTAGGGCAGGACGAATTAGATAACCTGCAAATACATTCTCCTGTGAAAACTTAAAATGGGGTTGGAGGGAGAATTTTCTTTGCTAGGTATATGTCTAGCTCAGCTGTCTGGAGAAGCTCTGGCGTGGAACTGCCTGAAGAGAAGAAAATGAATGGGATTATCTCCTGGTGAGCCTATAAAAAGCATCAGCCCAGATCCTGTGTGGCAGCATGTTGCCTTTTTGGAGGCTGCTGAGCCTCTCTGGATTCACTAATGATGAGCTGCCTCCATCTGACTCCCTGCTTGCTTTCCTCTGCTGGTCAGTCACTCAGGAGCCAAGCCTCAGGGCTGTCCTCTCCCACTTGCCCGTAATCAGGTACTGGCAGTTCCCCTGTGTCTGCCTGCCTTTCCACTCCTGCCCTAGTCGAGGCCCTGGCGTCTGCTCTCTCTCTACAGCACTGTGGTGGCAGTCATGCGGCCACTGCTGCCTCCACCTCCAGCCTCTCCTTTGCTACCCCACTGCTGTGTCTTCACTGTCTAGCCTCCATGGCATGGCCTGAGGCTGAATGGTAGGCTCTCCGGCTTTCCTTCCTTCCCACTGTTTCTCAAGCATGCACCTTACCCTCCAGTCAAATTGTTTTACCTGCCTTAACTCTCAAGCCCTCACTTTGATTGATTTCACCTATGACTGGATTGCCCCACTCCCTCTCTGCCTCCTAAAAAGTGAGCCATTCGTTCAAGGCTCAGTCAAATGCCACCACATTCTGTAAAGTGTTCTTTGATAACCTCACAGGGAAAGATGCATTTTGCTCATCTCTTCTGAGCATCTGTTGGCTGATATTTACTTTTTGATAGGCTTTTTTGGGTCATGCCTACTATGTAGGAAGCGTGGCTCATTCATCTTCTGTTCCTCTCAGTGGTAAGGGCCTTGCACCAAAATCTTTGACTTAAGGAATGAATCGGTTCAAGAGAAAGCCTTGTCCAGGTGACACTTTGGAATGATGGCTCTGCAATTCAATGGGTGACAGTGTGGATATTATGATGTCCTCACTGGAATGTCTTCTACATGCACAGTATGTTAAATTGGGGTACTGCTTTGCTTTTTATAGAGATAGTATTTCAGAAAGAAAGCCTGGGTGGAGAACATGGTGATTCCCCCAGGAGTTGCCTGAAAGTCCTTGTGTATATAACTCATGTTCTCACCCATACATATATCTACATATGATAATCAAGAGAAATGAATCAGTCACCCTCTGAAGGAGTCAGTCTCTCATCTTCCTTCTCCTTGTCCTCTGAATACTAAAATATATTAGAGACACTTTGGATAATATATAGAGGTGTAAAATCCGGGCAGTATTTCTTGCTACTCAGAAAAAAAATACTATTAAAATCTGAATTTCCCTCCATTTTTTTCTTCTCTCTATGACATTTCTCCTTGATACCCTCATATTTATACAAACTAAATTTTCATTTCATACCGATTTTGTGTTGGAGGAATGGTTTATCCTGGGTTCTCCATTATACCGGGTTCTCCATTCACCCAAGAATGGATCTCAAACATAAATAGTTTCATTGATTTCTTCTCTTAGTTATGAGGCATTCTGAGGAACTTCCAGTGAATATAAAGGAGGCTGGGAAATTTTAAAAAAATGGTTTCAAAATTAATTTTTAATTTATTCTGTCCTCTTCGCTTCAAACGTTTGATGCACTGCTTTTAAGGACACAACGTGATGATAAAGAGACCCTGTGGAATAAAAGATGTGAGGCAATCTCATAATCACAATAATCTCATCACTGCCACAGTCCAGTCTGATCTGTAAAGGGCTTCTCCCAGGAACGGTCAGTGCAAACTACAAACCAGGTCAAAGATGAGGAAGGAGAGGAGGTTAAACTTATCTCTGGCTCAGAAAATGGAGGGCTAAGGCCCGTGGCTGAAGTTTCCTCCTTCTGGAAGTTTCACTTTGTGCTCAATCCTTGGCTAGTGCTTCTTAGCCAGTCCTGCTTGAATGAATTCCTCTCTGAGCTGTTCTTCCACCACAAATCATGGTGGGGGCTCTGTCCTCATGCCTGTAATCAGCTCTAGCTTCTAACAAATGGTTGCAGACGGAACTGCAATTTCATGATGCTTCAGTGGCTGGCAGTCAAGCACCTAACAACCATTACTGTCTCCTCTCCACCCGGATCGTGGAGGTGGGCAGGTGGGGGATCCATCTGAACGTGATAAACAAAACCCATCGGTTGCAAGGATACAGTCTGCCAGGTTGTGCCTGATGACATCCTCTATCAATATCCCTGACTGAGGAAAACTCTCAATGTGATGCCTTCTTTATAACATGGCAGGGATGTCTCCATGTTTTCTTATTCATTTCAGAAGGGGAAAATGAGAACTTCAAGTATTTAGGGTCTCACTGAACATCGATGTGCTTCAGAATTTATCTCTGCAATTTTCCACACATTTATGCTCCTGGAAAAACTCACTCTTAAGATCTTAGGGTCTTTTGGCCTCTGAAAAATGCCACTATTTTTCTGTTTAAACACCATTTTATACATTGGGACCGATAATGAAGGCTGTCTGATACTTATGTAAAAGGCCAACAAATCTTTCACGATGGAGAAAATTTCTTATATCACCAGGTAGAAGTCCAAATTTTCTATATTAGGAAGTTGTCTCAACTCTCTTTGTTAGCTATTACATATTTATTAAGTGCTACAGCTTTGTGTGTATAATACATTCTCATACTCAGTTTTGTCCTGGAATAGTTTTTACCCTTAGCCATACGTCTGTTTCTATAAGAAACCTTAGGGATCTTATATTTAAATTGCCTGATGGTTTTAGACCAGTGTTACTGACCAGTATTCAATTCATTTAGTTACTCTTCCCAACGCCACCCCCCTCCCCTGCCCACCCCCCGCACTATAGGCTCTTCAAATTAAGCCCATCTTGCTAAAAACAAGACAGTGGCTATTTAAAGTGAAGACTGAATAGGAATGAATATTCTCAGCTCAGTCAAGGTGCTCCATAAGACAGCTCTTTTTGGAAGTGCCAAGGGTGTCTGCTTTGGACAGCAACTAAATGACATAGGAGTATTTCCCATCGGCTGCTATTGTTCAGCTGGAAATATTACTGAATGAATGGGGAGAAGGCAAGGAAATGGAAATGTTCATTTCTACACTGGCATTGTAGGTTAGCATGATCAGAAATTCCTCTTGCATCTTAGATTTCTGAACTGCAATGTGGAGACGATTCTCCCAGGGGTCTGATCTGTCTTGATCTAGTTTAAGGAATTCTCGGAGACCTGCTTGCTTGAAAACATCATCTCATAAGAACTTTCTTAGTGAAATAGCACATATTTAGAGGTGAAGGCACAGTTTACCAGGAAGAGTGATAGTTAGATACCATGGGCTCCATGGGTCCCCTTAAATATTACCATCTCAGCAGGTTCCCCAAATGGAAGCACTTGAGTCAACAGGAATGGGCCTCAAAATCTGCTGTGCCAGAGGACAGATACCTCTGAAGTCAGAAACCACAGCCTCCTGCTGCCGGCCATTCCTGCCTAGGACGGCAGGCTGCTGGGGTTCTGTCGCCGCCTCGGGTGCTACAGGTACAGCAGGGCTGGCGCCACAGGTCAGGCCCGCCGTGGTGAGTGAACCACCCAGTGCTCACTCTGAGTGCCTGCAGAGCCCCTACTGTCCAGAACACTTCAGAAGAAACCCAGAGGAATGTCAGTGGTGCCCAGGGCCTGGGCCTCCCCCTGACTAATTGCTCTTCCCCAGCGTAATATGATTCACAGACGCAGACGACTTCTAAGTTATTCGAGAAGGCCTATGATTTTTTGAACTGTCAAGGAAGTGTATGATGAAATTGCACACACACAGCCCTCTGCTTCTCTGAGAAATATCGCTAGTGCTGTTTAAAAACAAACCAAACAAAATGGAAGGGACAATAACAGTAAAACAAACTGTAGGTACACATAAATTCGAAGCAATTGTTGGGCTGCACTCTGTTTTCCAGTTTTGAGTGGAGTCTTCTTGTGCTCCAGCCTGAGGCTTGGTCAGAGAGCCTGTGGTTCAGCCTAGTCACCAGGTTATCCATGAGCTGTGGGAGCCCCAGAGAGCGGGGCTGGGGCCTGAGGGCTGTGTGGGGCAGCCTGGCCTTCCTGCCCAGCTCTGACTCTCAGCTCCTGGCACTTTTTATTAGATCACAAGGCTTCTGCTAGAGCTCATAAATGCTTGGCTATGGAAACGATACTTTATTATAAAGTTTACTCCATCAGTGAGGAGTAGCTCCCACATGGGTCACATGATTCTCTGACTTCGTCTACCCTCCTGTGAGAATGCAGATTCTCTGCCCAAGTGGTTTTACTTTCCAAAGTTATCCTGAGGCACTAAAGATACATGGGAAGATGTAGCTGCTACTGTTGCTGTTTACTCACTAAGATGTGTCTGACTCTTTGTGATCCCCTGGACTGTAGCCCGCCAGGCTCCTCTGTCCATGGAATTTCCCAGGCAAGAGTACAGGAGTGGGTTGCCATTTCCTTTTCCAGGGATCTTCCTGACTCTGGTACTGAAACTGTGTCTCTTGCATTCACCTGCCAATGTAGGAGACTTGGGTTTGATCTCTGGGTTGGGAAGATCCCCTGGAGAAGAAAATGGCAACCCACTTCAGTATTCTTGCCTAGGAAATCCCATGAACAGATGATATAGCCAAATATACTCTTCAGTCATTTTCACAATAGTGGATAAATCAGAAAAGGCGGTACCCTGGAACATTTGGTGAAGAGACCCAATACAGAGGGAGTCCCAGGGTATGGCGCCTCTGAACTAGCAAGTTTCCAGGCGAGGGTCCCACCTCTCCCCCTCCTCTGACCTTCCTGCTCACACTGGTCCCAAAGGTGGGTGAAGACCTGGGAGGACAGACAGGCCAGGTACCTGCCGCAGGAACACGCTCTGTTCGGAGATGGGAAAGTGAGGCTAAATGTTTTCTATCAGGAGAAATCTATTAACTAGGAATCTGGAAAAATATAGTTGACATCTCCCTGTATTTTCTCCTCTCGAGTCTCTGGCCTGGGCAGCAGTTTGTGACTTACTTCCCCCACACCCTGTCCTTTCCCTGCTTTGAAGTGGAAGCATCCATTTTCTGGGGGTGGGGGGTGGACTGAGGACAAATCAGATGGAGAAGGGTGATGACAAGTGAGCAAGCGGGGAGAAAAAAACTTTCTGCTGAAATTGTTTACCCTTTGCTAGGAAGCGGAGGTGACCGGGTGTTTTGGCATTCTGTTCAGCTCTCCAAACTGTACTTCCAGTTGCTGTCAGGTGTTAAAGGATAAGTTCTAGCTTTTTGAGTTTTCAAGCACACACGTCCTCCTGTGGGGTCTGCCTCAGAATCAGCTGGATCCAACACCATGTTCTTTATGAATTTACTTTGCACTTTCTCTTACATATATATCATATATATATATATGTATATATTGAAATAGAGAAGTTTAGTATAAACATAGGCAAAAGGTATTGCAGTTGGTTAAAAGAATGTACTTTCCACAGACTGGAAGAGTAGGAATTCTCTTTAAAAAAAAGTCTCCCACACACTCAACTTACTCTTTTGGGCATCCTCCTCATTTCAGTGTGCGTATGTACTGTGTTCTCATTTTTTTTGAGTTTCTTCCCTTTTTGTCTTTTTCCTAATAGACCACAATCTCCTGGAGGGCAGGGCCCGACTGCTGCTGTCCGCCCCTCCTAGTCACTCCCTCCCTCCCTCCCTCCCTCACACAGTGCAGCACAAGGCACCATGGGTATGAAGTTCAGACCCACTGAGCCAGCAGTCGCGGCTTCTGTCCTCAGGAGGTAAACAGTTCTCTCAGGGGCCCGGGTGGGGCTCTGGGCTTGCTAATTGATGAAACAAAAATAATAACCTCCCCAAACTTTCATAAACAAGGTCACAGAAAGGCACAAAGGATGCCATGCTCTTCACAGCACATTTTGCAATAACCAAATAACCTGGGAAGGCATTTTCACTTCCATCACCTGTCACTGTGGTGAGGGCTGCAGCCGCCACAGGAGGCTCCTGACAGATGGGAATGCTTTCGCCTTGTCATTGAGTCTACTGAGCCTCTGGGTGGGGAATGAGGGCTGTGTGTTCTATTAGCATTTGTCTGTTTTGATATCCTGGCTGGCAGGACAATTGATATTCCTCTTCCCTTCTGCTGCTGCTGCTGCTAAGTCACTTCAGTCGTGTCCAACTCTGTGCGACCCCATAGACAGCAGCCCACCAGGCTCCTCTGCCCATGGGATTTTCCAGGCAAGAGTACTGAAGTGGGGTGCCATTGCCTTCTCCATCCTCTTCCCTAGTGAACCTGAATATTGCCTCAAAGAGGCCTTCGTGAAAAGAGGTGGGATGCAAAGGAACGGAAATATTTAAATGATCTCTGAAGTGTCACGAGACTCTGGAATTTCATTTTCTACACGTGCAGTCCCACTTCCTTATTGTGGCAGTGGAACCCCAATGCTGCCCTATTCCAAAATGAACCAAAAGCAAGATCCTAAACAGCAGCAATGAGAGAAGCAAAACAGAAAACTCTGTAGAGGGAGAAGGGGGACTAATGTCAATCCTACTATAACAAGCTCCTCCCTCCAACTAATGGCTCCTTTAAGAAACATGAGGCTTCTCATCTAATGGCCCTGAAGAAAGCACACTTCAGCACATTTTACAAAAGAAAGCTCAAAGAGGCGTCCTCTGCGTTTTGAATTACTAAGCCTTAGAGATGCTGGTTCCTATAAGAGCCCTATGTGGCGCTGTTTTTTTTTTTTTTTTTTAATTTGTAAAACTGATTATCTTAATAGTTTTAAAGGTAACACTATGGTACTGTACATCCTCTCCATGGATCACAGGCTTGTCAGGGTGAAAGGGCTTGTGTAACTCAATAAAGCTATGAGCCATGCTCTGCAGGGCCACCCAAGGCAGATGGGTCATAGTGAAGAGTTCTGACAAAACGTGATTCACTGGAGGAGGGAAAGGCAAACCACTCCAGTATTCTTGACATGAGAACCCCATGAACAATATGAAAAGGCAAAAAAAAAAAAAAAAAAGATATGACACTGGAAGATGAGCCCCTCAGGTTGGAAGGTGTCCAATATGCTACTGGGGAAGATTGGAGGACAATTGCTAATAGCTTCAGAAAAAATGAAGAGGCTGGGCTAAAGTGGAAATGACACTCAAGTTGTGGATATGCCTGGTAGTGAAAGTAAAGTCCGATGCTGTAAAAATCACAAATCAAGGTAAACTGGACACAGTCAAGCAGGAGATGGCAAGAGTGAATATTGACGTTTTAGGAATCAGTGAACTAAGATGGATGGGATTGGGCAAATTTAATTCAGATGACCATAGTATCTACTACTGTGGGCAAGAATCCCTTAAAAGAAATGGAGTAGCCTTCATAGTCAAATAAGAGAGTCCAAATTGCAGTACTTGGGTGCAACTTCAAAATGACAGAATGATCTCAGTTTGTTTCCAAGGCAAACTATTTAACATCACAGTAATCCAAGGCTATGTATGTCCCAACGACTGATGATGAAGAAGCTGAAGTTGACCAGTTCTATGAAGACCCAAAAGACCTTCTAGAACTAACACCAAAAAAGATATCCTTTTCATCATAGAGGATTGGAATGCAAAAGTAGGAAGTTAAGAGATACCTGGAGCAACAGGCAACTTTAGCCTTGAGTACAAAATGAAGCAGGGCAAAGGCTAACAGAATTTTGTCAAGAGAACACTGGTCATAGCAAACACCCTTTCCAACTACACAAGAAAGAACTCTACACATGGATATCACCAAATGATCAGTACTAAAAACAGAGTGATTATATTTGCAGCTGAACATGGAGAAGCTCTATATAGTCAGCAAAAACAAGACCTGGAGTTGACTGTGGCTTAGATCATTAGTTCCTTATTGCAAAAATCAGGCTTAAATTGAAAAAAGTAGGAAAAACCACTAGGCCATTCATGTATGACCTAAATCAAATCCTGTATGATTCGAGATAGTAGAGGTGACAAATAGATTCAAGGGAATAGATCTGGTAGATAGAATGCCTGAAGAACTATGGACAGAGGTTGGTAACACTGTACAAAACCATCCCAAAGAAAAATAAATGCAAGAAGGCAAAATGGTTATCTGAGGAGGCCTTACAAATAGGTGAGAAAAGAAAATAAATAAAAGGCAAAGGAGAAAGGAAAAAAATACACCCAACTAAAGGCAGAGTTCCAGAGAATGGCAAGGAAAGATAAGAAAGCCTTTTTTAAGTGAACAGTGTAAAGAGATAGAGGAAAACTATAGAATGGGAAAGACTAGAGATCTCTTCAAGAAAGGGAGATCTCAAGAAAGTTGGAGAGATCAAGGGAACATTTCATGGAAGGATGGGCATGATGAAGGACAGAAATGGTAAGAACCTAACAGAAGCACACTTGATTAAGAAGAGGTGGCAAGGATACACAGAAGACCTACACTAAAAAGGTCTTAATGACTCAGATAACCACAATGGTGTGGTAACTAACATAGAGCCAGATATTGTGAAGTGTGACGTCAAGAGGGCCTTAGGAAGCATTACTACGAACAAAGCTAGTGGAGGTGATGGAATTCCAGCTGGGCTATATCAAATCCTAAAAGATGATGCTGTTTAAAGTCTGCACTCAGTATGTCAGCAAATGTGGAAAACTCAGCAGTGGCCACAGGACTGTGAAAGGTCAGTTTTCATTCCAATCCCAAAGAAGGGAATGCTAATGAATGCTCATATTACCATACAGTAGTGCTCATTTTGCATGCTAGTAAGGTTATGTGCAAAATCCTTTAAGCTAGGCTTCCGCAGTACATGAACTGAGAAATTCCAGATATACAAGCTGGGTTTAGAAAAGGCACAGGAACCAGAGGTCAAATTGCCAACATTTGCTGGATCACAAAGAAAGCAAGGGAATTCCAGAAAAAAACATCTAAACTACTTCTTCATTGACTACCCAGAGCCTTTGACTGGGTGGATCATAATAAACTGTGGAAAATTCTTAAAGAGATGGGAATACCAGACCACTTTACCTGTCTTCTGAGAAACCTGTTTGTGGGTCAAGAAGCAACAGTTAGAACCTTACATGGAACAATGGACTGCTTCAAAATTCGGAAAGGAATAAGACAAGACGTATAATGTCATCCTGTTTATTTAACTTATATGCAGAGTACATTATGAGAAACGCCAGACTGGATGAATCACACACTGGAATCAAGACTGCCAGGAGAAATATCAACAACCTCAGATATGCAGATGACACTACTATAATGGCAGAAAGTGAAGAGGAAGTAAAGAGCCTTTTGATGAGGGTGAAAGAGAAGAGAGAAAAAAGCTGGCTTAAAACTCTATATTCAAAAAACTAAGATCATGCATCCAGTCCCATCACTTCATGGCAAATAGATGGGGAAAAAGTAGAAGCAGTGACAGATTTTATTTTCTTGGGCTCAAAATCACTGCAGATGGTAACTGTAGCCATGAAATTAAAAGACGCTTGCTCCTTGGAAGGAAAGCAATGATAAACCTAGAGAGTGTATTAAAAAGCAGAGACATCACTTTGCAGACAAAGGTCTGTACAGTCAAAGTTGTGGGTTTTCCAGTAATCAATTACGGATGTGAGAGTTGGACCATAAAAAACACTGAGTGCCAAAGAACTGATACTTCTGAACTGTGCTGGAGAATACTTTTGAGAGTCCTTTGGACTGCAAGAGATCAAACCAGTCAATCCAAAAGGAAATCAACCCTGAATTTTCACTGGAAGGATGGATGCTGAAGCTCTTATACTTTGGCCAGGTGATGTGAAGACCCAACTCATTGGAAAAGACCCTGATTCTTGGAAAGATTGAGGGCAGGAGGAGAAGGAGTCAACGGAGGATGAGATCATTAGATAGCATCACTGACTTAATGGACATGTATTTGAGCAAACTCTGGGAGACAATGAAGGACAGGGAAACCTGGCATGCTGCAGTCCATGGGGTCACAAAGAGTCAGACACAATTTAGCCACTGAACAACAACAGCAACAGTACTGTTATTTATACACAGTCCTCTAGAACTTTTGTTTCATCTTGTAAAACTGTTACCCTAATGTTGAACAATGCCCCTTACTACCCTGAACCCCTGGTTAACCACCATTTCACATTCTAAGACTTATAAGTACCTCATATAAATGGAATTATGCAGTATTTGTGTTTCTATGATTTGCTATTTCACTTAGCATAACATCCTCAAGTTTCATTCATGTTGTTACATGTATCAGGATTTCTTTTTTTTTTAAAGACTGAATAATATTCTACTTCTTTATCTATTTGTCCAAAGATGGACATTTATGTTGCCACTACCTCTTAGCTATTGTGAATAATGTTGCAATGAACTATGAGTGTGCAAATATCTTTGAGATTCTGTTTTCAATTATTTTGGATATATACCCAGAAGTGAGAATGCTGGATCGTATGGTAGTTCTATCTTTAATCTTTTGAGAAATCTCCATACCATTTCCATAGTGGCTTCACCACTTTACATTCCCACCATCAGTGCACAAGGGTTCTCATTTCTCTACATCCTTGCCAAAAACTTGCTATTTTGTTTTTTTTCCAAATAGTGGCCAAACAGATATGAGGCAATATTTCATTATGGTTTTGATTTGCATTTCCTTGGTCCTTAGTGATGTTGAACAGCTCATCATATGCTTATTGGCTATTTGTGCATCTTTGTGGTCCAAACGTAACACAAGCAGGGGTTTCTAGCTAGAGCTTCTGTGGGCCCCACAGCTTTGGGTATGGGAAGACTGGGACTTGGTTTCACTGTATTTGACAGCTGAAAGGCAATCAACATTTCACTTCTATGCTGAATAAGCAATGAGGTTTTTTTTTTTTTTCCCTCTCATGGCCATTGCCTAAAATTTCACTTTGAAAACAAGCTAAAGATATTGATTTCTGTATGCCCAGGGGTGATAAGCTATTGATAGAAATAATAGGAAAAGGCCAACTGAACAGATGTATTTCACTTGTAAAATATAATTTTTCTCCCTCCTGGCACTTGATATGAAAACACAGAGACATCTTAAATATAAAAAAGAGCTATTAAGATATCTTGCTTTTTTTTTCTTAGTAAATTTTCATAATGAATTACAAAATGATCCAATTTAGTTTTCAAAGGCACTGTTAATAAGAGGCGATCTTTCTCCAGAAAAACATTGTATATGACAGCAACTTCAAGAAGTCCTGTGAAAAATGATTGTGTCCATGCATTAATGGTGAGGCGATGAGGGACAGCAGGCACTGTGCCCCTGCGTACCAGTCACAAGGTAAGCAAGCCTGGAGCAGGTGAAGAGGCAAATTCTATATTCTCAGGCTCCTTTCCTGACCTACCCTTCAACCCCAATTTTCTGGGCTCTTCCCTGGAGACCCTATCTGCTGAAGCCACAGGGCTCTGATTCACTTGCTTGTTGTGAATCACTATTTAAATGTCCACACACATCTTGAAATTCCATATGGCTTTTTATCCCAGATTAGTTCATTCACTTACTTTCAATGCTAGAACTTGAAAGGAACTGAGACATCCAAAAACCGAACCCTGTCATTTGTATAGCGAGGAAACGGAGGCCCTGAGAAGGTAAGTAATTCTTGAAAGGCCACCCAGTTTGTCAACGGCATCATTTCTGAATTTTCCCATTTTTTCCCCCCTTGACAATGGCTGTGCCATCTTCCCTAATACTTATGATTTTGTCCGGGGATAATTTTTGAGTTCTCTTAATTCTTATTCCCTTTATGTCAACAGTCACCAAGTCTTAATGATTATTCTTTCAAGACTCTTGATATTGTCACTTCTGCATTTTACTTCTATTTTCAACACCTCATTACCTCCTCCCTGAATTTCCTAAGTTAATGTTAACAGCCTCCGTATATAATATTCCTACTTATCTGATCTATTGGTGATTCTCCATTCAGGCCGCTCAGTGCACTGACCTGGGGCATGTTTCAAAAAAAAAAAAAAAAAAAAGCAGCATACCTCTACTATCATCACTCCTGGCACCAGTCTGTTTTAATTGGTTTGGGGAGGAGCCTCTATTTTTTTTAACGAAGTCCCCCAGGTGATTCTAATGAGTAGCTGGATGGACGTAGGTCACAGCTACCCATGTGAAAGAAAACACCTTATAGAAACAAAACTTACGGTGAAGTGAAGTGAACTGAAACTCGCTCAGTCGTGTCTGACTCTTTGCAACCCCATGGACTGTATATTCTCCAGGCCAGAATACTGGAGTGGGTAGCCTTTCCCTTCTCCAGGGGATTTTCCCAACCCAGGTCCCCCGAATTGCAGATGGATTCTTTCACTGTCTGAGCTACCAGGGAAGCCCAAACTTAGGTTAACCAGAGACAATTACTTGGAACATTCAATTAGCCAGTCTTTCTCCATTCAACTCTGAACAGAAAGCAATATATTACAAGAAAATAAGTAAAACAATCAGGTAGTTATTAACAAACAAATAGACATCTGCTTCTGATTTCGGTTGAGAAGGTCAGTGGAAATTTGGGCCATCCTCCTATGCCTCCAATAAAAGCCTGTGTAGAAATTTGCTCACTTCCTCTCATGAGCGCACCAAAATAACAACTAACTGCTGATGAACCATCCATCAAAAAGACTGGAATCTACAGAAAATGATAATCTATATCTAAAGACATAAAGAAGAAACTGCAAGATGGTAGATGGGACACGTGATATAATCAAATCTCATCCCCCGCAGGTGGGTGACGCACAAACTGGAGAACAGTTAGGTCACAGAAGTTCTCCTATAGGAGAGAGAGCTGAGCCGCACGCCAGGCTCCCCAGCCTGGGGGGTCTGGCATTGGGAGGAGTAGCCCCCAGAGCAGGGCTTGAGCACAGGAGTCCCACAGGAGGAGGGGAAACAGAGACTCCACTCTGGGAGGGCACGCACACTCACGCCTGGGCCAGACCTACCTGCTAGTCTTGGAGGGTCTCCTGGGAAGGTGGGTGCAGCTGTGGCTCTCTGGGTTCATAAAAGCTGGTGGTGGAAATATCAGGGAGTGTTCCTCTGCTTGAACTCTTGGTGGAGGCAGACATCCAGCTGGAGCAGTTAGGACTAAGACCTGGCCCCACAGAACAACGTTTAGGCTCATGCTGGGACTCCTCAGGCCAAACAACCAATAGGATGGGAACACAGCTCCAACCCAGCGGCAGACAGGCTTCTTTAAGACTCCGGTGAGTAGACACGCCCCTAACAAGGCCCTGCCCAGCAGAGGGCTAAGACCCAGCCCCACCCACCCGTGGGCCAGCGCGACCTCTCCCATCAGGAAGCCTTTCACAAGCCTCTAGACCGACTCTCCAACAAGGCGGCAGACACCAGAAACCAGAAAACCACAACCCAGCAGCTTCCAGAATTGAGTCTGGAAACACCAGGGACAGGCTGGTCCCTGGGCCCTTGAGTGATCGAGGGGACTGAAGTGCTAGGACATAGAGCACACCTCTACAGAGGGCCACTTCTCCAAGGTCAAGAAATGCAAGAAACCTTCCACATACACAAAAATACCAGTAGAAACTCAGACCAAAAGAGATGGCAGTGGAACAAGATAAAGCTCCAGAAGAACAACTAAGTGATGTAGAGACAGGCAATTACCCGAAATTTGATATAGAATGATGACTTAATGATACTGCAAGACTTATTTACTCATTCACGTACTTGTTCACTCTCTCTGCAAAGCACTGTTATAAGAACCCAAGGTAATATCCAGTATTTGAATCCCACAAAAGGGAGAACATGTGAACACCGATAACCATGTTGCAAAACAGAGTGAGAGGGAGCAGAAGAGACGTATGAGGAGCGACGGGACTCCAGAGGACTGAGAGATTACTTCTGATTGATGGATCTGGGCAGGGATTCATGGAGAAGGCAGCCTTCAACCTGGTTTTTGAAGGAGGACATGGTTTGGGGAAAGGGTGTTCCAAGGTAAGGGATAAGCATGAGCCTAACCATGAAAGTGGGAACACAGGACAATGCCAAGTGTTTCAGCAGCACAGGTGGGTAAGGGGATACTGTGGGAGAGGAGAGATAAGACAGATTTGAATGGGGCTGCATCAGGGATGCTCTGAGGACTCATTTAACATTGTGTGTGTGTGAGGAAAGTCTCCAAGTGGGGTGGTCCTTTAGGACAATCAATTGCTCTGGCATCAGTGATCAGGGAAGACTTCCCATAGTAGTAGGGGCTATTTTACCCTGTAGAATGGGCCTGAACAGGAATAGAGCGACAGGAGGAAAGGAGGAGAGGGCCCTTATGAGAAATGGGGAAGTAAAATCACTTGAATTTGGGAACTGATTGTGTATATACATACATACATACATACATACATATATATGAGTGTGAAGGCACTCAGATGGTTTTGAGCTGGGCAACAAGGAGGGTTGATGGTTTCTTAATTAATAGGTGATTCAAGAGGAGGAGGAGTTTAGGAGGAGATATCATGAATAATTTTGAACACACACATGTAGGGCATCTGGAGAGAAATGTTGAAAGGGCAAGTGGAAGTCTTGGGAATGAAGTCAGAGATGGCAAAACAGATGCCAGAGTCATCTGTATGGTGGTGACAGGTGGGGCCATGAGAACAGATGAGGTCCTGAGGGAGGAGTTGGGGATGGGGGGTCACCGCACGAGAAGAGAGTTGAAGGAGACCCCTGAGGAGCAATCAAAGAAGGAGGAGAAAACTCAGCTAACGCACTGACCACTGGTCTCAGCCTACAGGCCGTCCCAAGGGGGCGAAGGGTTGACTCCATCACTGGATGTTGTTACTATGGTGAGGCTGGTGATCACTGAGGGGACGCTTTTCACGGGAGTCCTGATGATGAAATCCAGATTTCAAAGGCCGAGTGTGTCAGGGGAAAAGGGAAACTCAAGAGCATGCCCATTTTCAGGATACTGTGTGCCTCGACCCAAGAATGTAACACAGTACATTTGAGAATGGTTTCACCAAGATGGTGATTAAAGAGTGTTTTTTGTAAACAGTGAGCACTCTGTTTTTCTTAAACATTCCTTACATACTGAGTTCCTTCCGAGTAGAATTGGTTTCTTATTCATCTTTGTATCCTACCTACCCATGCCCTCTGAAAAACCAAACCAGAAGAGCCCGGCCTTTGCCCCATGATTGGACCTGAGCACCCACGGTCTCGCTGGGGGGTTCCCAGTGTGGCTCCGACCTGGGGCAGCGCGCGGGGAGGGCCTGCAGGGAGGCCCCTTCCCGCCGCCTCACGATGTTAGCCTTAGTGGAGTGCGAGGGCCTGCGCTGTGCTGAACCGGCAGGCTAGGCCCTGCCCCTCCCCTTTGTTTCCTAACTGCCTCCACTGCCTTTCTGTCTGCAGCCTCCCTGAACCTCCACCCTGGCTCCCCTCCATCTCCTCTTCTGGAAGAGATCCCTGGCTCTCAGACCGCCCTCGCTTGCCACTCAGATGTGACTGTGCCTGGCAGACTCTCCTCTCCTCTCTGACTATTCTCTCCTCTGCTCTCTACGCAGCAGGGTCTCTTGGGGAGAGCCCGTCCCATTCCAGGATGGCCCTTTCCAGGTCTCCCCAAATGCTCCACCCTTGAGCACCACATCCTACTGCCCTGCACCTGGGCTCTTCCCCTGAGTCTCCTCCAGGCACCAGGAACTCACAAATCTGAAGGCAACCTCAACACCTTTGTTCCTGAACTTGCTCCTTCACCCTTGCGGTATCATCTTCCACTTAACTCTGGCCACAGCTCTGCTCTCTGAACCCTTCCTTTGTATTCACTACTGACCAAGCTTTATTTCCATCAATGAAATGCCTGCGGTATCTCTGAAATCTGTTTCCAATGTGCTGTTTCCGTTACCACTTCCCTAATTCTGGTCCTCACATTATTTGCTTCAACTTTTACAATAACATTTTAATTGTCCCCAGTTTCCTATAAAAAGCTGTTGTAAATACTATTGAGGCACAATTCCAAATACAGATAATTTCACCCTTCCACTTAATTTTTTTGATGACATGATTATATAAAATTCAAATTCCCTTATGCAGCATAGAAGGCCCTTTTCACTGAGCCCCATTTTAATGTTCTTTCAGTCCGACCCTCTCCTTTTCCTACTTCTCCGGTATAAGAGCCACTGTGCCTCCTGCCCACACAAGTGAAATCATACTTGTCACTCGAGGCCCAGCTAACATGTCACCTCTTAGGTGGAGAAGAATCTTCTACAACTCTGCTCAGCAGATTTCAGGGGCTGTGTCCCTTGGGCTCATAGCCTTCGTTGCTGATACTATCCTTACTTGTCCCCTTACCTCATTCTCTCCCCATCACTCCTCCTTGCTTTTGAAGGCATAGGGTAAGAGACTCTCTCATTAATCTTTATCTTCCTAGAACCAAACAAGGTGCCTGATAGATGCTGGTGGAACTGAACTGAGACCACAAAGAGCGCTCTAATTCTCTTGTTGTTGGTTTTTAGCTAATGGCTCTAGTGAATTGATTGAGGACACCTTACCTGCATGGATTGCAAACTAAAGTAAATTATATGACAAGCACATACATTTCTTTTGTCAGAAACAGAAATCTACACCTCTTTAAAGCATGGTCACTGGACTAGATGTCCCCAATAATGATTCCATGGCTTCTTATTTTTTCCAGTACATTGCAACTGTCTTCTTTATGTCCTAATTTAGGTTTCCCCTGATCAATAACTTATCCTTGAGACACACTTTAGAGAAACGATTCATTTAAAACTTATGTCTTTGTAGACATCTTCAGGGAATGATTGTGATAGGGTGTGTGTGTGTTTGTGTGTGTGTGTAGACACATATCCACATAAATGTATTTGATAAGGAAATGTTCAACAATAGGCCAATTCAATAATTCACTTAGAGAATAATATTTCCTTTTATCCTTAATTCAAACCAGTCCTAGATGGCAACTAGCAGCGTTATTAACAATTGAAAAATATATTTCAGAAAACATCCAGAAGGCCAACTTAAAAACCTTTGTTGGAGAGATGCTTAGCCATGGCTGGGAGAGTGAAAGGGGCGGGAGGGGGGGCGGGGCGTGGGTAGAATCGAGTCAGAACTGAGAAGTGTGTCAGTCTGACTCCTGTTTCCGTGGCAAACCGTGGGAAAACCGAGCATGTGTATCAACTACTTCTGAAAAGTTAAACCGACATTTTAAAATTGCAGTTTTTAAAAACTGCTGGTAGTCACAGATCTACTGCAAGATTTGACAGTGGACATGGGGGCTACTCTAGGGATGTAGTTAAGGGGAGAAAAGCTGCTTGAACTATATTTGCAAAGCTGTTATTTATATTTTGCTTTATTTGTGTGTGTGTGTGTGTGTGTGTGTGTATGTAACCCACAGGATGTTTAATTTCCTTAAGAATTTTTACCAAATGTTACGCTAAAATATAGCACGAGAATGTCCACTTTGAAATCGTTAGATACAAACTTAGGACTACTAAAAAAAAATCATAACTGTTTTTTCCCCTTAAACTCGGTGCATCGCTGAGTATGGAGAGGGAGAGTTAGAAGATCTGGTCCTTAATGAATAACCGGCACACACAGGTTGGAGGATAGCACAACATGGGGGGTAGTTCTGGGCTCCCAGGGCTAACATGTCTGATGACTGTGGCTCTCTCCGTCTGGTGTAGAAAGAGCGGCCTCGTGGGAGCTGGCCAAACCAAAAGTGGGCTGGGAGAAGAGACATTTTGTTTTTCTGCACTGACGCCCAGGGATTGCTTTCTGAAGTGTGTGTACGGAGCTCACCCGGTGCTGCCTCTGCTCTATGTCCCCTCCCAGCCCTTCCTTCCTGCTGGGACCATACTGGGCTAGAACCCAGGATTGAGGGCGTCTCTAATTTTCCTGAATCCAAAAATCTTATCCTCACCACTTATAAGGTCTCAGCTATAAATATTTTCCAGAGCTCTAGCAGTAATTAGACAAGCTACTATGAAAGATAGAGCATTATACATCAGTTAAAAACATATGCAAAACCAAAGCTCATTAGAGAAAGATAATATTCATGCAGATTTTACAAACCGTGTCTTTAGGGTGGCCCAATAAGTAGAAATATGGGGACCCATGCTTGTCACTTTTCATGCACATGGAGAGACTGGAAGGTACCATTCCTAAAGGAAGGGGAGGAACAGCCTAGGACCAATCATTAGAATTAACAGAACCAGTGACAAAGATATAGTATTACTGTTAGAATCAAGATTGCTTAGTACGTTTAGAGTAGCTGAATAAAAATTATCTAGGCAGTAAGAATAAAGACTTTAAGTAAAGCTGACCCTATTGAGCATGCAGCAAGTGAAATTAGTGAAAAGACTGAGCTACATGTGTATTCCAAAAACAGATTTTTTTTTTCTCAAAATATTGAGGGCATCCTGAGGTGCTTTTAAGGAGGCACAAATGTTTAAAACATCTTGAAATCATAATATCAGAATTTTTGCAGAATTTTCTCATAATTAGAGTGTTTCAGTGAGACCAGCTGTCATTTGAGAAGTCACAGTAATCATGTTTCTAAATTTTGAAAAACCCTCAAATTAAAGCCATGGTTTGCCTATGTTTATATTTATGTTTTCTCTAATAATCTCATGAATTCTTATAGCTTGTCTCTTCTGTAACAATTTGCTCATTTAGATTCAAACTTCACAGTTGACTTGCTGGCCGTATTTGTTTTCTGGAAAAAAAAAAAAAGAGCTGAAGAAAACACAGCCAGGTTTTGCCTGTTCTACGTGGCTGTACTCGCCTGTCCAAGGGCTGTGCTCTGAAACCTGCCTCTTAGCGGCTGCCTTGGTCTAGGCCTGTCTCAGCTCCTGGGCTTCAGTTCTTTACCGACATAAAGATGGTACTGGAAATTCTGGGCTGTCAGTGATCTCCACCAGACAGGCCCTGGGAGATGTAATAACCAGCCCCTGCAGCGTTCAATGCCATGTTGTCTTAGCTGCATACAGTATGAGGTAGAGGGTGATGTGGGGCTGCTGGATCAGAAGCACTGAATCCACATAGATCAGACATTTGGGAGCCTGATCCCCTCTTTGCCAGTATATTCTTATGATACCACCCCTCCCCCAGCCCCCATCTCAATGCCTAACTTGCTCCATGCGCTTCAACACACAAAATAGACAGTGCCCCCACGTGGATGTCTCATTATGCCCCCCCTCGCCCCCTGGGGTGTTTTTTACCACACAGCTGTGTTGAGGGGTGTGCTGTGCTAAGTTGCTTTCGTCGTGTCTGACTCTTTGGGGCCCTATGGACTGTAGCCCACCAAGCTCCTCTGTCTACGGAATTCTCCAGGCAAGAATACTGTAATGGGTTGCCATGTCCTCCTCCAGGGGATCTTCCCCACCCAGGGACTGAACCCATATCTGTCATATCTCCTACACTGCCAGGCAGATTCTTTACCACTAGCCCCACCTGGACAAACAATTTGAAGTTAAAGGGAAAGTAGAGGCTCTCTGTGGTGTGGAAACTAATGCTTAACAATGAATGTCAGGAGGGAAATGAAGTTTCAGGATTTATTAACTGAGTTTACCATTTAGCCCCGCCAAGATGCAAGTAATTTTGTACAAAAAACATCAAGTGGTTTTACTATCAAGCACAAAAGGGTCTCATTTAATTCTAAACGTGGCCTTTACTCGGCTTGAAAGACACATGTGCTAGGAAACATTGGGGCCAGAGGGTCAAACAAAAGAGCCCAGAACACGGTGGGGAAAATAGCTGTGAAAACTGTAACAGAAATTACGGTGAAATGTGAAAAACAGATGCATCCTGTGCTTGGCATATTCGATGCACACGCCATGAGTCCTAAAACCCACGTTCAGTCTGAAAACCCAGGGTCCAGGATCACTCTTTGCTGGAGACTGTGTACCAAAACCCCAGAGACCTGGGACAGGAGTGTAAATGCACGCTCCTCGCTGCACAAGTGTCTGAGCTGCCTTAGAGCAAACCGCTGTTTAGTCTGGGCTAAGTTTGTTGTTTCTATTAAAAGTTTTTTTGAACCCAAACAGCACGTTGAAGAGTGTGTGATTCTCATCGTTTATAGAGATTTTGCTACAATTAGAGCATATAATTCAAGCCTGGAGTAAGGCATTATATAATCTTATTTTGGTCCTGTCTGAGGCAGTTCAGCTGAAAAGAAAACCTGGGAAGTCTTTGTCAGAACAGGACATCGGGGTAACCCTATCTGTGAGCAAAGTTGTAGGCAGAATTCTCAAATAACAAAAAAAATCCAACATTATGGACTATTTTCTTCACTAGAAATGAGGGGTTTTTAGTACTTTAGTTTAAAATGAATTATTTGCTTTGGGAACCCTGGGATAGGACTTACGGACTCCAGAGCTTAAGGACTGCTCTGGAGACTTGACATTTGCTGGTTGTGGCGGTTGGCTGGATCTACCCAAGAATTTGTCTTATGATATTAAGCTCCATTCTGAGCACCTGGATAACAGGATGTTGTTAGCAAATTCCCTCATGGGGTCAACATCTTTTGTATCATCTCTGTTTTGAGACAAGAGAACAATCAGACAGTGGAGAAAATTGCTTTGGCACTTAGCACCAGCTTCATAATGGGTATAGTTGAAGGGTCACAAGCTTGACTTGAATCAACACCATCATGCTACGAACACAGATCAGACTGTCTCAGTGAGGAGGGACACTGAGCTGAGTGGGAGCTGAGCTGAAACTGTCACAAAAACCTGAGACTGAAAAAAGGGAAGACAATCTTGTCTCCTTTCTTTAATCTTAATGGTTGCAAGGCTGAATGGAGAGTGATTCAGATCTGGCGGCCAAGGGGGAGCCGGGTTGAGGGGTGAGGCTCATACAGCGAGAGGTCCACAAAGACACAGAGAGGCCAAGAAGTAGAAACTCCTCCGGTCTGTACAGGAGAGCTAGAGGAGACAAAGCCAGCCATCTCCATGGCATGAAATCACCTGGGATGATACTTGAAAAATACAGAGTCCTGGGCCAAATCGACCCAACTCTGTGTGTGTGTGTGTGCACGCGCACATATGGTGCATGGGTGTGTGCAGATGTAAAACCATGATGTAAGCTTTCTTTCCTCTTAACCTTAATACTTTGATCTCCACTCCTACCCACGCTCTGCTCACAACGCAAACAAACAAACAAACCTTTTCTTGATTTCTGTGACTTCTCTGAGATCCATTTCAATGGTCTCACGGAACTCATCAGCATTTTGTCTAAGAGGCTGCCTTCTCCCTGGACTGTGGTGAAAGCAGCCCTTGCCCAGGAGAGTTCAGCTTCATGTTAGGGGAGGCAAGAGAAAGTTTTATCAGAACCTAAATCCAACTGTCCAGCATGAGTTACTGGAGGAGTTGGATTTTTTAGGTTTTCCAAGATGCGTGTGGAATCCTTCTCAGTGGGATTTGGGAAAGATAGCTGTTCACTCATTTGTCTCCTCCAACAACGTACCATTAAGGAACTGAAAGGAGGTCAGATCTCAAGAGCAAAACTGGTTTTTCTTGCATGATTTCTTGGTTACTTCATGGTCTAATATATTTTATCAGAGTCTTAAATACCTAAAGTGTCGACTGAGGGAAGTGGGTCACTTAATATATCCTGAAAGAGAAGAGTGTACGTTGGAAAGACTATCAAGAAGGAATATCATCATAGTCCAGGGTTTCCAATAAAACAATATGAAGAAATGGGATTTCACCCTCATTTTTAAAGCACGTTAATAAACGAGGTTTTGGCTGACCAGTGGGGAAAAGAATTCCAGAGTTGGGCATCCTTCAAGGAATCCCCTGGGTATGACTCCATGAAACAGGAACTTATTGGAAGTTTCATGGTTTGAACATTTCCTGGGATTCCCTAAATTCTGAAGAGAGCAGTCTGGAGCCTTCTAGCCAAGGAAGGGCTCTGTTCTCTGCAGGATGCAGCCAGAGTACTGCCTGACTGCCTGTCCTCTTCCCTGGTCTGGCTCAGTCAGGGTGAGGGGAGTGATTTGTGGAACCACTCATGGAAAAGGGAGATACACTCAACCATGAATGTCAGAAGCTGAAATTAAATTTCAGAATTTATTATTGAAGCCAGCGCCTTTTGCCCTATTAAAAGTGCAGGTGAAATAGTGCAAAGGCTATGGAACCATTGAAAGTTCCCATAAATGTGGTCTCTGAGGAAGAGGCAAAGGCAGCAGAGACTCTCCCCATGGCCGCACCAGGGACACCTCAGGCTGTGAGGTTACATTGCTCCAGGCTCCATGTCGAGGGCCTCGGGAGGGGAAGAGCAATGATTAGCAAATTTGCTGAAGAGAATTCTATCTCACTAACTTGGAACTGAGAATAATTCAGCCAAGGTATAAGCAGAAATCTATCCATACTCAGCGAGGTCTTTCTTCAGAAAAAGTACGAATTATTAGTATAAATATTACAAAGGAAATGCTTAACAGACAAAAGAAGCCAAGGGCTTTTCAAAGATTCTTAACCCTCGAGATGTATTTATTAAAGCCACATATAACTAGTAAAACTAATAAAAAACTAATAATTTTTTCATTAGAGTAGATCCTTTGAGACATTTTAATCAGTCACCCCTCTATTAAAATCAACTGTTACACATATCCTCATTTCAGACTGTCAGCTCACAGAAGGCCAGGACTGTGTCTTACTTTCAGTGCCTGCAAAATGCCTTGAACATAGTAGGTGCTCAGGAAAATCCTGATTTAGCTGAGAAAATAGTAATGATATTAATTAATGATATTAATTACAGGATCTGCCTCACCTCACATGGAATATTTATTTGGTAGGAGTACAACGTCTAGAGTTGACCTTTGTATGATCAGAGGAAGAAAGGTCTTGAACAAATAATTGTTAACCAGATTATAGGAGCATGCTTATAATAGTCACATGCCAATGCACATTGTTAAAGAAGAATACATGAAAAAATAATGTTAATTGCCATATAAGTAGAGACTGGTACTGCTTAATCTGTTGCTCTGATACTACTGTAAATTATTTTCATTTACTGATTAAAGGAAGACCTTTAACTATTTAGCCCATTCATTTCTTCAGCTAGAGTATGAATGCAGTATGGTTCAAACAGATCTTTTCTTACCTAATGCAGTTTTATTACACTTGTGAAGCGTAAACAATTTCATTTATTGTAGGCCTTATATTAGTCAACACCTATCAAAGATGCAATTAACTTTGAAAATGGTAGTGCAGGAAGAAGTCTAACTCATGGATTGATGATTTCTTTCCCCAAAGGGAGATGTGGGCATTAGTGTTAATTGTCCCTGGGCATTCTGAGAATTGTGCCTCCTCCTGGGAACCCTGTCTGGCCTCCTAAGACCATTGAGGCCATTTACAATCAAACTTGCTTCGGCATTCTTGTCATAAAGACCTGCAATGCTGCTTAAGAGAATCAACCAGACCACCAACCAAGAATGGAAGGCATATATATTTTTTTTTTTAAATTTTGATGAGCTCTGAACAGCAAGTATTACCAGGGGAAGGCTCTGCATTGGCCTGAACTGCCGGTGGAGGACATTTTTTCATCCAGTGGCACTTCTGTTTACCGAGGCCCTGGCTCTGTGGCTCAGTGTGTACATCAAGTGAACATTCCTTACAATCCCTGAATGCTGATGAAGGAGTTAATTTGCATAATACATTCCTATGCAGCTTTAGAATCAGGATCCCTGTTCTTTTCTCTTAGACTTTTTAGATTTAATTGGAACTGCAATAGTCAGTTTAAGGAGGGCACTGCTTGCTTCTGCTGCATCCGTTTTTGATCCTTTCCTCAGTATGGTGGAATCAAATTGCCTTCTTCCTGCCAGGTGTTGAGATGTATGTGTCAGGGGCGGGGGGGGGGGGGGCCCAAGCTCTCATTGAGTTTACGATCAACAAATTCTTACCCTGAGGACTAGAGTGCAGTTGAAGTGCCTATCTCCTGAGCTGCTCTTTCAAGGACTTAACTATGAAAGCAGCTTCTCCTTCGAAGCCCTTATTATCCCCCCTCCCCTGCCACAGCTGCTCAGCCACCTCTGTGAGCAGCCAGTACGCTTGCTAGTGGCTGCCTTTGCTTATTCCTGCCTCCGGATCAGCTGAGGTGTGTCTGCTGATTAGTCTCATGGTAATTATGGATGGCATGTTTGCAGCATATTTATTCCCTTCCTCAGCTCACTTGGCTTCACACTGACTTTGTTTAGTCAACAATCTGACAGATTACCTGGGGTAATTTTTTCTTCCCATTGTACCTGTGCTTATCTCTCTGTCACAAACCACCTTAAGGACTCTGAACCAGAGTTTTCATATTTCTCTTGACTGAGATCAGCTTTCTCCTGACATGTCCAAAAGTCCAGATAAGGGACGGCTTCAGAGCTGTTCTGAATTCTGAATTCTGCAGGTATCAGAGGTAGGGCCGAGGGTTATTACCTAAACCCCTTCCTAGCCTGCTGTTCACCGGTCTCTTCACCTTCAGAGTTCACTCTCGCCCGGACGGGGTTAAGCCTGAACACTTCCCTAACTGGTAAAGTCTCCTCTAGATTCGGATAAACTCCCTTTAACAATCATTTGAGACTGGATTTTATGCCGTTTCAGATTTTAAAGGGCAAACAAAGGAAACAAACATAGGATTAAACTCATAGTTGACAGAGAAATCAGTTTTCCTGTCATTAGGGTGCATTTGGACGAAGTGGATTATATTTTGGTTACATCTACTATAAGCCCAAGGCAAAGGCACCCTACTCCAGTATTCTTGCCTGGAAAATCCTATGGACGGAGGAGCCTGGTAGGCTGCACTCCATGGGGTCTCAAAGAGTCGGACACGACTGAGTGACTTCACTTTCCCTTTTCACTTTCATGCATTGGAGAAGGAAATGGCAACCCACTCCAGTGTTCTTGCCTGGAGAATCCCAGGAACGGCGGAGCCTGGTGGGCTGCTGTCTATAGGGTTGCACAGAGTTGGACACGACTGAAGTGACTTAGCAGCAGCACTATAAGCCCAAGCATCTTCTTTCACTGCTCTTGTCACTATTATTTTGTTTTGTTACCTGCACCCCCAGCGACTCCCCCACTTTTTTACGTCCAAGATAGACTAGAGTATATTTTAATAAAAATTTTCATAAAAGTACCTTAAAAAATATACTCTAGTCTATCTTGGACAAAAAAAATTATTTGTCATGAGATAGTCACTTTAACTGATGCTGGAGGAATTGCAATCTTCCTTAGCTGCAAGTACAGACAATGCGGGCATCTATAGAGTCTGTGAATGTGGCCACTTTGTGGTTTGTTCCTGGTACCGGAATGCATTTTCAGAGCAGGGCTGTGACTGATACCTCAGAAAGGCCTCCTTGACAGTCTGGTCCTGGGCTGGCATCCGGGAATGTGGCTGGTAATTCGTTCCCTCACTAATATAAACCTTTCCTAAGTGATACAAGTCTCTCACTGATTCTCAACTGTTTGCACAAGCAATGTGGTTTATGCTCAGCACCTGCTGTCCTTCTGGGAGTGTGGGATTCTGGTATGTGCCAGGCAGAGGGTGCCAGCATGCCTGGCCTCCAGGAGAAACCATGGGCACTGAGTCTCATGAGCTCCCCGGGGCAGCCATACCATCAGGGCAGCACTATTAGTACACATACGCTGCTGCATTCTTACTGCTGCGTGAAGAATGTCCTCTGGGTGATCCCTCACGGGAGACAGAGAAAGCAGAGGAAGCCTGCCTGTGGGTTCCTCCAATTCTACCTGTGGTGTTCTTCCTTATGATTCTACTGGGTATCCTTACTATTAATATATTAGTGTCATAAATCTGAGCTGTGACCACAACATTCTGTGTCTCAGGAGTCTTATAGGCAAATACCTGAATGTGGGGTGGCCTTGGGGACCCCTAAAACAGCCCCTTCATGAGGCACTGTGAGATTTCAGAAATATCATTTGATGGCATTATCCTCAAAAATGCTGATCTGAGCCCTACCCTCTTGGTTTTTCATGCATAATTTTGGTTTAGAGTTTCCTAAAGAACTAATGTTTACTTAGTTTATAACTATTCATTTACTTCCCTAAAGGAGATTGCTTTACTCTATTAAATTTGTTCTTTTATGACATAATCTCTAAAATTACAGTCACCATCCATGTCAAATCTAACATCAAAAGTAGCTGAGAAGCTCTACTGCTACCAGTGTGTATGATTTTATATTACATTTTAGAAGAATATATTTAGAAGAAATTCTGCAATACTGCTAGAGTTAACAATATTAGTTAATATTCAAAAGTGTGCCCAGATATTTAACAAACTCTCTTTGTTGGTTAATTTTAGAATTTAACTTTAACTAGATATTTTCACATGATGTTAAGAATTAATGGGATAATGTTGACACGGTCTTGAATTTTCATGTTGTTCAGAAACATATTTTTATTTTTATGCCTCGAGGCAGCTTCATGCTGACGCATCACAGTCTGAGTTATGCCACATGTTGGTTGATAGACTGTTTTAACTGCTCTCTGTAGAGCAGCAGCTGGTGTGGTGGGTGCTCAGAATAAGGACCAAATAGTGATTCTACAAAAAGAATAGAAAGTTCAGGACAGCCATGTTATTCAGATTAACTTTTTAAAGATTAATTTGTTAGAACAATAAGAACAACATTAATTCTATGAGAATTCCTGGGTATAGATAATAGGTCTTGGCATGGAAGGAAACACACCTTGAAAGCAAAGTCTTTTGTAGAAGTGATAGAATTTCACTGGTTGGTTTCACATTACTGAATCTCTTCATGCCCAAGGGTGCAAAAAATGATTCTATTTCAAGAGTTCAGATTTTTTACAAAGGGAAGAATGCCAATGCCATTGAACAGGCTCAAGTCTGTGCTTACTGATAATATTAATAATTAAAAATATTTTATTAGATCCAAATATTAAGGATGGGAAGCTGGGATGAAATATTTCCCTGGGCATATGGCCAGCCCTAGAAACTTCTAAATGCTGCCCTACTCTTAATGTGAGGATTTGCCAGCCCTTCTTGTAGACTTTCAGTATGTTCAAGACCCTGGAAACATAAAGTATTTAAGGGCCTTTGAATTCAGATATTTAAACTGAATTCAGGATTATATCTGTTCTGCTAAATAAGCATTCAGTAAGTTATTAGGTAACTTAGGCAGAGAGCACAATTTAAGAGGAAAAAGTACTACTTAGATTTTCAAGAATGGAAGAGTGAAAATGGGAGTCAATTTAATCTAGATCAACATCCTCAGCTACTTATTCAGATCAGTGGTTAGATCTTATTTCCCTAACCTGGACATTTACTATCTGTACTACTCTTGACTGACGTCTGTCTGTCTCTCTGTTACTCCCTGAGATTAAAGATAAGCCAAGATTTCTCTCTTTCTCATGTTTCTGATATACTAGGGTAATGATGTTGGCTGTACCTTAAATGGACTTTTGGGAAATAATGCTACAGACTTCCCAAGGCAAATCTATGAATTAAAATGCACTGTAAAGCCTTCCTCACAAGCATCTAGATTACACAACATAAGAGTGAACTTTTGGAATATCCTTGAACTCCAAGGCAATGCAACCATTGCCTGAACTGAAGTTTATGTTTTAATCTTCATAGCCTGAAGATTTGGTCTTGCTGGTCCCTTGGCCCAGGTTACATATCCCACAGGACAGTCTGATGCATAAGTCATTTTAGGAAATAATTGATAAATTACTGTGGACTCAAATGAACAGAGGACTATCAGTCAAATAACAGAAGTTCTAATATATAAATTTAGCCAGATCTCCCAGCACACTCAGAGATGCCTTGAAAGGTCCTACATTCGCTATTTTCAACATTACCTAAATAAGGGAGCAAAAGAAAGAGCTCGCAAACATATAATATATACTTTGTCCTTAAATATACACGTGTATAGATCTATGTCCACTGATCACTAAATATATATTTAGGTAGAATTAGAGAACTTTTGTAGCTTTATAAATAAGCATAGGCAGTTATGGGCACAGAAGAAACAGAAAAAATACGAATCAAAATGTGAAACGTACCATACTCTGGGACCTGTCCCGTCCCGCGCTTCAGCAGTAGCCTCACTCTCCTTCCGCCTGATTTGATGAGCTCTATTGCTCTGGCGTGGGTCATGTCTCTCGTGCTCTCCCCATTGATTTCAATGATCTGATCTCCTACCTGTTAATTAAAGAAACATCACATTAGCCAAAGATGGTTTTATTCAAGTTGTATTTCTAACAGAGAAGCACCCATAGATGACCAGTTTCCAGAGAGCAACAGAAAGGCTTGGTTGCAGCCTGCTGCTCCTTAGTAGAGGCTAATCCCTGGCTGCATCCTGAATCTGACCACCAAACTTTATTTATCTTTGTAGAAATTCAAATATTAGACCATGAAGGTTGTGATGGTATGTCACTTATATTTAGCCAGTATGACAGAGGTCATAATTAAACTATTTAGGATTTTCTTAAAAAATTAGGGGATGTGTTTGATGCTGCAATTCAAAGTAAGCTGGCATCTTCGCTTTGAGTCAAGAAGTAAATATTTTAGGGACTTTTCATTGAACACAGGGCAGGATCTAATTCAGTGTGTTGGATGGAATGATTGGTTTTTGGGCTTCTCTGAGAATTTTTGTTATGCATCATTTATTTACATTTCCCTGGGTGATGTTGTGATATTGGCTTCTTTGTAAATAATGGTTGGTTGATATTCAAGTTTGATGATGAATTTTCTATCACAGTCCTTTGAATTAAAAATGACTCCATTCTCCATACATGACTAATTCTTGCTAAATCTTTGCCATTCTCACATCTGACTGCCAGAAACTCTTTGGTGAAATACCAATTCCTCTTGAATTGTTGACAATACCTAGGCATGTCAACCTACTTCAGTAGTCTTGCCTGGAGAATCCCATGGACAGGGGAGCCTGGTGGGCTGCAGTCCATGGGGTTCCAAAGAGTTGGACACAGCTGCAACAACCGAGCATGCATGGGTTCCATAAGCAGCTACCATTATCCTTTGTGAATAGATATTTGGAATAAAAGAGGTTCAACCACGAGCACACCATGTAACTCCCTCAGTACTATTACTGTCAGGAACCTTGGAATTAAAATATATTTCATTTCAGTGCAAGTCACTTAAGACAAATTAGCCAGGAAAAGCACAATGAGTTGCTTTGCAGAAATGCTATTTTAGGTGGGTTCCTGAACTTGATAATGCAGACAGAATTGCAAATAAGCCCCTTTTAAGGGAGCACTATCAAAGTAAGTGCTATAGGCTGGACCAGAACAGGAACAGAAAATTGGTGTCACAACCGCCAAAGGGTAGAACAAAGTGAGGGGAGGGGATAATAAACACGTGTTTATTATAGCAAAGAAGTGATGTATGTGCTTGTGTGTGTGCTATGTCACTCCAGTCATGTCTGACTGTGTGTGACCCTATTGACTGTAGGCTCCTCTGTCCATGGGATTCTCCAGGCAAGAATCCTGGAGTGGGTTGTCATGCCCTCCTCCAGGGAATCTTCCTGACTTAGGGATCACATCCACATCTCTGTATCAACAGGCAGGCAAGTAGGTTCTTTACCACTAGCGCCATCTGGGAAGCCCATGGAAATGATGCCTCTGCCTAAATAGGATCCCTAAGGGGCTTCCCTGGTGGCTCAGATGGTAAAGCGTCTGCCTGCAGTGCGGGAGACCCGGGTTCAATCCCTGGGTCGGGAAGATCCCCTGCCAGCACTCTTGCCTGGAAAATCCCATGGACAGAGGAGCCTGGTAGGCGGGTCGCAAATCCCCTGGAGGAGGAAATGGCAACCCACTCCAGTACTCTTGCCTGGAAAATCCCATGGACAGAGGAGCCTGGTAGGTGGGTCGCAAAGAGTCGGATATGACTGAGCGACTTCACTTTCACTTAAGGGGAAAGGACTTCACTGTAATGAAGGTAAAGGCTCCCCACTTTGTATACTTGGTGGCCTTTGGAAGCACTGTTTCAAGGCAGTGGAAGAGGTTGCCCTCAATGGCACAAATTCCACATAGAAGAGTCACTAAAGACAGGACAAAATTAGTTTGTTTTAGGGCCAAGGTTTGCACTGGTTTTCTTCATTCAGGTCTCCTTTATGGTCTCCTTTCCCAGGAGGCACCAGGCACAGCCTGAAGTCCAGCAGCTAGCCTGAGGTCAGGTATCCAAGCCAGTGGCAGAAGTGGGACCAATTATCCCTCTCTCAGCAGTCGTCGCCTGTGTCTGAAACCCCAAGGCCCAGCATCACATCGTAGAAGTAAAGCACAGGTTTCAGTGAAGCTGTTAGAATAGAGTCTTCATTTCTGGCTACTCTCTTCAGGTTCACACACCTGACTGATTGCTAAACATCTCCTCCACTGGGATGTCCAGCAGGCCACTCCAGCTCAACACCAGCCGATCGGGCTCACCATCTTTCTCCTCAGATGGTTTGTCCTCTCAAGTCCTCATCCTGGACAACAGCGCCACCATTCACCCAAGCTAGAAACCCGGGGGTCCTGCTGAGCTCCTAGTTCAGTTCCTGCCTCCCTCTGGATTATTCCCACCGATATCTTCACATGGTCACCAGCATCATTCTTCTGAGGGAAATCTCCCCAGATGCCTCACACTCACCGAGGCGGCTAGGGCCTTCCATATGCCACTATTCCCTTGCCTTGTCTTCCCTACAGGCCTGGTGCCGTCAATCTTCCCTCAAGGCCAACCCAAGCTCTTCTCCCCAGGGATGACTTCCTAGACCTTGTCTTCGCCTCAAGAAGAAGTGTGGAATCCCTCTGCACCCCAGTTATCACTGCACCCCAATATCTATCACACTTCAGTAGGGCATCATGCCTCTTTGTCTTCCCTCTTAGATTTTGAACTTCTTCACTCATCAAACAATTTCTGAGCACTTATTATGTCTTGGGCAGTCTACTGGGAGATCGGATAAATAGTGACAAAAAGTGTAGCTTTTATTTACAACACATTCTCAGTCTAGTTGGGGGAGAAAGTGGGTAAATAAGACAGTTGCTGTTCAGTATATTTTTGCTGTGACAGAAGTGTACAGAAAGTGCTAATGAAAGAGAAGTGAGGGGCATCTAGACTAGAATAAATGTGGCTGGTAGTCAGAGAGAGCTTCCTACAGGTAGTGACATCTCAACTGGATTCTGAAGTATCCGCAAGAGTTCCCTTGGCAAAGGAAGAGGAAGAACATTCTAGGTAGAGAGGACAGCATATGCAAAGAGCATGAGGTCTGAGAGCATGGTATATTTGGGGGAACTGCTGGCAGTTAATTCTGCTACTCAGGGGTTTGGGCTGTATTTTAAAGGCAACAGTAAAGCACTGAAAATTTTGAACAGGGGGCAAGCTAACCAGGAAAACAGAGTGGTGTTTAGAAATTTCCCTGAGACATCAGTATGAAGAGTGGGCTGGAGAGAAAGTAGGAGATTGAGGAATGGAGCTGAAGTTGTGAGGCTGTCATGTTGTTTATTCAGATGAGAAATTGGAAGATGTGGGGAAGGAAATCATAGGATAAATGAGGGCAGGGACTACGTCCCATTTGACTGTTTATCTTGTATGGGGTTCACTGTACATACTTGTAAATGAATGAATGAATGAATGAATTAAGCATTTCCACACAGCTCATCTTGAGACCCATGGTGGGAGGGGGTTATACGTTCTCTTGATCCAAAACTTAAACCTTGACAGACACCACTGCCTGAGGACACTTCTCTCTCAAGACTGACATTGCAACAAGAATTGTATAGGATTCTTATGGTGGGATAGAAACATTAACAGCCATACTTAGAAAGTTTGATGCTTTCATTCTCTTGTCTATTTGTTATTTTCCCTTTCCCTTGCTAACAGCCATGAGAATTAAGGGAGGAAAATATGGCCAGGGAGAGGTGGTGAGTTGGAAGATTGTGTAGGAGTTGGAGGAACAGAGGGTTCAAGGGCTTCACGGGGCTGGATGCGGTGTGTCTCCAGTGTGGGATTTTCAGGACTAGGCTCTGGGAAGATTTTTACTGAGTTTTTGGAAGTCTGAGCTGACCTCTTGGCTTGGCAGCATTCCATGTGGGATCCCCTCAGAGGAAGAAAATAACTCTGATGCTGGTTGAACTGAAGGTCCTTAGCCCCTTGTCTAAGATTTTCAGTTTCTCCCAAGCCCCTGTCCATTCCAGGGAGCCAGGGAGCCAGTCTTCCTGCCTCACTGGGAGCAATGGAAGTTTGAAACAGTCCAAGATCTTGGCAAATTCAGGAAAAAAACTTGGTGGTGGTGGCAGTGGGATAGATGCTGGTTGGGCAACGAGATGGAAATGCTGCCACTGTTGAAGATGTGAATCTTACAGGCATTCTGGGCATGTTGCAAAAGCGGTTAAGCTCATCTGGACCTAGTGTCAGAGGTAACAAACAGGCCAGGCCCAGCCAGGAGATGCCCATCTATCCTTGTGAAATGACATAAATGCTAAAAAGGTTTACTCTTCACTTTCAGTCCAATACCAGTCTTATACATAGTTATTTGACATGGAATTCCATAAAGAAATTTGAGAAGTGATTCTTTTCACTTTCATCCTGTGAGCATCCAGATGAATAAGAAAATGAATTTGTCAGGGAAAGAAGAGATTCTCATTACCTTCTGATTTTCATTTAGCTGCCGGGTGTGGCCAGTTGAAGGGTCCTTTCCCTATATGGCATGTGAATATTTGGGGGAGTTAATTTGATAATGGAATATTACTCAGCTATTAAAAAGAATACATTTGAATCAGTTCTAATGAGCCTATTATAGAGAGTGAAGTAAATCAGAAAGAAAAATCCCGATATAGTATATTAACACATATATGGAATTTAGAGATGGTGATGATGACCCTATACGCAAGACAGCAAAAGAGACACAGATGTAAAGAACAGACTTTTGGACTCTGTGGGAGATGGAGAAAGTGGGATGATTTGAGAGAATAGCATTGAAACATGTATATTACCATGTGTGAAACAGATCATCAGCCCAGGTTCGATGCATGAGACAGGGGGCTCAGGGCTGGTGCACTGGGATGACCCTGAGGGATGGGATGGGGAGGGAGGTGGAAGGGGGGATCAGGATGGGGGACACATGTATACCCATGGCTGATTCATGTCAATGTATGGCAAAACCACTACAATATTGTAAGGTAATTAGCCTCTGATTAAAATAAATAAATTAATTAAAAAGATAGTTTTCAATGCAAGAGAGAAAAAAAAGAAACAATGGAAAACATGCAGGTTGTTCAGGGATGAAGAAACAGACCAGTTGTGACTCTAATGTAGTCTCCTCTTTCTACACGCTTCACCGCGGAGCTACCTTCACCTGAGTTGTGGTACTAAATGAAACTGAAGATCTCTACTTGTTCTCAGAGAACTTTTAAAGTATCAAGTTTGAGTTAGAGTTGAGAGAGGGATGGGGGAGGAGAGAGAGAATGGAGGCAGTGGGGATGACAAAGAAACAGACAGATGGCCAGACAGCCATAGACATAATTCAGGAATGTGCATGTTGTTTTACGGGGATCAAGGAGATGTTAAATGTAGGAAACTAACCAAAGGATATAACATGAATTCTAGGCATTCTTTTTTTTTTTCCCCTGTGAAAGAAATACCTGTATCTGTGGTCCCCTTGGGAAACTGACAGCCACACAGTGGCGTCTTAGGGGCAAGGCAGAGTGAGAGAGGCTGCTGTCTTGGCTCAGCCTAACAAGTTCTTCTGTGTTTCTACACACGCATTTCTATTCACATCTTGGCAGGTTTTTCTCTTTCCTAACAAAACTATTACTAAGTCCTTGAACTTGCTCGAGGCTCTGCAGGTAAAACTTCTCTTATTGGAAAGCCAAGGCAGGTAAAGGTAAAAGTTTCAGTATATATGTATATACTGGCCGTGCCATATAGGATCTTACTTCCCTGACCAGGGATCAAGTCTGGGCGCCCAGCCATGAAAGCACCGAGTCCTAACCACTGAACCACCAGGAAATTTCCCAAAGTTTCAGTATTTCTTAAGCAATTAATAGTCCAGGTTGTAAGAAAAAAAAATAAGCTCTATACTGTACACATTTTTGTAGACAGTATTTGGTTCGACTCAACGAAATCTTTATAAGGACTATATTAATTCTGGGCTTACTGCAGCCCCTAGTCATGGTAGTTTCCACTCAAGGCTTCCTCAGGTTTCTCCACAAACATTCCCAGCTGGTTGCAATCAGTTCACTGCCTTTATACCACAAGAATCTATTTCATATGATTATGTGTGACTGAAGTGATCCTAGATTATAACTAGGTGTGAGGAATTGAGCTTCTTTAGAATTTTATGCCAAAAAATAGTTGATGCCTCTATTCGCTGTTTCATGAAAAACTTAGCTCTGGACCATTTGTGTGGCTAATGGTCTGAGGTCACAGGATAGTTTTGTCATAATTCTTCCTTTAGAGGCTGGTTTCTCCCACTGACTCTAGATCCCTCACAAGCCAGGAAAGCGCCTCCTGCCTCCGTGTCATCTATACCTGCCACAATTCCCAACAAGTAGGCCCTCAGTTAATCATGTCTGAGTAAATGAATTTCAGGTTTGCTTTTCAGTTATAGTAACCGTCTTCGTTTTCATGACACAGAAAACTCAGCTTTCGAGCACCTCTGCACACCATAAAGCCGTCTTGAAATACTGCCTTAGGCACTGCAGCCAAATCACAGCAATTTCAACGGTATTACAAGAGACCGAATGAGGTTTCAGTAAAGGTGACTTATAAAAATTGCTAGAGACAGGTATGTTATTGTTATGGAAACAAATGTTAAAGGATCGAGAGAAAGAAGAAAGGAGGCTGAGTCTAAATAAAATCAGAAAAACAAAATTAGAATTCGGGCCTTCGCTTCTGCCAGAGGCACTGTCACTGGGCGCTATGACAACAGAACACCTGGTCCGTGAGGGCCCTGCTGGAGCAAAGGACAGGCTGATTTTCACCTCCATAGTGACCTGTACTATATTATGGTTCTTTTCACAATTAACCTTTGTTAGGTATTATTTAATGACTATTACAGTATAAATCTTTTCCAAGGGGTCACACTGAGTGCTTTGGTTCACTCCTCCATGTCTTCCATGAGACTGTTGATTGAATTAGACAGGATCCAAGTGTCTATTACAGGACCTGGCTCTGGTTATAAAACTGTGGTGCACAATTGCCTCAGCAAGGCACAGGAGCCCATTAAGTCAGCATGCTTTTCCTGAAAAACTTCTATCCCCCTGGAAATTGAAGTACAGATTGAAATTGAAATTTGACAACACCAAAATTCTGTGGATTTTATTTGCCTCATTTATTTTATACATTGAAATCTATCTAAGACTCTATGTTTTGACTATAATCATTTAAAAAGAAAACATTTCTTACGAAACTTCATCCAAAGAGAAGTGCGAAAAAGCCCTGGTGGATCTGCAGAAGAGTTCTTCATCAGGGTTATACCTGAGCCCATACCTGCTTGGAAGGGTCATGAAGGTGAGAGGAACCAGAGGGGAACAAGAAGTTATGAGTCACTGCAGAGCCGTGATATGAGTGGGGAACCTTACTCCACATTTTTCTTAATTTGTGTATCTTCTCTTTAGAAAAGATTCAGTAACAGCTCAAAAAATGTTCAGTCTTTGACTTGGGCAGGGGTGGTGCCCTGGCCGCTCACTCAGGGGGCTGCTTTGGTGCAGATTCAGGGGGAGCTCCTTATTCAACAGTTTTCATTTCTCATTCTTGCTTTTACAATTCTCTAAATTAAAACATGGAAATGTATGTGAAATTTAAAGATGACGCAGTAGCCCAATTGCGGAAGTCAATTCTAAATTATAATTTGGTATCTTTATCACCAAAACTTCCCTTTTCCTTTGTCAAATATTACTAACACTAATCTCATATAGGGGATATTATTAGATTGCTTTCCCCCCCCTCCTCAAATCTCACTCTTCCAGGGCTTTTAATTGCTGTTGATGTTTCCTTCCTCAGGTCACCCATTTCCTGCCTTATAAATACTTTCCAGGTGGAGTTGTTCTCTTTATGTACCTTTGCACCTGTGGTTTCCTTTTAGAATCTGCCTTTCCCCATTCAAACAACTAAATCCTACTCAACCCTTAGGAGAAACCTCAGGTATGCCTGCATACAGGAAGCCTTCTATGATCCCATAGTTTGGGTTGGGTACCTTTCCTAAGCATTTCTTTAAAAGTTGGCCCTCCATTTCCCTAGGTGTTAGTGTCAAATAGATATATATTTTTAATTCCAGAAAGTTCCAAAAAGCAAAATTTGAAATTGGCATGCCTGGTAACTATTTACCTAACATTGACATTGTATTTACAACTGCTTATTTAGCATTTATATCGTATGAGGTATAATGAGTACTCTGCTGCTAAGTCGCTTCAGTCGTGTCCGACTCTGTGAGACCCCACAGACGTCAGCCCACCAGGCTCCCCCGTCCCTGGGATTCTCCAGGCAAGAACACTGGAGTGGGTTGCCATTTCCTTCTCCAATGTATGAAAGTGAAAAGTGAAATTAAAGTCGCTCAGTCATGTCTGACTCTTAGTGACCCCATGGACTGCAGCCTACCAGGCTCCTCCGTCCATGGGATTTTCCAGGCAAGAGTATTGGAGTGGGGTGCCATTGCCTTCTCTGAATGAGTACTCTAGAGGTGATAAAGTATGATCATTGATGTATATAAGTAGTTTATATATTTTATATGTAAAACATATGCAAACATATTGTATGTAAGTAGTTTATATGCAAATATGATACCTTTTTATAGGACAGACTTGAGCATTCTTGGATTTTGGTGTCTGTGGGGGTCCTCAAACCAATCTCCATAGATACCAAGGGATGGTATTGACCTTTGCCTATCATAACACTGTAAGCTCTCTAAGGACAGAGACTCCATCACATGGGGAATACCCATATATATTGCTTCAGTGGATGAAGGAAAATTGAAAGTAGGAGTTTTTCAGAAGCTGTGTTCTGGCTCCATGTTCCTTATTGTTTCAATCAAGTTCAGCAAAATGTATAAAAAGTTTTAAATCTGATTTCGGGATATGTGTCAGCCAGACTTGACCATGATCAAATAGTATAAAGTGTACATAAATGCCTTGTAAGGTAAGGTAAGGTGAAGTCACTCAGTCGTGTCCGACTCTTTGTGACCCTGTGGACTGTAACCTACTAGGCTTCTCCGTCCATGGGATTGTCCAAGCAAGAATACTGGAGTGGATTGCCATTTCCTTCTCCAGGGGATCTTCCCGACCCAGGGATCGAACCTGGGTCTCCCGCATTGGAGGCAGATGCTTTCACCTCTGAGCCACCCTTGTAAACTCTATTTAAATATTAACTTCATTAATTGTAGTAGCTATCCTCATCTTCATAATGGTGGAAGAGAGAAAAAAAATGAAACACAATGGTAAGTTCTTCACAATGAATCCAGGAGAGAAGCCCCTGAGGGGTTGAAAATGTATTTAATGGAGAAATGAGGGAAGTGGTTTTCTGAAAATGTCACTGAGAGGTTAAAGACTCCCAAAATCTTCTGTTGGTTTGCTAAGTACTGCCTTTTAGGAATTCCTATAGGATGTTAATGCTATTTTTTTTATTGTATGATTTTGACAAATAGTTCTTACAAAAAGAAACCTCCTTGAATGTTGAGCAGATAATCCAAACCCTAAACCAGGACAGAGGGATAACTGCTTGTGTGGCCACAAACAGAAATGCAAAGAAGATTTTAAAGACAAGCTGGTTGATGCAAAATATTTTCTACGAAGCAAAAAATAAGCACAACCATTCCATTTTCATACACTGTTTTGACTGCTCAGGCAAGAAGAGGAGACTGGGGAAATATCTTAAAATTATCTGCCTGAGCAAGAATAGAAAGCTATCATTGGCGGCTCAGCTAGTGGCTTATTCATTTTCTTGGAAATCACTTATATTAGGTCATGAAGTCAGTTTCCCTGGTTGATTGAAAAATAAACAAAAGCAAATCAAAAAGAAAACTTTCCACTGTGGCCCTAATATAGGCTGTGATTTCCCTTCCCTGGATGTAATTGAGAGAAAATGAGGGATTATTATTCTCCATACTTATCTAATCAGATAGATTTATTTTTCAGATGCAAGCATTGGTCGTTGTGTGGTGACTGCTATATAGGCAGAGGATAACCAATTCTTGTTTTCCTGAAGCTAACCTGTTTGCAAATTGCCTTTGCATTTACTGTGTGTGTGTGTGTGTGCATATGTGCACATACCAATTCCAGACCTGATGTTTACAGTGTGAGTTACAGTGAAAGGTATACCCAGATGGGTGTATCAGTCAGCTGGGATTTTTGAAGAGAATTTAATGGTGGGACTATTTCAGAGGTGTGAGCAGGGTTAAGACAACCAAAGAGGGCAGATACCAATAGCATCTATTCCTCTGGCAGAGGAATAGAAAGTTACAGGGGCATATGAGAGCTCAAACTGTGAAAGGGGGCCACCTGACTAGAGCTGCTGTGGTAGAGGAAGCAGCACCGCTGGGCCCAGGGCACCACGGCCGGGAGCAACAGGGGTAAGAACACATCAACATTTCTGAGGCTGACGGAGTAACATCCCCCCAAAGACATCGGCATCTAGGCCCTGGAATCTGTGAATATATTACTTTACATGGCAAAAGGGATTTTATAGATGTGAATAAGTTAAGGATCTTGAGATGGGAGGGCTATCCTGCTTCTCTGGGTGGACCCAGTATAATCACAGGGGTCAAAGTCTGAGAGAGAAGAGATTTGGGACTGAAGCAGAGGTCAGGGATAAGGGAAGATGATCTGCTGCTGGTGTTGAGGATGGAGGAAGGGGCTACAAGCCAAGGAATACAGGTGGCTCCAGGAGCTGGAAAGGCAAGGGAATGGATTCTTTCCTAGATCCTACAGGAGGAAATAGACCTGCTCATAAGACAACTTGATTTTTAAACCACTGACACTGCTTTGGAATTATGACCTCTAAAACTGTAAGATAATACATGTGTGCTGTCTTAAGCCCATAAGTTTGCAGTACTTTGTTACAGCTGGAATAGAAAGCTAACGCACTGCCCTCTGATTTCCTACTAGTGCTTCTTATCAGCCTAATCCAACAGGAAATCAGAGGGCAAGAGAGTTTGGGTGATGCAGACACAGTGATCAGTTCCCAAGATTGCAGAATAAGGAGAGGAGGGAAGAGACTAGATTTGGGAGGAGGTAAAAGAAAAGAAGCACCAACACTTGGGGTGGGGTGCGTGTGGGACGGGGATAGATTTTAAAGCCATGGATGAATATGACATGACATATGAAGGCTCCTGTAATCTGAACACTTGTATCCCCCACCTGGTTCACATGCTGAGATCCTAGCCTCCAAGGTGACGACATCTGGAGGTAGGGCCTTTGGGAGGTGATTAGGGCCTGAGAGGAGAGCCTTCATGAATGGGATTCAGTTCAGTTCAGTTCAGTCGTTCAGTCGTGTCCGACTCTTTGCGACCCCATGAATTGCACCATGCCAGGCCTCCCTGTCTATCACCATCTCCTGGAGTTCACTCAAACTCACGTCCATTGAGTTGGTGATGCCTTCCAGCCATCTCATCCTCTGTCGTCCCCTTCTCCTCCTGCCCTCAATCCCTCCCAGCATCAGAGTCTTTTCCAATGAGTCAACGCTTCGCATGAGGTGGCCAAAGTATTGGAGTTTCAGCTTTAGCATCATTCCTTCCAAAGAACACCCAGGACTGATCTCCTTTAGGATAGACTGATTGGATCTCCTTGCAGTCCAAGGGACTCTCAAGAGTCTTCTCCAACACCACAGTTCAAAAGCATCAATTTTTCAGTGCTCAGCTTTCTTCACCGTCCAACTCTCACATCCATACATGACCACTGGAAAAGCCATAGCCTTGACTAGATGGACCTTTGTTGGCAAAGTAATGTCTCTGCTTTTTAATATGCCATCTAGGTTGGTTATAACTTTCCTTCCAAGGAGAAAGCATCTTTTAATTTCATGGCTGCAGTCACCATCTGCAGTGAATTTGGAGCCCCCCAAAATAAAGTCTGACACTGTTTCCACTGTTTCCCCATCTAATTCCCATGAAGTGATGGGACCAGATGCCATGATCTTCGTTTTCTGAATGTTGAGCTTTAAGCCAACTTTTTCACTCTTCTCTTTCACTTTCATCAAAAGGCTTTTTAGTTCCTCTTCTCTCACCAGACATTAAATCTTCTGGCACCTTGATCTTGGACTTCTGGCTTCCAGAATTATGGGAAATAAATTTCTGTTGTCTATAAGAAGCCACTCACTCACTGGCATTTTGTTATAGCAGCCTGAAGGGACTAAGACATAGGCTTTATAAAATAATTCAAGGATAAGACATAACAATCAGGTAGTGCTAACTCTGTCCACATTGGAGAAGCTATTTTTGGAAGGCTTTATTTGTTTTAATATTTCATTTTTATATAGATAGTCTCTTAAGATAATGTTATAGAAAGACAAGTGGCATCAGGGTTACTGAATCATACCTACTTTTTTAAATTGCTAAAGGTTTCGGAGTTGCCTTTGCATCTAGTCAGTTTCCGATCCCCGTCCACCCTACTCCCTCTAGGTCTCCAGCCTGTTGTTCCTCCTGCCTTCATCCTCCATTCTCTGTGTCTCTCCTCTGCCTCCTCTTTTGGTCCTTGTGCCTGCCACCATCATCTTTTGCAGCTCACCTCTGCTGTGGTCTCTCTCCTTTTCACACACCCACCCTCCTTCCCCAGACTTACTGAACAGAATCCAGACCCTTAACACAGTGTGATGAGCGTCCAGGATCTGGTGCCCCCAACCTTCCAGCTCATTCCTGCCACTCTCTCAGGTTCAATCTGGATGGCTTCTTCTTCCCCCACTCTTCACTGGGTGCTCCCAGCTCTGCATATTTGCTCTTGCTATCGCTTCTGCCAGTTTTTCTTGCCGTTCTCCCCAACGCCTCCTGTCTTATCTTGCAGTTGTGCCCATTCTTCAAGGTTCTGCTCAACTCCTCCATGAGCCACCTCTGGTCCCTCCAAGGGGAGATGTCACCACCTTTCTCTAGGTGTCCACTGCATACTGACTATGCCTCTCTTACAGGGTATAAGTCTCCCTGACTATGCCTCTCTTATTCTCATCATATCTGTATTTATTCTCCCCACCATGTCTGCACCTACTAAAGTATACACTCCTGGAAAGAGGAATTGTAGCTTTGTTCCATCTACACTGCCTTAAAAACAGCAGATAATACGACTTGCTGCAAGGACAGAAGTTATTACTGCGTAAGATATAAGATGATTAATGGGAGGAGGAGAGTCCTTGAGGAGCTGAGGATGTGGGGGAGTTCAAGGAGGGTGGCTCTGGGGTCAGAACCCTCTGAGGGCAGTTCTGTGCTCACTCATTTTTCCACTGTTGGCTGAGGTGACTAGCACAGGATAAGAGCTTCATTAGCATTTCTCAAGTGAATGAATCAATGCTGCCTACTACGTTTTGGCCAAGGCTAACCTTGAATTCCATGAGAACAAGGACTAAAGAGAAATTTGTAATCTCCGTTATAATGTAAAGGAGAAAAAGTATATAAAAGTAAAAATAATACAGTCTTCTACTTGCTGTGAGAAGTAAGCTTAGCAATAGCAGGGTTTTGCCAGGAACCAGCTAAAGAAGATCCAGCCACAAGGTGGAAGCAACTCTTTTCTTTCTGATATAACCATGCCTGTGCTGGCAAAAGCTGACTGGAAGCAGCAGACATATTATTTTTGTGTTTACTGAGTCCTGTGAGAAGCACTGGACAATAAATTCACATGAGACACAATTACACCCTCCCAAAGTACACCGTTTGAGAGCAGAGATCATGATTTACACTTATATACATCCTCTGTAGCATCTAGCAGTACTGACTGGTGAGAGAGAGAGAGAGAGAGAGAGAGAGAGAGAAATGATTGGCTAATTGATTTAGGGGTAAAGTAAGTCAAGGAAGCAGTTGCTAACAAGACACCCCCTAAACCATATACAGGGCCCCTGAGGGCACATCTTATTAGTCCCTTCATCTCTGGTTTCTACTGTCTTTACTTTAAGGTGAGGTCTCTGAGCTTGAGGGAGGAATTGGGCTTTCTGAAAGGCTACATGGCTCATAAGCAGAAGTCACAAGACGAGATATAGATTCCCTCATTCCCAAACCCACAGCTCCCTATTCTTCTCAAGCTGCTTCAGCATCACTGAGGAGGGGAGAGTGACTCACTCATGGGTTTTTATTTAGTTCACAGTCAAAGGTTCCTTCTATAGGAACAAGAGACTATGTAAGATGTTTGTGATTTATTACTGACCTTTGGGCTGTTGTTTAAAAGTACACACACAATCATGTGTCATAAATAGTTTGGAAGTCCAGGTTCATTCAAGCATGAGTAAGATGAGAAAGAAGGTCTGATTAATGGTGTAATGAGAACAACCTATAGTTGTAAATAGATCTAGTTAGTACTTTACATTCTGGACTTCCATGATCACTTCAGGTACTTTCTCCATGAATAAAAATTAGTTTTTAGCATCAGAGTTTCAGATCAGCAGAGTAATGGATGTCCTTGGGCCCGATTTTAACATGCAAAAGGAGTCTGTACACAAAGCAGAAAAACTCATGTCTCTGGGGTCGACTGTCTTTGTTTGGTCATATTGAAAACACCATCTTTCTTTAATAGCTTAATTTTAAGACAGCTCTCCAGAGGGTCTTTACTCATCGCTGCCATATTCAATTATCCTGGCATTGAATGTGTGGATTACAATAATTTTTCTATTGATATGCTAACACTGAATAGATAGAATAGCAGTGTATTACTATTATTTTGATGCACAAAATAAACATTATCCAATTTTCTTTACTACTTAAAGTCACATATTAATTACTTAAAATTTACAACTAGGAATGAAGCCGAGTGTCTAAAAATCTTGTTCCTGTTCAAGTTAATTCAGATTGTCCATCCATGCGTGAGAACAGCTGAGCTATGAAATTGGGCAGCATGTTTTCTGGCAATAATAAGGAGATAACATTCCTTAGGAGTATTTAAGTGACATCAGTATTGATAGGTTAATTGGAAATAAAAATGTAAAGCTTTCGTAAATTGCTAGAATAAAAAGCCTCTGGTTTATTGTAGCTTCGTAATGCACTTTTTGAACTCTCCCCCTTTTGCAGTTTAAGTTAATAACTGTCTGATTAATGTAACTGTGGCGGTACTCAGAATTCCATGGCCATCCCATGGTAAGTCAGCTGTTTTCAAAAACAGACTCTCCCACCCATATCCTGAGTCACAGTCATTTTGCTCCCTCTACTCCTTTACCAAATTCTTAAAAAATGACCCCACATGGGATGAAATGCAGAGAATATTGGGTGGAGAAAAGAAATGCAATGTGACATAAGGTCATAAGAGCTGTGTTTGAGAATCTGATATAAGAGAAACCCTACATCTTCAAAGCTCAGGGTATCACTTGGTGCTACAGCATAATTAATAACAAGTCTCATAATTAATTATTTTGAAAAAGGCAAGTAAAGTGATATTATGCTATCATGCATCTTAACTAGACTCAAAATTATTTTCAGGTCTCTGTGTGAGTATTTACACTGACATTTCTATCTGTATACTAAACTCTCAATTAATTGTCCAAAATCTTGTTACAGTTGTGAACCACTCAGATGAAAAATTGGACGCTTCACATTAATTAACACTTTTTGAACAAAGCTTTATGCCAGATACTTACTAGGCATATTAGAAGCATTATTTAATTCTCAAACAAATAAACAAAGCAAAGCTATTCTCCATGAGCTAGAGAAACAAAGAAAAATTCAAATAAACTTTGGGAAATGAAATCAAATTTTTTTAAATTGGGAACTGATTTAACATATGAATATGCATACTGAGTGACATTGATGCCAAGACAGCAGGTCAATCTCTACATGGTTATTTACTTGAGCTGTCCCATGTCATTAATAGTGCCCCTTCATTTGGGTTGGCCAGGTTCCTTTAATAGTTCATGTGACTGGACATTCAAGAATGACTTGGATCTACTTCATTATGCTTCCTCTGATCCTGTTTTCCAGTTCCAAGCGCATTTTCTATGTTTTTGTCCTTGGTTTCTGCCTTAGACTATGACCCTGGTCACCTCTCCAATTCGGTTTCTTACACTTTCTAGTAATCTTTAGTGATGACCCCTCAAATGCATCTGAGGTCATCATTATACTGATGCTTTTGGAAGCTGATATTTCCTATGTTATCTCTGTTCAGTCTTGCATTGTTATTGATGTGAGGCCACCTAGTCATTTGACAAATATGAGCCACTTGTCAGCAAAAGGACTGAATATAAACATGTGAATGGAAACGTCCAAATTCATCATCATCCCTAGATAAACAATTCTGTAGGGCTGTCCTGATGGAGAATCCTTCTTTTCTAATCACTTATGTTTTCCAAGGATATCACATTATTAATGCAACTTGTTTGGCTGAAGTGTTTCTAGTCACTGAGGTATGGATGTGTGATTGGTTTATTTTTCCAATAACCGCTGCCAACTGTGCTCTGTTAACTCCCCTTGCCCTTCCCTGCTGGGGAGTATTCCATTTCCGTTATTTTTCAGCACTTTTAGCTACTGAAAAGTATAATACAGTTAGCACTGCAAGCTCACCTTCAGTTAAGAACTTCCCCCACCCCTGCCCCACTAAGCTGAAGGCTTGAGGGACTTGAGCAGGCAAAGGATCTTGTGCTCTTCTCTCCCCAGCTCCTCACTCTTCCTCACCTCTCCAAGCTGCTAGAGAGGCTCCCATGGCAGGGTTATATAAGAGGGATGACTTTCTCTTTGATCGAGAGTTACTGGCGGCTCTCTTTTTTTGTTTCTGTTTTCCATGTCGCAAATCTTAATCTGAGTTTGGTGTTCACTTTGTGCCACAAACTGTTCTAGGTGCTGGGGATATGGCATCTGGAAATCAAGGAAGAAAAGATTTCTGACCTCAGGGAATTTTGATTCAAGGATATCCAAATGCTGCCTCTCTCTTGAGGATGTTTTGGGTCACTTGTTTGGAAGACTTGTTATATCCCCAAATTGTGAGGCATAGTTGAGGCTCTTCTCCTTCTTTTCCACTTGGCATCCCTTTCCTCCACTATGGATAATACGACCTATAGCCTCTTTCAGCATGGGTCCCTCTGTGCAGAAAATATTCCTCCAGAAAGATGGCTTATGCCTCAAATCACCTTCTGTTGTGTCCATTCAACCCACAGGAAATGGTGGGAGTTCAGGTTAACCCACCCGCAGGTTCCCTCTCTTTACATTTCATCTTTCCTTTTTTTTTTTTTTTTTTTTCCCTTTTCCAGGTCATCTACTGATTCAAAAGCTCAGTCACTTCAAAGTAAGAAACAATCATGGGTCTCCCATGGGGTACAGGGCCAAGATGGTTTGAGCATCCCCAACTCTGCAGGAAGGCAACAGGACACGTCTGGTATCTCTTTCCCTCATGGGGGGCCAGCAGCACAAGGAGAAGAAAGATGAATGCTTCATACACCCTGTTGTGTTTGCAGTAAGAGCTCTTGCTTCTACTCTCCCCTGGAAGAGTGCAGGGGAGGACACACCAGCAGGGCTGGTCCTGTGAAACAGCAGTTCCCACAGCAGGCCCCACCCATCACCCCTGGAGATTATCTAAATGTAGTGTAGGGAACTTAGTCTTTTATCCTCAGCTATGGCCTGAGTCACGATTTCCTAGATAATTGGAAAGATCCAAGCTAGCATCTTACATCATCATATCACATGGAGACGAGTAACAGAATAAAAATAGGGGGTTGGATGAAGCTTGTGGATTGCCTACTAACTGTACTTACTCAGCTACATTCTGGGTAACTGGAAAGTGACCTTATTTTCATTTCTTTTTTAAAGTCTTTATTAGACAAGAGTGTCTAAAAGAAACAGATTACTGACTAAAATGTGTATGTCTTTATTATTAAAATCTAATATACCAGGTTTTATTCTCACACAATGTTTCAATTTTTAATTTGTCATTGTTTCCATTAGATAGTTTATGTAGTGAAGGCATGATGGACACTGGAGATGGAGTGGTGTAACAATGGGATTAATGGTACAGGCTTTGGGGGGATTAGGAGCCCTGGGCTTGTGTTTTATGATTAACATCACTCATTAAATCAGAAATGTTAGACTAGTCATTTAACCTCTGTTAAGTTCCCGTTTCCTCATCTGAAAATGGGGATGATAATGGTGTCTATCTCATGGTGACTGTCTCAGAATTGTTAAGAAATTCATATGAGAAACACATGCAAACTTAGTACTATGCCTGAGCCATGGCAAGGGTTCAATAAACATTAGTTCTGTTAAATTTTACTCAGTAGGAGACTTTCAAACTCACTTTAAACTTCAATATATACAATACTAAAGATTTGGGTTATATCCTGTACCGAAGGAGACGGAAATGGCAACCCACTCCAGTATTCTTGCCTGGAGAATCCCAGGGACAGAGGAGCCTGGTGGGCTGCCATCTGTGGGGTCACACAGAGTCGGACATGACTGAAGCGACTTAGCAGCAGCAGCAGTAGCAGCCTGTACTGAAAGGTAACATTTGGGATTTGGGGCTCTAAGAATTTAGAGTAGGGGTTGGTAAACTATGGCCCTTAGGTCAAATTCAACCCACTGTCTTTTCTTCTTTTTTTTAATGTAAAATTTATTGGAACACAGTCATATTCTTTCATGTACCTATTGCCTATGGTTGCTTTTATACTAATATGATATGGTTGAGCTGTTGTATCAGAGACTGTATGGTCCACAAAGCCAAAAATATCTACTCCATGGCCCTTTGTTGAAAAAGTTTGCCCACCCATGGACCTTTAAATTTAGAAAAGACAACTGCTTGTCTTGGATAATTTGTATACTAACAGATCTGTGCGTAGGGTGCAGTTCACACTTGACTTTTTTGAGAATTCTTCTTTAATTAATGAATCTAGGATAAAAATTTTCTTTTGGTTTTATTTAAATTATGTACTATTTAAAACATGTAAGAGTTGAGAGTAATAAAATTTCTACTCTTGCACTCACCAACCAGATTTTAATCAAGTTAGTATTGTGTGACATTTACTTCTAATTCTTTGGCATAAAAAGAAAATCTTATGGATAGAGTTTAAGTTCCCTGAATGGTTTCTGATTTCATTCCCCTCTCCACAAAGGTAACCCCTATTCTGTAGTTGATGCTCGTTCTTTTTTCATTTTTTAGGACTTTTACTTCATATGTATATATCTATAAATAATATATTGCAAATGTTGACATTTAACATAAGTATCATTACATATGTAATTCTGCAAGTTGGTTTTACACATCATTTTGTTGTTGAAATTTATTCATGTACTGGATATTGTTGTTGTTCAGCTGCCAAGTTGTCTGACTCTCTGCAACCCCATGAGCTGCAGCACGCCAGGCTTCCCTGTCCTTCACTGTCTCCCTGAGCTTGCTCAAACTCATGTCCATTGAGTCGGATGCCATCCAACCATCTTATCCTCTGTCACTCCCTTTTCCTCTATCCCTCAATCTTTTCCAGTATCAGGGTCTTTTCTAATGAGTCGGCTCTTCGCATCAGGTGGCCAAAGTATTAGAGCCTCAGCTTCAGCATCAGTCCTTCCAATGAATATTCAGGGTTGATTTCTTTAGGATTGACTGGTTGATCTCTTTCCAGTTCAAGGGACTCTCAAGAGTCTTCATCAGCACAGTTCAAAAGCATCAATTCTTCAGCGCTCAGGCTTATTTATGGTCCAACTCTCACATGTATACGTGACTACTGGAAAAACCATAATTTTGACTAGACAGACCTTTCTCAGTAAAGTAATACTTCTGCTTTTTAATATGCTGTCTAGGTCTGTCATAGCTTTTCTTCCAAGGATCAAGTGCTTTTTAATTTCATGGCTATAGTCATCATCTGCAGTGATTTTGGAGCCCAAGAAAATAAAGTCTGACACTGTTTCCACTGTTTCTTCATCCAATTGCCATAAGGAGATAGGACTGGATGCCATGATCTGAATTTTTTGAATGCTGAATTTTAAGCCAGCTTTTGCACTCTCCTCTTTCACCTTCATCAAGAGGCTCTTTAGTTCCTCTTCACTTTCTACTATAAAGTGGCATCATCTGCATATCTGAGGTTACTGATATTTCTCCCAGCAATCTTGATTCCAGCTTGTGCTTCATCCAGTCCAGCATTTCTCATGATGTACTGTGCATATAAGTTAAATAAGCAGGGTGACAATATATAGCCTTGACATACCTTGTCCTTTGACTCCTTTCCCAATTTTGAACCACTCTGTTGTTCCATGTCCAGTACTAACTGTTGCTTCTTGTTCTGCACACAGGTTTCTCAGAAGTCAGGTAAGGTGGTCTGATATTCCCACCTCTTTAAGATTTTTTCATAGCTTGTTGTGATCCACATAAAAGATTTAATGTAGTCAATGACACAGAAGTAGATTTTCTCTTTTTTTTAATTTCTTTGCTTTTTCTATGATCCAGCAGATGTTGGCAATTTAATCTCCAGTTCCTCTGCCTTTTCATATCCAGCTTGCACATCAGGAAGTTCTCAGTTCACATACTGCTGAGGCCTGGCCTGAAAGATTTTGAGCATAATCTTGCTAGCATGTGAAATGTGTGCAATTGTACAGTAATTTGAACATTCTTTGGTATTACCGGGATTGGAATGAAAACTGACATTTTCCAGTCCTGTGGCCACTGCTGAGTTTTCCGGATTTGCTGTCATATTAAGTGCAACACTTTAACAGCAGCATATTTAGCATATGAAATAGCTCAGCTGGAATCCTATCACCTCCACTAGCTTTGTTTGTAGTAATGTTTCTTAAGGCCCACTTGGCTTCACCCTCCAGGATGTCTGGCTCTAGCTGAGTGACCATACCATCATGGTTATCTGGGTAATTAAGAACTCTTTTATACAGTTCCTCTGTATATTCTTTCCACCTCTTCTTAATCTCTTCTGCTTCTATTAGGTCCTTGCCATTTCTGTCCTTTATTGTGCCCATCTTTGCATGCAATATTCCCTTGGAAGCTCTAATTTTCTTGAAGAGATCTCTAGTGTTTTCCATTCTATTGTTTTTCTCTATTTCTTTGCATTGTTTACTTAAGAAGGCTTTCTTATCTGTCCTTGCTATTCTCTGGAGTTCATTCATTCCAACTACTATATGATGCTCCATTATATAAACATTCTTTAGTTCATTTTGTTGTTGTTCTACAGATGCATATTAGAATTTGTCCAACAGCCCCCAATATTTGCAATTAAAAACTATGCTGCAGTAAACATTGTTGTAAACATCTGGTGTATATGAGGAAGAACAGGTTACATGCATAGATCAGTGGAGTGCTGATATATAGCATATCAGAGCATCTTCAAATGTCTCTGTTGTTGCCAAATTGCTCGGCAAAGTGGCAGCAAAAATTAACTTTAACATCAGTAGTGAGTAAGAGTTCCCAGTTCCCTACATCCTTGCCAGTGTTTGGAACTGCCGGACTTTTCAACATTTGCCAACCTGGAGATAAAGTGCTCTTACTGCTTAATTTGCTTTTTCCTGATGTTGAACATCTTTGCAGATGTTTATTAGCCATTTTGATTTCTTCTCTCATAAATTATTCATAATGTACTTTGCCCAATTTTTGCATTGCATTATCTTTTGTTATTAATCATAAAAGCTCTTTGTTCTTTATATGTTTCAGAAGAGCATACTTTTGTCACTTTCATGTATTTCAAATATATTCCCTTAATGTGAGGCTTGTCTTTTCACTTGTTTCATGGTGTTCTGTCAGAGATGCTTAAAATTTTAATGGAATCACATTTATCAGTAATGTTCCTTGATGGTGGTTTGGGCTTTTTGTGATTTGTTTAAAAAATCCTTTTTAAGCCAAATAAAATAAAAGATTTTCCTACAATTTATTTTAAAGTTTTTGGCATTTGCTTTTCACACTTAATCTTTAATCCACCAGGAGTTGACTTTTGTGTGTGGTGTGAAGTAGACTTATTTGTATCGTCATGGGTATCCATTTGTCCTAGTTCTGGTTATTGAGAATCTGTCCTTCACCTCCTGTTTGCAATGCTGCCTCAGTCAAATATGAGTCTCCACCCCTCCACTGTTGGTTTTCTAAGCTTTCCACGGTGTCCTCTAGTTAACTTGGCCTCATCAGTGCCAACATTCCCATTGTTTTGATTCCTATAGCCACAGACATAAATCTTGAAATCTTGTAAGACTGGATGTTTTTAGAATCTTACACTTACCCTCATTTTCAAATACAAATGATCCCTGACATCTTTAGATTATACACAGTGAATAATTAGAGTTTATTATACACAGAGTTTCAGGTTTGAGAGCAATACCTACACTTAATCTTTTCACCTCACTTGTGAAATATGAAATACATTAGGAACAAATTGCTAACTCAAACATTTCAATTGTGATTTGCAGACAAAGGTTTACTAAGAAGTTAATCCACAGCTGTTTATGAGGTCTTTAAAAAATTAAAAGTATTTTTGGAAAGACTTAAATCATATAAATAAAAGTGGAATTATTTTAACCTTGTAATTTTCTTAGTGAAATATTTAGGAAACAACTGAGTTATGAAGGATTAACTTTTTTTTTTTTTACTTACATTGTATATTTTACAATAGTGATCAATTTATGCTCAATTGCTATTCCAGCCTATTTAAAAGTGGGTTTTACTCAGGAGTATGCATCAGAGTTACCTAGGGAACTTTTTAAAGCCATTCTGCCCCTTTCCAAATTAGATATCCCCAGTAATTTCTGAAAGCAATGACATGCCATTAAAAAGGCAGGGTTTTATCTCTCTAATAGAGCATTTATGTCATCTAATGTGGTCTATAAAGTATGAGTTTCTCTAAACTCTTATTCCATAAGCCTCCTTGCTGCATCAAGAAGCACTATTTTTGTTAGCACAGAAAGCTATAATATACTTTTTTTGGTCTCATTTTTCGAACTGTGGCCATGTTCTCTTGGGCATTTTCAATTTATTTCTATTTCTAGTTTACCTTTTCCAAATTGAGTTTTATTGCCACTTGATATCTAAAAGCTAAATGGAACATTTACATGGATTCATTCCATTCTAGGACACTTTGATGCGCCAGTGATAACAGTGTGGCTAGTTTTAAAAAAGGGCCAGCACAAATGAGTGGGGATACAAATAGCCAAGAGCTTAAAAACTCTGGGATTCACCGATTCCTAAGCTCTTCTTAGAATGACAATATTCTTAGATGATGACATTCTGTGTAGTTTCACATATGACACATCTGAGTTGCTTTTTTTCCTCTAGAGGCTTCTCAACTTACCTTCAGAAATTTCAGAAGTTTAGACGTGATACACAGCTATCCCAGAGGAGCCTGCCTACTCAGTGCATCCCTCTGGGCGCGGGCTGGGAGGCTGCCGCGTCGCATTGTGTGCATTTCCCACCAGCACTCCCCTTGGGGTATCTACTGTTCAAGGCCACTATCTCAACTCCTAGCTGACATTCAGAAAGACTTCTTTTCCCCACAAAAAGAGTCTAAGCCACAGTCTGAATCACAAAGCTCTGCATTCAGGGCTGGGTTATACTTGCTCTACATTCTTCTTGCACTCCCTCTCTTCAAAAAAGTTTGATCCTATACCTCAATAATATCCATGATATTGTCGACCTCTATCCCAGGTAGGACTCAGACAATTTTGCAATACAAGTAACTAGAGAAAAAGACACCAAAGCATCACCAAAAATACCACACTGACTAGTTACAGCAAACAAGGCAAAGGCTAAACATGCTACCAATAATATGGTTCCCCCTCTTTTCAATAAGCAATGGAGTCTTTCACAAATGAAATTTCACTTCAGAAAGGCATGCAAAAAAGCAAAGCTGCTGTGCACATGAAAAGTGCTCAACATCACTAATTATAAGAGAAATGTAAATCAAAACTAAATGAGGTATTTCCTCATAGTATTCTGAATGGCCACCAACAAAAAAAAACAACAAACAATAAATGCTGGAAATGGTGTGGAGAAAAGAGAACCTTACTACACTGTTGGTGGGGATGTACATTAGCACAGCCACTATGGAGAATGGTATGGAGGTTCCCTAAAAAACTAAAAATAGAACTATCATATGATCCAACAATCCCACTCCTGGACATATATCTGGACAAGACCATAATTCAAAAAGACACATGCACCTCAGTGTTTTACCACAGCACTATTCACAACTGCCAAGCCTTGGAAGCCACCTAAACGTCCACTGACAGAGCAATGGATAAAGAAAGGGTGGTACCTATACAAAATGAAATATTACTCAGCCGTAAGAGAGAACAAAAGAACACTATTTGCAGTGACGTGGACTGACCTAAAAATTACCATACTGAGTGACATCAGACCCAGAAAAAAATATGGCATCACTCACAGGTGGAATATAATTAAAAATGATACAAACAAACATATTTACTTATTTGTTTGTGAGAAACAGCCTTACAGACTGTGAAAACAAACTGTGGTTACAAAAGGGGAAATGGCAGGGAGGGATAAATCAGGAGTTTTAGGATTAACACACACATATACTACCATGTATAAAATAGATAATCAACAAGGACCTACTATATGGCACAGTGAGTTCTACTCAATACTCAGCAATAACTTACATGGGTAAAGAATCTGAAAAATAGTTACTATATGTATATGTATAACATTTGCTGTATACCTGAAATTAACATAACATTATAAATCAACTATACTCCAGTAACATTAAAAAAAAATTAAGAAAAAGCAAAGCTGCTTTGATGGAACAGGGATGCAGGGGTGAGGTGGTACTCAGGTTCCTGCTCACTTTACCCCTGCCTATTTACCCCAGAGGACTCTCTGGAGTCCTGAGGATTATCTACAATATTTTCTATATGATAAAAAGGCATCTGGGGAATATGGCCATGTCGTCCAGCCTGTTTTATGACACTTTCTCTGGTATCTGGAATTCCTCCTCTTTCCTCATAGCCACCTGTTGAAAGGACATCAGGACCCCACTCAAATATCATCTTCCTGAGGAACTCTCTTTAAGACAAAACTTCCTTATGGCAAATGATCAGTGCTTCTATTTCAGCTTTAGGGACTGCTAGTCTCAGATATTCTGAAACAATCCTGATTTCTAATACTAGATTCTAATATGCTCTTGGATCCATTTATTTGTCAAATCACACTTCAGTTTTTGGCTTGGAAAATATGGTTATAATTATAGCTCTTATCACAGTCAGCTTTGTTTCTGAGTTATTGATCCATGTAGTTATCATAAAGTATGCATCTCCAAAGAGCAGACATTGGGTCATTTCATCACAATTAATCATCATTCCTCCTCCTCCCTCTTGTTTTCATTGTCATCATCCTTAAATAGTTCATTCATTACTGAGAACATACCAGGCTGGGTTGTGCACTTATACTAATTACCTCGTTTAATTATTATAAAAACTCTGCAAGGTAGGTATGTCTTGATCTCCAGTTTTGTGAGGAGGAAATTGAGGTACTCAGTTAGTAAGCGACTGAGCTGGGATCTGCCCAAACCCACGCTTTCTCCTTCACACGACTCTGCCACCCACAGTGTTGCCGAGTGTTTCTCTGCATGTTCTAGAAACATTTATTCTGACAAATACTGAATAAATATATGCTCAACTGCTCAGAAATGAAAGCATGGAAAAATCACACATGGATAGAGGCTGGGAATTGAAGTATTTCCCTTTCATGCTTGTATGATTCAGAAAAGAACCTCACACTTGTATTTAGTTCCATGTTAACCACTCTGGTGGTTGAAAAGCAAAGCAAATCCATTGGGATTCCCATTTTGCTGCCAGCCTGTGGTTAAGGAAACTGGCACCTCAAAACACAACAGATACTTCTCCATGATTTGTGATGTCTGAGCCATGCTGGATTATCTGAATGCAGGCTGGGACCAGTTCCACACTGCTGAGGCCTGTCCCTGGAGTGCTACAATACTCCTGGGAGGTGCACTATTAGGCTACTGTAGTCAAAACAAAGCTGGCTGGCCATTGACCATGTGCCCTGATATCTGGAAGTTCCAGTCTCTGGCGGGGCACATGTGGAACAGAATAATGGAGCAGCTTATAAGAATATCTTCAGTGGGTGGGATGGAGAAGGGGAGGTGTCTGATAAGATGGAGAAAAAGCCATTATGCTCCTTGCTCTAGGGTCTTCTTCCTAGTGTTTGTTATCAGAAGCACAGTGTAAGGACAGATGCACTGGAAGGCATCCAATGGCTATGATATTCTGGCCATCCTGAGTAGCCACTAGGTAGAAAGAGTTGTACTAAGACCGTAGAGGACAGAGAGGTGATTATGATACAGTGTGACACCCCCAGGTGTTTACAATCTAACATAGTAAATTTAACTATACACTGAACTGAACTAAGTGTTGTGGTTAAATACCTTTCAAGATGAATCTCTACCTCATGACATATACAAAAATGAATTCCTAAGGGGTTTTGAATTTAAATGTGAAGGGTCCAACATTAAAATTCCTAGGAAAAACTATGACTGTGAGATAGGAAAGGATGTCTTAAATAACCAAAATGCAAATAATTCAGAATATTGATATATTTGATTATACCAAATTTAAGAATCTGATTTCATCAAAATGGGCCATAAAGGAGAGGGAGATGCCACAAACTGGGAAAAGATATGTGCAATGCATATAACCAACAGAAATGCAATATCCATCATGTATAAAAATCAATAAGGACAAAACAACAATAACAATAGAAATATGGGCAAGATATATCAACACACATATCACAGAAGAGGAAAATGAATAACTCAGACACATAAAAAGATGTTCATTAGTAATCCAGAGGAAAATTAAAACCATGATGATATAGCATGTCACATCTACTATACTAACAAAAATTTAATATTGATTTTATATCAAATCTTGACAAGGATATAAAGCAATAGGGAATCATATGCAGTACATAGGAGTAAATATAGTGGTACCAACACTTAGGAATTTTTTCTGGGGTTATTTAGTGAATCTGAAGTTGCTCAGAACCCAGGACTCCGCAAATCTACTCCTAGGAATAGATGCAGGAGTTTTTCCTGACAGAAAACATTGCCCATGTGTACCGGGAGACCTTTATATGAATGCTGATAATAGTGATGGCTCTGATATTAAAAAACTGGAAACCACCTCTATGCTCATCAACAGGAAATGAATAAATAAATCTATTCATATTATAGGAAACCGCGCAGTAGTGAAAAGGAATAAACTACATGAATACACGTTGACATGGGTGACATTCACAATGTGGAGCTAAAAATTTCAAGAGAAGCTAAAAAATATAATTCTATGTTGATAAAGTTCAAAAATATGTGAAACTGAACAGTATATTGTTGAGGGCTACATCCACACGTGGTAACTTATAAAGAAAAGCAAAGGAGTGATAAACAGATGTCAGAATAGAAGTTACCTGAGGCCGATGGTGGCATGGAGGAAGAGGAGATAGAGAAGGCTTCAAGTATATTAGCAATGCTCTATTTCTTAAGCTAGATATTGGTCTGCAGGTTCTTATTTTATCTTCGTTGTTAAACCGCACATATATATTCTATAATTTCTTTTCTATTTTACTACATTTCACAATAAAAAAGGTATTCAAAAGTGTGCGATGGGAGTACTTTATCTGAATGAGAGAGTGAGAAGCAGGACTTAGTGAAGGCTTCATGAACTGGCTCCTGAAAGATTCATAGGGTTTGAAGGACAGAAAGAGACAGAGAGGAAATTCCGCTTGGGATGAAAAGATGAGGAAAGACATGAAAGTGTGAAATGGCATAGCGTGTCCGAGAATTAGCAATGGTTGGAGTATAAACTGGGGGGATAGAGTAGCATGTTAAGATGGAAAACCATAGTGGAAAAAACAGCCTTCCAAGAGACAAAGAGAGAGAAAGAGAGAGAGGCACCAAACACAAAATTTAAAAAACTAAACAAAAAGTCTTAACACTCTTAGATCTAATGCTGCAAGCAAAGGGGAGTTGTTGAAAACTGTTGAGAAGATGAGGTCAGGGCAGCTGCCGAGAGGAGCTACCACACAACCGAGGGCAGGGATGGCAGCTGAGAGGAGCTACCCTGCGTTTGAGGTCAGGGGAGGTGGCCGAGAGGAGCAACCCCACGTCCAAGGAGCGACAGCTGCGTGGGCAAAGGAGGGCCAAGAGGAGCTACTCCATGTTCAAGGTCAGGAAAGGCAGCCGTGAGGAGATACCCCTTATCCAAGGTAAGGAACAGTGGCTGTGCTTTGCTAGAGCAGCCTTAAAGAGATACCCCACATCCAAGGTAAGAGAAACCCAAGTAAGACGGTAGGTGTTGCGAGAGGACATCAGAGGGCAGACACACTGAAACCATAATCACAGAAAAATAGCCAATCTGATCACATGGACCACAGCCTTGTCTAACTCAATGAAACTAAGCCATGCCGTGTGGGGCCACCCAAGACGGGTGGGTCATGGTGGAGAGGTCTGACAGAATATGGTCCACAGGAGAAGGGAATGGCAAACCACTTCAGTATTCTTGCCTTGAGAACCCCATGAACAGTATGAAAAGGCAAAATGATAGGATACTGAAAGAGGAACTCCCCAGGTTGGTAGGTACCCAAGATGCTACTGGAGATCAGTGGAGAAATAACTCCAGAAAGAATGAAGGGATGGAGCCAAAGCAAAAACAATACCCAGCTGTGGATGTGACTGGTGATAGAAGCAAGGTCTGATGCTGTAAAGAGCAATATTGCATAGGAACCTGGAATGTCAGGTCCATGAATTAAGGCAAATTGGAAGTGGTCAAACAGGAGATATCAAGAGTGAACGTTGACATTCTAGGAATCAGCGAACTAAAATGGACTGGAATGGATGAATTTAACTCAGACGACTACTGCGGGCAGGAATCCCTTAGAAGTAATGGAGTAGCCATCATGGTCAACAAAAGAGTCCGAAATGGAGTACTTCAATGCAATCTCAAAAACAACAGAATGATCTCTGTTCATTTCCAAGGCAAAGCATTCAATATCACGGTAATCCAAGCCTACCCCAATGAGTAATGCTGAAGAAGCTGAAGTTGAACGGTTCTATGAAGACCTACAAGACCTTTTAGAACTAACACCCAAAAAAGATGTTCTTTTCATTATAGGGGACTGGAATGCATAAGTAAGTAGTCAGGAAACACCTGGAGTAACAGGTAAATTTGGCTTTGGAGTACAGAATGAAGCAATTCAAAGTCTAATAGAATTTTGCCAGGAGAACGCACTGGTCATAGCAAAAACCCTCTTCCAACAACACAAGAGAAGACTCTACACATGGATATCACCAGATGGTCAACACCAAAATCAGACTGATTATATTCTTTGCAGCCAAAGATGGAGAAGCTCTATACAGTCAGCAAAAATAAGACTGGGAGCTGACTGTGGCTCAGATCATGAACTCCTTATTGCCAAATTCAGACTGAAATTGAAGAAAGTAGGGAAAACCACTAGACCATTCGGGTATGACCTAAATCAAATCCCTTATGATTATACAGTGGAAGTGAGACATAGATTTAAGGGACTAGATCTGATAGACAGAGTGCCTGATGAACTATGGACGGAGGTTCATGACAATGTACAGGAGACAGGGATCAAGACCATCCCCATGGAAAAGAAATGCGAAAAAGCAAAGTGGCTGTCTGGGGAGGCCTTACAAATAGCTGTGAAAAGAAGAGAAGCAAAAAGCAAAGGAGAAAAGGAAAGATATAAGCATCTGAATGGAGAGTTCCAAAGAATAGCAAGGAGAGATAAGAAAGCCATCCTCAGTGATCAGTGCAAAGAAATAGAGGAAAACAACAGAATGGGAAAGACTAGAGATCTCTTCAAGAAAACTAGAGATACCAAGGGAACATTTCATGCAAAGATGGGCTCAATAAAGGACAGAAATGGTATGGACCTAACAGAAGCAGAAGACATTAAGAAGAGGTGGCAAGAATACATAGAAGAACTATACAAAAAAGAGCTTCATGACCCAGATAATCACGATGGTATGATCACTCACCTAGAGCCAGACATCTTGGAGCATGAAGTCAAGTGGTGCTTATTTAAGCATCACTGCAAACAAAGCTAGTGGAGGTGATGGAATCCCAGTTGAGCTGTTTCAAATCCTGAAAGATGATGCTGTGAAAGTGCTGCACTCAATATGCCAGCAAATTTGGAAAACTCAGCAGTGGCCACAGGACTGGAAAAGGTCAGTTTTCATTCCAATCCCAAAGAAAGGCAAAGCCAAAGAATGTTCAAACTACTGCATAATTGCACACGTCTCACATGCTAGTAAAGTAATGCTCAAAATTCTCCAAGCCAGGCTTCAGCAGTAAGTGAACCATGAACTTCCAGATGTTCAAGATGGTTTTAGAGAAGACAGAGGAACCAGAGAGCAAATTGCCAACATTGCTGGATCATCGAAAAAGCAAGAGAGTTCCAGAAAAACATCTATTTCTGCTTTATTGACTATGCCAAAGCCTTTGACTGTGTGGATCACAATAAACTGAGGAAAATTCTGAAAGAGATGGGAATATCAGACCACCTGACCTGCCTCTTGAGAAACCTGTATGCAGGTCAGGAAGTAACAGTTAGAACTGGACATTGAACAACAGACTGTTTCCAAATAAAAAAAGGAGTATGTCAAGGCTGTATATTTCACCCTGCTTATTTAACTTATATGCAGAGTACTTACATGCAGATTGCCGGGAGAAATATCAATAACCTCAGATATGCAAATGACACCACCCTTATGGCAGAAGGTGTAGAGGACTAAAAAGCCTCCTGATGAAAATGAAAGAGGAGAGTGAAAAAGTTGGCTTAAAGCTCAACATTCAGAAAACTAAGGTCATGGCATCTGGTCCCACCACTTTATGGCGGATAGAAGGGGAAACAGTGGAAACAGTGTCAGACTTTATTTTGGGGGGCTCCAAAATCACTGTAGATGGTGATTGCAGCCATGAAATTAAAAGATGCTTACTTCTTGGAAGGAAAGTTATGGCCAACTTAGATTGCATATTGAAAAGCAGAGACATTACTTTGACAACAAAGGTCCGTCTAGTCAAGGCTATGGTTTTTCCAGTGGTCATGTATGGATGTGAGAGTTGGACGGTAAAGAAAGCTGAGCAGAGTGCCGAAGAATTGATGCTTTTGAACTGTGGTATTGGAGAAGACTCTTGAGAGTCCCTTGGACTGCAAGGAGATCCAACCAGTCCATCCTAAAGGAGATCAGTCCTGGGTGTTCTTTGGAAGGACTGATGCTGAAGCTGAAAGTCCAATACTTTGGCTACCTTATGCGAAGAGTTGACTCATTGGAAAAGACCCTGATGCTGCAAGAGATTGGGGGCAGGAGGAGAAGGGGATGACAGAGGATGAGATGGCTGGATGGCATCACCAACTCAATGGACATGAGTTTGAGTGAATTTCAGGAGTTGGTGATTGACAGGGGCGTCCTGGTGTTCTGTGATTCATGGGGTTGCAAAGAGTCAGACATGACTGAGCAACTGAACTGAACTAATATTTGATTATACCTGCAATTTTGGAATATATAATTTAGGTGGTAGTATGATGAATGAACAGGATAAATGGGAGACAAGTGGGACCTATCTGGTTACTGGGACATTTCAGGCTAACAAAGATGAGGGTCTGCACTGTGACAATGGCAGTGAAATTAAAGACGAGAATGTATAATTTGGGATTTGACATAAGGATCCTTGAAGAAAGGGAATGGTACATCCAAGAAAATGAAGAGTTCCAAAGAATCACATAGAGAGACAAGAAGGCCTTCTTCAATGAACAGTGCATAAAAATAGAGGAAAACAACAGAAGGGGAAAGACCAGAGATCTCTTCAGGAAAGTTAGAAATATCAAGGGAATATTTTGCCCAAAGATGGGCACAATAAAGGACAGAAGTGGTAGAGATCTAGCAGACAGAGATCTGAAGACGAGATCAAGAAGAGATTGAACAAACACACAAAGAACCGTACAAAAAAAAATCTTAATGAACTGGATAACTATAATGGTGTGGTCAATCACCCAGAGCCAGACATTCTGGATTGTGAAGTCAAGTGGGCCTTAGGAAGCACTGCAGTCAATAAAGCTAGTGGACCTGATGAAATTCCAGTGGAGCTATTCAAAACCCTAAAGGATGATGCTATCAAAGTGTTGCATTCAATATGTCAGCAAATCTGGAAGACCCAGCCAGCAGTGGCCACTGGACTGGAAAATCTCAATCCTCATCCCAATTTCCAAGAAGGGTAGTACCAAAGAATGTTTAAATGACTGGACAGTTGCACTCAATGTCCATGCTAGTTTAAGGTCATACTTAAAATCTTGCATGCTAGGCTTCAGCATTACTTGAACCAAGAACTTCCAGACATCCAAGCTGGGTTTAGAAAAGGCAGAGGAACCAGAGATCAAATTGCCAACATTTGCTGGATCATAGAGAAAGCAAGGGAATTCCAGAAAAACATCTACATCTGTTTCATTGACTACGCTAAAGCCTTTGACTGTGTGGATCATAACAAACTGTAGACGCTCTTAAGGAGATGGGGATACCAGACCATCTAACCTGACTGCTGAGAACACTGTATGCAGGTCAAGAGGCAACATTTTGAACCCTATGGAACAACTGTGTGGTTCAGGGTTGAGAATGGCATGTAACAGGGCTGTACTGCCACCCTCTTTATTCAACTCACATGCTGAGGACTTCTTGAGAACGTTTAGGCTGGATGGGTTGCAAGCTGGAATTAAGATAGGTGAGAGAAACATCAACAACCTCAGATATGAGGATGATACTACATTAATGGCAGAAAGTGAAGAGGAACTAAAGAGCCTCCTGATGAGAAGAAGGAGAGTGAAAGAGCCGGCTTAAAAGTAAACATTGAAAAAAAAAAAAAAAAAGATCATGGCATCCGGCTCCATTACTTCATGGCAAATAGAAGGGGAAAAGGTGGAAGTAGTGACAGGTTTCCTCTTCTTGGGCTCTAAAATCAGTGTGGATGGTGTCTGAAGCCATGAAATTAGAAGATGATTGCTTCTTGGCAGGAAAGCTGTAAGAAACCTAGTCAGTGTGTTGAAAAGAAGAGACATTACTTTGCTGATGAAAGTCCATACAGTCAAGGCTATGGTCTTCCCTGTGGTCACTTATGGTGGTGAGAACTGAACCGTAAAGAAGGCAGAGTGCCAAAGAATTGATGCCTTTGAACTGTGGTGCTGGAAAGGACTCCTGAGAGTCCCTTGGACAGCAAGGAGATCAAACTCGTCAGAAATAAACCCTGAATATTCACTGGAAGAACTGATGCTGAAGCTGAAACTCCAGTATTCTGGTCAACTGATGAGAACAGCCAATTCAATGGAAAAATCCCTGATGCTGGGAAGGATTGAGGGCAGAAGGATAAGAGAGTGTCAGAGGATAAGATGGCTGCATGGTATCAATGACCATGAACATGGGCAAACCTTGGGAGACGGTGAGGGACGGGGAGGCCTGGCATGCTGCAGTCCATGGAGTCGCAAAGAGCTGGAGATGACTGGGTGACTGAACAACAATAACATCCTTGAAGTATATATCCGTCCTCCAGAAAGACAGATTGAGGCACTGTACTCCTCTGCTCGGGACCTAGCACACTCCGGGTAGCTAACTCCAAGCACTGACTCAGCAGTTTGCTCCCCAATTCCCTTTGGTATCAGGTACACCTCTCAGTCTTCCTTGCTTGTTCTCTCTTTAGCTAGGAAGATGATATTTGGAAATGACCCACTTTTCAGTAGTCATTAATACTGCCTCTCTTTGCTTCTCTACATTTGACCTTAACTTTCCTTTCTGGGCTCAATCACTTTTCTCTCAAGAAGAACAAGGCAAAGTCATCCTAATAGGTTGAAGAGTCTCTTTTACTTCCTGCAAGGGACTAATACTGCTAGCAGTGTCCTAAAGACCAGTGGTAGAGTCACTGCTTTGGCAGATCATTACACAAAGAAGTGAGACTCTAAGATGGCATCATGTCAAGAAGTGCTGGCTGGTTTGAAATGGAAAATGAGTGCCTTGGACATCCAACAGTCAGTCAGAAATTCAGGTTAAGCATTTAGAAGGGATGTCAGTCCACAATTCCTAAAGCTGGCCAGTTATGAGACAAGCCTGCCTAGGAGATTGTGCTGTTTTACACAGGGTCAAAAAGTTCAAAATCCACCAGCACCACAGTTCAAGCTGGTGGATTCCAATAAACAGAAGAAGTTACTGAAAACCAGTATCTTGTCAAGTTGAATCAGTCAGGAGCCAGACACAATAACTACCTTTTAATCCCAGAAAAGGAGGCAGCAACCTTCTGCAGGCAGGAACAGAGGCCATTTCTTTGTTCAATAGTGCAGGCACCAGGCAGCAGCCCCAGGGAATGAACAGGCTGTGGACTGAGGATGCTGTTTTGCCAAAGGGCAAGACACCAGGGCACCCCGGAGAAGCATGAATGACCTGGATGCACATTTGAAGACAGAGAGGCTGGCTCTTGAGAGCTTCTGAATTGCTCTGCTGTTCATTTGACTTTAACTTCCCTTTCTGCGCTCAATTGTTCTTCTCTCAAGAAGAATAAGGTAAAGTCCTGCTAATAGGTTGAAGAATCCCCTTTACATCCTGCAATAGACTAATACTGCTGACAGTGTCCTAAAGACTAGTGGCATAGTCACCCCTTTGGCAGATCAGTACACAAAGACATGAGACACTAAGATGGCATTGTGTCAAGATAAGGGCAGATGCGTTTGCTCTGCTGTGCAAAGTCCTATGTACATAAGGATCAAGATGTATTTTGTGTCCATTTTCCTGATTAAAAGAGAAGTAGAGGAGTAGACAGAACAAACCGAGTGACTCTCCACCTATTCAGAAGAAAAGCTCTAGGTCGAGGAGAAAGATGGGATGACACACACACACAAATCTCAGGCAGAATACCAATTTGCATAAACACTGGGAAGACACTTCGTAAAAATGAAGAGGGAAGAAATCTTGATTTATTCTCAGATACAGACGGAGAAATGATGATTTAGTAGAAAAGAGGAATCTATACTCACAAATCCTCCTCTCATTGAAGAGGCAAGTAAAATGTGTTTGTCAGGTCACAGCAGTGGTTTGTAAATGTTCTCATTCTTTTCCATAGGCAAAAAAAAAAAAGACTAATTAAAATGCAAAGATTCTCCTAACTTCCAATTTATTCAATTTCTTCTGTGTCTTTCCCCACCAAGATGCAATCCTAACACTAACCCTTTGATTCCTTATCAAACCTTTAACTAGCCCTCATGGGAAGCTGGTTTTGAAATGGTTCAAAGTTAGGCATCGCATAGAAGAAGAAACAGGGCAGAGAAACTGGAGCCCTCCCCAAGTGGGATAATGAGCCCTAAATAATTGACAGTGGAGTCTAGAGCCGGTGAGCCGGCTCTGCTGCCTATGGCTCCTTCTCTAATCAAGGCAACGCTCTCCCTCATTCCTGAAAGGAACTCGCATAGCACATTTACCAGTGCTCGTAGGTCAGACTCTGAAAATAGAAAGGTAATGGATTTGATCTTTGTGAGGGGTTTTTCTTTTTCTTCATAAAAGGCACAGAGCAGAATCAAACAATAAAGGGAAAGCCTCACTTTCGCAGATGATCTGAAGGGTGATTCAGAGTGACGGCTGACAGACGATGGGCGCCTGAGTGATAAGGGCTGTGATGACATGTAAAGGCTCACGCTTCATGCAGGATAAGCTTTCTGTGTTTACTGAGTGTCAGCACCCGAAGGTGATGAAACATCGGGTAGGTGATCTTTGTAAGGCAGGGTTCCTGAAATGATCTACCTGAGCCCAGACAACTGCTTTGATTCTCCAGTTGGACCGCTTTATTCCTCTCTTAAGCACTTGTTATCTCTCGTGATTTTATCAACTCCTTACCTCGTTTATCTGCATTGACCTGATAGGAACTCAGCTCTGCAGAGTTGGAATATTCTGCCAAGCTCTGTTGCTCCCATCATTTGGCCAACTACGCTGCTCTCCTGAGGACCTTTTCTAATAGGCTCCAGCAAACTCATCCTGTAACCCTTTATTCTGCCATGTTTCGCATACCTCATGCTTTTGAGGTTCTTCATTATTTCCTGTTTGACCTTATTTCCCCTTATTTTCCACTCTTACCTTGTCATTTCCATTTGGTGATAAGGAGTTTACAGATAAGGAAGGCAAGACATGAACTGTCATGTAATTTAAGATTAAGCGTATTTAAATAATATTAGGCACAGTAAGCTTTTACATATACCATCTCCTTGACACTGCAAAATCTGTAATAATTAAACACAGCCTCAAAACAATGGTGCATTTACAAGGAGGCACTAGGGCATAAGAAGCTCACCATGAGTTAGACTGAATCTGCCCTGTGTATTCACATACTTAGTTATCTATGAAATCCCACGGCCTGGTCCATCAGGTGCCTTTGTGGTCCTGTACTTAACGTTAGGTAGTTAGAATAGGAAAAAAGAGCCCAGAATGGCAGTGATTAAAAGACAAGGAAGGGAAAAGCTTGCAAAAATAGAACAAAGGAAGGTCCCAGGAGGACTGGAGTGAGGACCACAGGTAAAACAAACAGCACTCTTGGCTAGCCTATTTTACATAGGGCAGGCCCAGGGGGAGGAGAAAAAACATAAAAAGAGGAGCCAAAATTGGGACAGAGGCCTCTCTTCTTTTTGTGTCTTTTGGGTCGGCATGCCCTCGTGCCTCAAGGATGTATTTTCCTTTACTTTCTAAATAGAACTGAGCTGTAACATAGAGCTGAGCTGTAACACAGAGCTGTAACACTGGTCCGTCTGTCGCTTCAAATTTTTGTTGCAACGAGACAGAATCGAGGAAATTACAAACTATCCCCAAACTTAGTGAGCTTGCTTGTTGTATCCTGCACTTCAAAGGCTTCTGTTCATGCATCATTCAGCAGTAAATGTTTACTGAGCATTCACCATGTGTCAGGCACAGGGGTACAGTGGGGAGCACAGAGCAACGTGGCTCCCGCTCCCACAGAGCTTATATTCTAGAGAGACAAACATCATAACATAATCATAGTTCAGTTCAGTTCAGTTCAGTCGCTCAGTCGTGTCCAACTCTTTGCAACCCCATGAATCGCAGCATGCTAGGCCTCCCTGTCCATCACCAACTCCCAGAGTTCACTGAGACTCACGTCCATCGAGTCAGTGATGCCATCCAGCCATCTCATCCTCGGTCGTCCCCTTCTCCTCCTGCCCCCAATCCCTCCCAGCATCAGAGTCTTTTCCAATGAGTCAACTCTTCACATGAGGTGGCCAAAATACTGGAGTTTCAGCTTTAGCATCATTCCTGCCAAAGAAATCCCAGGGCTGATCTCCTTCAGAATGGACTGGTTGGATCTCCTTGCAGTCCAAGGGACTCTCAAGAGTCTTCTCTAACACCACAGTTCAAACACATCAATTCTTCAGTGCTCAGCCTTCTTCACAGTCCTACTCTCACATCCATACATGACCACAGGAAAAACCATAGCCTTGACTAGATGGACCTTAGTCGGCAAAGTAATGTCTCTGCTTTTGACTATACTATCTAGGTTGGTCATAACTTTTCTTCCAAGGAGTAAGCGTCTTTTAATTTCATGGCTGCAGTCACCATCTGCAGTGATTTTGGAGCTCAGAAAAATAAAGTCTGACACTGTTTCCACTGTTTCCCCATCTATTTCCCAAGAAGTGATGGGACCTGTTGCCATGATCTTCGTTTTCTGAATGTTGAGCTTTAAGCCAACTTTTTCACTCTCCTCTTTCACTTTCATCAAGAGGCTTTTTAGTTCCTCTTTGCTTTCTGCCATAAGGGTGGTGTCATCTGCATATCTGAGGTTATTGATATTTCTCCCAGCAATCTTGATTCCAGCTTGTGTTTCTTCCAGTCCAGTGTTTCTCATGATGTACTCTGCATATAAGTTAAATAAGCAGGGTGACAATATACAGCCTTGACGTACTCTTTTTCCTATTTGGAACCAGTCTGTTGTTCCATGTCCAGTTCTAACTGTTGCTTCCTGTTTCCTTTCCATTATGTTTTTTCAGGAAACATAATCACACATAAATGTAAGGTGAGCAGTAGGAAAGATGCTGTGAAGTGCCTGTGACAGGCAGATGTGACCTGATCAGAGAGCGGAGAAGAGAAGCCTTCTCTGGGGATGAGATGTTTGAGCTGGGATGAGAAGGACAAGGAGGAGACAATCTGGTGAAGAGGAGAGGGAAGCACGTGAACTATCAGAGACTGAGAGAGCCTGGTTGTCAGCTGCATGGAAAGCCGGGGAGCCCAGGTGAGCCAAGCTGGGGAGGGAGACAAAGCTGGAACATGCAGGGCATGGATAGCCTTGGGTGGGTCTGATCTTTACCCTGAAAGAAATGGGGTGACAGTGAAGGTTTTTAAGCACTGGGCAGATAGACCCAAAAGGAGCATTTTCAAAAGGAGCCACTTTATCTAATAGACAGGGGGAGGGGGGAGGTAAATACCTGTTGATTTTTATTTTCAAAGCTTTCATGGCCTCTTGATCTTCACATTTACTTAACAAAAAATGCATTCTGTATCTCCAGCTTAGACTACTAAGTATTTTAATAGAAGCATAAGCCTTGAGGAGAAGGAGAAAGAGAAAGAACAGATGGAAACTCAGGAGTATTGAAGCAGGCACTTTCCCCTTCCTAGAAAATATTTTCCCATTTTACAGATGAATAAAATTGATTCTATTAAATAACTGATGGGATATGTGGACATGCTATCATTCTATGAGTTGTTAGAGTTGATTCAACTGGTCATGCTGGCTAGGAGGACACTTTTTCCCCAATGTGTGTACCCCTGAAGCTGCCCACAGGAGGCCTGGTATTTGGTTGGAGCTATAGAAACAGCTGTATGACAGGGTAACTCGTCCAAGGTCAGAGCTAGATAGTGAGTGAGTTGTTGAGGCAATGTTTGAATATCAGGTCTTCCAGGTTCCCACCATTTTTAGTACCCCATATTTCCCAATAAGGGAGGAGTAGACAGAGGAAGAAGGAAAGGGAACAACGTAGGGAGTAGCCTAAGAAGTTACTAAGACAGATAAGAACTTCCCTCTAAGCCAGCCTTCAAGTTAAGGAAGAAACTGAGTGAATGTAATTGACAATGAAAGTATCTTAGATTAGACGATTAAACATAAATGAAGTGAATGTAGTTCTTCACAGACATATGTCAGTTACCAGAGACAGACTCTTCAAGCCAAGACCCATGGATGGGTGTATCTCACTGTTTTTAACCTTTTTCCTCCTGTGGGGAAATTCCGTGTGAGAGAGTCTCTTGTTGCTAACAGAGACAGATTCTTTGCTTTGTTTCTCTAGACTCAAGGGCATATTCATTCAAGACAATATGTCATGCTACTTAAACTCAACGAGCTAGATATGAAAAGGGCTCCTCCCCAGATTCAGGCAGCTATGCAGGCCCATGCATTCACAGCCTAGACAGACAATACTGGTGCATGGAAGACAAGGTTGGGTTCTTCTGCATGGTCAGCAGGAATATGCACCCTACTAAACATGGCCCCTCTCAGAACTGATTTCTCTAGGATCTGGCAGGAGATGACAAACACAAAATCATTTTGGGCCATCAAGATAAGTTTTCTAGGAGTGAAAACCATCTTTAAAATTTTAAGTACAAAGAGGAGGCAGAAGATGAGAATTTTCCCAAGATTTTCCTCACCATGCACAATGCTGAAACATTTTGAGCAGTCCTGCATTCGCTTCTCCTAAAAGTTACACCAGTAATACTGGAGTAAGAAAAAACAAGAGTACTAGTTACACCAGCATACTACTGGCTGACTGCACTGGGTCCCCAGACCCTGGGTCCCTAGAATAGGAGCTGCTTCCCCATCCCTGCCCTCAGCCATTCTGCCTCCCCCTTGCTTTAGGATTTATCTACAACAGATGACAGAAATGGGGTAGCTGTGAACCCCACACCTTCTGGAGACTTGTTTGGCTTGTGCAGGTTTTTTAAATGAAATTTTTTTTCAAGTCTAATTAATTCTTAAGAATACAGATTTTTGCTTTCTCTTGAAAGTTAGAAGACTTAAAAGGAGGAAGACAGCATTCCTACAGATTCACAGTTGGCCTTGGCAGTAGAGGCTGCTCCTTAGGAAGGCCAAAGGCCCTGTGTTCTTCACTTGTTCTGTTCCCTACCTGGTTCCTGCGGGCAGTGAATCTGTGACCACCCCTAAGCTTTGTGAGACTGTGGGCCAAGCAGAGCTACTGGAGTGCAGGGGAGGCAAAGAGTGGCTGGGGGTGAGGATGGAGCCATGCTTCTCTCTGCCCAGAACCCAGCAGAGTGCACATCACAGGGGCTGGACACCTTGGGCCCACCCAAGGGCCAAGCTGTGGAGGTCTCAGCAGGGCTGGAGCAAGAACTCATCAGTGGCTATATGGGCAGAGGGCAGCGGAATTGGAGTTGGAGAAGAAGACAGGCTACAGAATGACTGGAGCTGGCACATGTAGGGTACCCCCTGGGATTCTTACATAGAGACACTGAGAGGGAGATTAATTGCCAATTCTAAGATAAGAGATAGTTTTAGCAACCATAATTTGGTCATTAAGGATATATGTGACATAAACTTGCTTTAGCAAAATGCTAGGTTAGATACCCCAAATTACCATTGCTGAACAGGCAAGAAACTAAAGGCTCCTCTGATGCCAAAAACAAATTGAACGCAGGTAGGACTATTAGGAGGCAAACAAATGCCAAATGGAGTTTTACCTTTTTCTGGGAAACCTGTTTCCATTTTGATGGATGGACATCAAGAGTAGAAAATACAGCTTGGCACTATAAATGAGGAGTTAAGTAGGAGATACCTGCATAAACTGGAAACCCAAAGACTTATTCAAAGTAAGCTAAAAAGAACAAAAAGAGTGAGACAGAAAAGGAACAGAATAAACAATAGGATCAAATAAAATTATTAGTAATCAAAATTAATGTAAATTGACTATAATGATTTAGTGAAGACATATTGTTTAAAAAATACAAAAATTGATGCATAGACCAGAGAAACACATAAAATATAAGGACACAGAAAGCTGGAAGCAAAGGATAGAAGACACACCAGATAAGGAAAACTAGTGTACTTACTAAGATGGGACAAAACAGACTTGAAAGTAAAAAGCACTGACAGAGATGTGATAGGTTGCTGCATATGATAAAAGATTCAATTTATCTGGAAAATATAACAAATATCTGAGTACCAAATAACACAGTAAATATAAAGTAAAGCTTGACAGATCAAAGAAAAATGTACAAGATTTTTAACAAAAAAATGTTTAAAGCACCTAGTTCAATATATAACATATCAGATAGACAGAAATTATTGAGAATAGAGACTATCTGAATAACACAATACCTAAGCTTCATCCAATAAACACAGCTATAGAATACTGCACTCAATAATTACAGAATGCACATTCTTTTCAAGCACATATGGATCATATAAGAAACCTGAGTACAAGAGCTCGAAGAATACACCACAATAAACTTGAAAGATTGAAATCATATAGAATATATTCTCTTATGGCAATAGAACTGCATTAGAAATCAAGAAGAGACAACTAACCAAAAAATTCCCATACTCTTAGGAATAAAAACCAAACACATCTTCTAAATAATCCATGCATGAAAAAAGAAACAGTGGAATGAGTCATAGTGGAAATCAGAATATATTTAGAACTTTAAAAAAATGAGCATACTATATATTGAATCTACAGCCTTAAATTTGTACATTATTAATAGAAATAAAGAAAACTTCAGAACTACTGATCTAAGCATTCAACTTAAGGAACAAGAAAAATAAGAAGAGTTGACCCAAAGAAAATGTAGGCAAGGAAATATCAAATATAAAAATAAATGAATAAGCCAGAGAACAAATATGTAAGTTGGTTCTTTAAAAGAATTAAAAAATGGCCAAATCCCCTGACATGACTGGCAAAGAAAAACAAAGAATACATACATATGCAATAGTCAGATAAATGAGAAGGGAACATAAACATAAATCTTTAAATATTAAAAATATAATAAGATACTATTATAGAAACTTTGAAAACTAAGATGAAATAAATTATCAGAAAAAATTATCAGAATTGACCCAAGAAGAAACAGAGAATCTGAAGAATACTCTAATTATTATAGAAATGTAATGTAGTTTAAAATTTTCGTACAAAGAAAATATACTAGACCTGGATGGATTTACAGGTTCATTCTACCAAACAGTCAAGGACAATTCTCAACTTACATAAGCCTTTCCAGAAAACAACAATGATGACAATAACAAAAGAGATTATTCTTTCTCACTTAATAAGACTAGTATAACACTAATGTTGAAATTATTCACCAACACTTCAAGAAAAGAAAATTACAGGCTAATCTTACTTAAGAATGTAGCTGCAAATAGTTTAAAGGAAATAACAGAAAATTGAATTGAATGACACATCAAAAAGATTATCTTGAATAAATATAGCTTATCTGAGGAAATCAAGACTGATTTAACATAAAATTCCATTAATATATGAACAATATTCTTAATTGTATTAATTAGCATATTAAAGGGAAAAGATTATATGCTTTCTGTGGATGTACAAATAGTTCACAAAATTCAACATGTATTCATAATTAACTATCTAGCAAACTAGTAACAGAATGGAATACTCTTTTTTTTAAATTTATTTTTAACTGGAAGATAACTGCTTTAAGATGTTGTGTTGATTTCTGCCATACAACAATGTGACTCAGCCTTGAGCATACATATATCCCCTCCCTCTTGAACCTCCACCCCTCCCCACCCCCAGTTCTACCCTTCTAGATTGTCACAGAGCAGCGGGTCGAGCTGCCTGTGCTGTATAGCAACTTCCCATAGCTATCTATTTTAATATGGAAATGTATATGCTTCAGTGCTACTTTCTCAGTTGGTCCTGTTGTGTTCACAAGTCTGTGCTCTGTGTCTGTGTCTCTATTTCTGTCCAGCAAATAGGTTCATCAGCATCATTTTTCTAGATTTCATATATATGCATTTATATATGATATTTTTCTCCTGACTTACTTCTCTCTCTGTATAACAAGCTCTAGGTTCATCCATCTCAGTTCAACTGACTCAAACTTGTTCCTTTTTAAGGCTGAGTAATATTCCATTGTATATATGTACCAAAACTTCCTTATCCATAGAATGGAATATTCTTAATTGATAAAGCTTATTTATATAAATTCATTAAACTTTATGCTTAATGGTAAAAGCGTTACCTTTAAGAGTAGAAATAAATATGAATGCTTGTTTGACCACTTCTATTTAGCATCATACTGAAAACCAAGTAAATAAATATATAAAATAATAAAAATTAATAAAAGGACTTAAAAGAAAGACACAGAAAATTTGAGTATCTATGTAGAAAATCTAGAGGAAGTTACAGATAAGTTATTTGAAATTAATATGAATTTAGTAATTTTGTATGATACAACTGATCAATATAAAGAAATCAACTGTTTCTCTTTTCATTGGTACAGTTAATTTCAATATTACATCAAAATACAAAAGTATTAAGAAAATGTGCAAATGCTTTGAATCAATCTATCAAAATTATGGAAAATACTATGAAACTTTAAGCACTTTATAGAAAAATCAAAACAGATTATATCATGCTCACAGACAGACTCAATATTATAAAGATATAAGGTTTTCCACTTTTATTTATAGATTCCAAGCAATTCCAATAAAAACCCCAATAGGACAATAAACTGCTAAAATTTTATATGGAAGGGCTAAGGTCCAGGAAAATTGAAACACTCCTGAAGAATTAAGATGTACGTCTGGGGATGAGGGGATATGAAGTTTCTCCATCAAAACTCAAGACTTATTAAAAGGTAGATAAGTATAGTATTGATGTAGGTATAGACAAACAGACCAGTAGACCAGTATGCTGCTGCTGCTGCTGCTGCTGCTGCTGCGTCGCTTCAGTCGTGTCCGACTCTGTGCGACCCCATAGACGGCAGCCCACCAGGCCCCACCGTCCCTAGGATTCTCCAGGCAAGAACACTGGAGGGGGTTGCCATTTCCTTCTCCAATGCATGAAAGTGAAAAGTGAAAGAGAAAGTGAAGTTGCTCAGTCAAGTCCGACTCTCTGCGACCCCATGGACTGCAGCCCACCAGGCTCCTCTGTCCATGGGACCCTCCAGGCAAGAGTACTGGAGTGGGCTGCCATTACCTTCTCTGTAGAGCAGTATAAGGAATCTATAAACAGTTCATCGTATTTACTACGGAGCTGTCACCGCAGATTGCAAGGAAATGAGAGGATACCCAATAAATGATGCTGTGACAGGTGGTTATCCATATGGAAAAACTGAAATTGGATTTCTTCCTTTTTCCACACACAGAAATCAATTCTACCTAATTAAAGACAGATATGAAAAGGCATAATTATAAGACTTTTAGAAGAAGATGTAGGGGGTCTTCAAGAATTTGACTTAGGGAATGATTTTTCAAAGATGGCACAGACAGCAGAAATTATAAAAGAAAAGTCTGATTAAGTCAATTACACTAAAGATCTTCTGTTTATGAAAGGGCATCATAATGAAAGTGAAACTACAAGCTATAAGGTGGAACAAGATATTTGCAACACATCAATCAATGAAAAACCATCATCAGGAACATATAAATACTTGGCTCAAAATCAATATGAAAACACGGAATGATTTAACAGAAGATAGGGTAAAGATATGAATAAATATCTTTATTTGGGAGGAAATAAAGCCCAATAAATCTAAGAAAATAAAGTAAATATTACTTGTAATCAAGAAATAGGTTTATATTTGCATTTATATGTCATTTTCTACCTGCCAGAATAAGAATTTAAAAGCCTGAAGTACAAGTCTTGTGAGGTTGTAAAGTAAGGGAAACTTTCATATTGCCAGTATGAGTATAAATCTGTACAACCACCTAGGAAAATATCTCTGTATTATTTAGTTAAATATATGCTCTCCTAGGTATATAGTCTAGTCTAGAGAAAGCTGTGCATATGTGCAGCAGGAAGTATATACAAGGATAGTATTAGTTGCAAAAAAAAAAATGGGAAAAAATCCAGTGTCCACTAATACAGAAAACAACTCTCAATTTATAACTAATGGAGACTGTAGCATATTCATACCATGGAATAATTTACATCTTCATGCATCAACTTGGATGAGTGTTATGAACATAATGTATAAAAGTAAACCACAGAGAAGAACATGTACAGTAAGATTCATTCATGTAAAGTTCACTAGGTGTACAAAACTAAATGATATAGTTGAGAGGTACATACATGTGTGGTAAGAACCGAAGGAATGATAATATTTAGGGTGCTGGTTACCTCTGGGGGCTGGAGAGTGGGAGGAGAATGGAATCATGGGAGACTGGAGATGTTCTGCTGTTTTAAACTGGGATAAGGGCTCACGGGTGCCTGAATCATTGTTAGTGTTCATACTATTACATATGTTAGAAGTGTTCTTCTGGTTTTATGTTTAATTAAAGCAATATAAAGTAGAATACTTTCTTTCTGTAGTCACAGGCTAGCCGTGTCTGGTCCACAGGGGAGGTGATGAATTTAAGAGAAGCTGCCATCAGGGAAGTTGCTTTTTCATTAAAAAAGAAAGAAAATGATGGGTAAGCAGTATCTTTTTCACACATTGTTGTGCCTTACAAATTTTTGTAGGTGATCCCAAGGCCCACTGCTGGTTGACTTTGTCACATATGAGTTTCAGGAAGAAGATAAACCATTTTATAAATAAGTTTATGCAATGCTAAGTAGGCACAGATAGCTACTACCCAGTTATTACAGTGGCGAAGCGAAAAGTGATATTGTTTCTTTAAAATAAAAAAAAGCATTTTATGGAATAGGGAATGTATTATACTTTTATGGAAACAGGAAAATAGTTTACCTTTTCAAGGTAAATATTCAAGGAAACATTTTACCTTTCAAACTTGATCTCTTTTCAGATGTCTTCTGACTTGACTCTCAGATTTTTATTTAAGCACTATCTCTTCCCTCCAGAAGTCTCTTGATTTCTTAGATTTCTGCTTCACTGAGCTTCACCAGTAAATTACTTCATACATTCATTATTCTTTGCCTCTGTTTTCTATTTTTACTCAGTTTTTAATTAGATTGTGTCCCTTAGAGCTTTGTACCAGAGATTTATTCATCAGTTATGAACATTTTATCCCTCTCAACTTTATTAGACTCTTTTATAAATGTAAAAAGTCTTCCTTTAAAAACAGATTATTAATATTTTCTAATCCTTAAACTTTTCCTTGAAATTTGAATGTCATTTGTGTTTCTCTTCTGATGTCACCCTTCTTGAATGACTGAGGAAGAGCAATCAGACAAGATGATTATGTTTCTATTTCCCATTCCCCTTATTTTCTACATTTACAGATTGTTTTGTGTGTTTAATTTTTATTACATAGTGTTAAAACATTAGTTAGCAATTAAAAACTTGCTACTCTCTAATTTTTTAAATAAAGTCAGTATTTCATGAAATTATGTTTCACATTGTTTTTCTTAGTGTTTATTCTAATTGCACTATGCCATTCAAGTTCCATTTCATGACATATTCTCATGTATAAGTCTCTCAATAACACAAGTCACTCATAAATTAATGCCTCCCTTCTTTGTTTTAATAAGAAAAATCAATTCTATTTCCCGAAAAACTGCTTACACTTTCCCAACAACTCTATATGGTATTAATAGATATAATCCTTCCTGTTTCATAGGTATTGATGTTAAATAGTTGTTGGTGGTGGTTTAGTTGCTAAGTCGTGTCCGACTCTTGTGACCCCATGAACTGTAGCTTCTATCCCTGGGATTCTCTGGGCAAGAATACTGGAGTGGGTTGCCATTTCCATCATGTTTGCTTATTCTGGAGATTGAGAGCAGGGCTGCAGGTTTAGAAGGGATCAAAATAGTTATATTTTTAGTAAATCTTTAAATTCATTTATTGTTATGTTATACGTTTCTGATAAAGGTATTTTTAGAACCTTTTAAAATAAGCATCAAATTGATCTTCTGAAAAAGATTTTCTTATCCTCTCCCCTGTATCTGGACTTGCCTTGTAAATTTGACCCTCAGAAAGAGTCATTATTTTCCTCACTACTTTCTGATTGTGGTTTGCTTTTGGTATGTTCTCATATTTTGAAGGAATCCATTGACCTTACTAGGAAAAGTACTATCGGAATGCTTGCCTGATCTGACTCTTGTTTTATCAAGTGGAAAGAAAAGTGTTTATTTAACCAAAAAATTGAGTAAGCATATAATACTTTCCAAGGAAGAAGAAAAAAATAAAAAATCATGTTCTTTGCAAGTACTTCTTAATCAATTTGAAAGTCAGACAGTCTAAGTTGCCAAAGATCTCTGCTAAGATAACTGTCTCTGCTACAGGTGCCCAGAAAGACTAGAGTGAAATAATTCACCTGGGATCCACTTTTGGGATATGCCTACCTGTCTCTCACCAAATCAATGAGAGAACCCCTGAGGAGAGAAGATCTTTGGCATTTCTCTTGGATGCCCAAGAGGTCACTCAGATGCCTAAGCACATTCTTTACAAATCCATATCTGTGGCATCATTTATTAGACTCCCCTGTGTAAGGGGGGATGCTTTCACACTGGTGCTAGCCACCTTCTTTGACTCTCACTTTACCTGGCTTCTCTGTAATCTCAGCAAAGTCCTGTACTGCTAAACTGGCACAAACCACCACTGTCCTACAAGCAAGACTAACATAAAACACTCAGGAAAAGTCTCAGGTTCAGAGGCTAACACCTGTGTATTAACTCAGTGTTCAAAAGTAGTGTTACAGCCCTAATCCTCAGGCACAGAAATTCATTAACTGTTAAACGAAATGATTTTTCAGAATCATCCGGCTCTTGTGTAGTAATTCTGAGTTGGGCAATTTTACTGTACTGAGTTTCATCTAAGACACCCTGCTATTACCAGATACTTCCTGACTTTCCCTTCTATTTCTGATGACAAAAAAGGTGGGGGCAGCTATACACTGTGTTCCAAAATTACTTGATCACGAAGAGCATGTTTAGTCAATAATGCATTAAGAATGAAGGTGAAGAAATCACAATTAACAAGGAGAAATGTGCCTGATTGGTTTAAAGGTTGGGAAAAACCTGTGCTAGCTTCTCATCTTGAACTTATTTTTAATGTAGCTCATGCATGTCCAGTTCACCTACTTTTCTCAGAGGTCTTGGAACTTTCTAAACCAAGCCATAATACCCATGGAATGAGCAGCTGCCTTATAAGGATCATCTGCACAGATTTTTAAGATACATATATCAATATGTAGATCTTACCACTGTTGCCCAGATTCATATATACACAGATATAGATCTGGGCAACAATGGTATAAAGGGAGGATGTTATAGTAAGATGAAAAATGAATTCCTAATTACTTTTATTTGTTAAATTCCCATATTGGTATCCTATTTGTTATCCAGTTTATGCATGATTTTAAAGTAATCAAACCACTGAGTTGTGCAAATATTAATCTATCCTATTCCTTGTTGAAATAATTTAAACATATCTGTGAAATAAACATTATTGCTAATTAGTAAATACTAATGAAGGCAGAAAAGATTAGCTTTAAGTGATGAAATTTGATATCAAATATGAAAATAAAATGTGAATTAATTATGTGCTATGATCAAGAACAATTGCTGATCTTTAATTTTACAGATACAAAATATTTATCAAATTCAAAGTAGCTAATACAAGTACTTTTGAACTTATATGGTGAAGTAGTTTCCTTCCCTGACATGGAGTTTGTCACCCTAGACAAGTTCTCTGTTGGTGCCATAAGAATCCATGAGTTAAAAAAAAAAAGTCTGAATGTTAAGTATAACCATAACAGCAGAAAAAAGTCATCCATTCATCCCTGACAAGTCCTAGCCTTATTCTAAAGATCAGAGATAAAATCAACCAGTAAAATCTTATCCACAGAATTTCTGTGACTCTCAAGTGACTTGTTTTCCTTGGGAATTAAATGTTAGAAAATATATATGTCTATATTAGTCCAAAATAAAGACCCATAATATCTAAAACTGGCCATAATAACTTCTTTTGGACAGCTTGTACACAGGAAGAATACGTTGCTATATAAAAATGACACTGAAAATGAGGAAATATTGCTGATTTTTATAATCATTGACAAGGAGTGAAAGTACCATTTTTTGAAACCCAGGTAGAAGACTCATTTTTATCACCTGCCAGAAGAAAAACAGCTTTCATAAAATTGAGCACCTGTCTACAGAATCCTAAATCTGTGTTTACATGGATTTAGAGACCTGAGGTAAACCAGTGGACAGGAAAACTCCCTGGACAGGATCTAGGGGGAATGAACAGAGCCTGGGTCTCACACGTCCTCACTGTGCCGCACCTATGTCACCACAGCTTCCCTCTAGCTCAGTGGTTCTCAAACGTCACCTTGTAGCAGATTCATCGGGAGATGGATCGCACGAACACAGCCTGGTGGCCTTAACCCTAGAGTTTCTGATTCAGTGGCTCTGAGAAGCACATCCAGGAGATGCGGCTCCATGTTGTGCTGCTAACTAACATGTCCCCTCTAGGGGAAGCGGATGCCAGGGGACCACACAGCAGAGAACTACTGCTCTGGTTTAAATTCTGCAAGAAAGAATATTCATTTTTAAGTAAGAGTGCTTCTATATGTAGGCTTCTGTGCCTTGGGAGAACTGAATGTATTGAAAAGTCAACTAGACTATTTGTTATAAAATGTGGCCACCTTTTGGGACCCACAGCTCTAAAATCCGCTCATGGGCTGGTAGGGGGGGTGGGCCCCTCTCATGGAGCTCTGGTCATTTTACTTCAGCTTCTGTGCTGTGCTATGCTCACCTGCACAGCAAAGATTAATTTCGTTCTATTGAACCACTTGTGAGTTGGCTTTGCAGCATGTTAAGAAAGTGCCCTTCTGTTTAGGGAAGCTGGGAGCCAAGAAACCAGGTAGAGACTAATCCTAAAACCACATGCAGAGGATGTTAAGAGGAGGTTGGGGCTAAATCAGGGCAGGTGCTGTTATTCTCTGCAGTCAGCCTTGCCTGGGTTCAAATCCCCTGGAGACTCCCCAGTTGTCAAAGGATTGTGAAGGGAGGGAGAAAAACAGACACATTTGCACTTTATACTTTTGCACTGTGGATGACTCACTGACTCGAAAATGAGACTACAGGAAAGGCAGACCTGGTGGCAGGAATAACAGGTTCACTCCATTGCCAGGAGCAATTGGTTGGTAAAGCAGTAGAAGAATCTGAGGCTCTAGAACTCAAGAACCACAGCTTTTCTGTATTAACGGGCAAGGAGGGAGGACAAGAAGTCTAGATTTTACTTATAATAACTAACCTTTATTTGTGCTTCCTGGATGATATTTTATAGAGAGACTGACTAATGTTCTATACTTCTGTCAAGTGTTGCTTTGTACCCCTAGGTGAAGAATTAGTTATGCATCAACTAGATGCCTCAAAGTAACTATTAGATTAAAAATCTACCCTCAACTTACACTCTAATTGGAAAATTTTTGGCTGCTACCATTTTAAGGGCGACATGTATCCAAGAAGCTTCATCCCCCTTTCTCCTGCTTCTTTTTACCCAATATCAAACCCAAAGTCAGTCAACTCAAAAGAAATATTTCCAAAGAAATACTAAACCATATGAAGAAAAAAGCATGATGCTAAAAATTAATTTCAAAAGATTCAATCTCAGATGAAAACTCAATCCTCAAACCACACAAAAGATTATGGAGCCACATTTGCATTTCAAGGTATCTCTTAGACTTGTTTACTTTGTCCATTTTCTTTAAGTTGCTCTTTAGAGAAACATATACATAAGCCATTATACTGAGAGTTGTCAACTAGAAGACATAAGAAAGAAAATGAGAGATAAGTCTTAAACAATGTTTGGCCAAACCTTTAGAATACTGGACTGTGAAATGGAAAGAAGGCAACATGTAAATCAAGTCAGTTTGCTTAATAGTGGGCTTTAGCACTGCATCAATACCACAATAGGTGTTTCTTTCAGAATTAAGCAGTTTTATAAAAAGAGAACATTCTTACCCTCATCCTTCCATTCCTTATTGCTGGCCCATCTTCTGCTAATCTCAGCACATACAAATCCATTTTGTACTCCCTTCCTCCACGAATGCTGAATCCAAATCCTTTGGCTCCTTTCTCCATGTCCACAGTGAAATAATCAAAATCCTTTGGGGTTGGGGAGAAAGTGGAACGAACAACTGTTTAATATCAGAGAAGCTTCTGCGCTCAGTCCCTCTGTTCTCCTCTCTCATAGTTACTGTGATCCAACTGACAAGGTATCATGAGGAGTAATCTGAATTCAAGACAAAATTCCAAAGGTTTGAGCAGATTAGAACAGTTTCCTTGGTCATTAAAAGAACTGCTGCGTAGCTTGTGGACTTTAGTTCTTACCATTTATGTGGAAAACATGTAACTACTGCACACAGGCCTCAGTGGTATTATCTCTCTGAATTTTCTCATTCATTGCTGCTGAGCACCATAAATAAGAGAATTATAGGTCTGCTGATTAGAAAAATGAAATAAATGTAGTGGGGTCTTTGAGGTACCTGGGGCTGCCTGTAGTCTGACAGAGGGAACTGCCTGGTATCTGGGGAGTGCTGCCTGTAGTCCAGTAGCGGAGGCTGCCTGTAGTCCAAGGGTGGGGGCTGTGGGTAGTCCCCTCCTGGGGGTTGCCTGTAGTCCAGTGGAGGCTGCCTGTAGTCCGTGAATGGAGGCTGTCGGATGTCTGGTTTCACATCTTGCCTCGCTTTTACTTCTGACCTGTAACTAGATGAATGGAAATGATACTTGCTTTGGTATCTCAGGATTCTAAAGAGATTAGAATAATCTTAGGACCTCCAAGCATGTACAGGCCACACCTATTGGTGGTTCTTTTGCATATTCAGGATCACAAGAAGATTAAATAAATGATAAGCATTATTTTAAAATCTTTGACAAATGTCATATTATATACTTTTCACTTGGCCACTTAAGAAATCAAAGTAAAAGTGATGGTCAATCAGAACTTTATAGACCACCTTCTTTGACATGCCTGTTTAAAAGCTGTGCCCCTGCAGCTTAACTCACATACTTAACTATACATACCCAAATAGCAGATTCTCTTAATATCAGTAAACTCTTTGAATTTTTCTCTTTCTCTCTCTCTCTCACACATATACAACATTCATTACTTCATGAAAAGACAATTTAAGTGATCTCTAAATACCCTGTGCTGTGTGCTTAGTCTCCTGGTCCTGTCTGACTCTTTGTGACCCCATTTTAGACCACCAGGGTCCTCTGTCCACGGGGATTCTCCAGGCAAGAATACTGGAGAGGATTGCCATGCCCTCCTCCAGGGGATCTTCCTAATGCAGGGATCAAACCCAGGTCTCCTGCACTGCAGGTGGATTATTTACCATCTGAGACACCAGTGAAGCCCTACAGATATCTAATTAAAGGTTAGTTTAACCTGTTAGCTTGAAGAATTTTGAGTATCTTACAGAGGTTAAGGGAGTGAAAGTAAAGTATAATCACTAACTACAAATCAGGCAGAAAGTCACTGTTCAGTTCAGTCGCTCAGTCATGTCCGACTCTTTGCAAAAGAGGCCAAAACTAGTTTTTTAGTTCTGTTTTGTAGATCCAACTTGCTCTAAAATGAGGAGTTTCCAGGTCCCGAAAGGGCTGAAGAAGTCAATGCCTACCGTTATGGGATCATTAATAAGATAAAGCAAAAAAATTATTACCATGTGTAGAGGCTACTGAACTCTATAGTTCGCTGCCAATTGCCAGAACAGTGTTCTACATAATGAGCTACTTAGGGATATAGGTTGATTAAAAAATACATTCTGTATAATAATAATTTTATCTAGAGTTAATATGGAGGATTTGAGAAAATGTTTAGCAACAAGGAAAAACTCAAATATCTCAGGAAAATGGGTTCAAAACCAGCAGAATTTTTACCTCTCACCATCTAAGACTAGATGAGTTCTGGTTTTATTTGTTTTTTACTGACTTATGGTCCGATGAGTATTAATCATTTTACAGAATGACTCCCTTGAACAACTGCCATTAGTGTAATCTAAGATTTGTTGAGGGCACACTGACAGGAAATGGCAATAGATGTGTTTTTATTTGGGGCTTGGAAGGGGTTTAGCAATGCAGTTATTTTAACGAAGGCTTAAGCAGTTCCCATTAGTTGCTTAACTAACAGAAGTGACACTCTGCTTTTGCAAGATGCATGATTCAAGCTTCGCTTTATACTTCAGCAAGCTGTCCATTCACCTACTGAGAGTGTGCATGCTGAGAACATAATTATTTAAAAGACACTTTGCAAAAGACACTTAACTATGCAAATACATGAATTAAACAAAATGAATTAGACGGTGACATTCGTTGGCAGTGTCGATTCCTTTCTAGAAATCGTTTGCTTGATGGTTTAGATGTCACGTTGTTTTAATCTATAGCACAGTCACTTTATTTTCATTATCTCTGTGGTGCTGGTATGAAATATCCATTATGAGCTTCCTTTCCAAACAGATGTGTCATGAAGTACAGCAAAAGAGGGTGAAATGTTAAGCGTCTCCCCAGAGCCTAGAAATAGGGACAGTTAGAACTTGTAACAGCTGCCATCCAAGCCTGCCTCTCAGCATTCAAATTTCATTCGACAGTGCCATGTGTCAGGATTTTACGTTGAACAACACACTGAAGAATTCTCTAATAAGAAAAATACACAAATTTTTATGAGTATTGCTAACTTTTAAGTGAATGATATACTAGTTAGGGCAAAAGTTATTACTCTGAATTTGTGAAACAGTTTAAGGAAAATTCAGGATTATTATTATTTTTCAAAGTCTCTTAAGAGTTCCCTTACTTCAGTTCAGTTGCTCAGTCATGTCTGAGTCTTTGTGACACCATGGACTGCAACATGCCAGGCTTCCCTGTCCATCACCAGCTCCTGGAGCTTACTCAAACTCATGTCCATCGAGTCTGTGATGCCATTCAACCATCTCATCCTCTGTCATCACCTTCTCCTCCTGCCTTCAATCTTTCCCAGCATCAGGGTCTTTTCCAATGAGTCAGTTCTTCACATCAGGTGGCTGAAGTATTGGAGTTTCAGCTTTAGCATCAGTCCTTCCAATGAATATTCAGGACTGATTTCCTTTTAGGACGGACTGGTTGGATCTCCTTGCAGTCCAAGGGACTCTCAAGAGTCTTCTCTAACACCACAGTTCAAAAGCATCAATTCTTTGGCACTCAGCTTTCTTTATAGTCTAATTCTTACATCCATACATGACCACTGGAAAAACCATAGCTTTGACTAGATAGACCTTCATTGGCAAGTAATGTCTCTGTTTTTTAATATGCTGTCTAGGTTGGTCATAGCTTTTCCTCCAAGGAGCAAGTGTCTTTTAATTTCACGGCTGCAGTCACCATCTGCAGTGATTTTGGAGCACAAAAAAATAAATTCTGTCACTATTTCCCTTGTTTCCCCATCTATTTGCCATAAAGTGGTGGGACCAGATGCCATGATCTTAGTTTTCTGAATGTTGAGTTTAAGTCAACTTTTTCACTCTCCTCTTTCACTTTCATCAAGAGGTTCTTTAGTTCTTCTTCACTTTCTGCCATAAGGGTGGTGTCATCTGCATATCTGAGGTTATTGATATTTCTTTTACTTACTGGTAGTTCCCTTACTTATGAAAGGATAACCTTTGTAGGTTGTATACTAGTATAACTCTTTGTAGCTAGTAATTACATTATTAAAGAGACTTTAGAGATGATAAAACCAGATTGCTAATGGTAAATTCTAGGAGAATTTTATGGTAGAAGTTCCAGAATCAAAAAATGCTGCTCATGTGGTAGGGGATATTATGGTGGGATTTTGCCTCATGTGGGCCTTTTAAGAATTGCTTCCAGCCTTCAGCAATGAGTGTACAAAGTCTCTGAAAGAAGTCAATTTCAAATGCTTTCCATTGACCTTGATATTTAAGACATGTAAATAATGATTGCTTTTGCTGGGAAGGTGAACTCTGCTATTTATACTTAGTTTTTGAATATATTACACAAGGGCTCTTTGTTGTTTTCAAAAAATACTTCTCCTTGAACAATGTTTTGCTTATGTTCATATCAAAATTATTTTGTTTCCTGAGCACACACTAAAAGGATGTTAAGAGAGAAGTGAATAGAGGTGTGCAGAATGTCAGGAGAAAGCCAATTCAAGAGTAAATAAGACAGGGTAAAATATTCACTTCTAACTCATATAAGAAAATTTGCAAGCAGATTGTCATTTTATTTTATCTCACTTCAACATGGAAACTGGCTCAATTTGACATGTAGGTGGGCACTTGTACAAACGAACTAATAGGAAATTCATACTGTGCTTGGCATACAAGTTGCCTTGCAGACATCTGTAGCCTGATCTAGAAAAAGGCAGTTTCTCTCTGATACCATGAACATCTTGAAATGAAGCTAGAAAAATGGTTCTGTAAGATTTTAGAATTATTTCATTCATTTGGAAAAGATCTGGCTAATAGCAATCAGAAAGTTAAGCCAGGAAACGTGAGTCTCAGGAAAAGGGCCCTAGAATTGGAATAGGCACGTTCCAGACATTTAATATTACTGAAGCAAAAACAGCTAAGAATCCTGGGTATATCTGTTAGTAATCTATAACACAAATTGGATCAATCTATTAATCCCAGAGTTAGGAAATATTTTATCCTGAAGTCAGGCAAAAAACAAACAAAACATCGAAAGGCTGCTGTTTCTGTGACAGGGGCTGAGTCCCTGTTGTAACTAGTAGCTGATGGGGACAGGGCAGTGGCCACTCTCCAGTGCCATTCTCCCACTGAACTATTACACTCCAGCGATGAGATTACCCACCCGCAGGCCAGAAGCAAGAGCCTGATTCCAGCAAAGTCTAATCCACAAAGGGAAGATGGAATTGTGTCTGGGAAGCTAACTGACAGAGGCAGAGCCAAGAAGCAGCAGCGTCTGAAGCCGGCTCAGGAACTGCAGGAGCACTTGGATCCCTCCTCCCAAGTCTAAAATGAATCCCGGGGAAAGTCAGTGTGATCTGTCCAAAGCATACACGGTGAAAGCAAGCACATCGGGGGCTTATTCCCGAGGCAGCCAGGACATACTCCTCTTATGGACGCTCGGATTCTTGCGTCTGTATCATTTACTCTCTGGGGCTTAGTCTTTGTTCTTCTCTGGACTATATTAAAACCACAAACAGCAGAGGACACCAGACATTGACTTCTCCGAGAAAGGAAATGGGAGAAATCAGAATAGGACTGGGCTTCATGGAAAGAACACTTGTGGCACAGGGAAATATTTGCTTTGCAACATTCTGAGTGATAAACCTAGAGAGTTCTGGGACTCAAAAACTGGGTCTCACTTCATCTTCACTAACAGGGGAGGCAGGAGATGGGTAGCAGATGTTCAGAAAACATTAGAATCACGAAAAGGACCAGTGAGGGTTTTGTTTTCAGAGATATCCCTGTGGGTTGTTCTATTTTTCTCCTTTGAAAGGGTGAAAACAACATGGGAACACGTCCTTATCTCTTTCTTTAATGGCTCCACCTAGTTCAGCCTCCCTGTTACACACAAGTCTCAATAGGAAGACAGCATTGATTTTCTATGGCATCCTTTTATTCTGGAAGTTCATAGCACCTGATCACATTTGTTCATGTGAGACGGAAGGATCTCATTAGACCGTGGATAGGTGGACATAAGGTAAAATGCAGTGAAAACACTAACTTATATTCACGCTCACAAATTCTTCAGCATTTCCCCCTCCATGCTACCGTTATTCTCTGGGCCATCAGCGACTTGGTGGACATGGTAGCCACATCTAACCGTATTCATCTCGATCAGCCTCCAGTCTGCTCTCTAAGGGGCCAACTGAGAGATAGTCTTGCCTTTTAAAGCTAATCCAAGGATGTCAGTCCTAAGCTTAAAACCCTGCAAAAACCTCTTCGCCACACTTAAGATAAAGATCGGAATCTATAACATGACTATAGGACCCTTTAGGGTGGGTCCCCCCAACCCATGCGCCTGCTTCCTCACCCCCTACACTGGCCTTATTTCCTCCCTCATGCTTGCATGCTCCCTCCTGCCAAAGGGCCTTACTATATGCTACTGAATACTGTATATCTATTACTCTCTTTAATGTGCTCTTCAGCTAGTTAACCCCTTACTTATCTGCAATCATGCCCTGTTTACTCAGGAAAGCTTCTCTTATTGTGAAGGACAAACGCCTACATTTGCTAACGAAACTATGTTTATAACATATACAGAATCTCGAAATCATGCAAAGGTGCACGTGGTAATTTTTACTTTTTGAAAATATCTCTCCTGCCTGCATTCTGTCCTGTCCCAAACTCTCTCCTTATACTTCCCTCACTATTCAGAATTAGAAAAAAACAAAGGAAACTTTACCTATTTTCATGTCCTTGAGGCTGAAGTGGCTGAGGCGGAGCTGGCTGGGCAATGGGACTGTTGGGGGTGGCCGGGCTGGGCTGGGCCAGAGGACTCTGTTGGGCCAGGGGGCTGTGCTGCTGGGCCATGGGGCTCTGCTTCTCTGAGCTGGGTGCTGAAGCGGGGCTGTTGAGTTCTGCAGTAGGAAACCAAAGAGGCAAAGGAAGTCAGGTTGGCATTTGATAAAGGGCAAGAGGTGGCCAGAGATGGTTCCTCTGCCTGCTCACATGACTCAAGGCTATGGTTCTAGTTTCTGTTAGCCTTTAAGATAACAGCTTAAACTTAGCAAGTTCTAATACTCTCCTATAATTAGAATTCTTTCATAAATGATAAGGCTGCTGAACAAGGTTATGAACAAGAATCTCTCATCTTTTGTCAGAAGAAAAGATTATAATAAAAATATTAAAACTATGAAAAATAATTCAAAGGACTCTAAAACATATTCTACTTGTTCTAGTATTACTTGCTGAAGCAAAGCATTTTAGCCATTACATTTTGGTTGTAATGAGAAGCCCTACCAGTATCCTAAAGTTTGGATAAGGAATTAACCACAAGAAAACAAAACACTTCTCACAATCCTTTCTTCAGTTCCTTATTAGTCTTATTTCCTAATAACCCTCTCTGTACTCCATGGTTCTCCAGAAAGAACATTCGACAGAGGAAAGTTAATAAGTTGTTCTTTGTTAAAACTGCTTCTTGGTCTTTCTTGTTATAGCATCCAAGTTTCATCTGAAATTATCTCTCTGTGTTGGACTAAGAGCAGTAGAGACATATTTCATACAGGAAAAGGGGGAAGCAAATCAGGTTTTTGCAACCAATTTTGCTTGAAGTTGACTTCTACTGAATATTTTATACATAATGTTGGCTGCATATAACAGGTTAAAATGGTTATTTTTTTTCCTGGGTGACAAAAAAGTGATATATTAATGTTCCCTTATAAACCACTTTCCTTTTTCTTTGCTCCCGCCCTACATTTAAAAATTTATTTTCCACCTGTATCAGCCTTGGCACTGTGGACACTTGGAGCCAGATGATTCCAGGCTGTGGTGGGCTGTCGTGTGCTCTGCAGGATGAGTATGGAGAAGTATTCTTGTCCTTTCCCCACTGGAGAGAAGTAGCCTCCCCACCCCAGACATGACAACCAATAAGGTCTCCAGGCATCTCCAAATGCCCCCTGGTGGGACAAGATCATCTCTGCTGAGGACAGCTGTTTTATATTTAAAGTCAGGCAGCTACCTGATGCCTGCTTGTTAGATAGTCCCAGATGAAATCAGGAGATGGAGAAACCAGAGGAGTCCAAGGTGACTGAGCCCATCCCTCTGCATGTGGGACACTGTGGTCCAATCACCTGTGAGCTCCGAAGACTGAATCCTCAAGTATCAGCACTGAGTTAGCAGCCTCAAACTAGTAATGAACCCACTGTGTCTGGAAATAGTGAATTGGTGGTGAATTTATGCTCAGAATTTCGTTGCTCTTTACCGCATGGCTGTAGGTTGTGAGGCTTAGGACGCCTCAAGCCTCAGGGGGGCGTCCTTGTACAGAGAATTTCAAAAGGCTAGGTGGGAATTTAAAATTCTTATCAGATGCAACATTTTCTAAATGAGCTCTCTTTATACCACAAAACTTCCTAAAGCTTTTCAAAATCAATCTGACTTTGAAGAATCCTCCAGAGCTTAAGTGTTAACATGAAATTTTTTTTTCCCTTCAGATTTGTAACTCTATCATCTCTGTTGAATGGGTTCTGGCTTAATACAACCATAAAAACAATACTCCAGGGACCAAAGGGAATGACTGAATAACCCAGTGCCTTGGGATTCACACTCGTTATCTATAACACCATATAGCTTGATCTTGGAATCACTGGTAATGAGTAAATAGGATATGGGTTGCCTCCGAGTGTTACTTTTTGCAAAATTGGGTAACAACTTTGGACATTCTGATATCCCTGACCGCAGCCAGGTGAACTCCGGGACCCCGGGTCAGGCACTCACCCTCCTGAGGAATGATGCGAAGGGTGACACTAAGACCCGCATCCTTGATGAGCTTCACGATGTCTGCATGAGGCATGTTGATGATAGACTGGCCGTTCACCGCCAAGATCCGGTCTCCCACTTTTAGCTTTGCGCAGCGATCTGCGGGACTCCCATCAATGATGCGTCCGATTTTATGCGGCACAGCTACAAAAACACCCCAAACAGAAACAGGGATCAGGGCCACTACCAGTGCAAGTTCTGCCTTTGCGTGCTTGCCGCATAGGAAACAAAGTGATGTCAGAATTCTGCCTTTTGTCAGTCTCTCGAGACTATAGTCTTTTCTATCAAATGCAGCCCTGGGCACATAGCTGAGATCAGAGTTTCTACAGTCAAGGAAAAATTCAGTGACGGGCCAGTTCCAAACACATGAACCAGAGATTCTCAAACTTTGAGGCAAATTATAATCACCCTAGGATAAAAAATACAGCTCTTTGAGTCTCATCCCAGACCTTGTGAATCAGAATGTTTAGGAAGAAGGGGAGGATACTGGATTTTTAAGAAGCTTCTCAAGAGATTCCAATACACGCAAAAAATTCAGAACCAGGGATGTAGAATACAGTACCCAAAGAGCTCATAGTCTAGAGACAAAAATACAGTTTAGAAAAACACAATAAACCTGGGAACTTATATCTCAGTTCAGTTCGGTTCAGTCGCTCAGTCGTGTCTGACTCCTTGTGACCCCATGAATCACAGCACGCCAGGTCTCCCTGTCCATCACCAACTCCAGGAGTTCATTCAAACTCATGTCCATCTAGTTAGTGATACCATCCAGCCATCTCATCCTCTATCGTCCCCTGCTGCCCCCAATCCGTCCCAGCATCAGGGTCTTTTCCAATGAGTCAACTCTTCAGGTGGCCAAAGTATTGGAGTTTCAGCTTCAGCATCAGTCCTTCCAATGAACACCCAGGACTCATCTCCTTTAGGATGGACAGGTTGGGTCCCCTTGAATTTGGAAAACTCAGCAGTGGCCACGAGACTGGAAAAGATCAGTTTTCATTCCAATCCCAAGAAAGGCAATGCCAAAGAATGCTCAAACTACCGCACAATTGCACTCATCTCACACGCTAGTAAAGTAATGCTCAAAATTCTCCAAGCCAGGCTTCAGCAATATGTGAACCGTGAACTTCCTGATGTTCAAGCTGGTTTTAGAAAAGGCAGAGGAACCAGAGATCAAATTGCCAACATCCGCTGGATCATCGAAAAAGCAAGAGAGTTCCAGAAAAACATCTACCTCTGCTTTATTGACTATGCCAAAGCCTTTGACTGTGTGGATCACAATGAACTGTGGAAAATTCTAAAAGAGATGGGAATACCAGACCACCTGACCTGCCTCTTGAGAAACCTATATGCAGGTTAGGAAGCAATAGTTAGAACTGGACATGGAACAACAGACTGGTTCCAAATAGGAAAAGGAGTACGTCAAGGCTGTATATTGTTACCCTGCTTATTTAACTTCTGTGCAGAGAACTTATATCTACCCTCTTCTATTTCATTAAGAGGAGAAAACAGGAAAGGAAAGAAATACTTACTTATATGGGAATTATCCAGCTGATGAAGAAGTTATGACCAACTTCCTACTCAGCTATTAAGGTTAAAGGCTGATGCAGTTTTCAACTATTACTTATTCTTTCTGATTCAGTGCAAGTGGTGCTAAGATCTTGTTAATAACTGGTATATAATGTAGTTCATCAAATTTAAAATTCCACTAAGATACACCTTTCTTTTATGAACCACAAGAAAGAAAAATAGAAAAAAAAGAAAAAACCTCTAGCCCTGAAACAGTAACTCCATTTGACATAGCATGTTCTCTAATTTTTGAAATGTTAAAATATGAAAAATGCGTATTACAATTAATGGAATATGGTATATGTCTCTAAAACAATGACAGTTCATTTTGTCATCGTTCATTTATATGCATGAGGAGAGCCAGGTTTGTGGGGATATAGATTTTCTAACAGGTTGACTTGTGTTCAGTGTCAGTGTCTGAGTTCCTAGAGGTTAACTATTTTGGGGGTCAGATATCAATAGTGCATGGTGTCCTTATGCATGCCCTCAAGGTGCTGACCGTATAGAAACCTGCTTCTTTTCCTTTTTCCCTTCAAGGCAGGAGCCCAGTGGGGAAACTGCCTGCCAATGACTTGTTGCACTCCCTGTGGAAGCCGGGGACTGATTTCATCTGCATAAAGAAGCAAAGATACACTTCACCATTCATTGTGCCCAGGGATGTCTGTTCCTTAAACTCTCAATCTTGTGTCTGAGACACAGCGAAAGGCAGAACGTCAACTAATGGCCACGGTAAGGAAGGACAATCAGAGAGTTAATGAAGCAGTACCTTGCTCATATTTCTGTTGTGAAAGGTTATAGGTAGCATATGAAAATATTGGCCGAGCCTGTGTCTCTGAAGTGAAGCTCATCATGTTGGAAGCTCAAACACATTTTTATTTACCATAAGCATGGGCGGCTTTAATTAAGAACAACTTACGTACAGCATACTGATGATCGTCTGAGAATCTTAGGACAATATAGTGCGCAAGCAGAAATGTAATGAAAACTCATTTGTTTACGAATTGTGTAGCATGATACTGGTACTGCCAGGTGTCTGGCCTTCAGTCATAAATAGAGTGAACTTTCATTCCTGTTTTTGCATTCTTTCGTGGTCAAGAGTATCCTGGATCAGTCAATAAATGATAAGATCTCCCCGGTCATACTAGGTAATATTGTTATCTATCCTGATCTTTAAACAACTATGTGACCTTTCTGACTTTCTGTATTTCAAAAGTAAAATTAGGATAATAATACAGTTGAACTCACAGGATGGTTCTGATAATTAAATGAGTTATCATACATAAAATGACTAAAACAGTCCTTGGCATTAAGACTTGCTCTGTAAGTATTAGCTCTTCATTCATTCTTTCTATTACTGTTACTTTAAAGTGACATCACTATTGATATGTATGTGCTTGGGTACTGGCACCAGCTGAAATTCTGTCTGCATGGGGCAAACCTGTAACACAGCTAAAACAGAAGGAATACTGCTTATTACAGAGCAGTATCAGGGAAAACAGCTTCATTTGGGAAAGAGAGGTATGTTTCATGGAAAATAGAGACACTAGCTGAGGTCAAGAGTCCTGTTCCCTTTTCCGAGGTTTCACAAAAAAAAGGTGTTGCAACAATCTCTATAGGAAAACACTAACTTACAAGTAAGCGTTAATTATCCAAAAGGAAAATGAGTATAATACAGATCTCTTCTGTATATGATGCATTATCTGCACTGAACCGCTCACACACACATACACACACTTACAACTATGTTAAAATAAATATAACTTTATCTTCAATAAATTATGAGCTACCTGACAGTGCTATCATTGCATGTTTACAGCGTAGGAAACTGGGGCATTAAACAGTCTGCGTCTGCCCAAGTTCGCATAGGCTAACCGGGGTTTAGAATTCCAGACTGTCAGATGCCACAGCCTGTGTCCTTAACAGAGCCCAACACTGCCTCTCTCACCTTCCCCAACTCCTCCCTCCACGAGTGCTCCCTGAGCACCCGGTGCTTTCATTTGGTGAGTGCAGGCTGCCGCTAAGGAGAGAGTCGTAAATGCTTCACCACTGGCCCTGATCCAGAAGAGGGCGAAAGGCAGGAGGTTTGCTTGAAGCGGTTTCTTTGCGGCAGCTCTTTTGAAAGGCAAGGAAGGAGGAGAAAGGAAGGGGAGAAGAGAGCACCAGGGAGAGGAGAAAACAGGAAAATTGGACAGCTCCTCAGATCCCATTCAGCAAGGACTTCACATTGCAGTGTCATTCCTTTGAGGCAATTTCTCTGGGTATTAGAAACAGTTACATTTGAAATGAAATTAAAAAATACATTTCAAAACACATACAAATGATATTTAGATGATTTGCTGTTTTGAATTATTCATGCCTCTGCTCCCCACCATTACTGTGCATCACTTAGAATTTACTGGGCATAAAACTCCAAATGTTTCAAAACAAGATTTCACATACACACACACAGGCATACTATGCTGCTATTGATTGATTTCCAGGCACTGTATTAGGCACTTATTTTAACTTCTTACAGCTTCAATGTGAAACAGCTGTAAAAATTTAATAATCATGCTTATTTAACTGTTGAGAAAACAACAATAAAAAATGTCAAAGCCTACGACTTGGAAACTTGGGGTCACTCCCTTCTTTTTAAAATATGTGACAAAGTGAAAGTGGAAGTCACTCAGTCGGGTCTGAATTCTCCAGGCCAGAATACTGGAGTGGGTAGCCTTTCCCTTCTCCAGGGGATCTTCCCAACCCAGGGATCGAATCCAGGTCTCCTGCCTTGTGGGTGGATTCTTCACCAGCTGAGCCACAAGGGGCTGAAAGCAATTTGAATTATGAGAAGTGAAGGACTGCCTGGTGAAACTTAGCTTAGGAAACCATGCTTGAGATTTTAAGATGAAAGTTTCATTCTAAATATGTGTATGCTGATAATTCTAAAGCTCATTTTCACTTTATTAGGGCAGGTAGCATAAAAACTAAAAACCAAGATAAAAGAATGAAAACTAAATTCTATGACAATGTCCTGGAATGATGGAGTGGCTTACATAATATCTGAATGAGAATACAATGCAGAAATGGATGCCCCATCACTGAAGTGCCTGGCTTATTTGAATGGCTTTATTCAAATAATTTGCTATTGGCACTTACTGTCATAAAACCAGTACCTGAAACTCTTGGCAGGTGCAGACAGCCTCACTTCCCTTTACCAGCATTTCCCCTCCATACATAAGGACATCAACTGCTACTGTACAACAAGGGGTATGCTCAGAGGAGGCTCCCTCTGGAAACAAGATGCAGCTCCACTCACTCAGTTATGAGGTCTACAGAGCTTGTGACCTAAGTACTTTCTGTGCATAGTTAATGAGATTACAGAGCATGGAAGAGGCCCTGACCTTGATTTCTATTATTGGGATGAATGTAGTCATTAATTCTCTGAGAACTGATGATTAAGGTAACTGCTGAAGTGCAGTCCATTTAGATGGCATGCCTTGCAGACATCAGCTGTCAGGCAGCAACATAAATCAAATCTTTGGATCAGGCCTCTTGACACAGTGTTCTTAAGATACACAGATATTTGGGAAAAGCTGCAATATGTCACGAGGCTTTGGGCATACTGACATTGGAAGGGAGACAACATATTACTAGTTGGAAATTTTCCTTTAATTGCAAATCACATAAATTATGGAAAAAAGAAACCCATCTTTTTCTTCTTTATTCGTTTTTGGGTAAAACACTACTGTGCACTTACACGGCAATATGTTTCATATTTTCCTGTAGATGAAGTGATGCTTTTGGCAATGCTCACCACGGCAAACTTGTGTTAGTAAGAATGTTCAGACAGAATCAGTTGGACCAGATGGTCTCTAAGTTAGCTCCAAAGGTCTGGATTCTTTGGGTGTCTAGCCATAACCACTACAGGAAGCCATGATCTTCCCTTCTGGGTGTGGGTTTCTCTTCTGGGACCTACTATGGTCTATCCAGACACCTTCAGTCAATGGACAACCAATGAGCGCTTGTGTTTTCCCTTGGGTCAGTTCCCATCAGAAGGTGGGAGGACTTTTCTTGTTCTGGTGGTGTATATTTTTGGAATCTTTTGGTGATAGATTAGTCATGGAATTTTTAGCTGCGTCATCCTACTGAAGGGAGTAGTGGATCTTCCTCCCACCTTTCCCCCGATATTTCTTTGTTGTTTTATATGTATCTCATTTCAGAAAAGGAAGAGCCTGAGACTCATGTTTACATTTAATTATTTCCTTGTTAACAGACCCCATGAAGTAGAGTTGTATATTGAGAAAAGCATTAGATGGGGAAAGTGAATTCTGCATCATTCATGTCAAACTTACAAGGGAGAAGTTTCTGAAATGAAAGTGACAAAAATAAATACTTCAAAGGCAATCAACAGTATCAATTCTCATTAGCTCACAATTCCACTAATTTATGAAGGTTAAGCAACATATCATTAGCTTAAAGAGGCGACAGAAGTTAGTCTGGGTTTAGAATCTATGACCTGACATGAAAAGAATTTTTTTTAACTAGATGATTCCAGTTGGTTTTCTTAAAATCACCTGTGAAAATTATCTATTGCCTAGTTTTAAAATCGTGGGTCAGGGTAGGAAAATCAGTAATTCTATCAATAACACACTCCTGCACAGTATCTTCTGAGTAACAGGCAAAATGCTATGTACAGTGGGGAAGACAATAATAAAATAAATGCGTGGCATTTGCCCTCAGAAATCTCCCAGTACAGTTGCATAGACCAGGGATAATCATACCAAATATTTAAAACAAAACACAAGTGGAAAATCTGTGGTGCAAGTAACATACAAGAGTAGAAAGGGGGGATGGATTATTGAGTCCAGGTGTGGACTTACAGAGTGATAAGGAAAAGGAAGCCACTCTCAGGAAGGGAGAGCACATGGCCCCTAGGCTAAGTGGCAGCTCCCTTAGTGAAAAACGCATGATAGTAAAGGGGGTGCCATCATATCCATGAAGGGAGATGCACAGAGAGGATGCTTTGTGGATGGGGTCCCTCCAACCAACATTATGCTTCCATGCTTCCCCGAGAGCCCAAATATGATGCCTTTGCCCAGCTTCTCCAGATATACAGAAGAGTAATTGTCACAGGATATTTCTAATATATGATGATGGATTCTGATTTCTGGGGGGGAGGGGGGGGTGGGGGCCTTCAGAAACCTAAGCCTAGTGCTAATCTTGCTCATTTTCCACCTCTCTCCTTCCTAGAAGTCCCGAATGAGAATATTCTATGGTGACAAGCCCATTCAGCTAGATTCTCTCCCTTCCTGCAGTGGGACACAACGTCCTTCAAAAGAGATTTTCTAGGTTGTCAGGGGGTGAAGATATGGGGAAAACATGTGTTTGGTATTTTTTTTTTAATTGTGGTAAAATTAAGAAAAAAAAACAGACTGCATGACTTGTTTTTCTCTAGAAGTCTGTAAAATTCAGATTTCCAAAAATGAAAACGTCTTCTCTGAATTTCATACCCAAATAATGTGCAATCCAAAACCGAGCAGCTGGTGTTTTAAGGACTGCAGATTCCAAACGTGCACTTTCCCCTCTCTAGCTCCCATGAGTCATTCTCTTGTGGCTGAACAGTTTAGTTACCCTGCAGTAGGTAACAAGCAAGATAGTCAGATGAGAGAATGGAAAGAGGGCCCTACCACTGGCATTTTGGGAAGCTAGCTGAACTCTTGTTTCAAGGGGCAGAAAGACCACCTGAAAAGTTAACCACATGGTTGAAGAGGAGTAGACCCTCATAAACCATACCTTACATTTATGCTATTATTTTCCTGACAGTGAACTGGTAATCAAAAGAAAACTCATTGCATTAGGAAATGCAATTAGCTATTACTTGAGCATCCCATCCTGGAACATGAGGTTGAGTTAGCCTCATCTTGTTTGGAAAGATTTGGTGAACTTGTAGGCACAGGCCTAGCTTCATGCATATGTGACCTATGCACAGATTTCTACACTCAAAAGGGTCTTGTGTTTGGTTCAGTGGTGCACTTTCAACATCCTCATCTTCCTAATAATTTCTAAATAAGGACATCATGTTTTCATTTTCCACTGAAAACGAACATGGATGCTGAAAATTATATAATTGATCAAATCCGCCATGAATATACAATGGAGGTCACAAATAGATTCAATGGATTAGATCTAGTAAACAGAGTGCCTGAAGAACTATGGGCACAGGTCCGTAATCTTGTTCAGGAGGCAGCAAACAAAACCATCCCCAAGGAAAAGAAATGCAAGAAGGCAAAATGGTTGTCTGAGGAGGCTTTACAAATAGCCGAGGAAAGAAGAAAAGCGAAAAGCAAGGGAGAAAGGGAAAGGTATACCAAACGAAATCCACAGTTCCAAACAATAGCAAAGAGGCCTTTTTCAATGAACAAACAAATAGAGGAAAACAACAGGAAGGGTAAGACTAGAGAGATCTCTTCAAGAAATCTCTAGATCTTGAAGATCTAGAGATCTTGAAGATCTCTTCAAGAAAACTAGAGTTATCAAAGGAATATTTCATTCAAAGATGGGCACAATAAAGGACAGAAATAGTAAAGACCTAACAGAAGCTGATGAGATCCAGAGGAGATGGAAAGAACACACAGAAGAACTGTACAAAAAATATCTTCTTAATGACCTTGATAACCACGATGGTGCAGTTTCTCACTCAGAGCCAGACATTTTGGAGTGTGAAGTCAACTGAGCCTTGAGTGAAAGTGAAGTCGCTCAGTCGCTCAGTCGTGTCCGACTGTTTGCTACCCCGTGGACTGTAGCCCACCAGGCTCCTCTGTCCATGGGATTTTCCAGGCAAGAATACTGGAGTGGGTTTCCATTTCCTTCTCCAGGGGATCTTCCCAACCCAAGGATTGAACCCAGGTCTCCTGCATTGCAGGCAGATGCTTTAACTTCTGAGCTACCAGGGAAGGCCAACTGAGCCTTAGAAAGCTCTATTGCCAATAAAATACTAGTGAAGGTGATGGAATTCCAGCAGTTATTTAAAATCCTAAAAGATGATGTTATTAAAGTGTTGCACTCAATATCTCAACAAATTTGGAAAACCCAGCAGTGGCCACAAGACTGGAAAAGGTCAATCCTCATCCTAATTCCCAAGAAGCATAGTACTATAGAATGTTCAAAACATTGGACAATTGCACTCATCTTCATCCATGCTAGTAAGGTTATACACAAAATCCTCCAAGCTAGGCTTCAGCATTTTATGAACCAAGAACTTCCAGATGTTCAAGCTGGGTGTAGAAAAGGCAGAGGAACCAGAGATCAAATTGCTAACATTCATTGGATCATAGAGAAAGCAAGGGAATTCCAGAAAAACATCTGCCTCTGTTCCATTGACTACACTAAAGCCTTTGACTGTGTGGATCATAACAAAATGCGGAAAACTCTTAAAGAGGTGGAAAGGGGAATACCAAACCATCTTATCTGAGGAGCAACAGTTAGAACCCTGAATGGAACAACTGAATTATTCAGGATTGAGAAAGGAGTACAACAAGGCTGTTTATTGTCACCCTGTTTATTTAACATATACACAGAGCACATCATGAGAAATGCCAGGCTGGATGAGTAATGAGCTGGACTCAAGATTCCCAGAGAAACATCAACAACCTCAGATATGTGGATGATACCACTTTAATGGCAGAAAGCGAAGAGGAACTAAAGAGCCTCTTGATGAGGGTGAAGGAGGACAGTGAAAAAGCTGGCTTAAAACTCAGTATTAAAAAAAAACTAAGATAATGGCATCCAGTCCCATTACTCATGGCAAATAGAAGTGGAAGAGGAGGAAGCAGTAACAGATTTCCTCTTCTTGGGTTCTCAAATCACTGCAGACGGTGACTGCAGCCATGAAATTAAAAGACAATTGTTTCGTGGCAGGAAAGATATGACAAACCTAGATGCTATGTTAAAAAGCAAAGATATCACTTCGCTGACAAAGGTCCATATAGTCAAGGTTATGGTCTTACCAGTAGTCATGTACAGATGTGAGAGCTGGACAGAAAAGAAGGCAGAGCATTGAAGAATTGATGCTTTTGAAATGTGGTGCTGGAGAAGACTCTTGAGAGTCCCTTGGAAAGCAAAGAGATCAAACTAGTCAATCTTAAAGGAAATCAACCCTGAATACTCATTAGAAGGAGTGATGCTGAAGCTGAAGCTGCAATACTTTGGCCACCTGATGCGAAGAGGTGACTCACTGGAAAAGACCCTGATGCTGGGAGAGACAGAAGACAGAAGGAGAAGGCAACAGAGGATGAGTTGGTTGGATGGCATCACTGATAAATAGACATGAATTTGGGCAAACTCCAGGAGTTGGTGCGGGACAGGGAAGCCTGCGGTGCTGCGGTCCACATGGTTGTGAAGAGTTGGACACAATTTGGCTGCTGAACAGTAACAACAACGTGATTATATTCATAGTATATTTTGTCTTTATACCACTAGGTATCATTTCAGTGTTTGCAATGGAAGGTGTAAAAGAGAATATGGTATGTTATCAAGAAAAATTATCACAAAGGATGGTGGAGGAAGGGGCAAAAACAATTTCTTTCTCCAGTGGTGGCTGCATTTCTCATTCCCATGCACATCATTAGAAGAGATAGTCCAAATAATTGCTGCTATTTATATTCTTAAAGATCTTTGATTCATTATATGTTGATTCAAGAGGCCTAAAAATTACCTTAATTCTCTTATTTCATTAAATATTCCTATAAGTCACTCATTACTGAGCATCCACTAAGCATATATCCTTCTTTCTCTTTCTTTAAATAGACTTTTACTGTTACAGACATTTTAGGGCCTCCCTGGTGGCTCAGACAGTAAACAATCTGCCTTCAATGCAGAAGACCTGGGTTCTCATGGGCAGAGGAGCCTGGTAGGCTACAGTCCATGGGGTTGCAAAGAGTTGGACACGACTAAGTGACTAACACACCACGTTTGAAGGAGTTTCTGTATTCTTTGCATACTATTTATATCCCTCATCATCTGACAAAACATCTAGACAGGAGAGTGGCAGGAGCTAAAGAAACTTCAGAATAGTCATGCCCCTCAAATCTGCAGGTGGCCTGAAAGGTATGCATGGGGGTATGTGGAGAGGGAGAGGGAGAAGATGGGGGAACACTTCCACTCTAGATATTACTGTAAAAATACATTTCACTTTATTGTATATCCCAAGAAGTCCTTTTTTTCCCTTGCTAATTGCCAGGCAGCTGGGACATTCTTTTTATTACCTGTTTTGGTCTGAAATTGATATAGAAAATGTGTCCTTCTAAGTCAAATATCAACTCTACTCAACATTTTTTGCATGTCCCTCCAAAAATTCTGAAAAGAATGCATATTTCCATCACTGAGTTAAATCAGTGACCCAAGATTTTCCCGTTATGGAGTAAAAACTAAAAATAGAGCTACTATATGACCCAGATATCTCACTCCTAGGTATATACCTGAAGAAAACCATAATTTATAAAGAAACATGTACCCCAAAGTTCACTGCAGCACTATTTACAGTAGCTAGGACATGGAAGCAACTGAACTATCGAGAGAAACGGATAAACAAGATGTGTTACATACAGACAATGGAATATTACTCAGCCATCAAAGAAACACAGCTGTGTCACTGACAGAGATGTGGATAGACCTAGAGCCTATCATGTAGAATAAGTACGTCAGAAAGAGAAATAATATTGCTTACATGCGGAATCTAAAAAAATGGTGCAGATGAACTTACTTGCAAAGCAGAAATAGAGAACAGACGCAGAGAACAAACTTACAGATACCAAGGTGGAGCGGGGTGCTGGGATGAATCGGGAGATTGGGATTGATACATATACACTTCTATGTATACAAGAGATGACTGATGAGAGCCTACTGTATAGCTCAGGCAACTCCACTCAGTTCTCTGTGGTGACCTAAATGGGAAGGGAGTCTAAAAAAGAGGGCACATACGTATGTGTATAACTGATTCATTTTGCTATATAGCAGAAACTAACACATTTTATATTTCAATAAAAATTAAAAAAACTAAAGTTTGAATTTATTTTGTCAAAAACAAACAAACAAACAAACAAACCCCAGGTGAATTCCTTTTGTTCTCCAAGGTGGAATACACAGTCAGTAAATCCTGAGTCTTTTTTAAATACACTCTTTCCTTTTGCTAAACCCCATCCTATAGTATCTTCCTTTAGAAACTATACATGGGAGAAAGTAATGGTTCAGTATTTACTGTTTGAAAACTTCTTCAGCTTTACTTTCTCATTTGAAATAGAATTCTGGCTTTGAATTCTAGGTTGTATGAAATTTGAGGCTGAAAAATTCCCTTTTCCTTAGAAATTTGCTGGCATTGCTCTACTGTCTTCTAACATCCAGGGTTGCTACTAAGATGTCTGAACTCCTTAGGATTTTTTTCCCCTTGTATATAACCTACTTATTTTTCTGTTTCCTTTCAGAAATGTTTATGATTGTCCTTGTATATTTTGTGTTCTAAAGTTATGCAGTGATGCATTTTGGTTCATTTCAGTATGGAGACATTTCTTTTAGTGTGGCTTTAGGGAACTTTTATTATAATATATCTTTGATAACTTCCATTCTGTTTCTCTGCTCTCTCTTTGTGAAACTCTTAATAGATACTGACTTCCTGGATTGATTTGTTAATTTTATCATCTCTTTCATACTGTTTCTTTTTGTCCTACTGCCTGTGAGATTTCCTTTACTCTAACTTTCAATCCTTCTGCTGGATTTTTTACTTTAGTCAAGATATTCCCAATTCCTAAGAATTCTTTCTTTAATCATATCATTTTTTCTTTTAATAGCATTCTATACAGTCCATGGGGTCGCTAAGAGTCAGACACGACTGAACGACTTCACTGTCACTTTTCACTTTACTGCATTGGAGAAGGAAATGGCAACCCACTCCAGTGTTCTTGCCTGGAGAATCCCAGGGATGGGGGAGCCTGGTGGGCTGCCATCTATGGGGTTGCACAGAGTTGGACACGACTGAAGCGACTTAGCAGCAACAGCATACTTATATTATGATGGTAATATTCTCTATGTATGTAAGTGAGTGATCTTTGAAGTTTGCTATTGTTCCATTTTTTCTTTTATTCTTTCATTAATTTGCTTGCTTTTCTGTTTTAAAAATACAAATTTCATGTCTGGTGGCCATGGTTGTTGTTTTCTATTCTTCCCAAAGGTTTCAAAGTTCTGAGCTGGTCTGAGTTTCTAAAAGAAAATGGGCAGATCAGTGCTATTCATTTCTCTTTTTGGTTTGCTTTGTCTTACAAAATGAGTTGCCATATTTTTGTCTTTAAAGTACCTCCCCCATTCACAGCCATCCCTTTCTTCTTTATTTACTACCATTTTATTGGTGTCTAAGAAATGGGAAAAGATAAATATTAATGACATCACTAATTAGAAATTGAAAATATCTTCTGTAAATCTTATTTTTTGCAATCAATATGTTGGTGTACCAGTTAAAGATTTGGAATCTATTTGGGAAAAGAATATCAATATTTTATGGACCCAAACTTTAAAAGTCCTGCTGTTTCCTGTAGCCCTGACAGATAAAATATAAAAGATAACTGATTTATTTTCAAGAGTTCAGAACATGTCATAAAATTACATTTCATCAACCCCAGGTATTGTGTTAAAAATGTTCAATGAAACCACACTTTCTTTCCTCTCTCTGTCTCAACTGCCTTTGAGAATTCACACCCATCAGTGTACTTGGCTTTCAGTAATTTCTCAGCAGGCCCAATAGCAATGGTTGATAGTTACAAGCAGGTGTTGCTGACAAGTCATGTTTCTCATCTTCACACAGGCAGTGTATTCTATCTCTGCCATCTCTGGTTTCCTTTTATAGCTTCTGAAATTGTGTTTTGTAAAAAGTCACTTGGCTATCTTCACACAGTTTCCCTGTTACAATAGGTAAATGTCAAAAGCAATCAGGTGCAATATCAGCTTTTCATTGTATTCCCATAAGCCCTCAGGTAGATAATAACTTCTTGCAATATTTTCTTAATGTAAACGGAAACAGATACTAACCCAGGCAAATGATCCCTCCTGAGCCAGCTGTCCTTTTCAATATGTTATCCAGAAGATTACATGAATATTTATTGGCTGCTTAGTTTCTCACGGAAGCCAAAGTTTCACCACCAAGGTAGATCATGTTTTAACTTGAAATAATGCAATTTCGCATGACTGGATAAAACATGAATAGACCCTCAAGCAAAGGGTTCAACAGCTAGAAGATCTTGATCATATATTAATTTGAAAACAACTTTCAGTGTGACCTCTGAATGGCCAAATAAATCATGTCAGTTTCCTTATTTGAAATGTGAGACCATTACTGCATATAATTTTTCTTTCTTATCCTTCTTTCTTATCCAACTATTACACATTTTAACTTCATTTGAATTTCAGCTTATATGTATTTTACCTAATCCTTTGTACTTTAAAGTATAGCAATTATATATATTTTCATTTTTACTAAGCAGACATACATCTTCATAATAACTTCACTTGAGATCATCATCATAGGATGATTTTTATTACTCTACCATGAGAAATGATTGAGAAGTAAAAAAACAAAGGCTGAAGAACCTCAAAATGTGTTCCCTTGTTCAAAGTGAAATACCAATTACAGTCTACAGGGAAGAGACCAAAAGTGAAAAAGAAGCTATAAGGATGGCAAAAGGATGCATGAAAAGATCCTCGATATCTTTAGTTTTAGAGAAGAAATGTAACTTGAAAGCACTACACACCTATTGGAAAAGCTAAAAAAAAAAAAAAAAATCAATGAAGCCTGGAAACAGCAAGTACTGGCAAGGATGTGGCTCACCTGGAGCCCTCATCCAGGGAAGTACAAAATAGAACAGTCATGCTGGAAAGTGGTACCACATGAACCAGCAGTTCCACCCCAGGATATTTACCCAAGTAAAACAAAAACCTATTTTCACACAAAACCTATATGAAAAGGTACATAGTTGCTTTATTCATAATCATCCAAAACAAGAAACCACCAGAATATCTTTCAACTGGGAATGGATAAGCAGGCTGTGGTACATTCACACAAAGGAATACTATTCAGCAATTTAAAAGGATCTGATATTGACACATGAAACAATCTGAATGTATCTAACATGAATTCTGCTAAGTGGCTATATACTGAGTAATTCCAGTTACACGGGAAAAGGTAAAGTTACAGAACAGAAAACAAATCCATGGCTGCCTGGGCCGGGAGTGGGTGGAGGGCTTGACTTCCTTGGTTAAGGAAGTGGTTGTAGTTACAAAAACAGACACAGAATTTGTCAAAATTCACAGGCTACAGACTAAAAAGGGTACAATTTACTATCTATAATTACACCTTAAAAATGAGAGAAAAGTAAAAAAATCAGGGAGTGATAAAGAAAGGGTTTTGGGTGGAAATAAACAGAGAGTAGTTAAAAGAAGTACTGTCGAATGAGCAGGAGAAAGGAGGTGGGAAGAGGACAGTAGAGGAGGAGGAGGAAATGCTGCCTAGTATGCATTTGAAAGGTGAACAGGACTCTTCCAGGTGGGCAAGGGTGGGGAGAGCATCACAGTCCCAGGTGATACGACTTGCAAAGGCACAGATCTGTGAGTCTGTAGTGTGGGTACAGGGTTGCCACCAGCATAAACAGTTGAGCCTCAGGAAGAAGGTGAGAGGGGATAGATCATGGCAGGCCTTAGTGGTTGCGGCCACGGGTTTGGAATTTATTTGAAGACCAAATGAGAAGTCACTAATGATGTAGGAGAGACATGACATCATCAGACTTGTTGTTTTAGAAGGAGCCCCAGAGCGGACGTATGGTTAGACTAAGGGTAGGAGGGTGGGAAGAAGGCTGGAGGCAGGGAGGACGCAAAGGCCACTGCAATGCTCAGAGCTGTGCAGCCCAACATGGTAGCTACTCGCCACAAATGGCCATTTCGATTAACTGAAAGACAATTAAAAATCTAATTCCTCAGCCACGGTGCTCATTTCCAGTGCTCCATAACCACACGAGCATCGCTAGTGGTTACAGTATTGTTTAGTGCAGGACAGAACACTGGCATCACTGCAGAAAGTTCTACTGCAAAGTGCTAATCTAGAGCCTCTTCCAAGCCTTGGCAGTGGCAGTAGGGAGGTCCTGATGTATTCAAGGTATTTTATTTGGAAAACATGTTTAGGTAATAGCTTGCATTAGCGTCTCAAGTATGGAAGATGCAGTTGTGTATCGACTCAGCTGGGATATGAACTTAGGTACTAGGAGGCCTGCTTTAAAGCTTGTGAGTATATACACTGATTGGAGCTGAAAGTATACCTGTTAGCCTTCTCTTAACCACTAAGCCCCAGGAAGCATCACTATCAGTGACTACCTTTACACTAGCAACTGGATGTTTGTGTCCTCTCCAAATTCATATGTTGAAACCTAATCCCCAAAGTGACAATTATTTGGAGGTGGGGCCCTGGGAGGTGATTAGGTCATGAGATTGGAGCCCTCATGAATGGGATTAGTGCCCTTATGAAAGGAGCCACCCAGAGCTCCCTTATCGCTTTCACCATGTTAGGGGCAGTGAGAAGACACTGTCTATGAAGCCAGCTCTCACCAGTCTCTGAAGCTGTCAGTGCCAGGATCGTGGACTTCCCAGCCTCCAGAACTGTGAGGAATACATTTCTATAAACTGGTGTTTACAAGCTACCAGTGTGTGGCATTCTATTATAGAAGTCTGCACAGGCTAAAACACTTGGCAAACAATACAATAAAGGTTTCACTGCAAATTTAAATTTAAATACAGGAATTTAAACTATGTTTCATCTTGCTGTTCATCTAGCAAGTCTAAAACACATTTGAATGAAGACTTCTAAGTGGAAATATTCTTCTACCTCACGTTGTTTCAACTGTTCTCTGTCAGAACACCCTTTAAACTATGTGCTCTTGTTTACCGGGAGACGCTCCTCTATGATGAGTCCATAAAAACATATCTATATTGTGAACAGTCTCTGAACAGAAGGTTTTGGGCACCTCAGCCTTGAGAAAGCAGATGGGTTCACCAGGTGCCCAACATCTGGGCATGTTTGTGGAGCAAACTGTTGCCTGGCTTAGAGAAAGAGGATCTGGAAGAGATCATACTGGGAAATGAATGTGCCAGTAGCAGGCCCCACTATTTAGTTAATTTTCTTTGGCACAGTGTACACATTTGGAATGCCTAGTGATCATCAACCCAGAGGAGGCTGACTGATTAATCTTTAGGAATAATTCTAACCAAAGACTGCCAATGGTTTGTTTGGGAAAAAAATCCAGCATAAATGTCAAAATTATTGGTGGTCAAGTGAACAAACACAGAGAATTCTTACCAGGATTTGGTATGGCAGGGCGGATTTGGATATAGGCACTCTCTGAGTCCTTGGTGAAAGCAGGGGCACAAAGAGAAATGCTATTTATCCCAGCCCAAGTGGGAAAATATTCCCTAATGACACTCTTTCAACATAGCTAGAAAATGGGGATTAAATAACAGTACTGTGTTCACTTAACAACATGCTTTTAAAATAGTCATCTTTGTGGAATCAGCTTTTTTTTTTAATGTGGTTGATTGTTGGGAAAAAAGAGGAAAAACAAAATCACAGAGAATTTAATCCAACATGAGGCCCTGAATGGATTATAAAGAAAATATGCCTTTTGCAAAAGTGAACTGTAGGCTCAGAATTTATTTGAACCTCATGGGCATCTTCTGCTGGTAGAGGCAGCTCCCGTACACCTAGTCTGGGCTCTTTTCACAGCTGTGATCTCCCTGTACCATCCAGCGAATAACAAGGACCTGCAGGACATAAGCCCAGAGGAAACAGTAGCTAAGAAGACATCCACCTTCTGCTGCTGCCTGGAGAGTCTTTGAACGTAATGATAAAACCCTCCTGAAAAATAATTCCTAGTGGGGAAAAATTATGATTTATGAGCTCCATTCAGATAAGAAAAATGGTCAAGAATTAAAAAAAAATGCAATGTGAGCACTCACAGATTTTTTTTTTGATAGGCTGCATTGTTCCTCTTCTTGAAAATAAATAAGAATGATGCTGTATCTCTCTGGGTTTATTATTCTTATTTTACAGTTTGCTGCTGCTGCTGCTAAGCCGCTAAGTCACTTCAGTCTGATCTTTAAATTCATTAGTGCTAAGAAAATAAAATGCTTACACTTGTTTTTACATTTTAGTCAATACATGTGTGGATGTTTGGATATCAGAGGACTTAGAGTTTGATGCAAAATCTTTTCTTGTTTTTGTTGTTTGCCAGTCTGTTTACTGTTAAGACCTCGGCAGCTGAGTTTTAATTTGGGAACAAAACTAGTCATGTGCAGGACTGAAAAAAAGTTGAATTTAATCAATAGGTTCTAGTCATCTGGTTTTAGTTGGGTATGATCCTATGAAGAACTAATGTGATTCAGAGGTCATTCACTTGGAACAGATAGGGGTTACTTTGTTAACGAGGACTGTGAAGTGAATAAATAATTTGAAGTCATACTTTTTTCTAAGCATTTTGGGCTGCCATCCAAACCTTCCTGCTTAGGATGGTATCATTGCCACTGAGATGGTGTTCATACAGATAGATGGCCATTCCAGGAACAGTCAGTGCCAGGACGAGGGGCATCAGGGAGCACACTGGAACCTGCAGTCTGGCCCTTCAGAGCACAAGGGTTTGGTGACCCAGATACTCATGATTAGGTCTTCCTGGGGCACTTTCCTGGTTCACCAGGGCCTGATTTCTTAGAGGGCTCTCTCACCTAAGACTTCACTAGGCCCTTAGCTGCTGTGGAATCATTTACTTAGGCTAAGCACAACTGATGGGAAATCTGTATAGAATCTGGGACCACTCTCTTATGGTATAATTTCTCAGGCTGCACAAGGACCAGCTTGTAAACATTTCCTTTCCTGAGTGCTATGCTCATTCTCAGAGATATGTCATGCTGCCTTTAAGAGACAGAACAGCTAGGTTTAGGTATATAGAGAGTTGGAGCAGAGAACATTCACACTTTGATGAGGGCAGGGCTAGATCACTGTATGAGAGTCCAATCCAACCCTATCTCACCAACATAAATTATGTGACAAATCCTTGAAGAGCATACTACCAGGAATTGTGAGGGATTTAAAGAAATGTCATAATTTCTTGCCCTTAAGGAACTTCCATTTAGGGTTAGCAAAACATATGAAAAGTAAAACGACAGTGAGAGTAATAAGACATAAGATAAAGGAAATCACAGAGCAGTCAACAATCAAGAGGTTAGAAGACAAAAAAAAAAAAAAACACCAACAAAAAACAAAATGAAGAAGAATTTCATATAAGAACTGCAGAAAACACTTAAGAAAGAAGGGTGAGGCTTCAGGCAGACTCTCATTCGGAAATTAAGGAGAGATTTCTGAGCTGCTTGTAAGAGATGCTTACTGTTTGGGCAGAAGTCTCTACCTCATGGGCTTCCCTTGTGGCTCAGCTGGTAAAGAATCTGCCTGCAATGAGAGAGACCTGGGTTCGATCCCTGGGTTGGGAAGATACCCTGGAGAAGGGAAAAGCTACCCACCCCAGTATTCTGGCCTGGAGAATTCCATGGACTGTACACACCATGGGGTTGCAAAGAGTTGGACATGACTGAGCAAATTTCACTTCTCCACCTCATAGGGTTGCTGTGAAAATTAACCATAGTGGAAGATTCTTAGTACAGTACCTGGGGAAAAGCTTGACGACATTTATTAGTGGATAAAAGAAGGTATTTCAAGTGACAGCAGCCAAAACATGGACTAAGGGGGAGGAAAGCAAAAGTTGTGTTTCAGGGGTAACTAAACCAGCTTTGATAGAGCGGAACTGTCAGGAGCTACTAGTAAAACGTGGCTGTGTTTATATAACTTAGGGTCTTGCATGTAAGAGAGGTGGGTTTGAGGTTTACTCTGTAGATATTTTTTAATCAGGGGTATTATGATCAAGGACTCATTAGGGGAAGATTGGATTATACACAGAAAGTGCCACCTTTCTGGATGAACTTTGCTTCATTAAAAACTGCACTCTACTCAGACTGTAGCCCCTGGCTACTTCCTAAAGCAGAAATCAAGTCACACGTACAAATGTGAAAAGGTTGGTCTGCCTTAAAACATATGTACATCAGCGCAGGCTGAACACCTTATTATATTTTTATGTATTAACATATAGATTTTCTAGAAGATTATGAAGACATTTGGTTTTATGAGTTATATTTAGAAGCGGATATTTGAGGGAAAACTAGTGTTTTATATATAGTCCTCTGCTCCACCATATTTCTTCTGTTACAAAAGCACCACATTAATGGTGTGGATGAAATCATCATACCTCCTTAGTGAACTACTTTCAGCATAAAACTCAAAGCAAAAGCCACTATGTCATTAAAGGAATTCAAAGTAGAGATTCACTCAAGGATTAAGGGAATATTTTAGTTTATCATGAGAAACACTGGGCTGGAAGAAGCACAAGCTGGAATCAAGATTGCTGGGAGAAATATCAATAACCTCAGATATGCAAATGACACCACCCTTATGGCAGAAAGTGGAGAGGAACTAAAAAGCCTCTGGATGAAAGTGAAAGAGGAGAGTGAAAAAGTTGGCTTAAAGCTCAACATTCAGAAAACGAAGATCATGGCATCTGGTCCCATCACTTCATGGGAAATAGATGGGGAAACAGTGGAAACAGTGTCAGACTTTATTTTTGGGGGGGTTCCAAAATCACTGCAGATGGTGATCGCAGCCATGAAATAAAAAGACGCTTACTCCTTGGAAGGAAAGTTATGACCAACCTAGATAGCATATTCAAAAGCAGAGACACGACTTTGCCAACAAAAGTCCGTCTAGTCAAGGCTATGGTTTTTCCAGTAGTCATGTATGGATGTGAGAGTTGGACTGTGAAGAAGGCTAAGCGCCGAAGAATTGATGCTTTTGAACTGTGGTGTTGGAGAAGACTCTTGAGAGTCCCTTGGAGATCCAACCAGTCCATTCTGAAGGAGATCAGCCCTGGGTGTTCTTTGGAAGGAATGATGCTAAAGCTGTAAGTCCAATACTTTGGCCACCTCATGTGAAGAGTTGACTCATTGGAAAAGACTCTGACGCTGGGAGGAATTGGGGGCGGGAGGAGAAGGGGATGGAAGAGGATGAGATGGCTGGATGTCATCACTAACTCGATGGACATGAGTTTGAGTGAACTCTGGGAGATGGTGATGGACAGGGAGGCCTGGAATGTTGCAGTTCATGGGGTCGCAAAGAGTCGGATATGACTGAGTGACTGAACTGAACTGAACTGAAGAACTCTGAAAGGGAACTTGCTTTTGCAAACCAAGGACAGAGCAACCAACAAGATTCACTTTCTAATTCCACTGCATGGGTATAAGTCCGGCAACGACTTCTGGGGTATTGTTGATTTAGAAAAGGCCAGGGTCCCAGCAGTAGTACAAGTCGCACCAATTGCCTCTATTTTTAAGGTGATCACTGAACAAACCTCAGTATAGAGTTTGGAAGAAAACACACTGCTATAACCCAAAGCAATAAAATGTAAGATGGGCCGCTCACTGATTGCTGATGTTTGTGTGTCTGTGCTAAGTCACTTAAGTTGTGTCTGACTCTTTGTGACCTTATGGACTGTAGCCCACCAGACTCCTCTGGTCATGGGATTCTCCAGGCAGGACTACTGGAGTGGGTTGCCTGGCCTCTTCCAGGGGATCTTTCTGACCCAGGGATTGAAATGGCGTCTCTTACGTCTGCTGTATTGGCAGGAGGATTCTTTACCACAATGCCACCTGGGAAGCCCCTCAAAGGCTTCACTTTAGGGCAGACCTTTGTGACTATGGGACATTAAAACGAGTGTTCCACTGAAGGTTCCAGGTATGCCGAGAGCAGCGGCTTCCTGAGGATGGCCGGCTGAGGTGAAGGGCAGAGCCCCGTGGCGTGGCTGTCTTTTGCCTCCATCAGCCTCCTTCATTTTACCTCAGTGCAATATACAAATGCTATAATTTTATAAGTGAAAGAAGGAGGGAAATCTTGCCTTAAAATGCCTTAAAAGGGGAGCTAGTTATGTATGTTTAAGAGCTTAATGTTTAAGGTATGTTCAGATCATTTCCTGACAAAGGATAAGATGAACAAAAGAAGTGAAGGTGTGAGGAGCACTCTAAAAATATAACAAAAATGAAAGTTTTAACAGAAGTTTGAAGTGATAACTTAAGACAATGAAAAATATAAGTCAGGCCTCAAACTTATCCAAGGCTTTTCACACACAGACAAACCTAACCTAATATCTTATTTCCACGATGATTCATGGCATAATATAATTTAGAGCTGAAAGAGGCTACTAAGACCATTTTTCCTGATCACGTACACAAGGAATGGGCGCAGGAAAACCAAGTGACTCACTCAAGGGACACAATAGTCAGTGGATGAGCTGGAGAGAGGCTCGGACTTGTTGTCCAATGCACTTTTCATTTCTTTTGAATCTCTGTGTGTTAGGGCAAAACTATAGACGTCTTGGTTTTAGGTTTTAATTTGCACCTCTCCTAAACTCAAATGAATATTCAATGGCTGCATGGTTGGCGGGCTGAGGTTAGGTGGGAAAAAAATTTCTTTACCGATCAGTTTTATTTCATCCTTTTTGGTAAATTACACTTAAAATGTCACAAAAGAGCCACTGGATAAGCTTCTGAATCTCTAGATTAACTTTTCAACACCAGGGCCTATGGATATCATTAAGAACTTTGCGAGTCATCATGGCATTTTACCAAAGTAAAACTAACTTTCCCCTAGAATATCAGATTGCAGGGGGCATTAGGGAAAGTCAACAATGACCTGGTCTGTACTCCCCACCTGTGCCAGAGAAAGTTCACGTGAGGGAAAAAAGATTTTCCACTCTGGCCCAGAGCTGAAAGATGAAGAGTCAGCACTGTGCTGACCAGTGAGGCATTTCCAGTAAAGAAACGGAAGCCAGTTGATGACGCTGGGACAATGTGAATAAGGGAAAGAAAGGCTGAAGTGTTTGCCCTTCTACTGCTCCTGCCTGGGTTGGGTTACGGTTGCTGTCCCGAGCATGCTTGACCTTCAGTTTGTTTGCACCTAAGTTTATGAATTTGCTCAACAGGCTGCTGGCCTCCACCACCGATGTTCGAGATGCCCAGGCATGTTGACTCCATACATTTCAACATAACCTTCCTCATAGGTTTTATAAGAGCAGGACACTAAACACCACTTTATTTCATCAGTTGTGTCAAAGCCCTTCTTGGGAACCGCTGGTGGGAAAATAGGTTTTGAGGTCAGAGCAGGAAGCATCTGTGGTGACAGGTTATAGCTCTATAATAAAACCAGGATGTCAGACTCAGACCTTTCACTAGGGAGGCCCAAAGACTGACCTGTCAACCCCACTGCTCGTGACCACTGGGGCATTTTTATAGAGCAGGCATCTGATCCACTCTGAGTCAGAAGCCTCCCTGAGCCTTCTTTATCCTGGGTACAAAACCTCAGCAAGCATGACAGGAGAGTCGGTCATGGGCAGCAAATGCCTTGAACTTTCCAAATATACCAACGTTTCCAGTTCTAGAGAAACTTCTAACATTACTTCCAACTTTCAATGTTTATCAATAACATGGCCATGAATAGCTTTCTATATAAAATTTTTTTTAATCCTTTCAAACACTTTTAAGTGCAAATGTCTGTTACAGTTCACTGTTACCCTAGGTTCTGGTTTGCAAACCACTTTGTTTTCCCTTGAGTTCAATTTTAAGGTCTGAAAAAACAAAAACAGTATTTTGGATAATGGGACAAAATGTTCAGGAAGCTTGCTGGTTTTCAAAGTTCCCAGCCGGTTGGTTAAACATCTGGCCTCCCTGACAAAGTTGCCACCCGGACTGAAGAAGCTGGGGAAGGGAATGCTTGCTTTATCTGGAGGGCAGGGAAGCTTACACAGGGTCTCCATATCTCTGCTCTTCTTTGATACAGTCAATAGAGACGTCAGGTTTGCAGGATAGTCTAAAAGGTACAGCTTGAGTCTGCGTTCTGACGTCTGCCACGCCTCTTCTAGTCCATTGGTTAGTGAAGTCTGGGGAGACTTCCTGCCTGAAGCCTCAGCAAAGTCTGCTGGTCTGCTGCTCTTACTGCCCCTACTGCTGGCCCAGGGGATTGGGAAGACTCTGCACCCAGAAGGTTAGCATGGGAGAAGGGGCGCTGGCCCTCAGAGATGCTCATCTGTGGCTCAGATTTAGCTGCTTTGGGAGTGGGGGGCACTGACAAATGGCAGGCTGAACTGACAGCCAGCATGAACTCTGCACTCCGAGAAGAGTGAGCCGATTGCAGTGATGATTCCTAGCAGGCAAGGTGGTCAAGGCAGCAACAAGGGCATACTTAGTGCTTACTCTGGGCCAGAGTTTTTCTAAGCACTTATATGTACTAATTCCCTCAACCCTCATAGCAACCTGATAACACAGGTATTAGAATTACTTTCTCTTTTCATTCAAGGAAACTATAAAGTCCAAAAAGGTTGTGAAATTTCTTCAAGGTCGCACAGCTAGTAAGTGACAAGCCAGGTTTCAGATGCAGGCAGTATGATTATAGCCACGCCACTTCCTCGCCTAAATGTGATGGTACACCTATCAAAGGCATAAATAACAGCGCCTGTCTGTTAAGGAAAGCGTTTCAGTAGCCTTAAAAATAAACTACAAATGTGTTCAAGACCTTGTGCTCAGATAAGAAACTGAGAGAAACATGACACAGCCCCGGGAATGATTGTGACTCCTGACAGCATCAGATTCTCCGTCTCCCAGAGCCCAGGGAACCTTGATCTTCTGACAGTGGCTGTGTGGCACAAGAAGGAGGTGCTTAGCCTTTCTCTCCAAAATTGGAGTTGAAAATTATTATGAAAGTTAAGTATAAAACAGTATTAGGTCTAGGAACCTTTTAGCTGCATGTTGCAAATTATAGGCTGTAAACACTATGTGCTATCAGTGTAATTGCTACTCTTCCCATGGAACATAGGGACAGTGTGGGTTTCAATTTTCTTAAATTGAAAAGAAATAAATATGTGAAAAAGAAGAAGCTAAGAAGTATCATGAACGCTAGAATCTATTTCCACTCTTCAGGGTGATATAAAATAATACCATTTCAAAAAGGGGTAGAATTACTCTTTTGAGGTCAGTCTAATGTCACTTGGCAGAAAGAAAAATCCACATTTAATTGTAAGCACTGGTACCTGGTGTTCTCCAAATCTGTCCATGCATGGATCTTCTCTGCAAGAGAAAAATCATCTGTGGCTTCTTTACGTAATAAGTGCACGTGTGTACGTACACACATCCTCCTATACATTTAGCAATTATGCTGTTACACTTCATATAAAAATGAGACCTTATGTACATACTTAACACTCTCATTGTGGCAGTATACTTTGTTTTATTGCAGTCCTTTAGGTATCCTGTCCCGACAAACATTTTGAATGACTGGAATAGCTACAAAAGCTCTCTGTGAATGTTTTTCCCAAGTGTAAATTATTGGAAAACTATTTATATAATTCATGAAAATCTTTAGTCTTGTGTCCTTTTAATCTTGGTGAATCCACCACACTGACAGAATCCCGCTTTTACTCTACACTTAAAGACTGGATTTATTTCTTTGGTTTATCATGAAGAAAAAGATAAGTGAAATTGTACTTTCAGATGTATGCAATTTAGCTTCCATACATATTCAACGAGGTTTAATGCTTCTATAGTTTCCACTCTTGAATTTGTCAAAGCTAAAGCTAAACAGGACAATTCTCTGGCATTTAGTGCCGGTAGTATTTTGCTAACATTAACTTTATCATAAAAAGTTCATATTCATGCTCAACAATTTGATTTCTTGAGCATGTTTGACATCTGTACCCCCTGCCATGTGCTGGGAACAACCACAATTCATACAAAATTTAGGACCACAGCATGACTCAATTATTGTTTTTTTCCCCCTCTTATTGCTCTCTATTATGGTGTTTCTATTCACACCATTTTGGGCTAAATCACTTCAACATAAAAATCGAACAAGTTTTCCTATCACTTCTGTCCTATTGCTTGCGGGCAGACAAGTAACTTTTGAAATAGTGTGGCTGAAAGGAAAACCACTGCAAAAGCTGAGAATCTGCAAAGATGCTTGATCAGAAGAGAAATATAACCTCTGGCTGTCACCTGTTGTACAGACTCTTGGAACCAGAGATTTGGAGGAACCTCTGAAGGTAAAATCATCCACTTCCCCCATTCCACAACTTCTACCCTAAGGGAATGCACTAGAACCTCTGGGCCTCCAGGGCTGTCTTATTAAGTTATTTACTTATTGTAAAATTTATTTCTTTATTTTTTTACTAAAATATAGTTGACTTACAATAATACATTAGTTCCAGGTGCACAGCACAGTGATTTGATATTTTATCCATTACAGAATATCAGCACAATCCACAGGACTCTTTTAAAGGCCTCCTCACTGTGTCTCACACTTCCACTCCAGCTCTCTTTCCTCTGATTTCATTTTTAACAAGTAGCTGAATTCATCTTCTAAAAATATTAAGTTAGATATCTGTCTACCATTTAAAACCTTCCAATGGCTCCCAAGGATTTAATCTATAATCTACACTCCTTCCCAAGGGTGTATGAGGCCCTGCATGGCCTAGCTCCTGCCAAGTTCTATGTCTTGGTCTCACTCTATGGAACAGGAGTGCCCCTTTCTTCACATCAAGACTCCTACATCACTCTGCTTTATTTTCTTCCCAGTATAAAATGAATGAAGAGCTTTCATGGGGTTGTGGGTTTGGGGGGACATCAGTGGTAGTCATGCATTCTTTCTAAGCCAAAGTCAGCAGTTTGACTGGTCAAGTATTAAAGATGCCTTAGTTGTGACCGTAGCCTGTGACTTTCAGGCTGCACATTTATTTATGAACACAACAGTTCTCTGGTCTGCTTGTCTGGGATCCCCACCATCAGACAATGAAAAGATGACTTCTTATTCAAAAGCAGGCAGAGCAGTCACTTACTTATAGTGGATCCAGACTCTGGCCTGTTCAGGGAGCTGATGATGACAAAGCCGAAACCCTCATTCTCTTTGCGGTGAATGACCACGTCGCTGGTCTGCAGGCTGTGGGAGGCGAAGCCTTCAGGGGGAGAGGCGTTGCTGGTGGGGACGGCATGGTTACTGTTGCTGTAGGTGTTGGTGTAGGTTGCGTAGTCACTGCGAGGAGAACTGTGGTGGGTCGACACGGAGCCTGGACTCCTCCCATTCTCTGGGCAGGGCTCCCCTGGAACACACATCATACATAGGTACCCGGTTATTTAGCCAGAGTCTGAAAGAACGAGCATCTCCTGTGCACTGGGCACTGTTCCAGACACCTGCATTGTTACGAGACTGGTTGACTGGCTTTTATTCTCCCAGTCTCTGGATGTGATGAGTATTTAAAAGGCTATGAACCTGGTTACGGAGGCCCCTAGGTCTTGTCCCCTTCCACCCTTCTCAGCAAATGCAAGTAAAACCCCTCCTCAAGTCCCCCCGTGCTGTTACTTGTTTATAAATTCTCCTTGGTAAAAGTACAACTCCCTTAGACAACATCTAGTTTGAAATATAGGGCTTCTTAGTTTCATGATAATAATTGATCTTAAGACAGATCATAAAAGGCCATCAAACAGGTAGACAGAATCCTAAACTGCACTACACATAAAACTTACTTAAAGAACTAGTACAAAACATGCATCTTCAAAGTCCACCCAAGAAGTTTTTTCAGTAGATAAATGAACAGCTGAGCCCAGGAATTTAGATGAGGTTTCAAGGTCACACTTTAAGAAATGCTGATTGTAGCTGGGGCTAACAGGGTATGTCCATGTAAGAGACCTATTGCAATTTTACTAAACAGCCATGGTTTTATTTAATATTGTGAGACCCTGTTAGCCTTGAAGTGTTAATTCACTTTGTATAGGTGGGAAACACTTACCTTGCTCACTCTAGGATCAAATCGAACAATGATATCAGGCTAAGGAATGATGAACTTTGAATCTCTAAGGGAGGTGTTAGAAGCCTTGTTCATTTCCATTCTGTATTATTACAAAAATAGTTTATATCAACCAGATAAACCAAGCCAATACTTCCATGAGAAAGTAAGTATATTTTCAGGGGGAAATGACAGAAAGTTGGCAGCCAAGAGAAGCTAGGTTTTAAATTGAAATTTGATCTATCATCCAAGAAAGAATTTTGTTATTTTACAATAATACTTAGGTTCTGGTATTCTGATGAAAAAAAAACAAAACAAAACCCTTAAGCAGGCATGTAGAATGCTGTAATTAGAAAAATGGCCATTTCATCTCCATCTTACTCTTTGATTCAGTTTAGTCGCTCAGTCCTGTCCGACTCTTTGTGACCCCATGGACTGCTGCACGCCAGGCCTCCCTGTCCATCTATACTCAAAAGATATTTATGGAATAAAGGGACATTAAGATTGAAAATAATGATGAAAATAATGATAATTAATGATTCCTTTTTGGGTCTTTAGATATGGTTTCCTATCTAGCATACTGGAAGTTGTCTCATATGGCAAGTTAAAAATAATTAGCCAAAGTTCCAATGAGCATTTCTTACTTAAGCTGCAATTATATTCTGAAATGAAAAATCATTTCATTTCAAAAATCAAAGTCAGTTCAAAAATCAGGGAGCAAGAGCACTGACTATAAGAGATGTTTTGTTACACTGATACCTACAGAAAAGGGAACTGCATTTACTAAAATACTTAGTTTTACAAATGATCTTTATAAAAATGTATTCATTTCTCATGTTTAAGTACAAAATGAAGAAGATCCAGGCTGCTGCTTATTATCACTTGATAAATTTGAATTTTCTGTGATATTTACTCAATCAGGTTTTAATAAAATAAAGCAAATAGATGCCATTCATCTGTAAGAAATGTACTGAAGTGATAAAAGAAAAACAACAAAAAATGTCAATGTCAAAGCTTTTTCCTCTTTTCTACCAGAATTTCAAACTGCCTGTAAAATGAACTCTCTCCACCAGAAAACATCATCCAAAGACAAGCTGTTATTGTCTTGGTGAAGCACACATGTCCTTTATCAGTCCTTGCACAAGTTGGAAATAAAGTGATTAGAGATAGTCAGGAAGAAGAAAAACAAACAATTATTATGCTGCAACATTAAATTGAAAAGCTCCCCAAGTTACTGGACCAAATCAGTAACTAAATGTCATAGGCAGTGACAAGAAAGACCTCATTTTCTGGCTGTCATATTTTAGGGGGTTGGGAGCTGCAGTCGTCAGTACAGCAGCAACAAAGAAAAATTATCCGTCTTTGCAGTAAATGACTCACAGTGGCTCTGCCACTGGTTCTAAAGGGAGAAAGAAAGACAATCATTGTCTAAGTCAATGCAAGTGGTCCCGGGGTGAGTGAAGGAGTCAAATACATTAACAGAATACATTTCTATTGCTTCTGGATGTCTCTTTCATCCTCTCCAACAATGTTCTTTATCTTTAACACCATGAGCACATTTAAAACCAGGGAGTTAAGACGACTTCCAACGATTGGCTTTGAGGAATAGAACTGATTCTACACCATTTTTCTACCTGGCTGTCTCTAGACCCAAATGAGCCTGTCTTCTTTTCAACAACACTTCCTGGTATGGAGCATGAATAACATTGTTTTAGAATAATTTAGTAAAATGTCAGAAAGTGACTGAATACCATGTGCATTAAAAAAAAAATACTAATTTCCAGTATCCCTGACTCATCCTTCTGGCTTACAGCCAAATGAGTATACACAATTCAGTCACTTAATATCTACTCAAATCAAATAATTAATTTTGAGGTTTAGCTTCTGTTTGTCCTCACCAGTCATACTGGAAATCATCACTGTGCTTACTGGGAGAGAGAGTCTGTTTGGGAAGGCAGGTGTCATTGATAATGTCCTCCAGGTTGAGGTAGTTTTGACAAGAATAGTCAAGTGCTGGCCAGGAGCTGCTCCTGGTCTGCAGACCTATTAATGATTCCTGCACAGTGCTGGCCTAGAGTTCATTAAATGATTATTAAAATTAATTGGCAATATTTTTAAACAGGGAGATTTTACAGAAAGCTGGATTTCTAGTTTCTCTTGAAATATTTGGCTCCTCTGTCCATGGGATTCTTCAGGCAAGAATACTGGAGTGGGTTACCATGCCCTTCTCCAGGGGATCTTCTAGACCCAGGGATCGAACCCACGTCTCTTTTTACGTCTCCTGCATTGGCAAGTGGGTTTTTACCACTAGCACCATCTGGGAAGCTTCCAATAATCAATTAGAGCTGGGCAATTGCTGCCCCCTGACTGAGCATGAAATGTGCAAGGCCCCGCAGTCTCAACTACTCCCCAGTGTCTCCTGTGCATTCCTGATTTACTCATTTCCCCGTGGAGTGAGGAGCATGCAGGGCCAAAGGGGCTTGTTTAACCAGAGTCCTTGTTTCCCTTCAAGATCACCCGCTGGGTATCACAGTTCTCAGACTCTGTAACCAAGCATCCCTTGCCTGCTTTCAGGGTGTGCCTGGGTCTCTTCTCAGGACTGTCCCCCGTAAGTATGACAGCCCTGCAGATGTGTGAGTCTTAAAGCGGCTGAGGCAATGGGGTCTGTGCGTGGTAGAGCTTAGATATGTGCGCTAGAGTGTCCACAGGCATACTGCATCCCTGTGGTGCCCTTCCCATGTCAGGGGCTGGCCCACCCACAGGCATTTGATTTTATGTACTTCTGCTTTATGCTCAACAGGGCAGACAACTTATTTAAATGCTTACAGACAAAGAATAAGGGACTGAATTTAGAACTGACAAAAAGTATAGCAGTCAGGAGCAGGAAATTCACTCTAATCACTGACTAAACTTTTCACCCAGTTGTAAAGAAGACTTTCCCCTTTCTCAGCATCGGGCCAAGAATCATACTTTCCCTTGAAAGTGAAAGTCGCTCAGTCGTGTCCAACTCTTTGGGACCCCATGGCCTGTACAGGCCATGGAATTCTCTAGGTCAGGATTCTGGAGTGAGTAGCCTTTCCCTTCTCCAGGTGATCTTCCCAACCCAGGGATCAAACCCAGGTCTCCCACATTGCAGGCGGATTCTTTACCAGCTGAGCCACAAGGGAAGCTCATACTTTCCCTTAGGTGTTAGTGAAAAGATGCTGATAGATTTAAGATGGACTCTAACTAAAGTTCTGATTGAGTCATAAAACTTTCTTGTACATCAGCTCTAGATTTACACTTTATGAAACTCCTCAGAGACACTCTTCTCTCAGATGAATAGTATGTATTCAAAATAATGTGTCACTATGTCGAGCATCTCAAAGCTGAGACATATAAATATTTATACTTTCAGTGTAACAATTAAAGCCACTCTTCTGCTATCCTTGGGGAAAAAGCAGCTAAACACTGGAGCTAGTGGCATGGATAAGACAAATCTCAAAACTAGTTTAAGGTGCAAGATCTGTGCTAAAATTATCTGATAAAATTGGATACATCATTGGATGTTTTCAAGGCTTCCCTGGTGGCTCAGATGGTAAAGTGTCTGCCTGCAACGCGGGAGACCCAGATTCCATTCCTGGGTCTGGAAGATCCTCTGGAGAAGGAAATGGCAACCCACTCCAGCACTCTTGCCTGGAAAATCCCATGGATGGAGGAGCCTGATAGGCTACAATCCATGGGGTCGCAAAGAGTCGGACACAACTGAGCGACTTCACTTTGGATGTTTTCATCCTTTACTCCACGATTTCTCACTTTCAAGTGTCTAGTTTGCCATTGTCTAATTAAAAATTTTGCCTTTCTATCTTTAGTGTGTTATGTATGTAACATACATAATGTATATGTTAACATTTGAAGCAGGTTTCCCTATTATTTTCATTTTTGCCCAATGTAACTAACTGGTCTATATTTCTCATAATCAATGATTTTTTTCCCCTCTCGAGCATCAGCTAGGAAACCACTGCCTAGGGTCTTCTGAGGTGAAGCAAGACATTTGAACAAGCCAAAGCAAGCATAAGGCAGGAGGGTATAATTTCTATGACCTTCCTTCTTTCAGCTCTTTTTCCATTACAGTGCTCCTTTATGCAAGAAGCGGGTGACACTGCCTGTCTTCTTGTTCATCTTCTGTCTCTTCTTTATTTAATTGTTCACTTTGCCTCTGCTTTGAATAATCTCATCATAAGCCAGGCTTGTACCCCCACTGCCTTGGCTTAGGAAAGCATAATAATTTTAACCATGATAATAAGAACCCTAGAAATGACATCTCCATTCCCATATCCATTTGCAGCTATCTGTTCTCACTGTTGACGAAATGGCAGCTATGAAGAAAGGCTGTCTTCCTGTGCATATTTTTAAAATCTGTCCCATCCTATTTCAAGGTACTGACTTTACTATCAAAGTATCCTTTGCTGAACTTAATCGTTTTTAATACTCATAAAGCTTTCAAGGAAGAGTGGGTTGAACTAACTTGGAAACCCTTCTGGTGTGAATGAGCAGTCTGCAGTAGAACGTTTTCAAAAATTAAATGCACTTGAAATGCACTTGAACGCCTAAGTGAGTAAAGTTGGTAAGAACTGCATCAAAGAGCATCTTCATGGAAGTCGCACAATCCACAAATTGCAAGAATACATTTTTGCAGTATTTGGCATACACTACAATAGCTTGGGTTGATTAGAACAAAATTTAATTTGCAATGATCAGCTGGTGGCAAGAAGAGCATGAAATTATGTTGGTGCACTGGTTTTTGCACTTTGCAGTATATTTCCTTGTAAATCAAGTATCTTCCTAATTTATCTTTGGGTTACAGAACATATAACACAGCAAACGTTTTATTAAAAATCATTCTGGAGGGTGAGAGACAGTTAAATGTTAACCAAGCAAACACTGTCTTCCCTCCTGGCACCTCGCCCAAGGATAAGGCATAATTCAAGGTGCTTTACTTCACTGGGTCAAGTGGTCGCCATGAATTTCTGAAGATGAATGGCACCTCTTAGCAAAACCTCCATATGATACAAGATCTACAGCAGGCTCTATGGGTAGGGGCTAACAGTACTTCTGACTTAGCCTTTTAAGTGATGGCTCTTGTTCTAAGTCTAGTTTCTAGAAGACTCAAAAAGGATTTTTAATTTGACTAGCAAGCCTTATCTTCTTGAGTGGTTTAGAGCCTGTAATTAGCTGGTGGCCTTTTAAAAAATTCAAACATGTGATGATAATAGCACATGTAGCAGAGTCCTTATGTTAGGGAGTGACATTTGCTAAAGGTTGGTCTAATGTTTTTGAATTCACTGGACATGGGGTTGGTTGTAGAGGGTGGAAGGGAACTGGAAATGGTATAAAGAAAGAAGCCCTGGCTGGAGAGATGGGTCTCTGCATGATCACTGACTCACTGCAGACCACAGGGTGAGCTACTGAACCCCTGATTTGTCATCTGTTACATGAGGGGTTTCACATTGCTCTTTCTAAGGTCCCTCCTGATTCTAGCATTGGTCATTCTGTACGAGGAGCAGTAGGTAGCTAAGCAAAGAGGCCAGCAGACTCACGGGGCAGGTGACGGCAGAACATCTTTGGTGCTGTCACTCCCATAGTTCACAGAGAAAAACACTTGTGGTTTGGAACTATATTCCCAATGTTACTGAGTGCTCAGATGGTAAAAAAAAAAAAAAAGTATAATGCTTGCAATGAACATAATTATTGCAAATATAAATCTTTTTGGGGGGGAGTTGAGACATGATAAAGAAAGATAAACTGAATCATTATAATATGATAAGAGGGCTGATTTTAAAAGTTTGTCTTTGTGGATTCTCTTATGAAGCTGAGAAAATGGTTGCAAAGGGAATAATTACTTTTAATTTCTCTGTTTCATAACTTTGGAGTTATATGAACTGTGTTTTCTCAGAGTGACATATAGCTGTATTTTTCTAAATCAGGGTAATCATTTTATTGTTACCTTTTATCAGGCTCTATAAAGGAAGCTAGTTTTCCATCCTAGTTGCCTTATTATGGTATCAAAACACTGAGGTTTTTGGCTTGTAAACACAATGAAGAACATTTTCAAAATCTATATTTTTCACTACTATAATGTTCTTCTTATAACTAGCACCTGCTAAAAAGCAAAGAGCATACACATCTTAAATTAGCTCCAGGCTTTGCTAGGAATTTTTTAATGACTCTATGGAAAATGTCAGCCTCAAAGACTGCTTGCTGCTGCTGCTAAGTCGCTTCAGTCGTGTCCGACTCTGTGTGACCCCAGAGACGGCAGCCCACCAGGCTCCCCTGTCCCTGGGATTCTCCAGGCAAGAACACTGGAGTGGGTTGCCATTTCCTTCTCCAATGCATGAAAGTGAAAAGTGAAAGTGAAGTCGCTCAGTCGTGTCTGACTCAGTGACCCCATGGACTCCTCCGTTCAGGGGATTTTCCAGGCAAGAGTACTGGAGTGGGGTGCCATTGCCTTTTCCTCAAAGACTGCTTAGAAATGTATTATACTAGTGAGGTGAAAATGTGCACTTTCTTCATGGTTACATGTGGAATATGTAGGTTGGTCTTTTCCCTCATAATATGGAAACTGATTTAAAATGTTGTTTCCAGTGTCCTGACCACGACTCACACAGCATTACATCACCTAACCCCCAACTCCTGCTGCTGGTTTGAGCTACTTACCTCCACATAGCACCTTTCTTCTCACAGTGAGGTTGACCTGCCCATTCCGGGCTGCATGGTGCATAAGGTCAATGACATAGCGGTGGGTCTTTCCAGCCACAGGAATTCCATCCACATAGACGAGCTCATCTCCTGGGTGTAGGCGGCCGTCTCTGTCAGCTGAGCCCATGGCGATGACGGCGCCAATCAAAATCTAGAGAAGCAGTGAGAAGAAAAGAACATTTAAGTTTTCAACTTTCTTTTTCCTTCCTATGTATGTATGTATGTATGTATGTATGTAGTAATTTAGTGGAAGATTTTATACTCTCTACCCTCCATCCTAAAGGAGATCAGTCCTGGGATTTCTTTGGAGGGAATGATGCTGAAGCTGAAACTCCAGTACTTTGGCCACCTCATGTGAAGAGTTGACTCATTGGAAAAGGCTCTGATGCTGGGAGGGATTGGGAGCAGGAGGAGAAGGGGACGACAGAGGATGAGATGGCTGGATGGCATCACTGACTCGATGGACATGAATCTGAGTGAACTTTGGGAGTTGGTGCTGGACAGGGAGGCCTAGCGTGCTGCAATTCATGGGGTCGCAAAGAGTCGGACACGACTGAGCGACTGAACTGAACTGAACTGAACCCACTGAGAATGTACTTGAAAAATGAAAAATGAGAGGCTGAAAGGATGCTCTTCTAACTCTTCCAGGTTGCTAACTCCTCTTAGAGAAACAGATGTTTGAACTTGCTCTTCATGGCCATAAAGTCTGGGGGACACTTGCTAACTGGCTCATAAGTTACCACCCTTAACTCCAAATGTCTGATGCCACTGACACTGCACATGGGCTCTAAAATGAAACAAACTAGGGATGAAATCCTAGCTCCAGTTCTTTATTTGTGTGGCCGCGGGCAAGGCCTTTGCACCTCTGCAAGCCTCAGTTGCTTCACCTGCAAAATGGGGAAATAAAATAATAGGACCTACTCCTATTCATGGAACTGTTGGGAGATGTGAAATAAACAGCACATGGGAAGCATTTAACTTTGCTCAGGGCATATAGTGAGCTCTTGAAAAGTGTCAGGGGAAACTGACTGCTGTGTATTATTAAATTCAGATAAAGGTTCAAAATGCTTTTCATCTTTTTTAATGTTGCTTTGAAAAGCTGGAGGTAAGGAAAAAACAAAACAAAACAAAGCAGAATTCGTGGCTGACTTTCCCCAGGACAGTTCATTTCAGTTCAGTTCATTACAGTCGCTCAGTCAAGTCCGACTCTTTATAACTCCATAGACTGAAGCACGCCAGGTTTCCCTGTCCATTGCCAGCTCCTGGAAGTTACTCAAACTCACTTCCATCGACTTGGTGATGCCATCCAACCATCTCATCCTCTGTCATCCCCTTCTTCTCTCACCTACAATCTCCCAGCATCAGGGTCTTTTCAAATGAATCAGTTCTTCGCATCAGGAGGCTAAAGTATTGGAGTTTCAGCTTCAACATCAGTCCTTCCAATGAATATTCAGGACTGATTTCTTTTAGGATTGACTGGTTGGATCTCCTTGCAGTCCAAGGGACTCTCAAGAGTCTTCTCCAACACCACAGTTCAGAAGCATCAATTCTTTGGCGCTCAGCTTTCTTCACAGTCTAACTCTCACATCCATACATGACCACAGGAAAAACCATAGCCTTGACTAGATGGACCTTTGTTGGCAAAGTAATATCTCTGCTTTTGAATATGCTATCTAGGTTGGTCATAACTTTCCTTCCAAGGAGGAAGCACATTTTAATTTCATGGCTGCAGTCACCATCTGCAGTGATTTTGGAGCCCCCCAAAATAATGTCTCTCAGTTGAACAGTTTATCTACTTTAAAAACTCAGTCAAATCTTCTCCAGGGACTTCTGATTCAGTGATTCAGTGATTCAGTGGCTGAGACTCTGAGCTCCCAGTGCATGGGGCCTGGATTAGATCCCTGGTCAGGGAACTAGATCCCACATGCTGCAAGTAAGAGTTCATACGCTGCAATGCAGACTGAGGAGCCTGCATACTTAAATGTGCAAAAAAAAAAAAAAAAAAAGTCTCCTCCAGATTTTTGCTGTGTCTTTGAATATTTTCTAGGAGCACATCCCTACACAAAGGATGTCCCCAGTTCTGCCTGCCGCCTGCAATGCTCTGCTGTTTAATGACAACTATTACCAGGAAGTTTGGAGGTACTCATTTGGGAAACGTGCATACTGTCATAAATCCCTGAACAGGGGATTGCAGTGAAAGGCACAACAGGGTAAGTTTTCTTACTTCCCATTAGAAACACTCCAATTAGTGTCCATTAGCAAGGCTTTTTTTTTTTTTTTTCCCCTGTCACAGAGGAAAGACAATAGCACTAAATATTTTAGTTTTGCTCTTAAATCTACAATTTTTCCAACTCATGGACAATAGAGTTCAAAGGAGTAGATTTTCTTTTGCCAAGCGGCTTAGGCTCACAGCATCTGAAAGCAGTGGCTATCATTAGTCTGATACTATTAGAGAGGCTATATTCTAGGTTGTATTTTAAGTCTTTATAAAATGATCCTTTGTTCACAGATTGATTTTTTTCAGGCACTGATTTCTCTCAAATCTCAAATCTGTGGATTCCAGTTAATCTGCAGTTGGTCCATTATGACCAGCAGGCTCACATGTCTTCAGGTGTGTCTTCCGACTTGGTCACACTGCTCAGTGTGGTCTGTCAACACAGCCACCAGATTTGAATGTCCAGGCCTTCTCAATGTGCGAAATTACGGTCTAGAGAGTTTTCTTTTTCTCCTGAGGACTTCATATTCTTGGTTCACTGAATAGGAATGAAAATCCACCCTCCCCCCACCCCCCACGGCTATTTTTTCCCTATTCCCGGGGGATGGGAATAGGGAAGTGGGGAGTAGGTTTGCTCCCATGTTGAATATTGGTGCTCTGATGACTGATTAATTATTGCTGTCATGGGAATCCCATCTCTGGCCTTGGATTGACTGGGCTGTGCCCATTTGCTGTAGGCCAGCAGTCAGGCAGGCTTCTGATATTTTCCATTTTCCCTTATCATCATGCCAGCCTGAATTTATGAGTTTCTTTCTAAAGATGGTCCAATCTATTCTTCAAAAGATTCAAACCACTATGGAGCACTTCAAAGATTTAGTAAGTGCTTTGTGCAAACCAGTGAAAATGAATGTTTATGTTTTTCCACTGCCCTGTGAAGAGCTGCATTTGGCTGGGTTAGCCCAAAGAAAATGCTTCAACCTTTAGCTTTCCCGTGTGCCTCAGTGGGAGAGCTTACAGCTAGGAATAGAGAAAAAATAGCTGACGAAATTCTTAGCTTAATTACCACCATTCAGCTGTAACTTTGATTTTAACTCATGAAAAGGAGTAAAAAAAACAGGAGTAAAAAAAACAGGTTACAACTAAGAGCTAACATTGCAATTGGGCCCTCTACAAAAATAGCAAAAACAAAATTTCACATTGGAAAATTCTCATACCTCTCCCGCTGTGGGAAAACAGCAAAGAAATACTCTTGAAGTTATCTTCTGTATGTCTAGTTTAATAGCATCCATTAAACAGAGAATCCCAGTAAAACATCTGTTTTTTTCTATTTGCTTGCTGTGATATGAAGTACTCTCCTCACTAAGTAATTCATTTATCTAGCAAATATTCATGGAGTCTAGGGATGCTTCTAGGTGCTAGGAACTCTTCAGTGAACGATAAACAAAAATCCCCATCCTAAAGAGTCATTCCAGTAGTCAGACAGTAAAGAAACATACAAAGAGTATGTTGTGTGTTAGTAGGCATGTGCTGTGGAAAAAAATACACCAAGGTAGGATGTTGGGTGGGTGTCAACTTTGTGGCTGAGGTGGTGTTAGGGCAGATTAGAGCAGGACTCATTGAGAAGCTGACATCTGAGCAAAGACTGAAGTTCACCGGACACACTTTTTTTTTAAAATTGAAGGTTTAATCTTCAATCTTTGGTTTGTTCCACCAAATCTTACAAATTCACTTAGAGTGTATTCAACATAATACTTCAACATAGCTTATTATATATATTGCATAATTATATGCATATATATTATTGTATAATTAGATTGTATAATCCATCCTAACTTGTTTCAAAAAAAAAAGTTGCTATGGTTAAGCAACAAGCTTGAGCTGAGCTGAGCATGGGGACTGGAGCGGCGTTAGGGCTGCTCACCCACGAGTCATATCAGGAGCCACACTCACTCCATCCTTCAGGAGCTGCTGCCTTTGCTGGGAACAGGCTGACCACCTACGCTGTCTTTGCTTCTGGCTCTCACTGCTGGTGTCCTTTAGCCTTTGGCCAATTTGCACCTTTGTGTCCTGTGTTTCACTGCTGACACAGAGCCAGCTCTGTGCATCTATTCAGGAAAGAAAATAACCCACTTTTTTTTTTCCCTTTAATTCAAATATGCTTTGTACACTTGACACATTTGAGTAGTTTATTTCCTATCTGCCACTGGAACTGCAGGGACTAGATAATCTATGATTCCTTCTTACACTGTAACTCATATTGACTTCCATAAATATATATATATTCTTATGTTCATCTAAGTTCTTGAAAACATACGTCAGACTATCTGATCCTTTAAATCAGTAGTTCTCAAACTTTACTGTGCACATGAATCACACCGTGAACTTGTTAGAATTCTGCACTTACGCTGACAGCCTGATTCTACAAGCCTGGAGTGGAACCTGAGATTCCGCATGCCTACCAAGCTCCCAAGAGGTGCTGGGTGCCTCTGGTCTCTAAATCTGACACACTCTGAGCAGTAAGGTTCTGAGTGTTCTCATTTGGTCTGGTGGCCACAGAGTGATACATTGGTCATGTTCTGTGTTCACTGAAGGGCCTTCCCTCCGGTGTCTGGCTTGAGCCTCCTGCCCCATCGCACTGGTCACTTTCCAGGTCTGCTGAGTGCATGGTCAGGGCTCGCTAACCTAATATAGGCTTATATTTTCCTTCTGGCCTTGGTGACCCCTGGCTCCACTGGTTAGTGAGCCTTCCCAGCAAACACTCCACTCCTCACCTCCCTCTGACCTCACTGGATCCTTCAACCTCTGAGGACACTTCAGCCCCACTCATTAGCTTTCTCACTGATCTTGAGAGAGTTCTTTATCCTGCCTCTCTTGCTTTGGCCCTGAAGAAACAACTCTGTGGAAAAACAGATCAAGAAAGACTCTCTTCTTTCCCAATCTTCCCCCCCACCCTGCCCCCGCCCATTCTCCAAACAACTGATCTGGCCTTATCTTTTCAACAGTCTTTTCTAAAAAAGCAAAAGAAGCAAAACCTCAACAGGTCTACTTTGTCTTATAGGCTGTAAGGGCACAGAACAAAATGAAGTATTTGATATGAAATAATAGCAATTCACATTCAAGTGGCTGATATCCCTGTAAGCCAAGGAGAAAACTAACATACACACACACACAGAAAGAGAACAAAAACTAAGAAACAAACAAAGCCCAAACCACCTTTGCAGTCCTTTGAATTAGGCTTTAATTCTTTCCCAATTCTATCTAATGTCAGTCTAAACCCAGCAAGTCTGATCTGCAGTAATTATAGCCCAGGGCAACTTGACAAGGTGGCAAGCAGATTTCAGGCTCTTGCTTTCTGAAACTCTTGCACAAGTTTGCACTGGACCCTCATGCCAAGGCCTACGTCTATCATCGGCTCTCTCTTTCCATGCACAGTTTTTCTCCACACAGGCCTTTCTCCATTGCAGTGTTTTCCAAGCCTTTTCATCTTGATGCCTTCCCATCTCTTTTCAGATCACAGCTGGAAATCTCATTTTCATTCCTTTGTGGCAATTTTTTATTTCTTTCTATTTCTATTGTTATTTAACTGTGAAAAGTATTTCCTCTTGCAGGAAAAATGCCCATATGCTTTGTTTGAGCTGGGGTCCTGCTGTTCATTATTTGCTGAAAGCCGTGCTGTCTTGTTTAATGTGCACCATGAGATGTCAATACCATTTCATCTACATGGAGGAAGAAACCCATCTGATATAATTTATGAGACCTCCTGTGGTTCGGGAACAAGTTGCCTCACACGCCTTTCCCTTTGTAGCACAATAGCAACTAACTGAGGCTAGTGCATTTCGGTTGCATGTCATCTCTGGACTTACAGTGAAGGAGAGCAGGAGGGAAAGGCACACGGGGGATCTTTATGGGAGATTCGCCTTTCCTGACATGGGCTTTCAGAGGTGCAACATTCTGGCCTTCAAGACATTACATTCTGGCTTTGAATGCAACAGGGAGATTAAGGCTTCTACTTTATGGTTTAACTGTAAAATTGTAACTTGGAGCCTGATTGTGTTTTAAATTATTCAAATGAAAGAATAAACCAGAGTAAATCCAAAATAAATGCAATAAGGATGATCAGCAAAACTTGTAATCTGAGGAGGCTTATCATAAATACTGGATGCCTGCCCACTGGAGGGGAGAAAGGACAAGCAGCACAAAGTCAATGTTCAGAAGGGTTGGGAACCTGATATCCTGTCTTCTCACCCAGTAGAAAGCTGTCCTGAGGCTGGGTGGTGCATACTGCACTCACACACCTGAGCTTCATTCTGAGCAATATGTGTTTCATTTGGGTAACAATTCCATTTCTTCTGTTGTTACTTCTTTTGTGCCAGGCTAAGTTCAACTAGGCCTTTCCCTTCTTAAACCAGCTGATGCTATGCCTTCCCTGTGACTTAGTCATGCAATCCCTTCTACCTCTCAAGAGGGGGAGATGTGTGAAGGCTATACGGTGCTGTGAACATGGTGCTAGTTTACCCACAGAGCAGACAAGCATGAGCCTACAGGGGTAGGAGTGTCCAGCAAAGTAAGAAGTAAGAATTGTGTATCTCAAAGACTGTGTTGAAGTAAGCATTATGAGAACTTGAATTTTGTTACTTCCCCTTACATTTATTTTCCAGTTTAATCTTTTACTTGCATTTGTATATAGGAAAGGACTTGATTGTATTTCGGGGCCTAAAGACCAATTATGAACCTTTTATGAACCTGACTCAGTCTTCTGTGTGTGTATTAGTTGTTTGGTCATGTCCGACTCTTTGCAACCCCGTGAACTGTAGCCTGCCAGGCTCCTCTGTCCATGGGATTCTCCAGGCAAGAATACTGGAGTGGGTAGGCATTCTCTTCTCCAAGGGATCTTCCCAATCCAGGGGTTGAAACCAGATCTCCTGCATTGCAAGCAGATTCTTTACCGTCTGAGTCACTAGGGAAGCCCAACTTAGTCATACTAGGTATTATTTAAGGTACATCCTTTGTATCATAAAACACAATGAGTGTTTTATGGCTGTTATTTCAATACATGTTCAGAAGTCTAGCTTTGTTGGTTTTTTTTTCTGTATATTAATGAACACTCTTATTTTATGTTTTCACTCAGATGTATTTATACAGAATTTCTTCAGAGCCCTTTCCAAATCCCCAATATTGTGCCAACTGAAGCTGAGTTTGTGAACATCCTCTAACTGTAATCACCTAATTCAAATCTGGTGAGACTCTGCAGTGTTGAATTTAATTTAACTTATGTTGATCCCCATGTTTTCTCTCCCCTGTAGTTCTGATTGAAAACATACACAGCTCTGTGGTTCTGAGTCATCTCCTCACATATATCTTCTGTCATATTGCATGTTTATCATGTGAGCTGCTGCCCAAAGAGACTGGGGATCCAATACAATTAAATAACTGAAATATTCAAAGGAATCCAATCCATTCTAAGAAAGAGTAACGTCTCTCTCTTAATGAAATGTGCATTGATGTATGATGACATACTGGCATGGAAACACTGGCAAGTTTTGGAAACTTAAATAGCAAGAAACACAAACCTCAGAATTTTTATGTGAGTCCTAAACGACTTTCTTTTTCGTATCACACTGAATGATATTTCATCTCAGCCATACATATACAATATAACCCAAAGTGTAGAAATAAAGACCAACTCACAGGCTGTCCAGGCTCATCTCCCCCGAGGATTCTGAAGCCAAATCCAGACTCCATCCTGCGAAGGTGAACATCCAGCTCCTTATAATCTGGACCTGGCATAAAGGAGATCCCATTGAGTAATGAATCCTGCCTTTTCCCCACCCCCTGAGGAACTAGACACACCAATGATAAATTAATTTTGTGGATGTGATTAATGAGAGTGCTGTTAAGAGTCAGTGACGAGCATAGAAATTAAAAAAAAAATATATATATATATATATATGGTGACAAAAAAGTATGCATTCCAAAATTAGGTAGTCTCTGGATTAACAGTGACCAGCCAAGGACATTACTAGCATATTGCCATAGGCAGAAAGAGCACACACATTTTCTGAGTCGGAAAAAAAAAAAAAATCAATGCCTCTGTAATTCTTTATTTTCCTGAAATCATTGAGATTGCCCTCGAAAATTGGCTGCCACTTTGGGCATGTTACTCTGACTAGGATAATTGTTTTAGAAGTATAAGAGAACAGATGGAGACACCCTGGAACTACCTGGTAAAGGATAGTCTAGTAATTTACTAATAGCTGTTTATGATTTGATGTGTCCCATTGAGTGTGTGTGTGTGTGTGTGTGTGCACGCGTGCACGCACGCACACTTGCATGCTGAGGGGTATAAACTTACACCTAATAGAAGTTGTTTCTTTTAAAATTGTTAAAGTTAGAAAACATAAAATTGAAACTGCTCTCTATTGAGGTTTGAGTGAAGTTTTAATTTCCCGAAAAGCTCCTTTAGGTTTCTTATAACTTATTACTAGAGATTTATGAGAGTCTAAGTGAACTCTTATCCCTCAAACAATTAAAAATGCAGAAGCCACTAGTAGATTGACTGCTGACTTCATAAACACATTCAAAATAAAGTTGATGAGGGATACTTTTCTGTAGTTAGCCGAAAGAATGGAAATGTACTTAAAAAAAAAAGCTGAGAAATTCCTCTGAATGTAATTTTCAATTCTAGAATAAATAAGCTAAAACCATAAGAAATCTTTTGACTTTTAAAGGAGCATATGATTTAAATAGGATTTAAGCTTCTCCCTTGCCCCTGGCCCTTTGAATCTTCTTCAGGGGCAAATGTCTCAATCACGACTGGGTTGTGCACACTTTCAAAATCACTGTTAGGATGTTAATCAATAATCAATAATCAGCAACTTTGGGGAATACTTATTAATGCCAACCTTTGCTTAAGAAGTATTTGTGATCTCTGGGCCTTAATGGTTTAAAGGAGGTATTAAAACTGACAGAAGCAATTATTCAGTTAAATGTTAAATTCTTATTATTTAATCGGGATGGTTTTGGAAATTGGGATGGGACTTCAGATGAGACTCCTCATGGGACAGGAAGCTATGTCTTAGTCATTTGGATGTACGGTCATAGTCATAGTTGGTGATGGCCTGGTAAACCTTTTCTAGAGTCTACAGTAAGTGAAGCTGAAGTGAGACAGGAAACAAAGTACAATGATATGGGGCTTGCCTTTGTGCCTCCCACCTGGCTGTGATTTCCCAGTGATACAAGGAAGGCAAGTCACTCACTTCTGAAATTTAGGCATATGTGTGTGTCTAGTGCTCTCAAGGGGAAAGAAAAGCTGAATCAGGCACCTATGTACATATGTATATGTCATCCAAGACTATGACTTTCACATCCTTTTATGGACAGATGCTTGTAGAACCAAAGGCTTTCCCAGTCAACGATGAATATAAAACTCGAGTTATAACCAACTACATTTCCACATCCATTAGTCATCCTTTATGAACTGTATAATCATTCATATTTTAAAGATGAGACAACTTAGCAGAATTTAGTTCCTATTAAACAGTTAATTAGACTCACGTGGTAAAAGGAAAATGAAACCTTTGCCCTATACCCTACGAGTCTCAGTCGACTTTTGAGCTCAGTTTATCCTGAGGTCTAGAACATCATATATGAAATCACATATTGGGGAGTGTGCTAAAACTTCAGGACTCTGGAGCAGGTGGAGCAGCCCTGCAAAACCACAGCAGGTAGCTATACTCTTCCCAAGGGAGGCAGAAAGGCAAAGGGAGATGACAGACGATGCCCAATCACTGTTCAAACCTCTAAATTTTGGTTATGGTATGACTGGTCACATCAATCTCTTCCCTAGGTTACTTTAGGCTTAGTGGACATTTATATATATATATATATATATGCATATATATTAATTACAAAGAGAGCATGATATACTTTTGTCACTTAAAACAACAGAGCTAGCATATGTTTAACCAGAACCTGCCATCTAATTGTAGATATTCTCATTTTTGCATTGCTGCTGAGTATGGTGAGAAATTGTTCCTCCAGTGGCTTCAGCACCAATCCATATTGCATGAGGAGCTCTGAAAGGAGTTTACTGTGTGATCCATTTTATTTGCTAAGTGTAACTTCCCCCCAAGGAAATGCTGAAATTGTAACAGTCCCAGTAATGGAATTTTGAGATGTGCCAATGTACATGGGAATTGTCTTGTGTCAGAGAATCCTGTGATTCCTGGGGGAATTGGAAAGCTTTTCCTTAATGAACAATTCAGGACTCTTTTTTAATTAGGAGAAAAATACAGATGTTTGCTAGTTTTATTTAACTCTGAAGAAGTAAGCAGAGCACATATTTTCTTTCCCCTGTTCTTTGTGTGCACTTTGGTGACATTGCAATCCTTGGACTATTGCTCTGACTGCTCTGATTTCAAACATGGGGCAAAACACGCCAACCATGTCATCTTCACCTTCCATTCTTCCAGGCCGAGATGGCTAGTTTCATGGTACATGTACGCATAGAGAGAGGCAAAGAGAGACCCATTAAAGAAGTCTGCCACAGATGTGATTTATTTTTTATTTTTTTGTTAATTTTGGAACACAGACTCAGAGGCTGCAGGGCATGGAAACCTAAGAGAAATAGTCAACTGGATAAAAAAGTTTAAATGATAGTGCCTTAAGGCAGTAGTATTTTGTGTGTGTGTGTGTGTTTGTGTGTGTGTAAGGAAAATAAGAGTTTTCAGAAAGACAATTTTTCTTTGGTTTCTCCTTCCTTCCCCCTACCATTTGAGTCTGGCTTTAGAAAGTAACTAAAATTACATGCACAAACCTTGAAATGTTTCTCTTTCTCCCCACTTTGTTAGCTCTCTTAAAAGATTATGATGTTTCTGATACTTTTCTTCAGTTGCTCTTCTGGTGTGATGACATGTTTAAAATGACTGTAATATGCTTTATCTCTTCCCCTGTCAGTGTAAGGACTTAAAGCAAAGAAATTCAAGGGCCAGTCTTCATCCCACTGTTTCACAATCCTCACTTCTCTCTCCAGTTGGTTTATGAACCATGTACCTAGTAGGTTGTTAGATGAGGGGGTTGGGTGAACACTCAGTGGGACCTGGGTCACTCGATGTCACTCAGTCATGCCCCCACCAACATTCTTTTCTGCCTTATTTTTTTCTGTATTTGCACTCTTTTTTTTCTTCTTTTTCCTCTTCTTTTTTCTGTTTGAAAAACCATCAGAAGTGCTCTCAGGCATGGCTTGGTGCAACTCAAGATGAGGCAGTGGTTGTGAACAAATGGACTAAAAGAGTCAGAAAACTTTTTGGATGCTGGTGTTCAATGGCTAGCCATGGCCAATGTTGCTGGTTCTTTAGAGGTGGGTCTTGGGATCCTCAGGCATTATGAAATAAAACATCTGAAGATCCTTGTCCCAGGTGGGACTTTGCATGACCTCTGGGACAAGCTATGGGGATGGAATTTACAACTACTGATTAATCCTGGGATCTCACTAATATTGAAAAAACTACATCCAGGTAGCAGGGCAACCTCTGTCATAATAAAGAAAAGCATCATTTCAAAAGCTGATTCTTATTTTGCATTAAGACTCCAGGAAGACTTCACATGCTATATATACCCTTGGTCTAGCTTCTGAAAGACATGGCTTTATGCACAGTTTCAGGGAAAAGGATGGGTGACTGAACACAACTGATTAATTCTGTGAATGTATTCAAGCTTCAAAAATGCAAAGAATGGCATTTTTATGGATTAATTTGGCACATGGGATGCTGCTGTAAACATGTCAATTAAATTCTGGTACTTGAATCCCCTTTCATGTTTTAATTAAACATAAGCACCATGGGCTTATTACCACAGTCTGGCACAGAGAATGAATTCATTAAATATTTTTTTCTACTGGAAAAAATGTTTTTTTTTTTTTTTTTTTTGCTTTTCCTCATAAAGAAATCTAGGAAAGATAGTACTAGGAAAGAATCAAAGGTGGTTTCCAAAGAACTCCAGATACAGAATAAGCTAAACAGGAATTAAATAACTTTTATTGCTCAAATCTAACAGTACCAGATCAATAACTAATACATATCTACCTTAAAAGAATCACTTCTCTCCACTTTTTTCTCTTTATAACCCTTGGTGATATGAACACGGCCAGACATGGTTTAGCCATAGTAGAAGCCATCTCCCACTCTTCATATGGTTCTCTTCAAATAGCCAGAGTTTTCAAATTAAGTCAGATTTTCCCATCCTAAATACTCCCCTGCTCTCCCTATCCTTTGCTCTCTTGGACGCAAGCCTTACCTCTTTCCTCTCTGACTTACTCCTGCCAGTCTGGTGTCTGTGCTCTTGGCATTACTGAACTGCTCTAAGGTCACTGATGACATCCTAATGTTCAAATCCAATGGCCATTTTTTTCTTTGCTCATTCTGCTTGATTTCTATGTCTCACTTAATGCTGCTGACACACCCTTTATGATCCTTGATTTCTTTTGTTTCTAAACAAGAAAAGATCTCCTTTCAGAAGAACTTCTAGTCTTGATTTCTGTGATACTCCATATCCTGGTTTTCTTGTCTTTGGGTGGAGCTGTCCACTCAAAGGTCCTGACTATGGATTCATTGTTTCTTGTTAACATTCTACCCTGGTGATGGCATAATTATCTTTGTTTGTTTATAAAATTCCATTATGAATAGCCTGCACGAGTTGCTAAATAAATGTGTCTTAAATTTAATTGTTTCCAATCTAGTGAACCTGATAAACCACAACACTATTCTACTATTGAGATTTCACTTAGCTTCCTAATTACATTAGGACTTCCTACCATTAATTTCGCCTAGGCATCTTATGCAGTTAAAGTTAGCAAAATACCTTACAATTATAATAAACAGATCCAAGTCAAAATCATGACAAGTAGCTTGATAAAGAACATTTTATAAATATGAGAAATAGTATAGAAGATCTATTTATTCTGGTTGGAGTCATAGTTTTCCAGAATAGTTTCCTAACTTGTGTGGACACTTAACAAAATATTTGGATTGGTTCTTAACCTGAAAATCTGGATTGCATGGTAGTATAATACACTCAAACTACATTAAAACTTTCCTCTTTCAAATAATATATATTTTGGAATCATTTTGTTCATATATCAATGTTATCTAAGTTATTACATAAACATAGTTCTTCTCTTTCTTCTTTTGGCTTTAAATATAGTACATTCAGAAGCTGAGAAATGCAGAAAATGTGCTTGTTGTGGCCGTAAGCTAAGATTCAGAATCTCAAATTAAATCTTGCCTTCATTTTGCACCTGTAATTACTAGGTCTCATTTTCCCTCTGGTTCTAAGATACTCTTAAAAACTACAAAGATTTTATAGTTGGTATAAAATATATATTATATATAAATTATGTTTAATTTATAATATATATAATTATATCTTAAAAAATTTCAGACACAGCTAAACCAAATAGTTTATACATTATCTGAGGACAAAATGCTGAGTAATATCTTCCATATTTTCTACAAATCCAAAAAAATGACATGGAAACTTATAGAATGAAATGATCTCAAGCACATATATTCTCCAAGGGGGGGTGTTAGAACATGCTGAGATGGGTAATGAGCTGTCATCATAGACACACTCTAGAGATGTATGTTGTGAGCCCACAGACCTGAGATAGTACTATTATTATGAAACATTCTTTTCTACAATTGTTTCAGTATTCTGGCTTTCAATCTAGTGGTCTAAATAGCTGTTCAAAGTACTTCTTAAGAGTAAGATCTAAATCTTCCTTTTCTTCCTTTATTTCCATAAAATTAAATATTTCAGCCTAAACCAAATTAATAAATATTTTTTCAGAATAATTAGGTCAAAAATATTTAAGTAATTTAATTATTACTAAAAGCTCTTAAGCTTCAAACTATTCTATTCTAACTTAAAATACTACCAAAATGTAGCACTTTGTAACTGGCATGGTTTAAAAAAAATAAACGGTTATCAGTATTTAACTGATGTGAAAATAATTTCATTCTACATTAGCAAAATTTCTAGTAATTTTTAAGTAAAGTAATTTCTAGTAAGTTCTATGGAAATGTCTAAACTGCAAATCTTTTCAGATACTCTAGCTTATTTCAATTATCTAGTCCAGTGCTGTTCAATGTAAACAAAAGGCAAGCTACATAGGTAATTTAATTCTAGTAGCTATAGTTTAGAAAGCAAAAAGAAACAGATACAATTTTAATAACATGCTTAACCTAACATATCCAAAATACTATTTAAGCACTAACACAATAATTAGTGAGATATCATACATTTTTTTTCTTTTTTTTGGTACTAAGTTTTTGAAATTCAGTGTGGATCTTACACACTTCTCACAGGACATCCAAACTCAGATTTCAAGCACCTAGTAGCAACAAGTGCCTAGAAGCTTCTCAACTGGATAGCATGATTTAGTCAATCTGATAGCTTCCTTTGGTACCTGGTGTTTTAATCTAGTCTTTTAATCTAGTCTTTTACTAAAGCATTTTATGAAAGAACTTGATGAATAAATGATTGTTTTCCTTTGACTTTTGTTTGTTTCCTTGGCTGCCATATAGGTCAAATTTGGTGAGAATTGCCCTCTACCTTAAATATATGCTTATGTGGGTGAGTGAAATTAGCATGGTGATTATGTACTAAAAAACTGATACTACTCAGAAGAATGATTTGTTACACAAAATGGAAGACGTTTCATTCACAGGACTGTGAGTACTGAAGAATACTTGCCAGAAGAATCCATTCGAAAACTGGTCCTTGGTGGCACTTGTTCTGGATGGGAAATTAAAATTGAAATTCATTTATGGCATTTCAAAATTCATCTTTTTTTTTTTTGGTTGCAATTAGAACTCACCCTCAATCTTTTTCTTGTGTTTCATGATTTTTTCTCTAAAATCCATGGAGTTAATGGACAGATTTACCCTGTTTTATGTATATGAATACATCTATAAATGTATCTCTTTCACATGCAGGAAAATGCCTGAATTCTTTTAGATCAGAATGGAAAAAAAAGATCACCATTTCCAAAGATTAAGCTTTGATTCTGATGATAAGAATGCTGATTTGAAAGTAAAGTCAATCCAGAACCCAAAATATGCACATATCTTTGAAATCACATTATGATATTGTGTCATCAAATATCAAAATGGAAAGTGAAAACTTCAATAAATAATTATGCTGATTTATGTACACCAGTCCAAATATTTTGATCCTTATAATTATTTGGATAGTAAGTTATATATAAATAGTTGAATAAAATTGGTTTATTTTAGCAATAGGGATCCTTCATGAGAACTATGATACCATAACATGTTACATATAACATAGAAGTTTAGGGACATGAGTGTAAAATACTATATATATTCTATAATGTGCATATGAAATACTATGGAAAAAATGGGTATTTTATCATTAAACTTAAAAAATTAGAAGACCAAGTTCTGATTGCTTTCTTACTGAGCTTTGTTTGCTTCACTATTCAACACTGAAAATGAAATAGAAGCCTCTTGAGGGCGATGACAAGGCTTCCCCAGGGTACCCTGCACAGCTAGTCTCACTTGCTGTGGGGAGAATGAACCTCCCTGCTAGGCAATCTGCATTTTCACAGGAAATAAGCTCTCCAGCAAAACTACTTTTTTTTAATTTTAAATCTCCCTGTTTAGTAACTGCTTAGGATTATGAATTGAGAAATTTCTTTAATCATAAAGATGGAGCTATAACAGGGATGCAAGACTGTGCCCTTCTAAATACCTCCATTAGTTGTAAAAGTGACATCATAATCTTTATACTATCCTGATCTCACTAGGACCTACTTGCCATCCAGCAATTACACTCAGTTTACTGCAGCCCCGATGGTCTCATTTTTAATCATGAAAGTACTTTGGGTTACATTGTCAACTTGCCCTACCACCAAAATGCTCTGACAAACTAACTCGCAATCAAGGACTGATTTTAGAATTTACTTCTCGAATTTCCATCCCCTTTTATCCTCTGCCTGAGTCCCAGAGCATTAAGTTTTAAACTAGTGAATTAAATGAATTTATAAGCTATCAGATTGAATCTAATTTCTAAAATACAGGGGAAAAACATGTCTCCAACCTAACTTTTATTTCACTATCATTATTACTTAGCTATTTCTTTCTCTATTAAAAGGAACCTGTTAGAAATATAATACCATAGTTATTTACAAAGTTACTGAAAAATATTATTTTTGAAATTAGATTTCCAAAATAAAATATACATATGAAAAACAGCAAGCACACTTAACTGGATTTACTGACTCCTTTACCAACATACTCTAACTGCAAAGTGACGCACAATATGATATATCAGAAACTCCAGCTGAAAGGCAATTTTTTTTCACAGATTAAACCATAACAAATTATATTAAAGACAGCAATAATGATTTTCCTGAACAAGGTACAGGAAATTAACCTTCATTGTACAGTTGCGGACATTTTTTAATGCTCATTTCTCCCATGGAGTGTTTTTTTTCTTTTTAAATTTTGTTTTATTTCTGACTGTGCTGTATGACATATGAGATGATAGTTCCCTGGGATCGAACCTGCATGCCCTGCATGGGAAGCATAGAGTGCTAACCACTGCACTGCCAAGAAAGTCCCAATAGAGGATATTTTAAATGGTGATGTTATTAATTTTTTCTGGTCTTTTTATGATTCTAATGTTAAAGTCACTGGTAAAAGTGTCTAAACATTTACATATCATCCTATTTTGATTTTTCACTAAAATAAGGTAGTGTTCCAGAGAACATTTGTGGGCAGTACTGGACTACCCAGAGGCCACTGGACATCAGCAATGTCCAAGCATATGTGGCCAGGGCTTGATCTAGCTGTGTTCAGACATGTGGGTGTTCTAGAAACCAAGGTAGTTGTTTATGATTACTGAATAGCTGCCTGCTGCTATGGAAGCCATCACTTTATCTAAAGCTTCCCTAAACTGTTGGTGTTTCCAGTTTGGCTGTATTGAATATTTAGTCACAAGGGCAGAGGAGACTGGAGACGAGAAGGCTCAAGCAGCAGCACTTGCATGGGCTGTGGCGCTCTGGCTCTGAGCTCAGCACATCTTGTGCGTCTGCCTTGTGTGCTGAGGTTCACACCACTGGTTTCCATTTAGGCTTTTAAGTGATGTGCTGCAGTGAATAATATTTTTACACTACCCCAGCTTTCCAAATGGCTCTGCCATTAGGATGGGAGTCAGTGCTAACTACAACCCTTGCTCACTAATAACAAGGAAAAAGCAGCAGAAAAAGAGAAGATGGTTTAGAAATACAACCACCCATTTAAGATGTTATGAATTACATGTGCATTATAAGCCCAAAAGAACTCCACAATGAACAACAAAAGTGCAGGATAAAAGCCATAGATGTGAAAAACACAATGGTCCATTTTTGATCAGCTATGAATTATAATTTCATTTCAAATAGAGTACTAAAAACAGTCTTGTAGCCTTCCTTCATTATGCTATTTAACTGGCCTGTGGTTGCCCTTAAGTGCTACCTTCAGCACAAAACTCATTGCTTATTACAGATTAATGCTTCCTCATTTCTCAAAAGAAAAATTGATTGTGTGAGCTCATTTTGAAGAAATTCCAGAGGAATTTCTATTCTAAGGAGGTCCTACCAGAAGGCACATTATACTATATGGCTTCCTCACCTTTTTACAATCCTACATTTGAGTGATGTCTTACTGCAAAGGAGTGTGGACATGTTGCACCTCATAAATTGTTTATTTATAATAACCAAGGTTCAATGTGAAGAGAAAAAGTTTGAACAACTTCAGTCATAATTCACCTTGGGTTCCTACTAAGGGACAGAATCCTGAGGGAAGAGTTTCAGGGAACAAGGGGTTTTCTTCTCTGTCTCTTTTTGTTTTCACTGGCTTGCCTGCTCCAGCTTCTGAGATTGCAGTGTGGAGTGTGTTCAAGAAATGGCCCCATGAGCGAGGGGACAAACTCTAAAATAAGTCTGGATTAGTGAAAAATGAAGCAGCAGGACATGGTCCTCATTCCTAAATTATCAAGCTCCTTGGCATGATTACAATCTTATTTTGTAAGATTCCAAAGTGAGCCACACTCATTTCTTTGGGAAGCACTTTGTATTCCCTTGCATTAAAAAGAGGAGCCAGTACGGCCATTTTTCTGCAATTATGTGAGTACAATCTGTCTTAGGAGCAGAAAGACAGACAAAGTTAGCTCTTTTTTTGGTCCTGTGATTATTGCCATGACGAATCTGATTTATTCTCTGTGATAAGAATGAGAAGTTCTCTTCACTTAGACTAGTGAAGCCTCACCACCTACTTTTTCTGCTGAGTTTGCCATGGTCTGGACTTGTACATTTGCACAGTTTTCTGGGTATGGATGGAGTTCTCTGGGTGTTTGGCTACCAAGACAAGTCACTACATATATCTTTACCTCAAATTAGGGATAAAAGATGTATGGACAAAAATTCAGGGAGCCAAATAAATCAGTTTAAAAGAAATTATTTATCTGATTAGGCTTTAAAATTTGTATTCACAGCCTGTATATTTAGATATATGCTTTCCTTGGACAGTAATGATGTCTCTCTCTTTAACAGACTATGTAGTAAAGGAAAGTCATATAATTTATCATTCAGTGCGGACAATCTGCAGTGTTAAAGAGACCTATTAATTATACCAGGACAACACAGAGCAGGGCTCTCCCAGGCGAATGGCATGCACAGTCACCCTAGATAGTCTTTGGGTAAGTAGGACATTACAAACTGTCTCCTATCGTATTAGAAATATGTGGTTGAAACAATGATGTAAACACATATAGAGAACAAGTGGCAGGAGGAGATGGGAGGGCAGAAGGCAGGAAGGATCTTTAGAAATCGTCGTTTCCCCTCAAAGTCAGAAATGGTGTACGGAGCCCAACATTTAGAATGTTCGCAGACAAACCGAGACAAACCTTTCATCTTGTGACTGCAAAGAAAATTAAAGTCCCTCTTTCATGAGATTTATGGAAAAAAGACAGAGAAGGGAAAACTTAAAAATAGCATGGCTTATCTCATTACACAACGGTGGGTATTTTCCTCTGCTTTCAATTTAAAAAAATCCAAGTAATGGAAACAGCAAGAAGTCAATTATCAACAGAGACTGTTACACAAAGGAAAGTGAGATTTATGTAAAAGTTTTGGATAGAGATGAGGATGGGTAGATTTTTGCTGTTTTCTGGGAATTTCCAGTAATAATATAGGGTGTCAGCACTTGAAAAACCAACATGAACCCAGAAACCCCACTGGTCAAAATTTCTGTTGGGACTTTAGGCACGGTTCTTCTAGTATGCTTATAAGCTTATGTGGAATGAAGCTAATCAGGAAAATTTTTCTTTTTGCATAGAGCTTGCAGTAAGAACTAATGAGATTTTGATAATTAAAAGATGTTTCATGCAAGACATTCTTCTGATTAAATATCAGTTCTGAACATGGAATGAAAAATGATGGGTCTAATTGTCTAGTTATATTTAAACTATTATTTGTATCAATTGCGACATTTTGCATGTTAAAATACTGATGATTATTCGCTGTTACATAACAAAATGTCATTCAGGAATTGCTTTCCTATGTTTGTGTCCCCGCTTTCACTGCAAGCCTCATGTGAGTGGAGATTATGTCTTGTGATTTTTCTCTCATGGAGTGCCCAGCAGAGTTCCAGACACACACTGTGCTTCATACAGTCTTGCTGATTGATGTGGAGCCTGGAGCTGCCACCTCTGGGCACTCTGCCTGATGCTCGGCAATCAGAGGCATTGCCTGGCCTGCTAGATGGAAGAATCTTCTTTCTATCAAGTCCCATGTAATCACAGGCTCTTATGAGGACCCAAGGTGTTTCTAGCTTTTCCTTTCATAAGCATGTACCTGCCATGTTTCTTGTGGCTCTAGTATCCTATGGTTGTCTTTGTTTATTTAAAATCACAGTATTTTTCCTCCCAGGAATACGTCTTTATTAAGATGTCCTGTGTATGCACATTAAAATGTCAGCATAATCTAATTATGAGCCAAATGAGGCACAGCACCATTTACATCATTTGATAAGTTTCCATCATTTGCAGAGGACTAGTAATTTGAATCCAAATACTTCTTGACAGACTGGATGTAACAGACATTCTGTAGCTTTGTAGAGTAGAAGCTTGTGGATGCAGGTACACTCTTTTATTTGGTAACTGCAACCCAGTTTTAAACATGAATTTTAAAAAATCTGCTCAGCATTAGATTTCATTGTAAAAGAGGATGCCATGAGGTCATTACAGGTCAAGGAAAATGTGACAAGATGTGGTTTAGACACTTTGGTTAGGATTCCCTTCCATACTTTCCTTGGTCCCACTGATTTTTCTCCTAGGAAACAGTTCGGAGGTACAGAATAAAAGGAGTCATACCTAAATATTATGCATGTAATTCAAAAGAATAGAGTGGCTCAATATGGGTCTTTTGTTTGGATGCATACATTTTACAATGGTTATAAAAACCAAAACTATTAAATGATGAGAAATACTCCCTCTGTTCATTAAAAGAATGTATTTTTGGCATTTTTCTAAAAATTTAAAAGAGATAATGAGAGTTTGTCACACTTGGAAACAGGATATGGATACAGGGCAAAGGTCTATGTGAAGCTAGAAAAGCAAAGTGAACTGATCAGCTATCCAGAGATTAGAGAAAGTGGTGGCATGGTTTTGTGTTTTTTTTGGTTTCCTTAATCTTCGGAGCAGAGCTTTTCTTACCTTGACATGATTTCTGTGTTTCATTCACACTCCATTTAGTGTTACAAAATAACAGGACAGAGAGAGAAAAATGAGAAAGAAAATGGCTCTTTTGGCTCCTAAGAGTTGTGACCCTGAAAACATCATCGTGTCCTTGGAAACATTAGAGAGAGCGGAGAAAACAAGACAGAGGCAGTGGGGAGGAGGGGGGAGGAGCAATGAAAGAGGCCCCAGCAGAGGCATGGGCTGGGCTCTGATGGAAGGGCAGGGGCATGGGGCGGGCAGTCAGGATGTTTGTTGTTCAAGTGGCTGCAGACACAAAGGGGTACAGAGCTCCCAAAGGAGGACCGAAAAAGAAAGTCACGGAGGTTAAGGCGGATTGCTTTGCGAGGTTTGTCACAGGTGAGGAGTGGAAAGGCAATGAACAGAAGGAGCATTACAGGGGCTGGATAAAGAAATCAGAATTTGTTCAGGGTTAAAAGAAGGTCATACACCATTCCTTTCCACAAAGAGCACTAGACACCGTAAAGAAAAGACAGAATAAACAGCAACATTGCCTTTGTCTTGAATAATAAAGCTTGCATTGGTCAGGAAACCACAAAAGGATGGAAGCAAATGACTAATGAAGGGATAAAAACAGGAGGAAGCATCTCTTGAAATTCTCTAAAGGTAACCACAAAATTCAGCAAGCAAGGACAGGAGGATATGTTCCACCTTCTGAGTTAGGACTTCTGTATCCTGATCTCTACTCGTTTACACTTAGTTTTCTTATCTCCCAATTAGTGAGAGCAGGCATAGAACTCAACTTGGGTGTCTCCTCATGGTGCTAAAGGTCAACTTGATTACTAAAGTAGGAGAGGTATTAAGAACTGTGCTGAAATCATTCCTATTTTTTCAGTATAATGACCATTAACACCATGAATTCATACTCTGTATTACACAGTGAAAAAATTTATTCTATCAGAGCAAAGACATTCTAACTACTGCTGCTACTGCTAAGTCGCTTCAGTCGTGTCCAACTCCGTGTGGCCCCATAGACGGCAGCCCACCAGGCTCCCCCATCCCTGGGATTCTCCAGGCAAGGACACTGGAGGGGGTTGCCATTTCCCTCTCCAGTGCATGGAAGTGAAAAGTGAAAGGGAAGACGCTCAGTCGTGTCCGACTCTTAGCGATGCCATGGATTGCAGCCTACCAGGCTCCTCTGCCCATGGGATTTTCCAGGCAAGAGTACTGGAGTGGGGTGCCATTGCCTTCTCCGCAGAGCCCTTTAAAAACATTTTAGTTGTTCAGCCAGAAGGAGAAAAGTGAAACACACTAGCCCTGACACAACCAATTATTTTTAAAAGAGTGGCAGGGGTGGTGGTGGCAGGGGGTAGGTTCATTTTGATGAGAGTGATTTCTCAATGGCCTGCTGTCCTAACTAGTTCATCAAGTAAAATTACTTTTACAGAGAGTTGTAGAGGATGGGGAAAGGGTATTATGTCTACTTTCTCCCTTACCAGCTGGGCATATAATTCTCAGCCCCTGAGCTCATCAAAGAGTAAGCAGATTTGAGATCCTCTGAGATCACACACAATTTAAAACTTGCTATTCATGCTTCAGATGATAAAGGTGGAAAGAAGGCACTGGTGGAATACCGAAACAAAGGAAATCAGCAGACTGTAAACAGGAGCACCAGGAACCAAACCCTGCTCTTTAGGCTAGTTTTCTCAAGCCATTACTCAAGTTCATATCATACTGTGTATTTCCTTCATAGATTATACATTCAAGCCATTTGGATTCCTGTTCTTTAACATTCAAAAGAGATGATCTGTTAGGTGGTGAAAAATGGCTCAGTGAATGCATATGCAATATTAAAAGCCTTTGTTTTCTAATATTTATAAAGTGCAATGAAATGATTTTAGAAGACTTTTAAATAGGGTGACAAGTGCCTACACAATATTTTATGACTCAACTTTCAAACGGGCTCCAGTGCATTAAACAAGCAGCAGAAATTTCAGGTAGAAATGATTGGCACCTGCTCTTTGCTTCTTTTAGAACCATTACTTTCACCATCATGAGTTGGAAGGACTTGGTTGACATTTTAGTCACATTCCTAAAATCTTCAGTGACTGCATTCATGCTCTAAGAAAATCTATGCTTCAGACTAAGATCAGATTAAACATAAAAATCCTAACTATTTCTTCTTATTATCTGGTGGCTTAAATAAAGCTAGTCATCTCTTTCTCTACTGCCCACCCTTTGCCCCCTTTCCCCACTAAGTTCCTGATTTTCTTAAAGGATTTAGGGGAAAAAAGGAGGAAACAAAATTTAAACCCAAAAGATATAAGCTTTTTTTAGTTGACATAGATTTTTTTCCTTTTTAAGGAAAAGTTTAGATCAGCTGGCTTTACTTTAGAGATAGGTTTTGAACCTCAAAATATAAAATCACACCAGATCATTCCAGCCTCAATAAATCCCCTGGCAGGGCTTCAGCTATTTGTAATGCACTCTTGTTTTATGTGGCTTTCACTTACGCCTACTTTCATAAATGGCTCTCGATTTCTCGTAGAGCTCATATGGGTCAGGCTTCCTTGGGTCAAAGGCCTCTGTTGAGTCAGGAAAGGAACTCCTGTGAAGGGCGGGCGGGAAGGGCAGGTTCTGTGGTATGGCCGGAGCAGATAAACTCGTCTGAGGACTGCCTTGGTTCTCCCATCGGTCCATTATCTGTAAAGCCAAAGAGAACAGAGAAGATGACTGATGATAAACTCTTTCTTGCTGTTTCCCTGTCACACACCACAGCCCTCACATTTAAGTTCGACTTCCTTGTCCTGCAGACTTTTCTTTTACAAAACATTCAAAACTTCGGTAGAAGCGCTGAAAGAAAAAATTCTATTTCTATATAATAAAGCACCATAGATGGTTATAAATACATGTGTTGCTTGACTTTTAAACGCAAACTTTCATAACCTTGTCACCTACCAGGTAGTAATTTTCAGCGAATCACTTAATCTCTTTGAATCTGTTTTTTTCTCTCTATAAAATAAGACACTGTATGTATTTCAAGATAATTTATCTGTAAGTGCTTATAACTGTATGGTATTGTTCCTTTTCTAAGATGGCTCCAATTCAGGACACCATTTTTACTGAAGAAAATAGTCTGCAGGTATTCACTTGACACCTATATACATCCAAACCACTTCCTATACTTGAACATTCAATCACTTTCCTCATGGCTGATAAGTAGTTATAGAACGCTTTGGGGTTTCTGAATTGTTCAGTCTTCTATGAAGCTTCATTTACTGCTGATCCAGTGGTTTCTTCTCCAAAATGCTGCTGCTGCCACCATCATGACTTATTAACAGTCTGTAGAATACTTTTTAGAGCACCAAGTTCTTTCATTTACAGTATCTTCTTTGATCGTCACTACAGCCCCGTGAGGTAAAGTGAAGACTCATTTCTTTTTATCAAGGAGAAAGCCACGTTCACCAAGATCACCTGTTTATACAACCAACTTAAACAACCAATCAATTTCTCTTTCAAACTCAACTTCAGCTTTTCAGTTTTGACTAAACTTGTTGTGTGTAGAATGAGATCAGGATACCCTCTTGTTTGAAATTCTGCACTATGTGAGTGTAGTCCTCAGGATAAATGCCACTTTCTAGTGGGGCATGGCAGCTCTTCAGCTGATCCTCTTTCTCATCTCCACTGATGGTCCCTCCTCTCATTCCCTAGAACCCTACAGGTTCTCTCCCTTGCATATTTTGTTTCTTTTTCTGCTTGCAAAGTTTACCTATCTTGCACTCTCCCATCTCTCATCTTCATTATACCTGGCTACTAGACTCAGATGAGGCCCCTCCCCCAGGCGGCCTTTGCTGACCTTTCCTGATCTGGCTACTTGTGCCTCCTGGGTGCTCTCATGGTACCCACTACCTGCCCCTCACACTCAAGTGGAATCGCAAGTCCACCGTTGTCTCCACGCATAGATGATGCTGGGCACAGAGACTGCAGGGGACAGAGTCTCTCTCACTGTTGCATTATCAACACACAGCAAGTACTCAGAAAATGCAAATTTAGTGAATGGGTGAAATCAATAAAATATGGTCACCTGTTCTTTCTTTCTTTCTTTCTTTCTTTCTTTCTTTTTTTAATTTTAAAATCTTTAATTCTTACATGCGTTCCCAAACATGACCCCCCCCTCCCACCTCCCTTCCCACAACATCTCTCTGGGTCATCCCCATGCACCAGCCCCAAGCATGCTGCACCCTACGTCAGACATGGACTGGCGATTCAATTCTTAAATGATAGTATACATGTTAGAATTCCCATTCTCCCAAATCATCCCACCCTCTCCCTCTGAGTCCAAAAGTCTGTTGTTCTTTCTTGAAGGCCAGTTTTGATACACACTGTTTTGAGCTTGGCAGGATTATAACTTTCTAGTCTCTACTGCACTGTCGCTGCTTTTGTTTTCATAACAGCTATTGTTTGGTTAGGGCTTCAATGCCAGCTGTCACCTATCAACAATACATGTTTTAAAGCTGGAGAGGATGTGAGATAGCATATAACACACAGGTCCCTGTGATCCACTTACGTACCTCGGATTGTGGCAGGGGTTGGACCATTCAGCAAACTGGGCAAGAAATGGGTCACTGACCCTTCTCTCAGTACTACTGGAGATAAGGCCTGAATATTTGAGCTTTTTGAAATTCATATATTGACATTCTAACACCCATGGTAACACTACTAGGAGGTGGAGCTTTGGGGAGATAATTAGGTCATGAAGCTGGAGCTTTCATGAATGGAATTGGTACTCTTATATAGAAGACCCCAGAGAACTCTGTAGTCCCAAGACCCAGGTGAGGTTACAGCCATCTAGGAGGCAGGCTCTGACCAACACTGAATCTTCTGGTGCCTTCATCTTGGACTTCTAGCTTGCAGAACTATGAGAAATATGTTCCTGTTTTTATAAAACACCAATCTATTTTATTGTAGCTTTCAGAAGAAACTAAGAAGACACTTGGCTTCATTTTAATGTGTTTACTTTATGTGCTACTGACCAAGATTTCATTTGAACAAAGGTCCTGTAACTAACAAAGATGGAAAACCCCTAGCTGAGTTCAACTCCCTAATATTAAACATGATCTCTAGGAGCACAGAGAGGTCCAGCAGCTGTCAGTGCCCAACCCTGGGTCAAACACAAATCTATAACTATAATGGGAGTCCTTTTTTTTCTTTTAACATAGTAATACATTGAGGGGAATAGTTGGTAAATTTGCTTAGAGTCCTGGCTAATTTTCTGCTCAGTGACCCTTTCGCTCTCATTTAGTAAAAATCTTTAAATATGCACTTCATAATTCACTTGAAAGTAAAATTTGCCTAGGAAGCCATTGTAGGTTCCTTTGGTCATCCATTCTCTGTGCTTGTGCTCTGACAGGAAGACCCACACTGTGGCTAAAGGCATATTCTTTTTTATTTTTCATTTTAACTGACTTCAGGCACCATGTGGGTACATTTTGTCTGTGACTTTCTCCCTTCTGTTTCTAAACATAAGATACTTAATCCTGAAAAGTAAATAAATTAGAAATATGGTCTGAATCACTGAGTATTCCACTTGTCATCAAAGGGCTTCAGCAAATGTCTATTTATTTCTATCTTCCACGGAGGGTTATCTGGTTCTCCCATAAGTCTTGCTAGTATATATACTGCTCATGTGCAATCACTGGAGTAAACATGCTTCAGGTGAAATATCAGTAATCTAAAAAACATTCTTAAAACTACAAAATAAATAATGCTTTTGGCACTGTTTAGGAAAGTTTCTTTGGCAGATAGAAAAATTCTACAATGTCTACAGCACTGAGATGGAGAAATTTGCTGAGTCCAGTTCATGCTTAGTAAAGCATTCACAGTGTCTTGCTGTGACATTAATCAACCCTCGAGTCACTCTGTCAGGGATTTGTAAGACTGTAGAGCAGATAATCACAGTGCCCATGAAATTACTAAAAAAGAAGACTCATAGTCCTTCACTCCCCCACCCTCTTATCAAGTCATTTGAAGTTCAGACCTAGAAGACCGTGGTGGAAGCCTCCTGTTGTGGGATCACCATCCCTCCACCCCCACCCCTGCTCTCTGGAGCTGATGTGCTGATCTGACAGCATCTTTTTTTTTTAAATTTATTTTTTAGCTGAAGGATAATTGCTTTTGCAGAATTTTGTTGATTTCTGCCAAACATCAACATGAATCAGCCATAGGTATTAAGGGCTTCCCTGGTGACTCAGACAGTAAAGAATCTGCCTGCAATGCAGGAGACGTGGGTTCTATTCCTGGGTTGGGAAGATCTCCTGGAGAAGAGAATGGCTACCCACTCCAGTATTCTTGCCTGGAGAATGCTGTGGATAGAGAAGCCTGGCAGCCTACAGTCCACGGGGTCGCAAAGAGTCCAACATGACTGAGCAACTCTATTGACTTCTCAATACTTTCTTAGATACCTTGGTCTCTGCACTTTTGCCTTCCAGTTGGGTTACCTTGTACTCACTAGTTCCTCTCAATATTCATGAACCACATAGATTCTTACCCCAACTTCTTATTCCACCTAATGTCTTCCTGGCCTTGACCTCTGAAGAGCTGTGTTACCTGTCAGGAGTTTACCTGTCAAAAAGGCTTCTGATTGGAACTTTCCACAGTCCTAGCCATGTCCTTACCTATGCCAATATTCATAAACACTTTTCTAGAGTAAGGAAAAATGGAAACAAAATTGTTTTCTTTATCTGGGAGGAGACCTGTATTTCTATTCTCCTTGATGAATGAGTGAATGTTTTAACTGTATGAAAATATAGTCACTGAGAAAGCAGTGGACAGAGTGGACATATAATCCACAATGGGATATCAAAGAGTAAAACAGAAAAAAATCGATCATGGTGTGGTCAATTTTTTTAAACCCACCTTCTGATTCTAGGATGCACATTGACAATAGAGAGCTTGTGAACAAGGTAAGTTGTCCTTCCCATGAAAACTAGAAACTGCTTGCTACCTGTAGAAGCTGGGATAGTCTAAACACACTTCCTTACTATTTTAGGGCAGGGCTGGGAGATGAAGACATTTGGCTTGATTCAGTACTTGAAGAATGAACTTGGATTCCTTCCAGATGAAGAGGACAAGAACTCACTACAATTAGTGTATTACTTGTTAAACAGAAGTGATTATCTTGATGTGGATTAGTTTTAGATGTGGATCAGTAGGACAGAAGAAGGTCAGGAAGTGACACAGGACCAGGAGAAGGGGTGATCTCACTCAGGATAACATTTCCTTATCCTGATTAAAAATGTCATCAATCCTCTTCAAAGGTGAGAGTGTATAACTCCAAATACTGTGGGTATGTATTTATATATTTGCTTAAGTAAATAGTTTTGCAAACTATGTTCATTCATTGAGTGATTAATTTATTAAGAGTTTATTCGTGGAAGGTCTGCTTTCTAGAATGACAGTATTTTATATTTTTGAGCATGTCAGAGGCTCTGCTTTAGCACCTTACATGGATTAAGTCATAGACTCTTTACAATAACCATGAGAGGAGTATTATTATTATCCCCATTTATAGATGAACTTGAAATACTGAAAGCTTAAGCAGCTAGTCAAAGGCAACCTAGCTAGTAAGGAGAAGCACAGTTTGGACACAGGCTGTAAGCCTTCAGAGCCTGCACCCCAAACCACCGTACACCTGGCCGGTCACCAGAGTCCCTAATCTGAAGAATTTCTGGTGGATGCCTGGAGGGCGTTACACTGACAGTCCTCTATCTTCATTTAGCTTAGGACCTGGAAGTCCAAGCCCTACCTTTTGGAGGGATGCCTGGGTTCAGGATTAGTTTTAAACTGAGTTCTATGAAATTATTGAGTGTGGATGTAATTAGTGTAATGACAGCAGATACTATAATTATGCCAAATGGCATCATTTGTGTAAATGTGGTACATATAAGGAAATCAGTAGATTACATAATTGTAGCACCATGATGAGGTTGCAAGATTCCTTCTTAAATTAGATAACGATATGTGTAACCACAGAACACAGATTTTTAACTCTGGTGGCGAAAGGAAGGAATTATTCAGATTTTGGTCAAGGCAAAACAAACTTCATTTTAAATATTTTTAAATACTTGTTTTCAAAATCACATGTATCACTAAACAGTTTAACTAGGCCCAAGTAAGACTAGTTTTCTCATTTGATATTCTCTGTGGGCCAGATGAGCCGAATCCCAAATGAGGACACGCTTGGTATGAAAGTTCTGAGAGCATGGGCCTCTCATCACCAGCTCCCAGTTTTCTCATCTCTCTTTGAGAGAAACCTGGACATCAGGAATACTCCAGGGCTCAATAATATTTTATTTTCACATGTCTTCAAATAATTTTAAAGACATGTTATTTAACTAAGCCAGTTATTGCGCTTGAAAAATATGCAAAATCATTTCTAAAATGAGAAAATGAAGCACTTAAATATTCCTTTAGTAAAAGGGGGAAAAAAGGAGCATAAAATTAACCCAAGAAGTCCCTACTCACTGGCCAAACCAGGGGCCACTGGTGTCAGGGCTACTTACTGTGAGAGGAAAGAAAAGTAGGTGGAAGACGTGATTCCCTGAGATTTTGAGTTTTTTTTTTTTTAATTGTTTGTTTTGTTTTTTGTTGTTAACTTGAATCACTTTGCCACAGCTCTCTTCCACTTGTGGGTTTCAGCCATCTCAGTTAGGGTCGGCTATTCTAACACAGCATAGAATGGGACCCCAGAAAGCTAGTCCCAGCTCTTGGGACTTGGACAAACTAGAGTCAACCTAATGGCAAGTAAAGATCATCTCCAGCTGGGAAGGCAACTTGTCTAAACTTGTGTCACAAAAAGATTACTAAAATACCAGTCTCCTACGTTAGCATCAACATTTCAGGACAGCTGATAAAGAAACTAGGCTTACAGAGACTAGGTAACAGCAGAGATCACCAGTTTCTGAAAATTCAGAGCACCACTTTGAGTGACTGTCATTTATGGTGGAAAAACACAAAGTGTTTCACAGACACACATGTATTTAGCTCTGTATGCGTTAAAATGTAAATATAAACACAAATAAATATACAGCAAAATTTCTTGAGGATCAGATTTAATTTGTAGGTCAAGACATCTGGGTCTATAATTTGTATTGTTTTAAAAATTCAATGCAGTAAGAAACGATGGTATTTCTGTTGGTGAAAACAAAGGTTTCTAAAGAATTTTCAGCACACCATATTGAACAGTGTTAATGCTTGTTTTGTAAAAATATAAAAAAACAAAACAATCTTTATAGGAAAGTAAGACAAATTAGTTTTTCACAGAGAACTTGTTCTTTTGACATCAAAAATCTCAAAGGAGGAAGGGATTTTCGAGGTTACCCAATTCAAATCTTATTTAGTGGAATTGTAATCATAACTAGTAATAAAGAAGAAGAATTTCAACTTACAGGCTTTGGGGTTTTCCATGGAGAAAAGAAACCTGCAATAAAGAAAACAATATATGAACTTTGAAAATACATTCCACTACCACTTACAGGTAGCATGATATTAAGATAACCACAAGTACTTTATATAAGTTAATAGGAAACAACAACAACACATTCTGCCTAGCTGCACAGTTTTTTTTTTTCAAAGGGACCAATTTTATTGGAATTATGTTAATGATTCTAGGAATATTTCTTTATACGGCAGCTGAGGATTCTGAAGCCCAGTGATGGTGAGGAACTGTGTGGCAAAAGATCAGTCACTTTACAAGAGCTAAGGCTGAGTCATCCTTTGGGATTTCTGTGGCACAGCCTTAGCTGTGTGTGGGTGTGGGTTTGGGTGTGGGTGGGTGGGATGGGAAGAGAGAAAGAGAGCGAGAGAGAGGGAGAGAGAGACAGAGAGAAAATGAGAAACAGTGAGGGGGGTAGAGAGGGACAGACAGAGAGAATATAGATAGAAATTAAGACTTTTAAAGGGTAACACCTGTGATTAGTACACAAATAATTCTGCTTTATGTACCTGCTTTATGTGGTTAGAAATCAATCAACAAGCCTTCATTAATCCTACATTTATAAATAATGTATATACTTACATCATGAATAGATTCTACTATAATTGCGTGTGAGCTGTTTCTCCCACTGACTTCTCTACAGCAGATATCTATTTTATTATCCCCCTGCTCTAGTGACAGCACAATGTTTTTCATGAAGAAGCGGCTAAAAATGTTTGTTAATTGAGTGAATCACGTATCATCAAAGACAGGATTTTTTCAACTCATTGAACTCTCTTAATGATCACAAATGGTTTGACGGTTGAACTGACTTTGTTTGATCTGAATGACCTTTAAGATAATTAAAAGTAAAGGACAGATTAATTCCTTTTTCCTTTATTGTTATTATTTTATTATACACTGCCAAAACACAATCTAGCACACAGAACAAAATTACTTTCTTCTCATACCATCTCTCCCCTCTTTCAATGACTTCACTCATGTTAATATTAGGTGGTATCTGATAAAATGCCCAATAAAAAATGGAATGTTGAAAATATGCCATGCAATGATTATTACTTTTAAAACTTGGACGGGCATAGAATGGGCCATGGTTTTTGACTATTCCCATTTATAGGAAATATCCACAGAAAACTAGACACACACTTATCTAGATGCTGAAGCAATCCAACTCAGGCAGAGTATAAATACTAATTTAAATACTAATTACACCTCAACACAAATGTTGTAAATAGCTGATGCTGCATTTTATGAAAAGAGTGAAAGCAGGTAGGCCATCATGTTCCTCAGTTTTCCTTGGAGCACAGAGTTAAATTTAATGCTGAAGTATAACAACTATCTCACCTAAGGAGATGGGTGAAATTGGCTTACTTTCTCGTATACTCTGTATGTATGTTCTTATTTCTCTTTCCAACTATTAAAAAAGTTCTATTCAATGTGTGGCTTGATTTTAATTTAATTGCAAGGATTTAATCACATCCTTTTTGATAATAGCTGAGAGTAAAATTACAGATAAATAAATATATTTATCTCTTTGACTCATTCTGTAAAAGGCCAATGAAAATAATTTGACCAATAATTATAAAAGTGAAAAGCATTGTGACCTATTGGCCAATTAACTGTTATTCTCATTGAAGAATAATAGTTATTTGCTGTTTAAATAAAATTTATTTGCTGTTTCATGGAATTGTCAGCAATGGTTCTTTTGAGAAAAGATGTCATTTATACGTTCTCACAATGTTAAAACATTCAGTGATTTCCTCTGCTTTCTCTGTGTTCCTCCTTTTTCTTCTTCCTGCAGTGCCAGAATGGATTTTGAGTATTTGCTGCTTTACATTTGCTAAGCGCTGGGAGTTTCTTAGATTTACAGATGTATTGAAAATGGTTTCTTTTTATGGAGCTTTCATCTCCACATGGGGCATTATCTTAAGAGATGATTATTCTTCCTGGGGAAAATGTATAATCATGGGCCCTCCTGGCAGTTACGGTGCCAGAACTGAAATGGCATAACAGGGACATTGGTCAAGATCAGACAAGGAGAGAGGGCCATTTAATTTGACCACTTGTCATCACTGGCACGTCGGCTTCCTCTTCTTCTGAGGTGGTTTTATTCAGTCTGACCTCAGACTATTGGCATGACCCAGGACTTCTCCACTGTGCCCATTATGGCAGTTTCTGAAATATGCCTAATGCTGAATTGTGAGAAAGAGGCTTCAATCTCCGAAGCAATAGCTTCACTTTCTGAGTCATTGTCAGAGAGAAGCTGCTTGTTTCAGAGTACGTAATTTTAGGTAGCAGAAATAGTATCAGAATAGATTTCCTTAAAAATAAATAACTTACGTGAGACTTAGAGTTCCTTTGCCAAATTAGCAATCACGCTATAAGCACTTAAATGAAGATGAACAGAAAACATTTATTTTGCAATACAACACTGTAAAGCAATTATCCTACAATTAAAAATAAATTATATAAAAAGATATGCAATTCTTCTTTAAAGATTTAATTGGTTGGCAGTTTGCTGTTTTGATAATTGTGTAAATAAAAATGCAAAAGAATAAAGAAAGAAAGAAAACATCTATTTTGGGTATACCCAATTTGGCCCAATTAATTGATAAAATCACTTCTACATGATTAATCTCCAGTTTTCTGCTCGGCTTCATTGGAAGAGCTCCATAAATACTATAATAGCATGGGTCAAATAATGTAGGTCAAATGCTATACTAATGTGGGTCAAATGATAATAAACCTACAATAAATTTTTGCAGGGATTACACCTCTAAGAAATCTAGTCTATTGCAACTAACATAAAATACCCCCAAACAAAATAAGAACTTTTAAATTCTTATTTCTGGAACTTTTCTTTTTCTGGAATCATTCTGGCCAAAACAGATCACAGAAGGAAGACAGGTTTGGTTTGTTGAGACAATTACTTTTGGGTGTCTCACCACCTACACTCACAGGGATACAGGATGAGGAATATAGATAGCTTTTTCTTAAGCCTTTCAGAGCTGATAGTCCTTTTTTCAAAGGCAAATACATAAAAAAGATTTTTGTTTAAACTAATAAAACTTGCTTTATATTTTAGTTTATTTCTGGCCTTTATTTCCCCTACTTCTACAGAAAGTAGAATATTATAATTCTTTTATAGAATTAAAAAATGTATTTATTTTATTTATTTATTATAATAACTTGACCTGTTTTCCATACTGATCATTTACTGAAGTGTGTTGATGTGTCTGTGTATGAATCCAAACATTTATTTAATTCTAACTCTAAAGACAATAAAAGTGAAAGACCTCAAGAAACAGTTATAAGCTAACTGAAACATGAGTAGGGACATTTTAAAAAGGAAAAATTAAGAGAATAAATGGGAAAATTTAGATGCAGCCAATAGGGAAGTTTCAATGCATTTAATATGAAGCACAAAACTGAATTAGATCTCTAAAATCTGTCTTTTTTAGAACAAGAAATAGAGTTAAAAATATTTTTAATTCCTCATGTAAAAGCACAATTAGACGGGCAGAGAAACAGAAACACAGTACAAATAGCTTAAACAAGAAATTCCGACTCTTAAAAATGGAAGAGGAGAGAAGGCAAAACCAGTTTTATACTGAGAGTTAAATCAAATTTACATATCAACTAAATACAATTTTAATAAATTATAGGACTATGGTTGCCCAGTTAAATATGAATTTCAGATAAGCAATGAATAACTTTTTAGGATGTCCTGTAGACTGACTGCATGAGACATATACTGCATAGGACATACTTATATTAAAAATTACTTGTTTACTGAAATTCAATTTAATTGGGAAGTCTACATTTTCATTTCCTAAATTTGAACACACTACCAGTTCAGTTCAGTTTAGTCGCTCAGTTGTGTCCGACTCTTTGCGACCCCATGAATCGTAGCACACCAGGCCTCCCTGTCCATCACCATCTCCAGGAGTTCACTCAGACTCACGTCCATCGAGTCCGTGATGCCACCCAGCCATCTCACCCTTGGTCGTCCCCTTCTCCTCCTGCCCCCAATCCCTCCCAGCATCAAAGTCTTGTCCAATGAGTCAACTGTTCACATGAGGTGGCCAAAGTACTGGCGCTTCAGCTTTAGCATCATTCCTTCCAAAGAACACCCAGGGCTGATCTCCTTCAGAATGGACTGGTTGGATCTCTTTGCAGTCCAAGGGACTCTCAAGAGTCTTCTCCAACACCACAGTTCAAAAGCATCAAGTCTTCAGCGCTCAGCCTTCTTCACAGTACAACTCTCACATCCATACATGACCACAGGAAAAACCATAGCCTTGACTAGACGGACCTTTGTTGGCAAAGTAATGTCTCTGCTTTTGAATATGCTATCTAGGTTGCTCATAAATTTTCTTCCAAGGAGTAAGCGTCTTTTAATTTCATGGCTGCAGTCACCATCTGCAGTGATTCTGGAGCCCCCCAAAATAAAGTCTGACACTGTTTCCACTGTTTCCCCATCTATTTCCCATGAAGTGATAGGACCGGATGCCATGATCTTCGTTTTCTGAATGTTGAGCTTTAGGCCAACTTTTTCACTCTCCTCTTTCACTTTCATCAAGAGGCTTTTTAGCGCCTCTTCACTTTCTGCCATAAGGGTGGTGTCATCTGCATATCTGAGGTTATTGATATTTCTCCCAGCAATCTTGATTCCAGCTTGTGCTTCTTCCAGTCCAGTGTTTCTCATGATGTACTCTGCATAGAAGTTAAATAAGCAGGGTGACAATATACAGCCTTGACGTACTCCTTTTCCTATTTGGAACCAGTCTGTTCCATGTCCAATTCTAACTGCTGCTTCCTGACCTGCATACAGATTTCTCAAGAGGCAGGTCAGGTGGTCTGGTATTCCCATCTCTCTCAGAATGTTCCACAGTTTATCGTGATCCACACAATCAAAGGTTTTGGCATAGTCAATAAAGCAGAAATAGATGTTTTTCTGGAACTCTCTTGCTTTTTCCATGATCCAGCGGATGTTGGCAATTTGATCTCTCGTTCCTCTGCCTTTTCTACAACCAGCTTGAACATCAGAGAGTTCACGGTTCACGTATTGCTGAAGCCTGGCTTGGAGAAGTTTGAGCATTACTTTACTAGCATGTGAGATGAGTGCAATTGTGCAGTAGTTTGAGCATTCTTTTGCATTGCCTTTTTTTGGAATTGGAATGAAAACTGACCTTTTCCAGTCCTGTGGCCACTGCTGAGTTTTCCAAATGTGCTGGCATATTGAGAACACCCTATATAGGGAACATTTTATATAAGACCTGGGCAATGAGAGTTGGACTGTGAAGAAAGCTGAGTGCCGAAGAATTGATACTTTTGAACTGTGGTGTTGGAGAAGACTCTTGAGAGTCCCTTGGACTGCAAGGAGATCCAACCAGTCCATTCTGAAGGAGATCAGCCCTGGGATTTCTTTGGAAGAAATGATGCTAAAGGTGAAACTCCAGTACTTTGGCCACCTCATGCGAAGAGTTGACTGATTGGAAAAGACCCTAATTCTGGGAGGAATTGGGGGCAGGAGGAGGAGGGGACGACAGAGGATGAGATGGTTTGATGGCATCACTGACTCAATGGACATGAGTTTGGGTGAACTCCGGGAGTTGGTGATAGACAGGGAGCCCTGGTGTGCTGCAATTCATGGGGTCGCAAAGAGTTGGAAACAACTAAGCGACTGAACTGAACTGAACTTGGTACCCTGCTGGAGGTCAGAAAACCCACCTGGCCACTTGCACAGACCCTCCCATCTCTTAAATGATCATTTCTTATAAAGGATTGTGACTAATAAAGGAGATTCATGTCCCTACTACTTCCTGAAAATATTTCAGGGACAGTGAGAAATTCTTCCTATAGAGGAAATCATCTTTTTTTTTTTTTAAGTTTCCCAAAGGGGAGAAGGCCCAAGGTTTTAAAAAGCCTCCAGTTAAGGCTAATTTAAGGGAGAAAAATACCACTAATACAGTTAATCTTTAATTTAAAGATCCTCCCATTTTCCCACAGCCTGGCAAATTTTCCATCAAAAATTCAGCCTTCAGTAAATGTAAGCCAGCAGGATAATGAGCTAATTTCCATTAAAACTAGTTCAGTGTTATTCATTTTTTTTCAGGTTTTTGACTGATCTTGTATTTCTTATTAAAATTCATTAAATGAGTTAAACCCTGCAGTTACCTTAGAAAATTTGTTTAAGCTGTTTCATATCAGTAAAAGGGCACTTTTTCTTAATGAAACTGACCTAGGTTAAGAAACAGCCTTTCCATTAAGATACTGCTGGTGGTACCCTAACCTCAACATCACCATGTTTCAGTCGAGCAAATTATTCAGTTTGCAAAGAAAATTTCAAATTAGTTGCCATCTTTGGCCTACAGAATCCATTTTTGTGTGGAGAGTTGAGGCATTCTCTGCAATGCTTTTAAAATGATCTTTCCTGCATCTTTTAAATAAAAGTGTTTTACTTATAAACACTATAAAGCTGTTTTTCAGAAGGCCATTTCCCCCCAAGGCTTTGTTCTTTATGGAGAGAGCAATCTGACCATTTCAAGTTTTCCCAGCGAGTATCAAGAAAGGATAAGCCTGCACATGTTGACTTCTGATAAACTCAGTTACATGAAGAATACGTTCAAAATAAAGCAGGCCAGGTAGACAGCCTTGAACGGGAGTAAAGCAACACACTGGAAGAGGAAGAACTTTGTCAGCGAGGCTAAAACTCAGACTGAGGTGAGGCTTGCTGAAAATATTAGCAACTACAAAGGGCTTATGCTCGGAACAAGATGGAGGGCAAAGAAGAGAGAAACCACTCCATGTGCTTGTGGTCAGCTGTAAACAGTTGGCAATGGGAATGTGGAAGGATATCAGTCTTGCAAACGGAAAAGTCCATTTCTGAGAACAATTTTCTTTATTATAATGGATATGTAGCATTAAATTCTCTTCTATTGAGAAACCCATCTAAAAACATCTTTAAGTAATTTAAGAGAGATTAAACACCTTAGTCATTAAATTACACCAACATTAAATAAATATTTATTAAGTTGTGAGTGTGTCACAAGCACCACAGACTCAACACGGCAAAATGGAAGCTTCGGCCTTCCCTCCTACTTCTTGTCTTATGTGTTCAATATCTGGGAAAATTTCACCTGCCTTTCCAAATTTTAAAGGCAGGAACCTGAAGTCATTCTTAATCTCTTTTCCTCATTTCCTTATCTTCAACTTTTGTCTATTCTACCACCAAAATCTATTTCAAACCCACTTCTCTCCATCTCTACAGTCACCATTATAACCCATGCTCACCGTCACTTTTACCTCAACTGAAGCTACAGTAAATTTGCTGATGTCACTGAATCTGATCATGCTTAAAATCCTTAAATGGATTCCCACACATTTATGATAAAACACAAAACCTCCAAGGACTTATATAAGTTTGTCCCTACCACTCCCCTGGAGAAGGGAATGGCAACCCACTCCAGTATTTTTGCCTGGAGGACCCCTTGGACAGAGCAGCCTGGTGGGCTACCATCCATAGAGTCACAAAGAATCAGACATGACTGAACAGCTTAGCACACACACACTCTCCCCAGAATTATTTCCTCATGGGTTATTTCCTTTCACTCACTGAAATTCATTGACTATAAGCCAGGCTTCTCTAATCACAGAGCCTCTGCACAATCTCCTTCATTTACCTATCCTTTTTAACCCTCCACCAAATCATCTCTGGCTCCTTCTTTATGTGTCAGCTTAAACACTACCTCCTCAGGGAAGATGCCTCTGACCCTTCATCTTAAATCTAAGCTTAATTAATCTAATTAATTTTTCATTGCATTCTCTATTTTTCTTCACATGGAATTTATTACTATATATAAATATATTTATGAAATCATATTTATGTAATTGTATTTGTGAGATTGTTAGTTTAATGCTCATCTCTCCTTCTAGAGTATAAATTCCACTGGGGGAGATCATATCTATTTTGTTCACAATGTATTCCCAGTACTTAGCACAATGCTTGACATACAGCATATACTTCAATAGACACATTTTAATGAATTAATAGTAGTAGTGAAGAGTGAGGAGGGTAGCAAGAAAGAGAGTCACAAGATACTCAGGATGATCTGCTTGGCGTGGAGGAGTATAAAGGAGAAGATGAAATCCGTGATGACTTCTAACTTGGGAAACTGGGTGGTTTCATTAGCTGAGATACAAAATACAGGAAAAAGGTTTCTTTGAATGGAGTCTACAAAGTTAGGTTATGAGCAAAATGAGTTTGAGGTACCTTTGGAGTTTGGATTCAAATGTAGTCAAACTACATTTTGAAGTCTCAACCTTAGTGAATTTGGTTTCAGGTAAAGTCAGGTAGTAGTTGGCTTTCTTGTCTGGCGCTTAATAGAGGTTATCAGGATTAGAGATATAATATGTTAGGTTAAACTTAAAACAAGACACCAAAATTGTGTGGCATGAAAAGAGACCACTTCATGGTATGTAGAATGAATGAAAGTATCTGAGATGTAACTGAAAGTCAAGAAAGAAAAAGGTTTCAAGAAGTAGTAAACAGAATACTCATAAAATAAGACCTTAAGAAGTTTGTCAAACAGGAGGGTCACAGGTGGCCACAGTGGTGGCCGTTGATTGCTAGAACAGAGGCAGAAATCAGATTTCAGTGGGTCTGAATGAATGGGAAGTGAGGAAGTGGAACTGAGAAGTGTCAGAGTGGCTACGGGAAGAATAAAGCTGCCCATAAAGGGAAGATTTCCTTTTGGAGAAGCATGCATTTAGATGAGATGGTATCTGAACAGAGACAGAGTCTGAAGATTGAGGAGAAAAGGAGATAACGGGTGGAATTATTTCATGAGGAGATAAGAGGTGAGATCCAGAGTGCAAAGGGGAGAAGTTAATGCTAATTGAGAGAGCACCAGCATCCAAGTCCTTATCAAGAGGTCAGAGCAGATCTCTGGGGAAAACCTCCAGGATCGACCTCATGGGGCAGGGATGGGACTGAGTAGGAGAATTTACTCATAGTGGCTGAGAGTGCAAAGCAGTGGGGGTTTGTAGGGGCTCTGAGTATGCAGGGAAACTGGAGGAGAGAATAAAAGTAACCTGTGTCAAAATGTTTGGTTCATGGGGATGAGACAAAGATAAGAACAGAAAAACAACTTCTGGCACAGCACAGTGGAGAGGTTGTACACACAGAAGGGGGGATGACGCTGACCTGGGCTCTAGTCCCAGCTCCACCTGTCACTAGCTGTGTGGTCACACACATACTTGGCACGGCATGTACACCAGGATCAAGCTCCGGGCTCTGAGTGAGGCTCTGGGTTTGCATTATGGCTTATGCCCGGGTGGCCGTGAGTGAGTCCCCTGATCAAGGTTCAGACTCCTTATCTGTAACAAAGACGATAATAATAGGGACTACTGCAGTGGGAACTAAATAAATGTGCACTTTACATTTTACCAATTAAAAATGGTGCATTGTTCCACTTGATGGCTTTGATGTATTCTGAATTCTTTTTCTGCAAAACAGATGCCCACTTTTCAGAAAGGTGTTCAACAATTTATTGTCACAATGGATATATTATTTTCTTCTCTTAGTTTTTTTAAGTTTTTTGCTCTTTTAACATTCCTTTTTAAGGTCTTTTAAATTGCCTTTTTAGGTCTTATAAGTTCCCTGTTGCTATATGAAAGTATGAAAGTGAAAGTCGCCCAGTGGTGTCTGACTCTTTGTGACCCCAAGGATTATACAGTCCATGGAATTCTCCAGGCAAGAATACTCGAGTGGGTAGCCTTTCCCTTCACCAGGGGATCCTCCCAACCCAGGGATTGAACCCAGGTCTCCTGTATTACAGGGATTCTTCACCAGCTGAGCCACAAGGGAAGCCCCAAAAATATGGAGTATGGCTTGTTTTGCTTTGCTAAACAAAGTAAATAGTTATTTTCATCCTACTATGATTCTCCATTAAGTTCCTTCTATCCTGGTTAGAGAAGTAAGGTGGCCCACTTTTACCTCACTCTACAGTCTTTGTGCTCTATGTAAACTGTATCCCTGGTTTACAATGATTATATTCAATATCATGATTTTTAAAATGTTTAAAATTGTCCCTAGATTTACATTTTCCTATAACTATTTATAATAATAATTACTCAGACTTAATCAACTAACCTGTTTTTAACGCTCACCTATTCTTTTTGTTCGGGCTTCCCCAGCGGTGCTAGTGGTAAAAAATCCACCTGTCAGTGCAGGAGACACAAGAGATGTGGGTTTAATTCCTGGGTCAGGAAGATCCCCTGGAGTAGGAAATGGCATCCCACTCCAGTATTCTTGCCTAGAAAATTCCATGGGCAGAGAAGCCTGGCAAGATACAGTCTGTAGGGTCACAAAGAGTTGGACATGACTAAGCACAATTCCTTTCCTCAGTGTTCAGTAAGATATTCTGTGAGAAGTGTTCCACATGTGGATGTATTTGTGATGTATTTGTGGAAGATTAGTTCCATGTACTTCTCTTCTGCCATCTTGATTCCTCCTCCTCCAATTCCTTTTATACCATTATAACCATGGTATAAAAGGATTAGTAAAACCATCTTGGGGTTTTGAATTTTTGTTGTCAGTATATGTGCGTACTTTTTTCAGAAACAGCATTATGCTTGATTCTGTAGGTACAATAATGGCCTCCTACATTCTAGTCTTTAAAACTGGTTGTGTTACCTTACATGGCTAAGGGGATTTTGCAGATTAAAGTTAAGGATCTTGAGATAAGGATCAATATTACTGGTAGAAGAGTATTGTACATGTGATTGCTGTTAAGATGGAACAAAGCTGAAGATTTACTGTTCTGTAGCTGGGAAACTGCTCAATCGGGTCTCGACACCATTAACTGCTTACAGTATCAGTTCTACAGGACTCCCTGGTGGGTTAGTGGTAAAAAATCCACTCGCTAATGCAGGAGATGCAGGTTCGATCCTTTGGTCAGGAAGATAGCCTAGGAAGGAAATGGAAACACACCCCAGTATCCTTTCCTGGGGAAATCCCATGGACAGAGAAACCTGATAGGCTACAGTCCATGGGGTCCCAAAAGAGTCAGACACAACTGGGCAACTAAACAACAACAATCAGTTCTACATTTTACTGATTCTAGTGAACATAATCTTCTGAGATGATTATAGTCCTCCAGGTTTGTCTATTACGACCCTCTTACGTTGTTAAGCATCACTTTGCTTGATTTTTGCATTTCAACCTGCTCTGTCCATTTCTGTTTTTTTTTCCAAATGTCATACCTTTAGCACTGGAGGATTCCAAGCATGTTTTCTCAGTTTCTTCTGTTGTCTACAGTAAATCTATTTCAGTGTCATGAAGGTAAATCTTGAAGGCTAATTATAATTATCCCTTTCTTACATGCTTAGCTTTTTGTTGTATGTTCCATGCTGGGTGTTACTTTTCTTTTTTTTTTTTTTTTTTTAGGGAAGATTTATCCAGATTCAGGTTCATGGCCTGATTGCTGCTTACTCAGTTGTGTGAAATAATGCCCAGTTTGGAGTTCATACAACAGTGAACACATGTGCACAGCTTGTAACCAGACTTTCACTGGCAATGGTGTCACTTAGCTTTTCTGGACTGTAGGGAGCCTTCTCTTTGACACAACTTTGTAATTTTGTTTGCTTCGTTTGGCAAGAAACATTTGTGCTATGAAACTGTGAGACTGTCTCTATATACTACCCCAAAGGCTTCTTATAGTTCTACCTCCATCTTTGGTGTTTAATGTAATTGTATCACTGCCCCAGGAGGCAATTTTTCTTCACCCTTGCCTCTCTGCTTTCTGTTATGCTGTGCTCTGGTATTTGAGACTTCAGAATTTGTTGAAAGAGTTGTAGGGAAATGAGAGTGATTGTTAAGCAGGGAAGAGGTTTAAGCACAACTGAGCAGTATCTCAGCAGCCTTATAAGTGCTAGAATCTGTGAATCCCTGACATTTTCTTTTCTAAGTATTCTTGGCACTTTACTGAGCAACTCAGAGAAAGCATAGAGACAATCCATTGTCCTGATGTGATTTTAAATAGAACTTCTTATAAAGAACAATTTTATCCCTATTTGTCTATAAGTTATAGGTACAAATATAACATTATGCATGATTTATTTATATATTATTATTTATAAACTAATATCTGAAATATAGACAGAACTGATGCTTATCTCCTGCTCTAACTTAACAAGCTAAGGCTCCATCTTCATTTAAAGTTCTGGCATCCCTAGCGTCACTAAAGCAGTGTTGGCAGAGATAAAGTACAAATAGGACTGTCCTTGGAAAGTATTTTTCAATCAATCACAAAACAGATAAAAATTTTGTTTGCTTGTGGTGGGAATTGATGGTGCAGCTGAGTTTGTTTCTTTCTCTCCCCCTCCGCCCATTCTCACCCTGAGGTTTTCCTGTGGGACTCTGCACAGAGGAAGGACACATGGTTTGACTGGAGTAGAGGGTCAGAGTCCATATCTCAGTCCAAGGATCATTAGGAGGTACTTCACTGATGACAGTCTGTGAATTGATGTTTTACATAACATGAAGACAGAAGATGCCCATTTTAGTTTGGGTTTTCCCAAAAGCAGGCCCTGATGTGAGGACTTGGGTTACCCCAGGAAGCAAAAATAAAGAATGTGGAAAGTGAACTGGGGCCCAGCCTGGGACTCCCCCTGCGGCCCTTCTGAGCCCTAGGGAACACACATCAGAACCTTCTCCTGTGGAGCGGCGCGGCCAGGGCATTTGGCTCTGACCCTCCTCTCCCACTGGGTAAATGGTTGCTCCTCACTGAGTATTGCTCTTCCAGGGTGCTAACTTTCCTGCATTTCTGGGTTATCCCTGTGTAAGGCTGAGGAAGCACCTGTGGTGCCACAGAAAGTTCTGGGGTGGAGAATAGGAGACACTGGTGCTTGAGGCAGGACGGTCAGCTGACTGGAAACATCCACAGCTGCCTGTGAGCTCAGGTGGGCTAAGAAGACAGGACCCAAAGTCCGTGGAGATGAAAGCTGGCAAACCTTATCTGTGGTGGGAGGAAAAACTAAATAAATATGCCCTTAGAGTACTTGTTTTTGGGGGAACAGGGGATTTACACAGCCTTAAAACAGGGATGACAGATAAGCTCCAACTCTGATCAACTGACTGCCTAGAGAGCTGTGTTGAGGAGGGATTCTCAAAAGCCTCAGCAGAAAATCACACTTTACCAATTAGCAGCCCAAACATGGGAATGGGAGGACAGAGGGTGGCATGTGAGCCATGTGGGGCATGTATTTGCCACCCTGCTTTAAAGTGGAGACTATTTTTATTCATATCAGTGCTGAGATTTCCTTAATGAAATACAATTTTTTCAGAGATTTGACCTTTCAAAATGCACAGCATGTGGCCTGCCTTCGGTTAATGAAAGAATTCTCCAATTAATGTTATGAATAAGGCTGGGATAAACTTCAAAGGCACAGCAGTTGCAGGCATTAGCCTTGTTATTCTGCTACAGGTTTCAAGTAAACATACTAATTTTTTTCTCACTGATATATAAAAAAATGTAAGAGTCATAATATTAACTGGAAAAAGGGATCAAAGGCAGATGGTGTTCAATAGCATTAGTGCTTGGTCATGGTGTCAGTGTTGAGAAAAGTATAATTTTTTGGGGGGGAAGTGAGAATATTTGAATTCTCTTAGCAAATTTCATTACACAATACAGTGTTAACAACTATGGATGTGTTAATTAACTAGATGGGAGAAATCTTTTCACAATGTATATGTATATCAAATCACCATGATGTATAATTTCATTTGTCAACTATTCCTCAATAAAACTAAAAAAACGTGCCTTAGAGAAAAATAAATAGTCATTAAATCAAGTAGGGAAATTTTGTAAGTACTTTGGCATAATGTCTTGACAAGGAAAATTTCACTATTTACCCTGGGTCATGGTTTGAACTGTTGATTCAAAGAATAAGTACAGTATTAAATATATCTCAACTTGTACTACTGCAATTCAACTTAATTTCAAGTCCTGTGGTTATTACTTCCTACTTTTTTTGAGTTTTTAGTTTTTGTGTGCTCAGTCATGTCCAACTCTTTGTGACCCCATGTACTATAGCCCGCCAGGCTCCTCCGTCCACAGGATTTTTCAGGCAAGAATACTGGAGGGGTTGCCAGCTCCTCCTTAAGGGGATCTTCCCGAAGCAGGGGTTGAACCAGTGTCTCCTGCACTGCAGGTGGATTCTTTATCATTGAGCCATCGGTTCAGTTCAGTTCAGTAGATCGGTTGTATCTGACTCTGCGACCCCATGGACTGTAGCATGTCAGGCTTCCCTGTCCATCACCAGCTCCCGGAGCTTGCTCAAATTCATGTCCATTGAGTTGGTGACGCCATCCAACCATTTCATCCTCTGTCTTCGGGGAAGCCCATTATTTCTCAGTTCTCACCTCCAATGATGTATCTGAATCTGCGCAAGCGTGCTAAATCACTTCAGTTGTGTTCGACTCTTCGCGACACTATGGACTACAGCCCACCAGGCTCCTCTGTCCAGGGATTCTCCAGGCAAGAATATGGGAGTGGGTTGCCATGCCCTCCTCCAGGGATCTTCCCAATCCTGTCTCTTGGGTCTCCTGCACTGGTAGGCAGGTTCTCTACTAGCACCACCTGGGAAGCCTCGTACCAACCTAGCATTAAGTACTGCCTGAACTACTGCCACTTGGTTCCATCTTTTACACACAATATAGTCACAGTAATCTTTTTTCAGAGCCTATCATGTTGTACCTATACTTGAAGACTTTATAACCAGCTTCCTGGTACTGGGAAGAACAAAGTGAAAATTGGTTACAGAACCTGACTCTTGTTTCCCAACCATCTTTTAACACTTGACTTGGTCTGGACTCCCACCTCCTTTGCTTTCTCTACTCTAGTGTCAGGAACCTTCTTTCAGTCCCTCAGATTGTTCAGGCTCCCTCTCACCATGAGGTCTTTGAAGCTGTTTCCCTTCCCTCCGCACTTGGTTAACCCCCGTTTATTGTTTAGATCTTGGTTCCTAGGGTTACTTCTTAGGGAAGCACTCAGGGCCTCTCTAAACCAAATCCCATGACTAGAGGACTTTCAGCTCCATGAACCTCTCAACACTCCTCTTCCCTCCCATTTCCATGGCTAAGGTCACTAATTGGTAAGAATATTGCTTCTTGTGATAATGCTTTCTCTTCCCCATGAGTTTAAAATTTCCCTGATGACTGCGGTTGTATCTGTAGTTTTGTTCCTGCTGATTCTCCAGTTCCTAACACAGCACCTAGCATATAGCAGGTGCCCGCCAAACGTCTGTTGCATGAATAAAAGAAAAATCAAAATGAATTTTTACTAATACTAAAATAAAATAATTTCTGAGAAAAAGTTTATTTCTTTAGTAGTTTATAATTTAAATGGCAGTTTGGGGTGTACTGCCATATATCCCTTATGGAATCCCTGGGGAGAAGGCAGGGAAGGAATGATTATATGCATCTTACAGAAAAAGCAGGTTCTGGCAGTGTTCTGCCTACAGGCATGCAAGAGGGAGGTGGCAGAACCAGTTCAAGCCCCCATCTTCTCTGACTCCAAGTCTAGAGTTCTTTTCCAACAAGCAGTGTATCACAGAACAATGACAGATTTTTATGCGATTTTAATTGCTATGATCTTGTCCTAAGATCTGCCGGGTGAGCAAGTAGATCTGCAATGTCTATTTGGGCATTATTTATTGGTTTTACAGTCGATGGGACAGAAAGCAGCAGCAGCAGTGACCCCCTGGGGGCACACGACACTGGGGCTGTCGGGGTTGAGAGTTACCACACACATCGTGACTTAGTATGTTCTTATCTGTACCTTAGAGACACCACTGCTGCTGCTAAGTCGCTTCAGTCGTGTCCAACTCTGTGCTCCCCCGTCCCTGGGATTCTCCTAGAAGGGGCATAATCCCAAACTGCTGTTCTAGTTAGGGAAGGAAGTTAAGTCAGAGACCTTGTGAAGTCCTACAAGGACAGGTTGGAATAATTGGAAAGGATAGGATAGAAAAACACATCCGGAACTGAAGAAGTCAGATGTGCTGGGCAGAGAACAAAGCCCTTCACAACTCTAGAGTTTTCCAAAATGTCATCGTTTCATCCTATTTCAGAGATGACAGGATGAAATGAAGACTTCCAGGTTGCCAGTCGTTGCCATGCTTAGTTCCTGAAAACTGTATTGTAAGTTGATAGCACAATGTGTGTGGGGAATAGAGGACCCTCTAGCCACCTGATTTCTCCTTTTACAGATGTGGACACAGAATGTGTCTCACTGGATCATCACAGAGCTGATGACTTAACTGCTATCTGTGCATGAACATCAGAAGTGATACAGATCTTTCAGAGAAGGAGGTAAATCAGCTCTTAAGTTCTCCTGTCACTAGATGACCTCTGAACTGAAAAAAAATCATGATCTGCTTTGGTTTTAATCTTAAGGAAATTAGTGAAGGCAAGGATCACAATTTTCACTGGCAAAACTAAGAATTAAGAATTATTGCTAAGAATTTGTTAAGAATTAATTCCTAGTGACCCCACAATAAATACTTTTCAGTTGAACAGAATTCCATTAAGTTGTCAGCTTAATTTTGAATAATTTCCCATTATCTTTAGGTCACTTAAAAAAAAAGATACCTAGCCTCCAAAATGGAAGCTTTCGGATTTCTAATGACCTCATTATGTAAAGATAAATAGGGTTTGAAAGAGCTTGAACCACCTTCTGTCCCCTGCAGAGGACAAATAAATCATGTTGATGTCTCCTAGACCCACTTAGGAACTCGGTGGTCTGGTTTGCTTTCTGAAGACTCACTGGTGCTGTGGGCTCATGCTCACCCCTGGTCCTGCTTTAGTGGGGAGTGGAAAGGCTGCACCTAGATTTTTCTTAATGGAATTAACCAGTGCAGAACCATGTTTTACGGTATGAGATACCCCTCCCTGGCTGGTAACGTGCTCCTGCTGAAACTGGTACTTCATCACAGCCGACATTTCATCTTGCTCTATCTTCATCTACCTCCCACATGAAGGAGAACCAGAATATCATCTTTCCTCTGTGCGGATGAAGGTCAAACTGTGGCTACAGCCGCTGCTCCTGCTGATGGGCTGCTCTGACTAGTGATGACTAATGTTTTGCAGAGAAGCATGGAGAACCTGCAGCGTCTACCTTTTTAATGAGATCAGTGTTCACTCCTAAGTCCTTATTTTCTCCCTTTGCACCTGTTCCCTTGGGGTCTCCTTCAGTCTCCTGGCTTTAGTTTCTGTCTGCGTGAGAATAATTGGCAGTGTTGCCTTCCTCACCCTGACCTCTACTATCTCCACTTCTCAGCCCCATGGGCCCCTTGTTTCTCTGTTACTCACTCGTTCATTCACTTACTCATAATTAAACCAACAGCTATTGGATGAGAGCTGCAGGAACAGCACAGTGTCTGTCTGGACAGCTGACTTGCTAAAACAGGTAATAGTTGATGCTGCTGAATTGGTCACACCTGTTTCCTCTGTCCTCGTCCCCTTTCTCCTCTTACTGTCACACTCCCCTGAGGTGAGCTTATTTATCCCCAGGGCTCCTCCTGTTGTTTAAGATTTCTAAATCTGCTTCTAAATTAGCCCATCTTTCCCCTGAGGCCAAGCTCAAGTGTCCCATCTGTATCTGCACTGGCCATTCTATAGGACTCCAATAATGCTAGTCTCTCTCCTGTAAAGCTTGCTTAACTTCAACAGTCCCCGAATCTATAAAAGGCATGCACAGTCACCCAACCTGGCAATCTTGGGCTTGTCCCATATTATCCTTTTCCTCCTGCTCCATAGTCCATCATTCCTGAAGGTGCCACATAACTCCCTGCCTACATTGCTGTAAATTGTCTCTAAGACCGTCATTCCCTTCCTTTACTCTTGTCCTCCCTAACCATTCTCTCTATTGAACAAGGATATAAGAAAGACCGTAAGCAGTTTATGATTCAGACTCAGAGAAAGGACTGCCAGGTTTTCCTCAGGTCAGTACAGAGGCTATGATGAAATCAGAGCCCTGGGTCTGTCAGATACCACAGTCTACTCTGTGCTGACTGGACTATCAGATTATAAGTCTCTTGAGGGCATGGGTCATATTCTTACCCTGGATTGAAGAAATAATCAGAAAATAATCAGACAGGAAAAAAGCTTGCCCCATGAAACATGATCATGAGCAACACAAATGTTGAACACTCTGCAGGTCATCAATAACCCAGTCACTGCCTGGAGAGTCAAGGATGTGAAGCAGATACGCCTCTCCCTTCTCTCACCCTTCACAGCCTCTCTGGGTGTGCAGCTGCCACACCTGGGATTTGTGAGTCCTCAACCTATATTTTTAATGACGTCATTCTCTCTTTAGGAAGATTAGAAAAACATGTATGCTTTCTCCCTCTGATCCCTAGACCATTTATTATGTCACCTTTAGGTAAAATGTTCTCCCCTTTCAAGAGTCTTCTGTACTTAAAAAAATGCTCTCCCATACTTGACCTATAAGTCTGGAGAATCATGCAGAGAGGTGTGTTTTCTTTCGTTCTTTCTTTTTAAAGAGAGTCAGCTTTGAGATTTCAGGAAATAGGAACTCTTTTCTTAAAGTACTTATAAAGAGGGAAGTTATAAATGGTGGTATCACATTCCGATTTAGAAGAGAAGATAACTTTCAAAAGGTCTGAGACTTTGAAGAAATAGTAACAAAGAATTTAAGCCAACAAAATTGGCTTAAAGCTCAACATTCAGAAAACGAAGATCATGGCATCCGGTCCCATCACTTCATGGCAAATAGATGGGGAAACAGTGGAAAGAGTGGCTGACTTTATTTTTCTGGGCTCCAAAATCACTGCAGATGGTGATTGCAGCCATGAAATTAAAAGACGTTTACTCCTTGGAAGGAAAGTTATGACCAACTTAGGCAGCATATTAAAAAGCAGAGACATGACTTTGCCAACAAAGGTCTGTCTAGTCAAGGCTATGGTTTTTCCTGTGGTCATGTATGGATGTGAGAGTTGGACTGTGAAGAAAGCTGAGCGCCAAAGAATTGATGCTTTTGAACTGTGGTGTTGGAGAAGAGTCTTGAGAGTCTCTTGGACTGCAAGGAAGTCCAACCAGTCCATTCTGAAGGAGATCAGTCCTGGGTGTTCACTGGAAGGGCTGATGTTAAAGCTGAAACTCCAATACTTTGGCCACCTGATACGGACAGCTGACTCATTGAAAAGACCCTGATGCTGGGAAAGATTGAGGGCAGGAGGAGAAGGGGACAACAGAGGATGAGATGGCTGGATGGCATCACTGACACAATGGACATGGATTTGGGTGGACTCCGGGAGTTGGTGATGGACAAGGAGGCCTGGCGTGCTGCAGTCCATGGGGTCGCAAAGAGTGGGAGACGACTGAGCTACTGAACTGAACTGAATCAACAATTTAAAAACAATATAAATATTAATAAATACACTGTATAATCAAAGAACACCATTAAGGGTGTGATAAAGACCCAACTTCACCAAACCACTGAATATTAATGCCACAAGTCTCTCTTTTTTAAAGATTTATGACTAGTATTCTATACTGCCCCTCCTTTTCCTTTTTTTTTTTTGCATTATGATGAGCACAGATATATATATGGTATGAAAGTCAGCAGAAACTGAGCACAGAATTTGTTCATTTTTGAATCCAATAACTGGGAGGGATTGGAGAAGTATAAAATATCTCTGTTGTATGTGTTATTATTATTGTGTATGTGCTTAGCTGGTTTAGTTGTGTATGACTCTTTGTGGCTGCATGGACTACAGCGCGCCAGGCTCCTCATCCATGGGATCCTTCAGGCAAGAATACTGGAGTGGGTTGCCATGCCCTCCACCTGGGGATCTTCCCAACCCCGGGATCAAACCCACGTCTCCTGCATCTCCTGCATTGCAGGCACATTCTTCACCCGCTCAGCCACTGCAGAAGCCCGTCATCATTATTAAGTCTATTCTTATCACAGCCACTGCTTTTTCCAGGCCTTTAGAATACTATTTTAAAACAAAATTGCCCACACACCTTTTAAGCTGACAACGACTTGGTACAATTGACGTGCAGAAGCGACTGCCCTCTGTATGTTTACCAACTCTTGATTTAAGGTCATGTAAAGCCCCAGACTGCCTGAGTCATAGGCAATGTTATACAAACACTGAGCTTCTCGTTCTCAATTACTGAAGAAGAAAGAGTAGACAGATTTCACTGTGAAACAGAAGCACTTGTTCGGTTGGTATTTTTATGGTTTTGGATTGTTCTGCTTCATCTAGGGGTGGAGCAAAAAACAGAGCAATTTATACAGGAGCAAAACAAATAATTACTCTTTCCTTAAAATAGAAGGAAAGCTTTTACCCAGAGACAACGTCTAATGTGAGTTATTATTTTGTGTGGGCGAGAGAGAGTGATCTCCTTTCATTATTCTTCATAATCCTTTTCATTTTACAGAAAGAGTAATAAATACACTTTTTGGCTTCATTTCATCCAGTATGTTTTTTTGGGTGGAAATGTATTAGTAAGTAATTGCATAGTGTTCCTTCTTTTGCCTTGTTTCAAGAGTCTCAATTCCAAAGAGTCAAGGCCTCATGGTGAGTAAGTTTCTGGAAATTTACTAGCTCTCTGTGTGTGACTCAGTTCCAAGTCACCACACTGCAAGTCATGCCGCAATGTCCCCCAGACCCTAGTCTGTCGTCTCCAGCTGGGTAAAGGTCTACTTTCCTTCTGTGCCCACTTCCCGCTTACTAAAAACCAGCTCAGCTGGCACAGTCCCAGCACGTGTCCTGGAAACAAATGACCTGCTGGTCTGCGTTTCTGAGGTGGCAGCCCTCAAGTCCCGTTTTGGGATGTCCCACTTCTACTCTAAGACCCAGGATTGGGGCTTCTCCGGTGTCCGTGAAGACTCCGAGCTCCCAAGGCAGGGGGCCTGGGGTCCATCCCTAGTCTGGGAACTAGGTCCCACATGCTGCAACTATGAGCTCAAGTGCCACAACCAAAGATCCTGCACGCCCACTGAAGACAGAAGATCCCGCGTGCTACAGCCAAGACCCGGCGCAGCCCCAACACCTCCCCCCAAGAACAATCTTGACTACTCACCCAGAAACCAGTTGTCAGGCCACAGCAGACCTCTGGCTTGAATTCTTTCCCCTCTGTTTCCTGAGATTTCAACTTTTCATTTCCCCGCACCAGCAGGCTTTCCTGTCAGTCCATCAGGAGGACCACTGTGCCTCTTATCATCAAGAGACTCAATCCAGACAGCAGTCTGGTGAAGACCCTTTCCACACTAATTTTCTTAGCATTTATAAAAAGAATACTTACTAAAAAAGATTTTTTGAGCACTTACTATGTGTCTGGATCCAAATGTTCATCTCTCTGCACCTCAGAGTTTCAGAAGTAGAGCTATTTTAGGGCACAGTTCCTAAAGCAGAACAGCCTAATTGGTTGGGGTAAGACTGCTTCAAAACCAAATCCATATTTGATGAGGGCTGACCAGAGAGGCTAATTTCTTTTCGAACACCCTGACCTACAAAGCATTCTGGGCAATGGCTTCATTTCATCATAGTCCACTCTTCTCCATGTGACTAAAATATTTCTAGAGAAATTAAAATTCTTTCACTTTTTTGAATGTCCAATGGCAGATCTTGGTTTATGCACAAATCCTGGGGGCACTGTTCACATGATAGACGGTCTAAGATAAGACAGTGCTTCTCAAGCCTCTCTGACAAATGACCATTAAAAAAAAAGAATTTAATCCACCAAAAAATTATTAGAAAATTAAAATAAAAAAATACAAGGCCCTGGCAAAAAATATTTGCTTCAACAGACATAAAATGATTTGAGTTAGTTTGCTATTAACAAGTTTTAAATGCTTATTTCATTTCCTTGCATCTTCTTTTGAGCTGGATGATACAGGTCCCTGGTGTGTATTCTGACACTCACAGGTCTAAGACGTAGATTCTACGTGGATGGTGCCCCCTAGCCTTGTCCAGGCTAGGTCCTGCCTGGTCTCTGGCATTTTGAGTTTAACTGTCTGTCAGAGAATGAGGAAAGGAAGTATAAGATGTATATCAAAAGGACAAAAAGAAGGGGGGTAGCAACAACTTCTCACAGAGCCTTTGGTATGGTAGGCAAATTAATTGTTGATATACAAAACACAAGGCTTTACTGTCCTTATTTCAACTTTATACCTGAGCCTTTCACCAACTTAAAGCTGGGACTTCACATCCATGCTCATTAGTGATCTGATGCCACCTCCAGGCAACGAGACCATTTTCAGTTAATTCAGATATTCTGGCCAAAGTCCAATTTGGGTAATTGTGTCTGTCTACATGAATGTCTCCCACTACTGAAATTATACTTTCCCTGCTAAACTACTGTGTAACATCACATTCTGCCTTTGAATAGCTGCCATCATAAACTTTAGAGGTAACTACCTTTTTCTGCAAAGTAAAAGAATTAAAAAAAAAAAAAGCTTGTGTGTATGTGTCTTCCTCTGCAAGGTTTACAAACATAAAAGTGGCTTTTCAAGGGAAAAATTGTTAGCTCAATGCACAGTCAAGACTTCTATCAGAACAGGAATTTAACTGGATGTTTACATGCAAGGCTGGAGGATCAGAGAACCTAGTCTCCTGTAAATGAGGACATGAAAATATGAAAAACGGTGGGGTCTGGAGAGGCATGGTCAAATGCACTGGTTTAAAAATCAGCCTATAGTTTGATTATAGATATTTTGTGGGGCACCATTATTAAAAAGAGAGACTTAAAAGATCTTTTAGAAAAGTTTAGGACATAAGTCTATTTATTTAAGGCTTCCACCTCTCTGCACAGTTTTGGTCTTATTCTTTTCTTATACAGTTGGTGTAAAAAGGGCTATAAAAGTATAACTGAATATTCATTGAAAAATAAAAATAGACTTCTTAGCTTCTTTTTCCCCCTTTTTTTCTGAATCTAATTTCACATTGTTGCCAGAGCCATTTTCCCAACACATGTTCATCACATAGTTCCCTGATAAAGTATCTACATTTGTTCATCATTTCCCACCAGAACAAGTCTTGGCTCTCCTGCTGGGTCAGTAAAGCCCTGCAGGCTCTGTCTCTGATTCACTGACCCAACATTATCTCTGATTACTTCCCAGCATGAACTTTCACTGGAGCTGGGCTGATTTCCCAAAGTTCCCCCTAACTGGCTGTAGGTTTTCTCATTTCTAAGCTCTCATGGCTCACAAAGCCATTCCACGTGGGAAATCTCTTTCCTCCTTTTCTGCCTTTAAGCCTTAAATCCTTGTCCATCTTCAGTCGTCCTCAGATAATTCTTTTCCTTAAGTCCTCTAGCTTTTATTTGTATCCCAGGATTTATATTTTAAGTAAATATAGCCTGTATTCTATCATTTCTTGGTTGTTCTGTGTATTTTAGCTCCATCTCCTTAATGAAACGAGGCAGAGTTCACAGGTAGGCACCGTTTTCTCTTGCACACGGTGTGTAAAGCCTGGCTAACCCTCCTCCCTCTCTCCGACTTGGCACCGCTGCTGCTGTCCTGTCACCTCTGAAGATGTGCCAAAGAAGCACTGCAACAACTTCTTTCTCAGGTGCCTTTAAAAATCCTTAAGAACAAGCATCACTAGTCACTGCGAATACCTAGATCAGAGGCTGGTCAACTTTGTTGGTACAGGGCCAGATAAATATTTCAGGCTCTGCAGGCTATGTGGTCTTTGTTGCAATGACTCAACTCTGCCACTTCAGGGAGAAGCAGGTCAAGGACGGTATAGAAAGAAACGGATGTGTCTGTGTTCTAACAAGATTTTATGGATGTGGAAATCTGGATACCATATAATGTTTACATGTCAAAAATAATGTTCTTATTTTGACATTTTTAAACAGCTAAAAATGCAAAAACTGGATTTAACAAAACTTAACTATAGTGATCACTTTGCAATATATACATATATAAAATCACAACATCTCAAAGTTACACAATGTTATATATCAATTGGAAGTGAAAGTGTTAGTTGCTCAGTAGTGTCCGATTCTTTGTGACCCCATGGATTGTAGCCCGCCAGGCTCCTCTGTCCATGGACTTCTCTGGGCAAGACTACTGGAATGGGTAGCCATTCTCTTCTTCAGGAGATCTTCGTGACCCAGGGATAGAACCCACGTGTCCTGCATTGCAGGTGGATTCTTTACCATCTGAACCACCAGGGGAGCCCACTATATGTCAATTATATCTCAGTAAAGCTGGAAAAAATGAAAAACTATTCTTAGTTCAAGTGGTAGACCAAATTTGGCTGGTGGGTCATAGTCTGTTGATTCCTGGTCTAGATCTTTGTTCCCAAAGATACGCTTCTTAGACCACCAGAATCAGAATTGCCCTGGGCCTGGAGTTTATAGAAAATAGAAATTCCAGACCCAGTGAAGCAGAATTTCTGATCACACTAAAGAAACTAACAAAGAGCTATGAATTGCCACATCTACAATGGCTAAGATGTTTTAACTTTTTGAGTCAGTACTGGGGAGCCAGGGAGTGAAGTTCTAACAGGAAGGGGGGAGTGACAGAACAGGCTCCTTAGGAATGGATTTTATAAGACTTGGAACCAAAGGGGTGAATATCAACAACAGGAGCTCTATGCTTTTAATCAGCATTTTAGAATCTTTTCAGATGCAGAAAATTAAAAACCTGGGGATTCTGAGTGTTTGCATTCAAAATGCATGCTATTCAGAATATCAGTAGATGCAGCAAATATTTATTTAACTTGAACTCAGTAAAAACAGAAGTGTATTCATGGGAAAGAAAAGAAATTCACACTCCTTATTAAATATAATGTGTACGAGACTAAAATGTAAAAAGGAAATATTCTTTATGTTTCTGCCCCCAAAGAAAGCCTCTGTTGCTCAGGCCTTTGCTATTGATGGCAAATTTAGGAGACAATTTTTTCTTTATCAGCAATCAGTTCTGAAGGGCAGATATAAGGTATTTCTCAAGGCTCTATATAAATTCATTTAACACACTGGATTAAGCAAAAAAGCATCTTAGAGGAAGAACTGTCTGGAAACCTGTGCCCACAGGGGCGCTTTGCCAGTGCCAATCAATTGAAGTTAGAATATGACCCACCTGAGAAGACTAAGTCTGGTAGTTTCTGATCTATGACACAGGCCATCATCTGTATTTTGCAAATTATCCCCAAATTCTAAAGATAAGGAGTGGAACGGGAAAAATGAGGACTTCTAACTTCCAACATTGGCCAAAATTTAGTGAGTAGCTCTTCTATGTCACATGCTATGAGAAACACTTTATGTGGATTTTCTTGTTTAATCTTCACAACAAACACATGAGTTGCTACATTTTACAGGTGAGAAAACTGAGTTTTGGAGACCTAAAGGAACGTGTCCAAGACCCCACAGGTCAAGTTAAGATCTAGATTTGTGCTCAAGGCCTGTGCTCCTAACAACTATCCTGGGCCACCTCCCAGCACCATCACACTGAAACAAAACCAGGCTTTGGTGGGGTTTCCTTCACTCTAGATGGGGTGGAAACCAGAGGCAGGGCTGTGTGTAGACTTTGGACAGATGGCTAAACCACCTGACAAAGAAGCCATCACTCTGGTGTGGCCTGTGCGAGGTCAGGAGAAGGCAACCCTCTTGTCTTCCTAGGACAGCTCTGTGTCACCCTGCCAAGGATGGGGACAATGTCTTCCTCTTATGTAGTGTTTGAGAACCAGCAAGCCAGGTTTCTAATAGAGACAATAACAGAAAAGCAGGCTCCTTGGGAATAAATCTATCTTACAAGACCTGCACCCAAAGAGGAAGACATCCACAGGGGCCACACTGCATATTTCTTTGGAGAGGAAGCCTGGATTCTGCAGAAATTGTAAGAGATTCAGGTTCAAGCCCTGGGTCAGGAAGATCTCCTAGAGGAAGAAATGGCAACCCACTCTAGAATTCTTGCCTGGAGAATTCCATGGATAGAAGAGCCTGGTGGGGCTACAGTCCATGGGGTCGCAAAGAGTTAGACACGACCTAAGTGACTTAGCACGCATGCACTGGACTCTGGAGAAATGGACAAGGACATCAGATGAAAGCTAGGATTCCAGACACAGATTTTTCTGAGCTGAGGGTCCACCAACATCTAGTGAACAGGGACTGGTGATCCCAAGAAAAGATGATTATTTGCATGTGGCAGTGTTTAATGTGCCCAAATTAACCGCTTGAGAACTGGTCAGATCAACACATTTTTTTCCCCCTTTGGTCCTTATTAATTTCCCAAGTTGAAGAAAGCCTTTAAGTTTGGTTCAGGGGAACAGCACTGGGACGAATGAGACCAAGCCCTGTGCACATCTCCTCATGCCTGATGAAGTAAATGGCTATGTCCTTCCTAACACCTGGGACTGCTGCTTTGAATTAAAGAACTTTCAGACATTTCAGATTTAGAGTACCAGGCTACTTTTTTGATATAACCATAACAATTTAAAGTATAACTACGTGTGGTATGTAGAGCCATTTTCATACCATACAATTTTCAAACTACAGGAGCGATAAGCACAATTTCTGATCACTTCTTTTGGCAACAAGGTTTTATTTCTCTGTTAGAATTAATGTTGTTTCGGAGAAGGCAATGGCACCCCACTCCACTTCTCTTGCCTGGAAAATCCCATGGACGGAGGGGCCTGGTGGGCTGCAGTCCATTGGGTCACTAAGAGTTGGACATGACTGAGCGACTTCACTTTCACTTTTCACTTTCATGCATTGGAGAAGGAAATGGCAACCCACTCCAGTGTTCTTGCCTGGAGAATCCCAGGGATGGGGGAGCCTGGTGGGCTGCTGTCTATGGGGTTGCACAGAGTTGGACACGACTGAAGCGACTTAGCAGCAGCAGCAGCAAGCATTTTATAAGTGGATATGAGTTTCTGTTGCTGGTTATTTTTTAGCAAATGTATCATTTATAAACAAACTTCATGTTACATATGTAAACTACAGTTCACATTTTCCATCTATCAATCAAATTCCTGTTTTTAGCAAATAATTTCCCAATTTTCTGGAGTAAATTTAAATTCTAGGTTCTCAAGCAAAATATCAAAAAGGGTATTTTTATTCAGTGAGACTTTCAGGGGCCTTGGTTTAAAAAGGAACAGTTGGGAGGCCCCTGATCCCTTCATCTGACTCCAGCTCAGATTCTGGGCATCTCTTTGTTTGAGTGAAAACCCTCGAGCATGACTCCCCCGTGGGCCTGGCTGTCTCAGGAGTTTACCTGCTCAGAGATTCCTTCTGTGCTTTCCCCAGGCAGTCTTTCAGTGTGTTAAGACACGTGCCTCACAAGGGTCATTAACCAATTTTCATAAACTCCCGTGGTTCAGGGACATTTGTTGAGCTTTTCTCAGGAGCCTTTGGGGAGGTCTTTATTAATTTGGCGTAAATCTCTTCTAACAAATTAGGAGATGCTGTCACTAGGCCAGGATCAACCATTCCACAGACAAAATTGTGTATTTGAGGAAGCAAATTTTAATTTGAATATGAATCTCCTGGGAGATGTAGTTAAAATGCAGAACATGAGGTTTGAGGTGGGACATGAAATTACAGGGTCTCAGAGGCAATGGGGATGGCAGTCCTCAAGCACATTCTGAAGAGTAAGGTGCTTGCTGCTCTCTGGTTACCTGAGAAGTCAGCAGGCTCTGCCAGTGGCTAAAAGAACCAAGGTAACATGTGCAAAGAAGATCCCTGGTTATGGCAGTCAGGATATTCTTCTACAGAAATACTAACTGGCGTTTTGGATGAGATTTTTGGATGTGTATGCCTATCCTTTACAGCAGTAGCTTTAGCATTCCTGGCCCCTGGGTGCTAAATGCCAGGAAGGGCCCAGTTGTTATGGTAACTGATGAAGAAAAGTAGCCTTAATAACAAACAGAAATTCAAGTCATGTATTCTTGAAGTTAAAATTGCAACTAAAATTAATGTCTTATTCCATCAGACAAGCACTCTAACACTTTTATGTATCCTTAAAGATTTATTGAACAAATCTAGTGACTTCTTCCACTGATGTAACTGAGACTTTCTTCAAAATAGTGTTCCTCAAGTTGCTCACTTACATGACATAGTTCTCTCTCCTTCTGCTCCCCTGTTACATCATAAGACCTCCTTTCCTATCCTTAATCCTTTTCCCTTTGTTGACCGCAGAGCAATTCTCTGTGCTAAGGAAAACCTGTAATTTGGATTATGTTGAGAACCAACGTGATGGAAGTCCAGCTATTGACTGGTGAGTACTTGCCTTCTTTGAGCCTGCAAGCAGGTCTTATAAACAAAATTTAAACTGAGTTTGATTTCAAACTCTGATCCTGAGGACTTTATTTTCATAATGTAGTCTGAAAATGACCCTGTATCAATACACTCCTGGAGACAGAAGTGGATGAGACAGACTCTAATGGGAACCACTGTTAGAAAACCACAAGAGAAAATCCACACAGGAGAAAAGGAGGGAACAAGAAATCATGTGTTATTATATTGTTGGAAAGCATGTAGCTTCAAACAATATTGGCAAGCAAAGTCATGACCGTAATAGTCTTTTTGAACCAAGGGCATATCTGCTAAGTAGCTGAATGCTATTGGCTAAATGCGAATAGGTGTGCATGGAGGAATCATGTCTTCTTGCTTGTATCTTTCATTAAAAGAATGATCCTTAGTTTATGAAAAAAATAGAAGTTAAAAGGAAAAGTGGGACTGTGTTGCTGGATTTGTATCTATTTTTAGAATAGGATTATAATTAGACTAACAGCAGAATTTTAATACATGAGAATAGTATACTAAATTTATTCATTTTTCACAATATATGTAAACAAGGCTGTTTGAAGCAATAAATGATCCCCTTCACTATGCCAGGAAAAAGACGTATAGATTATTAACAGAGTTCACTGACCAACCTGTGGACTAGCAGTCCACTTATAACTGATTAAAGGGCATGCTGGCTCTTTCAACCTGGAAGGAATAATGTGTCTTTCTGGGATTCTCCTGATAAATTCTGAAGAGGGATAATGGTAACTCCAATGCCATGACTTAACAGAAAATTTTGACCTGATGTATTTATAAAGCTTCCAGGGGAAATGCAGAAGGCTGGGAGAGTCATCCTAGAAGATGTAATATTTGATGTGACTTCTCAAGGGTAAACAGGAATTTGAAAAAAATAAAACCCCTAAACAGAAGGTATCTTTCATGTAGAAAGAAATAATTTTCTATGACAATGAACAATAAAACAATAGTTTTATATTGCTAGGAGGATATAAATTCTATGAAGGCAGGGATTTTAAATCTGTTTTATACACCACTGTATGATGGAATTTCAAATGGTGTCTGAAACATGGCAGATGCTATTTGTGGAGTGAGGAATGTGACATGAAGCTAAAGAGGTTGGTATGGACCAACTGATGAAGGGTTTGTATGTAAGATAAAGAACTGGTCTTGGTTCTCTGGAGATCATGGAGAAGCACAGGAGGGCATTAAGAGGGAACATAAAACCATAAAATTCAGTAAGATCATGTAGGTGGCTGTGGTGGTGGTAAAGCTATAAGGTTAAGAACAAAAGTATTAAAAAGAACAGAATCTGGGAAATCTCAGTTTTTGAGGGATGAACAAAGAAATAGGATTCATTAAAGGAGTCTGAGAAGAAACAGAGAATTAGAAGACAGCTAGAAGAGACTAGGGAGGAGAGATCCTGAAAGAAATGAGAAGTCTTCACCTGACACACGGGAAGCCACTGTTGACGTCAGAGCATTTTCAGTAGTGTAATGGGAGGGAAGTCAGAGGCAGGAGGTCAAAAGGCACTGGGACAGTGAGAAAGTGCAGCTGTTAAGTAAAGCCTATTCCCCCAGGAAAATGATCTTAAATGACTTATGGAATAAGGTGGGATATATGTCAACACATATAGGGATGATATTTCAAAAAAATTATCTGAGAACTGAAGAAAAGAGAAAGAGCCATGGCTGAAGGGTAATGCAGAATTAAGAAAAGGTCCTTAAAGTGTAGGATAAATTCCAGCAGGTATATAGGCTAAGGGTAAGATGCCCAAAGAAAAGTTATAATAATGTCCATGATGAAAGATGTGAATAAAGCCATTCTCTGAGTGGATAGTGGTGGCTTCTTTGAAGAGCAAGGTGAAGCTGGTGGCTTTGAATAGAGGATCTATAAAGAAAGTCCAGAGATGAAGAAAGAATGGGCCTATGTAAGCTGGTTTCTGAGAACTGAGAGAGGAACTTACCTATACACACTTGGAATGATGAGTATTAGATTCAGCTCAGTTCAGTCGCTCAGTCGTGTCCAACTCTTTGCGACCCCATGAATCGCAGCACGCCAGGCCTCCCTGTCCATCACCAACTCCCGGAGTTCACTCAGACTCACGTCCATCGAGTCAATGATACCATCCAGCCATCTCATCCTCTGTCGTCCCCTTCTCCTCCTGCCCCCAATCCCTCCCAGCATCAGAGTCTTTTCCAGTGAGTCAACTCTTCGCATGAGGTGGCCAAAGTACTGGAGTTTCAGCTTTAGCATCATTCCCTCCAAAGAAACCCCAGGGCTGATCTCCTTCAGAATGGACTGGTTGGGTCTCCTTGCAGTCCAAGGGACTCTCAAGAGTCTTCTCCAACACCACAGTTCAAACGCATCAATTCTTTAGCACTCAGCCTTCTTCACAGTCCAGCTCTCACATCCATACATGACTACTGCAAAAACCATAGCCTTGACTAGACGGACCTTAGTCGGCAAAGTAATGTCTCTGCTTTTGAATATGCATTAGGTTCAGCTAAATGTGGATCTAAAGAATGTATTTAATGGCACAAATTTTTTCATTTTCATTTGATTTCTTTATATAGGAGTGGGGATTTACATGCCAAGTGGCAAGGTATTCCATACGGGATTTAGCAGACCCTCAAACTTATGTTAGATTGTTGGCATATGTGGTCTGGGTAGGTTTTAAACATAGGGAAAATATACACAGCTAAAATAATATTCATCATAAGTTTATAGCCATTTAGCTGAATTGGATTCATCTATGCTGTGGTTTTTCCTGTGGTCATGTACGGATGTGAGTTGGACTGTGAAGAAAGCTGAGGGCTGAAGAATTGATGCTTTTGAACTGTGGTGTTGGAGAAGACTCTTGAGAGTCCCTTGGACTGCAAGGAGATCCAACCAGTCCATTCTGAAGGAGATCAGCCCTGGGTGTTCTTTGGTAGGAATGATGCTAATGCTGAAACTCCAGTACTTTGGCCACCTGATGCGAAGAGTTGACTCACTGGAAAAGACTCTGATGCTGGGAGGGATTGGGGGCAGGAGGAGAAGGGGACGACAGAGGATGAGATGGCTGGATGGCATCACTGACTTGATGGATACGAGTTTGAGTGAACTGGAGTGGTGATGGACAGGGAGGCCTGGCGTGCTGCGATTCATGGGGTCGCAAAGAGTCGGACATGACTGAGCAACTGAACTGAACTGAACTGATGCTTTCCTGGGCTTCCTAGGTGGCGCCAGGGGTAAAGAACCCACCTGCCAATGCAGGAGACATAAGGGACGCAGGTTCAATCCCTGGGTCAGGACGATCCCTGGAGGAGGGCACGGCAAAACACTCCAGTATTCTTGCCTGGAGATTCCCATGGACAGAGAAGCCTGGCGGGCTACAGTCCACTGGGTTGCACAGAATCGGACATGACTGAAACGACTTAGCACATGCTTCCCTCACTAAATTTCATTCCATATTTTAAGTGGATGTCAGTCTGGTGCAAGTCTTCCCAATCTACCAGTAGAAGATGCTTTGTAACATAAAACTGTTTCTGAACTGAAATGTATTCCAGTGCTCATTAAAACTCACTCTCCTGGAAATGTAAAACTGATTTATCTAACACACTACAAAATTCTCCATAAATGTACCACACATTGTGAAATAATGTTAATTAGAAGGAGAGGCAAAATAATACATTTTCTTTAAATTTTAGGGCAATTATCATAACTCCCATTAACATGGTATAATAACTATAATTATTTTCATTTGCACTTTTGATAGAATTTATATTCATTAAAAGTCTATATTTGTATTCTGAAATATGAAAAAATGAACATGACATTACAATGTTTTATAGCAAGATAATGCTGTAGGTGATTTCATTAATTTATTCAACAAGTAAGAGCCCACATGCAGGTGCTATGACTCAGCAGTCTTCATGACAAGATTTTCTAAGTTTACCGTTAGGAATTCTCTTGCACAGAACTTTAATTGCACTCAGTCCACTTAACTTTCTGCTCTCATGCATAAGCAACTAGCACTCTAGGGAGTGAGCACATTTTTGACATGATCAGCATAAATTTCTATATATAATATATTACATTATAGCAGCAAAGAGTGAGGAGTGTGTGTGTGTGTGCATGTACGTTGGTTACTTATTTTAAGATTTATAAAATCAGGGGACTTTGAAACTTACTCAAGTAAGCTTATTGTATACTGGTCATCTTCAGATTTGAAAGAAGTCTTAATGAAAAGACCCTAATATTCTCTCTTCTCACACAAAAATAATTTGCATGAACTGATCTAACATATTCCACATAATAGGAAATGTTATCGTCTTTCTGAAGCTTCTGAATTATTGGCTATAGCCATCCTCACTTTTTCCCTTCTTTCCTCTGACAATTCTCAAAATCCCTAATTCTACCATTGCCAAGTTTTGCAGAAAGTTAGTAAATGTTTGGTTTGTAAGCTCAAGGAAATTATGATAGTAGATTAGAAGGAGGCAGGAGATATGTTTAGAGATATCACATGAAAAATGAAACTAATTTTCACATCTCCTTCCTCCTGGTGTCCCCAGCGAATGAATGAATGTGCAGTTATAGCCAGGCAAGCTCGTGATTCAGAAACACTGAGAACTGTAGAGTTTCTGAGAAAATATGGCTATTACAGATTCTTCTCTGTTTAGAAACAGGGAGCCGGTACCCAAAGAACTTAAGTGACATAGTCAAAGTAGCCTTGTGAATTAGTAGCACAGATTATACTAGAAGCCTGGTATGTTGATTCTAGTTACACGAGCTTTTTTCATCATTTAATGCCAGTAAGCCTGTTTTGTTTCTGAGCGAAGATGTTGTATGACAGGTTTTATAGTCATTTAACTCACACAGCTGGTGGGTTAATTTACAGGATTCACCTGTTATTACCCATTAGATTTTAAGTAAGCTCCCTAAGATCAAGGACTTATTTTGTTTACTGGATGTCCCCATATTTAGAACAGCACCTGTGACACTTGTGAACTAAATAAGGGGAAAAAAATGACAATTTAGGTAAAGGTTTGGTGCATGATCAAAGAGAAAGGAGAGATGCTAAGGATGTTTAAAAGCCTAGACAGGAGAAAATAATAGCTTTGTCCATTTTAGTACACTCAGCTGCATTATTTGACTCACACACGCATGTCCCTAATTTTGTTTCATAACTGTCCTTCTCTTCCTAATGTCATAATAGAATAAAATAACTTAACATGTATACTCGCCAAGCTCTGAGGAAAAAGTAGGGAAAAAGATACAGTCCCTGCTTTTGAGGGAAATTAGCTAGTATTTTTTAAAAAATGAGTAGTTTCCCTGAATTGGCATTTCCATAAATCTCCATTAGTGCAATTATTTATATTTATGCTGGTGAATGTGGGACTATAAATCTTAATACACCCTTTATGTGCATGAGCATGCTCAGCGGTGTCCAATTTTGCGACCCCATGGACTGTAGCCCGCCAGGCTCCTCTGCCCATGGGATTTCCCAGGCAAGAATACTGGAGTGGGTTGCCATTTCCTTCTCTAGGGGATCTTCCTGATGCAGGGATCCAATCTGTGTCTCCTGAGCTTCTTGCATTGTCTTGTGGATTCTTTACTACTGAACCACCTGGAAAGCCCCTTTCTGTGCATGTAGGGTACCTCGAATTAGAAAATAGGGTAAAGAATGGTAAATACTAGGTCACAATAACTAAATTATATCTTGTCATATGTAGATTGTATTCACCATCTACAGACCTTTTGTCCATTCTTCCATTTATATTCAGAAATGGCCAGATATATTTTTAAAGAAAACAAATTGATATATTAAGTTGATTATTTAATTGATATATATATATATATGGGTTAGCATGGGGTGGGATAATTTTTGTATGAAATAGAGTCTGCAGTTTTTAAATCTGTATTTTTATAGTACTTGAGCTTTATGATGAAAAGTTGAAAAAGTCATTCAGCTCCAAGAATCTCTTGGATACAATGAATGCCATCTCCTACTGCATAAGCCCCAAATGAAAAGCTCAAATGGTAAAGAATCTGCCTGCAATGTGGGAGACCCAAGTTCAATTCCTAGGTCTGAAAGACCCCCTGGAGAAGGGCATGGCAACCCATTCCAGTATTCTTGCCTGGAGAATTCCATGGACAGATGAGCCTAGTGGGTTCCATGGGGTTGCAAAGAGTCGGACACGACTGAGCAAGTAACCCATACATGTAAAATATTATGCAGTATAGCAGCCACCGCCCCCCGCCCCCGCCCCCGCCCCACTCTTTTGGAACCTACCACAGAACTAACTTGGACACAGCACAAATAGGGATGCTAGTTCTCGGTGATAAACACTTGATCTCACATGAGTTGAATGGCAGAAAATAAAGATAATTTAGGGTAATTATGGGATTCCCCAGGTGGCGCTAGTGGTAAAGAATCTGCCTGCCAATGCAGGAGATGCAAGAGACATGGGTTCTATCCCTGGGTTGGGGAGATCCCCTGGAGGAGGAAATGGCATTCCACTCCATATATTCTTGCCTGGACAATTCAGTAGGCAGAGGAGTTGGGTGGGCTACGGTCCACTGGACCACAAAGAGTCAGACATGACTGAGTGACTGAGCACAGTTCAGTTCAGTTCAGGCGTTCAGTGGTGTCCGACTCTTTGCGACTCCATGGACTGCAGCACTCTAGGCCTCCCTGTCCATCACCAACTCCCAGAGTTTACCCAAACTCTTGTCCATTGAGTCAGTGATACCATCCAACCATCTCCTCCTCTCTCATCCCCTTCTCCTCCTGCCTTCAATCTTTCTCAGCATCAGGGTCTTTTCAATGAGTCAGTTTTTTGTATTAGGTGGCCAAAGTATTGGAGTTTCAGCTTCAGCATCAGTCCTTCCAATGAATATTAAGGACTGATCTCCTTCAGAATGGACTGGTTGGATATCCTAGCAGTCCAAGGGACTCTCAAGAGTCTCCTCCAACACCACAGTTCAAAAGCATCAGTTCTTGGCACTCAGCTTTCTTTATAGTCCAATTCTCACATCTATACATGACTACTGGAAAAACCATAGCTTTGACTAGACAGACCTTTGTTGGCAAAGTAGTATCTCTGCTTTTTAATATGCTGTCTAGGTTGGTCATAACTTTTCTTCCAAGGAGCAAGTGTCTTTTAATTTCATGGCTGCAGTCACCATCTGTAGTGATTTTGGAGCCCCCCAAAATAAAGTCTGACACTGTTTCTACCATGAACTTCCAGATGTTCAAGCTGGATTTAGAAAAGGCAGAGGAACCAGAGATCAAATTGCCAACATCTGTTGGATCATCAAAAAAGTAAGAGAGCTCCAGAAAAACCTTTACTTCTGCTTTATTGACTATGACGAAGCCTTTGACTGTGTGGACCACAACAAACTCTGGAAAATTCTTAAAGAAATGGGAATACCAGACTATCTGACCTGCCACTTGAGAAATCTGTATGCAGGTCAGGAAACAACAGTTAGAACTGGACATGGGGCAACAGACTCGTTCCAAATCGAGAAAGGAGTACATCAAGGCTGTATATTGTTACCCTGCTTACTTAACTGATATGCAGAGTACATCATGAGAAACATTGGTCTGGATGAAGCACAAGCTGGAATCAAGATTGCAGGGAGAAATATCAATAACCTACGATATGCCAATGACACCACCCTTATGGCAGAAAGTGAAGAAGAACTAAAGAGCTTCTTGATGAAGGTGAAAGAGGCGAGTGAAAAACTTGGCTTTAAACTCAACATTCAGAAAACTAAGATCATGGCATCTGGTCCCATCACTTCATGGCAAATAGATGGGGGAACAGTGGAAACAGTGACAGACTGAGCATGGGGTAATTGTAAAAGGAAAACATACTTTCCTTCTCTGGAATATTTACCATTAAATATTAAAATATTTAATATTTTACCTGCAAATAAATGTACTCTACAGGTTCAAATATGAAAGATGCTTTGTTTCTATGAGACCAAAACACTGATGCTGATTTCTCCCCAACACATGAAGAAAAAAAAATCTTTTTTTTAGTTTTTTGTTTTTTCCCTGTTGATTTAAGAGGTCATGTAAACTCAAAATGTTTGATACTGTTGCCAATCCAATGTTAAATTCTGAGCCTTATCTTACTCAGCACTTGATACAATTGTTCACACTTTCCATCTTGAAAAATCTTCCTTCATAAGACAACCAGTAGCATCTGGTCCCATCACTTTATGGGAAATAGATGGGGAAACAGTAGAAACAACGTCAGACTTTATTTTTTTGGGCTCCAAAATCACTGTGGATGGTGACTGCAGCCATGAAATTAAAAGACGCTTACTCGTTGGAAGAAAAGTATGACCAACCTAGATAGTATATTCAAAAGCAGAGACATTACTTTGACGACTAAGGTCTGCCTAGTCAAGGCTATGGTTTTTCCTGTGGTCATATATGGATGTGAGAGTTGGACTGTGAAGAAGGCTGAGTGCCGAAGAATTGATGCATTTGAACTGCGTTGTTGGAGAAGACTCTTGAGGGTCCGTTGGACTCTAAGGAGATCCAACCAGTCCATTCTGAAGGAGATCAACCCTGGGATTTCTTTGGAAGGAATGATGCTAAAGCTGAAATTCCAGTACTTTGGCCACCTCATGTGAAGAGTTGACTCATTGGAAAAGACTCTGATGCTGGGAGAGATTGGGGGGCAGGAGGAGAAGGGGACAACACAGGATGAGATGGCTGGATGGCATCACGGACTCGATGGACGTGAGTATGAGTGAACTCCAGGAGATGGTGATGGACAGGGAGGCCTGGCGTGCTGCAATTCATGGGGTCGCAAAGAGTTGGACACGACTGAGCGACTGAACTGAACTGAACCCCTATTTCACAAGTCATGCCTTCTTAACATTTGGCTGCTCACTCCTCCTCTTCATAACTCTAAAGTCGGAGGTCCCAGGCCTCAGTCCTCAGAATGTTTCTGTTCTTTCCTCATACTCAAGCCCTAGGTGTTCTCATTCAGTATCCAGCTTTAAACACCCTGCACACACCAGCCATCACCACTTCGAAAGCTAACAGGAATCTCAAGTTTAGCATGCCCCAAACTGGATTCTTGATTTCCCTGCAGCCCTGCATGAGCATTTCCATCCATCATGACCATCATGTCCAGCTGGTTAGGTCAGAAACTTTTTATAGTCTTTTATTCCTCTCTTTCTTCAATATTCCGTATCCAATCCATCAGCAAACCCTGTGACGTTTCCTTTGAAATATATTCAGAATCCAATTCTTACTGCCTCCACTCCTACCATCCTTTTCCAACCTCCTCATCTGTCCTTGGATTGCTGTGAAAGCCAACAGCCTTGTTTGCCTGTTTCCATCCTTGTCTACCGACAGTTTCTTCTTAATGCAGCAGCCACAGTGAGTCTCTTAAAATCTTATAACACATCCTTCCTCTGCACAAACACTCCAAAGGCTTCCCATTTCACTCAGAAGCAGAATCTAAAGTCCTTTCTACGGTCCATGGCTACATAAGGCTCTCCATTATCTGTCTCTCTACAGACCGAACAATCTGTCTGACCTCAGCCAATACTGCATTTCTTCCCCACTCAGCTGACACGAGCTTCCTTGCTATTAGTTGTCTACACCAAGCACGGTCCTGCCTCAGGGCCTTCCCTCTGTCTAGAATGCTCTTCCCTGGATATCCACATGGCTGGCTCCTTTGCTTTCTTTAGATCTTTGCACAGATGTCTTTCCCTGACTACTGTTTCTAAAAGAGGTGTTTCTTCTTTCCCCACCATTCTCCTTTCTTTTACTCTGCTCCTCAGTTTTTCTTCATTCTTATCCCTAACATATATTTTCTTCTTTATTATCTAATCCCTGCAAGAAGATAAGCTTCTTGAGGCAGGGACTTTGTTTTGATTACTGATATACTTCTAGCACTTAGACCAGTGCTGAGCACACAGTGGGTTCTCAATAAATACTTAAGTGAATAAATAAATCCTACATATCTAAGCAAAAGCCATGAAAGCTTGATGTCCATAAAATTTTGGGAAGTTGACATAATGTAAAACTCACTGATACAGCAGTCAGAAAACAAAGATTTGAGTTCTATTTTTGCTACTTGTAAGGGGTGTGACAACTCTATAAATATTCTCACCATCCTTTCTCTCTCACTCCAAGGGTCATCTCTACAACAAGGTCCGTGTTTGGTGTATAGATTGTGACATCTATGACATTTTCCACATTATGATGAGGTACCCTGTCATTGATGTTTATTCATATTTCTTATATTTAGGGACCATAAATTGTCTATCCCTCTGTCTACACATGCATTCATTGAACTTGAGCCAGTTACTTAACACTGAGTCTTACTTATGAAAGTTGATTTAAGGAGGGAAATGTGAGTAGAGCTTGTGAACTTTAAAACGTATGCTAATTGCTTAAGTGTACCTGAAAAGCTTGAAATGAGTCATACTATAATACCATGTTATAAAAAAGATTTCATCTCACACTTTGGCATAATCGGTAGTTACATCCCTGATGTGCAGGTCAAGGTGCAGGCTGCATATCTGAAATATCAAGGGCAGAGTATCTACTATGTGTGTGACCCCAAACCATTCCCTTATTCCTGGGCACACAGGAACACAGCACGTCCCAGCTTCTGATGGTTAATGGGGCCAAAGTTGAGTTCTGGTCAACTAATTGTAGGAGAAAGTGATACACACACCTTATGGGGCTCGGTCCACAGCCTCCAGCATGATCCTCTGTTCTTTTGTTTGTGCTTTCTCTGCCAGGGGGTTAGAGAGGACCCAGGGGGTGGTGGGGCTTCAAGGCCTTAAAGCATGAACAAGGGAGAAGAAGCCTGGTTCCCTGAGCCACTGTATGGAGGATAGTGGCCTAGAAAACCTGTGGTTCAGGAGTGTGTAGTGTTGGAAATCATATAAGTGAGAAATAGACTTTTATTGAGCTTCTGAGGCCCAGGGCATATTTGTTAATACAGCAGCCAGTAAGCCACGGTCGTTCACACCTCATGATGTGGATTTGATTTTTGTTTGTTGTGTCATGTTTATTATTTCTGTTGACATCAGTGGAATGGTGGATTACATAATATTAATTGTGTAATATCCACTTTTTCACCTAATCTCTGAAGAGCACTCTTTTCAAATAATGAGCACTTCTCTCTCTCAGAAATATTGCAGTGACAGATCCTTATTATTGGTGAGTATTGACTTTCTCTTATTTTAGTCAAAACATCTTTTGATGACCTCTTAAGTCTTTCATTGCTGTGGTAGTAATGATAGTTTTAAACTTCTAAGTGTTTTTTTAAAAGCATCTTTTATAATTTTAACTAACTAGCTGTTAATACATCTCTCCAAAAAGCAGTGACATGAAATAAACACTAAAATATCTGGGGTCATGGGGCATGATGTTTACAACTTAGTATTAAATGGTTCAGAAACATACCTTCACCAATGCACAAACACACATACACACACCCACATTCAGAGAACTGGGCAAAATGTTAACAGCAACGTGGGTAAGTGGTATGTGATGTTCTGTGTACTATACTTGGAATTTTCATGTGAATTTGAAACTATTTTTAGACAAACACATTTGTTTTAGATAAAAATGTTAGTAATGTTAAAAATGTCAATACTTCTTATAGCTTTATTTTTAATATTTTCTCTGTGCAATTTAAAACTTGTTATTACAATGTTCTTGCTTTTTGAAATTTCAAAGCAGGAGTTCTCTAGATAGACATAATTCTGTGTTCATGATTTTTAATATTTTACCCTCAAAATTTTGGTATGATCTATGCTGTCTCTCAAATACTCTGAATTTTATTTGAATGTAAAGCAATGGGAATATGTGCATTACTATTTATTATTATACTGTCAGCATGACAAGGGAATATTCTGATACAGTAAAAACTTCTGATATCATGTTTTCTAGAAAAAAGAAGAAAAAATTTCAAATATTGATCAACTACAGTTTATGGGAGTCACAAAGTAAGTAGGGAACTTTGTTGCATTTTAATATAAATAAGAGTAAAATACATGACCAGGGATTAGTAATCACTCTGGAGTTGCTTTATCCCAGACATCACATCACAACCTCCTTGGGCAGAATATGTAACAATACCCTACCATACTAGGCTGAGCACCAGCCAACAGATTATTTATAAATAAACTAATATGTTTCTTGAACCACTGAAACAGAAAAACTATTAGCCAGTCTGTAATCAAGATAATTGCATCTATAAGACATGAGAATAATAGAAATAATCTTAGGTCAAGGGGAAAATGGAGGAAAAAAAATAGAAGATACTTGATTCAATTCTATTTAAATGCATTTGAAAACATAAATAAAAGAAACAATTTTGTATATATATTATAAAAACCAAGTCCAGCCAAGACAGAAACTCTAAGAAGATTAATTACCATGGAAGAAACAGAAAGTTATAAAAGGGTATCCCTCCCCTTACAAAACCAAACCAAGTCAAAACCAAAATCCAACCCACTAGAAGTAGATAATTTCAAAGGTGTATTATATCATTGCCTCAAGAAATAGAAAACTTCAATGTTACTTAAATTGTTTTAGAGCAGAGAGAGAAGGAAAACTATTGGTTGCTTTTATGACACCAGTATAACTTTGAACAAACCAAGACAATGCCCCCATCCCCCAAACTTGGGACAGATTCCATTTACTAATGTTGATGCAAAATTACATATAAATAGATAGAATTTAGGGATGTGTTATATGCATAATACATTTTATTCTAGGAATGAAAGGATAGTTCAATACTAATAAATTTCTTAATGCAATTTATTCACAATGATAATTCAAAGGAGAAAATAATGATTATACCCATAGATGCCTTTTGGGTTTTTGATAACGTTCATTATCCAATTTTGATACAGATTCTTAATGAAATCAGAATTAAAGGGTACTTCCTTAACATGATAAGTAAAGTCAATATTGTGCCTATGTAAAATGAGACAGTTTTCATATAAGCCAGGGATAAGAATTTCTATAATCATCTTCGTTAACTAACAATGTTCAAGAAATAACAGTCAGATGTATTAAATAAGACAAAGCAGAGGTATGCAAATAGGAAAGGAGGAGGCACAGTGGCTGTTATTTGTAAGTAGTATGATTATATGAGCCCATATCCTATGAGATGGACTGAAATAAATATAAGAAACATGGAAGATAACTCGGGGTAAATAACTGATTATAAAATTAATATTCAAGAGTAAAACTCCATGGGATAAGGAGATGTGTGACAAATAAAGGACAGATTTATGTGGACACATATTTATTCATTTATTTATATCTGTCACCCTCCAAAAGAATGCCAACTGCATGGAAAAAGGATGTACTTTGTATGCTACTCTACCTCCAGTCCCCCCAAAATGCCTAATACATAGTGGGCACTCAAGAAATATTTTTGAAAGAAGGGATGACTCTATAAGATAGATTTACTCTTTTGTGTAGAGACAGATGTGCAAAGATACATTACTTTTAAATAACAGATAAAAATGGAAAGCAACTGTAATATCCATTAGTGGTGATTAAATAGCTATTAAAAATAATGAGGTGTATTTCTGAATATATAAACCCCTCTAAGACAAATTGTTAAGTTAAAAAAAGCAAGACACTAGTCCATAATACAAGTCTCAACACATTTAAAAGGACTGAAATAATATAAAATATATTATCCTCCAAGTATAAATCATTAGAATCAACAGAAAACTGGGAGATCCTAAATGTTTAAAAAATAAACATGTTTCTAAATAACCTATGGTTTATAAAATAAATCACAAAGGAAATAAGAAGACATCTTGAGCTGAATAAAGAAAACATAAAATATAAAAATTTATGGAATTCAGCTAATGAAGTGCTTACAGTGAAATTTATAGCTTTAAATAATTTTATTAGGCAGAAAGAGAGTCATTAAGCTTTTACTTCAGGGCAAAGTAAAATCAAAGATAAAATTTATTAGGCAGAAAAGGCAAAGTAAATCAAAGATAAAATAAGTAGAAGAGAAAAAACTAAAGATCAGAGTGGAAATAATTAAACTAGAAAATAGAAAAACAATGAATCAAAAAATTAGAATAGACCTAAATTGATAAAATAAATTTAATTAGTAATTGAAAAATCTTCTGGGTAAAAACCCAGACTAGATGTCTTCACTGGTGAATTTTATCCAAACTTTTAAGGGGGAAATAATATTAATACTACACAAACTCAGAGAACAGAGGGAAAGGCCAATATTATCCTGAAAAAAAAAAAAGCAGATAAAAGAAAATTACAGAAAATCTCCTATCCATAGGTTCAAAGATTCTTAATAAAACACAAGCAAACACAATCTAGCAACATGCAAAAAGAATCATGCACCATAATCAAATGTGGTTGTCTCAGGAATGATAAATCAGTTTAATATCTAAATAATCATATAATTATAGCACTTTATTAATGAAGAACAATACTACATGATCATATCAATAGTTGTGGGAAAAATATTTGGTGAAAGTCAAGACATGTTGATTATTAAGCCTCAATAATTTACAAATAGAAGATTGGAATTTTCTCAACCTGATAAAGGGCATATGTCGAGATGCACCCCACAGGCCTCCCTGTAAGTCTGTTGCTTACCCAGCTTTAAGACCTAGGAAACAAACAGGAGTCAGGAACAGAGACATCAATGGTTTAATGGATGGCGGAGTTTACATGTCTACAGCAAGATTGTAGAGAGATATCTAGGGCTCCCCAGTGGCTCAGATTGTAAAGAATTGCCTGCAATGCGGGAGCACTGGGTTTGATTCCTGGGTTGGGAAGATGCCCTGGAGAAGGGAACGGCTACCCAATCCAGTATTCTGACCTGGAGACTTGCACGGACTGTACAGTCCATGGGGCCGCAGAGTCAGACACAACTGAGTGACTTTCACTCAGAGAGATATCCCACTGTGTGTGGTTGATGGCAGGCAGGACAGTGGCAGTCTTCATTCTTGCAGGAGCAGGGAGGAGAGGAGGTTACGATTTACAGGAGTGGGGTCACTAGTTACCAGGGAAACCAGTAGAGGGGCATGACCCTTACCACGCGCTTGATAAGAACAATCACCAGCTGGGGCCTCAGGCAAGTACAGAGGAAGATCAGTCGTGTATATAGCGTTTAGGCGAAGCAGGCACTGGTCGGGTGAAGGATAGACAGATAACAAGAGAAATAGTCCTCTTGAGTGCCCTGACCACACAAAATATAAAAACTATATTAAAAAAAACTACTTAATGGTGAAAAGCGAATGCCTTATCACTAAAATCAGCAGTGAGATAAGGATGTGTGTATGGGTTAGTTGCTCACTTGTGTCCGACTCTTTGCAACCTCACAGACTGTAGCCCGCCAGGTTCCTCTGTCCATGGAATTCTCCAGGCAAGAATACTGGCGTGGGTTGCCGTGCCTTCTCCAGAGGCTCTTCCAGGCCCAGGAGTTGAACTTGGGTCTCCCGCATTGCAGGCAAAGTCTTTATTTATCATTTAAGCTACTTGGGAAGCCACCCCTCCCCGCTTTTTTTTTTTCAATTGAGGTAAGGATGTCTCTCATAATTATTTCTAGTCAACATCATACTGGAAGTTCTAGCTAGTGTAGCAAGTCACAGACAAAAAAATTGAACACATAAAACTGTAAAGAAGAAAATAAAGATTTACTACTAGATGACATTAAAACTATATAGAAAATTTGATGGAATTTACAAAAAAAAAAAAAAAAGTCCCAGAACTAAAGTGAGTGTAATAGGGTTACAGTGTCCAAGATCAAAACAAAAATATATATTTCTATACATTAGCAATAAACAATCTGAAAATGACACTGAGAAAACAATTCCATTCACATTAATTTCAAGAAGAATAAAATAGGTAGGAATAAGTTTAACAAAAGAAGTACAGATATGGACACTAAGGACTACAAACCATTGTAAGAGAAATTAAAGGAGATTCAAATAAGTGAAGAGATATACCACATTTATGAATGGAGAGACTCACTGGTGATTCTTCAAAAATTGTTCCATCGATTCACTGCAACATCAGAATCTCACCAGGCCTTTTATTAAAAAAAAAATAATTTAAAAAGTTGACTCTAAAATTTATATGGAAATGCAAAGGGTCTAGAATAACCAAAATAATTTTGAAAAAGGAGGCAAAAGTTGGAGGACTCATACTGCTTGATTTTAAGACTATATATAAAGCTAGTCTACAGAGTGTGGTATGACCATGGGGATAGACATACAGGTCAATGAAATAGAATAGAGTCTAGCAATAAACCACATTTATGCCAATTCATTTTTGACAAAAATGCCAAGGAAATCCAAGGGTAAAGGACAGTTTTTTTTTTAATTTAAAGAAATAGTGCTAGAACAATTGGAAATCTATAGACAGCAAAATGCACTTAGACATTACCTTATTCTATGCTCAAAAATTATCTTCAAATGGCTTACAGGTTTAAATGTTAAGAGTTAAAACTACAAAAGTTCTAGAAGAAAGCAGGGAAAACTTTGTGATCTTGGATTACACAAAGATTTCTTAGATCTAACACAAAATAAAGATTCATAGAAGAAAATAACGATAAATTGGATTTTATAAAAAAAAAAACTGTGCTTCAAAAGGAAGCATTAAGAAAATGAACAGACAAGCCACAGAATAGGAGAAAATATCTGCAAATCATTTATCTTCAAAAATACATGGATTCAGAGTATAACAAGGACTTTTACAACTTAATATGATGACAAACAGCTCAAGAAATATACAAATGAGCAAAATGTTGAGTAGGCATGTCACCAAAGAAGATAATTAATGTTAATAAACATATGAAAACATACCATGGTAAACATATGAAAAATCAGAGAAATGTAAATTAAAATCAGAAAAGCATCATTAAACCTAAAGAAGGGTATAATCAAAATGACTAACTGTACCAAACATGGGCAACAATGGGCAGAAACTGAAAGTCTTACACATTGGTAGTGGGGATATAAAATGGTATAGCCATTTTGGAAAACACTCGGGCTATTTCTGAATATTTTAAATATATACTTATCAAATAACCCAACAGACCCCTAGGTATTTACTCAATAAAAGAGAAAATATATGCACTCACAAATACTTATATGTAAATGTTCACAACAGTATTATTTATAAATGTCAAACTTGAAAATAACTCAAATGTCCTTCCACTGGTGAACAGATTTTTAAAAAATGTATACCCATACAATGTAATCCTACTCAGGAATAAGAAGAAACAAACTATTCATTCTTTTCCCTACATGGGTAGATTGCAACAGCATTATGTTAAATAAAAAATTAGTCTGTAAGATTCCACATACAAAAATGTCTAGAAAAGCAAAACTATACAGAAAGCATATTAGTGATTATCTAGGGGCTGAGGGAACTGGGATGATGGATGTTCTAAGAATTATGGTGATAGCTGCACAGCTAAATCACTATAGCAAAACCTATTGAAATATATACTTATATTAATAATTGAGGCTTCGAGTGGTGTAGTGGCAAAGAATCCACTTGCCAAAGCAGGAGATGCAACAGACATGGGCTCAATTCCTGGACTGGGAAAACCCCCTGGAGTAGGAAATGGCAACCCACTCTGGTATTATTCTTGGCTGGGAAATTCCATGGACAGAGGAGCCTGGTGGACTCCAATTCATGGGGTCTCGGAGTTGGACTGAGGCCACTCGGAGCTGGTCTCAAGACCGCTCAGATCACTCACAACTCAGAGCTGACTGAGCCACTGAGCACACTCATAATTGGTGAATTCTATGGTATGTAAATAATACCACAATGATGTTTGTTAAAAAATAAAATATACCTTAATAATCAAGCTATTCAGAGCCAGACGTGTGCATGTATAATATCATTCCATTCATGTTAAACACACTAAATATATTAACATACATGCTAGTTAAGACCACAAAATTTTTGGAAGTGTGTATATATAAACAATATGGTTACCTCTAGGAAGAGGACTAAAATCGTGGGAAAAGAGAATTACTTTTCATTATATACCTTCTGACACTATTTGTTTGAAAAAATTAAACCACATAACCACTTATAAATAAAAAAAATCCTATAAATAATTTAAAACAATTGATGATCCTGATACAAAGACCTAGGTACATGAATTTGCTCTTGAAAATTTATGCTTATCTGAGTGAGGCTATAAGTACTTACGAGTAGCCTATGGTAAGATACAGTGATTTTCATCATACAACATGTTAGTTCCTATTAATTCCAGAGATCTGAGTTCAGATAGTAGGAATATGAGGAAAACATGAGAGGTTTTTTGACCAGAAGTACTTTAAACATCACAGGGTACTACATTCTGCAATTCTACACTAGCCACAGAATAAAAACAAATTCCTCATCCCAAACACAAACAAAATGCAAACAAAACTTTGAAAACTCGATTTCTATATTCATCTGTACAAATACTCAATCACTATACTGTACTGCTCAGTGAGTACAGAGTCCGCCTGCAATCCAGGAGACACATGAGACACAGGTTCAGTCTCCCCAGGTCGGGAAGGTCCCCTGGAGGAGGGCATGGCAACCCGCTCCAATATTCTCATCTGGAGGATCCCACGGACAGAGGAGCCTGGAGGGCTACAGTCCAAAGGGGTGCAAAGAGTCAGATGCGACTGACTGCACACCACCCCCACACCCCTCCCCACACACTGTACATCTGAAACTAAGGCAATACTGCAAACCAACTGTGTCTCAATTAAAAAAAAAAAAGAAAAAACAAAGTAAACTTTGAATACGTGAGGATTAAATGGAGATGCTGGAGAGTAGAAGAAAAGGACAAACAAGAATAGGGTGGTCTGCTGACGGCTGGCACACAGACACCTCTTCAGTAAAGGTAGAAATAGCACCAATATGAGTATATATTACGCGTGTATGCTAAGCTGCTTAAGTTGTTTCCAACTCTTTGCAACCCCACAGACTGTAGTCCACCAGGCTCCTCTGACCACAGGGATTCTCCAGGCAAGAATACTTTGGGGGTTGCCTTGCCCTCCAGGAGATCTTCCCAACCCAAGGGTTGAACCTGCTTTGCTTATGTTTTCTGCATTGGCAGGCAGTTTCTTTACCACTAATGCCAGCTGGGAAGCCCAAATATTTATTATATATATGGGCATATATATACATGTATGAAAAAATGATTTCAGAATACTTTTTCTACTATATCATGCCTTTTAAAAAGGTATTACACACAAAAATTTGCCCAGACTTGTTTCTATGACTCATATAGAGGATACTGCAGTGATTTTCAGCTATACCATTTAATATCAAGAATCTGTCTCAAAGATTTAATTTTGATTGCACATTATGAAATTATGGCTTTTTAATTAACGGTATTTGTTTTAATCTTAAGCAATGGAAAATCAAAATACACTGTCAATATTGAATTATCAAGTTTCAAGTGCAATTTTGTAATAATGCTTTAAGGTCATATTTAAGACTTCTGCTATCATATTACTTTCTTTTTAAAGACAGGAACATAGTACTTTGCGTTCTATGCCTATTTGTGAAATACTATGCCTAGTATTTCATATCCATTTTCACACAAAAATCAATAATGTAAATACTTCTGTAAGGGGAAACACCTGCAGAAAGGGCAAAAAACATCATAAAAGGTGCTTCTTTCAGCTTTGACTGCTTTCATTTGCATTTCAAACTGTCAGGGCTTTCCTGCTGTTTTTAATGCTTTGAATAGACAGTCACATGCCACATGTGCGCTCTTCACTCAAGAGTTCCTCACAGTACTGCCCCTTCTGACCCTTTGCTGCTGTAGCTCTGGTGGTAATCTACAGACATTTAATGAGCACTTATTGTGGGCCATTTCACTAAGAACAGTACCAGAAGCATAGGTAGTATTATCATCAGAATATAACAGATGCAACATCTCAGACTCATGGACTGAGTGTCTTAAGTCCTCAAATTGGTAAGTAGAAAACTAGGACTTGCTGGAACCCCTTCATTTATACTGTTTTCAAGTACCCTCTCTATCTCTGACCCTCCCCTCTCTTTTCTTCCTAGTTTCATCGATAATCAAGAGCAGAGTAGCAGAGAAATGAAGGAGGTGGCCTCCGCCTAGCTCCATTCCCTTCTTCACAGAGCAGGGGGAAGGTAAGAAACCTCCAGGGCTTCTTGCTGCTTCCAGTTCCACACTTCACCTGGGATACGCAGCCCAGAACTTCAGCCCCAACCCTACTCCATAACTTTCTTCCCAGGTCACAGAAGGTGCTACAGGTAATTATTGATGAAGTGTTCCTGTAAGCAATGGAAGAAGTGTCCTGAGCAACCCTATTCACCGCTCTGAAAAGATATTTTCTATTTGGACACCGTTCCCATTGGTCCTTATGGGGATTAACAACACTGTACTTGAGCTTGGAAGGAGTTCAACCAGCTTCTACCTGCTAGCATGCATGCCTATGGACAATTCAGAGCCTTGTTTCCTTCAGAAAAATCAAGTTTCTTACTTTAGTCAATGGAAACTAGTCTGAAGCTCCACAACTGATATGTTAATAAAGTTTTGGAATATAACCTATTCACACTCAGGAATCCAATCTTTACCCTCTCAGTTCACAGCAATATATATATATATATATATATTCACACACACACACACACACACACACACAGTACATAGGCCTATACATAGGCCTCACCTTACAGCTTGCGGGATCTCAGTGCCTTGACCAGGGACTGAACCTGTACCCTTGGTAGTGAAAGCTTGGAGTTCTAACCAGTGGACTCCTAGGGAATTCTCCATAGCAGTAGATATTTGTAAGACTGAAAGCACTATTTTTATTGTGTTTAATATAAAATAGGAAAAATGTTCTCAAAATTCTCAAAATTCAAAAGCATCGCTTCCTGGACTCATATTTTTCTCTATTACTCTTACCTTCAACTTTTAAAGTATGATTTCAAGGCTTGTGGTTGCCAAAGGAGAGGGATGGGGAAGGAAAGGACTGGGGATTTGGGATTAGCAGATGCAAACTATTATATATAGAAAGGATAAATAATGAGGTCCTACTGTATAGCACATGGAACTATATTCAATATCCTGTGATAAAGCATGATGGAAAGGAACATGAAAAGGAATATATATATATAAAACTGAATCACTGCTTTACAGCAGAAATCAGTACATTATAAATCAACTATATTCAATAAAAGTTAAAATTAAAAAGTACAGTTTCATTCAACCCCAAAGAAACTTCCATTTTTTCAATATTATTATAAAGGTTCTATAATTTCACCTGTATACTGATTGCTAAGCCAGCCTTTATCTTACCTCCTCGATGAATAATCAAAGAAGTCTCGCTTCCAATGGGACAGTCCTTAAGTATATCCACTACTTCCGTATGGCTCAGGTTCTGTACATTCTGCTGGTTGATCTCAATAATGAGGTCGCCTTCACACAGGCCAGGGCATCCCTGAATGTCAAGTATTTGTTTCACCCGCTGTCCTGTAGGACTGTCTGCAATGGTGAAGCCAAAACCCTGGGCACCTTTCACAATGGTTAAGGTCATAAGTTCAGCTTGGGTGGCCCCAGATGAAGCCATAGATACATTGTCGTCATGGACAGGTGGTGGATACGTGCCATCTAGCTGACCATCAGCTGGCATTGAGTGCAAAGTATGAGGCGGCCGATCTGTTATATCTGGAACCGACTGTGAGGTCCGAGAAATGTATTCCAAATATGTTTCATAGTTATGTCTTCCATTGACCATCACTGGAGGTGGCCTCTCCATTATTGCAAGGGGTGGCACCATGCTGTTAGCAGGATCTTCAGGATCAAAGGGCAAAGGGTAGCCACGACACAATACCAAGTTGACACTCTGACCAATAGGAACAGACTGGAAAAGTTTGACTACATCTGCATGAGTGTGTCCAAGGACACAAACTTCATTAATATAGACAATGACATCACCTGCAAGGGAAAAAAAGAGAGAGATTGACAACATGAGGTAAGTTCAATTAACATTGACATAGAGAAATGGAATTATTTGTGAGACTAGTGAAAGAGGTGCTCTGTTTCTCAGTAAGCAGTGAGAAAATCAATTAGAATAGTATCTAAATTCCCCGTAAGTGACTCAAGGTTACAACAGGTCTGCCAGCAAACATAGTGATCAAATGCTGAAAAAAATGCTATTTGGTTATTCCTGAAGTTCAGAAACAATTTCATATACAGGAATAAAGCTACAGAAACGTATAGAAGAATGTGTACCTTGAAGAAGGACACATTCTTTGTTTCTTTTTCATCTTCATTTTCAGTGCAATTCAGTTAACAGAATTTTCAAGTTACTGAGAAGTGGTAGAAACAAGTTTCAGATGATAATCAAAGCCCGGTATTTGGGTTTTTGAGCATCATTTTACTGAGTCAACAGTCTTTTTTTTTTTTCCCCCATTTATTTTATTCTTCTACAGTAAACTGCAATTGCAAAGGTTCCATGTGAACACAGGTAGATGTCTAGAATACAGATTTTGGGTTCAGGGATCTGGCTCCATATCCTGGCTCTACTACTTAGCAGATCTGTGCTGCTGGGCAGGTGACTTACCTGCTTTGAGCCACGGTTGTAAAGTTGTGAGGATGAAGTGACATGATGCAGAAAAAGGGCTTGGTGCAATGCCTGACACAGTGAGTGCAATAAGTGTGGACCATTATTAATATTATTGTTGCTAAAATAAGATGAGGCTTCCCTGGCAGCTCAGTTGGTAAAGAATCTGCCTGCAACGCAGGAGACCTTGGTTTGATTCCTGGGTCAGGAAGATCTGCTGGAGAAGGGAAGAGCTACCTAATCCAGTACTCTTGGCCTTCCCTGGAGGCTCAGATGGTAAAGAATCCACCCGTAATGCGGGAGACCTGTGTTCAGTACCTCAGTTGGGATGATCCCCTGGAGAAGGGAACAGCTACCCACTCCAGTATTCTGGCCTGGACAATTCCATGGACTGTATAGATCATGGGATAGCAAAGAGTAGGACACTACTAAGCAACGTTCACTTTCACTTTCAAGATAAGATGAAGAGGATTTCAGACTCTGGTCTTAAATAGGAAGCTGCCATAGATTCAACCTCTGATCTCAGATAAACAGATATTTCTGTAGATCTTTTTAAAAGGCGAAAGATTTATACGATCTGAAGAGAAACCAGAGTATTGTAGATCTTTTTAAAAAAGGCATTTATCTTTTCATCACAATGAATTTTTAATATTTTATTTGGCTGTGCCATGTAGCTTGTGGCATCTTAGTTCCCTGACCAGGGATTGAACCCAGGCCCTCAGCAGTGAAAATATGGAGTCTTAACCATGTGACAGCCAAGGAATTTCCCCCAGTGAATTTAATCATGGAGTTACTGAAGACCACTGGTCAGAACTTAACTTTATGATATTAAAATTGTCCTGAATTTAAACAGTGTTAAAAACAATTCAATCATGTATAAATAATAATTTCATTTTTAGAGCACTGTTTTACCATGGATTGGTATTTTTATCCTTAAAAACCATAACATTTGAGAAATGAACTTGCAAACTGAGACTGTCTAATGATGCTGGAGAGTATGTGAGATATGAAAAGACATACTTTCACAGATTGTCAAGTGAATAATTCAACAGATATCAGTTTATCAGGATAATTCTGAAATGGGTAATATAAATGGCTAGAAAGTTCATTCGGAGACATCATTGCCCATCAAAAAAACAGAGGTGAACTTTCAGAGTTAAATACTTTTTTGGCTTCTCTCAGTTGTCTGATATAAAGTGATTTCTCCACTAAATACATTGTGTGTGTGTCAGCTGCTCAGGCACATCGGACTCTTTGCGACTCCATATATTGTATCCTGCCAGGCTCCTCTAGCTATGGGGATTCTCTAGGCAAGAACACAGGAGTGGGTTGCTATTTCCTTTTCCAGAGGATGTTCCTAACCCAGGGATTGAACCTGGGATTCCTTTATTGTAGGCAAATTCTTTATCATTTGAACCACCAGGGAAGCCCAAAACACATTTTAAAAATAAGTGATTCTATGAATAGAACAGTCAGTAAAATGCCCTTAACTATATACACTCAGTTAACAATTACCAAACGCTAGAGAACTACTTGAAAGGGTTAAAAGATACAGAGACAGAAAAGGAAAATCAACCAAACAAAACAAAATAGTATTTTCAGTGATCCAGTTTAGGTCTGATTTTGGAAAATGTCACACACCGTATGCCTGCTCAGATGGAACTTGACTCTTCAGCTGCATCTATCAGAGAGGGTGCTGATGTCATGACTGGGACACTGGGCCATGACTTAGGACTGAATTGAGATGGACATTCGCTCTCTGCTACTATGACTTCTCAACAGACTTGAGCCATTGCGGATGCTTTGGCATCATTTTGAACTGGTTAGGGTCATCCTAGAGTCCCAGAGATGTATTTAAACCAGATATTTTTTTCATCTTCCCTGGCTCTTCTGTTTTTAAAGTTGTTATATATATTTACACACTGAAAGTTCAAAGAATATAAACACTTGTGCACTATCATCCAGCTTAATGATTAGAACATTGCTCATATTAGTTGAAGACCCTCTCGGTAGCACCTTTTCCCACTTGCCTTTCCTTACTGTCCTTTACAAAGGTAACCATTGTCCTGCATTTGAGGTTTATTATTCAAACGTCTTTATATTTTTATGATATATCTAGGTACCCATAAACAATACCCCTACATAATGTTTAATCTCTAGAACAGGAGGCCATGAGGAGATACACCATGTCCAAGGTCAGGAGCGGGGGCTGTGAGGAGATACTCCACTTCCAAGGTCAGAGAAACTCAGTAAGACACTAGGCACTGAGAGGGGGCATCAGAGAGCAGACAGACAGAAACCACAATCACAGAAAACTAATTAATCTAATCACATGGACCCCAGCCTGCTCTAACTCAAAGAAACTATATGCCATGCTGTGTAGGGCCACCCAAAACAGATGGGTCATGGTGGAGAGTTCTGACAAAGTATGGTCCACTGGAGAAAAGAATGGCAAACCACTTCAGTATTCTTGCCTTGAGAACACCATGAACAATATGAAAAGATAAAAAGATAGGACACTGAAAGAAGAACTCTCCAGATCGGTAGGTGCCCAACACGCTACTGGAGATCAGTGGAGAAATAACTCAAGACAGAATGAAGAGATGAAACCAAAGCAAAAACAACACCCAGCTGTGGATGTGACTGTTGATGGAAGCAAGGTCCAATGCTGTAAACAGCAATATTGCATAGGAACCTGGAATGTCAGGTCCATGAATCAAGGCAAAGTGGTCAAACAGGAGATGGTAAGAGTGAATGCCGACATTTTAGGAATCAGTGAACTAAAATGGACTAGAATGGGTGAATTTAACTCAGATGATCATCATATCTACTACTGTGGGCAAAAATCCCTTAGAACAAATGGAGTAGCCATCATAGTCAACAAAACAGTCCAAAATGCAGTACTGGATGCAATCTCAAAACTGACAGAATGATCTCTGTTTGTTTCCAAGGTGAACCATTCAATATCATGGTAATCCAAGTCTATGCCCCGACCAGTAACGCTGAAGAAGCTGAAGTTGAATGGTTCTTTGAAGACCTACAGAACCTTCTAAACTAACACCCAAAAAGGATGCCCTTTTCATTATAGGGGACTGGAATGCAAAAGTAGGACGTCAAGAAACACCTGGAGTAACAGGCAAATTTGGCCTTGGAGTATGGAATGAAGCAGGGCAAAGGCTAACAGAGTTTTGCCAAGAGAACACACTGATCATAGCAAATGTTCTCTTCCAACAACACAAGAGAAGACTCTACACATGGACATCACCAGATGGTCAACACTGAGATCAGATTGATTATATTCTTTGAAGCCAACAATGGAGAAGCTCTATACAGTCAGCAAAAACAACAATGGGAGCTGACTGTGGCTCAGATCATGAACTCACTATTGCCAAATTCAGGCTGAAATTTAAGAAAGGGAAAACCACTAGACCATTCAGGTATGACCTAAATCAAATCCCTTATGATTATACAATGAAAGTGGGAAATAGATTTAAGGGACTCGATCAGGCACTAGAGTGCCTGATGAACTCTGGACGGAGGTTCATGATATTGTACAGGAGACAGGGATCAAGGCCATGCTCAAGAAAAAGAAATGCAAAAAAGCAAAATGGCTCTCTGAGAAGGCCTAACAAATAGCTATGAAAAGAAGAAAAGTGAAAAACAAAGGAGAAAAGGAAAGATACACCTATTTGAATGCAGAGTTCCAAAGAATAGCAAGGAGAGATAAGAGAGACTTCCTCAATGGTCAGTGCAAAGATGGGCTCAATAAAGGACAGAAACGGTATGGACCCAACAGAAGCAGAAGATATTAAGAAGAAGTGGCAAGAATACACAGAAGAACTATACAAAAAAGATCTTCATGACCAAGATGATCATGATGGTGTGATCACTCACCTAGAGTCAGACATCCTAGAATGTGAAGTCAAGTGGGCCTTAGGAAGCATTACTACGAACAAAGCTAGTGGAGGTGATGGAATTCCAGTAGAGCTATTTCAAATCCTAAAAGGTGATGCTGTGAAAGTGCTGCACTCAGTATGCCAGCAAATTTGGAAAACTCAGCAGTGGCCACAGGACTGGAAAAGGTCAGTTTTCATTCCAATCCCAAAGAAAGGCAATGCAAAAGAATGCTCAAACTACTGCACAATTGCACACATCTCACATGCTAGTAAAGTAATGCTCAAAATTCTCCAAGCCAGGCTTCAGCAATACGTGAACCTTGAACTTCCAGATGTTCAAGCTGGTTTTAGAAAAGGCAGGAGAACCAGAGATCAAATTGCCAACGTCTGCTGGATCATCAAAAAAGCAAGAGAGTTCCAGAAAAACATCTATTTCTGTTTTATTGACTATGCCAAAACCTTTGACTATGTGGATCACCACAAACTGTGGAAAATTCTGAAAGTGATGGGAATACCAGACCACCTGACCTGCCTCTTGAGAAATCTCTATGCAGGTCAGGAAGCAACAGTTAGAACTGGCCCTGGAACAGCAGACTGGATCCTAATAGGAAAAGGAGAACGTCAAGGCTGTATATTGTCACTGCGCTTATTTAACTTCTATGCAGAGTACATCATGAAAAACGGTGGGCTGGATGAAGCACAAGCTGGAATCAAGATTGCTAGGAGAAATATCAATCACCTCAGATATGCAGATGACACCACCCTTCTGGCAGAAAGTGAAGAAGAACTAAAGAGCCTCTTGATAAAAGTGAAAGAGGAGAGTGAAAAAGTTGGTTTAAACCTCAATAGTTAGAAAACTAAGATCATGGCATCCGGTCCCATCCCTTCATGGCAAATAGATGGGGAAACAGTGTCAGACTTTATTTTGGGGGGCTCCAGAATCACTGCAGATGGTGACTGCAGCCATGAAATTAAAAGATGCTTACTCCTTGGAAGGAAAGTTATGATCAACCTAGATAGCATATTAAAAAGCCAGTGACATTACTTTGTCAACAAAGGTCCATCTAGTCAAAGCTATGGTTTTCCCAGTGGTCGTGTACGGATGTGAGAGTTGGACTATAAAGAAAGCTGAGCGCCGAAGAATTGATGCTTTTGAACTGTGGTGTTGGAGAAGACTCTTGAGAGTCCCTTGGACTGCAAGGAGATCCAACCAGTCCATCCTAAAGAAGATCAGTCCTGAATGTTCATTGGAAGGGTGGATATTGAAGCTGCAACTCCAATACTTTGGCTACCTGATGCAAAGAACTTATTCATTGGAAAAGACCCTGATGCTGGGAAAGACTGAAGGCGGGAGGAGGAGGAGACGACAGAGGATGTATGGTTGAATGGCATCACCGACTCAATGGACGTGAGTTTAGGGAAACTCTGGCAGTTGGTGATGGACAGGGAGGCCTGGTGTGCTGTGCTGCAATCCATGGGGTTGCAAAGAGTTTGGCGTGACTGGGCAACTGAACTGAACTGTATTGAATATCCACCCAAGTATGTTTTTGCATATTTTAAACCTTTTTAAAATGATATACATATTAATACTACATTATATTTCTCAAAATGTATTTTTGATATCTATCTCTTTTGATATATTTACCTCTAGCTCAATTCTCATTGTAATATAATCTCTATTGGGTGACTACATCATTATTTATTAATGTCTATCCATTCTTATGTTAATGGGCCCTTGGATTCTTGAGAATTTTTGGTTATTAAAGAAAACTCTGCTATGAACCTCTTTTCATGGCCTTTGTGCACAATTGGGAGAGTTTTTGTTGGGTATCTACCTGGCGTAGAATTGTGGGCATAGACCACGTGCATCTTCAACTTCGTTAGCAATGGGAAATGGCTAACAAAATAGATCAAGCTGGTTTATACTCCCCTAAGTAGTGTATCAGAATTTTCATTGCTCCCCATCTGATACAATGCTTGCCATTCTCAGATTTTTAATTTTCGATAATCTAATGGGTGTGATCATGGTTTTAATTTGTGTTTCCCAGATTGCTTGTGAGAGTGAGCATCTTTTCATATGTTTATTGGCTATTTGGGTTTCCTCCTTAGTACTTTTCCTTTCCCCATTTTTCCTATTGGGTTAGTCATCTGTTTTTAAACACATTGACCATTGTCTGCCCACCTCCATTCTTGACCCAACATCTTTTGTAGGTTTGGGAGGCAAACATAGAATAGAGAACCAAAGTCTTTGGACTGCTTCCCCACTCCATCACTTACTAGCTATGTGACTCTCAAAACCAGCTTAAATCATCTGTGACTCAGATTCTGCAGAAGTAATAAGGAACAATGATCATAGCAACTTAGTGTGTTACGGGAAATAAGAAATGAGATCATACAGGTGAAAGTGTTTGTAAGCTGTAAATTGTTATGCAAAGGATAATTGCTGTTTCAGGAATTATTATCTGTCCTTGGTTATATCTGTTTATAAAATCAGGACAGTCCCACCAAGATATTCCCACCACAGTCGTAATTAAGGTAGATATGAATTTCTAAGTGGGCAAGGCAAAGGCAGGAGAGTAACAAATGTTGTTCTCTAAGGCTCTCCCTAATTTTAATCACAGTTAAACTCCCCAGCCTCCACGTTGCTTTCTTCTTCCCTCTACTATGCCAGAAAGTCACAGAAAAAAAGAACTAAGGGTAATATTCTAAGCTCTTGTGGTTCCCTGCCAGGTCTAAAGAGTAGTTACTTGAATTATAGTGATTAATGTTATCTATTTTTGAGTTTTAATGTGATCTTGCTATTTAGAAATAGAATGAGAACTACTTGTGGTTCTTAGTGAGACTGCCTTCTAAAACTTATGGATATTTTCCACTCAGAGCAATTTTTCAAGTCATCAAGCAAAGCGAGTGCTAAAGAACCCTGCAACAATCTCTTTATGGAGCTACCCAGAAGATTTCTAAATATAAAAGATCAGTGGTCAGTTATGACATCTAATAACCTGACACGACTTAACTGCTCATTTAAAAAAGTAAACGGATGCCTAGATATGGTGTCACGCCAAAGCTGTTGTCGATGGAGATGTAAGCAAACCTTTGCTTACTCAAATAGAACTGCTGCTGCTGCTGATGCTAAGTCGCTTCAGTCGTGTCCGACTCTGTGCGACCCCATAGATGGCAGCCCACCAGGTTCCCCCATCCCTGGGATTCTCTAGGCAAGAATGCTGGAGTAGGTTGCCATTTCCTTCTCCAATGCATGAAAGTGAAAAGTGAAAGTGAAGTCGCTCAGTCGTGTCCGACTCTTAGCGACCCCATGGACTGCAGCCTACCAGGCTCCTCTATCCATGGGATTTTCCAGGAAGAGTACTGGAGTGGGGGCGCCATTGCCTTCAGAAGACTTATTTGTGTTGATCTTCCCAAAGTCTGGTGCCACTCTCAGAAAGCACTAAATAAAGTTACATTCTTACATAGCAAAGATACAGCAACTTACAACAAGTAAAAGGAGTACAGTGATTTATAACAAAAGAAAAGTAATTAACTCAAAAGTCTAGCGTTGCTAACATCAAAACTACTTTGATTAACATCCTCCCAGGTGCCTAAAAGATAAAGAATATGGAGGCCTGGCAGCAATCATTGAGTCAACAGTGAAAACCCATCACCAATATTATTTTTAGCTCTTTAGAAAAGGCTCTGTATCTTTAAGATGTTTTTAAGCTTTGTGCCTCTCGCGGTTGGGGGCTGCAAGCAATTCGCAAGCTGTAAGAGGTCCGGGGGAACCTGTTAGGCAAGCCAGAGAGCTATCAGAGGGGGTTTGTGCTGAAACATCCCTTTCAAATGCAGACTAAAGCCCTGACTTGACTTTTTCCTGAGAATATCAGAAGAGTGGAAAAGCAGGCAGATTCTTTTTTTTTTTTAAGCAGGCAGATTCTTATTTTTGAGGGGGTGGATGCTCAGGAAATTCCAGGGGGAACCCCTGAAGCTTGATCCCGTCCTTGCTTTCTGTCAGGCTTCCTTCCGCATGACCTTGTCACGGGTGGGATTCCTCACGCTGGTCCCCGACAGGGTGCCATTGCCTTCTCCACAAATAGAACTGATTGGGTAATATTTATAGATCATGCTGTATGAATGTCATTTACATGTTGTGAAATAAAAATATAAGCCACCTGGTATGTACTTTCTGACAGTGCCATGCTAAGTCCTGAGACAGACTGGGCTTATGTGTGCAGACATGGACATCATTAGGAAAACTGGCTCCAGATCTAACCCTGTTGGCCTACTTAAATGGGAGAATTGAAAAAGAGTCAGTTGCTTGCTCCATCTCTCAATTTATTCTTTTATAAAATGAGAATTAAAATATCTCTTTCATTTCCTCTTTCACAGGACTACTGTGAGAATGAGATCATGCTTGTGAAAATACTTTTAATTTTACCAAAGGAAAGTTCTCCATAAAAATATGATGATGTATTTCTTCTGAGAGCCAAGCACACATTTTTATCGCCATCTTGCCTGCGAGGTTAACTGTTTTCTATGTGGCCATTCGCTTCAGGCCCTATTGAGGCCAGATGGTTTCAGGGTTATTGCCTTCAGGTCTGTCGGTCGAATTTGGTGTGACTAATGAGCTTGGTGTCCCCAACAGGGCCGGTCTGATAATGTCCTGATTCCCAGTTATGGGATTTCAAAGTGAAAGTGAAGGAGAATGAGGCCGATGAAGCGGGAAGTTTAAACTGCTGGCCTCTATGAGGAAATGTTCTAAGATAATTGGTTTCTTTCTTAGTCATGGAAATCAAAATACAATATTGGCAATCTCTTGGGTACTTCATTATTTTGGATAAAATAGAGCACTGTGTGTAAAGCACTGCTAAAAATGGAGATATTTTTATACCTCTTTTCTCTGCTCCCACATTCTTTGAGTCACTGTGGCTAAAGAATATTCCTTTTCAGCTGCTCTCACTTACTACCTGGTGTCTATCTCCCTTAACCACCACCTTAGACCAGACTAGAATGGTTCACTTCACACTCCATTCTCATCCTACAGTCTCTTCTACTAACTTCAAATTACTCAATCTTCAGACCCACTGCTTAACACTCTTTACCACTAGTCTTTCTGACTTATTTTTGTATTCACCCCCCAATGAATTACCTTTCTGGGCAAGCTGGGATCGTTACTGTTCACAATTCATAACTTGATAATTTGTCTTTTAGTTGAATCCTGCTATTCTTCTACCCCTAAGTGCACATCTTTTCTCGGTATAATTTCATCCAGATAATTCATTTCTTTCCTGACTTTTTCAAAGAAATCCTTCATTATTCCTACAAAGGTTGCTCCTATGACTACAAACTCTTCTGAGATTTTATTCCTTTGTGAGAATTTTCTACCTGTTCCAAGTTTTTTTTCCATAAAATATAGAGTATCATTACTATACTGAGAACTCTTTAGGTATTCAATAAGAATAACGGATAGACAGAAAAAAACTGGAATGGATTTCATTCATTCATTGCCTTTAAGCATTTCTAACTTGTTTTGCCATGTCATATGAAAAAAGAAAGTGAAAGTAGCTCAGTTGTGTCCGATTCTTTGTGACTCCATGGACTATACAGTCCGTGGAATTCTCCAGGCCAGAATACTGGAGTGGGTAGCCTTTCCCTTCTCCAGGGGATCTTCCCGACCCAGGGATTGAACCGGGGTCCCCTGCTTTGCAGGTGGATTCTTTACCACCTGAGCTATCAGGGAAGCCAAGTCATATAGATTTTCGTTAAAAGAAAAGTAATTCTGACTACTCCCATCCCACCAATTACATGTACTCTACATTGAAAATTTACTGTTTCTTGGTTTTCTTTCCAGCTAATACAATTTGACCAGTTTTTCTTTCTGAAGCTTATTTTGGCTTCTGTTTTTATAATAATAATATATAATTGTATTATACTAGGTAATTTTATTGTAGTATTGAATATTCATTTTCCCTCTGTTCTACAACTCCCACAAAGATAATAAATTTTGACATGTATTTTTGGGAGTCTGCTACTCACCGCTTTAATTAAATTGAAAATAACTGTTCTTAATAAAATGTATTCCCTTAAGGGAAGTATGGTGGTATGTCAGATAGACAAACAGAGTTGAAGCCAGGTCTCTGGGTTGCTCTTTGAAGAAGTAATTCATCAGTTTCCTCATCTACAAAATGGGAGAACAATAGCTGTTCTACCTACCTTATAGCAAAGAGATGTCTGTGAAAGTGTTCTGTAAATTACCATGATACCACATATATAAATATACATATTAAAATTTTTAAACAAATGACTGATAAAGACTGGAAATTAAGAATATATTAAGAAGGGGGAAAGAATAAATAGTTCAGATCTTTAAAAAGAAACTGCTGGATTTTATCAAATTATTTGGCAGTTTGCTTGGAGGAATCTAAGAGGACAAATAAAGTTCATCTTTGTAGCTAAATATGATTTCACAACAAGGAAGACCAGTGCCTCATGAAAGCATCCTGAGATTGCTCATTTCCTTCTAGAATGTAGGTACAATGTAGTTAGGGCAGAAGGGTCAGAAGGCCTGTGACGCTGCAGCTGTGGTGGTGGTAGGTGGGACCTTCAGGGTCTTGACATATTCTCAACTATGTCACAAAGCAAAAAGGTCTGATGATAAGTATCCACCAAATAAATGATCTCTTGCCTTTCTCAGTTTTCCAGATGAATCTGTTACAGAGTTCTATGCCTCTTATTGCCCCAAAGTTTTTCCTTACACCTAAATCTAATTTCTTTTGCTAAAGATCACATTTCCTCAATTTCCATTCTCATGGAAGCATCATTGTTTCAAAATAATTTAAAATGGTTTCCAGAATTCCCAAATGGTCTCTTTAGGGTACTAGTTATAAAAACAGCCACGAATTGGAGGAGATTCCATCTTAGATGTTCCGGAAGTAACCATCGTCTATTTAAACATCTGTCTTGTAGACAGCATTATTGCAGACACCACCGAATTGTGCAGAAATGCAAATACTTAAGTTATGGAAGGTATAAGAGACAGGACAAAAGCCTTCATCAGAAGAATCTGAATTTGTTAATTCTTATGTGCTACCTTATAAATGACATTGTGAATGAAAATGAAGTGATTTGATCTATAGCAATAACATAAGGTGTTTTAAATCTCCCTCTCTCTCTTTTTACTTTAAAACACCAAGTATGCCATAATGGAAAGAGCACTGATTTAGGAGTCAGAAAGTTTACATTCTTATGTCAGGTATGCCAATAATTTGTGGTATCAATCTCTGGGTCTTATCCCTCATTATTAATTTATGCAGCAAGTATTTATTATACTCAATAGCTACCATGAGTCAGGGACTATGGCATAAACAGAGAATACTGAACTGGATGATCTCTAAGGTATATTTTTCAGTCTGAAATTCTAACACAAATTCCCTTGCAGAGACTATAGCTGTCTGCAATTGTTCCACCACAGAGGATGGGAACTTGCCTATTATATGGATTTCTGGAACAGTCCCTTAGCTGGTTTTCTTCATATCATAGAAGGGAAGGAGGGAAAGAAGAGAGCCTGGCAAATGGAATGACTCTGAATCTGTGGGATTACGGGGTTCTATAATTTCACCCCTTATGACTAGGACTACAAGGGATGGCTAATAAGCCCCCTCTTCTGATCAAACTGTCTCAGGAACCAGAAGAGTATAAATATTCTACAGGTCAAGGGTATTAGTTTCAGGGACTCGAAAGCCCTGGGCACTGCCTTCTTCTGTCTGCCTCCTGTCAACTCATTTTCATACCATACTCTCTGATGTCCTTTATACTTAATGTCCTTTCAATGCCCGATCGAAGGAGAACAGAGTCCAAGTTCTCTAGTTTAGCAAACAAGGCTCTCAGTCTACATTTTTACTATCTCCTGCCTTTTCCTGACCCACTCTGTGCTTTAGTCGGGGTAAGCTCAGGCCTATGTCCTACACATGCTATGTTTTCCTATCCTCCCATTTCTCACGCTTTGTCCCCACTAATAAACTCCTAGTCACCCTTTCAGACCAACTTGACCGTTCTGATCATCTTTCTGACCACCTCTGACCACCGCGTCACTCAGTGTTATTACCTCTTCCTGTGTGTTACCCTTCATGACACCTTAATTCTTCAACCTCTCTAACCACATTAACACCACCTAGAGTTTCTCTGAACGTAGTGACTACCATTTTAATATATTTAATACTTACCTGGCATTTGCAAATTATGTTTTACCTAATCCTTAAAAATTCCTCTGAGATTATTATCATTGGACTTCATACATGTGGAAACTGAGCCTAGGAGAACTGAATCTTGGTAGTTAGGTTGAGATTCAGGAGTTGAACCCATGCTTTAACTCAAATGTTAAGAATTTCAAAGAGACCAGGACATATTTTGACTTGGGGACACTTTTGTGTCCTTCCAATTGTATCTGCTGGCATGTTGGGTAAAATATCTTTAATTCCTGAATATGAAAATTGAGATATGAGCTGCAATATTCTTTTGATTAGCCAAGTTAATAGAGGGAAGCAGTGAAGCAAATAATTGCAATGGGGGAATCTGCCGCAATATCCCAGTCCACTTTCTGCCATGCTCCAAAATAATCTGTTTGCAAGAGGACTCTTTAGAAATGGAGGGTGACAAGGCACTGTAACAGAACTCTGTAGCCATCATGAGTGAAGTCGCTCAGTCGTGTCCGACTCTTTGTGACCCCATAGACTGTAGCCTGCCAGGCTCCTCCCTCCATGGGATTCTCCAGGCAAGAGCACTGGAGTGGGTTGCCATTTCCTTCTTCAGAGGATCTTCCTGGCCCAGGGATCAAACCCAGGTCTCCTGCATTCCAGGAAGACACTTTAATTAATCTCTGAGCCCCCAGGGAAGCCCCATAAGCTATAGTATAAATTACTTCAATAGTTGTGTGATTTGGGGCAAGAAATTTAACTGTGTTTAATTTAGCTTCTTTCACAGCATGGAAAAGTCAAGAAAGGTAGTTTCTAAGGTGCAGTTTTAAAAGTTCTTACATCTGATGAGAATGTGAAAAGCTCTCCTACTTCACTTCATAGAAGGCATTGGGAAATTTCAGTGGTGCAGTTAAACAGGTAAGTGACCAGCCTTTGTGGGCTTACCCCAAGGATCCTTGATTTTGGAAAAGCAGCTAGTGATGCTAACATTTTATCTACAGGCAAAAATATACCAAGCATGGCCCCTTATTTCTCAAAAGAATGAAAGCTTTCTTAATCATATTTTATAATTGCATCTGTGTGACCTGGTGCAGATGCCTAATTAAAAGCTTGGTTAAAAAAATTATGTTTAATCAGCATGCATCCAACAATTACTCTCTGGCAGATGTGGATCAGCCTGACGGTATATTTACATTTCTTTTGTGTTTAGCAGGGAGTGGTAAGATATATTTAAATACTTGCATTTTACTTTGTTGGAAAGGAGGAAGAAAGAAATACATTCTGAGAGAATCTAAAGGCACTGATTATGTGCTGATCTGGCAGAGATGAAACAACACTTTAGATTAAAACTATAAGTAAAGCCACAAAAAGAAAGCATAAAAGACTGTTTTTTAAAACATTTTTTCTAAGTTTTTTTGCAACGCTCCAAAGAGTAGATGCTTTCTAAATAGCTGGTTCACTTTAGGAACTCAATAGCATAAAAGGGTCAGTGAATCTATTTCCTTAAAAGAATGTAAAGAATTTTAAACAATGACAAGAAAAAGAGACAAATATGTCATCAGAAGGACTCTATAAAATGGAAATAGGTTCCTGAATCTAAAAAGACCTTATGATTTCACTAGAAGAAAATAAAAACAAAACAATTTTTAAAATATATCTTAAAACCTTTGTAGGCCATGAAAGTTTATGAGAGTGAGACAGAAATGCATTCCAGAGTTTTCCTGTGTGTATGGACACACATGCGAGCAGATGAATGACAGAAATACGTTCAGCTACTCACAACTCCCCACAAAACCCAAGCTACAGAAGTATCTTATTGGAAAAAGTTGCCATTTTACACAGAGAGTGGTGTGCACGTTTATTTTCAAACAGCATTAACTGTATTCCTGAACAAGAATGTTTCTTTTTAGCATAAATGACTCCTAGAGGCCAGCATGACCCAGTGCCATCCTCTGAACTAACTCCAACAGTGTATAGAGTGGCTGTAAAACCTCCTCTGAAATGATGGGGGACAGCTGGCCGAGGTGGAGCCAGGAACTGGGCACAGGCATGCTTTCCAGCAGTTTACTCTACTCTACCTGAAGCTGTTGGTTGTCAGCCATCCTGATTGAGCAAGAAAACTAAATAACAGGAGGAGAAAGAACAAGAGAGAATGAAGAGGACTAGAGCACCCACTGTGTTTCAACAGCGGGCTCCTGCCAAATGTGGGAAAGTGTGTGTAACTCTGTGTGTTTCCTATCTGATCTACATACCTACATGCACTTTTAAGACAGGTAGAAGTGATTTTTCAGTCAGAGGAAAGAAGAATTTAGTTTTTGATACTGTGAAATCAATATAGAAAAGGGGAAAAAAAAACCCTCTTTTTTTTCAAGGCTCCAGAGAACATTCAGTGAAGTTATTTCCTTGAATTGCTTTTGAAAAGTATATACCATTTGCTCTAACAGGATCTAGGGGTTGGTGTTGAGGATCCAGACTGGGGATGGGAGTGGGTCTGTTGTTGGGGCTACTTGGCCAAGGGAGCTCTCAACCCTGGATGGCTGTCGCCCTGTGTGGTATTTCTGGAAAGTGTTCTGGCCAGTGCAAGCCAATCAACAATCCTTAACTGGTAGTGTAACATATCAGGTTATGCTGATCTACTTCTCTACTCCCTTCTTGTGAAAAATTACAGAGCCCCTGCTGCCTTACTGAAACAAGGGCTGCCAGGATATTTCTCCCATATGGATTTCTGAACTGGTGCAGCATTAAGTTGCTGAGCTTCATCAAATGGCCGGCAGAAAGAACAAATGTTCCATGCTAAAAATGTGTCTGTATATTGCATACACACTGGTCCAAGGTTTGATGAGAGAGCCCTTCTAACTTGTTAAGAGGGAAACAGGCTTGGAAAATGTAACTCTTCACTGACAGATTTTGATCATTCAAACTTGGCTGCTTTTATTTCCAATTTCAGTTTCTGAAAGAGCAATATTTTATATAAGTATCAAGAAGTCAGTCTGCTCATTGGGCCATATACACCAAAGATTGCCAACTAAAATTCCCACAAACACATGGCAAAAGGAGAGAAAAAAAATTTTGTCCTGGCTGCACTGAAATTTTGGAATCTAGAGAAAGTCTTTGGTTTACATGCAGAGAAAGGGAAATCAATATGTATCAGACACCCAGAACTTCCTCCAAAGGGCGTATACCCTGCCACTACCCTATCTATGATAAACACTGTACAATGATTCTTTTGAGGATGATTAATATTACTAGGCTAGAAGTTTCAGGAAAATATGCAGCAACTTTCCTGCAGACAACAGGAGATTATTCTATTAGATACTACAGACAACTGGCACAGAAAAAACAATCTAATCTCCTGCTGTTCCTGATATTAAAAATTTTATACCATACTGAAATGAACTGGAATATGTTACTAGAGAATTATCATCAAAGATTTTAAGTTGTCCTCTCCCTCTTCTACCACCAGAGACTATATATCTACATGAAAATATATGTAAATATATCCACATGTGTGTATGTTAATTTGCTTATTTAAGGGTTACAGTTTACATTCCAATCAGATTTACTTAATGACAGAGTCAGAAACAATGAACAACTCTTGCTTTTTAAAACTAAATCTAAATCTAGTAATGATTTTATAATTATAGTACTTGTACTTTATTTTTTCAAGTTCTCCAAATCACAGTAAAAGGCAAGAACCATAATGATATGGTTCCAGATGAATCAACTGAGAGTGAAAGTTTTATACTAGATCTCATCAATGAATTTGGTAATTGCAGTTACAAAATTAATGAACAGAAATCTGTTGCATTACTATATACTAACAACAAAAGATTAGAAAGAGACATTCAACAAACAATTCTATTTACTATTGCATCAAAAAGAATAAAATACCTAGGAATAAACCTACCTAAGGAAACAAAAGACTTGTATGCTGAAAACTACAAAGTGCTGATGAAAGAAACTGAAGGCATAAACAAATGGAAAGATATGCCATGCTGGTGGATTGGAAAAATCAATATTGGCAAAATGACAATACTACCCAAGGCAATCTACAGATTCAATGCAATCCTTATCAAATTGCCAGAATTTTGTATTTTTCACAGAACTAGAACAAAAACAAAATTAAAATCTGTAGGGAGACACAAAAGAGCCCGAATAGCCAGAGCAATCTTGAGAAAGAAAAATGGAACTGGAGCAATCAGGCTCCCTGACTTCAAACTATACTACAAAGCTACAGTTATCCAAACAGTATGGCACCAGCACAAAAACAGAAATATAGATCAATGGCATAGAATAGAAAACACAGAAATAAGCCCAGGTACCTAAGGATAATTAATCTACAACAAAGGCGGCATGTCTACACAATGTTGGAAAGACAGTCTCTTCAATAAATGATGCTGGAAAACTGGAGAGCTATGTGTAAAAAAAAAAAAAAAGAAGAAGAAAGAAAGAAATTAGGTCATTCTTTAACTTCATACTCAAAAATAAGTTTAAAATGCATTAAAGGCCTGAATATGACACCAGAAACTATAAAACTCCTAGAGGAAAACACAGGCAGAAAACTTTCTGACATAAATTGCAGCAATATCTTTTTCAATCTGTCTCTCAGAATAATGGAAATAAAAACAAATAAATGGGACCTACTTAAAAGCATCTGCACAGAGAAGAAAACAATAAACAAAACAAAAATACAACCTACAGATTGGGAGATAATACTTGCAAATATTGTGACCAATAAGCGATTAGTCTCCAAAATTTACCATCACTCATGATGCTTAACAGCATCAAAACAAACAACTCACTCAGAAAATGGGCAGCGGAGCTATACAGACGTTTCTCCAAAGAAGACACTGATGGCCAAGAGGTGCACGAAAAAATGTTCAACATCACTAATTATTAGAGAAATGAAAGTCAAAATGACAATGAGACATCACCTCACACCAGTCAGAATAGCTGTCATCAAAAAATTCACAAAGGATAAATGCTGGAAAGAGTGTGGAGAGAAGAGGATGCTCCTACACTGTTGGTAGGAATGTAAACTGATACAGCCATTACGGAGTTAAGTGGGTTCCTTAAAAAACTAAAAATAGAGCTCCTCCACTCCTGGGCATATATCTGGAGAAAAGCATGATCTGAAAAGAAATATGCACACCAATGTTCACTGAAGCACTGTTTACAATGGCTAATACAAGGAAGCAACGTAAATATCCATGGACAGAGGAATGGATTAAGAAGATGTGGTATATATATTCAATGGAATGTTACTCAGTCATAAGAAGAATGAAATAATGCTATTTGCAGCAACATAGCTGAATGTAGAGAGTGCCATAGTGAGTAAAGTTAAGTCAGAAAGAGGAGAAATATCTTACGGCATCCCTTATGCATGAAATCTAGAAAGAAATACAAATGAACTTGCTTACAAAACAGACTTATAGACTTTAAGAACAAGCTTATGGTTGCCAGGGTAGAAGGGAACGATGCAAGGAAGAGACAGTTAGGGAGTTTGGGATGGGCATGTGCACACTGCTATATTTAAAATGGATAACCAGCAAGGACCTACTGTATAGCACATGGAAGTCTGCTCAATGTTATGTGCCAGCCTGGATGGAGGGGGTTTTGAGAGAGAAAGGATACATGTATATGTATGGCTGAGTTGCTTCACTGTTTGCCTGAAACTATCACAACATTGTTTGTTAATCAGCTATACCCCAATTCAAAATAAAAAGTTTTTAAAAAGAAAGTGAAAGTTTTACATAGTTTCTTGTTTTTTTTTTCTGGTTTAGATAATGCAAAACAGTCCATTAAATCTTTTCCACTGAATAGAAAACACTGTTGGAGGCTACATTGGTGGTGGTTGTGTCTGACTCTTGCAACCCCATGCACTGTGGTCTTCCAGGCTCCTCTGTCCGTGGGATTCTCCAGGCAAGAATACTGGAGTGGGTTGCCGTTTCCTTCTCCAGAGGATCTTCCCAACCCAGGGACTGAACCCGGGTCTCCTGCACTGCAGGCAAATTCTTTACTGTTGAGACGCCGCAGAAGCCCTGCTGAACCACCAGAGAAGCCCTTTGGAAGTCACAACAATAGGCATTTATTTGCTAAGAGGGGTAACACTGTATGCCAAGAACTCTGCCAAGCACTTTAGAGACTGAACCTTTTTAGTCCTTAAAATAATCTGATGGAGAATAAACTGTCCCATTTCATAGCAGTGACTTAAAGAAGTCAAGTCTTATATTTACAGAGTAGCAGAGTTGTCTTATCTCTAGTGTGTTTGGGGTTACCTTTAGGCTTGTCTTATAACTACATGGATGTTTGGTTATATAAGTTCATGAAATTTCAAGATTCATTTCATTTATTTACTTGGAACTTTTTAAGACACAGACTATAGTTTATACTTGAAATTTTATTTACCCTAACTTTACATTTTTGACCACCTGAATTGAATAGGTATTTTGGCATAATGGAAACTTGCATGATATTTTACTGTGAGGTAACAATCTTATTTTTACTCACAAGTTGTAGCCCATACAAAGAAATCACCCAGTAATAGAAAAATCTATATTTAAATAGACTTGTCAGCTTGCCCAAGTGTTAAAGGAAGCAAATCAAAACAGAGAAAAATCACAAGCTACCAGAGAAGATCCCTGAGGATGCAACTTTGAGGTTGTAAACATTTAGCAAGTTCAACAACAACAAAAAACAATGAACATTAATTTAAGGTATACTGTAAAACATTTAAACTTTGAAAATCTGGCTTTCATGAATTCTAGAAGGCAGAAGAATCATTAGAAACAGGATTGCGTATCCCATTTAACTGAAATCAGAGTGGATATTTTAAATGGATTCAAATACGGAAGGCCAATTAGCTCATTAGCTAATTCTAAAAGGAGTCAGTTTCTAGAACATTTAAAACAGTGGGGTAATATCTTTTCCTTGCATGCTCTATTTCCAATATTCGTTACATAGACATGCTATCTTTTCTACATAAACAATAATCATGATGTGACTGTTACCTCTTCCATTACGAATTCTACTCATGAAACTGGCACAGAGAAAGCATAATGTCACATTTCACAATCCTAATTACTGGCCTATAGCAGCAAGATATCTAAGGATTTAGTCAATAAATAATATAAAAATTCAGTCAGCAGATTATAAATATTTATTAGTACATCAAAAGTTTGCTAGACAATTTTTCAATGATTCCTTCAGCATAAAATACTTGAGTCAGACTTAGCTCTGAAAGGACAGGAAATTGGAACTATCTCAAATATTTTCTGCCATGAAATATCTTTATATAATTTTTGTCTTAGTTTCTTTTTTTCCATATAGATTTGATTGCAGGTTCTGAAATTTATTCAAACTTACTAAACATGCAATTATCGTTTTAAATCTGACAAGGCATCTACCTGTATTGTGGAGAAAGCATTAGAATTGAGGCAGAATTTTGTTTTTTTTTTTTTGCAAAAACAAAACTAAAATAAACTTTAGCATCTTTTTCACTTAACTTAAATATTTCTCTTTGTTCAGCTGATTTTTTTCTCAGAAATTTTTCCTTCTTTTAAACAGAAAAGACACACTAATACTATTTTAGTACTATTTTTAATTGTAAACTTACTATGATTGATTGAATCAATCAATATATGCAAAAGACATCTGTAGTTACAACCTACCCTGTATATTCTATGTATACAAAATACACAATAACATCTTTATTTTCAATATCAAGAAACATGTTAACTTTCTTATCTGTGAAAATGATCATATTATTAGTGTGGGTGAAAATTTATGGTAGGAAGAATATAAATATTGATTTGTTCTTGGTAAATTGAAAGGGACTTTGTGAAAGGGACTTGCAAACACAGAAGTGAGGGACTGGAAATAATAAATTTGGAGTGATGAATATAGAGATCTAGGTTCTACACTTTCACTCAGATTCTCTTGTTATTTCTCTATGGATTTTGTTTTAAAATGATTTTTCAATCTCAACTTTTGAGAAGTAATGAATGAGTTGTATTTTCACTAGTAATCAAAGTAACTCACGTTTGGTTGATATATTTTTACTCATAACACAATAATTCTGATGTCTTAATATTTATTCAATAGATATTTATAGGGTCCCTACCATGCACACTGGGAAGGGACCAGAAGACACAAAGAGTAAGATACAGTCCCTAACCTCGAATCATTATGACCTGTAACTTAAACTAACAAAGAAAACTAGTCGATATTTATCATGGATAAATATATGATTCCTCTTCAGTATTTCAGTGAAATATTAAAAATAGCCAGTGCTCTTAAAAGCACATTACAAAACAAACAAACAAATAAAAAACATAAAGTGTTTAGCCCTTTTCTTTGGAGTGCTACAGAAAATAGCTATCCTTATTTCTCATTTACCTAGTTGGCATCTAGTATAGCAAAGGCACAGAGTAACAGCTCAGGAACATTTGTTGAATGTAGAAATTAGGAGTCATGCAACATTTTAAGAAAGCATGAGCTAGCCAAAGAAGAGCTGTTGAAAGGTGCAAGTTTTGGGAAATGGGTTTTAGCTGGGAGGGGGATGTCCAGGGAGGAGAAATCAGTGAAGGAGAAAGGAAGAATGCGGATAGGCCACTGGTTTCACCAAGTGGGTGAACCCCAGAGACGTTTCCAAGTTTTGTTTAAGTAGGCTTTTGAGGGTAAAAATAATAATACAGGAAATTGGAGAGAGAGGGCATAGTGAGAAAATGGATATAGTGCTTGTCTACCTACTACTAAGAAGTCTGGAGGTGAAAGGCAGGAAATACATAGAAAAGTAACAAAAAGAAGAAGCCATCCCAGAGGAAAAGATGAGGAAAAAACTGGGATGACTCAGAGGGATGGTATGGGGAGGGAGGTGGGAGGAGGGTTCAGGATTGGGAACACGGGTACACCCGTGGCGGGTTCATGTTGATGTGTGGCAAAACCAATACAATAAAAAATAAATAAATAAATAAATAAAAGGTATTAGATAAGGATCAGAGGCTGCAAATATGAAAGTTTAGCTAGAATTTTAGCTTCAGAATAAAGTAAGAACAAACATCCTTTATTTTTCCTGACTCTAGAGTGGAAAACAAGTATAGTATGGGCAATAATAAATATTACCTTCATCTTCATTTATGAGGAAACCCATTATCTTTTCCTCATTTATGAGGAAATTAATCATCTCAGCAAAGCAGGGTGAGAGATGGTTATCTTGGGGAGCAGGGCAATGATACAAAATTATAGATTCCCTGAAAATATAGCATTTAGAGATTTCTCAGTGTTCCATGCCGTCATCATGTAAATCCCATGAATTAGCTGATTTCACAGCACTACTGTTCCTCAAGGACAGGTTTGGTACTAGGAGAGAAACAACGTCTAGTGCACTGAGGTTGGTTGGCTGCTCCACCAGTTCAGACAAGTAAAAGCTGGTCATTCAAATAATTAAACAATTGGGCAAACTCCTCACCTTGGGTTATGGAGCTAGATCTACATGGTCTTAAGGAATACAAATTAAAGAAGAGCTCACTATTCAAACATAGATGTGAAAGATTTTATTTTCATAAGGAGGCTCTGATGATTAGTTTTAGTGTCACTGTGACTAGGCTATCAGTTCAGTTGCTCAGTCGTGTCTGACTCTTTGCGACCCCATGAACCGTGGCACACCAGGCCTCCCTGTCCATCACCAACTCCCGGAGTTCACTCAGACTCACGTCCATCGAGTCAGTGATGCCATCCAGCCATCTCATCCTCTGTCATCCCCTTCTCCTCCTGGCCCCAATCCCTCCCAGCATCAGGGTGTTTTCCAATGAGGCAACTCTTCACATGAGGTGGCCAAAGTACTGGAGTTTCAGCTTTAGCATCATTCCCTCCAAAGAAATCCCAGGGCTGATCTCCTTCAGAATGGACTGGTTGGATCTCCTTGTGGTCCAAGGGACTCTCAAGAGTCTTCTCCAACACCACAGTTCTAAAGCATCAATTCTTCGGCGCTCAGCCTTCTTCACAGTCCAACTCTCACATCCATACATGACCACAGGAAAAACCATAGCCTTGACTAGACAGACTTTAGTTGGCAAAGTAATGTCTCTGCTTTTGAATATGCTATCTAGGTTGGTTATAACTTTTCTTCCAAGGAGTAAGTGTCTTTTAATTTAATGGCTGCAGTCACCATCTGCAGTGATTCTGGAGCCCCCCAAAATAAAGTCTGACACTGTTTCCTCTGTTTCCCCATCTATTTCCCATGAAGTGATGGGACCAGATGCCATGATCTTTGTTTTCTGAAAGTTGAGCTTTAAGCCAACTTTTTCACTCTCCTCTTTCTCTTTTATCAAGAGGCTCTTTAGTTCCTCTTCACTTTCTGCCATAAAGGTGGTGTCATCTGCATATCTGAGGTGATTGATATTTCTCCTGGCAATCTTGATTCCAGCTTGTGCTTCTTCCAGCCCAGCATTTCTCATGATGTACTCTGCATATAAGTTAAATAAGCAGGGTGACAATATACAGCCTTGATGTACTCCTTTTCCTATTTGGAACCAGTCTGTTGTTCCATGTCCAGTTCTAACTGTTGCTTCCTGACCTGCATATAGGTTTCTCAAGAGGCAGGTCAGGTAGTCTGGTATTCCCATTTCTTTCAGAATTTTCCACAGTTTATTGTGATCCATACAATCAAAGGCTTTGGTATAGTCAATAAAGCAGAAACAGATGTTTTTTCTGGAACTCTCTTGCTTTTTCCATGATCCAGTGGAGGTTGGCAATTTGATCTCTGGTTCCTCTACCTTTTCTAAAACCAGCTTGAACATCTGGGATTTCACGGTTCACATATTGCTGAAGCCTGGCTTGGAGAATTTTGAGCATTACTTTACTAGCATGTGAGATGAGTACAATTGTGCAGTAGTTTGACTAGGCTATAGTACTCAGCTATTCAATTAAACAGTAATCTTGGCATTACTGTGAAGGTATTTTGTAGATGGGATTAACATCTGTAATCAGCCGACTTTAAGGAGATAATCCTTAATAATTAGGGTGGACTTCATCCAATCAGCTGAAGGGCTTTAAGAGCAAAACTGAGGTTTCCCTGAAGAAGATATTCTGCCTCAAGACTGAAGCAATAGCTCCTGTCCCAGAGTTTGCAGCCTGCCCAACTGTCCTATTAATTTCTAATTTGTGAGGCCTTACGATTTTCATAAGCCAATTCCTATTGATTCTGTTTCTCTGGAGAACACTGACTGATACAGAGACCAAAGCTCAAACTTTCCTGAAAAACAGTGGCTCTGATCTCCTATTTCTGACACTATACAGTGTTATCTATCAAAACTAAGTTTCATTTATTAAACTTATTGAAGGAAAATAAAGATTTGTTAAATATTAAACATTTATTGTGGGGTTTCCTGGGTGGTGATGTTCTGGGTGGGGGATATTGCCTGGAGGAGGGCATGTGGCAACTCACTCCAGTATTCTTGCCTGGAGAATCCCATGGACAGAGGAGCCTGGTGGGCTACAGAACATGGGGTTGCAAAGAGCTGGACATGACTGAGCATGCACGCAAACATTTATTGCATTTTGGGGTTGAGGAATTTATTTAAAATTGGGTCAAGCACCTGGTTACCTTTAGGTGAAAGGTAAAAAATAAATAAAATAAAAAAATGACTTCTGAATTTTAGTACTGAGAAAGGATATAATTTTCACCAATTTCACCTATTTATGTTCTACTAATATGTATTAAATAGATAGGCATTGGCTTTCAAAATATCACTTTGAAATCTTTGGAGTTACTTTGCTGGAACAAATTTATTGTTTTTAGGCCAATTACAGATACTACAAACTACAGCAATAACCATTTTGGAATAGTCATGCATACTATAAAAGACTCCAATCCATAATTTAATTGTTTATCTGAGTAAAACTCAAGATTTCATAGCTATTCTTTTCCATGCAATATGCAATTTAAAATATCCCTTCAGAGAAGCACAAAATTGAAAGGCATTTATTATAGTCATGAAATGCTAATGAGAACATTTAAAAACAGTGGTCTGGCTACTCAGCCACCATGCATTTCATAATTTATAGGTATATTTTATTTATTCAGGTTAATAAAGGATGTGTTTGACATATTATCAGACTGACCTTGCTTCTTGGCAAATGCTATCTGAAAGTCTCTAGAGTTAATTCCATTGCCAGCCATTCTTTTCAAGGACGGCTTCTTATTATTCTCTTGGAAACAATTAACAGACTGTCATACAGAATAACATGTACTTGGTCCTGAAATTCTTTATTGAAAAAGGCCCAGAAAACAAAGTGGTTTCAAACTTTGACTCTTGAGATTCTTAATTTCTGATAACTTTTTCTCTGCACTTAAATTTTAGAACCTTCAACTATTATGAAAACACATTAGCTAGGAAAATTATTTTAAAAGGAAAGCCAGAACATGTCTTAAGTTAAAGCTGGGATTCAGCCTAACCGGTTTTATTATTTTCTCTAATGTTTTCTTAGCTAGACAATGTGATTTGATGCTCAGTTTGACATGAACATTAAATTATCATTAAAGATATGCTTTTATTTAATAAATATGTTTTTATTTATCTGGAACTTATTAAGGTTGAAAATCAAGCAGAAACATTATGGATTCTCCTTTCATGTTGATTTTTTTTTATATCAATAAGATTTGAAATCAACAAGATTTTCTAGCTAAATATCCTGATCCAGCTTTATCAAATCATTTTGGACTATTTTAGAATAATATTTCATTTAACAGGTGAGAAATCCTGTTAAAGGAATTACTTACAAATAGATTTACTTTCTATTTAATCAAGCACAGAGCTGAATTAGGAATTGAGTGCAGAAATTATATATCTACAAATTCCCCCCTTTTCTAAAGCTTATAGTCTAAGGCAGGGGTCAGCAACCTTTTTCTGGAAAAGGCCATACAGTAAATATCTTCTGTTTTTATGTGCTATATGTCTCTGTAGCAACTACTCAACTTTGCCACTATAGCACAAAACTAGTCATAGACAATGTGGAAGTGAATTCATCTGGCTGTCCCCCCAAAAATTTATTTACAAAAACAGGCAGTGGACCAGATTTGCCCATCTGCCATAGTCTGCCAGTCTTTGTTCTAAGGGGTGTTCGTGGCAAGATAAGTAGCATTGCTTCCTTGGCCTTTGGAGAGAATGTGGCATAAAGGCTCCAGGTGGTATCAGAACTAGGACAGAGGATATTAAAGTAAGAAAGTATCACCCACAAAATGAGTTTTACATTGCTAGGACACTGATGTTATAATTTTTTTCAAACATTATCAATAGTACTATACACAACTTATAATTTATATAATACTTTCCCACATACTAGTTCTTATCAGAAAGATGATTATGTCTATTGTACAGGATAGATGATTATTAGTCAAAGTAATTATGCCCATTGTTTAACTGTACTAGAGCCACATCTTCTAATTCCAAGTATTCCAAGTTTAAACTCTTAAAAAGAACTCACAGTGCAAATTCTTTAAGAAATGAGGGTGAATGGAAGAAATCTTGGAACATGAAAGCCTGGCAGGTGGCCCATTTGTAAATGGAGAAAATGTTTCTAGAAACTACAAACAGGTAAATAAGATTTGTTACTCTTTCAACATAGTGTTAGAAAAGTTGTTCATGACCATTTTGAAAGGAAGTGAAGAATTACTAGAAGCTAACATGGGATGACTAAAAACTAATCACTTAGCTAACTCTTTCCTCTATGCTATAAGGTTATCAGGGCTTCCCACGTGGCACTAGTAAAGAATCTGCCTGCATACAGAAGATGTAGGTTCAATCCCTGGGTGGGGAAGATCCCCTGGAGTAGGAAATGGCAACCTGCTCTGGTACCTTTGCCTGGAAAATTCCATGGGCAGAGGAGACTGTCAGGCTACAGTCCATGGGGTTACAAAGAGTTGGACATGACTGAGTCCAAGCCAGGCTTCAGCAATACGTGAACCGTGAACTTCCTGATGTTCAAGCTGGTTTTAGAAAAGGCAGAGGAACCAGAGATCAAATTGCCAACATCTGCTGGATCATGGAAAAAGCAAGAGAGTTCCAGAAAAACATCTGCTTTATTGACTATGCCAAAGCCTTTGACTGTGTGGATCACAATAAACTGTGGAACATTCTGAAAGAGATGGGAATACCAGACCACCTGACCTGCCTCTTGAGAAACCTATATGCAGGTCAGGAAGCAACAGCTAGAACTGGACATGGAACAACAGACTGGTTCCAAATAGGAAAAAGAGTACGTCAAGGCTGTACATTGTTACCCTGCTTATTTAACTTCTATGCAGAGTACATCATGAGAAATGCTGGGCTGGAAGAAGCACAAGCTGGAATCAAGATTGCCAGGAGAAATATCAATCACCTCAGATATGCAGATGACACCACCCTTATGGCAGAAAGTGAAGAGGAACTAAAAAGCCTCTTGATGAAAGTGAAAGAGGAGAGTAAAAAGGTTGGCTTAAAGCTCAACATTCAGAAAACGAAGATCATGGCATCTGGTCCCATCACTTCATGGGAAATAGATGGGGAAACAGTGGAAACAGTGTCAGACCTTTTTTGGGGGGGCTCCAGAATCACTGCAGATGGTGACTGCAGCCGTGAAATTAAAAGACGCTTACTCCTTGGAAGAAAAGCTATGACCAACCTAGATAGCATATTCAAAAGCAGAGACATTACTTTGCCGACTAAGGTCCATCTAGTCAAGGCTATGGTTTCTCCTGTGGTCATGTATGGATGTGAGAGTTGGACTGTGAAGAAGGCTGAGTGCTGAAGAATTGATGCTTTTGAACTGTGGTGTTGGAGAAGACTCTTGAGAGTTCCTTGGACTGCAAGCGGATCCAACCAGTGCATTCTGAAGGAGATCAGCCCTGGTGTTTCTTTGGAGGGAATGATGCTAAAGCTGAAACTCCAGTACTTTGGCCACCTCATGTGAAGAGTTGACTCATTGGAAAAGACTCTGATGCTGGGAGGGATTGGGGGCAGGAGGAGAAGTGGCTGACAGAGGATGAGATGGCTGGATGGCATCACTGACTCGATGGACGTGGGTCTGAGTGAACTCCGGGAGTTGGTGATGGACAGGGAGGCCTGGCGTGCTGCGATTCACGGGGTCACAAATAGTTGGACACGACTGAGCGACTGAACTGAACTGAACTGAACTGAGTGACTGAGCATGTCCATATAAGTTTATTAGGACAGTTCCTAATACTCCTGAGTATTTTGGGTTGAGCAAGACATTTAACAAAACACTCTTGATGAAAATAAGTTAGAGAAATATCTGGAAAACACCTCCCATGATATATAGTTTTTCTTAAACTACTTTATTGAGATATGATTGATGCACACATTTAATGTATACAACTTGATGAGCTTGGAAATGTGTCTGCCCATGAAACCATCACCTCCATCACCACCAGCCATAATACATATTTATCATCTTCAGAAATTTCCTCTTTACACAGTATTCCTAAGTATAAAAACCACTCATTATTATTTTTGTAATAAGGACATTTACTATAAGTTCTACTCTTTCAGTGAATTTTAAAGGATTCAACACAGAATTGCTACCTATAGACTCCATGCTCTACAGTAGATTTCTAGGATTTATTCCTTTTCTATAATTGAAACTTTGTATGCTCTAATACCACCCGTTTTCACTCTCCACCCACATAAGTTTATAATGGATTAATGTCACCGTGCTGTTAGACTCCATGAGTAACTGCATTTAATGTATGTGTTGTATATATAGAATTAAAAAAAAACACAACAGTAGATCATACTTGAATGAATAATGAGAAAGCATGTCCATCAGATTTGTAAATTATAAATCTGGGAGAAATGAACCTGGATTCAAAATGATCTTAGACTGAAAATGAAAATATAGACCGAAATTAGCAGATGAAATCTAATAGGTATAAATGTTGAGTTTAGATGTTACAAGTGAAAAGGAATAGAAAAAAAAATGACACCTGATGACTCACTGAAGGATGTCAAGAAGGAGATTCGTTTTTTTCTTCCATTTCGTCATTTATTGAATAATCATTTATGCTTGGTTTCAGACATCAGAATAAAGATTGACACTGCACTATGTTTAGTAATTACAAAACAGGTTTTCATATATTTAGTCTTGTGATTTAATTTTCACAACTTTATGAGGCTGACAAAGAAGTAAATTTATCATGATATTAATAAATCTTAAGCTTCAAGACCCTTTGCTGAATGGACCCCTTCCTAACTCTGGTAAGGGGTCCAAGTGATATGTTCATACACACAAATGGACCTTTTGTTAATATGATGGTTTCTTTACACTTCACTTCCACAGCATTGTACGTCCCTTATATGTCCATGGGCATCATTTCTAAATAAATACATATTATTTTGTACCCACCCAATTTGTATTCACAATTTTGTATTCTTTTGTTTAAAAAGGATCCCCCAAAGAGGACAAACAAGAAGGAGATTCTGATTCAATTTAAGGAAGACCTTTGAAGACAATGGGCTTCAGAGATTTAGAGCATTGTTTCTCAACTTTGATGTGCCTATCAATCACCTGTTAAAAACTGATAGAAGGCAATCCCTGAACCAGTCGGTCTGCAGTGGGACTTGTTCTGTATTTCTAACAAGCTCCAGAGATGCTATTGCTGTGGTCCACGATTGTCCACAGGGCAGCCAGGCTTTAAGGAATGGACTTAGCAGTCCTATATGTCTGGTTCTACCACTTACTGCTGGGCATCCTTGGAACTTACTTAATGTCTCAGTCGAATCTTTCTAAGCTGTTTAAATGGAGATAATAGTACCTGTGGGCTTCCCTGATGGCTCAGGAGTAAGGAATCCACCTGCCAATGCAGGAGACGTGGGTTCAATCTCTGGGTCGGGAAGATCCCCTGGAGAAGGAAATGGCAACCCACTCCAGTATCTTCGCCTAGGAAATCCCATGGACAGAAGGAGACTGGTCAGCTACACAGTCCACAGGGTCACAAAAGAGTCAGACATGACTTAGTGACTAACGGCAATAACACTATATCTCATAGCACTCTGATGAGGGTTAAATATTTTATATGTTGGCACATAGCGAGCATTAAATAAATACACATTCCCTTTTGTCCTTCACTTTCTCATCATCAGATATATTTGAACTGAGGTAGGATGGTCCTGTTAGGAATTCTGAAATAGAGATTCCTACATTTTGCAGGTCTCTTACAGACAGTATGTTACAAACTGGAAAAACTGAAGTTCAATGGCTCTCCCCTGTTCCTTCCAGGCTTTAAAGTAGCTATATACATGGTTAATGGTATCTACCATTAACCACAACCTCCCTCAGTATCCACATATTTGTCTCTGTAAAGAGGGTATTTGTGGGTGGGCCACAGGGTAATGGGCCTTGAGTTTAACTAGATAAGGAATTTTCTTCTCCCCAAAGGACATTGCTGCTCCAAATCACAGTCACTCCCTACTCCTGCAGCATCATGGAGCTCTTTCAAATCTCCTGGAACACTATCCTGGGCAGTATGACACTTCGCTTTGCCCCAGAGAGCATTCTGCTTCCAGCTTAAATTCTCAGCTCTCCCAGAAACCACTCTGAAACCTGCAAACTCACCATTTTTCAGCTAATGTGTAGGACTGCTGTTGGGTTTGATGACTCCTCCAGGTGTCCTATGTGAGGCAAGTGTTATGCTTTTGGTTTTTAATCTCCCTATTGATAGTAGTTAAGCTTTGTCTCTTTCAGTTAATGACTGCTCCTGCTGTTGGAGCCAATAGAGCAAGATTTTTTTTTCTGCATTGTGTCTGTGCTCACTAAAGCTGTAACTAGCACTGATGGAAGGGAACACTCTGGAAATGAACACACATACACACATACCCATGATTTTCTCCCCACTCAGAGGGATTGGTACAAGGAACCATGGGTAAGGCTCCTTTCTGTTGGCTCATGCCTGTCAATTTAAGCTCACTGGTTCCTACTTGACTTCTCTCTTCTTACTTTCCTAGCTTCAACTAAGATGCCCTGAAGGTCATTTTAATTTAGGATATAACTCGTTTGAGTTTAACTAGAGAAGGAATTTTCTTCTCCTCAAAGGACATGGCTGCTCCAAATCAGAGTCACTCCCTATTCCTGCAGCATCATGGATCTCTTCCAATGGTTGCTGCAGTTCTAAGCCTGATGTTCAGCCTGGACTCTCTTGCCAACTAAATGTACTTTTTAAGAGCCAGTTCCTAGGGTTGTTTTTTTTTTTGACATTTTAAAACTGAAAAATAGCCAATTCTATTTTAAAATAGAGAACTGTGCAGTTTTATTCCTAAGTTACTATACCATCTAGGCTGCTCTGTCCATGGGAACTTCTGACAAATGTAACTTTATTCATATGTCCACTTTCCTGTTTCCCTCCATCCTTGCTTGGGCCAAGGAAACTCCAGCTCATTTTATCCTCAGAATCCTTCATTTTCTGGAGAAGTTGGTCATGCTTATTTGGCCAGAAGTCAATGAAACATATTTATCAGGATCTAGCTAATCTTCTAAAGTAGTGTATTCTCTTTATATATTCTTTGTCCAGTTGATTCAAATATGATTTTTCAGGCAAAAGGGAATAAAAGTTCACTTATCTATGGGGTAGATCTACTTTCACTCCAGTTGTGGTTTGGTCATCTGGAGAAATCTGGCTGCTTGTCATCAAATGGGAGCAGAATCAACCATCAGTATGTCCATTAATTAAGAGACCTTGATTATATGGTGAAGGTATCTTCCTAGCCCCCACCCCACCCAAAACTATCACTCTTGAACAAATGGCCAAGCAGAATTCTCTGAGCAAAATCCTGTTCTCAATTACATGCCAAAAAAGGTGGGGGGCATAAAATATATACTAAGATTTATATGATTTACAATTTTATTTTTTAAAATATAAATTTATTTTAATTGGAGGCTAATTACTTTACAATATTGTATTGGTTTTGCCATACATTGACATGAATCTGCCACAGGTGTACACGTGTTCCCCATCCTGAACCCCTCCTCCACCTCCCTCCCCATACCATCCCTCTGGGTTATCCTAGTGCACCAGCCCCGAGCATCCTGTATCATGCATTGAACCTGGACTGGTGATTCATTTCACATATGATAATATACATGTTTCAATGCCATTCTTTCAAATCATCCCACCCTTGCCCTCTCCCACAGAGTCCAAAAGATCGTTCTAGACATCGGTGTCTCTTTTGCTATCTTGCATACAGGGTTATTGTTACCATCTTTCTAAATTCTATATATATGTGTCAGTATACTGTATTGGTGTTTTTCTTTCTGGCTTACTTCAGTCTGTATAATTGGCTCCAGTTTCATTCACCTCATTAGAACAGATTCAAATGTATTCTTTTTAATGGCTGAGTAATACTCCATTGTGTATATGTACCACAGCTTTCTTATCCATTCATCTGCTGATGGACATCTAGGTTGCTTCCATGTCCTGGCTATTATAAACAGTGCTGCGATGAACACTGGGGTACACGTGTCTCTTTCAATTTTGGTTTCCTTGGTGTGTATGCCCAGCAGTGGGATTGCTGGGTCATATGGCAGTTCTATTTTCAGTTTTTTAAGGAATCTCCACACTGTTCTCCAAAGTGGCTGTATTAGTTTGCATTCCCACCAACAGTGTAAGAGGGTTCCCTTTTCTCCACACCCTCTCCAGCATTTATTGCTTATAGACTTTTGGATCGCAGCCATTCTGACTGGCGTGAGATGGTACCTCATTGTTGTTTTGATTTGCATTTCTCTGATAATGAGTGATGTTGAGCATCTTTTCATGTGTTTGTTAGCCATCCGTATGTCTTCTTTGGAGAAATGTCTGTTTAGTTCTTTGGCCCATTTTTTGATTGGGTCATTTATTTTTCTGGAATTGAGCTGCAGGAGTTACTTGTATATTTTTGAGATTAATTCTTTGTCAGCGGCTTCATTTGCTATTATTTTCTCCCATTCTGAAGGCTGTCTTTTCACCTTGCTTAGAGTTTCCTTTGTTGTGCAGAAGCTTTTAATTTTAATTAGGTCCTATTTGTTTATTTTTGCTTTTATTTCCAATATTCTGGGAGGTGGGTCATAGAGGATCCTGCTGTGATATATGTCTGAGAGTGTTTTGCCTATGTTCTCCTCTAGGAGTTTTACAGTTTCTGTCTGGTCTTATGTTTAGATCTTTAATCCATTTTGAGTTTATTTTTGTGTATGGTGTTAGAAAGTGTTCTAGTTTCATTCTTTTACAAGTGGTTGACCAGTTCTCCCAGCACCACTTCTTAAAGCAATTGTCTTTTCTCCATTGTATATTCTTGCCTCCTTTGTCAAAGATAAGGTATCCATAGGTGCGTGGATTTATCTCTGGGCTTTCTATTTTGTTCCATTGATCTATATTTCTGTCTTTGTGCCAGTACCATACTGTCTTGATGGCTGTGGCTTTGTAGTAGAGCCTGAAGTCAGGCAGGTTGATTCCTCCAGTTCCATTCTTCTTTCTCAAGATTGCTTTGGCTATTCGAGGTTTTTTGATTTACAATTTTAAAAAGGGCGCTTTATAGTTTAAATTCTGATAGATATGAAGAGATGCTGGAGGATAAACAAGTTTTGGCCAACTGACTGAGGACTCTATAAATGGCTTAATGGCCTGAAAAAGTAACTCTGAAAATTTCCAAGTTAGCTTTTATGAGCCAGAGCAAAATGAGCTCACTGAAGCTGCTAGTTCAGTGCATGAATTTACAAAGACAAGTTTAGTGAAATTTATACTCCACTAAGTACCAAAACCTTGCAAATTAGAGACTGTTAACCACAGGAGAGACAGACTATCCAGGTCTATTCTTAGAACGCCTTTATATTCTTAGATTTTTGGTAAACAAGTTATATAATTTAATGAGTTATCTTACCTCTCTGAGTCTCCATTTGAAAAAGTGAACAGCACAATTTTTGAATACCTACTACTTGGCAGTCATTTTGCTGGCACTGAGGATAATACTACGGTAACACTTGGGCTTCCTAGGTGGTGCTAGTAATAAAGAATCTGCCTGCCAACGCAGGAGATGCAGGCTTGATCTTGGGTCAGGAAGATCCCCTGGAAGAGGGCATGGCAACCCACTCCAGTATTCCTGCCTGGAGGACTCCATGAACAGAGGAGCCTGGTGGGCTGTAGTCCATGGCGTTGCAAAGAGCCAGACATGACTGAGCACGCATCATATTGCCATACTGAGGATGATACAAATAAGTGATGCTAGTTTCTTCCATGTTATGTGCCAGGCTATATGCCAGGCATTGTGAAAAACCTTCAATATGAATTATCTAATTTAATTCTCACAGGAACCCTATAGAGAGAATACTATCACCAATCCTGAAAATAATACTGTTCTGTGCTTGTTTGGGAGATGGGGAAACCAAAGCAAGAAGTTAGTAACTTGGCCACAGTCACCGCAGCCCACACTTTTAACTGTTATGTTTAACTGCCTCCGTGTCCTCTAAGCTGAACGTGCCTCCTAAACTTTAATGTGTTTACAAATCACCTAGTGAGTTTGTTAAAATACAGTGGCTTTTCTTTTTAACATGGACAAAAATGTTTATAATAGCTTTAGTATAATACAGATTGAGACATAGTCATATGATAGAATATCATTCAGCAATATGAAATGATAAATCACTGATACTGATAATAAAGATATATTTACATATTTACTATAGATTCTGTTACTAGGAAGTTCCAGACCAAGCAAATCTAATCTATGGAGATCAATGAATAGGATTTGTCTCTGGGGGATGCAGACTGCCTATAAGGTGGCACGAGAACACTCTGGGAGGAGGAAAATATGAAATATCTTGGCTGTGTTAATCTCATATGAGTATATATTTCTTTAGACAGATCAAACTGCACATTCAAGTTATGTGCATTTCACACTGTAAATTTTATCCCAATTTAAAAGTAAGTGGGGAAAATGGTGAATTTTTAAAAGATGAAATATTTCCTTTTAAAATTTAAATTGTTACTACTATCATCAGCCAAAAATTTATCATGTTCTAAATAAGCTTTTTTCTTTTTATTGCCACACTGTCAAATCAAGAGCATGTTGTTTTCATTGTTAAAATATGCTCCATCTCCAGATTATTTACACTTTATTAAAATGTTGACCTTGAATTTCAAGAACTTTAAAAAATATTCTGGAAATTCTCAGCAATCAAAAACAAAGTGTTACTATGTGGGAGAGATATGTTAATTAGTTTGACTGTAGCAATTCATAGTCCTATACATATATGCTCTTTCCTGGTGGCTCAGAGGGTAAAGCGTCTGTCTACAATGCAGGAGACCTGGGTTCGATCCCTGGGTTGGGAAGATCCCCTGAAGAAGGAAATGGCAATCCACTCCAGGACTATTGCCTGGACGATCCCATGGACAGAGGAGCCTAGTTAAGCTACAGTCCATGGGGTCACAAAGAGTTGGACATGACTGGGCGACTTCACTTCACTATACATATATGAATACTTGTATATTACAGAACACTATATTGTATGCCTTGAATATATAGTTTCAAGTTAATTTTTTAAGATTTAAGATAAATGCAGTTTCTTGCCATATGACCCAGCAATGCCACTGCTGGGCATACACACTAAGGAAACCATAATGGAAAGACACACGTACCCGTGTTCAATGCAGCAATGCTTACAATAGCTAGGCCATGGAAGCAACCTAGATGTCCATTGGCAGAGGAATTGATAAGGAAGTTGTGGTACATGTACACAATGGAATATTACTCAGCTATAAAAAAGAACACATTTGAGTCAGTTCTAATGAGGTGGATGAAACTGGAGCCTATTATACAGAGTGAAGTAAGTCAGAAGGAAAAACACCAATACAGTATACTAAGGAATATATATGGAATTTAGAAAGATGGTAACAATGACCCTATACACAAGACAGCAAAAGAGACATGGATATACAGAACAGACTTTTGAACTATGCAAGAGAAGGCAAGGGTGGGATGATCTGAGAGAATAGCATTGAAACATGTATATTCCCATATGTAAAATAGATGATCAGTGCAAATTTGATGCATGAAGCAGGGCACCCAAAGCTGGTGCTCTGGGACAACTCAGAGGTATGGGGTGGGGAGGGAGGTGGAAGGAGGACTCAGGATGGCGGGACACATGTACACTCACGGCTGATTCACGGTGATGTATGGCAAAAACCACCACTATATATTTTTTAAACAATATTGTAAAATTAGCCTCCAATTAAAATAAATAAATTTTAAAAAATAAATAAACTGCAGTTTCTGGTCAAGACATCTGGAGTGAAGCCCAAGAATCTGCATTTCCAACAAACACTCAGTGATGGCGATGCCCCTGGGTCATAATCTGAGTAGCAAGACTGTAGTCCTGCAGTTCACATCGTACCTTGCAGATTAGAAATACTTTGGACAGCTATTAAACCATTTCTAAGTCAATTAAAGTTCTGGGCTGGAACTCAGACATGGAATCATTTTTTAAAGAGCCCCAAGTAATTCCAATACAGAGCTGCTCTCAAAGGCCACTTAGTAGTCAACATTGATATTAAAAACAATAGAATATAGAACACTGCATACTTTTTATGTTAGTTTTTATGTGTGTGTAGGTCTATTTATGTCTGTGATAGTGTATTGAGTTCTTGCTGTAAAATGTATTCCTCATTGTGGGTCAAGGTTAAAAAAGAAGAAAGCCATTCTATGTGCTAGAAGGAATACAATTTCTTTTTTCTCTCTTTCCATCTCTCTGTTCCCAAACTTTAAAATGATTTAAAGGAGATTTCAGACGAGATCGGGCATGTTCAGGGTGCTATGTAGACTAAAGCAGATTTCAAACATCTATGCGTCATTACAATACTATCCTTGTCCACAGAAGTTAACATCTACTAGAGAACCAGATGTTTTACAATCGAAAAGGGTTATGTGCTATATGGAATATATGATGAGATGTCCGGAGTAAAGAAGGAAGGTTGTGGATTACTATTTAAAGAATTCAGGGAAGATGTCATAGTAGAACTGACACGTATCTGTTATAAATGGGTATCTGCGTCATGAATGGGAATCTGGCAGAGGGAAAGGAATTCTGAGGAAGGGCACTCCTTCTAACTTATACAAAGTTAAGTCACGGTCTGGATTTCACCTGCATGCTGAGTGTAAATCTGGAGATGATGACTACTATGAAAATCTGTGTTGAGGTGAAGTATCCTGAGAGTTCTAGGGGAAGTATTTATGGGAAAGCTATATGCTGGAATGACTGAGAGGAAGGTGAGAAGCCAGAGCTGAAAGATGGAGAAGAAGCACCAAGAACTGGTTCTAAAGGAGTAAGATGAGGAGAAAACAAAGAATCATGAGATCAGGAAGAAATACAACCAGAAACTGGTGATGAAGAGAAGTCTGAAATTGGTTGCCATGACTGATTTAGAATAAAGAGGAGGCACAATTCATGAACATCAGAGACTATGTGGGCTTTATACTCAAGTAGACCGGAGATCTAATTGCCAAGATCCGAAAAAGCAAGAGAATTCCAGAAAAAAACATCTATTTCTGCTTTATTAAGCCTTTGACTGTGTGGATCACAATAAACTGTGGAAAATTCTGAAAGAGATGGGAATACCAGACCACCTGACCTGCCTCTTGAGAAACCTATATGCAAATCAGGAAGCAACAGTTAGAACTGGACATGGAACAATAGACTGGTTCCAAATAGGAAAAGGAGTACATCAAGGCTGGATATTGTCACCCTGCTTATTTAACTTATATGCAGAGTACATCATGAGAAACGCTGGGCTGGAAGAAGCACAAGCTGGAATCAAGATTACTGGGAGAAATATCAATAACCTCAGATATGCAGATGACACCACCCTTATGGCAGAAAGTGAAGAGGAACTAAAAAGCTTCTTGATGAAAGTGAAAGAGGAGAGTGAAAAAGTTGGCTTAAAGCTCAACATTCAGAAAACGAAGATCATGGCATCCGGTTCCATCACTTCATGGGAAATAGATGGGGAAACAGTGGAAACACTGTCAGACTTTATTTTGGGGGGCTCCAAAATCACTGCAGATGGTGACTGCAGCCATGAAACTAAAAGACGGTTACTCGTTGGAAGAAAAGTTATGACCAACCTAGATAGCATATTGAAAAGCAGAGACATTACTTTGCCAACAAAGGTCCGTCTAGTCAAGGCTATGGTTTTTCCAGTGGTCATGTGTGGATGTGAGAGTTGGACTGTGAAGAAGGCTGAGCGCCGAAGAATTGATGCTTTTCAACTGTGGTGTTGGATAAGACTCTTGAGAGTCCCTTGGACTGCAAGGAGATCCAACCAGTCCATTCTGAAGGAGATCAGTCCTGGGTGTTCATTGGAAGGACTGATGCTAAAGCTGAAACTCCAATACTTTGGCCACCTCATGTGAATAATTGACTCATTGGAAAAGACTCTGATGCTGGGAGGGATTGGGGGCAGGAGGAGAAGGGGACGACAGAGGATGAAATGCCTGGATGGCATCACCGACTCGTCGGACATGAGTTTGAGTGAACTTTGGGAGTTGGTGATGGACAGGGAGGCCTGGCGTGCTGCGATTCATGGGGTCGCAAAGAGTCAGACAAAACTGAGCAACTGAACTAAACTGAGACATACTTCATGAAAGAGAAGCTGAGAGTTCAATATAGGTGTAATAAAACTACTGCCATATAAGGTGCAATGAAGTGGGACTTTGTAGTGGAAAATATATTCCAAGCAAGGACTTATTTTGTCTGTTTTACAAATCCTGAGAAGTTTATATGTGGAAGATGGCATGATCAGTTGTTTTTGTTTTTTTTCAAGATGAGTCTAAGAGGTAAAGTTAAGGTTTCATTACAACTCAGAGTGGCTAGTGCATGACTGAGATAACATAGACAATGAAGTCCTGAACAAAGCAGGAGCTAAGAAAGGAGTGGATTTCTGGAAAGCAATTGTCAAACCTTATTGAATATGGAGTTAGGAGAGAAGGGGACATTTTGGAACCAGTGTTTAGGTTTTAGGTTGAGAAATGGGATCCATAAACATTCTCTTAGCCCAGACTGAGAATTCAGGAAGCAGAAAAGTTGTGAAGAGGAGCAGGATAAGTGTATGGTGTTTGTGAGGTATAGAGTCTAGTTAGCACATGGTAGAAATACTGGGTCTGGTGGAGGAGAAGCACATCAAGCAGACCAAGAAAGAATGAAGGGATTTGAACAGACAATCTCTAAGACTAGAGGCAAGCCTACCATCTTCTATAGGCTACATGGCAGGGTGTGGTTAAAACAGCAATGAGAACTTTTAGCTTTCAAAACTTTATATTTCTCAGTCATAAAGGGAATCTTCATAAATGAATAGTAACAAATTAACGCACTTCTCAAAAGTCACTTGAATAAACTTTCAACAATTTCCTCAGGATATAAGGCAGGATTGTAATGTAGACTAAAGCTATATAGCTTCTTCCTGTTAATCATACAAGCTAGAATAGTAATTTTGGTTTCATAGCAATCATTTTAAAGTGTTATTTTATTTTTTACAGAGAATGTTTTATATGTGTGTGTGGGTTGTGTATGTGTGTGTGATATGGTTTGTTATATAACATAGAAGCCAATCTATTTTAAGTAGAGTGATTACTAAGTGACAGCTTTGATAAATTCAGCATCAAAAAGCATTGGTAATCTACAGTATTTTCAAAATTTGCGGATTTGAGGTCAGTTGTTTAAGACATCTTCCCATCAGGATATGCTTTATGCTTAACAAAGGTATCCAAATTATCACTTAGAAAAGAGAAAGAGAAGAAACAATTATAAATATTAATACTGTCGTCTTCCTTTCCTTAAAATAAACATGCAAGATAAATCCAAATGGTTGAATTTTCAGTGGAGGTTTATTGTCCCAAATGAATGAAGCCACTAAATAAGCAGAAGAGGAGACAGTGCCAGGACTGTAAAATCCAGCAATGCATTGCTCATTTTATGAGATGGATAATTTCAGTGGGAATTCTTCTACCATGAGACAGGCAAATTCAATACATAAATTTAACATGACAATGTAATAATAGGCTACATGAAAAATAATGTTTAAATAATAAAATCATGCCTTGCTCCAAACCGAATCCATTATTCATATTTTCCCATTAAACATCAACATAAACAGAATAATAATGCTAACTCAAAATTAATTATATACTATTTAAGTTCTATGTGATAATAAACACATCTCTGTTTTAAATGCTTACTCTTTTCCTAGGTTCCTTGTTTTAATTCTCTAGGCAATATTTGCTGTTTTCTCTATGTTTTATTATTGGTATGTTGTGAATATTTCAATTATGTGTCATTCTTATCACACTGTCCTTTAATACTTGTGTTTCCCTCACTAGGCTGTAAACTTCCGGGCCTGAGGGGTAGATTCTGTGCCATTATTGCTGAATCAACCAATAGAACCAGCATAGTACCTTGGACAAAGAATTTTATAAGAAAGGATTTTATTTTTAATATATTCCAAGAAAGGAGGGAGCTATCAAAATAATCATCAAGGAAGAAGCAGGAACACTGTTAGGTGTTCTCATCCTAGCTTCATTATTTAGCATGATTTGCATTTTGACTTCCAAAGGAGCACCATTATCTTTTCAATGCCTAGGAACTCTAAAGTTCTTAAATTCTGTCCTGTGTTTCTTATTTGTTTTTATGAAATTTATGACTTTCATACCGGGGTCTAACACTATAAGGTACCTTAAATGTTTGTTGGATGAATAAACCTTCACATTTGAAAATACTTTTTGCTGAAGGCAGAAGATCTTAGGACAAGTTTGGTAACACTTAACAAATACAGTCTTTCTAACTTAGTGTATACTGAAATCTCGCCACAATGCGAACAGTCAGCTAAACCACCAAGCAGCCAGCCAGTCAATCAATCAATCAACCAACAAAAATGTATTTATTGAGCCTCTACTATGTACCCAGTTCCATGCTAAGAATTAGAAGGTGTATAGCATGGTTCCCCTAATTAAGGGACTGAACACTCTTTGGTTATATGATAATCAAACTTAAAAGGTTGAATTGAATTTAATGACATTCTTTTGGTACTTTAATTATTGATACCAATGGGTGGATATTTTGTTCCAAATACTGCACTATAATAAACAAGGTTCTGGGATAATATTTCTGCATTTGACACATGCATTTTCAATTATTCTAGCTCACTAGAATAGAAAATATTATTTTTAAAGAAATCAGTCACCCATTTTATCTCTGCAGAATATCTTTCATTAGTGACAAAATAATAAACCTCATGTTACTTTGCCTTTCTGTCTATACCTTTTCCCTCTCTCTGACTTTTAGTTTTTGTACAATGCTTTAATATTTATGTAAGTAAAGATGGCTATGCTATTAAATAATGCAACAACTGCTTCAGGGATGGTATCCATGCTGCTGGTTAGAGAAAGTAAGAGTATCAGAAAGATCATGTTCATAAATCTGACTTCATTATTTAATTTTCCAGCTATTTCCATTTTTGATCTGTATATCCTTGTGTATTTTAACTACAATCATAAGATCCACTAGACTGTGAATACATACATCCCTATGTGTGCCTCTATTTGTGTTGAATCAGTGTAGGAAAGCAAACTATGAATTTGGTGTCTGAATGTTCATCCATTGAAGACAAGATAGCCTCTTTCCAAGTTAAGAGAATCTTGTATGACCACTGAAGGTATGAGATCTTATTCAACTTCTTTAGCATCATCTCATGTAGTTGATCACTATCTCTCTTAAGCAATTTCTTCGCTTGGTTTCCAGGACATGACCTTCTCCTGGCTTTCAATCTTACTGGTTTTTTTTTTTTTTTTCAGTGTTCTCTTCTATACCTTTTTTCTTGAACTGTTTCACTTCTCTGTTATCTTTCACATGAGCTCATCCAATCTTATGGATTTCAACATCACCCATATGTCAATTACTCTCCTCCAAATCGATGTCTCCAGGTACAATTTCTCCTCTAAACTTCAAGTTCAATTATTTATTCAATGCCAGAAGGTCCCATACATCATCTCAAATTTAATATGTATAAAACTGCTTATCTCTGAGTCTTCCATTTTCAGTGCCTGAAACCACCATTCAGGAAAAAAACTTCAGAACCACCTTTGATCTCTTCTCCTTTCTTAATCTCAGTGTTCAAAAATCTATCTTGTCATGGCTACCTCCAAAATATATAGTTAACCTACTCTCTTCTCTCCACCACCACCCTGCTCCCAGGTATCTTGAGCTCTTTTCTGGACTACTCTAATAGTGTCCTAACTGGTCAGAGAGAAGCAGAGAGCTTCTCCCTTTTCTGCTGACAGTCTCTTCTCAACACAGGAGCCAGATTAATTTTTTTTTTTTTACAAAATATAAATCTTATTGTTCTATTCCTCTGCTAAATGGTCATTTACCATGTTCAGAACAAAATCCAGGAGCTTTTCTGTGGCCCACAAGGTCCTCCATGATCAGCCTCTGGTATCTTCCCAACTCCATAATCCTAATTTATGCCCCCTAGCTACACTGACTTCCTTGCTGTTTCTCATTGGAACAAGCACAATGCAGCTGAAGGTCCTTAGACGCTTCTATTCCTTCTGCCTGCTATGTCTTGCTTCATATAATTGAGGTCTCTGTTCAAATGTCCTGTCCTCAGCCATTTTGTGAGTGTTCTATTTTCTAGTTCTGCTTTATTTGTCTTTATAGCATCTTTCTGACATACTACTAAGAACAGATTTATCTCCTTACATTCTGTCTCTCCCAGTAAAATATTCCATGAAGAAGGGACTTAATTTACTGGGATATACTTAATGCCTAGAATAGCGCTTTACATACAAAAATTTTTTTCTCAGTCAATAAATTGAGATAAGCAGAATAACATTTATCAAGGCAGGAAGCAGTTCAGTCTTTTTGTCTGTCTCATCCTCCCAAACTGAGTGGCTTCTGGTGGTTTTGGAACACTTGCTTAGACATCGCAGGTATTTGTAAGTGAACATGTGATAGTTGTAGGATGAATACCTTTCTCCCCAGATGGGCCAATATAGGAGTTGCTGCTGAGCAGCCACAAACAGCGCAGTCACCTTGTGAAGGGCTCACCTGCCTCAGCACAGAGAAGCAAGGATCACGTTTCTACCAGTGTGGGACAGGAGAAGAAAGCTCTAGCAGTAATAAGCATAGACGGCTAGGTGGCTTGGGCTAGTTCCTTAATCTCTCTAATCTTAGTGTTCTCATCCATTAAGGGAAGCTTGTGACAAATCTTCTATGCAGAATTACAAATAACAAATGTAGCTGTGTAAGGTGGTGAAGCATAACTCTCTCCTTGGTAAACGCGGGCTTTAGAAAATGACTTTGAAAGACTCTAGTATGGGAAGAAGGCAGGGGAGAGAAAACAAGGGGGAGTACTAATTTTATGGTGGAGAAATATGACAAACAGGACGTTAGCCAGGTGACAAAGATTCACATCAGGTGATGTCACATTGATAATACATACTTTGGATATGATGTGTTAAGAGTGGTGCTTTACTCCTGTAGTTTTCCTCCAAAAAATCCACAGCCCCAGTATAACCATGGGAAAAACCTCACACAAATCTCAGCTAAGGAAGATTCTACATTAATACCTGACCAGCATTTCTCAAAACTGTCAAGGTCCTCAAAAGCAGGGAATGTCTATAAACTGCCACAGCCAAGAGGAGCCCAAAGAGGCAGGGCATGATGAGTAAATGTAATGTGGTGTCCTGGGACACCAGAAAAACATTAGGCAAAAACTAAGGAAATCTGAATAAAGCATAGGCTTTAATAATAATCCTGTATCAATATTGGTTTATAAAATATACCAAATGTGCCATACTCATGTTAGATGTTAACAGTAAGATAAATTGGGTGCTATCTTCACAATTTTCCTTAAGTCTAAAACCATTCCAAAATAATTTATTTTAAAAAAAGAAGGCTCATTGTGATGATTAAAGTGAAATAATGGATTGTAAGTTCTAAACCTTTAATACATATCATGACTTTTAACTGGTTGTTCACTTAAGGGAATTCAGTTCAGTTCAGTTCAGCCGCTCAGTCGTATCTGACTCTTTGCAACCCCATGAATTGCAGCACGCCAGGCCTCCCTGTTCATCACCAACTCCTCGAGTTCACTCAAACTCACATCCATCAAGTCGGTGATGCCATCCAGCCATCTCATCCTCTGTCGTCCCCTTTTCCAATGAGTCAACTCTTCGCATGAGGTGGCCAAAGTACTGGAGTTTCAGCTTTAGCATCATTCCTTCCAAAGAACCCCAGGACTGATCTCCTTTAGAACAGACTGGTCGGATCTCTTTGCAGTCCAAGGGATTCTCAAGAGTCCTCTCCAACACCACAGCTCAAAAGCATCAATTCTTCGGCGCTCAGCTTTCTTCACAGTCCAACTCTCGCATCCATACATGACCACTGGAAAACCATAGCCTTGACTAGATGGACCTTTGTTGGCAAAGTAATGTCTCTGCTTTTGAATATGCCAGCTAGGTTGGTCATAAATTTCCTTCCAAGGAGTAAGCATCTTTTAATTTCATGGCTGCAATCACCATCTGCAGTGATTTTGAAGCCCCAAAAAATCCTTAGTCATACTTAAATTTATCATGTAGAATGTTTAAGTAGCACCCATTATGAAATAATGTTGTTCACAGTAGCAAAAACATTGCTATTCAGTAGGAAGGGTATGGCTAAGTGAGATAAGAAGTATCACACAGTCATGAAAACTGTGGCTGTAAACACTGTAAGACAATATGGAAAATGCTCATGATACAATGCTTAATTTAAGTAGACACAAAATTACATGCACAGTATGATGATGGCAATTACAAAATAATTAGAAAGAAGCACATGAAAACGCTAGCAGAAAATATGTTAGGTGGGTATTTTATAGGTGATTCCTCTAATTCTTTCTGTTCCTATTTTTCTATAATGTGGGCATAGTATTTTATTTTATTTTATTTTTTATTTTTTATTTTTTTTGGGCATAGTATTTTAAATGGTGAAAATAAATTTAATATAATTCAAAGGTATATAAAAAGAATAATTAATCAAAAAGAGTAACAACTTTGGATTTTAGTGTATCACTCACAAAGTGACTAATTTTTTTCTTTTACCTCAGGGATCTTTATCAGAGGAGTCTATGAACTTGGATGAGAAAAAAATTTTTCATCTTTATTTTCATTTACTTCTAAGAGAAATACAGCATTTTCTTTAAAAATACATGTTTCTACAAACAACAGTAGTATAGCAGAACCTAGGACTCTGTTACTCATATAAATCATAGAGGGTTTCATATTTTATTTTATGCATTTAGAAATATTATTCCAAGAAGGATTCACAGGCTTCACCATACTGCCAAAGACAACCAAGGCTCAAAAATTTAGGGACTTCTCACAGAAAAAGTGCTGAAAATACCACCATAAATAACTTGAAATTTTATGTTGTATCTATCTATCAATTTTTATGTAAGTAATAAGAGAGCTTAGGAGACATCTGCTACAGTCCATGGAGGCAAAGGTAGTTAATATCAATAGGTAGTTAATCAAAAGGTAGTTAATATTCATTGGTAGAAATCAATTCAATACTATACTGATCACAGACATCAAAAATTGGGAAGGGAGGAGTTGATACGAGTAAGCTATTTTCTATAATTTCCACATTTAAACAATGGTGCATTCAGAGCTATGATTTAGCATCACAGGAGGAATTAATTCCCGAAGGAACATGGCAAAAATATTTTACATGTAAATGTAACAAACCTGAGAGCAACTGCCTTACAAACCTATCTGTTTGCTATGGATTTATAGGAGTTCTTCACTAAAAGTATATTATCTAAAGTCATTTGGAAAACAATACCAAAATTTAACTCCTTGTTTTTTGAATGGGTTTTTGCCTGAGCTCACTTGGGAAGCGTGTGCTTGTCACAAATACCTGAAGATGATGATGATGAGAGCTAAAATGTATCGTGTCAAGCTCTATACTAGTCACTTCATGCGTATTGATTCTCATTAATTCATGTAAGATGGGAATTAGCCTCTTAGCAAGTTTGACAATATTATACAATGCTGTTGTCTATATTCACTGCGCTTGCATTAGATCTCAAGGGTTTAGTTATTAATCACTGGAAGTTTGGACCCTTAAACAACATCTGTTTTAAGTAACTCAGCAAATAGAGCACCAGTCATTTTAAGTGTGAAGGTTCAAGGTTCATGTCATCAAGGCATTAACTTCAGGTCTGTGTGGTATTAACTTCAGGTCTGTGTGGTTACACAGTGGTGAGCACAACTGCCTTCCACTTTACACCCAGATGCTAAACTTAGTAAATACGCAAATGTTCTCATTTTTATAAAAGCACCTTCATCTCATTCTTAAAACAGAGGAAAAAGTTTCAGAGAACAATTTTTAATACTTAATTTCACCTCCAAACATCTAGGGAAATTAATTTGGTCACCATGTGTTTCAGCATGGTGAATATTTCACATTTTTATGTCTCAGTCAGGTGACCTGAAAAATACTTTATATAGAATAGATGCCACTTGAGGTCAAGCTGTAGTCGACCTTTAGTGTTACTTCCTGCTCTCTCCATTCTGGGCTCTACAAAACTACCCTGGTTTTGTTCACAATGTAAACAGCTTCAGCTGGGTACTCATTGCTGTTATCCGTCCATCCATCCATACAAGCGTCTAATACATCTCAGGCACTGTCCAACATTCAAAGGACACAAACACGAAAGATAAAATCCTTCTCTTCAACTCAGCGGGATATAAACAAATAAGCAGGCAATCCAAGTGTGTGATAGAAGTGGCAATGAGACTGGAAAAGCCCTGACTCAGAGGAGCCTCCAAGGAGACTGGGAAGGGAAGATTTTCTGGCAGAAGTAATGCTTGAACTGAGTCGTGAAGGATAAATAGGGCTTGGCTTTGACAAAGAGAACCATCATCCTCCTACATCATCTGGACATTCTTGAAGCACCAAAAAGTCACCATGTTCAAAATAATAGTTATCATTATCTCTCTTCATGCCCCATCTCCACCCTTACATATTTATAGTCCCTTCAAATGAAGGAAATGGAACTGTCTTTAACAACCTCATCCTCCAAATTCAATCATCTGTAAAGCACTGTGTAGTCAGCAGTCTCTCTCCTATTACTCTCGTCTTGCAGTCACTCTTCTTCGTCAAGTCCACTTTAGATTTGCAGTATTAATTCCTGCAACTTTCCAGTATATGTGGAAGTGCTTGATAAATGGTAAAACGTCATACAAATGTTAGTGAGTTTTAGTCCAATTAGTTTTCTTGACGATCTGATCTACCCTCGTGGTTTTAAATACCATTTATACACTGATAAATTCCAAATTTATATTTCTAGTTGTAACCTTTGAGATTCAGACTAAAAATCCCGCTGCCTACTCAGTATCTACGCTTGGATATCCAAAAGGCATTTCAAATTCTTCAGCTTAAATACTAACTCTCAGTTTCTGATCTTCCTCCCTTTACCCAATCTGTTCCTTTCATAATCTTCCCCATCTCAGTTAAAGACAACTCCATCTACACAGTCTAAATCCTTGAATTCCTCTTTGACATTAAAAAAAAAAATCCATCTATTCTATTAGCAAATCCTGCTAACTCTAGCTTCAAAGCCATCTGGAATCTTACATATTCACTGCTCTAACAGTAGTCTAGATGCCTTAGTACTGCCTTCCTTCCTATCTCTTTCCGCTTTACTATAGTCCATTCTCCACACCGTAGCCTGATGTTTTTACAGAAGTAAGTAAAATTGTGTGACCACTTTGCTAAAACTAAGCAAAACAACACTCTCTGTAGCTTCCTCTTTCACGCAGAATAAACTCCAGATCATTCATGGGCCTCACGTTATCTTTCTGACATATTCTCTCACTCTCCTATTTAGCTTCTTCTGTTCCAGCCAAGGATGCTCCTGCCTTTGCCCCTGTTGTTCCCTCTGCCTGGCAAACTCTTTTCTCACATAGTTACGTGACTCCCTCCTTCCCTTTTTTTCAGGCTTTTTATTCAAATAATAATCTTAGTGAGGTCTTCCCCAATCTTAGAGAAGTCCTCCCTAGGCTCCCAATAAAACACCAGTACACCAGTACTTCATTCATGTAACCACCTTAATCTTAGTTTATTTTCCATTATTAATTAATTAATTAATTTCATACTGCAAGCATCTCTTGAGTATGTTAGGTACTGTCCTAGGTGCTGAGAGTACAGCTCTAAACGAAATAGGCAAAAACCCCTTTCTTTCATGGTGCTTCCTTTCCACTGGGCACAGAGTCAATAAACAAATTAAAGAATATGTCAGATGAATATAGGTTCTATGGTGAAAATCAGAGCAGGGATGTGTTGGCACAGAGTGGTGGTTGCTGCTTAATAAGGAAGTCTTCCCTGAAAAGGGGCTATTTGGATATAGGTCTGAAGGATGTGAGGGAAGTGAACTTCCTGAATGTCTTGAAGATGTATGTTTTGGGTATACAGAATGGCAAATGCAAAGCCCAGCAGTGAGATCTTGCTTGATGAGTTCCAGCAGAACATCAGTAAGAAAAACAAGGTGGCTTGAAAAGGGCACCACTTCTCACGCCTCACTTCCATTACATTATAGATCTATTTTTTTCTATAGCTTATTTCTTTTCTTTAGAATGTTAGCTTCATTAGTGCATCAGCCAACATTTTGCTTTTAACTGCTTTATCCCAAGAGTCCAAGAGTGAACCTTCTTCAAGGAACAGACTCAGTAAATATTTATCTAGTGAATTGTCATTCCCTATAGACAAACCCAGCTACTCCCAATCCTTTAACATTCTCCATGTTTTTTAGTCTTTGTTTATTTCCTCTATCTAGACTGCATCTCTGCTTTTAAAACACTATCCTTTAAGACACAACTCCAATGACACTGCTTTAATGAAACACTGCCTGGTCTGCCATCAGCTAAATGTCATTTTCCCTGCTTCTGATGATTGTTTGTATTGTCATCACTGTTGAACAGAAAGCTCCAAGGGGCAGTGAGCCCGACTTTGAGTCTTCAGGATAGAGCACCATGTATAGCCTGGTGTCTAATCATATGTGCCAAGTGCTCAGTAATAATAAGATAAAAGAGTATCTTTTGAAGGAAGTGAGTTACTTCACAATCAACTTTTCCAGTTAAAATTGCTCTTATGTTCTACAATAGTTTACAAAATAACTTAAGAACCTTTAGAAGCTGGTCAATATCACAGCATCTGAACCCCCTTTTTTGAATAAGAAAGTAACCATAAGCTCCAACCTTCTTTATAAGGGGGAACAAAGGATAAGGGAATCCTTCTGAAGGGTGCCCGCTTTGCATTCTCCATGGAAATGTATACATGGGAGAGTAATCGGATCTTTTTCTTTGCCATTCAGTCCGTGGTTTCCTCCCCCATTCCCTCTATTTTTAAGCATTCCAGATTGGCAGTGCTGCTATTTCAAAACTAAGAGAATAATGAGTTTTAGGCTAAAACACTGTTTTAAATCTGTAATACATTCCTGATTACTTACAAATGAATGTGATATAAAGAAAGAACCAATACTTTGGCCACCTGATATGAAGAACCAACTCACTGGAAAAGACCCTGATTCTGGGAAAGATTGAAGAAGGCAGGATGAGAAGAGGGTGACAAATTATGAGATGGTTGGATGGCATCACTGACTTAATGCACATTTTGAGTTTGAGCAAGCTCTGGGAGATAATGGACAGGAAAGTCTGGCATGCTGCAGTCCAAAGGGGAAGCAGAGTCAGACACAACGTAGCAACTAAACAATAAACGGTAAAAAAAAATGTTGGTATCAAAAACAATATGGCATAACCTTTGCTAACCATCCATAACCTTAAATGGCCTGGCTTTTCCGAGAACTGACAATTCAAGCAGAAAAATCACATTTAGGACATATTGAATCAGGAAGTATAAAATATCTACTGCAAATGGACTGATGTGGTAACAAAGACTGTACATGTTTGTTGAACAGAATGGAAGTGGATGTGTTAATGCAGCCTACCAAAGACTTGAAAGGCTTCTCCTTAGTTAACTGAAAAGCCAATTAGGAGGTCTTTCTAAGAGCACATGCGCCCAAGTAAGACTTTTCTTTTATTTCCTCATCCAAACACTTCTTTCCCTCCAATCATTAGTAATGTAATATGAATGATGAACTCAAGCAAAGTGTGTCTTATAGTAGAATAAGGGTTGCATTATCTTTTCCTTCAGGGTGGCATTTAAAATAACAGCACTTTGATAAGCTCATTGTTTCTCCAATTTAGATCCATTTTAACTTGGCTACTGCTTCACTAGTTGACACTGATTTCTTATCTACATTCCAACTATAGGCATAAAATACAATGTTATCTAGAGTGTTCTTGCGTTGGAAACTGTCAAGTCATTTAAATAAAAGAGATACTGCCAAATATTAATGAAGCTTATTAGAAAAATGCTATGATGTAGAGGATCCCTAGGGTATAAAATTATGGTTTTACGTACAAATTTCAGTACCAAATCACTGTATTTCTTTTACTGAAATACGCAGTGATACTCTAAATATTGCAAATTCTGAGAAAGTAGAATGAGTGAGCTGTCCATTTGCTACATAATCACACATTCACAATAGCCTTTTCTATTGGTCATTGAGACCAGTTCAATCTTGAATCAACAATTCAGTTCAGGTTCCTGAAAATCATGGTATGGTTTTAGGAAAAATGTTTACATTAAGACAACAATTTAATAGTCAATTCCAAATAAACTGTAACTGAGAAATTTTTGAATAATTTTGCAAAAGAGTTTTAAATCCTAGTTAAAATAGTCAAGTGAATAGAGAAATATATATGTCCAATTCAGGTTCAAATGTTTTAACTATCATTAGTATTCTTTCCAGAGCATAAAGTATATAAAGGAAAAATTAATTTTGCTTCATCTTCATAATTTATCTAATCAAGAGGTAATGCCAACGGAGCTACCTGAGTATTGTCCCCACATAAAAGGAGTATTTATACCTGAAAGTCAGTCATAGGTTCACCTTTGTCAATTTTATAATTTTAGACCAGTTTGCATTCAAAGGACAACATTTGTAAAATAAAGGGTAATGCTATTTATGCTTGTAGAAGGATTTTATCCATTTCCACCTATGTTACTACTATGTAAGCTGTTAATTATGAAGAGAGTTATTAAAAATTGAGATGTCTTCTGATTCTTTGGGTAATGAATTTCAGTATAGACATATACTTTTTAGCACTAAAGTGATAATATTATTTATTCATTGCTAGACACAATACTCCTTTTTTGCCAAGTAGTGGTAAGATAACTCATAAGGTTTAGGTGTACAGGTTATCTATGGTGAAAAAAAGACATAAAATTACCTTTTTGATATACAGAAATAGGCATTCTTCTGTTGGTGCAAAAATAGAAAAGTCAAGGGGAAATCAGTGGAAGACAAAGTGTTCATTCTTTGAATTGTCACGCGGCCAGTAGGTCATGGTGTGCTTACTCTTCTGCATTTAAGGCTGTATCCATATATGTTAAGCAAGATTTTTTTCAGACATAAAAGAAATCATATGCTTTTTTGCCATTGTGTTGATTTAAATACCCCTGACACTACAATGATTTTTTGAGAATGACTTAAAAAATTATTGCACTTATGATTAAAAACTACAGAGAGAAACTTATGGGACTAGGAGCTCTGGAGACATGAATTAGCATGCAGACAGGAGTCAACTATACTAGGTTAACTCATACTAAGATGCTGTTTACTTTGAAAGGCTTCTCCTCCATTTACCTTAGAAAAATTAATCAAACTTAATGTTTCTGTACTGTTTATCATGTAGCTGAAGGCTTGGTGCATGACACATAGAGCAAAGATAGATTGACTTTATAATTGATTCATCTTCAAATAATACTGTAATGAACCCCCACAGCCTTAAATGGCATTAGTCCAGTAAAAGACTTTAACAGTAGCTTAGGAGCCACCTACAACTTCCCTGGTAGCTCAGCTGATAAAGAATCCACCTGCAATGCAGGATATCCTGGTTCGATTCCTGGGTTGGGAAGATCTCCTGGAGAAGGGATAGGCTACCCACTTCAGTATTCTGGGGTGGGCTTCCCTGGTGGCTCAGATGGTAAAGAATCTGCCTGCAATGTGGGAGAGCTGAGTTCGATTCCTGGGTTGAATAGATTCCCTGGAGCAGGGCATAGCAACCCACTCCAGTATTCTTGCCTGGAGAATCCCCATAGACAGAGGAACCTGGCAGGATATAGCCCGTGAGGTCACAAAGAGTCTGACATGACTGAGCAATTACGCATGGCACAGCGCACGAGCCATCTACTATGTCCTCAGAATGAACATTATTGCTATGCATGTTTTGTTAGATACCTTGCATTTTACAGTGACATAGTAATAGGACGCAATGAAGATTAAGTATTTATATTGCCTCTTTATTGCTTTTTCAAGACTTCCATAAAGACAATACCTTACAGTTCCCTGAAAAAGGTTAACAGAAAGAAGTTATATTATGAAATTAAGAAGGCAGACTAACATAGCATGTTCTATAAAAGTAGCTTATGTCTTGGCCTTGGTGCAGGACTTACCTATCAAAATCAGAAGTATCTTGGAAATAGCAGCTCTGATATTTCTTATATATTTGTGTGGTGGTGAGGGGAGAGAGAAGAGGCAGGAAGGACGCAGAAGAAGAGTGGTACTTTGTAGGACAGAGAACTTGCTGGGAATTATTATACTCTCAAGAAGGGAAGAGGTAATGCTCAAGATCCTTCAAGCTAGGCTTCAACAGTATGTGAACCGAGAACTTCCAGATGTACAAGTTAGATTTAGAAAAGACAGGGGAACCAGAGCTCAAATTGCCAACCACTGGGTCATAGAAAAAGCAAGAAAATTCCAGAAAAGCATCTGCTTAGACTTCTCTGGTGGCTCAGACGGTGGCTCAGTCTGTCTACAATGTGGGAGACCCGGGTTTGAGCCCTGGGTTGGGAAGATCCCCTGGAGAAGGAAATGGCAACCCACTCCAGTACTATTGCCTGGAAAATCCCATGGACAGAGGAGCCTGGTAGGCTACAGTCTATGGGGTCGCAAAGAGTCGGACACGACTGAGCAATTTCACTATCACTTTCTTTCACTTTATGCTTCATTGACCACTCTAAAGCCTTTGACTGTGTGGATCACAACAAACTGTGGAAAATTCTTCAAGAGATGGGAATACCAGGCCACCTTACCTGCCTCCTGAGAAACCTGTATGCAGGTCAAGAAGCTACAGTTAGAAACCAGACATAGAACAATGGACTGACTCAAAATCGGGAAAGGAGCACATCAAGGATGTATATTGTCACCTTGCTTACTTAACTTATATGATGAGATAGTTGGATGGCATCATCGACTCAATGGACATGAGTCTGAACAAACTCTGGGAGATAGTGAAGGACAGGGAAGCCGGGTGTGCTGTGGACCACGGGGTTGCAAAGAGTCAGAAATGAATGAGTGACTGAACAACAATAACAACAGGGTACATCATACAAAATACCAGGCTGGATGAAGCACAAGCTGGAATCAAGACTGCCAGGAGAAACATTAACAAGCTCAGATATGCAGATGATATCACCCTAATGGCAGAAAGCAAAGAGAAACTAAAGAGCCTCTTGATGGAGGTGAAAGAAGAGAGTGAAAAAGCTTGCTTAAAACTCAAAATTCAAAAAACTAGGGTCATGGCATCCAGTCCCATTACTTCATAGCAAATAGATGTGGAAAAATGGAGACAGTGGCAGATTTTGTTTTCTTGGACTCCCAAGTCACTGCAGATGGTGCAGTCATGAAATTAAAAGATATTTGCTCCTTAGAAGGAAAGCTATGACAAACCTCGACAGCATCACTTTGCTGACAAAGGTCTGTATAGTCAAAGCTATGGTTTTCCCAGTAGTCATGTATGGATGTGAGAGTTGGACCATGAAGAAGACAGAGTGCTGAAGAATTGATGCTTTCAAACTATGATGCTGGAGAAGACTCTTGAGAGTCCCTTGGACTGCAAGGAGATGAAACCAGTCAACCCTAAAGGAAATCAGTCCTGAATATTCATTGGAAGGACTGATGCTGAAGCTGAAACTCCAATATTGTGGTCACCTGATGTGAAGAGCTGACTCATTGGAAAAGACCCTGATGCTGGGAAAGACTGAAGGCAGGAGAAGAAGGGGGCAACAGAGGATGAGATGGTTGGATGGCATCACTGACTCAATGGACATGAATTTAAGCAAATTCTGGGAGACAGTGAAGGTGAGAGAAGCATGACATGCTATAGTCCATGGGGCTGCAAAGAGGAGGACACAACTTGGTGACTGAACAAAAAAAGGAAGAGTGCACAGAAAAAGGAGGCTGAGTATCAAGATGAATATCAGTTATAATACAAATTACTCACAGCTAACCCTGGGCAGCATGTTCTATAACTTTGTAAATTTGGCTCCATCATTAACAGTTTATCAGTGTTAACAAGAGGCACATCCACATAAGGCTTTCTGGCCTCTGAGATGACTGTTTTTCAGTCTACTGCCTTTTGCTTGCTAACTTTAACCATCTTTCTTCCCTCAATCAATTATAGTGACAGTGTAGTGTGCCCAAGTCATGCTCCAGGATAATGAAATGTTCAGTGCTATTGCTGTTAAGTTATGTAGTTTCTTCTGTATATATTTATTAGAAACTATAAAATTAGCTGACTGTGCCTTTGATGGTATTTATGTTTTGATTCTATTAGGCTATATTCAACTTATTGTGGTTGCTTCTGTTGGAAGACTCAGTACTGATTCCCAGAGTTAACTGCTGGGCATAACCCTCTGTCATAAATGAACTTTATCCAATTTACTGATTTGGGCATTGTATCTAAAGGCCACGGTTTTATACTGTTACTAGACCAGCATTTGTCACTGTGTGGCTCACAGTCAGTCAGCTGGAGAGGGCCTATGAACTAATCTAATTTGCCATCAGATTTTTGGGCAGAGGATACCAAGGCAAGAAAGCAAGAAATGATTTTCCCAAGTTTCCAGGCCAACTGTTCTAGTTACCATTTTGTATTGCCTCCCACTTGGAATTAAGAGTTTGCATTTTTATTTCACACAATTAAGCGAAACCATTATATAACATGACCTAGTATTAAATGAGAAACCTCATCTGGACATTTGTAGATGGTTAACTCACATCCAAAATGATTCACACTAACCAGCATATATTTGACAGGGTTGCATATTTTGTCATTTTCCCAGAAAGAAGAGTTGATGATAGAGTGCACATACCCTACTTATTCACTTTATTTCTTACAAGCACTGCTGTCGATAGAATTTAGTCATGCTATTCACACTGGGTTCTTCCTTGGGAAGTTTCAAACACTGATCAGGGGTATTATTACTAGTCCATTGAGCCCAACTGAATCACATAGTTCCTTGCTCACATATACACACCAATAATTATAGGCCTAGTGAAGACTGGACATTATGCCAGAAGCTTGTTTTAAAGGATATTATCATTCTCAGCCAATTAGCTCAGACTCTATTATACTCAGAATTGCAAACTATTCAAATAAAGATTAAGTGTACATTAAGATGCTAAGAAATTAAAAAATCAGAACTATTTTTTTCCAGTCCTCTACTTCATTTCTGCTCCATTTCATTTTATTTTAGTAGGTTTTAAACTTTAGAATTAGTTTGCAGGTATACAAGCATGTTCTTCATTTCCTGGAAGATGTTATGGTTATCTTTCTCTCCCTATCTCTTTCTTCCTCTCCTTTGTTCTCAGTGTTGATTTTGCTTTGTTTCAGCAATGTCTTATACTTTCCTTGGCTCACTTTAAAACATATTCTTCTATTAAATCTTTTTCATGATGGAAGCATTGCAGTTTCCACAATTAGTCAGAGATGTTTCATTGCATCAAAAGTCTCTGAGTTGGGAACTTTCACCAGTATGTCTCAGGATGTCCACTGGGAAGTTTCTTAGCGGCCCATCTGTGTCATGAGTAATAGAGGATTATCTAGAATATTTTGCTATTTTTCTTTTTTCAGTTTTCAAAATAAATATGAAGTTTTTACAGCTGTGCTAATAAGTATAGACATATAATCTATTAAGCACATAAGAGAAGCGAAAAGTAAAGGAGAAAAGGAAAGAGATAAGCATCTGAATGCAGAGTTCCAAAGACCAGCAAGAAGACATAAGAAAGCCTTCCTCAGCGATCAATGCAAAGAAATAGAGGGAAAGAACAGAATGGAAAAGACTAGAGATCTCTTCAAGAAAATTAGAGATAACAAGGGAACATTTCATGCCAAGATGGGCTCGATAAAGGACAGAAATGGTATGGACCTAACAGAAGCAGAAGATATTAAGAAGAAGTGGCAAGAATACACAGAAGAACTGTACAAAAAAAATCTTCATGACCAAGATAATCATGATGGTATCATCGCTCACCTAGAGCCAGACATCCTGGAATGTGAAGTCAAGTGGGCCTTAGAAAGCATCACTATGAACAGAGCTAGTGGAGGTAATGGAATTCCAGTGGAGCTATTTCAAATCCTGAAAGATGATGCTGTGAAAGTGCTGCACTCAATATGCCAGCAAATTTGGAAAACTCAGCAGTGGCCACAGAACTGGAAAAGGTCAGTTTTCATTATAATCCTAAAGAAAGGCAACGCCAAAGAATGCTCAAACTACTGCACAATTGCACTCATCTCACATGCTAGTAAAGTAATGCTCAAAATTCTCCAAGCCAGGCTTCAGCAATATGTGAACCGTGGACTTCCAGATGTTCAAGCTGGTTTTAGATAAGGCAGAGGAACCAGAGATCAAATTGCCAACATCCACTGGATCATGGAAAAAGCAAAAGAGTTCCAGAAAAACATCTATTTCTGCTTTATTGACTATGCCCAAGCCTTTGATTGTGTGGATGACAATAAACTGTGGAAAATTCTGAAAGAGATGGGAATACCAGACCACCTGACCTGCCTATTGAGAAACCTATATGCAGGTCAGGAAGCAACAATTAGAACTGGACATGGAACAATAGACTGGTTCCAAATAGGAAAAGGAGTACGTCAGGGCTGTATATTGTCACCCTGCTTATTTCACTTATATGCAGAGTACATCATGAGAAACGCTGGGCTGGAAGAAGCACAAGCTGGAATCAAGATTGCCAGGAGAAATATCAATCACCTCAGATATGCAGATGACACCACCCTTATGGCAGAAAGTGAAGAGGAGCTAAAAAGCCTCTTGATGAAAGTGAAAGAGGAGAGTGAAAAAGTTGGCTTAAAGCTCAACATTGAGAAAATGAAGATCATGGCATCCGGTCCCATCACTTCATGGGAAATAGATGGGGAAACAGTGGAAATAGTGTCAGACTTTATTTTCTTGGGTTCCAGAATCACTGCAGATGGTGACTGCAGCCATGAAATTAAAAGACGCTTACTCCTTGGAAGGAAAGTTATGACCAACCTAGATAGCATATTGAAAAGCAGAGACATTATTTTGCCGACTAAGGTCTGTCTAGTCAAGGCTATGGTTTTTCCGGTGGTCATGTATGGATGTGAGAGTTGGACTGTGAAGAAGGCTGAGTGCTGAAGAATTGATGCTTTTGAACTGTGGTGTTGGAGAGGACTCTTGTGAGTCCCTTGGACTGCAAGGAGATCCAACCAGTCCATTCTGAAGGAGATCAGCCCTGGGTGTTCTTTGGTAGGAATGATGCTAAAGCTGAAACTCCAATATTTTGGCCACCTCATGCAAAGAGTTGACTCATTGGAAAAGACTCTGATGCTGGGAGGGATTGGGGGCAGGAGGAGAAGGGGACAACAGAGGATGAGATGGCTGGATGGCATCACTGACTCGATGGACATGAGTTTAAGTGAACTCTGGGAGTTGGTGATGGACAGGGAGGCCTGGCGTGCTGCGATTCTTTGGGTCACAAAGAGTTGGACACAACGGAGCAACTGAATGGAACTGAATGAAATTTGGTACATAAAAATAAAAATTCATATTCTATCTTGAGTTTCAGCGTTGATGCAGATGCACTTAGTTTCCACCCTTCCTCCCATTTACATTGAGGGGATTAGAGAAGAAGCTCTTTGAACATTTGAGATCCTTACGTTTGTTTCTCTGAACTCCGAGTGGTGCTAATAGCATTTTCAGAAAGGAAGCTTTACTTAGTAGCTGAGAAGAAAAAGAACCTTGTAACCCTTTGAAAAGAGAGTTGCTAAAAGAGTTTTCTATTATTAACCTATCAAACTCTTACAGAATCAATGGGTAGTAGGCAATTTTGTTTTCCCTGTCTTTGCCTCAGCAGATACTGTCAATTAAGACAAGTAAAGCTCCAGAAGAAGTGGTGGTAAAGTTGATTGCAAATCGAGAGGCATTCAATTCTAAAGAAGAAACTGTGAAACTCTTCTGATTAAGAATTTGAGCAGAACTTAGATTCTAACCTCAGAGTCAGTAGATACTGCCAAATATCTACAGATTTTACAAACTATATTGAATAGCAGATGAGCAATCTGGGATGCTGGCTGCAGAACTGATGAACTCTGAATCTTGGAGCTTTGTTATATGCTTTTTTCTTTCTTCAATTATAAACTAGATAAATTAGTATTTTCCCTACTCTTGTTTCACCCATTATTCTCCAAGGAAAACTGAGTTATCTTTCCTTAAACAGTTCTGAGACGCTCATAAAAGTTCCACGTATGAATTATTTGTTTTGCCTTTTTCCCCAAATGGAATAACACACATTTTTTTTTTTTTTTTGCCTCTACACACTGTCAGCTCTTTTGGAATTGAACTGTGCTGCATGAAGCAACTAATGCATATTTTTTCCTTTTACATGTATTCAGGCTGATTTTTCCTATAGCTTAGTGACTTAGTTATCACTCTACTAAAAAGAACTCTTTGAGTGTTGAATGAAAATTCACTTGCTCTTCTTGCTTTCTTCTCACCCTCTGCAGGGAAATTTTCACTCCAGTGAGCTCTGAGAAGATGTATTGTTACACCCTGCTGAGCCAGAACAGAAGACTATGGATGAATAAATACCAACACAGTGTATCATTTCTGTACTAAACACAGAATTAGCCACTGGCCTCCACCTAATGAGTCTATAATCTAACTAGACAGGTTGACAACACCCAGAAGGGAAAAGATAAGCACGCACATCAATGCAGTGAATTAAAATGGAAAAAGTGGCATATTAAGATGTTTGTGAATACAAAATCACCCTGACACTAACTTATAACTGAAGCACTGTTTTGCAGTTTTCAAAATATTTTTATAGTCACTGTCTTTCCTATGTCTTTCCTTTCCTTATACTATGATGCCAGTGGTTTACCGGGCAAGGATATCAGATACATACTTGGGTTTCAGATAATAATGAACAGGGTATGATGCAAATTCTCAGTATTGAACTGTAATTATCCTCTTCCTGTAAGTGATTTTTCTCTGAGGACCTCATTCCCCACTTCAACATCTCAGCCATGTGAGCAAAGGGCATTCAGGCTTTTTTCTTGGAGTGAAAGAGACATCATATGTTTGAACTGATGTATTACCAAAAACAAAAAAGATCTTTCTGCATCCTATGGAAAAGTGAACTCTCTTGGGATCATGTCTCAACTAACAGTACAGTTCTTCTGCCCCAGGATTGAAACTGAACCAGGAGGTAGTTTGGAATTAGGAGCCTCAGAGACCTGCCCTGAAATCCTACTTCATTACACCTTAGTCTAAGTAGTTCGGCCAGTTTTACGTATTCACAGGTTTCTTTTCATAGAAGATAGTTTCACCGGAACTGCAATGATCATCAGAAATCTCAGAGCTCTAAGTTCTGTGCTTAGATAACTTGTCTATCTAAGTGACATACTTGAAAAATATTATGTCACAGGTCTTGTTCCAAGAAGTTCTGAAACACCTTTAGTTCAGTACTTCTTAATAACAAAAGATATCATTTCCTGGTGAAACATGCGAAATGACTACAAGATATTTAGATGCCGGCTTTCTCCCAGCAAAACATTCAGGCATATGGCAAGGAAAAACATTCTATCCTAAAGTATCATGGCTTCTGTGCATTGACCTTGAAGTTTCCTTTTTAGCCAGCCAGAGAGAGGTATATTGGATATGCAGATGGTTATACGGGTTTAGCGCAAAGGGAACAGATTTTTTTTCTAACTTTCCCTAAATATCTTTTCCCGTTAATAAAAAAATATGGACTTTGTTTAACAGAATAAATTCAATGCATACATACACAAAACACATAATGTATATGAAGTTAACAGCCTGCGGGGTGGTGGTGAAAGCGAGAGAGCACAGGAAGAGGAGGACCACGTGACGCTATGCCCGAGAGAGGGCGACTTTATGAGCCATATAGTTCAGCCTCCAGCCAGAGCAGAAGCACCTGCGAAGTGCTTATTCAGACTGATTACACTCCCAATTCTGGGGGATGAGGGGCTGACTAGTTTCCCAGTAGGCAGTAGTACCGTGGTCAATGATCAGTAAAGGGGTTGAATTTCAGCCTTACTGTGTACTGACGATGTGACTTTTCTGGACTTAAGTTAACTTTTCTGGACTTAAGTTAAAATAATTAAAATTAGAATAAAGTTAGAAATAATGGTATCTACACCGCAGGGTTATTGTAAAGATTAAATGAGATATTATGTTTTAAGAGGTTGGCAGAGTGCCATGAAACTCTCAGTGAATGAATATTATTATTAGTCAGACAACCCATTCCATTGTTCGGTAGCTTTGTCATTAAGCTATTTTTAAAATAAATAAAAAATAAATCAAAATCTCTCTCTGTATAACACTCATTTGTGGTTGTTCTCCTGTCTGGAAAAACCTATGATACAGGAGACAGGATGCTTGGGGCTGGTGCACTGGGATGACCCAGAGGGATGGTATGGGGAGGGAGGTGGGTGGGGGGTTCAGGATTGGGAACATGAGTATACTTGTGGTGGATTCATGTTGATGTATGGCAAAACCAATACAATACTGTAAAGTAATTGGCCTCCAATTAAAATAAATAAATCTAAAAAAAAAAAAATAAAAATCTCTCTCTGTATAACACTCATTTGTGGTTTTTCTCCCATCTGGAAAAACCTAGGAGAATTTGATGGAAAACAAGGCTGCTCCTTCTTCCTCTTGGCAGCTAGTCAGTGTCTGAAGCACTATGCATTCTCTATGCTGTAGACTTTGGCATGTAAACCCTCCCCTCTCCCATCCCACTGAGTTGTTAACAGTATAGACTTTGCTGGCAATATAAAATGAATCCTACTGCTACCACTTCTTTCTGAGAAGGAACCAAAATAGGAATCATAAAACACTCAATGAAGAAAATGGAAATTGTGGAACTGAGAACTTCATTGTCTTTGATGAGAATTTGCAGATACTGAACTTAATGGGTGTAAGTGAAAGTGAAAGTTGCTCAGTTGTGTCTGACTCTTTGTGACTCCATGGACTATAGCCTGCCAGGCTCCTCTGTCCATAGAATTCTCCAGGCCAGAATACTGGAGTGGGTTGCCATTCCCTTCTCCAAGGAATCTTCCCAACCCAGGGATTGAATCCAGGTCTCCCACATTGCAGGCAGATTCTTACTGTCTGAGCCACCAGGGAAGCTCTCGATGGACATAAACCCTATGCATATAAGCTTTGTTTACATATTTTCCAACTTAGCCTTATTCCTCATGCCTTAAGAATCATTAAAACCCTCTAAACTTGTTTCTCTTTCAGTATTAAAGGTACCGTAGTCCACCTAGCTGCTCAAGCGTGAAAGCCAAACACGCAAACACACTTGACTCTTTACTCTCTCATCCGCTCAGACAAGAACACTGATTCTATTGTCCAGATACTTGCCATTTTATTTCCTTTTTCTCCTCCCACGGTCATTAGAGCCGAGACTTCCAAAAGCATGGATACTCAGTACACAACAGCCTAGCAGCAAAGGGCCCAAGGCACTAAATGCCAAAACCTCATTCTCTGATGGCCAGCTGCCTCTTCCCACACACCGAGCCCAGCTGAGCGCTCTAGGGCAAGGAAGCCTGCTGGAGGAGTCCATGAAGGAAACCAGAGGGGGTGAGTTTAGAGTGGCAAACGCAAGAGCTGGTCCACATTTTGTAACTTCTCTTCTGACTCCTATTTTTCTATAATTCATACTTTATACAGACAACAGTGTTAACTTTCTAAAAATGCACATTTGATCAGGCTGCTCCCTTGCTTATAACCCCCTCCATGCCTCCTAAGCATGTTTTATAGTTTCCTCCCACATGAAGCTCTCTGTAGCCTTTCACTCCAACTTGTGCTCCATCTTCCGTCTCTGCTGCCTCCTAGGTTTAAGGCATAACAAATGGCCCAGGGTTTTGCATGTCCCTGAGACTGGGGTTTATAAACTGGGATCATATCTGGCACAACTCTGGACTCATAGTAAAAGCTCCCATATGCGCCTGCTGAGTGAATGGATGCCTGCACTTTTGCACACCACACTCCCCGTCCCGGGCATGGCTGATACATTCATAACCTCCCTTCAGGTCTCGGAATCACATTTCCTCTGTGAAGTCTTCCCTGGCTTCTCCCCATATGCCCTCCTCCTGTGGGAGACTCATTCCTCTGTGCTCCCTCAGCAGTACACGCTCCTTTTAGTATTTATCTCCAGGTGCCACTTGAAATTGCTCACATACTTCCGCTACTTTACCAGACACGTGTCCTTAATGGCAGAGGCTTATTCATCCATGGGCCCTCAGGATGAAAGGCTGGCTGATGCATGGTGGGTACATAGCCCGTTTATTAAACAGTACCATCTAGTACATGGGGTGGGGGCGGGAATCAACATCTGAAGTAATTTTTTTCTCTGGTTTCTATTTTCATGTCCCTTTCCCATTCCTTGATAATGGCTTGGGAAAATTCTGAACTTTTAAGTCACTTTTGGCTATCACATGTGCAGTCTTGTTAACGCCTCAACTTGATTTAAATCTCTTCCCCTCCTACCATCTGCCTGGGCTGGTACTGGGACCCTGACAGCTTTGAGGTCGGGGAGACATGGTCCACCTCTGGGCATCACTTCTTCCTTTCTTTACTCTTCAAGGTCTAATTCTTCCAGTGTGCGTTATATGCAGAGAGGAGGGGTTTTTTATTTAGTTAGCTGCAATGGCATTCTTTCTTGGTGTTAGTTGCAGCTGTTTGTCTAGTGAATGGTAACTGGTCACTGGCAGGTAATCAGTGGCTGGCTCTCTCATAGGGTCAATCTGTGGATTCATCCTAGGGTCACTGCACCATTTGGCTCAAACTTGAAAGTGAAAGAGGAGAGTGAAAAAGTTGGCTTAAAGCTCAACATTCAGAAAACTAAGATCATGGCATCCGGTTCCATCACTTCATGGGAAATAGATGGGGAAACAGTGGAAACAGTGTCAGACTGTATTTTTTTGGGCTCCAAAATCACTGCAGGTGGTGATTGCAGCCATGAAATTAAAAGACGCTTACTCCTTGGAAGAAAAGTTATAACCAACCTAGATAGCATATTCAAAAGCAGAGATATTACTTTGCCGACTAAGGTCTGTCTAGTCAAGGCTATGGTTTTTCCTGTGGTCATGTATGGATGTGAGAGTTGGACTGTGAAGAAGGCTGAGTGCCGAAGAATTGATGCTTTTGAACTGTGGTGTTGGAGAGGACTCTTGTGAGTCCCTTGGACTGCAAGGAGATCCAACCAGTCCATTCTGAAGGAGATCAGTCCTGGGATTTCTTTGGAAGGAATGATGCTAAAGCTGAAACTCCAGTACTTTGGCCACCTCATGCGAAGAGTTGACTCATTGGAAAAGACTCTGATGCTGGGGCAGGAGGAGAAGGGGATGACAGAGGATGAAATGGCTGGATGGCATCACTGACTCGATGGACGTGAGTCTGAGTGAACTCCGGGAGCTGGTGAGGGACAGGGAGGCCTGGCGTGCTGCGATTCATGGGGTCGCAAAGAGTCGAACATGACTGAGCGACTGAACTGAACTGAACTGAACTGACCTCTTTCATCCCCATGGTGCCCAGCCTGCACTGCCTAGCCTGTTGACATCACGTTTCCTTGACTGGTAGCAGCTCTCTTGAGTGGTATGTGAAAGTTAGCTGGGTTCGGTCAGCGTCTCTCCCTCATGATCACTTCAGCCATAGAAAACCTGCACACTCTTGCCATGTGGACACTAGGCTGCAGTGGTTTCCCTGTGTTTTCTCTCTCTATCCTGCCAGCTCCCGATTCACTTCTTTCTTCTGACTGGCAAAGGAAGCAAGTCCACTGACCCCAAGCAGATGTCTGATTTGGGATCAAACCATCAACTCTCCTTCTTTCAAGCAGCTCTAGTTTCAACGAATGATGCCCTTAGGGCATCCCCTTCACTTGGATTGAGACGGAGACAGGAAACACCCCTCTCTTGCGGAGATCATGGGATTACTTCTACACACAAACACTGACTCTCACATAAAGACAAGTATTCTGGAGGCTCTCCTTTCCCCTCTCCAGCTTCTCTTTATACAGACTAGAGTGAGAGTGGAGTGGTTGACTGTGGAGAGGTCGTTCCATAGCAGCCCCAAGGGAGGCTTATAGGCCCCCGCACCAACTTAATAAAGAGTATCCCTCAACATCCCATTATAAAGCTCACTGAATAAATGAATGAGCAGGTGGATATACCTATTTTGAATAATTATTAATAGAGGGGAATACTGTTGCTGTGCAATGAGGTGCTAGGGGGACTGTGAAACAGAACAAGATGTGTCAGTGATAGAAATCAGTGATAGAAGAGTCCCGTGGAAATCCCCGGACTTCAGTCTCAGGGCTCAGTTGCCAGCCTGCCATCTTTGTACAACCCCTGCTTGTCTCAGCACACTGTGTGTTCATAACATTAATTAGTAATGCTGCTGCACACATCAATAAGAAACAGGGAGAATTACCACAAAAAAATCAGACTTGTATTTTTTAGAATTTGCAACACTGAACAGGGAGGAAAATGTCATTTCTGCCAGAGGCATAGCATCTTGCCCTGCTCTTATGTAAACTCACTGTCAGGCAATCCCAGAAACTGCCTGCACTTGCCTCTGGGCAAAATGTCTCCTTTTCATAGAAAAATGTCACCTTTTCTCTAGGAAATGGCAGGTAGGGTTGTTTGTTTTTTTTTTCCAAAGGAAAAATGACCTTTGCATTTTGTTAAAAAAAATTCTCAAGGACTCAGCTTTGATGAAAAACATGGAAAACAATTCCCTATCTCTTAATTTATACATGAGGTTTTACTTTGTAAATTCTGAGATTACACCTGTCACCACTGATGTAGCCTGTGGGCAAATGTCAATGACCAGAAAGTCCTAGGACCTTGTTTTCCAGGAATGTTCCCTGTGTGCAGGCTGGATGCCTATAACCCAGACTCTTGGCTCTTGCTGCATCTAAGTCCCTCCCCCTACCTATACACATGCACGCACACACACACACCATACCATGCCACACAAACACACCCCCACAGACACACTTTAAGCTCATTACTGTAACACTTTAAAGCTTTTACGTGCTAATCCAGCATTACAATTTCATACAAACCCATGAGAAACTCCTCTGAGAAAATGCCAGTGCTGCAATATACTGATTGTTTGCCTATCATTATGGTAAAAGTATATTTACATATACACACTGCTTTATATAAGATAGATAATCAACAAGAACCTACTGCATAGCACAGGGAACTCTTTTCAATATTCTGTAATAACCTATATGGGAAACGTATCAGAAAAAGAATGGATATATGTATAACTGAATCACTTTGCTGTATACCTGGTTAACAAAATATTGTAAATCAACTATTTCAATACAAAATAATAAAAATTAATTTAAGAAGAATATTAAGTACTTCTTAATAAATTCAGAAACAGAACAATCTAAGTCAGGTTTTTCCATGGAAAAAATTTTCATTCTAAGAAAATGGAAGAAAATATATCCAGTGTTCTTTTTTTCAGGTGAAAAAAATAGGAAAAAAAAAAGTAAGAAGCAAAAGAAGTGAAAGTTTCAGGACCTAACACTTCAAAACAAAGAAGAGAAATATACAAAGGTGTTTATATGGAGAGAAACATTTCCAGGTTATTAATCTTGGTTTCACAAAACAAAGTTCCCACTTCTTTTGTCAATATCTCATATATGTGGTGAAATGTTTTCCTTCTGACAATAGTTTTCACCCTTAAGAAATGCAAAATGCACCTTACAGAGTTGGATATTTCAAGCAAAGTAGTGAATTAGATGACACAAGATTTACTGTGTGTGCTCTTGTCAGTTCATGCAAATCCTCAGCTGGAGCATGTGAGAGCCTCACTAATTACACTGGGTACAGGAACAATGTCTCTGCAGCTGTAGCAGTTTTGATATTTGCAGACTCCAGCACACTTCATCTCTAATTTCACTGGCAGCTTGCAAAAACCAGAAGAAATACACTTATAAACAAAGGTCTGCATGGTAATTTATCTCCTATTGACTTCAGTAAAGTCTTCTGGCTTAGACTGCTAAGAGATTTATAATGATGAACTCAGATATAAGCTGATGAAACAATGAAAGACATATTTATTGCTTCTTTTTCTCACTTTCATTGCACATATCTGTAGATGATGATATACATGTGTGTGTATCTACAATCAAACTCTTCATTGAACACTTACAAGCCCATGTGACAATCTGTAGGAACATATACCATCACCCTATTTAATTCAGGTGTATTATTCTCTCAACAGAAATATTTACATCTTGCCTCATACATTTTCCAACTACCTTACCCTTCCTAGGCTTTTCTTTTTATTTGCTGTGATTCAAGATTGACATGCTTTTATTTTTGAAGGGGCTATAATAAATAAAAAATGAGGAACCACCATTAAACAAATGAAGATTAGGTTATTGACTCTCCTAAAATATGTCTAGCAGATGTGTTAGAATCCTCATTGCTGTTGTTTGGTTGCTAAGTCATGTCTGACTCTTTTAGGAGCCCATGGACTAGAGCCCACCAGGCTCCTCTGTCCATGGGATTTCCCAGGCAAGAACACTGAAGCAGGTTGCCATTTCCTTCTCCAGGGGATCTTCCTGACACAGAGATCATACCTGCGTCTCCTGCATTGGCAGGCAGATTCTTTACTACTGAGCCACCAGGGATCCTATGGCATACCCCAAAGGTACACAGCATAATTTTCAGTTGCATGTGCACACATAAGAGGTTGACTATAGTATTTCAGCTGCCAGTCTATCAACAGAATAAAGGTTGTCAACATGGTACCGCAATTCTGAAAATTTTGGTTATTTTCTTTAAATCAAAAACTATTTAAAGAAGCAAGAGTTGTTTTGTCATGTATTCAGGCAGAATCATTTTAGTTTCTGGGTACAAAGAGGGAACAGTCTAAGCCGTCCACAGATCTTTTCATATATCTATTATGCCTAGAATGCTAAGGCTTCTTTCAATTTTATAGAAAATAGTTCTAAAAATATATTAATAATGACTACTATTTCGAGCAATTCCATATGTTGTGTCCTATTATAAGTACTTTAAATATAGATAATTCATCTAATGAAATGTTTGGTTAAACTGTAAAAGAAAAGCTTTAGATAACTATCTAAAAGAAACATAATCACAGAGGAATCTATGATACAACAGCAAATCACATGCCTCCACAGTAGTTCATGTAAGCGCATCAGTGCTGCATAGACTCATTGCACTGTTTCATCAAGTTGAATATTTGCTATATATCTAGCAGTGAAACAAGCCTGGGGGTTGGTTAATGATCAAATCAGACACAGTTCCTGACCTCAGAGAGCTTATAGTGGGTAGGGTTAAGGGTAGTAAATAGCAAGAGATTACAATTCATCTGCTGGATGGGTAAGATAAAAATAAGCATCTTTTATAAAAGCAGATTGTTTCCTGATGAACCAAAGGCACAGTTCAATTAGTGAAGGGAGAGAGAGTAGCAGAAACTGGAAGAATTGACATTGTCTATAAGAACACATCTACCAATCCAGATTCCAGAATCTGGTAAATCTCTGTTATCTATCTGGATACTTTTAGTTCACTTACATGCAAGAGTATTGGCTATCTTGGTCTCAGACCTAAAAAGATAAAACTTCGTAACTGCATTTAGATAATACCTTTATTTCAAATGCATCTAACTTAGGCTGAACACCTTTCACTAATAAATATACTGACAACCAACAACTTTCTCCACGGAGCAAGTGTAAAAAATGTTAACCCTATAATCTCCAGTCCAGTTTTGTTAAACATAAATAACAAACGTTCCAACTTTTAAAACGCCAATTTTGTATCCAATAAGGGTACTCTAAACCACATCCCTGGTATAAGGATATCTAGCACTATCCTGAGCTCTGCTCTCAGGCCAAGTGGAGGCTCCTCCCACTTTCTCCTTGAGCTCCTAGTGGGCCAGTGAACCTGTACTGCAAATTCATGTAAAGTTTTGGTGAAGAATAGCTAACAAATAATATGTGACAAAGCACACTTAGCTGCATTGACTGCCATGATGTTAGCAGACACAATGGTCATAAATATGGTCATGAATATTATAATTACTGTATGATATCCAAATGGATCTCAGTACTGAAGCTAGAAAAAAAGAGTAGCAAACTTTGCTACACCTTTGTTAAAATGGGAGTCAAGTTCTTAATCCTGGGGCACAGATGAAAACTAGGATAGGACTTGTACAGCAGTTATCCCTTCTCAAGTGAGTTTTTATCTAAACTGTGATTTTATATGGAGACAGTATAAACAGCACTGTATAGGCATTCACAATGAGAGAAAATATAGAAGTGTGTTTAAAAACAAAAGAAACACTGCAATGACATTTATTTGGGTTACAAATTCCTTTTTTTAAAAAAACCAAACTAAATGAGTTATTGAAGCATGATGTGATTTTGAGAATTGGTGCAATAAATTTTTTCAAGTGGTTTGGTTTGTAGCCAAGATCAAGTATTTTATCAACTATGACATCTGTATCATCTGCGTATTGATATAAAAGAAGAACAGTGGATAGAAAGCTGCTATTGATCTGAAGGATATATCACTAGCAGTAGAAATATTAGGATTTCAACAAAATGAAGTGAGGTTATGAAACTCAGGTGTGCTTAGAAAGAACCAAAAGTAAACACATTGTGATGGAAAAAACAAGCACAGTTTTTTTCTTCTCTGCTGGAGATACTGGTATTGGTCAGTTGGCTAGAAATTCAATTTCATTTTCTAGGTTTTATTGACTCTTCCCTGGTGGCTCAGACGGTAAAGCATCTGCCTATAATGCAGGAGACCCGGGTTCAGTCCCTGGGTTGGGAAGATCTCCTGCAGAAGGAAATGGCAACCCATTCCAGTATTCTTGCCTGGAAAATCCCATGGATGGAGGAGCCTGGTGGGCTACAGTCCACGGGGTCGCAAAGAGTCGAGTTGGTGCCATACTACACACTTTCGATCCACTATTCTTCTTTTATATTGATACGCAGATGATACAGATGTCATAGTTGATAAAATACTTGATCTTGGCTACAAACCAAAACACTTGAAAAAATTTATTGCACCAATTCTCAAAATCACACCATGCTTCAATAACTCATTTAGTTTTCCTTTTTTTTTAATATTGCATATGAGATTCTTTGGAAGCATCTAAAGCTCATAAATGTCTAAAAAGGGCAAAAATGATGTTAATATCAAGGGGTCATTTAGAAACTTATCTAACTTGGATCTGATTTTGAAGATCTTTCAAAATAAATTGCTGAGACCACCTCCTTTATTTTTATTAGAAAGACAGAGCTAGAGGCCTGGTGATTTTGCTGCTCATAATCTCTGGATGTGACATTATAATTCACTATTATTTATTCATAGCACAGTAGAGAACTGGAAGGCAAAACCATTATCAACACCTCCCAGAAGTGCCCATGAAAGTCAAAGATAATTTTCTCAGGGAACTTGAATAACTCAAGGAATTCTGAAACAAAGAAGCCATAGGAAGGAAACTGCAGTAGATGAAAAGGGGAATGTTTTTTTTTCCTGCCACTTCTCTCATCAAAATGTGGGGCCTAGTTTCCTTCCCTTTTTATCTGGGCTGATGTGTGACTTGGATTTTATAACATTGTGCCAGTTCCAGGCTAGGCCTTGAAAGGCTTGACAGCTTTCTCTTTTGGTGTCTTGGAGCCCTAAGCCACCATATAAACCATTCAGCCACCCCACTAGTCAAGACCATGTGGAAAGAGAGATTCTATGCCAGCCCCAAGGAGTTGCATCCATCCCAGCAGAGGCATCAACAGTGAATGAAGCCACCGCACACATCCCAGCCCCAGGGGAGCTCCTGGTGATGGTGGTTGCACAGGAGTCCCAGTGTGAGACGAGCAGATGAGATGGACGAGCAGTCCATTCCAGGCAAGAAAGTATTTGTTATTGTTCAGTTTCTCAGTCATGTCTGACTCTTTGTGACTCCATGGACTGCAGCAAGCCAGGCTTCCCTGTCCTTTACTACCTCCTGCAGTTTGCTCAAACTGATGTCCACTGAGTCAGTGATACCATCCAGCCATCTCATTCTCTGTTGCCTTCTTCTTCTCCTGCCTTCACTCTTTCTCAGCATTAGGGTCTTTTCCAATGAGTCAGCTCTTCGCATCAGGTGGCCAAAGTATTGGAACTTCAGCTTCAGCATCCATCCTTCCAATTAATCAGTTCAGTTCAGTTCAGTCATTCAGTTGTGTCTGCACGCACTCCATGGACCAAAACATGCCAGGCCTCCCTGTCCATCACCAACTCCCGGAGTTTACTCAAACTCATGTCCATTAAGTCGGTGATGCCATCCAACCATCTCATCCTCTGTTGTTGCCTTCTCCTCCTGCCTTCAATCTTTCCCAGCATCAGGGTCTTTTCAAATGAGTCAGTTCTTCACATCAAGAGGCCAAAGTGTTGGAGTTTCAGCGTTAGCATCAGTCCTTCCAATGAATATTCAGGACTGATTTCCTTTAGGATGGACTGGTTGGATCTCCTTGCAGTCCAAGTGACTCTCAAGAGTCTTCTCCAACACCACAGTTCAAAAGCATCAATTCTTCGCTGCTCAGCTTTCTTTATATTCCAATTTTCACATCCATACATGACTACTGGAGAAACCATAGTTTTGACTATACGGATCTTTGTTGGCAAAGGGATGTCTCTATTTTTTAATACACTGTCTAGGTTTGTCATAGATATTCTTCCAAGGGAGAAGCAAGCTTCTTTTATTTTGATGGCTGCAGTCACCATTTGCAGTGATTTTTGGAGCCCAAGAATATAAAGTCTGTCACTGTTTCTATTGTTTCCCCATCAATTTGCCATGAAGTGATGGGACTGGATGCCATGATCTTAGTTTTTTGAATGTTGAGTTCTAAGCCAGTTTAATCATGAGCAAATGTTTGATTGTGCTTCTAAAGCACTGAGTTTGTATATGGTTTGTGATGTGGCACTAGAAAACTAAACAGATACTTCAAATAACAGAAAATATTGCGTTAATTTGCTTCTGGCAATTGACAGGACCATCTATGTGGTTCACATCACCTAAATATGAACACTTGTCTGTGGAGGTGGGTGGTAATGAAGAACTGGCTGATTCACTAGAATGTTTTTTATAAGGCAGCAAGTCAATAAAAGAGGCATCATGGGAAAGACCAACAAGTGTTTGCTCAACATTCAAAAGGAAGTCTGCCCTAGGCATAAGTTGATTATGAGGTAGGAAAACGAGACACATAAAACACTTCTGAACTGACTCTTAAGCTTTCTCATTCATATAGATTTTTCCCAGGAGATGACGTTTAATGAACAACTCTAGGATTTTATCAAACTGCTGCTGCTTCTGCTGCTAAGTTGCTTCAGTTGTGTCCGACTCTGTGCGACCCCCCTGATGGCAGCCCATCAGGCTTCCCCGCCCCTGCGATTCTCCAGGCACAACACTGGAGTGGGTTGCCATTTCCTTCTCCAATGCATGAAAGTGAAAAATGAAAGTGAAGTCTCTCAGTCATGTCTGACTCTTAGCGACCTCATGGACTGCAGCCTACCAGGCTCCTCTGTCCATGGGATTTTCCAGGCAAGTGTACCGGAGTGGGGTGCCATTGCCTTCTCCATATCAAACTGCTAAGAAGCTAATAATGGTTATGGAAGGCCAAAGAACAGTGTGGTTGGGTGGGATGGAAAACCACTGGATAACCATGAAGAGGAGATTTGTTACTGAAAGTGAAAGTGAAGTCGCTCAGTCATGTCCAACTCTTTGTGACTCCATGGACTGTAGCCTGCCAGGCTCCTTTGTCCATGGGATTTTCTAGGCAAGAGTACTGGAGTGGGCTGCCATTTCCTTCTCTAGGGGATCTTCCCAAACCAGGGATCGAATCTGGGTCTCCTGCATTGCAGACAGATGCTTTACCGTCTGAGCACCGAAGGAGGCCCCTAAAGGTGTAATAGCTGTCATGTTGAGAGTCTGGCAGTCATCCGTCCACAGAACACTCATGGCCCTAGTTAATCTTTGCTGTTCCCTAGAAAGCAAAAGTGTAACTGAGATTTCAGAGAATGCAATCCTGAGATAGAGTACCTCAGAATGTTAAAAATTGCCCATAGTTCGATGCCCTAACCTGACTTGAAAGACAAAGATTAATCTGCTTTGTTCTACTAGCCACCAATTCTATCCCCAAAGTTAGTCCCCAGGAATAATCATAAACACTCTTTCAAAGCAATTCTGAGCATAGGCTTGTTAGAGAGAGGGTCAGGCTGGGATGGAGAATGTTTACTGAGCTGTACAGTAAGTGAGAAAGGAGACTTCCTGCTACCAATACTTGTGGTGGTTCTCAGACTTCAGCAGGTATAATAACACAGATTCAAAGACTTGTAGTTCAAGATGTTGGCCTGAACATATGCAGTGATCCCCTTTAACAAAGACTTAAAAACCTTAAAAAAAAAAAGATACGCAAAAACCAACAAATGTTTACCGTACAGCACAGGGAACTATAGTCAAGATCTTGTAATAACCTATAATGGAAAATGATCTCAAAAATAATATATGTCTGTATGTATCAATGAATCACCCTGCTGTGCACCTGAAACACTGTAAGTCAACTCTACTTCAATAAAGTATGTATTAACAGTGACTTTAAAATGAATAAACCTACAGCAATGAAGAGAACAGAAGAGGAACCATTGTGACAGAGAGGGGCCCTTTAAGGCAAGACAGCTCAAGAGAATTTTAGAACATGGAATGTGGATAAAGACATGGTAACTGATATATTATGGCTTTCGAAGGTATATTCTAGAGCTGTGGCTGGCAAACTATGGCCCACGAAGCAAAGCCTGCTGCTGCCTGTATTTGTAAATACGGTTTTATTGGAGCACAGCCATATTCATTTCACAATGACTGAGATCAACAGCTGTGACAGAGACCACCTGGTCCACAAAGTCTAAAATATTTACTGCTGCTGTTCCTGCTGCTAAGTCGCTTCAGTCGTGTCTGACTGTGTGACCCCGTAGACGGCAGCCCACCAGGCTTCCCCGTCCCTGGGATTCTCCAGGCAAGAACACTGGAGTGGGTTGCCATTTCCTTCTCCAATGCATGAAAGTGAAAAGTGAAAGGGAAGTCGCTCAGTCATGTCCGACTCTTTGCAACCTCATGGACTGCAGCCTACCAGGCTCCTCCGTTCAAGGGATTTTCCAGGCAAGAGTACTGGAGTGGGTTGCCATTGCCTTCTCTGAAATATTTCCTACTTGGCCCTTTATAGAAAGAATGTGCTGATTTCTGTTCTAGTATGCTTTTGGAGCAAAGAGAAACATGGACAAGGACTCTCAGTTGCTTTGCAGAATCGCAGAAAGGCTTGGGATTAGGAAACATCAGATACAAGTGTCGGGCTGACCAAAAAGTTAGTTCGGGATTTTTCCACATGATGTTGCAGAAAAACCTGAACAATCTTTTTGGACAATTCAGTATATAGACGATCTGCCCTGCAACATCTGCATGGAAAGCTCTTACCACCTACCTCAAGTCAGAGATGAGGGTGTCTCCAGAAATAAAAAAAAAAAAGGAGCCTATTTAATGGACTTTCTATTCCACTCCTGCCTAAGAGCCTCAGATAAAATGTGGCCAGTCTTCAAACCTTGTCACAGATGCAGAACTCTCAAGCAACCTGTTCAGTATTTAACTTTTAAATATAGACAATCAAAGATTGCAAGACATATGAGCACTATGCTGGCATAAAATGAGTATCCATGACAAAAGATGATATGGATACAGATAACAGTGGACTCTGCTTGAAGTGAAGTGAAGTGAAATTTGCTTCCGGCTCTTTGTGACCCCATGGATTGTAGCCTGCCAGGCTCCTCTGTCCATGGAATTCTCCAGGCAAGAATATTGGAGTGGGTTGTCGTTTCCTACTTCAGGAGATCGCCCCAACCCAGGGATCAAACACAGGTCTCCTGCATTGCAGGTGGATTCTTTGCCATCTGAGCTACCAGGGTAGACTGAACTCTGCTTGGGAGAGACATAATAGAAAGAAGCCAGCCCAGAGAGGAGCACGAGGACAAATGATGCCCAGAAAAACAAGGACCTTCTAATAAGCTAATATGTTTGTGCTTTGAGGGAAAAAGGGGTACTTTAGTTGCTAAGTCATGTCCAACTCTTGGACCCCATGGACTGTAGTCTGTCAAGCTCCTCTGTCCGTGGGATTCTCCAGGCAAGAATACTGGAGTGTGTTGCCATTTCCTTCTTCAGGGGATCTTCCCAACCCAGGGATAGAACTCATGTCTCCTGCATTGCATGTGGATTCTTTACCTCTGAGCCACCAGGGAAGTCAGAGGGGAAAAGCATCATTTTAAGAAAGATATTGCCAAAAAAAAATGAATAAAGAAAGAAAGACAAAGTAAAACTCCACAAAGCCATTTACAGGGAAAAAAATGTATTAATGATATACCACCACTGGGGTCAGCAAACAAGTTAACAGAGCCATGATAATGCAAAACTTGTACAGATATTACCGAAAGTAGTTGTAAAACTCAGTTGGGAAACTGGAGGAGAGCAGGTGGGGGATACAGGAGTTAAAGCTTCATCTCTTTCTAAAAGAAAGTACATAGAGGTTATTTCTAGAGCTGTTGAATTGAGATAACAGGGGCAGGACACAAGAGGTTTTCATGCATTATAAATATTTCAATTTTTTTATCATGTGCGTGTATTGCTTTTACAATTTTTAAAATTACATAAATATACATTCCCAACACTACTTCCAGAAACTTGGAATCAGCAGGTCTCGGGGCACAGGAAGCTGCATCTTTAAAATGCTCCCCAAGTGATTTGGACAAAGTTAATCTTATGCCCCTTTTAGAAAAGCCAATAAAGAGGTAGCAACCAGTAAAAGCAATAACTTCAATCTGCTCAAATGGAGAAATGCCAGGAGCCAGACAATGTCAGAATGTTGGTCTCCTGGACAGTTTCTTGCTATTTTATTAACTAAATGCGTAATTATTAAAAGATGGTGGGAGAGGGGGACACTAATGGGCTGTGAGTGATCTCATAATTCAACCCATCTATAGAAGATCTTCATGGATAGGTCAACTTTCTTTCCTCCTATATTTGTTGAAAACCATAAGCCTTGATTCAAAACTTAGCCAGGGAAGAACACAAAGCATCATGTAATGAGGGAAGCTTTTTAATGGGAGGATGTTAGATACGTCTCTTTTAGACTCTGCAGTTTCTACATAAGCCTTGCTACATCAATCTTGAGTTTCAAAATAATTTCAAGAATGTTCTCAGGATCTCTGGTGCCTACACATGATTGCTAGGATATGTTGAATCCTTAATAATCAGAAATGGGATGGTTTCTGGGCACTATAGTAATTTCTCCTAAGGAAATGTCTCCTGTAAAATTATAGGACCATTAGGGATTGGCTCAATTAGTTGCCAAAAAGCAGCCAGGGGCATAGTATCCTTCTTTATCCTGTCTCCATTGCTTCCTAGAATCAGTGCTGACTGAGAAAGAAAGAATTCCCACTCTACCCTTGTTTCTGTAGTGCAGGACCATAAGTCAACGTTAGTAGAATAGATTTTTCTTTGTGTCCAAACAGACTATTAACATCTCTTTGCCAAAACTAGAGACAATCTAGAGCTGCTGCTGCTGCTGCTGCTGCTGCTGCTGCTGCTGCTGCTGCTGCTAAGTCGCTTCAGTCATGTCTGACTCAGTGCGACCCCAGAGACAGCAGCCCACCAGGCTCCCCTGTCCCTGGGATTCTCCAGGCAAGAATACTGGAGTGGGTTGCCATGTCCTTTTCCAACGCATGAAAGTGAAAAGTGAAAGTGAAGTTGCTCAGTCGTGTCCAACTCCTAGCGACTCCATGGACTGCTCCCTACCAGGCTCCTCTGTCCATGGGAATTGCCAGGTAAGAGTACTGGAGTGGGGGTGCCATTGCCTTCTCTGAATCTAGAGCTAGAAAATTAATTAAAATAGTTTCATGCTTGTTTCAATGTCAAATGAAATTGCTCACTTTTAAAATACTAATGATTTATTCTGTGTATCTGTGGTGTCTATTATTTTTGTTGATTCTTTAGGTTCATTTATAGATGAAATCATCACAAAAAAGACATTAATTTTGTCCCTAACATGTACATGTGTTTTAAATTTTATCCAGAAACTGGAAAAGTTATTTGTTTTTGCTTTAATGGTAAACTATTGGGATTCCTTGGTGGTTTGGTGGTAAAGAATCTGCCTGCCAATGCAGGAGATGACTGGGTTGAGAAGATCCCCTAGAGGTAGAAATGGCAACCCACTCAAGTATTCTTGCCTGGAAAATTCCATGGGCAGAGGAGCCTGGCAGGCTATAGTCCATGGGATTGCAGAAAGAGTTTGGACATGACTTAGTGAATAAACAAACAAAAACTCACGAAAATTAGTCCAATTAGCCGAAGGCAGAGCGCTGAAGAATTGATGCTTTTGAACTGTGGTGTTGGAGAAGACTCTTGAGAGTCCCTTGGACTGCAAGGAGATCCAACCAGTCCATTCTGAAGGAGATCAGCCCTGGGATTTCTTTGGAAGGAATGATGCTAAAGCTGAAACTCCAGTATTTTGCCCACCTCATGCGAAGAGTTGACTCATTGGAAAAGACCCTGATGCTGGGAGGGATTGGGGGCAGGAGGAGAAGGGGATGACAGAGGATGAGATGGCTGGATGGCATCACTGACTCGATGGACGTGAGTCTAAGTGAACTCGGGAGTTGGTGATGGACAGGGAGGCCTGGAGTGCTGTGATTCATGGGGTCGCAAAGAGTCGGATACGACTGAGCGACTGAACTGAACTGAACTGAGGCTATATTGGAAAAGAGGAATTCAGAAAATTCAAATTTCACCTTTAAATTTCTGAAGTGTACCCATCCATCCATCCGTCCACCCATCCAACCAGCCACTAAGTATTTACTACTAAGTGCCTGTCATTTGCCTGGCACTGTTTTAGGTTCTAGGAATATACAAGTAAAGAAAACATCAATCATAGAGTAAATCTTGACACCTAATCTGTTAAAACTTATATGAGAAAACTTTTATATATAGGTATTCATGCATTTATATGCTTTTGCTTGAGGATATATGACCATACACTATTCTCTAATGTTTGCTACAAGCCTAAATAATTCATTACCATTAATTCATCAATTCATAATTCATAATCAATAATTATGATTTTTTTTTACTCAATACTTCTCATACTTGATACCACTGAAGGTGAAATATTAACCTACACTGAGATGGCATATAAATCTTTTCCTAGGTATGCTTCACTACTGTGCTTTTGCATATTGTTATTTTCTTCTTCCTATGGCTCTCTTGTTCACCTAACAAAGGTCTACTCAACATTCAAAACTCTCTCAGACATCATTTTCTGTGAGGCGATCCCTAAGCCCTTTGCAACGAATCAAACCCACCTACCTTTGTACTCTTTCTGAACTTTGTACATATTTTTATTTCCACTGCTATTGATATTCACTAACAAATCACTCATTATGTCTATACTATAAACTTAAGGGTAGAAACATTTGTATCCTCATTTTTATATCCCAAATAATTATCAAAATGCCTGTCACATATGGTTAGTCACTATTTGCTCAACTGAACAGCCATTCCCTCTACTGTAATTTATGGAATTTAAAAATCATATTATAATTAAAAATGAACACAATATTTTTGACTAATAATCAGTAGATTTCAATATTATTTTCTGATGAGAGAAATTACCATCCCTAAAAAGACTAATAAAATTATTTAGTTAGAAACACACTTGAAAAAATTCAGTTGTGTCCTCCTCTGACTCTCCTGACTTAGTGCCAACACTATGGCTATTACAGACTCATCCTATTCATACTGTGTTACAATTACTTGTTTGTTTATGTAAAACTCTTCCTAGATGCAAACTCCTCAAGAGCCTGGCTATTGTCATATCCATCTTTGTAGTCCTGGTGGACAGCGATGACTGTGAAAAGCCAGAGCTTAACAAGTGTTTGTTGAATGAATAAACAGAAGAATAAATAGGATACAGTGAATAGAATGAAATCCTAGGTTCTTCTCTTCTTATTAGGACCTGTTCAGTGATTATCCTAAAAGAAGAAAATCAACTAAATTCTAAATAAAATCTTTGACTTTGTTGTTGAGTAGGCTAACTTAGACTATAGGAACATGGCAAACAAGGAAAATAAATGAAAAGAGAAAAAGCGCTATTGTGCAAGCCTTTTAATTTTGTGTTTTTATTTATTTATTTTTGCTTTGTGGCATGTGGGATCTTATTTCCTTGACCAGGGATTGAACCTGTGCTACCTGCAATAAAGGAGCAGAGCACTAATCACTGGACTGCCAGGGAATTCCCTTTGTTTTTTAAGTTTACACTGAAAGAAGTTTTTTCTATTTCTGAAACATGGAATAGTGGATTGGATGAGAGAAAAAAGTAACTGGGTCCTTTATAATGAAAAGAAATGAGTTTGTTACTTCACCAAGGAAGTGAAAGACGTATATGCTAAGAACTATAAAACACTAATATGGAAAACTGAAGATGACTCAAAAGAAATGGAAAAATATCCCATGTGCTTATATTGGAATAATTAATACTGTTAAAGTGGTCATACTTTCCAAAGCAATCTACAGATTTAATCTGATCCCTATCAAATTACTTATGACAGTTTTCAAAGAATTAGAATAAATAATCCTAAAATTCATATGGAACCATAAAAGACCCAGAATTGCCAAAGCAGTCCTGAAGATAAAGAAGCAATAGGAGGCATAGTGCTTCCAGATTTTAGACAATACTACAAAGCTACAGTAATCAAAAACAGTGTGGTACTGGCACCAAGAAACATGGATTAAAGGAATACAACAGAGAGCACCAAAACAAACCCATGCATCTATAGCCAATTAGTCTTCGACAGAGGAGGCAAGGATATACAATGGAAAAAAGTCTCTTCAGCAAGTGGTGTTAGAAAAGCTGAACAGCCACAGATACAGCAATGATGTTGGAACATAACTTTCTCACCATGCACAAAAATAAACTCAAAATGGCTTGCTGCTGCTGCTGCTAAGTCGCTTCAGTCGTGTCCGACTCTGTGTGACCCCAAAGACAGCAGCCCACCAAGCTCGCCCATCCCTGGGATTCTCCAGGCAAGAACACTGGAGTGGGTTGCCATTTCCTTCTCTAATGCATGAAAGTGAAAAGTGAAAGTGAAGTCGTTCAGTTGTGTCCGACTCTTAGCGACCCCATGGACTGTAGCCCACCAGGCTCCTCCATGCATGGGATTTTCCAGGCAAGAGTACTGGAGTGGGGTGCCATAAGACATATATAAAACATGACGGCATTAAACTCCTAGAAGAGCACATAGGCAAACATTCTCTGACATAAATTGTACCACTGTTTTCTTAGCTCAGTCTCCCAAGGAAATAGAAATAAAAAAAATAAACAAATGAGCCTAATCAAACTTACAAGCTTTTATATAGCAAAAGGGTGAAATAAAACAAGAACAAAACAAAAAGAAATCCTAAGGAATTGGAGAAAGTATCAGAAAACTATATGACAGACATGGGCTTTTTTCCAAAATATATAAGCATCTCATACAGCTCAGTAACAGCAACAATGAAACAACCCAGTGAAAAATGGGCAGAAGACCTAAGTAGACATTTCTCCAAAATAAGAAGATGGCCAATTGGCACAAGAACAGATGCTCAACATTGCTAATCATTAGAGAAATGCAACTCAAAACTATAATGGGGTACCACCTCATATGGGTCAGAATGGCCATCATTAAAGTCTACAAATAATAAATGCTGGAGAGGATGTGGAGACAAGGGAACTCTCCTACACTGTTGATAGGCATGTAAGTTGGTGCAGCCACTGGAAAACAGTTCACAGTTTCCTCAGAAAGCTAAATATAGAATTCCCATATGATCCAACAACCCTACTCCTGGGCATATAAGCAAACAAAACTATAATTCAAAAGATACACGAACCCCTATGTTCACAGTAACACTGCTCACAATAGCCAAGATATGGAAACAGTCTACATGTCCATCAGCACACGAATGGATAAAGAAGATGTGGTACTTATATCCAATGGAACACTACTAAGCCATAAAAAGAACAAAATAATGCCATTCGTAGCAACGTGCATCCAACTAGAGGTTTCATCTAAGTGAAGTAAGTCAGAAAGACCAATACCACCTGATATCACCTATTTGTGGAATCTGAAACATGATACAAATGAACTTATCTATGAAATGGAAACAGAATCAGGGGCATATAGAACAGATGCAGTGGTTGCCCAGGGAGAAGTGGCTGAAGGAGGGGTGGAGAGTGAGGTTGGGGTTAGCAGATGTAAGCTTCTCTATATAGGATGGATAAACAATAAGGTCCTGCTATATAGCACAGAAAAATGTATTTAATATCCTATGATAAACCATAATGGAAAACAATATAAAAAATGATGTATAACTGAATCATTTTATAGCAGAAATTAACACAACATTGTAAATCAACTATACTTCAATAAAAATATTGATCAAAAAAAGAGAAATGAGTTTGTTAAATATTTCACCGAAGTTCAGAAGCATTGGGGATCACTTTCCCTCTACTAGATGGTTATTAACGCCATAGTTTCCTCATATTCTAGTTGAAAATGACAGACTGCTTTTTAACTGAGTCTTTTGATGTTTCTCTATGATTTGGGGGCAGCGTGAAGGTGTTGACTATTTAGTAAAATCTCACCAGATGAGCAGCAGAGTCGGACATTCTCTAACTTACTCTTAGAAAAGTATGCACACATGATTTTTACAATAATAGCATTTGAAAAATGTGATGAGTTTTGAAACTACTCAAATTTATGAAAATGTAACATCTATTAAACACCTTTCTCACTAGTGAGTGGCAGTGACAAATATACTCATGAGGTGACCCTGAAAAGATATCATTTACTAAACAGTCATCTTTGAAATTAAAAATATCAAATGAAGACCTCAATTTTATGTTGTCTCTTCATATACAAACCACTTTAAAATCCACAGAATTGCAATCAATAAATATATAGAGAATACAAACGGTATAACTTTTCCTCAAAAGTAATTCTTTATCTACTAAGATCCATGGACTTCAGTAAGTAAATACCATAAATTATATCAATAGTGAGTAAAGTGTGAAATGGTAAAATATAGTTACTGCATTTTGTAATTTTCTAAGACATTTGAAAAGACCCTGATGCTGGGAAAGATTGAGGGCAGGTGGAGAAGGGGATGACAGAGGATGAGATGATTGGATGGCATCACCGATTCAATGCACATGAGTTTGGGTGAACTCCAGGAGGTGGTGATGGACAGGGAGGCCTGGCATGCTGTGGTTCATGGGGTCACAAAGAGTTGGACACAACTGAGCGACTGGACTGAACTGAAGACATTTCAAAAACAATACTCCAAAATTCTTGAATTAATATTTTAAATATACAAGATCAAATTGGATTTCTTCTCTATTTTCCAGATAAGGAAAGTAGTATTCATAAATTATGGGACTAATTCCAGGTCATGGACCAAGTAGGAGAATTTAAAAATCAGACTGCAAAATCAAAAGTTCATTGCGATTTTTTTCTACCTCTGTGCATCTTTCATATTTCCTTGCCCTTAACAATTAGACTCTGCATTTCCATGTTAAATGAATTTAAATCATTTTAAATCAAATTTTAAAAATTTGATAGACATCCAAGTACATGCATATTAAAATTAATTCATAAAGACTAGAGAAAAAATCTTATGTATTAAAATACTATATGGGAACATATAAAGATGAATAACATTAATATTTTTTTTTCCTATGAGAGAAGCAAGCATATTTAAATAACTAACCTGGGCAATTTAGCCTGAGAATACTATAAGATTAACACAGATTTTTAAAACATCAATAGCTTTTTATAAGCTAGAAAAATATGAAATGTTAATCAAATTTCTAAGGGACTCCAGAAATAAATTAGAAAAGTGTCAATCTCCAGGGTTCGCTGAATCCAGCAAATAGAGGGGCAGTCAGAAAAATGAAACAAAAATGGTATTTAGAGTTCCAAACTACTTCAATTTGATGTCATTAAATTCAGGGGAGACATGATTTGTGGTTTCCCTTCAGTGACATGACCTCTGACCTTCAAATTAAAAACACAAAAAGAAGCCTCTCACATTTGTCTTAGAAAAGACATTGCAAAACAATTTTCTAAAATGTTAAAGGACTCACCTGTTTCCATTTTCCCGTCTTGTGCTGCAGGCCCCTCGGGAATCACGCTTTTCACCTGCAGAAACTCGTCAGGCTCGTCTCCGCCAATGATGGTAAATCCAAACCCCATGTTGCTCTTTTTGAGTGTGGTGCTGAGAAACGTTCCCTTCAATTGGGAGGCATCCCGGGTAAAGAGTGGCTTTTCTACTGGTCAGTAAAAGTTAAAAAAGAAAAAGCACGGCGGTTAAGGCACGTTCTTACAGGGCCAAAGTCAGCCACTGAACAGCAACCCCAAGTGCAACTGTTGGGTTAATTACGGCAAATGCAAGCAGGTGTGACTGTGAGTGCAAACCTCTAAGCACTTGCCACAAACACAGAGCCGGCCCAAGAATCCAAGAAAACGTGACAGAGCCTCTGGGTTTAGACAGAGTTTGTCAAGTCAGTGCATCTACTCACTAACCTCACTTTCTTATGCTTAAAAAGGGCTGAACAGACAAAGACAAAGCCTGACGTCATCCAGACATATGTGGATCCATTCCTCTTGTTCTGAAAGGGTCCAGGTAGGACGCTTGGGTAAGAGGCTGGGCCTGCCCAAAACCTTGAAGGGAGAGGACTAGAAAACCAGAATGGACTATTTTGTCTAACAAAAAGTAGGAGCACTAGAATGTTAGCACCTCCTCAAATGTCTAAATTGATTAGAAAGAATGCCTAGAGGTGGGATTGAGTTAGCTTTTGCTTATAAGATACTATGAAGATAACCAGATACATCTGTTTCTTACTGATCTGACAGCAATTAGTATACTCTAAAATGTGAGCAAGTGGCAAGTCAGTGTCTCTAAATATAATCATGAATGTAAAAGTAACACAGTTTGTAGCAATATGTTGACACATTTAAATTATATACCCAAATAATCTGAAAAGAACTTGAACCCACTCATATATATAGGTTTAACTAGTAATTTGTTTTCCAGCTATGATCTGTAATGAGTATGAGTGAGTGAAAGTCACTCAGTCATGTCTGACTCTTTGCGACCCCATGGACTATACAGTCCATGGCATTCTCCAGGCCAGAATACTGGAGTGGGTTACCTTTCCCTTCTCCAGGAGATCTTCCCAACCTACATATTTCAAATGCTTTAAAAATAATAGTCATGCTATTAATAGCTATGCTTTAAATGCTATGCAGTCAAGTATATTTATATATATTTATTTTTAGTTGTTCCACTTTGAGTCATATGATTAAATATTTATAAGAACCAGACTGTACCTGGTGACTAAGTTTAAGTATTCTGTTATTGCTCCATTTTGGGTGATATGTAATGGATAAACTATAAAGTAATGAGGGCCATATACTGGGATTTTACATTGTTTTGTTGTGGCTTAATCCTTAAACCATGTCTGACTGCTTTGTAACCCCATTGATGGTAGCCAGCCAGGCTCCTTTGTTCAGGGGATTTCCCAGGCAAGAATACAGCACTGGGTTGCCATTTCCTTCTCCAGGTCATCTTCACCACCCAGGGATTGAACCCTATCTCTGGCATTGGCAGGGGGGTTCTTTACCCCTGAGCCACCAGAGAAGCCTTTACATTGTTTACATGTCACACATATCTTTAAAAAAGAGGGCTTCTTTAAAATATAAATGCCACCTATGTTTCCTTTATGAAAATAAAGTTTACAATTTGGAGAGAAGTTCAGTGTGAGACTTTTACATTCATCTTGATGATCCTGCGGTGAAAGCGTGTGAATTCATCCGCAGGCATAACTAGGCCTCCCAACTACCAGTGCCTCCCTCGTGCTTTCACGTGTAAGAGCTCACTAAGCTGTGAAAAGTGTGTGCAGCATCTCATCCCCGCACGCGGCTCCAGGGTGAATTCAGGTGCAGCAAGCGGCCCAGGACATACCGATGCGCCAGGGCCTCCAGGGGAGGTGGCTCCCGTAGTAAGACAGGTCACTCACGCTGCGGGACCGCTCCCGGGCGGCGAGGGGGCGGGCGGGTTTGGGCCTAGGTACTGTCGATGAGGAGCTGTCTACTGTCACAAAGGAGAACAAGCCTCATTCTCGTGCTTGGTCATGAGGGCAAACTTATGAGTCTCTTATGAATCTCTGCCCTTTACGGTATCACCGTCACACCCACTCGTCTCCACCTGGCAACCTGCTATAAATTCCTGTGCAGTGCTGCCCCAGGGTTAACTTCACTCCTGATTGCTAAGTACATGCTTTTAGGGCCAGAGCAAACACCCAGCTAAAGCTAACTGAGGGGTCTGGGGAAAGCAAATCAATTATATGAAAGGGTTGGAGCTAAAGGCATATTTGGAAGAGCAGGCAATTTGAGAGACAGTCTTTCCCTTTGAAACAATGAGAGTTGACAGGTACTAACCTCGGAAACCTGGGGCCTGCAAGGGCTTTGTTCCAAGTTCTGTGTGGGGCATGTTATGCTGCTGTAGCTTCCTTTTTGCTTCCAGGACAGGGTTTTCAAACTGTGTTCTTCTATTTATGTGGCTGAAAAATAAAATTTCAAATTAGAATAATAATGGGGGCAAAGTCATATAAGAGAACAAATGGATAGCTCTACAGAATGCGGCTGAGTACGAGGTACCTTACATGATTATAGCTGAAACCCCACCAGGCCTCTGCTGGGGCGGCTTGTGTACAATGCATGCTTCTGTGACAAGAGAGTTCTCAATAGCTCTTTCATATGGTATTGTATTTAAATTATGCATGATTCAGCTAAAGGAGCTAGAATATGCACTTTCTCGTCTACTGTGTTGATTTGAGTTTGGTGCACTTAAATATGTGGCCAACAAATGAAATTTATACCAAATGGTGCTGAAGAAAAAAGGGTAATCTAAGCTTTGTAAAATTCAACAAGATAAGTATAAGGGCAATTCACTGACTGTCTTACTCTTATAGCAACTAAAGTCTACACATTTTAGAAACTGGCAGACCTGTATTAAAGGGCTTGAATATGGGGAGAAAGATCCCTAACGATGTATATGTGTGGCATTTATGTTAACAACATTAAGTTGTAGAATACATTTAGGATGACTGATGCTGAGAGATCAATCAAAAGGAGAGTATTTACAGTCTTCCTAGTGAGATAATAAACTTCCAGATATCAAATACAGAGTATCTTTAAGCAAGTATGGATCAGCTAAACTAAGGGCTTAGACTTTAAGAATTCCTTATAGTATCCTTAGAGTATAACCCATATTTGTATAAAATTTAAAGTGCTTTATCCATAGAAAGGGTGGGAACCACAACCCCCCCTAGTAATACTCATGTAACTATTTTTTCTGCATATGCCTCACCAGAAGTTTGGCATGTACACTGATTTTGGTTCTTTGAACAAAAAAACTACGGTTATGGTATGAGAGTATGAAGAGCAGAGGGCTTAGAAGAGGAATGAACAATTAGTACTTAAGAGACTTCCCTGGTAGCTCAGATGGTAAAGAGCCTGCCTGCAATGTGAGAGACCCAGGTTCGATCCCTGAGTCAGGAAGATCCTTTGGAGAAGGAAATGGCAACCCACTACAGTACTCTTGTCTGGAAAATCCCATGGACAGAGGAGCCTGGCGGGCTACAGTCCATGAGGTTGTAAGAGATGGACATGACTGAATGACTTTCACTTCCACTTTCTGTGCCAGGTACCATATATAAATTTTCTCTGTTAAGTCTCATGACAATAGTCTAGAATTCTAATTATCCCCATTTTAAAGGTGATGAGACTGACGCACAAGACACTGAATGACTTGCTCTAAATCACATTCCTGGAGGTGAACAGGCTGGAACATGTCTCTAAAAATGCATCCTTTACCTACAAACCTTCTCTTTCTCAGTGTATGATTTCACACTGAAAAGTGCACACATGATGTGCACACACAGTCCTCTCATCTTAGGTCTATATTCATAAGAAACAAAAGGAGGCAAGAGAAACCAAATCTTAACCACCAATTTTCTGTTAATATGAATAAGATAATTCCTGTTGTGAAGAACTAAAGAGCCTCTTGCTGAAAGTGAAAGAGGAGAGTGAAAAAGTTGGCTTAAAGCTCAACATTCAGAAAACTAAGATCATGGCATCTGGTCCCATTGCTTCATGGCAAATAGATGGGGAAACAGTAGAAACAGTGACAGACTTTATTTTTTTGGGCTCCCAAATCACTGCAGATGGTGGCGACAGCCATGAAATTAAAAGGCGCTTACTCCTTGGAAGGAAAGTTATGACCAACCTAGATAGCATATTCAAAAGCAGAGACATTACTTTGCCAACAAGGGTCTGTCTAGTTAAGGCTATGGTTTTTCCAGTAATCATGTATGGTTGTGAGAGTTGGACTATAAAGAAAGCTGAGCACTGATGAATTGATGCTTTTGAACAGTGGTGTTGGAGAAGATGTTTGAGAGTCCCTTGGACTGCAAGGAGATCCAACCAGTCCATTCTAAAGGAGATCAGTCCTGAGAGTTCATTGGAAGGACTGATGTTGAAGCTGAAATTTCAATACTTCGGCCACCTGATATGAATAACTGACTCATTGGAAAAGACCCTGATGCTGGGTAAGATTGAAGGTGGGAGGAGAAGGGGACGAGAGAGGATGAGATGGTTGGATGGCTTCACCGACTTAATGGACATGAGTTTGAGTAAACTCCGGGAGTTGGTGATGGACAAGGAGGCCTGGAGTACTGCAGTCCATGGGGTCGCAAAGAGCTGGACACGACTGAGTGACTGAACTGAATTGAATTCCTGTTGAGGCAGAAAAGTGATTGCCAGGAACCTGCCAAGATGACTACAGTATCTAAGTACTTAAAACAAGAGCTGGGGCAGGGGAGCTGCTGCCATACAGACTCTGGGGTCAATGAGTCCTGGATTCAAAATCCAGCTCTGCTGCTTGATTAGCTGTGTGACCCTGCACAAATTATTAAGCCTGAAACTTTAGCATCTTCCATCTCTCAGATGGGCATAATACTGCCTCCCCTCCAGGAGTGATTGTAAGCGAAAGGTGCATGGTGATGCAGCCAAAGGGGAAGGTACAGAGATGAGTCAGGGCAGAGTTGGAAATAATATTTCTGATGTAATAGAAGATTTAATCAGCGGACTTCCCTCATAGCTCAGTTGGTAAAGAATCTGAGTGTAATGCAGGAGACCCTAGTTTGATTCCTGAGTCGAGAAGACCTGCTGGAGAAGGGAACAGCTACACACTCCAGTATTCTTGGACTTCCCTTGAGGCTCAGCTGGTAAAGAATCCACTTACAATGTGGGAGACCTGGGTTCGATCCCTGGGTTGGGAAGATCCCCTGGAAAAGGGAAAGGCTACTCACTCCAGTATTCTGGCCTGGAGACTTGAATGGACTGTATAGTCCACGGGGTCACAAAGAGTCAGACACAATTGAGTGACTTTTACTTTCACTGTAATCAGCAGTACTCTATCAAGCCTCTCCTCTCTTCCTGTGAGACTTAGAGTATCAGTGGTAAAGCAGCTGAAGCAAGACAGCCTGGGTTTGAGGTAGCATCTGAGGCTAATTACTAAGTTCTCTGACCATCGATATCCTCATCTGCAAAATGGGGACAATAATATCTACTCCTTGGGGTTGCTGTGAAGATATGAGAAGTAATATTTGCAAAGTACAGATATACAGGGAGAACCCCACAGTTATAAAGTACAGTTGTTTATTCTTCAAGGTACAGTTATTCCCTATTACTATATTTGTAAGTGCAATTGCTGTTGCTATCATTATTTCCACAATGCTTTTCCCATCTGTCCCAAAACTCCTTCTCCACCCTCACCCAGCAACATTCCAAACCTGTTTTATGCTCCTCCCTTTGGTTCTCACATAAAACCTTTAACAAACTTCTGTCATCAGTTTATTTATTTTCTTATACATTGACTCACTGTTGAGAGAATTTGAGGCCCTTTTTAAAGAACAACAAGGAGAAGTAAACAAAATCCATGGTGAAGTTAGCTGAGTTTAGGTGGAAGATCAAGAGACAAAATTAATGATATAGGATCCTATTTGTTTACTAGAGTTATGCTGCAAATTAGTATTGAGCTTTCAAGCTGCTAATCCAGCAGGAAAAAGAAACAAATTATATTCTTTGGAATATTTAAGATAAACTCAAGATGGTTGTTCTAAAGGACATAGTATTCCTGATATTCAGGCTCATGAGATCATTCTTTCTGGGTCTTGGATAAAGATATTTTTGTGATGTAGTGTATAACATCTTAAATGATAATGTCACAATAATTAATCTAACAACCTGATCATACTGTGTTTTAATGATTGATTTTCTTTTTTTTTAATATTTTTTTTCTTTTTTTTTTAAATTTTAAAATCTTTAATTCTTACATGCGTTCCCAAACATGACCCCCCCTCCCACCTCCCTCCCCACAACAACTCTCTGGGTCATCCCCATGCACCAGCCCCAAGCATACTGCACCCTACGTCAGACATGGACTGGCGATTCAATTCTTACATGATAGTATACATGTTAGAATTCCCATTCTCCCAAATCATCCCACCCTCTCCCTCTCCCTCTGAGTCCAAAAGTCCGTTATACACATCTGTGTCTTTTTTCCTGTCTTGCATACAGGGTCGTCATTGCCATCTTCCTAAATTCCATATATATGTGTTAGTATACTGTATTGGTGTTTTTCTTTCTGGCTTACTTCACTCTGTATAATTGGCTCCAGTTTCATCCATCTCATCAGAACTGATTCAAATGAATTCTTTTTAACAGCTGAGTAATACTCCATTGTGTATATGTACCACAGCTTTCTTATCCATTCATCTGCTGATGGACATCTAGGTTGTTTCCAGAGATAAATCCACACACATATGGACACCTTATCTTTGACAAAGGAGGCAAGAATATACAATGGAGTAAAGACAATCTCTTTAACAAGTGGTACTGGGAAAACTGGTCAACCACTTGTAAAAGAATGAAACTAGATCACTTTCTAACACCATACACAAAAATAAACTCAAAATGGATTAAAGATCTAAATGTAAGATCAGAAACTATAAAACTCATAGAGGAGAATATAGGCAAAACACTCTCAGAAATAAATCACAGCAGGATCCTCTATGATCCACCTCCCAGAATTCTGGAAATAAAAGCAAAAATAAACAAATGGGATCTAATTAAAATTAAAAGCTTCTGCACAACAAAGGAAAATATAAGCAAGGTGAAAAGACAGCCTTCTGCATGGGAGAAAGTAATAGCAATGAAGCAACTGACAAACAACTAATCTCAAAAATATACAAGCAACTTATGCAGCTCAACTCCAGAAAAATAAACAACCCAATCAAAAAATGGGCCAAAGAACTAAATAGACATTTCTCCAAAGAAGACATACGGATGGCTAACAAACACATGAAAAGATGCTCAACATCACTCATTATTAGAGAAACGCAAATCAAAACCACAATGAGGTACCACTTCACACCAGTGAGAATGGCTGCGATCCAAAAATCTGCAAGCAATAAATGCTGGAGAGGGTGTGGAGAAAAGGGAACCCTCTTACACTATTGGTGGGAATGCAAACTAGTACAGCCACTATGGAGAACAGTGTGGAGAGTCCTTAAAAAATTGCAAATAGAACTACCTTATGACCCAGCAATCCCACTGCTGGGCATACACACCGAGGAAACCAGAATTGAAAGAGACACATGTACCCCAATGTTCATCGCAGCACTGTTTATAATGATTGATTTTCATATTTACTTCCTTCTCAATATTGTACATACTTGTGTATAGGGTCCACAGGTTATTCAACTTTGTATATGAAGCACTGGACACAGTGAGAGACAACATCAGTTCAGTTCAATTCAGTTCAGTTGCTCAGTCGTGTCTGATTCTTTGCGACCTCATGAATCGCAGCATGCCAGGCCTCGCTGTTCATCACCAACTCCTGGAGTTCACTCAAACTCATGTCCATCGAGTCAGTGATGCCATCCAGCCATATCATTCTCTGTCTTCCCCTTCTCTTCCTGCCCCCAATCTCTCCCAGCATCAGAGTCTTTTCCAATGAGTCAACTCTTCGCATGAGGTGGCCAAAGTACTGGAGTTTCAGCTTTGGCATCATTCCTTCCAAAGAAATCCCAGGGCTGATCTCCCTCAGAATGGACTGGTTCGATCTCCTTGCAGTCCAAGGGACTCTCAAGAGTCTTCTCCAACACCACACTTCAAAAGCATCAATTCTTTGGTGCTCTGCCTTCTTCACAGTCCAACTCTTACATCCATACACGACTACTGGAAAAACCACAGCCTTGACTAGATGGACCTTTGTTGGCAAAGTAATGTCTCTGCTTTTGAATATGTTATCTAGGTTGGTCATAACTTTCCTTCCAAGGAGTAAGCGTCTTTTAATTTCATGGCTGCAATCACCATCTGCAGTGATTTTGGAGCCCCCAAAAATAAAGTCTGACTCTGTTTCCACTGTTTCCCCAGAGAGACAACATATATATATATATATATATATATATATATATATATATATATATATATTTTCTTGTTAAATGTTGAGTATGTATTTTAAAATTTTTCTCTGCAAATATATGTTATTAATTTTGAGAAACTAGAAACAGTTCTGAGGTGTCCTGAAGTTACCATATTTCTTCATTTCCCAACTATTCTGTTTCTGTTTCTCTAGGTCATTATTCATCATGTACATAACTTTATCCTTAGAAAATACATTACAAGAACTTTCTGGGGTAGTTTTACTACACAGCTGGATTCCTCCAACTTGCCACATGCATGTAATTACTTCTTTAGAAAAGTCAACGTGCAGCCACTTGCTTTATGGAAACTATGTTGAAAAGATTCCATTCACCATTAAACTGAAGTTCTACATTTCACAGAGAATGAAAAATACCAAGGAACTCATCTAGTGTGACTTGTACCTGACAAATAGTGGAAGCTGTGGATGGCTTTAGTGTCCTGATCTAATTGCTATAGAACATTTACATTGTCACAAATAGAGTCATTCATTTAAAATTTAAAATGCTCCCAAGCTTTAGAAGACCTATCACAAAGAAATATGATTGTCACTGAGTAAGGAAGCTGTCTTCCTTGTGCTTCCAGTATGAATAGCTTCTAGCCCTTTTAGCAAGGAGTTGGGGGCCCTACAATGTGTAAAAGGATGTGAATGGCATATGCCCCCCTCCTCTCCATTTTTTTTAAGACTCTATGAGGGAATTATTAGCCAGCTCATCCAGCTCTGTACAGCACAGGAAACTATCAAAAATTCTTATTCTTATATCTAGTCTATTATTACATTTTAGTAATAGAATTTTTAGGTGTTAAGAGCTAAGGGGGTAAGAGACGTATTCTGAGGAGGGTAGATCCCAACAGCCCCATTTCAGAAATGAAAGACTACTGATATGAGATCCTTCCATATGGGAATGGCAAAAGGACATTCAAGGATGCCCTTCCACCACCTGGTCTCTTTGCCAGTATAGTTACTCATTTGCAGCTTACCTCTCCCACCCTCTTTCATTACGGAATGGAAACATAAGATAAGTTTGCATGTGGCAGTACTTTGTAGTTCTGGATCAATCTGAATAACTTAACAAAAAAGAAAAAAAAAACAAACAGAGAATTCAGGCACACCTTAACTCAACGGAGTCACAATCTCCAAATGGGGTATACAGCTTGACATTAAAAAAAAAAAAAAAAAGCTTTCCAGATCACTCTCTTGTGCAGCTAGGGTTGCAGTCCCTAGAGATGGAAGCTGCGAAGGTGTACAAAGGTGTCCTTTATTCAACTAGAAGTGTCTTTCTGTACTCGGCCTTGGGGAGTATTAACAAATGTTCTTTCGCTCAAGAAGAGAGGACACATGCAAATGAAAGTTTCAGACATGCACAGAGGGAAGGAAATATTTATGGCGGATTGGATGACATGCTGCCAAAAGTAGTCACAGGTCGGAGTCCTGTTTGACTAACACCTCCTTCACTGTGGGGAGGAAATGGAAGAAACAAGGGGAATGCCTCATGTCCTGAGCCCGTCAGTACACACAGGACAGGTCTGCTGGGCCAAGGCTGTGGTCTGACCCTCACTAACAGTGCTCCGTCCATAGTCCAACCTGTTCACTCCCCCATCTTGCTTCTCCTGGGTTTGTGGAGAGGGACATTTTTTAGCACAGAGTCACCAATAACACTTTTTGCACCCACTGGCCACTTTCACATCATCTTGACTTCAGTTGACAGTTTAGAAATAGATCTTTGGGTCAATGTGAGAGAGGAAGAAAGTACCTTTCAAATAGAGATTGTGCCACAAGTGAAATATTTCCAAGGTGATCAAGGTGGCTGCACTAATTACTCCAAAGCATGAGGTAGCCTGTGCTCAAGAAATGTTTGTCACATAAATATCTGGATGGAGGCAGGCAGGCATGAAAGGTCATAGATCTTGCTGTTTTCCAGTTTAACTCTCCCATAAAATATATGTTGTGACAGAACTTCAGGTGAAGCTTAGGGCCAGTTTATGAGCTATAAGCAATCTGCATCTGGGTAATGACCCATGGAATCCTGCAAAACCGAGAATCTTTCAAGACTTCCTTGTGATAGTGAAAAAGTCATTCACTTTGCTTAGGAAAGATGTGGACCTGCTCTCTTATGTCACAACAGAGATGTGCTCATATGGAAAGGCACTATGTAAGGGACAAAATGTGGGAGCACCAGGAGGCAGCCACTCAGCACTGGGTGTGGGAAGGTGAGCTTGATGTTTGGGGTTGCTGTTCAGTATGTCATCCCGCCTATGCAAACCTGCTCTTCCCAAAATCTATTTTATTTGGAGTACATTTTTTAAAGAGAATAATTCCTGAGTAGAATCACAGTATGAATTTTCCTGGTTGCTTGGGATTCCATAATTTTTCTTTGACCCTAATTCTGACTCCCACACTCCAGGATGGTTAGCAAAGTGCATGTTGCCTCCTCACATCTGAAGCCCTAAACTGCAGCTACATGGGCAGCCAAAGACATAGTCTGCTCCCGGCCCTGTCTATAATTTCTATTCACTTTAAAACAAACTTTGAGAAGATCTGATAAAGTTTTCTCTACTATTGAGTCTAGATAAATGGAATAAAAGCTTCCTTTTGCTTCAGAAACTAATAAGGCAATAATAACACTGCAGGGATCTTCTGGGGCCAACCCTCTCGACAGAAAGTGGGAGAGGCACTGTATTAAGAACTTGGTCACTGCAGTTATGTTGCTGGCATTTACATCCAAGCCTCCCCGCCAGCCCCATCCTAGAATATGTTCTTGGATACATTATTTACCCTCTCTGTGCTTCAGAATTTTTCATCTTAAAGATGGGATGAAAGTAATATCACCTCATAAAGTTGTTGCATATGTTAAATAAGTTGAGTATATCACTTAAGACCAGTCAATCAGTTCAGTTGCGCAGTCGTGTCCGACTCTTTGTGACCCCATGAATTGCAGCACACCAGGCCTCCCTGTCCATCACCAATTCCCGGAGTTCACTCAAACTCATGTCTATTGAGTCAGTGATGCCATCCAGCCATCTCATCCTTGGTCGTCCCCCTCTCCTCCTACCCCCAATCCTTCCCAGCATCAGGGTCTTTTCCAGTGAGTCAACTCTTCGCATGAGGTGGCCAGTACTCAATAAATGCTATCGTGCTTCATCAAACATTTGTTTCTCAAATGGTCTTTGCTGGGCACTGTGGTAAGGGGTGCAAGGATGGGCAAAGATCAATCAGACACATAGACTAGCAGGGGAGATAAAATAGAAACAAAAAGAGCTATAAAATAGGCTTTCCATAATATGATGTGTGCCTCACATTGTTTTGAAAATATAAATTTTAAAAGCACTAGTTCAAAGACTAATGTTTTAAATATACTTTATTTTTAAAAATGAGCTTTGGATAAATGGAATAATTAAATCTATTTCACTTGGAGCATAAAAAAAAAAAGAAACAGACTAATAGAATCTTGCCTCTTGAAAGATTTCTTCCCAGTTCCAACACTTAAGTGATCATTTTCTTTCTATGAATGCTCATTCATTATTCCCTACTGTACCTGAGGGAAATGTAGATTTGCTTTATGAATGTGGGTGGGAAGATTGAGTCACTCACATGTTCTCTTGCTCTTTCTGGACATGAGGGTGTCTGATCTGGAGTCACAGTGTCCAGGTCGGAGGTAGACTCATGGGCAACTGAGAAGAGTATTCTTACATAGGTGCTGAAACTCTCACAGCTAAGGAGTCTGCTCCCCCAACCCCCTCCAGGCAGAGCTTCCCAAATGTGGGTATATTTTCAGATAAATGAGCTCTCTTCTCTTCCCCAGTGGTAAACTACCTTAAGACACTGACATGTAATATGTAATGTGTATTTTATGTGTATCTTATATAGAAGTGGGATTCATCACCTAGCCATTACTATTCACCAATTACATGGCAAACTTGATATTTTACTCTCAGCAGAAATGACATTGTGCCCTATCATTCATGTCATGAAGCCCCCAGGACCTGTCAGTTATGTAGACTCATTTTCCAAAATTGCCAGTAGGCATGCATTTAAAAAGGTTTTCTATCCATTTCTTCTCATTTTCTTTTTTTTTTTCCATTTCTTCTCATTTTCATAAAACACCTGTCTTAAATTTTATTGCTGGGTGCAGGAGGAGGTTATTGTTATCATAGGTATTGCTAACCTTTTGCTTCTACATTGAGCAAAAGTAGTGAGTTATAAACTTTGAGGTATGATAGAGTTTATCTAAAAGAAAACTAAATGACAACACTATTTCAACATCTTTCTGTATTGAGACAAAACTAGATAAACTGCTCCTCCACTGGTATCTGTCAACTCTGTTCAAAGACTCATTGACTTCAGTCTTTCAAGTCTCATTTACACATTCGTCAATGTATCAGTGTGCAACACACTGGGAACACAGAAATGGATGCAATACAACCCTTTCACCAAGGAGGTCTATATTCCAATGGGGAAGACATATGAGGTTTGTCTGCCTGGATTTGTCTAGGACTAAAGGACTTCCCTGGTGGCTACTGGTGGCTCAGACGGTAAAGCGTCTGTTTACAATGCAGGAGACGCAGGTTCGATCTCTGGGTCGGGAAGATCCTCTGGAGAAGGAAATGGCAATCCACTCCAGTACTACTGCCTGGAAAATCCCATGGGCAGAGGATCCTGGTAGGCTACAGTCCATGGGGTCGCAAAGAGTTGGTCATGACTGAGTGACTTCACTTACTTAAAGGGTTTCCCAGGGTGTGGGACTTTCTGTGCTAATACCTGGAGATTCCTAGGTAAATTGGGATGAGCTGGTCACTCTGTAAGCAGCCAGAAAATTTGTATGCACAAAGTGAGGACTCAAAAGCAAAGACAACTGAATCTGGGGGTTTGGGGAAATTTCACAAGGGAAGTGACTCTTGAGCAGATTCTAGAAGGAGAGATGTATTTTGCCAGATGGAGAAAAAGGCATTTCAGGGAGAGAATGGTGGATTCAAAAGTGTTCAGGAACAAATTCTATCCTGCTCAGTGAGAGGACAGGGATGGTGCCTACACCTGCTACATTTCTCTGTGGGTGGTGGTGTGGGAGCAGGGGTGTAGGGGAGAGGATGAGTGATGGGACAAGAAGAATACTTCCAAGTCATGGGACGAGGTTCTATTTTGTTTCAAAGTCTCTGTACTTCCACTATGGCTTTAGTCTAAACGATGATCACAGCTTTGAAAACTTTCCATTCTGGAAGATGTGCCTGTTTCCTGAACATGGGCAGATTAGAGAATGAGTTTCACCATATTAACCACATGGGAAGAATCATGATACTCCCTCAAATTCTCAACCATTTCAGCATCATTTACTGTACCTCCAATGTACTGGTCATTCTACTTACCTGGTGTTATGAGGATGAGCAAGATGCTCTGTGACTATGAAGAATCTATTACCCAGGGAACTAGCCACTACAATGAGCTGGGAAGGGTGAGACTAGTCTGACTTGTAATATACTGGATTGAACTGGATTGCTATTTATTAACAACTTATACATGAGCTATTGAAATGTGAAATCACGATACAACCCAAGTCTGGTGGTTGATGGTTTAGTTGCTAAGTCATGTCCGACTCTTGTGATCCCATGGACTATAGCCTGTCAGGCTCCTCTGTCCATGGGATTCTTCAGGCAAGAATACTGGAGTGGGTTGCCATTTCCTTCTCCAGGGGATCTTCCTGGCCCAGGAATCGAACCCAGATCTCCTGTATTGCAGGCAGATGATTTATCAACTGAGCTATGAGGGAGGCCCCAACTGAAGTCTACTGAACCCCAAAAATATAATTAAGAATTATAAACCTATGCATACATGTCACTGATACATAATGCTAGAAACACACAGCCATGGGTACAAGCATACTTCGGGTCTGACATCAAGGAGAGTCAGAGAAGTGAGGAATCATGAAGGCAATAACAGTGCTGCCTGGGATTATCCAGGAAGGAGGGGCCAGTGAAAAAGCGCCAGTGAGGGGAGACAGACACGACTGGGAACAAGACTGTGCAGATCTTGAAAGTCAATGTGACAAGAAGATAATTCCCACTTTATAGAATAGCAAACCTCTCTAGGTTTCCAAGTCTAATATTCAGAGTGAGATAAAGATTAAAAAAATATTATTCTTGACTACTGAGTCTTTATTACTGTTTATATCAGAGAAAAATTAAATACACAGTTATTCCTTTTATAAGCTAGACAGTAATGCAGGAAGAATTAGGAAACAAAATTAAAAGTACTTTTGATGCATCTTAGGGAGAAAAGGCTCCTTTGCAGATACTTAGAATCTGCACAGAATCTTTCAATACCTTGCATTAATAAGTGGCCATGTGGCCTGACTGGGTAGGAGCCTGTCATTCTGAGAAGATAAGGACCCTGGGAAGATAAGAAAGGCATGGAAAAGAAGTAATGGGAAGAGATGATAAAGGTTCAGTAGAACCAAGAGCAAATACAGGTGGCAGTAAGTTGCTTCACTGTTGATTTTGATAGCTTGCTTTTTGGAAAAACTAGTGTTGAAGAGTTTTATATAATTAACACACTATGCCTAAAATTATGCCATTACAGGAAGATCAGAATTCTGGGATGACAGCTTCATGTATCTGTAACAGGCGATGTATTTTAATGTAACATGTTTCTTTCCACAATATACACACAAGGTTGGTGAATGTAGGCTCCCTCATTGGCTGAGCTTGTACTTTCCATTCTAAAGCTCCAAATAAAGATGGAATGCATGATGTTGGCTATTTCAGAAGAACATTCCATCTTGCACACTTTATAGTTACTTAATAGCTGTTCAGATTAAAATTCTATTTAATAGATACCACAATTTGTAGAAAGAAATAGTTGTCTGACAAATGAATGGCAGTCTTGTAATAAAAGAGGGCGTAATGGGAGAGTGGTAGGGAGCAGAGAGAGATGAGAACTAATATTCATTGAGTAACTACTATATGCCAAACCTTCAGGTAAACATGTTTCGTGCTTTAATTGAGCTGCTCCTCAGAGCGGGTAAACAATTTTTAGAAGTTCTCAGAGAAAGAAGTAGATTCATGACTCACACCTGGCTCTGTGTAGTGCCAAATCCAACAATACTGATCTAGGTGCTTCTGACACAATTACACATTTACTTTTCAATGATACTTCCTCTGTATATTTAGGCTTGGACTATTTTTAGTAATCTGTGACTACTTCAGGGTGGTTCTCAATTATCAGTATTGTTATTATCATACAATTATCAGTGTGAGATCAGTGAAACTGGATCTCACAGAATTTTAAATTACAAGCTGGTTCTCAGAAGATAAAAATGTGAAAATATAGCACATTACTTTGATTATTGAATTATTTTTTAAAGAACCCAGTGATTATGTGCATAGAAATGGGGACTATACACATTTTATAAGAAAACACATGTGCGTGTGTATATTTCACGTGTCATGAAAAGTAAGAATAGGAACGAGAATGAGAATATAGGTGAGGGGCCAGAAGACCAGCTCTGGGTGACTTAATTTTCAAACCAGAGGAGTTTCCTCCGGGGGTTGCCTGTCAGCCTCACTTAAGGCTGATCCTCACTCTACTTTTCTTGAACTCTGTCCTTACCATCTCTGGAAATTGAACATGGACCTTTGTCTCTGGCCATTATGATAATGATAATAAGATTCTGTACTAACATTTATGAATGAGATTAGAGATTTATGTGAGTGAGAATGGGGGAAGGTCAATAATAACAACTACCTATGCCTTGTTTCAAACTTTGAAAAGGACATATTAGGTCCTGCTGAAGTCCAGTCATACAATAAGTGAAAACATGGCATTGCTCAAGTATTTACAGAAAGTCCTTATGCGGTAACAAGGTGGAAACGCAAGTATGAGTGAGAATCCTCCCCCTGAGGCCGAGTGACAGCTGCGTGGCTAAGTGTGGGTTAGCCATGAACAGTAACATAGGTGAGAGGAGCCACCTGCGCGCTGGTTTCCTCAATCTCATGTGGATCTCTTGGACTTCACCAGAGGGAAAGCCACTTACAGTGAGTCCAGTGATCATTCCCTATTTTAACATCAAACCAACATTTGAAGTTTAAAACGGATCTGCAGGTTAAGTCTACTTCCCATTACCTTTGTAGAGTTCCCCTGTATCTCTGAATTGCAATGGTCTCATCCAACTATCCTGCTCACCTCACAGGATTGTTTTGAAGAGAAATATATGAAAATGTCTAAACACTGTATAGATTTTTATATTATCTGGTGGTACTCAGAGTATGGGAGTCAAGTGTAACTTAAATACCAACAGCATCAAGTCTTTTAATTCCTGTCCTGGGCTGCAACTCCATTTCTACCGCCTACGAGGTTGATGGTCTGGCTTAAGTTTCTCTGTAATGTAATTCACATTTCTCTGTAAAATGTGAATAATATCTAACATAAAGTATTGTTGTAATGACGAAATAAGTTATGTAAAATGCTGAATACATAAAAACTACTTAGTAGATGGTAGCTACACATGGACATCATCAGATGGTCAACACTGAAATCAGACTGATTATATTCTTTGCAGCCAAAGATGGGGAAGCTCTATACAGTCAACAAAAACAAGACCAGGAGCTGACTGTGGCTCAGATCATGAACTCCTTATTGCCAAATTCAGACTGAAATTGAAGAAAGTAGGGAAAACCACTAGACCATTCAAGTATGACCTAAATCAAATCCCTTATGATTATACAGTGGAAGTGAGAAATAGATTTAAGGGACTAGATCTGATAGATAGAGTGCTTGATGAACTATGGAATGAGGTTCATAACATTGTACAGGAGACAGGGATCAAGACCATCCCCATGGAAAAGAAATGCAAAAAGGCAAAATGGCTGTCTGGGGAGGCCTTTCAAATACCTGTGAAAAGAAGATAAGTGAAAAGCAAAGGAGAAAAGGAAAGATATAAGCATCTGAATGCAGAGTTCCAAAGAATAGCAAGAAGAGATAAGAAAGCCTTCCTTAGTGATCAGTGCAAAAAAATAGAGGAAAACAACAGAATGGGAAAGACTTGAGATCTCTTCAAGAAAATTGGAGATACCAAGGGAACATTTCATGCAAAGATGGGCTCAATAAAGGACAGAAATGGTATGGACCTAACAGAAGCAGAAGATATTAAGAAGAGGTGGCAAGAATACACAGAAGAACTATACAAAAAAGATCTTCATGACCAAGATAATCATGATGGTGTGATCACTCATCTAGAGCCAGAAATCCTGGAATGTGAAGTCAAGTGGGCCTTAGAAAGTATCACTACGAACAAAGTGGAGGTGATGGAATTCCAGTTGAGCTATTTCAAATCCTGAAAGATGATGCTGTGAAAGTGCTGCACCCACTATGCCAGCAAATTTGGAAAACTCAGCAGTGGCCACAGGACTGGAAAAGGTCAGTTTTCATTCCAATTCCAAAGAAAGGCAATGCCAAAGAATGCTCAAACTACCACACAATTGCACTCATCTCACACACTAGTAAAGTAATGCTCAAAATTCTCCAAGCCAGGCTTCAGCAATATATGAACTGTGAACTTTTAAATGTTCAAGCTGGTTTTAGAAAAGGCGGAGGAACCAGAGATCAAATCGCCAACATCCACTGGATCATTGAAAAAGCAAGAGAGTTCCAGAAAAACATCTATTTCTGCTTTATTGACTATGCCAAAGCCTTTGACTGTGTGGATCACAATAAACTGTGGAAAATTCTGAAGGAGACAGGAATACCAGACCACTTGACCTGCCTCTTGAGAAACCTGTATGCAGGTCAGGAAGCAACAGTTAGAACTGGACATGGAACAACAGACTGGTTCCAAATAGGAAAAGGAGTACGTCAAGGCTGTATATTGTCACCCTGGTTATTTAACTTATATGCAGAGTACATCATGAGAAATGCTGGGCTGGAAGAAGCACAAGCTGGAATCAAGATTGCCGGGAGAAATATCAATAACCTCAGATATGCAGATGACACCACCCTTATGGTAGAAAGTGAAGAGGAATTAAAAAGCCTCTTGATGAAAGTGAAAGTGGAGAGTGAAAAAGTTGGCCTAAAGCTCAACATTCAGAAAACGAAGATCATGGCATCTGGTCCCATCTCTTCATGGAAATAGATGGGGAAATAGTGGAAACAGTGTCAGACTTTATTTTTGGGGGCTCCAAAATTACTGCAGATGGTGACTGCAGCCATGAAATTAAAAGATGCTTACTCCTTGGAAGAAAAGTTATGACCAACCTGATAGCATATTGAAAAGCAGAGACATTACTCGCCAACAAAGGTCCATCTAGTCAAAGTTATGGCTTTTCCAGTGGTCATGTATGGATGTGAGAGTTGGACTGTGAAGAAAGCTGGGCACCGAAGAATTGATGCTTTTGAACTGTGGTGTTGGAGAAGACTCTTGAGAGTCCCTTGGACTGCAAGGAGATCCAACCAGTCTATTCTGAAGGAGATCAGCCCTGGGATTTCTTTGGCAGGAATGATGCTAAAGCTGAAACTTCAGTACTTTGGCCACCTCATGCTCACTGGAAAAGACTCTGATGCTGGAGGGATTGGGGGCAGGAGGAGAAGGGGATGACCGAGGATGAGATGGCTGGATGGCATCACTGACTCGATGGACGTGAGCCTGAGTGAACTCTGGAGCTGGTGATGGACAGGGAGGCCTGGCATGCTGTAATTCATAGGGTCGCAAAGAGTTGTATACGACTGAGCAACTGAACTGACGGACTGAACTGAGATGGTAGTATTAATATGATTTTCCTGGCCTGACTGACAGTTGTTTATTATTTACATATTAAGTCAATGCCCCCAACTAACTAAGTAATAGTACAGAAAAAAGAAAGGCAATCATCCCTATCATTTTATCTGAAAATCCTATGTTTGTGATGTCCAATTGAAACTGGAGAAAGTGAAGTGAGAATAAAAAGAGGGGACTTTGTCAACCTCTATACATGAGTGTTGCACTAAATAGAAATTTGAACTAAGCTTTTTACATTGTGACAGACTCAATAAGTGTTACTTAATAAGCTTTTAGAAACCAAATACCTAATGGTGAATTTCACCTGGACTAGATTAATGAAAATATAATTTTATTGGCCTATCACAGGCCAAATCCAGATAAGCTCAGCCACAGGACAGAATTTTTTTCCTCATAATTTTAAATTTCATCTTATTTAGCTAGATTGAATATACAAAATTTGGTAATAAAAATTTTGTTATCTATCTATTATATTGTTATCTGTCTATGGTAACATAATTTTATTTAGGTAAATAAAGTCATCTGTTAAACACTTAATAGAAAAGTAATGGGTAGCCTTTCCCTTCTCCAGGGGATCTTCCCAACCTGGGGATTGAACCCAGGCCTCCCACATTGCAGGTGGATTTTTTACTCACTGAGCCACAAGGGAAGCCCAAGAATACTGGAGTGGGTAGCCTATCCCTTCTCCAGGGGATCTTCCTGACCTAGGAATCAAACCAGGGTCTCCTGCATTGCAGGCAGATTCTTTACCAACTGAGCTATCAGGGAAGCCCCTTAACAATGTCACCTTGTACTATAAAAAATGGAAAACAATATTCCCTTCAAATGTCTTCAGCTCTGACAATGGTGAGAAAAATATAGTTCTCACCGGACTTTTTGTCTATAAGCTTCTCTTTATATCACTGACTTTTTATTTAATGATAATTAGTTTCATATCTGTAGATATAAAATACATTGTAGATATCAAATACAATGTGTTCATGATAATATATTGTCAGAGCTTTGTAAGGAGATTCTATTATAATAGTCCACTCTTTTTGGAAGTCTTTTGTTAACATTCACATGATGGGATTGTTAAAATCATTAAAATAAAATAAAAGAATGGGAACCAAATAACAAGCAGAAATGGAAAGAAAATGCTTTTAAATTTTAAGTAATCTTTGATCAGCAGGCATAATGAGAAAACAACGAGGCTTAACACGGGAGAATGCCCAAATTTATCCTTGTTAACACAAGGTGCAGTGGATGTTCCTTGAACTAGAAGAACTCTTAGCAATCACCTAATCCAAACCACTCATTTAACAGATAGAAGCCAGAGAGGTTAAGTGTAATTTTCTACTAGCCTGTAAATTCAAAACCATGCATGCAAAAAAGGACAAACTATTACTAACATTATGGTCTGTGACACAAAAACAATTTTGAAAAACGTTACCTGAATAGTAAGAGAGATGAAATTATAGTTTTCATGTGGGGGCAGGAGACTGTCTTTTGTTATATTCATAATAATGTACACAAATGACATCAATCTACTCCTTCTTCTGTTTCACTAAATTTCTTCATCTGTCTGACAGCCTCTCCCTGAGCTGAATGTGATTCTAGTTTTGTATCCATTAAAGATCTAAAAGACCTAAATGCCAGCCAACCGGTTTAATTCCAGAGAGAATTCTTTTCCAACACTAAAGGAAAAAACAGCAATGTTGTTTCAGTATGCTAGTCTCCAACATAACAGGATGCTGAGGAATTTTTAGGATAATTCTGACCCTATCCAATTTTTCACTTCATGTGCTAACTTCAGAACTTAGTCTAAGATATGGCTCCAAAGTATGTGGTGATACAGACTGGTAGCAGGAGACAATTTGTAGTTCATTCACAAGAAACCTAACATATTTAATCCAGACAGAGATTAAAAAGCTATATAAGCTAACTATTTCACAAATTATGGAATGATGACAATAATTTACTTGTTATTATAACATTACCTTGGCAAGAGCCAAACAGAATTATCCAGTGAAAGATGGTGGCAGTTTTCTCTGGGTCTGCCCTAGCAATGACCTACACAGAATAGAAATAGGCGATCCTCCTCCATTAGGAGAGAGAGCACATTTCACAGCACCCTAGGACCTCTCAGCGAAGAAATGACACTCCCCACATCCACCTGCTCACACTCCTCTCAGAACGTTGCCTGAAACTCCCTCGAGCAGCAAGGCCCAATTGCAGACTGTCCTCCCTTCCTTCACCATGGCCATTCTCCAGTTCTCACGGTCCTACAGGAAAGATGGAATAGAAGGAGAGAGCATAGTCCTTCCTTGGGAGCACGCAATGGTGTTTCCAGTTATGACTGTTCTCGTCATCTCTCCTTGGGATAATAAGGGCTCAGGGATGTTGCTGCCTCTACCCCTCAGTTCACCTGCTATGCGCTAGATGTTATGTTCAAACTCTCCAGAAGTATCTAAATGAGAGGCGAATTTAATTAATAAAAAAATGTTTCAAGACAAACAACAGTTTACATTACATTCATGTTTTCATTACATACATTAAACTCTTTACTAACATTTTCAAAGAAAAGAACAGATGATGCTGGAATAATAATTATTTTGTCTTTTATTACTGACTTCAAAACAAAAAAGTGATTATTAGAATTGTAAACACAAAAAGATAACTGCTATCAAAGTGATTAACTCATTGTTATTTGTAAAAGTCCACTTTCAACTATGTCTATTTAAACTTCTAGGCTCCTAAGACATTTTTTAACTTTGAACCAGAAGATTTGCTAAAATAAGGCAGTTTATCAGCTTAAAAGTTGCTAAAAAAATATATCCAATTATAGAGTTGAGTTTTCTTTCCTTCAGGTGAAAAGACATTCAGGAGAAGGAAAGGCAACTGGAATACAAAATAAATTTTGGTCATATTAAAATGAATCAGCAATGGGGAAATACCTTCCAGGATGAAAAATTATCTCTAACTTCATGAAAAGGGTTGATGAGGAGCATATACCCAGGTCTTAACTGTATGATAGTAGTAAGAAGGGAGATTGGACATGAGACTTCATTTTGATTTGAAAGAATCATAGTTTAAAAATATTTGACAGACTTTGGCAAAAAGAGCAGAAACAAGCATAAGTTTTTCCACCAATCTGTGGTTGAAGTGCAGTGTTAACAAAGTAGACCAATAGCCAGTTGAAATTTACATAGTATGAGTAAGTAGTATAGAGTGGTAAGTAAGAATTATCAGTGACAAACTATCAGAAATGCTAACACAGTGTAAAGAACATGTATGTGAACCCAGGAGATCCCTCACAATAAGGTTTGATGCTTGTCTTCTCCAGGCAGAAAGGAGTGATGCTGCATACTATGAAGTTGACCTGGATCAGCCAGAAGGAGGTAAAAATCTAATAACTTAGCAAGAAAGAACTGACTATAGTTTGGTTAGAAATAGAATATCTTATGTTTATTTCAATATTCTTATTCCCTTCATTGAACTGTGAAGTTAATTGATTTATGCTTATTTAATAAACACGAGGAACACTTTATAAATTATAAAGTTAATGTTAATGTAAAACATAGCTAGTCTATTGAAAGGTCTTTCTTAGCTCTCCATGCATCAGATAGCTGCAGCCTTACTAGGAGTCTGCTCGTTGAGAACTCACTTAACTCCTCAGAGATTTGTTCCCTCATTCTCTGGGACAATGGATGTGAAAGTAGTTGAAAGTAAAAATAGTGTCTTAAACATCACTGTGTTATTAAATAAATCCTTTCATCACAAGTACTTTCTTTGGAAATTACCCTGAAACCTCAGCCCCTCTGGAAGACACAGAAATATCACACTTGCAGTCCTTACTTCATCATTTTCAGTGGGCTTTTGGAAAAAATACCAGAAATGGTATTTTTTATTCAATATGGCACACTCTAACCATGAGATTTAGTTATATGTTTCTTACAAATCAAATAATCATCCTTAGAATTATTCACTTTTGGGGGTGCATTGTATCATGAAAGGCTTCCCTGGTAGCTCAGACAGTAAAAAATCTGCTTGCAATGCAAAAGACCTGGGTTCTATCCCTGGGTTGGGAAGATCCCCTAGAGAAGGGAATGGCTACCCACTTCAACATTCTTGCCTGGAGAATTCCATGGACAGACAGAGCCTGGCGGGCTACAGTCCATGGGTCACAAAGAGTCAGACGTGACTGAGTGACCAACACTGCTACTGTATCAAGAAAGAACTGAAAAAGCAGGTAATGCCAAAAGGACAGTCCTTAGCTATGCCACTGGGATACATAAGATAAAATATAATTAACATTTGTTCAGCACTTCCTACATACCTGTGTTAGGTGCTAAGGCTTCCCTAGTGGCTCAGATGGTAAAGCATCTGCCTGCAGTGCAGGAGACCCAGGTCAGATCCCTGGGTCAGGAAGATCCCCTGGAGAAGAAAATGGCAACCCACTCCAGTATTCTTGCCTGGAGGTTTCCATAGACAGTACAGTTCATGGGGTCATAAAAAGTCAGATATGACTGAGCAATGAATATTTTCACTTTTACCAGCTGTGTAATGAGACTGCTTAGATTCAAATTCCAGCTTTATTATTTAGTACTTGTAGAAATAGCTATATCTCAGTTATTTTTATCTTTTTATCTTTATTTTCTATTTCATTATCTATAAAATTGGGATGGTAACATAGACTTCACAGTTGTTTTGTTTTGATTAAATGAGTTAGTAATATGTATAGTACTTAGAATACTGACTGGCATGTAATAGATGCACAATACAATCTCTTCCTCTCCTTTCCCCTCTCTCCATTCTGATCCCCATCCTCCGCCCTTTCCTCCTGTGATACTGTGAAATGCTGCCACCCGTGTTCTTGGCCACTAAGTGATAACTGATATGAGCAAATGCTACTGACAAGATTTAGAGATCCCTTTAGAACATAACTGAGCAACTTCAACAGTGCATTTTAGTTTAATATCTTCTATTACACAAGTTTGTTAAGCTGGTGAAAGGATTCTTTTTTAAATAGCTGTTTAAAAGCATCAGAACAGTGTGCTGATTTTTGAAAACTGAAGAAAACATTGAAAGTTTGAAAAAATGATCTTTCAATACAGGAAAAAAATTCTCTAAGAAAAGGCAAGATTTTAAAAGGATATACTTTTGTGTTGATTTCTAATTGGACGTGTTTTACATATATGCTGACTTTTCAAAAATTCTGAACTTAAAAAGTGTTTTCTTGGAATATTTAGAGAACTACTCAAAGGCATGAAGGAGAAAAACATTGTTAAGATAATGCTGTTGCGTTAAAATCCCCTCTAACCACTTTGCAACTTGCTACATCATGACAAATACTCACCATTAACCATGAAATGAATGCAATTCTCCTTTCACATTCAATGTTATATTGGAGATATTATATGGTATCTTTCATACATTCTGGAACTGCACACAAGTAACATTTCATAGTAGCAGATGTGTGACATCACATGAAAATTTGTAAAACCTTTACATGAAAATCACATCTGTCAGTCTCCACTATTATCTTAACTGTAGCTGTATGGTTTGCTTCTCCGTCTGTGCCAGAGAAGGCAGCTTTGCATGAAAACTGTTCCAGGAAATTGTGTCTTCTGGGCGAGCTAGTTAAGCAAATTGTGTAACTGCCATTGAAACCAAAATGCACCCAGCAGACATAATTTCACAAAAGAGGAGGAAAAAAAAACACATTTGTACAAAAGTCACAGCTGTTAAACTCTACATTTTGTACTTTTTTCATTAAAAAATTCCCTTTCTTTATGAACAGTGACAGTTACATTTCTAGTTAGCAACTTTAGGACTTTTTAATACATTGCTAAGTCCTGCACTATTATGGATTTAGTGTCAAGAAAAATAGGGCTAACCTCTTTCTGTGGCTAAACTGAGCAGAAATGTGGTCTGTCTGTCCTGTCTGCAGATGAAATACGAAAACATGCTGAGTGAGCCTCACTGTTCTTCAAAATACAGAGCTGTGTGGCTGCTTCTGTAGCTCCAAATAAGGGGCAACATCTCTATGCTGGGGCCCTCACAACATGCAATCCTCTCTGTTCAGGACTTTCCAGTCTTGCTCTTGGGGGCCAGAGTGTCTGGGACCACTCTCAAGCCATGGGTGGTGGAGTTGGGGCCTCAGAATGAGTGAGTCAGAAGTCAGCCTGGTGGGGCTGTGTGCAACATGACCACCACTCTGTCACCCTCCTGTGATACCACTAGAGGGGAGCCGGGGAGAAGATGTCCTCTGGGGAGATCTCTGTTCCTCTCCAGTGATGAGTTGCAGTGAGCTTGTTCAGACCATCACATGAGGTTATGAACACTACATTTATGGGATGCATTTCAAGCAAGAGTTTGGACTCTGGGCTCTACAGTCACAGTGCCTGGGTCCATTCCTATCAATACTGAACTTCTTCAGACAGAGTTTCCCCATATGTCAATTTAAGACAATTTACCTCATTATACTATTGTTGTTCAATTGCTCAGTCATGTCTGACTCTTTGCCACCCTATGGACTGCAGTAAGCCAGGCTTCCCTGTCCTTCACTGTCTCCTACACCTTGCTCAAACTCATGTCTGTTGAGTCGATGATGCCACCCAACCATCTCATCCTCTGTTAACCCCTTCTCCTCCTGCCTTCAATCTTTCCCAGCATGAGGGTCTTTTCAAATGAGTCAGCTCTTTGCATCAGGTGGCCAAAGTATTGGAGCTTCAGCTTCAACATCAGTCCTTCCAATGAATATTCAGGACTGATTTCCTTAAGGATGGACTGGTTGGATCTCCTTGCAGTCCAAGGAACTCTCAAGAGTCTTCTCCAACACCACAGTTCAAAAGCATCAATTCTTCAGCGCTCAGCCTTCTTTATGGTACAACTCTCACATCCCTACATAACTACTGGAAAAACCATAGCTTTAAAATGATGTCTCTGCTTTTAAACATGCTCTCTAGGTCTGTCATAGCTTTTTTTCCCCAAGGTGTCTTTTAATTTCATGGCTGCAGTCACTGTCCATAGTGATTTTGGAGCCCAAGAAAATAAAGTCTTTTACTGTTTCCATTTTTTCCCATCTGCCATGATGTGATGGGACCAGATGCCATGAGGCAATGATACTTACATGATAATAATGATAATTTTTTCTGAGTTTTAAATATATTAAATCTGTAATCTTAAAACTAGATTTGCCCAGGATAAAATTATGACACAATAAGTTAAAGTTACCAATAGTGGTCAAAATTTATTCAGCCCAGGTTTTCCAGTGTCAAGTTGCATAAACACTTTCCTGCTGTTGACTGCTGGAGTCCTATTGGCTTATCTGTGGCTGGCAGGAGTGAGTGAGTGTGCAAATGTGCCAGAGGCACAGGGTTTCTTTCACTCTGACATTCACTGCTGATGTCTGCTCTACAACTTCTCCTCCTAGTTGTTGGTTTGTCTGAAGAGTAACTGCTGAGTTAGACTTCTAGAGTCCTTGCATAGGCTTTTTTACCACTTGGTGGGAGGATGGAATGTTTTCCATATTTTGTAACCAGTCCTCTAATTGTGTAATGAGGTATGCAATTAAATACCAAAAATGATAGCTCTCCAGAGAACCCATTATATAATGTAAACACACAACGTTTACAAGTTGAGGTATTTCAATTATTTCGATGACTTTTTTTCCAAAAGACATTTCTAAGAAATACTGGCATACAGTTCTATTTAAAATTATCTGGAGGTCTGAGTTACCTTAGTTTTTTGACTGGTCTGATACACATACACATGCCTAATTCTTGGTATTGGTATACCTATGGAATCATGTAATGGGGAAAAAGCCATGACAAATAGTAGAATTGGATGCAACCTGAAGGAAGTTAAACTATTAGACTCACTATGATTGTACCCAGAGGCTTTCCTGGTAGCTCAGTGGTAAAGAATCTGCCTGCCACTGCAGGAGATGTGGGTTCAATCCCTGGGTTGGGAAGATCCCCTGGAGAAGGAAATCCCACTCCAGTATTTTTGCCTGAAGAATCCCATGGACAGAGGAGCCTGGTGGGCTACAGTCCATAGGGTTGCAAAAGAGCTGGACCCGACTTAGCGACTAAACAATAATGACGATGACTGCATTTCAGACCTCACAATCACTTGAAATCTAAAAGTATTAAAAGTTAGTCTGATCTAATTATGTAAGATATAACTAACTAAATTATGAGTAATTTTCTGACTTTGGTGATTATACATGAAAAATGAAGTGGAGAAATGTAGAAAGAAATGTGTTGTGCTGTGCTTAGTGGCTGTCGTGTCTGACTCTTTGTGACCCTATGGACAGTAGCCCACTAGGCTCCTCTGTCCATAGGGATTCTCCAGGCAAGAATAATGGGTGGGTTGCCATGCCCTCCTTCAGGGGATCGTCACAACCCAAGGATCAAACCCAGGTCTCCCACACTGCAAGCAGATTTTTTACCGTCTGAGTCACCAGGGAAGCCCAAGAATACTGGAGTGGGTAGCCTATCCCTTCTCCAGGGGATTTTCCCAACCCAGGAATCGAACTGGTGTCTCCTGCTTTACCAGCTGAGCTACCAGGAAAGCAAGTGGAAAGAAATGTAGTTTAAGCAAAAACAAACACAAAGTAAACCATATGAAGTGTAATGATACTGAGAATCATTTCCTTTTAGGGTTATAGCTAATGTCCAATTCAATAATTTAACTACCAGCATCAGATCTTTCCGTGAAGAACAGACACCTCAATGATCAAGAAGGTAGGAAGCATTGCTTTCTGATTGTGAGTCTCTCACCTCTTTGATAGATATTTAAGCAGAGAAGGAAGGTTTGAGTTAAATACTGTTTCGTACATTGGAAATCAGCTTGAAAGCAGTTGAAGACATGGAAGAAGAATTGGAAGATTTCAAACAGGGAAAGGGTCAGAAAATCACGTCCCCCCAGGCCAAGTTTGTCCAGCCATCTATTTTTGCTAATGAAGTTTTATTGAAACATAGTGACACCCATTCATTTGAAGTGTCACCTGTGGTTGTTTTCAACAACAGCAGAATTGAATAGCTGTGACAGATGCCATTTGGCCCCCTAAAATATTTGCTATATGGCTTTTTTATGGAGTTTCCCAATATCTAACCTTAGGAAAGTGTTCTTGTTTGATAAACTATGTAAGGAAGTGTATTACAGATGAGATCTGGCGAGTCACATACTTCTGTTCTCTTTCCTTCCATTGAGCTACCTTGGATTTCAGATGTCATAGGTTTAAGCAAGGGATAGTCTGATTCAACAATTAAGACGAAATAACACTTATTGGCGTGCTGCAGTCCATGGGATAGTAAAGAGTCAGACACGACTGAGCGACTAAACTGAACTGAAAACTTATTGAAAATCTTTTAACATTGACAAAATTAACCAGGACTTGCAGCTATAGTATTATTAAAATATATATGTATTTTAATTGATGAGCAATGTAATGGGACTAGAAGCCTTAGAACCATCTAAAAGTGATTTTCCTTTATTTTTGCAATTAGTGATACCTCCAAGTATTTATCTTAATTTTTGCATCTATTGAGTGTCTACATGACCTTAGATACTGTGTTAGAAAACTGCATTTGGCAAATGAAGTAAATTCACCTTCACTGGAAATGACTGTGGTGCCAAAATTCACTCGAGATGATAGCTCAAGACAAGTGTTCACGAAGGAGGTGCTCAAGGGCATGAGCACACAGGCTGTCCTCATCAGCACCTCCCCAGTGGAGAGAAGGGCTTGACACTTAGTAAAAGCTCAGTAATGGTTTGCTGCTGCTGCTGCTGCTAAGTTGCTTCAGTTGTGTCCAACTCTGTGCAACCCCATAGATGGCAGCCCACCAGGCTCCCCCGTCCCTGGGATTCTCTAGGCAAGAACACTGGAGTGGGTTGCCATTTCCTTCTCCAATGCATGAAAGTCATGTCCAACTCTTAGCGACCCCATGGATTGCAGCCTACCAGGCTCCTCCGTCCATGGGATTTTCCAGGCAAGAGTACTGGAGTGGGGTGCCATTGCCTTCTCCGAGTAATGGTTTGACTATGGCTATAAAAATAATTTAGCAATGATGTCATTAGTTTGTAACCATTGACCTACCATCTAGATTATTATTGTTAACAGAATATGATTGGAGGAAAGAGATTTAGATCTTGATGGAGAGGGCGAACATCTTTAGTGTTTCAGCCTCTGTGTTTCTTGGGCATGTAGGTTTTGTTATTCACCCAAATAACATTAACAACATGATGCAATAAGTAAAATTTAAAAAACTGTCTATCAGAAAAGGGGTTCTGGAAAAAGTAACTCATGTACATAACTACTGAAAGTTACTGAATATTACTTGATTTTCCTAAGGAAAGATGTGTATATAATTGAATCCTTAATGGGGGCTTCATCCTGAATAAAAGGATGCAGAGAGTGGTAACTCATTATGCTGCGACCTCCAATAGATAGAAGTCCAATTTACAAGAAAAACCCTCCTGATTTAAAATGAGGCCTTAAAAGACAAAGAAATCCAAATTTTATTCCATCCCTCAACTGAAAAATATGGTTGCTTCATTTAACTGACTTTGAAATCTGGTCTAATAGAACATCACTATTGCACAACTAGTCAGCTCCCAACATTCTGATTGCAAAATGAAGGGCATTTACTTTGATATCTTTAATTATCACTCATTTAGAGGACAGTGTGAAAGACACTTTTCCAGTTGGTGTTTTAGAATCATGAGTCAAAGGGAAAGTATGACAAATTAGCCAGCTGGAGAGGCAAGAGACAGCTAGCTAGTGCGGCTAGAGTTTTTGTGGGTACTTCAAAGTAAGATGAAAGGGGAATAAAAGGACTGTTAGCCACATATGCACAGTAAATGGAATACTAACACAATTTCACAACACATCAATAACAAGTTAATATCAAACTTAGAGACTTACTCAACATAATAAGTGCCATATATGGGATCATCGATTTTTTCCCAGCCATATGGAAGCTCTGAAAAATAAAGAGTTGTTTCTTTCAGTAAATAAGTAACAGGTAACACTATTTTTAATAAGTAATATAATTTAATTGTACATATATTGCAGAAATAGTCTAGCAAACTGGAATAAAGTATTCAGAGTCAGCACCAAATTTCAAATGCATACTGTAGGAACTATAAGAGGCACTGAAATTAGCACTTTAAACACAGAACTCTCTTCTCTGTAGATATACCGCTGGGTCTAGTTGTTTATCCCATGCCAAGCAGTAGAATGGCACATCATCATGTTATCACCACTCAAGGCAATGCAGAAGGCAAATCACTTTCCTGAAAGAGCACACAGCTTTCTCATTTATTTGTATTGTTAAAAGGAGCATTTCAGGATAAAGATTATAATTTCAAAATATATTTCTGAGAATAGCAAATTGTTTCTGATGGCTGAAACAAAGAAATTACACATTCTCAATTGATATCCCACTATTCGAGATGGTTAGCTTACTGTTCTCTCTCCATGGGTCAGAATTTGAATGCTGCCAATAAACTCTCTGGGTATATTTTTGTAAAAAGTCTAAAATTCTGAACGTGCTTTCCTTGACAATATGGTTTATATTTTCAATTCTCCACAGCAAATTTTAATAAAACACATTAAAATATCAACAATACAATAAAGGTTTCTTTAAGGAAAAACATGCTATCTGAAAACTAGGCTATGTGTTATGATACTGTTTTCAAATATACCAAGTCATTATAATTAATTCCTATAAATATGAAGAATATTATATTTTCCTCACACATATTAATAATATACATAAAACTTGAAGCTAAGTAAGATGTATTGACAAACTTAATAATATGTTTAAATGACACTTAAAAGTTTTACTATTATAAGTAGTAATACATTTTCATCATAGACAAGCACAGTTATAAAAAGAAAATTAGAATCACCTGCAATTCTGCCATCCAGAGACAAATAATTTTTAGAGAAATTTGATAATATAGTCATATTATTTTTACAGCCTGGTATTTCTGCCTAACAAATATTGAGGGCATCTTCAACATGAATGAGTGCTACTGCACAATATCACTTTGAAAGTGGCACAGTTGTTGTGTGAGTTGTGGTTAGAGCCTTGTATAATCCCACCATTCTTCTGTCATTGAACATTTGGGACTTTTCAGTTATATGTCACCTGTGTTGGACTTACTAAAGCTTAAGTCTTTCATCATTTTCCCAATAACTTAGCCATGATAAATTCCTAGAGATTTCCAGTTAAAGGGCATGCACACTTTTGTGACTTTTGATAAATCTCTATATCTATATTCACATTTTACTATCCCATTCACAAAAGAAACCAATTTATGACTTCATTGGGAATTTGTGAGTGACTTTGGTTCTCTGTACCATCAAATTAAATACAGGTCCACAATTCCTCATCCAAAAATTTTTGGACAGAGGGGTTTTGATATTCATAATTTTTCTGATTTTAGAAGGATAACATGATGCAAACGACTTCTATTCTATAGCAATCCAAGCAGTGTTTGAGAAAGCACTTAAAATTTTTTAAAGCCATGAATATTCAGGCAGCCCAAATCATGTGATTCTCACTAAGAGGCACAGAAAAGGACCCTTTCAAGTCAGTTACCACTAGTTTGCTGCCAGCATGCCCAGATCAGGTTACCTTTTGTTGCCACATGAGTTTATAAAAGGCAATTTTTAGAACTTTTGAAATCTGGATATGCAGATAAAATATTATACATTATTATTTAAAAATCAACCAAATTATTTTTAAGTAGCAATTCATAGTTGTATTAATTTTCATTTCTTCATTCTTGGACTGTTTTTTCCCTTTTGTACACTTCTTGCTTTTATAAATCAACTCATAATAGTTTTTTTAATTTATGAAGAATAACAATCCTTTATCACATGTTGCATACATGTTTTTAAGAGTTTAATTTTGTTGAACAGTCTCTTTAACACATGTTTTTTAAAATTTTATTTGGTAAATTCTCAGTGATTTCCTTATGGTTTCTATTATTGGATCTTCCCCTAAATAATAAAGATATTTTTCAAGTATTTTTTTAACTATATAAAATCTAGGCTATGACCTGGTTTAATAATTCTTGGATTAGTAATGGATTAACATAAGATACTAGGAGTAGTAACATATAACACCAAATTGTGAAGCACCTTAAGAAATTTTTCTTTCAAAATGGTAATAAGAATATTACTGAGTATTTAGTACGTCCAGGTACTGATGGACTTTCCATGCACTGACTTATCTTATGTTAACAATCACACAGGATTTAAAAGCTCTGTACTTTGGTTCCAGAGACCTTAGCCAATTCAGATATGAGTTTAGGCACTCTGTTTAATATAGCATAAACAATACTTAATTTAGACTAATGAGAATAACCATCCAGATAGTTTTTATCCAATTCCCCAAGCTACTGGACGGTTTGGCTATTAAAAAGAAAAATCCATTTGACAGATATCTACTGAGTGCGTTTTGCTGCTTCTAAGTCGCTTCAGTCAGTCGTGTCCGACTCTGTGCGACCCCATAAACGGCAGCCCACCAGGCTCCCCCATCCCTGGGATTCTCCAGGCAAGAACACTGGAGTGGGTTGCCATTTCCTTCTCCAAAGCATGAAAGTGAAAAGTGAAAGTGAAGTCGGTTAGTCGTATCCGACTCTTAGCGACCCCATGGACTGCAGCCCACCAGGCCCCTCCATCCATGGGATTTTCCAGGCAAGAGTACTGGAGTGGCGTGCAACTAAAGTGAAAGAATATACAGAGGACAATTGATATTATGAATGCATGCATGCATTAGTCGCTCGGTCATGTCCAACTCTTTGCGATCCCATGGACTGTAGCCCGCCAGGCTTCTCTGTCCATGGAATTCTCCAGGCAAGAGTACTGGAGTGGATTGCTATGCCCTTCTCCAGGGGATCTTCCCAACCCAGGGATCAAACGCTGGTCTCCTGCATCACAGGCAGATGCTTTACCATCTGAGCTACAGGAAGCCTGGATATTATGAGTATTTATTATTAATAAGGCTGAATATATGGATTCATACATAAAATAGGTTTAATATCACCCCATGTGTATAAAAATAAGGAAAACAATATTTACTAATATTCAGAGTAAAAGTCTAACATGGTTAGTTTTATATATACTAGTCCTACTTGAAGGTGCTGTCAAATGGAAGCATTTCAAAGTCAAATTAAAAAAAAACTTTTATAGTGTAAAACCATTCCTTCAGTTATTCCTTATCTTTGGCTCTTTTTTTGGGGGGGAGGTGTAAATTACTAATTCTAAGCTATGTATCCCCAAAGTATAGAGTTCACTGATTCTTTATCTTTTTGGATTTACAATGCCAAAGGTTCTGAGAAGAATTCCTTGGTATTGTTTCCCATTTTCCATCATGAAGTAGTCATCAGGACTTGGGGGGAAATCTGGTCTGCACTTCATAAGATAATAACATAATTTCTTTCCTTATGTCATATTTCCAAAAGAGATTATTAATTCCTAAACAAAATTCTATGCTATAAATACTTATATTTTAAGATGAACTATTAAGTGGTACTTGACTCACAGTTTTAAACAAAATGATACACTGTACCTCTAACTTGTTCCAAAGAGCTGCCAATCATTTCATTTATAATGCTTGCAAAGGATTGATGGATGGATTTTACAAGAAACAAGTAATAGGATACATATATTGGTTCATTTGTAAATATGACAGAATGAGTATAAAAATCTACAACCAATGTTTAAAATGGTGTTAGTGTGTGTATGTACATATATATGAATGTATGTGTGTATGCATATATGTATATGCATGTGCATATATGTGTGCACACAAGGATTTCTTTCTGAAAGCAAAGAAAGGTCTACGCTAAAATGCTAACAAAAAAACTACAAGCTTTTTTTCATTTATAAGAAGACAAGTCATAATAAGTAATAATTGTTATAATAACAACAACAATAATAACAAGATTATTAACTGAGAAGTATACATTTATACGATGAAAAATTAAGAATTATCTTTCATTGTGAAAAGTAAGTTATTTGGAATTGAATTAGTGTGTTAAAAAAGACTACTTCTTTTTACAATTAAGGGAACAAATGACAAAAAAGAATTTCCAATTTTGTACTATTTGCCCTACCGAACAAGCATGCAGCTTGGAGCTCTTGGGTCCTAGGTTATTTAGAAAGCTGTATCTAATAATATCTGACAAATTTACAGATGATTAAGGTCACACTAATGAAAGAATAACATATACTATGCAACAGAGAAAAATAAACACTTGAGATCAGCAAGGTTAATGCTGCATTAAGAACTGTTGTAATTGAGATTTATTCAGGCCATGGTACCACGGAGAAAATTCAGTGATTAGATATTCTTATAGTAATCCACTCTGCAAATGTCTGTGCAAATGTCTAGTTTAACTTGCAGTCAGTCATATAAGCTTAGTAAAACTACGATAGCATAAAAAATTAAAGAGGCATCTAGTTCTGCCTGGTTTTTGCCACAGTATGTGGATCACAATAAACTGTGGAACATTCTGAAAGAGATGGGAATACCAGACCACCTGACCTGCCTCTTGAGAAATCTGTATGCAGGTCAGGAAGCAACAGTTAGAACTGGACATGGAACAACAGACTGGTTCCAAATAGGAAAAGGAGTACATCAAGGCTGTATATTGTCACCCTGCTTATTTAACTTCTATGCAGAGTACATCATGAGAAATGCTGGACTGGAAGAAGCACAAGCTGGAATCAAGATTGCTGGGAGAAATACCAATAACCTCAGATATGCAAATGACATTGCCCTTATGGCAGAAAGTGAAACAGGAGAGTGAAAAAGTTGGCCTAAAGCTCAACATTCAGAAAACTAAGATCATGGCATCTGGTCCCATCGCTTCATGGGAAATAGATGAGGAAACAGTGGAAACAGTGTCAGACTTTGGTTTTTTGGGCTCCAAAATCACCGCAGATGGTGACTGCAGCCATGAAATTAAAAGACGCTTACTCCTTGGAAGGAAAGTTATGACCAACCTAGATAGTATATTCAAAAGCAGAGACATTACTTTGCCAACTAAGGTCTGTCTAGTCAAGGCTATGGTTTTTCCAGTGGTCATGTATGGATGTGAGAGTTGGACTGTGAAGAAAGCTGAGCACTGAAGAATTGATGCTTTTGAACTGTGGTGTTGGAGAAGACTCTTGAGAGTCCCTTGGACTGCAAGGAGATCCAACCAATCCATTCTGAAGGAGATCAGCCCTGGGATTTCTTTGGAAGAACTGATGCTAAAGCTGAAACTCCAGTACTTTGGCCACCTCATGCAAAGAGTTGACTCATTGGAAAAGACTCTGATGTTGGGAGGGATTGGGGGCAGGAGGAGAAGGGGACAACAGAGGATGAGATGGCTGGATGGCATCACTGAGTCGATGGATGTGAGTGTGGGTGAACCCCAGGAGCTGGTGATGGATAGGGAGGCCTGGCGTGCTGCAGTTCATGGGATCACAGAGAGTCGGACATGACTGAGTGACTGAACTGAACTGAACTGATCATGTTATACTTTTTATTTACTTGTTTTTCCCAATTCTTGTTTATTTATCATTTATTTGTTAAGTCATTTTCATTGCAGAAAACTGAGACTCCTTTATGCTAGCTCAAAAAAACCATTTTTTTATGGTAGAGATGATCTTATTTGTAAAGCAGAAATAGAGTCCCAAATTAGAGAACCAACTTATGGTTAACAAGGCAGGAAAGGAAAAGTGGGAAAATTTGGGAGATTGGGACTGACATATATACACCACTATGGATAAACAAGGTAACTAATGAGAACCTACCATAGAGCACAGGGAACTCTTCTAAATCTGTGGTGACCTAAATGGGAAGGAGATCTAAAAAAGAGTGGATATGTGTATATGCATAACTGATTCACATTGCTGTACAGAAAAACTAACACAACCTTGTAAAGCAATTATGTGTGTGGGCTAAGTCACTTCAGTCACGTCTGACTCTTTGTGACCCTATGGAGTGTAGCCCGTCAAGCGCCTCTGTCCATGGGGATTCACCAGGCAAGAATATTGGAGTGGATTGCCATGCCTTCCTCCAGGGTATCTTCCCAACCTAGGGACTGAACTTGGGTCTATTATGTCTCCTGCACAGGTAAGTGTGTTCTTTACTACTAGAGCCACCTAGGAAGCCCAAAGCAATTATACTCCAATAGAAATTAATTTAAAAAAAATAGAGCACTTTTCAGGCTACAATTGGGAAACTTGTAGAATCCAAGGATAGTATTCACTATGGAAATGGGGCCCAAATACTGAAAAGCTATAAGAAACACTATCTCACTACTTTGATTCTCTATCACCTCCCCTACCATCTTCCTAATTCAATAATCCAATTCATTTTATTCAAAATAAATCCAAGTTACTTAGCCTGGAAGATCACTGTAATGGTTGTTCTCAGGTCAAGAATTCACTTATATAATAATCAGATATAGCTGGGGGAATGTTTCCCTTTTGGAGATACAGAGCCACATTTGGATAATTCAAATGGAGGAACATTCTAGAAAATAACTGGCCAATACTCTTCAAAGGTGTCAAGGTCATGAAATAGAAACATTGATTTAGGTACCATCACAATGTATGGAGACTATGGAGACACAAAGACTAAATGTGGAGTAGGATATGGATTGGGCCTGGACCAGAAAGTGGATATTAGTGAACCAACTTGAAAAAGCTAAATAAGGTATAGACTAGTACTAGTTTGTGCTTAGTCGCTCAGTCATGTATGACTCTTTGCAGCCCCACGGACTGTAGACTGCCAGGCTCTTCTGTCCAGGGGATTCTTCAGGCAAGAATATTGGAGTGGGTTGCCATGCCCTCCTCCAGAGGATCTTCCCAACCCAGGTCTCCCACTTTGCAGGCGGATTCTTTACCATCTGAGCCACTAGGGTAGCCCAAGAATACTCAAGTGGATAACCTAACCCTTCTCCAGGGGATCTTCCCAACCTAGGAATAGAACTGGGGTCTCCTGCATTGAAGGTGGATTCTTTAACAGCTGAGCCACCAGGGAACTAATCTATATAAATGCTAATTTCCTGACTTCAATAATTGTACTTACGAAATATTTTACTACTAGGGGAAGGGAGGTGAAAGGTACACAGAAACACTTTGTACTGTTTTTTTCTACTATTTCTGAAATCTAAAATACTTCCAAAATTAAAAAAAAGCTATTTCACCAACTCTCACTATTGATTAGATGACTTCTATTCATACTTTATTAGTATTCAATCATATATATATAACACTGAATTAATTTGGATAGCATTAAATATTTAAAGTGAGAATATAATATTTCTGCATTTGTAGTCTTCTTTTATTTTATGTTGAGTTTTTGTAGACATTTCACGAAAGTAACTTTTAATTTGACTATTTTTCACTTTTTCTTCCTATTGCCTATCACTGGAAAAACTAGGTAAATATTAACACCATGTTCACATCTAAGGGTTTGCTGCATCTTGAATCCTAGAGATACAAATTCAGTAATATGAGTTCAAAATGTGAAGTCAGGTTTTGTTCATTTCCTGGGAGGCAGAATCTTGTAAGGGTCATAGCATAGATTATGCTAATTCATGAGGGTTGTATGAAGGCCCATCCTGGTGGGCAGCTTATGAAGCCAGGAGGTAGACCAATTTAGAAAGCATACGAAGTACTAAGACTTTGGGGACAGGAACAAGGGCCAGAATGTGGGCCTATTTCCTTCAGTGCTAGATTATTTTAATTGGATTTGGCTTTTTTGAAAAATTGAGGCTCTTGCTATTGTGGTTTAGAGGTGATGACATCACAAGAGAACATAGAAACGTACAAAATTTCCCCAGGTAGAAAACCGCTCACTCCAGTGATAACTTATATTCATATTAAAATCTTTTCCTATATTTTTATTAGATTTTTGCCATATGCATAGTATATAAATTGGGAAATATAACTAAGTTTTTCTGGAAAAGTCACCTAACTTTTGTTCCCAAGGAGTATAATTATAAACATAAATTCTGAAAACATTCTAGTTTTTAAGAAAATCCATAAAAGAATGATACATTAATCACAAATTCATTTCCCTATAGAAGGTTGAGGGTGTATCTTTCTAGATCTTTCTGCTCCTCTTTACCAGATAATTTTATTCCATTCAGTGATGAAAATGAACAAATAAAGCAACAAACTTTAGAGTCAAAATGAAAACAGAAATTGGTTCTTTATGTTCTCTTTTTCATCTTTCTCAGAGAATGTTTACAACACAAACCCAGTTAATATTGTGGAACTATAGGCTAGGGAATCATCATTTGCAGGGCTGAGTATAGGACAGGTTTTTTTTTTTAAACCATTTTTACAGTGGAAATGAGAACTAGCTGATTTGCATTTTACAGCACTGGCATTTAATTCATGTTTTCATGTGGTTTCATGATAGTAACTTTTAATTTGGCTACTTTTGGTTTCAACCTGAGTATTTCATTACCCCAGTACTGTAAAGTATTATAATTGATTTTAAATGTACTGACCACAGTTTCATGGGATTGTTGATAAAACATACAATGGCACAAACAAATTCCAAATAAATCCATTCATTAATGTATCTGACCACATTGAGTGCAAAGTGTTAAGCTCTGGATTCCCCTGCTGGCCCAGTGGTTAAGAATTTGCTTTCCAGGATGGTGGACATGACTGGATCTCTGGTTGAGGAACTATGGTCCCACATGCCATGAGGTGACTAAGCCTGTGCCACAGCTAGAGAGCCCCTACACCACAGCTACTGATCCCGCATGCTCTGGAGACTGCACGTTGCAAGAAAGAGACTACGTTCCATAAGGAGAACTCCCACAGGCAGCAAGGAGGATCTTGTGCACCACAACTAAGATATGATAAATAAGTAAATAGACATGAATAAATAAATAGCCATAGAAGCCATAAACAAGCCAAATAAGTACCCATAAATAAATAAATAAATAAAGGAAATATATGTCCATCTTAATTCAGAGTTTCAAAGAACAGCAAGGAAAGATAAGAAAGCCTTCCTAAGTGATCAATGCAAAGAAATGGAGGAAAGCAATAGAATGGGAAAGACTAGAGATCTCTTCAAGAAAATTAAAGATACCAAGGGAACATTTCATGCAAAGCTGGGATAAACAATAAAGGACAGAAATGGTATAGACCAAACAGAAGCAGACGATATCAAGAAGAGGTGGCTAGAATACACAGAAGAACTATACGAAAAAGGTTTTAACGACTCAGATAGACACAATGGTGTGTTCACTCACCTGGTGCGGGACATCCCAGTGTGTGAGGTCGGATGAGCCTCGGGAAGCATCATGACAAACAAAGCTAGTGGAGATGATGGTATTCCAGTTAAGCTATCTCAAATCCTGAAAGATGATGCTCTGAAAGTGCTGCACTCAATATGCCAGCAAATTTAGAAAACTCTGTAGTGGCCACAGGACTGGAAAAGGTCAGTTTTCATTCCAATCCCAAAGAAAGGCAATGCCAAAAAATGTTCAAACTACCGTACAATTGCACTCATCTCACATGCTAGCAAAGTAATGCTCAAAATTCTCTAAGCGAGGCTTCAACAGTACATGAACCAAGAACTTCCAGATGTTTAAGCTGGATTTAGGAAAGGCAGAGGAACCAGAGACCAAGTTGCCAACATCCACTGCATCACAGAAAAAGCAAGAAAATTCCAGAAAAAGATCTACTTCTGCTTCATTGACTACACTAAAGTGTTTGTGTGGATCACAACAAACTGTGGAAAATTCTTCAAGAGATAGGAATACCAGACCACCTTACTTGACTCCTGAGAAATTTGGATGCAGGTCAAGATCAACAATTAGAACCGAACATGGAACAATGGACTGGTTCCAAATTGGGAAAGGAGTATGTCAAGGCTGTATATTATCACCCTGCTTACTTAACTTATATGCATATATATTTTGCAAAATGCTGACCTGGATGAAGCACAAGCTGGAATGAAGATTGCCAGGAAAAATATCAATAATCTCAGATATGCAGATGACACCACCCTTATGGCAGAAAGCAAAGAGAAACTAAAGAGTCTCTTGAAGAAAGTGAAAGAGGAGAGTGAAAAAGTTGGTTTAAAACTCAGCGTTCAGAAAACTAAGATCACGGCATCTGGTCCCATCCCTTCATGGCAAATAGATGGGGAAACAATGGTACAGTCACAGACTTTACTTTTTTGGGCTCCAAATCACTGCAGATGGTGACTGCAGCCATGAAATTAAAAGATGCTTGTTCCTGGGAAAAAAGTGTGACAAACAGACCACATATTAAAAAGCAGAGGCATTACTTTGCCGACAAAGGTCTATCTAGTCAAAGCTATGGTTTTTCCAGTAGTCATGTACGGATGTGAGAGTTGGACAATAAAGAAAGAAATCTGAGCACTGAGGAATTAATGCTTTTGAACTGTGGTGTTGGGGAAGACTCTTGAGAGTCCCTTGGACAGCAAGGAGATCCAACCAGGCAATCCTAAAGGAAATCAGTCCTGAATTTTCATTGGAAGGACTGATGCTGAAGTTGACACTCCAATACTTTGGCCTAAGAAATGACTCATTAGAAAAGACCTTTATGCTGGGAAAGATTGAAGGCAGGAGTAGAAGGGATGACTGAGGATGACATGGTTGGATGGCATCACCAACTGGATGGACATGAGTTTGAGCAAACTCCAGGAGTTGGTGATGGACAGGAAAGCCTGGCATGCTGCAGTCCATGGGGTCGCAATGTGTTGGACACAACTGAGTGACTAAACTGACTGATTTATAAAAAATAAAATGCATATGCTGTTCCTAACAGATACTATATAAACAAATATATGCTCAATAATGCGGATATTCAGGGTCCCTTTTCTACCTGGAAAAAGACTATCAAATATAGATGCGCACACTTTGCAATGCTAACTTAAAGATGGCAGAGTAACCTATTTGAGATGGTAACAGAAGTGGCGGCAGAAAGGCGTGACCCAATAAAGGACTCTGTCTGATAAAGCTTCAGAAAGAGTTATACAGAGTTCAAGTTTGCAAGCTGCACTAGAAGGTGAAAAAATGATGAATGTAATAGGTGAGCTTTTAAAAAAAATTTCCTAGAGCTCTGGAGAAAAGTCTGGATATAATGAAGGATTTTAGAAACAACATGTTAGGACTTCAAAATACATATATCCAGTTTCCTCTTAATTTCAGTTTAGTCACTCATGAAATATAGAAAATTACAATTTTATAAATCTTAATTTCTTTAAGTCTAGATTAATCCATCTGTTGATCTATCTATTTATGATCACCATTCACATAAAATTCTTTATAAAAACATACTGGTCTCTTATAATGTAAAGGTTGCTATCTAAATTTTAATCTATCCACTAATAAATATCCAGTAAGAGAATAATACAACCAGGCAGAAACCATATCCACAATATAATGTTGTTGTTCACTTGCTAAGTTGTTTCTGACTCTTTGCAACCCCATGGACTGTAGCCCACCAGGACCCTCTGATCATGGGATTTCCCAGGCAAGAATACTGGTTGGGTTGCTATTTTCTTCTCCAGGGGATCTTCCTGGCTCAGGGATCGAACCTGTGTCTCCTGTATTGGCAGGCGGATTCTTGACCTCTGAGCCACCAGGGAAGCCCACAACATAATTAGGAGAAAGAAAATGCTATGAACTTAAAAAAGTACATTAAGTGGAGACACAACACTAATGCATCAGAGTCAACTCAAGAGCTCATTCTGGATGAGAAAATCAGGTGGAGAGTGCAGCAGAAAAGAGAGGGAGAAGGAGCTCAGGGATGGAAAGACAGACAAAACCACCCTCAGAAAGACAAATTTCTGTTCTGAATTGGAAAATGCTAACAGGCCTTGTTGATCAGAACACAGCTATTGGGAAATTGAAAAAAGGGAGTTTGAAAGTGAGAAGAATGAAAGATGGAGTCTTAGGAAGGTACTTCTTAAGAATAAGAGGGAAACGAAGTCAATAGAGGAAATGGCCCTTGGAAATTTGGTTATGAAAGAAAAAAAGTGTGGAAGAAGTTGTGTTTGCAGAAACAAACAAAAAGAGAATCAAGATCTTAAGACATACCATTATCGCTGAAAAAAAAAAAAAGATGTCATCTACTAAAACATTAGTATTTCACAAAATAAACAGAAGAGGGTGCTCATGAACTAAGAATGTAGTAATCCACCAAAATCTTTTATTTTTGCTTATATAAAATCGTTATTGCTGGTCCAGGAAAAAAATAAAAATATATACAAAGTAGATAATATTCCTACAAAGTTGCCATGAAAAATGAAAGTGAAAGTGAAAGTGAAAGTCGCTCAGTTCAGTTCAGTCTCTCAGTCGTGTCCGACTCTTTGCGGCCCCATGAATCGCACGCAGCACGCCAGACCTCCCTGTCCATCACCATCTCCCAGAGTTCACTCAGACTCACGTCCATCGAGTCGGTGATGCCATGTCCAATTCTTTGCAATCCCATGGACTGTCCATAGAATTCTCCAGGCCAGAATACTGGAGTGTGTAGCCTTTCCCTTCTCTGGAGGATCTTCCCAACCCAGGGATTGCACCCACATCTCCCGCATTGCAGGCAGATTCTTTACCAGCTGAGCCACAAGGGAAGCCCAAGTTGCCATACAAAATCAGAAATGAGAGTCAAAGCAATGTTTCTAATAAAAATCACTCTCCTTCCTCAAACATAACAAAAACACAAATGAGACAACTGTAATGAAATCTCAAGATATTTTCAAACAACCATTTATAAAGACAAAACAACATTTTGAATTAGAAATTTAAAAGTTGTGACCAGAAATGGATAAAGACAGAAAGATACTAAAGAAGAGTTGATTAAAATAGAATACAAAGTAAGAAAAAGAAGCTCTGAAATTAAAACTAAATTACCGGGTGCCCAAGAGAGAATCAAGTCAATCGGAAATAAAATAAGGACCACTGAGGAAAGACACAGTGATAGCTAAGAAAGCAAAATAAGATAAAATAAATGGTAAAATGAATCAGAAAGAAGTCACTAATATAGAAGACAGGCAAAGATAATCCAGTAAATGTATAACTGGAATACATAAAGGATAAAAAAATAGAAGTAATACTTTAAACTATAATCCAGAAGAATTTCCATAAATAAAATTACTACATATGTCTCTATATTGAACACTGGCCTAGAACAATCAATTGTAAGACATCAATTAGCCATTGGACTTCAGATACAGAGGAAAACTGGATAAAAGATAAGTTCCTTAAAATAAAAAAAATCAAAGTTTTACATCTCAGGAATAATATACATAGTTAGACAACAGTGAAGCAGCATTTTAAGGAGTCTGAAAGAATTAGTGAACCAAGGGTTTTCAGTTCAGTTCAGTCACTCAGTTGTGTGTGTCCGACTCTGCGATCCCATGAACCACAGCACGCCAGGCCTCCCTGTCCATCATCAACTCCCGGAGTCCGCCCAAACCCATGTCCATTGTGTCGGTGATACCATCCAACCATCTCATCCTCTGTTGTCCCCTTCTCCTCCTGCCCTCAATCTTTCCCAGCATCAGGGTCTTTTCAAATGAGTCCGCTCTCCGCATCAGGTGGCCAAAGTATTGGAGTTTCAGCTTCAACATCAGTCCCTCCAATGAACACCCAGGACTGAATTCCTTTAGGAAGGATTTTAAATCCAGCCAATCAAAAATATTAATGTGTTCATATGTGTAAGCACACATACACACATGCACACTCACACACGAGTTTATGATATGCAGGAACTCAAGGAATACTTAATTCAAGAACCCTTCCAGAGAAGCCTATTTATCTTAATTAAACCAAACAATTCAACCAAGAGATAACTAGAGCAAGGACTAGCAGTACCATCTAAAATATTTAACTGTGGATCTAAGTGTAGAACAAAGGTAGGAGTAAGGATGTTAGAATAACACATATATTTTAGTCACTCAGTCATATCCAACTCTTTGTGACCCCATGGGCTGTAGCCCACCAGGCTCCTCTGTCCATGGGGATTCTCCAGGCAAGAACACTGGAGTGGGTAGCCATTCCCTTTTCCAGGGGATCTTGCTAATCAAGTCACTGAACCTGGGTCTTCTGCAGTGCAGGAAGATTCTTTACCATATGAGCCATCAGAATAATATGAAACTATTACATGTTTAGATATTATTGAAATAAATCAATTAAGAAAGAGAATATTAAAAAGGAGAGAATGACCAGTGATCTCACTTATGGCTGCTTTGGTAATAGGAGTCACAGAATACCATTTAAAGCTAACAAAAGAACAAGGGCCTTATAAAAGATATCAGCATAAAGGCAAACATTAGAACAAATACAGACTTGTTTTAAATACCAAAGAAAGAAACAAATAGCTCCCCCTCCAAAACAAAAGACTATATAGACAAATACAGTCAGTATAGCATGATATGGTCAATAAATATAACATAAAACAGTAGGACAGAGTGAAAACGAAGGAATGCAATTTGCCTTTCTTGTTCATATTTTCTAATTAGCTCATAAAGAAAGGCTAAATAGAAAGGTCTGGGCAAAGGCATGCCAGACAAATGGGGAAAAAAAATAAACAAGGAAGCAGGGATTAGAGACCTGCTACAAGGATTGAAGTCAAAAGCATTAACCAGGATAAGAAATCCTATTTTATAACAGTAACAGTCACAATTCATAATGAAAGCACACTAGTTTCAATATCTGCATGGAAAATAATACAAATTGTCTTCATAAAATAGTCATTACAGGAGTTACAAAGAAAACTAGAAATACACTAACAACAAATACTTAAGACTACTCCAGTTTACGTTAGGTCAAAATTGACAATAGTAAGATAAATAAGAGCTAAATACAGCAAAATTAATTAGGCAAATCTTTTGGTTCTCTCATCTCTTTTTCTATTTATACCCCAATAACAGAATGTACATTCTTGTCAACTACACATGGGTCATTCCCCACAACTGTCTATACATTAGACTACAAAAGTCTTAAATTCTACAAAGCAGAAATAACACAAACAATAATCTTTGCCCTAATGCAGTAAAATGTAGACATTAATAATAAAATCATAAAATCTAAAAACTTTCATCTAGAAATTTAAAAAAACTCTAACTCACTCATGCGTCAGAGAGGAAATATAAACTTAAATTGTAGAATTTCTAAAAGTGATGAGAGTGAAAACAGTAGTAAAATCTGTAGAAAAGAAACAGTGATCAGAGGAAATTTTATAGTGTGTGTATATATACACACATATATACCTATATATATACACACACATACACACATACATAAATGGAAAAACGGAAATAAAAGTGAATTCCCAATTCCAAAAGCTAGAAAAAGTAATCCCTCCAAGGAAAAAACAAAACAAAATATAAAAAAGGACTGTAAATGATAAAAGCAAAACTTCATGTAGTAGAAAATGGAAAAATAAATAATACTAATTGAAGCACTGTTTCTTTTGAAAATCAGCAAAATAATTACTTTAATAGTCATATACAACAAAGTAAAAGAGTGACAAAAGGGAAGCAATCTAAACACAAGTCTGCACAAACCTATGCTAAAAAAATTGAAAATCTAAATTAAATGGATAACTTCTTAGAAAAATATAATTTATGAAAAGTGGTCCCAGAGAAAAATAATATGAGTACTAAGGGTTATTTATAAATTGAGTGTGAGTAAAGGCTGTATTCGGAGAAGGCAATGGCACCCCACTCCAGTACTCCTGCCTGGAAAATCCCATGGATGGAGGAGCCTGGTGGGCTGCAGTCCATGGGGTCGCTGAGGGTCGGACACGACTGAGCGACTTCCCTCTCTCTTTTTACTTTCATGCATTAGAGAAGGAAATGGCAACCCACTCCAGTGTTCTTGCCTGGAGAATCCCAGGGACAGGGGAACCTGGTGGGCTTCCGTCTATGGGGTCGCACAGAGTCGGACACGACTGAAGTGACTTAGCAGCAGCAAAGGCTGTATTAACCTGACTCAAACTTGACAAATCTGACTATACAAAAGCAAAAAAGAATCTCTGAAGCACCATAATCAATATTAGAAGATAAATAATAAACTGAGAAAATATTTGTAACATATATAGTTAAAACTCATGGATTATTGGCAATAATGTAAATTGGTACAACCACTAAGAGAAATAGTCTGGAGAGTCCTCATTGAGCTATTGCAGGTTCCAGCAATTCCATTTCTGAGTATTTACCTGAAGAAAGTGAAAACATTAATTCAAAAAGTTATAGGCACCGCTATATTAATTGCAGCACCATTTAAAATAATCAAGATATGGAAACAACCTGAGTCCATTAACTTGATAGAAAAATGTGTAAGAGTTAGGAATAGACAGTTCACAAAATGTATAAACAAATGTCCTTTATACATGAAAAGATGCCCAACTTCCTTTAACAAATTAACACTATATGGAGATACAATTTCTCAGCTCTCAAATCAGCAAAAATTCAAAAGCTTGGCAACACATTCTGCAAGCAAGATTGTGCAAGAATTGCACCCCTCCCCTACAGTACTGGTGGATGGGCAGTATCGTGCAACCCTTATAGAGAGGAATTTGGCAATAACTAACACAACCAGAAATACTTTACTCTTTGACTCAACAATCTCTAAGAAATTTCTTTAAAGTTGCATCTTTAACAATGCACAAAATCAAACACAGAAGGTCATTTCTTGCAGTGTTATTTTCCTAGCAAAATATCCAAGCAAGATGACTGGTTAAATGAACATGGTACACATACCCATGATGTAATACTATATAACAGTGAAACTAATGAAGGAAATATCTATAATGTAATACATGGTGGCTTGTGGAATGTATTGCTAAATAAAAAGATTTCCATGCTTTTGGAAAAGGTACACCAGAAGGTGAACCGCCAACTAAAGAAACTGTTTAACTGTAAGAGATGAGCATAGATGATCAAGTTGAAGGGATAAGAAAAAGAAAGACATTTTTGAGAAAAGTTCTTTGTAGTCCATGTCAATGTTTATTATTTTTTTAATAAGGAAAACCCTCAAATTAAATACAAACAAAAGGCAAATGACCCTAATTGTATATGAAATTGCTAATCACTCCAAAAACTCAAATTTTAGAGAAATTATAGACTAACATTTCATCGTGCAAAGATCCAGTAGGTAAACAAATGCATTTATAATGTCACACAATTTGGCATGCTTTCTTTATAGGAAGAATTAGGATACTGGTTTCTGGGTCTTGGGGTTAATTTATCTCAGTTCTCATACCTTCTGTATTGGGAAATCCAGTGGGTCTGGAGTTTAGGAGCATCATGATCAAAAAAAAGCTGCAATAACTAAGTTTCAAGAGTTAGTTATGGGGCTGGGCAAACATTAATCTCTGACTTATGGAAGACTAGAATTTAATAATTCAGGGGGGAAGGCACAGATCTCTGAAGAGGACCTTCACTCTGGGACCTTCGGGCATTACGGAGGCTGCAGAGGTGGGTTCCATTCATTCTGGGACTCTGCCATTCTGTATAATCCTAACAGCCTTAGTGCTATTACGGACACTGGGCATTTGGAATGTAAAGTCACTGCAGCAGGGAGCCTATAAAAATGTGGAAAGTGAAAACAGGTATTTTTTGCAGCAGTAGAACAGAGGAGCCTGGCAGGCTACAGTCCATGGGGTCACAAAGAATCAGACACGACTGAGCGACTAAGCACACACACACACACACACACACACACACACACACACACAGAGGGGACAATCTATCCAAGTTTTGCTGCCTTTGTGGGAGCAAGAATGAGATTTTGCTTCAAGATGCAAGGTCTTGTTTAGAGATAGAGCAGTACCTAAATCTTGGTCTATGGGCTTGTAAGAGGGAAAGCTTGCAGAAGAAGTTGGATCCAGAGTAGGAGGCTGCAGACTGAAAACCTTCTTCCTTCACTTCAGTCGCTCAGTCGTGTCCGACTCTTTGCGACCCCATAAATCGCAGCACGCCAGGCCTCCTTGTTCATCACCATCTCCCGGAGTTCACCCAGACTCACGTCCATCGAGTCCGTGATACCATCCAGCCATTTCATCCTCGGTCATCCCCTTCTCCTCCTGCCCCCAATCCCTCCCAGCATCAGAGTCTTTTCCAATGAGTCAACTCTTCACATGAGGTGGCCAAAGTACTGGAGCTTCAGCTTTAGCATCATTCCTTCCAAAGAAATCCCAGGGCTGATCTCCTTCAGAATGGACTGGTTGGATCTCCTTGCAGTCCAAGGGACTCTCAAGAGTCTTCTCCAACACCACAGTTCAAAAGCATCAATTCTTCGGCGCTCAGCCTTCTTCACAGTCCAACTCTCACATCCATACATGACAACTGGAAAAACCATAGCCTTGACTAGATGGACCTTAGTTGGCAAAGTAATGTCTCTGCTTTTGAATATGCTATCTAGGTTGGTCATAACTTTTCTTCCAAGGAGTAAGCGTCTTTTAATTTCATGGCTGCAATCACCATCTGCAGTGATTTTGGAGCCCAAAAAATAAAGTCAGACACTGTTTCCACTGTTTCCCCATCTATTTCCCATGAAGTGATGGGACCGGATGCCATGATCTTAGTTTCCTGAATGTTGAGCTTTAAGCCAACGTTTTCACTCTCCTCTTTCATTTTCATCAAGAAGTTTTTTAGCTCCTCTTCACTTTCTGCCATAAGGGTGGTGTCATCTGCATATCTGAGGTGATTGATATTTCTCCCGGCAATCTTGATTTCAGCTTGTGTTTCTTCCAGTCCAGCATTTCTCATGATGTACTCTGCATAGAAGTTAAATAAGCAGGGTGACAATATACAGCCTTGACGTACTCCTTTTCCTATTTGGAACCAGTCTGTTGTTCCATGTCCAGTTCTAACTGTTGCTTCCTGACCTGCATACAGATTTCTCAAGAAGCAGGTTAGGTGGTCTGGTATTCCCATCTCTTTCAGAATTTTCCACAGTTTATTGTGATCCACACAGTCAAAGGCTTTGGCATAGTCAATAAAGCAGAAATAAATGTTTTTCTGGAACTCTCTTGCTTTTTCCATGATCCAGCAGATGTTGGCAATTTGATCTCTGGTTCCTCTGCCTTTTCTAAAACCAGCTTGAACATCAGGGAGTTCACGGTTCACGTATTGCTGAAGCCTGTCTTGGAGAATTTTCAGCATTACTTTACTAGCATGTGAGATGAGTGCAATTGTGCGGTAGTTTGAGCATTCTTTGGCATTGCCTTTCTTTGGAATTGGAATGAAAACTGACATTTTCCAGTCCTGTGGCCACTGCTGAGTTTTCCAAATTTGCTGGCATATTGAATGCAGCACTTTCACAGCATCATCTTTCAGGATTTGAAATAGCTCCCACTGGAATTCCATCACCTCCACTAGCTTTGTTCATAGTGATACTTTCTAAGGCCCACTTGACTTCACTTTCCAAGATGTCTGGCTCTAGATGAGTGATCACACCATCATGATTATCTGGGTCATGAAGATCTTTTTTGTACAGTTCTTCTTCCTTAGGTTGTCCTATTTCCCCCATAAAGAGTTCAGTCTATTCTACAGTTTTCTCAGTGTGGCACCTCCTACTGGGGAGGTCAGATGGGTGCAATGACTAAGACTTAAGCATATAACGTGCTCTTCTATAATGCACAGTGTCTATATTTTATTTATTGACTCAAAGTAAGTATTGATAAATAATGAAAAATTTAAAAATTGTTTAACCATCACTTTCCATGGAGTTAAGATGAAGATCTGGATAGGTTATAAAAGAAAAACTTTAAAAAATGGATTTAATTCTCCACTTTGTCTTATCAATGAAGATCTTAAAGATTTAGGAGAAATGACTGAGATAAATAGCCACATCTTGCCATGGTTTTGATGGCTGTTGTGACTGCTATTTTCTTATGCCCCCAAAATGATAGGCTTTCAATAGTATATTTGATGGTTTTGTGGTTGAAAACATTCTTGATAAGATCTGGATATATTAAATTAAGAGAAATTTCAATTTATCACCGATGGTATTACTTAATGTATCTCTTATAGTGTAATACATTTATGAACCTCTTTCTTTTTATTCAAGAAAAGTTATTGCTCATCTGCTTTGAGGGAGGCAACAAACTAGGTTGTGAGGCTATAGGGATATGTCTCAAAATCCATGGAGCTGATGGCTTCAGGCAAAGCCAGTCTTTAAACAAATATTTTCACTAATTATTAATTCATTACAATTTATATATACACTACTGGGAGAAGTATGTAGCATATCTCACTCTACCTAAAGCCTTAGGTGATTTTTGAAAAGCTTGGAATTATAGGATGCTACATTTCATGGGTATAATTCATTATGACTGATTTAAATAATCCTAATGCAACAAGTCATCAACACATTTGTCAACTGAGTATTCTGGGAAGAATTCATACAATGGATGTCATTGCTCTAGCAGAGCAGTCTTTTTAAATTTAATGAATTGACTATATACAAGAACATGCTGCTACTGCTGCTAAGTCGCTTCAGTTGTGTCCAACTCTGTGCGACCCCATAGACGGCAGCCCACCAGGCTCCCCTGTCCCTGGGATTCTCCAGGCAAGAACACTGGAGTGGGTTGCCATTTCCTTCTCCAATGCATGAAAGTGAAAAGTGAAAAGTGAAAGTGAAGTTGCTCAGTCGTGTCCAACTCTTAGCGACCCCATGGACTGCAGCCTACCAGGCTACTCTGCCTATGGGATTTTCCAGGCAAGAGTACTGGAGTGGGGTGCCATTGCCTTCTCCAGTACAAGAACATTCTACTGTTTAAAATCTCTGCTGCTGCTGCTAATTTGCTTCAGTCGTGTCTGACTCTGTGCGACCCCAGAGACAGCAGCCTACCAGGCTCCCCAGTCCCTGGGATTCTCCGGGCAAGAACACTGGAGTGGGTTGCCATTTCCTTCTCCAATGCATGAAAGTCTCTAGGGACAACTAATTATTGAACATCAATACAGTAAGGACTCGGAAGAATGAAATTTAAAATTTACCTTTGTTTATTATATTAGATGAGCCGAATTCTACATAGGAATATGCCCTAATTTCATTTTCTACTTAATATGTAGCCTCAGAACACTGTTTAATTAAAATGCCACTTTGACCAGTGAAACAAATCAGACCAAGCACAAACCCAGGGCTGCTAACTAAAATGTGCAGAAAGACACGCCAGCTCTGCATGATGGTACTGTCTGAAGCATCTCCCACAACAGTGGGGTAAGAAGCATCATGACAGTTTTACATGCCATTAAATACTAACATAAATTTTGTTTTTGCCATGACGCTCATGGATTCTACAAGGCGTTCACCCTTTATAGACAAGTAAGCTGGACATCTGTCAAACTGGGGTGATACAGTGTTGCCATAGATGCTCTACTTTACCTGGTTTGCCTGAGCTCTGAGTTTTTCTGGCAGAACAAAGAATCAGTTCATGGACATTTTTGAAAAGCATACTTGAAAAGAAAAATTAATAAAATACCAATTGTCAGTGTCTTTTGGGGAGAGAAAGGAAGCATGGGTACCTTCCATAATTTCTCTCTGTGTTGTGGAATGTTTTTAAATATTAACAGAACAGGCAAACTGACCAAGCCCATAGTGCTCTGATTTATACTTGTTCCAGGTAGAGAAAATGTGTAATTCTCAGCAGTACTTATCACAGATAGATCACAGAATGTCAAAGGTAATGAGACTTGAAGGATAAAGCAGAGAAATACTTTTTCTGTGACATAAGAAGAGGAGGTTGTCTATTCAGTATGTGACTGAAACAATAAGATGTCTGATTTCCTGTTTTGAATTAAACTAAGGCACTAATGCTGCCTATTAAGATTTAATGACAGAAATGCCAAAATACAGACATTAATTATATTTATATAGCCAGATGTGTGCGTAGGATTGTCCAAATGCTCCTTACCAAAATGATTTCCTGTGGAAACTATTTTAGTTGAATCCTCTAGCAGAGATGTTGGAATCACACACCCCACCCCAACCCCTGCCATCTTGGCAATATAGTGTAGAGAATGGTATAAATGTCACAAGTACACCTTCAGCTATATTGAAATGAACTGTGAATCATAATAATACTGCAAGTATTAAAAAAGCAACAAAGTGTCTATTAATATACACTACACTGGCATCAGAAGCATTCACTTCAAATACAGCATTTTACTCAGAGAGGGAAGGGGTAGTTTTAGAACAAATCCTGAATTTCCTGACCTCCCCACACAAAAGGGCAATGACTTCTATCAGTAAGCTTCCAGAACAAAAGAGGGCAGAATATTTTTTCCCAGTGATTTGGGTGCTGTGATTTATACAAATCTTTACCTATCCAGGTTTGTCCCACCTTTGCAGTGTTCTCAGGTGGAAGGACTGGATTAGATATGAGAAACAGAGAAGCAAAATCGCTTCCTAATGAGACATAAAATCCTGCGTGATATAAAATGTGGTAGTGAGGTATGCTACTGTAACATTAAAAACAAGTAGAGAATTTGGAATGAAAAGCATGAACTACATTACTGCTTTGTTTCCTGGCAGAAGGAAACAAAGGAACATGGGAAATAGCTGAGGGTGAGATTTCCTAATGTTGTCCACAGTAAGTAAAACTGCAAAATGTAAAAAGGCCTGGAATAGAAAACATGATGCCTGCTGTGTCTGCAAGGTATTGAGATGCCTAAAACATGGGGGAAATTCTTGGAGAGCACTTCAACTCAGTGAAAAATATTACCCATATAAAGCTGTCAAAGTCTGTCTCAGTTTGGGTTACTTGGCATGTAAAGAGCCAGTCAATCCCACAAATTAGGCTGCCCTGCAGGCGTTTCTAACTCACATGCCAGGCTTTCAGGAAACATTAAAGGTCCAAGTGGAGCTATGATTTGTACCCATGGTAACAACTGGACTGTGTGTAAATCATGTGAGCTGTGACAATGTGATATGATGTAGGACTTAGCCACTTTTGTAAGACTCTACATGTAAAAATTCAAACTATTCAATAGCAGTGGTACGTGCAGACAAAGCACACAAGGAGCTCTAGAGGGCCACATGGTCTAGAGGAGGGAATCACACAATTTCTAACCTGTAATGTCCTTCTGAGGCAAAAAACACTGAAAATACTGATTTGTTCAGAGAGCATCACTAGTTTAAAACATTATTTTATGAAAATTGGGTCAAGGTGTTAAGCTACATTTCATATGTACCCCGAGATTCTCTAAAACTTTCAGAATCAACTCCGATATACACAGGGCATATAGTACAGAGAGCAAGAATAAGCAATGACAATAGTTTTTAAAACATATTAACATACTTTCCTATTTCACGTTTCCCTGTGTGTAACTCTCCATCTATTTAAGCAATCATGTATTTTAGGAGATTTAGGCCTGGTCAAAGGGACTATAAAGAGAAAGGGTCAAAAATTAATGAATGACTTCCATGTCACAAGGTTGGGAGTAGGGCTTGTTGGTGCAAAGCCCTGGGAGAAAAGATTCAGGGTGTAGAGTTCTTGGAGCTCTAGACAAAGGCAAGGACAGTAATCTGAGTAGGTATAAGCCATCCTGGGCTTCCCTGGTGACTCAGACAGTAAAAAAAAATATGTCTGCAATGCAGGAGACCCTGGTTTGATCCATGGGTTGGGAAGAATCCCTGGAGAAGAAAATGGCTGCAGACTCCAGTTTTCTTGCCTGGAAAATCCCGTGGACAGAGGAGGCCGGTGAGCTACAGTCCACAGGGTCACAAAGAATCAGACATGACTGAGTGACTAACATTTTCACTTTTCCCAAGGCATCCTGCAGCAGAGAACAGCAGGCCTACCACAGACCAACCCTTGTTGCCATAGAGATACATGTTCATCTACTACCTTGGATCCAAGAGGAGAGGAGAGACCTACTGTGAAAAAAAAAAGATTGGAAATCTGAACCTAATTAATATTAACAGGCTATTGCCACCCTGCCGTCTCCCAAATAAATGTTTTGAATTAAAAGGGACAAGAAAAACAAACAAACAAAAAAAGACCACCTTTAATTGGAAAGTTTAAATTTCTTCACCCTCCATTAACAATAATGAAGGAGACAATGCAAATGAGGTTACATAAAATTAAAATAAAAATCTTTCTATTCTTATATATATTCTTTGTAGTTTACAAATACCAACCTTACTATGCTAGCACTAAACTAAAATCATGTATCACTATTTAAGCAAATATATTTGATAGAATTACTGTAGGCTTTGGAATCAGATAAAACTGGTTTGAATTTTGGGTTTTCTTAGGTAAACCTCAGTTTCTTTATCCTGCATGATGTTATAAGGAATAGAAATGTAGGGTGCCTGACCTGCTTGGTGCTCAATAAATGTGAGGTTTCACTATGCCTGCTCTCGAGGTTGTTGTTGCTCTGCCATCATCATCAGTAGTAACTATAATGGCAGCGATGGCAGGACTCAGTGGAGTAACGATGGGTCCATATTTAGAGTGTGCGGCGGGTAAAAAAATCATTAGCCTTTTTGCCTCATAAATATTTGAAGAAGAAGATTTTTCAAAATTATTTGAAGTATGGGAAAGAACTTATAAAACTGGGTATGAAAAACGAGGATTGAAAATTATTAAGTAGGGGATCCTATCTATTATTTTCTTCCTGTGTAAAGTTGGCTTGAAGGCTTCAGAATGAGAATTCCGACATTTAGCAGTGTCGGGGTCCAGCCCCGGCGATCCAGGGAATTCGAAGCAGGGATGGAGTCGGCGTCTGGGAAAGGACTATTTAATTAGGAATATCTGGGAGCCAGCATAGCAGTCTAGCTTCAAAAATGGGAGAAGGGACTTGATTTATGAAGAAGATACTTTGCATAATACAAAGGGATGCAACTGGAGTTCATAAAGAAAACTGCCTGAAAAGAAACAGTTACGTGTGCTTATAATTCTTAATTAATATACATATAAATTACTCTTTATAAAATGTTAGTGTGGCTCTTTATTATATAAAGTTAACAAGCATATTTGAAATTATTTCTTTAGTTTGCAAATCAAAACCACATCAGAACTAAAAATATAGTTTTGAAATAACAAGTTTAATTAATAATGATATTTTCATTAGAAAATTCCTTTGTTTGAAATAGTGGCATTTTTCTTTTAATAAAACTGTAGTGATTAAAAAAATCTATTTTTGCTCAAAGGTCAATTGATTACTGTCACTCAGAACTAATACCTGAAAAGAAAAGATAAATCTGTCTTAGATTTATGGTGCTAGAAAAAGGAAAATTTTTCATCTGGAAAACAGAGAAAAAGGTGAAGAAGAACCTGAAAGCTACTTTATCAGTGTTAAAAATAAGCATATTATACTCAGCAATCTAATAGATATACAACTTAGATAGTTTTAAAACTGCTGTGATTCACCAAGTTCCACAGTGAGAGGTGAGAGTTAGAAAACTCAGTAGGACCAGATGTAACAAGACAGACTGGAAAGGACTCCACCGGCAGCTAAGAAAAAGAAAAACACAATGGAGAGAGAAAGAGGATGGTACACCATGGAAAAAATGGGACTTCTGTTGAGTTCTAAAGATTATGCTATAATCATCTGTTTTCTCTCTCTCTCTTTGAGAAAGGTGAAGACAGGGAGCGTATCCCACTCATTTTCTATTCCAAAACCTAATAAGAGGTGCTCATCATGGGCATTTATTAAAGGAATTACACCTTTGTCGGAAGAGCAATCTCAGAGATTTGGGTAGCATGCGGAATGTTGGATTCCTAAGTCATTAATACTTTAGTTATTTATTAAACAAATGTCAACTCAGTTTTTAGTCAGATGTTTTTCTGTTGAGAATTTTTGCCGCATATTTCAGATGTTTTGAGGTGTGTTGGGCTGAGGTGGGGAAGGAGAAGGACAAGCTATGGGCAACATGCCATAAAGCTCATTTCCTCCCTTGTTATTGAATGACAGAGATGTTAGAGAATCACACAGGGATTAAAGAACTGTTTTAGTAATGAATATGAAAAATAGGTATTGAAATCTTAGTTGTATTGCTTTCAGTAACATAGATTTTGAGGGGGCATGTGATAGTAGAAGTATGCCCAGGTGCTCTCAAATGAAGGGCTAGCCATTTATAGCAGCAGCTGCAGTAGAGAGCAGATGCTTTAGAGAACTGCCCCTTGTGCTGTGCCCTAAAAGATGAGTCAACATTACCTGAAACGTTTCTTACTGAGGAGAGTTTACCTTATATTGAAAAAATGGCATTTAATTTCAATGCTATTTATGTTCCTATCTTAGTATCTCAGGATGTTATCTTGAAAATTTTTTGTAGCCAAAGTTATAACACTTCCAGCCTTATCTCAGTTACTAAGCATCATCAAAGCACTAAAATTAGCTACAATTATACAATATAGAGAGAATATGTATAAGACACTGTGCTTAGTGCTTTAAGTATCATCCTTTTGATCCTCCTAACAACCCTATTTGTGTGCTCAGTCATGTCCTGCGACTCCGTGGACTGTAGCCTGCCAGGCTTCTCTCCATGGGATTTTTCTGGGTGAGAATACTAGAGTGCATTGCCATTTCTTCTTTGTAGGGGAAACTATTTAACTGCTTAAAGTGCAATGTCACAACTAAAATTATTTTTGATGAGGGTGGGAGGTGGTAGTCCTGGAATCCCTTGGACTTGAAAAGATTCCTTTCTGGACAGCCTTTCTTGGGACTCCCACTGTTCTAAATGTTGGTAAGAAAATATGAAGGGAAAGATTTGGCATGTGTGTATCCATCTTTTTTGAGGAATGCCCCATGACTCTGAAATAATTTTCACATTGCTCTTCAGTAAGAGTCTAAGTTCAATATTTTCAAATCCTTTCATACTGCATTCCCTTGTTGTGCGATACAGTGAATGTCAGCTTTGGTTGGACAGAAAGATATCAACACACGTATCTTAGCTAACATTAGAGTCATAATTTAATCTTTGATATTTATGCAATAATGAGGACATTCAGAAACATTAGAAACTTTAAACATTTTTCTGGCATTCACGTGACAAGAAAATGTGGATGCACTTGGAAGCCTATTCTACTTTATTTGAATAGTAATGCCATCTGCCAAAACTTACTCTGTCAAAAAGTACTGCTCTGACAACACAGGAAAGGAACTTTGTGCGAGAAACAGGCATCTGTTTTTTGCTTAAATCACAAAAGGCACATTTTGTTTGCGTTCACAAGGGATTTCTGCAAATTCACTATCCAATTAATGTCAGCCTGTGACAATGACAAAATAAGCAGATTCTTAAATGAGCCCCATTTCTTTTCAGTTTTAGATTTGCAAAGCATGAAAGGATTATATGGTGTAGTACAGAAATTTACTCTTCTGATTTATAATGAAGCCATTTTTCCTCCATGAAGATGACATCACTGGCATCACCTGGGCACTCGTGTCAGGTAAATCTCTAGTGATGGCAGTGAATTCATACCAGGTTATCCTTGGCTGGTTCTCATTGTGATGTGAAGCTCGTACTTTGTACAATGATCAGCAGAATTTACCTGGAGTTACAGACTATGGAAAAGGCCAAAACAAAGTTTCAGATGCTAAATCCCAAGATCTTAAATGCCTTGGAAGTGTGTGGTGAGAGCTGAAACTGGCCAGACATCTGCTCAGCTGTTCCACAAATACATAGTATATATTCTGTTTTTAACATGTTAGATATGGCAGAGGAGATGGCAGCAGATAAGATCCTTGTCTTGGAATAATTTACAATCTACATAGAAAGGTAAAAACATCTAAATTTAAAAACAGAAATAGATCCATAAAGAGTATTTATGAATGAAGGTGCAGGTGTGAATTGATATAGATAAATGCTGTGTAATTTCACAATAAATAATGTGCCTTCATGTAGCTTCATGACTCTCATTTATTTTCAAGTAGAAACACAAAGCAAGCAAAGAATAGAAGTGGGGTGCTACTTGGGGGTTAAAAATAAGATGACTTCAGGCATGGGCAGTGGAGAGGTAAGTGGGATGGTGACTAGTTCTGCAGAGAATGAACACAGGAAAGTACATAAATTGAAAGTTAATTATCATAGTTGGAAAAGAGTATTTATGTTAGCTAATGAGAAAAGGTTGTATGTGTAATGTATATAAATTGATAGAATATTTTTGATTTCTAGGTTAATTGGAAACTTCTGTCGTGTCTAAGAGGAGGAACACCATAATAGATGTAATTGGAAAGCCCTAATCAGGTACTTGCACTCTTGGTTTTTCCATCATTAGTACCCAGCACATGCCTAGCACAATGCTTCAAATAAAATTCAGAAATGAATGTTTAGAGCCAGAAGGTAGGCTGGTTATATTCAAAAGGACACCTGCATTTCTGTGGCTGCCCTGATTTAGACCTTCTTTCCTATTTTTGGATGATTCTCCACAGATCGAATCTTAGCAGGAGGTGGGTGCTATATCCAACTACAGAGATTGAAAAGCCTACATGCTTGCCTTCCTTGAAGCTTGGAAATTAGGGCATGGGCCTGTTTTTAATCCAGGTTTGGGCAGTCAGACACAACCACCTGGGATTTTGAATCTGGAACTAGTGGTGCAAAGAAGCAGCAACTGTGAAGAATTTATTTTAGTGATGGACGAAACTGTCACAGCTAGCTTTAGGGGCAGCCATGGCAGTTTGGCCAGAGAACAGTGTCTTCCTTGGCCTGTTCATGTGTGATGACTCAGGTTGGGGTTCTGGCTATGAAAACTCACTTTCTTATTTTCCAAGCCTGGTTTTCCCAATTTCCTTGTCATTCTGTAAGCTACCAAACAGTCTTTCAATAAATTCATTTTCTATTTAAATCATGAGAATCAGTTTCTATTAAGAACTTTGATAAAGGTATCTCAAGCAGGAAATGACTAGGAGCCTGTTTTGTGACAGTGATAAAGCAAAGAGTGAAGAAAGGACTCTTTCTTGAGAGGGATTGAGAGGAACTGACAAGGAACAATCGACAGACTTGGTAACTAGCAAGATAATGCCATTCCATTCTTGCTTAACTACTCTGCAGCAATACGTGCATGACATTGCCTAAGGGATAAAGCAGAGTGAAACTAAATATTTGCAAATATATATCCTAATGGATTCATAATAAAGTGTTTGTGGAATATGTGAACAGAATGTCTGTAAGTGTGACATTTCTTCAGAGAATAAACTGGGGAAATGGTGGTAAACATAAATAGCGTTTTTACATAAAAATATCTTTCTACAAAGAGAAAGTGTGAAGCTTTCATGAGCCAATATACTTTTTGACTCTATGTATGTTTATGAGAACCACGTTGTTTTCACTGACTTCTTGTCTGATAACCAGCACCTGTTGCCTCAATCTCAAAATGGCTTAAACAGACTTCATAGTTTTTCCTCCAAGTGGTCTTTCATCCACATGTTTTGCCTCAATGATAAGCACTACAGGTGTCGGATACCTAAACAAGGAACTGTGGATTTCTTCCTTCCTCTTCTGATTATCCAGCAAGTCCTGTATTCCATCCCTTAATCATCTCTCAATAATTCCCTGCCCCTCCATTGCTGACTGTTAGGACCAAACTGAAGCCAGGACAGGCTCTAAGGGGCGGGCTAGGCCTGAGAAAAGCTGAGGCTCTGGGAACTCCTGCAGGCAGTGTAGCTCGACCAATCAGAAAAAAATCCCCGTAGCCCCCCACCCCCGGCCCGCGCCAGACCTGAGCCAATCTGGATAGGGATGCGAGGTTTAAAAGTCCCGCGCCTACGATTTAACCAATCAGCTATGCTGTTACAGAAACAAAGAACCGTCTGTATAAAAGTATATGTGATTCAGAGCTTGGGGCCTTTGTCAGATTCCACTGTGCTGGATGAAACATGGGTCCTGGCTGGAGCTAGTAATAAACCCCTTTATGTTTTTGCATTGCTGTGGACGTCTTATTCTCTCAGTTTTGGGGACTCGGACTCTGGGTATAACACTGACTGTAGCCAAAAATCTCATCACTTCTTAACTGGAGTTTTGGAATTGTTTCCTTGTCCTTTCCAGTTCACCCCTACCAGAAATCCTTTGCTTTCTAAAGTCTAACGCCATCAGAGAGGCACAAGGGTCTGCCATGTACATACCTCTCAAGTACAAAAACCTTTTGAGCTGTTTTTTTTTTTTTTCTTTCAAGCTCAAACTTTACACTATCTCTTGACTTCTTGTTTTTACAAATGCTGTTTCTTCTGTATGTGGAACCTTGTTGCAGGAACGAAAAGAGTGCATATTACATGTGAAACCTGAAGGATATCCATAACAACACTTGGGCTATTTTTATGATCATAAACAATCCTTTTTAAAAAGGTAAGAGAGGGTCTTAGGTACTTCCATTAACCCGCACTTAGTCTATAGTGAAGCTGGATCTGTAAGACACCATGTATAATTGTTTCCCAAACGTTCAATAGTCAGAATGCTAATTCTTTCAAAAGGAGGAGAATATTTATTGAACAACATTCTTGGCCCCAAGGGGAAAGGAAATTCAGAGAGCTGCTTTGCCTTGCTTTCAACTTCAAAATGGATTTTCAAAGACAGACAGAGTCCTTTAGAGGCTCTTGTTTAATGCAAGTATATCTTTAGTATGGGGAATACAGAATAGAGCAGGGAAAAAAAATACAGATAAAACAGAGGGCCTAGGAGATTGTGACATAAAGAAACAAAGAAAAAACTTTAACATTTTAAAGTCTAATGAAGAGAGGAGGGAGGAGGGGAAGCAACACAAATGGTCACAAGTGCAGAGAAAGCTCTAGCCTCATGCTGAGATTCAACTTCAACAGAAAATTGGTGTTTTGGATTTTTTTCCAGTGTTCTGCTCAAAAATTTCCCTCATCTTCATCACCCAGCTCCTCAAGGTCAGGCAACATCCACAGGTAATCAGGCATTTGACTGACAGCCTGAGGCGCAATCTACCCTTTGCAGTTCAATATGGGGAAGAGCTAGAAATGACCCAACACAGAGCACAAAACTTGTTCTGTGATCTAGCATTATAGGTATTTTCCTAGTTCAATTAATATATTTCTAACTTTGAATTAACTTAGATAGCACTCCTAAGAGGAAAAAGTGTTATACTGGTGCTATTATTTTTCTATGTCCTACAATGAATTCAGTTTTTCTTCTAAAGTGAATGTGGACAATGTACAAAATTGAAAATAATCCAAGAATATGCAAATACATTCTTAAACATTTATTTTGTACAAAGTGGATGGAGGAATACAGCATAGCACTAAAAACAGATATCATCCAAGTTCCAAAAATAGGTCATACTGATTCCAAGAATGCAGAATATGTGAACAATAGTAACTGTCTATGGAAAACAGAACAAAACTTTTTTTTATGAGGCTGTGTGTTCTCGTTCATATCCCTGTCACTGTTGAATCTCCAGGTCCTGTCCAGTGCCAGGAAAACAGTAAGTATTCAAGAAACACAAACTGAATAAATTGTTAGCCTAGAAGGTAATCTGGAGATACTATACCAATAGTTTTAAGATGACTCTTTAAGTTTCAAAATAACTAATATAAAATCTAATCTCCACACCGCAAAGTGATTTAAGAAAAGAACAAGTCAGATAAAATTATACCCCATTAAGAAAAATACTCCCCAGTGTGATTTAGAAAAAAATCCAAATTTCATATCTGGACCTCCAGGCCTTCCATTCCTGCCAACCTCTTTGACTTCAGGTCCTCCTATTCTCCTTCCTGTTTTTTGTAATTTAGTCAAACTTATGATTTTGTTTTGATTTGTTTTGTTTCCCTTGCCATTCCTAAGTGTGTTAAGCCAAGCCCTACTTTTGGGCTTTGACTTCTGCCCTTCCCTTTACTTGGTATGTGTTTCCTTAGATACTTTCATAGCTGGATTCTCATAATTCAAATCTCCTCAAATATCGATATACATGCCTACAGAAGGCTTGACCATACTGTCTAAAACAGCTATCACCTTCCCTTCACTTTATCCAATATCCTGCCTTATTTTATCAGCATATTTTAACCATATGAAATTTTACTATACATTTTATGGTTTATTTGATCTGAGCTGCACTTGTGTTCTATTGTTATCTTGATATACAAAGTAAATGACCTCATTGAATGAATGACTGAATGTGAGAAATATAAAATGTTATGAAATCATGTTTAAGTGAAGAGGGGAATGTGGTGTCTGATACATTCAAGAAATATAGAATTCAGGAAAGAAGAGAGGGTTAGATTAAATCTCTGTTCTTGGCCTTAAGAGAAAGAACTTGGACTATTATGTTTCTTGGTTAGCTCAGTGGTAGGCAAAGGTGTACACTAAATAAATGACAAATATTTTCACATAACTTCCTAGGTAGCAATTTAACTTTTAGTTATAATTAATTTGAAATGAGCTTAAACAATGTTGAACATGACATCTCAGATCTTAATAAGATAGAATATAAAATGGTGGAATGAGATAGAATAGTTATTTTAACAGGTGGCAACAGATTTTTCATGAAAATGTTTATATTCAGGAAAATATCAGGATGATTCTGTTTGGTTGTAAAAAGTAAGGTCTTAGGAATTTTACTTTTTTGTTTGCTTGTTTTTGTTTTAAGGAGATCATGAAAAAAAAAAAGGAAAGCTAAACTGCTCTGCATAAGGAATGAAGATAAATGTAAGGAAGAGAAAAGAATAGGCAAATGATGATTGAGCCTATGAAAACACACTGATGTCAAAGTCACCAGAGTAATTGCAAAAGTAAAGATAATATTTTAAATTTCTACACACACACACACACACACACACACACACGTCTTATATTGCCCAAACCGTCAATAAATTCTGTTAACATATTGCCTGGTAATTCCTTATGTGAGAAATTCCTAAGAACACCAAGGAGTAAAGTTTGAGTTCCATATCTAGGCTGACCTGGAAAGAACAGTCATGGAAAGTGAAATGTTAGTGAGGGTGAGTTTGGTAGGCAAGAACTTAGAGATAAGGTTGATCTAAAGAAATACTCTTCCAGGAACACACAGGAGTTTTGGTTAGGGCTCAGACTTTGGAATAAGACTAAAGTCTTTTTGAATATCTACTAACTTCCAAGGTTAAGATAGCATAATCAATAAGATAATGATTCCAGTTTCATCTAGCACATGACCTCTGCTGCTGCTGCTGCTAAGTCACTTCCCTTGTATCCGACTCTGTGCAACCCCATAGACAGCAGCACACCAGGCTCCCCGGTCTCTGGGATTCTCCAGGCAAGAACACTGGAGTGGGTTGCCATTTCCTTCTCCAATGCATGAAAGTGAGAAGTGAAAGTGAAGTTGCTCAGTCGTGTCCAACTCTTAGCGACCCCATGGACGGCAGCCTACCAGGCTTCTCCGTCCATAGGATTTTCCAGGCAAGAGTACTAGAATAGGGTGCCATTTCCTTCTCCGAGCACATAACCTTATTTCTATGTAAAAGGCTGACAATGGGCACATTTCTATCTCCAAATCAGGAGTGGATTCCATCCAGTTACAGATAAGTTTCCAAATATTAAGAAGCCATAAAAGACTAAGTAGAGGTCCACATATTATATCTTCTATCCTCTTTTATTTCTAATTTATAGAGGGTTAGGATTATTATATTCACCTCTGTTAACAATATTGGGTAGTATCCTAAACATTAAACACTGTTTATGAAACGTAAGAGCCTAATTATATATCAAAGAGGGAAAAAAGGATGCATACATCCTCCATGAAGCTGAACTGTATGTGTGATTGTGTGTGCTGTGTGAGAAAAAGCCAAGAATGGAAACTGGCTATCTACATGCTACAATCAGGTAGAAGATTCTTCAAAGGAATGCCAAATTGAATCAAACAATCCACGATCAAAGACAAATCAGAAACTGAAACAGCAGTGTTAACTCAGTTGACTCAGATATTATAAAAAGAATGCGTAAAATGATTTGATGTACTACTGTGGATTTCACATCAGGGTCAGAAGGATGCTTATTAAAGTTGCAGTCTGAATTTGATTTTATTACCTGTGTTTATAACATTGCCTGTCTAGAAAATATCAAGTTAACTATTAGTTCACTATCTCTTGTCTGATTGTCTGGAACTTTCCTAGTATCATGTTGACTCAGAGGGCCTTAACATTTCCCTCAGCTTGACTAAACTTAAGAAAGGTTTCTTCCTCACTGTGGGCTCCTGACTTGCCTTTTCTTAGAACAATTACTTTAGAAACTTGCAACTGTAATTTCTTTCTTTGCCTCTTCAAGATATAAGTCTTCCAAAACTCAGGAATATCTTTTGCAAAGACCTGGGAGCCATCCCTTGAAATGTAATCATCAAGAAAGATACCACTCCTATCACCCAGATTTTATGACTTCTGCAGGAGGGTAGGAGCCCAAATTTGATAAATGCCAATTAACAAACACAAATGACCTAAACACTGTAACCAAACTTCTCCATTATTTCACCCCTATGGTCCTCCAATATTTTCCATTAGCTAGCACTAGAATTTGAAAATCCTCTGGCTTTCCGTCTAGGGAGTTAGATCAATTTCTTTCCTCTATTATTGCAATAGTCTTGAATTAGTCTTCCTTGCCTTTATAATATAAAGTCTTTCTTGTCTGTCTGTTGCAGTATCTCTTTGACAATGGCCTGACCTGTTTTCTCATCTTCCTAAATTGTTTATTCTCTTGATATCAGGTAATATTTTCTAGTTACTTTTAAGCCAGTAAAAGGCTTCTTTTAAGTATGAGGCTTAGAATAAATGTAATTGAAATGGAAATCCAAGACAGGAATAGTAAATGACAGATAAACTGAAGAACAAAAATAATCAGAGTAGAATATGAAAATTTAGGTCATTGGATAATATTGCCGACTAAAAATTATCACTTGCCCTCTGTCTCTACAAGGTTTAAGTCACTATCCACTGCATTTGCTGACCTTCAAACACATGCTGAAGTTCAGGGTGGAGGTCAGGAATGAGGTATTCCGTGTCCTGGGAAAAATTGGCAGACCAAGCCTTCAGATAGATATTTTTCAGGAGATTTTATGAGCTCAATTTCTTGCATCTTCTCATATCTAGAAGAGCACTAAAATTGTTAACATTTCCTCCTTGTAACCAGCAACAACCTTCTGCCAAAATGTGTGCTTGATTCCATGTGTCCTCCTTCACTAAAAACACATATATATACCCCGCCTTCAGTTCAGTTCAGTCACTCAGTTGTGTTTGACTCTTTGTGACCCCACGGACTGCAGCACACCAGGCTTCCCTGTCCATCACCAACTTCCAGAGCTTGCTCAAACTCATGTCCGTTGAGTCGGTGCTGCCATCTAACCATTTCATCCTCTCTCGTCCCCTTCCCCTCCTGCCTTCAATCTTTCCCAGCATCCAGGTCTTTTCCAATGAGTCAGTTCTCATCAGGTGGCCAAAGTATTGGAGCTTCAGCTTCAGCATCAGCCCTTCCAATGAATAGTTAGGACTGATTTCCTTTAGGATGGACTGGTTGGATCTCCTTGCTGTCCAAGGGACTCTCAAGAGTCTTCTCCAACACCATAGTTCAAAAGCATCAATTCTTTGGCACTCACCTTCTTTATAGACCAACTGTCACATCAATACAGGCTACTGGAAAAACTATAGCTTTGACTAGACAGACCTTTGTCTGAAAAGTAATGTCTCTGCTTTTTAATATGCTGTCTAGATTGGTCATAGCTTTTCTTCCAAGGAGCAAGCGTCTTTTAATTTCATGGCTTGCAGTCATCATCTGCAGTGATTTTGGAGCCCAAGAAAATAAACTGTCTCACTGTTTCCATTGTCTCCCCATCTATTTGCCATGAAGTGATGCGACCAGATGCCATAATCTTAGTTTTCTCACTACTGAATTTTAATCCAGCTTTTTCACTCTCCCGTTTCGCTTTCCTCAAGAAGCTCTTCAGTTCCTCTAAGGGTGGTGGCATCCGCCTATCTGAAGTTATTGGTATTTCTCCTGGCAATCTTGATTCCAGCTTGTGCTTCATTCAGCCCTTCATTTCTCATGATGTACTCTGCCTATAAGTTAAATAAGCAGAGTGACAGCCCACCTTACCTCTTTGTTATGCGGAGCAGTTCCTCAGAGCTGTCTCAGAGGCTGTCTCCTGGGCTATTGTCCTCTTTTTGCCCCCAATAAAACTTAATTTACAACTTTCACATTGTGCATTTTTTCAGTTGACAATATCAAAGAATAACTCAATGAAAAAATACTCTCCCACTCTTCATCCTGAACAACACACACACACACACACACACAAACACACACAGACAGAGAGAGAGAGAGAGAGAGAGCGCGAGCGAGAGAGAGCTTTTAATCTAATGCCCTACACAGAAATACTCAAGTATTTGGAGAATTTGGAAAATTGCTCTGCCAAGTGGAGAAATCTTCTTGATATATGATGTAAAATGCATGAGGATGTTTTTTGAACATAACAGCAGGACTTCAAAACTATAGAATGCTAAGTGTTGATATTCTGCTAAGAAGCACTGATCGTTTCAATAGAGCTACTAGTTTACAAAAAAAAAAGCTAGACAAAAATATAGACACATTAATAAAATTAGATTGTTCATCAGGTAAATGGGTATTTTAGATTTAAGACTCTGAGATTAAAGAAAATGAATCAAAGAAACACAAAACAAAATACATCTAGGAACACATTTAGCTTGTGCATTTTTCTCTTTTAAGAATGTAACATCCACATTTTGCTCATAAAGAAACGCCTGACTGCATTTGCTTTGCTAGTTTGCTGGTTCATCATTATTCTGATGATGACAGCTAAACTGTAAATATAAAATGTACTGACCAATACCATCTAATTTATTTGGAAACAGCAGGTTGTCTAAGATTTTTCAGAGAAAACTGTGGGCTTCTTTTTTTCTTCTATTAATAAGGGTAATTAGAAACATAATGGTCCGTTGTAACTGGTGGCATCCTGGTTGAAACTTCTCAGCAGTAGCAGAAAGTCTTCCGACTTAGATTTCTCTTCCAACAAAGATAAATACTCCATTATCTACTTACTTGTATCAGTTTAACTTAACTCATCCCAAATCATCCCTCATAAAATTGATTATAATTGTCAGATTTTATTGTACTAAAATTAGTGTTCAGTTCTACTTTTTTAATCAGTTGTTATCAGGACGGTGAAAATGAGTAGAGTGAAATAAAAATAACCCAAAATGTAATCAGATCTTATGTTTTTATTTCACACAATTTCTTAATAAAAGAAAGAACAATTTAGAGACAATTAGGTTCATGGAGATGGTTTAATTAAATCACTCAGACTATACTAAAAATTATGTGAACAGTATTTGATGGTGAATCATTTAAGTTGGAGGTAAATTTAGCCTATTAATGATGGTAAAAATATCATCATGGTATTTTTAAGTTGGAAATGACACATGATGTCATCATTTCTACACGACTAGGAGAAATATTTTTCAATAGTAGAGCTAAATTATTGGAAACTCATATTTAAACAGACTTCTGGACATTTCTCCAATTTAGAGAAACAAAATTTAACTTGATGTATGTTATTTCCCTCAACCTCTCCCAAAACATGACCATCATTCACCATGAAGTCCTTCTATTGAACATGATGTAAGTTATTTCTATCTGAAGGTCTTATCTTTATTACTGTCATAGTGAAATATAAACCAGAGCATGAGACTGAGAAAGTGAAGTGAAGTCGCTCAGTCGTGTCTGACCCTTTGCAAACCCATGGACTGTAACCTATCAGGCTCCTCCATCCATGGGATTTTCCAGGCAAGAATACTGGAGTGGGTTGCCATTTCCTTCTCCAGAAGATCTTCCCAATCCAGGGATTGAACCTGAGTCTCCCACATTGTAGGCAGACGCTCTACCGTCTGAGCCACTAGTATTTTTTCTATGTTATTTGTTTTATAAGTCTTTACATGGCATTCCCAAGTCAGCTGTCATCTTTATGTTTTCTCATTTTCACTCATTTAAAAGATAACATTTTTTTTTTTATGTCTTGGGAGTTTTGGTTTTGTGAAAACCTAGGGTACTTTTAGACTCTCAAGGAATAGTAACAAAGTTCCCTGGAGACTGAAAAACAACAACAACAAACCCCAGTATTTTTAAGATGGAACTATAGTATGGGGAAAATAAAACAGAAGGATAGATTGAAACTCAAGTAGTTGGGAATTCTCAATATATATCTGCAACCTTGAACTTGCTATAGGTACCGAGGTTCGCAATCTTTCATCTCCTTGCAAACTCAGGATGAAACTGGTTATTGTTTTAATTTGCATTACTATGAAAACAGTTCAGGTAAACATTCTTATATATTTATTAGACATTTAAATTTATCTTTTTTGAATTAACTACTGTGTTATTTACCCATTTGTCTTTCTAGATAGTCTTCCTATAGAAGTACTTCTACACTTTCTTTTGTGTTAGTATATATATATCTCATTTCTGTTAGTTAATCTCTATTAGTTTATCAGTTAGTTAATCTCATTTTTATTCTTTTACATTTCATGCTTAATTTTTACCTTGAGAAAAATGCATTTCTATTGCTTTTAATAGGCACAATAATTAAAAGTTTAAAAATATAATAAATTTATAAATTGTAACAACTTTATTAATGCAAATAATAAAAATAGATGTTACAGTAGTTTATTTTAAATTTTATAGAATTTAAAATGTATTAATATTTCCTCATCTGTAAAGATGGAGCCAATAATACCCACAGCATGGTACTGAGATAAGTATAACACATAGTGGAAAAATGGGAGAAAATATTTGCAAACAATGTGACTGACAAGGAATTAATCTCCAAAATTTACAAATAACTCATGAGGCTCAATATCAAGAAAACAAACAGCCCAATCAAAAATGTGCAGAAGATCTAAATAGACATTTTTCTGAAGGAGAAATACAGATGGACAAGAGGCACATGAAAAGATGCTTAACATCACTATTATTAGAGAAATGCAAATCAAAACTATGAGGTACCACACCAGTCAGAATGGTCATCATTAAAATGTCTACAAGTAACAAGTGCTGCAGAGTGTGGAGGGAAAGGAACCCTCCTACACTGTTAGTGGGAATGTAAATTGGTATAACCACTATGGAAAACAATATGGAGTTTCCTTAAGAAACTAAAAATAGAGTTATCATATATGATCCAGCAATCCCACTTCTGGGCATATATCCATAGAAAAGCATCATTCAAAGGACACATGCACCCAATATTTACTGCAGCACTATTTACAATAGCCAAGATATGAAAGCAACCTAAATGTTCATCAAGAGATGAATGGAAAAAGATGTGGTACATATACACAATGGAATATTCAGTTCAGTTCAGTTCAGTCGCTCAGTCGTGTCCGATTCTTTGCGATCCCATGAATTGCACCACGCCAGGCCTCCCTGTCCATCACCAACTCCCGGAGTTCACTCAAACTCATGTCTGTCGAGTCGGTGATGCCATCCAGCCATCTCATCCTCTGTCAGCCCCTTCTCCTCCTGCCCCCAATCCCTCCCAGCATCAGGGTCTTTTCCAGTGAGTCAACTCTTCACATGAGGTGGCCAAAGTATTGGAGTTTCAGCTTTAGCATCAGTCTTTCCAATGAACACCCAGGGCTGATCTCCTTTAGAATGGACTGGTTGGATCTCCTTGCAGTCCAAGGGACTCTCAAGAGAGTCTTCTCCAATACCACAGTTCAAAAGCATCAATTCTTTGCCACTCAGCTTTCTTCACAGTATTCAGCCATTAAAAAGAATGAAATGCCATTTGCAATACTGTGGATGGACCAGGAGATTACCATACTAAGTGAACTAAGACAATGAAAGACAAATATTATATGATATTGCTTATATGAGGAACCTAAAAATAAGTGATGCAAATGAATTTATTTAGAAAACAGAAACAGACTTACAGACTTAAAGAATAAAATTATGGTTACCAGGGGAGAAGAGTGGGAGAGGGAGGGACAGATTGGGAGTTTGAGCTTGACATGTACACACTGCTATATTTACAACAGATAACCAACAATGACTATAAAGCACAAGAAACTCTGCTCAACACTCTATAATAATCTAAGTTGAAAAATAATTTGAAAAAGTATAGATACACATATGCTGCTGCTGCCGCTTTGTTGCTTCAATCATGTCCAATTCTGTGTGACTATGGACTGGAGTCTGTTGGGCTCCTCTTGTCTATGGGATTCTACAGGCAAGAGTATTGGAGTGGGCTTCCACACCCTGCTTTAGGGGATCTTCCTGACCCAGGGCTCAAACCTGGCTCTCCTGCATTGCAGGCAGATTCTTTACTGCTGAGCCAGCAGGGAAACCCAGACACAAGTATATGTATAACCGAATTACTCTGTTGTACATCTGAAACTAACACAGTGTTATTAATCAACTATACTTCAATATAAAATAAACATAAAAAATAAAGGAACTAGCATGACAAGCGTTAGTGGGGTGTGAAATGTTACTCTGGGAGATGGCAAAGAGATTAATGTTACTAGAGCAGGTTCCTGGTGTGAGGAAAGAGGACTGACAAGATAAAACTACACTAGAGTAAGGGTAGATGGTAGGTATTTTGTATATGAGTAAGAACTTAGACTTTATCTTACAGGCAACTGGAAATCATCAAAGGTGTACTTATACAAAAAAGATCACTTCAAAAATATTTGGGAACAGTTTGTTATGTGAGAGAGAAAACTGTCTTCTCAAACTTTTTAAACTTAAGTCACTTTACAAGACCACCCATTTGCAGAAATGCCACACTTATGAAATTAAGTCCCATGTTACTCTTGATCATTCACAAATTTCCAATTTTTGAAGCCTAAAATATGAACATGTAAATGTTTTTAAAAGGTTGTTAACCATCATCCTACACTGTCTTCCTTTAGAGACTGAAAACCTTCTCAAGTAATAAGAACATTTTAATATCTGAATAATTTTAACGTGCACACAGAAGGAAGCAGGGTTCACAGAAAAAACCACAGTTATTTGGATTAGGGTATGTCTCTTGGTGATAGACTTCCAACAGGGAGCTGTATGGTTTTGACAAAATCAGTCTTCCTCTATGGGCCTCAGTGGTCTTATATATGACGAGAAAAACCAAAGTGGACTAGATAGTTTTTCTAAAGGCCCTCTCTTTTTAGGTTTAGAACTTAAACATTTTAGGTTTCTGATCTAAGGACCAAATTCTATGCCCAAACAAATGACACTGGCTTGATACATAATTTAAGTCAACTGAATTTGACACAAGATTCAATCCATTAGTGGAAGAAAATGGTATCTCAAGTTATCCAGGTTCATTTATAGATCACAAATACACAGATTTCCATTTAGGACCTTATGAAGAACGGTTATTCCATCATCATGACATTACAGAACATTCAAGGTTTGGGTGGAGAAGAAAGAAGAGGATCAATTCAGCTCCTCTTAATTAGTGATTGGAAATGCTTAATTAGCAATTGGAAGTGTGATTCTGAAGCTCAAAAATACTTTTTCTCTGGAAAGATAAATTTGAGTCGTTGTAGAAGTGGTAGCTGAGGCAACGTGGGTGGCTGGGAAAACTCAGGGAAGCATGTGCAGTTTTAAAAGAGAAGACAAGGGAGGTTGAATAACCTCAGAAAGACAATACAGTTCAAAGGTAGGAGGAACACCAGGAGAGAACAGGTGGGAGCTCCCAAGTTAAGAGCTGGTCACAAGATCCCTACTGTCACATGGTACTTGGGGCAAGGAAGGAAAGGAAGCTTTGGGTGCTGCAATCCCAGAGGGCCAATGACAGCCTTGTACAAGTTTCAGTGGAACACGGAGAAAGCAAGATCACAAGAGGCTGAGAACTTATTTTAACTTTCACTGAGAATCTGTGTGGTGTTTTGACAAAATCAAAGATTATCTGGATTGCCGGGGGCCAGCGTGAGGAACTCCGCCCATGGCAAAGGTCATGAGGCAGGAGGCTTGGCATTCGCAAAGGCGTGATCAAGCCTCAGGAAACCCCCTGTTCCCGAGCATCTAACCCCAAAACCAGAGTCTGTTTCATGCTCTCACCTACACCTCCGACTTTACGGGGGGTCTCCCCCATAACCGTTTCTCTCAGAGAAGGAGTAAACGTGCAGCTCTAAGGCAATAAAAATTCCTGGGCGTGACAAGAGTGTTTCAGCTTACGGACTCCTCTGAAGGTTATCTAGCCCACCTGGTATAGGTTCGTCCGGGGCTGGACCCTGGCACTGGATACTATAAATAGTAAATTTATATAGCACTTTTCAAAGTCAGTGGGGATATATTCCAGCCATCATATATGTTTAGGAAGAAGCTACGCCAATAATAGCAAGACATCTCCCAGAGGTGCAAACTGGGGCACTTTTTCATCAGTATTCCATTTCTAGAAGGCAACTGATGTGTGGAAAGACTGATTGATGTCCAAGAGTGAAGCATTATTTTAATAAGTTGGAAACCACATAAAAACCCATAAATAAGGGAATGGCTAGGTTGAATATGATAAAGTATCATTCACATTATACAAAATATTTAGTCGCATGGGGGAAATGATATATAAATATATACTATTACATGCAAAAAAGCAGAATATCAAATAGCATGTCCAGAATGATTGTCTAATTTGGCGTTTTAACAAAATCACTAAAAAGTAGTACATATACAGAGAAAGCAAGAAAATACATTAAATTTTAAGAGTAGTTTTCTCTGAATGGTAATATTGAGGTTGAGTTTAATTTTATTCTTACTGCTTTTCAATTTTCTACATTTTCAGATAAAATATGTATTGGTTTTGTTAATAGAAAAAGTTCATTGACTTCTTCTAAAAGGCTAAAGGAAGGAATAATAGAAAAATAGAATAATATTAATCAAAGTAAAGCAGAAATTTTTTTCTTTCTGAGACACACACATAAACACACCCAGGTAATAAATACAAATCCATGTGGGTACATGTACTACACACACACACACACACACACACAGGTGAGTACACAATCCTTCCTTTATTACAGAAGAAGTAGAAATATATTCTACTTGCTATTTATGAAATTTGGGCAGACTCAGCCCTCACTCCCAGATTTGGCAAGTTAAGTGACTTACATCTGGCTTTAGAACAAAGGTTAAATAGGTTTGACAACTGTTTAAAACTAATGTTGCTAAAGTATGCTTTTAATAGTACTGAAGTGTAAAATATACAAAATATGTAGATAGTAGGAGTTGGTAAGATGTCTTTTCAGAAATTCCAACTGATAATTATTTTAGACGTTTAAATAATAAGGTTTAATGGATTATATCTTCTGAAGAATATATGCCCTGATTTAACCCAAGTGAAAGAAGGGTGAAGCTATATGACAATTGATTTCATAAAAATGGGAAATCATGAAACTACCTACCAAATTGTTTAATGCCTTTATTTATAAACATCCAGGGATTATTTTAAGGCTTCATTTAAAACCTGTACCTTATTTTCCTCCATTTCTCCAGCTAATCACAAATAGGAATCAGATCAAATTATATCTGCATGCTGTTAACTTATTTTGTATCTCAAGATCTATAGACCTGCATCAATTTTCACCTCCCTTCATTCCATCTGAATGTGCTAAGTTGTACGGATGGATGAAACACTGAGGTTGGAGAGAAGACATGGAAATAGGGTGTAGTCTTGGAAAACAGGTAGATTGTACCTCAAAAGGTCTTTAAATATTCACAGGTGAAATGAAGACATTATTATGCTAGCTCTAAATACAAAGAATGTTAAGTAGAGACATATTAAGAACAATTCTTTTTGTATGCACTAGATACATGCTGAAACATAATACCCCAAGTTCAAAATAATATGGCTAGTTTTACATAAGGAAACTGTGATATAATTTAGCATGGATTATAATTCTTCTGCTCCTATTATCTGACTCTAAGATATAAAATAGAATGAAGCATTTCTGGCAAATGTCTCAAGGAGTTCCAGAGTAGCACCATGAACCATAAAGAAGTCATCCTCAGCCACGCAGATAGCAGCAAGTAGATCTGTCAGTGGTAGTGATAATGGTTTTAAAGGCTTATAAACATTTAACCAGATGTTCTGTCTATAATACTTTGAACATGAGCCATAATTGCTCTCACAATGATAAAGTGAAATGCAAATGTTTTTAGCTTTAATATTTCAATTTTCATCTTTAGGGGCTGGGACATGGCCTGATCCTTTGTATGTTGAAGAGGCATTAAGATTTGAAGATGGGTAGGGATTTCTGGGAGGCAAGGCTATTAACGGGAGTGAGTGCCGGAACCCCGGCCTTGGGGGTAGAACAGAGAAGGTGAAAAGGTGCGTCTTGGGTAAGAGTGAGCCTTGATGTCAGCTGCTGGACACAGGAATGGGCCAGCACGTGGCTTACAAATATCTGAAGAAGCAATATCACAGGAGTTGTTGACAAGGTAGAACATGGTCTGAACTGAAGTGAATATGTTGGAACAATGAGAATTAGCTAGTGGTTGTATAGGAAAGATGAAAGGATCCCCAGAGCCAACGGCATAATGTTGGAGTGTGACAGGATAGGTGACATGGTATGCTGGCTGAGCCTAAGAATGCAGAGGGGATCTGCTACAAAAAAGGAAATCTGCATTAGAGCCACACATTAAACATGCATCATTTATATAGGACACTGGAGAAGGCAATGGCAGCCCACTCCAGTCCTCTTGCGTGGAAAATCCCACAGACAGAGGAGCCTGGTAAGCTACAATCCATGGGGTCATGAAGAGTCAGACACAACTGAGCGACTTCACCTTCACTTTTCACTTTCATGCACTGGAGAAGGAAATGGCACCCCACTCCAGTGTTCTTGCCTGGAGAATCCCAGGGATGGGGGAGCTGGGTGGGCTGCCATCTATGGGGTTGCACAGAGTCAGACACGACTGAAGCGACTTAGAAGCAGCAGCAGCAGCAGCAGCATATAATACACACAATTTAAAAATGAATATTGACACTTTTAATGAAATGCTTCTAACACTGTATAAATTATTTATACCAAATGATTTTATTTTAGGGCTTGTTTTGGTCCAGAAGAGTGTTATTTTCTCTGTAGGTTTCTTAAGTTATATTAGGCATAGTTTAGAATTGCATATTCTAAATACTTTTTTGTCTCCTAAAATAACTTCAAACTTGTATTAAGTGGGGTAATAGATATAAAAAACTGAATGGCAGTCACTGAAAACCTACAAATAATAAGTTTTGAAAACAAATAATTGTTTTTTTCAAATAAATAATTATTTGAAAACGAGTAATCTTTGTTAGATTCATGTTAGAACTACTACAAAAAAAATCCTAATAAAAGGAAGTGATAACATCAGGAAGCATAAGTTGATTTTTTATTATTTCAAGTAAATAAATAAAGCTTCTTGGGAGGCAGGACATAGTGGATGGATTTTGCTATCCAGCATTCCATTTCCTAAAACTAGTATACTGAAAGGCTGTTAGTTTATTTTGAAGCAAACTAGGGAAAGATTCGTGAAATGACCCATTCTTGCTCCTGACAATCTATAAAAATAAACACATTTCCTAAGTAAATCTTTCACTGCCTCTGCTCTGAGACATTCACTCATGGGTGAAGGAGTATAGGAATTCACATTCACAGACCTCTCTGATACGCTTCCCTCAGCTTTCTGTCCATCTCTTAAAGTTGATCAATCACTCTTTCCTTAGTGCCACATCTCTAGCCTATTACTTTGTCAAATAATATTTATCATTCTACAATATGTGATTTATTTTCATGTTTGTTTCTCATCCAGACTGCGAGTTATTTGAGAATAAGACAAAGTCTTATTCATCCTAGTGTTTCCAACCCACAGCACAATACTTAGTACATAATAGGTGCTTAATGAGTGCTGATTCATGTACATGTATTATCCACTGGATAACACCATAATCCTGTGAGACAGACATTACTGTTCTTATTTTATTGATTAGGAGACAGGCTTGAAGAGAGTGGATTGCCTATGTCACAAAGACTTGAATGGTGGAGTTTAGATTGTAAGCTTTTACATTTCATCAGTTCTAACATGAATTTTTCTTTTCACATTGAAAACAGCTCTGAAAATTGAGATGCATTTCACCTCTGATGGCAAATTTTAATCACTGTCATTAGGCAGCAGTTGTCACTTTTGTGTGTTTGAGGATCTGGTGATGGATCGCCACATTGCTGTCTTTTCAATTGAGTTAGGGGCATGGTTGGTCCAGCACATGATGAGCTTAACTGCTGTTTAAAATATCTTCCAAAAGATTACATTATGATTCGCCCTGAAACAAAATTTATTGCAGATGCAGAAAGAAATGCAATAGAAGAGTAGATTATAAACCAGACACTGATGAAGCAAAATAAATAATTGTAAGAAGGGTTGAAATTCCATATTTTCTTGCTATGCAATAACTGAGTGCATCAGGGAATCTATCAGAGGATAACACTCACAAACAGATGAAGCTGTGTTAACAGTTTGTTGGAGTCAGTCAGCGAGATGTAAACTACAAGGCATAAAAGATGAAGTGATAGGAAAACTCAGACCACTGATGCATTCAATTGAAAAAGAGAGCAACTATGGCAACGATGAGGACTATCCGTGCTATTCAACAAAACTTTCTGTGATGATGGAAATGTTCTAGAGTCTGTACTGGCACAGCTGCTGACACCTATGGCTATTAAGAATGTGAAATACTGCCAATGTGACTAAGAAAATGAATTTTAACTTCACTTTAATTAATTTAAATATACATAACCACAGTTGCTAGAGGCTACCCTGTTGGATCGTACAGAACTAGACTGCTTGGTAAACCAATCTTCCTTATCAGTTAAGTCTGATGTTACAGTAAGTTTCAGCATTCTGATCTGGAAAGTGCAAATATCATCTATTTTAAAATGTTGTTGCGAGAGTTTAATGAGACGTGATGATGGATTATATTTAGCATATAAGTCTGGAATATGATAAGTGAGAGGAAATGAAGGTAGTACTCTCCTAGGGAGAGTAGGACTACTAGTAATTATAGTAACCACAACATTTTATCCTTGCTGATAAACAGCAAGGAAGGTTTAAATACTACAATAAATAGCAGGTCATAAAGAAATATCTCCCCCCACCTCAAAAAAGATGGCAAGCTGCTTAGAAGTTAGAAAGTTCATTATAGACATTAGGCTACATGGATTCTCAGTAAATACTGATTAGCCTGCAATTTCCAGAAGGTGAATTAGTGCACATGCAATGCTTCTGGACATGTATCTGCATTTTGAAAATTCAAGTTCAAGTGACTTGGGCCCACCCTCTAACTCTTAAAGTGATGCCAGATCAATCTGAGCATCCATGGGTACTAACAAGGATAGACTCTTGTTAGTACAAAGAGGAATATTTGTACAAGAGGAATATTGTACTACAATATTAGTACTACAAAGTACTAAAAGGAATATTATGCTTAGCAAGAAGAAACTTGGATAAACGCTAAATAAAGAAGGATGCCCTGCTGAGACTATAATAAAGACTAGGCTGTTTTAGAATGTGTGGGTAACTCTTCTGGAATCTGTTGATCGATGTTCATTAGTTAATATGCATCTAGGTGCATACAGGCTGAGGGGTATGTGTGTGCGTGTGTGTGTGTGTGTGTGTAGGGAAGCAGAGGCTAATAAGGACAATATCTTGGCTTCTACATCCATCCAAACTTCTGAAAGAGTTTAAACCCATTATATATATATAACATATTATATATATATATAATATATATACCTATATTATATATTTTATATTTACTTATATCAATATTTATTTATATATAAAATATTTATATTATATATAATATACATTATATATTTATAAATATATATATAATATAAACATTATATATAATATATACAATATACTTCCCAGGTGGCTCAGATGGTAAAGCATCTGCCTGCGATGCAGGAGACCTGGGTTCAATCCCTGGGCTGGGAAGATCTCCTGGAGAAGGAAACGGCAACCCACTCCAGTACTCTTGCCTGAAAAATCCCACGGATGGAGGAGCCTGGTAGGCTACAGTCCATGGGGTCGCAAAGAGTTGGACACGACTGAGTGACTTCACTATCACTTATTTATATATAAAATATTTATATTTAATATATTATATATAATATAAATAAATATTACATATTATAATATATACTATTATATATAATATATATAAACCTATATTACATATAGATTTCTTGAGAAACCTATATGCAGGTCAGGAAGCAACAGTTAGAACTGGACATGGAACAGACCGGTTCCAAATAGGAAAAGGAGTACTTCAAGGCTGTATATTGTCACCCTGCTTATTTAACTTCTATGTAGAGTATATCATGAGAAACGCTGGGCTGGAAGAAGCACAAGCTGGAATCAAGATTGCCGGGAGAAATATCAATAACCTCAGATATGCAGATGGGAGAAGGCAATGGCACCCCACTCTAGTACTCTTGCCTGGAAAATCCCATGGACGGAGGAGCCTGGAAGGCTGCAGTCCATGCGGACATGACTGAGCAACTTCACTCACTTTTCTCTTTCTTGCATTGGAGAAGGAAATGGCAACCCACTCCAGTGTTCTTGCCTGGAGAATCCCAGGGACCGGGGAGCCTGGTGGGCTGCTGTCCATGGGGTCACACAGAGTCGGACACAACTGAAGTGACTTAGCAGTAGCAGATATGCAGATGACACCACCCTTATGGCAGAAAGTGAAGAGGAACTAAAAAGCCTCTTGATGAAAGTGAAAGAGGAGAGTGAAAAAGTTGGCTTAAAGCTCAACATTCAGAAAACGAATATCATGGCATCTGGTGGAAACAGTGTCAGACTTTATTTTTTGGGGCTCGAAAATCACTGCAGATGGTGATTGCAGCCATGAAATTAAGAGACGCTTACTCCTTGGAAGGAAAGTTATGACCAAACTAGATAGCATATTGAAAAGCAGAGACATTACTTTGCCAACAAATGTCCGTCTAGTCAAGGCTATGGTTTTTCCAGTGGTCATGTATGGATGTGAGAGTTGGACTGTGAAGAAAGCTGAGCACCAAAGAATTGATGCTTTTGAACTGTGGTGTTGGAGAAGACTCTTGAGAGTCCCTTGGACTGCAAGGAGATCCAACCAGTCCATTGTAAAGGAGATCAGTTCTGGGTGTTCTTTGGAAGGACTGATGCTAAAGCTGAAACTCCAGTACTTTGGCCACCTCATGCGAAGAGTTGACTCATTCGAAAAGATTCTGATTCTGGGAGGGATTGGGGGCAGGAGATGGCTGGATGCCATCATTGACTCAATGGACATGAGTTTGAGTGAACTCTGGGAGTTGGTGATGGACAGGGAGGCCTAGCGTGCTGTAATTCATGGGGTTGCAAAGAGTCGGACACGACTGAGTGACTGAACTGAACTGAAACCCATTAAGGAGAGATAGGTTAAGAAGAGAAACCTTGAAAGAGGTGATTTTTAGGAAACGTATCATTCTCTGATATTGAGTCTGGGACTGAACAATGCTGCCTTTTTAGGCAAGTAGGTTCAGGAGGTCAAACCATTTTCTCAATCTTTGCAGATAATCCAAGTCACTTTAACATCTGGGAGACCAGCAGCTTTGAGAACAGCGAAAGACAGTGACTTATGCACATTGATTAGCACTGTGATGCACACATCATGGGAAAAGGCTCGGCTAAAGACGCCACAGATGGATTCATAAGAAGAGAACACTGACAAGGAGACTCTCAGTTTACACAGAAAGAAGTGATCTGAGCTTGCACAGGGGGCAATGCTGACAACCCACACTGTTTATAGTATCTCAGAAACACTTGTGGAAAGTTTCAGAAAGGGAGTTGAGGGCCTGTTGATCAGAGAGAGACTGGTATAAACAGGCACTAATTTTAAGGTGACCTAATTTGTCCTCATTGGATGGTGATGCCAGAGGACACGGGGGCATGCTAGCTGTTTTGTTACTTTAGAGTTCCTGTTATTATTCAAACCTTTTTGAGTTTCTATAGTAGTCTGCCATGATGATTTAGGGTGGAGTTAGTCCAGTTAGCTTTGGCCCTAATAAAGGACTGTTTGTTGAAAGTCTGCTCATCATTTGCCTTTTTATTGCTACCAGAACAACAGTAACTAGGATCACTAAATCTAACACTTGAATAACAGTCCTTCAGAGGGCTTAACAGTGGCAATTACCAAACAGTACACACCAAAGGTTCTTGGCAGGAAGTAAGGAACAAGAAGTAAAGAACTACTCCATGAACTGAAAATTTTGAGGAGTGCTTCCAATAAAAAAATATGTAAATTTTTAAAATGGGCGAGTCATCAGAACAAACAACTGTTCCCTTGAGAAATAAAAAGCAAATAAAGTTTAATAATATATCGAGTCTATTTTAAGAGCTCTCCATTTAAAATGAAACCTGAAAAAAAAAAAAGAAAAGAAACCTGGAGCCACACTGGATGATAACAACCTACAAAGGTTGAAATGAAAAAGTTTACCTTTTCTGGAAAAGGGTATATTGATTGAAAGTCCTATTTCACTGATCCTTTCCTATTCTCTGGGAATGAACAATTACAATATAAAGATAGCTTGGGACATGTATTTTCTTCTATTCCTTAAGTCTGATGGCTCAGTTCTAATTATCACTTATACCAAAATTTTACCCAGAAATACTGTTCAGACCTTGGCCATGTAACCTGACTTAACAAAGTTGAAATATGACTTAACTAGTACTAAGCAAGGTCATGAGTTCAAACCTTACCTTAATGATGACTTTTTGAACTATAAGAAAGATCAGAAAACAGAGCAAAAGGAAGGTGGAAAGTTGGAATTATATAGGCCAGAGGTAATAGATCAAAAGGTGATCATAAGATATTCCAAGTTCAGTTGACAAATGTGTGTGTGTTAGTTGTATCCAACTCTTTGTGACCCTACGGACTGCAGCCTGCTAGGCTCCTCTGTCCATGGAATTCCCTAGGCAGGACTACTGGAGTAGGTTGCTATTTCCTTCTCCAGGGGATCTTCCTGACCCAGGGATGGAACTCAGGTCTCCTGCATGCAGGCAGATTCTTTACTGTTTGAGCTACCAGGGACATGGATAAATCACTAGGGCCAGATGGCACTCACCCAAGAGTTTCGAAGGAACTCAAGGGTGAAACTGTGGAGCCAATGGCCAAACTTGTAGACTGTTATTGCAAACAGTCACCTTGCCAGAGGACTGGGAGATTCTGATGTGATCCCTATCTAGAAGAAGGACCCTTGAGAAACCCTGGAAACAAGATGATGATCTGAAAGACTATTAATAGCTTTCCAGGCATAAAAGATGTGGAGAATACTTTTAAAAAGAGTCAATTCCACTGAATATCTCTATGTATCTAACTGGTGGAGGTAAAAGCTCTATAGTTTTGGGAAGAGGAAATCATACCAGTGTGGTCTCTTTTGTGTTTTTGAGGTTTCAGATGGCAATTGTGTGGCCAATAGAGACAAAATTTCCTTTTTTTTTTTTTTCTTGAGGACATTTGAAAAGATTTACTTATAATAGCTTTACAAAAACACACATGGAGTTGGCATGGAGTTGGAGAAACCTTCTGTCACATACTAAACACTAGCAATGATAGAAAACACAGACAAGGTTCATAAGGAACATTTTCTTTGATGTATCTTATAGTAGTTGTGAGAAACAGTCTTATTTTCATAAATGGATTTGAGTGGGAATTTAGCATAGATATTTTGAATGGACATATTTTCTTAAGCTCCAGTCAGAATGGAAAAATCAAGCTGAGATGCCAAAACTGGGAAATTTCAAGAGACTTGAATAAGAAGAAATGGAGTAGCTTAATACTTGAAGAGTATACTTAGAATTTGATTCTCATAGGATACAGCAAACACTGCAGTTCTAAACACTAAAAGAACAGGATGTCATCAGGGATTGAACAATAAAAATCAGAGCATATGCTGCAGAGCACAGGGCCTCGCACACAATGTGGACCTGAACTTAACCCACAGAGAATGCTAACCACTGCCCGCTGCTATGAAACACATCACAATGGCAATGTAGGCAAAGCAGGCCATTTTACAGAGTTCTAGAGTCTGTAGTTATCAATATAATATCATACACTTAAAACTTATGAGAGTAGGTGTTGCGTTTTCTTTCAGTTCAGTCACTCAGTCATGTCTGACTCTGCGACCCCATGGACTACAGCACGCCAGGCTTCCCTGTCCATCACCAATACCCAGTGCCTGCTCAAACTCATGTCCATCGAGCCGGTGATGCAATCCAACCATCTCATCCTCTGTCGTCCCCTCCTTCTGCCTTCAATCTTTCCCAGCATCAGGGTCTTTTCCAATGACTTAGTTCTTCACATCAGGTAGCCAAAGTATTGGACTTTCAGCTTTAGCATCAGTCCTTCCAATGAATACTCAGGACTGATTTCCTTTAGGATGGACTGGTTGGATCCCCTTGCAGTCCAAGGGACTCTCAAGAGTCTTCTCCAACACCACAGTTCAGAAGCATCAATTCTATGGTGCTCAGCTTTCTTTACAGTCCAACTCTCACATCCATACATGACCACTGGAAAAACCATAGCTTTGACAAGACGGACCTTTGTTGGCAAAGTAATGTCTCTGCTTTTGAATATGCTGTCTAGGTTGGTCATAGCTTTTCTTCCGAGGAGCAAGTGTCTTTTAATTTCATGGCTGTAGTCACATCTGCAGTGATTTTGGAGCCCAAGAAAATAAAGTCTCTCACTGTTTCCACTGTTTCCCCATCTATTTGTCATGAAGTGATCTTAGTTTTCTGAATGTTGAGTTTTAAGCCAACTTTTTCACTCTCCTCTTTCACTTTCAACAAGAGGCTGTTTAGGTCTTCTTCACTTTCTGCCATAAGGGGGGTATCATCTGCATATTTGAGGTTATTGATATTTCTCCTGGCAATCTTGATTCCAGCTTGTGCTTCATCCAGCCTGGCATTTCACATGATGTACTCAGCATAAAAGTTAAATAAGCAGGGTGACAATATACAGCCTTGACGTACTCCTTTCCCAATTTGGAACCAGTCTCCTGTTCCTTGTCCAGTTCTAACTGCTGCTTCTTGACCTGTGTAGAGATTTCTCAGGAGGCAGGTCAGGTGACCTGGTATTCCCACCTCTTGCAGAATTTTCCACAGTTTGTTGTGATTCACACAGTTAAAGTCTTTGGTAGAGTCAATAAAGCAGATGTTTTTCTGGAACTCTCTTGCTTTCTCGACTATCCAGTGGATGTTGGCAATTTGATCTCTGGTTCCTCTGCCTTTTCTAAACCCAGCTTGTGTATATGGAAGTTCATGGTTCACATACTGTTGAAGCCTGTCTTGGAAAATTTTGAGCATTACTTTGCTAGCTTGTGAGATGAGTGCAATTGTGCAGTAGTTTGAACATTTCTGTGACACTGCCTTTCTTTGGGATTGGAATGAAAACAGACATTTTCCAGTCCTGTGGCCACTGCTGAGTTTTCCATATTTGCTGGCATATTGAGTGCAACACTTTCACAGCATCATCTTTCAGGATTTGAGATAGCTCAACTGGAATTGCAACACCTCCACTAGCTTTGTTCATAGTGATGCTTCCTAAGGCCCACTCGACTTCACATTCCAGGATGTCTAGCTCTAGGTGAGTGATCACATCACCGTGGTTATCTGGGTCATGAAGATCTTTTCTGTACAATTCTTCTGTGTATTCTTGCCACCTCTTCTTAATATCTTCTGCTTCTGTAAGGTCCATACTATTTCTTTCCTTTATTGTGCCCATCTTTGCATGAAATGTTCCCTTGGTGCCTCTAATTTTCTTGAAGAGATCTTTAGTCATTCCCATTTTATTGTTTTCCTCTATTTCTTTGCACTGATCACTGAGGAAGGCTTTCTAATTCTCCTTGCTATTCTTTGGAACTCTGCATTCAAATGAATATATCTTTCCTTTTCTCCTTTGCCTTTAGTGTCTCTTCTTTTCTCAGCTTCCCTTGTGGCAATGCAGGAGACCCGGTTTTAATCCCTGGGTTGGGAAGATCTCCTGCAGAAGGAAATGGTAACCCACTCCAGTATTCTTGCATGGAAAATCTCATACCAGTTTCCTCTGGTAGGTTACAGTCCATGGGTTTGCAAAGAGTCGGATGCGACTGAGCAACTTCACTTTTCTTTCACTTTTTTCTCAGCTATTTGTAAGGCCTCCTCAGACAACCATTTTGCCCTTCTGCATTTCTTTTTCTTGGGAATGGTCTTGATCACTGCCTCCTGTACAATGTCATGAATGTCCATTCATAGTTCTTCAGGCACTCTATCAGATCTAATCCCTTGAATCTATTTTTCACTTCCATTGTATAATTGTAAGGGATTTGATTTAGGTCATACTGAATGGTCTAGTGACTTTCCCTACTTTCTTCAATTTAAGTCTGAATTTGGCAATAAAGAGTTCATGATCTGAGCCACAGTCAGCTCCTGGTCTTGTTTTTGCTGACTGTATACAGCTTCCCCATCTTTGGCTGCAAAGAATATAATCAATCTGATTTTAGTATTGACCATCTGGTGATGTCCATGTGTAGAGTCTTCTCTTGTGTTGTTGGAAGAGGGTGTTTGCTATGACCAGCACATTCTTTTGGCAAAACTCTGTTAGCCTTTGCCCTGCTTCATTTTGTACTCCAAGGCCAAATGTGTCTGTTACCCCAGGTAGCTCTTGACTTCCTACTTTTGCATTCCAGCCCCCTATAATGAAGAGGACATTTTTGGGGGGTGTTAGTTCTAGAAGTCTTGTAGGTTGAATGGTTTGCCTTGGAAACAAACAGAGGTCATTCTGTAATTTTTGAGCCTGCAAGTCCTGTATTTTGGACTCTTGTTGACTATGATGGCTACTCCACTTCTTCTAATTGATTCTTGCCCATACAAGTAGATATAATGGTTATTCTAGTTAAATTCACCCATTCCAGTCCATTCTCGTTTGCTGATTCCTAAAATGTTGATGTTCACTCTTGCCATCTCCTGTTTGACCACTTCCAGTTTGTCTTGATTCATGGACCTAACATTCCAGGTTCCTATGCAATATTGCTCTTTACAGCATTGGACTTTACTTCCATCACCTGTCTAATCCACAACTGGGTGTTGTTTTTGCTTTGGCTCCATCTTTTCATTCTTTCTGGGGTTATTTCTCCACTCTTATTCAGTGGCATATTGGGTACCTACCAACCTGGGTAGTTCATCTTTCAGTGTCATACTTTTTTGCTTTTTCATACTGTTCATGGGGTTCTCAAGGCAAGAATACTGAACTGGTTTGCCATTCCCTTTTCCAGTGGGCATGTTTTCTTACCACAATTAAGAAAACAAACAAACACTGACAATATAGTTGAGGTTTTAGATAATATATGTATTTCTACCTAAACAGGCAGAATATAATGTCAACCTTGTTATGTGCAGGTGCTTTTTGTGACAATATGAATCTTGGTATAATTTATTTTTTCACTTATCACTTGACCTCATTATTTTCTCACTTCTTAGGATAATTTTCAATATCCTATTTCTAGAATGTGAATGTAATGTATAAAGACATGAAAACAAGGCACCCATGTGGCTGACATACATTTTCTTTAGTTATATATATGAGAACTGAAGTGAAAAGAAATGGATTTTCCCAAAGTCACACAGTTTTAAGGTAGAAATAAAGTGAAAACCAATGTTCATTTTAAACTAAATGCTGTGCTCATTATAGGGGGCTCATTAATATCTCATTATTTACTTCAAATTTATTATTAAAAAATATAGTCTTGCACAAAACAGACTCTTGCTTTTAACAGTATAATTTCAGCTATTAACTACTCAGTCATATGGTCTTCTATTTCCTTTTCTCCCAAAAACCATTAACCCTTTCTCATTAGGTCCCTTTCTGTTAACTCTAAGAGCTGAACATGTAAATAGATTCAAGAAAGCTTTTTTAAAACTGCTTTTTCATCTATTGGTATTATTTATTAAAATAAGTTGTTAAAACTTTTTTTTTTGGTTGTAAATAAATCTACCACTTGAATAACTGTCCTTCAGAGGGCTCAACAATGGCAATTATCAAACAGTACACACCAATGGGCTTCCCTGGTGGCTCAGACAATAAAGAATTCACCTGCAATGTGGGAGACCTGGGTTCAATCCTTGGGTTGGAAAGATCCCTTGGAGAAGGGAACCACTGCCCACTTCAGTGTTCTGGCCTGGAGAATTCCATGGACTGTATAGTCCATGGGGTTGCTAGGAGTTGGACATGACTGAGCAACTTTCACCTCACACACCAATGGTTCTTGGCAAATGGAAACTTTGCAACTTCCTGAAACAATTTTGAAGAGGAAAGCCTAAGAGTAGGCAGAAGTGTGTCCCCCAAAGTGGTACAATTGATCTGTTTCCTGAGATTCTCCCCAGTAGACCACCAGTCCTTTAAGTCTTGAAATTTTTTAGGTCTTATAACTCTAGTAAAACACAAAGACATATGGCATGACTGTTGGGGGAGAAGAAATTTTTCTCTGCGTTTCCAGGATCTTCTGGCTGGTCTAACAATGAAATGTCATGAGATAGATTAACAGGAGAAAATCATACAGAAGTTTAGTAAGATGTGTACATGGGAGAGACCCTGGAAAACAGAGTACCTCTCCAAAATGGCTGAGCCCCTCAACTTAAATTCCATCTTCAGCTGAAGACAAGAGTGTTGAGCATGGGAGGAGTCAGTTGGGAAGTCACCAGGAAAAACATAGTAAACAAGGGTGATTGTGATACAGATTCAAGTCACTGCCTTCTCCATTGAAAAGCTTTTCTAAATTTGGTCACCTTCCTCATCTAGGTACAGAGAGAGAGAAATACTCACAAACGGAGAATTCCTACAAATACTTTTTACAAAAGGGTAACTCCTACTTGGTTTTCTGAATTTTTCTCACATCTGCTGTTTCTTTGAAAATAACTAGCTTAAAGTAATGAATATGCCAAAGAGACATATTTTGGGGTGGCAAATTCTGCTTCCCTGAAGGATAAATGGCCATGTGTTCATAACTGACACCTCAAAGAGGATAGCTTTACAACCAAGATTACTAATATGAAACAAAATTCACAGGCTATGGCAAGAAAGGAAAAAATTAAACACAATATCTTTCTCTGTCCTTTGGCCCCCCTCTCCCCGATACTGCATATTGTATATCTGCATTATTCAATACATAGTATGTATATTGCTTTTGTATCAACCAAACCTTCCTCACCAGCAGGATACCTTCTCCTATCATCAGTAAAACAATACCTTAAAAGGTAACATTCTTTCTGGATCTTGAAAGGGGTCAGAGACTCTTAGATTGTGGAAGCTGTCAATATATCACTCAATATATAGCCCTCTGTCTCAAAAAATTATATAACTGTTCCTTGACTTAGAATGTGTGAGAGCTTTCTGCAATGCTATTCTCAGGTTATAATCCTCCATTTGGCTTGAATGAAATTTTCCATTTATTTCTTGGATCAACTTTTCACTGACACTAGTGACTAAGTTTTTCCAAGTTTATCAGGAGGGGATCCTAAGGAAAGAGAAAGGCAGAAATCCCAGAGAGAAGGTTCGCCTGTGTTCAGAGTGAGCCACTCATAGTTTTGCCTAGGTTTGCTCTGGTATATAGATTCACAGTTTATCTGTAAGAATTTCCTCTTTGGAATCACTGAGGTATGCTTTTTTTAAAAGCAAAAGAAAACACCTATTTTGTTTATGAATACCTTTATTACACTCCCTGCTGATTCAATGAACTTTTGATTAGCCTCTATGATTACTAACTTCATTTAGGGGAATGTGTGCATGAGTGGTTTGGTAATTATTTGAGACACTTGCAAATAAGAGGACTTTCAAAAGCTGACTGAAGGTGTGAAGGCAGAGCACAGTTAGCCTGTTTTCTTTTGACTTTCTTTAGATGCTAGTAACTGCTAATTAGAGCAAGGAAAGCAGTGGTTGGTAACTCACTTTTAAAATTCAGTCTGATTATAATCTGGAAGCTGATTGTTCCCTTTCAAAGGCTAAATGAAAAACTGCTAAAGCAGTTTTGACTGTTTATCAGGTATTTTATTGAGTTTCCAAATCATATTAACAGTTTTATATGTAGGTGCTTAATTAAAACCTTTTTTCCAAGTTATTTATGCAACTGGTCAGTCAAAGCAAGAAAAATAAAATCTTGGAAGCGAAAGAATGGCAGGTGGCAGATAACAAAATTGATCTCAGATGCTATGGCAAGTATAGATCCCGTAATTCTCACAGCTTGTGTTTTATTTGTAAGGGAGGAGAACTGGCCATCCCAAATGTTGCATTGTTGCCCATTTCTCAGAGCCCTGAGGAGATCCAAGGGATTTAGCACTTGGAAAACCTGGAGAGTCTGGGAGGAGGATTAAGCTCCATACAGAAGGCAACACTGCTGAAGGAGCAAACACTGACAGACCAGGATACTCTGTGTTCTGCCCGTTGTCAAGCTGTGTGAGTGAGTTTGTGGGTGTATGTAGCTCCTCCATCTCTGCCAGTCTCTGCTACTTCATGAGGCTCCTGAGTATCAGATGAACCCTCGACTTCCCTTTCTCACAGTGATTCTATCTTGCGTGTGTTTGAACTTTCCTCAAAGCTTTTTGAATTCTTAAAAAGAAAAGAAAAATCAGGAAATCAGAATTACCCCAAATCTTTAGTGTTTTATATTCCTTACCTAATGGATAAAAGTGAAATAAAACTGACTTTTAAAAACTGGGCAACTATTTCACATTTCATATAAGATAGCAGGTTTAAGTACTAAGTTAACTTATTGAAACTAATATTAAAGCATTAAATTATACTTTAAAAAGGATAGAAAATTTTATAAAATGGAAAATGAAGCCACTTACATAATTTGGCTGATTATAGCTGAATATATCATTAAAAAAGATAGAAAATTTGAAAATTTTAGAAAACTGAAAATTCAGCCACCCTGAAAATTTGGCTGAATATAGCCAGATATTCTGTGCATTGGTAGAAAAAATAACCCATACAAACTTTGCAAAAATACCAGATAAAACTAATTTTTCCTTTGTCAAAAACAAATTATACTTGGCCTCACAAAAACAGAAGCATGACAACTTTGTAATTTATGGATGTTATTAACTCCTTTGATAATTAGATGGTAATAATTATAGGGCTTCCCTAGTGGCTCAGATGGTAAAGAATCTACCTGCAGTGTGGGAGACTTGGGTTCGATTCCTGAGTTGGGAAGATCCCCTGGAGAAGGGCATGGCAACCCACTCCAGGATTCTTGCCTGGAGAATCCCCATGGACAGAGGAGCCTGGTGGGCTGCAGTCCATGGGGTTGCAAAGATCTGGACACGCGCGAATGACTAAGCACACAATTATAAGACAGTACAGTTAAAGCATTTTCCAGGTTCTATTTCTAACCGTGCTTAAATAGCAGAAGTAGACAAATTCTCCCCATGTTTCATTTCTAGTCAGTGAAACTGGGGACAAGAGGGTTGTGAAATGATCACGGTTCTCAAGAACATAGGCTTGGTGTGATTTCTTTGAATGTGCTAAATCATATATTTCTTCACTATTGATTTGTGTGATAATTATTACTTGTTAAGTTTTTGAAAAAAACCTAATAAACAGATTTAGTAATCAATCACCTTTGATGAAACTACTCAATATTTCTAAAATGACAAAGATTTAGTCTGTAGATAGACACAAACTACCAAATTTATTCAAACTATTTCCAGTATAGTTGGTCTCCTATTGCTATTTATTGTATTGTACTATATAGTTTAAAATATCACATAATCAAATGTACTGAAAAATCATTCTTTCATTATGAATAAAGAAATAATTATTTAATACTCATACATAAAATACTCATTCCCATTATTGATAGTCCTAGCAATGGGATAAGTATGAACACCCTGTGACAAATAGTTAATATCAGATAATGTTAAAATCTCATTTTAGTTCAAAATTTTAACCCTTGCCCTAAGAACTTTTGAACTATAACTAAATAATTATGTATTAAAATAACCCAGTTGGTTACTTGATTGTAATTTTCAAGTTTTTTCTTTAGTGGAGTAGTTTACAAACAATACAGAGGTTAGCATACCTCTATTCTTGTTTGTTATACCTGATTAGTTTTCCCTCAATGTGGGTAAATAGGCAAATATCTATCTATCTATCTACCTACCTACCTATCTACAAAAAGCAGGCCAAAGGAACCCATAGGAGATGATTGGACCTGGGACAGGAACAACATTTTGGTCACCAATGGTTTCTATTGAAAGATTTATAATCAAAAAGGGAAATGATATAAAAACTTCATATATTGAAGTATGGGGAAGTCATTCAACAAAGCCATTTAACTTAAACTTTACTGACCAGAATGGCCTGTTTTGTGGCCTTTTGAACATGCACTGTATATCTGCTTTGGTCACTGAGGAGAGAATGCATTTGAAATTTAAAATGGAGTAGGTGTACTTCTGATGTAAAAATAAACATTGTTGATATGATTTCAGACAATTACAAACTATACTGTCGAGAATTTGAATTTTCTCTCCAGTGTCAGACTCAGGATGCCACCAGCCATACTCAAAGCAATGTCTGCAGGTGGCAATTGTAATCTTGTGGCCTCAAGGTCTTGTCTCAGAACTATTAAATTTTTAGACAATGAGATTGCTTTAGATCAGATATTAGCAGAAAAGAAAGACATGAGTAGTGGCCAATACCTTCTGTTATGTATATAAAACACCACACCCAAAGTTAAAACCTTAGATAAAATTGGCCTCCAAAATCACTGCAGATGGTGACTGCAGCCGTGAAATTAAAAGATGCTTGCTCCTTGGAAGAAAAGCTATGACTAACTTAGACAGCATTTTAAAAAGCAGAGACATTACTTTGCCAACAAAGGTCTGTCTAGTCAAAGCTATGGTTTTTCCAGCAGTCATGTATGGATGTGAGAGTTGGGCCATAAAAAAGCTGAGTGCGGAAGAACTGATTCTTTTGAACTGTGGTGTTGGAGAAGACTCTTGAGAGTCCCTTGGACTGTGAGGAGATCAAATCCTAAAGGAAATCAGTCCTGAATATTCATTAGAAGGACTGATGCTGAAGCTGAAACTCCAATATTTTGGACACCTGATGTGAGAACTGACTCACTGGAAAAGACCCTGATGCTGGAAAAGATGGAAGGCAGGAGGAGAAGGGTAAGGCAGAGGATGAGATGGTAGGATGGCATCACCCACTCGATGGACATGAGTTTGAGCAAGCTCCAGGAGTTGGTGATAGACCGAGAAGCCAGGTGTGCTGCAGTCCATGGAGTCACAAAGAGTTGGACATGACCGAGTGATTGAATTGAACTGAAAACCTAGTTCCTTTACAGAGTTTATGATTAAACTCTCTATCCAAAAAGTAATTCCCTTTCTTGTCAGACACCCATTTGCCTGATGATTGAGGAGTATCAAAGAAAGGGGATTTGTAACCAAGCAAGACCCTATGAGGCCTCCCTGGGGCCCCTCTCCTTTATTCTCTGCTTTAGTTTCTCCCTGAAGTTCCTAGATAACAGTATCTGACACACATTCCTGAGTTATTTTACAGATGTGAAAACTCCCATTAAATGGAAGGTGTTAACTGCTTGGTGACCATAAGCACAGAGCCCCTAGTCCTACTGGACTGACAATGTTAACCCCTGTGACAGCACCCTGTTACCTCACCATCAGCTAATCAGAAAATTGTGCACAACCTTATTACATGTCCTGTGACCCCCCTTCCCACATCTTGCCTTTAAAATGATTTCCTGAAATCAACTGGAGAATTTGGGCTTTTTCAGCACTAGCTGTCCCAGACTACTTGCATGGCAGCTTACAGTAAATGCTGCACTTTGCTATACCACAACCCGGTGTCAGTAGACTGGCTTTACTGTGCGTTGGTGAGTGGACCTGAATTTGGTTTGGTAACAACACTTCAGCGTCTCCTTCTTTATCATGGGAGGAAGAAAGTTTTAACACTTTCTTATGGGAAGGAATTGAAAGAGGATAAAAAGAGATCACTTTAGCTCCATACCATCCATATATGATTCCTTCTCCACACAGAAGGAGAGAGAGGGCTGCAGAGTAAGGCAATGGATCCGTTATTCTAGAACAGTATCAAGAAAGACAATGGGATATAAAGGGGTAAAAACTTGGAGATGTAGAAAAATTCAGGAAATGAATGAAAGATAAATCAACTCTTGCAGGAGGAGAAAGGAACAAAAGTAAGAAAGACAAGAAAACTGATCATTAAGCAAAATGAAAAGGTAAGGTTAACTGGCTGAAAACCCACTCTCTCTTACCAAGGAGCTGCTGGCTGGCCACGATGGTTTTTCTCTAATTCCCTAGTGGTTCTCTGCTTTCTATTCCCCAACTTATTCCTGCCAAAGACCCAAACACAACTGTCAAACGACTTACAATTTTATTAGAGCTTGGATTCTGTAGTCTTGGGTTTTCATCTCAGCTCTGCCACTTCACTATACTTGTGTTATTTTGCATAATTTATTTAACCTTTCTATGCTTGTTTCCTGATCTCTAAATTGGGTAATTAAAGCACTTAGCACCTAGAGGTTGTCGTGAGAATTAAAATGAGATAATGTATCAAGAGGACTTAGCACAACTTCTGGCCTATATTAAATGCTCAATAAATACCAGCTAGTATTATTATGCTCTTCATTTAATAAAAGCTCTGTGAGAAGAGTTATTCTCTCATACCTTGAAATATGAGTAGCAAAACTATTTGTCTGAAGTTCAAGCTGTCAGCCCCGCTTTTAACTGCTCAGAAGGATACTGCTTGCCTTCACAAAAGACCAGTGGAATTTCAGTGATGCCTGCTTCTCAACAGTGGACAGCGTTCTGCCAGTTTCCCCCAGATTTCCTTTCAGTCACCTCCAGCTGAGCCTATCCTGGTACGCTCTGTACTACTTCGAAAACACTATATGCCAAGAAAACAAAACACGTGGGTTCACAAGCTGAGAAGTGCAAGCAGAAGTGGCAGGATCTCACATGCCTGCAGGCACTAAAGCTGCAAGCACCACCTACTTCTAAAGTTGTGCCCGAGGTCACAGAGAATCCCAAGAAATGTTTTGTTTCAGCCGGAGAGTAGCCAGCGTGAGCGCACATCTTCAGATACTTTAGGTGCATTTGCCTCAGTCAGCAGATGGAAGAAATAAAAAATCTCAGCCACAGAAAACAGCTTCTTGCTAAAGGCAAAATAAACAAATTTCTATTAGAAAGGGGACATTTTTCCCCGGGTCTTCCAGCTAATAAGGACATATTCTCTCATGTTTAAAACCACATCCAAGTTGATAATCCTCTGAAAATATGTAAACAGACTTTTCTCAAGAGTTTTGGACATTCTCAAAGTAGAGGATCAGGTGAAACAAGAAGCAGAGAGATGCCGTTTTGGACAAGGTTTTCCAGATGCCCTGAGATTCTTCAGGAAAACATCCTGCGGCAAGCTTATCACTTATCTATCAGTCATTTTAATTTAAAAGTTTTTCATATATATATATATATATATATATATATATATATATATATATATATATATATATATATATATAAAGTATACAGGAAAAAAGCTAGCCCATAATTATGTTTATATTTATACAAACGGTCATACTGGTCAAGGGGCTGACTTTGCTTAATAAGTCTACTCAGCTTTGGAGAGGAAGATCCTGCTTCAGAAATGGGTCCCTTCTGTAGATTCCTGCTAGTGAGACAACAGTAACCCAATTAAACAATTCCTGAGAAAGCCAGGAGCAACAAAGTGAAAACCAATGAGGTGAAAAGCTCCTTGGATCCCTCCTGGCTGAAGCTGCCAAGTCAGACACAGAAAACCCTGAAGATGGGACACTTTAATGAGGACAAAGTCCTTGTGATTGACCTCGGATTTTCAATTTGCAATCTTTTTTGGAATCACCACTAGGCAAGCAATCTGAAAGGTTTATGAAGTTTGAGACTCTACGTAGGAACTCATTTTTTTTTTTCATGTTTATGGCTAAGAACATATGAAAAAACCAACCAAACAAACAATGGCAACAACCAAATCCAAAAAAGTTTTCTGCCTGTTCTATTTAAAATGTCATCATTAGCTTTCATTATTTGGTTTTTCCTAGTTGAGCCTCTCTGACAGCAGATTGCCTTGTATGTCATACTTTTCTGCTCACAGACCCTGTCTACATGTTTTACTTCTGTATAAGCCTGCCATGTTCCTGTGATAGACCATGTCTCCTAGCTCCCAGCCACAACCCTGGGCTGCCCAGTTCTTAGAGACATCCAGGTGCCCTTCAAAAACCAAACCCAAGTATTTGAGACACGGGACAGAGGAGCCTGCTGGGCTGCCATCTATGAGATCGCAAAGAGTCCAACACGACTGACGCAACTTAGCAGCAGCAGCAGCAGCAGCATGGACCTATGTATTTAGACTGGTTCTTAGCAAGTGGATGGAAACAGCATTCAGTAACCTGTTAGGATACTGGTGCTATGTGGACATGCAATGATCCCAGCAGCTCTCTCCAGGGCTGCTCTATACCAAAGGTACGGAGTGAAACTACAGGATTATTTGGGAAAGGTATATGAAAGGAAGAGATCCTGGAGAATACAGAAACACTCACCATCATACTGAAAAACTCTTTACGGTGACAGGACTGTCACTGCTCTGTGTCAGAGAGAACATTCAGATGCTCCTAGTACATGGGCAACCCATGAAGCATCATGGCTGCCTCTTGGCAGCTGCTTGGTTGTCTGTTTCTGCAACGCCTCACTCAGAGGCAAGGGAGATGATAGCTTATCAAGGGCTCCTTTGAATACACAGCACACTCCTTTTAGCACACAAGGCTGTGCCCTTTCTACTTCCTACACATTGACCTGTAAAAGCATCTTTGAACTTGGAGAAGAAATCATGCAAAAAGAATTTGCATTTTGCTACAGTTTTTTCTCCCCAGGCATAAGAGAGTCTAAACAGAAAGTGATGCTACAAAGCAGGGCAAAGGCTGTTTACCTGAAAAGACCCAGTCTGAAAACAAAGTGTGGCTTCTACTCCTATGTTGGGAATGTGCATTGGTATTTCATTCACCTTTTCACCCAGCCTCTGCACCTATGTCTTGACAGTGGATGGGAGTAATGGGTATATGATGTGACATTGCCGGCACAAGCGCAGTGACACTGAAGTCACTTGCACTGGGGTAAACTGTATAGGCAGTGACTGAAACTATTGATACTTTTAAAAGAGATAATGGTACGACTTGCCCACTGAGTGTTCTCCTAGCACGTGTTTTGCATTCCCAAGTGACATATCATGGTCCACAGTATTTACTATGAAGTTAAGCAAGGGCAGTTGTGAAAGTTTATAATTTGCTATATAGGTAGGAAAAAGGTCACCCAAGTTCTTAGAGATGGTTATTCCAGCTTCCACCATCACTGAGCTAATGACAATCCCACTAAATTTCATCTAATGAAAAAATTTCCCCCAAATTCTTGAAAAGTTTCAGAATGTCAAATGATGTAATAAAATGTTGAAAGTGATATAGGAGCAATAAAAGGCAACAGTTTTGTTACTGGTGGCTGTTTATGTCACAGTAATGCCAGTTTGTTCCCTTGATCCTTGATGGTATTAAACATATGATGCTATAAGACACAAGGTAATTCATGAGAATAAAGCAAACAGACAATTGCATAACACTCTTTGAATCTCTCCGACATATGTACTATATATCCTTGTTTATTCTGAAAAACCTGCGAAGGGGTCCTTTTCTGAAAGCATAAACTCATCATTAAAAAGTGAGTTCATGCTATCTATTGAAAGAATCATGATCGTCTGATATCTATACCAGACTTTTTTTCACTCTGATAAGTTCTGTACAGGGATCCTTTTCTAAAAGCATAAACTAATCAAATATTTAAAAAGTGAATTCATGTCACAAGTTACAAAAACATATCCATTTAGTTCCCTGGGATTATTATTATTATTATTTTGGAATCTATGACACAAATTTATTAATACTTTTTTTGGTGACTAATGTATATATTATACCTCAAATCAATGAATAATGCTTTACTATGTGCATCTAGTATGAATTTTCTGGTTAAGTAACAATGCGAGCCAGGACACTGTCACTAAATATCTTGCCCAGAATATGGGCAGAAACCAGCCCCAACATCTCGCTTTGGAATGCTGCATTCCCTTCAAGAACATGCTGTTCTCTAGTGGAGCTGCTGGAATTGCAGCCAAAGCCATGAAACTCTACTGCTATCCTTGCTGGGATTTTGTACTACCTTCCAACCTAGATTTGGTCTTTAATTTCTCATTAAGGAACCACAGCCAATGAGCAGCTGGTACTGTTTACTTTTCTGCTGCACCTGTAGTTCTGTTTTGCAAGGCATAGAAATGGATTATCTCCAAGAAAGATGAATTTCCAGAGCTGGAATTTGCCCCATCATTCTTAAGTGCACAATACATCAAAAGCAGGAAATTGGGAAAATGGCATCATTAGAGGACTGTTTAGGTTCTCTCTTTTTCTAGCTTTTAAAATTAATCTCTTCCTGTTCACAACTCAGAGATGAAAACATCCTCCTTTGAAGATAAATTAGCTGAAAAGTGCATTGAGAAATTTAAGATTTGTAAGAGAACCACCTTGAACCTTCTGTTCCTGGTGAATCTGAAAAACAGCTGCAGGCAGAAACTGCACATTCTTGGCTACCTGACTTATGTCAAAAATGACTTCAGAGCCTGCCATTCCTAACTTCTATGTGCAACTGGAAGCAGTCTGACCATCAGCACTGAGCTAAAAACAATGCTCCTGAGTTTTTCATTCTTGAATTTTTATTTTAGGAGCTGAAGTCTGAATACTGCCTGAGTCAGTCATTGTGTCAAGAATCCTTTATTGAGCTCTACTCAGTCCTGAGGATGGTGGAAGATGGAAGGTCCTCTGTTTTCAAGGAGCTTACAGTCAAGCTAGAAAGAGTGGGTTGGTACATAGGGAATTAGATTTAAGTGCCTAAATATGGAAAAGTAATTTTATGTTTGACAGGATATGAAGGGGGAGATTAATGTGAGAAAATGATTGCAAAAGCCTTAACGGGAGAAGTGTGGCAGGATCTGGAGAGGTAGAGGAGGAGGACTGGGACCTCTGAGGAGGGGACAGAGCAAGAACAGTGCCCAGGGAAGGGCCCTCAGCCCCTGATATATCACTAGTACCCACAGGAGGTACTCAGTAAACTCTTGTTGAAGTGAACAAAAACTAAAGCAAACCTTATGGTTATTTTTGGGGTGGGGGGGCGTGGCTCTGAAATGTAATTCCAAATTCTGTCTACTTTAGAACTATGTTTCCCACTAACCATTAAGATAGTTCCAACTGAATTGTCTGCATTCCCTCAAACTTGCTATGACCAGGATAAACTCACCACCTTTGGATAAACTCATCCAAAGCACCTTCTTTGCATGAAAAGGTCTCCTCTTACTGTGTCTGATACTATTAGTCTCTGATGCAGTAATCTCCAGAGCTGCTTTATCCAGTAATGGGAGTCAGCAGTCACATGTGGCTATTGAGCACTTGAACTGTGGCTAGTGCCACAAGTTAAAAGGAGACTATTTGAATATATTGAGTTAAATAAATAATATTAATAAGTTAACCCATTTACTTTTACCCTTTTTTACTAGAATAGTTAAAATTACAAATATTGTTCCCATTATATTCCTGACAGGCAGTGTTGCCCTATAGAGTGAGGGCCTAGATTCATATCTAGATAAAGTAAGACGTTGTAGAACTTCTTTCTTAACCCTTCCCTTCTTCTATCATTAATTAATAAATTCATGCATGCATGCATCCATTCATCCATTCACTCATGGTAGGTGCGCTCATTTCCCTCGTGTTACAGATGAGAAAACTGAAGCCAGTAGATATCACGTGACTGGTGAGGTGTGGGGTAGGATTTGAGCTCAGGCAGTCTTATGCCCCCGGCATGCTCTACTGTAGTATTTCAGATAAGAAACCATGATGGACAGGACTAAATGAGAGGTGGTAGGTTGGAAAAGAAATGATGAATTGAAAAGATACCGTGAAACTAATATGAACATATCATAGTGACCAATTTATTGTATGTGTAAGGAATATGGGGATAGAGTTGATGCCCAGATTCTTGGCTGGGAAGTGGGTGCCACCAAACAAAATAGGAAACACATGGCAGATGTATATTTAGGAGGAAAGATAAATTTGACAGTCAAATTTAAGGTATTGGTGAGAAGTTCAAGTGGAAATGTCCATAGGAAACAGGATATATTGATGTGGAATTCAAGGAAGATATTTAGACTGGTTATATCAATTCTTACTCATTAGCTTCCGCGATCCTCACCCCCTGCCCCCAGCAGCCTCAGCCTTTTGAGTTACCAGGAAGCTTCATGGTTGAATTATGCATAGTTCCTGACTTAAACATTCAAGGTTCTACATAATTTGGTCACAAGCTCTTTTTAAAATTTTCTACTTCTGTTTCACACACACTTGGCTCCAACCAAATTGGACTGACATCAATTACAGTCTCTATACACTTAAAGACAGAGATTTAAAGGGAACTGAACTCTTAAAAAATATACATGGAATCTAAAGTTTTCCCTAAGATTTGCAGGTATTTGTAGACTAGAGGGAGTAGAGAAGGGGGTTCCATTATCAGAATCACTTCAATTTTTAAAAATGTTCAATTGCCATAGATAGCTCTGTCAGCCATTAGCAGATGGTAATAGTCATGGTTCATGCGCAATTAGGGTTTTTGGTTACCTTGGCAGTTAGTAACTAGAGGAGAGTCTGTGATTAGATCACATCTCTACTTAACATTTCTGTTAATGTGGTCTCTCATTTATATGCTAACCAGAATTCAGTTCTCTTCCTTAACTTCAAGGGAAAAAAAAGAACCCCAACAGCAAAACCAAATCAAACCAAAATACAGTAGACATGTATTACCACTGCTGGGCATACACACCGAGGAAACCAGAATTGAAAGAGACACATGTACCCCAATGTTCATCACAGCACTGTTTATAATAGCCAGGACATGGAAACAACCTAGATGTCCATCAGCAGATGAATGGATAAGAAAGCTGTGGTACATATACACAATGGAGTATTACTCAGCTGTTAAAAAGAATATATTTGAATCAGTTCTGATGAGATGGATGAAACTGGAGCCGATTATACAGAGTGAAGTAAGCCAGAAAGAAAAACACCAATACAGTATACTAACACATATATATGGAATTTAGAAAGATGGCAATGATGACCCTGTATGCAAGACAGCAAAAAAGACACAGATGTGTATAGCGGACTTTTGGACTCAGAGGGAGAGGGAGAGGGCGGGATGATTTGGGAGAATGGCATTGAAACATGTATACTATCATGTAAGAATTGAATCGCCAGTCTATGTCTGATGCAGGATACAGCATGCTTGGGGCTGGTGCACGAGGATGACCCAGAGAGATGTTATGGGGAGGGAGGTGGGAGGGGGGTTCATGCTTGGGAACGCATGTATACCCGTGGTGGATTCATGTCAATGTATGGCAAAACCAATACAGTATTGTAAAGTAAAATAAAGCAAAAATAAAAATTAAAAAAAAAGTAAATAAAAAAATAAATAAAATGCAAAAAAACACACCCCAAAACAAAAAACAAAATACAGTAGACAAAATACCCCACCCACATGAGACGTTTGCTGGAAGAAATGAAACACAGAAGTCTGGGTAGATGGAAGGACTTCCACAGTAGGGATGAGATAATTAATATTCATGATAGAGAGCCCTGTAACAGAAAGTTCTTTAGTTTTAGCTTCATTTTTCTTTTCCCATCTCTTCCTTTGCCTTGGCTCTCATCCTCTCAGACCTCCCACTTCCCCAAGCAGAGTCTTTCAACTCTCTTCAGCCTCTGTCTCATAGCTGTCTTAGGGCCTCCACCTCTGCTAGTCAAGACCCTCAGTTAAAGGAAAGAGATACTGCTTCCTCAGAAGGCAAATGTGACTATGATCCTTTAGTTACACAAACTCTTCTTCCAAAGTCTTTGCTTCTCCTCTGTTTTTGTTGTTGTTGTTAGATCCCAACCAATTCAATCCCAATGCCAGTCAAGGAATCAGGACTCCAGTTTCCCTTCCCCATCTAAACACAGTCTCTCCCCTCACAGTTCTCATACTGCTACAGGCACCTTCACTCTTCTATGTGGCTGAGTTTTGTGTACTTATTTTATCCATTTCCTATTTGACTTCAGTTCATTTGAGGATAGGTTCTACGTGGAGTACACCAATCACCATCTTAGTACACATTGGCTAAACTGACCTCCAAATCTGTACACAGACATAGAATTAATTGAAAACCTGATATACTCTTTTCTCATTTCATTTTGGGTGAACCTACAAGGTGATCCTTAGAATGACCTTGGTTGTAAATGAAAACAGTGAATCAATAATTCTCCTGTAATTATATATCTTAAAGCCCATCTATACCCTCTTATGCCTCATAAGTGGATTTCAGATTTGCATGTTAAACGGATTGAGCTTTGCTGCTGCATTTACCCGGTAGGTTTGCTAATAATTTAGGAAGTCTAGCAAGTATGATGTAGTATAACTCATAATATTTTATTTGTTCTCTCAGTTGTGATTTTAATCCTCTAAATAACAAGCTTAGACAATAAATTATTGATATGCTTTGTGCTGTTTGTCAGTATTTACTTAGATCTATTTTGGAAAAACATCCAAATGGAGGTTATTTAACATAATTGAGCATTAAAACTGTTTGATTTGGTACTCACAATTTTTGAACATACAGATTAAACACACAGAAGTTATTGATGCAAACCTGTTTTTTTCCCCGCCTACCACAGAAGATTTGAAAGGGCAGTTTCATCATTCAGGAAAAAGTAAGCTGAGATTCAATTTATTTTGCTTCTTTTATTTGAAAATATATATTTAAGTGAGCCAAATAGTTACCATATGGTCTGTCAGCTAACTGACATGGAAGAACAATACATGGTTTATATTCTATTTCCAACTACTGTACAGTGAATGAGTGGCCCTGTATCTCCCTTATTCATGACAAATTCTCTTTATCCAGCTTTAGAGAACTACTAAGCAGAGCTATATTAGTGAAAATATATTTTATAGATTAATCACTTGAGTACTGTAAAATGTGTTTGGGAAGAACACTTTGTTCCAAAATCACTGTGGGCTTATTATGACAGATGAATAAAGATCAGAAGGTAATGATAGGCTTTACATTTGACAATGGTAAGCTGGAGGATTGTTCTAAAGCTCTGGGCCCCTATCTGGGACCTGGAACATTAGTATAAAGCAAGATCTGAAGTTTGAAATCCTGACTTGAGGTTAGCTCACCCAGTTTTCTTTCTTCTCATTTGTGAGGAGCCTAATCTTTTTAGTTCCCTACTGTATCCCTGGTCTGTGCAACAGTGCCTGGAATATTATAAGCCCTCTATGCATATTTTCTGGATGAATAAAATCTATTGAACTCATTCCACTATTATTGTTTGATTATTATTCTTTTATAACATGCAACTAATCCTGTTTTCTTAAAGCCATTTTAGTACTTCTCCCTCTTTTCTAGATGAAAATTACTCAATATATTCTGTTTTAGGCATCTGTCATAATAACCACATAGGGATTTCTAAAACATTCAGTAATTTCCTTTCTATTTGTCTATTACTAATCTGCACACCAGGACTATGCATTCAAATTGAGTTAATTTGGACTGGCTTTGGTAGAGAGACGTCAAAGTTCAAGTCCTGCCCTTCAGTGTTGACCTCATGGAAAATGCAACCCGCTGTTCTCATTTTTTTCCTTAGGATGTGATGCATGCAAAGAAGTATTAATGGGAAGAGAAGATTCTTCAGAGATTTTTAAATAAATTTAGAAATGGAATGGAATGCTATTGGAGACAGCACTGAAGATGCTATTTACTTGAGCTCTAATATAGTACAGCCTCTCAAATGCTTTGACTAAGGCCATTTAGGTTGGGTGGGGAAAAAAAAAAAAAAAAGCAGCCCACTGACTATTCTAGCTCCTATTTGTCTGGGCAACTTCAAATTTCAATTTTCTGTTCCAGGGTTGAGCTGCAGTCAGAACACTGAATTAAAATCATCAGTAAACTGAGTAAATTTGCCAGCTAATGTTAGTTTACAGATTTAGTGATCATAAATAACTCATTTAGTTGGCTCTCTGTACAAAGCCTTAAATCTTAAGTGAAAACTAAAGTTTATGAAAGATTGAGCAACTCAGATAAGTTAAAAAAATTAGATCTCTTTTTGATCAATCTGTGGGACCCTCATGATTCAGTGATGAACCTCAGGCCACCTTTTCAGAATCCCTGCTCCTGAGGAGAAAGAAATCCACACTCACACCTAGCAATCCTTTCCTACTGCTGCGGCTGGGCAGAGACAGAGGAAGGAATACTTCTTATATTTCTCATTAAGGATAAATGCTTCGTTGGCCCAAGGATTTAAATTCATTAAAAAACTTTGATTAGCATTATCATATTGGGGAGCTAGTGCTGCTTCAAATAAACCCTGGCTAAATGAGAAACAAAATTGTTTCATATTACAATCCTTATGCAATTCACATTACATAAAGGGCCTATCTCTTAAATTTTTACCTTCAATCTTTCCACTACTCTATTTTTATGGCACTCCAGTGATTTATACATACATATGTACATTAGTGTGGATATATGCATAATAGATGTATGCTTATGTGTGTGTGCATGATATGTTATATGCATATTTTTACTGTAAAAAATGTTATTAGTTGCCCTAGTCCTTTTTCTCCTCTATCTTCCCTTAATTCCTCATTTCCATCCTGTCTGCACTCTATTCCCTCTCCAGCTGAGCTATCATGGCCCATCACTGAATCTCCTCTCCCATGAACACTGTTTTATCCCACTGTCATTCTATTCCACCTAGATGACAAAATTCATAACCATGATCAATCTAAATGACTATTCTGTGAATGTACCTCAGAATATTGAACAATACTGGTGGAAAAATCACAGCTGTGCAGACTAAGGGTACTTACCAACTTGTGTTTACCCTAGCTTTAACTTGCCTCTCAAAACTGCCCTGAAATCTCTGCCTTGATGACAGGAATCCACTCACAAAGACTTTCTGATACAGTGCTCTCAGGAAAATAGGAGTGACAAAAGCAAAATAGGACATGGAAAAAGCTAAGCAAAGATGTGGTCTTAACTGAAAAGTAGCTTTTGATTGTTTTGGAGAAGCTTTGGAGCAGGCCCTTTGCCTACTTAACTCCCTCCCATGTAAGTCACTCATTAACTGGGGCTGCTGCCTGCCACCTAGGCGGTGAGGGTGGAATTTGGGGAGTGAAGGCTTAATCTCTGGGATGAAGCAGGTCTCAGTCACCAAAAGCTGACAACCGACAGCACAGCAGCACCAGCACAGCAAAGATCTGGGGAAGCGCGGTACCGTTTCAGTTTCTCTAGGCAGCTCTCTTAGTCTTCACACAAGTTATTCCAAACCTCCTTTCTCTTACCTCTGACCCCATCGTTTTCCTCACCATTTTAAGCAGAAAACCCTGTCTCCTGTTTTCTCAGAAAATACAGAAGTCCATTTTGAAGTCCTATGTTAGTTTTCCATTGCTCTTAGGAAAATGTTTGAATTCCTTAAAGTGGTTTAAGAACCTAGAGTGATCTGACCTTTGGTTACATCTTTAGCTTTCACTTTCAGTTCAGTTCAGTCACTCAGTCGTGTCCGACTCTTTGCGACCCCATGAATCGCAGCACGCCAGGCCTCCCTGTCCATCAGCAACTCCCGGAGTTCACTCAGACTCATGTCCATCGAGTCAGTTATGCCATCCAGCCATCTCATCCTCTGTCATCCCCTTCTCCTCCTGCCCCAAATCCCTCCCAGCATCAGAGTCTTTTCCAATGAGTCAACTCTTCGCATCAGCTGGCCGAAGTACTGGAGTTTCAGCTTCAGCATCATTCCCTCCAAAGAAATCCTAGGGCTGATCTCCTTCAGAATGGACTAGTTGGATCTCCTTGCAGTCCAAGGGACTCTCAAGAGTCTTCTCCAACACCACAGTTCAAAAGCATCAATTCTTCGATGCTCAGCTTTCTTTACAGTCCAACTCTCACATCTATACATGACCGCTGGAAAAACCATAGCCTTGAATAGACGGACCTTTGTTGGCAAAATAATGTCTCTGCTTTTGAATATGCTGTCTAGGTAGGTCATAACTTTCCTTCCAAGGAGTAAGTGTCTTTTAATTTCATGGCTGCAATCACCATCTGCAGTGATTTTGGAGCCAAAAAAAATAAAGTCTGACTCTGTTTCCACTGTTTCCCCATCTATTTCCCATGAAGTGATGGGACCAGATGCCATGATCTTTGTTTTCTGAATGTTGAGCTTTAAGCCAACTTTTTCACTCTCCTCTTTCACTTTCATCAAGAGGCTTTTTAGTTCCTCTTCACTTTCTGCCATAAGGAAAATGCTTGAATTCCTTAAAGTGGTTTAAGAACCCAGAGTGATCTGACCTTTGGTTACATCTTTAGCTTTCACTTTAGTCACATCCAATATTTTAGCCATACTTAACCTCTCAAATGTCTTGAATGCATACATCTTCTGACCACCTGCCCTCCTCTACCAGGACTTTGATTTTAAATTTTTTATATTGCCAACATTCTTTACATGTTGTAAACAATGTTCTTAACATGTTCTTAACCATAAGTCACATAAACTTGAAATTAATCAACAATGATAACCATGGATTTTCTATTCTGAAATCTTTATACTGGTTTACCTTTTGGTTTGCTGAATTATGAAATCTGGTAAAAAAAAATTTTTAAAAAGGGACCTGTGAGCTATATAGTTGTTTGCTTGAAAATGTCTATTGTTTGACATAAAGATTTCCTACATGCTTGCAAAAATAATTGAGCAGACTAAAATTTTGGGCTCAGGACTTCCCTGATGGTCCAGTGGTTAAGAATCTGCCTGCCAATGCGGGGGACACGAGTTTGAGCTCTGCTCTGGACGATCTCACACGCTGCAGGGCAACTAAGACTGCGTGCCACAACTACGGGGCTCTAGCTGTAGAGCCTGTGCTCCGCAACAAGAGAAGCCCCCGCCATGTGAAGCGCTTACACCTACACCTAGAGAGCAGCCCCTGCTTGGTGCATCTAGAGAAAGCCCATGCACCGCAACTGAAGCCTCACGCAGCCAAAGATGAGTCAATGAATAAAAATGTTTGGTTCAAACTTGCTCTACCTCAGAATTTAGTATTACATTATCTATATTCTGTTATTGAGTGTTGATACCAAACAGTATAAGATTTACCTGGCATTTATTCCTTATACATAAATCATAAATTACTTTTTTTATATCTTATATGCACATATGAAAATGTGCTTCAGAAAATTACAGTGATTCACCAGGATTTACTTTGATAATGGTAATTTTATATCAGATTTTCTAAGATCCAGTGTTTTCACATATAAATTCAAACAGTAATTTAGGGAAATTTTTCCATTTTATTTATTAAAACATCAGTTATGCATAAGTGAGGTTACCTTGTCTCTCTCCTGTGTATCATCTTCTGCATACAGTTTTTAATGTTTCTTTCATATATTTTTTCCTCAAATCTATCTTTGTTTCTTGATTTTTAAAAATCTTATTTATGGTATTAACATTGCTTTTAATATGGCATTTATATCTTTAAGCTGAGAGGTAAGAATTCTACCAGTGAACTGCCAATGCCTTTATACCTTTAATACTTTTCCCTCCTCATCTCTTTCTTTATCAAGCCTTGCCACTTTCCATTTCACATGTCTTTCATCTTAGTCTTTTTAATTTTTTCTTTGAATTCTAGTATGTATTAAAAAATTCTTTTGAAAAATCACATGCTTCTGAAACTAAAAAAGTACTATAGATTTGACTTTTTTCTGATGATAACACTATTCTATTTTTCTATATTTATTTACAGTGATTTTCAGTGGGACACAGGGCAGGAGAGTAAACATTTTTACTCTGTCATTTATGTCAAGATGTTCTTGATACATTTTTTTTTTAATTTGCAAATTTCTACAAGGAAAGTGACCAATTTCCACTAGAATAAATAAGGTATGAGACTCTCAAAGAGAATCAACAGACCCTGGATGAACATATAAAAATGAGCATTGTGAACTGAACAGAGGAGTCTAATCTAAGGATTTTACCATTTCCTCAAAAAAGGACTGGGACATAAATACCAGTGAGTCACTGATGTAAATAATTACAAGTTACTTCAAAGCAAAATGTATATATCATCAGCTAATCTTGTTGCTGTCTTCATAAAACACCAATTAAAGAATCCTTCTGGATTTTGTTACTGATAAAAAAACTATGCCAGATGGGTCTTGTTCGTCCTCTGCAGTCAAGTTCTGATGCTCGAAGTGGGCAACCAGAAAAGGAGCCCTCTATAAAATGTCATTTTAACAAGGCTTATTATATACTCACATATGAACTAGGGAGGCTTAGTTGTTAGTAATTTTCCCAGGGTTTCGTTCTTGAAATGAAGCTTCAGCAATTTTATCTTATTTTAGGCATCCCAATTATGTTCATAAGCATGAAACAACCAGACTGTGACTATACACTTATCAGCAGAAGAGTTACAAAACCCATCTCAATTGTGATTATTATACCTAACTTCAGGTCAAGTCAATCAACTGTGACCTGTTTATAGGAAGTACAGTTGGCAGTCTCTCAGAAGAATCACTCATTTTGATTATTCTATGTGGATGACAGTTCATCAGTTACAATAAATTTGACAAAATGATTCTGGAAAGACTGTGGCACTCACTACCTATACACACGTACACACACACAGGCACACACACACAACACACACATATATATACATACACATACTGTCTACATATTCAAATATGAAACAATATTTTGGTACTAACAATGCTGATACATATTATCCAAAGAAATGCAGGCTATGGAACCTGATTTACTAATAAGCATCTGGAAAATGAGCCACACTGAGGAAGAACGTACCAACTCTGAACTGATTAAACATTTCCAAATTCCATGGCTAACATTCCCATTGCTTAGGACCTCATTTAAATATGTTATAGGACATTCAGACTTACTTTCAAAAAAAAAAGGTGCCATTTCAAAAAAATATCTGTTCTAGATGAAAGAGAATCCTTAAAATGAGGGTATGTCATGTTAGCCTCATGCTTTGTATCTTAAGCACTAATTTAAATATGTGTATATGTGTATATACATTTATGTGTATGTTTGTGAGCACATATGAAAACACACAGAGACACTCACATACCTCTGTCAGCAAACTGCTGATAATATACAATGCCAGGATTAAACATGTGAAAAGTTAGGAAAAGATAAGTAAAGATAAGCTTTATCAAACAGTCAGTGACTCACAAAGACATCACACACTGATTCTGTAGAATAAAATCTTTCCCCATCCCACTTAACCAAATGAATGGTTCAATAGGTAAAGATAATGGTCAAGGGCATCTGCTCTGGCTTACAGACACTCACTCAGCATTTTGATTACTGGAATATAGGAGATACTGATGTTTTCTTTCAACACTTTTCCCAATCCTGACACTTCGTTCTGCTACCCAGGTACTCCGTCCCCTCACTATCACTGGCGAGTTGCTTCTCTGCTTCATGGTCCTGACAAGCAGCTGTGGTGACATGGACAGTGTATTAGAAGAGAGGCTATATGTCTAAACTTGGTGGAGCAATATCTCCCAAGCTTTAGTCATTAATACACCACTGTCAGAATCTTTGGCACATTGGTGTGCCATCAGCACTACTGTTTACTTAATATATATTTTTTAATTGATGCACAATTAAGTTTACAAATGGAGAAGGAAATCGCAACCCACTCCAGTATTATTGCCTGGAGAATCCCACGGACAGAGGGGCTTGGCGGGCTATAGTCCATGGGACTGCAAAGAGTTTGACACGACTTAACGACTATATAACAAAACAAAGCTTACAAAATATAAAGAGGAAATGTGCCACTATGTAGGAGAAAAAAAGCATGTCTCAACATAAATGGAAAAAAAAATAGTGACTATAAATAAATTGTAGATAAAACAGAGGTATTAGATGTTTGCCTAGATCCTATCATCTTCAGAAAGTTCTGAGCAGGACCTCTCTCTATTAGTTTGTTTTCACTGCTTGTTTGGGAGAGTTCAGTGTTAAGTGTTGCTTTTGTGCATTATAACCATCTATTTTGTCCCTTTCTGTTTGTTATATCCAAATATGTGTGACTTCAGAAATTCCCTGAGGAGCTTACTAGCTTAAATAATATGCATCTTCAGGGACCTCCCTAGTGGTCCAGTAGTTAAGAATCTACCTGCCAGTACACGGTACATGGGTTCAAGCCTTGGTCCGGGAACATCTCATATGCTCTGGAACAACTAAGCCTGTGTGCCACAGCTACTGAGCCCAGGAGGTGTAACTACTGAAGCACGTGCACCTAGAGCCCATATTCCACAACTAGAGAAGCCAGAGCAACGAGAAGCCTGTGCACTGCATACAGCAGCCCTCGCTTGCTGCAAGTAGAGAAAGTCCACACACAGCAATGAAGATCCAGTGCAGCCAGAAATAAATAAACAACGTTTTAGAAGAGAATATGTGTCTCTAATATTGCATTCAAATGAAGGGGTTCTAAAGAGTTTCAGACTTGAGATTTGGTAGAACCAGGTAATCAGAAGTTTATTGAATTGATTTTATTTAATCTAAAGCTGCATCTGCTTCACTTAAAATTTCTCATGGTGCCTTCCCCAATTTGGATAACATTGAATTAGAGGAGTATGTTTATAGCAGATGCCATACAAGTGAATCTTCATACCATTCTTGAATAATTATGAACATATCTGATTCTTTATCTGTTGGATCATAGAAAAGGCAAGAGAATTCCAGAAAAATATCTACTTCTGCTTTATTGACTATGCCCAAAGCCTTTGACTGTGTAGATCACAACAAACTGTGGAAAATTCTGAAAGAGATGGGAATACCAGACCACCTGACCTGCCTCTTGAGAAATATGTATGCAGGTCAAGAAGCAACAGCTAGAACTGGACATGGAACAACAGACTGGTTCCAAGTCGGGAAAGGAGTACGTCAAGGCTGTATATTGTCACCCTGCTTATTCATCATGCAAAATACTGTGCTGGATGAAGCACAAACAGGAATCAAGATTGCTGGGAGAAATATCAATAACCTCAAATACTCAGATAACACCACCCTTATGGTAGAAAGCGAAGAAGAACTAAAGAGACTCTTGATGAAAGTGAAAGAGGAGAGTGAAAAATTTGGTTTAAAGCTCAACATTCAGAAAACTAAGATCATGGCATCTGGTCCCATCACTTCATGGCAAGTAGATGGGGAAACAGTGGAAACAGTGGCTGACTTTATTTTGGGGGGCTTCAAAATCACTGTAGATAGTAACTGCAGCCATGAAATTAAAAGATGCTTGCTCCTTGGAAGAAAAGTTATGACCAAACTAGACGGCATATTAAAAAGCAAAGACATTACTTTGCTGACAAAGGTCCATCTGGTCAAAGCCATGGTTTTTCCAGTAGTCTTGTATGGCTGATGAGAGTTGGACTATAAAGAAAGCTGAGCACTGAAGAATTGATGCTTTTGAACTACGATTTTGGAGCAGACTCTGGACAGTCACTTGGACTGCAAGGAGATCAAACCAGTCAATTCTAAAGGAAATAAATCCTGACTATTCATTGGAAGAACTGATGCTGAAGCTAAAACTTCAATACTTTGGCTACCTGATGTGAAGAACTGACTCACTGGAAAAGACCCTGATGCTGGGAAAGACTGAAGGTGTGAGGAGAAGGGACCACAGGGGATTAAATGGTTGCATGGCATTACCGACTCACTGGCCATGAGTTTGAGCAGGCTCTGGGAGTTGGTGATGGACAGGGAAGCCTGGCATGCTACAGTCCATCGGGTAGCAAAGAGCTGGACATGACTAGCAACTGAACTGAACTGATATTCTTTATAGAAATCAGTAGAAATTTTTCTTTTGAAAAATATGAGATTGCCTCTTAATTTCAACTTTCCCATATTTTTCTTCATAATATCTTCATAATATTTTATCATTTCTTCCTCTTATATCATCAAATTACAATAGTATGAGGATGAAATGTTCATGACCAAATACAAAATACTGATGTATAACATTCATATGATTTAAACAATACTAAAATTCTTTTGGGACATCACTGTTGGGAATTTATTAAAATGTAAGATACTTTAGGAAATATTATTTTAAATTATTAATAACCTTTACATATCCTCAGGGCAGAATAAGGGGGGAAAGTAATGTCTCATTAGAAATATAAAAGATGGAAAGTTATTCATGTCTTGAAATTGCCCCATTTAGGGATAATTTAATCAACTCAAATAAATGTTCTATAATTTTGCATTTGTTAATAAGATGACTAAGTTGGATACAGCATGCAAAAAGCACACGCTTCATTATGATGAAAGTGCTTTTCAGACAGGATGCTGAAGCCTCAATGAGTTTAAAAAGAAACATTCTTAGGGATGTTGTATCTGGGTGATTAAAACAGGTCTTTATTAACTTGAGGATGACAAGAACATTTCTCATTTTCTCCACTTACTTTTTTTTGGCACTTTTTGTACTTTTTTTTGGCGCAGATAGCAAATAGAGTCTCAGAGTTGGAAGGAGAAGAATTTCCACAAGGCAGCAAAGTGATTAGCAATGCAGCTGGGATTAGAACTAAGGTCACCCTAGCTTTTCATTGACTGTGTTTTCTACCAAAGGTGGTCATTTAGTCATTTACTAATTCATTCAACACCTGCTCTGGCACAAGTTCAGGTAATGGTGAGGTAACTAAGGGTCTGGAGATCCATGCTCTGATCCTTGAATCATAATAAATATAATAGCAATATGATTTTCACATAATGATAGAGTACAACAAGTAAGAAAAAGACATTATTTCAGTGGTGGGCAGTAGTACTGAAAAGGTGACATCAAGGTCATTTCTAGCAGTGTTTCTTTATGCATTGGTCACCTCATTGTTTTTTTTTTTTTTTTAATTTAGTTCCCATTGTTGACTTGGAGGAGTTCCAGTGTTAAATATTGATTTTGTGCAGAAAAAGCACCTATTTTTGTGCCCTTCTTGTTCTTTACTCCTGATGTGTGTGACTTCAGAAGTTTTATGAAAGGCTTACTAGCCTCAAGAACATACATTTCTAATATTCTACTGGAATGAGAGGGTTTCTTACAATGTTTAGAATGGAAAGGAAAGATACAAAGGAAGCTGTTTTATAATCTATAAAACTTAACAAACATTTATTGAGCATATTAAAGCAGTGTTGGCCTCCAGAGTTTACAGTTTCTTTTGGTAGGCACTGAAAATGGAACTAGTTACTCTGAAAGCATCCTGGGAGGATGATAGAGACAATATTTGGGGTGGATTTAAGAGAACAGACTCTGGAGCCTACTTGGATCTGGATTTTTATCCTGACTTTGCTTCTTAAGTAGTTGAGGGATCTTGGGCATGTTATAACCAACCTATTATAGGAAACAGACTCAGTTTCCTAGTCTAAAATGGGGATGACAAACTACCTCAGAGGTTTGTGAGAATTAAATGAATTACTATGTAAAGAGCTCAAGATGGTCTGGCATAGTGTAAGCACTATTATATGGGTGGGGCACTTTTGGCAATGCTGGTAAAGTTGTTTTCCTGGATCAGGGATTTTGATATACTAATGCACATTGTGAATTATCAAGAGGGTGATATGCGGTAGAATTTCTCCATATTGTTTGCCCTTTTGCTGGGAAGCATTGTTACAAGACTGACAAATGTTCCCTTAGAATATGTGTTTGGGAAATATAAGGCATTTACAAAGGTTTTACATAAGTAATGGAAAGTCACATCTGTCTCAGTATTGTGACCTGAGTTTTGCTTTATTCCCAAGATTCCAGGTCTGGTTGCATCTTTAGAGTTACTGATGTAACAATATTTTTGTAATATGTTGATAATGATGATGATAAGGACAAATAGTATTATTTGCAACCTGTCTGTGCCAGGCACTGTGCTAAGTGCAGAACATGTATTATTTTGTCTACTCTTTATATTAGCCCTGTGAGGTATTATTTGAAATGAAGAAACCAAGACTTTAAAAAGTGTAGTGATTTCCTCAAGCTTATATATTAAATTACAGAACCAGTCCTATCTGGTTCCAATGCCCATATCTCCAACCAGGAAGTGGTGCTTTCTGTCACTGCTAAGAGTGACACACATTAAAGAGCATTGAAAACGGTAGAGCACAAAACGAAGACAGAATATCACTAATGGTATTAAAGTTATGCCTATGATTTTTTAATTCTGGGGTTGAAACAGTATACTACCACTGTGGTAGAGATCTTGAAAGCTTCTCAAAATAAATAGTGGAAAATATGAAACACAAAATTTCAAAATGTAAAAAAATTAAGTTGTTTAATTTTAATATAGAATATCTCATCTTTCATAGGAAAGTTTAATTGTAGGCAGAAATTATAAAGTAAGCATCACTTTAAGAAATGTGGAGAAAAACTTGGTAGAACGCATGTACCAGGGTATCAGGTACCAGAGGAACATACAAAAAATTCTCCGGTACTTCATAAATAACTTTAAAATCCATACTAAAATTACCAGATTAACCCCCAAATATATAATTTCAATGTCAAAATCCTAATGTGGAAAAGTATATCACTATTTATTAGCATATTAAAATTTCCGTAGAATATAAGGTCATTTCAACCTATTGCATGTTGATTGCTGAGTTTCTCCTGAAAAAACACATTTGTTTTCAGTGTCAAAACTAAAGAAATAATTTTTGAAAACTATATTTTTACTTCTAATATATTAATGTCATCATGATTACCTCACTCAGAATGCTAATAGCCTCTTTCCTCTATTATTTGTATTCTCTGAGGATTTACTTTCAGTTTTAGGGTAGTCTTACAATGTCAGAATTCTCCTTACTGCCACAACCAGACCTAAACCTGCCAGATCCCTCTGTATAATGAACATATGTGACCCTTTTCCCACAAGTATAGAGATAAGCTTCCAGGTACTGTGGTGACAGGTGTGATGCAAATACACAGATGGAGAAACTGAAAGACTTAATTAATGCCATAGAATCTCAGTAATGGTTGACTCTTTCACAGGGTTCTTTGTCTTCAGATATAAAAGGATGGAAAATGGTTGCAGTGAATCTGTAGAAAGAAACTGATGTTTCCCCAGGCTCCCTGCTTCAGGTACCTGAGCCAAGAACCACAAAAGCTCTGATTCTGTTCATTTCTTTCTTGCAATAACATCCTTGGCTAGTTCCTTTTCTTCCTGGTCTTTTAAGAGACCATCTTTGGCCTCTCCTATTTTTCTCTGAATATGTCTCTGGTAAGAGAGCCAGCTCATCCAAACGTCACTTCACTTCACTTCAAATGTCACTTATGTGTCTCCCAGCCAAGACTTCCCTCTGGACCCCCAATGGTATCCAATCTGACGGTGAACACATATCACGAGTCAGGCAAAATACAGACTTTACCTCACAGTATATACTCTACCCAGTCTCTGGGGATTAGTAAAATTATCTCCATTTTATATTTGAGAATAGGGAAATTTTCTTTAGCAGTTTCAGTTCAGTTCAGTTGCTCAGTCGTGTCCGACTCTTTGCGACCCCATGAATCGCAGCATGCCAGGCCTCCGTGTTCATCACCAACTCCCGGAGTTCACTCAAACTCATGTCCATCTCATTCCAAACTCAGTGATGCCATCCAGCCATCTCATCCTCTGTCATCTCCTTTTCCTCCTGCCCCCAATCCCTCTCAGCATCAGGGTTTTTTCCAATGAGTCAACTCTTTGCATGAGGTGGCCAAAGTATTGGATCAGTCCTTCCAATGAACACCCAGGACTGATCTCCTTTAGGATGGACTGGTTGGATCTCCTTGTAGTCCAAGCAACTCTCAGGAGTCTTCTCCAGCACCACAGTTCAAAAGCATCAATTCTTCGGTGCTCAGCTTTCTTCACAGTTGAACTCTCACATCCATACATGACTACTGGAAAAACCATAGCCTTGACAAGACGGACCTTTGTTGGCAAAGTAATGTCTCTGCTTTTGAATATGCTGTCAAGATTGGTCATAACTTTCCTTCCAAGGAGCAAGCGTCTTTTAATTTCATGGCTGCAGTCACCATCTGCAGGAATTTTGGAGCCCCCCAAAATAAAGTCTGACACTGTTTCCACTGTTTCCCCATCTATTTCCCATGAAGTGATGGGACCAGATGCCATGATCTTCGTTTTCTGAATGTTGAGTTTTAAGTCAATTTTTTCACTCTCCTCTTTCACTTTCATCAAGAGGCTTTTTAGTTCCTCTTCACTTTCTGCAGTTTGGAAACTCACAAAAATGCAATTCCTTTAATATGACATTTGTTCAAGTATTTTGACAGTTGTTAGTATTCTGGCCATTGACTATTCTAATAGGTGTGCAACACCATTTTGAGAGTTTTCATACATTTCCTTGTTCTACTCCTCTCTTTTACCATACTTTGACTGACATCATAACCACAATCTCAACATCCTTGATGAACAAATCCACGCTGGCAGTGTACCATGTGCATTGAAGTGACCCGAGGATCATTCTCCACACGTGACCTGACCAACAGAGCATGGCGCGACTAGTCACACGAGCAGGGCACCGGGGCAATTAACATACCTCAACAACATGCAATGTATTTTTTGTTTTGTTTTGATATGTTTTTGGCATTTTTAACAAGCTCTTGATATATATTAATGTTATGATCCATAAAACTCTATCAAGAACATTTTTTCCCAGTTGAACCATTTATTAAGCAAGTCTCCCCCTTTCTGTACTTGTGAAACTCATTAAAAAAATTTTTTTTAATTGAAGGATAATTGCTCTAGAGAATTCTGTTTTCTGTCAAACCTCAACATGAATCAGACATAGCTATACATATATCCCCTCCCTACAATTCCCTCCCATCTCACCCCTCTAGATATATACATAGCCCTTATTTGAATTTCCTGAGCCATACAGCAAATTCCTGGTGGCTATCTATTTTACACATGGTAATGTAAGTTTCCATGTTACTCTTTCCATACATCTCACTCCTCTGCTCCCCTCTATCCCCACGTCCATAAGTCTATTCTCTATGTTTTTTCTCCATTGCTGCCCTGAAAATAAAGTCTTCAGTACCATTTTTCTAGATTCCATGTATATGAGTTAGAATACAATATTTATCTTTCTCTTTCTGACTTACTTCACTCTATAATAGGTTCTAGGTTCATCCACCTCATCAGAACTGACTCAAATGTGTTCCGTTTTATGGCTGATTAATATTCCATTGTGCAAATGTACCACAACCTCTTTATCCATTCATCTGTCAACGGACATCTAGGTTGCTTCCATGTTCTAGCTATTGTAAATAGTGCTGCAATGAACAATGAGATACATGTGTCTTTTTCAATTTTGGTTTCCTCAGGGTATATGCCTAGGAGTGGGATCGCTGGGTCATATGGTGGTTTTATTTCTAGTGAAACTCGCTTTAAAAAATCTGATTTCAGTGCAACTAGAAACGTATCAGAATGGCCAAAAGCCAGAATACTGACAGCAGCAAATGCTGATGAGAAGGTTAAGAAACAGAAACTCTCATTCGCTGCCAGTGGAGATGCAAAATTGTACCACCTTGAAAGACAGTTTGGTAGTATCATACAAAGCTAAATATATCCTCACCATTCAATCCAGCCATCATCCCCCTAGGTATTTATCCAAATGAGTTGAAAGCCAAAGTCCATACAAAAGCCTGCACATGAATGCTTAAAGAAGTTTTATTCGAATTGCAAAACATTCAAAGTAAATTAGATATTCTTCAATGGTTGAATGGATAGACTGTGGTATATCTATAGAATGGAATGTTATTCAGAGATAAAAATAAATTAACTATCCAGCCACTTAAAGGTGTTGTTGTTGTTTAGTTGCTAAATTGTGTCTGACTCTGCGATCCCAAGGATTATAGCCTGCTAGAGGCATCCCTGTCCATGGGACTTTCCAAGCAAGAATTTTGGAGTGGGTTGTCATTCCCTTCTCCAGGAGATCTTGTCCCAGGGATTGAGCCCATGTGTCTTGCAGGGTAAATTTCTTTCTTTACCACTGAGCCATCTGGGAAGCTTATGAAAAGACACAGTGGAACTTTAAACACATACTGAGAAGTGAAAGAAGTCAATCTGTAAAGGCTATGTATCTTATAACTCCAACTGCATAACACACGGGAAAAGAAAACTATACAGATATTGAAAAGACCAGTGGTTTCTAGGGAGAAAGGATGACTAGGTGGAGCAAGGACATTATCAGGACAATGAAACTATGCTGTACGATACTCTAATGGTGGGTACATGACATTACACATTTTTCAAAACCCACAAGACCATACAACACAGAGTGAACTCTAAGGTAAACTAAGAGTTTTAGTTAATAATGATGTATCAATGTCAGTTCATCAATTGTAACAAATGTACCACACTAATATAAGAAGTTAATAAAAGGGGAAACTATAAGTGTCAGTGAGGTAGATATATGAAGCTCTGCCTTTTCTGCTCAATTTTTCTATAAACTTGAAGCTGTACCAAAAACAAAGTCTATTAATTAAAAACTTTTTAAAAACCCTTAATTCAGAAACTTATAATTATTTCTTAAGATACTGCTTCTTACTATTTTCACATTAAGTAGTTAGGTAATATTGTTTCTGTCATCTTATAACTATTAGTAGTAATAATCCCCAGTTCTGAGCCACCTACAACTGCAATCTGTATAACTTGTTTCTTTATTTCTTTCTTTTTAATGCTGCTGTGTGGTTTGTGGGATCTCAGTTCCCTGACCAGAGATAGAAGACAGTTCATGGCAGTTATAAGCCTGGGATTCTTACCAGCTAGGCCACCAAGAAACTCCCCACCTTGTTTCTAATACTAGTGTACTATGACAACATAGATAGCAAAAGACCATTTCACTATAGAATAGCAAGTCTTTTTAGGTACATGTCTTCAACCAGTTGAAATCTGCATATCTTTTAATCCCTATTCTCTATTTTACCCACAAAGATATCCTGAGATACTATGCTAGCACCTCAGTGAAAATCAAAAGATATTATGCTGAACACAGAATCTGGCATAAAGTGGCTAATTTAATAAATGGTGGTAGCTAACAGTATTTTTTGGTCATAATCTAGTAGCCCTTACCACAGAATAAATGTTAGCTTGGTATTTCTTATTTTTAGTGATGTCATCTGGCTTCAAAGAATTATCTCATTCTTTGCTAAGTACTTAAACATTATCTAATAATTTGTTTATTTGTTTCAAAGTTTGACAAGTCTACTGACTCATTAGTTCCTTTAAAAGACAGATACACATAATTTACCCATTTTAATTACTTCGAGCACCTGGGTCTGGTTATTGTTGTTCAGTTGCTCAGTCGTGTCCGACCCTCTGCGACCTCATGGACTGAATCATGCCAGGCTTCCCTGTCCTTCATCATCTCCTGGAGCTTGCTTGAACTTATGTCCATTGAGTAGGTGATGCCATCCAACCATCTCATCCTCTGTCGTCCCTGTCTCCTCCTGCCTTCAATGTTTCCCAGCATCACAGTCTTTTCAAATGAGTCAGTTCTTCACATTAGTTGGCCAAAGTACTGGAGTTTCAGTTTTAGTATCAGTCCTTCCAATGGGTATTCAGGACTGATTTCCTTTAGGACGGACTGGTTGGATCTGCTTGTGTTCCAAGGGACTCTCAAGAGTCGTCTCCAACACCACAGTTCAAAAGCATCAGTCTTCAGCACTCAGTCTTCTTTATGGTCCAACTCTAATATTGATACACGACTACTGGAAAGACCATAGCTTTGATTATACAGACCTTAGTCCACAAAGTAAAGTCTCTGTTTTTTAACATGCTATCTAGGTCATAGCTTTTCTTCCAAGGAGCAAGCATCTCTTAATTTCAGAGCTGCAGTCATCTTCTGCAGTGATTTTGGAGCCCAAGATAATAAAGTCTGTCACTGTTTCCATTGTTTCCCTATCTATTTGCCATAAAGTGATGGGACCAGATGCCATGATCTTCATTTTTAAGCCAGCTTTTTCACTCACCTTTTTCACCTTCATCAAGAGGCTCTTTAGTTCCTCTTCACTTTCTGCCATTACGGTGGTGTCATCTGCATATCTGAGGTTGTTGTTATTTCTTCCAGCAGTCTTGATTCCAGCTTCTGCTTCATCCAGCCCAGCATTTCACATGATGTACTCTGCATATCAGTTAAATAAGCAGGGTGACAACATACAGAATTGATGAACTCCTTTATCAGTTTTGAACCAGTCCGTTGTTCTATGTCCGGTTCTAACTGTTCCTTCTTGACATGCATACATATTTCTCAGGAGGCAAGTAAAGTGGTCCGTTATTCCCATTTCTTTAAGAATTTCCCACAGTTTGTTGTGATCCAAATGGTCAATGGCTTTCGCATAGTCAATGAAGCAGAAGTAGATGTTTTCCTGGAATTCTCTTGCTTTTCCTATTATCCAGTGGAGGCTGGCAATTTGATTCCTGGTTCCTCTACCTTGGACTTCCCTGGTAGCTCAGACGGTAAAGTTTTTGCCCGCAATGAGGGAGACCTGGGTTCGATCCCTGGGTCAGGAAGATCCCCTGGAGAAGGAAATGGCAACCCACTCCAATACTCTGAGGAGCCTGATAGACTACAGTCCACGGGGTCCCGAAGAGTTGGACACAACTGAGAGACTTCACTTTCACTTTCCTCTACCTTATCTAAATCCAGCTTGAACACCTGGAAGTTCTTAGGTCACATACTGTTGAAGCCTGGCTTGGAGAATTTTGAGCATTAACGTTGCTAGCATGTGAAATGAGTGCAACTGTGCAGCAGTATAAACATTCTTTGGCATTGCCCTTCTTGGGATTGGAATGAAAATCAACATTTCCAGTCCTGTGACCCCTGCTGAGTTTTCTATATTTGCTGGCACACTGAGTGCAGCATTTTCACAGCATCACCTTTTAGGATTTGTTCCTAGTGATACTTCCTAAGGCTCACTTGACTTTGCACTATAAGATGTCTGGCTCTAGATGAATGATCACACCATCCTGGTTATCTGGGTATTAATATCTTTTCTGTATAGTTCTTCTGTGTATTCTTGCCACTTCTTCTTAATGCCTTCTGCTTCTGTTAGGTCCGTATTGTTTCTGTCCTTTATCGTGCTCATCTTTGCATGAAACGTTCCCTTGGTATCTCTAATTTTTTGAAGAGATCTCTAGTCTTTCCCATTCTATTGTTTGCCTTCATTGCTTTGCATCATTCACTTAGGAAGGCTTTCTTAGCTTTCCTTGCTATTCTTTGGAACTCTGCATTCAGATGGGTATATCTTTTATTTTCCCCTTTGCCTTTTGCTTCTCTTCTTTTTTCAGCTATTTTTACAGCCTCCTTGGACAACCATTTTGCTTTTTTCATTTCTTTTTCTTGCGGATGGTTTTTGGTAATCAACTGCTATAGTGTTACAAACCTCTGTCCATAGTTATTCAGGCCCTCTGTCTATCAGACCTACTCCCTTGAATCTATTTGTCATTTCACTGTATAATTGTAAAGAATTTGATTTAGGTCACACCTGAATGGCCTAGTGGTTTTCTCTACTTTCTTCAATTTAAGTTTTAATTTTGCAATAATGAGTCCATGATCTGAGGCACAATCAGCTCCCGGTCTTATTTTTGCTAACTGAATAAAGCTTCTCCATCTTCAGCTGCAAAGAATATAATCAATCTGATTTCAGTATTGAGCATCTGGTGATGTCCATGTGTAGAGTCGTCTCTTGTGTTGTTGGAAGAGGATGTTTGCTATGACCAGTGTGATCTCTTGGCCAAACTCTGTTAACCTTTGCCATGCTTCATTTTGTACCCCAAGTCCAAAGTTACCTCTTACTCCAGGTATCTACTGACTTCCTACTTTTGCATTCCAGTCCCCTATGATGAAAAGTACATCTTTTTTTGGTGTTAGTCTAGGTCTTGTAGGTCTTCACAGCACCATTCAACTTCAGCTTCTTTGGCATTAGTGATTGGGGCACAGACTTGGATTACTGTCATATTGAATGGTTTGCCTTGGAAGCGAAGAGAGATCATACTGTCATTTTGGGCTTCCCTGTTGGCTTAGATGGTAAAGAATCTGGGTCTAAGGGTTTGCACTATTTCAACATCTTGGACCACTAGATATTTTTTTGACAGCTCTCAGGGCCGTCTTTGTAAACTTGAGTCAAAAAGACTCACCTAGATAACTTGAATTTTAAGTTCTACATGATACACTTTTTTCCCTAGTTTTTCCCCTTTGAAAACAATTGCCCTTAAAGAAAAAGATTTAACAAACCAAGAGTCATAGTTTTGCTCTCTATTTTACAGTTTAACATTGTAATAGTAATAAGTATATTCCTTTACATGCTATAAAGAGGGATTCTGGTTATTGTTATTGATTACACGACATTTTTGTCAGCCAAGCTTATGATGACCTTTGAGGCTTTTTACAAATTTGTGCCACTATTGGAGAAGGCAATGGCACCCCACTCCAGTACTCTTGCCTGGAAAATCCCGTGGATGGAGGAGCCTGGTAGGCTGCAGTCCATGGGGTCGCTAAGAGTCGGACACGACTGAGCAACTTCACTTTCACTTTTCACTTTCATGCATTGGAAAAGGAAATGGCAACCCACTCCAGTGTTCTTGCCTGGAGAATCCCAGGGACGGGGGAGCCTGGTGGGCAGCCATCTATGGGGTCGCACAGAGTCAGACACAACTGAAGCGACTTAGCAGCAGCAGCAGCAGCAGTGCCACTATATTAATCTTGGGACATATTCTACTTTGTCTTCTTTAAACATCATTTCCCTCCCAGATTTACTGAGGTACAATAGAGGATTAAAAATAATGTATGTATATAGTAGTGAAATAGTCCCCACAATCAAATTAATTAACAAATTTCTCACCTCATAAAGTTATCACTTCATTTCCTTTCTTTTTTTGGTTGGGGGATGATAAAACTTAAGATCTGTCCTCTTAGCAAATTTCAAATATACAATATAATACCCTTAACTACAGTTATACTATGGTACATTAGATATTCAGGACTTACTCATCACACATAACCAATACATCATACCACTTTTACCAACACCTCTCCATTTCCCTTTTCCCATAGCCCCTGGTAACCATCATTCTACTGTTCATCTCCTTTATACATAATTTTAAAGTGACAACCCTGATTCTATTAACATCCTTCCATTTTCAATAAATTGGAGGAAAATGGTATTTCTCAGGGCCTGTCAGAGTCATCATTCATTTATTGAAAAATAATAACTGAGCACATATTCTAGGTCAAGAACTGTGCCAGACATTGCTGAAAGTGAGATTTCTAAGCCTCAGCCCCTATTTTCAGCAGTTTCACTATATAAACAAACATTTCTTAAACATATGCTTGGACAAAAAGATTTCTGAAAAGAACATAGTATAGTTCAGTGATAGCACCAGCAAAAAGATATATAGTCTAGAGAGTTCTCAAAGAGGAGGGTAAGAGAAACTCCATGAAGGTAGTGATGGAAATCAGCCAGAGATATCTTCCAGAAATATGATATATTCAAACTGGGATTTAAAAACAAGGAGTTCACAGACAAGAAGAAAGAAAAGGGAATCTGGCAGGAGGTATGATGCAGACAAATGCTTAAAACATTGTGATGGCCATATTGCTTTCTGAAGAAACCTGCATTATTTTGGAATAAAGGAGATGATTTACCTTTTTCTACAGCAGATATCAACTAATCTAAGTATGAACATTTTTGCAAGAGACATAAATTTAGAAATTTTCCATAAATCAATTCAAAAGTTTTCTTGGAGATTAGATTTTACAACCATAAGATTTTTGCCTTTAGAGCAGCTCCCAGAACCCAGTGTGAACTGCAGTGGGCACTGTCTCTTTCCTCTCAGTTCACTATGTCTGGGGACTTCTAGAAGAGCTGTTTTCAATCTACTCCCTGTACTCCTGTTAAGATGCGGACAATCGGGTCAGTTAAGGGCAGTAATGGCACTTCGTTGGCTCTCATGGCATCTGTTTTGCTTAGGACGCAAAGTGTATGAATGCCCTTTTTATTCTGAAGCATATGTTTATATGCATGTGTTTTTAATTATGTTTTTGTGTATATATACATATATGTGTACCTATGTGTGTGTGTGAAAGTCACTCAGTTATGTCCAACTCTTTGCGACCCCATCCATGGAATTCTCTAGGCCAGGATACTGGAGTGGGTAGCCTTTCCCTTCTCCAGGAGATCTTCCCAACCCAGGGATTGAACCCAGGTCTCCCCCATTGCAGACGGATTCTTTACCAGCTTAGGCACAAGGGAAGCACATATAACAAAGTATAAGATGGAAAATGAAAAAGGATATATACGTGTTTTCCATCTTATACTTTGTTATATGAGTAACAATTTAATCATAAGGATAAAAAGTAAATTTGTTCAGAATGTATATATTTATGGTTATATTTATGTTTATATCTCTGCTGAGCAGTAATCTGTGTATTTATTTTACCAGTGATATGTTTGTTTGCTTTTTGTTTTGATAAGTAGAAAGGAAATTGCTGGTCAGTGATTTATTGCTTTCTCTGGTCTGTGTCCAGAGGGGTAAAAAATATCTAAAACTTCAAATATAAGAGGATTGCAGTTATAGCTCTGTCTTTAACTTAGAAGTTATTGACTGGTAATTTATATTCAGTTTGATAAAAGAATATGCAAAGTATGTTTGCTTTTCTTAAATAATGAAATTATAATCGATTATTTTCATAAGTACAAATAGAAACTATTTTTCCTTTTCCACCAATGTGCCACATTTTTAAAATGCATACCAGATTGATGATTAAAATTTCTGACATATGACAAGGCAATTTTTGAACCTGATCAATATAAAAATTTTATTAGGAATTACATAATAACCTGCAGAATGGGGAAAACCAATTAGAGTCAGAAACCTTATCTTCTCATGATTACCTAGCTGTACTTTTCATAAACTTTGGTGAGCAGATAGTTCTGAGCAAAAGGTAGTATTAACATGGTTATGGCTCATTTCCCTTTTTAGTCACACCTATGAGGGTTCTAAAAATGAAATCTTTAATTATAAATGCAGAGGCTGAATCTCTAAAATCTCTTAAGAGCAAAGGCATTTTCAGTTACTTAAAATGTACACATACTGGAAAAAATACTGATATGAGACATATTCCACTAATTAATATTCCTCTATTTTCCTATTAAGTGAGCACTGTGAACAATAAAGATTAATTGTGTGCAATTAATACCATAAAACTTAATTGAATACTTTACTTTCATATATGTATTTTTCTTACTCATGTTTTTCAGTCATGCTGTATATTTAATTATTTTATTTTTTTTTTTGTTTTTTGTTTTTTTTTTTTTTAAATTTTAGTTTTTTATTTTTTAAATTTTACAATCTTTAATTCTTACATGCATTCCCAAACATGAACCCCCCTCCCACCTCCCACCCCATAACATCTTTCTGGGTCATCCCCATGCACCAGCCCCAAGCATACTGCATCCTGCGTCAGACATAGACTGGCGATTCAATTCACATGATAGTATACATGTTAGAATGTCATTCTCCCAAATCATCCCACCCTCTCCCTCTCCCTCTGAGTCCAAAAGTCCGTTATACACATCTGTGTCTCTTTCCCTGTCTTGCATACAGGGTCGTCATTGCCATCTTCCTAAATTCCATATGTATGTGTTAGTATACTGTATTGGTGTTTTTCTTTCTGGCTTACTTCACTCTGTATAATCGGCTCCAGTTTCATCCATCTCATCAGAACTGATTCAAATGAATTCTTTTTAACGGCTGAGTAATACTCCATTGTGTATATGTACCAAAGCTTTCTTATCCATTCATCTGCTGATGGACATCTAGGTTGTTTCCATGTCCTGGCTATTATAAACAGTGCTGCGATGAACATTGGGGTACATGTGTCTCTTTCCATTCTGGTTTCCTCGGTGTGTATGCCCAGAAGTGGGATTGCTGGGTCATAAGGTAGTTCTATTTGCAATTTTTTAAGGAATCTCCACACTGTTCTCCATAGTGGCTGTACTAGTTTGCATTCCCACCAACAGTGTAGGAGGGTTCCCTTTTCTCCACACCCTCTCCAGCATTTATTGCTTGCAGATTTTTGGATCGCAGCCATTCTGACTGGTGTGAAGTGGTACCTCATTGTGGTTTTGATTTGCATTTCTCTAATAATGAGTGATGTTGAGCATCTTTTCATGTGTTTGTTAGCCATCCGTATGTCTTCTTTGGAGAAATGTCTATTTAGTTCTTTGGCCCATTTTTTGATTGGAAATACAAAAAACCTCGAATAGCCAAAGCAATCTTGAGAAAGAAGAATGGAACTGGAGGAATCAACTTGCCTGACTTCAGGCTCTACTACAAAGCCACAGTCATCAAGACAGTATGGTACTGGCACAAAGACAGACATATAGATCAATGGAACAAAATAGAAAGCCCAGAGATAAATCCACACACATATGGACACCTTATCTTTGACAAAGGAGGCAAGAATATACAATGGAGTAAAGACAATCTCTTTAACAAGTGGTGCTGGGAAAACTGGTCAACCACTTGTAAAAGAATGAAACTAGATCACTTTCTAACACCGCACACAAAAATAAACTCAAAATGGATTAAAGATCTAAATGTAAGATCAGAAACTATAAAACTCCTAGAGGAGAACATAGGCAAAACACTCTCAGACATAAATCACAGCAGGATCCTCTATGATCCACCTCCCAGAATTCTGGAAATAAAAGCAAAAATAAACAAATGGGATCTAATTAAAATTAAAAGCTTCTGCACAACAAAGGAAACTATAAGCAAGGTGAAAAGACAGCCTTCTGAATGGGAGAAAATAATAGCAAATGAAGCAACTGACAAACAACTAATCTCAAAAATATACAAGCAACTTATGCAGCTCAATTCCAGAAAAATAAACGACCCAATCAAAAAATGGGCCAAAGAACTAAATATTTAATTATTTTAAAGCTAATACTTCAAAGAATAAGCAGAGATTTTTAAGACAGTTCAGCATTTTCAAATTCTCTATGGCATTTGGGAATAACCTTTAGACTTTGAAAAGGTGAGTGTTTTACATTTCCTTAAACTGATAGGATAAAAGTAGAAGTACATTTAAAACAAATCAGTGTTTAATAGCCACAGTCATCTAGGTAAGCACAGAAATAATGCCTGCTGCAGATTTTGGAAACACTAAATCACTTTTCGGGGACGGACATCCAGTGGGTTGTTCCCCAGGGCATCTGATTTTGCTTAAAATCTCTAATGTTTTTAGAGAAACAAAACAAAATAGCCATTTGATAGTAAGCCCCTATACACATCTGGCACTCACTCTATCAATCATTTTAATGTGGCATCATGTGATTATTGCACTTCCCAGGTGGCACTAATGGTAAAGAAGCCTCCTGCCAATGTAGGAGACATAAGAGACTGGCATTGGGTCCCTGGGTCAGGAAGATCCCCTTGAGAAGGAAATGGCAACCCACTCCAGTATTCTTGCTTGGAGAATCCCGTGGACAGAGGAACCTGGTGGGCTACAATCCATGCGGGTCATAAAGAGCCAGATATGACTGAAGCATCTTAGCACACATATACACATGTGATTATACTTAGTCTTTTGAGTAAATTATTCAGGAACTCTGGGAAGCAGATCCCAGTGGCCTGAGATTTGGTTGGCTAGTGAGAAGGTTTACTGGCATACTATAGAAAGAATTTGAGTGTGTGAGTCAGTGGAGTGAATGTCATAGGAGTCACATGTATTCACTGTGAAATTTCCTTCTAATATCATACCTTCCTTCCTCAGTCTTGGCAATTAAGAAAATAATTCTGTACTTAAATCCATGTTTATTACAACCAAATGAAAACGAAGTACTGGTTCATAAACTCTGTAACTGCAAAGTGATGGTTGCTGCTGCTGCTGCTGCTGCTGCTAAGTTACTTCAGTCGTGTCCGACTCTGTGCGACCTCACAGACGGCAGCCCACCAGGCTCCCCCGTCCCTGGGATTCTCCAGGCAAGAACACTGGAGTGGGTTGCCATTTCCTTTTCCAATGCATGGAAGTGAAAAGTGAAAGTGAAGTTGCTCAGTCGTGTCCGACTCTTAGCGACCCCAAGGACTGTAGCCCATCAGGCTCCTCTGTCTGAGATTTTCTAGGCAAGAGTACTTGAGTGGGGTGCCATTGCCTTCTCCTTAGTTGTTTTGAAAATTCTAACAATGGGATTATGTTGCCAATGTTACTGGTGCTCAAAATACTGCCATGTAAATTACCAACACATGGCACAGAGAACACACACACACACACACACACACACACACACACACACACACACACACACACAGCTACCTGCTACTGCTGCTAAGTCACTTCAGTAGTGTCCCACTCTGTGCGAACCCATAGATGGCAGCCCACCAGGTTCCCCTGTTGCCATTTCCTTCTCAAACACTTACTGTTCTATATATCTTGCTTTGTGGTCTCCATCCTTTTTAACAGCCTTTCTATTTACCTCTCCTCTTGCCATCCCCCATTCCGTTTTTTTTCCTTTGCTGTCTTTCACTCGTCTTTCTCTCCACTCATCATCTTCCACACTACATGTCTGTCCATCATGGTCATCATTCCCACATTCAATACATACTTGAATGTTTACTCTGTGCTAGGTCAGTAAAAAAAAGATTTTAACTTCTTCTAGAAGCTCTGTAATAAAAGCCATTCTAAGAGATTATGTCACTGTTTGGCTTACATTTGGATGAGTAGTGTAAGTCAGTGAGGAAACATGTGAAAAGAAAATCAAAATGGGGCTGGTATTGCTGAAACCTCTCTCAATAGAGCTGGGAGGCCGCAGAGGAAGTGTCAGCTTGGATGAAACCTGGTTTTTTGACCACTTATGATCCCAGTGAAGGCATCCAGGACATCTGCCAGAAACTCAAAATATCAGACCCTTTACCCTAAAACAACTCACAATTCCTTGAGAACAATTATTTTCTGACTTGCATCAGTGAATCACAATTCTCATCAGGCAATTTTCAACAACCTCGTGCCTTTTTGTCCTTATAAGCCCCTGAGTCCTTTGTCTCACTGGATTACTCTTTCAGGGTTTCCTGAATCTGTGTCTCAATTCTTAAAATCCCAAAGAAACTCTTTTCTTAGTTGCAAGCCCCTGTGTTAATTTTTGGTTGACATATTAAAAATACAAAAAAAAATACAAGTTAAATTCCAAGACACTTTTAATGTATGTGTGTGTGTTGGGTAATCTCTACCTCTTGGCTGGAAGAATCAGATTTATTCAGTTTTGTTCTGCATTCTCATATGTTGTGTTTGTGTAACTTTAATTTCTGAATTAACCAGTTTGGAATACAATAATTTTATGTTGATGGTACAGCCTAAAACAGAATATTTCCTAATTTTGAATTTAGAGCTTTACAAAATCTCAGTGAAGCAAAAAGATGTAAAAAAGAAACAGAAAAAATGATTATAATGTAAAATTGAATTATTAAATATTCAGGTATAGTACCAACTTGATTTCAAATCACATATGACTCAAGTTTTTGTAGAAAAAAATCCTTCTGCCACAAGCTTCATAGAATAGTCAAATTATTTTTCTTATAAGAATGACAGTGGAAAAAGAGCATTGAAAGCAAATAGAAGGTCTGAGGCATAAAAATATAAACAATGGAAGATATATTATTACTTTAAGATGAACTTCAATTTCTCTTGATCTCAGGGAACCCTGGGAATTAGATATTAAAATATAACATCAGAAATAATGATGAGAAAAAAACTCAGGCATTTTAATGTCAAAAATTTGTTGCCACATTTAGGAGAATTGTACTAGATATGTTAAAATTACTGTACATTTCATTAAATATGAAGAAAACATTTCTGATTTCAATATTATTTACAGGGAGCCAATTAGTGAACCTAATTTTAGCAGAATACTTTCCAAAAATGTAATTAAAAACCTTACCAATTTACTTATTAAATCAATGAGGAACATTTTCCAAACAGAATCAAAATCTTCCTTGAAGATTTGCATAAAATTGTAAAGCTGCTGCATGAAGGCTGCATTCAAAGTCACAGCATGTAAGCGAGAAGGAGCAAAAGGTCTCCTACCTTAACAAGCTAGCATGGTTCCTGAGGATGTAGTCTTTTGGTGTGCTGATGGCAGAATTTCAAATGCAACACAAAAGCAAACTCCACCATCATTCAGCACACAAAAACGATACTGCACTATAACTTTCTACAAGGTTCCTAAAACTGAGAGACAGGTAGATTTAAAACAAGAGATGGGAGTCAATAAAGTACAGAATATTCACAGGACTATGGCTAAACAGATGCTTATAAAAAATGTCACCTGAGGCCCATTTGAACTTTGAATAAAAAGGATACTATCTGGTGTAATTTAAACAGAGGGCCTGGTGCCTATGGTCTTCTAGGAGTGGGTGGGGCTGTGTCCAAAGAGACGTGCTGAGAAGGGCTACTGGCGGCCGTGGTGAGGATGTACACTGAACGTAGGAGTGAAAGTGATGAGGCATCTGCGTATTATAGTGTCTGCTGAGGGGTGCTAGTGACAGGAAAGACAAAAATGAGAGAAATATACAGAGGAGAGTAAGGTGATTTAAGAAAAGATTTCACAAAATAAAGATAAGCACATTTTTGAAATTCGTGGGCTAGGATGTTACAAGAACCAATACAGATGGGGGTTGCAAAAACCTTTTTCTTCCCCATGCTCATCTGAGTTTGTTCTAACCAGAGACACCCCCAAGGTCTCACACTTTAAATACAATGGCTTTCTCAGAGAAGTTTAAATATACGTTAATTGTATGGCCTTCCTAGAAAATTAAACATATGGAAGTGGACGCTAGTATGAAAGATCCTGAGAGAGCAAAGAAGTAAGAATAGCATTCTGGGAAACTCTCCTTAGCCAATGGAGGTAGTTTGATATGCAGAAAGTGATGGGTTACAGGAACTAAAGTATTCAAGGAAGACTTTTTCTCAAGAAGCAAAGGAAAATGATTGCCAAAGTATTTTCATCACTACTGTATTTCTTGCATGTATAGCAAACTACCTGGAATCCAAAAAGAGTTAAATAGATATTTGCTAGAGATGATAGGAAGGAAAAGAAGAAAAAAGGAAGGAAGGAAGAAATGAAGGAAGAGAGGTAGGCAGGCAGGCATCAAGGGGAATAAGCAGATGAAGAAGAGCTGACCTATTAGAATCTGATTTATACATAAAGTGTTTGCTGTGATGGTTCTAGAAGCCAATATATAAAAAGTGTGTATTGCAGTGCCTGATATACTGGAGGTGCTCAAGAAATCTTAAATGTCATCATCATCATCATCTTTGTTGTTATCACCATTATCAAGACTATCATTGTCCTTAGAGGACTTTTAGCAACGAAGATACGTCAGGAATTCTTTAGTTTGCCATGACCTACTAAGACACTTTGATAATCTTCTCCTCCTTTTGAAGTGAAGTTTCAACCCACTTCATTTAACACTTAAAGAATTCACTCCTGCTAAATTCACGAACTTCTTTGTTGCAAAACCCAGTGGACAATTTTTCACTCACATCTTACCTGACTTCACTGCAGCACTTACCACTGTCAATGGTTTCTTACCTTTGGAAGCCTCTCTGGCTTTTGTGACAACACTCCTGCTTTTACTCCTCCTATACATTTGCCCATTACCAAGTCCCCTTACTGAGATTCTTATCCTGACCCAACACGTTGGGGGCTGGAATTCTCTAAGATTCAAGAAGAAATAAAATTCAAAAGTGTTCTTCAGGCTTCCTTGCTGGCTCAGTGGTAAAGACTCCACCTACCAATGCAGGAGAATGGGTTCAATCCCTGGGCCAAGAAGATCCCACATGCTGTGGACCAGTGGAGGCCCTGTGCCACAACTATTGAGCCTATACTTTAGAGCCCAGGAACTGCAACTGCTGAAGCCTGCATGCCCCAGAGCCCACGCCCTACAACAAGAGAAGCCACTGCAATGAGAAGCCCATGCACGGCAACAGAGTAGCCCCCGCTCACTGCAACTAGAGAAAAGCCCTCAAAGCAGCAAAAACCTAGCACATCCAAAAATACATTATTTTATAAAGTGTTCTTAAACTTAATTCATTTTCAAGAGAATAGAGAAAATGGAATAACTGACAATATTATTCTGAGGACAAATTCTAGGAAAAATTAATGTTCTGCATATGTTCAGTTCAGTTCAGTTGCTCAGTCGTGTCCGACTCTTTGCAACCCCATGAATCGCAGCACGCCAGGCCTCCCTGTCCATCACCAACTCCCGGAGTTCACTCAGACTCACATCCATTGAGTCAGTGATGCCATCCAGCCATCTCATCCTCTGTTGTCCCCTTCTCCTCCTGCCCCCAATCCCTCCCAGCATCAGAGTCTTTTCCAATGAGTCAACTCTTCGCATGAGGTGGCCAAAGTACTGGAGTTTCAGCTTTAGCATCATTCAGTGGCCCACAAAGAATGTACAGCTTATTTCACAAAGTGAGGTGATAAACATTTGACTTTTTCACAAGTGATACATCAAACAAATAACTTTCTTGGATTTTGTCAAGTCAATTAGGATGATACTTGAACTTTTCAAATGACCATACTATTCTCTGAAACTAAGAGCTACTAAAGGATGAGCTAGAGGCAAGTATGTGCATTTTATTCTAGGTTTTAATCCCACTACTCTCAGCCCTCAGAAATAATTTTATAAATTCTTTAATACTTTCATAATGCTTATTATAACTTTGCTTTATGATAAAAGCTTATTATGATTTCATATTCATCATAGTATTATTTTAGAATATTAACTGGACAAATTATCCAATATAAAAAAAAATCTAAAATGACTATAGTTAACCTGGGGAAACAAACAAGAAATCTGTCAAGTAACGAAATCTGTTTTCAGTGCACCCAGTGTTAATCCAATGAGATTCAGTAAATCTAGGCTTCAAAATGCATACACATATGGCGGTAGTGAACTAACCCAATTTGTAGTGACAGGAGCAGGTGTCTGTAGGTAGGTCATTGAAAGTCATCATAAACTGGGATGGATTTACTAGCATGTGAATCTTAATATGTAGTTACTTGCATTAATATTACACAATAGAAGTAGGCAAGTATAGAATTTCTGTATAGATGGGAGACTTGTGCCACATTCCTGAGCTACAGTGCACGAGGTTCACCTTGCACAATATGGTTTATCAAACTGTTAACAAATGCATTTCATTATGAAAAATCCTTAGGCTGCTCTCTGGAGAAGGTGCTGTTTCAAACATTTAGAGGTGTCCCATATGGCATGGATAAGGAGATAATCATAATAAGAGGTAAACTATCACACACAAAAATTTCCTCTAAGTTATTTTGCCTGAACCTAGAAAATAATGAAGTTTCTCCCAGACTACCAAGGCCTGAGAAATAGTTTCTTTTCTGAAAGATCAATCAAGTAACTCTTTACAAAAAGAGCCCTAAATGCAAGGCATAACATGAAATAAAAATGTATTTCATCCCTTGGTTATAATTTCTCTGCTTAGCTTTCACAGTTAAAATGTCAGCCAGCTCCATTATCATCCAGTCAAATCTTCAAACCACACCATTTCCTCCTTCATAATCTCTCTCACTTCAGATTCTTATCTTGAGTGGCCTACTGCCATTCTTTCTTTCCTCCAACTTTATCTAAGTGACTCAGACACAAAATTATATCCTAAATACAGTTTTAGATAGGTGAACTTCCAATTATTTAAGTGACTCATGCTATATACAGGATCAACTTATACATATTTATCCTGACCCCTTTGATGACCTACCGCAACTTGGCTTCGATATCTCTTAACTTCCTCCCTACTACTCAAAGCGTCTGTCTAGGGAAATGGAGTCGATAAATGCCTCTAAGCTGTCGTCCTATCTGAACTTCCCCTTTCCCATTTTCCCTTATCTTTCTGAAGAGCTCCAGCATCAAATCTTATAGAAATTGTTCCTGACCTGCTGTTTGATCAGCCCCTGCACTGTGCTTCCCTTCCACTCTGAGCTTAACATGCGTCAAACTAACTGTAATCACTGATTTTACAAACTGATTTTACTAATCAGTAACTGTAATCACTTTCCTTCAGAAAGAACTCCAGTTTTGTCTTCAATTCTGTTCCATTCAGCGTTGCAGTGAAATTGCCTCACTAAGGCCCAAATATGAATACAAACTGTGAATTCAGCAGATGTTTTATATTCAGTCTTGGGTCAATTCAAAATTGCCCCAAAGAGGGAAGAAAGGGTGTGTGTGTGTGTGTGTGTGTGTGTGTGTGTGTGTGCAGTGTGCACAGGCTGATATAAATGTTTACATTACATCAAGTATAAAAAGTCTTACAAATAATTAAAACAGATAGTGACTATAAAAACAAGGAATTAGAAAAAGTTCTCTACCTGCCTTTTGTGCTTTAAAATACAATGGTGCTGAAACTGGTGGATGGTGAGGAAACCAGGTTAGGAAATAAACTGTGTGAAGGGCTAGATGGGAAAATAGCTAGTATTTACTGAGCACATACTATGTGCTGAGCATGGTTCTAAGTGTCATAAAGATATTGACTTATTGCATACACATAGTAATTCTACACTGTGGTTATGGTCATGGTCAAACTTCCAAAAGCACATGGCAGAGAGTGAGGACAGGAGTTGATATCCTGCCATTGCTTAGTGCATCTTGCCTATTTCTTCATGTAAACGTGGCTTTTGTGCTGTGCTTAGTTGCTTAGTCGTGGTTAACTCTCTGAGACCCCATGGACTGTAGCGGCCAGACTCTTCTGTTCATGGGGATTCTCCAGGCAAGAATACTGGAGTGGGTTACCATGCCACCCTCCAGGGCATCTTCCGAACCCAGGGACTGAACCCAGGTCTCCCACATTGCAAGCAGATTCTTTACCATCTGAGCCACCAGGTAAGTCCAAAAGTGCCTTTAGGTTGCAAAATTAAAAGGCATCCATCTTTGTCTGAACTCACACAGAGGCACAGAATAAGTAAGTGGCATCCTTGGAAAAGTGAAAGTCACTCAGTTGTGGCCAACTCTTTGTGATGTAGCTTCTATTATTATTCCCATTTTACAGGCAAAGAAATTGAGCCACAAACAAGGTCAGAAATCTGCCAAAGGTTACAAAGCTAACAGGTGACAGTGCTGAGATATAAATGCAGGCTCCTGGCTCCCAGGTCTGTACATGTAACCATTGTGATACCCTGCTTCTCTATTACTTGAAGTGTTTTCTCCATGCTAATCAACAGCTCTTCAATTTTGCATTATTAACTCACTTAAACCTAACAATAACCCTTAAAGAATTGGGCCCTTAGGACACAGAGAGATGCCGCAGCCTCCAGTCCTAAGAGATGGTCCTTTGTGAGTTGTGTCTTGGTGGAAACAGAGCCAAAAAGACACTTCACTGATCAGAACTAATTGGCTAATTGATATGCTTCAGACATCGTGCCAAGCAAATGAGAGTTTAATTAAAACAAAATATTATGTGTAGCACTGAAAGTTAAACTGATGGGATCTGAGAAATGTAAGAACTGAAATGAACAAATATCTAGAAAGCTCCAAAAATATATTGATAGGATATTATTATTGGCAGAGAGGTATACTAGGATAAGACATAGGAGAATTCAATTTTTTTCAAATGCCAATCCAGTTGTTTCAATATTACCTACTGAAAAACTACTTTCACTTCTAGTTTGAAATACTGCCCATACCATGCACTACACTGCGTTTTGTATTTGCAAACTGAACTCTATAACTCTGCATGTATGAAATGGCTGATACACTGGACTACTCACTGTAGTAAAAATTTTAATAACAGAACTTGGAAACAATCTAAATGAGCAAATAAAGTACGCTAGAGTCTTAGAATGAACACTTTTACTTAAAACTCTATCATTTATTTATTTATATATAAAGTGCTATTTTTCCAGCTTTACTGAAGCATAATCAACAAATAAAAATTGTATATGTTTAAGGTGTTCAATGTGATGATTTGGTATGTGTGTACACTGAAAACACTGTTTTATTCAAAAACAAAATGAAAATTGAGAATACTCTATATAAATTGACATAGGATATGTTCTCTTGTTTGGGAATAAAACATATCTATAGACGAATATGTAAGACACCAATAAATGTGGTTATTTCTGGGGGAGGAAACTGGGTAACGAAACAAGAGAAGTAGGGGTAAAACTTTTCACAACTTATCCATTTTGGGTTATGTAATAAATTATCTGTTCAAACAATTAAACTAAAAATACAAAACAAAATGAAACAACAAAAACCTTGGTTGTTGAGCCCTAGAGTTTCTACTTAGTGTGACTTTGGGCCAGTTATTAACCTATCAGAGACTGTTATCTTATCTGTAAAATGGTGATTATAATCACTATATCAAATAGTTTTATGAAATTTAAATAAGATAATATATGGGAAGTTCCTACTACACAACCTGAAGCTCTGTAGTAGATCTATAAATACTAGATCTAGGCAAATATTAGCTCTCTTCTCAGTCACTTCCCTTCCTCGGAGGACACAGCTCTAGTGGCTACTAGTCCAGGCAAGGAATACAGAGTGTAAAATAGCTTAGATGTAGTAGTGGTAGTGACTGTGAAAACTGAAGATGTTCACATCATTATATGTGTGTATATCACTGTGTAAATTATACATGTGCATGCACATTATATATGTATATAAAGTCTGCTTGCTGCTCTTTTGTCATTCTTGCTTTTATTTAAGGATCTGCATTTTACAAAAGTTTGTCTCACACAACATCGATTTTAAACCACGAGAAACCATTTCACATATACTATACTGACATTGCATTTCGGACTCTTTTGTTGACCATGATGGCTGCTCCAGTTCTTCTAAGGGATTCCTGCCTGCAGTAGTAGATATAATGGTCATCTGAGTTAAATTCACGCATTCCAGTCCATTTTAGTTTGCTGATACCTAGAACGTCGACTTTCACTCTCGCCATCTCTTGTTTGACCACTTCCAATTTGCCTTGATTCATGGACATGACATTCCAGGTTCCTATGCAATATTGCTCTTTACAGCATCGGACCTTGCTTCTATCACCAGTCATACCCACAGCTGGGTATTGTTTTTGTCAAAAACAACAGAATGATCTCTGTTCGTTTCAATATCAGAGTAATCCAAGTCTATGCCCCAACCAGTAACGCTGAAGAAGCTGAAGTTGAATGGTTCTATGAAGACCTACAAGACCTATTAGAATTAACACCCAAAAAAGATGTCCTTTTCATTATAAGGGACTGGAATGCAAAAGTAGGAAGTCAAGAAACACCTGGAGTAACAGGCAAATTTGGCCTTGGAATGTGGAATGAAGCAGGGCAAAGACTAATAGAGTTTTGCCAAGAAAATGCACTGGTCATAGCAAACACCGTCTTCCAACAACACAAGAGAAGACTCTACACATGGACATCACCAGATGGTCAACACTGAAATCAGATTGATTATATTCTTTGCAGCCAAAGATGGAGAAGCTCTATACAGTCAACAAAAACAAGACCAGGAGCTGACTGTGGCTCAGATCATGAACTCCTTATTACCAAATTCAGACTTAAATTGAAGAAAGTAGGGAAAATCACTAGACCATTCAAGTATGACCTAAATCAAATCCCTTATGATTATACAGTGGAAGTGAGAAATAGATTTAAGGGCCTAGATTTGATAGATAGAGTGCCTGATGAACTATGGAATGAGGTCCGTGACATTGTACAGGAGACAGGGATCAAGACCATCCCCATGGAAAAGAAATGCAAAAAAGCAAAATGGCTGTCTCGGGAGGCCTTACAAATAGCTGTGAAAAGAAGAGAGGTGAAAAACAAAGGAGAAAAGGAAAGATATAAGCATCTGAATGCAGAGTTCCAAAGAATGGCAAGAAGAGATAAGAAAGCCTTCTTCAGTGATCAATGCAAACAAATAGAGGAAAAGAACAGAATGGAAAAGACTAGAGATCTCTTCAAGAAAATTAGAGATACCAAGGGAATATTTCATGCAAAGATGGGCTCGATAAAGGACAGAAATGGTATGGACCTAACAGAAGCAGAAGATATTAAGAAGAGGTGGCAAGAATATACAGAAGAACTGTACAAAAAAGATCTTCATGACCCAGATAATCACAATGGTGTGATCACTCACCTAGAACCAGACATCCTGGAATATGAAGTCAAGTGGGCCTTGGAAACCATCACTACGAACACACTTAGTGGAGGTGATGGAATTCCAGTTGAGCTCTTTCAAATCCTAAAAGACGATGCTGTGAAACAGCTGCACTCAATATGCCAGCAAATTTGGAAATCTCAGCAGTGGCCACACAACTGGAAAAGGTCAGTTTTCATTCCAATCCCAAAGAAAGGCAATGCCAAAGAATGCTCAAACTACTGCACAATTGCACTCATCTCACATGCTAGTAAAGTAATGCTCAAAATTCTCCAAGACAGGCTTCAGCAATACGTGAACCGTGAACTCCCTGATGTTCAAGCTGGTTTTAGAAAAGGTAGAGGAACCAGAGATCAAATTGCCAACATCCACTGGATCATGGAAAAAGCAAGAGAGTTTCAGAAAAACATCTATTTCTGCTTCATTGACTATGCCAAAGCCTTTGACTGTGTGGATCACAATAAACTGCGGAAACTTCTGAGAGAGATGGGAATACCAGACCACCTGACCTGCCTCTTGAGAAATCTGTATGCAGGCCACGAAGCAACAGTTAGAACTGGACATGGAACAACAGACTGGTTTCAAATAGGAAAAGGAGTACGTCAAGGCTGTATATTGTCACCCTGCTTATTTAACTTATATGCAAAGTACATCATGAGAAATGCTGGGCTGGAGGAAGCACAAGCTGGAATCAAGATTGCTGGGAGAAATATCAATAACCTCAGATATGCAGATGACACCACCCTTATGGTAGAAAGTGAAGAGGAACTCAAAAGCCTCTTGATGAAAGTGAAAGTGGAGAGTGAAAAAGTTGGCTTAAAGCTCAACATTCAGAAACGAAGATCATGGCATCCAGTTCCATCACTTCATGGGAAATAGATGGGGAAACAGCGGAAACAGTGTCAGACTTTATTTTTTTGGGCTCCAAAATCACTGCAGCTGGTGACTGCAGCTATGAAATTAAAAGATGCTTACTCCTTGGAAGAAAAGTTATGACCAACCTAGATAGCATATTCAAAAGCAGAGACATTACTTTGCCGACTAAGGTCCGTTTAGTCAAGGCTGTTTTTCCTGTGGTCATTTATGGATGTGAGAGTTGAACTGTGAAGAAAGCTGAGCACTGAAGAATTGATGCTTTTGAACTGTGGTGTTGGAGAAGACTCTTGAGAGTCCCTTGGACTGCAAGGAGATCCAACCAGTCCATTCTGAAGGAGATCAACCCTGAGATTTCTTTGGAAGGAATGATGCTAAGGCTGAAACTCCATAGTTTGGCCACCTCATGTGAAGAGTTGACTCATTGGAAAAGACTCTGATGCTGGGAAGGATTGGGGGCAGAAGGAGAAGGGGACAACAGAGGATGAGATGGCTGGATGGTATCACGGACTTGATGGACATGAGTCTGAGTGAACTCTGGGAGTTGGTGATGGACATGGTGGCCTGGCGTGCTGCGATTCACAGGGTCGCAAAGAGTCAGACATGACTGAGCGACTGAACTGAACTGATACTGACATTAGAATTAAAATTATTACTTTTCTAATAGCCCTCTTATATAACTTTTTAAAGTTATTTAATATTATTGGGGAGGGTGGTGGGAGGGTGGTTCAGGGTTGGGAACTCATGTACACCTGTGGTGGATTCATGTCAATGTATGGCAAAACCAATACAGTATTGTAAAGTAAAAAAATAAATAAAATTTTAAAAAAATTAAAAAAATAAATAAAATAAAACAGAGAGCTAAAAAAATAAAGTTATTTAATATTATTGGTTCTGCTTTCTAACAGGAAAAAAAGTTCACCAAAATATATAGTTATTGATTGCCAGAGCACAATCGGGCGGTTAAAAGTGAAGGATGCCTCTGACATCTTTGGCTTTTGCTCTCTGTGACAGACTTGGTAGAGAGAACACGGCTGCTTGCAGCTAGTACATCTGACTGATATAGGAATCAGGCAGAGGTGATACAGTGAGGCCACGTCAGTTGATGATAATAGCAGAGTCACCCATGGGTGGGCAGAAGCTACAAGAGAATGATCATTCAATACTCCTTCTTGACTAAACAAAGTTCCTGTTTTGAATAAGTCAAGTTAAAATTAACAAATTAACACTAACTCTCAATCCTTTGGGGGAACTGCAGATGTTCAGGGGACAAATGTACATATAGTTACTAGTATATAATCTATTTATTGTCTGATACAAATATGATGCCTTCTGAAAATGAGACACATCATCCATTAATTTCTACATAAAACAAAATTTAAACTTGCACAAACTAAAGTAAGTGATCAATATTTGTGAAATAGCCTAGAACTAGAACCATTAGAGTCATGGACCACACGGAAAAAACATTCCAAAACATTATTTTTCTTATTTATCCCATGCAAACACTTTCCTAAACTCCAGAGAGTAGAGTCTCAAAAATGCTGTAACGTCATTGGCCTTGGGCTTATTTGAGGTAATCTCTACTTCACATCTCATTTGTTTAGATAAGAAGAATCAACAAACTCTTTCTACTCAATGTGCTTGTCCTTGCCTAACTGAAACTGAAAAGCTACCTGAAGACCATTAATGGGATATTATTTCTTTTCTCTCTTTGGAATCATCCATGGAACTAGGACCTGATCATGCCACACGCAAAGACTCTCATACCTTCCTATAACTCAAAGATTTTAAGAAATGGTTGATTTTATTCCTCTCAATTACTTTTTAAAGATGTGCTTTTCCCCATACTAATATTAGTCTGCAGCTTATTAACTTGGTTCCTGTCTGGGGAAAATTGCTTTATAATGACTTTGCCTCTGGGATGGGATTTTCAATGTTGCAATTGGAAGTCCTGAGGATACTAGATCTCAGTTCACCCATTCATTTTCCTTATTTACTCATCCACATCCATTTCTCTATGTGATTTTTCTGCCTGAAGTTTCCACCCACTGTATACCACTGTGTTTTAAAACTAAGGCACAGTCTATAAGAGTTATGCAGAAAATACAGAATGCTCTGAATGCCTTCAGTCTTCCTTTTCTGTTCCTTAAGCCCCTTATGTAAGCCTGTCTCTACCATTTTGCACTGAAAAGTTCCAAACATTTGTTTATCTCATTAACAGGACGTAAAACCACCTTATGAGCAATATTTTTTCAATCTCTACAGTTCAAACCTCTGGCTCTGTGCCTGGCATGAAGCAGGTGGAGATATCATTCTTGACCCAAAGGGAACTAAACTTAAAGACAGATTATTATTCTCTCATTAAAAAAAAAAAAACCCTACATTTTCTACCATTTAATCATCTGTGGAATATGTCATTTCCATATACTGCATTCATTAAACAATAAAAATGTTTATTTGGCACTGCTTAACTTAAAAAATAAAATTAATAGGAAATTGGGAGAGAATTAACAATAAAAAATTGGCTAGACCACATTAATATGCATTAATGCATTGTTTTTCCTTTATTTAGTGGTAGGGATTATGGATGATTGACTATAGAAAAATAAATTAAAAATACACTTTCAATTTTTTTCTTAATGGAATAAACTTGATCAACATAATTAACCTTTGTTTTCATAATTCAATTTTGATGCAACATAATCAAGGCTCTAGATAATTTTTGAGCATGTGATGGTCAAAATCTACGAATCTTCTGCTTTAAGGATGTTACAAAATATACATGGACTTGGAAAGGAATTTGGGTCAGCCACTAAAGTGGAAGTCAGCTACTACTTCCATAGAGCATTCAGAGAGACAGAGAAATAATAATTTATTTATGTTTACAGGAACATATGTTTAGATAGAATGAAAGTCCTTATCTATTGGCTGAATACAATGGATCTGTTGCTGCTGCTGCTGCTAAGTCGTTTCAGTCGTGTCCAACTCTATGTGACCTCATAGACGGCAGCCCACCAGGCTTCCCGGTCCCTGGGATTCTCCAGGCAAGAACATTGGAGTGGGTTGCCATTTCCTAATCCAATGCATGAAAGTGAAAAGTGAAAGAGAAGTCACTCAGTTGTGTCCAACTCTTAGGGACCCCATGGACTGCAGCCCACCAGGCTCCTCCATCCGTGGGATTTTCCAGGCAAGAGTACTGGGGTGGGTTGCCATTGCCTTCTGTTGGGTGGGTTTCAAATGACTGAGACTCACAGTTTTCCTTTCCATGGAATAAAATGCTTTAGAATAAAGTCAGCTTTACTGTCAACCTCAGGATGCATAAACTAGCATAAGATCCAATTTAACATGTCTTTGAGGTAAGCCTTAAAATTTGCCCAGAGGCAAAGTGAAATATTGAAGGAAAAATGAACTGATTCACAGCAAAATTAAACCAAGTGATTCTTTGTAAGGGTTCTAACATTCATTAAATTATTCATTAAATAAACTTTTGTGCAATAGAATAAGATTCTCTGTTTTCTGTGGCAGTAGTAAACATATGCCTTGTGCTCACCTAAGAATAGAAAATTTATATTTTAGTCATCTCACACCCAAAGTGAACTAGAGTATTGATTATATTACACCAGCAGTGAATTATTTTTTAAAAGGTGAACTTTTTAATCAGCTTTATTTCATTAGGAAGATCACATTTAGGATGATACTATCTGTTGCTCTTTCATAAAAGGAAGTATACTTGTGCTATTTCAGTGCTACTACCAAAACAATTAAAATGGAGTGAGAAATTAGAAGAAAAGGCTGACATATATGGAGCTACGTTTGCATAGATTTTATTTTCTAAGTCTTCTTTTATTTTCTAAGTTTATTAGAAGAATGAACTAATCACAAGCTTCCTTTTCAGTAAAATGGGGATAGTGATATGCATCTCACTGATGCAGATGTTTACATGGGGATTAAATGAAAAAATATATGTAATGCTAGGCACATACCTGGTAGCTATTAATAATAAAAATAACAACATAAAAGTAATGGTGAGGTAGATGACATGAATGTATTGAAATAAATTCTATGGGTTTTATTTATGATTAAATATATTTTTCTGGAAATTTCAAAGTATTTTCTTCCATATTGGAGTCTGAGGGAAGACTGTTAGAAACAAAATTATGTATTTTGCTTAATAGTAATAAGAGGAATTACTTAGAGTATTTATTAAATGTCAGGCATTGATATAAACACTTTAAATATATTAACCTATTCAATATCCACAGAAACCTGTGAGAAAGATTAATTTTTACTTCTATTTATGCAGAAACTGAAGTACCCAGAGGTTCAGTCATTTGGCCAAATTCATATGGGCAATAAAGGGAAGAATCAGGTTTTGCATCCAAGTAGTGTGACTCCAGAGAGATTCTACATTCTTGCTTGCTATCTTAGGTTTCCTCTCTGTAGTCACAGGGCTCAGCACTATCTGGACAGTATTAAATTATTACTATAACTAGGTTTGATGATGATCATCTCTTTATCCTTCCCAATACATGTTTCATCACCTTTTTTTTTGCTGCTATAATGAATTCGTTTTTGTGACAAAATTTAGTTCCCCAATCTGGATTAAAATATTAAAACTTCTACCTCACACTTAGTTAAAAATGGTTTCTTTGCTATCTATGAATTTATATACTTATACCATACAAAGCATTAAAACATCCGTTGAATAAAAGGTAATGACTTTAAAGACCAGACAAATATAGACAGCAGGGATTATGGAACCAAAGAGCAATAAATAATATTTAACAGTTCTATCTACCTTATGGCAGTTAATGATTCAATAAATACTTTTTTTAAAAAAGAAAACTTTTCTTTGAAGGACAAATTATTGCCCTGAAGTGAGCTAAACATTTAATAAGTTTAAGACAGCTTTACTATTCTTTAGGGAATACTGTATTTCTAAGCATGGCAGGTACCATGTGTGTTGACAGACACTAGCAAATGGTAACCACAATCCCATTCCACTTAATGTGATGTTATAAACCCAGTGGAGTGTTGGGAGAGTACTCAAGCATTCTTCTAGGCATGAATTCCCAAGTTATGCAACGATGCTAATTAGCATCATCCTAAACATATGCTGTTGTTCTCAGTTCCTGTTCATGATTGCTGCTACAATGGTACTGATGCTTGGCATCTTTTAGGAGAAGACACATGAGCTTTATAAATCCCAGGGACTTTTGATGGTATTTACCCTTGGGTTCCATCCCATGCCTAGTGGCAGTGCTATAGAGGGAAAAGTCACTAACTGAAGTGTCACAAGGGAAGGATTAACAGGTTTGCCAGTAGCTGGTTTGGGTAAATTACTGTAACTCTCTAAGCCTTGGTCTCTTAATGAGAATATTAATTTTTACTATTTTATGGCGTGCTACTGGGAAATAATTTAACATCTGTGAAAATTCTTAAGACAATAAATATGCTTTATAAATGACAAATATCCAGAAAAGCTGCTGAGGTACAAGATCACAGAGTCATTTTATGTCTTTGGATTGCTACCAGCTAGTTCCATTTCTTAGCTATTCCTCAACCTGTAAGCTTCTTGGTTGGGGTTAGAACTACATTTTTTTTTTGGCTTAAGACTATCAATGTATCAGTTTATTTATTTTTTTGATAACATACAAGTACCTACTCCAATCTCCTCTGACTTCATAACATTTCTGTCTTTTCTCTATGATCATCTGTCTTTATACCTACATGCGATTTTACCTGCTTACATTTTAGCTTTCAGGAAAACCTGCTTGCTCTCTTCCATTTCAAATCTTCCTCAAGTCAAACCACATGTAAAATGTGTTTCTCTGTCATGGCATACCTCTTCAGTCTTTCAAAAAACTTAGCTCCAAAATTCCGTCTTGTAAAAGAAGTCCTCCCTAATTACACAGATGTATTTCTAATGCCATATGATTTCACTCTGTTCAGTGATATAAAATACACACACACACACTACTTATTTTTTATGTAATCATACATGGAGATCTAAACACAATACCCCTTTAACTTCCCTTGCTCCAAATAAGAAAGTTCCAAGTCACAAGCTGTTAGGTGAAAGGGCCCAGAAGTAGGAGGAAAGAAGAGAGGGAAGAAAAAGATTGGAGAGGGATGTTAAATGAGCTCTTCAATGAGATACATAACACAGGTGAAGAAACCATGTAATAGCTAAAATCTCTTCAAACTCAATGCTTTACTTTTTAAATCACCGTCTGATCCCCTCTCATCATCAGGGAAGAGTCTCTAGCATAAATCAATGACACACTTGATATCATCAAGACAGCAACATCAACTTACGTGTGTCAGTGCCTTAAAAGTTACAAAAGTCTTCTTGGATACTCTCCCATACACTGATATTACCATGAGAACAAGACCAAGAGGAATACTACCCTATTTGAGCAGAAGAACCAACTACCACATGTACCTATTCACCTGCAAACTGGACTTTTTCCCAACAAATTTTGAAGAAGTATTCATTGATTTTAGGGTATTAGACGTCTGGCTAGTTGCAAGTTATGAGTTGTAAGAAGATGATAAAAAAAAGGAATCTGTATAATAGTACATAAACTTGAACAATAAGATCATTACTCAGTTACATTCTCAAGAAAACTCACAAAGCTGAGTTTCAGACTGGTGGAAAAGGTAACTTCAAAATTATGCTGGAAAAGAGCTAACATGACAAGGATCTAGGCACTAGGAACTAATTAAATTACATATGAAGAGTGACTGAGAATTGCCTAGCCCCTGTTATGAGAGTAAAAAAACCCAACACTTTAAAAATTTTCAATAAGCCTCAACCAAGCTTTCCATTCCATAAGAATAGATTCCCTGTTCAAAATAAATCATGATCTCAGTGGAATCTGAATGGCAAGTGGACAAGTAAAATTAGATGAACATCAACCCATATAGACACTGATGAAGACATATAATCTTACACCTGTAGAAGTTAATGGTAATTTTTCCATTTAAGGGGAAGAAGCTAATGTAATAGATATTTTCTCAGAAAATACGATGTGCATGTGCTCAGTCACTCAGTTGTATCTGACTGTTCGCAACCCCATGGATTATAGCCCACCAGGCTCCTCTGTCCATGGGATTCTCCAGGCAAGAATACTGAAGCGGGTTGCTATTTCCTTCTCCAGGGGATCTTCCCAATGCAGGGATCAAACCTATGTCTCCTGTGTCTCCTGCCTTGGCAGGCAGATTGTTTATCACTGCACTACCTGGGAAGCCTTATAATGTGTATAAGATTTATTAAACTTAAAGTGTATTAACAGAGACATAGGGAACTCAATTCAAAGGAGAATACCCTGATGTTCTTGTTTAAAATTCTCTTGAACTCCTGGAAGGTGACATTTTTTTGTAATATGATTCCAAGATGTTCACAGTACTTCAAGTTAAATGCTCATCTGACCCTTTCTTGGGTCCTAATTTTATCAGAAGCTCCCTTAGGGTTTGGGGTTCAAATCCATGTTAAATCAATATACCAAGTTGGTACTTGGACCTTTTTGAACATTAGTTTTAAGGAAGATCCAAGAACACTTATTTGATTCTTGTAGATTTTTTTGTTTTGGGGCACTTTAAAATAAATATTAGTGATCAGAGTGAAATAGAGAAAATAATAACATGAGGCCATGTTCCTAAGAAAAATGAATCAAATGGAATGAGACAGAAATCATGCATAACCTTAAACACAAAGACAAAAACCCTGGCTGTATGTTGAATATGAGAGTTAAAGAATAGTGCGAAAGTACATTATGTGAATAGTGGAAGGAGATACCAGACATTTAGAAACAGACATTTTTCAGAGAAAAGATTTCATAAGTATAAGAAATATTTTCTTATATGAAGCATTTTATAGAGGAAGTATAGAATAAAGATTAAAAGAATGCATGTAAGACTTACAGTTTAGTAATAGAAAGGATGAGTTTTACAAGTCTATTAAAGAATAAAGTAAAAATTAAATAACAAATACAGACCTTATTGGAGTAGGAGCAGAGGACGGAACTATGTAGCGTTTTAAGCGATAACAGAAACAGAACCTAATGGAGTATCCAAAACTGAATATAACGTTTGTGTGAATTTATAGATGGAATTAATCAGAGTTGAAAGGAAAAATGGAGATTCAGCAACATGCAGATGGGAGGTAAAGTCACAATAATGGAAGCAACACCCAGGGAGGAGGAGTAGAGAGAAAAGAGGTCACCAGATGAAGCAACTGAGCCTTAGTGAACATGTAAAAATGGCTTTAAACCCAATCATCTTTCAAATTCTGTTCAAATTCCAGGTCTGTCGTCCAGCTTTCCCTTACATTCCTATTTACAGTTGGTTGTCTTTAATTTTCCTCTTCTGTGACAGTTTCTGACACTTTTTACTAAACTTTCCTCATTGTTTTAAAGCTTAATATAGTATCTTCTCAACAATACTGTTCTTTGAAGAATGGGATCAGGCATTGCACTTATTTGTGTTTTTCAAGGTTCATAATTCTACCAGTAAAGTAGCTATCCAATAAATATGTGTCATATGGATGAGTGGTCCAACCTTCTTTATAGGTAGACAATCTACCTTTATTAAAAGAACAAACACGATTTATGATATATAAGAACTGAGTACTAGAATCAGAGGGAAGGGGTCACTTTTCTGTAGCTCAAAGCCCTGGACCACTGAGTACAACAGCTTCAAAGGAAAGATTCAGGTTAAGCAAACAAGTATGAAGGTAAAGAAAAAGGATACAAGTTAGAATAAATTGGAAAATAATGTGGGAGATGAGAGATAACACTTTAAAAAATGAAAGAAATATTGTGAAACCAATATTATCAAGATTTAGTTTTATGGGTAAGAACACTGATTAATATACATAATTTATGACTTACTAGTAAGAAGTTCAAGGACAAATAGCATCAATGCAGTTTCAAATGGACTTTGTGTTGCTAACTTGAACAACACAAAAATGTCTTGGTAATAATGGTTCTATTTGGGTTCCTTATAAAATTTGGGATCAAATTTTATATGAAAACATCGTATTTATACGAAAACATCAAATAATGTTTGCCTCCTTTTTTTTCTGAAGGCAACTTTTAAAGTTAAAATTGTTCACACAAAGAATATATAAAATCTTGAGCTCTTGGGAGATTCCTTAATAGATGGGTTTCTAATAGCAACATGAATAGGCTCTTAACTATAACTGCAGCCCCACTGAATATATAGAGACTTTGGGATGCTTGTTGCTTAGGCCACAATTATGCATTGGATTATAACATTCAATTTTTATCCAGACTAGCTTTAAAAATGTTTGCTGTTTTATAGAAATCAGCTTTGAAAAGCATTGGTTGATGATACATAGCACTTATGAAATCTTAAAAATTACATGTACCAAGAGGGAAATCAGATCATCTTACCTAAGCAACTGAAATTAAACCTCTAATTTTTTTTTCAGATTTTCAAATGCAATCCATAGTTAATATTCAGTTTTCTGGCTTAGAGTTGACAATCTGGATCTGTTTCTCCTGCTTCTGAAAGAGCTTGCGTGTAACGATCAGATCAGTGCTTTACCATTCTGTTTTGTTGTCCAGGTTGGTAACAGATCTAACCACTGAGGGACACATAATGCTGTGCCTCACAGTGTAATTGACAGAGACGCACTTTTAGCTCTTGGAGAAACTGTTCCACATTATGTGAACTGTAGTGAACATTTTTAGAAATTGTGAAGATATAAAAAACCAGTAGGAGCTTGTGTTTTTTTAAATTGAAGAGCACAGACTATAAATCAATATTCATTTAAAGATGTCTTTCAGAGCACTGAATTCACTCTAATAATTTGAGAACATAAATTTATGACACAAATTCTTTGATCATAATTATACTGATTGGTTTATCTACAGACATAATGCCCCAGGGAAAATATTGAGAATATATGAAAAAAATTTCCATTTTATTTAAATAAAAATTTTAAAATAAAACAGTTTTAATGAATTCTACAGCATCTAGTGGTGTTACAAGATGAGCATAACATGGAGATCTGTCTTAAAACTCAGGTGGCTTAATTCAAGCATCACTTTCTATATTTCTATTTCTTATATTCTATAAGAATATTTCTATATTCCTATCTTATTGGATAATGTCCTTAAAATCTTGACTATAGCATCATTATCTAAAAAATACATGTTAAATCTTTACCTATCTTATAGACTTTTGGCAGAAGCACCAGAGAGAAGAATGTATAGAAAAAATAATCTTAAGCTTTAAAGTACTGCTGTCATTTGGTATCAAAAGACATACTTAGACATGTGATCCCAGACAAGATGGTATAGGCTCACTTTCCTCCAAATACCCTGGAAATAATTCAAGAGATAACCACACACACACGTGCGTGCACACACACGCACGCACACACACACACACAGACCAGAGATGTGGAAATAAAAAGTTAGATTAGTAGAAAGGTTAGCAACCCTTTCTTGATTTGAAGTATGATAGATACCACAGGATTATAAGAATGATAGATACCACAGTGAGTTCCCAGAGTTTTCCTTTTACTCTTAGACTAGGGCCAGGCTATAAGCCAGAAATACCAATAGATAGATAGATAGATAAGTCGCTCAGTCATGTCCAGCTCTTTGTGACCCCATGGACAGTAGCCAACCAGGCTCCTCCGTCCATGGGATTTTCCAAGCAAGAATACTGGAGTGGGTTGCCATTTCTTTCTCCAGGGGATCTTCCCGACCCAGGGATCGAACCCTGGTCTCCCGCATTGCAGGCTGACGCTTTACCGTCTGAGCCACCAGGGAAGTCCAATAGATACATACAAACCTGCAGAAATACCAGTAGGTACATACAAACAAAGAGACAAGTAAACAAATAAGAAAAGCCTACTCTCTCTTGCCAAAGGACCCTGGAAAGAAGAGCCTAGCAGGGACATAAGGATGAGGGCAGACTCATCTCCAATATACAGCCCCAGCCAGTGGTGGCATCTTGGAGCCCAGAGAGACCAACCTATTCCCCGTCAGGAGTGATGGCCTGATACACTTGAGATGATAACATCAGTGGGTCCCAAGTAGGTGATCTATCCCCTGCCCCACACCTACCTTTACCAGGTGGGCAGGGAACATACACAAGGGGTAGCATTTTTTATCCCACAGATGCAGAATCCCACATCCCTACTAGTGACAACAAGCAACTCAGGGAGGACCCTTTCACAGCTTGCAGACGGCACCAGCAGGGATCAGTCAGGAACTCCCAAGTAAGAACCAAGCTGATTAAATAGCACAGCAAGGGCTCTGAAAACCACACTGCATCTGAAACCACAGCCTACAAAATGGGTCAGTATATGCATACAAAATTTAAACAGGGGCACTTACTACTAACATAAAATATTTTTTTAAAATGTCTATAAAATCCATGTAAAATCAGTTTGGGATAAAGTGAAATAAAATTCATTATACCAATAACTAGGAATATCTCAAAATGGATAAGAAGAGACAATCAACTGATTCCAATATCAAGATGAATCAATTTTTGGAATGATCTGTCAAAGATTTTATTGTATCCATCATAAAACTTTTCAATAAGAAATTGTGAATTCCCTTGAAACTAATGAAAAAAATGAGAAAATAAATAGAAATGGTAAAAAATAACAAAATGTAAGTTACAGAATAGAAAAAAATAATGGAAATAAAATCTGGGACTTCCCTGATAGTCTAGAGGTTAAGACTCTGTGTTCCCAATGCAGGGAATGTGAGTTCGACTCATGGTCAGGGGACTAAGATCCCACATGCCATGCAGCATGACAAAACAATAAATACATAAGGCATTCAAATCTCACTGAGTGGATTCAGTAGCGGAGTGAATTGAACAGAGGATAGAATAGTGAAATTGAAGAGTGGGGAGTAGAATGTACTCAATATGAACAAAAAACACAAAAAAGAAAAGAACCGTGCCACAGGGACTTGTAGGACAGTAACAAAGACATTGACATTTTCTATCATCGAAGCTCCGGAAATAGAAGATAAAAAGGGCAAAGAAATAAAACAATAAATAAAAATTTATGCCAAAGGATTTCCCAACTTGGCAAAACAGATAAACCTATAGCTTTAAGAATTTGCATAAACCAGTAAAAAAGAGAAATTCACACCAACACACACCATAATGTTTGAAAATGAAAGGTAGAAAAAGTCTTAAAAACAACTAAGAAAAGTGTCATACTATCTATGGGGCAACACAAATTCAAATAACAGTGGATTTCTCATCTGAAACTGGGGCTCATAAAGAGGTGGCACACATTTCATACTCTGGATGAATGAAGGGTAATAAATACACTCTTTAGATGGAAACAAACAAACAAAAAACACCAGCAACTTAGTTTGTCATTAGCAGACATGCCCTAAAGAGTGGCGAACTGAAGTTCTCAAAACAAACATACAAAACAAAACAAAAAAATTGATAACAGGAGAAAACTCAGAACTTTAGAAAGAAAAGTTCAATGGAATGGGACACCAGGAGGAAAAGATGATAAATAATCATTCTCTTAGAGAAATTCTTAAACTGTAAGTAAGTAAGTGTTAGTCGCTCAGTCGTGCCCGACTCTTTGCGATCCCATGGACTGCAGCCCACCAGGCTCCTCTGTCCATGACATTTTCCAGGCAAGTATACTGGAGTGGTTTGCCATTTCCTTCTCTAGGGGATCTTCCCAACCCAGGGATTGAACCCAGGTCTCCTGCACTGCAGGGGGAATTTTTACTGACTGAGCTACAAGGGAAGCCCTCTTAAATTGTATTTGATAGCTAAAACAAACATTATAACAACACTTAATGGAATATTTCAACATATGTTAGAGGAAATGATTACTTTTTTTCACTTGCACTTTCAGAGGAAATGCTTAATTCAAATATATTTTAAAAGTGGAGAGGCTATAGGAACATAATTAGAAGTAAAAGTAAAACTTCTATACTTAATTCTAGGTAGCAATATGTCAATATTATTAGATTGTGATAAATTATACATTATTGTAACGTTCAATCCAACCACTATGAAAAATACACTACAAGTAAATAAATATAGAATCTTCAAGTTCAAGTAACATAGAGGAAGATTAAAAAAGAGAAGAGTATCCAGGTATCCATCCAGGTATCCCAGAAGGACAGGAAAACAAGACCCTAAGACAGACTCAATTCAACTTTAAGGACACATAAATTCAAGGTGAATGGATGGAAAAAGATATTCCAAACAAGGGAAAACCAAAAGACAGCAGGAGTGCTCACTTACATCAGATGAAATAGACTTTAAAAAGTTTAACAAGAGTCAAAGAAGGTCATTACGTAATGAAAAAGAGGTCAATTAATCAAGAGAATATAGCAACTGTATATAGATATATAGATATGCATTTTATCCTGGAGAACCTAAATATTAAGCAGATACAGATCTGAAGGGGGAAATAGATGATACAGTAATGTTGGAGACTTTGATACCTTATTCTCAACAATGGATATATCATCCAGGTAGAATATTAAAAAGGAAATACTGGATTTAAACTGCATCCTGGAATAAATGGAATTATTAGATATGTATAATATTTCATCTAAAAGCAGAAGAATACATTTTCTCAAGTGTACATGAAACATTTTCTATGATAGAAATAAATGGTCTCTGTTTGCTAGTGATATAATTTTATATAGAGAAAACCCTAAAAACTCCACACCAAAAAGCACTTAGAACTAATTAACGAATTCAGTAAATTTGTAGAAAAGTAACAAATAATTGCTGCATTTCCATACAATCATCTGAAAAACAAACAAACAAAAAATTCCATTTATAATAGCATCAAAAATAAGAAAAAATACTAAGTAATAAATTTAAGGAAATAAAAGATCTGTACAACTGAAAGCTATAAGACATTGATAAAAGATTTCAAAGAGAGAGGCACATTTAATATTAAAAAATCCCATGTTGATGAAATTGATGAATTATTATTGTTAAAATATTCTTACTACCTAAACCCATCTGTAGATTCAATGCAGTCTCTAATAGCATACCAATGGAATTTTTCACAGAACAGAAAAAAAAGTTGTAAAATTTGTATGGAACCACAAGAGATCCCCAGTAGCTAAGCAATCCTAAGGAGGGAAAAACAAAGCTGGAGGCATCAAACTTCCTCCTGACTTCAAATCATATTGCAAAGCTAAAGTAGTTGAACAGTATGGTACTGGCATAAAAACAGACACATTGACAAAGGAATAGAATTGAGAGCCCCCAAATAAACTTGCGTTTACAAGTCAGTTAGTACTTGATAAGGCAGTTAAGAGTACTGAGTGGGGAAAGGATAGTCTCTCCAACAAATCGTGTAGGGAAAACTAGATATTCATATCCAAAAAATGAAACTGGATATCTTATACCACTCACAAAAATTAACTCAAAAGAGCTTAAAGACTCAAATATAAGATCTGAAATCATTAAAATCCTAGAAGAAAACATGGAAAAAGCTCTTTGACATTGATCTTGGTAATATTTTTGGAAATCGCACCAAAAGAACAAGCAACAAAAGCAAAGCTAAACAAGTGGAAAAACACCAAACTAAAAAGAGTCCACACAGAAAAAAAGTCAACATGATGAAAAGGCAGAAAACATCTATTAAATGGCAGAAAAAATTTGCAAAACATTAATCTGAAAATGGATTAATATCTAAAATATATTAACGACTTGTACATAAATAACAAAAGATCAATCTACTTTAAAAATTGACAAAGGACCTGAACAGACATATATTGAAAGAAGACAAACAGGTACATGAACATGTTCTCAACACTGTCAGTCATCAGGGAAATGCAAATCAGAACCACAAGGACATATCATCTCATACCTGTTACAATGGCTACTATCGAAAAGGCTTATGCACTATTGATAGGAACGTAAATTGGTACAGCCACTATGGAAAACAGTATGGAGGTTCCTCAAAAAAATTAAAAACAGAACTTGTATATGATCCTGTACTCCCACTTCTGTATATATATCTGAAGGAAATTACATTACTACCTCAAAGAGATATTTGCACTCCCATGTTCACTGCAACTTTATTTATAATAGCCACGATATGGAAACAACCTAAGTATCCATTGAACACTGAATGGGTAAAGAAAACATGATGTATATATTCAATGGTATATTATTCAGACATAAAAAAAAGAAGGAAATATTGCCATTTGCAACAACATGCATAGACCTTGAGGGTAGTATCCTAAGGGAAATGCCAGAGAAAGACAAATGCTATGTGACCATACCTATACGTGGAATTCTAAGAAGCTAAACACATAGAAACAGAGAGTAGAATGGTGGTTGCCAATGGCTGGGGAGTAGGGGAAACCAGCTGATATTGGTCAAAATGAAGAAGCTTTCAGTTATAAGTTGAATAAGTTCTGAGGATTTAATGTACAGCATAATGGTTACAATTAATAGTGCTATACTATATACTTGAAAGTTGCAAAGAGAGTAAATCTTTAATATTCTCACCATATAGATACAGAAGGTAATCATGAGTTGATAGATATATTAAGTAAATTGTGTTTATCATTTTACAGTATATATATGTATCAAATCATCTAGCATGTGTGTACTCAGTTCTGCCTGACTCCTTGCAATCCCATGGACTGTAGCCCACCACGCTCCTCTGTCCATGGAATTTTCCAGGCAAGAAATACTGCAGTGAGTTATCATTTCCTTCTCCAGGGAAGTTTCCTGACCCAGGGATTGAGCCGACATCTCTTGCGTCTCCTGCATTAGCAGGTGGATTCTTTACTACTTGCGCCACCTAGGAAACCCGACTTAATGACTAAATGATGACAATCCAATAATCATATTTCATGCTTTAAATTGACATCATTTGTCAATTATATCACATAAAGTTGGAAAAGACTTATATGTTTTAAATTTCCTATTGTGGAGATTATTTTAGTTTTCATTTTACTGATATATAATTGAAGCCTTCTATAAATATAGGAATGACATCTTTAAATTTTGCAAAGACATACTCTATTGACTATTACGTACCCAATGTTTATAAAATACTATGTATGCTTGAGAAGTATATTTTCCATTTGTTAAAACTTTTAGATCAATAATCCTATTTCTGTTATTCATATATTTCTTCTTATTTTTGGTTGTTTAATATACTGAGTAGTAAGAGAGGTGTGTTCAACCATACACTCTAATAGTGAATTCCTCAAATTATTATCATTTTTTAGATTTGTCATTTTTACCACTCTGTAACTTGAAGCTATACATGTAAGCACACATAGAAGTTCAGAATTGTTATCTCTTCCCAATTAATTAAAGCTCCTTTCTCTTTCCATCTCAATTTTTCCTTTTCCTTTAAAAAAAAAAATAAGAATAAACTAGACAGCATCAATTCTCCCTAATATAAAGGTTTATCATAGAGCCACAAGAATCAAGACAGTGTGTTAATGGCATGTAGACAGACCCATAAACCAGTGGCACCTAATGACTTATTACAGAGATGCTCTCTCAATCCAATTGAGAAAAGATAGCCGTTTAAACAAATGGTGCTGGAATTGTTGGATATCCATAGGGGAAAAACTGAACCTGAACCTAAAATTTATGCCTTATACAAAAATTAAGTCAACATAGACCACAGGTTTAAATGTAAAATGTAAAACTACACAATTTAGGTAAAAGACATGAAAAAATGTTTGGCATCTAGGGTTAGGTGAAGAATCCTTAGACTTATAAAAAACATGATTCATAAGAGGAAAATTTGATAAATTGGACCTCAATAAAATTAAAAACATCTTCTCTGCAAAAGACCATGTTAAGAGATAAAAAGACCAATACACACTGAGAGATAATGTTTGTACAAAACATATCTGATCAATTGTACAAAGCGTATCTTTACATAACCAGAATATGTAAAGAACTCTCAAAACTGAATTTAAAAAAATAGTCTAATTAAAAACTGGGCAAAAGACATGCTTGGACATGCTTCTGAGAAGGATATATAAATGATAATCACATGAAAATATGTTCAATATTATTAACCATTATGGAAATACAAATTGAAACCACAATGCAGTATCATTACAGTCTATCAAAATGGCTAAAATTTAAAAAAAAGTTGTAACACCAAACACCAGCAAGAATGCAGTAAAACTGGATCACTCCTTCACTGCTGGTAGGAATGAAATAAATGGGTACAGTCACTCTAAAAATAGTCTTGTAGTTTGTTCTGAAAGTAATGATACACTTTCTATCATCTATGAGATGGCTGGATGGCATCATCGACTCAGTGGACATGAGTTTGAGCAAACTCCAGGAGATAATGAAGGACAGGGAAGCCTGGCGTACTGCAGTTCATAGGGTTGCAAAGAGTCAGACGTGACTGAGTGACTGAACAAAAATAATACTTTCTATAATATCCTAGCAATTGCAATCTAGAACACTTTTCTCAGGGAAAAGAAACCTATGTTCATACAAACACCTGTATACAAGTGTCTGTAGCAATTTTATTTGTGTTAGCTAAAAACTGGAAACAATTTAGATATCCTTCAAAGGGTAAATGCTTGAACAAACAATAGTACCTAAAAAGTAGCAAGCCATTGAAATACACATTTGAATGGATTTTGACATAATTAAATTGAATGGAAAAGCAATCTCAAAAGTTTATACACTGCATGATGCTACTTGTATAACATTTTTGAAATAACAAGGTAATCGAAATAGAGAACAGATTAGTGGGGTAAGGATTGTGCAGTGGGAGGAGATGTGCATGACTGTGCAATGGTTGAGTCTCAAGGTAACAAATCTTTATTGTGGTTATGGTTATATGCAGCTACACAGATGGTATAATTGTAGAGCAAAATGCACAAACGAGTACTTGTATAACTAGTGAAGTCTGAATAAGTTCTGTGAATTGTATCAATGTCAATTTCCTGATTTTGATATTATATTATATAAGATATTAACATAGGGGAGACTTCATTAAGGGTGTTTGGGAATTCCTTGTACATTTCTTTGCTATTTCCTGTGGATTTATAGTGCTTTCCCAAAACAGCCATATTTGAAAAAATTTGAAATAATTTTGATGCTATGCACAACAATTTCAGTGATGTCAAAATTATTTTTAAATTTGTGTGCATTAAAGAAAAGAAAGCGAAGTCACTTAGTCATGTCCAACTCTTTGCGATCCCATGGACTGTAGCCTACCAGACTCCTCCAGCCAGGGGATTTTTCTGGCAAGAGTACTGGAGTGGGTTGCCATTTCCTCCTCCAGGGGATCTTCCTAACTCAGGGATTGAACCCAGGTATCCCACATGGCAGGCAGGCGCTTTACAGTCTGAGCCACAAGGAGTAAGGAAGTGGTATAACATATTACTAAACATAAAAGTTGAGAACTAAAGGATGAGGTACTACTTGATAGTTACAGTTAATATGAATAGATAGAAGGGGAAAAATAAACAATTGGTACAGGAATGAAGTTCCAAATATTTAACAACTTTAATTACTGTGACACTGAGCACTTAGAATTGAATGCGACAAATTTGAACAGATGCCAGCCAGGCACAACCCAGAATTTGGTATCTGTGCACAACAGTGGAATATCCACTGATTTACCTAATGATTTATTTTAGATTAATTTTATTATTTCTTCCAAAAAGATTCATATTCCTAAAATATTGTTTTTTCTTAGTAGCCTTGAGCTGAAATCAAGGAAATGGTGCTATATTGTTGGATAAAGCGTATCTCAAACTGTTGCTATAGAAAATAATGACTAGTAAAACAAACAATTAACAGTTGGTAGAATAAGAATTAATTGGTTCTATTAAGAAATTTTAAATTTCTTCATTTTTTAAACAAAGACACCCCAAAATATCAGTATAGACAGAAAATACTCAATTAGTTTGTTCATAATACTTAAGCATTTGGAGTTCAATATTTACACATAAATGTATCTTTTTAATTTTAAAGTTTTAGTACTTCAATAGTTATAGCTTTAGAGACTGTTTTTTATTAAGTCTTCCTAGTGAAAAAATTTCAAGATATTTTACAAATATAATCCTGGCAGTTTTATCAGATTAGGAAATCAAATATTTAAGGGATATATTAATTTGGTCATATTTAATCTAGGATCTCTGATCATCAAAAATATTCAATGAGAAAGTTCAAAGTTCCTATTTAAGGAAAATAAATTATGTTGTCAAGGGACAGAATTTGAACTATGAAAACAAAAATGTCCACATCTGTCATTTCTATAAAATTCACTTAAGAAATGACCTGAAATTAGTGTTTTCAATTATTTTAGAAAGGCAACAACCCCTTCTCTTGAAAAAATCCATCCATTTAATAACTATTATGAAACAAAGCTTATGCTATCTTTGTTTATGAGTATTTTGGACATATATATTTTGAACTTTTTTTTTTTAGCGAGAGTAATAGTTAAGGCTTTAGTTAAAATAAGCTGAAAAGCAGTTTTCATGTAGGTAAAAGGTTAAGATTACATAAGCTTTTTTTCCCTCCTATAGTAACATGAGACAACTAAATTCATAGATACAAAATACACAAATGAAGTCATCCCATTCACATAGCTCTAATTCTTTTTGTGAAATTTACAGCCACTTTAACAGAATGGAGACGGTGGTGAGGGGGATGGCCTGTCTACTAATACCAGGCTGGAATTAGCTAGCTGGATAATTTTAGCCTAGATGGGTTTGTTCTTTTCTACCTCTTCAGAGCACCCTAGAGTAATTAAAGATTCTCAAGGTAGGCCAACTATTCTGAATTTCTTTGCGTTTGTCTTTCATGAGGTTGATATGTTGGCTCAGAGCATACTTGAAAGAAAGTGAAGAAGCAATTTAGAACCTATGGTACAATAAACTCTGTGCTTCTTGCATGTGAAACTAAATTTGAGTGATATAGATATCCTTTCCATTTTACAGGTCAGAAAACCTAGGCTCCTAGAGATTAAGTACCTACCTAAAAGCCCACAGATTGAGATTTAGAATAGAGCTTTCCTTGAAAAATTCTACATAATGTCCTTTCCCGAATACAATACCATAGTCCTACTGAGTTTAGTCATTTTTCATCTTTAAGGAGAGTCATACTGGGATTGAATTACTTTTGATATTAACCCTAATAAAGTGATTCACGTGGACTGTATCGTCACTGGGATGTTTATGACTGGAAACATCTCAAACACCACAGTGCTAATTCTGAGGGCTGCGAACAATACAATAATGCTTTATATGTAGTGCAGGCAATCTTACATCTGAATTCTTTAACAGTTAATTGCTATTTGAGTTTTGTTAAAGACTATATTGGCATGCTAAACAGTACTCCCCCAAATACTAATATTAGAATCCAGTAGTAGGTGGTGAGTTTTTTCTGCCATGTAGACTGGTGCTAAAATTCCAAAAATGCACAGAGCCATGACAAACACAAAGGACACAACTACTTCAGTATTTGCAACCGTACAGTGAGAGAAGGAAATATGTTCTTATGTTTAGTGGTTATGTTATTCTTCAAACAAAAAAGCAAAATGATTACTTTAGTTTCAATAGAATAAGTGGTTGTTTAGTAAGTATTTGTGCTGAGTCATCCATGATGGCTTTTCTCCCCTTGATACAAATAAGAAAACATTTTGTTACTGCTTCTCTCATTCAAGGATGATTTAAATCAGGGTCCCATCTCTGTTTTACCCAGCTTCCTCTTTATAGCTGACTGAAGAATTACTTTCAGGCATCTATATAAACAGAACTAAAGAAGCATATTTTTACAGATGCAATCTATATCTACATACACATCCATCATATGTACATTTATAAACTATGTACACATATACAACATGGGATTCAACCTTGTGAGATTAAATATAAATTACAATGATAATAAAGAATTTATGCTATGTAACCCAGTAACATCTAAATTGTATAATCTAAAAATAATTGCAATAAAATTTCTAGGTAGGATGAAGTTAGCAGGTTATAACCTAAGAGAACACACAGAAAATCTAGATTAAATGTAAAAAATAACCAAGGAATCAGAAAACTGCTGAAATGAAAGATCTAAAATGGTCTAAGAATCTGAAGAAGAAAGAACCCTGGAGAGGTAAGGAAAGATGCGTAGTTCATTTTTGTTGATTGGGCTGTGAGAAGAATCCAGCCTTAGCCTGGGAAGAAGGCCACCATGGGGGACGACAGAAATGGGGAGGCCGTTGCAGAATCCTGAGGGACTGACAGGCTCCAACAATGCAAATCACCCATGATGATATCTGTCAAGTTCAGAAGAGGAGACACCCCTTGTCCAAGGTAAGGAGCAGTGGCTGCACTTTGCTGGACTAGTTGTGAAGAGATACCCCATGTTCAAGGTAAGAGAAACCCAAGTAAGATGGTAGGTGTTGCGAGAGGGTATCAGAGGGCAGACACACTGAAACCATAATCACAGAAAACAAGTCAATCTGATCACACGGACCACAGCCTTGTCTAACTCAATGAAACTAAGCCATGCCATGTGGAGCCACCCAAGACTGGCAGGTCACGGTGGAGAGGTCTGACAGAATGTGGTCCACAGGAGAAGGGAATGGCAAAACAATTCAGTATTCTTGCATTGAGAACCCCATGAACAGTATGAAAAGGCAAAATGATAGGATACTGAAAGAGGAACTCCCCAGGTTGGTAGGTGTCCAATATGCTACTGGAGAGCAGTGGAGAAATAACTCCAGCAAGAATGATGGGATGGAGCCAAAACCAAAACAATACCCAGCTGTGGATGTGACTACTGATAGATGCAAGGTCCGATGCTGTAAAGAGCAATATTGCATAGGAACCTGGAATGTCAGGTCCATGAATCAAGGCAAATTGGAAGTGGTCAAACAGGAGATGGCAAGAGTGAATGTTGACATTCTAGGAATCAGCGAACTAAATGGAAGGGAATGGGTGAATTTAACTCAGATGATCATTATATCTACTACTGTGGGCAGGAATCCCTTAGAAGAAATGGAGTAGCCATCATGGTCAACAAAAGAGTCCAAAATGCAGTACTTGGATGCAATCTCAAAAACGACAGAATGATCCCTATTTGTTTCCAAGGCAAACCATTCAATATCACGGTAATCCAAGTCTATGCCCCAACCAGAAATGCTAGAGAAGCTGAAGTTGAACGGTTCTATGAAGAACTACAAGACATTTTAGAACCAACACCCCCAAAAGATGTTCTTTTCATTATAGGGAATACAAAAGTAGGAAGTCAAGAAACACCTGGGGTAACAGGCAAATTTGGCCTTGGAATACGGAATGAAGCAGGGCAAAGACTAATAGAGTTTTGCCAAGAGAATGCACTGGTGATAGAAGACACCCTCCTCCAACAACACAAGAGAAGACTCTACACATGGACATCACCAGACGGTAAACATCAAAATCAGATTGATTATATTCTTTGCAGCCAAAGATGGAGAAGCTCTATACAGTCAGCAAAAACAAGACTGGGAGCTGACTGTGGCTCAGATCATGAACTCCTTATTGCCAAATTCAGACTTAAATTGAAGAAAGTAGGGAAAACCACTAGACCATTCAGGTATGACCTAAATCAAATCCCTTATGATTATACAGTGGAGTAAGAAATAGATTTAAGGGACTAAATAGATCTGATAGATAGAGTGCCTGATGAACTATGGATGGAGGTTCGTGACATTGAACAGGAAACAGGGATCAAGACCATCCCCATGGAAAAGAAATGCGAAAAAGCAAAATGACTGTGTGGGGAGGCCTTACAGATAGCTATGAAAAGAAGAGGAGTGACAAGCAAAGGAGAAGAGGGACGATATAAGCAACTGAATGCAGAGTTCCAAAAAATAGCAAGGAGAGACAAGAAAGCCTTCCTCAGCGATCAGTGCAAAGAAATAGAGGAAAACAACAGAATGGGAAAGACTAAAGATCTCTTCAAGAAAATCAGAGATACCAAGGGAACATTTCATGCAAAGATGTGCGCAATAAAGGACAGAAATGGTAGGAACCTAACAGATGCAGAAGATATTAAGAAGAGGTGGCAAGAATATACAGAAGAACTGTACAAAAAAGATCTTCACGACCCAGATAATCACGATGGTATCATCACTCACCTAGGGCCAGACATCCTGGAATGTGAAGTCAAGTGGGCCTTAGGAAGCATCACTATGAACAAAGCTAGTGGAGGTGATGGAATTCCAGTTGAGCTCTTTCAAATCCTGAAAGATGATGCTGTGAAAGCGCTACACTCAATATGCCAGCAAATTTGGAAAACTCAGCAGTGGCCACAGGACTGGAAAAGGTCAGTTTTCATTCCAATTCCAAAGAAAGGCAATGCCAAAGAATGCTCAAACTACTGCACAATTGCACTCATCTCACATGCTAGTAAAGTAATGCTCAAAATTCTCCAAGACAGGCTTCAGCAATATGTGAACCGTGAAGTTACTGATGCTCAAGCTGGTTTTAGAAAAGGCAGAGGAACCAGAGATCAAATTGCCAACAGCAGCTGGATCATGGAAAAAGCAAGGGAGTTCCAGAGAAGCATCTATTTCTGCTTTATTGACTATGCCAAAGCCTTTGACTGTGTGGATCACAATAAACTGTGGAACATTCTGAATGAGATGGGAATGCCAGACTACCTGACCTGCCTCTTAAGAAACCTATATACAGGTCAGGAAGCAACAGTTAGAACTGGACATGGAACAACAGACTGGTTTCAAATAGGAAAAGGAGTACGTCAAGGCTGTATATTGTCACCCTGCTTATTTAACTTATATGCAGAGTACATCATGAGAAATGCTGTACTGGAAGAAGCACAAGCTGGAATCAAGATTGCCAGGAGAAATATCAATAACCTCAGATCTGCAGAAAACCACCCTTATGGCAGAAGGTGAAGAGGAACTATAAAGCCTCTTGAAAGTGAAAGAGGAAAGTGAAAAAGTTGGCTTTTAAAGCTCAATATTCAGAAAACGAAGATAATGGCATCTGGTCCCATTACTTCATGGGAAATAGATGGGGAAACTGTGGAAACAGCGTCAGACTTTTTTTTGGGGGGGAGGGCTCCAAAATCACTGCAGATGGTGACTGCAGCCATGAAATTAAAAGATGCTTACTCCTTGGAAGGAAAGTTATGGCTAACCTACACAGCATATTCAAAAGCAGAGATATTACTTTGCCGACTAAGGTCCATCTAGTCAAGGTTATGGTTTTTCCAGTGGTCATATATGGATGTGAGAGTTGGACTGTGAAGAAAGCTGAGCTGCCAAAGAATTGATGCTTTTGAACTATAGTGTTGGAGAAGACTCTTGAGAATCCCTTGGACTGCAAGGAGATCCAATCAGTCCATTCTGAAGGATATCAGTCCTGGGTGTTCTTTGGAAGGAATGAAGCTAAAGCTGAAACTCCAATACTTTGGCCACCTCATGTGAACAGTTGATTCATTGGAAAAGACTGTGATGCTGGGAGGGATTGGGGGCAGGAGGAGAAGGGGACGACCCAGGATGAGATGGCTGGATGGCATCACTGACTCGTTGGACATGAATTTGAGTAAACTCCAGGAGTTGGTGATGGACAGGGAGGCCTGGCATGCTGCAATTCATGGGGTTGCAAAGACTCGGACACAACTGAGTGAATGAACTGAACTGAACTGAACTGGAGGTTTAAAATAAGCTGCTGTTGCTGCTGCTAAGTCGCTTCAGTCGTGTCCGACTCTGTGCAACCCCAGAGATGGCAGCCCACCACGCTCCCCCATCCCTGGGATTCTCCAGGTACCACAGATTTTTTGCAGTTTTTCAGTGTCAAGAAGAAAAAAAATTAACTGTTGATGTTCAAGAGCTACCCAGGGGCAGGCTCCACATGGACCCACTAGACCACATTTGATCCTCTGGACCAACGCCAGCCTGCTTCTATATTTTGTATGGTCCAAGAGATAAGTAAACAGTTTATACACTTCTAAATAATTGAGGAAAAAAAACAAAGGATGAATAATATTTTAATTGGTGAAAGTATATAAATCTCAAGTTTCTACGTACCTGAGCTACGTTTATTAAAATAAATCAATGCTCTTTTTATATATAGACTTTGGCCACTTTTCTAAACAATGAGTAGTTGCAAACAGTACTGGGTAACCAAAGCTGAAAATATTTACTACCTGACCCTCTATAGAAAACATTTGCTGATCTACAATAGGCTGTTGAAATTCTGGGTGGGAAAACACCATGCGAAAAAAGCAAACTACAGGTAGACTGGGTCTCACCAAAGCTCAGTCCAACCTCATGTTGACCCAGTTCTGATCAGATTAAGGTAATTAGCCTCCATTCTATCTCCTTAGTAGAAGAAGGATAAATCTTTGCCAGTGAAACATATTATCTTCTTAAGCATCTACATTTTTTACACATATATTATACATACTTCAGCATTCAGAAAATTACTACCATTTTTTATCTGAGTTGACTTGTGAAACATATAAAGAACTTTGTCTTAACTTGTAGACTCAACAGCAATGCATTAACACTCAATATTTTAAACAATTTTAACCTAAATAATTTAGATAAAAGAAAAAGAAGTAAAACACAAGCAATATTATGACCAAAGGGCACTTTTCTTGGTAAGAAAACCTAAGATATGTGTCTGGAACAATAGCATTTTACCTAGATATTAGTTTCCATTGTAAAATACTCCAATAATATATGAAATATAGCCTGTGGATTACTTATTTTGAACAAAATGAAAAACAATCATTAATCAGTTATAAAATCATTATGAGCTATAAGACTCTATTCTAGGACTCATTTCTTAATGGCAAACGGATTGAGATACTGGTATATTTTAGGCATCTACCATCCTGAGATGACAGACGAGTATGGATATAGGAGAAACTGATAACATTGAAATGTTATAGCTCTTCAAAATGTTAAACTCACATCTCTCCCGGGATTTCAGGATTTGACTTTAATCACCTTTTATAATGAAAAGAACAACTCAGAGAATAACAAGAGAGCTGAGAAGTTCAACATGCTAAAGAACTGCAAAATCACTGAATTCATCCGTGGCATAAGTAAATGGTAACTCCTAGATATAGCGGATCAGGTCATTTTAATTTCTAACCAATCATAATTTGCAACACATGTCTTATATGTATCAATGAAATGTACCCTAATTGTGCTCATAGTCTCATGTCACAAAACAACTGTAAAAAATTCACATACATATAGATGTACCTGTATACAGAAGGCATACAGATGTAGCTATGAATATAAAATTAAGGTGATAAAAATTAGAGACTAATGCATTCAAATACGTACATGTAAATCATATACTGATTTTTTAATTTAACTCAGTTGTATAACCAACTTGTGAATAGTTACCATATAACCTAACAATGAACAATAGCATCTTGATATTATCTGAGACAGAATTATGTCAAAATTAAAGGACTTTTAGAATTACAGACTTTGTAAAAAGTTGACTTTTTTAAAGCTTTTTAAAAAGTGTAAATATTCTTCATCACTTTCCTCACTTTTAAGAGCTCTTCAATGATGAGATATCTCTGAACAAGGCTCTAATAATTTGATCAGATAAAAACTGTGAATGTGTTCAAATAATGAATCTTCAGGAGTATATGATATGTATCATTTTAGACAAATTATAAGTACTCTTTCAACATTAAACTCAATAGTACAAAACTTATAAGTATCGTCAGTAACAGATTTCATCTATGTAATTTACAATATAAGAACAAGGTTTTCATTCATCTAACCAACAAGATTATTTTTAAAAACCCTTCACATAGATGAAAACTGTTGATTTTCAAGCAAGTTAATGCCATTACACTGGGAAATGTAAAATGCTAAAGATAATCCAGCACATTCATGTGTTGTAGTTAAATGCTTGGTTGAAAGAAAGAATATTTACATATATCTTTAAATCATGGATTCATTCCTTAATAACTAGTAGAACGTTATGCCTCACAACACAAAAATAAAGCATTACTTAGAGTTTCATAGTACTTTTCTCTATATACCATATTCAATTCCAATGAAAAGATCAGAGTACTCAGAGAGACATATTGCAAACAAAAACTCCCTAGTAGGTGGTGGAAAGTAAGGCCAGGAGTCAAGCAGAACCCACAGAGATGACAGAGCTGTGATATCCAGCGCAGTCACCTTAGAGAGAAAAAGGAAAACCACATGGCCCTGCTGAAACGCCGAGTTAATTCTCTCTCCTATCTGAGCACTAAATATTACAGCTTCAAAATTGTCTCAATCAGCATACAGTTTCTTTAGACAAGACCCTCTTTTAAGAAATAGACACATTCTTGAAGTGCAACAGCAAAACACCATAAAAACTTAAATAACTTACCATTTTCTTTGCACTCTTCTGGAGGCTTAGCCTTTTTCGCAAGTCGTGGATCCAGCCATGATGTTGTCTTTGTGTTATGGCTGAAAAGAAAAGAGATCACTCTGAACAGACACATACTGAAAGGAATCAAGTTTATTCCTTAAGAGGAAAAAAAAAAAACCAAAAAACAAAACAGGGTTAGACCAACAAAATTGCAATCGATACACTTAATTTGCTTACTGGTTCTAAGTAGCCCTGAAGGAGGTGTAAGAGTAATTGTGCAAGGCAGCTGTAAATTTGGCAACCTCAGCTCCCTGTCCTCAAAGCAGCTATTTTTATTAAAATCAACTAGAATGTTGCCAAGTTAACCTCATTGAAAATGCAGAACTCATCCAGAGCAAAAGGAATTTATTACAAATACAGGATTCTCCAGTTGGAAGAGCACAGGCTGCAGGCTCTGATACTATTTCCTGAGTTTTGCAAAAGAATTATTTTCATCTTAAATCTGTCCTTTTCATAAGCAGTTGTTTTGTTACTCTTTTAACTACAGAGTTGGCAGAGAGTGTACAAAAGTGATACAAATTATAGCATGTTCTTGGGATTCCTACATTTTCTCAAAAAGTGATTAATACCAATTTCATTAACCCACATTTAGCTATCTTCCATCTAAATACTTTCAATCCAGCTAGGGGGTAAAAATGCTTGTATTCTAGCATTTCTGAATGGAATTTCTGGGAATTAATCATTTTTAATGACAATTTTGTTTAAAAAAAAATGATCTCTGAGAAGTCTTGAAAAAATTTAAAAAGCAAAGGAGAGATGTTTTTAGAACAGGGTCTTTAAAAGAGGTTCTGGAATGACCTGCACTGGAATCATCTGGTGGATTTAATGCATCTTCTGGATCCTCATAGAACTACCAAATCAGAATCTTTGAGGTGAGGCTGCAAAATCTCCATCTTTGGCTAGCACTCGAAGTGATTCTTATACATTCTGTACTTGAAAACTACATTACGAATGAACTATATTATGGTTATGAATGGCTCATAACCGTACAGTGGAGCTAAACTATTTGCTGTGAATAGCTGTCTCACGTTATCTCATCTGTCAATGGACAAAATACCAAGGACGTGACATCTGTGAGGATTGAAAAGAATGATCAGAGTCACAGATGTAGAAAACTGAGGTTTGTATAGAAGAGAGTTAGAATGTAATATGAAAGGGAAAAGTGGAAAACAGAAATATAAATTAAAGCCATATAACAAGATCTTTGAACACAGTTGTAAGGAAGTCAAAATCACAATTATGGTGTCAATTCACACGTGTTGTCTGTTTCTTCGATGAGATTTAAATATATTTTATCATATTACAGTGTTAGCTAAATAATCTGATGAATCAATCTGCACTTAAAGCACAGTTCAGAAAAGTCTCCAGGTAGCATATTTAATAGCAAACTTCTAGAGATTAAGTGCCTACTTAATGAAGGGAATTTCAAGGCAGGAAGGAGGAGAAAAGGGGTTAAGGAGGGCAGTGAGCAAATGACTCCAGAGTGTTAAAGTACTGTTCAAAGAGTGTTTTCTGGATGATCGTATGTTTGCCCAAGTGCAGAGCCACCTCCGTTCTGAGAACCTAGACATTAATATCCTTGGGTCATGAAGTTTCTGCTCTTAAAAAAGGTTCTCTTTTATTTCTGACATACATGTGGGGTAAAGAGAAAACACTTTCCAAACATTTTCTTCGCACTTAGGAACTCCTCAATAATTGATCTTTCTGAGCAGGACTCTAATAAATCTGATGAGATAAAGTCTATGAATTTGGTGAAATTATAAATTGTTGGGAGGGTATGCTAGCTTTTATTTTCTCCATATGTGACTTCTGTAAAGTAGTATCTCATTCTGGTCCTATTTGTAGTCATATCAATATCATCTAGTCTTTTCCTCTCAGTTAACGACTTGATGCCTATGGACAGAATGGGGGTTATGACTATTCTAATGTAAGGATAGTGGCACTGGGTTCAGGGCTCATTGATCCCACCTGAAAACTAAAGTCACTGTAAAGATGCTTTTTATAGATATGCCTCAGCTCAAAGTATATATATATGTGTGTGTGTGTGTATGTGTGTGTGTGTTGTTCATTTCAGTCGCTCAGTCATGTGCGACTCTTTGCGACCGCATGAACCGCAGCACACTACACCTCCCTGTCCATCACCAACTCCTGGAGTCCACCCAAATCCATGTTCATTGAGTCGGTGATGCCATCCAACCATCTCATCCTCTGATGTCCCCTTCTCTTCCTGCCCTCAATCTTTCCCAGCATCAGGGTATTTTCCAATGAGTCAGCTCTTCGTATCAGGTAGACAAAGTATTGGAGTTTCAGCTTCAGTATCAGTCCTTCCAAAGAACACCCAGGACTGATCTCCTTTAGGATGGATTGGTTGGATCTCCTTGCAGTCCAAGGGACTCTCAACAGTTTTCTCCAACGCCACAGTTCAAAAGCATCAGTTCTTTGGCACTCAGCTTTATTTATAGTCCAATTCTGATATCCATACATGACCACTGGAAAAACCATAGCCTTGACTAGATGGACCTTTGTTGGCAAAGTAATGTCTCTGCTTTTCAATATGCTATCTAGGTTGGTCATAACTTTCCTTCCAAGGAGTAAGCATCTTTTAATTTCATGGCTGCAGTCACCACCTGCAGTGATTTTGGAGCCCAGAAGAATAAAGTTAGCCTCTGTTTCCACTGTTTCCCCATCTATTTCCATGAAGAGATGGGACTGGATCTTAGTTTTCTGAATGTTGAGCTTTAAGCCAAGTTTTTCACTCTCCACTTTCACTTTCATCAAGAGGCTTTTGAGTTCCTCTTCACTTTCTGCCATAAGGGTGGTATCATCTGCACATCTGAGGTTATTGATATTTCTCCCAGCAATCTTGATTCCAGCTTGTGCTTCCTCCAGCCCAGCATTTCTCATAATGTACTCTGCACATAAGTTAAATAAGTAGGGTGACAATATACAGCCTTGACTTAGTCCTTTTCCTATTTGGAACCAGTCTGTTGTTCCATGTCCAGTTCTAACTGTTGCTTCCTGACCTGCATACAGGTTTGTTAAGAGGCAGGTCAGGTGGTCTGGTATTCCCATCTCTTTCAGAATTTTCCACAGTTTATTGTGATCCACACAGTCAAAGGCTTTGGCATAGTCAATGAAGCAGAAATAGATGCTTTTCTGGAACTCTCTTGTTTTTTTGATGATCCAGCAGATGTTGGCAATTTGATCTCTGGTTCCTCTGCCTTTTCGAAAACCAGCTTGTGTATCTGGAAGTTCATGGTTCATGTATTACCTAAGCCTGACTTGGAGAATTTTGAGCATTACTTTACTAGCATGTGAGATGAGTGCAATTGTGTGGTAGTTTGAGTGTTCTTTGGCATTGCCTTTCTTTGGAATTGGAATGAAAACTGACCTTTTCCAGTCCTGTGGCCACCTCTGAGTTTTCCAAATTTGCTGGCATATTGAGTGCAGCACTTTCACAGCATCATCTTTCAGGATTTGAAATAGCTCAACTGGAATTCCATCACCTCCACTAGCTTTGTTCCCAGTGATGCTTCCTAAGGCCCACTTGACTTCACATTCCAGGATGTCTGGCTCTAGGTGAGTGATCACACCATCGTGATTATCTGGGTCATGAAGATCTTTTTTGTACAGTTCTGTGTATTCTTGCCACCTCTTCTTAATATCTTCTGCTTCTGTTAGGTCCCTACCATTTCTGTCCTTTATTGTCCCCATCTTTGCATGAAATTTTCCCTTGGTATCTCTAGAGATATGTGTTGATGTCTATGTTTTCATGTTCTACCAAAAAGCTTGGGAGGTAAACAAGGAAAATAAACTTCCCTTCTATTTACCCAAACCTACTTCTTCCAAATTCCTCCCCTATTTTGGAGCAAAGTCATTTCTAAGTCTCTAAGATGTATTCACAAGAGGAGACACATCTTTAGATAAGTATGAAGGCGACATTACTAAGCCACTGCAGGCAGTCAAATTACCATTTCTATACAGCTCCAACATGGGTTTCTAATACTGTCTAATTTAGTAGAGACTCGTGAATTTCCTATTTTTCCTGAGTTTATATAAAGCATTTCATTACAGGATGATTTTTTCAGGTTGAACTAGCATTAACAGTGTGTCACTTTAATACATTTTGACAGATTGAGTCTCTTATAGTTAACAGCATTTTTAGCTGATCCTCTGAACTGATTCTGAAAGAAAGTGGGTTGTAGTTACCTCCAGTAATTGTCACAAACATCTCATGAATATACAGTATGGTATTTTCCATGAGTGGCTCTCACAAGCCTTTGAGTTCACATGCTTCTTTAAGATGCCTTACAAAGGGGATATTTTTAATGCATTTGGGAGACAACAGACTAGGTGGCTTTTCCACTTCCTTAAATTATATAATTTTTAAACCTCAACATTTCCACTTGAAAATAAGATTGGACATTGGGCAGGAGATCATGTAAAAGGGGAGCACTGAGGGATTTTTCATAGTTTGCACAGCATCCTTCCTCAAGAGTTAAGAGTGTGGTTTCCTGTCACTTTCATTACTAGAGAAGATGCAGGTGCAGAACACCAATTTTCTGCTTTTCCCCAAATTGTGAGGAGGATGAATAACAAGAAGGTAAGATGCTAATTCTATCTAACCCCGTATTTCAATATTAGTTTCGTCTACAGAGACACATACACATATATAGGCTGCCTTTGCAAAGAAACTTTTTCTAGTTGAGGACTGAAATATATATTTTCCAGGAACTTTGAATCATAGTAATACACTACTCTACGTATTTCTATGGCTAAAGTTAATGTGACGATTATGAAGAGTAAGAGATCAAGAGGAGTCAGTAGCTATTCAAGTTCTATCACTGTCATATTTTAAAACCTTAATGAAAACCTTAAAAAATAGTATATCCAAAAGTCTTTGATGTTAAACCATCCAGGAGGACCGGAGTAAACCAGAAGTGAAATTTCACTCAGCTCTGCAATTCTACTTTAAATTCACATCAGAATGGCCTTGAAGACATGTGATAGGCTGACTTGTAATGAATTTGAAATTTCTGGATATTTTTTAAGTTTAACCTTTTTCCAAATTGACAAAAGCAGCACAATAAATAATAACATCTTATCTGCCAAGGAAACAGTCTTCTCATACAGAAAATGCGTCCCTTTAACAGGAAAAGCTGCTGACATTATGCCATACCACTGCAAAGATATTCTTATTATCTTGTAACATTTCCCGATTGCCTATTTTGTCAGGGACTGCGCTAGAACTTCCATAGCATCACTTCATTTAATGCTAAAGAGTCTTTGTGGCTAGTATTTTTAACTCCATGTTATAGAAAAAGGAAGGCTGAGAGAAGATGAGTGACTTGCCTAAGGACACACACCTAGTGCATGAAAGTAAAACAGCTAGCATTATACAGACATATCTGATTCCCAGCGCCAAGTGTTGTTTTTTTTTTTTTAATGATCTGAAACCAGAGACATAATAAATCTAAAACTTTGCTTTTTATACAGAGAAGCTTTATTTTACTCTCTTGGATAACAGTTAAAAATCTTTTTCCTAGTTTCATAGCCAATGGTTTACAAACTGAGACTTTTATCTCCTTTGTGACAATAGTAATCACTGATTAAATTCCTTTGTGTTAAATGCCTTGTACTTGGTATTATATTAAACTGTACATGCGTAGCGATATTACCACTAAAAATATTTTCTCCTTATAAACTTGAATTCTCTATTCAAATCATTTAAAATCAAATTTGAATATTTTTTCCAGAATAGTCTTACAATGGTGATGTATATAATCTACATGTGAATATTGAGTCAGAGAGGTTATAAACAATTAGGTTAATAAAAAAGCTTTCAAATGAGCAGAGTATTTATTAGGAGTAAAACAAAATTTTCACACAGGTCATGCCCACTCTATCCTCTATTTTTTTTTTTTTTTCATTTACTCTATGTTTTTCCAGTTGGGCTCAAACCTGTCAATGGTTTCCTAGGTATACAAAAGGCTCAACGTTGACCCAATTCAAATCCAATTTTAAGACAACTCCTCTTTTCATTTTTCTCTTCATTCTGTTCTCTTTTACTCTTTTCTTCCTACCTTTGTACTGACACTGAAATCAAAATAATATTTTCACTACTGCACAAATACTAGATGGCATTTCATCAACTGAAATTTGATTAGTGGATAAGAAACTTTTATTATCAAATATACTCCTTTCCTTTGCTCTGTTTTCTTTAAAAAATAGTTACAGACTTAAAACAATGATAAACACATTGAATTTTGAAAGTTCTCCAGAAAAGCCAATTCTGAATCTTAGTTTTTATTAGATAAACTGCATTTTCATCTTGGGAAATACTACCCTGGGAGAATAAAAACAGATTGAACTCAATAATATTTGACAGCATGAAACATAGTAACAAGGTAAACAAGGCCCAGAAAAACATTTTAGAGTCCTCTGAGCGATTTAAGATGCATGTGAATGTTAAAATTCTAGCAGTAGTCACATATGTTCAGAATCAGAAATAACACAGAGATTACTGGCTGTATTTTATGTGTTTTTAAAAATTAACATTCATTTTTAAAGGAATATAGATATTTACATTTCATATAATAGTCAATAAAGTTCTCAGATTGACTATGTCAGTTTCTGAAAGATTTTGTCTTCCCTCTTGATCATTATTTCAGAAGGAAGAACTGTTGAACAATGACTGGACACATCTAATTGATAATGAACAGTAGAAGCTTTTCTATTTAAGACTTCAATTGTACTGCTTAATCTTTTCTATTTATACATTGATAATCCACATAAAAATTGTCAATGACCTTTATAGTGGTTATCTGTTTCCTAAACAATATTCTTAAAATTTTGTTAAGCACATGAATTATGAGCTTGTCATCATATTGCCTTTCATATATTTAGAATACATTTTTAAAAGAGGTTTTATTATAAATTCATCCTGGATATTATGAGTGTTTGTTGCAAACTATTTTGTCTGAACGCTTATTTTCTGTCTGGAGACTACACTAGAACCTTGTACAGAAAAAAAATATTCAATATATCTACTGCTATTGTAAAACAAATAACAGAGAGTAAGCAAAGACCAGATGTCGGTATACACCGAGCCGAGAATGAGAAAACATTTAGACTTTACCAAAAAACCAACTTTTCTTTCCAGTAAATTTCAAAAATATTTCATTTTCTTTCAATAACTGAAAGTACTAAATTTGTTGAAAATGGGAATTGGTGATTTACTTAAAACTTAAGAAAATATAGAAATAGCAATAACAGATGAAATAGATCATGTGTCTTATTTAGAATTTGGGAAAGCCTGTATATCCAAGACATTTTCCATAGGTGATTTTCGGTTTCAAAAGCTCATTTTTAAAAATCTATTATTTAAGATGACATAGTGTTCACTGCTATTTGGGAAGATGTTAGTAAACAAATAGGTTCTTGTTGCTGTTTTGTTTTTTGCCAAAGCAATAGCAGTCTCTTTTATGTCACTAACTAAACTGACTCCCAAACAAAGAACTAATTTAATGGGATTCCCAAAGCATGTCAATCCAGATTAACCCTGTGGCAGCAATTCTTTATGGAACATTTAGCCTCTGGAATAGTAAATTCTGGCTGAGAAACTTATAAAACAAATACCATTTGTAATATAAAAGTCTGTTTTTTTCTTTTTTTTTTTAGCCAGTGCCTGTTTACATATTGGAAGTAGCATGGGATAATGTCAATGGCTTTGCAGGGTCACAAAGCCGTAAGACCTTGGGAATGTTAATTTGTCCAAGGTGCCTCAGAATCTCATGTATAAAATGGGAGTACCTCAAGTGCTTCAAAGGGACGTCAAGAGTTGAACACAACTGAGTGACTAACACTATCATACAATAATGTAAAGAAGGCACCATGGCAACTTAGTTAACAGCAAGGACCCTGTAGCCACATTTTGCCCATGAAAATATGGAAATAGGAATGTTGTCAGTTTTGCTGACCACTGTAACCCAGGGTTTAATAAAATAGTTCCTAGAACACAGGGTGTACCCAATAAATATGTGTTGAATAAATGAAATCAAAGCATCCTAGCTTTGTCATTTCCTGGTTATATGACCAAAGGCAAGGTGCCTCTATAAGTTTTAGGTTCCCAAAATGAGAAATAAATAAGCACAATGTAAATGCTTAACATATTAGCTTTACTGCTAAGTAAGCTGAACACAGACTGTAAAATGTAGGCACTAAATATGTGGTAATCATTATTACTAATTTGAAGGTACAATTAACCTACTATTTAAAAAGATAATATTAATGAAGAAGATATTATGAGTTAAGGAGACTATTGGTTTTAAACAATAGTATACACTTGAAAGTCATCAACCAGTCCATTGTGAAGGAGATCAGCCCTGGGGTTTCTTTGGAAGGAATGATGCTAAAGCTGAAACTCCAGTACTTTGGCCACCTCATGTGAAGAGTTCTCTGCAATTTAAAATCCTGTTCTTTAAAAATACTTGTTCAGATACTCACCTTTTCCCATTAAATGTCACTATAAGTGATAAAAGGAATCTGCTTTAATTATTCAACAAAAGAAGGAGTCTTGAAGACTGTGGGAAATAATTGCCCCTTTTGTTCAATATTGAGAACAATGATAAAAATTTCCCTCATCTTTTATCTGCAGCACTTGTAAAGACTGAGACATATAAACTATTTGTCAATACTGAGTAAATCAATAATTATTTTAAAACATTGCACAGATGACAAAAATCAAATACCTCATTACCTTAACTCAAAGGTTATATATATATATGTAAATATTTATAAATATATATATGTGTGTATATATATACATATATAATAAGGAACTAAAGGGGAACTAAAGAACAAGAGGGGAACTAAAGAATATCTTGATGAGGGTGAAGGAGGAGAGTAAAATGGCTGGCTTAAGACTAAATACTGAAAAAACTAAGATCATGGCACCCTGCCTCATTACTTCCCGACAAATAGAGGCAGGAAAAGTGGAAGTAGTGACAGATTTCTTCTTCTTGGGCTCTAAAACCACGTGGATGGTGACTGCAGCCATGAAATCAGAAAGTGTTTGCTTCTCGGCAGGAAAGCTATGACACACCTAGACAGTGTGTTGAAAAGCAGAGACATTACTTTGCTGATGAAGGTCCATATAATAAAGGCTATGGTCTTCCCAGTGGTCACATACAGTTGTGAGAAAGTGAAAGTCATTCAATCATGTATGACTCTTTGTGACCCCATGGACTACACAGTCCGTGGAATTCTCCAGCCAGAATAGAGGACTGGGTAGCCATTCCCTTCTTCAGGGGATCTTCCCAACCTAGGAATCAAACCCAGGTCTCCTGCATTGCAGGCGGATTCTTTACCAGCTGAGCCACAAGGGAAGGCCAAGAACACTGGAATGGGTAGCCTATCCCTTCTCCAGTGGGTCTTTCTGACCCAGGAATCAAACCAGAGTCTTCTGCATTGTAGGTGGATTCTTTACCAACTGACAGCGAGAGCTGGACAATAAAGAATGCAGACTGCCAAAGGATTGATGCCTTTGAACTGTGGTACTGGAGAAGACTCCAGAGAGTCCCATGGAGAGCAAGGAGATCAAACCAGTCAATCTTAAAGGAAATCAACCCTGAATATCCACTGGAAGGACTGATGCTGAAGCTCAAACTCTAGTATTTTGGTCATCTAATGAGAATAGTTGACTCATTGGAAAAGTCCCTGATGCTGGGAAAGACTGAGGGCAGAAGGAGAAGAGGGCATCAGAGGATGAGATGGCCGGATGGCATCACTGATGCAATGGATATGAACTTGGGCAAACTTTAGGAGATGGTGAGGGACAGAGAGGCTTGGTGTGCTACAGTACAAGGGGTTGCACGGAGTTGGAAATGACTGGGTGACAGAACAACAACAATATTTTAATACATATTTAAATGAGTACTTCATTTAAGCATAGGTAGAATTCCCTTCTACTCAGAAATGGAACTAACCTTTTCCAGTCTTGTGGCCACTGCTAAGTTTTCCAAATCTGCTGACATATCGAGTGCAGCACTTTAACAGCATCATTTAAAGGATTTTAACAGCTCCACTGAAATCCCATCACCTCCACTAGCTTCAGGACCATAAATAGAATTAAATAGCTTTAGGACCATAAAGAAGGCTGAAGGCCAAAGAATTACGGCTTTTGAACTGTGGTGTTAGAGAAGATTCTTGAGAGTCCCTTGGACAACAAGGAGGTCCAACCAGTCAATCCTAAAGGAAATCAACCTTGAATATTCATTGGAGGGACCAATGCTGAAACTGAAGTCCCAATACTTTGGCCACCTGATGCAAAGAGCCAATTCATTGGAAAATATTCTGATGCTGGGAAAGACTGAAGGAAGGAGGAGGGAACGACAGAGGATGAGATGGTTGGATGGCATCACCAACTCAATGGACATGAATTTGAGCAAACTTACATGCTAGCAAAGTAAAGCTCAAAATTCTACAAGCCAAGCTTCAACAGTATGTGAACCGTGAACTTCCAGATGTTCAAGCTAGATTTAGAAGAGGCAGAGGAATCACAGATCAAATTGACAACATCTGTTGGATCATTGAAAAAGCAAGAGAGTTCCAGAAAAACATCTACTTCTGCTTTATTGACTATGCCAAAGCCTTTGACTGTGTAGATCACAACAAACTGTGGAAAGTTCTTAAAGAGATCAGTATACCAAACCACCTGACCTGCCTCTTGAGAAGTCTGTATGCAGGTCAGGAAGCAAAGTTAGAACTGGACATGAAACAACAAACTGGTTCCAAATCAGGAAAGGAGTACATCAAGGATGTATATTGTGACTCTGCTTATTTAACTTATATTCACAGCACATCTGGAGAAGGCAATGGCACCCCACTCCGGTACTCTTGCCTGAAAAATCCCATGGACAGAGGAGCCGGGTAGGCTGCAGTCCATGGGGTTGCTAAGAGTCAGACACGACTGGGCAACCTCACTTTCACTTTTCACTTTCATGCACTGGAGAAGGAAATGGCAACTCACTTCAGTGATCTTGCCCAGAGAATCCCAGGGACAGGGGAGCCTGGTGGGCTGCCGTCTATGGGGTTGCACAGAGTTGGACATGACTGAAACAACTTAGCAGCAGCAGATTAGTTCAGTTCAGTTCAGTTCAGTCACTCAGTCGTGTCCAACTCTTTGCGACCCCATAAATTACAGCACGCCAGGCCTCCCTGTTCATCACCATCTCCTGGAGTTCACTCAGACTCACATCCATCGAGTCCATGATGCCATCCAGCCATCTCATCCTCGGTCATCCCCTTCTCCTCCTGCCCCCAATCCCTCCCAGCATCAGAGTCTTTTCCAATGAGTCAACTCTTCGCATGAGGTGGCCAAAGTACTGGAGTTTCAGCTTTAGCATCATTCCTTCCAAAGAAATCCCAGGGTTGATCTCCTTCAGAATGGACTGGTTACATCATATGAAACGCTGGGCTGGATGAAGCAGAAGCTGGAATCAAGATTGCCTCAATAACCTCCGTTATGCTGATGACACCACCCTTATGTTAGAAAGTGAAGAAGAACTAAAGAGCCTCTTGATGAAAGTGAAACAGGAGAGTGAAAAAGTTTGCTTAAAGCTCAACATTCAGGAAACTAAGATCACGGCATCTGGTCCCATCACTTCATGGCAAATAGATGGGGAAACAGTGTCTGACTTTATTTTTGGGGGCTCCAAAGTCACTGCAGATGGTGATTGCAGCCAAGAAATTAAAAGATGCTTACTCCTTGGAAGGAAAGTTATGACCAACCTAGATAGCATATTAAAAAGCAGAGACATTACTCTGTCAACAAAAGTCTGCCTAGTTAAGGCTATTGTTTTTCCAGTGGTCATGTGTGGATGTAAGAGTTGGATTATAAAGAAAGCTGAGTACTGAAGATTTGATGCTTTTGAACTGTGGTGTTGGAGAAGCCTCTTGAGAGTCCCTTAGACTGCAAGGAGATCCAACCAGTCCATCCTAAAGGAAATGAGTCCTGAGTATTCATTGGAAGGACAGATGCTGAAGCTGAAAGTCCAATACTTTGGCCATCTGATGTGAAGAACTGACTCATTGGAAAAGACCCTGGTGCTGGGGAAGATTGAAGCTGGGAGGTGAAGGGGATGACAGAGGATGGATAAGATGATTGGATGGCATCACCAACTCAATGGACACGAGTTTGAGTAAGCTCTGGGAGTTGGTGATGGACAGGGAAGCCTGGCTTGCTGCTGTCCATGGGGTTGCAAAGAGTCAGACATGACTGAGCGACTGAACTGAACTGAACTAGGAGATAGTGAAAGACTGGGAAGCCTAGCATGCTGAAGTCAATGGGATCTGCCGTGACCAAACAACAACTCAGAAATGAATATAGAACTATATTTAAATTTTATACAGAACCATAGGTTCCTTTTCCTCTGTTTCACTTATTTATGTTTGATTACAATATTTGTTTCATTGGAGACAAAATTCAGTAAAGTGTAATGGCATCACCAACTCAATGGACATGAGTTTTAGTGAAGGACAAGGAAGCATGGTGTGCTGCAGTCCATGGTGTCACAAAGGGATGGACACAACTTAGTGACTGAACAACAAAAACAATGAGTACATGCTAATCTACCAGGGACTCCCATTACTCTAAGCAGCTCTCACAACATTTTTAGCAGAAGTGTTTCCACTGGTGTCAGCTCTCTTCAGAGAGAGCTGTAATCTGTCTAATTTCCCACCTCTTCTACACTTCCTTCTGTTTTACCTTTCTCTTAAAATTACTCTACTTCGCTTTTTCTTTCTTTACTCTGACTTAGCTTCAGAACTGCAAACTTCTACGTTACAAATAGTATTGTTTTATAAGCTTCTTGGCCAGAAACTCTGGGCCACATCACGGCTCAGTCCCTAAGCAAGTCCTAATGGCCCATCACGGTCCCTGTGCTGTTGCTTCTCCTGCCCTACCAGACTGTTTCCACAGGGCTTTTACAGCACGGACTATATCCAGGTAAGCATTCACTGCAGTATCAGCAGCAAAGATAAGCTGTGGGTTGAAGTGCTGATTTTGCCAAACGTAGTTGGGAAGGAGCATTCCAGAGCACAGAGTGAAAGCGGTCTGGAGGAAGTCACTGAGAAGGGAGGACGGCAGAGCTAAATGCGGGCCGCAGAGAAAGGAACAGGCGTCACAGGTTGCAACGGTGTGAGAATGAGGCACCAAGTGAAAAAGACACTGCCTGACTCCTCCCTGCTCTGGGATACCTGAGCTTGTATCACTGGGTCTTATGAGTCAAAGTAAGGTTTTTGAAGGAAGAAAAGACAGATTTCAAGCTGGTCCAGGATGAAGGGTGGGCCAGGGGATACCTCCATTCTGTGAATGACCTACTTAAGCAGGCATCTGCCCCTGCCTCCGATTTTAATCACTTTCCCATCACACTCTCACTTCAGCCTTTACTCCAGGCTTCTTCCCTCTCCTTGACCTCTGGATGAATCTCCCTTAGCATTAACATTCATGTTGCAAATGAAATTGTCTCCTCTTTTTTGTTTTAATTTTTCAGCTCACCCCATCTCTGCTCCTAATACTATTCATTCATCCTTCCCTACGGTAATAGGAAGAAGATAAACAGGCAAAAACCTCTGCTTATTTTTCAAAAGCACTAATGATCAAGCAAAATGAGAATGGAGCCATCATTTAACACGGTTTTCACCAACTAACATCTCTATAGTAGGTCTGGGCATCTTCTCCCTACTCCTAACACATAAAGTATCTGGTTTTTGTAATGACAGTTCTTATACCTGGAGTGTACTATTCACCTAGTACCAACTTCTCAAGTCTACATTATTTTACCTTTCCTATAATGCTTCCTTTTATTACTTAAGTGTATCTTACTGAAATTGTATCACAAAATTCAGGAATGAGTGGTTGACTAATTGTTTTAACTACCCCTCTTATTCTTTCTTCCCCAGTGTGACAATAAATTTAAGACCAGGGACAAACTCTAATGAGTCTTTTGATTCTGATACTGGATGTCTGACTAGCATATTAACAGAATCATTTTGGTCCATTCTCCCAAGTCTTGACAGAGCCTCATCATTTACTATAAACCACAACTATAGCTTCTGTCTTATGAAATCTCTTTTCTCCATAATCCCCAAATCTGACTCAGTTAAAAGGGGAAAGTTTATTTTATAATCACAAAAACGGAGGTTTTTATAATTGCATTATTGAAAGCACTGTAAGAAAATAGTTCTTTCATCAGCTTGCCATGCTGTTTTTCTTATTTCCACATAGTCTTGCTCCACCTATATTACGCAATAAAAATGTGTGCGTAGTCAGTCTCCCGGTTCTAAACAACTGTTCTGAGCACCAATGTGAGACCTCACATCTAGGTTTATACCTTGATTTCTGGTCTGCAATGGTGCTATGCTAAGCTTATCGATAACAAAATTATGTTTTTGATATAAATACATTCAAACATTTAAAAAAATTCTGTATGACCTTCTTTTTTCCAATTAATTGATAAAAGGATGCCTGTGGGTCATTGATTATAGCCATAAGAAATATGCAAGAGAATTTTATTCTTTTTTGTAACATAAGATTTGTCAAAAGATGAATGGTAGCAATGTATTTCATGCATTGCCCATCCATGTTGGAGTCAAGCAGAGCACCAAGTAATTACCTGATTATGTATTCCCTTGGCCACCTGTTATAAAGTTTTCATGTGAAAATTAAATATTGGCATGTGGTAACATTTCAGTTTCACAATTGAGTTCTGCCTATGGAGATCTAAGTCACAAATCACTCCAGGTTTGGAAAGAAAATCTAGTTTTAATAGTTTTCTTGAGTAATCAAGAGTTTACATATTTTTATCTACTATCTGAACTGAAAACTTCAGATTCTGTTAATGTTTCCCTCTGAGTCTCCTACAGCTTTGAGGGAATAAGGGTTGTTGTTCATTTATCATATATTTAGTTTTTTACCTTTCTAATGAACATTTTGATTGTCTCATGCACATCAACAATTTAATATTTAGCCACGATCTTCAACTCAGGGGGTTAAAAAAGTTGTTCTACTCCAAGAAGATAAAGAAAAGGAAAGCTAGGCAATGCTGTTAATAAAATATATAAAAACTGAGTTTGGGGAAAAAACGTCCTCAGTGAAAGGAAAGATTAGACTGAGTATGCATCACTAGTTAGTTCAGAATTAGCCCTTCATTTTCCTTGGTAAATCATAAAAAGGTGAGCAATAAACAGAATGGGATATAATAAAAATAAATATGACAAACTATGCCAAACACGTGATTTTATTGACAGCTGACCTTAGGGTCAAATGCTGAAAATATTCTCATTTGTGCTTAGCAAGTATTTGGCTCTCAATAGTTGGCATTCAATCAAACCATGGGACATGATGGTGGAGGTTTCCAGCAATTTCATTTAAAAAATGGGGATTATCTCATTTGAGCTACACAGATATCTTAGAAGGGTAGAGTAAGCATTTCCTCCCTATTTCCAATTCAAAAGTAACATCACATGGATATTTGCCTCCTCAGTCATGATTGCAACAAATTTTACAATGGCACTGTTTAATTCATTATTTGGTTTATAGCTGTAATCTAGCATCTTTAGCTGTATCAAGGTGCCATCCCATTATTCTCTCACAAAGAAGGTAATATCACAATCAATAAAATTCAAATTATTCTGACTCTCCATCTGTTACATCATTAAAATACTGCTATGATCTTTGCGAAAATGTTCAGAGAAATGTATGAGACTCACTCAATGAAGTAGACTTCACCCTTCTCTGTATAAGCCATTTCCCAGTTGTCAGGCAATGGGTCTGAGTCCTCATTCTCCTCAGGTTTAGCTGGTTTCGCATCATCCATCTGCTCCTTCACCTCCTCAGGCTGGCTGTACACTGGTGCAGGATAAGGCTGGGAGGGTGTCTCCCCTGAGGCACCTACACTCTTGTCTTCAGGTTCACTGGATTCTACAAAAAAACAAGGGTACATGGTTAGTCATTCCAGCCACTGTACCTTCTGAGTGAGTATGGACTATGCTCACCAGGGAATGAGCTCTCTGAAAGCTAACAGAAAAAGCATAATTGCAACCTCCTCTGAAAATTATCAGTAGGCCTATCTGAGTTCCTCTTTCACTTATCATTCTAGTCTATTCTACAACTAATTAAACCTGATGACTAAATTGGAGGACCATATCATTATATAGGTGTGGTAGACAGAGCAATGAATCCCTAAGGATACCTGTGCCCTACACCCTGGAACATGTGATTGTTACCTTATGTAGCAAAATAAGATTTGCAGGATCAATTAAATGAAGGGCCTTGAGATTGGGAGATCATCTTCAATTATTCAGGTGGGCTTCCTGTAATGACAAGGGTCTTTACAAGTACAAGAAGAAAGCAGAAGAGGACTATAAGAGGGAGATATGACTATTGAACAGAAGCATTGGCCAAAGAAATGCATTGCTGCTGATTTTGAAGACACAAGGGGATCCAACACTAGCTAAGAAGTGCAGTTGACCTTTAGAAGCTGGCAAGCAAAATCATGGATTTTCTTTTAGAGTCTCTAGAAAATAAGTCTTTTAGAAATCTTGATTTAGCCCAGTGAGACCCATTTCAGACTTCTAACCTACAGAGCAGTATGATAAAAAAAAAAAAATACGCACTGCTTTAGGCCACTGTTGTTGTTCAATCACTAAGTCAGGTCGATTCTTTGCGACCCCATGGACTGTCCTCCCTGTCCTCCACCATCTCCCAGAGTTTGCTCAAAATCATGTCCATTGAGTTGGTGATGCTATCTAACCATCTCATCCTCTGCTGCTCCCTTCTCCTTTTGCCTTCAATCTTAAGCAACTAGATGTGTGGTAAATTCTTATGGCTGCGATAGAAACCTAATCCAACAGAGCAAAAACTAAAAGAAATGTACACTTTAAGAGAAACAATAAAATGATTGGAGGACCCAAGGATATCAGACGTTGAGACCCAAGGATATCAACTTGCAAACGATATGAGATCCAGAATGACGAACAGGAACACACGGAGAAAAAATTAAAATTCAATAAAAATAGACTAAAATTTACCTAAGATGAAGAGACATAGGAGTCTGCCAATCAAAATGGTTTACTGAATCTGAGGCCAAATTAATGAAGCATACATTTCACCTAAACACATCTACGTGAGATTTCCAAATTCCAATGTTAAAAAGCAACTTTACCAGCTTCCATACTGAAGAAACTTACCCCAAAAAAGAGGAATAGAAGATCATCAGACCTTTCACTTGTAATACTCGGAGCTCAAAGATAGTAAGATAATATCTGTAGTAACTTGAGGAAAAGAAAAGTATAGCAGCCCAAGAACTTTACCAAAATATTATTCATCTATACAAAAGAAAGTCACTCTTAAACATGCAGAAGTTCTGAATGCATATCACCCATGTATCCAACCCAAGTATTTCTCAGATGCTACCAGAAGACAGCATCTGATATATCACGATGATTAAATCAGAGTATAGGTCTCCAAGTAGGGAGAGATACGGAGATTTTTTTTTTTAATTTAGAAAAAATAAACCCTGTATAATATAGTTAGAAGAAGGATGATCATATTTCAGGAAACTTACAGTATTTTTTAAAGACAGATTCTTTAAAAAAAAGAAAATATTATATTGAAAATTCATTACTAGCATGTGTTTTAAATCTTACCTTTGGAAAGCTCAGGTTCAGAGAAATTTCCTGCAAGGTAAGAAGGCAGTTGGAAGAGAAGTCCAAAGGGCAAATATTTAGATTTCAGATATTCCTTGGTTCATTCAGGGATTCAGCACCACTATATTTAGGTTTCAGACAGGGCTGTGGTAGTGTACAAAGAGGGAAACCACAGAAACGATCAAGGGAGCCAAAAGCAGAGATGGTCTGTGGAATACTTTAGTTTGGAACTTTGGGAGGAATGTTTCCTGCAGAGTGGCTCCAAATTTCCATCAGGGTGTCAGAAATAAGTGGATGAATACATTTGGGAAGTACTACTCCGAAGACTTCCCTTAGACATGGGTATCACGCGGAAGTCCGAGTATGCTCTGGTGGAGACATGGAAAGTAGCTGAGAATAGAGAACCAATCCACCTGCAGTGAGGATCATATGACTTCTTCACAGCAGAAGGTGTCGTGGGGATGGCTTAACCCAGAAACTGGAAGGAGACACTACTAACATACAATCCCAGTGTGATGATAAGGCAGCCCTCTTGGAAACAGGAAATTCCACAACTGTATGGGAACCTAATTTATAACTATTAACATTAAAAAATATACAAATACATATATGGTCTGCCTCAGTAACCTGTTTGAGAAATATCCTCTACAAATAAAGGTGGTAGTATATAAAGATAATTAAATAATAAGGCTTACTCTACCAGTATATTTGTCTGTAGTAGCAAAGACCTGGAAATGATTTGGATGCCTATCAATGAGAAGATCATTAAATAAATTGTGGTTATCTTTACCATGGAAAATTATGTAGTGTAAAGACCTACAACCTGGAAAAGATGCCAATCATTATTGTTTAAAGAATAATCTAAGTTGAAGAATAATGCATGTACACTATTAATTCCATCTTTTAAAATAAGCAACACCAAGTTAGATACATGTATAATTTTGCTTATAATCATAAGACTAAAAACAAGATGGAAAGATGCATAATAGATTGTCAACTTTGAGTAACCCAAAGCAGTAAAATTGGATGGAAGTGGGAGATTATTTTTAACATACCTCTGCATTAGTTGGCTACTATTTTTATAATTTTAAAATTAATAAAAGCAATATAAGATGAGTAAACTAAAGTAGAATGTACTTATTATCTTAATCAACAGCTTGGATTAATTTTTTCCCTGTGTGTCTCAATCTCAGAGAGCAATATGAAGTATCTTTAGGAATTAGGAAGGATAAGAACATTTTACAAGTTTTTGTTGTTTCTTCTTTGTAAAAGAGGATTTTATGAAAACAATATATTCCTTAGTGATGTAATCTTCCACCTGATTCTCCATACAGATTTGACCTTTGTAAATTGTTCAGGAAAGAAACAGGAAGAGAAGGGACTCTTCTCTTTAGGTTCTTTGTTATACCTTATTACAACATGCAATTATCAATATAAGAAGCATACTGTTCTCAGGTACTTCCAAATGTCATGATGCATTTGCAAAGTGAAGATGCAAGGTCATGATCTGAACATATTCATTTATTCAATGTTCACTTAATATTTATTAAACACTCAGTTGGCGTCAGGCACCAAGGACAGAAAAGCAAACAAGAAAGACATGATCCCTGCTCTCACGGAACTTGAAATATGTCAAGATGTGCAGTCTTTAAGCAATTTTAAGTGTGATGAATGTTACCAAAGGGAAAGATGCGATCTCATGTATATGCATTTATCTAACCTTACATAATCAAGGAAAGCCCCTTTTCCAGTGTGCTAACAAATCTGAGACTAGAAAATGGAGTCAAGAGACTTCTTTCAGAGGAAGGTAAAGGAGAAAGAAACAGACAAGCAAGGAACGGACTGAGCCTTAGAAAGCATGCTCAGAATTTGGAACTGTACCTGGAGAGGAATGAGAAGGTACTGATGTGCCTTAATCAAGGGGATGACACAAGTAGATTTTCATTCTCCATAAAGATCCTCCTAGCTGTTCTTGGGGTTTGAAAGTATTAAGAGTAGATATTCACAGACCAGTGGGAGTTATTTTTTGTGATTGAGACAAGAGATGATGGTGTCAATGGCATGACTCTTCTATGAACTGAAAGATAAAATTAGAATGTAGATCTGATATGATTAAACAAATGTACAGGTAAGGACAAATAAGAAGTCACAGTAAACCCAAAGGGGGAAAGCAATTCACTGGGCTAAGCACCACGAGAGGAGCAGGAAGACTGTCAGGAGTGGGGAAACCAGTGGGTATAATTTTAGGCACAAGAGATAGAGGTTCATCTCAAACTCACAATGGAGATGTCAAGTCAGAGAGTTCTTAGGGAATTCACCAAATTTAAAAGACAACAGCACATGGCTAGACTGTGGGCCTCCCTTGTGGCTCAGCTGGTAAAGAATCTGCCTGCAATGCAGCAGACGTGGGTTCGATCCCTGGGTTGGGAAGATCCCCTGGAGAAGGGAAAGGCTACACACACTTCAGTATTCTGGCCTGGAGAATTCCATGGACTGCATAGTCCATGGGGTTGCAAACAGTTGGACACGACTGAGCGAACTTCGTTTTCACTTTCATGGCTAAAGTGTATTATAATTTAAACCACAGGAGTGAATGAAATTGCTAGAGAGACAGTTCAGGAAGTGGAAACAAGAATACCTCGAATAGCTAGCTGAGGAACTCCAACATTTAACAGTCAGTGAGAGAATGATCAGGAGAGAGCAGCCGGGGAAGTAACAAAAAACCCAGTTGATCTTGCCACACAAGCCAAGCAAAGGACAGTGAGGAGTAAACACTTATCTGTGGCCAGAACCTCTCAGCAGGCCAACAGAAAGATAAGCATGTAAAATCTAGCAGAATTAGTGATATAGAGGCCACTGGTGATATTAGCTACCAGATATGGGAGCGGTTATAGTGGAGTGGTAAGTGGGAAAGCCAAGTTGGAATGGATTAAGTGAACGAACAAAAAGAAAATACAGAATATCCTGACAGATACAGCCAAAGATTAGCTATGAACAACTCTGCTTTTTTCCTCATCTTGATAACTATATTTTCCAGAGAAACGTGAGACATCTCCTGAAAGGTGGGACTTCTCTGTAGCTCAAATGGTAAATAATCTGCCTGCAATGCAGGAGACCAGAGTTTGACTCCTGTGTTGGGAAGATCCTCTGAAGAAGGGAATGGAAATCCACTCCGCTATTCTTGCCTGGAGAGTTCCATGGACAGAGAAGCCTGGAGGGCTACAGTTCATGGGGTTGCAAAGAGTCACACACGACTGATTAACTAACGTACACACAGTAAAGCACTGATACTTGGTTCAGGTCACAGTTGCACTTAATCCCAGAAGGTCTTCAGTTCCCAGGAGGTCCCCCTTTTCACTCTGAAAAATGGAGATGTCACTAATTATATTTATTAATGTACCAGAGATCACTGAACCAAGTTCTCCCAGTTTAATTCATTTATTCACTCATTCCTTTATTCTTACCTAATCAATCAATTGTTATATTAGCAAACACGAATATCTACAGTGTGCAAGATATTTAACAAGAGTTTAATGAGGGAGAGTAAAAAGCTATTTTTATCAGGTTATTAAGAATTGGTTTGAGAGGGAAGTAATAAGCAGCACTTGTTTTATCTGAACAAAATAAGAGAAAAAAATGAATAAAGCAAATGGAGAATCACAACATTTCCAACATTTACTGCTCATAACGGCTAATCTAGGGATGCAGTTTATGGTGAGAGTCAAGGGCTTCTGGTGAAATGTAGCTTCTGGTGAAATGTAGAATCAAGCCAGTATGCCCAAGACAGTACTGAACTAGGGCAGGTTTCCCACACAGACCTAGAACCTGTTTCTGGAAGAGCCATGCAGAATATTCAGAGGGATTGAAAAAAAGCAGAGGAACTGGGCAAAGCAGGCTCAGAATTATCCTTCAAAGATATACCACTCCGAGAAGCCACTCTACCTCTTTTGGGCGGAATAAGTCAAGGAACTGGGAGAGTAAGTAGTACCCTCTTTGATATGCAAGCCAACATGAGGGGTGGAAAGGACATGTTTCCTCACAGGTACTACCACAGCGATTTAGGGAGGGATGCTCAACAGAGTACTACCACAGCGATTTAGGGAGGGATACGCAATGGCACAAAAGAGCCGCATAATATTAGGGAGGTGATAGGACACATGGAAACAAGAGCACCTGTGGCAGCTGTCGGAGAATCTCCATTATTTAACAGTCAGCAAAGAAAGAAACTGACATCATATTTCCTACCTTGTGTACCAGGAAAATTGCATTAATTCATTAATTAAGCATTTGTTGAGACCTTGCTAACTGCTAAGAACTAGGCTAGGCAGTGGGCAGTTAAGGAGACTGTGGTTCAAATTGTCTGCATTAGTTTGCTAGTCCTATGATAACACCATAGAACAAAATTGTATGACTTAATACAAATTTATTTTTACAGAAAACTTAGAACAAGTGTTCACCAGCAGGGCTATGCTCCCTCTGAAGGTGCTACAGGAGGGTCTGTTCCAGGCTTCTCTGCTGGCTTCTGATTATCTCCTGGTTTGTAGCAACATTAACTCCAGTCTTCATATGGTATGCTACCTGGATGCTTGTCTAATTTCCCTTTTTGAAGGACACTAGTCATCCTCAGTCAGGGGCCCACTCTACTGATCTACTATTTTATTAGGAGAACTAATAACTACTACTACTTAGTTAAGATAGCCACATCCTATTTCCAAATAGGAAATAAGTTCATTTTCTGTGATTTTGGTGGTTTGGACTTCAACATATGAATGTTAGAGCGGGTCGGGGGGTGGGGGTGGGGGACACAATCCAATTCATTAAACAGTATTTAGGCAGGTTTACCTCACAATCCACTGAACCAATATTTATCATGTCTAGGACTATAAATTATTGTTTCATGCTACATTACAATTATTTCCCTGCTTAATAAGGAGAGTAGAATTTAACTTCATTATATTTTAGATAATATGTCTTTCTTTTGTATGTGGCTTAATATTTAATAAAATCAGATATGTTGAGTATTATATAAGTAACTGAGAAAGTACCCATTAAGATCAGAATGGACTTTTAAAAAATAGACTTTACATTTTAGATCAATTTTAAGTTCACAGCAAAATTAAGAGAAAGGAACAGAAATCTCTAACACTCTCTGACCACACAAATGCATTATCTCCCCCATTACTAATCCTCCACAACATGGTACATTTTACAGCTGACAAAACTACAATGACACATCGCTATCACTCAAAGTCTATAGTTTACAATAGGGTTCACTCCTGGTGTTGTATATTTTATGCTGCTGCTAAGTCGCATCAGTCGTGTCTGACTCTGTGCGACCCCATAGATGGCAGCCCCCCAGGCTTCCCCATCCCTGGGATTCTCCAGGCAAGAACACTGGAGTGGGTTGCCATTTCCTTCTCCAATGCATGAAAGTGAAAAGTGAAAGTGAAGTTGCTCAGTAGTATCCAATTCTTAGTGACCCCATGGACTGCAGCCTACCAGGCTCCTCCATCCATGGGATTTTCCAGGCCAGAATACTGGAGTGGGGTGCCATTGCCTTCTCCATGTATATTTTATGAGTCTTAACAACTGTATAATGACACATAGCCACCACTGAAATATACAGGGTGGTTTGACTGCTCTAAAAATCCTCTGTGCTCTGCTTTCATCCGTCTCGCCCCTCTAACTCTTGGAAACCATTGATACTTTCACTGTCTCCATAGTTTAGCCTTTTCCAGAATGTTATATAGTGTACAGGACTTCCCTGGTGGCTCAGACGGTAAAGCATCTGACTACAATGTGGGAGACCCGGGTTTGATCCCTGGGTTGGGAAGATCCTCTGGAGAAGGAAATGGCAACCCACTCCAGTACTCTTGCCTGGAAAATCCCATGGACAGAGGAGCACGGTAGGCTACAGTCCATGGGGCTGCAAAGAGTCGGACACGACTGAGCGACTTTACTCACTCACTTACTCACTCACTCATAGTGTATAGAGTTGTTCCAGATTGGCTTCTTTCATTTAGTAAAACACATTTAAGCCTGCTTGATGTCTTTTAATAGTTTTATAGTTCATTTACTTTCAGCACTAAATAATATTTCATTGTCTGGATATATCACCATAATAAACTTTTAGTAATTAGGGATGGGAAAGAACAGATTTTACCAAGGCGTATGAGCAGCCATTCTTGCTAACATTCTTACCCTCTCATGAAGTTTAGCTTAAAATTATATGTGTGCAAATGTGCCTTAACACAGATCTCATATGTGTCAAATCTATGACTTGAGAAACCTTAGACTATTTACATTCTGACTAAGGAGAAAGAGGCAAATAACCCCATGCATGTTTTTCTTTCATAGTGGTTTGAAAGTATTTCTTGATTAGAAAGTGGTCATATAGAAATGGCCTTTTAAACCTCCATCACACTTTTCTTAGCATGGTTTTATGGTTAAATCCAAACATGAATTTTTTGGATATGTAAATGAATTTCCCCCAAGACACTTGCTGCTCAAGTGAACAGACTTTATCAAACACTGGCAGTTTTGAGCATTTCATTTTGAGTTTCTAGGTCCATTAGATGCCTTGCAAACCAGAGGAGGGGTTTATTTTTGCCCTGACAATATAAACAAAAATCATTTCAATAAAGAATGAATATTTATTTTTAGAGAATGACAATAATCAAAAAAAATTTCCCTTTGACTAGGACTGTTGTATTTCCTAGAAATTCTGTCGAAACTTTGAGATAAGGATAGGTGTTGATAATATACAGTCTTAAAAACAATGACCTATAAAAAACAAGATTTATGTATAATTGTATTTCTGTGAAGAATTAAATATAATTTCTTTGGATTCAGCAAAAATTTCCTTCTTCCCATAAAATATTCAGAAGAGCTCAAAGATCTGTACACAGTATAGGGACTAAAAACATTTAATGGGAAGAGTTAAATGAATGCATTTTTGCACTCAGTACAGTTCACATAAATTCTATAGTTCTGGTCCAGTCGAAGGTTTTGATATTACATATGTATAGTAGTCGTTCCATTTACTTACATGGTTATTGCTCTAGCAGTATCTAACACATTGCCTTTAGGATGCAAGGCTAACAATAAATCAGAATACCATGGCTTTGAATGTCCCTACTGAGTTTTATTAAAGGATAATCAGAAACCAAGATAAAACATTTCATGAAGATTGCCTATTTTATACCTTATCCATATTTTCATTTGACATGGTCTGTGCATATAGTTAATGTTAAGCTTTCTGTAATTGCCTTCCTTTGAAATAAGGGAACATAATACTTCAAAGCCAGATAGGAAATTGTTGATTTTATTTCTTTTCTATTCAGTCATAAAATGTGAATTTTCAAAACTTGCTATACCCTGTGAGATAGCTCTATGATTTATATTTTTAATGGCTCTGTGACAAATTTTAATAAATCTAATAACTTTTTTCTTTTGTCTTTATGTTATTTTTAGGAAATAAGCATCGTTAGAGGACATTTAATGGGAAAAAATGGTTGAGGAACATATTTGTAGCTTATAAGGAAAGAGAATAGGAATAATTTGAGATTATTTTTTTCTTTTTGTTTAACTGTTCTCAGATAGCAATAAACACTCCACAAGGAGCAGTAGAATATAATTGCTAAGGCTGGTGTCTTAGCAATTGGGTTTTGAATCTGTTCTTCTCGGTGTGCTGTTGGGCAAGTCATTTAACTCACTCTGTGCCTGCCTCAATTTCCTTAAGTGGAGTAACATTACATTACATAAGGATTAGATAAGACATGTATATATATTGTGTAGAACAGTAAACTACCAGAACATAGTAGGTGCTCAGTAAATGTTATATATTTTTTATATGTGAGTTATACTACACAGAACACTAAATAAACTGTAGAGTTCAATCATTCAAGCAACTTAAATGTTTTCTCCTCATAGAAACAAGAAGTATGGTCAATTTCATATGATTTTTAAGACAGGTGTTTCAAAAAACAATGCAATTTCTTAACAAAGAAAGATACACATAAAGCTAATGTATCTTCTTTAAAAGGTGTGTGCACAAATTGAGCTTTTCTTCTTCAGTCGAAACTTGCTATGGTATTAACTCATTTAAAGGAGGGAAAATAATCTTCAGAAATCACACATTTTTCCCAAGTTCTGTATGTTTTCCTGCAGAGTTCTACATTGGATTTTGCTGGGTGCCAGGGACTGCTACTGAGCTATAAACTTGGCTTTCGTACCTTTGAGGGTACTGATTAAAATCATAGTCAGAGACACAGCTCTTCTCTTTTATATTAGTCCAAGGCTTTCTCCTAATATAGACTCAAGGTAAGCTTGGTTTTCAAATCTAATAGACAGCTCTAGACGCTTGTTCACTTTGGTAGCACTATGGTAGTGACCACAGAGGTGAAAGTGGTGGGGCTTGAAGATTTTCCTTACTTTCCTGCAAACTTGGCAGTCTCATCAAAAAGCATGTCTGTTAGGTTGATATAAAGACTTATTGTATTGTCGTAACGGTAGGATGGAGTGGAGGCTGTCATAACATGCTTGCTCTACTGCTAGAAGCTGAAGTTTTTGGAATTTGAAATATAGGCACTTGTAAATAAATGAATATTTTAGGGTTGACTCTTGAACAGGAGAAAAATATCATTGTAATTGATTTTTCATATGGCCATACTATAGATTATTTTCCAGTGTGAAAATGGAGGACATTCTGCTTTCAGAAAGGAAGCTGTCACGCAGTGGCCACCTGCATTCTATGCAGCCAGCTGATTGAAATAAGTCAATGTCCTAGCATACTGCTCAAACAGCGCTCCTGTCAATTTTCTTTGCTTTTCCTAACCTTCTCAAATGAGAAGAGGTATTATAATATGGGTGCCAAAATATTTGCACATTGAATGATTAGTGAATATTAACTCATCATTTAGGGAAAAAAATTACTTTTTTGATGTAGTAAAACATACACTGGGACCAAATCCAAAAGTACAGAGAAGAAAAAAAGTGCAAAGCTGTTTCTATCCCGTTTCTACTCCCAGTGCTCCAGCAATCCTATAAGCAAAGGTGGTAATATTTTCTGCTCTTTCTGAGGTGTTTCTATGCACACTGATTACTGACTTGTAGTTGGTATTTTTCTGATTCCTTAGTTCTCCTAAAATATCTCTAAGTTCTAAAAACAAAGCACTATAATTTCTTTTTATGTATGGTATGAGAATGAGGAAGGGTGGCCCTTAAACACTGTGGCAATTTTAAAGGTGTATTTTTTCCTGATATTTTAACTAATATTTAATATTTGAGAATATGAAAGAAAGACAAGCCTAGAATAAACTAGAATTAGGGAAAGTTAGGGTATGAGTAACTATGCTGCTGATTTTTGAGATGATATATCAACTGAGGGAGCAGGAATGCCCAACCTGATTACTTTGTACTGGTAATATCTGTAACCAAATTGGATCTCATTTACTTAGGAGGCCAGTCAGGGAAATATGAATTAATAAGAAAGCATATTCAATATCTCAAAATTATTTTTCATTTACATCTATAATCCAAAATTAGTTACACATTCTTTGGAATACTAAAAGACCAATATGAGGAATTATGAAAATAGAAAAATGCAAGGTGTATGAATGGAAGCTGACAGGAAAAATTTGGGTGTATAAAAAGCTAAATTGGGAAGAATTACTAAAAAGATTAGCAGAGGGAATTACTTTTCATTGACAAGGAAGAAGAAGTGCTGCCATAATTAGTATATATTCTTCTTTTTAATTTTTAACATTTTAATAAAAGCAGACTGGAATAATGGCAATAAAATGAATCTTCACATCTTTGAAACTATATGTGCTGTATGATTTTCATAATGCAATGAATTCTGAAGATATTTATCATATAGAAACAAGCACCCCAAATCTTCAACCAACTTTGGGCTGAGAGAAGTTGACACAAGTACTGAAAATATTCAAAGACCAAAACAAGATATGAACTAAAATATAGGACTTGTATGTACAATAATTTTCAGATCTTTCAACATTCTGACAAAAATCAGCAAATTAGTACTGCATGAAGCATCACTTTCTGAAGTTTAAGGAACATCAAAGGGGCTGAAAGAAAAGGCAGAAGATTTTATTCAACCTTGATCTTGATAATTCAGGTGTCATTCTTTGGGGCCAAATTGGAGTCAAGGTATTGTTTCATGAGAACAAGAAGTCAATTAGAAAATAAAAGATAAAGGTGCTATCCCTTTATCCCTGAGTGCTCAGTGAGACCTTATCCAGAGACCTTCCCTCTTCAAAGTCAAAGAGCAGCCTTTAGTCAGAAATAACTAGAGCAACTTTTGTCTGACAATAAAGTAGCTAAGATTCCACACTGAATTGATAAACATATCCATGAGGAGAAATATGAGATAAGAAAATAGACTACAGGGTGAATATCAAACCTAGAGAGAATGGAAGACCATGACTAGAAAGAAGCTTAGACTCTAACAATGCTTGGAGAACCTAAAGACACAAACGTTTCAGCTAGTCTGTAGGCTTTCTGTGTGTGCTTTACAAACCCCAGTGTGACCTTGGTTGTTCCTGCTGTGCATTCCTCCTTCATGTATCAAATCTCTCTCTCATGTGCATCACATAAACACTCAGAGAAGCAGGAAAAAACTCCACAAAAGGTTGAGTGTAAAGATTCCAAAATTGCTTAATCAGTCTTTGGGCATGAAGAGGTTCAAATGGTACTTCCTTTTCAGTTTAATCACAAAGTGAGTCTGCCTTGATTTAAAATGACATCCCTGAAATTAATCATGATTTCATGTTTGTTTACAGTGGTACAGTTACAGTTACTACTAGTTCATAGCTACAGACTCTAAAGAGATTATCTTGTTACTTTATAATCATATGTGGATACTTGGAGCATTTTACAATTAGGGCAGCTTTCACGTTCAAATAATCATTTAAGAAAAGATTTATTAATAAATGGAATATCTAATTTTTGAAAATTAACTTTTTAAAACAGCTCCAGAAATCTGCCCCTCCAGTGGGGAGATAAACCAGTACTATGTTTGGGAACAAAATAATACAATTAAACCTCCCTTGCAAAAAAAAAAAAAAAAAAAGAGGGAGAGAGATAAAGATCTGAGTGGATACACACATCACAGTCTCTGTGAACCCACACAAAAATAAGCAGGGCATAGGCGTTGGGGTGGTTTCAGAGTGCACCATTATTCACAGGAAAACAGCGAGATTCACCACGGAGGACATAATTCTTTTGAGAGTGACAGGACCTCATTCACAGAACCAGGACTGATGGTGCATGCACAGTCAGCGTGCCAAGCGGCACAGGACCTGGATGCGGGTCCCTAATGGTGAACTGAGATCATTGCTCAGGACACTCAGTGATCACATAAGGGACACTCTGTTTGCTCTCTGGGAGACGCAGTTCATTTGCACTAATTGCAGGCTTGGGGGCCTGGAGAAGGCAGCTCTGTGTACACATACTGTATTCCCTTTGTTGGTGAAGGTAGCTCTCACGGGCCCTGTTCCTCCTGGCATTGTAAATGTGTGTGTATTAACAGAGAGACTTAGCTGCCTTTAAAATATATGTGCATTTCTAATTCTTTGCACTAGGCTTACTAATCACTGGTGAGGGGAAGCTACAATATAATAGTGAATTACTCTCCGGAAAAGTTGAGCAGATAATTCATGAAATAAAAGAAATCCAGGAAAGCCTAACCCAATTAGGCCTAACCCAAGCCAAACCCTACTGTTTATAGGACTTGTTTTTCTTCAGAAAAGTTTCACTGAAAAAAAAAAAAAAGTTCTATCTACTGATCTATTAAGCACCTATCATTTTCACAGTTACAAAGATTGACTAATTCTCATCTCTAAGAATGTGTCTTTTAAAATATACTACTTTCTTTTGTTCAAACAACTTTTGAAGAAATGTAAGATCATGAATCCTCATATCTTTCAAACTTAGAAACACTGCATGTTGAAGACACTGAACGGTGGAAAACGAGCATAAAATAAATCTAATCATGTTGCTATAGTGAAGCTTCGACATTCTCAAGAGGTTTGGTTGACTGGAAAAATAAATATTTACCAAGAATTTGAAATAATTAATTATACATACTAATCACTAACACAGGCAAACAAAAAAGTAGACATAATCCTTGTCCTGGTAACATTTACAATTTATGAGGGAATCACAGATATGCACATTGTGAAAAGTTACCTACAAGGACCAGGTTAACTAGCATCTCCTAAATGAATGAGAAGTGTAAGCTGGACTTCAATAATTCAGAAAGGGACAGTCTCAGTTTTTCATTACAAGAGTCAACAAATGATTACCAGAGAACATAAACATTGGATTGAATTGTGAATAGAAGAATAGTATGTTTGAATGTGGGAAAGCCTTGTCAGATAGGTGAAGGTGTTTTCTGAGTATAAGATGCAGATGAGAGAAGGCAGCGGGGGGGACCAAAGATAACAGGTGTTGTAGTCAAGTGTGGGAGGATCTAGGCTGTCCAAAGAGTTTGAAGGACGAGAAACAGAAGCTCATCCAAGTTTTGAGAAGGATATGTAACCAAATGCTGGTTTGAAGCCTTTTAATTGATTGAACAGGGAAATTGACAGGAAAGGAGCCTATGGGACAGGAGGTCAGTTAGGTGACATGTGAGTGCATGCTAGTCCCTTCAGTTGTCAGACTCTCTGCGACACCATGGACTAGGCTCCTCTGTCTATGAAATTCTCCAGGCGAGGAGACTGGAGTGAGGTGCCATTTCTTCTCCAGGGGATCTTCCTAACCCAGGGATCTAATTCATGTCTCTTATATCTCCTGAACTGACAGGCGGGTTCTTTACTATTAGTGCCACCTGGGAAGCCCAAGTTAGGTGACTGTGTTCCCCAAATGAGGGGATAAGGCAGTGATCTAAGGAAGGCTAAGGAAGGCATAGATAAAAGCTAAAGGCCAAGTGATCTTATTATTTTTTTTAATCTAATAATGCATATCCAGGAAGTGGGAGAAAAGTATCAGACTCTGAACTATCTGGGTGAGAGGCAGATTTAGAGAAAACTGATAAGATGCTTTGTGAGTTGGCTTGCTTGTTTGTTTTTAGGAGAAGAGTTTAAAGTGGAATTTTGTATTTAAGTTGCTGAAGCAATACCTGGGGAGGGAGGTGTGTGTAGTCCATGGGCATTAGTTAGAATTATGGCCCTGGAACACAAGGGAGAAATGAAGGCTGCAGATAAATCTAAGTATTTGAAGCCACAGGGCTGAATATCACCTCCACCAAGATAAAGATGTTTGAACATAAGGTGAGGTTGATGGCAAGGGAAGGTTTTCTGAGCATATGAGTTTTAAATAGCATTTTAAAGACAAATTCTCCTAGATGATTTAAGGATGTATCATCCTTGCAAGCATTAGAGCTAATGTCACTTCCATGAACTTTTTGAAGGACAAATATAATGGAATACAATGTAGATGGAGTATACTTAACAACAGGACTGTGATTTACCTCACAGAGGTCAGGAGTCATTTTGTCCTCAGCGTAGTTAACAACACAGGGAAATATGGTGGAGTGGAAAAGGACGAGTTCAGGTTTCCCTGGGTTCAGAGTTCAACTCTGCTATCATCAGCTTACTAAAGTACTTTAAGGTAAATTTCAGCATCTCACTTCTTAAGCAAATATACTGTGATTATGGGACTAGAGATAACATATATCCCATATAGCTTGTACATAGTACGCATTCACTAAAGGAAAGTTGTCATTATTTATTTTATTTTTGTAATGTTTATTACTTACAAGGATAAAACTACATTTCTAAGGGTAGAACTACACTGATTTCCATTACCAAAGTGACATATCAGAAAAAGAAACATTTCTGTAATGTAATTTTGAATAAATAGAGGGAAACTAGAATAAAATAAATATTCACATATGTGAATATTCATTGATGTTAGTAAAACTTAATTGACTGATTATCTATTTAAAAGTGGTCATTGACTTTATATACATATGATATGAGAGCAAAAGAAATATAATTCTACAAACTACATTTCAAAGGAGTAAAGATCAAGACAATGAGTAATAGGTATAAACTGAGGACTCTAAAACCTTTATGTCCACAGTGAAAACGGTTCACTTTGGTGAAGTATATAAGGGGTTAAAGACTAGTAGGTTTGGTACTTAATTGCTGTTGCTGTTGTTTAATCACTAAGTCATGTCTAAATCTTTGCCACCCCATGAACTGTAGCCTGCCAGGCTCCTCTGGATCCCCTGGAGGAGGAAATGGTAAACCACTCCAGTATGCTTGCTGGGATAATCCCATAGATAGAGAAGCCCGGAAGGCTACAGTTCATGGGACTTGCAAAGAGTCAGACATACATATATAACGAATATTATATATATATATAAAACTAGAAATATTTTATATCCAGAGAAGGAAATGAGTTGCCTTTTACATGATTTACAGAAATGAAAAAAAAAAAGAAGAATCACTTAGTAGGTAAAAACTTATAATTCCTTCTTTAAAGATGTTCAAGTAAAATGGTCATGCAGAGAAGAAGCCAATTCTGACTCCATGTTGGAATTGTTTGACTTGCTTTTCATTACTTTTTTTATTATAATCATACAGAATGATCTGTCTCAAGAGAATACTGCTCCTCTGCCTGACTGTTTAAACTAAAGTGTCTTTGTTCAACCCCGTCCACCTGTGGATGGCAGGAAGGAAGAAATTAACACATCCCCTGCCTGAGGCTTGTCATTCTGGGAGATGTTTGCAATATTTCGCATAACAACTATAAATATCTATGCACCCAACATAGGAGCACCTCAATACATAAGACAAACATTAACAGACATAAAAGCAGAAATTGACAGTAACACAATAATAGTAGGAGACTTTAACACCCCACTCACACCAATGGACAGATCATCAAAACAGAAAATTAATAAGAAAACACAAGTCTTAAATGACATATTAAGAGATGGATCTCACTGATGTCTTCTGGACATTCCATCCAAAAGCAGAAGAATACATCTTCATCTCAAGGGCACATGGAACATTCTCCAGGATAGACCTGGAGATTTGTGACCTGATTTGGGTCACAAATCAAACCTCAGTAAACTTAAGAAAACTGAAATTGTATCGAGCATCTTCTCTGACCACAATGCTATGAGCCTAGATATCAATTACAGGAAAAAAAACTGTAAGAAACATAAACACATGGAGATTAAACAACACATTTCTCATAACCAACAGGTTACTGAAGAAATCAAAAGGGAAATCAAAGAAACAAATGACAATGAAAACACGACAACTCAAAACCTATGGGATGCAGCAAAAGCAGTTCTAAGAGGGAAGTTTATAGCAATACGATCCTACCTAAAGAAACAATAAAAACATTGAATAGACAACCTAACTTTATACCTAAAACTACTGGAAAAATAATAAGAAAAAAACCCCCAAAGTTAGTAAAAGGAAGAAATCATAAAGATCTGGGCAGAAAGAAAATGAAAGAAACAATAGTAAAGATTAATAAAACTAAAAGTTGGTTCTTTGAGAAGATAAACAAAATCAACAGACCTTTAGCCCGACTCATCAAGAACAAAAGAGAGATGAACCAAATCAACAAAATTAGAAATGAAAAAGGAGAGGTTACAACAGACAATGCAGAAATACAGAGGATTATAGAGACTATTATGAAAAACTATATGGCAATAAAATGGATAACCTGGAAAAGAAACAGACAGATTCATAGAAAAGTTTAATCTTCTAAGACCAACCCAGGAAGAAATAGAAATTATGAACAACTCAGTTACAAGCACTGAAATTGAAGCTGTGATAAAAAATCTCCCAAAAAACAAATCCCCAGGACCAGATGGCTTCACAGGAGAATTTCATCAAACTTTTAGAAGAGCTAATGCCTATCCTTCTAAAATTCTTTCAAAAGAGTATAGAGGAAGGAACACTTCCAAACTCATTCTACAAGGCCACCATCATGACACCAAAACCAGACAAAGAAAACACAAAAACTTTCCTTCCTGAGAAGGAAAATGAAACACTTGATCACGATTGTTCTCTATTCCTAACTTTAAAACTATGCAGCTTGGGAAGATCTAATGGATACCCCATTAGACAATCCTGACATGGAAATATTTACAGATGGCAGTTCTTTTGTTCAGGATGGAAAGCGTAAAGCAGGTTATGCCGTGGCGACTGCTGAACAGATTTTGGAAGCAAAATCTCTCCCCATCTGGATTACAACGAAGTGGGAAGTATCCTGGAGAGGACTGGGAAACTGATTTTACTCATATGCCAAAAGCTAATGGATATTCTTGCTTACAAGTTTGGGTAGATACTTTTATTGGATGGATTGAGGCTTTTCTCTGTCACAGTGAACAGGCTAAGGAGGTTATAAAGATTTTCTTCATGAATGGAAGGCTTCCAGTGGTGGACATCTCCACTTCAAGGAAAGGACTTTCTCCAAGTCTGTGAATACTTTCAAAAACAATCACATGCGATGCCTCTTCTTCATCTGATGACATCTACCAACCCTAAAATGGACTGGTGCAATACGTTGCACTTTAACTATGGACTTAATGTGTCTTTTAATTTTGATTTTAACTTGTTTTAATGACTATGTTGCCTTACATCTGTAACTGTGTAACTAAATTTGTTTCTAGCCGCATGAAAGTTTTTAAGTTACAAAAGGTTGCTCAAACTCCTGCTACTGCTGCACCTTCCTCCAACTACTATTTGGGGCCCCTGGATCAGATATCCTCAATAGGATTAGGTGAATATGTTGCCTCGCCAATTTAGGGACAACGCCCCTTCTCAGCTCGGAAGCAGTTATGGAACGAGAATGATGCCCCTTTTCCCTAGGCAACAAAGTTCTCCTAAAAGAAAAGGGGGGAATGAGAGAGTCATTTTCTAGGCAGGTTGATAAGAAGGCTAGGGGTCCCCAAGGAGAGAGGGGTCTGGAATTCTCAAGGAGGGAGAAAGGACAAACTTTTTCCTTCTCTACATTCCTTAGGATTATAGAACAACAATGTATTCTGCCTGAGGACAGTCTCTGGATTAAACCTTTTGGCTAATTCTGTAAATTATGGGAGTAGACCTGCTCTTTACAAGGATTATATAACAACAATGTATTCTGTCTGAGGACAGTCTCTGGATTAAACTTTCTGGCTAATTCTGTTATCTTAAAACGTAAATTATGGGAGTAGGTCTGGTGAGGTCTTTACAACATCCAGACATTCTTTGGATTTACTGGAGAGTATATAACTTCATTGCTAACACTAACAAGCGGGTACTCTTTCTACCCCCTTCTGATGCCTATGTCAGAAGCTTTCTCTATCTCCTTTATACTTTAATAAAACTTTATTACACACACACACACACAAGAAAGAAAACTATAGGCCAATATCACTGATGAACATAGATAAAAAAATCTTCAACAAAATTTTAGCAAACAGAATTCAGCAACACATCAAAAAGCTCATACACCATGATCAAGTTGGGTTTATTCCAGGAATGCAAGGATTCTTCAGTATATGCAAATCAGTCAATGTGATATACCATATTAACAAACAGAAAAATAAAAACCCTATGATACTCTCAATAGATACAGAAAAAGCCTTTGACAAAATTCAGCACCCATTTATGATTAAAACTCTTCAAAAAATGGGCACAGAAGGAAACTACCTTAACATTATAAAGGCCATATATGATAAGCCTACAGCAAACATCATTCTCAATGGTGAAAAACTGAAAGCATTCCTCACTAAGATCAGGAACAAGACAATGGTGTCCATTCTCACCACTATTATTCACCATAGTAGTGGAAGTCCTAGCTACAGCAATCAGAGAAGAAAAATAAATAAAAAAAAATCCAGATTGGAAAAGAAGAAGTAAAGCACTCAATGTTTGTGGATGACATGATACTGCACATAGAAAACCCTAAAGATAGTATCAGAAAATTAATAAGAGCTAATCAGTGAATTTAGCAAAGTTGCAGGATACAAAATCAATACACAGAAATCACTTGCATTTCTATATACTAACAATGAAAAATCAGAAAGAGCAATTAAGGAATCAATCCCATTCACCATGGCAACTAAAAGAATAAAATATCTAGGAATAAATTTACCTAAGGAGACAAAACAACTGTACACAGAAAATTATAAGACATTAATGAAAGAAATCAAAGGTGACATAAACAGACGGAGAGATATTCCATGTTCCTGAAGAATCAATATTCTGAAAATGACTGTACCACCAAATGCAACCTACAGATTCAATGCGATCCCTATCAAATCACCAATGGCATTTTTCACAGAACTAGAACAAAAAATTTCACAACTCATATGGACACAAAAGACCCTGAATATCCAAAGCAGCCTTGAGAAAGAAGAATGGAGCTGGAAGAATCAACCTTCCTGACTTCAGATTATACTACAAAGCTACAGTCATCAAGACAGTATGGTACTGCTACATAAACAGAAATATAGACCAATGGAACAATTAATGGCCTTTTTGCTTTGCTTCCTCACCTCCCCCTTCTCTGGTCTATAAAAGAGCCTGGTGTTCAGATCCCAGTAAGATGGTTATTTTGAGGTGCTAGCCTGCTATCTTCTCAGTCATCTGGCTTTCCAAATAAAGTTCTTTTCCTTGCCTCAACACCTTGTCTCTCAGATTCTTTGATCTGTCCTGCGGCAAGCAGAGCGAGCTTGGACTTGGTAATAGGCATGTATTTACAGATTGTTAAGAAATGTATTTATTCTTCTATTTGGTAATATTAATATAAGACTCAGGATAGTACAGCAGCTAAGAGTACTGGTTCTGGATCCAGATTTCCTATATATGAATTCCAGTTACAAGGCAAGTTATTTAACTGTAGCGTACCTCAGTCCTCATCTGTAAAACGGCATCTAACTAATAAGACTATAAGAGAATTAAATGAACTGATACACATAATGAGGTTAAGGAGATCCTAGCACAGGATAAGATCCAAAAGAAGTTAATTATTTAATATTATTTATTACCATTATTATCAATTTTACTTGTAATGGAATAAAGTTACCTCAGTAAACTTTCTCCTTTTCCAAATGTATCTCATTAATTATATTATTTATGCTCTATACTGAGGTCTAATATTAATTATTATTATAGGCTCCTACAGGGCCGTGTTAGCAACAATGTTCTCAATATTATTTGAAATGTCCTGAATCCAATGAATGTATATGGGGAGAAGACAAAGGCACAACAAAGACCCTGGGCTAGAAAAAATGTGATGAGGGTGAAATGGTGAAGAGTTGGTGAGGTTCAAATGGTGACGAGATTCAAATGGTAAATGTACACAAGACGGGGGCAAAGAAGTTTCATCTTAAAATCCCTGTTGAAACTTTCTATCTTAAAAACTCTCTTGGATAAACATAAAGAAAAACAGAGACCCTTCAAAAATGGGACTTGTCAAAGGATTTCTAATAAAGGATGATGAAACAGCTTTCTGGTTTGGGGCTGTTTTCTCCTATCTTTCAAGTCTCATAATAAGACAGAAAAAGTAGTATAAGACAACTGCTACACCAGGTTCACAGAGGCACTGTTTGTGGCATCTGTTGACTACCCAGATATCCTGAAGCTGGCCTGCATAGTTGTTCTCTATTATTTTCAGGCTCAGAAGTCCAGAGACAGTTACAAGGCTAGTGTTGGTTAAGAAGAGTTCAAATCAGTCCATTTTACCTGGAGCCTTAAAAACATCCTAGTCATAGAAAGCAAAACAAAATATTTCTCATGTCTAAGGTATGAATAAAAGGGGATGGAGCTTTCCAGATTCACTATACCCTCAAGTTAAAATAAATTTCTAGTCTGAGAATTTGTATGTCAAGAATGTTGCATTTGATTTGCCCTAAATAGAGTATAAATGGAACAGAAATCAATGATTTGTGCCTTATCAAGGCCATATATTTTACATTTTTAGCTATAAGGTTTTAATCAGTAAGAAATCCTATAACTGCTCTTTAACATCCAACTCCTGCTTCTTTTGTGATTATTTTCTTCCACTTAGCTGAACTGTTTTGCTTTTCACATCAAAGTTCAACTAAGGAAACTATGTCTTATCAACTTAATTTAAATCCATTACATGATGAAAAGTAAATATTTTGACAGAAACATTTCAGAATCAAAAATCAAAAAGAGATGGTATCTAAGTGCTTGAAAATTATCAGATCATTTTACAGTAAATAAACTACATTATGTACCTAAAGTGATTCTTAGCATTTACCCAGAAATCAATGATTGCTGGGGTCAGAGAATAATTTTTAACCAATATATTAATAGAGGAAGCTATCCTCATATATTAACCAAAATGAAACCATTTTCTAAGGTTTTATACCTTGATTGACACAGATTGAATGTTTGGTCTCCTTATATTTAATGAAGAACATTTATACAGGTATTACGGAAAATGAAGGTAAAAATAGGCTTATGAAACTTTTCTTTGATAAAAAATAATTGGGCATGAAAATTCAAATAATATGTTGCTATCGAAGTAGTACAGTGATGAAGTAAAAGTATAGACATCAAAGTAGTTGTAGAAAATATCTTAAGAATAATGTTTGCAAGATACATGTATTAACATTGTTTTCAATGGTTTTATCACAGCTCTTATATTTTCAATGCCCATTAAAATAATGATATGCCATTATTAACAAATAAATAAGTAAAACAAAACTTTAGAAACTTTTTCCAAGATTACAGGCAAAGAGAATGTTATAGTTTAGTTTTGGTTATTATGAATAAGATGAAAAATCCATATTATAAATACATTTTTGTACTATATTAGCAATAAGCATAAGAAAATTGCAAATGCATACCTTGTGCAAACACACTTTATATCTGTCTAATATTTTTTATGTTGGGATATGACAGATGATAAATTAAAGGGATAATATCTTTCCCTTGTTCAAGGTAATTGCCTTCATGATATCAATTGTGAAGATGTTTCCTCCAAATTGCAAGATTGTGTGATAAGGGTGGAAGGATAAATACACGGGCATTTTGTAATTACAGTTATTCTGTGGACTGTATTCACTGACGTTGTTAACTAAATCACATGACACAACCTCTATTCACAGAGCTGAAAGTATAGTAAGGTTTATAAGGATAACTATATCTAATTAACACCTAATACTAATTAACAAAAAAAATTTCACAATGTGACACAGTTGTATTCATGACTTAGAACACCTTCTAAGATTTAAATCACTCACTGAAAGTGAAAGTCTCTCAGTCATGTCCAACTCTTTGGGACCCAGTCCATGGAATTCTCCACGCCAGAATACTGGAGTGGGTAGCGTTTCCCTTCTCCAGGGGATCTTCCTAACCCAGCAATTGAACCCAGGTCTCCTGCACTGCAGGCAGATTCTTTACCAACTGAGCTATTAGGGAAGCCCCAAACTACTCACTGTATTGCCACTAAAATTGGATGAGTAAAACCAGAAATAGAGGAAGTTGAATAAACTGCGAGATACACCAAAATTTAAACTAATAAATTCAGACACAAGAATCATATCCTTCCCATTTGATATCATAATCCTCTCCTGGAATATAACTATAAACATTGTATATATATATATATACACACACACACATACATGCATACATATACATATGAAAATAAATGTGAAAAAATATGTATAACAAACTGTATATCTTTGAACACAGATATAATATACATTCATCTATTTCCAGAAGAACTGCTGAACCCATGACAAATGAAAATGACTAACCTGGTGTTACTACTACTCCATTTCCATTGACCACAGGCCTCTCTTCCTCTTCCTCCTCAGGAGGCTCTATGCTTGCTTTCTCCATGTTGCTCACTGATTTATTCCTCTTTCGTTTTCCTTCAGCACTTGGAGTGGCTCCAGGAAGTATCTGGTCTGTTACATTTAATAATAATGGTGCTGGTTCTGCTGGAGGCTTTGGGGTACCGTAGTAATTATCTGCAAACAATACAAAGCATTATGAAGTTAAGCATTTCTCCTACTGATGTGCATAATTTGTAAAGAATGGAAATTTTATTAACAAATGTGGGTCCTAGTTTGCATACATATTATATATATATTTTTTATATACATACAAATATATCATTTTATAGTCTTTTACATTTTTAATACATGAATTTGTTTCTTCTTTTGTATTGGGCTTTAATGCATAAGGAAAGATATAGATCTATCTTTATTTCACCTTAGTGCCAAATAAAATATAGTCTTACTTATTGATATGGCACACAGAAATTTCATATTAATAAAAAATTTTAATAAGTTCTTATTATAATTGTTTAAAGAATAATTATATCTGAATAAGAGTATAGGTAACTTTCTTTTTTAAAGCAAATCTCACAACATTCTGCAAAGGCACAAACACACTGTGCTTTTCTCCAGCTTTCAAAGGGCTCTGGCTGCTGTCTTTGATGTGCACAGCATCCTGCCCAGAGCTGTATCTCCCTGCCATTTTAGTCGTTCCCATGACTGCTGACAGTGGGCCTGCTGCTTTAATCGTTCTTCAGATTACCACAGCTCTTTTTCCCACAGTTCCACGATCTCAGCTACAGAATCATTTGTTTCTCTCATCAGCCTGTGAAACTTGTTAAAGAGGAGACTAATTCCTGTGCATCTCTGTAACGAGAGGCTGGCAAATAGTAGGCATGGCATAGGAGCTTACTACGTGAATATCCATATGTATTCAAGGCAAATTACTTTCTAAAAAATAGTTTAATTTTTTGATTGGCAAAAAATATAATGGTGTTTTTTAAAAAGATCAGTGTTATACTTTCAGCATCAACTTCAAACCCATTATTGTGTTTTCAATTAATTGAATAGTTTATGCACATCTTTGCTCACTCATTCATTGGAGTCTTTATTTAGCATTGACTATGAGCCCAAGCACTTCATTATACCTCTGAGAGAAAATGATGACTAAAATGCAGTCCTTGTCTTCCAGGTGCTCAAGGGTCTAGGCACATTTGACAGTAAGCAGACAAGCATTACAACAGCAAATAGGATTAAGCACTCAAACAAGGAGACACAGAGAGGAAAACCCATCTCACTACCTGCAGAGGCCACTGAAGGTAACTGGGAAGACAGTGCGGTGTGAAAGAAACAACTCTTAAGTAGAAGTGATGGGGTCTAGATGTGTAGTTGCTATGTAACTATAATTCAAGTAACTCAGTAAGGCTCACTCTCTTCATCTATATATTGGGAATGGCAGTACTTGTTAAAATCACCTGTATTGTGAACTGCAAACAACTAAAACATACTCTAGTTAAATTAAAATTGATAAGGATGAGAAGATGTGAGATGGCTACTTGAGGGAAGAGACTGGAAAATCTTGAGGAAAATGGGCAGAACCAAAGAAGTTGTGTCTGGACACCCAGGCTTTGTGTGCTGGCCCTGGACTCTGACGTCTAGCAGATCCCACGACCTCAGGCACAACCCTCAGTGGCAGCCGCCCTGGTGGGGATGAACTCAAACTCTTCTCAGGAGCTCTGATTTTATTCATTTCCAGGGAAACTTTCAGGAAAGGTCATCTCATTGGCTGAATCACAGGCACAAGAGAGCCCTTGAGCTGCTGAGGAGCTTCCCCCATCCTTAGATGTCAGGGAGGAGTCTAGAGCCCTATTTTCATCCATTGTATATCAGGGTTCTCCCCGGGACAGGAAGGGCCTTGAGGTGCTGGACAGGCAAAAATTACAAACCTTCACTACGTGTGCCCACCTGGGTTGTTGTGACGATGAAGTAAGGATGTATGAGGAAGAGCTTCATAAGCTGTGAGACTGCCTGTTTCAATGGCAGTGTGAGCTTCAGGCTGGCACGAAGTGAGTGATGGTTCTGGAGGCCAGCCATGCCACTGACTCTGTGCTCATTTTCACAGATATTCACGGTTGTAAGAACAAGACCAGAGAAAAATTACCATGTAAAGTGGTTCTTAAACATGTAGAACTTTTAAACAGAAGTCTGCAAAGTGGATGTTACATATTTTGCGAAAGGTTGCTTTCTAATTTGATTTAAAGCATTTCAAATGAATCAGACCTTTGAATGCACTCGCCAAATTCTGAGCAACCAAACCTGTTAGTTGTTCCTAGAAGTCTATGAACTATTACTGTATTACAGCACCCAAAAGACCTAGCATAGTTCTTAGTATATTGCTGTGTTCCCTATAGAATCATAACACTTAACTTCTTACGTAATAAATATAATGTAAATTAGTAAATAGTCCTGCATGCTCCAATAAGTAGTATAATTTTAAGCAGTGTTCGGATTTTTTAATGCTTCTAAATATATAGTACTAAGAAAAGTGAGTTTGAGTAGGCTCCAGGAGTTGGTGAGGGACAGGAAAGCCTGGCGTGCTGCAGTCCATGGGGTCACAAAGAGTCGGACATGACTAAGTGATTGAACTGAACTTAAGTAAAAGTGTTAGTTGCTCAATTGTGATCAACATTTTGTGATCCCACAGACAGTAGCCCCCACCAAGCTTCTCTGTCCATGGAATTCTCTAGGAAAGAATACTGGAGTGGGTAGTCATTCCCTTCTCCAGGGGATCATCCTGACCAGGCATCATGCAGGAGAACTGCGTTCTTTACTGTCTGAAAAGCCACTAAAAGATGAGCCCCCCAGGTCACTAGGTGTCTCATACACTACTGGGGAAGAGTGGAGATGTAGCTCCAGGGAGAGTGAAGAGGCTGAGCCAAGTAGATACGATGCCTAGTTGTGGATTTAGTGGTGTAAGTAAAGTCTGATAGTGTAAAGAACAATATTGCATAGGTACCTGGAATGTTAGGTCCATTAATCAAGGTAAATTGGTGGTCAAAGAAGAGATGGCAAGAGTGAACACTGAGGGGAAAAAAAGAGTGAAAGTTGACATTTTAGGAATCAGTGAACTAAAATCGACAGGAATGGGAGAATATAATTCAGATGACCATTATATCTACTACTGTGGGCAAGAATCCCTTAGAAGAAATAGAGTAGCCCTCATAGTCAAAAACAAAAACAAAACCAAAAACAAACAGAGAGTCTAAAATGCAGTACTTGGGTGCAATCTCAAAAATGACAATGATCTTGGTTCCTTTGCGAGGAAAACCATTCAACACCACAGTAATTCAAGTTTATGCCCAACCACTAGTGCCAAAAAAGCTGAAGCTGAGCGGTTCTTTGCAGACACACAAGACCTTCTAGAACTAACATCAAAAAAAGATGCCCTTTTCATCATAACGGAGTGGAATGCAAAAGTAGGAAGTCAAGAGATAAATGGAATAACAAGCAAGTGTGGCCTTGGGGTACAAAATAAAGCAGGGTAAAGCTAACAGAGCCTTGCCAAGATAGCAAACACCCTCTTCCAAAAACACAAGAGATGATTCTACACATGGACATGACCAGATGGTCGATACTAAAATCAAACTGATTGTATCCTTTGCAGCCAAAGATGGAGAAGCTCTGTATAGTCAGTAAAAATAAGACCTGGAGCTGACTGTGACTCAGATCATGAACTCCTTATCGTAAAATTCAGACTTGAATTGAAGAAAGTAGGGAAAGCCACTAGGCCATTCAGGGGTTGACCTAAATCAAATCTCTTATGATTATACAGTGGAAGTGACAGATTCAAGGGATTAGATCTGACAGAGTGCCTGAAGAACAATGGATAGAGGTTTATAACACTGTACAGGAGGCAGTGACCAAAACCATCCCCAAGAAAAAGAAATGCAACAAGGCAAGATGGTTGTCTGAGGAGGCCTTACAAATAGCTGAGGAAAGAAGTGAGAGGAAAAGGAGAAGGCAAAAATATACCCAACTTAATGCAGAGTTCCCAAGAATAGCAAGGAGAGATAAGAAGCCTTCTTGAGTGAACAATGCAAAGAAATAGAGAAAATAGTAGAAAGGGAAAAATTAGAGATTTCTTCAAGAAAATTAGAGATACCAAGGGAACACTTCATTCAAAGATGGGCACAATAAAAGACAGAAATAAGTTAGGACATAACAGAAATAGAAGAGATTAAGAAGCGATGCTAAGAATACACAGAACTGTATGAAAAAGGTGATGTAGATAAAACACAATGGTGTGGTTATTCACCTAGTACCAGACATCCTGGAGTGTGTAGTCAAGTTGGCCTTAGGAGGCATCACTATGAATAAAGCTAGTGGAGGTGATGGAATTCCAGCTGAGCTACTTCAAATCCTAAAAGATGTTGCTGTTAAAGTGCTGCACTCAATATGCCAGCACATTTGGAAAACTCAGCAGTGGCCACAGGACTGGAAAAGGTCAGTTTTCGTTCCAATTCCAAAGAAGGGCAATGCCAAAAAATGTTCAAACTATCACACAATTGTGCCCATTTCACAAGTTAGCAAGATAATGCTCAAAACTCTTCAAGCTAGACTTCAACAGTACGTGAACTGAGAACATCCAGGTGCACAAGCTAGATTTAGAAAACGCACAGGAACTAGAGATCAAATTGCCAACATCCGTTGGATCATAGAAAAAGCAACAGAATTCCAGAAACACATCTACTTCTGTTTCATTGACTAAGTTAAAGCCTTTGACTGTGTGGATCACAATAACTGTGGAAAATTCTTAGAGATGGGAATACCAGACCACCTTACCCACTTCCTGCGAAACCTGTATATAGGTGAAGAAGCAACAGTTAGAACCAGACATGGAACAATGGACTGGTTCAAAATTGGGAAAAGAGTACATCAAGGCTATATATTGTCACCCTGCTTATTTAATTTATATGCAGAGTACATCACTAGAAATACCAGGCTGGATGAAGCACAGTGTAATCAAGATCCAGGAGAAATATCAATAACCTCAGATATGGAGATGACACCACCCTTATGGCAGAAAAAAAAGAGGAACTAAAGAGTCTCTTGATGAATGTGAAAAAAGAGAGTGAAAAAGTTGGCTTAAAACTCAGTGTTCAGAAAACTAAGATCATAGCATTCAGTCCCATCACTTCATGGCAAATAGATGGGGAAACAATGGAAATAGTGACAGACTTTATTTTGGGGGGCTCCCAAATCACTGCAGATGATGACTGCAGCCATGAAATTAAAAGACGTTTGCTCCTTGGAAGAAAAGCCATGACAAACCTAGACAGTATATTCAAAAGCAGAGACATTACATTACTGACAAAGGTCCATCCAGTCAAAGCTGTGGTTTCCCAATAGTTATGTATGGATGTGAAAGTTGGAACGCAGAGAAGACTGGGTGTGGAAGAACTGATGCTTTTGAACTGGGGTGTTGGAGAAGAGTCTCAAGAGTCCCTTGGACTGCAAGGAGATCCAACCAGTCCATCCTAAAGGAAACCACTCCTGAATATTCATTTAAAGGAACGATGCTGAAGCTAACGCTCTAATAATTTGGCTACGTGATGTGAAAAGCTGACTCATTAGAGAAGACCCTGATGCTCGGAAAGATTGAAGGCAGGAGGAGAAGGGGAAGACAGAGGATGAAATGGTTGGATGGCATCACTGACTCAATGGACATGAGCTGAGTAAATTCAGGGAGATAGTGAAGGACAGGGAAGCCTGGCATGCTGCAGCCCATGCGGCCTCAAGGAGCTGGACATGACTGAATGACTGAATAACAACAACAAGTACTAAGAAAAATCAATCACACTTCCGTGACTTTTTCCCAATTTGTCTTTTATGGCTTAAATCTCTGTGAGGTAGAAAAAGAACCTTTTACTAATTAGAAATAAATGCATGTGTGTGTTCAGTCACATAGCTCACATAGCTCAGGCTAAAAATAGTTATTAACAGATCATGTTGAATTTATGTTCCTAAATAATTACATATATCGACATACATGTGATGTGATTATAAATCATATAGCAGTATTTTTTTCCTACAATTTTGGTTTATGAAATTAATACTTTAAATTTTAGATGCAAAAGAATATAAATTTATTAAGACATTGAGATTATCTTTATTAGCAATAATAATAGCAATTTAAAAGAGGCATAGAAATAATGCATGTAGTTACTATATTTGAGAAATGTAATTCCTAGAAAATAAGCTATTGCATAAACCAACTACACAGAACAAAGAAACCAGAAATTCCTAAAAGAAGTTGAAGTTCAGCCAAATGGTCACGTAGCTTAATTACTGAAATAATCCTGGTGTTTAAGTATATACCAACCAATATACTAAGGATAAATGTGCCATGTAGGTAACATCAGCATGTTTTCAGAATACAAATAAACATCAAAACTATTTTAAAATATAATTTGGAAAAACTGTCCCATTAAGCATGAAGTACCTGTATGCACAGTGCCGGCATTTAGTGAATCTAAAATCTCACAATGCCATAAAACACGGTGTATGTGTAACAGCACAGATCACAGCAAGATAAAGTGACTTTGAATTCTGTGTCCCCTAATCTGGCTGGCTCTTCATATCCTTAAAGTGAAATTTAGCTGAAGTGGAACTGTGGGGCTGTAAGGTGACCACAGCCACAAAATCAACTGTAATAACCCGTGCTATGATTATCATCATAGCAATTTAGTGAGCTGGACATTCAAAGGGCATTTTACTTCTGAGCTCTTGTATCTGATAGGGATTAGAATGAAATTATCATGCCTCTGCTGTTACAGGAAAATAGAAGCTCTAAAAAAATTAAACTATTTCCAATATTATACAGGAAGCAAGTGTAAAAAGTATATCCATTTGATTGAGGAACCACCTTTCTTTTCAAAATACTATATTGCCTCTCTCTCGAGAGAGAGAGAAAAATAAATAAATAAAAGTAGAGAGTAATTTGCAACCTGCCCAGAATTGACACAGTCCTCTAGGACTTCACTCAAAGTCACAACCAATGAACAGAAAAATAGCACTTTCAAAAGAGAAATCAGTGATTGCTACCAAAATCATGAAGCAGGGACATTTTAGGTAATTTTTTTCCCTCCTTTCTTCTAAAATTGAGTGTGAATGTGTGTTTGTGTGTGTGTGAGTGTTTTGGGGGCATGGGGTAGGGATTATAGGTTTTCCAGCCCACTTTTTACTGACTGCATTTGTAATGAATGATGTATTCATTAGCAGTTTCATGTTAATTTAACACAGTTTCACTAACTTAGTTGTTAAATATGATGACAAAATGGAAATGATACATATCATTGTTCACATAATTTTATCATAATTAGGATAATCTATAAATTAATAAAGTTTAATTTTGAATCAATGTTTGGAAAATAAAAGAGGCAATTACTGAGAAACTTGATTTATACGTCAGCTTTTAAAAGAATACTTCAAAGAATGTGCTTTTTTCCCATAGAGGTATAGATAATCAAATGGCTTCCCCGATGGCTCAGTGGTAAAGACTCCATCTACCAATGCAGAAGCTGTGGTTTCAGTCACTTTGTTCTGTTGTTTAGTTGCTCAGTCGTGTCTGAATCTTTTGCAGCCCCATGAACTGCAGTCTGCCAGGCTCCTCAATCCATGGTATTTCCCAGGCAAAAATACTAGTGTGGGTTACCATTTTCTTCTTCAAGTTCAATCCCTGGGTCAGGAACACTCCCTGAAGAAGGAAATGCCGACCTACTCTAGTAATCTTGTCTGGAAAATCCCATGGACAGAGGAGCTTGGTAGACTGCAGTCCATTGGATCGCAAAAGATTCACACACGACCCAGCGACTAAACAACGAAATAGTTATGAGAGAGCGAAACAGGGTGAATATAGCCATTTCTTCCATTATAAATATGAAACGAGCTTCCCCGGTGGCTCAGTCATGAAGAATCTGCCTGCCAACGGAGGAGACACGGGTTTAATCCCTGACCTGGCAGGGTCCCACATGTTGCGGAGAAAATATGCTTGTGTGCCACAATCCTAAGCCTGTGCTCTAGAGCCTGGGAGCTGCACCTACTGAGCCCATGCGCCACAACTACTAAGGCCTGCATGCCCCCGAGTCTGTGCTCCCCAACAGGAGTCACTGCAACGAGAAGCACGCGTACCAGAACCAGAGCGTAGTCTCCATGTGCCAGAACCAAAGAAAAGCCCACGAAGCAACTGAGACTCAGCACAGCCAAAAATACACACATATTCTAAAAAATATGAAGAAAGCTTCCCAGAAATATGAATAAAAAGAATAGGCTATCATGTCAATAATCTGTTTAATAATAAAAATATTTAATAAGTGACCATTTACACTGAACACTGTTATACTTAATTTCTTGCAAGTGGAGAGAGATGAAAACAGATTATAGTGCTATGAATTAACCTTCCTAGAAAATACTTGGAAAATCTAATCCATTACCCACTTTTAGACAGACCCTTCCTAAGCCATCCAGAAGAGATGAAAAGAGCTTTTCAAATGACTTTTTGTATATTATACTTGAAGACCATCACAGAATTACTCCTTTGCTTTCTCTAGCTTGTTAGAACAAATAATGTTTTAAAAAAGTCTAAATTTTCTAAATAGCATTTTGTCTTTCTTCTGATCCTTCTCAGGTTCCGCCCCCCTCCACCTGCCCCAGATACTGATTTTAATGGTGAGGCCAGGGGAAAAAAAGGAATACAAAATTATAAACTGTTCTTTTATCTTTTTTTGTATCTATAGTCTTTGTTGAAGGGTAATAGGTAACAGAATAGTATTTTCTGAGACGCACCTATTCTTTTTGCTTATAAGTTCTAATAAGAACTGCTTATAAGTTATGATGAGAAGTAGGAAAGACACTAAAAATTAATTTGGGGTATGACGAAATGTGAAATGTGAAAGTGCTGAGATACTTTGAAATGTTTTTACTTGTTTCCAACATTTTTTCCCTTTAAACAAGATCAGTTTCCATGATAGAAACATATGATTTGTTGTTTAGTTCATTTGTCTTTTTAAGTAGTAGACGCAGATGTCGGCTCTGTGGGTTCAGTCCCTTGGGTGTATGATAATAACGTGTAGATTTTACACTAAATAACCATTTATCATTCCACACAGCACCCAAGTGGAGATGGACTTTTGAAAGGTAATATTCTTGTCATCAAGGTACCTCACAGATTAAGGTCTTGACCCCTATTTCTCCCCTATATTCTCAGTGCTTTTATTCCCATTTCGGTACCCAGAAAGAATTCATTTTGGATAATTATTTAGTGGAAGAGAGATGACTGCCTACAGACACTTCAGGGTATGCATACAACACAGTCTATCATTGAGATCCCCAGAGAGCTTGTGTTGGAAAGAATAATGGCAAAATTTGAGAGGCTGACAGTCTAATCACTTGTTTTTTACAGTTTTATAAATGGAGTGAGGAGTTTTGATACTTGGCATCCTAATGGCACCAGCATAAAATGACTCCGACATTAAATGGGGAGAACAGAGTTCTAGGTCCATGCACACTTAACTGCGCTAGAAAACACGACAGATTATAAGTAAATAACTATTTTTTATCACATCAAAGATTTAAATTTGTATTAACAGAAACAAATAAATCATCAAAGGATTCTAAATTCAAACTTCAAGACATGTTCAACATGTTATATATGGGATAGTAAATGGCTGAAAATTAGTACCAAAAATTATCATAAGATGGTCTTGCCATGGCAAGAATCACAATCATATGGCTACAGTTAGTAAAATAGAAATTCTGCAAATACAAAGCAAATTTAGTAAATGTAACATAGAAAACATTCTGTTTTAAAATTATACTTCCTAGCAGAAAATAAGACTCAAAGTCTCACTGCAGAATGCTTCTGTCAACTGATTTTTGAAGTTATTTTTGCAAGCAGGTCTGATACTTAAATTTGATCTTCCCCTAGAAGGCATCATTTCTTCATCATGTCATATATAGTTAGTAGCTTGAAACCAAAATGCAAAAAGATGCTCTGACCTCAAAAGATGATATATGTTTCTCTTGTGGTGAAAAGCATTTATCTCACATGTGACAGAAATAGCAAAAAAAAAAAAAAAATTAAAATGATCACTGATATCTGTGCTAAACAGTAAATTACTAAATTATTTGAAAATTCAGTGTTTAATATGACTTTCAAAATGTAGACAACGTGAAAAATTATGGTTTTCTTCAAAGGCAAAATTGAATTATTCTGCCACAATCCTCACCTAAGAATTTCAAGTATATTTGAAATTAATGAATGCTGGTTAGATAATAGGATCCACATGCATTCTGGATATCACTGTCTTTAGTTGTTCATCAATACTCTCCAAACTGAGTAGGTGGTTTAATCTAACATTGTCTGAAACTTGTTTTCAAGTTCTCATTGAGTTCCTTGTGGTCATTTAGGCCAAATTTCCATTTATTCATGTTAGCCAATATTTAGAGACACAGAACAAATCTTTGCTAAACTGAACTATACAGACTGGTTAGTGTATGTTGTGTCCTTCTTTAAAGAAAACTAGATACCCTTTACTTTAGTGATTCTTCATTCAAACATTATGCTGAAGCATTCTGAACATTTCCCACCTGTGCCAAATAAAATATACAAAGAAATCATGCAAAGAAATCCTTAAGAGAAAAGAAGGAAGTTACATTTGATTTTTCAATGTCAAATATATATTTGCTTTCAAAGTAAAGCATTCGAACATTTATAATGATACTAACATAAAAAAACTTACAAGTCCAATGCATAAACATATCACATTTAAATACTATTAAATTTCTTAGAGTTGTTCTGTCTTGTAAAAATGTTATATCAGTCACAAATACACAAGCCATATGTCATTTAAAAATTTCTAATTAGCAACACTGAAAGGGAAAAAGGTGAAAGTTATTGTAATGATATATTTGACTTTACCCAGCATATACAAAATATAATATTTTCAATGTAATATAATACTAAAAGTTATGGATGTAATATTTTTACCTTTTTTCTTACTAAGTCTTCAAAACTCAATGGATAGTTTACACTTAAAGTGCATTTTGATTCAGACAAGCCCCATTTTCAGTGCTGAATATCCATGTGTGCCTAGTGACTACTATACTAAATAGTATAGCCTTATTTTATCAAATAACACTCAGGTTATCATCTGACTCATTCTTCTCAGAACCAATAAAGTGAAAATCTCTTCTTTAAATGAATGAGAGAACTGAGTAAAACACCAGAATACAATGACAACTTCAGGTAACGTGTCACTGAGGTTTTTTTTGTTTATTGCTTTGCTGCACTGAATTCATGAAAATATTATTAAGCACCCAACAGATGTACATGTCTTAACAACTCTCGTCCATCTTGCTTCCTAGTCATTCATTTTATCACTTTATCTTGACTTAACCTGAAAATTTTACTTCTGACTTTATGATCAACTTATAAGTTAGAAAGTAAAAAAAAGAAAAAAATGTTTCAAGTGAATAATATAAACATGGACTTGTGTGTGGAACCCATCTTATGTTCAAGAATAGGGCTGAAGAACCCTTTTTAGTCACAAATAACAGAGAAATTGCTGGCTCCTGGTGATGGTGTAAAAACAGAGATTACTCATATTCATTTTTCTTCCTCTTGTTATCTCTCTGGTAACATACTCCATAGTACTCAGAATCCACTGCCTCATACTTCTCTCATTAGATTCCTCTTTCACACCCCATGCTCATAATAATTCCAGTTTTCTTTTTCTTCTTTATGTGTGCCATTTCTAATTTTCTTTAGTTATGCTAAATGACTGGATCACCACTCTGATAAACTAATTCAAACTTAATGCCAACACCAAAAATTGGCTTAATGCATCTTGCATATTAACAACTTTTAATTCTAATTCAAAAAGTTGATCGTGAGATTTGGTCATTTCAGTGGTGTAACATATATTTTGGGCTTCCCTGGTGGCTCAACTGGTAAAGAATCCATATGCAATGCAAGAGACCTGGGCTTGATCCCTGGGCTGGGAAGATGCCCTAGAGAAGGGAAAGGCCACTCCAGTATTCTGGCCTGGAGAATCCCCTGGACTGTATAGTCCATGGGGTCGCAAAGAGTAGGACAAGATGGAACGACTCTCACTCACATAAATTTTAGAAGAACTTAGTTTTTGGTACTCTCAAATAACAATGGAGATATTCTCTTGGGTAGTCAGGGCACCTGGTAAAATAAATATGATGATCCTTGGGGAATGTAAGGAAAGATCAATATGAAGATTTTTGGAAAATAACACTGAGAAAAAAATAATCTGTATTATAATTCCAGTTAGTACCAAATTCACAAGCTTCTTTTTCTAAACTGAAACCATTTGCAACTTTGTTACTAATGCAATTAATGTTTAAGTTTTAGAGTGTCTAGTGAGCTTGGTCCTTAAGAGACAGACAGTCCCTTCATGGTTCAGTAAATAAGTAGAAGTGAAATTTTGATGAGTTTTTAAATGAATGTTTGCAAAAAGCTCAGTGGATTTCTGTGATAGTCATCTTGATTAAATTTACTTCTTTAAAAATTGATAAAAGAAACTGAATCATTCAAGGACAGTATTAATTTTCTTACACAGCATTTATAGCTTCTCATACAACTTCCTTCTCTCAATGGTGCTATTAGCTGTGATAGCATAAAGTTAGCAAGAAATTAGGAGACCTTTAAGACTTCCTTTTATCACTGTCTTGCAAGTATGATATCTAGGGAAATTCTGATTAACCATAATTTGATTATTGGCTAATGACTTAAGAAATCTGCCAAAATGTCTAATTTTTAGATGCTAACAGAAGGCAGAAAAATTTAACTTCTACTTGGGAATTTTGTTTGCTGGATTATTCCAAGCATGCACATGAAAGAGTGCAGCACAGAGTAGAGGATCTGGGTCCTAACCAAGGTTCTACAAATAACTTCTTAGACTATTCGACTTTCTTCATTTGTGAAGTGACAGAATAGGGTTTTAGTTCTAAAGTACTTACCTCAAAAATCCTGTAAGTATTTAAAGGAAGCAATGATAACAGGTTTTATATCCTTGTCATCATATCAGATTGTTTCTAAGTTAACAATGCAAAGAAATAGAGGAAAACAATAAATGGGAAAGACCAGACAGCTTTTCAAGAATATTAGAGATACCAAGGGAATATTTCATGCAAAGATGAGCACAATACAGGACAGAAAGGGTATGGATCTAATAGAAATAGAAGATATTAAGAAGAGGTGGTAAGAATACACAGAAGAATTATACAAAAAAGACCTTCATGACTCAGATAAACATGATGATGTGATCACCCACCTAGAGACAGACATTCTGAAGTGTAAAGTCAAGTGGGCCTTAGGAAGCACATTACAAACAAAGCTAGTGAAAGTGATGTGATTCCAGTTGAGCTATTTCAAATCTATAAGATGACGCTGGTAAAGTGCTGCACTCAATATGCCAACAAATCTGGAAAACTCATCAGTGGCCCAGGACTGGAAAAGATCAGTTTTCATTCCAATCCCAAAGAAGGGAAATGTCAAAGAATGTTCAAACTACTGCACAATTGCACTCTTTTCACATGTTAGCAAAGTAATGCATTAAATTCTCCAAGCCAGGCTTCAACAGTACGTGAACTGAGAACTTCCAGATGTTCCAGCCGGATTTAGAAAAGGCAGAGGAAACAGAGATCAAAATGCCAATAAATGTTGGATCATAGAAGTAAGGGAATTTCAGAAAAACATCTGCTTCTGCTTCATTGGCTACACTAAGGCCTTTCACTGTGTGGATCACAACAAAATGTGGAAATTTCTTTAAGAGATGGGAATACCAGTCCACCTTACCTGTCACCTGAGAAACCTCTATGCAGGTCAAGAATCAACAGTTAGAATAGAACATGGAACAATGGATTGCTTCAAAATTGGGAAAGGAGTACGTCAAGGCTGTGTATAGACACCCTGCTTATTTAACTTATATGCAGAATACATCATGAGAAACGCCAGGCTGGATGAAGCACAAGCTGGAAGCAAGATGGCAGGGAGAAATATCAATAACCTCATATATGCAGGTGATACTAACCTTATGGCAGAAAGCAAAGAGAAACTAAAGAGCCTCTTGTGAAGGTGAAAGAGGAGAGTGGAAAAGCTGGCTTAAAACTCAATTTTCAAAAAACAAAGATCACGGCATCCAGTCCCATCACCTCATGGCAAATAGACGGGGAAACAATGGAAACAGTTTCAGACTTGATTTTCTTCAGCCCCAAAATCACTGCAGATGGTGACTAGAGCCACGAAAAGACGCTTGTTCCTTGGAAGAAAAGCCATGACAAACCTAGATAGTGTATTCAAAAGCAGAGACATTGCTTTGCTGACAGTGGTCCATCTAGTTAGTAAAAGACATGATTTTTCCCCCCCGTAGTCATGTATGGATGTGAGAGCTGGACCATAAAGAAGGCTCAGTGCTGAAGAATTAATGCTTATGAACTGTGGTGTTGGAGAAGACTCTTGAGAGTCCCTTGGACTGCTAGGAGGTCAAACCAGTCAATACTAAAGTAAATCAAGCCTGAATATCCATTGTAAGGACTGATGTTGAAGCTGAAACTCCAATACTTTGGCTACCTGATGCAAAGAACTGACTCACTGGAAAAGATCCTGATGCTGGGAAAGATTGAAGGCAGGAGGAGAAGGGGATGACAGAGGATGAGACGGTTGGATGGCAGCACCGATTCCATGGACATGAGTTTGAGCAAGCTCTGGGAAATGGTTATGGACAGGGAAGCCTGCCAGGCTGCAGTCCATGGGGTCACAAAGAGTGAGACATGCCTGAATGACTGAAAAACAACATCATCATATCAGAAAGCCCTGAGCTGACAATGAGGAGAGAATGGCAATAAATTGTAGCCAATAATTTCAATTACTTGAAGGCCTGGACTCTTTTGCTTTCTTGACACAAATGTGGAGAACTGTCATATTACTCTCCCTTTATATTTCTTTGCACATTCCCTTCTGGGAAAATGATTGTAGTTATAGAGTATTTCTATTTTTGTTCCAAGCCTTTCACTTGAATCCATGCCTGTGGTTGTATTAGAAAGCCTTTAAGTATATCCCTGACAGGATGTGAACTGTGATTACTTTGTGGAAGGCCATACGTGAATTACTTCAACTTTATATTTTAGTTCATGTGATACTTTAAAAATTTATGACTTTTAAAAGTAATTTAAAAAATTAAATAAAAACATAGGAAAAAAGTCAAAATTTTCACTGTGATCTGTGAGAGACAAGTGTAAATCCTAGCTGTTAAACTATAAAGTAAGCAACAATTTAGACTTAAGTAGAACCAACTTATAAGCCAGGGAAACAATGATCAACCCAAAAGACCAAAGAAAATAAGCACTGCTGACATTTAAATACAAGGCTTTGTCTGTGTAATTATAATAAGTCTTGAATAATGCATATATTTTTCCTGAATCAACATATCCACTATCTATGAAGATCAACCTGTGACAAAGATAATTATGTCAGAACTACTGGCAGTTAATAAAGTCCAGAAATCAACCACTAATTCTTTCAGATGTATTCTTTAAGATGTATTTTTTATTGAGGTACACCTTCCACAAGCCTCAAATTTTTGCATTATAAATTTCCCTTTTATATCATCCTTATCATTGTGTAGTAAATTTGAAAGTATCAGAAACAAAAGTTTTTTGCAAAGAAATTCTTGCATTAATGAAGGAAAAGTAGAGGGAGAAATGTGCAGGAAAAAAATGGAAAGTAAGAAGAAAAACAAGAAGCAAGAGGAAGAAAATAAGAGAGAATTGGAGGAAAAGGTTGAAAAAGGAAAAAAGATGAGAAGAGTAGAATGGAGATGAAGATTGGAATGTGCCTTTTCATGAAGTTCCAATATTATTCCTGAGTGACAATCTGGCCCCAAATCACACATGTGCGCTCATCTGTCATCACCTAAGAGCTGATAACGTACTAAGCTCCACTGTCCAATATGGCAGCTATTTGTTACATCTGGCTGTCCAGGACTTGAAATGTGGCTGGTTTGAAATGCGAAGCTTTACAAGTGTAAAATCCACACTAGATTTTGATGAAGGTATAAAGAAGAAAGCATCCCAATTATCATTTTTACACTGATTTATGATGTCAAAGGGCTAGCCTGGTAGCCTTGATGGTAAAGAATCTGCCTACAGTGCAGGTCGACCTGGGTTCAACCCCTGGGTCAGGAATATCCCCTGCAGAAGGGCATGGCAATCCACTCCAGTTTTCTTGCCTGGAGAATCCCATGGACAGAGGAGCTTGGCCGGCTGTAGTCTGTTGGGTCACAAAGAGTCGAACATGACTGAAGCAAGTTAGCAAGCACACATGATATAAAAATTATATGGTTTAGATTGCATAGTGTTTCAATTCCTCTTCTAGTTCTTATGAAAAAAATAAAACTCAGTAAGTAGTCAATTACTGGTAGCAGGTAATGGCATCCATAAAGCATAGGAGTGGGCACAGGTAAGGTTGAGAGTCAATTCAAAGGTCTAGGACCATAACAGACACTTGATGGACAAGAGATTCAGTTAGGAAAACTCTTTAAGGGTCACTAGGGGTTTGAGACTCTGATGGTTGAATTCTGTCATTTATTCAGCAAATAGTTACTAAGAGCCTGCTATGTGCCAGGCACAAACTATCTAAAGGCACAATGATGAAAAATACAAGCAAGTCCTCTTTGAGTTCACCTTCTACTGAGGAGACAGATACTAGTCAAATAATCACACAAACACAAAATTAGAAACTGACAAAAGCTACAAATGTCAAGTAGTGGTGTTCTGAGTACACTTAGCTGAGGTTAGGCTTGTTGAGGGAAAAAAAAGCCAGGGGCTGGGGGGATATGGTTAAAAACCCAGTCCCCCATCCTGCTATCTGGGCAGGCCAATACCGATTTTTAAGAAATGCACGTGACTTTCCTAACCATGAGAAATAAAATCTCTTTATGGTTTCTGAAACTTGCCCCAAAGACTCTTCTTAAGATTAAATAACTGAGCTATATGAAAGTTGATATATATGAGAATATGTGTTTATATGTGTGTTCTTCTCCCAAACAAATCTAGTTGCCTATAAAAGCTAACTGTAAAATTTCTGCTAACTAGTTAGCTAGATAAGTTTCCCCTTTCTCAATTTAACTCATGACATAGTCTATAAAATACTTCAACCATTCCAGTAACTCAAGGGCTATGTGGTTTGAAAATTAAAGTTTCACTTTTGATGAAATGAAACTAACTGAAGGTATATTTGATGGCAGGTTTAATGTAATGAATAACTTCTCTTCCCACACTCTATTTACTACAGTAATAGGGTCTTTTTTTCCAGACTGATAACCACAGTGGACTAGTCATTTCTTGCTTCTGACAGTGGGGACAGGTGTAGAGTTAGTGAAAGGCTAGCTTCCCGTGGCATTGATGTCTAAATTGAAATTAGAAAGGTGAGTAGAATCTGGTATAGGTTCAAGATGTACAGGAAAAGCATTCTAGGCTAAAGGAATACATTTGCAAAAGCCCTGGCTCTTGAGGAAGAATGGTTACTTAGAAAAATTAAAAGAACAGTGTGCTTGGTGCCAACAACAAGGTGGGGGGGTTGGTCCTGAGGTTAGAGATTACATGGAGCCTTAAAGGTTTTGTTAAAGTTTTAGGTTAACTTTCAAAATGTGACAAGAAGGTTGTAAAATACAGATTATTTTGAAGCAGACTGCCAGGCAAGTAGAATGGATTAGAAGCTGCAAGAAGAAAAGTTGTGAGGTCAATGAGGGGTCTATGGAAGGGGTGCAACATGGCAGCGTGGGCTTTTAGGAGGTGATCGGTATTGGGTCAAAAATGGTAATCAGTTAGGTTTCAAAGGCCAAAACTGAAGAAACAAAATGATGTTTAGGTAGGAACTAGTATTAGTGACTTGCCTAACGAACTGTTAGTCTTTTCATGATGACCTCCCCTTCTTTACCCTGGATATAAGAAATTTTGGACAGAAGCTCTAAATTTACTCCTGATTCTCAGGATTTCATTAGAAGACAATGTGCTTTGTCAATAAGCTTTTTTTTTTTTTTCTCTTGAAACATTATAAAATTCTTTAGGTCTTAATTTCCTTTTTTGAAAGTTTTCACAAATATTCAGGTGCTTATTGGTGCCCATTATCCAAGTTTGTTTATACCTCTTGTTACAGTACAGCTTTTACATTTCATTGTAATTATTTATTCAATGTCTACATAGCACTAAAACTTTGGCTTCTCAAAAGGTGTCATTCATTATTTAGCTTTGTTTTCCAGCATTTAGAATAAAACTGGCACATGGCCCATACTGAGTACATGATTTCTTACACTGATGGGACACTCATATCCTGTAAAGAAGGAAGCAACCCTGATCACTATTTAACTTTGAATTTTATTAGAAATACAAATTTCCAGGCCCTACCCTCCATCTCCTAATCAGAATCTCTGGGTGTGGGTCACTCCAGGTCATTCTGCTATATGTTATTATCTGAGAACCACAGCTTCAGAGGACTGCCTCAATGGGAGTCAACTACTCAATGCAAAATGGGAGTCAATTTACTCAATGTAAAATCGAGTTAGATTTTACAACTCAGGCCAGCATAAGAAGGATTCAAGTAGACTATTTTAGGATCTCCTATCATTCTTTTTTCTTGAAAACAGTCTTTATAAAAAGCTGCCAAACATAGGTGTTTTTTTATTTTTATTGAAGGATAATTGCTTTTCAGAATTTTGTTGTTTTCTGTCAAATCTCAGCATGAATCAGCCATAGGTATACATATATCCCCTCCCCTTTGAACCTCCCTCCCATCTCTCTCCGCATCCCACCCCTCTAGGTTGATACAGAGTCCCTGTTTGAGTTTCCTGAGTCATACAGCAAATTCCCATTGGCCATCTATTTTACATATGGTATTATAAGTTTCCATGTTACTCTTTCCATATATTTCATCCTCTCCTCTCCTCTCCCATGTCCATAGTCTATTCTCTATGTCTGTTTCTCCATTGCTGCTCTGTAAATATATTCCTCAATACCATTTTTCTAGATTCTGTTTGTATGCATTAGAATACAATATTATCTTTCTCTTTGTGACTTATTTCACTCTGAATAATAGGTTCTAGGTTAATCTACCGCATTAGAACTGACTCAACTGACTCAAGGTGTTTTTTATTATTAATTTTCTGATATGAAACTTATCTATGTTAGGGATTAGCAAATCTTTTTATAAAGAACCAAAATATAAATATTTTAAGCTTTTTTGGGGCATGTGGTTTCTGTCATAATTACTCAATTCTGCAGTTGTAGCATGCAAGTAGCTACAGACAGAACACAAGAAAAGAGGCGTGGCTGTGCTCCAACAAAATATTATTTATGGATACTAAAATTTCAGTATCATATAATTTTCATGTGACACAAATTATTCTTTTGATTATTTTTATATATAATTTAAAATGAAAGTTATTCCTACTTTGCAAACTTTACAAAAGTAAATGTTGCAGTGGATTTAGCCCACTGGATGTAGATTGCCCACCACCAGTAATAAAATATTATTTACGGATACTAAAATTTCAATACCATATGATTTTCATGTGACACAAATACTATTCTTTTGATTTTTATATGATTTAAAATAAAAATTATTCTTACTTTTCAAACAGTACAAAAGTAGATGTTGCAGTGGATTTGGCCCACTGGATGCAGACTGTCCACCACAGGTCTATGGAATAATCAGTCCCCAACACACAATTTTTCAAACATAGATATTGACTCATTAATTGAGATTTAATTAAGCAAAAGTGAGTGAAAATCACTCAGTTGTGTTCGACTCTTTGTGGCCCCATGGACTATATAGTCCATGGAATTCTCCAGGCCAGAATACCGGAGTGAGTAGCCATTGCCTTCTCCAGGGGGTCTTTCCAACCCAGGGATCGAACCCAGGTCTCCCACAGTGCAGGTGGATTTTTTGTCAGCTGAGCCACAAAGGAAGCCTTTAATATGTGCCCAGCAAATAAGCAATGCAGATAAAGCAATTGTTCTCAGGAAACCAGAGGAGAAAAGACTTTAAAAATTAATCAGATAAATGAAATGAATAAAAGAACACGCCAGAGTGATTAAGAGAGGGCAACAGAGAAACCTACTTTAGGTAGGATGGGCAGAAAAGTTCTGCTGCTGCTTCTGCTAAGTCACTTCAGTCATGTCTGATTCTGTGCGACCCCGTAGACGGCAGCCTGCCAGGCTCCCCCGTCCCTGGGATTCTCCAGGCAAGAACACTGGAGTGGGCTGCCATTTCCTTCTCCAATGCATGAAAGTGAAAAGTGAAAGTGAAGTCGCTCAGTCGTGTCCGACTCTTAGAGACCCCATGGACTGCAGCCTACCAGGCTCCTCCATCCATGGGATTTTCCAGGCAAGAGTACTGGAGTGATGTGCCATCGCCTTCTCCGGAAAAGGTCTGAGAAGGTACTATTTAAACTGAGATCAGAAGGATGAGAATGTGGCTATCATATGAAAAGCCAGGAGAAGAGGGTTATATTTTGAAGAATAACAAGAATAAAGTTGACAGGATAGAAAGAACTTCCTGTAATAATAAGTGTGGAGGAGAGGGGCAGGATTCAACTGGGAAGGCAGGAAGCAGATCCTATAGGGCCTTGTCAGTCAAGTCAAGGGATTTGTTAAGGTTTTACAGAGGGGAAATGTGATTTTAAGGTTCTAAAGGTTATTCATCCTTGGTGCTGTGTGGAAACAGATTTGGAAGAGAACACGAAACATGGGAGATGGTTTGGAGGCTGGATGAAAGGGGTATCTGTTTGTGTGTGTTTACTGACAGACATTGGGTATTGTTATAACTGAATTATTCATGCAGAAACCACAGTGAATCAAAATGATTTCCCAAGCCAAAACTGACAATCTTAAAACTGCAGAATTTAAGAATTCAACACTACAGAATCTGAGGGTTTGGGAGGTCAATGGTATGGAATTTGATCCACATATAGAAAAAAATCATTTAGGAAAAGGATAGAAAGCTTCACTGAACAGTTTTCACTAGTTAAAGAATGATACTTCTTATATGAACATAGACAAGAAAAGGAACTCTGAATAGGTAGGTAGGCCTCATGAATGAATGGGCTTTGATAGTTTACTGTTCATCACAGTGAAGAGCTATTCAATCCAGCTCTGTAATGACATTTTTTCCCCTGTTATCAGAGGCATTTATCTAATAACACAACTCTATTAGTCGATCTGTCTAAATTGTTATTAAAAGGACAATTAAAATTGGCACTCAGGCTACTACGACTCAGTGTGGTGGGCTGGAATGTACTGAACGTCATATTTCAAAAAGGTATACTGTTAACACAGGGGCATAAATGCTAATTAGAATAATGACTTCATTCAGCAATTTCCTTTTTACAGGGCCATTTGGATCAGGTTCTCTCCTCTGTATAAAAGACCAAATCCTTATAATTTAGATGATTACCTCACAGGAATGAACACTAAGGGAAAACAACATCACAGGACCAGCTTATCATCTCTTCCCCATTACTTCATGTCTCTGTTATGGTGATAACAAGAGGAGAACACATAAAATTTCTCTTCTACAGTGGTTCAAACGTCTCTAATCTTCCCCAACAATCCTCTTGGTTCCAGAAAAGAAAGCTAATTTCATATTTGGAAGCCCCATTGTAAAAATGACTACTGATGAAGAACATGGAGCAGGAACATTTTCGTTTAAATGCCCGTGCGCATTTTATATTAATCAACTGAAGCACAGCTTAGAAGAAAAAGTGATCCAAAGCAAGTCCTTACACCATTTGCTTACATTCATGTCATGAGCAAACAATAGTCTATGTGTGACTGTAAGTTTCAAGAAATAATCACTGTGCTTTGGGCTGGAGGCAGTATGCTGAAATTCATGAATTATAACTCTTCCAACAGGAGCCTTTAATGGTTCCAGGGACTTGAAATGGAATATGAAACTTCTCACCCAAAGGTCATTGACTCCAATTTGGACTAAACTGGTAGTGACTAAAAGTTATTACTGATAGACAGCTGTTCAACAAAATGAATTGGTGATCTCAGTGTAATTTCTAAAAGACTGGTATCTATGTCAGGAATTTGTGATTACCTCATGCCCCAAGGTGGATAGTTTTGACAGGAGTCAAGACATCGACTGAAAGGAGATACTCCACCACCTCCCAGCCATTAAAAATGGTCTTTTTAGATGGGACCAGCCAAAAGTTTTCAGGCAAATGGCAAGAAGTTTTCACCTGATAGTTTATCAGTTTTTTGGCCGTACCATGGGGAATGTGGAATTTCCCTGACCAAGGATGGAACCCATGCCCCCTCCAGTGGAAGTGAGGAGTCTTAAGCACTGGACCACCAGGGAAGTCCAAGAGTTTATCATTCTTAAAGTGGCACTATATTTATACATAACTACCATCTCTAAAAACATCCATGCTTACGTTTACATAAGATAGCACAGATTTTAATGAGAAATGCTGAAGAAATTTTATTAAAATAACTTAGATTCTTGAACTCAAAGCATGATCTAAAGACCAACAGCATCAGCATCACCGGAAGGCTCATTAAAATTGCAAATTCTCAAGCTCACTCCAGATATATTGACTCAGAATCTTCATTTTAACGAGATCTTCAGGCAATCCAGATGCACAATGAAGTTTGAGGAGTGCAATACGTCTTGAGGACACGTTGTACAGCTGCTCACTGAACACAAAGTGTACTCTATAAGCATATGTTAATGACACAAATAAAGACCTGAATACTGTTTCTGTATGTTAATTTCATAATCTAGTATCCCAGCTGTTGGCATTGCTTATGTTGCCACTTAAAAACCCGCCTGCCTATTTATTGTCTTAGCATCTCTCTTAAACTAGGCTCCGAGAGGGCAGGGATCCAATGTGGTATTCCTTTTGAGTTCAATTGAGGTTAAGTTGAAAGTATATGTCTTTATCATTTTACACTAAATTAGGTCATGCTAAGTAATCTTACTCTCAAGCAACACTAGTTTAAACAAATTGTGTTTACCTGACAGACCTGAAGAGCTATTATGATGCCCTGGATCATTAACCAGCAGTAAATTGCTAAAACACTATTTAATGGCATTGATGGTCAAGTAAATGATAAAATTATTTTGTTCACTCTGTTAAACTAGCCACAAAATGAAACAGACCAATTTTAAAGTGGTTTTGTGTAGAACATATTGCTATTTACTACATTTCATTAACTGTAGTCAACATAAGGCTAAAACCGGGATATATTTAAAATTTAGGTTATTATTTTATTCGTATGAATGTTTACAATAACTTACAGTCTCCCAAAGAACTGTACAGTAACTTACAGTCTCCCAAAGAAAAAATCTAAAAGGCATTAACTTTATGGTATCAATACAACATTCAGTCTGAAGTAGAGCTGCTCCCTAAAATATAGGCTTCTATTCTAAAAATAAATCCCCACATTCCAATGATGTTTTGAACATTTTCTCCAACACACATCTTATTGCCCTATTCAAATTTCCAAATAAAAAGTCTGGAAATCCAAAGTCTTCATAAAAGGCTCTCAAGTCAGCAAGATACGTTAGCTGAGCAAGTTCCCTTAATTCTCTGAGTCCATATTTAATATTTAGTGTTTGTATTTTTTAAAAAAATGGTAAGACCAACTTTGCGTAACTATTCTGAACCTTTAATGAGATGAACATGAAGTTTTTTGGCATAGTACTTCATAGTATTTTGAACAAGTACTTCATGGTTGCCTGCTACTGATTTCTATTACTATCAATACTTCTCATAATAGTTCTTCTAATAATACTCCTTCTGTTACTTTTATAACAACTACTATTATTATTATCACCACCACTACTACAATTACTTCAGTACAAATTTTCCTTGAGATCACTGGGTTACATATCAGATTTTAAAATAACTGAATGTGTGAGAACCACTCCCACACAGTTCGCCTAATAATATCAAAACATAAAGCTCTGAATTAAAGAAAAATTTAAAGATATATAAGCCTGAAAGTATAATTATATTTTCTATTCATGCTAAAATCTGCAATTATGGCTTCGTGTGATCTTGGCCTTCCTTTAGGCTTAGAAAATCAAACATTTGATTATGCTTGATTATGAATGTAATCAACAGCTGTGGCCCCCTACACCCTTTCAAAAGAACAGTCCTTTATCATGCCAGTTGTTGTAGGGCCTCATTTCTCTCCTTCTACCCAGGAGCAGTATAACCCAGAATAAAAGCTTGACCCATGGACTCAGACAAACATGGGTTCAAACTTGGGCCCTGCCACATGATAGCTGTGTAACTCTGAGCATGTAATAACATCTATAAAGCAGTGATAATAAATCATAGCACCTTCCCCAAAGGATTGTTGCAAAGACAGAAAATGAGACGCTGCATACTTTTGCATAGCACTCAACATCATGCAGCAGTCATGGTTAAATAATTCATAAATCTTATTATTATTGCCTAGACTTGAAGTATTAAAAAAAAGGCAGAGTTTCTGCCCACGCATCAAGTTCATTTAATTTTATGCCCAATAGAGAATACCTTTCAAAGGCCTGACTTTAGGAACTGGTGAACAGATTGCTCAATCTTTTGAGCAGCTGCTTTTTTTTTTTTTTCTCAACTAGGATTGGGTTCTCTGGAGAACCCTGACTCACACAAGGTCTTTAACTTGCTCTAGCTCATGGTAATTGGCTGACTTCTCAACTTCTTTCTCTGGCTTATTGATTTTTGTCTTTGGAGTCAGAAAGGTAATCTAAACTTTCATTTTACATACTCCAGTTAGCTTTGCTTTTCCAGTGTTCATTCAGCCTGTTTCTAGCACTCCAGTGTTTTATGTTCACTATATAATTAAGCATTCCATTTCTAGATCACTCTTAATTATAAGACATTTCTTCTTTTCTTTTTTTTTGCTAAACAGATATCTTTGTTCCCTATTACATAACTAATAATACTGATTTGGGGAGCAGGCTAGAATAAGCTTAAAGGTTAATCTACAAGATAGATCTTCAGATACTCCAGGACTACTATTATATCTTTATTCTTAAAATGTAGTGTTGAACAGAACCAGACATGGTGCCGGAGACATTGTTTTAATAGCACTGGAAAGAGTGGGGCTATCACTTTCTTCTTTCATTTGTATATTATCCAATTGTTAAATAAAACTTGAGTTAGGTAGAAAGAATTCACCTTTGGTCCAACTTGTAAGATGAGGTTTCTAAGAAAAGCATGGTGGTTTTCAAATTTTATGTGCCCTTTTAATATCCATGGATCATTTAAATCTCTACTAATCCAAAAAAAGGGTTTCTCCTCTCATTTTCCATAAATAGATTGCTAATGAACTTAAAATAATTTTAGTACCATTCTGTCCTAGAAAAACAGACTTCCACTTTTGGAGGCCCAGACTGACAAAACTCCTGGATTTTAATAAAGAGGAAAGCTGACAGATGAAGGCTAACCTGGAACTATCAGTTAGACCATGTTCCTAGAATTAGCCTGGCACTCACACCTGGGGCCTGGTGTTCTCCTGTCAAACCAACAATTTCACAGAACACCAACTTCAGACAAAGCCACTCTGGGACTATGATGGATCAATGGAAAAATAAGACTACCCTCTGCTGTGTCTTTCCCAATGACAGCATGGGCCCTGCTTCATCCTTCCACATTCTAGATAAGGGTTCTTTAGATAGCCAATCAGAAAATGATCCTGGCTTCCTCACAGCATTCAGTCCAGAGAAAAGTCCCACTTCCTCGAGTCCTCCTTATATTCACCTAACCCAAAGCCAAATTTTAAATCTCCCTCCTGAGGAGTCCCACACTTTCCTACTGTGTGTGCCCTCCCTCACTGCAACAAGTCAGTAAACCCACCTTTGTTCAACTATAGATGCATTCCTGGTGATCCTGGCTGAAAGATGCTGGCTTGTTATTGAGATGACATATAAGGTAAAAAAGACTAACTGGAATTTTATCAAGTTGCAAACCTTATTGTAAATTTCTTATGGCCTATGAAACACTGTTATATCTAGACAGAATGATGCCAATTTAGACATTAAATCCATTCATAAGTACCCATTTACATGTTTGTTCAGTTCAGTTCAGTCGCTCAGTTGTGTCCGACTCTTTGCGACCCCATGAATTGCAGCATGCCAGGCCTCCCTGTCCATCACCAACTCCCGGAGTTCACTCAGACTCACGTCCATTGAGTCGGTGATGCCATCCAGCCATCTCATCCTCTGTCGTCCCCTTCTCCTCCTGCCCCCTATCCCTCCCAGCATCAGAGTCTTTTCCAATGAGTCAACTTTTCATATGAGATGGCCAAAGTACTGGAGTTTCAGCTTTAGCATTATTCCTTCCAAAGAACACCGAGGACCATCTCCTTTAGAATGGACTGGTTGGATCTCCTTGCAGTCCAAGGGACTCTCCAGAGTCTTCTCCAACACCACAGTTCAAAAGCATTAATTCTTCGACTCTCAGCTTTCTTCACAGTCAAACTATCACATCCATACAGGACTACTGGAAAAACCACAGCCTTGACTAGATGGACCTTTGTTGGCAAAGTAATGTCTCTGCTTTTGCATATGCTGTCTAGATTGGTCATAACTTTCCTTCCAATGAGTAAGCATCTTTTAATTTCATGGCTGCAGTCACCATCTGCAGTGATTTTGGAGCCCAGAAAAATAAAGTCTGACACTGTTTCCACTGTTTCCCCATCTATTTCCCATGAAGTGATGGGACCAGATGCATACCATGAACTAAAATTCATTTTTTGATGGGAATCTTGATTTTGCCCTCCCTAGAGTTTTACTCTTGACTTCATTCTGAGTAGAACTTAGAAGACGTCTTATTCTGGCACCTGTTTTCTGACACCCGTGTTTTCATAAGAGAATCAACTCCATGTGATACTCAGTTGATAAAGCGTTTAATGCTCCACTTGACTGGCTTCCCTGATAGCTCAGTTGGTAAAGAATCTGCCTGCAATGCAGGAGACTCTGGTTCGATCCCTGGGTTAGGAAGATCCCCTGCAGAAGGGAACAGCCACCCACTCCAGTATTCCGACCTGGAGAATTCCATGGACTGGGTAGTCCATGGGGTTGCAAAGAGTTGGACATGACTGAGCTACTTTCACCTTCACTGACTGGCAATAGGGTACTAGTACCTCAGGTATACCTCAAAGAAAACGATCTTGGATTTAGGGCTGTTCTGTACATTTCAAAAGCTCAGTCAAGAAAAACAATACTATGAAGGTTAACCAGAAAGATACAAAGTACACGTTTCTTCTATATACTCTAAAATCTACTCCTGGAATAAGATGGACAGACAGACGACTGTTAATATCTAAATCTCACAATGTTGATTCCCCAGATAAATAAGAGTTTTACCCAGTCTCATTTTGGTACATTTCCATTGAAACCATACTCTCTAAAATTCTCTAGACTAATGTATACCGTACCAAGGTTTTTTTTAAGTAGTCACATTACATAAGCATATGAAAACTTCTGAGTCTGTTCCACAAGATCTGTTGTCAAGCCAGATGTCTTGCTTTTACACTACTTTACAGGATCTCATGCTTGCTTACTTAGTTAAAATGTTCCTCTTTACACTTACTTTGCATCTGAATTATATTTCCAGCATGGATAATCTGGTTACATGCATAAGTAATATTCCTACTGCATGTCAGCCTCCAAAGGAGACAATTATGAAGAGACTATCCTAAGAAAGAAATCTCCAGGCTTTCATGAGACTCTAAGAGAGTTACTTCCCATCTAACCCTTGAGCTTGAAATGGATTATATGAAAGTTTAAAATACGCTCCAAAAAGCCAAGTAGAATTGGTTTCTGGAAATTTATGTTTGTACTGTGAATGAAATAAAAGGCCTATTTGCTTTGAGCACTTTGATTTGACAGTTTGCTTTAAAGAAAAACAAACCTAAAAAGTATAAAGAAACTAGCCACAGATTTTTAGTAGAGATTTTTAGTTTAACTATGAAATACATTACATAAAAACATGTAGGCCAACATGACAGTAAAAGCAACCTCTATAAGAAGTTATAAAGGTTAAAATGAGATACTACAAAGGAACTGTGTGGTGTTTTGGTTGATAAAAAGGGCTGTGTGGCTGCCATACTGTAACTGCTTATTTTAAAAGCTGTATGTCTATGATTCATCTCAGCTAACAATGAGGAAGGCACAGATTACTTGTATTTGAAACACTACAGAAGGTGGGGGTACTTCAGGACTGATCCAGCTGGGGTGCCCTGAGCCAAAGTGGAACACAAAGCCAAAATCTACTGGCAGAAGCAAGATTCAAATGCTGGGCATGGCACATACAAGCAACAAATCCAAAGGGGCAAAAGCAAGTTCAATGGCAGTGTTTGAAATCAAGTCAACAGCAGAACAAGTACAAATTGCCCACCCCAAAACTGTGGGCTCTAGGTAATTTCTGTGAATAGCAGTGGGAATTTGTGGTTGGTTTGTAAAAGTTTGTAAGAGCATGGTGTAAAGGAGGATAAGATGGTCTTAAAATCTAAAAAGAGATAGGAGGAAATTTAAATGGTATATATATATATATTTTGCATATACCATTAAATTTTTTTGACACTCAAAATATGTGACATTGCTCTATGTAAGTCTAATACATTAACTAGTAAATGGTAATCTCCTAGTGGCAACAGTCAATTCAGGATAGTCCAATTAGAGTGAAGCAGTTTATTCATTGGGCTTCCCAGGATGGCATTAGTGGTTAAAAAAAAAAAAAGTGAAAATCGCTCAGTCGTGTCCAACTCTTGTGACTCTATGGACTACACAGTTCATGGAATTCTCCAGGCCAGAATACTGGAGTGAGTAGCCTATCCCTTCTCCAAGGGATCTTCCCAACCCAGGGATTGAACCCAGGTCTCCCGCATTGCAGGCAGATTCTTTACCAGCTGAGTCACAAGGGAAGTCCAAGAATACTGGAGTGGGTAGCCTATCCCTTCTCCAGTAGATCTTCCTGACCCAGGAATTGAACTGGGGTCTCCTGAATCGCAGGTGGATTCTTTACCAACTGAGCTATCAGGGAAGTCGCAGTGGTAACTAACCTGCTTGCCAATGCAGGAGACATGAGATGCAGGTTCAATCCCTGGGTTGGGAAGATCCCTTGGAGAAAGGCAGGGCAACCCACTCCAGTATTTGTGCCTGGAGAATTCTGAGGACAGAGGAGCCTCCGTGGGCTTCAGTACATAGAGTTGTGGAGAGTTGGATACGACTGAAGTGACTTAGCATACAAGCAGTTTATTCATCTGTTATGGGAAGTCCCCTTATTGTACTAAAAAAGGAAGCTATGTAATCCAGCTTGCAGCAAACGTTTATACCCACCTTGAGGAGACCTAGCTTGCAGGTGATGTTGCCATGAAGAGAAGGGTAGAAAAACTGCAGAAGAATTACTTAGTATCATTTAGTCAAGCCATGCTTGGGAAGGGGTTAGTTAAGTAACCTATGTAATTTGTATTGTATGTTTTTTTTTTTTTTAACATGTCATTTATTTATTTATTTTTTAATTTTAGTTTTTTATTTTTTAAATTTTAAAATCTTTAATTCTTACATGCATTTAAATGGACTAGCTTGCCTAGAGAATCCCATGGATGGAGGAGCCTGGTGGGCTGCAGTCCATGGGTCGCTAAGAGTTGGACACAACTGAGCGACTTCACTTTCACTTTTCACTTCTATGCATTGGAGAAGGAAATGGCAACCCACTCCAGTGTTCTTGCCTGGAGAATCCCAGGGACGGGGGAGCCTGGTGGGCTGCCGTCTATGGGGTTGCACAGAGCTGGACAGGACTGAAGCGATTTAGCAGCAGCAGCAGCAGCAGCTAAGAGTTACCATATCTTTAAAAAGGGTATTTATAGTTCCTTTCACCTCTCAAGAGATTTGTGGGGTTGGGGTTGAAAATCAGCAGCTTTTAATCGTGGTCTGGGCTTTCTGGTGACTGGTACTCATCTGGGAGTCATTCAGGAGCCCACCTAGAGTTGCCTCAAGAGAGCAAAAGAGGTTTGCTGGCTCAGTCAGTAAAGAATCTGCCTGCAATGCAGGAGATCTGAGTTTGATCCCTGAATAGGGAAGATCCCCTGGAGAAGGAAATGACATCCCACTCTAGTATTCTCACCTTGGAAATCCCATGGACAGAGGAGCCTGGTGGGCTACAGTCCATGGGGTCGCAAGAGTAGGACATGACTTGGTGACTAAATCACCACCACAGTGATATTCTCACCTGGAAATTACAAAGGTTTCAGGAGCTTTGCGCCAGGGGGCTGAAGGCAGAGACCAACATATGTATTTTCTATTATATCTCAGTAGTAAAAGTATAAGTAGATAGCAAGTGTATTGTATTTCAAACCTTGGTTACATTAAGAAAAAAAGTTTGGAGAACATGGTAGGGAAGGAAGGTGTCTTAGCTGTTTCACATAAAGAAGGAGAGCGGGAGGTGACTTTAGACGTAACAAACAACAAAGCGCATTCCAGAGCGCAGGCTTGTCCTTTTTCCTACAAAGGCGACAACTCAGGCTTTATAAGGCAGCAAAATCTGTGCATACCCATCTATTAACAACCAGTCTTGCAATTATGATATACTTTGACTACATAAACATTTTTCATTGCTTTATTGTAATGATCTCATTACAGTTAATCCCTTAAAAATTTCCCATATTACTATCCACACTATCCTAATTTTTCTCATAAGTGGAAGAAATATGTTTATGATGACTATGCAAAATGTTTGAGGTCACCCTGAAAATGCCACTTGGTTGCCTATTAGAACTGATTTCGACAGGAATGTCAGTTGAGGTAAAAGTAACTGTCCTTCAAATAAATAAGTAACTTGGAGATCTCTGCCATAACACATTACTGGTGAAAGGAAAACTTGTACTTACAGAAATAAAATAATACCTGCTTTCATTAAAACTCTGTCTCTAACTGTAGAAAATCAGAGTAAACAATCCAAATATGAGTTAGATTATGTCATTATGTTGTTCAGTTACTCCGTCGTGCCCGACTCTCTGTGACCCCACTGGACTGCAGCACGCCAGGCTTCCCTGACCTTCACCATCTCCCAGAGCTTGTTCAAACTCATGTCCATAGAGTCAGTGATGCCATCCAGCCATCTCATCCTGTCGTCCCCTTCTCCTCCTGCTCTCAATCTTTCCCAGCCTCAGGTCTTTTCTAATGAGTCAGTTCTTCACATCAGGTGGCCAAAGTATTGGAGTTTTAGCTTCAGCATAAGCCCTTCTAATGAATATTCAGAATTGATATCCTTTAGGATTGACTGGTTTAATCTCCTTGCAGTCCAAGGGACTTTCAAGAGTCTTCTCTAATACCACAGCTCAAAAGCAACAATTCTTCTGTGTTCAGCGTTCTTTATGGTACAACTCTAACATCCATACATGACTACTGGAAAAACCATGGCTTTGACTATATGGACCTTTGTGGGCAAATCATACTGAACAATCCAAATATAAGTTAGATTATCTCATTATAGCTACTAAGTATTCAGCTCCTATATGTTCTAGACACTGTCCTATGTGTTATACACATTGGTTTAAACACTCAACAGTTCTATTACATAGGCATTTCTACAGACCAGTAAACCAAGCTCGGAGAGTTAATTACTTTGCCTCAAATCACATAGCTATTAAGTGGCAGAGATACGATTTAAAATTATTATTTTTTGGAATAGTAATATGTGGAAGCTTCATTTTACTGTGGAAGAGGAATACTATATTACTTGGATGGTTCAGGCTTGCCCAGCATCTAATTTTGCTCATGTAAACAATTTCCTTTTTTAAAGTAATTTTATTCATTCCTTTATGTTTCAGTTGTGCTGAGTCTTTGGTACTGCATAGGCTTTTCTCTAGTTGCAGCAAGTGGGGGCCACTCTCTAGTTGCAGTACCCAAGCTTCTCATTTCGGTGGCTTCCATTGCTGCAGGCTTCAGTAGTTGCTGCTCCCGAGCTCCAGAGCACAGGCTCAGTAGCTGTGCTGCACAGGCTTAGTTGCTCTGTGGCATGCAGGATTCTCCTGGGCCAGGGATTGAACTCTCGACTCCATCCATTGGCAGGCAGGTTCTTTACAACTGAACCACCAGGGAAGCCCCAGGGTTTGGATCTTGAATAAATCTGAAGTTTTTATTTCATCTACTCTGACACATTGCTCCCTACTATGTATATCTGATCTGTGCCCAGAATATGAAAGGCAGTGGGCCCAGGGGCAGTGGAGGATACTCCCACAGGAAGAAGAGGTGTGGTGCCAATTCTCAAGATGCATCTGACCTCAGTCCTGAAGTGTTGTTTCTACCAGGTTGTGACTGCTTAGTAAAATCTGTGGTTATTTCTTCTTTCTGTTTCTATTCCTGAAAATGTGTCCCCTTTGTTTAAAAAAATAATAATGAAGAAAGTACTAAGTTATCACTGGTGGAAATGCATTTTGAGATGTTCCCCAGGAGAAAGATAGTTAGGCATAGGTATTGATTCAAAGGTGACCTTTTAAATGCTTCCATTTTTGTTGAAAGGAAATGTATTTGGAGGCAGACTAGTCATAATTACACAGACAAAACTAATTGTCTTTGAGAAGATGATAAACAGACAACCAAGGCTCGTGTGAGATCTTGTGTAAGTGCTCCATGGGGCCTCAAGCACCATCTTTTTTTAAATTTTGTTTTATTTTTTTTAGATTATTTTTTAATATAAATTTTATTTTAATTAGAGGTTAATTACTTTAGAATATTGTATTGGTTTTGCCATACATCAACAAGAATCTGCCACAGGTATACACGTGTTCCCCATCCTGCACCATCTTGATCTTGGTCACATTTTTAAGATAATCACGCTTCAGTCCCATATTTGTGAACCATAAGTAACTCTACAACCTCACATGCATCTCATTCTGACAGGTGATACCTTACAAGAATAGTTCCTTTTACATGCAGCATTTATAAAGAATTCAGTTTTTTACAATTGTCCAAACAGGCTGAATTGCATACAAAGTCTGAAAGTCTGTAGTCAACATGATTGACACAATTAATGGCTTCGATTAAGTGGATATCTTGAGACTGCTATATAGTTTTTGCATATTTTTATAGAAGTATATTTCTTAGAGATGGTATCAACCTTCAGATATTAGTTATGTTAAACTGATATTCTTTAATTATTAAATATTTGTTGTCCCTTAATCATAAAAGTCAGAGCAAAAAATTTCTACCTAAATATTCTCTATATTTATTTATACAAATACAATCTAACAGTTTGATCTAAGTCATCATGTCATAAAATTTGGATCTGAAATAAAGCACTGTTATCTATTAGACTGAATATTTCCATTTTTATATATAATAAATGACCATCAGAAATGTTACATGAATATATGAATATATGTATATGTGTACATATGAATACATTAAGTGAAATTATTTCACATGTATTTCATATGAATGTGTGTATGTATGCTGCTGCTAAGTCACTTCAGTCGTGTTCAACTCTGTGTGACCACATAGACGGCAGCCCACCAGGCTCCCCTGTCCCTGGGATTCTCCAGGCAAGAACACTGGAGTGGGTTGCCATTTCCTTCTCCAATGCATGAAAGTGAAAAATGAAAATGAAGTCGCTCAGTCGTGTCCGACTCTTAGAGACCCCATGGACTGAAGCCCACCAGGCTCCTCTATCCATGGAACTTTCCATATATATATACATACATACATGTATATATGTACGTATGTATATGCATGTATATATATATATCTCAGATGCATATATACACATGCAAAATTAACTACTCTGGCTACAAAACAGTTTATATATATGAAACTGCAGTGAGAAATGTGATGACATTATTACAAAATTTAAATGGCCAAAGACAATTATAAACACCACTATAGAGATGTTGATAAAATGATATCTGGAAGCTTACTATTTACATTTGGGAAGTGAGTTTTTATTACCTATTTATGTTGCCACTTGCTGATAAAAGCACAGAACATTATTATTTCAGGATGTTAAAGGAAAAAAAAAACTATTACCACATTTGAGAAAGTCAATAAACATTTTTCATAGATGGATACTAAATCAATGGCTAATCTTAGATCTAGCATTTTATAGTACTCAGCCCCAAATACTGTTATCTAAACAGCCATTTCTACCTGCATATTTCTGTCACATTATTATATACTTGTACAACCTCTACTTCCACTCTTCCCACCAACCACTGGTGGGTGGGCAGAAGCCTTCATCTAATAAGAGCATTGCAATAACATCAGTAAATCTATTCCTATGTTTAAAAGAAAACCTAGTGACTACCATAAGCCTTAAATATATGTGAGCATATCTGGAAAGTTTTTCAATCAAATGATACTTTACATTTGTTTAACACTTTGTATTTTTCCAGAAAGTCCTCACATATATTAAATTGTTATATCTGAAAGATGCAGAAAAGATATTAATAGCATTGTCAAGTGAAATGTAGAGAATCTGAATCTCAGTGAGAGCAAATGACTTACTGAAGGGCAATCTGTGGTTAAGGGCAGAAGTAGAGGAGATAGAATCACTACAGGTCTTCTAATTTCTTGCTCAGGGCCATGCACCCTTAGCTGATGAACTTGACCCCAACAGTCACCGAAGACAAACTGAGCTTAGTGTGTGTGAAGTCTCATGTTAGCACCAACATGAACTGATTTCGTGGGCTTCAGCTCTAGAATCCTTCATTTACTTTGGGCTATTGCTTCCTATCATATCTGAAGCTGTTAAACACCCCTAGAATGTTTGGATTGGAGGCTTGTAATTGTCTGAAGATGCAGACTGAAATAGGATCATATGTAGAAGTGAGGAGAGTAAGAAGAGGCAGTGCTCTTGATTTATAATTGGAAGTTATTTTGGAGAGCAATAGCTCTGGGGATGAAGGTGTCTACAGGCAAGACTAAGGACACAATGGTTTGCTCACTATGCTCCAGATAACTACACATTCCTGTTTCCATGTCTTAAGGTTTTTCCCCATAGAAACACACTCCCTTTTCCTTTCTGCCTGAAATGTCATGCTTCCTCTACTGGGAAGACTCCACTTCGAGCATTGTGGACGTGGAAAACTGTCTTGTCTAAGACTCTTATTTCATAGCTGAAGGATGGTATCTAGAGGATTCTGACTTGCCGAGGTGCACAATGAGCGAAATTCTGGTCTCCTAACTCAGTTGTGTATGTTTTACCTTCTGTACAAAGCAATAATGAAGCTTTTTTTAATCTTAAAAATTATTCACTCGGCCCAGAGCTGACTTCAGCGCAAATGGAGAGGTGTACTTACTACTTATTGTTTATTTAAAATACAATTGAATATTCCTGAATAAGGAAAATATCTTAAATTTTTAGCTTAAATGTCACTAAGTCCATTAAGTCTTTCATCCCAGCAAATTAAGGTAGTCTCTCTCCACTGAACTTCTCTAGAACATTCCTAAAACACTTACGACACTTTTTTTATAGGTTATTGTTTATATGACTAAATTCTCCTACTTAAATACAAATCCTTTGATTATAGTATACTTAAAGATAATCTCATATGGATAGTCTTATCTAAGTATCTCTTACAAAGTAACAATATATATAATAAATTCCTAGCATGAGTATTTTGACTATGTGAAAAAATGAATATGTAAATACTGAATATGTGAACAAAATGACTAACAATTGTTTTGTGTTATAAAGTTGGCATGAAATAACTGGAATAGAAGAGGTTTATGCCGTTAAAATAGTTCTGAATTCTCACACAAGACCAATCAGGCATGGAAAGAAAAAAACAAGCATCATTTTAAAAATAAATATGGACATTATGCCACGTAAATGTGCCCAAACTGTGTATACATCCTCTGGCTCATTTGTGATCAAAACCTAGGTAGCAAGAAAACATAAACAGTATTGAGATTTTATTTTGGATTCAAGCATTTCTTTTCTTCAGTATTACTGAGATATAATTGTCACACATCATTTTATAAGTTTCAGGTGTACATAATGATGATTAGATATATGCATATATTAGAAAGTGGCTATTACAATAAGGTTTCTTAACATGTCTATCATCTTATACAGTTATCTTTATTTGTGTGCGTGCTGAGAACTCCAAGATCTATCTACTCTTAGTAGCTTTCAAATAAACACTCTACAGTTACCTATAGCCCCTATACTGTATATTGCATACTAAATCCCCAGAACTTACTCATCTTATAACTGCATCATGCATGGCTGTGAGAGTTGGACTGTGAAGAAAGCTGAGTGCAGAAGAATTGATGCTTTTGAGCTGTGGTGTTGGAGAAGACTCTTGAGAGTCCCTTGGACTGCAAGGAGATCCAACCAGTCCATTCTGAAGGAGATCAGCCCTGGGATTTCTTTGGAAGGAATGATGCTAAAGCTGAAACTCCAACACTTTGGCCACTTCATGAGAAGAGGTGACTCATTGAAAAAGACTCTGATGCTGGGAGGGATTAGGGGCAGAAGGAGAAGGGGATGACAGAGGATGAGATGGTTGGATGGCATCACCGACTCAATGGACATGAGTCTGAGTGAACTCCGGGAGTTGGTGATGGACAGGGAGGCCTGGCATGCTGCAATTCATGGGGTCGCAGAGTCGGACACGACTGAACTGAACTGAACTGAATATACCCACTGACCACTTTGACTCATTTCCCCCAAACCCCTGCCCCCGTCAACTACTAATCTACTCTGATTCTAGGAGGTTTTTTTTTTTAGATTTCACATGTACATAAGATCATACAGTATTTATCTTTCTCTGTCTGACTTACTTAATGTAGAATAATGCCCTTAAAGTACATTTCTGTTGTTATATGTGGCAAGACTTCCTTCACATTTTATGGCTAAAAAATGCGTGTGTGTGTGTACATATACATATTGGCCAAAAAGTTCCTTTGGTTTTTTAAGTAAAAATATTAGTTCTATTTTTAATTTTTTTTTGTGTGTGTGTGTGTACATATACATAGCTGGCCAAAAAGTTCCTTTGGTTTTTTAAGTAAAAATATTAGTTCTATTTTTAATTTTTGAGGATCCACTCTATTATTTTCCTTAGTGGCTAAACCAATTGACATTTCCACCAACAGTGTACAAACTGTTACTCTACATTCTTACACACACTTGTTATTTCTTGATATTTTATAACAGCCATTCTAACAGGTATGAGATGATAGCTTACTGTAATTTTGATTTGCGTTTTCTTAATGACTAGTGATGTGAATGTCCCTCAAGTACCTGTTACCCAGTTATATATCTTCTTTGGAAAAAAAAAATACCTATTTAGTTCCTTTGCTCACTTTTTAATCATTTTTTTTGCTGTTGTTATTGTTATTGCTGATGTTGTATTAATATGACTTCCATATACAGTTTGGATATTAATCTTTTATCAAAAATATGATTTGCAAATATTTTCTCCCATTCAGGTGGTTGTTTTTCACTTTGTTGATCATTTATTTTGCTGTGAAGAAGTCTGATGTAGTTCCATTTGTTTATTCTTGTTTTTGTTGCTTGTGCATTTGGTGTCATACCCCCCCAAAATCATTGCCAAGACCAATGTCAAGGAGCTTTGTCTATGTTTTCTTACAAGAGTTTTATGGTTTTAGTTCTTTCAAGTATTTCTTTAGCATCATTCATGATGACAATAACCTTTCTTAAAAAACTTACAATTGCCAAAAAGAAAATGAATTTTAAGGCTCACTTTTAAAGTTAGTTTTAAATGTGCTTTTAGCAAATGAAGCAATGAAAATCATCTCTTTTGACTCTGCAAAATGTTGGAAACATTGAAATCAACCTAAAGCCCTACTCTAGGAGGACAGACTGCAACTCTGTGATAATTTACAGCATTTCTTTCTTTAGTTCCTTCACTGACTTTTTGGGTCTATATTATCACATAAGAGGTCATAAAATAAAATTATATTCTCATAAGTATGAAGATAATTGTAATATTTCCAGCTGCGGCTTCATATCAAGGCCCAATGTGGGTGATCATACAGTGTGCTTTTGCAGCAATTCTAACAACAGACTTTCTGAGACTCCTTTGTTTTCTGCAAAGCCTTCAGCACACCAGGAAGATTTTAAACTGTCATTCATTTAATAATCACAGTCATGCGCAGGATGCTGTTATGCAGTCACTTAACTATACATGATGCAAATTTTAAATTTGAGGGACCCATTCCATTTTTGCAGCTCAATAAATTGTACTGTGCTCTCTGATAATAGACAGAAGGCCTCTGTGAGCATCCCCAAGTTATTACAGGGAATATTTGCATGATTACAGCTCTGCTTTCAGGAACTTGGAATCTGAATAAAAACAAACAAACAAACAAAAAAACAGAAACAAAAGCAATAATGGTTGGGTCCAGGAAAGATATATATATATATATATATATATATGTTTGTTTTCTTAATTTTTCCCAGTTTTAAGTTTATTTTTGGAGTTTCTTCTCTCTATCCCTAGGTTGACTTGTATCCTACAGGGTTTATTATCTAAGTAATTTGAGATCACCCTTTTAACAAATTCTTTACATTTCAGGAAGAAAAAGAAAAATAGAAACGGTTATTAATAAGTGTACTGTTGAGAAAAGAGTTTTTCGAATGGTGTTTTCTGTACTGTTATAGAGCTTATTTAAGTAGTTAGTGATTTTTTAAACTTGATATTTATGAATAATTGTCAAAAAGCATATACTATATGGTCTGATATTAAGTATTTCCCATGCTGGTGCTCATTAGTATGAAGGTCAGCTTAAGCTTGTTCTGCTTAAAAGGAACCTACTAGATACAAAAGTACTCAAGGTTCCGAACACTAGCTTGAAGTGCTGTATATCTGTCTCACTAAGTTTTTGTATTAATTCTTGTCTCTGTGACTCAGAATCTTCATCATAACATGTACATGACTTTACATATCTATGTAAAAACTACACACACATACATTGCCATCCCATCTTCCTTGACCAATTTCATCAATATTGAACAGCAGTGTTGCAAGGAAGAAAATGGAAAGAGAGTGATTTAAAAAAAAATAGAGACTAAAAAAGACTGGTAAATAAGGAATGAATAAAAGTGTTTACTCCAAGGGTTTCCTGCTTGAATGATGAAAAAAGAGAGATAATGGTATGTGCTACTTTCACACAGAACAGGAATAAACAAGGGGATTCTGATTGTGAGAGAACTGACATCAAAAAAAGAAAATATATCCTCAAAAGAGGAAGAAAGGAAAATGAAAACTAACATTGATGTTTGAACTTGGGATAAAGTACATCGTATGGAAACATGGAAATCATCCAACTGATTTGGAGGGGGACAGTAAGACAAATTAGTTTTCAACATGCTGAGTTTGAAGTGACAGCAGAGTACCGATGCATATGTCAAACTGACATTTGGACATTGAGACTGAAGTTCAAAAGAGAGGTGAGAGTTGCAGATTGGTTTTGGGGAATATCCTGGAGGTGATAATTGAAGCCATACAGAAGAATAGAGTTTCCAAGGGAGAAGGAACAAAATGACATGGAAAAATGTCAAATTTGATGTGATAAAAAAGTAATCAATAGAACACGTAAATGATCATGTTCTAAAATAACCTGTGATTTAAGTGTTAATCTAGAAACTTTTTAAATAAAGAAAATTGTGAAGGTTGGAAAAGAAATATAAATTCAATTCTTCAGTTGTTTCAAAAGAAAGGTATTCTAGGAAACAAAACTTTATTATTATGTCATCATCAACAATAATATACAACCAAAAGTTCTTCCTAGCTTTCAGACATAGTGAAATCTTCGTTTAAATTCCTATTCTTCCTTTTGATAACTGCTGCCAGTACTTTGGCCACCTCATATGAAGAGTTGACTCACTGGAGAAAACTTTGATGCTGGGAGGGATTGGGGGCAGGAGGAAAAGGGGACGACAGAGGATGAGATGGCTGGATGGCATCGCGGACTCGATGGACATGAGTCTGAGTAAACTCTGGGAGCTGGTGATGGACAGGGAGGCCTGGCGTGCTGCGATTCATGGGGTCACACAGTTGGACACGACTGAGTGACTGAACTGAACTGAACTGAACTGCTTCCTTTTCATACTGTTCATGGGGTTTTCAGTATGATAGGGGACAGCAGAGGATGAGATGGTTGGATGGCATCACTGACTCAATGGACATGAGTTTGAGCGAGCTCTGGGAGTTGGAGATGGACAGGGAAGTCTGGAATGCTGCAGTCCATTGGGTCGCAGAGAGTTTGACATGACTGAGCAACTGAACTGACTGAATTTCTTCCTAACTGCTTCCTTAGCCTTTACACAATCCTCTTGTTCCTTATAAGGATGGATTACCTCTGAGAGGATTGGGAATTTCTATCTGGGAGAATGAGAGTGAATGTTGAGCAAGGATAATGTACAGCCTTTGTGGTACATTTGTGGTACATGGAATGAGGCTCAGGATGAAAATCTTGGATTTATGAGTGTTAAGTTCTATCAACTGGCAACTTTATCAAGCATTAAACACTCAGCTGACACAGTGAAAGATGAGGGATCCTGTAGCACATGCTCAATGCTGGGAATCTTGGGCAGGTGCTGCAGAAAAACAAAGGAGCAAGATTAAGATAGGGATTCATAGAGGGGTAACAAAAGACTCAGGAAGCAATAGTGGTACATAAAAAACATCTTCGGGATAGGTGAAGGAACACCAAGGGGTCAGGACTAATAGAAACAGAGAGAAAAGCAGAGAAACCAGGAGATACTGAGATCAAGAGCTGGAGTTTTCTGAGAGGTGGAAAAGGATGTGTGGTAAGAATGAGGTCATGAGAGACTCATGTTTAGACTTCTGAAGCTGTTAACAAGTTCACAGTCCTGGGCATGTTGGTTGAAACTGAATAGACAGCAGAGTTAAAATGTTTAGTAACTGTGAGACTAGGTCACTTACATGAATGAAGAAATATCCTAGATTAGCATGAAGAAAGACTGCAATTTGAGCTCCAACATTTGACTGAATAAAGGGACTGACAAGGTGGCAGGTAACTGTGAGAGGTCAATGTCAGTGACAAGAAGGGTTTGTTAAGAAGACAAGGTTTTAGGCCAGGATGGGAGAGTAACACCTAGAAGAGGAGGTGGGATACAAACCAGGTCTTCATCCTCTGAGCATAAGGACTGTGGGGTTTGACAGAATGGTCAGCATTCTCTTGAAATGACTGCAGAACAGGCAGCATCCTTAGGGGATGGTCAGATTTCAAGGCAGGAAGCAAAGAGATCATTGAATGAATTACTTACTAGAAATAAATATTCCGGGGAGGACAGGGGAGGGTACAGAGGAAAGTCTAAAGTAGGAGTAAAGAAACTACTTTAGGGCCTAAAAGTAAGCAAGAGGACATATGCTGTGCTAAGTCATTTCAGTCATGTCTGACTCTGTGACCCTATGGACAGTAGCCTGCCAGGCTCCTCTGTCCATGGGATTCTCCAGACAAGAACACTGGAGTGGGTTGCCATGCCCTCCTCCAGGGGATCTGCTGAACCCAGGGATTGAACCTGTGTCTCTTACATCTATTGCATTGGGAGGCAGGTTCTTAATTGCTAGCGCTACCTGGGGAGAGGGTATGAGGAAAAAAAAGACATGAGTTGGGGTAGGATTTGGGGATAAGGCTAGAAGACCACCGGGTCTGAGAGGCATTCTGACTCAAACACTGTGACACTGTCACTGTTTCCTTCTCTGGTGAGTGATAATGGCTGTGATGAGGTCTATAAGACTGGCAAGGGCCACCAGCAGTTTTACTGAAGGGAAAAAAAGGACCTAGTCCAGAAGCGGCAGTGACAGGCATAAATACATCCCATGTTGCTGAGAATTACACATACATAACTTACTTTTCTCCATATATGTATATATATAACTGGCAGAATGTTATTTAAAAGGAGTTCTACCTGTATTGCTTTTCCTGTTTTGTTATTTTTACGTTCTTCCCTCCTTTCACTGTCTATTCCTGATGTTCTGTGTCTTTCTGTAGCAGATTCAGCATGGCACAGATGTCCCATACACTGCAGTGCAAAGGAAATGGTTTCCTTAGCAACAATAACCACACAAAAGCCTGAAGAAATTTCTCTGCTACTCATGTGGCATTTTAGCATTTAAGGAATCCAAATAGTAGGGTAGAATAATGAACATCTGATTGAAACATATAGCAATGGAGATGAAGAATGAATGCAAAAAGGCATGCGCTATTTACACAGCTGATGAAGTGATTTTAAGCAACCTGAACTTTAGCATCATGTTTCCTTAGTTTTTCCCTCAGTGAAATAGGTAAAATTATATCTAGTTAAGTAGGCTGAACTATATTCTTACAAGACAATTTCACTGTCTCCTGAACCTGATAAGAAACAAAAAGTTTTTGCAGGACATTACAAGATAATGTCTTGGACAATAATGTAATGTAAAATAGATGAGGCTTTTTTTATTCAAAGAGAACTTTCATGAATTTATTATTCCTAATCGCATCCCTCAGGAAGAATTTTAAGAATTTATATCTTTTCTAGGTTTCCACTACCAAATTTTTGCTTTATAGCAATTTTTAATTTTTGGCTGTAAAGCAAAAAAAATAAAACAAAAACACCCCAGCAAACTATTGTTTTCCATTTTAGCAATTCTAAAGTGAAGTTTGAAGTCATCATAATTATGTCTGAAAAAACATTCACCTTCCACCTCTCTCTTTTTTGGTGGAAAAAAAAATTTTTTAATGAATGATCATTCGATTGGAATTTCTTGCCAGAATATTCACCTAATGACAATATGGTAGTAGTGGTAATAAGAATGTGGGAAAGAAAAAAAGGAATCTGTAAATTTATTTTAATTAGTTGGAATGTTTTTAAGCTCTCTGTTAACGTCTTAATGTCCTGCTGAGACACGCTGGCAAGATGATGAAGACTATACTAAACAAGTTTCATAATTTGACAGAGGAGAAGTTCAAAGGTGATTGCTGAACATGCAAGGCAATTGCTAGCTTGGGGCACGTTCACATGGGCTCCCAGAAGACTGAGAACAGAGATGGTAAGGCCTCTCTGCAGGGCTCAGAGCCACAAGGGACCTCACACACCTTCCCAAGCCTATCCACTGTGACAATTAGTGGAGTCTCTTCAAGCATTTGGCCATTAGGTTTATGAGGCAAAGTAACATTGATTCTAGGATTATGAGTTTTGGGAAACCAGGAGCATGAAAAAGCAATAAACTAGAGCCACTCAAGAGAGTGAGGAAATGAGCCAGAGCCGAGGTCCCCAATAAAAATTAACTGAATGCCATATGACCTCAGTCATCCACAATCGTGTTTTAAATCCCCAGGCAGATGGCTCTTCTCAGAGACAACCCTAAGAGCTATGATAAATTCTGCTGGTAGAAGTACTAAGTGCCCCTTCAAAGCCAAACTATACATGCTCTTTCTCAGATCATATCTTTCAAACCAAAATACCCAATGCCTATGCCGAGTCTGTTCTCCACTGGTGTGGTCATTGGAAAGAAAGTGTGTAAAGTCAACACAGTGACCAAGATTATAGTTAAAGTATCAAGCAATAATACATCAAAAGCATAGTACAAATAGAGTGTTTGAGACTGCAGACAAGTATGAGTTTATGAGATTCTTTTAAATTTGATTTTATTCAGAAATTAGGAACTAAATTAAATGTGATCAAATCAAAGTACTTTTTGAATAGATTTTTTTCTTTTAATTGGTAACATTGTATCAGCAGAACATGATTAATTTATATGATAAAAGGGAGACCATAAATTTTCAAATTCTGTCAATATGGGAGCTACATTGAGTCTAAAGGATCACCACCAAATAGGCCGTGGCATAAGCAAGGCTAGTTGGGCTGGATAACCATTGGAGAACACCACACATTTGCCTGGTGATCTGACTAGGTGCTCTCTGAAAGAGAGACTAGGCTCATGCAGAATAACTCTGCTTTCAGTGTCACAGGAGTTAATTTTATTCCGTCTGTGGGCTTGGATTAACCCTGAAAGTCGACATCTTACATTTCACATATATTAACACATATGTAAAATATTCTGCTTCAGATCAAGTATTATTACAACTGAATACTTGGAAGTTTTTGTAGTGATGACAGGGATCTTAATTCTGTCAAGTGATCCAGTTATTTATCAATTTTAATGGTGATTTGTTTAGCAAAGGAATTTGGGCAACTTTTGAAGTTCTTTGGAATTATATTATTTCTGCTTTTATATTGGTTTTTTAATATAAGGGACTAGGAGTCATGGTCTTAGTGTCATTAAAAGCTTTAGCTTGCTGCACTTATATAAGTATGATTAAAAATTAACCTCAAAATATGGTATCCTCTGTCTCTATAGTCCTTATTCAGTTAAATCAGTAGAGTACATGCTGCTGTCTTTTATCTCTGAATTCCAATTGTAACACTAATGCTTAACCCAGAGCAAGTGACTTTATCTCTTTGGCTCCCTTTCCTTCAATCATAAAGTAGTTATGATGATACTTAATTTGCGGAACTGGCATAATGGCTAAATAAAAAGTTAATATATATATAATGGGGCTTCCCTGGTGGCTCAGTGGTAAAGAACCCACTTGCCAACACAGGAGATGCAGCTTTGATCCCTGGGCCAAGAAGATCCCCTGGAGAAAGAAATGGCAACCCACACTAGTATTCTTACTTTGGAAATCCCATGGATGGAGGAGACTGGTGGCCTATGGTCCATGGGGTCACAGAGGGTCGGACTCAACTTAGTGACTAAACAACAACAAAAAACAAATATATAAAATATCCAAAAATGTCTGCCTTGTATGAAGCACTTAATAACTGTTCTAGGTTATTTCAAGACATTTGTTTTTATTGTTGTTGTTATTTTCACACACTGCATCATTAAAACATATAAGTAAAAGATGAAAACATTTGCTTTTCATTTCATTTTCTTTCACAGACAACGTGGCCTTGCTGTTGGCTTCCCTTCAGAAATTTCTCACATTTTCTCATTTTTCAGTTCATGTCAACAGTAATCTACTTTGTTCTAGTCCTGTAAGACTTCTTACTGACAGAGAAGCACCATTTAGTACTTCCTGATTTTAAATTAAGAAAAATGGAAAATGACAAATTCGTTTACTTCTTCATTCAGTCAAGGAACATTTAGAAGGCAGCTGAGTGCCTTAAAACAGCATGGTTTTGGTGTCTCAGGATGCCACATATTAGCTCTGTGGTGCAGACAGATCATTAAACCGCCCTGAGCCTCGGTTTAGTCATTAAAATGAGGATAATGCTTTAGTTTGGCATTACAAAGACACTGCAAAGATGGCGATTCCAGGAAAGGTCATGAGGCTGAAAGTGAGCTGATATTTGAGATGGTCCATCAAGAACCACAGAATTTCAGAAAGTGAAAGATGTGGGAAAGTTTCCCTAGGTGACATCAGTAGGAAAATGTCTCTTGATCTCCAACCTGTGGCTCTTAGAACAGTGTGAGCAAAGGCATGGAGGTAGGAAAGCTGAGAGCATGTTTAGGAAATGGTATGGAGAGAAGGCAATGGCACCCCACTCCAGTACTCTTGCCTGGAAAATCCCATGGACGGAGGAGCCTGGTAGGCTGTAGTCCATGGGGTCACGAAGAGTCAGACACTTACTGAGCGATTTCACTTTCACTTCTCACTTTCATGTATTGGAGAAGGAAATGGCAACCCACTCTAGTGTTCTTACCTGGAGAATCCCAGGGACGGCGGAGCCTGGTGGGCTGCCGTCTGTGGGGTCACACAGATTCGGACACGACTGAAGCGACATAGCAGCAGCAGCAGCATGGACAGAAGACCACTTCCCTTGGGCAAACAAGGTGATTAGGGAATAGAGTGAGAAAAGGTTGAAACATCAGACAGAGGACAAATCCTGCAGGCCTTGACAATCTGGAAACTCTGACTACTTTTTGGAGAGTATTAGAAAAGGCATGAAGGCAAGAATGGCCATGGGCATGGTGAGAAGGAATACCTTAGTGAAAAGTATACCAACAAGATTAATCTTAACGTTTTTTAGGGTAACTATTTATCATAGCTAAATCTCACTGCTGAGAGAGGGCTTAATAAAGTTGTCCAGCTACGATGACTGAAAGGATAGTGCTATTTATTAACAGCCACAGTAGAAAAGAGAGGAAGATGAATAAAGTTCAAATGATTTGTCCTACAGTTACATCCAGAGGTCAGCAGAAAGTAGCCTCCTGGATGAGCAAGCTATGTATAGAAGAATCCATGCACTGTATAATACCATGGACACTTTAAATGTCCTAACACTATTAAAAAGTTCTATCAGATAACATGCCTTTTTACATCTTTATAATTTTTATAATTTAAGTGACACAGCTGATTTTAAAATAGTTTTTTTCTCACTGCTGATCAATCATATAGAAAATTATTATTCACAGCATCAAGACCTAGAAAAATGTATGTAATCAAGCTAAAGGATCTTAAAGTTGAATGCATAAACTAAAACGCTGAAATTTTATTCCATTCAATACTTCTGCCCTAGATCTCTTATGTTAGATATGGAAACTAACCAACTCTTGCTCTGAGCTCATTTCTCTGTTTTGTAAGATGAGTTTAAAGAGCCTGAGAGTGAAAGTGAAAGTTACTCAGTCGTGTTCGACTCTTTGCAACCCCATGGACTATACAGTCCATGGAATTCTCCAGGCCAGAATACTAGAGTGGGTAGCCTTTCCCTTCGCCAGGGGATCTTCCCAACCCAGGGATTGAATCCAGGTCTCCTGCATTGTAGACAGATTCTTTGCCAGCGGAACTACAAGGGAAGTTAGCCAAATATGCAGTTTATAATTTTACTGAAATAAAAGAAAAATAAAATATGCAGTTTACAATAAACAAGAGGCTTCCTTACTATAGCCCCTTTATTCTAACATTTCTAGATAACTAACTCCTCTGAAAAAGAAAATTCATAATTGACAGACAGTTAACTTTTAAGCTTTTAGTTCTCTTTACTTTCTCCACTACTTTTCTTATTGGCCATTTCAGAAGAGCGAATACAGAACAGGCTACTGAATATTAGAATGCTAATGGGATTGCTTTATTCCAGGTAATAAGTAAGTATTATGCAAAAAGAGATGTAAGCAGTCTCCTGAATATGTTGAAAACCTCAATAATAACAAATAGTCCATCAATATACCTATAACCAACCACTGCTAAGTTGCTTCAGTCATGTCCGACTTTGTGCGACCCCACAGATGGCAGCCCACCAGGCTCCCCCATCTCTGGGATTCTCTAGGCAAGAACACTGGAGTGGGTTGCCATTTCCTTCTCCAATATAACCAACCACAATGTATAATAAATAAGATTTTTTTCGCTCTCATAGAAATTTCTGATTAAAATGTTAACTTATACATCAACTATCCAATCAGATATTTACTTTTAGAGAAAAAGAGATCACAAAAAATCAGCCCTTTAATCAGGTTGTACCTACATTTATTATATAATGGTAAATATTCTACAGGTGTTTCTGACACCCAGCTTCCCTCATTTCTGCAGCTGCTGCTATATGTCCTACACCACCAATTTCCCTCATTTATTGGATCATTTCAACCATTTATATACAGATTTTAGAATATCTGCAGTCATTAAAAACTAATCCGACTTTCACCTCACATCTTTCTCTTGCAATTACCCAACCTCTTCTACCCTTGGAATAAATCCCCTTAAGAGGGCTCGATAGTCAATCTTTCTCTTCAGATCATTCCTGAAACCCATTCCAGTCAGGCTTTGGTTCACACCGTTACAATAAAATTCCTCCTACTGTGGTTACCAAAATGTCTGCAGTATAAATCCACTGGTCCGTTCCCTGTTTTCATCTTATTTGGACTTTGAGCAACATTTGAGATAATCAATAAGTCTCTTCCTGAAATACCCTTTCCAGTGAACTTTACAAACTCAGTCACTCCAGAGTCTCTTCCTACTTCACTCAATATTGCTTTTCAATCTCTCTTTTTGGTTCCTTCTCATCTTCCCAAACTCTAAATGTTTAAGGTTTACAAACATTGGTTCTCAGACTGATTCATTTCTTTATCTACACACTCATTTCCTGTATTAAATGCCATTTAGTATCTAACAACTTTCAAATGTATATCCTAGCTCCAATCTTTCTTCTGAACTTTAGATTCCTATATTCAGCTGCTAGGTGCACATCTGAATACGGATGTCTCATAGGCATTTCAAACTTTGTATGCCCCAGACTGAATGCTTGATTCTTTATTCCACCTTCTCAATCTGTACATCCTACAGTTTCTTCCATTCACTAAATAGTAACTCTAATCTGTGAGTTGACTAGGCCAAAAATAGTGGAGTCATTTTTGAATTTTTTTTCTTTCTCGTAGATCCCATATCCAATGTATTACCAATTGCCATTATACCTTTGAAATATATCCTGAATATAACCACTCCTTCTTTATTCCCAAACAACTCTCCTTTGCTCTTTTTGTCCCAGCCACCTTGTTTTACATGCTACTCCTGGAACATTCAGCATATTCTCTGTCCTCAGGCCTACCAACTATTTATTTTGACTAAATCTACCTTCCTCCAGATAGCTGTCTATTCAGTCCTTAACTTTATTCAAAACTCTGCCCAGATGTCATCTTATCAGAGATGTCTTCCCTGACCTTGACCAGAGTAAATGACCCTTTAATACACACACAGAGTCACTATTCCCTTGATCTGCTTCATTTTCTTAAAAGCCACAAATCCTTATGTTTTATTGTTTGTGTTTATTTATACATTTATTTGTTTATATGGTGTTTAGTTTGTTTCATATTCTAAAATGCAAGCCCATGAGATCTGGGATTTATTCTATTCTTTTCACACATATAATCCCACTGCCTGGAACATTAACTAAATGGTCAAATAAAGGAATAATACTATCATATGTCCCTATGTTTTACTTGAACTTGTTTGTTATACACACATGCATCCAGGCACACACACCCAAATACACACTAATGGCAAGACATTGTTAGCTCTAACTACTACTACTAAGTTACTTCAGTCATGTCCAAATCTGCGCGACCCCACAGACGGCTGCCCACCAGCCTCCCCCATCCCTGGGACTCTCCAGGCAAGAACACTGGAGTGGGTTGCCATTTCCTTCTCCAATGTATGAAAGTGAAAAGTGAAAGGGAAATCGCTCAGTCGTATCTGACTCTTAGCGACTCCATGGACTGCAGCCTACCAGGCTCCTCCGTCCATGGGATTTTCCAGGCAAGAGTACTGGAGTGGGGTGCCATTGCCTTCTAAAGTCCATGTTAAATATCTAGGCATATGGAAAATCAGAGTTTGAGGGGTAGATTTATATTTTGTCATGCCTAGTATCACTTGCATGTAAATAATTTTCTGGGCAAAAAGGAAAGAAAAAATTTTAAACATTAAATCATTCTGACAGCAATATTTAAATGTTTATTTATAACTTTATTTTAAAGTAATTTATAATTTGTGTGCATACACAAAAACTACGCTATCATTAAGTATGCAGTTTGATGAATTTCTACAAGGCAAACACCCAAGTGAAGACGAAAAATGTTCTCACGATCCCAGAGGTCTCCTCCTGACCCTTCTGAGTCACTCATCCTGCACAAAGCAAACACTACTCTGATTTCTCCCATTGATTACCCTTATTATTTTTCATCTTAAACTTTACAGAAATGAAGTTACACAGTATGTCTTCTTTTAGTCTGGCCATTTTTTATTTTATTTTATTGCTCAGCTGTTTGTTTTTGAGATTAATGTATGTGTTTGTGGGTAGTAAGACTTTAACTGACCTCACTTTTACATGGTGATCCATTGCATGGATATTTCACAATTTAGGTTTTCATTCTTTTATCAATCAATATCTAGTTTATTTCCAGTTCACAACTTTTAAGAATAGAACTGCCATACCCATTCCTGTTCTTGCATTTTCCAACAAGTAAAAATGAAAGGAATAGCTGGGTCAGGGTGCAGACATTTGTTCAGCTTTAAGAGATATTGCCAAACAGTTTCTCAAAGCATTTGTACAATTTGCTTTGCAATTAATTCCCACCCAATTCACCAAAATCTGGACTTTCCTATCACTAAATCAGTAGGTTATGTGAATATTCCTGAAATATTAATAACTTTTTATAGCTCTGAAATTTAAACTCATCTAAGTAGAGCAGGGTCCCTAAAATGTAGCCAGGGAACATTAATTCTGATGATACTAAATGGAATGTAGAGGGGGGAAAAAAGAATTTTATTAATCATATAAAACAGAAGTCTTTTAAGCAAGTGTTCTCCAATTTGCTAATATTTAATGTCCATTGACTGAGTAAACCACAGTGTGCAACACTGGGATAGGAACTTTAGGTGTAACAGAAAATCCTTTTGTCCTCCAGAGTGTCTTGTAAGGCTACAGTTGCACAGAACACACTTTGAGAACTATTGAGCAAGAGTACTTGCTCAGCAATTTCCTGAAATACACACAATCCTTAAAGACTTCTCTGATTCAAGCATTAGCAACACACTAAATGCAATAAAAGGCTTTGTTCCAGATTATATATCTTCTGCTTCTTTTGATTTAATACACCTTAGACTTCCTTTTACCATTGTTCTGTACCCTAAATCCATTCACAAATTCAATGTCTGTAATAGTTCTTAGTTCCTGACCTTACAAGAATACTTGCAACCACTCAATACTGAAACTTATTTAAGGAAGGTTTATGGGGCTGAAGCAAAATTAGGTTACAAAAAATTGCACATATTTTAGCTTGAGCAAATAAAATTGCTTAAGATTTCATCATGTGTCTATTTATAGGTTAATATTACAATACAAGCCTTCCTCAGCCATCAGTGCAAAGAAATAGAGGAAAACAACAGAATGGGAAAGACTAGAGATCTCTTCAAGAAAATTAGAGATACCAAGGGAACATTTCATGCAAAGATGAGCTCAATAAAGGACAGAAATGGTAGGGAGCTAACAGAAGCAGAAGATATTAAGAAGAGCTGGCAAGAATACACAGAAGAACTATACAAAAAAGATCTTCATGACCTAGATAATCACAATGGTGTCATCACTCACCTAGAGCCAGACATCCTGGAATGTGAAGTCAAGTGGGCCTTAGAGAGCATCACTATGAACAAAGCTAGTGGAAGTTATGGAATTCAGTTGAGCTATGTCAAATCCTAAAAGATGATGCTGTGAAAGTACTGCACTCAATATGCCAGCAAATTTGGAAAACTAGGCAATGGCCACAGGACTGGAAAAGGTCAGTTTTCATTCCAGTCCCAAAGAAAGGCAAAGCCAAAGAATGGTCAAAATACCGCACAATTGCACTCATCTCACATGCTAGTAAAATAATGCTCAAAATTCTCCAAGCCAGGTTTCATCAGTACATGAACCATGAACTTCCAGATGGTCAAGCTGGTTTTAGAAAAGGCAGAGGAACCAGAGATCAAACTGCCAATATCTGCTGGACCATCCAAAAAGCAAGAGTTCCAGAAAAACATCCATTTCTGCTTTATTGACTATGCCAAAGCCTTTGATTGTGTGGATCACAATAAACTGTGGAAAATTCTGAAAGAGATGGGAATACCAGACCACCTGACCTGCCTCTTGAGAAATCTGTATGCATGTTAGGAAGCAACAGTTAGAACTGCACATGGAACAACAGGCTGGTTCCAAATAGGAAAAGGAGTACATCAAGGCTGTATATTGTCACCCTGCTTATTTAATTTATATGCAGAGTACATCATACAAAATGCTAGGCTGGATGAAGCACAAGCTGGAATCAAGATTTCCAGGAGAAATATCAATCACCTCAGATATGCAGATGACACCACCATTATGGCAGAAAGTGAAGAAGACTAAAGAGCCTCTTGATGAAAGTGAAAGAGGAGAGTGAAAAAATTGGCTTAAAGCTCAACATTCAGAAAACGAAGATCATGACATCTGGTCCCATCACTTTATGGCAAATAGTTGGAGAAACTGTGGCAGAGTTTATTTCTTTGGGCTCCAAAATCACTGCAGATGGTGATTGCAGCCATGAAATTAAAAGACGCTTACTCCTTGGAAGGAAAGTTATGACCAACCTAGACAGCATATTAAAAAGCAGAGACATTACATTGCTAAGAAAGTTTCATCTAGTCAAAGCTATGGATTTTCCAGCGGTCATGTATAGATGTGAGAGTTGGACTATAAAGAAAGCTGGACTATAAAGTTGGACTGATGTGAAAGTTGGACTATAACGAAAGCCGAAGAATTGATGCTTTTGAACTGTGGTGTTGGAGAAGACTCTTGAGAGTCCCTTGGACTGCAAGGACATCCAACCAGTCCATCCTAAAGGAAATCAGTTCTGAATATTTACTGGAGGGACTAATGCTGAAGCTGAACCTCCAATACTTTGGCCACCTGATGTGAAGAGCTGACTCATTTTAAAAGACCCTGACGCTGAGAAAGATTGAAGGTGGGAGGAGAAGGGGATGACAGAGGATAATATGGTTGGATGGCATCACCGACTCAATGGGCATGAATTTGAGTAAACTCCAGGAATTGGTGATGGACAGGGAGGCCTAGCGTGCTGCAGTCCATGGTTTCACAAACAGCTGGACTTGACTAAGTGACTGAATTGAACTGATTACAATCACTGTTATTTTCTTGAAGTAAAATGTGCTCAGTCATGACGATTAGTTGAAATATACTTGTTACCCTTTGGTGTACTGGAATTAATATCACCTTCACTCTCCAATGTATAAATTACAGATAAAGATGTCTTCAAAGTTTCCTGCAGTAGCAGGATCACAACTGAGAGTGAAATAGTCTAATCAAATGTGACCTCCTAGTTCTAATTCTTATTGCTAATATAAGAATGACTGAGGAAATGAGGCTTTCTGGCTCCTGTTCTCAGTTAATTTGAATTCACTATACTTTGGAATGAACATTGGATTTCAATAAAGAACATTTGGGGAATTTGAAACCCAGAAAACAAGGAAGGCATCCAAATTTATGATGGCTCAAAGATGCTTGAAACAGCAATTTATGCCAGATCAAATACCATATAAATGGGTTTTAGACTACTGGGAAAAAGTGTTTATAGAACATCTTATACTTGCAAAGTGCTTCAGTCATTTTTAATAGTCATGTTTAGGTGGATAGTTATAACTGAATCTGACAAGAGCAGCTTGATATGATAAATGATATTTAAGATATTTTTATGGAAAATAAAATTATTCTAAGGTGCTTTAGTTGATCATGGAAATAATAATAAAATAATAAGAAGAAAGTAAAGAATAAAAAGAAAAAGTAGAGGGGGAAATACATGTGAAAAAGCAAGGACTAAAACTTTTTATATTGAATTTTCTAATGAACTTTGTCTAATGAGTTAGTTTTTTTCCTCAAACAAAAAAGCCTCAGAAGTTTTTGAAATAATAATATATTTTTTTTCCATAAAAATTTATTGTATACCCTCAATGTTTCCAGAGAATTCTAATATTCAATTTCTTATTTGGCAAAGTCCCAGTATATAATTAATGCCTTATATATTTTAGTTATTATCACTATTAGTCTGCTATTATTCTAAATCTTTGGAAGTATATATAGATTGCAAATTTAAAAGGCAGACATGTCTATGACAAATGGTTAGCAAAACAACAAATCAAAAGAAAAGGAGAGACATGTTCCTAACATGAAATAAGATATAATAACAATAAGGAAAATAAATCTGTTTTGCTGTTTGTGGATTATTAGTGGTTCAGCAAATATTTTCGTTGGCTTTCATGTTATTTCATACTAAGCTCCTTAGAGCTTATGAATTGTCTCAGTACAGTTCAGTTCAGTCACTCAGTCATGTCCGACTCTTTGCGACCCCATGAACTGCAGCACGCCAGGCCTCCCTGTCCATCACCAACTCCCGGAGTTCCCTCAGACTCACGTCCATCAAGTCAGTGATGCCATCCAGTCATCTCATCCTTGGTCGTCCCCTTCACCTCCTGCCCCCAATCCCTCCCAGCATCAGAGTCTTTTCCAATGAGTCAACTCTTCCCATGAGGTGGCCAAAGTACTGGAGTTTCAGCTTTAGCATCAGTCCTTGAGTTGTCTAGTACTGTATAATTGGGTATGAAGGGATTCAAGGTAAGTTCTTTTAAAGTATGCCAACACTGAAGAATATTCACAAAAATCAAAGACAGGAAGTGGTTTAACAATTTCATTAGATAAGTCTAACTTTAACCCTCGGTAAAGTAGGAGCTTCCCAGGTGGCGCTAGTGGTAAAGAATTCTCCTGCCAGTGAAAGAGATGTAAGAGACAATGGGTTTGATCCCTGGATCAGGAAGATCCCTTGGAGAAAGGCATGGCAATACACTCCAGTATTCTTGAACTTCTCTGGTGGCTCAGAGGGTAAAGAATTTGACTGCAATGTAGGAGACTTGGGTTCTATCCTTGAAGAAGTGAATGGCAACCCACTCCAGTATTCTTGCCTAGAGAATTCCATGGACAGAGGAACCTGGTGGGCCACAGCCCATGGGGTTGCAAAGAGTCAGACATGATTGAGTGACTTTCACTTATTTACTTAAAGTAGATAAAACATATTAGATAGATAGAGTAACACATAGAGATGTGTTACTGTGTTACAGTGGTGACTCCAAATGAACCATGTTTCCCAGTATCCATGTCCTTGCCCAGAGCTTTCCTACACTAAGTCTGATTTGGGCCATGAGACTACATTGACCAATATTAAGACACTGGCAAACATGCTGCAAGCAGAGGCTTGCTAAGTGCTCACACACTGGGACATGTCTTTCAGATGGCTGCCTCTAAGAACTTAGCCATCACGCCGCAGGAAGCCTAAAGTATCCTGCTGGATTCTAAGAAGACATTCTCTAATCTGCATAGAGAAACCACAAGGAAGGGAACTGAGGCAGCCCCAGCCAGTAATGTCCCCTGCTGGGTGGGATCACATGAGAGCCTCCAGTCAAATAAGATTAAGCAGAAGAACTATTCAAGTGAGTCCAGCTAACCCACAGACTCCTGGGTGATTTAAAAAATCAGTGCTGTTTTAAGCCACTGGGTTTTAGAATAATTATATACACCATAATAGGCAGCTAAAAAATAAATATTTCAAGGAAATCACAGCATTAACTTATTCATATATACTATTTTATTTTTCTGAAAGTAATATATTCACACAATTCAAATCATCCCACAAAGTTATAAAGGTGACAGCAATTCACTCACCCACCCCAAATTCCTCTCCCTGGAGACAACCACCATCTACTCTGACTTTGTTCTTGTTATTTACTTTGCTATTTATTTTCAGTTCTTATATTACTCTTGATTCATCCATTTTAGATATTACTTATTGACATCATATTATAGCAGAAGAGTGTTCATCTCTCTTACATGATGCCTCAGTATTCTTTTAAATTTTTTATTAGATCAGTATCCTGTGTTTTATATTATGACCATATAACTATGGTTCACTGCTGAGGAAAATAGTTTAATTATATGATATTTCCTGCAATGCAGGAAAAGTTTTGCCTGCAATGCAGGAGACCCCAGTTTAACTTTTGTGTTGGGAAGATCTGCTGGAGAAGGGATAGGTACCCACTCCAGTATTCTTGGGATTCCCTGATGGCTCAAATGGTCAAGAATCCACTTGCAATGCAGGAGACCTAGGTTTGATCCCTGGGTTGGGAAGATACCCTGGAGAAGGGAACAGTTACCCACTCCAGTATTCTGGCCTGGAGAATTCCATGAACAGAGGAGCCTGGCAGGCTACAGTCCATGGGTTCTCAGAGTTGGGCATGACTGACCAACTTTCACTCATGCTTCCCAAATTCTTTAATAATGTCTTTTAAATATTTCCCACACACTCAAACCCATCAGATAATTCAGCAGTTCCCTTTTCTCCTGGAGACTGACTTTAGAGAGCACCCCTCCCCTATACTCTTTTCTCTGATCTGAATATTTGTTCTCCTGATCTGCTACACAGCTGAAACCTCCTTTTTATCATCATCAGGGCATTTTCTAGAAACATTCCTTCATTAAAGCTCCCATTCCCTGGAACTTCTGGTTCTATTTCTTTTGGTTTAACCTTTTTGTTTCAGAGGATCAATCTTCCTGTCGTTTCTTAAGAAACAGTTTATTTTCCCACTTACAGTGTCATCTTAGTGATGTTTAGGGAGTAAGCAGAGACTAAACACATTTGTTAACTGTGCCAAAGTACCTGCAAGACTTTCATTTTCTAAACAGGTAAAATTGCCTATTGGTAAGGATGGAGTTGTAACTGAGTAATAGCTATGTAATGTAATAACTGATTTCTTTAATATATAGTCAAATCTCAACACTGGTTAAGTACTAGGAAGTACTAGAATACATCATCAAGTGACCAACAATCATTATAGTTTTTTGAAATAAAAATCATTCTGGTCCAATTTGAATTCCTTCTACAACTGAAGTATAGTCTTCATCCTAAATGAAAACAATAAATGTGCTCTACAATGACATGTTATAAGACATGTAGATTACAGGGAGGCAGTTGGTCCCAAATATAATATTAGGTATTGATGAGGTGATGAGGGTAAATAACTGTATTTAGAGAAGAGTCATCAGTTCAAATAATCAACTATGGTAAATGTATTAAGTGATATCTCTAAAAATATTCACCCCCAAATATTCAAAACCATACTTATATCATGCTTTCTCTAAAATGTTATTTCCCTGATATGTCAGCCAGAAATTATCTCACCATCTTTCTGTAAATATTTGATCTCTATACCTGTATTTTTCTAATGTTTTTAACTTCAAATGAAAAATAATTCCCTCCTGGGCCTTTCTTCTCCAGTTGAAGTAACAATACAGCTTTGCCAAAATTTTTGGCCCAATAAAGATATTCAACAAATAAAAAAACACACAATAACCAACTATCACTATTCTTCCATTTAAAAAGAGCTAATAACTGGAACAATTTGAGAAACAAAAGAAATAACTGAATATTAAAGTATAGAACAAAGTTTAAAAGAAATATCCGTGAGGGCATACTGAAATAGATGTTTGACTAAATAAATAAATGGAGAGAACAGAAAAGTCTGACCAGAAGAACTTATGTAGACTTCTCTCTCTCAAGGATCTGCTGTATAACTCTCGACCCTGTAAGTGCAGGCTGCAAATAGTGACTTTCTTTCACAGACTACAGTTATGGAGAAGGTATGGGGTGGGGCAAATTACCTTACAGTGGTACCAAAGTACCAAAATCGCTCAGTCGTGTCTGACTCTTTGTGATCCCATGGACTGTAGTCTACCAGGCTTCTCTGTCCATGAGATTTTCCAGGCAAGAGTACTGGAGTGGGTTGCCATTTCCTTCTCCAGGAGATCGTCCTGATCCAGGGATCAAACCCAGGTCTCCTGCATTGCAGGCAGATGCTTTACCCTCGGAGCCAGTGGAGAAACCCCCAAAATGCCACTCAGTCTTGTGATCAAGCATAATATAACAGACATAAGTCACTGATCACACTGACCATATATACCCTTGAGTGTATGTGTTGAAAATGTTACCTTATCTCTTTGGGCTCTCCACCTCCAAGCTTATAACCACAGGATAACCATGATAAAAAAGTCAGATACATTCAAATTGAGAGACATTCTACAAAATATCTGAGTAATACTTTTCAAAACTGTCAGAGTCAATAAAGTATTATAAGTATCACAGCATGAGGAGACATGATGACTAAATGTAAAGCGGTATTCTGGACAGAGTCCTGGAAGAGAAAAAGGGCATGAGACTAAAAACCAAGGTGATCTGAATAAAGTACAGACTTCTGTTATTAACAATGGATAAAAATATGTTCATTAGTTATAGCAGATGTAGTACAATAATATCAGATCAAAACAGAAAATTGGATGTGGGTACACAGGAATTTCCTGTACTATTTTTGTAACTTTTCTGTAAATCTAAATCTCTTCTTAAATGAGTTTACATAAAAGTGAACATAACAATAGAATAAAGAAAATTCTTTAAATTTAATAGGGGTAAAAACAAACCATAACAACAATAACAAAAAAGAATTCTATAAAGCATTTATTTGGGTAAATTTCTAAAGAATCTAGAACTGGCTTCGGGGACACATGAGTCTCTACTACCTGTGATCATTATTTGTGTATACATGCTGTGACATGTACAAGCTTCTTTCCTTGAGCAGCTTACTTTACATGTGGTTTTTATACTGACTTTTTAAAATTTAACACTGTGCCTTCCACATAATAGATTCTAAATACACAAGACACTGTCCATGTAATTCTATTGTTTCGTTCCATTTACTTGGACAAATAAAAGAATGATTCATATGAACTTGAACTGGTGCTATTATTAATGACATGAAAAAACAATTAAAAATCAAAATAACTGATGTGATAAAAGCATTCTCAAATATAGGAAACCTAGAAATATATGGTCATTTTCTAATTAAAATATAAAAATAACAAATAATATATGCAGTCTTAGATGAATATAACATTAATAATGAAGAAGCAGTATATTCTTATTATGGATTAGAAATAGGCAATATCACGAAGATTGAATTATACTTTCATAAGGGAGAAAAACTGTCAATTTTATGACTTTTAATTTTCTCCATTATATTTATATTATTTTTATATATTAAGGACTTCCCTGGTGACTCTGCTGGTAAAGAATTTGTCTGCAATGTTGGAGACCTGGGTTCAATCCTTGGGTGAGAAGATCCCCTGGAGAAGGGAACAGGTCACCCACTCCAGTATTCTGGCCTGGAGAATTCCATGGACTGTATAGTCCATGATGTCTCAAAGAGTCGGACACGTCTGAGTGACTTTCACTTTCTATATATTATGTTTTATTATTTATTTATTTGGGGGTTCATTAGTATGATGCAAAGTTCTCCTTGTGCACAAAGGACCAAAGAAAAGGACATTCAATCTTACTCCCTACATTTGTATATTTATTTTCAGGTTTTTTTTTTTTTTTTGTGTGTGTGTGTGTGTGTAGCAGAGTTTTATTAAAGTGGAAGAGGACAGAGAAATCTTCTGACATAGACATCAGAAGGGGGACAAAGAGTCTCACACTGCTACTCTTAGAAAAGGGAGTTATATACTTTTTCAACTGGTTATTACAATAAATCAAAAGGATGTCTCAAGGCAGTGAAGATCTTATTGAATCCACTCCCATGATTTACATTTTAAGATGACAGGATTAGAACTAAAAATAGAAACATCTTACCAGACCCATTTATGCAGGAAAATTTCGGCAGATAGGTAAATTTCCTAGAATGATCAAAATACATGCAATCTTTATCTCTGGCTGTGCTTAAGATAGAATGTAAATTTTTGTTTGTTTCGAAAGAGAAAGAACTATGAAGGTGCAAATGTTTCATATTATATATATACATATATATACGTGTATGTGTATGCTGCTGCTGCTGCTGCTAAGTCGCTTCAGTCGTGTCCGACTCTGTGCGACGCCATAGAGGGCAGCCCACCAAGCTCTGCCGTCCCTGGGATTCTCCAGGCAAGAATGCTGGAGTGGGTTGCCATTTCCTTCCCCAACGCACGAAAGTGAAGTCGCTCAGTCGTGTCCGACTCTTTGCGACCCCATGGACTGCAGCCTACCAGGCTCCTCCATCCGTGGGATTTTCCAGGCAAGAGTGCTGGAGTGGGGTGCCAGTACCTTCTCCGTATATGTGTATATATGTATATATATATATGCCCACACACACATGTGACACAGACAACAAATAGAAATCAATGCAAGCACTTTAGTATATTAAACAAATTAGTTCAGTGGATGGGGAACTTGGATGTGGAAAGAGAAAAGAAACAAATTTTAAAATAGAAAAATGTTTAACAAGTAAATGAAAAAGAGACAAAGGAGGACATTGGGAAAAGAGAGAATAAAAAGGTGGAAGATTTATACGGAATGAAGTAAGAAGGAGAAAGCACAAAGGCAAAAGGAAAGAGAGAACTAAAGAAGATGCCTCTGGAGATTCTAAATTGAAGGCACTGCCACACGCCCTTCTTGGGACTGCGGAGGTGCCGGTGTTAACACCTTTTATTCTTCCGTTTGAAACGTTAATTAGCTAATTAACCACAGTTCCTGGCTCTCACTGGGGGTGCAGGGCACTGTCCCTCAGAAGTGACTGGATGTAAGAACAAAATGAGAATGCACTAAACATGCAAAGAAACTTTTCCTTTCCAGATCCAAAGGCCTTATCTCTTAGACTGGATATTTACATATTTGTTCTTCTAGTGGCTTTTCCAAAAAAACCTTTTGATGTTTACTTCGAGTCTCCACTTAGATGATAAAGAATCTGCCTGCGATGCTTGAGACCTGAGTTCCATCCCTGGTTTGGGAAGATCCTCTGGAGTAGGAAACGACAGCCTGCTCCAATATTCTTGTCTGGATAATTCCAAGGACAGAGGAGCCTGGCAAGCAACAATCCATGGGATCATAAAGAGTGAGACATGGCTGAGAGACTAACGCTCAAGGCTCAGTACCTGGGACATCTTCATTTGTAGTCTTATATGCAGGCTTCTGTTCACACATCAAGTCTTACTTTTCTGGCCAACTCCTTTCTGAAGCCTTCCCCAAGTTCAGTTTGGATAGCATCAATTTTCCTATAGACCTTAAGCTCCTTGAAGACTGCAACAATGCCGATCTTACTTATAGTTCAGTTCAGTCGCTCAGTTGTGTCTGACTCTTTGTGACCCCATGAATTGCAGCACGCCAGGCCTCCCTGGCCATCACCATCTCCCGGAGTTCACTCAGACTCATGTCCATTGAGTCCGTGATGCCATCCAGCCATCTCATCCTCTGTCGTCCCCTTCTCCTTCTGCCCCCAATCCCTCCCAGCATCAGAGTCTTTTCCAATGAGTCAACTCTTTGCATGAGGTGGCCGAAGTACTGGAGTTTCAGCTTCAGCATTATTCCCTCCAAAGAAATCCCAGGGCTGATCTCCTTCAGAATGGACTGGTTGGATCTCCTTGCAGTCCAAGGGACTCGCAAGAGTCTTCTCCAACACCACAGTTCAAAAGCATCAATTCTTCGGCGCTCAGCTTTCTTCACAGTCAAAATCTCACATCCATACATGACCACTGGAAAAACCATAGCCTTGACTAGATGGACCTTTGTTGGCAAAGTAATGTCTCTGCTTTTAAATATACTCTCTAGGTTGGTCATAACTTTTTTTCCAAGGATTAAGCGTCTTTTAATTTCATGGCTGCAATCACCATCTGCAGTGATTTTGGAGCCCCCAAAAATAAAGTCTGACACTGTTTCCACTGTTTCCCCATCTATTTCCCATGAAGTGATGGGACCAGATGCCATGATCTTCGTTTTCTGAATGTTGAGCTTTAAGCCAACTTTTTCACTCTCCTCTTACACTTTCATCAAGAGGCTTTTTAGTTCCTCTTCACTTTCTGCCATAAGGGTGGTGTCATCTGCATATCTGAGGTTATTGATATTTCTCCCGGCAATCTTGATTCCAGCTTGTGCTTCTTCTAGCCCAGC